>NW_023416309.1:34573388-37088388 GCF_014176215.1 Rousettus aegyptiacus | reverse complement strand
TTTCAAAATAGTTGCTGGTAACTGAAGAGGAGTGACTTGCGTGTGGGTGATATGACCAAAGCCTCATGGCATTTTTCAGATTCAGCGACCCATATAATTCTATCCCTCCAATTTAGGCACACCGTCACCAGGTGGCAGTAGTCCGCTACGGCGCCACAAGGGTTAAATTCCTGGAAATCCACACCCTCATGGATTTATACATTGAGTAATCATATCCTTTTTTTTTTACACAAAGATCTATCAGTTGATTAAACTAGCTAAATGAAGTAAACAACAATCAAATATTGAAGTGGAGAGTATATTTACAGTAAGTTTTATAAGCAAGTAAATTATTAGAAGCAAGAAGCTATCTTTCCTTATGATTTTTAAATAGATATGATTCTTAGTCCCTCTCTCCATATTTGATTCATATATATGTATATATATGTGAATCACACACACACCTTTTTGCACATTCCCATCACGTGCTTTCTTCTCAGACCTCCCAGGGCAGGGTTCCTCCATGTCGGAGCCTCCAACTTTTTTGCATGTCAACTGTTGTTCTTTCAGGTCCGTCTGTCTGTCTCCTGGAAGCGCGGAGATGAAATTGCTTTTGCGTGTGTATTTCTGATTCCATCTTTTTCTCTTTGTGAAACAAGGCACTAGCATGTTTCCGCAATTCGCTCGAATAGTGATGGGAGAGGGAGAGAGAAAAACAGCGTGTTATTGGCTACTGTGTGTGCACCAAGTTCCAAGTCATGTGCTTTCTTTCATGCTACCTTGTGATGATGTGGGTCAGAGTGTGTTGTCATTTTGCAGACAGGAAAAATGGAGTTGACAATGACTTTTGGGTATTTCTAGTTCCGGAGCTCACCCATCCTCTTGTCTCCATGGTGTGCAGGTCACAGAAGGCAACTTGGCTTGCCAGTTACTTCCCACCCCTATAGAGGAAGCCCAGATGACCTGGGGTGGAGCTTAGGCCTAGTGGCAGGCCTTTTGCAGGTACCCCACCTCCCCGACTCCTTTGCAGCCCCCCTCCCCGGCCCTCCCCCAACCTGCACCAGAGAGGAGGCAGAACACCTGGGCCCCTCTCCCTGGGGAGTCTGACTGCCACCACAGCTGCTCTGCTGGCATTCTTGAGAGTGTTAATTGGGCAAGGCGCCCAGCCCCCGGGCTCACTGTCTCCAGAAACGAGCTAGGCCGGGGAGAGAAACCTCATTGCCTGCCACGCATGAGGGAGCTAGGGCAGGTTCTTGGTCAGCAGCCCTGGGGAGAGGGTCCAGAAGATCAGGGCCGACTTCTGGGCAGTGACCACCCCTTGTCAGTGGCCTCCACTCTAACAGCCTCTGTGAAGGGTGGTGACCACAGGCATCAGGACAGCTCATAGGAAGGAGGAACCTGGAATGCCTGTAGTAGGTTACCAACAGTTCAGGAGCTGTCCTCTCTAGTCGGGTGCTGGGGGAGGGAAAAAGGGATGTGGTGTGGGGAAGAATTATTATTGCTCCTTCTCCTCCTCCTCTTTGTTCATCAGCATCATCATAATTGAAGACTGTTATTCAATACCTGCCCTGACCCAGGCCATACATTATTTCATTGTATTCTTACAGTAGCCCTGTGGGGTGTGTTTAGTTGATTCTCCTTTAACATTAAATCTCAGAGAGGTCGGGCAACTTGCCCAAGGTCACACAGCAGACAAGTTGACATAGCCAAGGCCTTGACAGCAGGTTTGACTCCGGAGCCCGTATTCATCCACTTAGCTAGTACCTCCTGCACTCCGCCTGACAAGGACGGAGCCCCCCGACCTTCTGGGAAGGTTCTCTTTTCCTCAGTTGCCCCCTAGTCCTTGTGGGAGGAATAGCTGTTTCCTCAGTTTTGGAATCTGACACAGGCTTTCTCTCTGAGCCTTGGCTCCTTGGAGGGAAGGGCAGAAAAATACTGTTTCCACGGTACCATGAGAGGTTGGGTGATTCACAGCTGGGACAAGGTTCCCAGGGGAGAAGACCCTAGGATACCCAGGTGCTTGTGATGGGGCTCGCTTATTGGCCCTTCCCTCAGCAGTGACCCGAGTGACAGAAGACCCCCTACACTCACAGAAGGATGGGAGAGACTCAGGGATCAGAATTCCCAAGGGTCTTCCAGGCCTGGACTAGGGTCAGGGACAGCCAGCAGGGGAGCTGAGGGCTGCTGAGCACATGTCCTAGGAACATGCTGCTGGGCTCCACGCTCCTTGACTAGAGAGAAAGTTTGCCAAACCGATGAGCACAGAGTTAGTCCTCATACCTGTGAGGGGTCAAAGAAGAAACTGGAGAGGTTTCAGCCCATGGAGAGAAGGCCGGGGGTGGTCTTCAGAGCTGCTGAGAGCATGCGAAGGAATGGATGCCAGATGTGGAGAGGAGTGGCTTTCTCCGTGTTCTCTAGAAGTAGGATCAGAACTGGCAGGTGGGCTTCAGGTCAAGCCTAAGGAAGAGCAGCCTGACTGGATGCTGGGCCTCCGGCCATAGTGAGCACTTTGGCTCTGGGCATGTGCAAGCAGAGCCCAGGTGGGCAGTCCGTAGACAACCGACCTCAAAGGGAAGTCAGGAAGGGGCTCCTGAGCTGGGCCAGACCCCCCAATCTGTGATCTATAACATGTCCTTTCAACCCAAGTGGCCTCTGACATCCTGCTGGTCCACTCAGTCAACTGCTGTTTGCTGAGCACCTACTCCGTGACCAGGCACCCGGTGGTGACTGGACAGACATTGTGCCTATGCACGCAGCCTGCAGAACCATCGGACAGGAGGAGATGCCGTTTGCCAGGTGCCTCTTGTGCGCCAACGGGTTAATCTACTTTGTTGTCCTTACGAGGCTGGATTTATTGTTATCTCCATTTTATAGAAGAGAAGACTTAGGCTCAGAGTAGCTAAGGGTTTGCCTCAGATCCCACAGCTGAGGAGGCCCTGAGGAGGCTGGCAAGGTGAGCCTCTTTGGGACTTTTGGTGAGCTGAGGCATGCCTCCAGTGTCGGGACACTGTACGCCCAGGGCCTTTGATGCCCTTATTGGAAAGATTTGGAAGTATGCAATATGATGGGTTCACTTGGGTCCCTTTTAGGCTGGGTGGCCCCCTTGGGTAGGCTCCAGAGTTGGTGCCTCTGAGGTGGATACCCATGACCTCCTTGGCCCTGATGCAGTCTGTGCCCAGCCCCATTCATTCTGTGGGGGGCTTGAGGCCTCCTTCGTTGCCCCCATATTGGCCTCGAGGGCTGGGGTGAGTTGTTATTGTCACTCATCCTGTTGGTCCCCTGGCTTATATCGTTGCCACCATGGACAGTCGCACTGTGGAGATGTGGTCAGGACCTGGGTAGATAGTGCTCCTTTGAGTAGTCACTTGTACTCACCTTCTGCTTTGCTAGGAAGGTCCCCAAGTGTCGTGAAGGCCTGGGAGCGGCGGAAGTGGCCTTGGGCAGCACTGAAGGCCTAGCAGGCCGGGTGGGGTGGGCACTGTCCTCCCTGTCACTGCCTCACTCCCGCTCCTCTGTCTGGGGTGCTAGTGAGACTCTTCTTCATGTGTCAGTGGCCAGGTCTTTGTACCAGGTCAGGCCACCTTTGGGACAACCCATAAAATCCACCTCAGAAGTCCTCAAAGGAAAATTTTCAGGAAAGCTGATTTAGATGGAAAATTATTTGAAATTGCAAAGTGCTATACAAAATCTAAGGTGTTGTCATTAGTGTATCTTGATCGATAATTTTAAAAAAACTCTCAGGGACACAAAAACAACCATTAAAAATTGTTATTGCTTCCCAAGGTACTTTTTAGGTCTAACGTCCTCAGATTTCCAGATACTGAGGGCACTCACTTGTCACTTGTTCATTCAAAAAAATTAATCACCGATCACGGGCTTTGGAGTCTGACAAGCCTGCATGATGGGCTACGTGGTTTGGTTCCCATCACTGGGCTTTTCTAAAGCTCAGTTTCCTCATCTGCGAAAAGGGGATAGCAGGGCCTCATGGGCGGGTTGTGAGGGTTAAGCCAGATGATGCTGTCAAGGCTGGCGCAGGCACGTGAACGTGGACTGTCTGTCCCAGCCCACCATCGTCTCATGCGGCCCTGGGACCTCTGGCTCAGGCGATAGCATGCGTTTATTCTTGGAGAGCACTGAATTCATGTGTGCCCAGCCTACAGTCTGGGATGCGGAAAGAGCAGCTCGGGGCTGTGGGGAGGAAAGACAAGGAAACGCAGAGCTGGTGTGGAGGATGAATACCAGCAGGCGTTCGTGTGGGAGTGGTGGGTGCCCAGCAGTGAGGCTCAGGAAGCTCTCTGGAGGGGGCACCACCACTGGGCTCTGAGGGTGCAGCAGGCATTAGCCAGGCCAGGAGAGAGGTGAAGAGGGGATGGGTGGAGGGAACAGCCTGTACAAGGGCAGGCGGCAAGAGGGAGCAGGATATATTCGAGAACCTTCGGGCGGAGGCAAGCCTTCCGGGCGAGGTGTGAGTGTGAGCTGTGAGTGGGAAGGTGTGAGCTCAGAGAGTTCGGTCAGGACATGCCATTCTGCTGAAGAGTTTGGATTTCATCCCCAAAACGGCGGGGAGCCTCTGGCCAATTTTAGGCAGCAGAGAAGCATGAATTCCCTCATAAACACAGCACCCTGCGGACCTTGAGCCCGGTCTTATTTTCATAGTGTGTTAAGTTGATGACGATGAGTAACGGGGCGGTGGGCCATCTGGGTACAGATGTGAGCGCAGACATAAGTGTGTGTGTTCATGGAAACAAGCGAACGTTCCCAGGTGAGCTGCCGCCTGCTCCTGCAGCAAAAGCCCTGTTTGTCTGACGACAGGCACTTCAGAGAATAGGCCTTATCAAAGCAAAACATTTGGTTATAAATATTTATAAATATGCGTTGGATTGAATTGCGCTTTGGTTCATTCACCATTTATGTCTATAAATATTTGAAAGGCTGCTTGGCATCGTGGAAAGATACAGTCTTCGCCGGCGGACAGACGGGGTGCATCTGGTTTCTCTCTTAATGGCAGGACCGGCTTGGTGACTCCGGCCTTGTCACTTCACCTCTCAGAGCTGTATCCTCCACGGCGATAATGACACCCACAGTGTCTTGCACAGATAAGAATTAGAATAATCTATGGAAACAGTCTAGCATGTGTCGATGGCATGATGGGCACTTAGTAGATGCAGCTTTAATTATTGTTTGTTTTTCTCTGTGGTTTTTAATAACCTGAACCCTCAGCCACAGGACATTAGTGGTTGTCCAGTTCGGCTTGAGCATTCCTCAGAGCTCCAGCCCCTTTTTGCCTTCACAGGTCCCTACTGATGTTATTGTCGGCCCTCTTTTGAAAAGAATTTTTTAAAGTGAATTTTTGATAATACACAAGAATATCTATGATGTGTCATAAATATTGTATATGCTAGCAGCACAGCATAATAATAAAACGAGTATGCGTGTATTCGCCACCTAACTTAAGCAAAAGAGCATTACGGTGCTGTGGCAAGGCCCCCCGTCCCTCCCCCAGTGCCGCCCCCCGACCCCCCACCTCACCAACAGAGGGAACCACTGCTCCGATTGGTGTTTGTAATTTCCTTACTTTTCTTTGTAGTATTACCACATGTATCTGTACATGTACGCTTTAGTCGAAGTTTTGCTTATTCTCTTCTTATGAAAGGAAACAAACTGTACATTCTTCTGCAATATGTTTTTTTCTTTTTTTTAAACTCAGCATTATGTTTCTGAAATTCGTCCATGATGGTGTGGGTGGCTGTGGCTCACACGTTTTCACCATTGGGTGGAACTCCCACGATGTATCCATTCTTGCCGGTGTGTATTTGGATCGTTTCCAGGTTTCTTGGCTGCAGCATCCTCACACGCACTTCAGGGTGCACACTGGGGAGAGTTTCCTAAGCGAATACCGGGGATTGGGATTGGTAGGTCCTGGGCATGGGCGTCGTCAACTTTGCTTGGGGCAAATTGTTTTACAGAATGGTCGTGCCAGTCTGTCTGTCCACTTGCCCCCAGTGCCATTCTCAAGGCTCTCTGGAGTGTCTCTGTCACCATGACTGTTTTGACTGCGCCGAGTGAGGGGCTGGCTGGCACCTTGGTATGGTTACGGGCCGTGGAATTGGCCCTGTGCCTTCTCCCCAGGTGTGATTCCGACAGGGAGAGAATGAGCCCACAAATAATTCACAAGTAAAATCTAATTTCAGTGGTTGTCGAATCGACAGTGGATCAATGAATAAGTGACTGATGCTTTTCTGTGCTTTGTTTGAGTGGGCCTGGGAGGTCAGTAGCTTGTCTGACCTCATGGCCGCTTGGATGGGTATCTGAGTAAACTGGGCTGAATACAATGTTCTCTCCTTTCAAATTCTGGCCCACCGAGTCTGCCGGAGGTCTGAAAGAAGAGAGGAGGCCAAAGGTTTCTCCATCTCTTCCTGAGCAGTTTGGACGGGGCTGCGTTTGAACGCTAGCTCAGCCTGGCTAGCACAGGTTTGTCAGCGATGTTTCCCTTTAATGTGCCACGGGAGGAAAATGAGAGATGACTGAGCAGGCACAAAAGCTACGGGGATCGCGGATCACCCACACACCGGATCTGCCCCTGGCCCTCCTCTGTGCTGGGGCTCCCGAGTCTCCACTCGCCAGTGAGGAAGCTCAAGGCGGGCGGGCTCCTCCAGTATTGACTTTGAAATGTTAATTTCCAGACTTCATCCTTTCATGCCTTCCTCTCCGAGTGACAAGGCTAACAGTGTGAGGAGGGAAGTGGCAGAATGAGAGAGAGAAGAGATGCGGAGAACAGCAGGGGCCCACAGCTTCGCACTGGGAAGGGTCCCTGCCAGGATGTTTCCAGAACCTTCTTCTGATCAAGGCCCTGAGGAGGGAGGCGCTTCTCCTCCCCCAGCATCTCAGAGACAGTCTTGTTCTGCTTTCTTCCTTTAAGTACCTCTTGAGAGAGTAGCTGTGGCTGCAAATGGCCTCAGGTACTCCCTGTTCATTACTGATAGTAATGCCAGCATTATTATTACTGAGGACGACAGAACATTTACGTAGACTTAACTATGTGCCAGGTACTGTGCTAAGCTCTTCAGAAACATCCTCTCATTTATTCCTTATGATTACCCTGCGAAGGTGTCATTTTTATCTCAGGCTTACAGATGAGGAAACTGAAGCTCAGAGACGTAAAGGGACTTGTCGTTAGTCACTGCACCTAAACCCAGGACCGCCGAGTACAGAGCGGGGCTCTTAGCCACCACTCTATCACTTACTTCACGTCGGACCTTTCCTGATGGCCCCATGGGGTGGTCATTCCATGTTGCCGCTGGGGAGGTGGCTCTGGGTGTGTGCTGGGGTGACATAAAGCCTGGGCCCCTGAGGCACTCTTGATTCTGTGGAGGAAAAGTTAAAAAGGTGGGAACTTAACATTTATTGCACGAGCCAGGTGCTTTCCGTGAATGATTTTATTTGACCCCCCCCAGCACCGTTCTTCTTTCTGTTTCACTGGCGAGAAAACTGAGGCCCAGGGAGGTTAAGCGACTTGGTTAAGGTGACAAAGTGGCAGAGCTGTGACGTGAACCCAGGCAGCCAAGGAGGGCTCACCCTCCTACCATACATAACATCCTTTCTCTGCTTCTTGCCTTCTAGAAGGTGCTCCACACAGGTAGCTGTAGGGTGCCGATGTAGCCCCAGGGGAGGGCACAACCAACTCTGCTATGGAAAGGCAGGGGTAGGTGGAGAGAGGAGAAGGTTGGGAGGCCTGGAGGACTTCCCAAAGGAGGCATCTCCTGGGCAGATGGGGGAGGAGGGCAGTGCCCCGAGGCAGGAAAGAGCTAGCTTCAAGCAGGATTCTTGTTTCCTCGAGACCAGAGCCTCCCCCTTTGATCTGTCTTTACACAGTGGCCTCATCTAGTGACTCCTCTTCCGTGTGGGCGAAATGGGCACGGAGTGTGGGTGGCGGGAACAAGAGCCCCTCTGCGGTGGGCTGGCACCTCCCTGCCCCCAGCCTGGCTCCTGCTTTATCCCACGTGCTGGCCTTGCCTGTGGGCTCCCCATCCTCCATCAGCCCGCCCTGTTCTTAGCAGGGATGGCAGCACGTGGGGTGCGGCAGGGTCTTCCAGTCTGTTCGGGGTGGGTCTCAGTAGGATGGGGAGCCTGAGCTTTCCCAGCCAGACCTCGGAGGAGGCTGCTTGTGCATTTCCGTGCTATTTCCTTTGTTTTCTTCTTTAGCATTTTGTGCGGTCTTCAAATATTTCTCTCTGGGTAGTTCAGAGAGACAGGAAGGGGTCCATCACCAAATGGGCTTGACTGTCAGGGGAATCGGCAGACCTTGGAGGCCGTGTGGTACAGTTAGGATGTGAGGCGTCCAGAGAGGAGGGGAGACCAGGGATAGAGGGCATCCTAAGTAGGCTGCCCTGTCCTCCCTGGGGAGAGACCAGGGCCTTATTTTAACAAAGGAGATGGAGTCTTCCCAAACTGAGCACAGAGGTAAAATAACGCCACCGCTTCACATTCTACAACGCATTGGTGTTATCAAAACACATGGCCTTTGGTATTTCATTCACGGGCACAGTGCGAGCCCCCAGGGTAGGTAAGCACCTCTCCAGGAGCAGCAGGTACTTTCCAGTGTAACATGTTTTGTCTTCTGTTTCTGACACCTTCTTGGTATTGTCACCCCTTTGTGCCTTTTCTGGCGTTGGGCCGGTGTCCTTGGCAATCACCCTGGACTCTTAGGGCTTCCTCTTGAATTATAACCGATGGCTCCAAGTCCCTGCTGTTCAAAGGTTTAGATTGTTGGATGACCGAGGATGGCTGCACGTGGCGACATTTCTCAGCTCCTTCTCCGCTGGTTTCTGCAGCCCCGAGAGATGTTTCCGAAGCACGTCCAGATGTGGCGTTTCTCTCACAAAGAGCTTTTCGCCTGATCGTCCCTTGGGCAGATGTTGCACTGGCAGCCCTCCTCCGGCTCAGTTATCAAAATGCGAACTCTCTCGGGGCACAGCCCTCCCTGGAGCTTGGCCCGGCTGCCTGGGGGTGGAGGGACACAGCACAAAGATCAGAGCCTTGGGGCGATCCTTGGTTGTGGTTTCACTACTTGCGAATTGGCTGACCTGGGCCAGTTACAAAACCTCTTTAACTTCAGTTTCCTTATTTATAAAGATAAGTGGGAAATAAAGCCCACCTTAGAGGATTATTGTGGGGATTAAATGCAATAACATTTGCACTATGTCCAGCAGTAAACACTCAATACTCAGTAACTTCCTTCCTTCCTTTGGGGTCAGACAGACTTGAATTTGAATCAGATGAGGCCTGACCAGGGGCTCAAATGATACCAGGGCCCAAATCCATCCATCCATCCATCCCTCCTCCCTTTGTCTCCCTCCCTCCCTCCCCTAATCTTTTCTACATTGGCCTAGTTCTCAGCACTTTCTCCATTCATGTTCCAAGGAAGCTCCAGCAGCTCCAGCCCAATATCCCCTTAGCTCCAAGTCAACCTGGATGAAAGTTAGCTTCTGTCCCAAAGTCTCACACCATCATATTAGCTTTTATGAGATTCTGTGCCCATCTCGAACTAGCCGCCATGGCCAGAGAAATGATGGGGCAGCCCTGGAGCTGGGAGTGGAGTCATCTCTACTTGACCATGAGAGCAGAGTGGTGGAGGGGTAGATCCCCAAATAAAAAATTGGGGTTATCACTGGGAAGAAGGGTGACTAAATGCTGCAGACAAAACCAAAACAGAACATAACCATTGGCTGTTTATTATAGGTTCCATTTGTGGGACCTAGGATCCAATTAGAAGCCTGAGCCTCCCCAAGAGACCCAGGTAACAACAATTCATGAGTCCTGGCCCCATTTTCACTCTGAGTTCCTTATTTCAGACTGTGCAGAGGCTTCTCTGTGGTCTGTGATTTATTAGCCTCTGGTTAGGAGTCAGCTAGAAGATTCTGACCCTTGTTTGATCTGGCATCTTTTCTACCTGCTTCAGAAAACTGTGTGGGAGTTCAGCATTCTTTAATATGTTTTCTGTAAAGACGGGTGGTGATTAACGCCCCACCCTCATTGCACTGTGGTTGTTGGAGGCCTCTGCGATGTGGCCGGAGCGTTCCCCACTCACATGCCAGGGACAGCCGCAGATTCCTTTCCATATGGTCCTCTCCTGGCAGCTGCTTCAGGGCCTCCGGACGTGTGAAACATGCCCTTTCTCCAGATGCGAAGCTTGAACATGGCCATGCAGCCTTTATATTTTTGGTAGTGGTGGGCAGGTTTTTGACTCTCATCCTCTTTATCATGGCCTGGTTTTTATCTTGTGAAAGACTCACCTGCATCTATGGTCACAATGGAGCAGAAGTCCTGGGCTCAGCTGGTAGACAGAACTGAGCAGTCATTAGATTTATTTTTGTATGTTAAGGTTTTGCATGTTAAGGAGAAAGAATGTCCCCCTGACCTCCACACACACATTTCCCACTTATAATTATGCCAGCCCCCTAGACAGGCTGGGAGAGGCCAACTCTGCTCCATTCACAGCTTGGTTAAGTCTAGATCAGGTCGCTCACAAGTGAATGGATTTGTGAAGGGATTGTGCATTTATCATGTTATTCTGTTGAATTTTATAATGGCTTATTCAGTGCCTCGGCTAAGCCCTGCGGAGTTGCTTAGTAGGTCATTATTTCATGTGTGGTGGCAAGAGCCAGAGGCAAGGTTCGGTGGGGGAATGAGACCAGCACCAAGGATGAAAAGGTCCATGAGTGGCATGGCATGCTTGTCTAATGGTGGAGACGTGACATCATCTGGGGATGCAGGAGGGGAGCCTTCATGGAGAGGTGGCCTTTGAGATGAGTGTGGCATTAGGGAGGCTGTGAGGAGATGCTGAGAGGAGCAGGCTTACGGAGGACTCAAATTGCATAGGTAAAAGCAAAGAAGAGGGAAGATGCAAAGGTCTGTAGCTGGGCACATGTGTTGGGGTTGTAGCTGGAAGTGTGCATTGGGCCTTATGATAGAGGAGCTTAACCCCAAGTGGAAGGATCTGGAACACCTCAGTAAGTAGAGGGGTGTTATTGAAGGGCTTTGAGTGGTACGAGCATCTGCACATGTGGGGTGATGAGACAGAAATTTAAGAGTGATGTATAACAGTAGCCGATGTTAACTGAACACTTACTATGTGCAAGATACTGTTTCTAGTGCTGTAAGTACATCATCTTCTATATCTAGGTTGCTCTTCTGTTCGGCACCCTCTGATGGCTTCCTGCTTCCTTCGGAGTGATATCCAAAGCCTGTACCCTCCTGCCACTCACCCCCCTTCTCACTCCAGCCACCCTGACCTACTTGCTTTTCATTGAACATCTTGCATACTCCTGCCTCGGAGCCTACCTGCCTCTGAGCTGTCTGCATAACCTCCACTGTGCACACCTTTTTCATTGGTTGTGACTGGGCGACAAACACTTAGGGGCCTTGTGAGGTTTTTTTTTTGGCTTTGTTTTTAATGGTGTCTTTGTCAGAAGAAACTTCATTCCCAGAGGGTTCATTAATTATGGGCGTTGCACTTTGTGAAGAAACCACTGTCTAACTGGGTTTGGAAATCACACTGTGTTCTGTTCAGATGCGCTCAAATGAATGTTTAGAGGAGAAAAAGAAGAGTATGACTGCTGTAAAAATTAAGCAATTTGGAGAGAGAGTTGGGAGCTTGTTAAAATCATTACTGAGGGGCCTTGGAAGTGGTTACGAGGGAGATCAATGGTGCCACCCTTGTTGGTTACCTGGTGGGAGTTGCCTGGAAGCTGCTGCTGGGAAAGAGTCTTGTGGCTTCAGGAAGGTTTGTGATGTTCACTCCACTGCAGTTTCATTCTTGTCTGTTTTGTTGCAAGGATTGAGGAAGTAGGAGATACCTGTTTGGATCTTGTTGGAGGCTGGCGCCCTATCTTCGAGCAGCAGAAGTGACCTTCCTCTCTGTTTCGTAGCCCCTCCCATCGATGCCCTGCTCTCTATCCCTAAACCCCCGCCATACTCCATGCTTCTACCCTCCGCCCCTCCCCGCCCCCCCCTCTATTGCTGAGCATTTGCTATTGGAGAGCTCACTGCCCATGGTTCTTCCATGCGCTAAGTCCAACCTGCTGTTCTGGGACTTGCTACCACTGGTCACCAGGCCATGGTTTGCTCCCTTAGGATATTTGGAGAAGTACTCAGTCTCCTTGCTCCCTCTAGGATATAATCGTAGCTGTTACTACTCAAGAACACCTATGAGGGGCCAAGCCAGTGCCAGCTGTTTATATCCAAGATCTCTTTGAATCCTTATGTCTCAGTGGAGATGTAGAAACGAGTCCCAGAGACCTTTCGGGACTTGTGGCTGGTTCCAGAGCTGGTGAACTAAGAGAGGGCATGCAGACCTTGGTCTAGGGGACCCCGGAGCCCGAACTTCCCAGATGTTGTGTAGAACAGGTTTCCTGACTTCGGCGGCTGGCTGCATCATGGCATCTCACACTAGAGCGCACTGAGCTTGCCATCCTCTGAAACGCAGAACCTCTCCGCCAGAGCTGTTGCAGAGCTGGTCGTTCCCATCCTCCTCCGTGTGTAAGTAGAGATGGTGGCACCATGTCACATATATTCTGAGATGGACAGCTTGTGATGGTCGCTGGTGGTCTGCAGAGTATTGGCCTGTCTCCAAAGTCATCACCTCTGGGTGTCCCCACAATGCCCCAGAAGAGTGCTTCCCAAGCTTTAACGTGCATCAAAGTCACCTGGGGGATTTGTGTTAATGGAGAGCCTGATTCAGTAGGTCCAGGAGGGGCTTGATTATCTGCTTTTCTAACAAGCTCCCAGGTGCTATGGACCCTGCCGGTCCATGGACCACACTTTGAGAGGCAACAATTGAACCTAATAGAATGAGAGCACCTTGTGATCAGGATCACAGCTGTGTTTCCCAAGACCCTTGATGCTCCAGAATTTAATGATAGTCCAGGTCAGTTCCAACAGTCATCAGATTGAGTTCCGGAGAGATGCTTGGTCTTATTGGCTGTGACTCAGGGGTGTCATGCCTCAGGTACCCCAGAAATGTAAAGTCATATGTACCCCAATGCTGGGGGTGCTGCCTGGTGCTGGGGCGCTGCTTCGGCCGCTCACGGTCATTGCAGCCACCAGTCCAGGCTATCTGAGCACGTGTGCTGAGCCCCACATTGCATGGCTGTAAGAGGAGAGCAGGGTCTGAACCCACGACTCACTGACCATAAAGCCCCTGTGATCTTGAAATGATTCCCAGCAGCATGGCCTGCGGGGGATGGAACGAGCACTGTCTAAGCAGCTGGGTGACTCTGGAGAAGTCACTTGACCTCTCTGGGCTTTCTACATCTGTTGGGAGAGAGAGCTGAATTAAGTCATGTTTAAATTCTCTTCTCTTTTGAATGTGTACTCTCTCTCTGGGGTTTCACTGGCTTCTTTGGATGATGAGAGAACCGTCCAAAAGGGGGGATGGACGTGAAGCCTGGTGCTCTGCGAGGTTGTCCTGGGGTGAGGAAGAAGGGAACCCCCCCCCTCGAAACAGCAGGAGGGCCACGGAAGCCTCCCCCTTGCCTGTTTTCTCCAGATGCTCCGTTTGTGTCCCAAACCAGAATGCCCATGACTCTCTCCCCCGAATCCGCTCTCCTTTTGGAGACTCCGTGTGTCCATGCCCTCCTGCCAACACTCTGCACGGTCCCCACGGCCCACCTGGGGGCGCTGGTGACACTACGGCCCCTGCTGCCAGCAGGGTGGAGTGTGGTCTTGCTGGGCCATGCGGAGGTCACCGCCTTATTGCTTCTGCTTCCTGCTCCCGAAGGGTGAGCAGAGCATACCCAGGGGGCCACACCCAGCTGTGTCTGTCCCTTCAAACATGCAGCATACCTTTCTTTTCTTCCCTCTAAAGTGTTTTATTTTCCTTCCCTCTGGAACAGCCCTGTGACTTCCAGGCAGCAGCGTGGGAGAGAGGGGCCGGCGGGAGCCTCCTCCTCAGCAGGAAGCAGTGTTTTATTACTGACATTCTTTAGAATTGTCTGCGCATGATGGCAATGAAGAGTGGACTGACTTTTATTATGAATTTTCTTTTTATTTATAAATAAATACTTTATTATTAGTTTTATTTTTTATTATTTTAAACATCTTAATTTTGCTCTACAGACACTTCACCCCTTTTGGCTGCACTCAGGTGAGCTGCTCCCACTGCCCCTTCCTGCGCCCCATTAGGCCAAGGGCGCCCCCCCCCCCCACTCCTTGCCTACCTGGTTCCATCTCAGTGGTTTGTGCAAGGACATATTTATGTCGAGCATGTTTCTGAGTTGGAGTCTCTGTGTGCATCAATCCAAGAGCCTGGAGGAAGAGTCCCACTGATGCTAGAACACGCCCATTCCAAGTCACGTGACATAGTTGTCACTTATTGTCAGTGGGCTAGATGCCTGGATTCAAATATTGTGTCTTATAGGGAGATGGAAGTGAGAAAATTGGTTCTCTGGCCACACTCTAAGTATATATTGCCAGAGGAATTTAAATACAGATAAGACATTTAATTATTAAATGGCTTTTCAACACGAGGTTCAAATGGAGCTTTCTAATTAGCTGTCAGTTCTGTCAGAGCCATGCCAGGGGTGCCCTGGCTGCTTCTCTCTTGATTTCCATGTATGAATTCCACTTCATGGCAACCAGACACCGCTGCAGGGGTCTGGGTCTATTGCCCCCTCCCCTCAGCCCACCCAGGCAAGAAGTCACCACAGTTTTCCTCTCCTTCTGGAACTGCTTTTCCCTGCTCCTGGGTCAGGGCAGCTGCCCAAGAACCATCAAACTGGATTGGCTTGAAAAGGAAGCCAAAGAAAAGACTGGAAGCGCCCCCTCGCTGCACGACTAACACACATGTATGTATGTGTGTAGTCAGGAGCCAGGGCCAGGGCCAGGCCGCGGGCAGAGCTGGAAACGGGCAAGCCAGTGGCCAGGAAGACAGACAGAAGGACTCACGACCAGATGCGCAGCAGATCCAGTAACTTCTGGCCTCTGCCCCTGGAGTCTGAGTCCCCTCGTGCATCTTTTGCTTTTCGGAACTCCCAGGTGGCAGCGGCCCCACCCTGTTGCTCTCGTGGTCCACATGAAGCCATGCCCCACCCTCCTAGGACTTTGGCCTTCTCCTTCCCCTGGTGACTCCCAACTCAAGACTGCTCACTCTGACTCCTCTCCTTAGCCGCATCTCACACTCCCTGCTGCCTGATGGAGGTGCAGTCCCAGCACCTCCTGGGACGTCCCTGCCAGCTTCCGTTTCTGCTGTTACGTATAACTGCCAACAATGACCGAGTGGCGCTGCATGCGAGCCAGGAGCTGTGCTAAGCAGTTTGCACGCGTGAGCTTATCCAGTCCTTCAGCAGCCCTAAGTGGGGATCTAGAATATACCTGTTTCCCTGCTTTGGAGACTGGGGACAAGAAGGGCTAAGTGTCCTGCCCTGGGCCCCTCAGGCTAGCTCCGGAGCTCGTGCACACGGCCCGGTTGATCGTCCTCCCAGACATTTTTCACATCTGGGAGAAGCTAGGTCTTCCCAGTTGGGAGCCCCACCACTAGTGCTTGAAGGACTATCGTGGCTGCCCGAGTGGTCCCACCTCCCCTCCGCTGCCCTTCTTCTTTTCTAGCCATCTTTTCCGAGCACCAGGCACCATCTTCCTAAGACATCACTTGATCTGGTCACTCTCGTTTTAAAAAATCTTCAGGGGTCCTCACAACTGTTAGCTCAAGTTTGCCTTCCTCACGCTGGCTTTCGAGGGCCTCTCGGCCCCAGGCCCCTTCCAGGCTGATTCTCTCCACACGTACTCGGGCAGCCAGGCTTTTCAGCTCTGCGCCCAGCACACGCTCAGCACTGTGGGCGCAGTTCTTCCTCTGCCTTTTCAAATGCTTGTTCTCCCCTTAGGAGCCCTCACTTCACATCCTGGGGTTCCCCCAGGCCACTTCTGTTCAGGAGTTTTCTTCCCTCTGACTTGCCCTCCATCGTCAGTTTGTGAGCATCGAGTGGCTGCTAAGTGCTCATCTTACTCAGAGTCCTGTCTCTCTCAGTGTTCGAAGTGGTAGACATGACATATCCTTATGACTTAGGTTCTGGAGTCAGAATATCAGAGTTAAAAACCCAGCCTCTGCGTCCTAGCTGTGTGGCTCTGTCCAAGTCACCACCTCCCTCCCTGAGCCTCTCTTTCCCCAGCTCTGAGTGGGGATACTAATAGTACTGAACCGCAGGGCTTTTGTAAAGATGAAATGTGATGGTTAGCTATCAGCGTCCTTTCTGTTACTATTTTCTCAGTGCCAGGCTTTGAGCTTCATGACGGCAAGGTTTGTGCCTGACTGAATGTTAACATCCCTTACACAATCTGGCCACTGTTTTTTATATGGAAGGCACTTGGGGAGGAGTTGTTCTGGCTGTGACAGTTTAAGACTACTGGTTTGCCAGACACTTGATAGCTGGCTGTGTATCAGAATTTTGCAAATTGAACTAAAACCAGGCTGCCTGATTCACTTGGAACGATAGTATTAACAAAATCATTAGGCCAGTGTTGCAGCTGTGTATGGCGAAGTGGAAGGCAGTGCTTTAAACAAGCCAAATGCAGCTTACCACCTTTCTTCACAAGGAAGGGCAGAGGAGGACAAGGCCAATGGCTGCCCATGTACAGTGAGTGTATGGCTGGGAAAGGTCTCTCCAAATTTAATGTTTTGCCTGAGGTGCAGAGGATGGCAGAGCAGACCATAAAGCCAAGTGCTGCAAGATTACGGAGTAACTGTGAATGAAGAGAGTGTGGTAAATCAAGGAAGACTTCCTGGAGGGGGCCTCCTTGAGATTGATGGAGCTTTACATTGTTTTTAAGATCTCTATTATCAAAAATTTTAGATTGTTTGCTTTTGTATTAGAATCCATATAGGTGAGGCAAGGCATCTTTGATAAACAAACAAACAAACAAGAAATCTAAGTGGTGAGTGTCCTTTCTCTGCTTTTAACAGCGAATTTCTCCTCCTAACAGAAGCATCACTATAACCCTCTATAATACCTCTAAACCCCACCCACCCCCACCATCTTAATGAACAGATATTTTAGTGCCTTGAATCAGAAATACTTTCTCTGTAAAAATTACTGCCGCCATGACCGAGCAGTAAATTATTCAGCAGTCTCCAAGACCTACAACTGGAGTTTCAAAATGAGTCTGATATGTCCCGGTGAACTCTGACCTTGCTGAGCCGACATGAAATACGACCATGAATTTCTTCAGAGACAGCGAAGCCTCAAGGTGCTCCTTGTTCTCACGTGCCTTCTTTCTGAGGCTCAACAGTTCAGTAGCTCCGAGGATGAGATGTGGTTGTAGTGTTTGATGTCTGATGTGTAGGATGAAGAGGGCCTCCTTGGGGACAGGCCAGCTGTGGAAGGCGTGGTGCCTGGAGCCTGGCTTCCTCTCCTCCTTTCATCCTCCCAGTTACCCTATGAGGACAGAATGACTATCCTGCTTTTAGAGATGAGAAAAGTGGGCTTTGGATATTCTAGAACTCCAGAGAGGAACGGGAAGGCTGTCAGTATGGCAGAGCCGATGGCTGGGCGATTTACATTTGTCTTAATGAGTATAAAGCTGCCCAGAAGGGGCTTGTTGGTGGCGCTCATTAAATATACGACTAAATGGGATTTAATTTTTCTGCCCCTATGAGTCTTTTCACATCCGTGCATTTCTAAATCACACCACGTGTCCTGATTCCTGAGAGAGAAAACGTGGTCACTGGAATAAGAAACTGCTGGCTGCTGGGTGCTAGGCTGGTGGCTGGGTGGCGGGGTGGGGTGTCTCAGCCTCCTCCAAAGCCCGGTCAGGCTGGGGCCAGTGGGCTGTGCTTTGGGCAGGTGGTGGGACAGCTCCTGGAGAGGCAGGAGTACGGAGCTGCTGACATTTCGTTCCTGGCCCCTCCCACTCTGCGCGCTGCGGAGCCTTTTTAGCTTGGCTGCTGGAAGCTCCGAGCTGATAATGATGAGGGAGTGTAAATGTCAGCGGGATCCCAGCTTCAATCTGAGCTGTTAAAAATAATCCCGGCAAGCCAGCTCTGCCAGAGGTGAGCTCAGAGAGTTGTGGAGACCTTGTCAGAAGAGGGGCGATGGCGTGGGGGTGGGGAGGAAGATGACAGGAAGATATCAAGGCTAGTTTTTGGCCATTGGGGGTGGGAAGCAGAGATGGATATGGAGGAAATACTTGTTTTCTTAGCTGTTCTGTGATTTTTAAAAAGTGAAATCTCGAATTTTGTTTGGAAAGAGAAAAGCAGGAGGAAGCTGGCTGGGTCCCTGGGCTCTGTCCGCAGCCGGCTGTTTCGTCTGCTGGGCTGAAGTTCTAACAGGCGCCAGGGTGGAGACAGGAGAGGGGCCAGTTGCCAGCCCCACTCAGGGAGAGGGATTCTTTCTCTGCTTGACTACTGGGAATGAGGCAAAGCACCAGAAATGCAGACTCTCGGGCCTATCCCAAACCCCAAGTCAGAACCTGCACGTGCACAGGCCCCAGGGAACTTGTGTGCATGTTATGGCTTGAGAAGCACTGCTTTAGAGATGATAGTCAGGGCCTTTGTTTTGCAGGTAGGGGGGTTCTGAGGCCCAGAGGAGAGGAGGGATTCACCAGAGATCACACAGCTAGTGCAGGAAACAAAGGCCTCTGAGTCAGGGTCCAGAGCATTCCTCCCCGTCAGCTTCACATCCACTGTAGTACCCAGCACAGACGTAGGCTCGATAAGAATCGTTGTTACTTCTCTTCCTGCCATAGTGCTGGCCTCTGCCCTGGGAACTAGTGTCAGGAACTGATGAGCACCGATAGGTGAACTCTAATTCTTCTCATTAAGACTCTCTGGTACTTGAGTCAGTCTCACCTCTCCCGTCACCTGGGACATGCTCATTTCTCCTCTCTTGTCCCAGAGTTGGCGTCTGAAGGTGTGAGTTGGTGCGAGGGGCCGCAGGGATATGGAGGGCCTGGGGATCCCCAAGCAGAGGGTCCTTCCACAAGAAATAGTGATTGGTTTGCAAGAACAGCATTAAGATGTGATGAGCTCAACAGCTGAGCCCTGGCTGGAAAGCATGGACACAGTTTAATTATTATTATTATTTTTCTTTTTGGCAGTTGGGACAGGGGCGGATAATTAAGGATGGAAGAATTTATGGAGATATACATATTTGGATTTATTTACTTAAAATAATTCCATACATTGTAAAAGTTCTTCCTTCCCTCCAAGAGAAAAAAATAAACCAATAAAATGGCATAAAGTAGCTTTAATTAATTATATTAAAATTCAGATATTCAAGCTCCCATTCGTTTTGTCATGTATCGATGCGGTCCACAAATGCTTATTAGACTCTGATTTCTCCCGAGGCACTGTGCTTGGTGTTCATGACACTTGTGGACAAGAGACATGGTAACTTATGGTCTTAGTGTAACTATCACCTGTTCCATGCATTTTCCTTATGAATGACGTTCAACCCAAGTGATCCAACTTGACATTGCATCTTTTTTAAAGGTGGAAATCTCCTGCCTTCTTAGTGAGGGTCCACACAGCTTCGTGTAATTATCACTCAATAAGGCTGGGATATCCTTAGGAGCACAGCACTCAGCCAGTCCTGGAGCCATACAGTCTATGAAGGTGAGGTGGGACCAGATAGAGATGCAAAGTCACTGTGTACAGTTGGGCAGGCTGTGCACTGTCCAGGAGCGCCATCTTTAAGGGACACCGTTCACATCATAGATGTAAATTTGTGTATTTCCTTTGACAATTTCCAAATAAACGAAAGCGTCGTGAGGAAGGGGCACCTTTTTAAAATTCCCGCAGCGGTCTCCTGGGGCCTGGCAGCGGTCCTGGAGGTTCTAGCTCCAGCACTAGCCCTGGAATTATCACCTAGAATTATTCCCACAGCTCAACATGCTTCGGGGTCCTTGACCTTTCTTCTAGATGAGATAGAGAGGATCCCTTGGGGCGTTGTAACCCAGTGGCCCTTCTGCAAAGTGAATGGCAGACACTGGAAAAGTCTTCTCCCCGGTGGTTTTTTGTCACCTTCTGAAAATCGTCTTTGTAGTCATCAGCTTCTCCGTGTTCGCTTTTGTTTTAACATCACTTTTTGGTTGCGTCCTCCTATCTTCCCCTGTCCCCTGCCGTAAGAGAGAGTCTGGGGTATAAGAGACATATTCCCCTCTTCTCACGACTTTGCTTCTCTGCTTGCTGTGGTCAGGCCCACTGTCAAGGCCTGCGGATCCCCCGGTGCCAAGGCAGGATGATGTTTCTGCAGATGTAGCGCTGGGTGCTACACTGCTCTACTGGTCTCAAAGTTGATTTCTGTGCCAATTGGGAAGATTTGGTTTGGCTTTATGTAACGGAAAACTTAAAAAAAGAAAAGATGGCTCAAACTAGATATAGGCGTTTCTCTCTCACATAAAAATATGGCAGCTCCACAGTCACACAGCTGGTAAGAGACAGAGCCAAGATCCAAACCTGGATGATCTGGTTCCAGAGTCTCTGTCCTTAACTTACATGTAAAGTATTTGCTGGATTTGTGATGTGCAAAAGGGAGCATGAACTGTGTACCCAGCACACCCTTACTCCCCAGTGACCCCACTCCTCCACGATGATAGCCTGCCCCTACTGGCCTTGTCCGCTAGCCTACAGTTAGCCTACAGGTGCTTTTGACTGCAAAGGCCTTCCCTCCCCAGCTACGAATGAAGATAGGATCCCCCTTCCCTTAGTACACACAAACATACATACGCAGGGATTTGACTCATCTGGAAAGAGGCCGAAGTGGCCGGAACTCCATTCCCACCTCTGCCTAGTGATTAGTCACACAAGACTTGTCCCCACGGGCAGGTCACCTGCAGGCTTCACACTCATCATCAGAGCCTGACACCTCCAGCCATGGGCAAATTATCCCCCGTCCTCCTGGCCTGCCTGAGAATGCCTGGGGATTGCAGAGCCCAGTGCCCAGAGTGGACGGCCCCAGCAGACTCACACACTGAGTTCTTTTCATTTGCACCTTTGCTGGCTGTCAGGCGTGACATGGCACGGACACGCTGCTGCCTCTCACTGCTCTGAAAAGCCAAGTTCTCCTGTCTTCCCTCTCAGGGGTCTTGGCCTCTCCCTCTTTTTGTCTGCCTCTCTTTGTCTTTTCCTCTCATTTAGCTTCTCTTTGTTATTCTCTTTGGTTATTTCTCTTCATTGGTCTCTCATCTCCATTGCTATCCTTGCCTTCCCACCAGGTGTCTTTGCCAAGCACCCTGAGCCTGGGGGTTGGCTGCTGCTCTCACAAGGCTGCAGCCTATCATTTTCCCATAGTTTCTCCCTCCAGGGTGCTACCAGGTGCTCTGGTGGGCTTGGAACGTGTAGCCTGGGTTCTGGCTTCTGTTCAGGCCTCCACTGCTCATCTAATAAATAAGCTGAGTCCTGCCTTTACCATCCCTTGGTCTCCAGAGCCTCCCATGGCAGCCTGTGAGGATAAGGGGTGTGTATTTGTGCAGGGAAATGAACACCAGAACTACCATGTCGGTGTGGAAGATGTGGCACTTTGTTCCTTTCATGGAAATGATCACCTGATCTTGCCACATTGTTGCCTCCCAGGCCCTGATCCTGGCTTCTAAGGTGGACTTTTACTCTCCCCTTTTCTTCTTTCCCCTTTCTACCAAAAATGGCCCGGGGCAGCCCAATATCAGTAGGAGACTGAAAGTTGGGCACACGCACATAGATAAATACGCAGGTGTCTTTGCTCAACAGTCTGAATTTAGTAGCCAGTTTTCACCCAGGCTATAACTCTTTTCCTATACAGTAAGTTTGGCTGAATAGAAAAGGCTCATTTCAAGGCAACCAGGAAGGCCTTCTCTGCCCAAAGTATTTTGTTTACAGTCCTCAAACTGATCACATGCCACCAATGGTAAAGGCTGAGTCGGGGATCCTCCTCTTTTTAAAATGTACATACTTTATAAAAATCAGGGCTGTTAGTCATTCACCCTCTAGTGTGAAGTAGTCTTTCCAGCCCACTTTCCTTAACACCCAATTAGCTTCAGTCATCCTGGAGAGTGGAAATACTCAGAGAGAGAGAAAACGTTGGTGAAGGAAGCAGCACCATGAGCAGAGTACTGGGTGGGGAAGGACAAGGAGAGGGGCCTGAGGGGCAGAGATGACAGAGTTAAGATCCATATGTGTAAAAAAAGGATTCTCCATCTGAGCTGCACATTGGAACCTTTAGGGAGCGTTGAAAAATCCCAGCCCCAGGCTCCATACCCCACCAATGAAACCAGAATCTCTGAGGTGGAGCCCAGGCATCAGTGTTTTTTAACGCTCCCCAGGTGGTTGCAATGTGTGGCCAAGTTTGAGAACCACTACCCTATCCAGCGCTTCACAGCTTGAATCACCTCGTTAAATGCAGATTGTGATTCCAGAGGTCTAATAGGGCCTGAGAGTGTGTTTCTATCAGTGCTGTTACTGGACATCTTCTGATCACACTTTGAGTAGCAAAGTTGTGGTTTATGCTGCTTGTTCTTCAACCTGGCTCTGTTCACACGCAGTGAAAGGTGAGAAATGGGAAATATTGGCCAGACTGATCGACACGCAACCCTCCCAGTGCAGAGTTCTGGTAAACCTGAGCTAGTGCACAAGTTTTGGTCAGAGGCTTGGGCTCCCCACATTGGAATCAGATTTGTATTTTACCACCTCCTGGCTAAATGCTTGGGACAGAAACCGAAAGCCATCACCAGTCAGCAAGGGTGAGGGGAACGAAGAGAGGGGTGCTTTTGTGTGCCTGCTGTTCCGTTTCGGTGTGGCCGTGTCCACTTACAGGTGCGGCCCAGGTGAGAGCCCGCCCCCTCATGTTAGCGTACCTTCCTCCAGGAGGCAGGCAGAGGGCAGGTGTATCCTTCTCAACAGCTGTGCTGTCATTATTATCAGGAGGCGAGAGACTCACAGACGTGCAATGTGACAGGTACAGTGACGGAGGGAGTGAGGGTGTTGTGAGGCGTGGCGGAGGAGTGGGGTGGGGTGGGGGAGGTGGTAGGGAGGGTGGGAGAGCACAGTGGGCCAGGGGCACGGCAAGAGAGGAGTGTGGGGAGGACATTCAGCTTTCATTCCTAGGAGCCGTGCCCTTCCCACCCAACACTGTCTCAAAGGCAATTTGTATCCAGTTCAGAGCTTTGACTCTCTGCTGGAGAACAGGGGAAAAGCTCTGTGTGTCGGGAGGTCACAGGCAGGGGGTCTCACACCCCTATCCCATCAGTCCTGAGGGGATCTGTTTTTAATGTCGAAATGTCACAGACCCCCTTCTCAAATGCTAGTTTGATCTTTTGAGTAGTGAAAATAATCATCAAATATTTAATGAGTTCCACTCCTTTGCTAGATATGCAGTAAACACACATGGCTCTTGCCTCATGGAATGCGTGATTTAATCGAGGAGATAAACATTAATTAAATAATTCCATGAATAATTGATTGATTAAAACCATGATACGTACTAAGGAGAAAAAGTGTGACTACAATTATTAGATGAGTGAAAATACATGTTTTTGAAGAAGCCCTTATAAATCTAGCAGCACTTTTAATTGACTCCGTATCTTATTTATGACAACATTTACACCAACCTGGGAAGAATAAGAAATGCAGTAGTAGTAGCTTCCATTATTGGGCCTTAAGCTGCCAACTCACCTATCTAATCCTCATGGCAACTCTCTGAGATAATGACTCTTACTATACCCACTTTACAGATATGGAAAATAAGGCTCAGAGAGATGAAGCCCAAGGTCCCAACTAATTCATTCAGTCTGCAGACAATGCTAGGGATGCATGAGGATGCCCAGGTGTTGTAACAACTGTATGACCCTAGAGGCTCTGCAGCCCACAGGTGGGTGTGCCCACAGGTCTAGGGTGTTGGGGGATGAGATGGGAAAGCAGGGTGCCTGGCAGCACTAGCCATTCCATGGGGGAGGGCAGGCCTGCTGGAGCCAGCCTCCTAAAAGCTTCAGAATGCTTCCTTCTCTTCTAGAGAATCAGAAATTGGGCCGCCTTTAATGCTCATATGGAAGCCCCTGCACCTGAACATCGGTTTCTAATATCCATACTAGTGGTTGGAGCACCACTTGCCCCGCCCACCCCCCCTCGCTGGCTCACGCAGCACTCTGCCTGTCTCTCCCAGAGCTGACCAAAATCATCATACCAGGAAGTTTGGGTGCCCTTGATGCTCCAAGTTTTGCAGAGTTAGCCTAATTTCCACACATAAAGGCTGGATGCAGGAGTCATGATGATCATTTATTCTGCTAGGGGCTCTTGGGCGGTGTGCCAGAGACTCTGTGAGAAGCCAGTGGCTAGTGGCTAATGGCCCCCACCAGGACCCCTTCATTCTTAGCAGCCCAGAGGATTCTGCCAGTCTCTATTGACTTGTGATTGAAACCTCTCACCACAGATTTCCAAGCTCACTTCTTTGTCTTTCAAACCTATGTGGGGCTGGAAAGAGTGACGGCTCCTGAGATACTTTTAGGAATCCATGTGCAAGGAGAAGTCCTTCAACAATGCTTATCCCAGGCAGGGGCTGACATTCCTCTCTCCCAAGAACATGGCTGCTCAGGGAAAACATGTGAACTTCATGCCATTTTTTTTAATGAGAATATGTCTAAAATTTGTTATACAATTTTCCAAGTTCTTAAACAGAGGGTCCTGAACATAATTTAATTTTTTCTCGATGACTCAATATCAACATTATGAATGTTCATTATCATACTCTGCTTTTTAGGTTTTTACCTCTGCTCTCCAAGTTCATCTATCAAATGTCACTGCTGACATGTATATGCTTCTAAATGCCTCTCCACCCACCTGCTCATCACTTTGATGATTCTGATGTGGTGAGCCAATGTACCATAATGGGTTAGCTGTAGTTTCTGCAGTCAGATAGCCTGGAAAAGTTACGTGCCTGAATTACATTATCTGGAAATGCAATGGAAATATATGGAAAATAAGGCTCAGAGAGATGAGTTTTCTTTTTAAATTGATTTCATTTTTTAGAGAAGTATTAGGTTACGGCAAAATCGAATGGAAAACATGGAGAGGTCCCATATACTGTCTAGCCCCCACACATGTCCAACCTCTCCCATGTCAACATCCACACCAGGGCAGTGGGAGTATTTATCTCAGAAGGTTGTTTTAAGGATTAAATGAGATTATGTATACAAAACATATAAAACACTTAATACAGTGCCGGGCACATAGTAAGTCTCAATATGTGTAGCTGTCATCATCATTATCATCATCATTATCATCCATAATAATAATAGTTGTGTGCCATACACAATTATTAGTGATGATCATTATGTTCTAAGGATTAAAGTGAGCAGCTTTTGTGCAAGGGTCTGGGGAAAGCTATTTGGGTCAGGGCCAGATGACTTCTCAGCACCGCTGTGCTTGGTTGGGTCTGTGTCCAGACAGTGAGAAGTCTGACATCTGGAGAGGTGAGGCAGGATCAAGCTTCACCTCGACCAAGGTGTTGCTTAGTAATGTGAATTGTACTCAGGACATGCCTCTCCTAAGAGTTTGAGGTAGGTACCTTGAGGCTCATAATGGGACTCTCCTGACACCCTATGTACATGCTATAAGCCAGACTCCTTGTGGGCTTGTGAAAAAAACTGAACAGACAAAGTCTGGTGTGTGGGCCAGATGAGTAAGGTTGAAGGTGTTTAGGGTCCAAGGTGTGTCTTAAGCCATGACCAGAGGAAGAGCTGCCGAGAAGGTTCAGCACCACGGACAGCTCCTCAGACTGTCTCTTCATGGCTCTTCTGGGCATTCCTTGCTGTAGCCACTTGCAGATCACACTCAGCCAACTAGAAACCTTCCTTGCCCCATACCATGGCAGGACTCTGTCTTTCTGCCTGCCTCTGAGGTAGTTGAGGGTCTTAACGCCTTTTGGGTATCCCTGTGTGCGTGCATGGAGGGGACATGAGGGGCAGCAGAAAATGCTCTTGTCATTCCAATCCCTTAAGCTCCACTTTCCTTCTGGGAAACTCTGAAGAACCAGGCTTGAACAGGGCCTGACTGCTCTGCAGGAGATGGGGAGACAATGGGTGTGTTCTTTGGTAAAAGAAATAGGCCCCATTTCCCCTTTTGAGGTCAGAGAAAAGAGGACTAGAGATGCCCCCGGGATTCTGTGATTTTCTGTTAGCCTTTTTGGTGGACCACTCCTGCCATGGGCTTCAGTCGGATGTCTATTCTGGCGTTAGCTGCCCTGTGCATTGGCTAGGGTCCCCGACTTCTCCCTGGGGAACCAGAGACTGGCAGCTTGGTCACGTACCCTGAGTGGAGCCCCCTCCCCTGGCACAGACTGGATCCTGCTTGCCCTGCCCCGTTGCCTCCTCCTTGGTTCGCTCTCTTCCTAAACCACATTAATCCTGTCCATATCACTCCTGGTCCTCATCTGAGAGAACCCAGGGTCTGCCCTCAGATCCTACATGAGTTTAACTGAGAAAAACAATAGGTATGAAGGATGGCCTGCATGCTGTGCAGTGCATTTGTCACCCCAAATATTTTAAAATCCACCCTGTCTTAAGACAGTCCAGTGGAGAGCAGTGTGGGGTTGACCTGTCTGCAGAATGGCTCCTCCTGAGCTCTGGAACCAGGCCGTGAGTGTATAACTAACCGCCCTGTGAAACACACTGCTGTGTCAGAAGCAGACCAATTTACCAAATGTCACTTTGCTAAAAGCCATTTTGCCAAAAGTCAATTCACTGAATGGCCAATTTGTCAAATGCCCAATTCATCAAATTGACTTACTTCCTTTAACTATTTGGTGTGAGTCGACTGGTTTGCATTTTGTCTTTATTACAGCATTTTAAGGACTGTTCCATTTATCTTTGCCCCTGCGCCTGGTATTTGAACTATGGCGAACCCACCCCAGTCTCTTCTTGTGACTGCAGTGAGATGGGGCTGGGACAACCCGACCAACCCTAAAAGGCCATTGTGAAGAAAACTAAAACCAAATTGGTAAGGAAAATAAAGAAATTTAACAAGTTGACCTTTGGAGAACTAGCTGGTCCGTGACTTGGTTTCCGGGGAAGTGACTCTGAAGGGGCTCACCTAGGGTCCTTGGGCTTCCTTTGGGGATGCTTGTGAGGCTCTTGCTTTTCCATCCTATAGGTGCTTCTTTATGGGGACCCATGGGAGGCTGCATGCTTGGGTTTAGAACCAGGAAAGGCTACTCCTCTACCAAGCTTGTTCTCATCTATGGTCTTGGTAAATTGTAGCACGTCAGCCTCTACATCCCCCAGGGGGAGGAAGAAGCCCAGGGTCTGTTTGTAGCAGATGCAAAGGCTTTCATAGGATGTGTAGATGTTTCTACCCTTTTTTTTTTTTTTTTTTTTTTTTTACTGTTCCTCTGGTTCCTGTTATTTTATTCCATTTTATAATGTATCCTTTAAACTGCCTTAATTCCTTCCTGGAACAAGACAGAAAAGGATCTAGGTCTGCTCAGAAGGCAGTTCCGTTGACCCACTTCCCCTACTCCTGCCCTGGGTTTCCCAAGGCCCTCGCCCTCCCAGCACCAGCATCTCAGTCCACGCACGTGACCCTGAGGTCTCGTCCTGGAGATGTGGAACCCAAACATCCACTGCTGCGTTAGAGACAAACACCCTTCTACCTGGGAGATGCATGTTCGCTGGCACAATCGAAATGCTCGTGCGGCCCACAGTGCCTGTCTTCCCGCCTCCGCAGCGGTTTGAAGTCGGTCCCCAGTCCTTCGCCACTTTGGGGTGGTGTCATTTCTGCCATGCTGTCCTCTGTGCAGTTTCCCCTCAGTGTGGGCGTTTCCTCACTGCTTAGAATTGTGAGCCCCAATTCTTCTGGTATTTGTCACCTTGAAAGGTTTCCCACCCATTTATCTTCTTCAGTGGGGCCTGAGGAGGGAGAGCTCTAGCACCACACGGGGAAATCAGTGCTTTATATGTCATTAAAAAAAAAAAAACATTTCATTGCAGTATAGCATATACATACATATATATATCTCACAACTTTTCTGTATGTGTCATGTATTTTCATATATAGAACTCACTGAATTTTCACAAAGTAAACACTCCCATGGAACCAATACTGGATCAAGAAATAAAACATCACAAGTACTCAGAAGTCCTCTGTACCTCCTTCTGGTCATGAATTCCTCTACCCCAGGGTAGCCATGATCCTGACTTCTAACAGCATAGATTAGTTTTGCTCGTTTTTGTGCTTTATATAAATGGCATATGTGGTGTTTAATCCTTACCAAAACCTAGCAAGAGAGAGCTGTGATTAGCCCTCCTTTACACATGAGCAACCAGGCTCAGAGAGGCTGAGTAACTTGCCCAAAGCCTCCGAGGCAATAAATGGTGGAGCTTGGAGTCAAACCCAGGACTGTCTGGCTCCAAAGCTCATTTTCTCTCTATATCTTGATCTTTCTCCTGCTGCCCCCCATTCCTTGCCCCCACCACTGTGTCTGCCGGAAATTTCTGAGGTTATAGATCCTCACAACTCAGGGGTGTCCAGGACAAGAGCCTGTCTCCTGCACGGCCTCCCTGCTCAGGACCCAGCAGAATGCTTGGGGCTTCCTGGGAGCTCGGTGCGTGGTGATTGAGCACAGTGAAGGCTTTGCCTGGCATGCTTGGATTAAGAGGAGCCTGCATTCCCCCTGCCTTCTTCACCCACCCTATTGTCATTACTGTTTTCTTGCTGCGGTGGCTGGGACCCGTGTCTGCTGGTTTTTGTTTTCTGTTTGTCCTCGAACCACTCACTGCTGCCTCTGAGCAGCTTTCCCTTGGCAGGGCTCTGTGGTTGCTTTGTGGGGTATGTGCCTCTTATCCGATATCTCTATCGTGGGAATTGATGCTTGGTAGCTGAAAAGAACAAAAACAAAAACAGTCTGATTGGAGGAAATGTTACCCAGGACGGTTTTATAGAGCTGCCATCCAGGATGGCTTGATGTCTCTTCCTAATGAGGTTTCTGCAACATTAACTCTACTGAGCTGGAGGGAGGGGGCGGCCACAGGAGGATGCAGGGCTTTGGGCAGTATGGCAAGCAGAGGGGCAGGGCAGCTCTCCAGCCGACAGAGCCTGGCATGCACTGGGAGCGCAGACCAGCCCATTGCTCAAACCCCACCATCCGTGGCGTCAGCCTCCAAAACCACCTACAAGAGTTTGGGCATAAGGAGTTCTCTGGGAAAAGGTTGGATATGCTCCGTTTAAAAAGATCTCAAGACCTCACAGAGCATGTGTGAGCTTTAATTCCATGAATCTTATAACCACCTCAGGACGGGGAGAGGCGGTGAAGGAGAGGGGACAGAGCCGGACTGCCCAGCGGTTAGTAGGGGTAGTTTGAAGACTTGCCTACAATATAATTGATTGTCACCTGTGTGCCACACAGTCAGATACTTGCACTCACCTTTATATATTTACTCCTCTTATAAACTTATGTTACAAATGGTGAAATTGAGGCTCATCAAGGCAGCCAGTGGGGCTGAGCTTGCTTTTGAACCCAGGTCACCTAGCTTCCCAGACCAGCTACTACCTGGCCAGTACCTTGTCTTCACTTGGGTCCCCTTTGAGGATGCTGACTTATCTGATGGCCTCACCAGTTACTCCAGCTGGTCTGACTCTGTCAGGGGAGCAAAGGAGAGGGGTTCAGGAGGGCACACAAAGACTAGCAAGGGGAACTGGCTCCTTAAAAGAGCAGCCAGACCCCGGGAGGAGGAGGACGCAAAGGCAGCTGCTGCGGTCTATCCTTTGCTGTGACAACGGTAGGAGGTCTGGAGCCCAAGATGAAAGGAAATTAGGCCACCAACCTCCCTTCGCCCCACCAGCATGTCCCTTTGTCCCTTTGGCACTACTTCCTGGTCTCTTGTGAACCCTCCTCCTTCTCTCTGCCCAAACTTGACTTCTGGAGATGATGAAACAAACTCATTCACTTGAGAATCACACCGAGAATCAGCCACTATAAGCTATCAGTTTGCACCTCCTGGGAGCACCTGAGATTTATGAGTGAACAGAGCCCCAGTCCCTGCGTTGAGATTGGAGCTTGAGGCTGCATGGTTCAGGTCCCTATCACCAAAAGCTCTCAAGAACCAGCCTTGAAGGTCACCTGAAAACAGGTGCACGCACATGTAATCTGCCCACACAAGGTACATCTGGGGCCCCTGAATGCTGTCCCATGGGCTGGGGAGAGCAGGGCAGGGAGGATAATTGCAGAATTAATTTCCTTCCTGGGTGGGAGGGGAGGCTTGAAGGCAGACTGACAAGAGAGTCCTTCCAGACCCCAGGAGCACCTCAGAGGGTGTGAACCCGGCGCCCCACCCAGGGGGCACTGCCACCCTCTCCCCTGAAAGTGCGTCCTAAAGCAGGGACCTGTGGCACAGAGCCATCCTGGGGCCTGGCCTCCCAGCCGCTGGCCTGGAGCGGTGACTCCTGACCTCCTCAAAGGAGCTGGCTACCTCAGCCTGGTTCCCACCAACACCGGCGTAGGCAGGTTCCCCCTGCCCCCAACCCCAGCCAGAATGCAGGGACGTCGGTGGGGCCAGGGTAGTGGCCACATTGCTCCCCTCTCCTGTGAAGGCCGCCTCTGTGCCCTGTGACGGTGGGCAATGGCGTCAGAGGCTGCCCTTCCCTCTCTCTACCCACTGGGGGCGGGGTTTGTGTCCAACTCCTCATCCCACTCCCTCTGCTCCTTGCTTTGAAATGCTGGCCAGGCACAGGGGCTGCAATCCAGGTCGACTTAGCCCTTTCTGGGGACATGAAAACATTTGTAAACTTCCTTCTTACGCAGTACTTCTCAAACCATAATGTGTGTGTGAATCACTGAAGAGCGTTCTAAAACGAAGATTCTGATTCAGTAGTGGGTCCAGAGAGTCTGCATTTCTGACCAACCCGCAGGTGGCTCCGCAGCTGCTGATCCAAGTGCCAGAGACGTGGGTGCTGCGTCACCTACTGTGGGACCTTGGGTGGCGCTCACTAGCAGCAGCAGTGTCAGGCTGCCCCATGGTGGGTGCCCAAGTGCGACGCACACTGGGTGTAATTTAATCCTCCTGACCGCACCGGGGTGTCAGTGTTGTTGGAAGGGGAGACTGAGGTGCCAGGAACAACTGCAGGTCGTGTCCAGCAGCATGGAGCAGGACGGCGGCAGAGCCAGCCTCAAGCCGCAGCCTCCTGATCCCAGTTCTGGCTTCTTCAGCCCTGACTGCCCACCAACCCTGCCCCCCTAACCCCCCAAGACGGCTCATAGCCCCACAGAGACAACTGTAAGGCACGAGCAACGAGGAATGGCAGCCAACCCACTAGCCGTACTGAGAGTGCCACACAGAGCCTCGGTTAAGGCCCCCGACCGCATGATTACGCCCACTCACAGAGGAGGAGACTGAGGCACGAGGCCCCCTGGTGGTACATGACCAGCTTTGTCTGCTCCAGGGCCCAGGTCCTTAATCTGACAATCTCATGACAAGGAAGTCAGTCCCAGGTGAGATGGTCTGGAAGAGTCAGGCTGCTGTGGTTCCCTTCTGGCTGGGCCCCATGTTGGGGCCTAGGGTAACCAGTCAGGACACAGGGGGGTGAGGGGCCGGTCCAGGCTGCCCAGAGCCTTCGTGTGGCTTGGAGCAGCCACAGCAGGCCTGGAGCTCTGCAGTGGGGCAGCTGAGCAGGCGGCAAAAACCCAGGGACGAGTCCGGCCTTGGCTGGTACCCAGTGCCCCGGCTGAGTCCCCCGCTGATCCCCTTAGATGCTGGTCTGCCAGCAGAGCCCAATCTGGTTAGAGCGTGAAGGGGGATTAGCAGCTAGAACATGGGGTTTCGACCTCAGCTTCCCAGCCCCTGCCTCCTCTAGGCCTGGCAGAGTCTGGAGGGATTGACAGAGTGTGCGGGAGGAGGGGCAGCAGGAGCAGGGGTTCCTGGGATGGTGCCCAAGTCACGGTGTGGGCCTGGCTGTCCCCATCCCTTCGAGGGAAGGGACCTGGTTGGGGTCTCTGGGATGTCCCTAGGCCCGGGCGCTGCTACCGGCAGCAGCGTGTCTCTCGGAGCTCTTGATCTTGGAAACTGGGATTCAAGCTGGGGATCTTTGCCTGCAGGACTCTTACCCTGAGCCCTCCCCACCCTGCCCACAACTCCCCTGCAAAGTGGACTCTCTGAATCTCCAGGGCTCTCTTTTCCCAGGAGAGTTGCTCACTTTCCTCAGGGGCTGCCCATACCTCCCTGCTGATGCTGCTGGGGCCACCTTGGAACCACGCGAGGATGTCCGACTATTAATGCTCCTGAAGGATGTGTGAAGGGCAGCGCAGGGCTGATGATAACAATGGCAACAAGTGCTTCTCCAGCACTTCCCTCCCTGCCCCCCAGAACCCTCATTTCTTAGGCCTGCCTCTGGGTAGACAGAGGGGGTACAAGTGTCCCCAGTGCACGGGTGAGGAGGCTCGGTCTCTTACAACAATGATACGGAGCCAGCCTGTCCTGCTTCGAGCCCCTGCCTTCCCCTCTCAGCCACATGGCCTGTCCTGACTCCTTGTTTTGGTCATGAAAATGCAGAGGGTTTGAAGCAAGAGAATCATGTAAGGATCCTTTTTAGTTCAATTCAGCTAAAAATTACTGAGCCTTTGCAATGTGCCAGGTCCAAAGAAACAATGTGAAGCAAAAGAGACAGAGTGTGCCCTTGGGGTATTATGGTCTGGAGGCAGAGATAGATGTTAACCAGAAATTAGTATTTCATGACATTCAATACACCAGTATTTCATTACAACTCTGGATTAATGCTGAGAAGGAAAAGCATGGGGGTCCTGAGAGCCTGGAGTAGAGGGAGTGGTCAGGAAAGGTGTCTGTAGACTGCAGTGTGAAGGACGAATAGGAATTCGCTGGGTAAACAGTGGAGGAAGAACAGCAGGCAGAGGGTACAGCAAGTGCAAAGGTCCTGTGGCAGTAGGATTTGAGGAACTGAGGGGACACCAGCATCAGCGGAAGAGCAGGCAGGGGCGAGAACACAGGGCACGTCTTACATCGGATCCTGAAAGGTAGGCACACTTCTCACCCCCTTTTGCAGATGAGGAAACTGAGGCCAGAGAGGTTAAGTGACTTGCCTAAGACCACATGATTTAAATGGGTGAGTCAGGGCATGTGTTTCCCTCCCTGGTCCTGTCTCTTGTCTGGCGGCTGGGTCCTTGCTCTAGGAATCTGCTTTTCGCTGTCCAGACTGATACTTCCTTCTGAGCCCCTGTCCACCCCGTGGCTCTGAGCCCTCTGCTTGCTTCTGGCCAGGACCAGGCCACCAGTTGCTATCTTTCCAGTTCTAGAACCCTCCCTCCTCCAGGATGGCCTCTCTCAGCATATCTCATTCTGCCCTGACCATGCTCCTTTAGGACCTGTGACAAGATCACCATGGAAGGAGGCTGGAGGCAAAAATGACTAAGTTTGAAGGAGATCCAGGAGGCTCAGGGACTGGGAAAATGTGATGGGGAAAGACGAAGGTGGTGCCTTTTGGGTTTCCATGCCAACTAGGTGAAAATGGAGATGAGAAACTTTATTTTACATAGTTTAGGAAACATGACAATTGTCGACCATGTGGGAAGTCAACTGGGGCAAGGAAGGAAGGAAGGAAGGAAGGAAGGAAGGAAGGAAGGAAGGAAGGAAGGAAGGAAGGAAGGAAGGAAGGAAGGAAGGAAGGAAAAGAAAGAAAGAAAGAAAGAAAGAAAGAAAGAAAGAAAGAAAGAAAGAAAGAAAGAAAGAAAGAAGTAAATAAATAGGTAGGTAGGTAGGTAGGTAGGTAGGTAGATAGATAGATAGATAGATAGATAGATAGATAGATAGATAGATAGATAGATAGATAGATGATAGAATCGCTTTGTTTTTGGTTGTGGTGTGGCGGGCAGAGAGGGCATCCAAATCCAGGGAAGGCTTCTCGCGCCCCCTAGAGGTAAAGGTGGAAACAACAGTCAGATCCTTAGGAAAGCGTTGAGTGTACATTTTTAGGGCGAGGCGAAAGTCAGCATTTCTTAAATATTGCCAAATAGAAGTACTAGGACAGAAGCTTAAATACATGAACTCGATTTTCCCCAAAGCCCTGTGTGGTAGATACTTTTATCCCCATTTTACTAGCCGACGGTTCACGGCTAGTAAATGGTAGAAGCAGAAATTGAACCTAGATCCTTCTCATTGCAGAGTTGAGGCTCTTTCCACCATCCTCTCTGCTGCCAGCATGCTGAATTTCCCTCAGACTTCCAAGGCTTACTCATTTTCCTCTGTTCCAGAGGCTGGTCTCTTTTAGAGTCTCAAATCTAGTTTTCTTTACCCATTTAAACAACGTGAGCTGCTCACTGCTCTGGGCTGGCTTGGGACTGGGCCTGAGGTCCTGAGATCAGCTCAGCTCTGCCCCACCCCTCGATCCTCACCTCTTGGACTGGCTCATGATGTCCTATTGCCTGTCTGCCTGGGGACAGCATTTTCCTTCTGTAAGCTTTGGTGCCCAGAGCTATGTCTAAAAGACCCTGTCTGGTCCAAGCTGTCACCTTCTCTGGCCTGCAGGGATTTTCCTTGCCAGCACCCTCTCCCCAGTACTTACTATTCCAGGCAAACCGAGCTACTCCTGGATCATGCCAGGCTCTACCATGCCTCCTGCCTTTGCACGGACTGTTCCTGCCCCTCTCTTCCCACTTAGCTCCTGGTGTGAGTCCTTATAGAATTGCTTTTCCTGAATTGTACTTTGATGCGATGCTATTATAAGAAGCAGACACTTGAAACCCATTTATTATAAGGATCCAGTGTTATTGATTAGGCCACACTGTTATTTTTTATAAAGACCCTTGGGGATAGTCTTGTTTCATCTTAGTGCCCCAAATAGCTGTACTCCAGAAAAACTAGTCTTTTTAAGTGTATACATATATTGGGAATGCTATTAACTGACCGCTTTCCCCTTTTCACGCTGGCTTTCAGGAAGCCGAGAGCCCATGCTCGGCCCGAACCTGACAGATGTGCGAGTCACCTGCTGCTTCGTTCTCGGTGTCTGCCATTGATTTCTCTTCCCTTTTCCCACTTTTGACTCTTGCTCTCTTGCTGTTTTATAAATCCCTGTAAGACACCTCAAAGCCTTTCTGGAACAAGATTGGCCTAAATCAATAAACTAATCAATACTAATAGAAAACCTTCCTTGCAAGATTGCGGTGAGGATTAAACAGAATAATGGATGCGAATTCCAGTCCAGAGATTCTTCCCAGGCCAAAGGGCGGCCTGCTGGCTGGGGCCAAGAAGAGGGTCTGCTGGGGGCTCCCAGCCCCGGTGCGGCCTTCAGCTTCCTGACTCTGCAGAAGCCTCCAGGCCCCTGATGCCCGTGCTGGTCTGACCCTCACCACACGTGCTCAGATCTCCCTGAGTCCCTGTGGGTAGAGCGGGGGTAGCTGTGTCTGTCCTCTCTCATCCCACTCGACTCCGACGACCCGCTTTCCCTCGCTTCTCCCTGGGATCCCAAGTCCCCTGAGAGCCAAGTGCCTCACTTGCTATGTCTCGGAGTTGTCGGCATGCGGCGGGCACACAATGGGAGGGAGACTACGAGATCGCCTGGTCCAGCCCACGCGTTTGACAAACGAGGAAACTGAGGCCTAAAGAGGACAATGTTGGAGCCAAGTCCCTAGCATATTTCAGCTCATTCGTGTCAAGTCTAAGTGTGGCCCCGCCTTCCTCAAAGGCTCTCAGCGGCTCCTCACGCCCTAAGAACCAGGACCATGCTCTCTAGCACAGCTTCCAAAACTCTCCTCTCTTGGACCATTCTTGCAAAGCAAACCTGTTTTAGCCCATTACTTTGAAACGCAGTGGCCTGAAAGAATAATAAACATTAATTATCTTCCAGTTTCGGTAGGTGGCTGGGTGGTTCTGTCCTGCGTCTTTCATGAGATTTCAGTCAAGATGTCGGCCGGGGCACCGTCAGTCTGTTTGGGCTGCTATAACAAAAATAACATAAGTTGGGTAGCTCATAAACAACGAATACTTACTTCTCACAGTTCTGGAGGCCGGGAAGTCCAGGATCCAGGTGCCAGCAGGCTCGGTGTTTAGTGCTGGCCTGCCTCCTGGCTCATAGCTGTGTCCCCACATGGCAGAAGGGGGCAGTGGCGCTCTCTCAGAACGCTTTCATGAGGGCCCTAATTCCAGTCACGAGGGCTTCACTTTCATGACCTCAGCACCTACGAAAGGCCCCACCTCCTAATATTATCACACTGGGCACTAGAATTTCAACAACTGAATTTGGGAGAGACACAGACATTGAGGTCATAGCAGGGCTGCATCATCCGAAAGCTCGATTGGGACTGAAGAATCTATTTCCATGATGACTGGCTCACATTGCTGGCTGTTGGCAGGAGGCCTCAGTTCCTCCCCATGCAGGCCTCTCCAGAGAGCTGCTCGAGTGTCCTTATGACATGGCACTGGTTTCTACCAGAGAGAGTGATCTGAGGGAGAGGAAGGAGGAGGCTACAGTGTCTTTTATGATCTAGTTTCAGAAGTTATCCACTGTCACTTCTGTCATACTCTGTTCTTTAGAAGTGAGTTACTAAACCCCACCCACAATCAAGGGGATAATTAAACTCCATATTTTGAAGGGAAGAATGTCAAAGAATTTGTGGACGTACTTTCAAACCACCTCAAGTTCCCATGCATACACCTCAGCCATAGCAAACTGCGTGATATTTCCCCAGCTTGCCCGCCTTGCTCCTTCTTGCTTTTCAGGATCCATTTCAGAGTTCATCTCCTCCCCCTCAGGTCGACTTGGTCACTCCGGAGTTCTTGCATCTCTTTGGAACGAGTGCTCTCCCAGTGATTGTTGTAAGCCGGAGTGTCTTTGTGGTAGCCCCAGCAGGTAGTCAGCTCTCAGCACAGACTTTCTGGACAGCGAATGGAGATTTCATTCACTGGTTTCCCGTGCGCCCTTCTGAGTGCTCTAGGGTATTCCGTGCATCTGTGGTTACCTCTGTATGTGTGAGGCTTGCTGTCACCGGAGCATGTAGGTGCTCCATCAAGGTGTGCTTGGCTCCATGTGGGGCTCCCACGTTTGCCTTGGCTCCTAGTTACTGAGGAAGTCATATGACCATGAGCCCCTGAGTGTGGGCCATCTCTTATTTACCTGTGTGGCCTGCATAGCCGTTGCTCCCAATCCAGTAATTTACCTGTCAGGTGACCCTGCCCAGTGTCAGCATCCCATTTAAGAAGAATGAGAGAACCAGTCCACAGACCAAGGGAACAATAGAGCCAGTATGGGCTATCTAGCCATCGTAGGAATTACTTGCATAACACAGAGAAATTGGGTTGACCTACAGATGCACAGCCAGGAGGTGGGGGAGCTGGGACTCGAACCAGCCTTTCTGAGCTCAGGGCCCTGTGCACTCTGCTGCAGTGCTTCTGATTTGTTGTCTCCACAGAAAAACTTAAACGGAGAGGAGGGAGTCCCCACAGCTCAGGGGACAGTACATAGGGGGCTCTGTGGGCCATGTCCTTGGGGCTCACAGTGAATGGCTGACGGGAAGGAGATGGTCAACCCTCAAGGGCCTGGCCCAGGAGAAAGGACTGGGGGTCTGGGGACAACCCGATGTCGCGTCCCACATCAGGACAGTCAGCCCCAGGCTGTTTGAGGTGTCTGATGCAGGGCCCTCCAGCAGAGCACCTTGGTCCCCACCCTGGTCCAGTCTTGGGTGAGATACTTAACTTCTTGGAGCTCAGTTCCCTCCTCTGCAAAATGGGCAAAGTAACAGCCCCTACTCCAGTTCCCTCTCCCAGGACTGCTGAACAAGGGGAGGCTCTCAGACCCAATTCCTGGGTTTGAACCCTGGAGCCAGCTCCTACCAGCTGTGTTCCCTTGGAGAAGCTACTGAACTTCTCTGAGGCTCCCTGTCCTCCTTGTAAAATAGTATTTACCCCACGGTCAGTGTGAGGGTCAGGCGCGTTCACACACGTGAAGTGCTAGGCAGTGCAGCCGGGGGGACATGCCTAGAACACGGCAGCAGTTGGTACTACCGCTGTGGGAAGGAAAAGCCACCCAGACAGACAGGTACCAGAAGCCCAGACTTGCCAGAGGAGCTGGAGGAAGAGTCCGGAAGCTGGCCTGGGGCAATGCCTCCTCCCTCACATAAGGACACTACTAATGGAGAGGTGATGAAGTCCTGGGTGGCGCTGCACCCCCCAGCCCAGTCCCCTGTGTGGGCCAGGCTCTCAGTGGCAGCTCTGCTGCCTGCATTCTGAGAGCGAGGGATCTGGAGTCAGACTCAGCTTGGCGTTCAGGACCTGGGTCAGCCGCCTACTGGCTGGTTACCTGGGAGCCATGGCACTTTCTTCCAGAGAGTGAGCTGTAGTGCACTCACCACAAGCCACAGGGTGCCTTGGAACCTGTTAGGAAGCCCCTTCCTCTTTGCCTGTTCCTTTGCAGCCCTGGACAATGCACCTGGAGTCGGGGTTCTGACAGAGCTGACCTCCGTGGGTCTGGCAGGCAGGGTTAAGGTCTGGCAGAACTGGTCACTGCTACCCCAGACTTCTCCCTCCAGAGAATGGGAGGTGGCTGGGTACTGAACTACAGCTCATTCATTCATTCATTCATTCATTCAACAAATGCTTACCAAGGGCCTTTATGGGCCAGGCACTGTCCCAGGTGCTGGGATGCAGCAGTGACTGGCCTGGGCTCTGTCGGGACCCTCTGGAGAAATCTCTTCTGAGCAGTGTGCTTCTCCTTCTGGTTTGTTCTCACAGGGACCTGAGTGAGAACACCATCCAGGCCATCCCCAGAAAGGCTTTTCGTGGAGCTACAGACCTCAAAAATTTGTGAGTACAGGCCTGGGATGGAGAGGGGCTAGGGGCTGCAGGGCCACCCCGGCAGAGTCCCCAAGCCCCGTGGTCTAGGCAGCCAAAGAGCTGGTCTGGGCTCTGAGGTGTCTGGTGCCAGCATGGCCTTCTGGAACAATCTGGGGTCAGAGGAAACAGGCAGCCTGTGGGGTCGAAGGGAGTTTCATGAACTGTGGGGTGCTTAGGGGAGGTTCTTTGTCCATGTAAATGGAGAGTCTCTGTGACCTTTCCCTCCAGTGGATTGAGAGAGCTAGGTTTGAATCTTCTCTTTCAGGTACTTATTATATAAGCTACAGCAAGTTTGTTAACTTCCCCGAGCCTTAATATATTATTCTGTAAAATGGGGATATCACATTTCCCTCATAGGCTTGTTCTGAGGTTTAAATGAGATATGGAAATAAATACATTTTGTCAAACGCTATTTAATTGTAGTAGTTTATTCCTATTATTCAAATGTATTCTGGTCCAGGCTTACCACCTCCTCAAGGTCTGACTACAGCAGGGATGGCAAATGCCAGGCACACCTGTCACTCCCCAGCCCCCTACACCTGTAATAGACATTGATAACTGATCACTGCATTCTTCCCAAGTTTCCCAAATCACAGCCTCCGCGTATTCTTAGAGCAACACTTCAGGTAGCCGCCGCTAGGCGGTCGGTCTCACTTGGCACTCAGGCTGGAATCTGTCCGCCAGTTCTAGCTGCTGCCCCTTCTGCGATAGACGCATTTTAAAGCTGCCCATGCCCTCTGGGCGGTCCCCAAAATGAGAGGAGAGGTGCCTGCTCCCCAGGAGATATGCAAGGTTAGGTAGAGGAATACAATTTATTTATATTTATTGCTTTAACTAAAAATAAGAAATAATTTAAGTTCTTATTATTTACTATTTGGATTGACACATTTGTACTGAACAAATGATTGGGGTTAGGCCTCTTTTTTTAATGAGCGGAGCGCTTGACAAAAACGTTTGGACACCTCTGTTCTTGGCAACGTGCCTCCTCTCTAGAACCTTCCTTTGCTTCACAGACAGCTGGACAAGAACCAGATCAGCTGCATCGAGGAAGGGGCCTTCCGGGCTCTGCGAGGGCTGGAGGTGCTGTAAGTGAAATGTGGGAAGGGAAGCACAGGTGTGAGAGTCCAGCTAACACAGGTGCGGGGCCCAGGCAGCGGGAGCTGGGGCCCGGGAGCAGCACAGGAGGCAGGGGACCTGGGAGGCAGGTTCCGGGCCCAGCGCAGAGGCCCTGCTCTCTGCTAGTCTAGATGTGCTACCAAGGATGGGAGGACACACACTCAAGGAGTCACGCCCGCAACAGCGTGGCCCAGGCTTACCTGGGTGCTTATGATGACACCCAGGGCGAGTGGCTCTATCTTCCAAGGGTTTCCGACACATGGAGAAGGACTTACTCGCCCTTCTCTTTCTGTCTAAATGTTCCCCTTTCCTCCAAGCCAGCCCAAGCCTGCATGCATACTCTCGGTCTCCTTGCTCCTTCTCCCCTGTTCTACCAGACTCAGAGTCTGGTGCATCTGCTTTGTACCTACTGTTCCAGCTCAGGGCTTTCCCTGAGGGTGGCTCCGTGTCTCGTGCTCTTTGGCGTAGCTCCCCGGGTCCAGCTTGAAGGTGCATCATGGAACACAGCGTGAGAGTCTGCCCGTTTGCCAGAGAGCAACCCTGCTCTCCCTCCCACGTAAGCTTCTGTTGGGCAGACGCTAACTGATTCTGGTTTTCTTGTCAGGACGCTGAACAACAACAATATCACCACGATCCCCGTGTCCAGCTTCAACCACATGCCCAAGCTACGGACCTTGTGAGTCAGCCTGATGTCGGGAGCATAGCACCAAGCGTGGCCAGTGCTGGGGCAGTGGGGAAAGGGGCCCAAGGCTCCTGCAGGCGGGGTGTGGGGTGGGGGGCGGGGGCTTCTCTTCCTCTGCACCCCCAGTGGCCAGCCAGGGTTGGCCGATTGGAGTTGGAGTCAGGGGAGGTGATCTAAAATGGAAGGATGTTGAATGTCATTTATATTTGATTTTCCTTAAAAAACAAATGATTTCTTTTTGTGTCCGAAAATGACTTATGTGATTTGGGGCGGCGGGGGTGTGTGAGCTCAGGGGGGTGAATCGCTGGGCAACGTCCAGCTGAAGGGGTGCCCCGAGCACCCTGGGAGGGAAAGAGCAGCCGCCGGGAAGTTCCCCGCTGCTGGATGATCCCCAAGGCGGAGCTGCTGCGGGCTGACTGTGCGTAGACTATGCTTGGGCCTAGGGTAGCACAAGGGCTCAGCCCCTTCTGGGTAAAGGGGCTCCCACTCTTTGGCTAGGGGCTGGGGGCCCAGGTGGGTTATGAGCCTTCCTGTCCCCCTGCAGCCGCCTGCACTCCAATCACCTGTTCTGTGACTGCCACCTGGCCTGGCTGTCACAGTGGCTGAGGCAGCGGCCAACCATCGGGCTCTTCACCCAGTGCTCAGGCCCCGCCAGCCTGCGCGGCCTCAACGTGGCCGAGGTCCAGAAAAGCGAGTTCAGCTGCTCAGGTGGGTGTAGGTCCAGCTGGGGCTCTCAACTGCCCAGCTTGACTGCCTGTCACCTGCCTCCCGTCGCCTCCCTCCCCCGTCTTGTTCCCTTCTGTCACCTCCCGTCACCAGCATTAACGTCTGGCCCCCCCACGACCTCGTTTTCTCTCCTTTCTCTACACATCACCTCCTGCCTTATCCATCACCTCCTGGACCACCCCCTGTCTCCGGTCTTCATTCGTTAGCTCCTGTTCCCATCGTCACTTCCTGCCCCTGCTCATCACATCCTTTCTTCACCCACCACCTCCTTCCTCACCTGTCACCTCTTGTCCCCATTCATCGCCTCCTTTACCCGTCCATCTACCCCTCCTATCCATCCGTATCTCCGTTCTCAGCCATCACCTCCGTCCTCACGGATCACCTTTTGCCTCTACTCCTTTGTCCCTCCCGCTCCCACCCGTCCTCTCTTCCGTCCTCCTATTGCCTCTTCCCTTATTGCCCCCTTCTGTCCTGCCCCTGGACTCCGTTTCTACCCAATGCGTCCTCCCATTTCCTCCTGCCCCTCACCCCCCCAACCCTCCCTCCCTCCTATTGCTACCTCTCCCCTCCTGCCTTTGCTTCACCCCCGCCACCTTGAAAAGTCATTGAATTGGCTCCTCTAGCCTCGGCTCAAGGTGAGGTGGACTCCACGGTCTGCGCCCCCCATCTTCCACCTGGGCTTCTGTGAGAGCCTCCTGCCTGCCGTCCCACTTCTTCTCTGGCCCCTTTGAGCTCCATACTGTAGCCAGAGGGACCTAAAAGGACCCACAAGTCTGGGCAGGTCACCACCGCCTCATACTCACTGGCTTCCTGGTCCTCCCAGAAGAATCCCAACTGCCCTCGAGCTCTGCAAGGCTGGGGCAGGGTTATCTCGGCCTCCCCCTACCCAGTGGCCTCCCCCAGCAGCCTCCTCACTCCCTGCGTCCCAGCTGGCCCCCCTCTGCCCCTTCCTGGGGCAGGTGCCTCCCACCTCGACCTTCTCACGGGCTGCTCCCCTATTGGCACGTTCTTCCTGCCTTGGTGCTTGCTGACGCCTCCTCACCTTGCAGAGCCCAGGGAGACTTTTCTGACCCTCTAGGAGGTCCCCGATGGACTTAAACTCTATGAGCACATGGAATGCATGTGTCATGGTTTCTGGCCATGTCCCCAGCACTTTGCCTGTGCTTGGCACAGAGAGAGATGCTCAAAAAATGTTTGCTGAGTGAATGAACAGTTCTCAGAGTCACAACCGAGGATTAGGGGCTACTCATTTCTTCCCAACCTGTGACCTCTGAGCCCGCCAGCCACGTCGAGCTCTGAGGGAAAAGGGTTCACAGGGCTCGGCTCCCTCTCATCAGTGTGAGGCTCTGGCCTCGCAGGGGTGGCTGTCACCTCCTTCACAGCACTGGCAGTGCCCGAGACTGCTCTTGAACACCACTGTGCTCAGGGAGGCTGTGTGTGTGTGTGAGAGAGAGAGTGTGCGAGCATGTGAGCGTGTCTGTATGAGTGTGTAAATGTGGTCGTGTGAACGTCTATGCGGGTATATGGGACAGTGTGAGGGTCTATGTGGAGAGAGTGTGAATTTGTATGTGTGAGTGTTGTGGGGGGAGAGTGAGTGTGCGAGCGTGCGTGCATGCATGGTATGTACTTGCGTGTGAGGCGAGCCAGGGCTGACACTGCTCCTCGGAGTAGCAGCAGCTGCCTTATGACGAGGGATGGGTAATTCACTTGGACGATGCTTATTTCCAAACAAGAATAAGAATACCTTGTAATACCTTGGTTTCTATCTCCAGGCATTTTTTTCTCCTCTCGGAGTCTGTTCACTCCAGAGACCCCTTCCCTGAGCAGGGCACTCTCATAGTTTGTAAGAAGTCCTCACAGCTTTGTCTCCTTTGATCTTGGTGCCCACCATTTAGGGGAGCCAGGGAGAAGATCAGAGGTTGAATGCTGGTGAAAGTGTAAATGGCCTCAGAACTGATTAGCGGAATCTAATAGAGCCCGACATATGTCTACCCATGACCATGACCCTACAACTCCACTGCTAGGCATGCGCGTATGCTCGGCAAAAATTGGCGTCCAAGAATATCCAAGGCGCCTTTCTTTGAAATAGCCCAGAGCCGAAGACAACCCAGATGTCCACCAAGAGAGTGGATTAACTACTGATGACACATCCATTCAGGAGAACACTAGCTAGCGATAAAACAAACAAACAAACAAACAAACAAACTACTGATACACACACAACAGGGGCGACTCTCAAAGATTTTATATTGAGCAAAAGAAACCAGACACAAGGGAGCCTGCTGTCTGATTTCGTTCACGTGACGTCCACAAGCAGGCAGAACAAATCTTCCTTGGGGAAGGGGCATGAGGAAGGCTTCCTGGGTAATAGAAATGCTCCGTGCCTGGGGGACAGCTCTGTGGGTATCTCCAGAAGTAGAAACCATCCAGCTATACACTTAAGACACATCGTATATAAAGTTGTACCGCAATTAAAATAATTCATGAGACACTGGACTTCATCCTGCGTTTAGCACCTATTGGTTGTGTGGTTTTCCACAAATTAATTAACATCGAGGACTCTGTTTTTCTCTCTTGTAAAATGGCCACAAAAATATCATACTTCTCCTAGACTGAGCAGAATTAAAGGAGATACTGAATTATGACATTTAACACAGCATGTGGCACAGGGCTTACATCCTCGGGTGACAGACAAGGAGACTCCGGCTCAAAAGTGCTGAGTGACTTGGATGGGAACATGGAGCTTCAGAATTTAGGCTAAGATTTCCAAGCATATGAACCACAGTTTCACGCAGCACAGTTATGTTCAGATTCAAGTTCAGCAAATATCTAACAAGTACCTGCTATGTGCCAGGCACCCACAGAGTTTCATCAGAGCCCGTGGTGATCCTGGTTCAGCCTGAGCCAGAGAAACACCATGTGCCCCATCCTCTCACATCATTCTGCATCTCGGGAGGGAGATGCAGGCATGGGACATCTGAGGTCACAGCCCGCTGTTTCCGCAGGCCAGGGGGAGGCGGGGCGTGTGCCCTCTTGCACCCTTTCCTCCGGCTCCTGCCCAGCCATGTGCACCTGCAGTAATGGCATTGTGGACTGTCGCGGCAAAGGCCTCACCGCCATCCCTGCCAACCTGCCCGAGGCCATGACGGAGATGTGAGTACAGGGCCGAACAGGCGTGGGGACACAGGCCCTGGGGCTGCGCCAGGCTCCGGTGGTCCACCTGAGGGCTTGCACCAAAGCTCTTCCGTGGAAATGGGGGAGACACAGTTTTCCTTGGCTAGGCAACTCTGGAAGGCTGGAAAGGGGTGTTCCTCCAAGGTCCACCTGTTGAGCTCAGCTGGATGACTCTGCTAGAAGTGGTTTCTTAGTATTAGCATCATTCATGGGCCCCTTTCAGCCATGGCAGCCTGGGATAGTGGATCTCACATTACAGCAGCCCCTTTTCTCTGCCCGTGCTGACCCATCTACTCCAGACAGTGCAAAGGGTCTGGTTTGGGCTGGCGAGCCCAGCAGGTGGCAGTTGAGACTGGGGCGATCCGACCAGGGGACTCCTCTGTGTTCTCTCTCTGCAGCCGCCTAGAGCTCAATGGGATCAAGTCCATCCCCCCGGGAGCCTTCTCTCCCTACAGAAAGCTTCGGAGGATGTGAGTGCTTCCTGCTGCTTCCCGAGAGTCAGCATGGGGCAGGAGGAAGAGCCTGGACCAGGCATGCCACAGCCCTGGGCAGGTTCTGACTGCCTCCCAGGGCTGAGAGGCCCAGGGCTAGCTGCTTCCTGGCCTTCCTGCCCCACAGGTGGTTCATCTATGACGTGCAGATGGCAGTGGTATGACCTCCTCACAGGGTTGTGCTGAGGCCTCAATGCTGAGCCTGAGTCTGGCGTATGACCAGAGCTGACTGTCATCCTCTCATTTCAGCTTGGGCACCAATAGGAGCCATTGTGGATGTGAGAGGGGGTGTGGGGGACAGATGGGAGGTGGGGAAAAGCTTTGTCAAAGACCAAGGCTGGAGTGTCCTGCCCATGCACGACTCTCAGACTACACAGAGAGCGGCCATGGGTTTTTCAAATAAATAGGCAAACAAGGCCCTCATTTTTCTGGGGTCAATTTTCTAGTGCCCTCCCATGTCATCTGGGAGGTAGAGGGGACCAGGCAGGGCTTGGTGGCCTCTGAGGGATTCGGTCACCCTCTCTCCTGTTCACCTTACAGAGACCTGAGCAACAACCAGATTGCGGAGATTGCACCTGATGCCTTCCAAGGCCTTCGCTCCCTGAACTCACTGTGAGTAGTTGCACCAAGCTTCCGCGGAAGTCCAGAGTGTCCCCCGAGCTGGCCAGCAGGGCCCAAGGCCCCTCCAGTGGATGATGGAGGGAGAACACAGACCCTGCCCATCTGGCCTCAATGAGTCTCCCTTTGGCCACAAAGTCTAGAGTTTCTGTGCCTAGCACCCCCTTCCTCTCTGGAGGACCTTCTGCTCCGGGAGGGGGAGAAGGGAATCAAGGACTGAGTGCATGGAATCTAAGCAGAACGATTGCCCCTGGCAACTGTGATGCTCTCCCTGCCAAGGTGGGAATTTTCCCAACATTCTTTGCAGCAGTCATCTGACTCTGCCCAGCTTTCATGTTGGCCTGCCTCCCTGCAGAGGCCCAGCACTCCATGCACCTGAGCCTCCCCCACGTCACCTACAAGGGCGGCAACCATCAGTTCCAGCTGTGACATCTGCCACACTTGTCTCTTTCGTTCCCAAAGTGCTCTGAGCCCAAGTTGTGGTGGGTGAAGCAAAGACAGTGTTTTCTTCCACCTCTTCTCAGTTTTTCCCTTTCTTCAAGGATTCGTTGGGGTGGGGGGCGGGGTGGGGTCTGTTCAACTGCAAAACATGCAACATCGAAAGTTCATCTTAGAAATGTTACTTCGTCTTTCTTTTTCTAAGAACCCTTGCTTGCACCCCCATGTTCACCAAGCCCCACACTCTCTGCGGCCTCCTGGTACTTTGTCTACACAAAGAGTGCATTCAGGGTGCCCTCTAGTCAGGCGAGCTCCCCGTTGGTAGGGGCCTTTGGTTACCCTTAGGAACAGTGTTTTCACCTGTCCCTCATGTGAGACAGCACTGGACACATGCCTCCCATAAATTAGGGGCCGAGGAAGTGGAATGAAATGGAGCTTCTTGGCAAGTGCAGGGAGTAGCCAGGTCGTGCCTCTTCTCCCGGAGTAGCGTCGAGGTGGTGGATTCATGGGAATGGCACCACTCAGGCTGTCCAGTACAACTTACAGAGCTGTACATGACGGCCTGGCGATGGGTCACCAGAGGAGGAGATCTGATCCCAGAGGTGGACTGCCAGAATGCATGGCTCTTCCTCTAAGAAGTGAGAGAATCTTCTTCTACGTTGGATACGACAATAACCTATCCAAGTGGGCTCCCTTTGCACAGCCACCTCCCCACCACATGGGAGTTTGTGTACTGAAGTCATGCAAATAGGTCTCACTGACAGCGTGCATCCACGTGTCCGGCCCCGACCTCGTCTTTCTGCATCAGCTCCTGCTCTCTCCCCTCCATTCTCCACACGGGAGATGGATGGATCTTCCCAAATGCTGGCCGTATTCCAGAGGCTTCCTGGCGCTGGATGGGTGAAGTCCGAGCTTCTGCCCCATGGGGCTCTCCCCATCACCAGCTCAGATGCCACTGCAGGGACTTTGCTCCTGCGCACCCTCCTCCAGGAAGGATCTGGAAGCCACGTCTGAAGAGACAGCACACACTGTTTTTGCTCAGACTGAATATGACTGGCCGGGGATGGGGTGGGGAAGTAGGGAGGGGTGCGGGGGGGGGGAGGGGAGGGTGGCTATGGGGGCTACCTGTGTTATTGAGAATAAAATACACCACACTTCCCAACCCCCCCTGACTCTTTCATCGTCTGCCTGAACCCATTCCTGCCTGCATGTCTTTTTCGAATCTTTTTTTTTTTTCTAATACACACATTTGTGCTCAATGTGGAAGACTGAAAATACCGAAGTGCGAAAAACGCACCTGCAGTCCCGCCGCCCAGATCTCAGCACGGCGGCACTTCGGTCCATTTTCCCCTGGTGTTTTCACCGTGCCAGCAGACTTGGTTGACATGCTGGAGCTCGTACCGCACGTGCTGTCTGGCTGGCGTGTGTTTCCGTAATTCTGTGAAAAAAAAAAAATGTTAACTATTCCTGCCTATGAGATTTTTCTCTTCTTTGAACAGCCTCTTTTTGGATCTCGGACCAGGTTAATTTTCCACAACGTTTCCCAAAGGGTCCCTTTGCAGGCTTTTGTAGGATCCGTAAGTGAGGACAGGGAGTGAGGGCTGCACCTGTTGTGATGGGGATCACAGCTGCCTGGAGCCCATAGGGTACCTTTGAGCAAACTGGGAACAGGCCACTCTTGTTAAATACACTGTACTGCCATCTGCTGGGAACCTGTTACAGCAAACCTACAGGCTGTGATGGCTCAGCAGCGGTGCCCTTGTGTGGTGCAGGACTTGCAGAGCAATGCCTGGCCCAGTGGCCACCCTTTAACTCTTCCTTTCTGCTCCCTTTTCTCCAGGGTCCTCTATGGGAACAAGATCACAGACCTCCCCCGGGGTGTGTTTGGAGGCCTGTACACCCTACAGCTCCTGTAAGGACCCTTCGAGGATGTACTTGGGTGGGGCCCCGGGAAGGAGCCACTATCCCTTTGGCCTCCCAGACTGCCTTTTTGGCCTCTTTGGGGGGTGGAGGGCTCATTTGAGGCAAGGAGCCTGGAGGATGTCAGATCTGGTAGGGTGAGAGGCTAGGGACTCTGCAGAGGCAACTCAGAGCTGACAGCAAAGTACCTGAGCTGAGAGGCTGATGAGATAGATGCATGAGGCCCGTGTTCCTGAGGAGCTCGGCATGGCTGGGAAAAGAGCTGTGTCCTGCAGGGGGACACCCAGGCCCAGCTCAGCCTCCTTGAACCGTGAGAGTTCAAGCAAGGGTTCTCTCCTTGCTTTGGATCCAAGAGGCATAGAACCATACGCTCCATCTCAGCTGCCTGGGGGAACCAGCAGCACTCTGGGGAAGAGGAGGAGCCTCCCCTAATGTCTTTGGGAGGTAGTTTTGCTACTGTGCTCTCTGCTTTCTGAGAATCCCGTGGGGCACCTCTAGCAGTTCTGAGTGGGTGGCTCAAATGGTCCCGAAGCGCAGAGAAGGCAGTCGGAGGTCTCAGCTCCTCTGTGTGGAGTGGACGCCCAGAATGCCGGATGCCCTAGAAAGGGGCCAGTTCGTGTGGATGGGTCTGATGCTGTGCCTCTCCGCTTACCATCCGTCCCTGGCTCTGCCCACAGGCTCTTGAACGCCAACAAGATCAACTGCATCCGGCCCGACGCCTTCCAGGACCTGCAGAACCTCTCGCTTCTCTCCCTGTATGACAACAAGATCCAGAGTCTCGCTAAGGGAACTTTCACCTCCCTGCGGGCCATCCAGACCCTGTGAGTCCCTCTGCCCTCTTCTCTCTGTCCTAGAGGGTGGACCTATGGACCTAGGGGAGGTAACAGCCTCCAGGTACAAGTGACTGTCTTGCCCTGTGCCTTTTGCTCTTATGGAAGAAAGAACACGGTCTCTGGGTTAGATGAACATGAGTTTGAATTCCAGCTATGCCCCAGTGGCCCTGTGACCCTAGGCAAGTTAATTTGCTTCTCTACACCTCAGTTTACTCATTCATAAAATGAGAATATCATCTTCTCCATAAGGTTGTCATGAGATTAAGAGGGATATTTGTACAAAACTTAGCTCATTGTAAATGCTTCTTAAATGCTGGCTATAGTTATTATTATTATTATTAGATAGATTAAAAACAACTTGATACATCAACCAATACTAGCTTATTATTATTATTATATTCTAAGACACATGTTGTTTCCATGTTAACAGCTCTGAAGTTGGGATGCATATTATAAACGATGGCATTTTTTTTTTTACTTAGCATCATTTTTTTTCTTGATAATGCATAAAATAATAACATGTCTTGGAATTGATCATGTCTTAAGTCAGATGAAATCTAGTAATAGCAATGATGGTTACAAATTAAAAATTAGAGAGCAGCATCTCTAGGAATTTGTTTTAATCTTTCATTATAAGATATTACAAGCATGTTAAAAGTAGCATAGTGACCCTCCCAGTACTCACCGCCCAGCTTTAACTCATGGCTGGTCTGATTTCATCTACACTTCTTCCTCTCCCATGCCTCCCAGACTATATCGAGGTAAATCCCAGACGTCATTTATCATCTACGCAGACCTCATACATATTTATAAAAGGCAAAGATTCTTTAAAGACAGAACCATAACACTATTATTATATCTAAAAATTTAACAGTGAATTCCTTAATATCATCAAGTATCTAATTACTGTTTGAATTTCCAAGTGTCTCATACATTTTATACGATTTTAAAAATAACTCATTTGAGTCAGAATTTAAATTAGGCCTATGCAATACAATTGGCTGGTATTGGTTGACGTATCACTTAAGTTGTTTTTAATCTCTAGGTGACCTTTCCATCTCCTTCTTCCTGGCACTGTGTTATTGGTTTCTCCCAACCTGGACTTTTCTGTTTGCGTTCGGGGAATGTGGAGTAGTTTAACACACTCTCCTCTCCTATCTCTGTCCTGCAGTAGAACTGTCGATCTAGGAGCTTGGTTGGGTTCCGATTTTTTTCCTTTCTATTTTTGGCAGGATGACTTCATAGGTCGGGTTGTGTACTTCCATCCGGAGGCACATGATGTCTGGTTGTCTCTCTCTTTTTTTTTTTTTTGTAATAAACACAGCCATTGATCTCAGCGCCAGGACCCATTCATTCATTATGGGTCTGGAAATGGTGATATTTGAATTCTAACATTCCTTCCTCATTTGATAATGCTGTTGTGGTTACGCTGTAAAAAGGAGTCCTTATCTTTTAGCTGGGATGCTTCTGTGGAGGAAAACTTCCCGTCATCTACTATTCGGTTCAACTTAGGCACTTACATGGTGTCCTTTATCCTACGTCTTTAGTTCTGGGACCTGTAGTTGGACTCGATGTGCTACCCTGTGGGTCCTGTGATGTGTCCTTGGTGGGCGTTTATTATTAATCAGTATTAATAATGTGGCCATTGTTGTTGTTGGCATCCCTGCCACACTGTTTATTCGCTGGGCAGTGCTCTCTGTCAGATAACATTCGCATAGAGTGCTGGGTTGGGCGTGAAACAGGATGGGTAGAAGGTACAGCTCCTGCTCCCTGGGGACCCTGCACGTCAGTGGGGGTGTCAGCCGCAAAGACAAACTCATTAAAGCCCACCCGCCTGCAGCCTGCTCCTGCTAATTAATTTACTTATAGCTAGAGAGAGGAAGATGGAGCACCACTGGGAAATCCTGCCAAGTATATGAAATTGGAGGTTACAGGCAGACATGGGCAAGGTGGGTTATTTTAAGTTAGCAGTACATCCGACAGCAGCGCACTAAGGAGATTTCAAGGGTGGGGACCCACGCACGGGAAAGCCTGGGGGTGGGGATGGCACTAGGGGTCTCAGGTGAGGAGCACATCCCTCTCAAAGTGAAAAGAGAGGGAATAAAATCACGTGGATGTGCTCACCGAGGGCGGCCTCCGTGTCTATTTACCTGGCTGGGATGGATTTCTTAGAGTGCTCCTGCCTTCCAGACACCATACCTGAGATCTTGGCCTCTGCTACCAGGGCAGAGCTGGAGCAAAAGGCTAGAACTGGAAGGTTTTCCATAGATGGGATATAATACATATACTATATATTAAATATTAAATATACAGTAGCTAATAGTAGCAATACTGATAACAATAGTCACCTCTGCTTATTGAGCCCTTGTTAAATGCCAGGCCACTGTTCTTTACATGTATTGTCTTATTTAATACTTAATTGACCTAGGGAGGTAGATTCTATCATCCCTAACTTTACTTATAAGGAAACTAAGGCAGAAGGCGCTTACGTGACTCATCCAAGGTCACACAACAACTAGTAACGCAGGGACTTGGTCCCAGGCATCTCTTCAGCATCACTGAGAAAGTAGTTAGCTTATTCCACAATTATAAGAATAGACCTCATTATTTAAGGCTGTAAAACAAAACTGAATTTTCATGAACAATTATCAACCTATTAACAACTAAAGCGCAGTTTGGAACAAAAACAAACTGAAATTCAAGTTGCAATCAGATACGCTTACTTCAGCTGCAGATGGTAAAACTCTTAGACTAAATCTTACGTCAGCCTGAGTAGATTTAAACTTGCCACACCTTGCTTGATTTGTTCATAACTCCAAGACTGACTGCCTTATGTCACAGTACTGATTTTGCTGTAGTTTTACTTGCCCCAAGAGACTAAAAAAATTTTTTTGATCTCGGAAGCTAAGCAGGGTCAGGCCTGGTTAGTACTTGGATGGGAGACCACCTAGGAAGACCAGGTGCTGTAAGCATAAACAATAAAAAAATAAGGGATCGTAAGCTGACAAGGTCCTTGCAATCTGTGAGGTCAAACAAGGGTTACCTTGCCTAAAAAAAAAAAAAAAAAGTTTTTTGGTAGAAGAGGGTAAAAGGGGGGGAGTTCCAAAAATCGTTAAAACACCTTTAATGGGGTATAACTTACATACCATAAAATGCACCTATTTTAAGTGTATAATTCAACAATTTTTAGACAATTTGCAATTATTCAGTTCTCACTACAATTCCAATTTTAGAACATTTTCATCACTCCTCCAAAATCCCTTGTGCCCACTTACAATCAATCCCTATTTCCAGCCTGCCCCCGGGCAACCAGAAATCTAATTTCTGTTTCTACAGACTTGCCTTTTCTGGACATTTCATAACAATGGAATCATACACCATATCATCTTTTGTGACTGATTTCTTTTGCTTAGCATGGTGCTTTTCAGGTCCATATTGCAGTATGTATCACTATTTTGTCTCTTTATTGCCAAATAACTTATCATCGTATAGATAGACCACATTTTGTTTATCCGTTCTCGTTGATGGACATTTGTATTTTACTTGGGACCATAATGAATAACGCTGCTGTGAATATTCACCTACAAATCTTTGTATGGACAAATGTTTTCATTTCTCTTAGAATTTCTGGGTAACATGGGAAATTCACGTTTAACTTTTTAAAGAAACTACCACTATTTTCCAAACTGGCCACATCGTTTTATATTCCTAACAGCAACGTATTATGAGGGTTCCCATTTCTCTACATCCTTTGCAATGTGTCGTTTGTCTTTTTGATCATAGTGGGTATAAAGTGGCACCTCGGTGTGCGTTTAATTTGACCAACGATGTTGAGCATCTGCCCCCAAAGATTCTTAGTTGTGCTTCTTAATGCATATTCCAAAAGAGACACCAAGAATCCATCTTCTCTTATCTTCACTGCCGTAAGTGTTCACGGAATGGCTGCGTGGCCGCACGGGCAGCACATTTCTGGGTGAGCCTTTAATATGACTCACTTTTCCCAAACAGATTATTTTTCTTCCTCTTGTGTATTTTCCCTCCCCAGCTCCCTGCGCTTTGCAAATTTTGAATTTTGTTTAGAATTTAAGATTTTGTGAAACATTCTCATTTGTGTCAAATACTTAGTTTCTACAGAGGCCACTTGTCTCTGTGGGTGGTTCACGTTTTATAGTCGATTTGACATAAATAGCCTGTTCTTAAAAGGGATGTATTCTACTCAGCACCCCTTAAACATTTTAATACGTGCCTAAACAACATAATCGAATTAATTTTAAACAGAGTTTTCTACCAAGATTGTGATAAAAGAAAGCAATTAGTTCAGACAGAGGCTAGGCACTAAGGCGCACACAGATGGGCGGCTGGGAGGATCCAGGAAACCTAGTGCATTTTAAATTAGCTACAAACTCTGCCATGTGGAATCAGCAAACATGTTTTCTCGGTGCAAATTGACAGTTTAAACTGGGAAATAAATGCCGAACGGAATGTAGAAGAGGTGGGAGGGGCCTGGCCCACCTGGTGGAACTGTAAGGAGCCAGGGCTCAGGCAGGAAACTGGGGGGCTCTGCAAAGCTGGTGGCAGGGGCAGCTGGGCAGCGATGGTTCTGGCCAGAGGCCACAGGGCAGAGCCGAGAGAGAGAGAGAGAGAGAGAGCGAGCGAGCAGTCAGGGTCTGAGCTGAGCTGGGCAGGGTTCCTGTCTCTCCTTAGAGAGCTCTGCAGCCCCAGCAGGTGGAGGGCCTGAGGCCAATAAGTAGGTGGGCTAAACTGATGGTAGTCCACGGAAAGCAGCCATGGCATGGTGAGCCTTCAGAGCTGGCCCCTGGTCTCTCTCCCTGTATTTATGTGCAGAAGCATTGGCTCTCAGGTCCGTGCTGGAATATTCTGCCCTGGCTGTCTCCATCTGGAAAGCAGGGTATGCTTGCAGGGCACACCTGGTGGCCTAGACACAGGTGGGCCAACTGCTGCGTGGTTCAGGTGTGACTGCTTTGAGCCTGCTGGGGCGGTCAGGGCTAATGGCAAAGGCAGCCATGTGGTCGCTCACAGCAACCAGGCTCTCTCAGTCGTCATCACCTGTCAGCCGCCCCTCGCTGCATATATCCTGCTGGTAACACAGGTAGCCCAGCAGAATTGGAGTGCTTCCCCAACAAGTAGCTGAGAGGTTTAATTGGTTTAAGAGACGGCCTATAAAATGGCCAAGGGGCAGCGACCCCTATGGCCTAAGGTGGGAATGGAGATTCCATGTAAAGCTGAGAGGCTGCAGCAGCCCCCTTGAGATACTTCCACCCCAGCTACAGGCCCAGCCTTGCCGCCCCTTCCTGAGAGAAGGCTATGAGACAGAGGCTGCTGCCCGAGGCCGCAGGAAGGGAACAATGATTCACATGCCGAGGGGTCCCAAGGCTTCTGAGCGCCTGTTCTGTCACCTCACCTATGGAAGGATAGAGGTGCTCTGGCCTTTCTCCAGGTCATTTCTGCCTCCACTCATGTTTGTGAAGTGTCTCAGGCAAAGGAGGAATCCGTGAGTAGAAGGAGACAGGACAGAGGGAGGCTTGAAGGGGGAGTGTGACAGAGACAGCTGAAGCTCCAACGCCTTCGGAGCCCAGCCCCTTCCCTCCTGTGGTGCTGTGGCAAGACTTCTCTGAAGAAGGTGGGCGCACCTGGGTGGTGCCCCCAAGTGGTGCATTTCTCTCCAGAGCCAGCCCCAGCCTTCAGGCAATGAGCCAGCAGCAAGGCCTTGTCAAGGTGGAGGTCAGCTTAAGTTTGCAGCCCTTGCTCTGACCCAGATTTGCCTCCCTTGGACAGGCATCTGGCCCAGAACCCTTTCATCTGTGACTGTAACCTCAAGTGGCTGGCGGACTTCCTGCGCACCAACCCCATCGAGACCAGTGGGGCCCGCTGTGCCAGCCCCCGGCGCCTCGCCAACAAGCGCATCGGGCAGATCAAGAGCAAGAAGTTCCGGTGCTCAGGTAGTTGTCGGCCCCCTGTCTGTCTGCAGCCTCATCAGGGACGCTGCGTTGTTTCCCGGGTGGCTCCAGCAAGGGTGCCCAAGGCCATGCTGGATCCATGCTGGACGATGTTGGCCCCCAATTCTAGGTTTGGGTATGAGTGGTGTTCAGTCCCACCCCTTGTGTTACTGAGGCCTGGGGAGGGGAAGCTTGCTGAAGGTCTTAAAGAAGGACCAAGATAAGGACCTAGGCCCTCTACCCCAAGGCCAGTTCTTTTTCACGCCACCACTTTCAGCCTTTGAAGACACTTGGGAGGCCTAGGACCCCTCTTCAGTGAGATAGGTGGCTCCTTCAGGCTCTGGGGCAGCAGAAACAGCATCTGGCAGGGGCAGCGTGGGTCAGCTTCTGAGACTGGATCCTGGTCAGGGCCTGACTCCGCCCTGCCGCATCCCAATATTGTGCCATTGCACATGCGAATTCAATGGCTCTGGAGCTACCTGAGACGTTTAATTGGTGCACGGCTGGCCCCACCGTCGGTCTGGGCAAGGAACATCTGTGCTCTGCGAAGGTCTTCTCCACTGGGGCTGGGCGGATGGGCTCTGGAGCCTTGATTTGGAACCTCAGCCTCGTTCCTGGGTGCCTTAAGCTGGGCCATGGGGCTGGGGCCTGGGGAAGTCCTACACAATCCCCCCAGCATCACGGCATTTCTGTTTTCCTCCCCAGCCAAAGAGCAGTACTTCATTCCAGGTAGGAGAGTGGGGGAATCAAGGCCAGCCTGAGTGGGACGGTAACAGTGGGTGGGCAGGGACTGGGGTGGCAGGCCGAGGGGGCCTACGGGACCCTGGGGGCAAGGCTGCCCAGAGTCTGCCCCGGGCCCCTCATGCCCTGGCCGCTGGCCTCTCACTGCAGGCACGGAGGATTACCAGCTGAACAGTGAATGCAACAGTGACGTGGTCTGTCCCCACAAGTGTCGCTGTGAGGCCAGCGTGGTGGAGTGCTCCGGCCTGAAGCTCACCAAGATCCCTGAGCGTATCCCCCAGTCCACGGCTGAGCTGTGAGCCCCCAGACCCTTCGCATCCTCGCCTCTCCCTGCTCCCGCTAAGCTCCCGGGGCCTGCTCCTGGTTTTTCTCTGGCCTGGCTCTATTTGGGGACCACTGGAGAGGCCCCGCAGCGCTGGGGCCCCTCTACTTCTGACTCACAGCCGTGCGTGCCCTTGAAGCAATCTCTGGCACCCAGGGCTCGTCGCAGGCCTGAACCAGGGGTGGCTCTTCTCAGTCATGCTTTTGCCATTTGAGGGGGACATGATTTCATTAGCTCAAGGTGTTTCCTAAACTATCTTTTAACTATTTTTTTCTGTCTCTAAAACCATAAATTTGTGCACATATATATCCATGTGCATGAATACCTGACGTATCTATCACTCATATATGTAAATTTTCATAGCATTTTTCATGTTAAAAATATGCCTGTTCATAACTCCCAACTTTGGCACTTGGCCCAGAATTCCTTTAAAATAGGATCAATTCGCTGCACCAGATAAATTCGTCTGGGAGTCCCCTTTGTTCGAATCCCCGATTATTTCAGTTTGGAAGGTACTTGAATGTCTGTCTCCTATGGATGTGCAAGTTCCCTTCATTGCCTCTTCCAGACGATTAAACAACAATGAGATTTCCATCCTGGAGGCCACTGGGGTGTTTAAGAAACTCCCACATCTGAAGAAAATGTGAGTTATCCAGTGGCGGAAAGGTTGTGGTCAGAACGCGGCCCGGGATGGAGATCAGGGTGTGGGGGTGCTCCCACGGGGTGGAGGGCTGGACAGGGCTCTTGTGCATGAGGATTGGGTGCAGGAAGTGGGGCCCTGAGCTTCGTCACCCTTTCACACCTCCTCTCTCAGCAACCTGAGCAACAACAAGGTGTCAGAAATCGAAGATGGGGCCTTCGAGGGTGCGGCCTCTGTGAGCGAGCTGCACCTGACCGCCAACCAGCTGGAGTCCATCCGGAGTGGCATGTTCCGGGGCCTGGACGGCTTGAGGACCCTGTGAGTGTGTGGGGCTGAGGAGCAGGGCAAACAACAGTGGACTGCGGCAGGCAAAAGCCAGAGTGTAGTGTTTGCGTTAAAGGGAGAGGAAGGGAGGGTAGGAGGCCCCCTCTCCCTGGCCCCGGCTTTCAAGAGGAGGGGACAGCTGAGGACCCTGGCTGCAGTGGGCCAAGTAATGAGATGTTGGTAACTGTGGTGAGGCCTGCTTTCTCATCCCCTGAGGTGCGGGGTCAGTGCCCGGTAAGGGGGTAAAGAGAGGCGGGTCCTTCTGGAGGTCCCCTCTCAGTGTCCTGTGGTCAGGTCACAAGAACATAGCACATGTGTTCAGTTCAGGAGTGGCTGGCACCACTGCAGTCAGGAAAGGCTGGATGGCCCGGCCCCATGGTGGGGACATTGCAGAGGTGACCCAAGTGGGTGAAAATGAGGGAGCAGTGGTGGCCCACAAGTTTTGGGATTCTGGGATCCCATGACCTAGAGCTCAGCCAGAGCTAACCAGATATCAGGACCCAGTAGGACCCTGGGGTCATCACCCCTCACACACGCTCAGTGAGCCACTCTGCGCCCAGGCAGCACTGGCTCTTTAGATGGCCGTGTAGACTTTTAGCAAGTCTGATAGACTGTGTTGTCCAGACTTCCTGCAGTGAAAGAAATGCCCATGTTCGTGCTGTCCAATGTGATAGCCACACGTGGCTACAGAGCGCCTGACATTTGGCCAGTGCTGTAGAGGCACTGAATTTTGAACTCCATTTCATTGTAATTAATTTAAATCTAAATAGCTGCATGTGGCCAGTGGTGACAGCTCTGGGAGCCACCTGCCTGGGTTTAAAGCGCAGCCCTGCGGTAGGGCTGTGGATTGGCTTCTGAGCACATATGGTATTTGTGTAAGGTAAATGAATGTATGAATTCTCTGTGGATTTTTGTTTGTTTTACAAAAAGGGGATTTTATTATTTGCTGTGTTTTGCAGCTTGCTTTTTCCCTTGTGAATTGCCTAGTCTGTGTCAGGCTTGGTTTCGTTTTTGGTTGGGCAAAGGAATTGAGCCAGGTTTTTAAGGTGAACAGAGAGTTTTGCAGATATGAATGAAGAAGAAGGTCATGCTAGAAAGAAATCGTAGCTGGGGGAAGGTGTGATGCAGGCTTGAGCCGCACACCCGGAGGATAAAGGAGTCTGGGAAGGGGGGCCGGTGCTGGTCTGGGTCTGGGTTGGACGGGCTCCCAAAAGTCATAGAAAAGAGTTTAAACGTGATTCTGTGGGCGGTTTGGAAGCCACTGTGGGCTTTAGGCTGGAGAGGGACATGCCCATAGGAAAGTGTCTCGGGTGTTGACCTGGAGTGTGGCCGGGAGGCACTGGGCATCCAAGGAGTGAAGGCGGCGGCCGGCGGGCCGTGTGGGCCGGAGGCAGAGGAGGGCATCCAGAGGCAGGGAGGGTGTGCGGGGAGCCCAGCACCAGGGCTGCTGGCTGTGCTTCCGCTCCCCGTGGCTCAGCGTCTCTGGGAGAAAATCTACGAACTGGCCCGTGGCAGCGCAAAGCACAGCGCGGGCAGATGGCCGAAGGGCACGGCCTTCTCGCCCTCCCCACCCCCTCCCAGCATGCTGAGGAGCAACCGCGTCAGCTGCATCCACAACGACAGCTTCGTGGGCCTGCGCAACGTCCGCCTCCTCTCGCTTTACGACAACCAGATCGCCACCATTTCCCCCGGAGCCTTCGATACCCTGCAGGCCCTCTCCACGCTGTAAGTCCGGCTGTCAGACAGGCAGGGCTGGGACTCTGGCTCCAGCCATGTGCACCCAGGAAGGAACCTCACCCACCTGCGGTCTTGAGGGCATGGCCTTCTCAGTGGGGGCTTTAAAGGACAAACTCGGGGGATGGTGGGGTCCCCATGGTTTGTTGATACGTGAGTCCTGCCACGTTGGGACAGTGCCTCCTGGTCGGTTTGGGAGAGCGTTGCCGGTCGTGCAGACAGTACGTGGATGGCAAGAGAGTGCTTAGCTGGGAAAGCGAGACTAGCGGAGTGTCTTCGCGGTCACACACCCACGTCTTCCAGGAACCTTCTGGCCAACCCTTTCAACTGCAACTGCCAGCTGGCCTGGCTGGGCGACTGGCTGCGGAAGAGGAAGATCGTGACGGGGAACCCGCGATGCCAGAACCCAGACTTCCTGCGGCAGATTCCCCTGCAGGACGTGGCCTTCCCTGACTTCAGGTGTGAGGAAGGTAACTCGTGCCCCGCCACCACCACCCTGGGCGGGAGGGGAGCGGGTGAGCTGGGCCAGGCCATGGGCATGCAGAGTCGGTGAGCAGTGCCCTGTGGCATGCCCCAGAGGGTAGGGGTTAGTGGGGAGGCAGGCTCTGTTGGTGGGGAGGAGGTGAGGAGCAAGGAGGCCCACCTGGTGGTGTCTTTGTGTGACTGCAAGAGCAACTATGGGCTTATTGTTTTAAAAAGTGGGAAAATACAGGTAAAAGGATATAGACATTACCAATCAGCTTGTTACTCAGAGAAAATCACCATTAACATTTTAGTGTATTTTCTTTATATGAGTTTGTTTAACCCAGAGTCCTGCCTCCTGGCTGTTCCTCAGTGCTGCAGACTGATGGGTTTACTCTGTCCAGAATATGCATTGGGTACAGACCCCACATTGCCTCTGACCAGTCTTCTGACCTGAGCAAGTTATTTAAGCTTTCTAGCTCTCAGTAAAACAGAAATCCATTAGCTTAACTGACCTGTTTTGAGTACTATGTGCCAGGGCCTGCTCTAGGTACAAAGAAGAGACACAAGTCTCTGTCCTCATGCTACTTGCATTCTAGGGGTGAGAGTGGGGCCCTTAATGCACTATTAAGAAGACTGTGTTTGATACAATGTCCAACACATAGTAAGTGTTCCAGAAATGGTGTGTTTTGTCCCTGGTGGAGAAGGGTGTAGCCAAGTGCATGAGGGAGTGTCAGAGAGGGGTGTCTGTTCCTAGGCACCACACGGCAGGGCTCTGGCTGCAGGAGTCCCTAAGAAGGCCTGTCCCCTCACTGATGTGGCTCCGCGCCTTCCTCCCCAGGCCAGGAGGAGGGGGGCTGCCTGCCCCGCCCACAGTGCCCCCAGGAATGCGCCTGCCTGGACACTGTGGTCCGATGCAGCAACAAGCACCTCCAGGCCCTGCCCAAGGGCGTCCCCAAGAATGTCACGGAACTGTGAGTAGCCGAGGCCTGGTGTCAGGAGGAGAAGGCGACCAAAAACAGATATTAGCTGACTAGCAGCTTGGAGTGAGGGCTTTGCAGGAGACACTGGTTTCTAAGGAGGCTTTGAACTTCTCTTCGATCCACCCGATGGCATGACTCACCCATGGCAAGTGCTTCATCCCTCTAAACTAAGCTTTGCCTTTAAAATGAGAAATAACAGTACTTATTCCACTTCACATCATCTCCTGAGCATTCTGCTCTGCACTGAAAACTCTCACAAAAGTTATTTTTACTGGCCACATAATATTCCACCACACGAATCTACTGCGATCTACATAACAAATCCCTTTGTTGGATATTCTAGTTGTTCCCAATTTTTTACTATCATAAAGAACGCTGAGGTGTATGTCCCTTCAGTGAGACTGCTAGTCAAAGAGCAGTGCATTGTTAGCACCCTGCTGCCTTTTGCCTGGTGGCCTCCCGGAAGAGTCGTGTCCTTTGCACTCCTATTAGCCTTGTGTGGAAATGGCCTGCCTGCCCTCCTTTCAACACTGGGTGTCGTGGTCTATAATCTTTGTTCATTTGGGTTTGGTACCTGAACTCATGTGGAGGTGTGGACTTAAGTGTGTGTGACAGATAGAGGGATGGAGAGCTGGGCTTCTTTGACAGACACCTCCAAATGAAAGGGTTTGGTCAGTCCCCGACTCTTCCTGTCCCTTGGATTGGTCTCCTGGTCTCCATAACCAAGCTTGTCTTTTTCCCATGGCGAGCACCTGAGGTTTTCATTTTCTTTCTGTCATTACCAAGCCTATCAGCCACAGCAGTCCTTGTCCTGTGACTCGCCTACCATGTCACCTGCACCCCCCTTTTTTTTGTCACAATGTTAGAGTCCCTGTTTTCTCCTCGGTGCCTCATAGCAACCCTCAGCATAATGGGACAGGTGGGACAGCCTGTCTTCATTGACTGAGGAGGCTGAAAGGCACCTGACTTCTCTAAGCCTCAGTTTCCTCAGCTGTAAAATGGGGCTACTTGGGTGTACTGAGAGAATCAAATGAGATGGTGAGAAGTCACTTTGTACGATGTGCAGCCCTGATGCTGCTGCTCTCTGGATCTTTGGGGTGTGAAGGAGCCATCCTGAGGGCTCAAGTTGGTGGAGATCCTGTGCAGGGAACCCAGCTGGGACTTCGGCTCCTAGTGTTTGGATTACTGCTTAGCAAGGATGGCTGGTGGGGAGGGGGAAGGGGAGGGCATGTTCACATCTTGAATACCAAGCTCTATCCTGTAAACATGGGGAGCTCGGAGGAGTTTTCAGGAGAAATTTTGGTGGGCTTGACTTTAAGGACAATGTCTTGGGTGGCAGTGTGTATAGTGGGTCCCAGAAGGGAGAACAGAGGAGGCTGCACAGGAACCCAGACATGGGTACTGGTTTCCAGTGTGAGAATGGGAGTGATGAGGAGACACCAGTGCCTGGGCGAAGCCAGTAGTCATAGGACTGGCTGCAGGAGGAACTGGAGAATCACCATCAGGGCCGGAGCCTGGGTGGTTACGACATGGAATGTGATGCTGATGGACTCACACGAAGAGCCAGTTTGGCTGTGAAAACAAAGAGCTCAGGTTTGGGTCTGTTTGAGTCTGGGGCTTGCATGGGATGGACCTCACACACCTTGCCATCAGGCAGAGAGGAGGCCTGGTAGCTGGTGAGGGGCCTGGCAGGTGGTCCTGAGAGGTATTAACATGCAAATCAGATCCATTTGGCCAGGAAAATTGCAGAGTAGAGAGGAGAGGGGAGGGGGCTCAGGATTCAGACCTGGGTAGGAGGTCTGACAGGGAGAAGGCTGAGAGGGCAAGGCAGGGTAGCGGGAAGGGAGCCAAGGGAGGCTTCATATCTCAGTGGCTTTTACCAAGATTTTTGGGTGGCACTTATTCAAATAGCCTAAGGAATTAATGCATTTTGTCTTCCGATTAGCAATTCTGGGCTGTTGTAGGGTCTACAGGTAGGAGGGAAATGAGTGAGAAGTCCCTGGCTGCAGAGGAAGGTTCTCACAGCGCGGGCACTGCCAGAGGCAGTGATAATGCACTAACTACTGTGTTCTCACCTGTAGCTACCTGGATGGGAACCAGTTCACCCTGGTTCCAGGACAGCTGTCCACCTTCAAGTACCTGCAGCTCGTGTGAGTATCCAGGCAGCTTGAGGATCCCAGACTAGCCTCAGAGGACGGGAGGGCCGTTGGCATCTGACTGTTGTGGCTCAAGCTTTCCAGAAATTCACCTTTTAAGGCTGATTCTGGTGTTGTTTTTTGTTTTTTTGTTTTTTGTTTTTTTGTTTTTTAATTTCACCCTTTCTGAGAATATTTGTGCATAGAGCTGTCTTGCCACCTAGTGGCCATGCTTAGGAATTGCATTGTTTCAGGCTCCCTTGGGCTGCCACCCCCCCACCCCACCCCTGCTTCTGCCTACCCCATGTCCCCAAGCCTCCCTCTAGGTTGACAGTTGTTAATGCGGTCAGCCTTGCAAAGGTTGGATGGTAAATTCGTCCAACTTTTGCCCCAAAACCAAATATGAAATGAAGAAGTTGTTTTCTTTAGGCTAACATCTGCTTTTCTGTTAGTTCCGCCTTTGACCCTTTCCATCTCATGAGCAGATACAAAATACGCCTCAGAATAAGTTCGACTTCCCTTATCCCTCCAGCCTAATGAACACCTCACTTCAGTTGTCTTTATCTGGTCATTGGCCAGATTCAACCAAAAAGAGGTCCAGAGAATATTCCATCTTAGTGCGGCTTGGAGCAGCAAGTGTGGTCTGTGGACCAACAGCAACCTGAGAACTATTTGTGATGGGTCTACAGTTAGATAAGAAACTTATGCCAGAATGCAAATCAACATGACAGCTTCCTTCATTGAGAAAGTGTTGCTATGAAAAAAATGGTTAGCTGCAGTAAGTCGTGTGTTTAGTGCCATAGGTGACTGCATTTTGGCACAAGTCCCTTGTGGTGGCAAGTTCAGTTCAAGGACTGACTACTCTGAGCAGCACTGGCATATAGAATTCTGAAGCTCTAGTTTATCTGTCTTTGCTAATAACCTAGTAAATGTGTTTTGACGGTTCCATTGTGCGTGTGTGTGTGTGTGTGTGTGTGTGTGTGTGTGGTGATCTGGTGGCTGGTGACAGAGTGCCAGAGGCAGAGACAACCTTTCTTTGGTCTGATGTGAGGCAGTGCCGCTAGCCTCAGAGGGAAAGGGGGACAAGAGGGCTAAATGCCGGGCCGCTTCTTACTATGAAACCTTCGGTTGGGGGATTTTGTCTTTTTCAGGGACCTAAGTAACAACAAGATCAGCTCCTTAAGCAATTCCTCCTTCACCAACATGAGCCAGCTGACTACTCTGTGAGTCCCAGTGGGGGGAAGTAGGGGAGGGCACGTGCTGTGACCGTTGAGGCTTTCCCCAAGCCCTGGTCCCTGACGAGTATCACACGCAGACTTCCTCACCTGACAGGAAATTCGCCAGGGCCTGCCAGCTGAAAAGATGTTTAAAAAACATTTTTTTTTCTTTTTTACTGTGAAATATAGCATATATATGGAAAAGTGCAAAAACCATAAATGTACAGTTTAACAAATAATCATAAAGATAGCACACATGCGTAGATACCGAAGGCAAAGAATTAGAGCACAGATAGCGCCCCAAAGTCCCCTGTCTCTTCTTGATCCTATTCCTTCCCCTCCCATCAGAGGCGGCCCCTACCCTCACTTTTATGATCCCTTCTTCGGCCTTCATAGTGTTGCCATTTACAAATATACATTTCTACACAACGAAGTTTAATTTTTTCTGGGTTTTTTTTTTTTTGTACCTTATATAAATTGCATCACACAGAATATATTCTTTTATATCTGGTTTCTTTTATTTACCATGATGTCTGCGAGATACACACTCCTGTTGTGTGAAGCTATATAATACTCCTGTATTATACTCCTGTATAATACTCCTGTATTATACAGCTGTATAATACTCCTTGTAGGAATGTGCCATGCTTACCTTATCCATTCTACTGTTGACGGATTTTTTTTTTCCAGTTTGGACTATTGTAAACAGCGACCCTCTGAACACCTTTGTTCCCATATTCTAAGATATTTTAATGATTACTTTAATTATGCTCCAAAAAAGCATTAACAAGCATCCTTTATATTTCCTAGAGCTTAAGAGGGTATATCTCACTCACCTTCCCAACACCTCGTTTTATGGATAATGTGCCAAGAACTTTGGAATTCTTCCTTAGGTTCCACTGTAGTCAGAAAATGGGGTCCTGAACCAGTCAGCCCCCAGGAGCAGAATGTGGGCCCGATGCCTCGAGGTGCAGGCTCCACCCACCTGCACTCATCTGCCCCAGAGTCTACCGGTCATCGGGTTCCTGCTTCAGAGTCTTCATGAGCCTGTGTGAAGCTGCCACAGTCTAGGCAGTAGTTCTCAACCAGGGGTGATTCTGCCCTCCAGGGGACATTTGGTGATCTCTGAAACATTTTTGGTTGTCCTAGCTAGAGGAGGGCAGGGGGAACTACCAATGTCTGGTACATAGAGGCCAGGGAGGCTGCTAAACAGAGGCTGCTAAACATCCTACAATGCACAGGACAGACCCCAACAAGGAACTGTCAACGGCACAGAGGCTGAGAAATCCTGATCTAAGCGATCCTGGCAACTGCAGGGAAAATAGCCCCTTTCTGTGACAGAAGCATCTCCTTTCTCTTCTTATCATTTTAAAAATAGCTTTAATATGGTACAATTAATGTACAATAAACTGCACGTACTTAACATCTACAATTTGATGTTTTGTCTTATGTTCACACCATGGAGCCATCACCATAATCAAGATAGTGACCGCTGCCATCTCCCCCAGAAGTTCCCTCCCACCCCAGCCCCACAGCCCCAGGCAGCCACCAATCTGCCCCCTTCCTTCCCGCAGGATCCTCAGCTACAACGCCCTCCAGTGCATCCCTCCTCTGGCCTTCCAGGGGCTGCGCTCCCTGCGGCTGCTGTAAGTCTCCGCGCTCTTCATCTTCATTCCTCCAGGGTAATCCACCCCTCTGAGGGCCCCGACACCCACCTGCTGGGCTGCAATGTCCCCACGTCTGGGACCCCAGCAGGGCCAACTGTGTTCAAAGGTGGGAGGCCAGTCCACTCTCTTTCAAGGCCCTAACTGAGGCTGAGGAGCAAATGGGAAACTAGCTGATAAATGGGGGTTGCCCGTCTGCCCCAAGTCGTGTTTGCAGTGCGTGTGGTGGGGAGGGGCATCCAAGGTAAGGTAGCCCCTCGTTTGCATGTTAGTCTCTGGTTCAGATGGCGAGTGTTGCAAGAGACTAATGATCCTTTTCTAAAAATTCCCACTGCGAGGTTTTTGCCCTGTGGTCAAAGCCCTTTGTCACGCCTGTTATGATGGTCCCTCGTGTATCCATGCATGAATTCTCTGGCAGCCATCTCCAACCTGCCCCCCGCAAGGTGACATTTTTTATCCACAAACTATGGCTCGTGCATTAATTTTCTTACCAAGGAGAAGCCTGCCCCTCAGGCTCCTGGCTTCACATGTTCCGTATTTGCCACATAAATGGAGATAGCGCTTGAGTTAATTACAAGCACAAAACCAGAGCCCTTCAGGAGGGCTGAGGGGCAGCGTGGGCTGCTTGGATCATTAGCGGCTCCCTCTCCTCTGCCTGTGGCCAGTAGGGCAGGGTCCGTGTCTCTGAGCGGGGGGCCACCCCACTCACGGCACTGATGGAGGCATCTAAAGGGTAAGCGCGACGCCCTTCTTCACAGAGGGCTGTGCGTGGGCCTCCGTCAGTCCTGGCTTCTCTGCACAGGGCACCGACGGCATCTTCTCTCCTCAGGTCCCTGCATGGCAATGACATCGCCACCCTTCCGGAGGGCATCTTCGCAGACGTGACCTCCTTGTCTCACCTGTAAGTGACTCTGCCCCATTCTTTGAATTTAAACAGAATTTGGATTCCAAGAAAGAGGACCCCACCCCCTGAGACTGTCAGAGTTTGCTGCTTTTACCCTGAAACTAATTCAGTTTGTGAACTTCAAATGCTCTTCCCTCAGACTTTTACACATCCGAGGTTTCCTCAGTCGCAGCAATGGAATTAGAAACAATTCTTCACAGGCAGAAATAAAAGTAATAATGACCATTGCTAAGCACTTTGCCTTCATGAGCTAATTTAATTCTCACAGCAATCCTACAATATAGCTTCTGTTGTCCCCATTTTACACATGAGAAACAGGCCCAGAAAATGTCAGAAACTCACCCAAAGTTGCATAGCTGGTAAGGGCCAAAGTCTGCCATCTTGAAAGCCCGTGCTCTTAAGGACTTCGGCATTGTGCCTCTGACTTCACATGGTGAGGAGTAAGCTCCAGAAATTTACTGCCCCCAAGAAGTGTATAATTGAATGTAGAATCACATCCAAAACCATTTAACTGGCAGCGCCATGAGAATCCTTAAAAAGCAGTGCACGTGATTCTTCAGAAAACTAAACCTAGAATTACCATATGATCCAACAATTCCCTTCCTAAGTATATACCCAAAAGAATTGAAAGCAGGGACTCAAACAGATATTTGTACACCCATGTTCAAACAGCATTATTCACACAATTGCCAAAAAGTGAAAACAACCCAGTGTCCATCGGCAGATGGATGGATAAACAAAATGTGGTGTGTATATATATATAAAATATCCCATTGTATGTGTTTATATGTGTGTGTGTGTATATATATATATATATATATATATACACACACATATACAATAGGATATTATTCAGCCTTAAAAAAGAATGAAGTTCTGTCATATGCTACAACATAGATGAACCTTGAAGACATGCAAAGAGAAATAACTCGCACATAAAAGGACAAATATTGCATGATTCCACTTATACGAAGTATCCAGAATAGTACAGTCCATACCTACAAAAAGGAGAATGGTGGTTGCCAGGTGGGGTGGGTAATGGAGAATTTTTGTTTAATGGCAGAGTTTCTGTTTAGGGTGATGAAAAGGTTTTGGAACTAGATAGTGCTGATAGTTGCCCAACATTGTGAATGTAATTGATGCCACTGAATTGTACACTTAAGGTGGTCCAAATGGCAAATTTAATGTTATATGTATTTTACCACAATAAAAGTGAAGAAATGAAAGAAAAAACAGTGGGTTAATTCTGGAGGCGGGGCCAGGTACGGTGCATTCTCTCCTAGAGCCTCAGCTACCAGCTGAGGCAGTGTTCAGGCCACATGCACTAAAGCCGGGACCCTGGGTGTCACTGTGCCCTCTTGCTCTCTGCCCCACACCCAAGTGCCAGGGCCTGAGTGGGCAGGCCCACCCAGGTCAGAGAGTCTCTTGGGGTCCCCAGCAGCTCTACATGAAGTTCATTCATTCATCAATCTCACTGGATTTACTCAGTTCTAAGTCTTAACCATTTCCACATTTTAATCTCTGAAATTAGAGGGCATATTACAAATGATCTGTATATTTAATATAAAATATTTCTCCACCCCTCCCAAAGCATGGGAAAACGATGGTGCATCTAACAATCTTAGACTTGAAGAAATAATGTAGCAACAAGTACCATTCATGGAGGATCTGCTTGGGACAAATACTTTGCTACACGTGAATGCTTTATCTGTGGCATCTCATTTACTCCATGACCAGCTGAACAAATTTGGCAGGGGCTGCCTCGAGCTTCCACTGAAGATTCCAGGGCCAGCGTGGACTCGGTGGGGAGAGTGCAGGGACTAAGATTGGCAACATCTGCCTCGGGAGTGGACGGGGCGAGGGCTCTGTCCTAGGCGGTAGGGTTTATTATTTCTATTTTTCGGTCCCAGTTTCTGAAAAGCTAAGCAGCTTCCCTCGGTCATAAAGGTAAGAAATGACAAAGACAGGATTTGAGCTTAGGTGTGTCTGATTCCAAAGCTCTTTATTTACTCTTTATTGCCTCAATAAATATGTCCTAAGTAACCACAGTGAGTCAAGTGCTGAAGAATTTACTAGCACAAGGTTTCTGCCCTCTGTGACCATCTGGGATATTATAAAATGAATTCAAAGGCAGCAGCTACTAACTCTGGAGAACTCTGAGGAGCGTCACAGAGGAGGTGCCATTTGTGTTGCCATTAGAAAAGGACAAAGAATTTGCCATTTGGAAAAGATGGGGAAGGGCATTCTAGGAAGAGGGAACAGAGTGTGCAAAGGTGTAGAGGCAAGAAAGTAAATGACATATTCATGGATGCTATACTGTCCAGCATAGGATGTAGGAGATTTGGTTGAGTGGAGGAGTGTGAGGTGGGAAGAGATCAGTCTGGAAATGGACACTGGAATTCCATTGTGAAGGGCCTTAACAATCTATTCTATAGAGAGGAGGGAACTGTGGAGAAATTAAGTTGTAGAACACTCCTGGAAAGCCATGGTGACATGTGGAGGCTGGGCAGGATGCAATGAGGCAGGAGGGAGCCTGGCTGGAGATGGTGACGCTGGAAAAAGGCAAGACAGGGACGGTGTTGCTCATTGCTCCCGGCGACTCCCATTCACAGGAGCTTGTTTCCATATGTGTTTGGTGATTTTTGGTTGTGAGCTCATTTTTTCTTTGTCGACGTTAGGAGTTCTGAGGATCCAAAGTAGAGATGCTTCTCTCCAGAGAGTGTCTGTTCTTGTCTATGCTTGGTGCTCAGTTTTGCTACTGTTCTGTGCCCATGCGGCCTCCTTTGCTTACCCCTGGGCTGTGCCAAGTGTCTGCTTCAGCTCTCTACTTTGCTGGGCAAGGCCTTTTCAAGCATCTGGTCCGATATTCTCGCTTTTGATTCTTCTTTTGTGTCTCTCTTATGCTTGGGTTTAAATATATAGTTGACTACCTTTACTTCTTCCCCATGAAAACTGAGCAATATCCAAGTATTTTTTTACCTTGTTTCTCACTCAAAATCTAGAGGCTTTGTTTTTCAAATGGGAGGTGAAAAAACAACATATGTTTTGGACAAACTAAAAACCAAAGCAGCAAAAACAAATTTTGAACCCACACCTATCTATGAATTCAGTCTTTCTCAGAAGAACAGTAACATCAGGCCAGAAGCCAGATCCAATTTGTAAGAAATAAACCAATAAGTAAAGATTAAGCAGTAATTGTAGAACAGGGCATAGGCATTACTGATTAGATGTGTTTGTTAATTACATTTAAGCCCATTTGTCTACAAGACGTCTACATGAAAGAAATCAGCCATTATTACGAAGCAACCTTGTGAACAAACTCTGTCCTTTATGCTCAGTTTTAAAGAGAACTGGGCAGCAGCCTGGGAAATGAACATATACTTGTATTCAGGTGTGTGCACATGCAAAGCTGATGAAATACATGTGTATGTGCATACACGTCTTCCCTGAGGATTTCTGTGCACTTACAAGGTGTCAATATGGATTCACCGTATTCACTTGGGGCTTCACAAAGGCCACATGCAGTCCGAAGGGAGGGGTGGGTGCACTCGTGGCTCTGTTGCACGTTAGGGGTTGCCCAAGTGTTAGCATCTAGTGTTCCTGTCTTCCCGTTTCATTTCCCGGGGATGCCCTCTCTTCTTACTGTGCCTCTGACCTGGATCTCTGTTCCTTACTGGCAGTGTGCATGAGGGGTAGGTGGGCCAAGGGCATGGCTGAGAGTGAGGTCTGCCATTTTAAACCCCTTGAACTCTAGATTAGGAATCAGGACATGGGGCTTTAGGTCCTTGTTCTCACCTGTACAAAGGTTATTTCTAATGTCTGTTGTGGTTCTAAAGTGCCATAATGATTGTGAGCGCTCATCACTGCTCTGGGCTTCAATACCCTGCATATCTCTCTACTGCTATTTACTTTTACATTTACTTTGTAGTTAGCTTATCTGTCATCCATTTGTCTGTCCATCTGTCCATCCATCCATCCATCCATCCATCCATCCATCCGTAAATATTTGTGCTGTGCACCAGATCCTGTGCCAAGTTCTCTGACATCATTCTTCATTTCTATAGTCTGGCATTTTGTTGCCTCTAATCTGCTGCACCCTGGAAAGCTAGATTTCTGAATTCATTAAGGATTCGGTGTAAAAAGTAAATATGGAATGAGTAAGTAAATCATGCCCATATGACAAAATAGCAAGTAGTTGATTATGACAATTAAGATACTGTAATTTATTTGATGAAAATACAGGAAAAAGAAGATGGTACACTCTGATTTCAAAGATGGACATGTATGAACACAAGAACTGGAAGGGAATGCATGATAATTTAGTTACATTTTATGGGCGATAGGTGATTCTTCTCTTTTTGAATGTCCTTTGCTTTCACACTGAGGTTTGCATTTCTGGCACTCTGGAGCAGGCATTCATTCGTTCAGCAAACGTTTACAGTTGCCCGTCACTGTCAGGCCTAGTGGGTGATTTTGTGGTTCCTGCTCTTAAGAAGCTTCAGTCCACTAGAAGCGGACAGTGATGCACTTGAATAAATTGCCTGGGAGGAGGATGGGCAGAGGAGGTATAGCTCAGGCGAAGGAGGTTTTGAAGTTTTCGTACATGCTAAATTCTACAGTTGGCGCCTCTGAAACAGCCACAGGAAAGCTATTTGGTCCCGGTCACATTAATAGAAGGTCGGCAGGGTCTTGGCACGAACACACCTAATATCTGCTGTCTCGCCGAAGGTCAACAACACTGAGTTATTTATACTTTTGTTGGGCACTGAACCCACAGTCCTTTTGATCTGACAAGTGACCTGGCTACCGTCCCCACCACGGCCCTGTGGCTCTCCACTCTCCAACAGCAGTTTTTGTTGGAAAAATGGTCCCCAGGTAAACGTGAACTACTAGTACTACTGAAATAGCCACAAGAACTCGGCCTTTGGATAAATTAAAGCTTGAAATATTGAGTTCGGGTGTGGCTCAGAGTCCACTCTATATAGAAACAAGGAAACCATAACAGTCAAGCCAGAATTTAAGAGTTTTGAATAGCTTTTTATTGACTTTGGCGGTTTTCATTATTCTTTATTTCTTTTTTATATTAAGAGTCGGAAAGAGACACTTACGTTTGAGGTGCAACTTTGCTGCCATTTACGGGTGAATATATGTAGGATTTGGGAATCGGGATGGTCCTACAACATGTCAAGGGCCTCCACGTTCACAATGGCCACAGATTTAGTCTTTTCGGTGTTTTCTGTAAGTGAGCTACAGGACTGAAAAAAGCAGCCATTCTCATAATAAACTTTAAACTCAGGCTCATTACCAGACCACACTCCTGCAGTGTACTACAAAAAAATATTTTAAAATAAATTCTGTATTTATTATATGAATAACATAATTACATTAACTCACACTTGTTGTTGTTGTTATTATTTTAACACACTGAGCTTCAAAGATTCAAAGCATCTGACTGGCTCCCTCTACCTGTGAGAAACCCTGGTTCTCTTCAGTGGCAAGAGGAAAGCGTCTCCTGTCCCATTAGCCGGGAGGGATGCTGTCAGCAAGTCAGGACAGAAAAATCTTAAGTACGTGTCGAGGTTGGACTGGCTTTCTTTTCCAAGCTGAATTATTCCCTCAGCGCTCGTTTTAAGTTAAATGTGCTTGTCTCCCCTTCTTCACCCCAGATTGCAGGCTCTTCATTGAGTCATAAAGTGAGCCCCAGAGATGTAAAGTGAGCCGCTCAGGGTCACCCGGGCAGTGAGCAGCTGCGCTGGGGCCGGAGTCCAAATCTTGTTCAGCCCGCTTTATAGGATCGCACAGTCGTCGGCTGTGCTATTTTGGGGAATTCCTGCTCAGAGTTGCTGCTGCCTTCGTCAGACTGCACACCTCTCAAGGGGAACCACGTCCTCTTAATTGTCCAGAAACAGGTGGAAAATGGCAGTGCATCCATGGGTTGCTTAACAAACACGCTCATTCTCATGCACCTTATACGGCCTTGCATTTTCAAAATAATGTTATTCAAAATAATATAAAAGAAGGTCAGGCACGGAGCTCTGACTCTTCTAGTTGTTGGATCAATGAACTCTGCCCCGTTCACGCCCTCAAATCCATGTCTCGTTCATCTCTAAGTCTCTCACTGTGGTTTAGGAGATTATGAGCTTGCGCATTGGATTGATAAAACATTAAGAGGCTGGATGTGTCCAGTGCCGGGGTGGGGATGGGAGGGAGCAGGCGTGGCCTTACACTGCTGGCGAGTGTAAGTCCATACAACCTTTTTTGCATGGCAGCTGTTCACATTCTTTTACATGTGCTTGCTCTACAACCTGAACCCCACGTCTAGGTATCTGTTCTAGAGAAACGCCCACACCTCACAAAGAGGCATGTGCAAGAATGTTGACTGCCATTGGAAACGAGAGGACTGTCTGGCGACAGGGAAGTCGCTCAGTAACCTATGAGGCACCCGTTCTTTGGGATGCCATGGAGCAGTTTGACAAAGTGAGGCAGATCCATGGATGCTGCTCTGGAAAGATCTCCAAGACGGGTTGTTTAGTGACAAAAAGCAAGCTGCTCAGTAATGATGTGTAGTGGATGGACTTGATTTGTGAGGAAGAACCGTACACGTAAATACGCGGAAAGACTGGAAGGCCACACACCAAAGCGTGGTGACCATGTCCTTCTGTGGTTGGCAGTTGTAGTAGGTGTAGGCTTCTTCTTTGTAGCATGTTTGCATCGTAATTTAGTTAACCCCTCCCCATTGGTGAACACTGGGGGCTTCCAGTATTCCGATGACAAACAGTGCTGCCATCAATATGATAGCACGGATGTCTTTTTGCGCTTCTGCAGGTATATCCGTGAGATAAACTCCCGGAAACGGAATTGCTAGGTCAAAAGCAACTGCACTGGTAATTTGACAGAAGCCATAAAATTCCCCTCCATCGGCATTATCCCATTTTGCATTCCCATCAGTGACATAGGAATGTGCCTTTTAAAAAAATCGAGGTAGAATTCATGTAATGTAAAATGAACCATTTTTATGTGTGCCATTTGGTGGCATTTAGTACCTTCACAATGTTGTGTGAGGGGAAGACCTTGGTCTGCGATGTTTGAAGGTGCTTTATAATGAGAATGCATTTATGTGCTCCTTGTTTAATTAAAAGTGAGAAAGAAAAATTGGAGGGTATGGGCTTCAGAATCAGACAGCTCTGGGTCTGGACCCAGGGACAGGCCTTCACTAGTTGTGTGACCTCAGGGAAATTACTTATTCCACATGGGGCTCAGTTCCCACATCTTAGAGAGAGAGACAGAGAGACAGAGAGAAAGGGAGGGAGAGAGAGAGAGAGAGAGAGAGAGAGAGAGAGAGAGAGAGAGAGAGAGAGAGAGAGAGAGAGAGACAGAGAGAGAGAGAGAGAGAGAGAGAGAGAAACGTACATTGTGGAGCTAATGAGAGGGTTAGATGCACGACCATGGGAAAAGCAGCTGGTCCACCGCAGAGGTAAGGTGTTGGTTCCTTTCTCCCCTATGCACTGTGGGTAATGAGTTCACAGGCCCTGGCCTCAACAGCGTGAGTTCAAATCCCACCTCCCTCCTTTGTCCGTGTCATCTTAGGCAAATGCCTTCATCTTTTTGAGCCTCAGTTTCAGTGTGTAAAGCGGGGATAGTAGGGTGTGATGAGGACTAAGTAAGGTAACACATATGAAGGGCCTGAAACTGTGCTTGAAACCACAGGACACGCTCTTGAAATGGGGTCTGTTAGGGTTTTTGCCAGCCCCTAGGTGCCCGGTGGCGAAGGACCCCATGAAGCTGCAATGCCTGCTTCTCTCTGTTCTCTGACCCAGGGCCATTGGTGCCAATCCTCTGTACTGTGACTGCCACCTCCGCTGGCTGTCCAGCTGGGTGAAGACAGGCTACAAGGAGCCAGGTATTGCCCGCTGTGCTGGGCCCCCAGACATGGAGGGCAAGCTGCTCCTTACCACGCCTGCCAAGAAGTTCGAATGCCAAGGTGAGCCCAAGAGCGTGAGAGAGGGGTGGCGGGTACTGGGCTGTGTTCCCACCTCCCACTGCTGGTGGCCACAAGACCTGCCCGACCCTGGCTGGGCCTTCCAGATGCTCCTGTGCCCCTGTGGTGACCAGCTGGGTGGGGGGTCAGGTGTAGGAATGAAGCACCTGCGGCGTGTTAGCACGGCTGCCTTCTAGTCTTGACATAACATGAATGAAAAAAGGCAGGCAGAAAATCTCAAGCTGTAAAAGCTTTAATCCTTCCCTGGGGTTATATAAGGAAAATAAAAATAGCAGCAGCATCGCTGGAAGCTCCGAGCCTCTCAGCAGTGCAAGCACTCAGGCCTCCCTTTGGTGGAATTGTGCTCAGCAATTAGCTTAAATCCCCGAGCCACGGGACCCAGCTGCAGGTCTCCTGACATTTGCAGAAATACAGGGCCTGAGCGTGGTCGGAGGTTTGTAGTTTGCTCTGAAGGCAGCTTGCCCTGGGCATCTATAAATGCTTGTTCCGGGACTGATTGACTGACAGCCCAAACCCCAGGAGTCCTGCTGAGCAGAGGAAGGTGTCTGAGCGGCTGCCCCAGGCCCAGCTTTGTGTGCTGGGGGACAGCTGGAGGAGTGCACTGGAGGCTGAGGGGCCCGGCCGCTGGCCTCGACAAGCTCATAGACCACCATCGGAAATGAAACCGACAGCCATAGGTTAATGAGGAGCCCTGGGCCACCCCGGGTGCAGCATCCTGTCACAGGGACAACAGTTCAGAGGGGCCCGATCTGCGGCTCAGCCGTCGGCTGTTGGCTATTTCAACAATTTAGGTTGGAGCATTTGCTCAGGATTCATTTAATCAGGTGAGATTGGTACTGGTGAGATATTTTTAAAAACTTTTTATTAAAATGCAACACAAATAATAGAAAAGTACACTGATTATAAGTGAATGGCTCTCTGAATTTTCATAAACTGAACACACCCAAGTAACCAGCACCCGGATCAAGAAGCAGAATCCACCTGTACCCAAGATATCCCCTCACACTTCGTTTCAGTTGTTACCAGAAAGTGTTTCTGTTTCTATTGATGCTCATGCCTCTTCAGCAGCACTGATATTTCTCCACGTAAGGAGTCTTAAGTGGAAAGCTGAGTTAGCTGGCTGTTCTCACTGTTTATTCTTGTGAGGCCCAAATGTCCCCCAAAGGAGGTGCCTAGGGAGCTTAGCTGCCAGCTCCGTGTCCACCTCCAAGTTCAGGGAAGGGCCACCAGTGAGTCCTGGAGGGGCTGGAGAAGGTCATGCTTATAGCCATAGAGGCGACAGGACAGGGTCCTTCTCCGTTCGACCGTGGAGAGAAACAGCTTCAAGACCAATAGATCTTTTCCTCCTAAGTGCAGCCTCCTCACAGAGCTGAGTCTTTTCTCTGCCAAGGTGGCCACCCTCGTCATCCTGATCAGCAGATGACGGCTGGGGGTAGTTGCCTCAGAAGGGTGTGAGGGGACCAAGAAAAGGTCAGCTGACTTAAGTGCTCTCACACCGATGGCCCTGCCCTGAATGCCAAGTGGCAGGCTCCTGACGTGCCAGCTCCAGCCCATGAAGCGCTTTTTGCAGATTAGCAAATTTAGTTCCTACAGCTCCGTGGGGCAAGGGCTGTTATTAACCCCATTTTACAGAGTATGTTCTGGAGGCTGCAGAGGCGGACTGTGAAAGGAGGGTGAACGTGACCCAGAGGAAATACAGGGAGCGGCAAAGGTCTTGGGGAGAGAGCTTCCCATCACCTGTTTCTGAAGAGCTGGGATGCTGGGGGTGGGGAGGTAAGGGGCTCCTTACCCAGCACCCTCCTCCTTACACTAACTCCCCCGCTTGCCTCAGGTCCCCCCACCCTGGCTGTTCAGGCCAAGTGTGATCCCTGCTTGTCCAGCCCGTGCCAAAACCAGGGCACCTGTCATAATGACCCCCTCGAGGTGTACAGGTGTGCCTGCCCCACTGGCTATAAGGTGAGTGGAGGCTGAGATGGGGAGGAAGAGGGCTGCTTGAGAGTGCCATAGGGCAGGACTGGGTCAGTCTTGTTCCCCACTCTGCCCGCAGTGCCTGAGAGCAGGGCCTGGCCCAGAGCAGGCGCTTGCGTGAATGTTTAATCAATGACCCAACATATGAATAAATGAGCAAATGACACCTGGGACAGACAAGCCAAGCGACTGAGGGGGCTGGCTGTCTGTTGGCTCACACTAACCCCTGGGTCTCTCTGGGGTCCCTATCACTCCGTCCCTAGGGCCGAGACTGCGAGGTATCCCTAGACAGCTGTTCCAGCGGCCCCTGTGGAAACGGCGGGACCTGCCACACACAGGAAGGCGAAGATGCCGGCTTCACGTGAGTTGCCTCAAGGGGCTGGAACCTGGCGGGCGGGGTGCTGATGGGGGCCAGCACGCAAGCCTCAGTGCCCTCTTCCTCCAAATGGAGGGTCAGCTCCACCACCACCACCCTGCCTCGTGCTCTGGGGGGGAAGGGGGATGGGCTCAGAGGCAGCAGACCGTCCCCAGAGGCCTCTCCACACCCACTTGTGCCGAGCCCCTGTGGTCCAGGGGCAGTGAAAACAGAGGCATCAGGGGGAGCCAGTCACTCCGCAGGCAGGGTGGGGCTGGGCTTGGAGCTGAGCCGCCCACTCCTGCCCCTCTTCCTACTCTTGCCAGGTGCCACGAGGGTCTTCCGATGGCACTCAGACTCCATGGCCAAGGGCGTAAGCAGGGGCAGTGTCAAGGGACATTTTGGGGGCATTTTAAACCCTTATAACGTCCACTAACCTGAGGCCTCTAATCAAAGCCAAATGTCTGCTCGTTGTACCAGTGCTGCTGGCAGGCAGGGCCCTTAGCCAGCTCCTTCCTGTCAAGCCACCACCCAAATCCCCCGAGACAAGGGTGGGGAGGCCTACCCAGAGGTGGGAACAAGTCCTGGTCACACCCTCCGGGGCCTTTTCCCCCACCACCCACCCCGGCCCCACCCCCATCATCTCGTGGGGCACCCTGGTCACACAGGGGGGTAGCCAGTCTCCCACTGCTCAGCGAAGGGCTGACCCTCACGACACGTCACTCAAGTCCTCCCAGTGTGGACGTCACCACACAAGCCCCACACTGACCCTGCTTCCCCCAGGACCCCTCAATGAGCCCCCCCAATTCCCAGAGCTCTCCCAGGTCCAGAGCTTTTCTGAGAAGTGCTTAGTATTTAGTTGGTGAAAATAAATTGCCAAACAAACTGGCTCTTCAGAAAATGATGTTGCACCTCCTGGCAGAAATGGTCAAACCTGTCTTTGTAAACCCGAATTACTGGGTATTAGAAAAGAAAACACTAAATGGCCGCCCGGCCCATTGTCACCTTGGAAACGGTGTACTTAAGATAGGCTTTGTTCTCCTCTGGGCTTATGCAACAGCTTCAGCAAAGCCCCGTGCTCATTCCCTGGAGTCCTTGGTTGGGGGACGTGTCTGTGGAGAGTTGGGGGCTAAGAGGACACCCCCAGAAACTCCCACTGCTGGGCAGAGAGGGAGCGCAGCTGGGGGCAGCCCCTTTCATACTTTGCAGCCATACAGGTTGGGGGCCATCAGGTGGGCTCTATATGTAGAAAAGAGGTGGGCGGCTTCCTGAGTTACCCCTCAACCCTGAGGCTTACAAGGGCCTCCTCAGTTATTCCCCCCAATCTCCTGGGACTTTCTGAAATACAAAGCTAATCTCTCAGCCTGCTTGAGACCCCTCTGCTGTCCCCCACCAGTCTTCATGGGGGAAAATTAAACTCTAGGACATACATACCCTGCAATGGTGGGCTTCCAACCTTTTTGTTCATATACCCCCCCCAAACAAAATGTTAAAACTACATACCCCCTCACACATTCTAAGAGTGACAGAATTTTTCATTGTAAGTTTAATTTTTTTTTGTTGCAAAGAAGGTAATTGTCGAGATAGTGCAAATATTATTAACATTTAAAAATAAAATTATCACTCTTTAAATCACTCTTTTATCATTCTCAATGGAATCTGAATAGCACGGCAAATTGATACCGTTTAAAAATTACGCAAACGAGCTCCTCTTCCACAGCTGGAAGCTTTACCTCATTCTTTTCTCTTCCTGAACGAGCATTTCCATTCTCCTCCCGTGCTCCCCTCCCCCCGTTTTCCATCCAGTGCGATGTCTTCATGCTAGTCTTTTCTTGAGTGCCCTGCTGTATTTCTCTGCCACCAATGTGGTTATATAAATTTAAAGTTTTTTTCTTATTTTTTTGTGACCATAAGCCTCTGATTAAAAGTTTCTTTTGTACTGAGTTGTCATGATAATTAATAATATACACTTGATCAGAATATTATTACATTTGATTGATAATTAGTACACATAAAAGCAAAATTTTATTAGACCATCTCTTAGAGATAGATAGAGCTTTTTAATAATTCTCTTAGTTGGTTCATGTGTCCATGAGCGAATCTTACAGAATGAGAAAGGATTCAGCAGCCTACATATATATGTACACGTATATATAGCTATAAATGCTGGAAAAGTTTGTTCACATAAATAAACCGATAGAATTAGGAGTGTAGCCATATCATTGAAGTCTTTGAAACTCTTCTGAGTTTATGTGCCAAAAACTCCACAGTGATCTGTCATCAAAAATTAGTTTTAATGCTCTATCAGCTGACAATTTCATGAAGTCTTTCTTCGATTATTTTTAACACGGGGAACTGGAAACCTCTTGATTTGCGAAAAACATTTTTTCATTCACTTTCAAAAGATCAATATTCGTTACTGTCCCTTTATTTGGGTCTGAGGATTTTAGGCCCCAGGTATGTCCCACCTTGGACTTGGGCTGGAGAGGTGTGTATGCCTTTCTGGAGTTCTGGGGCAGGTCGGTCTAGAGAAGAGTTTGCAGAACTTGGTCTGGAAATTAATTTCTCAGACTTCCCTGACTCACATACCCCTTGGAAAACCCCAGGTACCCCAGGGGAAGGTGTGCCTGGTTTGAAAATCACTGATCTCCAGGGCTCTCCACAACCTGCCCTTGCTTACCACCCCCCATCCCCAGCCCCATTCTCACCTGATCCCTGAAGGTAGTGCTCCCAAAGGCCTGGCCTATCTGGATGAGTAAGACACCTCCTCCCAGAGGACTCCATCCACAGGTCTCCTCCAGGCTTTTGCCCATGCCTCTGCCCCCACTGTCTTACCTCCCCTTCCTGCTCTCCCCTGTGAGGGTCCTTGACTAACTCATCACCTCCTCCAGGAAGCCTGCCTTGAACGCTCCCCACAGGGAAGAGCTAGGTGTCCTCTGCCCCTTTGTCCACCCTCTCTGGCCTCAGTACTGCACCATCCTGATACTTTCTGCCTCTCCTCTGGTCACCTGTCTCCACATTGTCTCTCCCACTCGACTGTCTGGGGCAAGTCGTCTTGTTCACCTCTAACCTAGCATCTAGCAAGGGCCTTGCCCGAAGTAGGAACCAAAACTCTGGTTGATGATATTGACCAGTGGCCACAGGCTTCCACCAGTATCTCAGGAAGGCTGCTACCCTGGCCATGGGGGCACCTGCCCTGCTCCTCCTCTGCCTCTACAGGTGTTCTTGTCCCACTGGCTTTGAAGGACCAACCTGTCGGGTGAACACAGACGACTGTGTGGAGCACGCATGTGCCAATGGGGGCATCTGTGTGGATGGCGTGGGCAACTACACCTGCCAGTGCCCCCTGCAGTATGCGGGTATGCGGGATTTGATGTCTGCGGGGAGGTGAGGGCCCGTTCCTGTGGGCAGAGGGCTGGGGCCCTGCTTCAGTGTCTGCAAGAGGTTTCTGCTGGGTCAAGCACCAGGAGCACGGTGGGGGCAGCTTCTTTCCTGCCTCTACCTCGTTCTTTCCCCAGGAAGGGCCTGCGAGCAGCTGGTGGACTTCTGTTCGCCAGATTTGAACCCGTGTCAGCACGACGGCCGGTGCGTGGGCACCCCGGATGGGCCCAGGTCAGTGTTGCCCATTTCCAGAGCCAGGGAAGGGAGCGGCTGCCAGGTCTCCTCCCCTCCACCCCTCCTCCTTCCCACCCTATTTCCTCGCCTGTCCAGTGGGCTGGGTCTCAGCCGTGCAGGGCTCCTGCAAGTCAGTATGAAGCGGGGTCATGGGGACAGCTTTTTGGCCAGACAGACCTGAGGGCTGAATGGATGGCTTGACCACTGAGCCTCAGTTTTCTCATCTGCAAACTAGACTCTTTAGAAACTTCTTCCTGGGGTGGTTGTAAGGATGGGACAAACAAATGTATGGAAAGCACTTAGGCCCATGTCTGACATCTGATAAATGCTCCATAAATAGCTATTATCATTCCAGAGTCACGATTTGTCATCCTCAGTTACAAAATCCCTAAAACTCTGAAAACCAAAAGCCGGCTTGATAGCATCATTGGATCTAACCTGAACGTATTTGGTGATAAAGGCTGACCTGCATGGATTTGGGGCTGCTTCCAGGCACTATTTATCCATAGTTATGGGGATAGTTTATATACGAATATATGTAATCTTGCTGCAGAGATATGAACAGGTTGGACAAAGAGACGGCCCCAGATCCCGCTGGCCTATTACATGATATACAGTTTGGGGCACAGGTATTATTTTTCCAAAACCTGCAAAATTCTGAATTCTGAAAATTATCTGGCCCTAGGAAGTTTGCATAAGGGGTCCTTGACTGTTGTCACCATGGTTGTTCCTGGCATGTGTGAAAGTGCTTTGTCACCTGAAGGCTGCGAGACGAAGGTCATGGCGTTTTAATGTCGCTCCCATCTGCAGTTTTGAAACATAATGTCATTTCCGGGACCCCTGTCCCACCGGACAGGGCAGCACGGGGGGTCAGGGCACTGCTCCTTGAGGTCTGTGGCTGAGGGATGCAATCCCAGCCACTCGGGCTTGGTCAGGGCGTGGAGTCACCAGGGAGCCTTTGATCCAGCAGGGGCCGCCTGAGGCCCATGGGCAGAAGGAGGGCCGGGGGATGATCGAGTCCTGGATTCGAGATTGGGGGGCTACCTGGGAGACTGTCCAAATGGTAGACAGACACTGCCCTCCTGGGTGAGCTGCCACGTGGGGTTGGCACGTCAGACCAAAGGGCAGCGGCGGATCATGCGGCACGCCCGCTCTTCAGAGGGGTCAGGCCTCCGGAGGTGGGATAAAGCGGGGCTGCCCACTGTCCCACACACGGTGCTGTGGTTGTCCCGCACATCCAAGGTGAGCACACGGTGGGGCAGGCTGCATGTTCTCTCAACTTCCGGTCTTGGGAGAAAGATGATACTGACAGACACTCAGCTATGCCTGGGACTGGACCTGGAACCCAGCGGGTATTCAGCACATTCATTAAATGAATGAATGAAGAATGCATGCAGGAGTGAATGAATGAAAATGAGGAGCGGGTGGTGGCTTAGCTACTGAAACACTTCAGACTGCCACCCAAAACCCAATAGTGTCTTATATTCAATTGGGTAGGTCAAAATTAGCATTAAAAAAAAAAAAAGATTAGCATTAAAAAATAAAATATCAGAGAGCTTCATGCCATTTTACATAGTAAGGGTAAGTATGATAGCATGAAACTGGTTTCAGGGTGTGTGTGTAGCGGGGGGGGGGGGGGGGATAGAAAGGTATTTATTACAGTTGCAGAACACTGGGAATGAGAAAAAAAAATCCAGGCAAGAGCACCTACCTGGCAGGTTGCGGAGTTTGCAATTTGCAGTTTGCAGTTTCGAAGGGTTTGCTCAGGGATGGCTAGAGTGTTCACCAGAGGCTTCACAGAGGAGTTGAGGTCTTGGCGCAGCTGGACCAAGGCAGGGAAGAGGGTATTCCAGAATCAACCGGTGTCAAGGCAGGGAAGTGCCGGTGGGGTGGAGGTTGCTGCCAGTAGAGACAGGTCTGACCACAAGGTGGATCCGATGTGGCAGCACAGTGAGCATCCTGCAAGGCGGTGAGGGGGTGGAGGCATGTGCCCTACATTTGATGGTTGGTCGAAACGGATTTGCAGGTGAGCACTGAGGCACAGTATGAGCTGGGAAGCTGGGGGCTCACAGAGAGGCAAGCACTAGCCCTCCTGGGGCCAGGAGGCTGTGCTGGTGGAGGTGGGAAGGCTGGGGAAGAGGCATGGATGAGCCTCGTGACCCAGGGCTGTGTGCGGGAGAGCAGCCGGGCAGGTCAGGAAGGGGCTGAACTTTGGCGCTGGATGTACTGCTGGTGGCCGAGTCTGGGTCCCTGACGAATTCCCACCTCCTCCTGCCACTGGTGTCCACACTCCCAGCCCAGAGCGCACCCACGCCCACACAAACTCTCTTGTCCCAGAAAAGTGTCCCAGGATAGGCTGGTGACATCTTTATATTGAGGGCTCTGAGCCCCTGGGAAACCCCAGAGACCCATGAGGCCTTGAGGTTCCCTGTCACAAACACAGCTCCTGTGCCCCACGGCTTCCTGGCTGACTGCCCGCCACCTCCTGCCTGTCCCCAGGTGTGAGTGCACACCAGGTTACGCAGGTGACAACTGCAGTGAGAACCGGGATGACTGCAGAGATCACCGCTGCCAGAATGGCGCCCAGTGTGTGGATGAAGTCAACAGCTACTCCTGCCTCTGTGCCGAGGGCTACAGGTGAGCAGCCCCAGGTGTACCTTGAGGGACTGACTCCTCCTAGCTGTCAGCCTCTGGGCTGGCAGGAGCCCCCAGGCTAGTGGGAGGGAATAAGGGTCATAGCCCGGGAATTTCATCCTGGTGTTTTGACTGTGGCTATGCCTGTCACAGCTGTGTGGCCTTGGGAAAGTTTTTTAACCTCTCTGAGCATAGGCAGAGGGTCCACGACCTATTTAGTGAAGGGAGTGAGAGGCGGGTCCAGCTTAGTGGGCAGTGCCTGCCCAGGGCACCTCTGAGTACACATCCTGCCACAAGGGTCATTTACTTCCTTATCCTGGCTCTCCCGGGAGGTCGGGAGAGGAGAGCACCTGCCCTCCTTCTGGTTACCTACCCTCCATGCTCTGCTTAGGTCTTTTTTTTTTTTTAAAAGTTTTATTGAGATATAATTTATATACCATACAATTCACCTAGTTCGAATATATAATTCAGTGGCTTTTAGTATATACCTTAAGTTGTGCATCCATTACCACAATCAATTTCGGAACAGTTTCATTACTCCAGAAAGAAATTCCATACTTCTTCTCTGTCACCCTAACTTGCCTCCTTCCCAGCTCTAGAAAGCTACTAATATACTAATATCTGTGTCTATAGATTTGCTTATTCTGGATATTTTATATAAATGGAAGCATACAATCTGTGGTCCTTTGTAACTGGCTTTCACTTAGACTCATGTTTTCAGGGTTCATCTATGTGGTATCGTGTATCAGAACTTCATTCCTTTTTATGGCTCACAAATATTCCATTGTGTGGATATATCACATTTGTTCATCCATTCATTTATTGATAGACATTAGAGTTGTTTCCATATTTTGGCTATTGTGAATACTGATGCTGCAGACTGGTGTAGCATATGTCAGAACCACCCGTTGGTAGTAATGTCTCCTCTTTTATTTCTTTACTTTAGTAATACAAGTCTTCTCTCTTTTACTTGTCTTCAGTTTCAGTTTTGATTTTTGTAAAATGGGACAAGAGCGGTGAGTGATTCTTAAACTTTAATGTGCACATGACTCACCTGGCATCTTGTTAAAAATGAGATTCAATAGATTCTCTATTTCTGACAAGTGTCCAGGTAACATTGATGCTGCTGGTCCAGGGTCTGCACTTGTCTCTCAGGATCCTTCTGGTTCTTAGTTCTCTCAGGAAAAGTGTTCATTAGGAGCATCTTCTTTCGCCTTAAGGACCCAGTTTCCCAAGAAGTTCAATGAGTTCATCTTCAGGACGTGGGGGGAAGAAGATGACTCCTGGCCCCCTCACCCTGCCCCGTCTGACCTGTGTCCTTTCATTCTCAGTGGGCAGCTCTGTGAGACCCCTCCCCGCCCGCCTGCCCCCAGGAACCCGTGTGAGGGGACCGAGTGCCAGAACGGAGGCAACTGTGTGGACCAGGGCAGCCGTCCCGTGTGCCAGTGCCTCCCGGGCTTCGGCGGCCCCGAGTGTGAGAAGTTGCTCAGTGTCAACTTCGTGGATCGGGACACTTATCTGCAGTTCACTGACCTGCAGAACTGGCCACGGGCCAACATCACGCTGCAGGTGTGTGCCCAGGGCGCCAGTCACCGAAGGGGGTCAGACAGCGGGGGACCTTGGTCTCAGGTCAGCGCATCAAGACTCATCCCTGCCCAGGACAGCAGGGAGACCCCTGGGTTGGTCACAGCTCTCTGGGTGTGGGTGTCACTATCTCAGATCATACTAGTTTAAGCATAACTGGACATGTTACCGGGTCACAAAATCAGTCTCAGAGAAGGGCAGGCGTGGAGATGGTCTTGTGAGTGATTGGATCCAGAAAAACAAACTTACCAGGATCTTCTCCTGCTATCTCTTGTCTCAAATACTCCTTGGCTTCAGCCTCCAATGCGGCAGATAGGCTTTCTCCACGTGGCTGCAACATGGGCAGCACTAGCTCTGGCCTTAAGTCTTTAACCAGAAATCCCTGCGGCCCCTTATTTATTTTGTGGTTTCATGTCTAGATTCCATCTCAGGACATCACGTTGAGGGGATCAAAGCAAGCCCCACCTCCATAACATGGGTGAATAAGATAGAGATTCTGCCGAATACTTCTTGGGTAGGAAGAGAGGAGGAGAGTGTGTTGCCCACCACATGCTAAAATAGTTAAAATTTCTCTTTAGTCACCTCTCTCTTTTCCCAAAATTTTGCTTCCTGCGTTTTTGTCCCCCTCTCCTCCTTTTTCTCAGAACACTTCCGCCTCTCAAACACGCTCACTCTGCTCTCCTCCCCTTTATCACTTCTCCCAAATCCTGTCCACTGGCATGGTCCACACAGCAAGACCACAGCTAGCCTACCTGCTCCCCAAAAGAAAACTAACCCAAAACATTTCCCACCATTGCCTCGGGAACGTCCTTAAAGAGGCTCAGTTTTCCCCACTATTTCCATTGTTGACTCTTTCTCGCTTGCCCTAGTTGATAATCTCAGAAAAGACCTCTGATTGGCTGCCTTCAGCCACATGCCCATCCCCGAACCAACCACCAAGTCCAAGGAGATGGGCTGCTGTGACTGGCCTAGCCTAGGCCATGTGCTCCCTCTATAGACCAGGGGCAACGTCTTTGCCAGAAGAAAGGGGGGTGGGGGAGAGGGGCTGGCAGGAAAGAAAGGAGCATGGCTCCAGCAGCATCACAGAGGGGTCTGCTGCCCAGGGCACAACGTCAGCTGCTCGTGCAGCTGCAGTGACAGGCCCTAACTCCTGAGTGGCTCCTTCTAGGTGTGGGTGGCACTGGCCTTCCTGAGAGCCTTCCTGAAGTTGTCCTCTCTGTAGGTCCCACCCTGGCTCCACGGCAGCTCCCTGAGGTCCACAGGGTGGGCTGCCCCACAGCCAGTTTTACTCTTCTCCTCCCCGGGTAGGTGGGCTGAAGGGCTCTTATGTAACCCTGTTGGCACACGGTTTTTAGGCCTCAGCTGGCCCATCTGCCCTCTGCTGCCTGGCCCAGACCACACTGTCTCTGGATAGGATTTGAACCAGGAGCCTCCAGCCTCTGTCAGCACTCCCTGGAGGGCATGTCATCTGGGCAGGCAGTGGAGGACCGTTGTGCACACAGGACCTCTCTTCCCATTGTGGGTCCTCCATCGGTTCTACCTCCCAGCCTGTGCTGCTGCTGCATGGGACGGGGTGGAAGAGAAAGTGCCACTTCCTATCAGGTCTCTACGGCAGAGGACAACGGGATCCTGCTGTACAATGGGGACAATGACCACATCGCGGTGGAGCTGTACCAGGGCCATGTGCGTGTCAGCTACGACCCGGGCAGCTACCCCAGCTCTGCCATCTACAGGTAGAGCTTCCTCATGTCCACCAGCCACTCTCAGGCATCTCCTGGGCCAAGAGCAGATCATTTGGGGGACCACCAGAACCTGAGCTGCCTGAGTGGAACAGGCATTCGAATCACTGAGTGCAGCCCAGCTTGGGGCTGAGGCTCTCTGAGGCCTGGGCAGTGGTCCCGCCCTTCCCCATCTCACCACCGCCTCACAGGGGGTTCCTCAGTGGGGAGGGAGAGACTGATTAAGATGGAAAGACCTGCCCCAAACTTTCTCCAGGGAGTCCCGAGAAAGGGAGCAGGAAGGACTAGGCCATAGGCCACCGAGTCCCCACAGTCCCCACCCTAATAGATGTGATCCCCTGCGAAGCAGCTGCTGGACCAGTGGCCTTTCTGGGAAAGTGTCCAGATAGGGATGGGCCAAACTGAAGCCCATTCCCTGGGGTGGGGGCACCCCATCTTCTTCCAGTGCTGAGACGATCAATGATGGGCAGTTCCACACTGTTGAGCTGGTAACCTTTGACCAGATGGTGAATCTCTCCATCGATGGCGGCAGTCCCATGACCATGGACAACTTCGGCAAGCACTACACACTAAACAGCGAGGCCCCCCTCTATGTGGGAGGTGAGGACCTGCCCTGCCCCAAGCCTTTCCATCAGGTGATGGTGACAGCCATTCCAGGTGGGGCCTCTGTTGTTCTCTGGCCTGCAACTTACCAGGAGAGCTGGTAGCATGGCCATTGAATTGTGGGGTACATTCCAGGTGTGGGAGAGGGTCCTAGTGAATGGCCAAACCACTGGTGGATTGTTCTTCCCTGTCTGCAATCAGGCTGCTGCCCACTCAGGCCAGACTAATGAATAAGATAAGTGACTGAGTTGGGCCTGAGGCCTGGCCTTACAGGGTTGGGGGGGTGGGGGTGAGGTGAGAGCTGGGATTTTCCCAGCTACCCTCTGCACTGTGGGCAACTTACCTTTTGGTTTTGGATCAGAAGGGGTTTGTCAGTTGTTCAGGGTTCATCCCCAGTCTTGGGGTCCTCAGAGGCCCAGAGCTGCTGTAGTAGACCCAGGCATGGAGTCCCTGCATTAGCTGGGGACCACCCAGCTGGCCTTACAGACGTTGCAGCTCAATGGCCCTTTCCACAACCTGCAGCAGATATGGGGGATGGAGAACCCAAGCTCTAAACCTAGCTCTGCTGTTTACTAGTTGTGCAATTTTGGACAAGTCACTGAGCACTGAGCATCCAGTGGGGTTTAGTGACTCCTACCTCGGAGAGTTGCTGGGAAGTGGTGACCACAAAAGCAGGTGACAAAGTGCCATACACCTGAGTTCTAGGCTCCAGTCCTTTCCTCCATCTGGAGATAAAAGCTGGAATTCCAGAGGGAAAGAAGGGTGAGGGCGGCCAGACTTAACACCCAGAGTCTCACTTGTGAACTGGCTGCCGCCAGGCCCGGCACTCTGGGTTCTGAGCACGGAGGAAGCAGCTTTTCCATTCCTTCTGGGAAAGGAGTCTGGACCCTCCAAGGTAGCAGAGGACCTTGACCCAGGGTTGCAGAGACAGAAGGACAGAGGTCGAGGGCAAGAGGGAACACTGTGGAGATGCCCCACAGTCCTCAGCGGTGGGTGCCGGGCCCAGACCGAGCCTGACTCAGCCCAGCTCTGCTCCCCTCCCCGCCGCCCCAGGGATGCCGGTGGACGTGAACTCGGCTGCCTTCCGCCTGTGGCAGATCCTCAATGGCACCAGCTTCCATGGTTGCATCCGAAACCTGTACATCAACAACGAGCTGCAGGACTTCACCAAGACGAGGATGAAGCCAGGCGTGGTGCCAGGCTGCGAGCCCTGCCGGAAGCTCTACTGCCTGCATGGCATCTGCCAGCCCAACGCCACCCCGGGGCCTGTGTGCCATTGTGAGGCTGGCTGGGGGGGCCTGCACTGCGACCAGCCAGCTGATGGCCCCTGCCATGGCCACAAGTGAGCGCAGGCCCCGCCCACCTGCCGGCTCCCTTCCCTTCCCTGCAATTCCTCTTCCCTGTAGTGAGCAAACGCTACTTTTAAAACCTCCAAATAGGACTATGTGGCCTGATGCAGGGTTTTATTATTATTTTTCCTGGTTTTCAGTTTTTATTAAGAGGAAGGATCCCTGGGGACAAGCACAGACTCACAGTTTGCCCCCGTGTTTCAGTCTCGGGAACAGGATACCACCCCATGATGCTAAGGCTGGGAATGCGGGGCACCCTCGGGTGGGGGCCTTGGCTCGGCCCTGGCCTGTCCTCACAGGGCTTTTTCTCTGTCTCCTCCAGGTGTGTCCACGGGAAGTGTGTGCCCCTCGACGCTCTTTCCTACAGCTGCCAGTGCCAGGATGGGTACTCGGGGGCCCTGTGCAGCCAGGCCGGGGCGCCTGCAGACCCGTGCGGGGGCCTGCGGTGCCTGCGCGGCCACTGCCAGGCCTTGGCCACCGCGGGGGCACACTGCGTGTGTGACCCTGGCTTTTCGGGCGACCTTTGCGAGCAAGGTCAGGGGCCCCCCTCCTGACGTGCCCCCTCCAGGGTCCCTCCCCACAGCTGGCTTTAGCGACGTGGTGTTCTCTCCCTCCCCGCCTCGGCAGCCCCTCGAGACCCTGCCCCATTCCTGCAGCTTAGGCCGCTGCTGGGCTTCAGCACCTCCCGCCCCGTCCCCCGCCCTCTAGGCTGAGTCCCAGTCCCAGACAGGGCCTCGTCTCTCCCTGGCTCAGCTTTCCTTGCCGCCCCGCCTTTCGGGTTAGGTGCCCTTCTGGCTGGGGTCCCTCCTTGCAGAAGAGGCCATCGGGGTAACAACTCCTGCCCAAACCTCTGCATCTTGGCCCTACCACCTTGGGACCAGGGAGCAGCAGGAGGTCTGAGGGTTGCAGGCTCCTTCTCAGGCCCTCCCTGGTCCACGTGACCAAGATGCTTCTGCTGGAATAGGGACTGCCGAGGGGGGCAGGCGGAAGCCTTGAAAATCCAGAACTCAACTCCTCTAGCTACAGGGAGCCCACCCAAGCCTGCAGCCCATCTGTCCTGTGGGGCCCTGGCAGCTAGAAAGTCTTCTTTCCCCCCTGACCTCCCTGTGGGCCTAGGAGGAAGCCTGTGCATGTGCATGTCGGGCAGGGAGGATGCTGGGGATGAAGTGGGGTCCAAGAGCTAGAGGACCCCGTTCCAGGAGGCTGCCTCTCCTCTCCCCTCTCCCCCTCCCACCTCCTCCTGCTGCCCCGGGCAGCGCTGACCCATGGGTATGCCCTGAGGCTTTGTCTTGGTGTCTGTCCCATCTAGAGTCCGAGTGCCGGGGGGACCCTGTCCGGGACTTTCACCAGGTCCAGAGGGGCTATGCCATCTGCCAGACCACGCGCCCACTGTCGTGGGTGGAGTGCCGGGGCTTGTGCCCGGGCCAGGGCTGCTGCCAGGGCCTGCGGCTGAAGCGGAGGAAGTTCACCTTCGAGTGCAGCGACGGGACCTCCTTTGCCGAGGAGGTGGAGAAGCCCACCAAGTGTGGCTGTGCCCTCTGCGCATAGCGCCCAGTGCCAGCAGGGAGGGCGAGGGCTGGTGAGGGGCGCGGCCACGGGGAGACCTGGGCTGGGGTTGGGCCATCACCAGGGTGGCTCCTGGGACCGGGGCAGCCTTTCTAGAGCATACCGCTCACAGCTGGGGGCCGAGAAGGCGGGGGAGGCCTGGGTGCAGACCACTCTCTCCGGAAGTGCCTTGCACAAATAGGCGCTTAATAAATATTTGTTGAATGAATGTTTGCGTGAGGTCAGGCCAAGAAGTGCAGAATGGTGACACTCCCTCCTTGCCTACTACCTGGGACTGAAGAAGGGACTAGACCCTTCCCAAACCAACCTTTCTCTCTTGTCTGAGGTCCATGCTGGCCCCAGAGCCCCCTGCCCCCTGCAAATAACCTTGAATGACTCTCAGCCTCCCCTGGGGGAGCCAGCCTGGCTCTCAACTCCTGCCGGCCAGCGCCTTCAGGCAGTAGGCCAGGCTGCAGCGGGGAAGGGCCCCCTCCTGCTGGCCAGGAAGGGACTGACACTTGCTCCTGGGCTGATTGGCAGCACAGCCACTTCTCCCTCGGGAACAACACTGGGGCTGGAGGTGGATCCTCAGACCAGACCTCATGTGGAGGAAATGGTCACCGGGACTGCTTGGGGGCGGGGACCCCGCCAAAGAGGATGGGGGGTTCTTGTTTCCAGCTAGATAAATATCACCACCTCCAGACACTAGCCACCAAAGGGGCATTGGTTCTGCCACCAACCAGCCCTAAGCTGCTGGCAAGCCTCTGGCAGGAGCAGAAGGGCCAGGGCCAGGGCCAGGGTGAGAGCTCCTCCTGAGGAGACAGGTTTCCGGGCCCCTCGTGCTGCAGACCAGTGGGGAACCATGGTCTGAGCATCAGAAACCTCTGCTGGCTCTGTCGCTCTGGGCAAACTCCTTCCCCGTGGGCCCGGCCTCCTCAGCTGTCAAATGGGGAGGTGGGGTGACTGAGGCAGTGGACACCCTCCCACCGTGGCTCCAGGAGGGAGGCTGCGGGAGCTGGATCTATGTTCATTAATCACATCAACAAGTGTTTACGTGCCTGACTGGGGCCGGGTACTGTGGGTGTTCTGCTGTCACGGACAGATGCCAGCTGATCACAGCGCATCACGGGAGTGACCAGGAAGCCTGGAGCCAAGCGACGGCTCCAACCGCAGACACGGCCCCCGGCTGGAGTTGCTCACCCTGGGCGTTTGCAAGGAAGGACTCGGTGTTTGAAGAGTCGCCGAACACACGACTGTGCAACCACAGATGCTTTTCTTCCATGCGGAATGAAAAAGTAGAAAGATTATCTTTGAGTTTAACTAGTGAGCTGGCTAAAAGACAGGTCACACTCTCCTGTCCCAGATGTCTCCCCAGGAGTGTGCCCATGGGGGATACTGGTGGGCAAGCAGGCTGAGCACACCCCTTTTTTGGCTCCTTCCATCTGCAGACAGAAGGCAGGGTTGGGGGAGTGTTGGGTGGGGTTGGGATGGCATTGCGCCTGTGTTCTCAGCCACCGTGGTGGCACGGGGAGCCCTTGCTGCTGAGTAGTAGAGGGCTGGAGCCTCCTGCGACTCGGACCCTGGCATGTCCCCTATGCCGGGACTCAGGCCAGTGAGTTTGTGTCCTGGGACCCCTGTAATGAGAAGAGGGACCTGCCCTATCATCCTGGGGAGGTGCCCTCCTGGCTGAATCGGCTCCTTTCCCGTCGCTCTGGGCAAGGCCACAGTGCCCTTGCCCCCTGTGGACGGCAGCCTGGACCTCGCTGCATAGCATCCCTCTCTTACCTGGAGTTTTTGGGCCACTGAGGGACCCTGGACAGCAGCTAGCACCAGGCTGGACAGGCAGGAAGGCTCGAGTGCTGCTAGTTTGCCCTTCCATGGAAGAGGTGTTCTGGGACCCACCAACCCTGAGAAATGTCCCTTCCCCTGGCCACCACCATTCCCCATTGCTCTGGAGAAGCAGCTCCCTGGGCTTGAGGGGCCCTGACTGGAAGGGGCCTCTCGACTTTGCAGAAAATGGAAAGGGCGCCTACAGACAGGCGATGGCTGCCTCGAGTCCTGCAGCCCCAGGGCTGCAGGGTAAGGAGGGCAGAGGATGGGGTGCTCACAGGCAGCACCCTGACCCCGCTTGCCCCTCCACAATGCCCCGTGTCCCAGCCCAGCTCCACACTCTCGCTCGGGCCCAAGGCAGCCAAGTGCCCCAGGACCAACTTTTCCTCAACTTAGCCACCAACCTGCAAGTTGCTGAGGACCTGGATCCCTGCTCATCTTGCCTGTTCACGTTTGGCCCTGCTGAGTCCCAGTAGGCTACTGTGAAATCATCTGTTTGAGAAGTCATCACCACACCTTGCCACCCCTTTGGTGAAGACCTTCCGTTCACTTTGATGTCGCCATTGGCTGTTTCCATTAAACACGCACTGAAGAGACACAGGCAGGCGAGTCCTGAGGGTGTGGCTGCTCTGGCAGCACCTCCGGCAGCAGCGGCCCGGGCTCCCTGTGAAGCTGGACGGAGATGGAAAAGGCCGGACTTTGTCTCCTCTTTGCCTGCTGTTAGCTTAACCACGAAAGTATCTCTTTATACAGAATACTTAACAGATTCTAATATATATTTGTATTTCATTTTGTTATAGTATTTTTATATGTTAAAGTCAACATCCAGTGTCTCGTTTGATTTTCAGATGTTCTGTGGTTGTGACATTCTGGGGATTTCTGTAGCCTCATTTGGGTCACTCTTTAGAGAGACCGATTTAGATCAGGTCTGTGAGGGAGACACACTTACCCTTTGCCTAGAAGTGTTGTTTTAGGACATGTTGGATATTGTCTGTTGTCTTCCATGTGAACATGACATTGATTCACTCAGGTTCTGCCTCGTTGGTCTCTTTTTCTGCACTGAGGACGAGCCAGGGCTTCCGATGTGTATCTTCCCCGGGTTCTTGGGTGGCCCACACACCAGCCACCATCCAGGGATGGCACCCAGATGCAGCACGTGTGGGACATCTGCCCTTGGAACTCTCTGGTCTTCCTGAAGTGGCGAAGAAGTCCGTTCCTAATGCAGAAAGAAGGGAAGGTCTGGGGGATGTCCCGGTCATAGCTCCCCGGGGGGCGGGGGGCATCCGTGTGAGGACAGAGCCTGGCACTGCACGGCACACACGGAGATCCGGGAGGGTGCTCGTCCTCGTCTCCCCTCAAGTGTCTGCTCTTACACCCACGTTCTGTAAGTTTGCGTATAGAGCCACATCCATATTTAATCTGGCTCCGAAGGATTCAGAGCGTCAGGATAACAGATGAGAAACGCAGTGAGGCTTCTCAGGCTGTCTCGTAAGGTTAACCTGCCTGTCGTCAGAACAGCGGTTCTCAGGGAGTCGGTGGAGAAAGGATGTGAACGTACTTCTACAGTGGTTCTGGTACGACTTCAGACTCCATGCACTATTGCATACAAGAGTTTTGTAGGATGAACACCTAAGGGAGGCCCGGCCCCTGAGCCAAGACACCCCAGCTGGCCTCCCTCTGATGCCAGCACCACAGGCTGATTTCCCACTAGAAGATCGGGCTGAGATGATAGTTGTACAAGCTGCACTTTGCAGCACGTGGTCACCTTGAAAGCAGGCAGGGATAGGAACTGCAGTGCTTTTAAGGCAATTAGGGATTTTGGAGGAAATGTAATGAACCAGGTACATCACAGAAAACGGCTTAGAAGAGGGTGTAAGCTCAAGTGTCTAGACTGGCCAGTAGGGTACCTAAGAGAGTCAAGAGGACACACGTCCTTCAGGCCCATCATTTATATTGCCCCTTCTGACAAAGCAGCAGGTACAGAAACCTATTTCCCTACTGGAGGAAAAAAAATGGGGGGAGGGACAAATGGTAACTATGGTAACTAACAGGGATAGTAGTGGCTTGAAGGGCATGTTTTCCAATCTTCTAAACTCCAGCTGAATCTTACCATGCACAAATTGGGTCGGATCTTCATTATCATTTTATTTATTTTTATTATAATTTATGCTTATAGCACCTGGTCTTCCTAGGTGGTCTCCCATCCAAGTACTAACCAGGCCCGACGCTGCTTAGCTTCCGTGATCAAACATCGGGCTTGTTCAAGGTGGCATGGCCGTAGACCCAGGACCTGCTGCTGTGTGGAAAGCAGACGTGCTAACCACTACACTAGGGAACCACGTCCTATCTTTTTAAAAAGAGAAGTCTGAAATCAACTTTTCTGTAAATACTCAGTTTTTAAATGTCTATAAAAAACACAAACCATGGGGCCGCCAGTTTGCAAAGTGAAAGTAAATAAGTGGCTCATTTCACAGTTAAAAGGAAATCGCTATCCCAGGAGATGGGCACTGGAGGGCTTGGTTGGGGGGTGGGGGTGGGGTGGAGGTAGTCGGGCTGCCCAGGCCTCCATCCGGAGCTGCCACGTTTTCCTGAGATGGGTGATAATGCATCTATCGCCCCTTGAACCCAGGCCCTCAGAACTAATTAGAGGTTATCCCTCACCCCAAGCTAGTTTGCACCTCTCAGGTCATATGCTAGTTATTCTACCACAGGATGAATATTGGAGGGAAAGAGGTCTATTTTAAGGATGAAAAGTCTTCATCTGGATAATTCTCCAAATTCAAACTGAGAATGGGTGGCCTGACTGCCAGTGGCCAGGTCATTTTCACTGGGAGTAGCTCTGTACGTTAATGGCTGCTGTCAGATTAACTTGTTAATGAAATCACTGCTGATTCTATAGGAATCATTGGTCCACTGGGTCCTTAAATAGACCCATCCCAAGTAGAGCTGAAAGAAAATAATGAAACAGGTCATGAGGCAAGTGAACGGAAGGATTGTTGACCACCTTTTGGCTACACCCCAAATGGGCTACAGAGAGCTTAGGGCAGCCTTCCCTGGTGGCTGTGCCTATTACTCCCTTATGTAACTGGCTTACCTGAGGTCGGGAGCATGAAGAATTCAACTGCTCCCTGCCCCTGAGGATGGAGCACTGGCACCTTTCCAACTCTGCCGTGGGAATTCCCTAAGATTCACCCACTGCGTTTTCTTGCTCCCTGAAGTTGAAGCACAACCCATAACATGGCCATAGATCCAGCAAACAATGCTCCTTTCAAGTCCTGATACAGGGGCCGAGGCAGAAGCATTAGTAAGTCTGTCTTGCTTTTTGATTCCTTCTGGCAACTTATCACCTTTAGGCTACGAGTCAAATGCTGGGCTTCGATGCATTTGGTACCCTCTTCAGTGACCACATGAACACACTTTAATATCAAAGAAGTTTAATACGCTGCAATAAAATAAGCGCCTAGAAAAAGCTCATGGAATAGATGTCAATGTTAGAGAAATCCCTCCCACACATCCTCTAGCTCCGAACCCCATCCCTCAAAACCAAACAAGAAAATCTGAAACAACAAAGGAAATCCTTCAAGCTTGGATTTCAGTGAGCCCCTTTACCAATAACAAGAACAGTTTCCTACAATGGCCTAATAGAAAAGTAAAATACAGAAGCACAAAAAGTCCACAAGATTTCAATATTTAAAGACTTGGTACATATTCAAAGTTAAAATAACTCCAACTTTTATAGCTATACATATTGTTTTAAAGCAACTTAATATATTTTTAAATTTCATATATACACTCTCAAAGGTTCTTCAGGTGAGGTATGTAAACATTGTCTAATGAAAAATTTTCAATGTTTCAAACCAACAAATTCACAGCATACATTGAATTTTCATCCATTAACGACACAGTATTTTCCTACACTCACTAACATAGTGGAAATCCAGGCCCAAGAGATACACGCTGATCATTCAATAACCATTTGCAGAATTTTTCATTTCACTGTTCTTGGGAAGACCACCTTCACCCAGGTCAGGGGCACACGCTTGGTGCCAGGAAAGGGCTAGGCCCTCGGAGACGCTCTCCTTGGGCATCTGGATCACTGGCTAAGACTCACAAGACAGCAAAAAGGAGCACACCTGAACAACTACAAGATTGACCTTGGCAATGACAACACTGGGGGAAACCAGACCTTTAAAGGAACGGTAGAGATTCATCTTAGAGCTTGCCCTAAACTCATTCTGAAGGGTCGTGGCCTAAAAAGAATAAAAACCCAACACGGCACCTGAGCTTCAGTTAAATTGCATGGGCCTCCTATGACCCCTGGGCCCCTCAGAGGCGTTAACTCCGGCCTAAAGGGGAACCCTGGGCTGTGCTTTTCATACAGGTTGGGGTTGAATTTCTTAATATCATAATGCATACGGGAAAATAATGCCATGAGTTCATAAAGATGACCGATGCCTGTACACAGGTACCGGCCAGTGACCTTGGAGGAGCTCGATTTTGAAAACTACTTGTTCCCTGAGGGTAAACAGCAGGCTTCTATAAAGTGAGGCTAATAAAGGGATTATTTATTACAAGGTAATAAGACTTGGGGCACCTCAGGCCAGAATTCTATTTTACCCCCACATAGTCTACAATGCCCCCTCCCAGCCCTCCCACCACAAGAAGTAGTCACCTTCCCAATGATACAACATAGGCAAGTTTCTTTCCTCTTGCTTGCTTTCAGGCTCAGCAACGGAAAGTTTTATCCTAATGCACCCACTTCAATCTAAAAAAACACTAGTGAAAATTTCCAAACACCATCATAAATACAAAAGAGAAGACATATTCCAAAAGCCTAAAAAACTACATTATTCTGTTAATGGTTATTCGGGTATGGGGTATTTTTTTTTTTTTTTTTGTAAAATTTAGGACGTTCACAAGGAGAGGCTGCTGAACAGCTCAGAAACCTGTTGAACTGGACTCGCTGGGAGACTTGGAGCGACTGCCTTCTTTACACTTGACCTAAATGGTTTAACCCCAGACGTGAAGGGGGCTTCAGACATTTCAAACCCAGGCACAGAGTAGGACTCCAGGAAATGGGCTAGCTTTTAAATGTAGGTCAGATATAGTCAAAGGACTTTAAACTGATCGCTTAATTTTCACATTTACTCTATAACCAAATGAGCTTTGCCTCCACTAGATTCTGCAAGCCCTACAAATTCATGGGAAGTTTATAACTTTTCAATCTCTATGCCCAATTTTGGATGTGTCTGGTGCTGGCAGATTTCACATCCACTGCTAGAGTTCTAAGCCTGAAAGGAGCGTGCAGACAAACAGAAGCACAATTTCAAGTACAGCAACCTCTCTGACAAAGGCAAGAGGTCTTAGCAAGAGCTGTTCTACCCCGACCCTATCCTCTGAGACAAGGGCCCCTGTGGAGCCCAGAATAAATGTTATTATCTAGGATCTTATTGCTTATGGGCAACATATCAAAAAGAACATCTGGAAATCTGCTCTGCAGATCCGGGGACTGACCACTGACCAGTTTATCATACACACGCATATATATATATATATATAATATATAACATAACCAGATGAGAAGAGGGGCAATTAAAGCTTGGATTCGATGTAACATAACAGATCGAATGCCCCAAACAGCTCTCAACCTGCTGGTTTTTGTTCTTTCTCCATGTGTGTTATGAAAGGAAGTCCACTGCTCAAAATATATTCTACAATACTACGATGCAAACCAACATCACTCAGAACATGAGTCTGTATACATATAATAAATATTTTTTAAAAACTATTTACAACATTATGTCTTGTGAACATTTAGATGAGAGCAAAATTTATTTCCTGCAAAGGTTAAAAAAGTTTTGACTGTCTAGTTCAGTGCTAAATTCCCTGGCACCTAGTTACCCATTCACATTTCATCTTAAAATCAAGATTTGCTTACAAATAGTATCTTAGAAAAAACATTCTCCAGCATTACTGTTCAAGTGTCCCCATTTGTTTAGAAAAGACAAAGAGAAGCCACGATATGCAAGGTATGATTCAAATGAATGACAAAAATCTGTGTGTCCAGTCCCAAGCTCTCTGAAATCCTGAAGTTGCAGTCCTCAGTCCTGGCAAAATAAGAGTCATGACTCAGACAGGGGCGCCCAGGAATGGGGCACAGGGAAGAGGAATATGACCGTAAAGCGTCGGTCCCATTACATACAGGGGTGCTCACAACTGCAGACTAGGACTCCTGAGATGTAAAGCTGCACACATCTTAGAACAGATGGTCTTGTTCTGTAACCACCGTTACAGGGAGGGCTGGCCCACATCTGCACGGATGCTGAGAAAAGGAGGTGGAGGAGGGGGTGAGGTGCTCATGAGTACTCTCAAGGTGTGGAAGGAAACATGCTTATCTCCCATGGCAATGAGAGTGGGAACAGGTCTTTCACAAACATGAGAAAGACTAAAATACAACTTAATGCTTTCTTTAGGCGACCAGTGGTTTCTCCATATCCCACAGGTATGGGTTTGGATTTTCTTGGGGTTACAACTAAGGCTCACTTTCCTGCACAAGCTGCTGAAGTGCACAGGTGAATGTACCAACTGCGTATGTAAAAAGTGGGCTGCTTGAGGCAAGCCCTGATGCCATGCCTAGCACAGCCATACTGATGGTGAGAGAACCATTTTGTTCTGGGGTGGGGTGACAGTGGGGGGATGTGCTCAGGTTCCTAATCCACATTACATCTGCCCCCAAACAGTGACAGTTTCAATGCCCCACCATTCTGCCTTCACTGTGTTATTTGGGGGTTCAGTGGCTGAGCATAGTAGCTGAGGAGGATGGGTGGCTAGAAAGAACACTTTTTTGAAAAGCCCTTTTGAAAGTTATTTTTTGTTGTTGTTAAAATAAATACTTTCTATAGAAGCATTTGAACAGGAAAATATCACGATTTACACAGTGAAATAAATTCCACAGTGATGTGTATAAATATGCACTATATATATATATATATATATTTTTTTATTTTTTTTTTGAAGCCACAGTCATTAACAGTCTTCTAGAACTATTAAGAATGCAGAAACCACTGGTGAAACTAATAACCTTAAGTTATAGTGGCTCTAAAACTAATCCCTACTTGTGGTATAAATATACAAAATTATGCAAATCTTGTTTGTATAGCATCTTTTCCACAAACTAGTTCCCAAATACTATAGCTTCAGCTACAAGACAACATGAGGTGTAGATTATAGAAAACAGTAGGGGGTGAAAAGGTTGATAAACTGAATTGCATTTAGACACAGTGGCTAAATATCAGAAGAAAGCATTTTCTAATCTGTCACAAATGTGTTCAGTGAAGCGCTTGGGAGGTGGGTGACTTCCCAGAGAAGATGCCTCCTGGAGGGGGGCTGGGGGCGCAAGCAAAGAGGGAAGAGGCCGGAGGCGGCTCTGCAAGATGAGATGGGCCGGGCCTGACCACGGGGCTTCACTAGCCAGGCCAGAGCGCGTGGCACTTCAGGCTACAGCGGCTGGTGTGCCAACGAGCTGCCACTGGCATGCTGCTATTTTTAAAAGCTGAGAACGGGTGGTCTGGATTTGAGGTTCTAACAGGCAAAGACCAGCCATTTAGGTTGACAATGACCAAAGCTTGGGGGGTAATAAACTGGCACATACACTGCACCTGAAAAAGAAAAGAGGGGCTCTGGGGGATCAAGCTAACTCACTCTATGTTGCCTGGGAGAGTCAAATTCGCCCTGATTCATAAACATGATGAAGAGGGTAGTACTTTCAAATAAAAGGACTTCGTACTTTAACTACTTATCCTAGTAGATAAGACTGTATGTCCAAGATTCAATGACTATTCAATCAACAAAGGAGGGGATGTATTCTTGTTCTTTAGTGCACAAGCATTACTCATGGATAATGTGCAACAACAGCTGTGGGCTGGGACGAAGCACAAGACGCCCTAAAAATCAAGAGGAAAGCAATGTTGCAATGCTGGACTACATGAAAAATGTTTGTGCCTGTCAATGTAATTTGATCATGAATGATATATTGCAAGGGTCAGTAAACCTTTTCTATAAAGGGCCATGCGGTCAGTATTTTCTATGTTAGGCTGTATGGGCCACAAATGGTCTCTGATACTTTTTTATTTTACATGACCCTTTTAAAAAAGGTAAAATGCATTCTTCCAACCTCTGACATATAAAACTATGAGGACCTCCCCCCTCCCACACACACTGCCCCCTCCCTCAATGGGCAATCTACACTTTCGTGTGGCTTGCTTACTGAGTACCTCGTGTTAAATGGAATGGTCCTGGGCAGGTGAGGAAGCCTGTGTCACTATGTTCACCAGGTGAGCATAACCGTACAACAGCCCCTCTGAAGGACAAAGCAAAGGGTGGCACCTGAGCACTGAGTGTCAAACACCAGCTCAAAAGGAAGATCACACAGAGGGAGATAACAGAATGAACTGGCCAGCTTTGGCTCAATTCCCAAGGCAAAAGCATGAGCAAGGATACCCTCCACCAAGTGCCCAAGGTGGTTCTCTGGGCCCCCAGCACAGCATGACAAAGCCCTGAGCTGGGAGCATCAGAGAGCTCTGGGTTTCAGCCTGAGTATGATTTATCTTTAAAGAGGTTAAACCTGCAAGTTTTGTAATCTACCCACTGTAGAATATATCAGTCTGTTCTGGAGTTTCAAGGGATGAACTGTACTGAAGTCTGACTCAAAGGCCTCCTCATAATTCTGCTTGTTTTAAAAACCATAATCTTTTCAATTTCTTTTTTCTCCCGAAGACAATTTTGGAGCAAGCACAGGGAGGAAAGAGGACTTCCTGCTGGGATGTGAGGCCTGCCCTGCCGATGTGATACACATAGGCGCGATTCCACGCTTACAGAAAAAAATCCCAGCGTTTCAGTGGGTATCAAACCATAAGACGACAAAAACTTAGAGCTAAGAATTCAAAAAGAATTACATTTCAAAACAACTGAAACAGTCACTGTTTCGGGGCCACTGGCAAAAGGTTTCTCACCAACATGACATGTAACTTCATTTTGAAAAACAGCATAGAAACTTATCCTTAAGTTTTAGGGAAAGAAAAAGACCAACACCTTGGAAGCTGACTGAATTTGATCTAGAGCTATAAACCATAACTTCCCAGTCACACTCAGGTTATATAACAGGTCCCAATTTTCTATTATCTTATTCTAAAGCACATCAAGCCCCTAGTTTTCATTTGTTGGCTTGCCTTTAACAGATTTATTTTGAAAGAATGTGGGACTGAAAAAATATCAGTGCCAATCATGTTTTATTTTCCTAGAAGCTGGTGAAAAATATTACATAATGAACAATGCTTTGGGTTTGTGATTGGACTTTGTTTCTCCTCCGTGAAGACTTTTCCCATATCTAAATGTGAGGTTCAGAAAAATGAACATCCAACTAAAGTAGTCTGAACTGATTTTGGAAGAAACAAAATCTTGGCTTACTTTAGAAACAAGAAGTGAAGCTGGAGTCAGGTCTATGATAAAACAGTGAAGTAAGAGGCCCAGGCCACATAATCTTAGAATTCCGAATTCCTATTCGCTCACGGGCTCACTCTATTGGCTTAGAGGGCCTCACTTTGGCTACTGTGATGGGAGATTCTAAGAAGAAAGATGTGAGGCTAAGGATGCTCAAGTTTCAGGAAATAGTATTTGATGCGTTAGAGCAACGTAGGATACCTCTTTTGTAGCAAAAAGAAATAAAGAAATGTAAAAGGAAGAACAAAATTGAGGTAAGATAAGGAGGAAGAAGAAGAGGACAGAGAAGAAAAGAGCCAGAAGAAAGAAGATATGTCAGGGAAGATTTATTCCTGAAAAAAGATTCTTTTCTCAAGCAAGGGTCAGCAAATTTGTCTTTAAAGGTCCAGATAGTAAATACTTTAGGCTTTGTGGGCCATATGGTCTCTGTTGCAACTACTCAAATCTGCTGGATAGCAGCCATAGACAATCCATAAACAAATGGGCGTATATTTGTTCCAACAAACTTTTATTTACAAAAGAGTGACCAGCCCACAGTCTATAGACCCTTGATAGATAATTTCCAAGTCAAAAGAGAGCCTGCACAGGCTGACCTAAAACCAAAAGGACCAGATGTGGCTCCCTGAGCCAGCACCTTGGGGAACTCCAGCCCAGTCCCAGGTGCGAAGACAAAACATCATACTTGTTGATGGTGACACGAAGCCTCTCCAGCTTACATCGCATAGCATGTTGTCCTTTCCTACTTGGTTCTTAGGTCCACTGATCGACAGGAATGCTGCCCATATATGAGAGTGACAGCTTCCGCCCTTGCTGCAGAATCTATCACAAGGCAGGAAAGAGACCAAACTTTAATTCAAAGTACCTGTCTGAAAGTCTTGTACTGCTGACCTGAACAGTAAGAAATTCATCTGGGCAGTATGTGATGCAAAACGGGTCCCGTGAGAAGCACCGCGTATGTGAAGGGATGACTAACTGAACCTCTTCTATCCATAGTACGACAGAAACGAGGCACAAAGTCCAGAGCCCAAGACTATTTTTTTTGGTAAAGCTTGTGTATAAGTCTTTGATGTAATACAGATGCAACAGAAGTGGCCTGCCTAAAGGATCCAAGGGATGAGTATCGCAGATTCAGGGACGTTAAGAACATTCCTGTGTAGGAAGCCTCAAGAGCAGAACAAGTTCGTGGCCTTTGTGCTACGCTGCAAGACTGCTACATGTCTGAGGAAGTGCCGGGGGTGAGCCTCTGGACCCGACTCGGGGAGCAGTATCCATGTTGTCCTCCCAAATCCAGGGAGCCTCATGGGACAGAAAATGGGTCTCTTGAAGAGGGCCCAGCTCTGAGCTTCAGTGATTGCTTCCCAGGCATCTTCCAGGTCCTGCAGAGGCTCAGAGGTAATGTCAGTGTTCTCTGGTCATCAACTTCCGCTCCAACACTGGGACAATCACTTCACCGAGCACAGGCCCGGGAGCAGAATTCCTTTCTGATTTGGAATCCAGCCTGTGGGGGAGACTGCTTTACATCTGGTGGCAAGCCATACTGTGAAGATGGCTACAGGAAAGAGGTCTTTGTAAGAGAGGAAAAATAAGGAGACTCAACAGCAGGCCTGGGCGTGGAGGTATCTGGGGGACAGTATCTGCTCTAAGTGTAAAAGGGCTTTTCAGAGTTGGCCCTCAAGTTTTATTTTTGTTGTTGTTGTTGTTTTCTTTCTTCTATTAGCAAAATTAACTGAATCAGAAAAAAATGAGATTCAACAAATACAAAAATAGTTCTAAATTTTTAATCTCCTAATTATGTAGAATCCCAGCCTATTTAAATGTAGTCACTACTATAAAGTGTAAGTTAATTTTAAAGATCATCCATTGCATTGTTAGGTGTATAAAATAAATACATACACATTGATAACTTTTCTCAAATGCTTTCTAGAATGGGAGAGAAGGGTATTATCTTGAAGCAAGCTTTTACAAATGAAAAAGACCTTAGAAAAGTAATGGAATGAATTATAAACCAGGAACTGGAAAAGTTCCACTCACTCGCTGCCTCAAACCTCTCCCTAACCTAACGCAAGCACCTTCCAAGGTACGTGCAGCTAAGAGGGCACCTTGAATGTATGTACAGGAATCAGCAAGCTTGACGTTGGCAAACCTTGGCTGTTTAAGTCACCACAAAAACAATATCCAGTGACAACTATGTGAAAAGATGTTTTTAAACTTTAAAACCACTTTTTAAAGATTCAAAGAACCTACTCAAAACATATTAATGCTTCTGTGCAACTTAATGCTGAGAAAGGGTTGCCAGCATACACACCTAGCAGTGTCATTAACATAGGTGGCTCCTGAATGGCCACAGTAAGATATTAAAAAGAAAAGAGAGTCATAGAATAGAAGAGACATGGGGGGAGGGGGAATCAAAGCTTCACTGAAGATAGTAAGCTTTGCTATCTATGACATTCAACACAATTCTCAGTTTCCCATGAATCAGATGCTTTTCTCCAGTCCTATCCAATCATCAGAAGTTTTCATTGTACATATACAGCTAACCTTCTACAGAATGGGTAGAAAGCCTGTTTTATCGTGATCTAAATGAACTGATGCATAAAAAAAGTCTGTCTGGGTTCAATCTAAATTGATCTGAAGCCATCTAAATGGAACACTTTTTAATAGAAAGGACAGAGTAGCAGCTGTCCATACAGCCCTATTTTGGTGACAGAGCATACTAGAGGAGCTGGTTGAGGCTTTAACAACCAAGCCTTTTTGTAGAGTGGCCCAATGGAAATGCTGAGTGCACATGGTGTTATAATGACGCAATGTTATAGGCACCAAGGTAAAGCCAGTGTCACCCATCTCAGGCTTCACTTGGGAAAGGCAAGCATCATCAGTTACAAATACTGCAGTTCTTACTTTTGAGCTGTGGAACAGAGACTGACAGGGCAGGGGCAGGAGTGATAACTACAAGCATGAACTACGCACATGGCGATAACCAATCAGAACGCACACCCACTCTACACGTGTACATTCACACGAACATCAGCTCTGGGCGTAGGGTGTGTGGGCCCACGAGGAGATGCTGCAGCTGCTTCCTTCAACTGCAAGGTTGCTGTGACCTTTACTTAACTTTGTTGTTTTGACCTTTCTGAGTCTGATGCCAAAGTGGCTTGCAAGATGTTCAGAGAGACTTTGGGCCACATTTAAACCATCTGTCCTGTACTAATTACCTAGCTCATGAAACCCCGAGCATAGTGCATGGGGAAGAAAGAATTTTACTATAGAACTGGGGCTGGGAGATATTTGTAGCTGACAGCCACAGGCAAACGCACCCAAACAGACATGCAGACACTCGCTCTTAAACTTCTCTATCACTGGAAATAACATTTGCTTTCTTTGAACATGGAAGTACTCAGAGTAAGAAGAAAATCAGAAGTCAGTCACTCTCATCCTATTGTCAAATTACAGCCACCAGAGGGAAAAAAGAATCCCAAATTTTTTCCCCCAGAGTAAGACGAAAACCTTATCAGAATACTAGCAAGCCTGCAAGGCCAAAAACAAAAAGGATGGTAAGAATCAATAATGGAAATAAATTTTAAAGGTTGTAAACCAGTATTAACACCTGATGACACACCTTTTGTCCCGTGGGCACATAATTTAGAATCCATTTTTTTTTAAATGACAAAAGATGAAAGGTAAGAGGAGTGAATATGATTTTAAAAGGAGTAACAGAAATATTAATCTTTTACAATAATTATAAATTCCCTCTGCATTCTTCACATATCATAAAAATGATTTGGTTTAGCTTTCAAACATTATTTAAACAAACAAACAAGACAGAGAGGGAAGTTCACTGCTGGGGTTTGCAAAGAGGAGCATCTGTTCATGTACAGATACTGCAGGGTGGCAGCTGGAAAGCTACTTTTATGTGCATGATGGTGGTCTTCTCGGCTACAGTACAAGTGCTTGTGCATCAAGTATAAAATACAAGCCTTTAATCACATAGATCAGCTTTTTAGCTTTTGTAAATTTAAAAACAAAAAGGATAAATAAGGCACTGTACTTTTAAAAACTAAAACTGCTTGGTTCCAAGTTTAAAACCCAAGGAACAACCAGAATATAATATATAACTTCCCTTACTCAGCCTCAGAGAAAGACTCTGCAAGTTCCCTTCTCCATGTGAGATGCATTTTCTGACATCTTAAATTGTGGTGTTCTCCATGAACTGCGGATTTGAAAGGCTTGATAAGCTTGTAAAAGCAGATTTAGTTAATGCAAAATAAAGGGTTACTTCTACAGAACAGTTTTGCTCTCGGCTACAGCCCTTCCGATCACTTTGTATCCAGCCGCCTCCGTTTGCTGTGGGAAGAGGCCAGCTTCGCCTGCAGCTTCCGCTTTCTCTGGGCGGCACTGTTCTCTGGGGTTTGGGTCAGGGGTCGGGCCCGAGCCTTTCCACTGCTCTGCTTCCTGTTTGTGACTTTTTGTGGCCTTGAAGAGGATTCACCTGACCCTTTTTGCTTTGCAGGTTTCCTCACTGTCTCCGAGGAGGTGGGCTGGGTAGGTCTTCTGTTTGTATTCTCTTTTTCTTTCCTGGAGGAGGGGCAGCTCTTCCCAGAGGACTTTTTAGGGATCTTCACTTTATTCTCTTTCAAAGTTGTCTTTCTGGGCAGTTGGCTGACTCTGTCCCTTGCAGCTGGCTTCTTGGCAGCAGGGGTTTTGGTGGATCCATCAACATGCTTTTCTTTGCTGGCTTTCATCGCAGGCGCCTTATCCTTCTTGTCCTGAGCGCTGCCGCCTTCGGTTCTCTTGCGTTTATTCTGAGCTTCTGCTTTCGGCAAGGTTTCAGACGTCTGCTTCCCTTTCCTTCCCTTCACTCCATCGGTACTCCTGGGCTTAACAGGAAACCCATCTGCATCTACTTGCAGGGCAAGCTTGGGAGACATCAGAGGGTTGATGCATACACTCTTGCAACCCTGTTTACCTTCTGCAGCCAGACCAAACGGGCTTTCCATTTTCTCATTCTTGATCAAGCGCTGCTGGGCTCTGAGCTTTCCTCGAATATTGGAATATTTTCTAAGAATCCGGGTACTAGCTGGAGTAGGTGAGTTTGGGGGAAGATGGCTATTTCTACCTTCCCTGACTTCCTCTATGCTGTCTTCAGAAGTCGGGCAGAGGCTGGAATCACTGCCATCCTCTAGAGGCTCCACTTGGTCAGGATTCTCTCGGAATTTAGCCCAGAGTTTCTGTGTTTTCCAGTTGTTCTTAGCAGGAGTAGCTCCAGGAAATTTCTTCAAGTGTTTTTTCAAGCGTTCAGCCTGTAGTGAACTGGGGTACAGGCTGGAAGGGGAGTACTTCTGAAGAGGGTGCTTGACAGGAGGGATATCTCCTGGGAGACGAGTGTTGAGCTTCTTTACGATGACCAAGGACCGGGTTTCGGTCGTCTCCAAGAACCATTTACAAACATTAGATAATTTAAAGTTCGTCATAAACAGCATCTGAACAGGAGAAAACTTTTGAGTCTCCAATGAACCCCTGCATTTCCGTGACCTTTTCTTACTTTTCCAAATCTCCTTCAGTTTATCCGACTTGTTCCTTGCCCTTGGTGTCGGCTGGGCTTCTTTCTCCAACTGGATCCAGCCCTTCTGCACTTTCATGTACTGGGCACTGAAGTTGGCGATAAGCTCTTGGTTTTCCTCCTCGGCACACCATTCCATAAACTTTGGCTGGTCGTCGACCACCGCGTCCACATCATCCTCATCTAAGGGATCTCCACTCTCTGACCCTTCACTGTCCTTTGGTGTTGGGCTTCCTTGTGCTGCTTCCTTTTCGGAAGTCATTTTTGTAGTATCCAAGGAGTCCAGAGAATGAGCGTGTCTTAGATTGTAGGTAGAAGAGGTCAGTCTTGTGAGCCTTGGTACCCATTTTGGGGGCCCAGCAGCGTCACCACTTCCGCAACTGGATGACCCGAGTGTGCCGGATGGCACTTCGCTGTCGTCACCTTTATGCTGGGCGTCTGTACTGTCTACCTCATTTACAACCTCCTCCACACCTTGTGCAGGTACAGGTCTTGGCCTCTCTTCTAACTGTTCTGAGAAAGTACACGGAACACTTTCTAAGGGGTCATGAGCGTGTTTTTCCCCTAACTTAGACTGGACATAGATTTCCAGTCTCTCTCCAGGTAAGGGCTGGCCACCTGTGGTTATGGGATCACTGCTGGGGAAAATATCTCCTTCTTCCCTTTTGACTTCTTTTGCCAACATGTTTTTAAAAGTCTGCCTGGTGATGACCCCACCCCCTTCGCCCTCCTGCTCGGCATCCTTCTCAGAGAGATTTTCAGGGATATCTGGGTTTTCGGCGTCCTCCAGAGCTTTTGCATGGAGACCGTCGGTCAGAAAGCCCTCAGGTGTTGTCCTGCCAGGGTACTCCTCTTTTTTAGAACGTTTTGCACCAGGATTTTTAGAAACCTTGATCTCAAGACAAGCAGAGGAAGAATCAGAACTTTGATTTCTGAGGCACCTATCAGAAGAGGAAGAATCTGAAAGTTGACTTCTTAGGCACCTATCAGAGGCCTCAGGGACTCTTCTACCTTTTTTCTTCCTGTCCGAATTCTCTTCAGTTGAGTCAATGTTTTGCTTGCACGCATCTTTTCCTGAAGACTGCTTTGCATCACTGTCCTCTCCCTCTAATTCTCCTGCATCACCTGCTGCCTCGCCTCCCTCCGTTGCACCGGAGTTTTCCTCAGTAAACGTGCTGCTCTCCTTCAGGCGTGGGTCAGTACCTGCGTCCCGCGTCCCTTCAGTCGCGGCCTCACGACTGATGCTGTGGTCGTCCTCAGCCTTTCCTGGGCAAATGGGTGGCTCCAAGCTCACTGGGGGAGTCTGATGTTCTGAGCACAGAGGACTTTCCGCTCTACTCACTGCTTCTGGAGAAGGATGAGGCCTAGAAACATCTTCACTGCCTCCCTCAGAAAAGCTCTCAGCAGAGGGAACCAGGTGACAGCTTTGGGGTTCACTCATCTCCTTGGTATCCAGCAGTTCAACTGGCTGTTGGTCTCGTCCAGGAGAAGACACCCCACTTGCTGTGGGAGTCAAGGCCACGGAGCCGCCCTCTGGAATGTCCTCTTCGGGAAGGTGAGCAGGGAGGGGCCCTGCCGGGCTGGAGTCTGTTGTTTCCTCTGGCCCAGGGGACAAGCTCAGATTCAGTTTATTTGTCAGGGGGCAAATCTCAGGCTCTTGAGACTCCTTTTCAGATGAAGCATCTCCGTCTCCTTCCTTGAGCGAGGTTCTTTCTTTATTAGGCTCTTCAGGGTCGTCTTCTCTGGGAAGCTCCCCATCTACTGTAGGACTCAGGGTTGACATTACAGGGGTCTGCTTGGGAGTGGCCACTGCCTCTGACGCCAGTGTTGAGCAGCTTGCTTTTTCTTGGGAGTACACATTTCTGGCCAGTGTGCGAACGGTTGGCAGTTCACAACAATCACCATTGAAAAAGTATCCTCGAGTACTCTTTCTGGCTGTTTTCCGAGAAGATAATATTGATCTTTGATTCTCATAGTGGTATTCTGTTATTGGCTGACTGATATAAACGACATCACACTGGTTATCATAATCGTTTATCCGCAGCCCTGATGCTCTTTTGCTTTTCCGAGCTGTCTTGATGGAGGGTGATAATATCTTGGTTCGTGAATGTCCATTAGATGCTTTGTGTACAGCAGGCATGGGGCTGGGGGCTAACCAACCATCTTTGGAATGATCAAACTGGCCCTTATCGCTGGGATGTAAATGGTAATCCACCTTATTTCTCCCTAGTGAGTGAAGATGGTTCTCTTGCTTTGGCCTTGAATCTTGTTCACTTGCCTCTAAATCCTGGTGCAAAGGTGTTTTAGAGCCACCCTGTAAAGTATTCTCTTTGTCGGCAGTTCTAGGTGAATTCCCCACAAACTCTGAGTCCCAAGCCTCTTCTGATAAAGCTCTTAATGAATTTCTTTGAGAAATACAGTTGTTGCTCTCTTCACTATTCTCAGCTGCCACTTTCATGGTAATTAGACTTTCTGCTAAGGCTGAACTCTGCACACGGTCTTTACCATCCTCACAGGTTTTCACATTTGTGTCTTGCTCCTGTCCAGTGGTTTGCCCCTCCAAGCTCTTAGAGATGTGGAAGTTGAATGAAGGAGAATTAGATGCAGTGAGGTATCCCGGAGAGGAGCTATCCACTGAACTCCCAGAATTAGGTTTAGTGGTTGGAAGCTCAGAGGATTCCTTCTGGACAACGGTCAGGGCGTTCTCTCTTCTGTCTACAGAATTTGTCTCAGGAAGAGGCTCCTTCAGGGACTTGTCTGCCAAGTGTGGAGGGCTCTGAGAGCCTAATGAGTCTACTAATGAATCTGCCGGAGGAGGAGATTTTGTATCAAGACATGTAGCATCGTTTTCCTTATGTTTGGTGCCTAGCTGAGCACAGCCAGCACTGCAGGTGGATGCATCCATTGCTCCAGGATCGGAGGGTCGCGGGTCCTCAGTGCCTGGCTGGGATTCAGTGTACAGGTCGCTGAGAACACGAATGAACTGCTTCTGATGATGAGTGCACAGTTTGACCATGAACTTCTCCAGGGGGGACTTCGACTGATTGTTAGAATCTACTGCTATTGCCTCTGTTGAGTTCTCACTAGACAGACAAAGAGAAAGAAGGAATTAGTATGGTCATTTTCCAAAGAACCATATTTACATTACGAAAATCACCAGATCTTACTCATGCTATAAAGAGAGTAGACACTCTGACCAAAATTGCTTCTAAATGCCCATATACTTTTAATTCAATAAATGAGTATTTACCTAGTTAAAATATAAAGCGGTCATATTCTCAATTTTTAGTGACACCCTTCATTCTTTTTAAGTGACCATTCACAAATAACTTTATTATAGAGAAAAAATACAGAAAAATTTTTTTTCAAAAAATAAAATTCTGGCCATATTATTAAGTCCAGTTGCTCAACATATACTTTTGTAGTAGGCCTGGGTATTCCTGTTAAATAATCATTTTTCCTAAGTCCACAACACTGACAAAAATTCAAACACTATATTTTAAATCTTAGTTTAGAAATACTTAAGAGAAATTAGTTTTAACATGGTTTTGCAGCATGACCAATTGGCTGGACTATAAATTCTGCAGACGGTGATGCAGGAACTCTACCCCTTTTCTAGGGCATGGAGGATTAGAGATCAATAATTTCACATGTCAGACACATTGAACAATGGAATGAAAAGCAATTTCTGGTTCCTGGCCTCTAAGTAAGGATATGTGATTGGCTGACAGGGATGGATTTTTAAATCTTTTCATCTCCTGAGCTTCCCCAAACCCTGCTATAAAAGCCTCTTATAAAGCATTTAAAGGATACGGCTCTGTCACTGTGAAGTGGTACGACTGTGTCTTTGGTCAAGCCCCATTTGTTCCATTCTCTTAGACTTCTGATAAATGCCTCACAGTGATCCACAGCAAGTCATTCTATGTTAAAGAACACTTTTCATAAGTTATCCAGGACGACTCTTACGACAGTTTAACCTGGACGGTGTGGGTGGTGGGAAAGGGTACTAGACTCAAGACAGGGTAAAGGCAACAGCTAAGTGTTTTCAAGAGCTGCTTAGTGTTTCTGGATGTCTGGTTTTTACTAAGGCCGTGCGGTTGGAGTGCTTCAGTTTTCTGGCGTTTTATACAATTTCTCAATCTCTCTGTCTGAATTTTAATCCCTCAAGAGACTATTATCTGACTATGTAACAAGGCAGAGCACTGAGGGCAACTGAATAAATGTGTGTTGCACAGATGCTGTTCGATAACTTCTGATGAATTCTTTTCTTCCATCTGTGCCTTTATCTCCCATCCACGAGGTGCCTTATAGGAAGGCTTATTACCCTCGACAGCCTACACCAGCCTCCTGCCTTTCCATCTTCCTCTGGCCCCTGAAGCAGTGTGGTTTTAGAGAAAGGAACACTGATTGTGAAATATGAAAAACCTATATTCTACTTCTCACTCTGACATTACTATACAGGATCTGGGACAAATTACTTAACCTTTCTGAACCTTGGTTTTCTCATACGTAAGTTGGAACTGAATATCAGTATTTCAAAGAAGCATTGTGATATTAGGTAATGTACATGAAGCACAATGTACTTTTGAAAAAGCAGATGTTCACTTTTAGTTTCCCTGTTCCTAACTCAGGGAGGTTTTTAAAACCAAGTGGTGAATAAAGTGGCTGGATCATGTCTAAATATAAAACAAAATAAAACGAAGAAACCATTAGTGACATCTGTTGTTAAAACTGCTTTACAAGAGAAAAGTTATACTGTGTTTTTATTTTCACAACTAGCTGGAGAGTTGTTTTATTCATTGGTACCCTAGATATCTGAAAGGGCCTACTTTAGACTATGGATTATAGACACGTCTTAGAAAATGCCTGCCTGAAACCTGAAATGGATCACTTAATTGTGAATAAACTAAGAAAAAAGATTACTACAGAACTGTTATAACAGGTGCAGGGGATGGTGAACTTTAAAGTGCATGCTGGCAATGGGACAAAAATCTAGCAAAAAGAAAAGGCCAAAAGCAATAAGAAAAAAACTCATTGAGCAGCACAATTATGATATGTATATTTTTCTGTCTGTATATCATACTTAGGGAAAAAATTTTAAAAAGGCAACGTCTGGAAGGGCAACAGAATTTACTCCTACTGTGTGAGAATGGTGAACATCATCTCCTTCCTTCAGAACACGGGAGACGCCAGTGACAACCTTGGGTGAGGGGCTGTTAAGTCATGTCCAAGTCTAGGCCTCAACGAGATATACACAGGAGTTTAACAAACTCCTCATGCAGCTGCCAGACTCTGCACCTTGAGAAGTCAGGAGGCCCCTGCTGAAGATACCCTGTGGCTATGTCCACCAGGCGGTACCAAGAGCATAATACACGCGCCACTCAAAGATGCTGTGGGTGTGGACCAGCGGCATAAAGTATCATAATACACCAAGTCCTAATCATTTTGTTGGTAGAGCATCTTGCCTTCAATTTGTAAAAAATATAACATCTGTGAAACACAATAAAGTGAAGTGTGATAAAATGAGGTATGTCTGTATGTGTTATGATACTACCTGGGTGACTTTGATCAAAACACTTAACCATTTTGGGTCTTAGTGGAGAATCTGCCACAACTACCATGTGGAATTGCTACAAAGAAAAACCTCCTAAGTTTATGCAAATAACAATTACCATCACTGTCAGCCAATCACATTAAATATACTTCAATACTAATAACTCAGAGATCCAGAACGTGCATTGTTTTTTTACAAACTAAAAAATGATCATTTTCTAGATAAAGTTTTCCCTTCAAGTACCAAACATTATTAAATTTTTAAATATTCTTGAGAGAAATCATTTAAAAATTATATCCTCCTCTGAATATAATTTATTCTACCTTTATGACTCAGGGTTATTACCATGTGTACTACTATTAAAGTTAGACATATTTTTATTATACGAAACTGAAATATACTGATAGTTTGGGGGGCTACTCAATTAAGTAAATCTGTCTGCCGAAACACAAAACAGCCTCAGTAGCAGTCTTTGCTTTATCATAATCTTTCTTCTTATTGGCTTCCAAACACAGGCTGTGTTTAGAAGCCCCATTCTTCTGCTCACTTTAAGTAAAATTAAATAGGCTCTGAATGAAGGCTTGAAGAATAGTTTTTTGAATAAAGTACATGGATTCTCTAACAACTTCAGCTGCTCAGAGGCCTTTACTCCTCAGTTTTGAGTCTTTGGATGTGTTTCTGATATTTTTGAGATATGTGACTACAAAAAAGTGAGATATTACTGCGTTTTCAGTGCATCAAAGATTGTACGCTAAATGCATTTTAGTAATACATGAAAAAGGCAAAAAGGTTGCTAACGGTCTTTGAGAAAGATTAATATCCTGGAATCTTATTGTAGAAAAAATGGAAGAGATAGATGGTTCTTCCCAACTCAGAAAGCATAATCATCACCAAAGTCTGTGAACATCTTTGAGACACAGTTTCATGCGGGCAGCTGTGCTCCGGAAGCAGGCTTGAGGTCTGGGAGTCACAATATGCCTGGGCAGCACCATTTACTGAGATAGAAACACAGGCAATGAAGCTGGTGGCTGATGATTGCTGGGGTGTGTGCGTGTCTGATGAGTTCTATTCTGTATACGCCGAGCTGAGGTGTTGAAAAGATTCTGAATGTGAGTTGTCTGGTAGGCAACTAGACACACAGGCATGAACCCCGCCGGTAGCTTCACTTGGATCTGAGAACCTCTACATTAATACTAACCTTTGTCCAAGTGTCATTAAATGGCCGTGCTATAATAGCTAACTTTATAACTATAGTAATAAAATCACTTTTGACTGTGCCTCTAAATTATCCACCTTCTTATCTTGTTTTCCTCTAGACATTTTCTCAATAGGACCTAAGTGTAGATGAATTTTAATTTCACATCATTTAAATATTTAATTTAAAAAATTAACCTCAGCTTCCTGAAGTTCAACTCTACTTTTTTTCATGTTTTTAAAAAAGATGGGTGCTAGCCAGTTTGCCTGAGTTTTAAACAGCTAGTTTTTACCAGTTTTTAGTTATCCGAATTTTCCAATAGTGTTTTAGGCCTTTAATACAGCCTAAATATAGCATTTGTCCTGGTTTAGAATCTTCCCAGGCAGAAAGGAGGGAAACCAGAGAGGGGCGAATTTCTGTCCTGCAGACCATTCACTAGACCTAAGGGGAAGCACTATGCTTTAGTCCAGTGATTATAGTCCATATCACAGTATATCCTTCACATTTGACTACATCAGATCTTTTTAAGAACAATTAATTCATCACAGATACTGAAATTGCTTGAGTTCTTGTTTCTTTTGCTCAACAACAGGACTCTGCAATAGTTGAGAGAATTATCTGTCAATCAGAAATACTTCACTACTAAAGAGCAGGAAGAGCCTAGAGACTGGTGAATGGCAGGAAGGGCTGTAAGAAGGGGGAAGCTTGACTTCCAACTACCTGGACTACAAGTTTTGAGTTTCTCCCCTTGGTGCAAAGTGGCCTGCATGACCTTGACTGCTTTGCCTTTCTAGCGCCATTTCAATGCCTAATTCCTAAGGGTGTGGTAAAAGGATAAGATAATATTCATAAAAATGTGGAAAGAAATAGTTTAGGAATGATGTGTTATTTCGTAACCTTATCTTTAATGATTTACTCAATGATGTTTTTCCAGCTCAGAGGTTAGACACAGCAGAACTTGCCTACTTTGTCAATACTGCAATACTTAAATTCCCGAAGAAAAGCATCTTGTGGTTAGTATAAATGGTGGCTGGTCAATACTTATGTTACCTCAGGATAAGGTTAAAGATCAAATAGAGACGTGGCAGAGAGCTGAAATGACAATTTTAAGAGTCTGGCGTTTGAAACTGATGGATTCAGGTAGTCTCTCCAATATCTGCTCCCTACCAATAAAACCGCTTGATGCCAATTCAATATCACTGATAATAACCCAAACATATTCTTCTCGAATGAAAAAGATCAACAGAGACAGTGAATAATGTTTGAATGGGAGCTAATTTTAGTAGCAGAGAAAGGTAGTCCCAGGAAAACAAAAGGGGAGAGAAAGCTAGATAGCACTTTAGGGAGAGTAGACAACATTGTCAAGAGCTCTAAACTAGTCTTGATTCTTCTTTTGAAATACAAACAAAACAAAACAAAACAAAAAACATAAAAATGCATCGTCAGTCCCCCTTCAAGGTAATGAGTTGATTTTTGATTTTTTCTGTTTTTGTTTTTGCAAGACAATAATCTGAAATTATGTTCCCTAATACGTCACTTCTGATCCACTGAGCACCAAAAATATAAGTATATTCAAGGGGCTGGATAAGTCTGCTGACAAGTCCTTGCTCTAAATCGGGAAATGCATCTACCCTCCACTATTTCATATCATACCTGGATATAGGAATATTCCAAGGGCTATGGCAAAATTTTTGTGTGTCTGTGTACATATGTAGTAGAGAAGATGGCATGGGGTGTGATTTAATTTTTTCACTCTTTAAAAAGCCATGTATAGTTGTACCTCTAAACTACTGAATAAGTTTCTCTTCATGAAACTGAACTAGGAGAAACGGTAGAAAGGTAGTAAAGGTGACAACAGAAAAGGGAAAAATAAAGTTTCTAAGATCACGGAACAGAAAGTGATCTCTTAAAGTCAGGCAGTTATGGAGTGGAAAAACAAAGAACTACTGATCTAAAACAAACGACGATCATTTTGTAATAGATTTCTAAGTTTACTGTGTTCTTAACCAAGTTCACTAACAGGCAGAATAAAGGCTCAAAAAATTATTCATTAATAATCTAAAACAGGAGAAAGGAGATACTTTACTGGGCATGTAGTCATAATTTGCTAGCTTTTCGGTATCTCAGGGCTTAATATACTGATAAAAGGCTATTATTCAGAGCGGATCTAAATAAGATAGGAACAGTTTAAGGCTTGTATATTTTATCTATTTCTCTTCAATTTAACCAGATTGTCAAACTTATTAAATAATAATAGTACAATTATCAAGGAGAGTCTCATGTTCACTCTTTAACATATTTCTCCCATTGGCAAATGTACCCAGGTAGCCAAATTATCATCATCAGGTTACTTGGTGAGTAGGAAGTCTGAACAGGAGGTAAAGTAACACCTCTATCTCCTTTCCAGGAATGTAATGGGCTCACAAAACAAACACTTCTGTCAAACTATTTCTGAAAAAGTTTTTCTTTCCTCACTTAATTTTTGTTTCTATCGTCCCAGGTAAGCCTATGAATCCTAGGCCAAATACACTATATTTGGTGTTAATTTAAAAAGGAAGGAATGTTCAGAGGCTGTAAAAGCCATGGGATTTTAGACTGGATGGCATAAATTAAAAATAAAATAAAATAAAAAAGATAGCTTATGGAAGTGCGGGAAGAAATAGCTCCAAGAAATATAACCAGGTACTGATTTTTATTTGGTGAGAGCACAGACCTAAATTATTAATCTAATGAGTATTATAACAACAACAACAACAAAAAAACACTCTGAAATAGACTTGAGGAGAGATCTCTCTCTAGGGCTGACCTGAACTGGAAAAAAAAAAGTGTCTATCACTAGCCTGAATTAGTGAAACCAGATTAGAGAGAGCTCTGGATGTTAAAGGCATAACTAGCCTTTTATAAGGTCAAGATTACTTGAGAACTCATGACAAGCTAGTGAAACTGGCCTGTTTTTTATTTTTATTTTTTTGGTCAGGTAGGGGATTAAATCTATGTTGTTCTTTATTCCCAATTTAAATGACCAGGGCAATAATGGATGAAAATAATACCACTGCTTAAGCAGAAAACAGAGGTGCTAATTCCCAAAGCCAGAGATGATGCACAGCATCGTGATGCTCTTTAAAGCAGGGATGAGGGGAAATATCTGTCAAGGCCCAGCAGACACAGGACTGTGTACGGTTTCCCTGGAGTGGTGCTGAGAGTTAGAGTCCAGACGTCATACCCATTACAATGGAAATGAATTTCTTTGGTAACAACAACGATGACGATAAACTCAAACAAAAACCCACACCACCATCTGCAGGACAGTGTGTATGATAAACTCAAACAAAAACCCACACCACCATCTGCAGGACAGTGTGTATGTTGGGGGGCGGCGGGGTCATAAAGGAGGCAATGGGAGTTGACACAAACAGAAGACATTTAACAGTTCACATGATAGAGCCCGGCAACGCAAATAGTTTTTTCTCTCAAGAAATAAAATACATTTTAAGCAAATAATCCTAATTTCTTTTTGGGTGAAAGCCAGAGGGAGGCTAGCAGACTGTATCTCTAAATAAGCAGATATTTGATAGTATCCTTAGTTTTTCAAGATTTTTATGGGATCTTCTATATCCTGACTTTTCTCACATTCTCAAGGTTCTTAATACTCCTTTTTGAAACCATACAAATCTGTGGTATTATCCTTAAAAGCGGCAAATTCTACTTTTGTTGTCCTATAGTAAATGACGGCACTCCTAAGAAATAACTGTAATTATTTAAAGGACGTAGACTACTTTGTAAGATGTCAAACATTAGAGAAGGATTTCTAAGGTAGCTTGTAGAAGATTTAATGTTATTTCTCACTTGTTCACCTCAAAGAGGAGGTATATATGTTTTAAAATTTAAAGCACAGAGAAAAGCAAAGTATTTCTGTGTCTACCATTTGCTCTGGGGTGCTGCTGGAATTAAGTCCTCTAAAATCATCGCCGACATATCTCTGGAAACACTCAAGACCACTGTCAGGAATGTACTGGAGTGGGGTAAACTAAGCAGAATCATCTGTATATTCAAGTTTTTACTCAGGAATATGGGAAGACAAAGTATTACTAAATACATACACACATGCACGCTCACACATGTATTCTCAACTGAGGTATTAATTCTACTCAGTCTTAGCCCCAGTTCCATGACTTCTCTTGCTTCCAATACACTATCCAATTCAACAACACTGATTCAATTCCCCTTGGAGAACACTGTAGTCTAAGCCCCTTGCCATTAGTTTCCCCTCAAGTTAGGGTTTGCTTCTCATTATCCAGAATTGCCATCTTCTTAAAGCATAAAATCTAATCTTACTTTTTTTGCACAAAACTTCTGTCCACTTCCCACTGGCTCACACTCTGTCCTCCTTAGCACCTTCTCCTTGGGGTACATGTTAGATATTTCTTACTCTACTCTCATGGTTTGTTTCTTTTTATTAAATAGCGCTTATACTGCATGGTAACAGCCAACTTGGCTATCTCCTCCACTGGATTGTGAGCTTTCTCTAGGTCCAGGACTTTGTCCTTTTTAACTTGGTAGCTTCACCACCTAAAACTTGGGGCTCAGCTCATCTCAGGCATAAGTAATGAATAAACTAACCCAATAAATTACTGTGTAGTGAAAATAATTTCCCTAAGATGTTTTTCAAGGAATTGAAAATGGCAGAGAAAACATTCTGACATATAATGAGAAAGGAAAAGAATAAACTTCCAATGAAAAAGAGTTCAGATCTGAAGCAGGGAAAGGAAGAAAGGAATTCTGAAGGTCATATAGTAATAAGAGTGTACACTCCTAACTGTAAGCACACAGATTGCTATGCTAGAATGTTCTACAAGGCACCAGAAAAACTGGGATGAAAGCTATGGCTTACATAATAGATTTCAAAAGCCATTCGTTTTTTGTTTTTTTTTTTTTTACTGCAACCCAGAACAACTTTTTACAAAGTGACCCAGCACACGCATTCCAGTTTGTATGTCTGATGACACACATTTCAATGAAATAGTATTTATCCTTATTATAAACTATGTACTCTGTTTCTCTTTTTTCTTTTTAAAATGTTGGTTAGGACCCAGTAAATTGATCTTACAACCAATAGGTCACAACTGGTTGATCCAGTGTGAAAAACTGGTCTACACAGACTTGCCAATTCCTAGCACTTCGTAAGAATCTGCTACTCTGGTTTTCTTCTTAATCCAACTCTATCTAGCTGGTCACACTGCCAGGTTTTCCAGGCAAACTATCTCAAGTCAATTTAATAGACATTGTAACAAATACCTCTACACTGTGCTAGCTGGGATCTGAATTATCTGTTTGAAATGTGCAGAACTCCCATTTATTAAGAGTGTAACAAGTCAAATTAAATAGGCAAAACCCCCGAATTTTCACTAGAAAATTACAATTTTAATGATTAAACACTATGCACACACAAATTCCTACACTTAGCTCTTAAATTGCTTTATTCAGACTCTACTACCACATAAAAATAAAAAGCTAGGTTCAAAGCTTGTAAATTTTCAACCTTGAATATACAAAAAACTCTGCATACAATGGAAAGGCAGAGAAACTCTATGTAACTCTATAATTTTAAATCTTAAACATCTACTTTCCAAACAACTTTTATTCCTTATTCTTTTTAAAAAAATGAAGAATTATTAGTTTGATAATTCCCCTCAAACAGGACCAAGAAATATAAAAAAGTAGTATTCCAGGTTTCAATTATAGCTCCAACATTTCAATGAAGAGTAAAACAAAATTGGCTGCTCAGTGTCCCGGTCTAATATAAATTCATCTGCCTGGCTTTCAAAGTTCTAATCAATATAAGTTTTTCTCCACAACTCTCAAACTGATTTTCTCTCTCTCCTTACTCCTCACACTAAATTAACTCTTGCCAGGTGCTCACTCCTAGCTTTCATTTTATGGAGCACTTGCAAAGAGCTTGGCATAGTGTTAAGTATTTTATATAATCTCACTTATGCCTCATAGCACATCTCTGAGGGAGGCAGTATAAGCCCTCTTTTACAGATAAGAAAACTGAGGCTCAGAAAGGTTCAGTAACTTATTCAGTATTTAAACCAGGCCCATCAAATTTGCCTCTTAAACTTGTGATATTCTCTCCTCCTCAATGTCCTACCTACTCTTTAAGATTCACCTCCTCTAGTACTGAGTGAGCAATAACTTCTATTTAAAAAAATGAAGTTTTACATGTTTCAAATGTAATTTTTATTGGTAATTTTATAATATAGGTTTCTAAAAGGCAATGTCTATTCAAAGGTAAACTAAATTAATAATTGAGGTTTAGTTAAAAGTGAATCTAAAAGAAAATTATTAGTAGATAAAACCCCTCATTCATTCTAATTCTGAGTTGAATCAAGAGAGCCAAAGTGGTACAGAGATAAGTATAAAGGTTTGGTCCCAAGAGTTTTAAGGGGGCAGCTCATTATGTGAGGAGGGCAAGTCCCTTAAACTTCCCAATTTCCAGGGTTTTCATTTAAAAAAATGAAAGATTAGAATGGGACCAACAGTGTTTAATCAGTGGGTTAGTCAAAACCTATTGTCACAACCATGTGAATATACTTAACACTGCTGAACTGAATACTACTGAGGTAAAAATGGTTAAGATGGTTAAATAAAATTTATGTTGTGTCTAAATAAAATTTATGTTGTGTCTTCTGCCACAATTAGGAAAAAAAAAGATCCGCTGAATAAACTTTAAAATGCAAGAATAAAAAAAAAATACAATTAAACTTAAAAACTCCAAGCCGAAAAACTTCCCATGTTACATTTTGAAAATCTATAGCACGTTCAAGCCTCACTCTTATAAACTGATTCAGTGGATCTGGTGTAGGACCCTGTATTCTTAAAAGGTTGATTCTGATTGAAACTGATTATATCCAATGAGCCCCTGAACTCTATGGTCTAATATTCGAGGTAGAACTAGCCCGCACACAACAGGAGTAGAAATTATGAGTAACACACCTTGAAATTAATCAGAATAAAAAGTAAACTCCTCAAGCCAATTTCATGAAAGTATCATCACATTCATATGGTTCATAATAAAAACTTAACAAAATGGACTTGTTTTAAATAAAATGACAATCAGTTCTATATTTTCCCTTTAGAAAATGCTACAATGCAAAGTTGGGACCTAAGGTTTTTAGGGCCTTATTATTCAATAAAGGGTTGTTAACTCTTTCCTAAAGTTTGAACAGATGCACTTAGTGTTTGTTTCACATTTAATAAGCAATTTGCATTTTCAACAGAGTTGACATGAGATATAAAAGGGCATTCAGGCCGATGCTATCACTTTATAGATAAAAAAAAAAAGATCTTTCCAGTACACACTAAGTTGAAACAAATTTAACATATCAAATAATCCCTTATCACTCCATATTGCTGATCAAATAAATCTTGGCTAGAAGAGTATAATCTCTATTTTAAAACGACTAGTCAACAAACAATAGTATTCTACATGCCTATAAAAAGCTCCAAACTCAAGATTTAATATTTTTTTTTAAAAGGATTTTTCACTTATTTCAGCTACAAAATCTAACATTATATGAACCGGGTATATATGTTTTTATATTTGACTATAAGTGTTTATTGAGAGGAATTCACAGTTCTTGGGAGGAAAAAATAATTCCACATCTCAGAAAACAGTAGAAAGCTATACTATTCTCAATTTTTTCCACTTCATTTCCTTATACAATTTCTCTTATTCCTACAGCTTGTTATGACATAAGGGTCCCTTGATTCGTTATCAGTGCAATGAGAGAAGAAAATTCTAGATTCGAATAACTTAAAAAAAAATAAGGTCATAACAATCAAAGAATCACTAAAATTTGAGATGCTAAATTATAATCCTACTACACAGATCTGGCCACCAGTTTAGAAGGGACAATGACAAGAAACAAGTAAGGTTTTGAAATTTACAAGAACTAATCAGATTTCCAGAAAAATGTTTTATAAACGTGTGGTATAACTAACGGGAATAAATGAAGCCAATGAATAAGCCTGTAATACCAACAAAAATTCCAATTTTATAAATAGCGGACCAAAGGGCAGAAATAGGTACACAGTCAAAGAAATTTTAAAAAATTAAAAGAATGTAAACCAACTACCAACAGCAGCAGCATTTTTTGAATATAAAATGCCATTAGAAATGATCGGAAACCACTTCAGTCTACATTAATTACATGTACACGAAGAGCTTGAAAAAGCAGCTAAAACGTATTGTTCGTATCTTTCTAATCTTTATCATCATAATCCAGCTGTTCCCCAACCACTTTACAACAGGAACCGCTTTACAATACAAAATTCCTTTATACACTTAGTGTCTAAAAACCACACTATACATGTTGAGCAACATATATGCTATTCTTTGTCTGGCAAAAGGAAATACTAGCATCCTTCTAAGAATTGGAACTACATTAATGGCCTTCATTGACTGACGATGTTGCTTTCATACTTGTCTCAAGAAAAGAGCAGTAAATCATTATTATTATTTTTTTTAGGAAGCAATCTCAGCATTAAGTTTTACTGTAAGGCAATTATGAAAAAGTCCAGCGAGCATTATGAAATATAAACATATCTGGTTAAGCTGAAAATATTTTTTATAGTTAATAATCCAATGAAGAAAACTGAAGCAGGGGAGTATCAAATTAGTAAGGCAAAGAGTTACAAGGCAGTACTGCATCCATATACTGAAGAACAATTTTGAAGCCATACTTCTAGTTATCTAAGATTTCGTCTGGAACGATTGCATCATAAAAATTTACTGACTTTTAATTACCATGTTCATTTACACTACAAAATTCTACCCCCTTTGTGAATTTTTTTAAAGCATAAAAATCTCAAGAAGTAGATGCCAAGCTTTTAAAACAGTTTTTCACAACAAAATTTATTAGAAGAATAGTGGTTTTGAAAAGTCTAGCATCCAGTGAGAACTACCATACACAACATTACAGCTGGGAATGTTTCTCCAAAATGTCATGGTCAAATAATACAATGGAACCATTAAATCTTACACATGCACGAAAGAACTAGCGTTTCTGACATACAATGCAAAAAAAAGGGGACCACATGGATTAAAGTTTTAAGTACTCATCACATACATTAAGACACAGCTTATTTTAGTCCAGTCAAAAATCAGAACTGCATTAAAATTTTATGTAGTGCAATCAAACCAAAAAAACTTAATTTGTGATCATAAGTGCTCTACTACATAAACATTGATCATAGCAAGGAACAAAAAGTTCAAATCACACAGTACAAAAAAAATTCTGTAAATAAATATAAACTACAGTACAAGAGAAATATTAAATTATACAATTCCGTTAAAACTGTAAACAGTATATTGAAATGAGGTCCATAAGAGTAAAGGGGGTTCCTGTTTTGTTGCATGACACTTTGAACTTCTAGAAATCTGAATGAAGCCATTTTCCATATCTTCAAAGGTTTATATATGATTTCCTTTTAGATGTAAGATATCAAATTTTAAAGCAGAGGAATAATCTGTTTTGTTAACCACAGATAGTACTGCAGTAAACAAAGGAATATTAATAAATGAAGACCTCTAGTAGACAAGTCTTAACATTAAAGATGCAAAGAGCTAAAACACTCAAATTAGAACTTTGCAACGAATTAACTTGTCATTGAGGACTTCAAGTCTACAAAATATACTGACAAAATCATCTGCTGATATGCAGACCCAGACCTCTGCTAATTTTTTGACATTTACATACTGATGTTACAACACCAACTTTGGCAGACTCACTACTAATAAACTCAGAGCACTTCTGGCCCAATGGTTCCATCACAGTGGCCAGTGCACAGAATTCTCTAAAGACATTGCATAAACTAGAATGTAGAGGTCAGATACCCAAGGACCAGTGCTTGAATTTAGTAGTAGTATGGTGAAGAAGCAAGAGCCACATCAAAAAGGAACTGCATCTGTTATAGTTTTCAGAAGCAGCAAGGAATGTTGTTTAATTGTGCTGGCTATTAGTGGCATTTAAAAATATATAATTTAACTCTGTGTGTATGTGTGTGTGTGTATTCTATGTGCTGGCTATACATTTATGCACATTTTATATTCTTAAATACACTGTTAACAGGAACCCCCATATTATCTGCTCAGTAGTAATAACTGAATATATAGAATGCCACTATAAGAGTGTGAGGCACCGTGTGCTGGAGAGTTATATGCAGCTTTAAAATCTGTTTGGCTGAGTTATACCTGGATACCTGAACTGAGTTTTTAAGTTGACATTCATCAAGGATGTGCTACCAGCACGTCGAAATAAAAGTAAAACAGAAAAATACAAGTCACTGTTAGGTTTAAGAATAGCATCAAAGTACCTGAATTGAGTGAGAATAGTGTGTAAACTGTCCCTGAGGGTTTTTAAACAGTGTGTACAAGTTGGATTCCTAAGAACATTAGTTTTATTTAACAGTGTGGACTGATAAAATACCAATGCCTGACAGTTTAAAGTGGAGGTTATAAAGAATTATATGCAAACACTCCAAATGTAGTTTATACATTTCTTCTCAAAGCAGCAGTAAGCTGCTGTAAAGTATACATCCCATCAGAACAAGCAACATATGGGAGTCAGATAAAGGTTTCTATCTTAGTCTGGTTTTCTGACAGCACAGCATATCAATATCCAATGACTATATCTTTCCTAGATCAGAATGTAACTAATTTCGACTAGCAATATAGGATTAGACTTTTAATCAAACACTTTGCTATTACATACTAAAATTCCTTAAACGTACTAATGCTGGTATACTAACCTAGTTAATTATCCCCCCTCATTTTAGAAATATACCCTTCCACAACTTAAAAACATTAAGATCCATTTTCAATTCTCTGATGTAAAAAGCATGTCAGTGAATTAACATTAAAAATTTACACAGTAAAAAGGCTTGAATTTCAGCCAAAGATTCTAAATACTGCTCATTCCCTGAAGACTTAAAGGGAGAGAGAATCCCTACCCATTTTCCTAGTGATTTATTTTTCTAAAATGGTCTGACACAATTTTTCATTTGGGGGAATTTTCCCCACACCTCCTCTCAAATTCTTAAGTCTAAAATGCTCATAAAGTGGGGAAAATGAGGCAATCACTTGGAATTGCTTGACAGGTAAAAAATGTTAAAGGTTTTTTTTTTTTTTTAAATAACATTTATGTGTGATTTGACCCCATATTATTTAGTATGTTTTATATTTTTAAGTAATCACCCTAAAATTTACAGTACCTAAGACTCTGAAGATAAATTAAGACTTTAGTGTTGTAACAGAAAAAGTGCTGAATTATCCCTTTTCTAGTACTTTAAACATTTCAAACAAGTGCTTTTCTAGTGACAGTAAAGTTTAGTATATACCTTGCTGCCAAGCAGGAAAAAAAAATGTCACCTGGACAAAAGAAAAGACTTTTGGGAGTGTAGCACCGGGTATTTACCAAACAATAGATGTTAACAGATATTGTTTCACTCATTCTGAGGGGGTAAAAATATTTTAGATTGAAATTCTATTTGGCTATTGAATGTTAAAAGATCCCTGCTCTACTGTGTTGGTGTCCTGTGTCCAACCCCCCGCCCCCCTCCCCTAGTCCTCTTACACACTATCCACTGAGACGCTAATCTCTAAAGAGATTATTTTAAAATTTATGTTTTCAGGACATACCTGAGAAAGGGTGCAATTATGCAGAACAAGGAACCCAAGACTGTACTAATACTGGTTATAGGTTCATAAATTCTTTCCCAAGATAAATCTAAAAAGTCTAAGAGGTATGGATCTTCAAATGTCTTACTGCTTTAGATTTTTTTTTGGTATGTGTGTAGGGTCATTTCCAGTGTTGAAAAGATCATCTTGAGCTTGTTCAATGACAGTTCAAGATGGAGTAAAGAGTTCATTTCCATATTCAAACAATAAAGATTAAATATTATGATTATAATATCTGCAACATCCGATAAATCTATGATTAACTAAAAGTGCTTGCTTTTCAGCTTTTATTGATACAGCTCTATATGAACTGGAAACCTTAAAATTACCCCCCAAATAGTCGCAGAATTTACATTTTATTGTTTGTCAAATCAACATTAGCCATGATTCCCATTTTTAAAAGATTTTTCTGATTATAAAATTAAGACGGCCCAATTTTACCCCATTATCCATCCTGCAACTCCTTTTTAGTATTGTAGGACAGCATCTTTAGGCTTTCTTAAGTCTACATACTTTCCCATCCTACTTTCCACCTCTCTCCCCCAATCTCCTTCATAACACTTAGGGCACACAGCTACAGGACTAATATCTGCTACTTTAAAAGGCAACTGAACTGAAAGTTTATTTGGGAATAAGAGACAGGGGATATGCAAAGAATTTCCTCTATTTTCCCTTCAGTCACCAAGTTTATAAATCCTACTCAACTCTCAAGGACAGAACAAATCCCCATCTGCCCCTGAAAAAAAAAAACACCCAAACACGAACAAATTTAAGATGACTTTCAAGGTCTGCATTCCTTGCACCACAATTATACTTCTTTTTTCAGTAGAGTTTTAAAGCAATTAGATCAAAAAAAAAAAAAAAAGAGTCCTCACATAGCTTAACAGTCTCCTAAATGGGCTGTCTGGCTAAAGCCATTAAGTTTTTAATAACACAGGCCTGACCATAGTATTAATGAAGACCTAATTATAATGAAAAAGTAACAAGAAAAGCAATCTTTGATATCTTCATGAACATGAAATTTAACCTATAACTTTCAATGTCTCCTATAGAAGATTAAGTGGAACAATTCAGTATATTGCCATATTCTATTACCAATGACAGCAACCTGAATACATAGAAAAGGGTGGTTCATATGAAAACCACAATATGTGATTTCAAAATTAAATCTATAGGAATAACAGTTTGTTAAAATGACACTAAACTGTCATATATCTGCTGTAACTATTCGAAATAATTTCTGGTTCTGACACTGGGCTGATTCATTAATTTGTTTTAAAAAAATACCTAACTGAATCCAAGCTTCACTATTATGGGTCAATGAAATGTAAGAGAATCACAAAGGCTTAGAAGCAGGCCTTGCACCATGTGCTTACTGGGGGCAGGGGGAGAACACGTAGCTTGCTAGCAGCTCCAAGGTTGCTACGCACTGCCTAATGAGAGAAGGTAGTTATGATATGGGTGGGCCTTTGCAGGTAGTTATTTTTAGCCTAATTTAGAGTTCTCTCCAGTAAATCGGGAACTAAACTTCTCATCGTGCCTTATTGTTTTACTATCTGATCCCATATAGCTCACATTACAGCTCAGGTAAAATGTTGGGAGCACAGAAATGCCAATTGTTTGAGGTAACAGTTTATATAAGATAACCAGAGTTCTAAAAGCACTTCAATATTGTAAAGTAAAAGTGTACCAAATAAAGCTAATACACACTTCACACTTGTTGAGCTTGCTCACCAGAACCGAACAGTAATTAACTTCACTTAAGGACCCCTATTATCACACAAAGCCTTACTCATATTCATGATCTGCTGCAGTAAAGGTTTATCAAGCAACATCTAAACTTCAGAATAACAACAAACAATATTAAAAAGTATTATACACAAATATAAATTATTTTTCCTGAAAGAGATCTTGTCCTTCATGGTATTTGGGGAATAGAAATAAGTGTATAGCTCATTACAAACATAGTTCAGAGTCACTTGTAAGCCTACTGAACAAAATAATACATTACTGTCAAGCCTGTTGACTCTTGTCTCAGAAGTGAGAAAGCTAATGCTAAAAATACCAACTAGATATCCTTCCAGATAATTAGTGTTTTTGATTTTATAGTGTCATGGCTTACATACCCTATGTCAATGTTCTCGCATAAAAAATGCAAGAATTGATTTTAAATACATTAGTTTGAGTAATATCATATAGTTTGAGTATGTCATCATCCATCTACTGGAAAATATGAGGAGAAAAGGCTTTTGTGACAAAAAGAGTTGTGAACTATACTTTCCCATACCACAAAAATGGTCAACTGTTTTTTGGGCCATGCAAAACTCTGATTAGCAGAAATTAAGCATGCGAATAGACCAATCTCTATTACACATTTATGAGGACACCCCCAAACTAGAATATCTACACTGAAAGTGCCAATACAGAATAGTGGCAAATCAAGAGAGAAATCAAATATTAAGGGATCACTGCGGCACCAAGACTGACAGCCAGCCATGTGATGAGCCACCTCCAAGAAACACATGGTATAATGGAACTCTGAACACAAAATTTAACATTAAAAGTGCACCTGAATATTACAAACTAACTTTACAAAACCTACGATAGGGTAAAATATATATCTTTTGAAATATTCAGCAGCTTTCTGTAATTTTTTTAAAGTTTTTTTTTTTTGAGAGGCTCATGAAATTTAAAAGGGACCACTAAATTTCAACCATGCTTCACAAAACAATAATGGCTATTTTATATTGCAATGTAATGCAATTAGTGCTTTAAAATAATCTACACTTAAAAAAGAAAAAAAGAGAGAGATCGACCGACCTTTGGAGGAAATATGCTTATTCAAAAGCTTCTTGGAAAAGAAAATTTACCTGAATTATCAAGTCATGACTGATCTCAAGTGTACTGTTTAAAAGCTTCACAGACATGAATATTACAATCTTCAGGTCTCAGGACTTTTAATCTGAGAAAGTTTAGAGTTTGGTTTGTTTTTTAAATTCACTTTCTAACCAAAACAAATAATAGAAGTACTCAAATTTTCACTATTTACAACTCTCAGCCTACAGTCTGAAATGACACAATACAAGTTCTCTTATTTAAACTGCAGCATTAAAGGGTAGGCACACCATTCTTCTGCTGCTCGATTGTCATCCACTGAAACACACATAGAAAATATTTATGTTAGTAAAATGATCACTCCATGTACACTACAATGACAAAATTTACATAACTCAACTCATACATCACTTTATAGACTACCACAAAGGATTAAACCTCTCTGAACAGTAAAACTCTAAAAAAGTTGAACTTTTAGGGCCAAATTTTTAAATGGGCCTTTAATGATAACCTTTCTGAGAGGGGTTAAAAGCAAGCACAAATTAATTGCTCAAAGGACCTTTTTGCAGCAATCTTGGGCTACTGAATTCCCCAAACATCATGCAAAAAGGCACCATGGCTACAATTAATTGTGTGACAAATTACTGGGTGTGGAACAAAGGAGGCATTCCTTCATAAGCTTAGCCCTTTGCTTTCAGCAAACTTTAAACAACTTCCTTCAACTGCAGATGAAAACCATGCATTTCATAGAGTATTTTTATTGCAACTTCTAGCTAGGCTAGAAAATACTGCAGACTCATATACTGCTCTGAATCCAAAATGCTTTTTCTGTTGACAAGACTAGAAAGCTAAGAGGAAACAGGCTCAGTAGCCTACTGATTAAACCGCTACATAAAATAACCAAACCAAAAGAGGAATCCAAGACCAGGCTATGTCAAGAGTGAGCAGTGCATGTATTTTAATAACAGCAATGGTGTGCCTAACCTTTGAACACATAGGTTGCTGAGGGGAAAATATCCTTAACTTAATTAACTGCTCCAACTTTTCCAGGAGAAAATTTATGCCTTGGGAATATCTGGACCTTCTTCTCCTTAAACTGTTAGCATCCACCTGAAATCATCAGCCTCAATTTAATGCTCCAAGTCTGATTTCATTTTATATAAATACTCCAATATACTTTTTTTTTTTGTTAAGCATTTAGAAGGGCCTGACCACCTTTCTCAGCAGATTAGAATATAGGGTGTATGTGGTATGGATTTTGTTTTGCACATACAGTAATTTTAATTTGGTCACAATGCAAAATTAAATTTCACGGACTTTATCACTTCTTCTTGCAAAAAATTGTAAAAAATAACATTCCCAACTTAATTATTGTAATTTTAAAAGCCCATCTCAAAAAAAAAACTTAAGATGTTCTTCAAGGAGTGCTTATACAAACATGATCAGGTCCTGAACTGTGTGCTAAACAACCATAAAAATAAGCAAATATCAGAAAAACTTATTATGAAGAGGGATATTATACAGGATGCCAAAAAAAAAAAAAAAAAGATTCAAAGCAACGAATTAAATAAAAACTAAAAAGCAACCAACCCCTGACACCTTGTACTACTATGATTTGGATTAAAAAAATAACAAACAACCCTCTAATAAGCTTGATTTCTGATTGAATTATAATTAAAATGCAACCTAAATCATATGAGGTTACCCGGGGGTTGTGTTTTTTCCTCTCGCCACAAACATGGATTCTTCGTTCATATAGATATTTGGGCAGGCTACTGAGGCTGTAAAATCTAGATACCACTTTTACAATATTATAATTACTTATACATGTTTCTTTTTGTATTTCTCCCATTCTCCAATAAACGGATCTTCAATATTTTAAATTAGTTGCTGCAAGGACATTCAGTCATTAGCACATGATCAAATCCCTAAAAAGATTTAAGAATACAAAGAAACTTAGTTTGCTAAAATGAGGCATCCTCTATTTTATGTAATGTACCCTGACTGCTCCTGAGTAAGAACGGAGCTCGTCCTCCATGAGATAAGGCTATATCCTCACTTGTTGGTGAGACCAAATTCTACCCTTAGAAAATCCCAAATGAAATTACAGCAAAGGTAGTGTTACAAAGTAACCAAAGCATTTCTGAAGGTAGTGTGTGCACATTTTCCACCTCCTTCCCCTCTGGGTGAGCACTAAATAGTTAATTTGTTAAGTAAATTTAACAGTGAGAAGAAAATCATAAAATGTAAATTGACCCAAATAATTATCAGTGAATAACCAAATTTCTTAAATTCAAAGGTTCATTGTTCTTAAGAGTTTTTTCTTTAGTTTAATCCTTCAATTAGTTGAATCAGAGAAGAAAAAATGTGAAAATTTTATAAGATGGTTTTCCAATTGCAGTGATAAAGCTCCCAGTATGACCGAGGTGGTTTCTACAAGGGGGCTTTTTTTCTTTTTTTTAAATAAAGGCAATTATAACTTAAAAAAAATAATAATAAAGAAACGCATGCAGGCTCTACAGGCGAGGAGTCCACTTCATGTATCTGTTCTCTGTGAGGTAACTCAATTCTCTTGTAGAGAAACATGCAAAAGGCCAAACAATATCCCGAGCCATACTACACATGAAAATTTTAAAATATGCAACATTCAGATTGCACCTTTCACCTCTGTACACACAAGTCAATGCGAAATCTGCAAAGAAGCAAGTGTCACAGTAAATGAAGTCAGGTGCAAGCAATGATAGCAGTAGTGCTCACCCAGTTTGTACAGTAATTGGCACTCTACAGTATTCCTACTCATTTTTTGATTCATTTGCACTTTGTGCTGCCTCTCCCTGGGGATCTAATTCAATCTTTACAGAAACATCTGGCCCCTCCGACCTCATTAATTTCATCTTTTTCTTTGGAGGGTTTTTCAAAGTGCCCAGCCTCTCCTTCACTTTGTACTCCAGTGTACTGTGGGGAATCCCATAAATACTCTGAGCTTTGGAAACACTCATTTTTCCACTCATAACCACTGAGATTGCTTCCTCCAGTATCTCACTGTTGTACTGTCTGTAACGCCCTCTTTTCTTCCGAGGCTGCTTGGAGCCAGGATCTCCTTCTTGATCCGATGTGGGATATGGCTGTCCAGAGGTAGACTGCTCAGCATCTGAGCCCCAAGAATCGGGTCCAGCATCTAACATGCTTTTTCTATTTTGTTTTGGAAGAATAGCCCTCAATTTTTTACTAAGCGCGCTCTCCGTTTGTGAACCCATTACCAAAGAGCTATAGCTGTACTGATCACCAGTGCGAGACTCCCAAGAAAGATCCATTCCTCGAACTTGTGGTATTTTTAAATCTACAGGAGATGAATGGCTCACATCCTTTTTTCCATCTTGTTTTGCTTGAAGTGCCATTTTTGGAAAGGCAGAGTTTTCTGCAAGAAAAGGAAGGTCACTGATGTTGCTGAGTGCACCATTTCCCCTGAACTTCATTCGGCTGAGGTTGAACTCATAATGTGGTTTTGCCCAAGAGGCTTCCCTGGATAATATTAAGTGTTGTCCATGATTCTGTAATCCAGATGGCCCAAGGCTGGCAGCTGTGGACAATTGGTTTCTGCTCAGTAGTTCTTCACTAATCTGCAGAGATCGAGCCAATGGAACTTTGAGTGATGTGGAGTGTCCAAAACCTTCCCTGGCTCCATCCTGTAAGCTTCTTGGAGGTACCCCATCACCACTCCGAAGTCCGTCCGGGCGGTACTGGCTGGGTCTCCCAGGTCGCCTAATTGGATGGAAGGAAACTGATGTGAGCAGGACTTGCACAGGTAGGGAGGGATGGGTGAGGGAACCACTCCTTTATTAGAAGGCCTTGCTTGGGTAACATCACTTTGTGTTTGTGTTATTTATTTATTTTTCTCTAAAATTAAAAAAAAATGGTCTCAGCAGTTAGTTTTAAAACATGTTCACAAAAAAAGAAAAAGGAAAAAAGAAAAAAAAAAACCAGGAACTTTTTGGGCAAAGAAAAATTAAACCTGTCAGCTCGTCTCTGGTTGGGTTCACAAATTTTCGGAGAAAAAGTTTCGCGCAACTGTCTGAAAATAGCACCTTAATTATTAATTACAAAGTAATCATCAAGTCTCCATAGATCTATACAGAATTGTTTAACCAATGTGACGTTACCACTAAACAAGTACAGTAATAAAAGAGTAAGTCAAATTATTTTAATGCAACATATCCAACATTCATGACAACCAGCTATAAAACTGGAAACATTTACATCGGTGGAACCCATAGATAATTGCTCGTTTAACCCGCAAACAAGTTAATGCTCATTACCAAAAATCAAACAACTCCAAATAACATTTATTTTGCTCGGGGGAAAATATAAGGCTACAAGCCCCAAGAGGAAAAAACAACCCCAAATCAAAACACCCATTGTATTATAACTTACCACACTTCTTCATTTTAAAACACTATTAATTGCAGATATATATGAGTACCACTGATTCTCCACTTGAAATAATCCAAACTTTAAAGAAACTGCACTTTATTGTCTCCAAAATTTGTCCCTTAAGTTCTAGCTAGTGAAAATAATTATTGTCGCAGGTATATAAATAATTTTGTAGCAGTTTTTAGTTAAAAAAAGAAAACTTCTCTTCTTAAAATACCAAACATCAATTTTGAAATTTCAAATGAACAGTTTTCAAATAATGATTAAAAAGTCTACTACTCACGCAGTTAATTCATAAGGTTTTCATTTTCACAATAGAGAAAGATTATCAATGATAAAACTGGCAACTAGTAAAGCATGCCCAAGGGGAATGATTACATTAAGTAGGCACAAAAGTGGAACTTTGCAGAAATAATGATAAACCAGCTATGTACTCCAAAAGTCTACAGGGACTCTGTGCTGTTAACAGTAAATTACACAATAAGGATAACAATAAATATTCAACTAAGAGATGGACAGTACTGTTGGTGTTTCTGTCACCCAGAAAACAATACCACATAGAAAATACTTTCTTTCCATTCAGAGGGATAAACACAACTTCAACCATACAATAATACATGGACCTGGCGGCTAAGTTTAAAGTGAATCTTAAGCAAGGGATTCATTCATGCAGACCACACTTAGGCTTCTCCTACCTGTGTCCTTAATTATACAACTCAAGTTTTCTGATGTCTAAATGGAACCCAATGATTTGGGACCATGATGACTTGTATCTAGTAAAAACTATAGTGAAAAGGGCTTAAGGAAAAAGACTGGTAAACTATGCAAAATGAATTACATTAATAAGTTTTTAGACTAAACAGAGGAGGACGGAGAAAGGAAACTGATGGAATTTTAGAGAAAATAAAAGGATCAATTTAGAAGGCAGTAAAGAAATCCTTTAATTTGAAGGTAAGAGTAAGCTGAAGAGGTTAGTTCATTTAGTGTCTACTTATCGCTTTACCATCTGTGTTGATATTCCATTCCCCATGCTGATATTCTAAAAGTTAAACAAACCTAAATATTAAACTGAATCAACTTACTGAAGTTATTTTTCACATCTAGATCAAGTTGATTTTTGGTCACAACAGTTTTATGGAAATACCCTTCCCATATGGCACCTAAACATCTTCATTGATACCTGATTTCTCTAAGTGGTTACCATGTACACACGGAGGGAGAATTAGACAAGTCTTACACTGTACAATTATACAGTCAGAAAATTCACTTTACTTGGCAAAAATCAGTTATCAAAACTAAGCATATGATAATGTCTTGTCAGCAGAAGATAGTCACCCATCAACATTTACAACCAGTCTTATTTACTTAAAAAAAGTAAAAATACATACAATTATATCTTCTGAACTGCCAGAGTTAAAATTGCAGTTCAAATCAATAAACAAAACCAAACCAAAGCAAACAAGAAAAAAACAAATAGCCCGTGCATGTGCGAACATACACTCTCTCATTCTCTCTCCCCCTCTTTTTCCTTCCCTCTCCCTCCCTACCTCCCTCTCTCTCTCCATTAGAGATACCAAGGTAAATACTGGAGCCCAATTTTTATTTAACAACTTCAGCACACATAATATTGCCTTTACATATGAACTCTGGAATTATTAAGGTTGGGGCACAGTCCAGAACACTCAACAACCAAAAAACCCAAAGGCATTCTCATTATATTCCCGACTATTTACTAATTATACTAAACTGGCAAAATTCATCTATACTAAACAATTCTAGATTTCACAGACTGTGCTTCACTAGACTGATGAACTGAAAATAATTTTACTAAAGGCCCACCTACAAGAGTGTTATCCTGAAGGATTTTTAAAACATACAAGGGAGACTGGCATCGATCTTTGATAAAATGTCCCGTATAAAACTGTGGAAGGCTACAAATATTTTCCCTTACCCGTTCCCTTGAGTACTGGAACAGCCTGGAGAATGGCTCAGGGAAGTGCTGCCAGCACATGGACTTTTCTTAGTGGACAGATCAAGTACACCGTCTGTAGAGACACAAAGAAACACCTGAGGATATTAAAAACTAGAATCAAATGTAAACTCAATAAGCTAAAAATAACAAAGCAACAGGCCCAGTCGATTACGCAGATAAACTACTAACCATGCATGTGAGTTATGAAATCAGTTCATTAATAGAATCAGGACACTGCTTCTCCTGAAGCAACATAAATTTAGCAAAGCCTGTTGTATATAGTATCTCCAAGTGTTAAATATTTTATTAATAGGGCAAAAGAAAAGGTAAAGCGTATCACTGCAGATATTAAGATACAGTGAGATATTAGAAACAGTAGTTTTACATAGTATGAGGTTCAGCAGTAAAACTATTAGATTTCGTTTTCTAAATTTAATTTGATCAAAGAATATGAATTTTTAATGCCACGTCATACAAATTATAAAACAATTTCTTGAAAGCTAAGTCTACCTGAAACACTAAAAGTACATAACTGGACTTAGGAAATTTTAAATTATGCAAAAGTCATTTTAAAATATGTTTATATGGTCAAATTACATGTATATGCTATATGAGAGAGTCTAAGATGAATCGGTTGTTAATTGTTTATAATGTGCATGTATCTTAATTATTCTTTGGACACATCTATAAAAAACCGTGTTTTTGTTGTCAAATTTTTAGGAAAAATCTGCAGAGATTCAAAATTCCCTTGCTGATATTTATGAAGGCAAAGTTTTCCCATTAACAAGCTATTATAAATTGGTGGGCCAAGTTTAAGGAAAGATAAAGGAATGAAACAGTCTTGATACCTATGAGAGCCTAAAGGTTTAAGATCTTTTTCGCAGAAGCTACCCCAAATCACAAATTCACATTTTTAGGACATATAATGAGAAGACTTTCTTGTCCCACAAAGATTTTTCTCCCTTCAAAGACATGTCTGGAAGAGAAAACTCACAATTTGGACAACTTTTAAAGTTGCCATATGTCCAAAATTAACAGAGGAAGATAATATTCAGTGTGCCTTTGATGTTCAACTGGCCAGCAGGGAGTCCCTGCTATCTAGTTATGTTAAAATTCACCCCAATACTGAACCCACATAGGACTTATGTCTGAAGGTACTGTCACTTCTTATTTCAAGCTGTTAGAAATAAATATGTAATTGAGTTTATAAACCAAAAAAACCCACACTTATACAGAATAATTGTTGCCTTTTAGAGTCACTAATATTTCTAAATATATAATTGTAATTGTATAAAACCAAGTATCCTATTAGATATCTAATCCAATTAGTTATCTAACATGCAAATACACTGCTTAAATATTTCCAACAAAAGACAGTATTATTTAAAGACTTCTAAATCTATCTAATCAAATAGGCAACATAGTTTAAATCTACCACTAAAAATATTGTGATATAAGTTGAAGCACTAAAATCCATTAGGAAAATATAATTAAAAATTTTTAATTTCATTTGAAGTAATCCTATCATCTAGTCCAAATTTCTCTCTTGGTAAGAACATGCTGTCAAAACAACATACATCTTAAGCATAACCAGAGCTATAAAAAGTTAAATTAGACTAAGTGTTATTTTTGTATGTTTATCTCTATTATTAGTACTTTCAAAACAACCTCTATGCTATCATTCTTCTGTTGTCAACTTGAAATTTTTAATGCATATTTTGAGTAGAGATTGTAATGAAAACTACCATTGTTTTAAAGAAAACGATCCTTAATAAAACAGAAAAAGAACCAACTTTGCAACTATGATAACCAGGTACACTGATCAATGTGAACACAGAGGTCTGCTAGGAAATCTCTTAGAACTTAAAGAGATTCTCATTGCTGTGCACTACACAGAAACAGAAAAAAAGCAAAGAAAAACTTATTTAATAAGCAACTACAGCCAGTCCGTTAAGTGTAAATCCTTCATAAATAACTTACAATAAGCAAAAGAAGTCATTTAAAAGGTTTTTTATAAGAATTAAACTTATTCACTTTGCAAAAATAACATGTATTTCTCACCAATAAACCCAAACATCTCTTAAGCTTTCTGAATATTATGAGACAATAAAATCTTCATAGTATAGACCAATTTACAATTTTTTGTGGTTCAAACAATGGCAGAGTCGAAAAGTTCACTTCATCTTTGTGAATTAAAGGTAAAATTAGATCACAAAGCAATAGGTATATTTAATCTATCTAAGAGAGTAAACTTTTCAAATCCAAAAAATATTTGCTAAGTGAAACTGATAACCTCTTCACTTAATTAGGATTCTCTCCAACAAATTACCCTTTGGAAATACTCTAGGGTTAGTTCACAATACAGTACATGTATGTACGTTTTTATGTATTTATTAAATACTGAATACACCTAACAGCCTGAAATGTGTCTATTGTCTAACCCTGAGTTTTTTTAATTGCAAAAAATACATTTTTGCCTTATGATCTCATTTGGAGAGTATAACTTCTACCTAATAAGACATATTTATCAGAAAGGTGCTAATCCTAGAACATTGATGGATAAAGAAAAAAACTTAATTTTTCACATGGCTTTTGAAAACAATGGATATGACAATATTTTTGAAAGTATAAAATGCTTATATAAATATCAAGTAACTTAAAGATCATTAACAACTGTAACCACTTGATTTTCCTGGGTTTTACATTAATCATGACTACAAACTACTGATGGGCAAGGTAACCCACTTTACCTGTACTATATCTCTATCATTGCAGAGTCACATTAGTTTTTACTCTATTATTGCTGCTGGTGCCCTACCTACTAATAATTTTTTTTCTCCCCAATTTAAAGTATTCTGATTGAACAGAGGCGACCTTGACATCAAACCATACCTTGTTCGCTAGGTTCTGACTGAGACTTTCTGACAGTAAGGTCCAGAGGTGAGTCTTGGTCAGCCATGAGAAGTTTGCTGAGCACAGGATTCTGAGTAGTTGCAGCCGTGGGAGAGGTGGTGACTGGAGATGCTTTCGGCAGGCTTTGGTTCTTTGTGCTATTGGGCTGGCTGGGGTCCTGAGTAGAGCTATTTTTTGAGGTATATTCAGCAGCAAATTGTTGGATCATTCGCTGCATGATCTCACGGGCCACTAGGGGAATATTGGGGTCGGAGACCCAGGGACTGTCTGTAAACAAAGATTTGTTTACTTTTAAAGTGGGACAATGTACTTAAAAAAAAAGACAGCTTTCAAGCAAACAGAAAATTTCATTTTTTTCTTAAAATGCAATATTCTAAAATAGCATTTCCTCATAACTGCATTTTTATTTTAATCTCTAAGCTTAAGTTGCAGATTTAAAAAAATAATATTTTCTTGAAATTACTTCTAAACACCTCCCCAGGATTATGAAATCAGACAAAGGGACAAATAGTATATCTTTACGGCCAAGAATCACTTACCTGATACAGAAATCCCCAAACCCTTCATTTATGAAATAATTATTTCCCCATATACCATCTATAGATATCTGGTTTCCCCTAATTTTTCCATAGCCATTTCTTCCTGAATTCTTCAAGACTGGATTTATTACTCAGTTCATAAGTGCTTAATTCACTTTCTGTCACAGACTGAAGGCATACCAAGATTATAAAAGATAATATTAAGGTCCATGATAGGCCAGGGCAATAATTCTCCCACTTTATTGTTCACCAGAATCATTCGGAGGGCTTGTAAAAACAGCCTGCTGGGTCCTATCCCCACAGTTGCTGACTCAGCAGTTCTAGGGTGAGCTCAAGGCATTTCTAACAAGTTTCCAGATACTGCTGGTCAGGGGACCATAACTTTAGAATCCTTGGACTAGAAGTTTAAAAATGCTCTATCTCAAATGCCTAAGATCATACACACATTTTCCATGAGTTCTTTAAATACACTCTAAAGAAATAATGAAATAAACATCTAAGTTTCAATTTCTAATCAATATTAAATATTAAATATAGTCAATATTAAATATAGTCAATATTAAATATAGTCTTTAAAATAAAGACTATATGAATTTATTAACTCAAAACTTTCAGCACTAAAAGGGACCCTGCGGGTCAAATGGAGAAAAATAAAGATAAAATGTTTTGAATAAATGTATTATCCATCTCTATCATTACCACGTTATCAGGGATTCTGAGTTTCCTGAGAGCAGAAACTGCCACTGTATACTCAACACCTAATCTTGCCTTCTGTAAAGTCTGCTTTCATATTAGCTGAGTAATACATGGATCAATCAAATAAATTACTATCAGATGGTTCTTTAAGAAATAAAGGAAATGTGATCTAAAGAGTAAGTGGCCTCTTCACATCTTTATAGATGGGATTAATAGTACAACCTTGATTAAAACTCCCCCATCCCTGATTTTAATGTTTCATTTGCGATCTTCTCCGCCACACTTCTGAGGCTTGAGGAGATGGTTCTCAGAAAACCAGAGTTTCCTTGGTCTTTTAAAGATTAAATACAGAAGGTAAATTACTTCACCATAATATTTTGAACCTGGATGGAACACAGGCTGACTTACAAACTCAGGAAAAAAACTGACTCATTATTAAAACCTAAAATCTTCACAAAACACACACACCCCCCTCCAAACCTCATAGGACTCCTAAAAACAGACAATTCTTTTATGAAGGTCAATACTTAATACCAGAAGATGGTCATAAAGTCAGAATATTTATTTAATTCTCTGAAGTTTAATAACAAGTTTTGCTCTACTGATAATATTTCTGCCACTAAAAAGTATTTCTGACTTTAAGTTTCCTCTCTATACTCTGAGTATGCTAGATGGTATAGGGATAAGTTTCAGAAGTTGCTACAATCATTGACAATGGTTCCTTAAATGTTTTTTTTACTTACAGTTGACATTCAACATTGTATTAGTTTCAGATTTTCAGCATTGTGGTTAGATATTTATATAACCTTAAATGTTTTAATAAACAATTCGGCCATACACTGCTTTTAAAACCTCTACCTACTGAGGTTTCAAATTAATATTCATTCAACTTTTCACTTAAGATCTATTTTTTTTTTTTTACAGAGCATATGGTCCTTCAAATGGAAAGACTGTATATAATTTCAAATTTTAATATATTAGTGTATTTTTTCCCTGAAAAGTTGGAAAATATGTAATACACAGAAAAGAAAGTTTCCAAATAGGAAGCAAAATGAAGTAATTTATGAGATCTTGTGTTTAACTAGATTAGTACATATAATTAAAAGATGTGTATGAGTCAAATATTTTAGGATAAAGACCATAAACTGCTACCTTTGAGCTTTAAATGGCTGCAGCACATTTTGCGTCTGTGTTGAATGGCTAACATAATCATGAAACACAATTCGTGTTTATGAATTGATGACATCTCTGCCATTTGAATTTCTATGTCTTTTGAAAGTAACTTAAACACATTTCATTCCTTCACTTAAAATACAACATCTATAAACCTAGCCATGCCTAGAGGAACATGCACAACTGATTCAAATAAAAATGACAAATCAGATGAAAATTAAAAGTACGGAAAAATATGTAAATGCTAACTCGCAGCCACTTTTATGTTTTAAAAATGCAAATCCAATTTTTAGAAAAGTATCAAATTTTCTAAAACGTGACAAAACAAGCTGAAAAGAAATATGATTGTGATAGTTATGGAAGGTATACTGTTCTTGAATTGCAATTTATTCAGTCCATACCACCAAAACCTACTTTTATTGCATCTAAGTTTCTAACTAATTATTTATAACATACAAATACCTGGAAGTAAAAGACAAATTCAAATATCCAAATTATTTATTAAAAACAAAATAGTCTCTTCAGACTAAATTGTGTCATATTTCTAAACACTAAACATTTCTGGTATTAATGTGGAGAGTATTAATGTTCATCTTTGAAACATTTCCCAGAGGAGTAATAAAATATCTAAAAATAACAATATTAACATATAAAGCTAGGGGGAACTTCTAATTGCAAAGCAATAGTTCTTTTTCTGAGCATATACGCCAGTTATCAAATACACAATATTAACCTTACCCTACAATTTTAAATAAGTTTATTCTAAGATTGATTCCAAGAATTCCTCCCCTAAAGGCTATGTTTCCAAAAGTTTGATTTCTACGTAAAATTATAAAAGCCTTACTTGTAAGTTATCCTTATATGACAAAGGGATGGTACTAATAGAGAAGTGGGCTAGAATTCTCTTTAGGAGTCTGCTCATGATTGACCTTAACTCCCTCTGCACAGAGTAGATGAAAAGTGGTTCCTCCATATAAGTTAAGGAGTTCATCTTTTTAGTTAATGATATTTGCTGCGGCATTAAATTTATGACTTAGTACACATCCTAAAGGAGAGGAAGAGAGGAGCTGTAAAGACATTCATTTAGTTAATAAACTGACAGAACTGATCTATCCAGTCATTTATAGTTAAAATGTGAATTTACTTTAATAAAATAATCAAATGTTCATGAAACTAAGAATATCTTGAACGTGAATTTGGAATTCAGGATACTCTACTGGGATGATAAGGTGAGCACAGGAGCCTTGGTTGAGCTTTAGGTCAGAGGGTACAAAAGGGTATTAAAAGAGAAGTGAGGATGTATTAAAAGATTTAATTTTGTCGAGGGATCTAATGGAAGAAAAATAAAGTGCCCCTTTCAATGCACACAATAATCTTGTGCATCCCTTAATTTTATGACACTTCGCCTCATACTCCCTTTCGAAAATATTGATTACATTAAGCAGAAGCCCAGCTGGTCTCCAACAGTAACCAATCCATTACAATCAACACTTATCATCAGCCTTTTAATTAGTGCACAGGCAAACATCCATTTTTAAACTTCAGAGGAAAGGAGGGAATTTCCAGATGAATGATAAGTGTAAACTAGAATATATATGAAGAAATATTAAAGAAAATGAAATCAATGACTCTGCTGAAGATTAAATAAGAACATTCAAGATTATCAAGAATTTATAGGAAACCTCTTTTTAAGAACCTGTCATAGGAACCTCCATCTTGGAACCAGAGGAAAGGCATATCTAGGGAATACAAAACCATTTAGGAAGAATATCTTGAAGGTAAAGATTCTTCACTAGAATGGATCATGAATAGAAGCTTCCTGAAGGTCTGTCTGGCTGATAGTAATTATGCTTTATGGATAGAGAAAAATGTAAAAGAAACCTATACATTTCAAGGAGAAAGATAAATTGAAAAAACATAAGGGGCAGAGTTATTAAATGCCGCTTCAAATGTATGAGGAAATGTTTTATTTTATAATAATGACTTTCTTTTTCCAATTTTAAAAATTTAGCGAAATAAGACTATATAAAGGAGAAAAAAAGGCTTGCAAATCTAATTTTAAAACATAGCTGTACATTTTCTCTCCAAACAGTATTTCAGTGAGAAATTACAATTTTACAGTTGGTTTTATGGTTATCAGTGATAAAAGGTGACTGTTCATGTGAAAAAAATCTGCCTCACAAAATACCGTGTATTAAGATCTTACCATTTTCAGACTTCCATAATAATTTTAATAACTATTTAACTAAAACTTACATGGCAACATCACTTCAGAGCAAAAAAGAGGGAGAGGGGCTGTCTTGACTCTATTCCAAATTTAACTTGACCAAAGAAATATAAAGAATGATAAAGTGTATTTTCAATAAAAAAAATATTTTTTTAAATAACTTTAAAAAATGACATTGAAATTAAGGAGATTTAGATAAGACAGGCAGATGGTAAGTGTCATTCTTTACTAGAACCAACCTTTTCTATAAAAGACTGCATTGAGGAACTCTTCTGCTTGTCTCTCGAATCGAATGATTTTTGCTTGCTCTTGTTTAAGCAGAGCTTCTTGCCCAGCTTCCGCAGCTGGTTCATCCAGACCAACTAAGTGTCCCTGCAAAAATATTGGTGACATATTTGCACAAGTATCTTTCTCCATTTAGTATCAAAGCAAAACTGCAAAATCAAACACAAATGTTAACAGATAATACAAATCGATTTAATTAAAATATTTTAAAACTTCAAACTAAGATAAAATTTATCTCCACAAAAGCAAAGTGAATATAAATATACACTTTGAGTGGCTTTTATCCCTGTATTTTGGTTGTGAGTTTTGTAAACACTAATTAAACTGTAATTACTAAAGGAAAAATTTCCTTGTGCATTCAAATATATTGGTTCTTATTACACTATAGCAATAGTTCAGAATTGAAGGCATGTTATAGATAACTCACAAAATGATTTCCTCAAAGATTTTAAATACACTCAGTGATATCTGCAACAAGTTATGATTTTCCTATCACCCAAATTGTGTCAACAGCACAACCAAAACACATATTTTGCAAAGACACATTTAGCATCAATTATATATTATAAACAAATAGTTTATATGAAGAACTCCTTTGCATACTCAAACTAAAACAATGATCCCTTAACGTTTCCATATAGAACATACTGTTTGCCACATTTGTTTAAAACTTTTTAAACAAACTATCTTAATTTTTATAAATCATTACAAAAACCTTTATTATAGTTGTATTTAAAAACTTTCTCTCTTATGGACTAAAGAAACTATTAAGAAAGTTAACCTTTAAAATGAATCACAATTAAAATAATTTAATTTTGATACAGATTTAACATTGAAAAGGCATTAGGAACAGGTACAGGCATATCTTGAAAATATTGTAGGTTTGGTTTCTCACACTGCAATAAAGTGAGTCGTAATCTTTTTGCTGGTGAGAGGGCCTTGCCTTCAATTTGTGAAAAACATAACACTCATAAACCACAATAAAGCCAAGTGCAATAAAATGAGGTATGCCTGTATTAATTAAATAGTCCAATAAAATTCTCAGTGGTGTTATACATTAATGCCATTTCATTGTTTAGTGATTTTTAAAAAAGACATTACATGTCATAAACTGTCCTTAACTCTTTAGTCCTACATGTAGTTAGTTCAATGAGACTTTGAACAAAATATCTACAGTAAAACTACATTTTATGTAGCATTCGAGCTACTTAAATCAACACAGAGCAACTAACCTAGCATTCAGTAAGGCGGGTGCTACATGTTCTTTCTTGAATCAAACTATTAACAATTTTATCAATCTGGACTCCGAAATATACAGATTACTTTTAGTTAGTTCATATGGATTATAGTCACACCTACGTTTTGTTTTAAAAGTTTTACTGAGATATAACACATATTATGCAATTTACCCAGTTAAAGTGTAAAATTTAATTTTTTTTTTTTAGTATATTCACAGAGGTGTGGGACCACCACCATGAACTAATTTTAGAATATTTTCTCTCCCTGCCCCCTAAGACTCCTGTACCCATTAATAGTTACTTACCATTCTCCCTATGCAAACATCTTAAGACGTTTGTCTTTATAGACTGGTCTATTCTGGACATTTCGTATAAATAGAATCATATGCTATTTGGTTTCTTAGTGACTGACTTCTAGAATGTTTTCAAAGTCATCCAAGTTATAGCATGTAGTACTTTTTATTTCCACATAATATCCTATTGTATGAATATACATTTTATCCATTCATCAGTTGATGAACATTTGGATTGTTTCTACTTTTTGGCTACTGTGATATGAATAATGCTGCTTTTGATATTTGTGCATAAATTTTTGTATGCATATGTATTTTCATTTCTCTTGGATATATACTTAAGAGTGGAATTTCTGGATCATACATTAACTATGTTTACCATTTTGAAGTGCCAAACATTTCTCAAAGCAGCTGCACTATTTCATATTGCCTATAGCATTGAGGGTTCCATTTCTCTACAGACTCATGGACACTTGTTACCTTCTTGATTACAATATCCTAGTACATGAGAAATGGTATCTCATGATTTAGAGTTGCATTTCCCTACTGACTAACGATGTTGAACATCTTTTCATGTGTTTATTGGCCATTTAAAAACCTTCCTTGGAGAAATGTCTATCCATATGCTTTGGACAGTTTTTTATTGGGTTATTTACTTTTTTAATGTTGATTTGTAAGAATTCTTGACATATTCTGGATATAACTCCATTATCAGATACATGATTTGAAAACACTTTCTCCCATCTGGAGCTTTCTTATCATTTCACTAATGCTATTGTTAGTAACACAAAAGTTTTAAATTTTAATGAATTCCAATTTATCTGTTTTCTTTTGTCATTTCTGCTTTTGGTATTGTACCTGAAAAACCAGTGGGTAACCCAAGGTCATGAAAATTTACTCCTATGTTTTCTTCTAAAAGTTTTATAGTTTTTGGACTTGCTTTTAGGTCTATGATCCATAGAGTAAATTTTCGTATATGGTTTAAGAAAGGGACCCAATTTCCTTTGTGAAAAATCACTGGCCATAAATTTTACTTCTGGACATTCCAATTCTATTTCACCGATCTTTATAGCTATCTTTACGCCAGTAACATACTATGTTGATCACTGTAGTTTTGTAGTAAGTTTTGAAATTGGAAAGTGTGAGTACTCCCGATTTGTTCTTTATAAGACTGTTTTGGCTACTGAGGGTCTCCTGAATTTTCATATGAATTTTAGGATCAAGTTTGTCAATTTCTGCAAAGAGGACAGCTAAGGTCTTGATGAGGAATACAGTGACTCTGCAAATTATTTTGGGGAATAATGCCATCTTCCTAATATTAAGTCTTCCAAAGCATAAACATGGGATATTTTCCCATTTGCTTATATCTTCTTTAATTTCCTTCACCAATGTTTTACAATTTAGAGTGTACGTCTTTTATATTTTTGTTAAATTTATTCCTATTTTATTCTCTTTGATGCTATTGTAAATTGAATTGTTTTAACTTTATGTTCAGATTGTTCACTGCTAGTTTACAGGAATATAACTAATTTTTACAGAAAACTGTATTCAGCAACCTTGCTCTTGTTGAGTGGAGTGCTCTACAGATAGATGTGTTAGGTCTAGTTGATTCATAGTGTTATTTAAATCTTCTATTTTTGTTGATCTTCTGCCTAAATGCTTTATCCATTACAGAAAGGGCATGTTGATATGTCCAACTGTCATTAATGAATTATCTGTTTTCCCCTTCAATTCTGTTGCATTTTTGCTTCATGCATTTTGGGGCTCTGTTGTTGAGGATTTAAGTACTTCTTTCTGATAGACTGACCCTTTATTCATTAGAAAATGTCCCTCTTTATCTCTAGTTCACTGAACAGCCTGTGATATCACTTTCTCAGAGGATGCTGTCTTAAGCATCCAGTCTCTTGCTGACCAGGAATGACTGAGTTCAGTTGGATTCTCTTTGGCAGTTTCTTTCTTGGGTCTCTCCCTTTATAAGTTTCTGGCTGATCTGCCTGTAGTAGTAACAAACCTAGCTGTTAGCCACTATAAATTGTTCTACTGTTTTCTCCACATCTGGGGCATAAATTACACCACAGTCTGATCCAATAAAAGCAGGACCTTCTTTGCGGGGACAGGGTGTTGCCAGTCTTTAAGGCCAGCTCCAACCCTAGGAGGGTTCTTCTTATAGTTGTCTTTTTTTCTGATTCTGTTAAACTTCTAACTTGTTTGCCATTTCACTTGTTGCTAATATTATCATGGAGCTACCAGCCTCCTCTTAATTGTTCACCACAAAAATCATCATTTCCAGTATCTTTTTGCAAGCTCTTTCAAATAAAGTCAGTTCCCTTGGGAAAGTTACAGAGTTCTGTTCTTAAGGCCTGCCTCTTCCTTAAGAAAAACCTATGTGCCACTGCACAGGAACTAGATGACTTGCCCCTCCTGGCACAGAACTTTTGCCTATGAATGTGGGCTGGTCCAAGGGAACTGGGAGCCAGTATTATCAGCCTGTTGCTTCTGGAGCAGACTTCCACTCTGCATAAAGGCTGACTGGGGGAAGGGAGCTCTAGGCCTTTTTACCTTACCTGCCTAGAAGCAGCATCTGCAACAAGCAGCTAGAAGATATGAGAGATGTCCACAGTCTGCCTTCCCTTCCTGCTCAGGGCAGAGCTCTGAAGCTGAGCTCAAGGAAGTGGATGAAGAGTGAATTATGGTTCAAATGCCACAGATTCTTGTTGTTCTTACAGAGATTTAGCAGATTTTTTATGAATGACTCCATTTGCCATATCCCCTTAAGATGAACTATTTCTAGAGTTTCAATGGTTGCTTTAAAATGATTTTCACCAGTTAAATGGCTGTTTCACTTGTCTTTATCCAGAATAATCAAAGATGAAAAATATAACACAAAATCACTACTTTTTTCAACTACATTGGTCACCATGCTAAAAATTTATAACTATGTATAAACAAAATATAGTTCATCTTCCCTCACTGTACATACATGTACCAAAATTAAATAAACCAAAGCCAATAGAGCTAATAAAGCTAATATAATCACAAGGAGACAGGAAGTTAAAGAAAACAATTCATGTCATTTCCCCTCCCCCACATCTAAATTCCAAAAGGAGTCATCACATTTGGTATGACAAAATATAACAAAATGATATGACATACTCTTCTGTAAATCAAAAACAATTGTTTTATTTATTATCCATACTTATTAAAGAACAAGCGGTTGATCCAGAATGAAACAAAAATAAAGTTGGAGATCTGAACTGAAATTTGTATCTAATAGGAGTTTGTTTTCCTTCAAGATTCAGGAATTGGTCCACCTAGACTGGTTGATTCACAGCCAGAGGTGATTGATTCTGTCATATCAGAATCTACTATGAGCTTCTTAAAAGCAATATATACCTAAACATACTCCCAGAGCTTTGATTCTGGGGTAGGGAATAGTCATTATGTTTTTTAAAAGCTCCTTCCTTAAAAAATAACTGAAAAAAGCATCCTCGGTATCATACTTTAATTATTTTATATTTACAATAAGTCTTAGTATTTGGGAAGGCAAATCCCCACTTGTTATTTATATTTTCCAAAATGTCCTAGCCATTTTAGCTTTATTCTTTCAGATTACATTTAAAATTGCTTAGTCAGTTTTGTTCCCACCACCATCAGCTCCCCAGAGAAAACTGTTTTTGATCTAAATAATGTTATACTTAGAAAGCAATTCAGGAATAAGTAACATCCTTAAAAATATTCAGTCTTCTCTTTTAAGAACTGCTTTATATTTACCCAGTGGGCTTTAATAGATCACAATTAAAATTGTTGTTTATTCATACAGTTCCCATACATTTATTATTTTACATTTTTACTGTCATTATGAAAAGGATGTTTCATTTTCTAACCACTAGTGCTGGCACAAATGAAGAATTTGTGTGTAAAACTTAGTTTTGAACATGGTCTTCAGGGAAAAGTGTAGGTGATCTAAACTCAAGTTGCTATATTCTGTTAGTGTTATCAGTTTGTGTCAATTTCCCAATATCTGTGAGGGTGGTAGAAAGAAGTAGAGAAAAATAGAACTGCAGAAGCTGCTGACACTTGGTGATCTAAATGATTGATCACCCAAAGCAGGAAAAGAGAAATACTGAACAGGTTGGGATCTTCAATAGAAAAGACCTTAAGTTCTTTACTACGCTTTGGTTATCTCTACCTACATAATCCATGTTAACATACTCTTATGATCCTTTACTACTTTTTTGGGGGAAAACAATAAAACAAATATCCAAAAGATGTTTTTAAATAAGGAGACTGTACTTTTCTCTACAACTTAAAGTAGCTATCTTCCTTTAGAAATACTAAAGGAAATTATTCAGGCTAAAGAGAAATGTGACACTACAAAACACTGCTGAAAGAACTTAACAAAGACATAAATAAAGATGAGATAAACCATGATCATAAACTGCAAGATTCAATATTGTTAATGTAGCCTTTCTCTCTAAATTGATCTATAGATTCAAGCATTCCTAATCAAAATTCTAAAAATCTCTTATGTAGAAAGGTCAAGCACCTAGATGAGCAAAACAAGTTTGAAAAACAAAACTGAAGGACTTGTACTACTTGATTTCCAGATATAAAGATACAATAATCAAGACATTGTGGTATTGATAATAAGAACAGACATATAGTTCAATGGCACAGAACAGAGTCCAGAAATACAGCCACATGTATATGGTCACAGACTTAACAAGGGTGCTAAGGTAATTTAGTAGGGGGAAGGAAGGTCTTTTCAACAAATGCTACCAGAACAATTGGATCTTAGAGAATATAATAAACCTCGACACCTCACACTATATAGAAAAACTAGCTATAAATGAATCAGATGTCAAAATGAGTTAATACTAAATTTCTAGAAGAAAATGAGATTTTGTGTTTAACACTGAATTAGGCAAAGATTTCTCAAACAGGAAAAACATGAATTTTAAAAGAAAAAAATTGATAAAGGGTTTTATACAGAATATATAAAAGCTACTACAGCTTAATAAATTTTTTAAAATGGGCAAAAAATTTCAAATAAATGTTTTGCATAGGATATGTACACAGAAAGATGCTCAACATCACTAGTCATCAGAGAAATAAAAAGTAAAGTCACAATGTAGTACCACTACAGATTCACTAAAATGGCTAAAATAAAAAAGACCAACATCAAATGTTGGCAAGATGTAGAATGGAACTCCCATACATTGCTGATGGAACCACAAAATGGTTCAGTCACTTTGGTGAACCATATGGTAGTATCTTATAAAGTTAAATATACAATTGCAGATCTTTGGAAACAGTGAGAAACGTCCTCAGATCTCTCCCATTGAAATAATAAGATGACATCTAAAACTCAACAAAAACACTCGAACTGCACACCAGCACGTCTAAGTGTGGGATCTGCACATAAGATTAAAAAAAAAAAATACAGTATCACCTGGTCATCCTAATTCTGGATGTTTATCCCAGAGAAATGAAAATATATGCTCAAAAACTGACTGACTGACTCTCTCTCTCTCCTTCCCCTCCCCTGTGCGTGTGTAAGAAGTAAGCGAGCTTGAGCCGACAGTGGTCTAGACTGCTGACCTATTCTTTTTTAAAAAAATTTTATTATTAATTTGAAGTATCTAGTACATTGGTTAAACATTTATATAGACTATGAAACAATCCCCAATTACTCTTTTTCTCCACTAGCTCTACACATAGCCATTACATTACTGCTGACTGCATTCCCCATACCGTGCTCCCCATCCCTGTAACCATAAATCAACTACTAATTTCTATTTCTTTAACCCTTCACCCCATTCTCCCAGCCCTCCAAATTCTTCCCTTCTGTGTGCCCAAAGACTTATATGTAAATCTAATAGACAACATCTGGAATTAATTCAAAAATCCATACAAAAGTGAATGGATAAATAGTGGCATATCCAGGCTATGGAGACCTACTCAGCAATAAAAAAGACAAAAGATTATATAGCAAGAATGAGTATCAAAAAAATTATGTTGTGACAGAAGTCAAATACAAAAGACTACATACTATATAATTCCTATTATGGAAAACTCTAGAAAAGGCTAAACTACAGTGATTACCTGAGTCTGGGAAAGGGATTGACTACAAAGGGATATGAGAACACTTTTTAGAGTGAGGGAACAGTCCCATACCTTGATTATGCTGGTAGTTATAAGGAGTATACACTTATCAAAATCCATTAATCTGTACTTAAATGGATGAATTTTTTTTTGTACATAAATATTACCTCAATAAATAAATCATTAAAAATAGGTTCAGGGTATTAAAGATACTAGATACTGAATGTATCACTGAATTTTGACTCGAATTAACCAGTTGACTATGGCCCAACAGTTACTACTGACTACTAAATTGACACTGTATGCTTCATGATGTGATGCATTGACAAAAATATAACATCACTTATTTAATATTCTTGCTAAAAAATCATAACCTGAATTTAATCATGAAGAAACATCAGAAGATTTAAACTGAGAGATATTCTAAAATACAAATGGCCTGTAATCTTCCAAAATGTCAATGTTATTAAAAATAAATAGGTAAAAGGCTGAAGAATCATTCTAAATTAAAGATGACTAAGGAGTAACAAAAATCAAAATCAACGAGGGAGCCTAAACTGCATTTTGAACTAAAGGGGGGAGTAAAAAACTAGTCTTCAGGACAACTGGTAAAATTCGAATGCAATTTCATAGATTAGATAATATTATACCAAAGTTAACTTTTCTTATCTTTGGTTAACTACTGTGTAGTTAAGTAAGTGGATATGCTGCTTAAGACACAGGGAAATATATATGGAAATCTTTAAGAGTAAAGAGGTATGAAGGGTATATGTCTACAAATAATTCTCTCATGTTCAAGAAAACATATGTGTGCTATATGTAACATATGTAATATTTATGAGACAGAAAAAATAAGAATGAAAAATAAGGCAAATGTGGCAAAATGTTAACTGGTGAATCTAGGTGAAGAGTTTTGTACTATTCTTGTAATTTTTCTGTAAATGTGAAATTATTTTAAGTAAAAAGCTAAAAAAAGTAGGGTAGACAAATGCTGAACCCCACTTTTCTCCTACAAGCCAGATCTCCTTTGTTTCTCTCCCACCTTTTCCTCCATAATCCCAGCTGTCTTGCCATTAAATTATATTTGCGTGTGTTATGGGTTGCTCTGATACATAGTTTGAGGAAGAATAGCAAAGAGAATAATAAATAGGATGTAGAAGTTAACTTTCAGGCTTCTATTAGGATCTCAAAGACATGATGAAGATATTCAAAACAGAATGAGAAATTTTCTGTCAAGGGCCAGATAGTAAATATTTTAGGCTTTGAAGAACACATACAGCCTTTGTTATATCTTTTCTTTAAAAGAGAAAAAATTCTTCAGCTTGCAGGCATTACAGAAAATAGGCTGAGAGCTGAATCTGGAGACAGGCTATAGTTTGCTGACCCCTGAGATAGAGAATTATTAAAGTTCTCCAAGAACTATAACAAATGTAGTGCCACTGAAATAGCAAGGACATTACCAAAGAAAAATTATGTCAGCATGGAAGTTAGTTCTTAGGGCAATAAACAGTTAAAAGTTAAACTTCGCAGAAAAAATAAAGATTAATATTTTTTAAAGTTTTATTTGTAACTCTAATATTTTTCACCTTATATGAGTGTGGGTGTTCTGGGGGCTAAAAATGGGGGAGATGCTTACATAGTTGATTATATTGTTTTTGAGAAAGACTATCTCAGGAAAAGAAATGGAAGAAATAATGACATCACTTAGGAAAAGTAAGATGACCTACATATTTCAGGACTGTGACACGAAACTGAAGGGGTAACATTTTAGAGTCATTCCTGCCTTAATTCAAGATCATGCTTTCTCTGTGCCTGAATTAATTTAAACGATACGTTTTTAAAAATTTATACTATATGTTATAGAAAATCTGGGAATCAGAAGCATGTGTATAGAATAACTCTGTAAGAGAGACCTACCTGCGTAGATCATGGGCCTATAGCTATAGCCAAGTCTGCTACCCATGGCTTACTGACATTTCAAGCAATGAGCTAAAAAGAACTGACAAGATTCAACTTATTGATTTAAATGCCACTCTCCTACATCTTTTTATTTTAAATGCCAGCAAGTCTTAGGGAAAATGGCTCCACCATTTTAAATGCTCATGCTCTTTAAGGTCAGTTATCTAAAAAGAAACCTTACTTCATGTAAATGACTGCTTTTTACATTAACGAAATATGAATTGCTGTGCTTAATGCAATTTTTACAGTATGTCAGTTATCTTCAATTTTGTTAAGCAGACTATAAAGTTAAAAGAAAAAAAAAAACAGAATGCAAAGGTTGAAACCTGAAGAATTAAATATGGTATTTAAAATGTACAACAAATTTACCATGAGTGACTCTAATCAGTATATCTAACTGCTATTACTGTTCATGGAAATTAGCGTAAGTGGCAAGCGATTATTACTACCATTATACCTAATTTGCCAGTATCTATAACCAGCACTTGCTACTATAGTTTTTCTTCTGTTGTACATGTACAGTTTATTAAAAACACTAAAAGATAAATGTAAACTACCCCCACAGTCAATAGCAATGCTTTCTTATATTCTTCCACAGGTTGGAAATTAAAAGTTTAAACTCTCTCAATTTTCATCCACAACCCAATTTTGATCAGAAGATTTTTGAATTTCTATCTGCTCTCCATGACTCTGAATGTCCATTTATGCCCAAGACCATAGTAAACACAGGGAAATCCAAATGCACGTTTGAGACAACAGTATTATAATCCAGGGCTAAGGGTAACCTTGCCTTTTTCTAAACTCCTACAGCACTTTATCTATACTGTTCTGAGAGCACTAGTTTTATAACCTATATTGTATTTATATATTACGTATATGTATTTATTACCTCTTCCACTAGGCTATAAATTTCTTGAAAATAGCTGGTGCTTTTGACATACTAAGAGTGAAATACATCATTGTTGATTTTAACCGGGGGGGGGGGGGGGGGCGGGCAAACAAAATTTTAAAATAAAAAGATAGAAAGAAAGAAAGAAAGAAAGAGAGAGAGAGAAAGAGAGAGAGAGAGAGAGAGAGAGAAGAGAAGAAAGAAGAAAGAAAGAAAGAAGGAAGGAAGGAAGGAAGAAGGAAGGAAGAAGAAGGAAGGAAGGAAGGAAGGAAGGAAGGAAGGAAGGAAGGAAGGAAGGAAGGAAGGAAGGAAGGAAGGAAGGCATCGCTTCTTGGTCTTTTGGCTAATATCAAATGTAGAAATAAAAAGGCAATGTTAAGATGTCAATACTACCCTAAAATCATGTACAGCTCTAATGTAACCCCTATCAAAATCTCAATGGTGTTTTTTGCAGAAATACAAAACTCCAAAACAATCGTGAAAAAGGAAAACGAAGTTGGAGACAGTACACTTCCTAATATTAAAACATATTAGAAAGCTACGGTAATCAAAACAATATGGTACTGTCATAAAGATGGACACAAGAGAATAATGGAATAGAACAGAGCATCCAAAAATAAATTCCCATGTAAGTGGTCAAATGATTATTGGGGTACTTGCTCAACCCACTTAGGGCCTATTTTGGGAAATGGCATAGGAGTCCATATTACTGCAACAAACATGACAACCCATCCCCCTAATCATCACACAGTATGGGACTGTGAAGACACCTGATCCAAGACGGGCAGCTCATTTATTCTATGATTCTGTCTTTCATCCAATTTGATTCTTCTTTCTACTTCCTAAAATGAAGGTCTTATTCAACTCTAAGTATTTTGTGCATTACCAATCACCAAAGACTTCATCTGCTCAAATATTCCAATCTCCACATGTATTCAGAAACCCTCCAAATATGCATTCCGCTCAGACCTCTTATTTCAATTCGATTTCCACCATCGTGTCTACTAGACACTTCCAATTAAAGCTTACTTCCACTAAAAACTGTTCTGAGCTAATGACCTCATTTTATCCTCACCATAAAAATTGGCCACTGGACCTTTCCCTTTCTCACTTCTTAAATTCTATTCATTCACCACATTAAATCATCCTGGCTTGGAAAGCCTAATGTCAGTACCACTTCCCTCTCCCTTACTTATATATATTCATGTAATCACTAAGTTTTGATAATTCTTTTGTTCCAGATTCTCTAAGTATATCCTTTCCTTAGATCACAGACAGGACCTTAGCTCACACTCATTTTCTTGATTATTACAAAAACCTCCTATAATTTTCTCACTATAAATTCTTCTCCACTGCCCCTAAAAATGAGTACCAAAATCAATCTTTCTAAAACACAGGTCCTTTTAAGGTACAGGGTGAGCTCCATCTCCTTGATTAAGCAACTTCAGTGTCATCCACTGCACCTCTCAATTGTTATAGAACTTTCGTTTTCTGGTATTACCCGCTACCTTTCAAAATAATATACATGAGAATAAGAAAAGAGATTTTACTCTTAATGTTTCCTACCTACATTAGAGATTTGGTTCTAGATGTGTAGAATAGATTATTTAAATCTCCATAATTTTAAGTCTCTTTAATTAAATTAGCTCCCCATGACCTCACCAAAATTCCATAAACAAGGGGATCTTTTACTTCTTTGGTATACTCTCTGGCCTATTATAGAACCAGATTTTTAATAAATTTGTCAAATGATTAGTCTATGGGTTAACTGTGACCATATAAAATTGAACAGAGTTAATCATCAATTAATGGTTTATCCAAATTTATTTTGGGAGGAAATCCACAGATTGGGAATAAAAACAAAAAAAAATCCCAAAGTTCATATTTAATGGGATCTCAGACTGAGCACTGGTTCACTGTGTTGAGGTTTTCCTTAATCTTTTAAAATAATCTATATAAAAAGGCCTCTGGCAATACAAGGTTAGGTCTTGTCATTTAGATTTGTACAATTAACCAAGCAATTGATTACAGTTAATTAATCATGGACTAACTTGTGGTATCCATTTAATTCTTCCCTATATCTATTTAAATCTCATACATAACCTTGAAGCACTCATATTTGTTTATTCTTTCTCTTTCCCAATAGACAGGAATTATACTGATATTTTTCTTCCACAGTTTCTTTTATACAGTAGGAACTGTGAATACTTACTGATTTATGGTACTCTAAGAAAAGATGACAGACAAGTCATATCAAACAGCACTGAATATACCCAAACTAACACAATCAACATAAACACATGTTGTAGAATACAATGAGAAAATAATAACTAGATTTAGCATCTGTTCTTACTATAAACTTTCCATGTGTAAAAACAACTGAGGAGGCTTAGAACCAATGACAGTCTAGTACCAATGAATACACCTAGTACCTATACTTTGTTTTCTCATACAGTTCTCCAAATGAAGACACTAAGGTTCCTTGGAGAATCCAGGGTTGGGATAGTAGAAGCAAAAAAAAAACCTAAAACATTTTTTAATGCCAAAAAGTAAAGATGTGCTAAAAAAAGATAGAAACATGTCAAAAAAGATGAGGAACCAACTTGAAAGGGCTCTCTCAATGGCCAAAGCTAGGACAATGTGAACTACAAAATAATAACTATAATGAATTATATACAGTGCAGAATGAAATAAGAATCCATGAACCTATAATGATGGGTATACAAATAAATAAATAAGTGGAGGAAAAAAGAATAGCTCTTCCTTACAGTAGAATTCCAACTAATGAATGTAGAAGAAATAATGGAAACAATACACAAAGATTTTTTTCTAGCAAGATTCAACAATGAATGCTAAAGTTAGTGTATCATGGGGAACTGGCATAACAAAAAGATACTTACAACCTCTCAAAGGACTTCTCCACAAGCTAAAGGAGATTAAGAAGACATGACAACTACATACAAAGTATGATTAGATTGAATCTAACCGGCAAATTCTGTAAGGTTTGCAGATCAATTGTATTGTATCAATGTTAATTTCCTGATTTTTATAACTGTACTGTGGTTACATAAGATGTTCACATTTGAGCAATCTGAGTAAAGAGTATACAGGAATTATTTTTGTAACTGTTTTATAAGTCTCTATTTTTTTAAAAAGCTAAAAAAAATATTAAAGCTACATGAGTGAACATACAGAGAACTGTGTATATATGTTTGACACATGTAAACACTCAAAACAGCTATTAATATTATAATTCTCCAAATTTATTATACCTCCTGACTTCTTAATTACTCATTTAGTAAATGTTTTACAGAGTGCCTACTACATGCCCAACAAACAGAAAAGGAAAGAAGCAAGACAGCCTGGCAGGCAGTCACTCATTAAGAGATTCCCAGCACAACTGAGATTGTCTATTTCCAATACACTAGTGTCCATTAACATTCTCTCCCTCTTTCAAACTGATTCCAAGTCCTTCTTAATTCTTGCTCTCCACTTCGTGTTCCTGGTTTCTAGTTTTGTAATCACAAAATACATTCATTCTAAAAACATGGATCAAATCCTATTTTTGACTTAGTCTTTCTGACCCTTCCCATTTTTTTATTTGCGAAACTATGATGTCTTTAACCAACTTCATAGGGTTGTTGTGAGAATTAAACAGGGACAAATAAAAGTAACTGGCAGACAGCAGCAGCTCAAAAAAAATGTCAGTTGCCTTTCCTGTACAAGTTATACAGTTGACTTGAACAACACAGGGGTTCAGGGCGCTTGACCACTTGCACAGTCAAAAACCCACATATAACTTTTGACTCCCCTAAAACTTAAGTTGTCCCTTGGTATCTGTGAGGGACTGATTCTAGGACTCCCTGTGGATACCAAAATCTGCAGATGCTCAAGTCCTCTATATAAAATGGCATACAGTAGGTAGGTTCCCAACCACAGATGGAAAACAATACAGGTATCCTTTGAAAAAAAATCTGTATATAAGTAGACTAGCGTAGTCCAAACCTGTATTGTTCAAGAGTCAACTGTATTTTTCTCACTGCTATAGGATCCTGAAGTGTAGATCAGTAATTGCTCTACTAATCTCTAAGTGATACCCTGTTCTATTTTCCAAGAAGGCTTCCTTTTTTTTTACCTATGTATTTTAAAAAGTAAACATAAGTAATGTATTTTATCCATTTTAACACCTTCAATATCCATTGAAAATCCAATTAACTGAAAATTATACATAACCTCCATCTCTTCTCCTAAAATCAGACCAATATTTCTAATGGCTTTTCCAAACATCATCTAGATTTCTCACCATGCCAACCTCAAACTCAAGATTCCAACATCATGCTCTGCTGCCATCTATTGGCTGTTATCATAACTCTCCAGAGAGTTCCTTTTTTGGAATCTTAAGCCGGCCTTAAAGTCTAAGCCTCAACCCAGTGGATATATTTAATTTCCAGAATCTAGTCCTTCTCAGATGAAATGCCTCAAGTGCCTGCAAAAGAGTTCCACCTTAATCACTTTAAATCTAACACAACTAAATATATATACCTAACATTTTACATTTTCTAGGATTTCACTTTTCCTATTTTCCTTATACATGTTATGGCTGTATTGGGGGAAGTGGGGGTGGGGGGGGGGGAGAAGCCAAATACAAGTAGAGTGTCTAACTTTTCCAGAACTAGCTATGTTGTCAAATGGAAATATTCTTTCTAATTAGAAAACCAATTAAAAATTGTAGAACTACGAAAAGTAAGAACCACTATTTTAAATGCTACCTGATTCCATGCCTTGCTACTTCTATATTCTAAAACTATTTCTATAATATTTTACCCTCATATAGCAATGGAAAACTCAATATTACAAGAATATACTATATTCAGCTATTTAACACTGAAGGGCTTTCCTCCCAATCCTAACCCCAAAAAAGGTAATTAATAGTCACTCCTATTCTACCAAAACTTATTAAAATGACTTGCTGAATAGTCACAATATGCCAATGCCAACACAAACATAAACACATACACAGTTTAAAATGATGAATTTCAACTTAATTGGCAGTTGCTTAATTTTCTGGTTTCTCTCTTTTCAAACCACATTAAATTTCAAAACACTTTCCTCATTAATTCAATGAAAACAGACCACAGCAACAACTTTTCCATGCAGTAAGCAAGAAAAAGATGCCACAAAAGAACACTAAGAAGCTCTTAACAGGCTTTCAGAGTTTAAAGCAACTTGCCAACAATTGTAAACAGTGATAGAGTGGCTACATGCAAGGGTACAAAGAAACATAATATGGTTCAGTTTTTAGAAGCTGACAGTGTAGCAATGAATACAGGATTCAAAGTGGAAAAGGATGAACAAAATATGGCGGAGTATTAACAAACAACAGACAATACTTACTACAACAGTATGGAAGGTTGAAATGGCAATAAGGATAGAGGTATACCATTTACAGGAAAGGAGGGGCTTAAGCTAAGAGTAAGAGCAAGAGAGTTTCAAGCTCTTATAGAGAGAATAACGGGTATGCAATATCATAGTCCAAACAGTAAAAGCATGTTGTTTAGTAACAAATGATCAGACCAGTTTGGGTGAAAGTAAAATATATAGAAGACTAGTTAGTGGGACAACATTAGAAAAGAGAAGTGCACTGAACTGTGATGGGTACTGAAGCACTGAGCACTGGCTAATCAATCCAGAAGACAATGATAAAGTCAATGGAAACTGAGTACAGGGTAACATTTCCACACTATTTGAAAGGTGAGGGTCAGAGGGAAGTCTAACCTTGTAGTAGTGTTTAACAGACTGAAGAAAATTGTTATTTTAGCAGTTCAGAAATAATGCTAACATTCTGAACTATAGTGATGACTGTGGAAAGAAAAGAATAAAATTCAGTATGAGGGAAGAACTGACAGAACTGGTCTATGATTTGAAGTTAGAAGTGTACAAGGGAGAGAAAGAAATTCAAAATGTTTCCAAAGCTTTAAAACAGGAATAGAAATACCATAAAAAGAAACATGAGACAGTAAACCATTACTAATGTTTCCAACAACTGAAATGTTTCTAAACCAAAATTCTCTTTATCTTTATTTAACACAATGCGATAAAACAACAGCAACCCAAAGGTACAGCCAATTTCTGCGACTGAATATAAACAGCATTCGTGCTTGAATATTATGAAGAAACATCTTATACTAAAGCATAAACCATAGTCCATCATAAATCTACATGAATTAGTAACTACTTGACCCAAATCCCTGTCACTGTTCTTTTTATACAGAGGACTCCCATTATTTGAATTTCCATACATTTCATACTTAAAATAAACAGTTTGAGACCTAGTTAATTATTCTGCCTAGTGAACTATATAAATAAAGCAATGCATGTTGGGATATAGATTCTCAATAGGCTAATCAACAGACTAGAAACTGTAAATTGCAAAACTGAGTTACTATCAAATCTTTTATACATAAATACGGACTCATACCTTCCTTTCCTATGAATCTCCAACACAGTAATCAAATTTTGAAAAAATAAAAACTATAAAATACCAAACTAAACAAGTTTCATGAGTTTCTTAGTTACCTTTACTTTATCTCTTCTCAAGCAACAGAATATACAATTTTCATTAAAAGTCCAATCAGAAATGCTTTCAGGTTCACAGTCTGCAAAAACAGTAGGAATAACAAATTAATAGTCACAAAAGAATTTTTCAGAAAATGACAATTTAAAAATATTATTTTAAAAACAAAAGGCCCTCACTAAGTTAGTAGACAGGCTTCTTATTTGTTACAATTCCTAACAATAATTGCTCAATAGTTAATATACCTTATTCATACGTATATTTGCATTATCAACTAAACACAAAAAGATGCTGATATGGATATAGCTTCAATCCGCATAAAATTGTCAATTACAAGGAGACTGAGGCTTAAATCATCAAGGTATCAATATGTCACCAGGATGATTTTGAAATACCAAAAAAAGATTTTGAATACCTTTAAATAAACTGAGATCTTTTAATAATGCAGGTCCAAACAGCCCTTCAAGAATACTTTCAAATCCTGAAAGGATGAAAAAAAAATCCATTATTACAATGATATTCCCTATAGTAATTTAATATTAACCTGTTACATGAAAAAACAATGGTGTTTTCTTCCAGTTCTCAAGGATCCCCAGATTATTATTAAAAGGATGCTGAGAAAAGAGTGTCAAAGACGAATCTAAAATGAACATTTGCATTTTTGTCAATGATTAACATTCAATACAAATTCAGAGCACATTCAAGAACAATACAAAACAGACAATGCTAGAAATAACTAATGAAGGAATGGAAATTCACAGGTTCTCTTGCATGATACGAAATCCCAATATCTCTTTACATAAACTCTCAAACTCAAATTTTAAAAGTAACCTTTTAGTTTTTACTTTACTTAAAAGAAACTACTTCAAACTACGTCTGAATTAATCTAAATAGCATGTTTCTGAATATCAACTGAGCAATAGATTTTTCAAGCTAATAGTTTTTTTTAAGGAAAATTCTCAGAGAACATCATCTATATCACCAAATAGCCATAATAATATTTTAAAATAAAAATACACTTTTGTAGTTATTTCACATTGCCACAATAATCCACTAATTATATATACGAAAAAAACTGATGTTTAAACCATTATCACCTTCTACCAGTATAAAGCAGAAAATGGAAATAAAAACCACTTTCTGATTCATTATCTCAAATAACTGCTTATCAATGCTATTAAAAACAATTAAAAATACCTTTGCTATCTTCCAGTTTTCTATTGGTTAATAGGAGAGTAAGGAGGAAAAGAAACATAACAGAAATAATGGATCAGAGCAGTGGTTCCAAACTATGTGTCATGGACCTCATTGGGAGCTCAAATAGTTACAAGGGGTCCATGAATCCACATGCACTTTAAACATGACCTTTAGAAAGAATTAGAATGTCTTCTTCATTCGGTGTACATACTACTTTTCAAAAGCATAGAAATGTTATTAGAATTAAGAAAACATAAGTGTTACTGAACTCCTAATAGTCTGAGGCACTATATATTTTGTCACATAATCTACTATCGCCTAAGGGTTTATAATTTTTTTTGAAGCACTAATTTAAAATATTATAGCCAGAGGGATACATGAGGTCCACAAACAGGTAGCATTTCCTTACCATAAATTCAATCACTATAAAAGGTTTGGAAGGTAAGGGATCAGATAAAATGGTCCCTAGAAACAGTATTTTATCTGGTTATAAGAGTAACATTGTAATTTTAGAGATTTCTTTGTTCCTAATATTAAGCCATCATTTTCAATAGACGAATCTGTAGAGTCTGTGTTGTCTATAGGTGCAAGCCCCTGGTCTCTTAGGAACCAGGCCACACAGCTGGAGGTTAGCAGCAAGCTAGTGAAGTGTCATCTGTGCTTGCAGCCACTCCCCAGCACCAGCATCACCACCTCTGCTTCACCTCAGATCACGAAGCATTAGATTCTCATAGCAGTGTGAACCCTACTGTGAAACGCACATGCTAAGGATCTAGGTTGCTTTTTCTTTATGAGACTCTAATGCCTAATGATTTGAGGTGGAGCTGAGGTGATGCTAGCGCTGGGGAGTGGCTGCAAATACAGATTAGCATTAGCAGAGAGGTTTGAGTGCACAGAGACCATATAAATCAACCGCTTGCAGACTCATATCAAAACCCTATCAGTGAGCGGAAGTGACAATTAAGCTGCATCTGGTGGCAGGCTTTGTAGAGGCAAGTGAGTTGATGTACTTCAATTGGACAGCTGCATCTGGTGACATGCTTTAAGCCAGAATCCGACACTTATTTTAGTCCATGTGTGGCCTACCCATTATTTTATTTACCACTTCCATTGTGCCCCTCTCCGGCACTGTGCACTTGTCTCAGTCACAGTTTTGAAAAGTCCCCAAGCTAACCCTAGCCAAAATGAGCAAAATAAAAAGATCACTGGAAAGCTTCTTTGAAAAGGGGAAAGATCCAATTATGAAACATCAGAAGACTCTTAAGACTGCTGATAAAAAAGCTGCATTTAAAAGAAAGCACCAAGAGTCCTCCTTAAATTATAGGTTCACAGCAACAGGTGATTCATATTCTCCAAGCCCGCTTTGTATAGTGTGTGGTGACCAGCTATCCAATGAAGCCCTGAAATCTTCAAAACTACTTTGCCACATGGAGACCAAGCACCTTACATTAAAAGACAAGCCTTTGGAGTTTTTCAAAAGAACAAAACATGAACACGAAGAACAGAAACAATTATTGAAGGCCACCATTTCATCAAATGTGTCTGCACTGACAGCATCATTCTTAGTGGCTAACTGCATTGCTAAAACTAAGAAGCTGTTTAATTAAGTTGGTGAAGAGTTGATCCTGCCTGCTGCTAAGGACATTTGTCGTGAACTTTTAGGAGCGGCTGCCGTTCAAAAAGTGGCATGTGTTCCTCTTTTGGAGAGCACCACAGCTAGATAAACTGATGAAATAGCAGAGGATGCTGAGGCACAACTGTTAGAGAGGATTAATGAGTCACCGTAGTATGTAATCCAGGTTGCCGAGTCTACTGATTTGACAAGGCAACAATGCTTTTTTCTGTGCAATATACTTTTCAGGAGGATGTGCATGAGGATATGTTATGTGCACTTTTATTGCCAATCAATACCACAGCTGCAGAACTATTCAAGTCTTTGAATGATTATGTATCAGGAAAACTGAATTGCTCATTTTGTGTTGGTACATGCATGGAAAGAGTGGCTGCCATGACTAGATGGCTTTCTGGTTTCACCACTCGGGTCAAAGAGGTCACTTCTAAATGAGTCTACGCGCTATATCATCCATAGAGAAATGCTGGCTAGCCAAAAAATGTCACTGGAACTTAATAACGTGTTACAGGATGTGATTAAAATTATCAACCACATTAAAGTACATGCCCTTAACTCATGTCTGTTCACACAGTTCTTTGAGATGGACGCAGAGCACACACATCCTCTCTCATACACAGAAGTGAGATGGCTTTCTAAAGGAAGATCATTGGCCGGAGTTTTTGAGTTATGAGAGTCAATCCAGAGATTTCTTTTAGAAAAACAGTCAACACTAGCAGCACATTTCAGTGACACAGAATGGGTCACAAAACTTGCTTACTTGTGTGACATATTCAACCTGCTTAACCAACTCAACCTGTCACTTTAGGGGAAAAAAATTGTGTTCAAGTTGGCAGATAAAGTGGGTGCATTCAAAGCCAAACTAGAATTATGGGGGTGAAGAGTAAACTCTGGGATTTTTGACATCTTTCAAACATTAGCAGAGATTGTGAAAGATACTGAACCAGGGTCTTCTTTCTCCCAGCTGGTGCCTGATCACCTGTCTCAGCTTTCAAAAGAGTTTGAGCATTACTTCCCAAACACAAAAGACCTCTGAACTAGAAAAGAATGGATCTGCGACCTGTTTGTGAATAAGCCAGGTGAATCAACTTTGTCCAGGCTAAAAGAGGATCAACTGATTGAGACTGCAAATGACAGTGGCCCAGTGGCCTTAAAAGTATGTTTGAGACAACTCAAATCTCCATACATTCTGGATTAATGTCAACACAGAATATCCTAAAATTGCCACAAAAGTACTGAAAAGCCTCCTTCCATTTTCAACATTCTATTTTTGTGAACCAGGGTTTTCTGCAGCGACAGCAACCAAAACGAGATTATGGAGTTGACTGGACATAAGAAACAGACTTTGGGTATCACTGTCTCCCATTACTCCCAGATGGAGCCACTTAGTTGCAGGAATACAAGCTCAGGGCTCCCCACTGATTATGCATTATGGTGAGTGGTATAATTATTTCATTATATGTTACAATTTAATAACCGAAATAAAGTGCACAATAAATGTAATAAATGTGAATCATACCAAAAACACCCCCCATCCCTGTGGAAAAATTGTCTTCCATGAAACCAGTCCCTGGTGCCAAAAAGGTTGGGGACCGCTGGTCTACACTGTAGTTAGAGAGTTGATTTCTCTATAATATTTTCTAAATACTAGATTTTCCATTTATAATTAATGAGTAACTATTTTTCAACTCTCCTTAGTTCTTCCCATCAAAATTATTTCAATAACATTAGCAAAAATCAAACTACTTAAGCAAATTTAAGTATCTATGACTGTTTATTATTTGCCTACCATAATTAAAACATTTTCCACTACATCACTATGGCTGTTCTTACACTACTAGGGAGGAGAAAGGGTGGTACTCAGGGTTTTGAGAGTGGGGAGTTGGTGGTAAGAGAATGAGAAGGAATTGCTAGATACTGTATCTCGGCAAACTACGTATTCTCAACATTAGCTTTTAAAAAAACATCCCATAGGCTGCCCCCAACTCTACAGCCCTTCTACCCACCCCCCAAAAGGAACTGATTTCACAAATGTTAATGAAAGTATTTCAATATTTTGAAAGTACCAAGTACACACTACAAATAGCTAAAGGAGATTACAGGTGGCTCTTATCCTGAAGAGCAAATCTAATATGCTTTTCACCTGGGTTTAAAGAAATTCTAAGAAATTCCAAATGTGCGTGCTAAGCATAAATTCCTGAAAAGGGGAAATGTAAATACAGTAAGAAATAATACTGGGAAATAAAGCAAATAAAAGCTCACGGAGATAAAATTTTAAATATTAACAAAGGATAACAGAATATGGAAGAATAAGAAAAGAGTAAGAACTTCATCAATAACACAGAGACAACAAAAATCGAATCATAGATCAAAAAGCAGTGAAAGGGAAAGATTAAAAGAAATTAAACGAGAAAAAATATGGTCATAAATGAATGCAAAGATTTAACCACAACTAATTTTGATCAAAACAGTAACTGTAAACAAGCCACTCCTCTTTTGCTCATATCTGTAACAATACATTAAACCTCACAAATATTGATCTGACACTGTAACGCTGTATTTTGCCACCCTCTGTTAACTGAATTTAATGTCACTCAGTTTTATTAATATTAAATATTGAATTTAGCAGTTGCATAGCAACAAGGAATGTCTCATGTGCTATGCTTGACATTAACAAAAGGCAAATAAGGAAAGAACAAATATATTCAAAATTTATACCATGATCTCATAGAAAAGCCATGAAAATCAATAACAAAATGCCACGGAAAATTAAATAAATACTGAAAAAGAGAGCCAGGTTATTATGTTCAATCATTAGAGCTTAAAAAGCACCTTTATGTAACATATTACATATAAAGAAGTATTAATAATTTTATTGGACATGACCACTTTCCAAAATTCCTGTCCAGTAATACAACTGGTCTCAAAGCTGGTCTCAACACTCTTCTTCATTGCAACCTGCACTGTTGTCTTCAAATTGTATTCCTAAAACACTGCTTTAACAATGCTACCATCTGTTTAGAAAAATTCTATTTTGTTTAAGAAACAAATCCTAAATTCTTAAGTCCAGCAATCAAAGCTGCTTATAATCTGACCCCAAACCTAATGTTACCGCAGCCTTATTTCACAAACTAACCAGCTCATTCTCACAGCTCTAGTCGGCTTGGCATTTTATTGTCATTGTTTCAACCTCCTAATATTGTCTTAAGTCTTTGTATCTCACCTATGCCCAAATAAATCACCTTCTTCAATGTACTCTTTCAATTTGTTCAACAAATATATATTTGCTTATTCAACATACCCTGAGAGCCTACCGCCTACCAGGGACAGTGGCAGGCACCGAGTAGGCGGTGGCGAATAGACATGATGCCTGCTCTCATGGAGCTTGGTTTCCAGTTTTCTCATCCTAAGATGTCACACTTCACTGTCTTTGCAAGTATTCTGTAAAACAAAATTTGTTATAGGCTATCTAAACTGTTGTATTTTTTAAAATATGTTATGTCTTCCCTCCTCAAGGAGATTTAATGCTCCAGAAAGGCTAGGAAGGTGGTCTTGATTCCTATGACGTTTCTTTTATTGGGGTTTCTACATACATGGTTTTTAGCTTCTGATTCAAAGCTCTCAAAAACAAAAGATAGAATATTGAAACTTCTTACATATTTCCCTCTTCAATCTAAATCAGAATTTCTACTCCATTTCTAACCAAGGGGAAAGGCAGGTTATGGAAAGTAACAGGATAGGAACATATCAAATACATAATCAACTAAGGTAAACAAAATAGTTTGTACTTTTGAAATGAAAATTTTACAAACAGGATGAAAAACTGGTTCATGGTCTCGAGAACCTCTGCTCTCAGATAACCAGTAGAGAAATTAGCAATATGAGAGACAAAGAGGTGCTGAAGAAAAACAAGGAGCATATCAGAGCAATTACAAGAAAACTACATTTATTAAGAGTTCTCTCTCTGAGCATCTGCTCCTGGCCCACTTACTCTGAGGAACCCATTTGCTGGCCCACGTATCATCCCCAAAATAACCAAGCAAAAACACTGATGAAAAACACCTGACCAGACATACTGAAGAAAAACAATAATTTAATTACAGCTAATGGTCCAAATTGAAATAGAATTAATAAAGAAAAAATACCAGAATTTGAAGAAAAATTATAAATAGTATTTCTACTGTTTCCAGGAACAGCATTTAAAAAAACAAAAAACAAAAACAAAAAACAAAACAAAAAAAAAACAAAAAGCAAGCTGCTCTGAAAAAAAGAGTGGAGAATAAGTTTGGGGAAGGGAAAAGAAAAAAAAAGAACTGCCTAAATAACCACACAGAGGTATTGATTAGGAAAATATACAACCAATTAGTGATTTAGAAAACCAACTTAAGAAATGTCTTTACAATATACAGTGAATATGAAGACACAGAAATCATGAGAAAAAGATTAGAGATGAGGAAGTGGCCAGGATATTTGCTATCTGTAAAACAGGATTTCCAAAATAAGAAAAAGCAAAGAATATAAGGGAAGGAAATTTAAATTAAAAAAAAAAAAAATGCCTGGGTGTAAGTGGGAGAAGGAAAGAAAGAAAACTTCCTAATGTTGAATACTGTCTTGAGTCTTCATTATGTAATGGGCTCTGACAAGTACTGAGACAGAATACTGGGGAGGGAGCAGGGGGAGCAGTACATACACACAGAACTCTCCAGGTAAAATAACTGAATTTTAAGAATAAAAGTGTAAAAGCTCCAAATAAGGGGATTTTTTACTTAATTTTACTTAAAATAAGAAAAGATTTAGACTGCCAGTTATTTCATCAATAAAAGTAAATCCAAGATCCAATAGAGCTTTGTTTACAAAAATCTGAAAATTAAAAAAAAATTTGTAGCTAATCTATTATTCACCAATATGGGTAAGAGAAAGAAATTACTAGATATGCTCTGATTTGAAAAGTGGGACAGACATTCACTCTGGAGTATGAGTTACATAAAGTAGTTCAGCTAACTAAAAATGACCTAGAACATAAGACTCCCAAAAAGGGGAAAATATACTATTTGTATAAAAAATGTGGTAAGCAATATACCAGTGAAACTATTAGTGAAGTATAAATAGTTGTTACTAATGCAGGATTTTAGTTTAATACAATGGATAAGAAAGGCTTCTTTAAATAGATGAAACAAAATATAAACTTAAAAATTAACTATTTAAGAATAACATCCCCAAATTACAACAAAATCTTAGGTGAAGAATATGCTTAAGTAAAATAAGTTAAATTAAGACCAAGTGTGTATGTGGGGTGAGGGAGCAATCTGTAATAGTTATTAATTTTTGATATTGATAAGGAAATGTAGGCTTAAAATAACTTTGCTTAAATGTATGGGTAAAGCTGAAGAATCTCTAAATCACCAGAGGATGTTATTAAAAAAGGTCAACTGTAAAAGTAAATAAAATTGAAAACTAAACAAAAAGCAAGGATACTATACAGGATACAGAAAAAATAATTCCAGGAATAATACCGAATATGCACATGTTACAATACATGTTAACTGACTGAATTAACTAAGTAAAAGAGAAAAAAATTATCAGGGCATAATATACAGTTTATAAACACTCAAAGTGACATAGATATGATGCAATTGCAGAGGCAGGCAAAGATATGAGAAAAATGTAGAAAAGGAAGAAAAAGAACAATAGGTAGCAATAACAATATAAAAGAATTCAAAGATAACTGCATAAAACAAAATTGAAGAATTTTTCTACTACTAACAGGGTAATCTACTGCATAAGGAGAACAGACTTATAATTTTTTTCTTATTGTATCTCTGTTTGAGTTTGGCATCTGGCCTCCTAGAAAGAGGTGAGATAAATTCCCTCTTTTTCTACTTTCTGGAAGAGGAGATAGAAAGTTGGGAAGACCTCTTCCTTAAAACTTGCGATAAACTCACATATAAAACCATCTGGGGTTATTTTCTTTGAGAAAAGAATTTTACCTATTAAACTTATTTAATAGAGAACAACTGAAGCTTTTTATCTCTTTTTAAGTTGGTTTCTGGCAAGTGTTATTTTTTCTGAATTTCAAAATTATTGGCATGTGATTTTTCCTTATCTTTTTTTAATTGTGGTAAAATATGCATAACGTAAAATCTACCATTTAGCCATTTTTAAGTATGCCATTAAATATATTTACGTTGTACCATCATTCATCTCCAGAACTTTTTAATCTTTCAAAACTGAAACACCATACCCATTACATAACTCACTACCCTCAGCTCTGCCAAACACCATTGTATTTTTTGTCTCTATTAATGTAACTGCCCTAATTATCTCTTAAATAGAATCATACAGTATTTGTCATTTTGTAACTGGCTTACTTCACTTAGCATAATGTCCTCAAAGCTGCAGTATGTAACAGGATTTCCTTCCTTTTTAAATATGAATGATATTGCATTGATGCATAAATCTTATTTTGTTTATCCATTCATCCACGATGGACATTTGGGTTGCTTCCATCTTCTAGCTAGTGTAAATAATGCTGCTATAAATCCCTTATCTTTTAAATGTCTTCTTTACCTGTAATTATAGTCTTCCTTTTCATATTATGTGTTTTTTTTTAATCTCTTGATGAATCTTAGCAATCTTGCCCCCCAAAAATCCACTTTTGACTTTTTTTGATCTCTATCTTATCCTTGTTTTTCTGGTTTACCAATTTTCACTCCAAGTTTCATTACCTTTCTATTTTCTTTGGGTTTATTCTGTTGTTCTTTCTCTAACTTATGACAGAAGTTTAGTTCACTTACTTTGAGGTATTCTTCTTAAACAAAGAATCGAGTATAGGAATGATTTTAAGAGAAATAAACCTTTAATTATTTTACATTATAAAGTAATCTAGAATATCTAAAATGTAGTATAGCCATATAATGGAATATCATTACAACGTGAATGAATTTCAAAACATCATGCTAAGTGAAAAAGGCCAGAAATAAAAGACCATATATTATGTCCAGAAAAGACAAATCTATAGAGACAAAAAATAGATTGGTGGTTTCCTAGGGTTGGCAGTGAAATAGGAATGACTGTAAATGGATACATTTCTTTTTGAGGTGATGGAAATATTCTAAAATTAGATTGTGCTGATGGTTGCACAACTCTGTAAATATAATAAAAATCAGTGACTTGTACACTTAAAAAGTGAATTATAAGGTGTGTAAATTAGTAAAGCTGTTAACAAAATAATCTATGCATATTTTATAAATATTTGTAATGTTTTAAGAAAATCTGGCTTATTAGTCAGCCCTGTAATTCTAATAGGTAGAGCTGAATAGCTGATTTAAACTTGTGATTTTAGGTTGAAATCTTAAGTAATACAAACTTAAGTTTGTATTAGAATACTTCATACAACTTAAGAATAATCACATTTATAATTTTAAATGATTAGATTTACAAGATTTGACTAGGAAGCTTTTCTTTGTTAAACCAAAATTTATTGTTAAATAAGAATTTTAATTTATAGTTATAGATTAAAATATTTTAAGAAATTAAACTAAAATCAAGTTTGTTAAAATTAGAGTAATATCTGTATTTAGAACTAGGTTTTAAATTTATATACACAAAGCCACTCTAAAGATTATTTTTAAAATCTCACATTTAATAACAAGAACAAAATCAAGTGTTTATACAGAATTCGGCAGTGTGGGACTACAGGAGATATGTTTGAAATACATGCCCTGACATAAGCTTTACACACATTTCTGCTACCATGCAATACTGATTATTCTCCAATCTCTCTTATCTCTTGCCCCAGACCTTATTTCTAATTGCCTGCTTCACATCATCACCAAGATATCCCAAATACCTCAAAAAGTCCAAATCAAAATTGTTCTATTCCTTTTCCCTCATTTCAACCAGTAATTCCTCCTGTATTCCTTACAAAAAAAATGGCATCACTAACCCCTTCCTCTGCAAGTCATTCAGGTTACAAATCTCAGTCAGTCATGATCTCACACTTTCCTTAAGTCAGTCACCAATCTTCTAGTCACTGAGTCCTATTCATTCTAATTCAAAAAGATCCATCCAAATTTATTCTCTTTTCCATCCCTAAATTCAGGTCTTCACTACTTCTTATACCTTAATGATTGCAGTAAATGTCATTCATGTGGATATTAACAGCAGTTATCATTAACTGAGCCCTTAGTACCTCTGTCAGGTACATCATACCCATTTTAACAAAAGCTTCAGAGGAACACCATAAATCAGGTATTATTATTACCTATTACAGATAAGAAAACTGAAAATCAAAGCAACTAAATTTTTCATATGACTACAAAGAGGCAGAGCATGCCAAGGTTTAAAACCAGGCCTGTGGTTCTAAAGCCCAGGCTCCTCTTAGTTCATATTACTGATAACATTTCTTCTCTTTTAATTCACCTTACTATTTCAACATCCCCATATACCAACGTCTCCACTAGAATTCATCCTTCACACTGCTGCCAAGTTTCTTCCATTTTTTCATGGTTTTAAAAACCTCTGATGGCTTTCCCAACAATACTGAAGACTTCAAATTCCTGGATGACGTGCACGGTTGCTGAGGGTCTGTCTAGTCTCAAACTACCTTTTCAGTTTCCCCTGCCATCCTTTTCTGTCTACATAAACTATGCTCTGGCCAGACTGATTTATCAATCATTACATACATGTCAGAGCTTCCATGCCTTTTAAGCACGGCCTGTCCTCTTCCTAAAATGTTCTCCTGCAACCCTCAATCTAGTTAATTCTAAGGCATCCCTTACTTCATCCCTCAAACCCCAGGCAAAGTCAGGAACATTCTTATCAGTGCTAAAATTGTACTACTTATAAACTATAAATTTTGGGGGGCATTTTAACCACTAGATTTTGAGCAAAGAACTGGAGCCTGTTCATCTTTTTAAGATCAGCCTGATTCTTTAACTGCAACTTCCTAATTCCTATATCCTTATTATCTGAGTGGTTTGAAATTTTATAATGACTCCATTTGTGTGTCTGACATGTTGAAGACTCAAAGAAATAAAGTAAATAAAACAGAAGGGTAATTGGTATCTGATGGAAAAAGGATGGTTTTCTTTTCCTGCTCAATCAAGCTCCCTGTTATCTATGAACTAAAACCAGAACATAATTAATGGCTTGCTTTGCTGGCCCAGAAGAGAAATGACAGGACACTTTTTGTGTGTGCAAAGCTGTAACCACAGCAAAGACAGAAATAAATTGAGAAAGATGAAGTCCTGAAAAATAGTGGTATTAATACACTGAAAAAAAGAAAGAATATGTATTGAGTAGTTGAAACATTACTAAAACAATTTCATAATTATATTTATGTACATAACGCCATAAATGAGGTTCTAAGATGTTAAGTAACCAAAATCACAAAGATAGTAAGCAGTGAGGTCAGATGAATTTAGTTCTTTGGACATCCAAGGGCAGTTTTGGTTAATTTTTCCTGTTACAGCAAACTGTCTTAGGTAGAGTAATTATGCTAAAAAGAAGCCATTTAAATGCAAATCTGAAGTTGATTAGGAATGAGTCAATTATACCATGAGTTCACAATCTGTGGGCCATAATTCCTGAGAGGAGCTCAGTCATTACAAGGTCAGTAAATCCATATGAGCACTGTTTGTAAATTAAATAAAAATGGACTTACATATATAGCCACTACTTTTCTGAATGCTATGAACAAAATACATATTTATTTAAAAAGCATCACTGAATTCAAAATAGCCTTTTGTCATATATTTTCTCAAAGATACTAAAAATACAATACAATGTGGGAGATAACAATTTATTTTGCTTTTATAGATTAGTAAAGTGAAAATGTTTTCTATTGTTTCTGAGCCTCTTTTCTTGGTGGACTATATTTACTAAGTGTTTACTATGATTCAGGCACTAGGGATGCAGCAGTGAACAACACAGACAAAAATCCCTATCTTGGAACTTTAATTCTCTCACGGGATACAAATGATAAAAATAATAATAATGATAAATGTGTGATAAGGATAAGCAGAAGTAGTAATGGTTAAAAAATACAGCAGAGTAGAGGGACAACAACAACAACTAAGTCCTGATAAACCCTGACTGATAACACTGAGAACTGCAGAGGAGGGACTGAGTAGGGAAGAGAATTTTTAGAAAGGTCAGAAAAAGATACTAGGAGACAATATTTTTGAACACTGAATGAAGTGAAGAAGCAAGCCATATAGATATCCAGGACAGGAACATGCTAGGAAAAGGGAACAACACTGAAGCAATCAGTATACGGCAGGGGTCCCCAAACCCCAAGCTGAGGATTGGTATCTGTCTGTGGCCTGTTAGGAAAAGGCCACACAGCAGGAAGTAAGTAGTAGGCAAGTGAGCCAAGCTTCCTCTGTATTTGCGGCCAGTGCTAGTAGCATCACTGCCTCAGCTCCACCTCAGACCAGCAGGCATTAGATTCTCATAGGAGTATGGGTCTTTGGTGCCAAAATGGTTGGGGACCACTGGTGTATGGTATAAAGTATGGTATATATTTGAGAAACAGCAAAAAGTTGATTCTGTCTGAGCATGGTAAGTAAGATAAAATCTAGGAGATGAGATCAGAGATCCAGGGGCAAGACCATGGTGAAAATATTAGATTTTGAACTTAATAGAAATCCACTAGATTTACATTATATTGTTTAAGATTTCCAGGTGGATGCGTGGAGAACTGATTATGAGGAATGCATTATTAGAGGGCTATTACAATAGTTTAGCAAGAGATAATAGTGACTTGAACTAGAGTGGCAGTAATGGATGTAGGTTCTGTGTACAGTTCAAGAACAGCAATATGAAGGTCTAAAACAATATATGACCAAGTCTTTAAAATCACTACAGGAAAAATAAGATATAAAGAAATATTAGAACAAGGAATTCCTTTTGATAAGTGTAGAATAAATTTTAAAATACTCCTTATGACAACTTTAAGGAGAATGTAACCAATCTGAATTCTCGACTAAAATCCCTTTCAAGAAACTTTTAGCATTCTAATGCTAGGACTTAAATGATGAGTCAACAAACTATTAAGAATGCCATTCTAAAAAGATTTATTGTTATGTGCTAAGCTTAAAACACTCTGAATCCAATTCTGAGAGCTTATGTAATTATACAAATATTCAAATAAAGTGATATTCTAAATAACTGTAAAGCATTGAAATTCCTTAAATTAAGTACTGAAACCAAAATAATGTATTTATTTAAGGAAATTTTCCCAAAAAGTCTATAAAGATTTATAGCAAACCTCTAGTTGCTCAGTGATAGGTTTATAGATGGGACCAAACTATTCAGGGTAACATGTAAAAATAATATAAAGAGCTAAATAAAATATATGGATATTTTATCCACATAGTGAATAAAATTTGTATAAGTGATGTATACACACACACACACACACACACACACACACACACACACACACAATATCCATGCATCCATCTCTCCCCTCCTCCTTCCCCAATTGCACAGCTAAGCTCAAAAGATTGTAAGAAAGTCGTCCAGTGCCAAAAATGGAGGAGAATCTGGAAGACAGAGCTAAGAGAGAGCTGACATAGTGAATAGATGATAATTAGTATGGGTAACCTAGGAACTTGGGTTTTAGCACTCTTGCCAAGACAAGAGAGAGGCCTTAAAGGGGCTGAAAATGAGACTCTTGCATAAAAGCTAGAGTAATGCTAAGGTGGATCCACTGACCTGCCACAGCAGCATCTGGCAATTTGTTCCCTAGAAATGTAAACTACTGGACTCTAACTCGGATCTACTGAATCAGAATACAATCTCTGGGAATGGGGCTCAGGGATCTTAGTTTTAACACGCTTTCCAGGTGATTTTATGCTTAGTAATGTTTGAGAACTGCTGTCCCAGAAAAACTGTACCTCAGGTACAGAAAGGACTGACTGGGGAAAAATCCACCCATTGACTGGCAAAGGGAGTCTTTCTCTTCCTAGGTAAAAAGAAGGTAAAGGAGTCTCCCTGGATAAACTGAATCCCTTGCTTTGCTTTGCATAGGTTTGGAATCCAAATATATGCTACTTCAGCAGTTTTCAAACATTTTAGGATCACTTTATACGCTTAGAAATTATTGAGTGCCCTAAACAGCATTTGCTTATGTGGTTATACCTACTGATATTTGCTGTATTTGAAATTAAAAGACAATTTTAAAACCTAAAAACACACAAGACTCACATTCCATTAGCTATTGGAATGATAATATCACGATATCCCATTGCCCCTGGAAAACTCCATTAGTGAGAGAATACAGAATGAAAAGTCAAACAACATCTTAGTGTTCTTATGAAAATAACTCTGACCTCCTGGACCCCCAGAAGTCCCTGGGTCACACTTTGAGAACCACTGCACTATTGAAATTATGTAGGAATACCCTAGGAAGAAAATTAACAAAATTAGTCCTCTAGGTTACTATAGGAGGATACTCAGCAGAAGCAAATGCAAACCTTTTCTAGATCTGCCCACACAAGATTCCTATAGGAAAAAAATAAGCCATGTTAAACACGTGCCTGCCCACAATTTAAAAAATCCATAAAACTTACAGAAAACAATCCATCAAAAGAAAGAATGAGTAAACAATAAACAGGATTAAAGCCCCAAGAATTTAAAAATGTTAACTATATGTTTGTTAGAATTACAAATTAGATAAATTACGTATTTAATAAGACTGTAGCCTGTTTAAGCATTTAAAATGTTATGTTATAATCACAGTATACATATTATACTATTTTATATGTGAACTGTGTATACCACTGTTTAAAAACTTACACAGAGCAATTCATTTTTAAGAGACTACCACTCGAGAAAATGAGGACAAACACAGACTGGGAGAAAATATTTGCAAAAGATACATCTGGTAAAGGACTGTTATCCAAAACATACAAAAACAATTAAAATTCAGTAAGAAAATGAACAACCTGATTTAAAAAGAGGCAAAAGACTTGAACGGACACCTCAACAAAGAAGATATACAGATGGTAAGTAAGCATATTGAAAAGATTTTCAACATTATATGTCAAGTGCAAATTAAAATACCATTACACACCTATTAGAATGGCCCAAATCCAAAACACCAAATGCTGACAATAAAGTGGAGCAACAGGAACTCTCATTCAAAGACAATGTGGCATTTCCTTCCAAAACTAAACATACTTTCACTGTACAATCCAGCAATTGTATTCCTTGGTATTTACCCAAATGAACTGAAAACATGTTCACACAAAAACCTGCACGCAGATGTTCACAGCAGTTTTACTCATAACTCCCAAAACTAGGAAGCAACCAAGATGCCCTTTAGGGAGTGAATGGATAAACAAACTGGTACATCCAGTCAGTGTAATATTATTCAGTGCTAAAGAGATATGAGCTTTCAAGTCATTAAAAGGTATGAAAGAAACATAAATGCATATTGCTAAGTTTGAAACAAGCTGACCTGTGAAAGATGAGAAAGGCTACATACCATGTGACCCCAAGGCTAACTAACCTATGATTCCAACTATGTAACATTCTGAAAATGACAAAACTATGGAGACAGTAAAAAAGATCAGTGGTTGCCAGGGATCGAAAGGGAGGACAGAAAGGATGAATAGGCAGAGCACAGAGGATTTTTTGAGCAGTGAAACTATTCTCTATGATACTACAATGGTCGATACATGTGTCAAAATCCATAGAATGTACAATGCCAAGCATGAATCCTAATATAAACTATGGACGTTGAGTGATAATGACAGGTCAATCTAGGTTCATCAATAGTAACATCCTATTGTACTTCCAGATGTAAATAGTGAGGAGGTTATGCATATAAGGGAACTCTATGTACTCTGCACTCAAATTTTGCAGTGAACCTAAAACTGCTCTTAAAAAATGAAGTTTATTAGTTAAAAAAAGAAACACTACTTATCAAGTTTTGGTGTTGTATCCAAGAAAAATATTGACAATTATTTGGAAGGCTATTAAAATATTTCTCCCTTTTCCAACACTTCTGTTGTTTGAGGCTGGATTTTCTTCATATTCTTCGACCAAAATAACATTATGCAACAATTGAATGATAAATATAGATGATAATAATAATAATCCAGTTATCTTCTATTAACCTAAATGTTAGAGAAATCTGCAAAATGTAAAAACAATGTTCCTCTTCTCGGTTAATATATATTTTTGGAAACAATAATTCTCACTAAAATGTTATAATATGTTAATAGGTTGGTTACTGTAATTTACAAATAAATTATTAATGCAGGAATTCTTCAAACGGGTCTCAAAGACCAAAAAGTTTAAGAACTGCTTCTCTACAGCAGAAGTCTGCAAGCCCTGGTTCATGGCCTGTTAGGAAACTGGCCACATAGCAGGTGAGCAGCAAGCTGCCAGCAAAGTTTCACCTGTTATTTACAGCCGCTCCCCAGGCTAGCATCACCACCTCAGCTTCACCTCAGGTATGAGGCATTAGATTCTCACAGGAGTGTGAACCCTACTGTGAACTGTGCATGCAAGGGATCTAAGGTTGCTTGTCCCTCATGAGAATCTAATGCCTGATGATCTGAGGTGGAGCTGAGGCGGTGATGCTAGAGCTGGGGAGCGGCTGCAAATACAGGTTAACATTATCAGAGAAGCTTGACTGCACAGAAACCATAATAAATCAATTGCTTGTGGACTCATATCAAAACCCTATCAGTGAGTGGCCAGTGACAATTAAGTTGAATCTGGTGGGAGGCTTTATAGTGGCAAGTGAGTTGATGTACTTCACCTGTAGTTGTCATGTCTTCTTAATCTCCTTTAGCTTGTGGAGAAGTCCTCTGAGAGGTTGTAAGTATTTGATTCTGCATTATAGTGAACTATGTAGCTATTTTATTATATATTACAATGTAATAACAGAAATAAAGTACATAATAAATGTAATGTGCTTGAATCATCCCCAAATCTGACCCCTACCACCAGTCCGTGGAAAAACTGTCTTCCATGAAACTGGTCCTTGGTGCCAAAACTGTTGGGGACCAATGTTCTACAGCATCAAATTCAATCAATAGAAGTTCTATAGGAAGACAGAAATCAGCATATCAATTTAATTAAATTAGTGCTATCCAAAGAAGAGACTACCTTGAAAAATAATGATTTATCAAATACTGAAATGGGGTAACAGATTAGATGGTTTTTAAGAGGACATTTCCACTATAACAATCTATAAAATATAATGGTACTACAAATACTGGCTAATAATCTCAAATGAAATACCATTATTTCACAACTGAAGAGTAGACTTGATATTTGCTATATACCATATTTATAAACAGCATATATAAATTAAAACATACTGCATATTAAATCTACTGCAATAATAACAGCTTACATTCATTAAGCTGTGTTCTAAAACTCGACATTCATTACTTTATGTAATCTTCACAACAATCCTGAGATAGGTACTATTACTATTCCCCATTTATACTCAGATACTGAGGTCAAACAAGTACAAGAAAAACTAGGATTCAAATTTAAATATTCTCCTCTTGAGAGCTGGGCAGACCATTTCTTTCCATAAAAGGCCAGACAGCAAGTATTTTAGGTGTCGCAAGCCATGTGCAGCCTTGGTCCCTGCCTTAAAACAGAAACCCTTCACAAAAAAATCTTTAGGTCTTGGGCCTTACAAAAACAAATCGCAGCACATACCAGCCTTTCTCAACCATGTTCTCTGAAAGAATTAAGCCCAAATGCCATAAAACACTCTTACACGTCATGAATTTACTTCTCTTCTATGCATCTGAATGGTATTGTTATATGTGATCTTCGGGACAAATGAAAGTCACTCAAATAATCATCTGTGTTCTGTGGTCCACCTATATTCAATAAAACAAATACCACTGTTGCATCTTATCTATCGGCAAAAATAAGAACTGTATGTTTTTTTTGAAAATTGTGTTGATAGCTCACTAACGTCAACAAAGAACTAAATGATAGTGTCATTTTATACTCATGTGGTCTTCATTAATATTGATAACCTAAAAAAGATAGCCTTAAAATATATTTTCTCAATGCTTAAAGGCCAGCCACAATCATAATCACCTTGTACTGTCTAATTATACCCTCGAGGAAAAACAAATGATATAAAACACTTTGGAAAGTTATATCATTTCAAACTGACAGCTGTAAAGGTCATTGAGATTATTAAAGAGGAATCTGAACTAAAAAACAACACTACCTTTCAGAGCAATGGCAGTTTAAGGCAAATGGAACAAAACAAATACCAGAATGCAAAAAGACCAGCTAGCTAAGTCCTTAAGTATTTTCTACATTAACAGTCAAGCAACTGAAGCAACAATAAATAGGAGACTATATGGAGCACCTGGAATAGCATCAATTCATAATTCCCAAACTAATACTTCTTGCAATATGCCAGACATGTAAAGAGAATCCCAGAGATGCAGTATTGATAGATTGTAGAGACACAGTATTAAAGTGTATTTTCCAATTTAGATAACCATTACATTCCAGAATGTCTCACATAAAAATCTGCCTATGTTAAGAGCATCTCGAGACAGAATTTCTAGTGCTTCTGTATCAGCACTTACAGCCCCACTGGTTCATTTTATTTTATATTATGAAAATAACCATAATTTTTAAAGCTATGGAAATATCCATTAGCTGCAACTTCTATGTGTAGACAGATGCCTTGAAATAAGCTTCTGGGCCTTTGCTTGAATCCTCACTCTCCATTCGAGACTACAATAAATCCATGGGGAATAATAAAAAGGAAAGTATCATTGCACAGCAGTCTAGAACATGGATTCTGGAATCAAATAGTGTGGGTGTGAGTCCTAATTCTATCTTTTCTAGCTATGTGACCTTAAGCAAGTTCCTTAATTTCTTAGTAACTCGTCTGTAAAACATATATAATTTACTTAACCACATAAGGTTTTTATGAGGATTAAACAAATTATTTGAAAAATTGGCTAGAACAGTACCTGGCATAAAGTAGATACTATGTACACATATCTTAAATAGAAAAACAAAACACACAAATGACACTGAAACATCAAGCTGATAAAACGAGAGCTCACACAATTAGTGAACAATGTGAGGCTGACAACGAAAGGCCTTCTCATGGCAGCTGTCTCATATTCTTGGTTAACGTTCAGTAGTACTATAGTCACCATGAGTACCTACCTTACCATGTGGAAGATATATTCAAAACTGAATTCTTTATCTTCTCCAAACCTGCTCCACCCACAGTCTCTCCCACCTTGGTTAAAGGTAACTAACTCAGCACTTTAAGTCGCTTGAACAAAAAAACTCCAGAGTCCTCATCTCCTTTCGCTCACTCTCCACATAAAAACCATCAGGAAATTATGTTGGATCTACCAATCCTACACAGTCTCCTACCAATCTAATATAGTCAGAGTCCTAACCCCTCCCCAATTCCTCTACTAGTACCCAGTATAAGCAACCTTTACACCTCTCACTAGCACTAGCTTCCAATTTGGTATCTGTGCTAATACTACTCCTGCTCCCTCTACTCCCAGCCTACTGTCAACATAGCAGCCAGTTCGTTAAAACTAAGAAACATCATTGTGTCCCTTCTCCTGCTCAAAAGCCTGCTATGCTCCTGATTTTACTCACAGCAAAAGCTAAAGTCCTACCCCTCAACTTTGCTGTGAACCTTAAATTTCCCTAAAAAGTAAGTCTTAATTTAAAAAGAAAGAAAGGAGGCAGGTTTAACTGTCTAAAACGCAGGTGAGCTTTCCTCAAAGAATTAAGTAAACTACAGGGGAAACAGACCACTGGAGACATATCCCACACACACATACCCATATCAAAAAGCCTAAGTCCTCACAATACAGCCTATACATCTTACAATGTATTATGAGTTACATGATCTACCTGTTACTTTTCTTGATTAGATTCAGGTTAAATTATTTTAGGGTACTTCACAGTAGTGCATGTTCTTCCAATTTCATCAAATTAAGAGACACAGGATGTCTTCCTGTTCTACTTTAGTGATGCTAATATTGATCAATGAATTCAGGAAAAGTAACTTGATCTCACCATTATAAAGTCACTTATTACCTTTCACCTAGTAACTTTAGCCTACATTATTAATAATCTCCCTAGATCCATAATCCATTGTATTAAAAAAATGGTGACTTTTCTAATACTTTAATTCTTCCTTCAATTATGAACTGGGATTCTTCAATAAGAGCTTTCCACTATCAACTATTTGGTTACCTTGAAATATATTTTGCAACAAAAAGCAGAATAAGTGCTTCATTCCTCCATGCACGAATTTTCAGATTAATGACTTGACACTCCTGAAACCTCCTAAGGTGATCAATGGTTACTTTTGGTTATTTTTAAAGTATCATTATAGACTCCTGGATTTTAATTTATTTGCTATGGTTAGACCCACTGCAGTCATTATTTTTTTAATATTCAAACTTTCCATCTTAAGCCAATGGGAGTACCTTTAAGATGATCTCTATGAAGTTTTGACACTTCAACTTAATCTTAGCCAATATGATAGGCAAACATTTTAACTTGCAGTTTAAACTTCTAATTCCTTGATTATAATTAAGACTTAACAATTTTCATGTTTATTGATCTCTTTGAATTCTTTATGAATTGCGTATTCATTTTCTTATCCATTTTTCTAGTAGGCTGCTAATCCATTTTGCTTTCTGAATTTTAAGACTTCATTTTAATATACTGCAGAGGCATTACATTAATAAAGTGTAATCTTTTTACTTTTTGTTTTTGGATTTTATGGCATTTATTGTCATGTAGAATATTTTTTAAACAAAACAATCATTTCCTTCATAACTCTCAGTTTAGATTATAATATAAAGGGCTTGTCCGCACTTCACTATGATAGAAAAAAACTGCCTATCCTTCTAATTCTTTTATGGTTTCTTTCTTTTTAAAACATGTTTAAATCTCTGACCCAGTTAAATATAATTAGTTGTTTATAAGTTTATCTATTCCCACCAGAATTTGGGATTTTCAACCGCGAGAACTACCTTACTCATCTTGCCTGTGGACTGTGTGTTTTCAGAGTTTGAGGAAGGTAGTGGTGATGATGAACCACCACAAATCCTACTTTCTCATGCTCTTAAATTAGAGCAGCTCAGTCTTCTGAACTGTGCTCTCTGCAGGAGAGGGTAAGGCACAGGAAGAAAAAATTCTTGTGTCCTGCTTTATGCTAGATATTAAACATGCACGGACTGCCTTGACATCTCACAACAATTTTAGGGGATGAGGGGTGTGGGTTGGGGTGCAGCAAAATGAATATGGGAATTTAGTTTCCAAGAAGTGATGCCTGAATAGAATCTCAAACATTCAAACAACAAATAGGTATTCAAGAGATTGATAAAGAATACTCCAGTCAAAGAGTATAGAATATGTCACTATTATTATGTTGATTATTGGGACTTGGAGTAAATTAGGTAAAACCATAAGCAGTAGTCTAAGATGCCCCTGGAAAGCCATGTTGAAGTTAAAGTCTAGATTTTCTAAAGATGATAGTGAACTCCTGAAGGATTTTTACAGGATAAGGGCATGTTTTAAAAAAATTACAATGATGGTGTGGATCAAAATTTGGATGGAACAAAGATAGGTAAGACTCATACACATTCTTTAATGATGGACTGTGTAGAAGTGAAAAAACTTTTTTAAGGTCAAGGAAATCTGCAATCTTTTTTGCTAGACCTAGGATGTCAGTATATTGACATATATCTATAAAAGGTACCACGTGTCTAATAGTTTTATATCATGTGAGATATATATGCTTTAAAGTAAATATTTCTGGACCACCTATAATGCTTTCTATTTTAGCAAAGATCACAACCAGTAAAGCAAATACCCCATGTTTTCTTTTTCATAATGGAGAGGTTGGTGAAAGCTCATGAATGTCTCTCTGTCAACTGGAAAGATGGTTTTCTAAAGACTCCATGATGTGACAAAAGCTAAATTATGGTTGCTGACACTGATGATACCCTGGCCTAGCCTCTTTGAAATTTCTGCAGGTTCAGCAATATTTTTTACTGACATTGTGGCAATGGTGTGAGCCACATGTGCTCTATTGCCCTATCAACAGAGTTCACATCTAACTTTAGCTATGGGGACTATGAGATATGGGACCTGAATTAGCTACAGACTGTGCAACAACTTCTGGAGAGCAAGCTATAGAGTTAGTTTAGGGGCAGTTCTCATCTCAGGTGTCTTATTGGTCAGAAGGACTGCTCCTATGTGGCATGGACTACTTGGGCCCATCTTGGACTCTATCAAAAGCGACAAAACTTCCAAGTTGAGGACCATGCTTCATGGTTCAATAATGAACTATAGTATCTATCTCCTTTAAAAGGTGAAAACAAAATGAACTTTTTTCTATACTGATCCTTAAAAAAATATTTTAGAGACAAAAAAGCCTCTTGTTACTGTAGTTACTCCACAGGTACCTATTTCTACTTTTATATTTGTTTGAAGAGTAAATGGGGTTCCGAGACTCAGTCAATATGTGGGGTAGTTCACTCCACATCAACAAATAATTCTCGGACACCAGCTTAAGGGTTTGGTATTAGAAAACAGTGACACACTGACACACTGAAACACACACACACACACACACACACACTTCAGACACCAGCTGCAAGCACAGGTGCTTCTAACAACCGGCTATAGACCAGAGGTTCCAACAACCCTCTTAACTCAGAATGCCAACTGCAAGTCCAAGTTGTTACCTGTACTTTTGACCTACTGGCTGTCATGTTAATCAGAGGTTCCCATAAACCCTTTCTTGGGATTCAATTTGTTAAAACAGCTCATAGAACTAAGAAAAACATGTTACTTGTAAGATTACCAATTTATTACAAAGGATATTAAAGAATACTAAAGAAGAGACATAAATACATAGGGCAAGGTCCCGAATAAAGAAACTTCTATCTTCGTAGAGTTTGGGGCCCAGCAAAGGTGGCACGTGGAAACATTCTGGTTCCCCAACATGGAAACTTTCCAAAAAAAAGGACCAAGGTGTCCTCCCATGTCTTTAGGGAGGCTTCATTACACAAGCTTCATGGCTGACTAAGTAACTGGCCACTGGCAATTGAACTTCAACCCTCTTCCCTCCCCTCCCCTCCCCAAAAGTAGGGGTGAAGGGGAGAGCTGAAAGTTCTAAACCTCAAGACACAAGGCTGGTTCTCTTGGCAACAAGCCCCCTCCCTTGATCACTTTCGACACTTATGAAATTGCAAGGGTTTTGGAAGCTGTGAGGCAGAAACTGTGAAGACCAAATATCTTATAAATCACAATATCACAAATCAAATGTCAATTTTCTATTATAATAATTATATATGTTATATAAAGAACTCTCAGAAATCAACAAAAGATAAATTTAATTTTTTAAATGGGCAAGACTTACGCTTCAAAAAAGAACAAAGGAAAGTTCAGTAAGCACATGAAAAGGTGTTCGACATCATTAGTTATCAGGGAAATTAAAAAACAGTAAAAAAATGAGATACCACTTCACAACTAGTAAGTCAAATAGAAATGGTCAAAGAGAAAAGATCCACGAACACTAAATATTTGTGAGAATGTGGAGTAACTGATCTCTCCATACATTGTTGGGGGAAATATAAAGTGAAGATATAACCTCTTAGGAGAGCTGTTTGGCAGTTTCTTATAAAGTTAAACATATATCTCTATGACCCAGCAATTCCATTTGTAGGTATTTACCCAAGAGAAATGAAACAACTACCCAGCAATATAAAAATGAACTAATGTACAGAATAGATAAATCTATAGAGACTAAGTAAATTAGTAATTGTCTATGGCTGGAGGATGGAAAGAGAGGGGTACAGAATAAGGAGGGACTGCTAATGGGTATGGGCTCTCATCTGCAAACTGAATATGAAATACACTGGGCGGTGAAAATGTTCTAAAATCTGACTGTGGTAATGGTTGCAAAACTGTAAATACAGTAAAACTTATTGAATTGTATGCTTTAAAATGAGGTCTGCTAAATGAATTACATCTCACTAAATCCACTTAAAAAGAGAATAAACTATTAATATAAAACACACATAAACAATATATTTAAGGAAAAGCCAGACACAAAAGAATACCTACTGTATGATTCCTTTATATGAACTCCAGATGCAGGCAAAATTACTATATGGTGACAGAAATCAGTTGTTGTGATGATGGGCAACTGGCTAGAAAAGGACATGAATGAACTTTTTAGGAGGCTGAGACTGTTTTATCTTATTTTGGGTGGTCACAGGTGTGCACGCAGTTGCTGAAACTTAATAACTGTACATTTTAATTATATCTCAATAAAAAGGCAGTTTTAAAAAATCACTCCTATTAATTTAGAAAGAAAAAACGGTAGGAACTAAGAGAGCCTGCCAAAGAATGCCTTCATGCTTCCCCACTGGGAGTGATTGCACAGCTGTCCATTTACAGAAATATCTGATGCCTGAATATACTTGTCTTTTTTCCCCATATCTTAATAATTATAAACTCATTCAGTGTTCCCCTCACCCCAAATTTTCACATATATCAGTTTTCCAAATAAAAAAAATAGTCCAAGAATATTCCAGCCAAAACTGGGCCTAGTTTAAGCATGTATAAGTGCCAGCAAGTGTTGACAAGGAAATATAAATATTTACATAAACCAGAATTTTAACAGGGAAACCCAAGGTCTAATTTTTATTTTTCTGTCTTTGAAAACATAGTCTCATTATCCTGTCTGGAGGAATCCTCTTCACCCTACCACTCTTCTCTTCTTCCTTCCCCTGGTTTATTAGCTCCCATTGATCTTTCACCTCTCTAAATGATAAATTTATTTTCTTTGAAATTCTTCTAAATTCCTCTTACTCCAATCTGCTCCCACCACAAACACAATTATACACACAGAGAACAATGACTCATTTCGGAGCTGTTGTTTTATCGTGCAGTTATATGTTTCTCACGTGATTAATGTCCCTATTTCTCCCATTAGACTCTAAGCGCCATGCAAGCACGAACAGTCTGCTATGCACGTTGCTGTATCCTCACACCTAGCATAGGGTTAGGGTTAGGGCTAGCATAAATGCTCAAAGAGTATTTGGCTCAACGAATAAATTAAAAATGCAATTCAACTACACTATCTAAACAAAGACTGTCCCCAAAGCAAAGAGGCAATCCTTGCTTGACAAATCCATTATAAGTCAATATACCTTTACCCGACAGAGTACATTTTGGATTAGTACTTATGAGTCACTGAGTATCTACTTCCTTGTCAACTTGGCTCTCAAAATATAGGATTGTTCTCTGAGTCATTAGTTTCTACTCTTATTCTGCCTGTTGTTTTCTTAACTGGGAACATTTATTCTTATCTTTAATCTCTGTTGTGTATTTTAACATATGCTTCTCCTGTAGTTTCTAAGATATCAGATTTTAAGATATTAAACAATAATGCTTGCAAACCAGTGTCAAGACAGTATTTAATGGCACCTGTAGTTTCTAAGGTATCAGATTTTGATAAATTAAACAATAGTATTTGCTAACTACTGCCAAGACAGTATTTAATGGCATCAATAGCTGTAGAGACATAATCACTTAGGGAAGGGAGTTTCAGCTCAAAATGCAAACAAAGTGACATTACTACCAAAGTAAAAAAGTCCTCCCAAAGTTCAGTAAACAGAATGCTTACTGACACTGAAAGAATGAAATACTAAAAACACATACAACAGGTAGCTGCAGACAAAAAACAGCATCATGAAAGAAGGCATATAGCATTTTGTAGAAAATACTAAATGAACACAAAAACGTTTATAAAAATCAACTTATACCAACTAGATAAAGATTCTAACAAATGCCTACAGAAAATACAAGACAATGCCTGTGGCCAAAATTTGAACAATTTTCTACAATCTTTGGAAGCAGTTTAAAGAGAGCGCATAACATCAATCTATGCTTTCCTGAAAAAGGTGGAAAAGGCATGCTCAGAAAAACCTGGATGCCTATGCTGTGCCAGTCATACACTGCAGGCCTCCTAAAACAATAATAAAGCAACTGAACTTTCAGAATTAATTTTGAATGGGAAAATTCATGAGTTTCAAGAAGAGAATCAGAAGTCTTTTTTCCTAATAACAATCATCTCCTCCCTTTCCTCCCCTATTAAAACATTATTACTTTAACCACTGGCAATGTATCATAACAATCACTGCAGAAGGTCAATTCAAGATCAAATGTAAAGGGAAATGTCCTTAAAATTAAGAGGCTCAACCTCACTCATAAAGAAAATGCCAATAAAACTATAATGAGTATTTTTTCCCCTATCAAATTTGCAAAAATCTGCAAGCCAGACTCAGTACTATATTGGTAAGGCTATATTCTCCTAATGGATGCTCTTCTACAACAATAGAAGGACTACAAAATTCTATCACTCATGTAGAGGGCAATTTGGCAATACCTATCAAAATTACAAATACCTTTTATGTTTTAAAATTTTCTGGAACTGTATCCTACAGATACCAGGACACATACAAAATAACTTATGTACAGTATTATTCACTGTGGCATGGATAGTGGTAAGTGAAAAGTGGTTCAATAACCACCTAGTAAAATATATTAATCTATCCACACAATAGAGTACAATGCAGCTGTGAAAAAGAACGTGAATGCTCTCTATATGCTGACATGGAAAGATAGCTAAGATATAGTAAGCGAAAAAAGCAAGGTATAGAACAAGGTATTTTATGTGCATCATATGTGAGATATACAAAAGGGAGAAGAAAAAATATTCACATTTGCTTTTACTTTTTTAAAGAAACACTAAAATATTATGTAATAAAAATAGTTGCAGGAATTAAAACTAGAGTTGATGTGGCAAGGGTGGAAGCAAGCTTCTCATTGCATACTTGGAAAATACAATTTTGAGTTTTGAATTAAGAGATTACTAAATTTAAAAAAAGTACCAGAAATATTTATAATGAAAATTAATTGTACTACTTTTAACATTACTAATTCAAGGTATGACACTTCCTTTACTTACTGGTTCTATTTCATTTTAGTAAATATGGAGAGTATGTATATTTAAAGGTGCTTGCATAGGTCTCCCAAACTATTTTTCCAATAGTCTTAAGTTTCTTAAAAATAAAATTTTCCTCAAAGGTTTTGAGTTAAGAATTACAGTACCTACAGCAAATATCCACTTCTTCTAAGTCGGAAACTAGAAGGATATTTAGAATATTGTATTTTTTTTTTAAGTTTAACCAAACCTTGAAGGTATTATGAGACATTCTCAGTTTGCAAAACATGAGAAAGAGCCAGGAATACTGTTCAAGCTAAAGAGTTTGGTTAGTCTCACCAAAACACTAATTGCTCCCCCCTCCATAGCCAGCTACCCTAGACATATTCTTTCTTTTGTACTCAGGCTGTTGGAACATACTTACTTTCAGTGTTTCACATTAACTATTTCCACTACTGGTTCTTACTAGCACAGCACTGTGTTATCTGGGAGTAAAACATCCAGAAATAATGTTCAGTTGTTCAACAAAGACCATGGTTTCAGCTAAACTGTAACTACAGACTAAAATGTAGGATGCAATAAAAACAATCAATCACAAGATATCATGCTGCATTATTATGGCTAGGAGAAAATTTTAACCAAATAGCATATATTTTTAAATGCCAAACTGATAAATTCCAAAGGCATTCCAAATACCCCTAAAATACATTTAAAATGTAATAGATATTCATTGGGAAAATTTATGATCAACATTTTAAGAGGATGGACTAAATAAAAAAATAAATTTTATATGTAACAAATACAGTCTATATCAGTTTCCTACAGCTGTGCTAACATATTACCACTAACTAGGTGGCTTAAAACAGAAATGTATTTGCTCACAGTTCTGGAGGATAGAAAAATCAAGGTGTTGGCAGGGCTGTGTTCCTTCTAAAGGCTCTAAGAAAGAATCCTCCCTTGTCTTTGTAGCTTCTGATGGCTGCTATTTTTTACATTTTGGGGCAGAAGGTAGTATAACTCCAGTCTCTGCCTCTGTCTTCACATGGCTGTCTTTCCTGTCTATCTCAATTTCCCTCTTCCTATAAGGACACCCATTATTGGATTAGGGCCCACTCTACTCTATGGACCTCATCTTGATTGCAACTGCAAAGACCCTATTTCCAAAAAATGTCACCACAGACACTGGGGATTAAGACTTTAATATATCTTTTGAGCAGAAACAATACAACTCATAACATGGTCCAAATCAATTTTCCCTAACAAAGACCTAAATTCATAGATAAAATATTCATAGATTTTTGTCTAAGCAGCACCCACTACCCTTTCTTAGGTAACAGCATCCGAATGTCTTTTGAAGAATCAATCTGCTCTTCCTTAAAGTCAAAATGGAGGGCTGATTTTAAGCCCTTCTCCAAAACCAACCAAGTACCTATCCTTGGTTGAGAATAGCACTCCAACTTAGTGACTGGTTCAGGTCACATGACTGAAGCTGCGCCAATGAGTCCTTCCACCCACCCATTTTGTTTTGATTATTTTTATCAGCCTACCTAATGAAGAAAGAAACCACGAAGAAAGGAATGCTTGGAGATGGAGATAAGGAGACATTCCTGATGACTCGAGCTAAACTTCTAAATCCAGTCATGTCAGAGACTGGCTTTAGCTTCACTCTGTGAACTTCCCAGATTATATACTTACAAAATGACCTTTTTGACTTAATTTGAATTGGGTTTCTGAACGTGCAACAAGAAGAGTCCTGATAAAGGCAGAATATTGCAATTTGCCATGACTGAAAACAAGGCCTCATTTTCACACACACACCCCAAATTTGGCCAAAAAAACACAGGAAGAGTCAGTGAAAAATTAAGTTTATATCCATGTCCATTCCCTAGCCAGAAATTTGCCATGAAGGGTTTAAGAATCTAAAAGTTATAAATTCATATTCATGCTTGTTAAAGTATGGATCTGTGAGCTCCTCACAGTAAAATATGAACAATATAAGGAGCTCTCAGAGTTATAAAAAACTAAGTATCGATACCTAAAAACAAAGCATTCATAAAATCTTTTCCTCCCCAGTGATATGCTGCATCACCACTATCCCTAAAGTAATGATAGTCCCAGTTCAACATCATGACATGTGGCTAGAGTGGCGACAACGTCATACTGAAATCTCTTTCCATATCTAGAATATTCACAACAGTCTAGCCCTTTAGTATGGCTATCATTGTTCATGGTTCATTTGTTCCTACTTCAAGAAAACTATGTCATACATGTAGTATGTGGACAAATGTCCCTAGAAAGAACATTGACATTTTATACTCACAATCCAGACACTCTTCCCTCCTCTACCTGTTACCTACCTTCAACTTTTACTGATTTGTCTGTGGAAAATTTCCAGCCCTTTCCTATTCATTTTGCTGGTATTTCAGAAACCTCAAATTAATATATACATTCTGAATGAAAAGGAAAAGATTACATGTTTAAGTGAACCAAAACAAAATAAAGAAATAATGCCTTGCCTGTAAAGGTCAGGTGTCACCTGAATCTCCACATAATTCACATGCATAGAAAACTAGTTCTTAGTATCTCTAATACAGTGATTCTCAAAGGGGCAACTCCTCCCACCCGACTTCTCTTAAAAGAATCACTGTGTTAAAGCCATTAAGGGTACCACGAATTGTGTCCAAAATACCTATACTCCCTTTCTCATATCAATTTTGTTTTTGCTTAAATGAGTCACTATAAATAGAATACTATCTCTTACTCAACTTCATTCACTTGTTTAGTCTGTTATTTCAAAGTACTGTTTTCTACCTTTCCACAAATATTTACTGAGCATCCATTCTGTGCCAATCACTTTACCGAGTACTTAAAATGCAAAAAAAAAACATGATATGGTCACTGACTTCAAGGGTCTTGCAAATTAGAAAAGGTAGAATTGGAGACAAAAGGAAAGAGGTAAACAAAGTAATATAATAATGCTTGTACACTAGAAAAAGAGTGACCTGTATTTTGTAGTTAGAGGACCTGAGGGATTACAGAATAAGAACTGGGCAGGATATACAGAGAGAGCTGAGAATGAAGAAGGATATAAAGATATCTTGGAGGGTCTTGCATACTGGTTAAAGTAACTGTATTCTATATGCCTGTGATTTTCAAGATTCAGTGTGTACAAGAATCACTTGTTTAAAATAAAGATTCCCATGCCCCACCTAAGAAGATTAGGATTCAGCAGATCAGGGGTAGAAGCTCGAATTTACAATTTTTACAAATATCTTAGTGGTTTTGTTTAGGTAGTCAATATTTGAAACAATGCTTTGGAAGTATTTTTCTCAAGCTTTCCAAGTAGTCCTAGGGATAAGAGCAAGAATGTTAGGAAAACAGTCACTTTCAAGAGCCTTAATGTTTATTGTTCTGTAGGTGACAAGACCATAAGCTAAAAGAGGAGTGCACAGGAGATAAAAGTGAGCCACTGCAGTATACCATAGGAACTGACCAAGAATACACAAAAGAATTCCCAGTACAGTAGTATGAATCCACACAACTACTTTTCTATCTAAAAAATTAAAGTAATGCCCACCTAGTTAAGGTTATTATGATTAAATTACATATTTAATACAATAAGTGAACTGAAAAATACCAGAGGTTCAATAACAGACTAAATGAAGCAGAAGAAAGGATAAGTCAGCTCAAAGACAAGGGAGCAGAACTCAGAGCAGCAGAAAGAAAAAAAAAAAATGAAAGAAAGTGAAGCCAGCTTAAGGGATTTATGGCACAACATCACACTAACATTCACATCATAGGGCACCCAGAAGGAAAAAAGAAAGGGGTGAAAATCTTATTTGAACAAATAATGGCTGAAAACTTCCCTAACCTAGGAGGGGAACTAGATTCAAATCCAGGAAGCCCAGAGAATTCTAAATAAGAGGAACCTAAAGAGACCAATACCAAGACACCTTATAATTAAAATGTCAAAATTAAAACAAGGAGAGATTAAAAGCAGCAAGAGAAAGACAACCTGTTATATACAAGTGAACCCCCATAAGACCATCAGCAGGAACTCTGCAGGCCAGAAGGGAGGGGCATGATATAGTCAAAGTACTGGGGGGGAGGGGGAAGTAGACGGACAAAAAATTTCCAATAAAAAATATCCTACCCACCAAAGTTATTCAGAAGTGAGAGAATTTTATAGACAAGCAAAACCTAAAGCAGTTTATCACTACTAAAACAGCCATACAAAAAGATGTTAAAGGGACATCTTTAAGCTAAAAAGAAAGGGTGCTAATTAGTAACAAGAATACATATGAAAGAATAACTCTCACTGGAAAAGATAAATTTATGGAAAAGATAAATTCCACAAAGTAGTGGATTAATCACTTATAAAGCTAGTTTTGAAGGTTAAAAGACAAAAGTAATAAAATAACTATGATTACGATAATTAAAAGATACACAAGATAAAAAGATGTAAAATGTGACATGAACGACAAAATGGAGGAATAATGATGTTCACCTTTATGTACAATGGGATCAAATTTAAGCTGTTATCAACTTAAAATAGACTTCTATAGATATAAGTTGCTATATGTAAACCTTGTGGTAACCACAAAGCAAAAACCTAGAGTAAATACACAAAAAATAAAGAGAAAGAAATACAGCCATCTCACTAAAGAAAGTCATCAAACCACAAAGATGATGAAAAGAACAGAGAACTACAAAAACAGCCAGAAAACAATTACAAAATGGCAATAAGCACATACCTATCAATAGTTACTTTAGACATAAATGGACTAAATACGCCAATCAAAACAGAGTGGTTAAATGGATTTAAAACAAACAAAACAAGACCCATCTATATGCTGCTTACAAGAAACTCACTTTCAATGAAAAGGCAAACAGACTGCAAGTGAAACTATGGAAAGAGATATTCCAATGTGAATGGAAACCAAAAGAAAACTGGAGTAACTATATACTTGTATTAGAAAAAAACAACTTTAAAACAAGACTATAGGAGACAAAGAAGGGCATTACACAATGATAAAAAGATCAATCCAACAAGAAGGTATAACATTTTTAAATATTTAAGGATCCAATATAGGAATACCTAAATATATAAAACAAATATTCACAGACCTAAAGGTAGAAAAAGACAACAATGTAACAATAGTAGGAGACTTTAATATCCCACTGACATCAATGGATATATCATCCAGACAGAAAACCAATAAGGAAATATTGGCCTTAAACAACCCATTAGACCAGATGGGCTTAACAGATATGGAATAGTCCATCCAAAAACAACAGAATATATATTCTTCTCAAGTTCACATGGAACACTTTCCAAGGAAGATCATATGTTAGGCCACAAGACAACTCTTAATAAATTTAGAAGAAATAAAATCATATCAAGCATCTTTTTTGACAATGATATAAAACTAGAAAATACACAAATTGGAAAATTCATGAATATGTAGAGATTAAACATGCTACTGAACCAATGGATCAAATAAAAAGGGAAATAAAAAAAATACCTTGAGACAAATGAAAATGGAAATGTAACACACCAAAATTTATAGGACCCAGGAAAAGCAGTTCTAAGAGGGAAGTGCAGTGATAAATACCCACTTTAGGAAACTAGAAAAGTCTCAAATAAACAACTTAACTTTACACCTCAAGTAACTAGAAAAAACTGAAGCCCTAAATTAGAAGGATATGACAAAAATTAGAGCAGAAATAAATGAAATAGAGACTAAAAAGCCAACAGAAAAGGTCAATGAAAAGAACTAGTTCTCTGAAAAGAAAACTGACAAACCTTTAGGTAGATCCACCTAGAAAAGACTCAAATATAATCAGAAATGAAAGTGATGTTACTGATACCATGAAAACATAATCATTTGAGATTGTGAACAACTATTATATGCCAACAAATTTGGACGACCTCGAAGAAATAGATAAATTCCTAGAAATATCCAATCTATCAGGACTGGATAATGATAAAATAAATAATCTGAACAGACCAATTATTAGTAAGGAAACTGAATCAGTAATCAAAAACCTCCTAACAGCCCAAGACCAGATGGCTTCACTGATAAAACTCTACTAAACATTCAAAGAATTGACACCAATCCTTCTCAAATTCTTCCAAAAATCAGAAAAGAAACTCTTCCAAGTTCATTTCATAAGGCCATTATTACCCTGCTAACAAAACCATCCATAAGAAAAGAAAACTACAGGCTAATATCCCTGATGGACATAGATGTAAAAACCAGCCCTCAACAAAATATAGCTAACCTGTGAACTACACAGGGCTTAGGGGTGCCAATCACCCATGCAGTCGAAAATCCACATGTATCTTAAGTATTGATAGTCTCTTGTTGACCAGAAGCCTTACTGATAAAACAGTCAATTAACATAATACTTAATTACATGTGTTATATATTTTACCATAAACTAGAAAAAAGAAAATGTAATTAAGAAAAGCATAAGAGAAAATATGTTGAAAAAAATCTGCATGTACATGGACTCGCATAGTTCAAGCCTATGTTGTTCAAGGGTCATCTGTATTAGCAAAAAGAATTCGAAAATCCATTAAAAGAGTCATACATCATGAACACAAATGGGGTTTATTCCAGGGATGCAAGGATGGTTCAAATCATATGTTGGTTCAAATCAGTCAATGTGATACACAACATTAACAAAATGAAGGATAAAAATCATATGATCATCTCAATAGATGCAGAAAAAGCATTTGACAAAATTCGACATCCATTTATAATAAAAAACCTCAACAAAGAGGGGCTGTACCTCAACATAACAAAGGCCATATGTGACGAGACCATGGCTAACATCATATTTAATGGTGAAAAACTAAAAACTTTTCCTTCAAGATCGGGATGAAAACAAAGATGCCTACTCTCACCAATTTTATTTAACACAGTACAATCGTGCACTACTTAATGACAGGGATGTTCTGAGAAATGCATTGTTAGGCAATTTGTCATTGTGCAAACATCACAGAACATACTTACACAAACCTAGATGGTACAGCCTACTACGACCTAGGCTATATAATATAGCCTAGTTGTTCCTAGGCTGAAAGCCTATATGGCATGTTACTATACAAAATAGGAAATTTAATCGAGCACAAAAGAAAATGATGCAATCAAGAATGAGGTAAGTACAAAATGTACGAGGATGATGCCAGTGTGACACAGCATATGGTTTTATAATAAACTTTTTAAGTGGAAAGAGTACACTTTAAAATAATGAAAGTATAGCATGGTAAACACATAAACCAGTAACAGTCTTTATCAAGTATTATGTACTGTACATAACTGTATGTGATATACTTTTACACAACTAGAAGCAAAGTAGGTTTGTTTACACCAGCATCACCAAAAACAAGTAATGCATTTTGCTTCATTATGACAACTAGGACATCACCGGCAACAGAAAAATTTCAGCTCCATTTTAATCTTATGGGACCACTGTCATATATGTGGTCCTTTGTTGACTAAAGCATCACTATGCAGCACGTGACTGTATTGTTAGTCCTACCTAGAGCAAGAAAAAAAGTGTCCAAATTGGAAAGGAAGAAATAAAACTGTCACTCTGTTAGAATTGTTAGAATAAATTCATTCAGTAAAGTTGCAGGATACAAAATCAACATGCAATAATCTGTTGCATTTCTACACCCTAAAGATCCCAGAAACACCCCTATGCATATGTGGCCAATTTATGACAAAGGAGACAAGAACATACAATGAGGACAAGACAGTCTCTCAATAAATGGTGTTAAGAAAATTGTAAAGCCATATATAAAAGAATGAAACTGGACCAATGTGTTATACCACAGACAAAAATTAATTCAAACTTAATTAAAGACTTAAACATTAGACCTGAATCTATACAATTTCTTGAAGAAAACATAGATGGTTTGACACCGGTCTTGGTCATGATTTTTTTGGATTTGACGCCAAAAGGAAATGCAACAAAAGCAAAAACAAACAAGTGGGACTACATCAAACTACAAAGCTGCTGCATAGCAAAGAAAACCATCAAAAAAATGAAAATGCAACCTACTAATGGGAGAAAATATTTCCAAATCATGTATCTGATAAAATATATGAAGAACTCATACATCTGAACAGCAAAAAGCAAACAACCTGATTTTAAAATGTGCAGAATACATTTTTCCAAAAAGACATATAGATGGCCAAGTTATATGTATATATAAAAGTTCTGAATAGACCATAGCGTAATTTAAATTCCAGAGAGATCATTGTTCTATATTACAAAAATATTTTTAAAAAACTGCATTATTTTAGGACTATATACAAAGAACAAATTTTATGAATCGGCTTCAACGAATTTTCACGTGAACTATTATTAAGCAAAGATGAAGTACTTCACCTCTTAGTTAATTCTCCTACACAGTATGTACTATTAATATGATTTCATAAGAATAAAGTAAAATTAGTTTTCTCTATATACATCTTATAGTAAAATGTGAAAATAAAATTTGTACCCAAGTCTGCCTAAATCAAAGCTATATTTTGTTGTTGTTGTTATATGCAAATGTTTCCAGAATGCGTCTTAGAATGTGGTAAAAAGTTGGAGAACTGAAGAGAGGAATTAAACTTCTGAATACAGAGTACATTTAACAACCTATTCCATCCTATCAAGATACAATCTTTAAAGGTTGGCTGGTTAGGTTAGTATCTGAAAAGCATGCAAATTTATGTCTAAAATTATTTTTGTGTATGTGTTTTCTCTAGAAGTTCATCAAATGTTCTTCATATAACCTGGTGTTTAAAAAACAAACAAATGAAAGAACTACTGTTTAACATCAAGAAAGGTTGTATCTCAAGTTTTTTTTTTTTAAATCACAAATAGATAAAAGCCAGAAGAGAGAAAACTGTTGGTATTATATCAAAACAAACTTGTTTTATGGACTTCATATAACAATGATACAAGTACAAAGATGTTCACTAAAAACAAATTTCATTGACTGTATTTCATCACTGAACTCTGTCTTATTATTTTCATTCTCTTAACTATGACCACTATTTCTACTTCTAAAGTCATCCTTATCCCCACGGGTTTCTGAAGGCATATGCTTCCCCAGACTAGAATATATACATAAATTTATTTTTAAAATTTAATTTACTTCTTAAATTGATGTATTTCCAAAAATCAATTTTACATGCACAAAAAGAGAAAAAGAAACGTAAAGAAAAGACAGAAATGTACAGAACAGGAAAGGAAGATGAATGAAAAACTGTATCATGCAAAAGCAAGCTATTCATTCCTAAAAAAGCACTGACGGAATCCTAGACTGCATCACCAGACCAAACATCTGAAGACCCTGCATATTGTCATCTGAAAGCAAGCATTCTTTCAATATCAAGTTTAAAGTGTGTTGCATTCTTTCAATATCAAGTTTAAAGTGTGTTGCTTATTTCATAATCCAGTCAAATATAATAGCAACAATATCATTACTATCATTGCTTATAATTACTGAGTCACAGAAACCAGATACGGCCTACAGCATTTGACAACAGATCTTTTCTGTTTCTTAATAGTCTTTATTCCTAACCTTTCTAACTTTTAACTGTATATATTCATATTTCTCAATATAGCTGGTTTCATCTGGATTACGTGTTAAAGAACATCTGACCAAATATAGATTGGTTGACTTAGGTACAGTAATTACTGAATATATTTTTACTTAAACATTCAATTTTTTAAAATAATTTCTATTAAGTAATGTCTGAGAGGTAACATGTAAACATTTATTAATCAGCTAACAAACCTCCTACTTTTTCCAAAATAAAGTTTAAGTCCTCAGGAAAAGAAAAAAAGGCAAAAACTGGGTGATCAATATCTCTGGTTCCTTGTCCTGCTACAAGGTCGGTTTATTTACTATCAATGTAGCTATATTAGAATACTTTTCTCTATTAATTTACATTCTCTTGCTTTTAAAAGATCAAAATCTGTGAATAATTCATCTTCTTAATAGTTTGACAGTCTTGACCAAACAACTCATTCAGGCTGGACTATCACCTATGTGGCCCACTTAAAAAAAAAAAAAAAAAATTAAGTCCCACACAAATTTAAAGCTCCTGATAACTCCTACCTAAAGTCTTTTCATTAATGTAGAAAATCTTAGTTTTTCTTCTTTATCTTTCCCCCGTTTATGAATTTACCCTTGCCTTTCACCAATAAAATGAACTAATCTTGGATTTGGATATGTTATATAAAATTAAACAGAAGTTCTTTGCCTAAGGAGAGAGGGGCCAAAGGAAATGTTATTTTTAGATAAGGCTGTACGTTGATAGCCATAAGTCTTGAAACTGTTTTCAGAGATGTATGCGGATTTATGACTCTGTGTATGCCTATTTAACATGCCACAAACCTATTTTAATAAATGCTCCACAGTGAAAGGCTATAGATAGTAAATATACATTTAAATAAAAATTGGTTGTGCAAGTCTCACATGGAAACTAGCTTTACCACTTCAACCATACTCATTTTTCTTTTAAAAATCAGTATAGTAAAATTCCGATACTTCTCAAAATGTTGTTGGAAATTAATCCATATTATTGTCCTGATGATTCTTTCCAGAACAGAAACCATATCTAGATGGAGTAGCCAATATAGTATCACAAAAATATTATTGCTAAAGTTAACTGTGAGGTTTTCAATAAACAAAAGTAAAACTTTAGTATGCTGACCATGGAATTAGGTGCTATATTAACTAAATAATTTTAAAAAGATTAGTTAACACTCAGAAAAATGACTAGCCTAAAGGTTTTTTCAATAACTATTCCCAAAGATTTATGGACTTCTTAATGCCCATTAAAGTATCATTTTATTGTGGTCAGATAAGCTAATCAATGTCCACTTACACAAGTTAAACTTTGTCAGCTTCCTTATTAGCTGAATGAAAATTCACATAACTTAACACATAATTATTTACATCATTAATCATGCAATTTAAAAAAGCTGCATTTTAACACAGGAACATTCACAAACATTTATGCTCCTCTCACTTTTTATTCTTAGGTAAGAGGAGTTTCCCATTTTATTTTGATAGGAATTTCTCCCTATTACCTTTGTCACAACACTTTCCTGTTTCTATTAATGAAGCATTTTGTCTTAGACAGTGATGTCTGAAATTACCAAAACAGTGTATCATTTTGAAAATTTGCCAAATCGCTCCTTCCCCTTCTCAGATTTAAGACACTACTCGGTAATTTCCCTTTCCATCACACATTTTAAAAATATTTATTGCCAGCTGCACCAAATCTAAGTTGCAGTTAGAAGGTTCTAGAATTGAGAAGGCATTTGGCTAAAATCCAAGAACTCTAAATCCTGACCTCAATCTGCTTTACGCTGTTCACCCCTTCACTCCCACTTGAGATCTCTGGGAAAGTTATGAATAGATGAAAAGGCCAGGCACCTACACACTGTTACTATAAAGCGTTTGTTACCAACTTCAAAATGCCCTGTGAACTAGGCTGGTCCGCATGGAAACCTCACTAAGCTCAAGGTCTAGAATCACATGTTATCCTGTGCTGTCTTTCCTCTTTTAAGGCTATGCTCAAAACTTAGCCACTGGTGAAGAAAGGCCAGTCTAGCAACATATGAAAAAAAAACTAAGCCAGCAGAAACATTCAGCTCAGAATCCTATTTTGCTCTGAATACCCACTGACAAAACTAAAAAATCAAGAAGAAAAAGGAAAGACAAAACAGTTCTCTAACACTAAAGTGAAGAAGGCAAGACATTCTAGGCCAGGGAATTTAAAGAGTAATTCTGTTACCATTTATGGTAAGGTTGTGAGTAGAGAAACTAGAATTCTTTAATATGATATAAATCAAGTATGCAATAAATAGCTGGAAAGAAAGAAAGGGGGCAACTTGGTGGAAACAAGTAGGAAAGTCTACAAGGGTGTTGCTTTAACGTTTAAGATTAAAGAGGACAGGCTTTTAAATTTCAATCCCAGGGGTACCACTCCAGCTGAATGACCATGAATGAAATCCTTATCTTTCCAAATCTGTTTCTTCACCTGTAAAATAGATATTAACATCAAAGGCTCTTATCAGGCACACAGTAAATGCTGACTATATGGTAGCTTTTAATAAACATTTATTTTAAAAAGACTTGTCTCCTCTTATTTAGATAATACCTCTTTAAATTTATGAACCACTTGATGGGGATAGGAAGAGGGAGACAGTACTATACAAGAGATTGTAAAAAAGATTCAATACTAAATATGGTTTACTTCAAAATAATCCAGTGAGAATGAAACAATGGCCATTAGTTGATGTAGCTGGGTTTTCACTGTACAGACTTTTGTGTATATTTGAAGTTTTCCTACAGATTTTTTAAAAAAATTCCTTTCCTTTTAATATAGCTGGAGAAGAAAACAAGTTCTAGCATCACTTCTACCTTTCATAAATCATAAATCTAAAAGAAGGAAAGAAAGATAAGAGAACAAGAGACTATCCAGTGGGTAGGTAAAGAGGTAAACACCTGCAAATAACCAAGAAAATATGCATACATTGACTGAGAGGAAGTGGAGTATTCAGAAAAAAGCCAATAAATACCCTCGCATTGAGGACAATCAAAAAAAAAAGTGAAGGAGAGCATCAAACTGAACATAAGAATGTCTTAATATAAAAAATTTAACTCCTTCCTCTACATAAATTCTATACTTTTAAAATCTGCATAAGCTGATAATTCTAAATGTACTAGTACAGCATGAACTTACATTAGATATGAACTCTGTTGTAAAATATTTTTCACATGTGCAATTTTCTTTTACCATGGAAGATATACCTTGTAGATTCTCTTACATATTAGTTTATCTTCCCCTTTACTTTCTGAATTTAGGAGAGGGAGAACATACCTTCAACTCTCTGGAAACCTCTAAGAAAGTCGACAAATAAAAGAAACATAAAATAATCATTTATTGATAATGATCATGATAAAATGATTCAGATTTTATGAAAAATAAGCTAATCATGAGACTCGATAATAGCCACAGACTATCGAGTATTATCAATGGGAATGAAAATGCTCATAATACAATAATTTTTCCAATAATAATAATTCCCATGGGAAATAATATTGGTGTTCATATCTTCTAGCCCAAAAAGTTAAGTCTCAATGCATATCATCTTTAACAGAGGTAGAAAACTATTATGTAATTTCGTATAGTAATTGAAGCAAGTTAAAAGTTTTCTTCTGGAAGAGTTGAGTTCTGTGTTTTACTTTTACCTGAGAAGTTAGGTATATGTTTCAAATACTAAAATATCATACAATCATTTCTATGAATATGAGGGAAAAGCATTTATGCTAAGGGAAATCCCCTGATTGATTTAATAAGAGTTATTACTCAATGTTTCCCAACTGATCAATTTTTTTAATGACCATCTTCACTTTCCTACATTGCTAAGGACAAAAAAAAAATGTATGTCGAATTTTTCTATAAAGTATAAAATGTTAAAAAATAAAAAATTAAATAAAAAGTAAAAAATGTGCTGCAGAGCTATGAAATGGAGACACAATTATTAGATTTTTCTGACATTTCCTGCCTTCTATGTCAAGTTTTTGAGTTTACTTATTCTCCAAGTTAAATTTATCAAAAATCTCCTGAGACAATTTTGTTTCTAAATGATCTCCTTCAAACTTTGAAAAAGAACTGTAATGGAGAAACTATTAATGATTTAGAAGTTATAAGAAATATTCCTTTACTTCAAATGGTAAAGTACAGATGTAAAAGTATTTCAAACAATTTTAAGATACAACTGAGTAGAATTTCTTTTTTCTCTTTAGTATTAAATGTCTCAAACATACTCATTTTTAGTTTCTCAACAAAATTTGAAATGTAAGTCTAAATCACTGGTTGCATCCCAATTTTTTTCCTTTTAGCTATTCTCTTTGAAATATTTTGCTCTTATAATTCAAAAATACACACTACACAAAACTAGATTATAAGGACTTCATTACAGGCTTCCAGTCAGGATGGTAGAGTAGGTAAACACTGTGTTTGCCTCCTCTCATGACCACATCAAAACTACAACTATAGAACCATCATCATTGAGAATCGCCTGAATTCTAGCTGAATAGAAATCCTACAACTAGGGACACACAGAAGAGGCCACTTTGAGACAACATTGTAAGCCAACTGTAATTTAAAAATTAAAAACTTGTTTAAAAATTTTTAAAAAACCCTAAATGTCCACAGGAAAAAGAGAACTTCATTCATTATAAGGGCATTCAACAAAAACTGGCTTTACACACATGACTTCCTTAGACTGCATAATAATGAATTCAGAAAACTAAGTGATATACCAAAAAAAATCCATAATTCTCTTTAATAAAAAACAAATAAACATGTAGAACAAAAGGAATAAAAACAAGACAAAAATCCTTAGGTGTCAGTCAACACTATACAGCCCCTCACAGATATCCATTAAGTAAAGGATATCAGACATTCTGCCGCCTACCTCATAAGATTCTCAATTTCATCCTTAAGACAGCACTGAACCCAAAACTGTAACAGAGCAAATCTAATCAACTCAAAAACCAGAGAAACTAAGGCTAACGACAAAAGTCAAGTCTTTTGAAAACAGGTGATTTTAGTTTAGCACCAGAAAATAAAATCATATTATTTGCCATAAATATAACCTGTCAGATATCTGCATTTTGCTAACAACAAAAATGCAATCTTAAATTTTAAAAATACGGCTACTGTATAATTTCTCTCGCTACTCAAACTTAGACTATTCAGACAAAATGTCTATATAGAGTAAAAGTATCCTTCTCTATTCAAACCTTTATTTCTTATCCAAAACTCAAGCACAGAACAGACTGGAATAATGTGGTTTACATTATCTGAATACTCACTACAGAAAAGCAGGAATTTAGAAGATTTGGACAGCAAAATATATCTGTATTGTTACACAACTCCATCATATTACTAACAATTTTAATAATTCATGGAAAAAGATATTTAAGGAAGTCTTTCCAGAGTAATTCTAGTTCACTCTGATCACTATTACATACACTATTTCCTTCACAAAATACAACAGGTCTCTGAATAATGTGTTTTCATTCAATGTCATTTCATTATAATGTCGATGAAATGCCATAGGAACTTAACTCTTGTTTATTATACCAACTAGTCTATGGTAAAATTGGTTTCATTATACATCACTTAAAGTCACAGAATCTAAGTGAGGACTCAAAGTAAGTGAAGACTTAATATATACTGTAGTTTATCTTCTGATCTGTAATTATTCTAATTGAGAGTATGATAAGAAAAAATGTTTGCAAATCATATACAGATTGGGTGTCGTATCCAGAATACACTCTCAAACTCAACAATAAAAAGACAAAATAACTCAGTTTAAAAAGAGGCTAGGGATCTGAATAGACATTTCTCCAAAAATAATACAAATAGCCAACAAGCATATGAAAAGATCCTCAACATCACTGATCATTTGGCAAATGCAAATCAAAATCATAATGAGATACCACTTCATACCTGTCCACTAGGATAGCTATAATCAAAAAAGAGACAATAACAAGTGTTAGCAAGAGTGTGGAGAAACTGCCCCCTCACACATTGCTGCTGAGAATGCAAAATACTGCAGCAGCTTTGGAAAAGTTTGACAGTTTCTTCAAAAGCTAAAACATTGTTATCATACAACCCAACAATTCCACTCCTAAGTACAGACCCAAGATAAGTGAAAACAAATGTCCACACAAACGATGCTGATGTTCATAGCAAGCATCCTTATTTGTAATTGGTAAAAAGTAGAAACCACCCAAATGTCTGTCAAATGATGAATGGATAAACAAAATGTACTATGTCCATACAACGCAATCTTATTTAGCCATTGAAAATAAAGTGCTGAAACACGCTAAAACATGGATGAATCACAAAAACATGCTAAGTAGCCAGACACAAAAGGCCACATATTGGAAGATTAATTTATATGAAATGTCCAGAATAGGCCAATCCACAGAAAGTAGATTGGGGGTTGCCCAAGGCTGGGTCATAGGACGAATGGGAAATGATGGCTAACGGGTATGGAGTTTCTTTTTCTGGAATTAGATACTGTATGTTTCCACAACCTTGTGAATAAATTAAAAACACTTATTGTGTGCTTTAAAGGGGTGAATTTTATGGTATGTAAATTATATCTCAATCTACAAAAAGAAAAAATTTCAGGGTATGGACCAGGGATACTTCCTATATACAAGAAACAGGAAATAAAAAGAGCTAATAGTTTACACTGGAATTATCCCAAAGCAATGGGCAAGTATAAGGAATAGTTTAATATTTTTAATACTTGCAAATAGAGCAGAAGATAATTTGGAGGGTAGTGATGCTAAGTTTTTAACTTGAAAACTACAAAACGAACAAACAGCTGTCTTTATTCACTCTACCCAAAATCCAGATCCATACAGCAGATATAAAGAAACACAGATATAGAAAGAAAATAAGAATCAAAGACCAGTTCAGAGGCACATCAAAACAAAGCCCCATGCACTGAGCTTTCAGGGCCAGTTTGCAAACCAGGAAAGAAAACCAATCTCATTACTCTGTATACATCTTTATTTGCCACAGAAAATACTTCGTTTCCAAATACTAAATCCAACCTCCAAGGACAAAAATTTGCTCATACTAAGGGTATTCAAAGAATATGTCACCAATTTTAGGCAATGCCAAAAATGGGTTTGCTGGCATAAGATGTAATTCCAAAATGAGCTTAGAAGAAACACTGTTGTAGATGAAAATATTGTCCCTGTAAAGGTGATTTTAAAACAATAACAATCTGTGTTATTACAGAGTTTCACCATTGAAATAAAGGAAACATTCCTTCCCTGCCCTAAGGAGCCAAAATGTTTTGCAAACTGCAATTTGCCTAACAAAGAGACTCCACACTTTTTAACCTGCATTAAAAAATCCTACCTTTGAAAACCTATCACCTATACATCCCCTACATGAATCATGGAGTGCAGTTTAAACAGACAACCCATTCTTGTTCCTTTCCATTTTTGCTCATTTGTTTTTCATGACAGGAATGTCTTTTCCATATTCATCAAAATGAAGCAAAAATCTGCCAATTTCTTCATGAAGCCTTCCTTCATCATCTCAAGAGATTTCTTTCATTTCAAAATACCCCTAGAACTTGTCTTGTATAATAACTGAATACACTATACTTTCTCTACGGACTAAAAGTTCCTGAAGATTAGGGCAGCTTTCCCAGTATCTTTGCCCACAGTGCCTGGTACAAGGGAGATGCTTAATAAAGATTTAAATGAAGTACTTACCTGCCTTTCACTCCTAAAAATAGCACTACTAAATAAGTAGCTAAGTTATGAGGCAACTACTCAGAAGTGGCAAGTCCACATAGACAGTGAATACCTATTTCTCACTCTGTAAGAAATTTCAGGTCATCCTGTGCAGTCCCATAGGGTTAAAAAAACAGCATGATTCAGATGCTTCCTAGAATTGCTCCAGCTACACGCACAACTGAGGAAATCAGTCCAATCCAAAATAATTCTAACTCAGAGACTCATCCTGCTATCCTTCTTCAGCCATGCTAGAGCTAACAACTTTCCATACTTCAGGAAGAGCTTCTTGAGAACACAGCAAGGATGAGGAGAAGCCAAGCAATAGGTTACATCACACCAGGCAGCAAAGAGAACTTCGTTCTTACTGGAATCAGGACTGATCACCTCAGCCGCAATAATCAGGTGGCAACCAAATATTCACCTTGCTCATAATCACTGTCTGAACCTACTACTAAGTCCAGGTAGACCAAAACCTAATAATGAAAATTCCAAACCCCCCACCTCTACATTCAGTTCCACAATCCAGATTCATGTTTCCACTCCTCAAAAAAAGAAGTGAGAATTAGATTTTGAAAATGAGCATTCATTTTTAATACAAAGACTGCTATAAATTATCATTTAGAAACCAAATTATCCCAAAGTATTAAGATAATCAGTCAACAGAATCAAATATAAGGTTACTATTCAAAATCAATCCCATTAAAATAAAAAAGAAAATTATTACATCTGTTAGTGACAATCAACATACATAGTTGTCACTTGGACTATATAAATGGATTACTACCAGCCCCCTTAAATACAGCAAGTTAACACTACAACCGATTTCCTTAGAACTCCCCTCTTAAAATACGAAATTACATACAATCAAAGAGAAAGTAAGAGACCCAATTAATTTTAGTTGGGAGACTTAGCTATATATTATTGCTCAGATTAAAATATTGCCGTGCACTCTGGACTCTAATCTCCTGAACTTTACTACCTCGGAAGTGGAAATTTGGAGTTAAAAATATAGTTTAAGAAATCTGATCACCAGATTAATATCCTCCTTCAAAAAACGAATTTAAAATTTACCATTCAATTAAGATATTTACAGGATTTATGTTATTTTTAAAAAAGAAAAAAAAAACCTTGTCAAGCACCAACAGTACCTAACCACTAAAACTATAAGTGTCTGATAAAAAGAGGGCCTGAGGCAGAAGGCAAGGATTCAAAGCAAACAATTAAAATAAGATAAACAACTCATTAAAACCATTCAAACTAAAGCAACAGTAACTTAAGAAATCTACAGGATTATAGTTATCAATTGCAAAACCTTTTAAATATGAAAAAGCTCTACTGAAAATACCAATCATTAAAAAATTAACCAAATACAAAAACTGAAAAATTCTCCAAAATAATTTCAGGTTTTAATTAACTCACAATTCTCAAAAGTCACTAATTTCGTGCTTCTCAAAACTTCCTCAATGTGTTATAAAGCTCTTTTACATGACGGTTACGAATAACACATAATTCAAAAAGTGCTTGAGCAGACATAACATTTCAGCAAACATATGATTGGGTTGAAAGAATAAACCCAGCAGAGACAGAGCAAATGATGACAACCTAAAAGCTGATTCCTGGAGGGTAGAGCTGGGCCTGGATTGGCAGGAGGGAAATTTTAAAATACACTCACAAGACAAATTATACCAAAAAACTGATTCATGCCTTTATTATTTACACAAGCACGTTTTAAAATGTACTTTCAACATTTGGACAATCAGTGATAGCAGATCCTTAAAACATTATTGCTTATATTAATTTTGTTAGTCTAAATCCTTCACAAAATTCACATACATTTTCATAATGAAACACTACAGAAATGGAAGGCTTATATCCTCAAAGTAAAGGTTACCTTATTTTGACTTGTTTAAAGTTTCAGTTTTGCTTTATAATCTATTACAGAAAACATCCCCTTGTGGGACATTGTAAAGGGCATACCCTCCTGTCAAGCCAGAAAGCTCAAACACAAAGACACTGAACGAACCAAGTGCTGTAATTCTTCCAAACTGAGCCTCTCCAACACCCCCTCTACCCTTCCCCCCCAACAGATATGTCTATTAAATCAGTGTCTGTTCTCCCCCTCGCACAACAAAGAGAACTTCTCACCGCATGAAATTGCCGCTGAATGGACACCAGAAAGCAGGATTTGCATAATTCCTCCAACGAAACCCTGTCGGGAAGGAGGGGAAGAGGGGCCCAAGAGAACGGATAGAATCTCCTAGATTCTGCTGGGGAAGATCTGGTTCCCAAGAATATTCCCCACGGGTGGGGGGGGGGTGGAATTCTGGGCCTCCCCGAGGACTGGGCGTGGGGGACGGAGAACGACGAGAGAGCATTTCCCCACACATTAGCAGCACCGAAGCAAAGATGGGGAAATAACAATACTGAGGACAGAAGAGTCAGACACAAGGATGAACTGAGGCTAGGGGGCGGCGGGCGGAGCGGAGACACCACACGGGCCACTTACTTTTTGGAGGGGGGTTAAATATATGAGCTAAGCCCTTATGGTCCCGCCGGCCGCCGCACAGAGGGAAACGGGACCTTGGGAGAGAAAAACAGACAAAACACATAGTGTGAGAGGAGCAGCTCTGTCGCCCGGCCCCTCCCGGGGAGCCCCCGTTCACAATCCCTTCTGCCCGCAGGGAAAAAGCCACCCGGGGCGGCCCAAGGTCCGGGAGGCGGGGGTGAACGGGGAGGACGAGGCTCTCGGCTAGGCGGCGGCTCCGGCAAATCCCCCGGGAGGGGACAAGAGCGACTTGGCTTCTCATCGGACCCGGTCCCACCTCCCTTCCTCCCCGCCGCGCACACACCGAACACAAATACACACACACCGACCCGAGCGTCGAGGATTAACTCCCCGGCCGCCGCCGCCACCGCCGCCCGCAGAGGAAGTGCAGCCGCTGCCCCCCGCGGCCATGACACCCCACTTGGCTCGGTCAGGCGGACCCGGGGCCTGTGACAGCTCCGGCTCCCTCCGCCCCCATCTCCACCTCACGCCTCGCACACGCCCGAGCGCCGGGCGCCCGCCTGCCTGCCGCGCGTGCACGCGGAATCGGGGGCGCGCGCCGCTGCGCGTGGGGGAGGGGCGGCGCGGGAGAAGTAGTCGCCGGCGGGAGCAGAGAACGGCGCTGAGCCGAGACCCAGCACGCGCCCCGGACCCGCGCTGGGCTCTGCAGGACCCGCGGCGGCGTCCTGAGTCGAGTGGCAGCGCCGCGGGGCGAGTCTCCACAATAAGCCGGCGGCGCCGCCGGGCGCCAGGAGGGGAGGGAAAGGGGGAGGAGAGCGACCCGCGCTCCCGCCCGAGCCCGCCCCGGGAGGGTGCGCAGAGGGGAGGGGCCGGCGCGCGCGCTCAGGCCCGAGCCCGGGAGAGCCCGCCCGCAGGTCGCGCGCGCCGGCACTCCGGGGGGTGGGGGAGGGGGACGCCCGAGCCAAAGAGGGCGGGCGGGCCGGAGCAGCAATTGCCTCTCCCCCGGCTCCCTCCCACGTCCGGAGCGGCTGGGGGCGGGGCGGCCCAAAGGCTGGAGGCGGCAGGGAAAGGTTCTCACCTACACAGTGAATGAGCTTGTGGCGCCACGAGTCTAGTTCTTGCCGAAAACCGCGTCTCTCAACGGAGCATTGCTGCCGCCTACACACCCTCGCCATCTTCTGCCGCCCGCCCGGCCCTGCCTCCACCGCGGCCCCGCGCACGCCCAGCCGCGTCGCCCGGGGCCGCGCACGCACCCGCGGTCTGGGCGTCGCGCCTCCCGTCGGGGGTGGCGCGAGGGCAGGGCTGGCCTCACCTCGCGGTGGCCCCAGGGGCGAACTGGGAGCGCGTCTACGCCGCACACAGCGGCGCGCGCCCGGCGGGGTTGCAGTCGCCGCGGTCTTTGGCAGCGGCTGCCGCCGCCTCTGTCGCCCAAGCAGGCGTCTTCCCACGTCCGGAGCTCACCTTCGACCTGCGCCGTGGCCGCACTGTCCCCCAAGGCTACAGCTGCCCTTTCCTTTCCCTTCCTGGGGCTTTTTGTTTTTTAGACCAGCCCTAGTTATCACTTCTAACCTGCCTATCGCCTGGCACTAACTGTTGCAAGTTCCGTGGTAACTGCTTCACTGAACTTCTCGGTCGAAACTGCTCCTCCCAGGAGCCCGTTTAAGAAGCAGAATTAAGAATAAATGCCCGGATGCCCGTGGAGGCACTGAGCCCTAAAGTTTTAAAAGGTAAGAAGGACACGTTCTATAAAGTCATTGGAAGGTTTAAACAACATTCGTAAATCCAGTAAAAATTGAAATCAAGTGTTTTAATGTAAATAAACTAGATTGTTTCTAGCAAGACCGATGATCATAGGTAAAAGTCTCAAGTTAGCCGATTCGGAACCCCTTCTGTGTCTGTGTTATGTGGAAGGGGGATTTAAGAAAATTGTACTCAAGTGAGAATGGAATAAAAAAATATATTCAAAGCATAGTGTTGACATTGGCTTAATTCCATATTTCATGAAAGACTAAAACATTTTCGAAGGGATTTTCAGGTGGAAACCCGAGATAATTAAATCACCATGTGTAGAGCACTACCTGTTCCATTTAAACATATAATGCTGATCTTAATTCCTTGACTGTTACTTGAAAGAGAAAAGAGAAGAACGAAAAGGAAAAGGAGAAGGGGCGGGGGAGGGAGGTGGAATACAAAACCAAAAGAAAATAGATTCCTTTTTACCAATAGGCCCAGAACCCTAGGACTCGGGCTTCTTCCCCACCTTTGGGGTTTAAGATTAAGAACAGTGCATTCCTGCTTTTAGATATTTAAATTTAAATTCGAAGACCTAATTTTAATCACTGTGGCAGGCAAAACAAAGTCATTAAATACTTGGTGTCGGGGATCCCATTGTTGTATTTTCAAAGGTAGTTGTCTTCGCTCTCTGAACCAGGCACTTATGGAATGGCGTGTCTATCTTTAAAGAGATAGACTAAGTGGGCCTTTTGGGTAGGAGTGGTTTGAGATGTCTGAATAGAAAGGCACCTTCTGCTCCGGAAATCTTAAAAACCAATTATTTTTCCACAATTGTCAAAAAAAAGTCCACAATATTTCGTTGGTTTAAGAGTACTGTCAAATGAACAAGCTGATAAATCAGGAAGTATTGAATTTCTATGTACATAAAACTATCCTGAGTGGTGAGGGGAGAGGACAAATATGAAATAAAAGATTCCTAAAGACCACCATCCTGCACATGGGATGGAAGGACATCATGTATCATCAATCTGAAACTTCCTTTCTTCACCGCTAGGTGGTAGGTTTGAGTCATTAAAGCTTTTGGCCAAATTTCTGTGAATTTTGGAAAAAGTCTGTTTCATAAAGTTTCAAATAAATGAATACCATGTAACTCTGAAATAAGTTGATAATGAATGCATTTTTTTCAATGACCTCATATATTTTGTTTAAAAATAATCAAACCAACGGTCCTAACTTCCTCAACATAATCTCTTAAAGAAACTCAGAGAGAGAGATTAAGAGGATCCTAGAGACTTCAGAGATCAACTCTAATCTGAGGTCTGGATTCTCTAATTTGAAGTATGGAATTGGAAAGCCCAGACAGATAAAATGACTTGACCATTTTAGCTGCTAGTAGAGAGAGGACAACAGAAAACAGGTTTCTCAATTCCCAATTCAATGCCATTCCTCCCAACTCCACTTTGAATTGCAATTACTGCTCATTTATTTTAGTTGAGAACAAAAATATAGTGGACCTCTTACAAAGACCTGTTTATAAGAAAGGATAAGGGGACAAAAATAACTATCATCCATTGAGTACTATATGTTCAGCATTGCAGTTTTATATCATCCCATCTGAATAACAATGCCGTAGAGTAGGTGTTGTGTTTAGCTACTTTTTACATTTTCCAGATTAGAGATTTCAAGACTCAGAGGGATTAAGTACCTTTGTTGAAGGTCACAAAACTCCCAAATGGCAGAACCAGAATTCTTTCAGATTCCCATGCCCTCTGAGTTGTCCTGCAAGCAGAAACAGGACTCTGCATGCAGGGGATTCATATAATTCCATGTGAGAGGTGATGTTCCATCACACAGTTGAGAAGTGTGACAAACATTTTGAGCTGCTATCATATAGTAGGCAGTATCCTAGGTACTGAGGACACATAGATATCTAAGACATGATTTCTGACCTCTAATGCTTTTGGCTACCCTGGACTCAGGACTTAGCTGCAAACTCTTTTACCTTCTGGGGGACATATAACAAATACAGTGGTTAAGAAAATAGAATCTGGAGACAGCTTGATTGGAATCTTGGTTCCATCCATTAGTAGCTGCAGGTCTTGACAAATTGTCATTGGTTTTCTCATGTGATAAAGAGGATCATAGTCTAAAAGATGGGGTTTGTGTGAAGATGTAATGAAACAATAATGTACAGGTCTGTATGCGTCCCATGATCCAGGGGCTTGAAATCTGAAACAAGTATTTAAGTTTGAGTGGGCTCTTAGCTTTGAAGATGATTCCAAGAAACATCAGTAGGGAGTGGAGAAGTGAGAAGAGCAGGAAGACAATTCAGAGTGCATTATTAAGCAAATTACTACTGTGGGCAACTGGAATTAATCTCTCTGAGGAAGTCTAAAAGGCAGTGCCTCAGATTAACCCACCTGAAGAAGGGAACTGGGGTATTCACACATAAACCCTCTCAGTCATTGGTTGAGAGATACTCTAGGTCCAAGGAAATGATTAATTTCCCAGACTTATGCCTCCTCTGTGTGTAGGCAGAGCAGGTTTCAGGAGCCAGAGGAAACCCTCAGGCATAGAGATACAGGTCCTGCAGATGGAATTCTTGGACAGCTCTATACCAAAATAGTAAGGTCTGAGGTCATGTGAGTGGGATATTAAAACAATCTACTATTACTGGTAATAATCCTGCTCCATTTTGGCCATCAGAATGTGGGCATGAGCAATGGATGCCACTGAAGTTAAGTAGAATTTTAAGTTTATGAGATATTTCCCCAAATGATAATAGAATTAATTGACTACTTAAAATATTAGCAGTTTCAAGAGGATGTAGGGATAAAATTTCAAGATCTTTCAGCATTATTTTTGAATTTTTAAAAGGATTGAGCGAACCTTTTCTCTATAAACCTTGGCATCATAGTCTATGCTGATCTGTAGTTACCTGAGCACATGGTGCTTTGTTCATCTGGTTTTCAGGAACAAACAAACAGTTCACTGTTGTCTTTGTTAGGTGATTGTAAGGGGGTGGGGGAGGGGAGGGGACAAGAATCACCAGAAAGAATTTATTTATAATTAAATAGCAAATGAAGGTCGTTTCCATGGAAAATGTGTTTCCATTTTGAAGTCCAAAAAGGTATAAAATGCACATGAGTTAGGCAAAATGAAAGTGTTTAAAACCAAAGGATGTCCTCAAGGAAAAGTTTGGTTTAAGTAAGAAAAAGTTTGGTAAAATCACAGAAAGTCCTTAAGTATCCTTGCTGAGCTTTAGCAAAATGTGCATGTCAAAGTTATAGCTATCTGGTAGTTTTCCCATCTAACAAAAATAACTCTTCATTACTGAGCAACCACTCTAATTTGTTTTCATTTAATCTTTTAAAAGTGGTTTTTCGGAGCCTACTATGTGCCAGCTACCCAAACAAATGGGTGACTTGTTCTGGTCAATAAACTAATTGTGAGCAGAAATGATACATAAGATTTCCAGGCTTGGTCTTTTCCATGGGTCTGAAGATGCAGGTGCAGACTCATTAAAGATTTAGATCAACTTCAAGAATGGAAGCAGAACAGATAGAGCTGAGCATATAATTCACATCTGCTCATTCCATACACAATAGTCTTCCAACTCTGGCCTCTAGGAGTACTAGATATGATATGATACTAGGTTATCATAAAGAGTAGTTTCATCATTGTGTGTGAATCTTAATTATGTTCCTTGCAGATAATACAGTAATTATTGTAAAAATTAATACAGACCTTAAGTACCTATCAGTTTAGGAAAGATATCAGAGTAACATGAATTTGTGGAATAATGATAGGAGCTACTATTTATTGAGGACTCCAAGCTAACTCATGAACACTTTACCTTATTTTATTTAATACTTACAATGATTTTTACAAGATAAGTACTATTTTTTAAAATTTCATTTTAAAGATGGGGAAAATAAAGCACATAGAGTTTAAATACCTTACTCAAATTCACGCAATAGGAAGAATTTGAACTTAAAGAGATTTCAGTAATTTGGTTTTTCTCTTTTCCGCCGTAGTGCCTCACAGATCAAGGTAAATGCCTTTTCAAAAGTTCAAGCACTATTATTTGTCACTGAAGCTGTGTTATGCCACATGTCTTAAACAATTACATATGCATTTAACTCATTATTTCACTAACAGCATAGGTCTATAATTTTTTCTCAAGTGTTTTCTTATTAATCCAATAACAGTGCTTCCCAAATCAGTTGAAATGCATAAGTAACAAATTCCAAGGCACACACTGTGGAGGACCTGAAATACTGTAGCTATCATAACATAAAACAAAGAACAGGTCATCTATTCATGGAATGGGTGACATTTCGTATTCAGAAGAGGAAGAATAAGTACACTAATGACATCTTTTCCTCACATTTACTTAAAAAAAAAAATCTCTACAAGTTGCTTGCAGTTGATGTCACCTTAGCATAAAAAAAAAAAATCTCCCCCTTAGATCTCCTCTCGAAAATTACTCTATACATTTCTCTGAAAGCTTTTATTCTCTCAGTCAGATTCTTCTTGACAGACATTCTCCTAGATGCTGTGTTAATAATGCCAATACACTCTAGATGTTCCAAACAGATAATGATGTTGCTGCACAGATGCTCTTTCATATTGTGTAACACTATTAATTCTGGAAAATTCTATTGGTCAGATTTTTGATCTATAACTCTTTCAGAAAGTTGAGGATACAGTCATCATTAAACCTTTGAAATGTATTGAATATCTTCTTTGGTAATCAATTTGCTTTATGACCTTCAACAAATCACTTAATTCTCTGGCCCTCATTTTCTATTTCTATAAAAGGAGAAGGTTAGACTAGGTATTCTGAAGTTACCTAAGAGCTTGTTGTCTAAGTTATTAAGATTTATCAATGTCAAGTACTTGAACATTTCAAACAAATAATTTTACATAAACATGATGTATCCTTCTGTTTATTTGAGTCTTTAAACATTGATCTCCATAATATTCTATAGTTTTCAATGTTTCACATATCTTTCATTAGATTTATTCCTAAGTATTCGATTTTTGAGGATAAGTGGGATATATTAAACAAATTCATGTATTTGTTTAAGGCTGACACCTAAATAAATTTTTTTAAAATAAACTTTTTGTTTTGGAATAACAGAATAATTTTAGATATACAGAAAAGTTGCAAAGATAATACCCTTCTTTCAGCTTACCTTAATGTTAACGTGACCATGGTATACATTTGTCAAAACTAAGAAATTCACTTTAAAACAATACTATTAACTACAGACTTCGTTTAAATTTCAGCAGTATTTCCACTAATGTCCTTTTTTAATTTTTTTTATTTTGTATTAGTTTCAGGTATATAACACAATGGATAGACATTTATACAATTTACAAAGTAATCCCCCAATTAGTCTCGTATTTACCTGGCACTATACATAGTTATTACAATATTGATTATATTCCCTATGGCAACTAATTTTTTTTCTGTTCCAGGGTCCACTCAGGAATGCTACATTGCATTTAGTCATTGTCTCTTCCAGTCTGTGACAGTCTTTCCTCGCTCTTTATGATCTTGAAACTTTTGAAGAGTACTGGTCAGGTATTTTTTAGAATGTTCCTCAGTTTGGGTTTGTCTGCTATGTTCTCATGACTAGACTGGGGTTATGGGACTCGGGAAGGAAGATCACAGATGAGATCCTTTTCTCACTGCAACATATCAGCGGGTATATGATATCGATAGGAGGTAATGCTAACTCTCACCACTTCATTAAGATGACATTTGATAAATTTGTTTATTCATTTTTCTGTCAATAGACATTTAGATTAGTTCCAGTGTGATATCTGTATTAGTTCGTGAGGGTTGTCATAACAAAATACCACAGACTAGGTGGCTTACTATGGATATTTATTTTCTCACAGGTCTGGAGGTTTCTCACAAATTTTGATATGTTGTGGTTTTAGTTTAAGTGCAAAATGTTTTCTGATTTCTCTTTCGATTTCTTCTTTGACCTGTGGTTATTTAGAAGCATGTTATTGTTTCAAAAAAAAAATTTTTTTTTAAAGCTCTTGCTGTTATTGATTTCCAGTTTTATTGCATAATAGTCACAGAACATATGGTATGATTTTAGTTCTTTAAATTTATTGAGACTTGTTTTATGGCTCAAAATATGGTCAGTCTTGATAAATATTAAATGTGCTCCTGAGAAGAATGTATATTCTGCTATTGTTGGGCGGAGTATAGTAGGTTGATAATACTGCTATATTTTTGCTTATTTTCTGTCTACTTAATTACCGAATCTACTTCATTACTGAATTAAGAGTGAGGTACACTAGAAGAACATTGAAATCCCTGATTATAATTGTGGATTTATCCATTTGTCTTATGGTCTTAGTTTTCACATGTCAAGAAACTGCTGCCAGATATTGTGTATAAAGGACCACATATGCTCCGGGTGATGTTATCCTGCATTGTAGAGAATTCAGCCTTTCATTCTGGGCACTAACAATTATCTCACTTCAATATAGGACTGAGTGTTGACGGTAGGGTGGACACAGGGAAAGTGGGTTAATTTTGGTTAGATTCAGCCTATCTCTGATTTGTTCTCTTTCCTAAGGAAAGATCTTCCAGGGCTTTTAATTGAGAAATAGGAGTTATTTGTTTTCTGGAAGGATTTCTGGAGATTAAGTTCTGCCTTTACGAGGTTGTCAGTCTGAGTATTCAGTGTCCTAACCCAAGCAGCTTCAAAATTTGTCATATATCTTGTGGGAATAGTCAGACCAAATGCCTCCATTTGACCCCTGAAATATCCAGTTTGTCTCCCTACAACCCCACTTATATACCAAAATCTCTCCTGATTTCCCTGTTCTCAGCCCTGGGATTTTCTACCCTAGGACCAATCCTGTATTCTAAGCCTCCAGCTATAATCAGTAAGTGTCTCCAGGGCAAAAACATCTATAGATCCTCAGTGTCATTCAGCACTAAGGCTATGAACTCTTATCTACTTTAGTTTCAGTCCCCTGCCACTGGTAGATACTGTGTTACTCTTCCTTTTCAAATTTATATCTGAATCCTTACACAGATGTATACTTTGCCTCCTTCACTATGATTTCACTGTTTTTAAAGTGTATATCTGAATCAATTTTCAAACTAATTTTCAAATAAATAAGGCCTATTTTACCTTATTTACTGTTACTATTCTGAAATACACATGAATCAATTTTCAGAGAAAAGAAAAAAGGAGCAGTTTTCAGGCTTTTCACTTTTGTCACTATGGGAGGCTAGATATTATAAAGCATCCCTTACTCTAAAACAAGGAGATTCTGGAAGATAATTGTTAACTATATCATGAGACTTGCAATAAATAACGAAAAATATTCAAATAAGTAGCAAAAAACCTGGAGGTTGGTATTGTCCTAAGGGTAAATATAGGTATATCAGTGACTCAATTAATCAGAGCTCTAAATAGACTTTTTGAACTTGAGATTCCTAAATAAGGAAAGCTATTTGAAAAAAGCTAAAGTAATCCCAGGATGGTAGTTCCTGTTGGCTCCTTTTAGGAGAATTAAAAAATTCCCAGTTTTAAATATATGTGATCTTATAATCAGAGATCAGCACACATAAGAGAAAATAAGCCACTATGACTAAGAGTCAGAACCATAGACAATAAGGTTAGAGCTCTATGGTGTTCAGCTATTGGAATTATAAAATAAAATAACTATGTGAAATACTAAAAGAAATTTTAAGGTGGAATTACAAAACTGATGAAGCAACAAGAGACTATCACAAGTGACTGGGAATTTTTGAAATAAAAATAGTGTACCTTAAAATTAAGAATATAATTGTTGACATTTTAGAACTTCATAAAACCATGGGTTAAATAGCAGATTAGACATGGTAAGAATACAATGTAATGGAATATAAGAATATAATGGAAGTTGGATCTAAATGGATTACCCAGAATATAATATAGGAAAATAAGGAGATGGAAAGGGTGAAAATGGGATTGAAAAACATGAAAATTAAAATAGTAAATCTAATTTATGGATTTCTAGGAGGATGTATTATGGAACTAAAGAAGAAATATTTGATGAGTTAATGGTAATTTTGCAATTCTGATGCAGGATATTAATCTATAAATACCCAAAACATGATTTATAGCAAACTTGATAAATAAAAATAACTCTAAACCTAGATATATATAATATTAAAACTCCAAAACACAAAGATAAAGATATTTTAAAAGCAGCTTAAGAGAAAAAATTATCAATAAAGGAATGACAATTTGACTGCAGACCTCACAACTCAGGTTAAAAAAATATATTTATTGACAATATATTTAAAATGCTGAGAGAATATAACTGTCAACCAGGAATTAGAAATTAATTGTCCACTTAAAATTATATACCTAGCCCCGTTGTCTTTCAAGTATGAGAGCAGAATAAAGCTATTTTGAGATTAATATCTTAGAGAACCCACCACAGCAGACCTTCAACAAAATAACTTCCAAAAAATGACTTATTTTAGAAGAAAAATTATCCTTGAATGAAGACCAGAGTAACAGCAAAAAAAATGGGTAAACCTATAGATAACATTAAATAAGTATTATTTATATGAAGTAAAATTATTATAAAGTTCAATTTCTATGTTTTTTTTAAAGGACTAAATGTAAATACTAGATAACAATAATTTAGAAGTTAGGAGTAGAGGATTTAGAGGTATTCTAAAGACTTATTCGGCAGGGGAGCAGATATAAACTATAGAATTATTAATATAAGTAGGCATGTTAAACTTTTCAAGAATAACTAGTAAAAGAATGAAAATAGAATGTAGACTTTAAAAATTTGTAGGAGAGTAAAATTAAATAAAACAAAAGAACAAATGAAAACAACTTAAATTTTTTTTAAGGAAAACTAAAAGAAAATCATGTAAAATTAAAACACAGCAAAAATATTGGATAATAAAAACAAGTTCAGATATACCAATAATCACAATAAATGTAATTAGACTAAAATTCCAGTTAAATTAAGAGATTGTCAGATCATTATAAAAAAAGAATGTCCAGGCTTTTCTAGTTTATCCATAATGGAGTACTTTATGTTAGACTTACTCTTATGCCATATATTACTATAAAATTGGCAAAACTGTTTTTAGCCATTAAACGACAGAATGCTTTTCTATTGTCTTTGACAAAATAGACACAAGGCGAGCTCCACATTCAACACAACTTTCTGCCTGGGCACCCTTTCGAACCATTAAGCAGGGAGGTTGGAGCCTAAGCAGAGCATATGATCTTGCTGAGCTCAAGAGGCAGAGACCAGAGTTCCAGATTACTGTAGAGGCTGTAATTTGTGAGGCTGGGTTAAAGAGTGGAGAGATATGCATTAAAAAAAATAGCTCAAAAAGTATACAAAGGTATTCTCTTAATGGAAACTCAATTTTTGGCTGAATGGTAAGCTGCATGTGCACAGAGAAACATCTACAAGGTCTGGGAGAAAAAAGCTACTTGTGGGTTGTAAGAACAGAGATCCCTAGAGTCACTGAGTACTGGGAGATATTAGAATTCTGACCAGAAAAAGTAAGAGACCTTGATGTTTACTCTGGGGCTTGAGTTTGGATTTCAAAAGGTCCATGCATTAGGAGCAGGGCTATTTTATTTATCAAATGAGGGAAATCTAGACCAGCCCTAAAAAAGTAAACAAAGCTCTGACAGAATCAAGTTAATCCAAATTAACTGACCTCTAGAGAAAGAAAATAATAAGTCTTAACATTTTTTAAAGGAAGACAACAAAATCCAGATACTCTGCAATGTAGCATCCGCAATATACAACAAAAAAATAGAAACATATCCAGAGATGGCAGAGTTTTCTTTTGTTTTTTAAGGACCTCACAGTGAACTCTTTGGGGGTAAAAAAACAAACTTTCTCCCAAGAAAGCAGTATAGGGTACTGGCTATGAGTATAGTCTCTGGTGTTAAGTATATGCCTGGGTTCAAATCTCAGGTCTGACGTTTGTTAATTATATCCCATTTGGAAAGGTATTTAATTTGTTTGTGCTTCATTTACATAAACTGAATATGAAAAGAATATCTTCCTTGAAAAATTTTCCTGGGATTAAGTGAGATAATGTATAAGGAGTACCTACCGCATAAAAGCTCTGTATTATCACTTATAACACAGCATAGACTGGCTTGTTCTAGGTGTCCAATATTTTGAATAAGTAAATAAAGGAATGACTGCAGAGGCCATTATCAAGCCCAGCAGGCACTCATGTCTGGTCTGAATGTTGGAAAACAGCTGGGGTGGGATTAGTGAACATTAAGTTAACAAATCCATTCAAGGCATCAAGCAACTGACCAAAAGGAGAAGGGGAGAGTGACACCTATGGTCTCGCCTCTTGAGATGAGAAGACAGCCAAGAGCACAAGTTGAATCGAGTACTCACATTTCAGGGGCCATTTTAGGGGAGGCTCGAGGTCCAAACAGTGCTCAGCCCAGCTGGAAGCACCTTCTTGACCTGTTGCTCTCTATTACTAATTAACAGTAGGCACCCCTCTTGCCACACCCTTTTGCTCAAACAAAATTAAATATAAAAATAACATGACTTCAGGAAGGACAGTACAAAGTGCAAGTATCTGGTCTGTGGGTGAGAGTTGGTGGGGTATAGGCAGCAATGATAGTTGGGAATCAGAAAACACTTTGTACTTGTTTACTTTGACAAAGAATTAGATCTAAGTTTTCTCTATGGAGTATAAGAAGACAGGAAGGCTTCAGATCCGGGTGTGGAAATCTGTTTAAAATCCCAAATGTAAGATCACATGGAATCTGAACCTTTTGTGTTACAAACTATGACCCTCGAGGAGCTTCTTTCAGCCATGCCCAGAAAATGCCTGAATTTCAGAGTAAAGTTGTAGAAGATAAGGGCCTTTAATGTTAATTTGGGCTTCACCATTGGCTCCCTGTGTATATTTCCTGATCTTCTGGGCCTCAGAGGTAGACCAACTTGGTCAGCATTGCTCAGTGTTTCCCCAGGATGTTAACAGGTGTTATGGAAAAAAGAGTTTGGTTAACCAATATTTCCCAAACTGTCATATGTGAACCACTGGTGTTAGATGAGATAACTACAGGAATATCTTGGTTGAAATTGAGATTTTTTTTTTCTAGTTAATTTGGCAAAGGATCCTAACCTTTCCTTTATAATAGTAATCTCAAGTGCCATTTAGAATGATCCTTTTAAAAGGTGAGTGGATTTAAAGAAAAAGATTAAGTCAATAATAGTACAGATTGTCTGCAGATATGGCAAAAGGCATGAAAATGGTATACAATTCACAGAAATTTGAGAAAAGTTCTGTTAAACCAAATTAAATTGGCTTACTGTAGGACTTTTCACAGATTTTGTCATGTTGATGGACATTTTGCCTCTTCAAGAAGAGATTTGGTATCGCTTTTCTTTAAGTCATTTGACTATAGACCCTTCTCCCCTTTTTTTTCTTTAAAATAACAGAGTATCTTGTTAGACTTTTACTTTGGAGATTTCACTTCAGGAGGGGAGCTTTTAGAGCTGACCTTCTTAGGATCTTGGTTCCTTCTTCTCCCCTATGTTCACTGGAAAGTCTTAGAAGAAAGTACAGGGATGGAACTAGAAATTCCATTTAAGGAGGTTTATATAATAATTTAAAGTACATTAGCCCACAAATGCAATGTCATATGCTGGGTAGGATCTTGGAATAGAAAAAGGACATTAGTTGGAAAAAACTAATGAAATCTAATCTGGAGTTTAGTTAATAATAGTTAAAACTAATGACATATGTCTTGACTCTAGTTAATAATAATGTACCAAGGTAGCCTTCTTAGTTTTGACGATGTACCATGGTAATATAAGATGCTAACAATAGGGAGAACTATGGGGTCAGGAGCCATGTCAGGAGGCAGTGGATGATGGAGCTATAAGGTCCAGAAGGCAAATCCACCAAGCCTGGTAACATCCCCTACCCACTCTTTCACCTGGTCTAGCAGTGCTCGACATGAAAAGACTGGGGCTAAGCTGAATTCAAGAGCAAGAGGAATCACATTCCCTCATCAAATCCTTGCTTAGACCCTTCCATATGCTTTCTTTCGTACCAAATTTGGCCTAGGAAAGAGGCCCCGTTTACAGTAAAAGGAGGGGCATTTTTCACCTTCTTCCACATTCTGTTCTGGTTACGCAGCTCTCCCAGTCACACCTTAGCCTCTACAACGTTCCTCAACTTCAAATTAAATTATGGCCAAAGTCCCCATGGGGCCAGAGTGGGTAAAAGTCTCCAGACCAAGAACCTGAGAATGCTTACCCATCTGAAAGCAGAGAACTGTAGGCTATCAGATTGTGGCCATAAAATCCTCAGCAGGTATTGGTAGATAGGGCAGACAGATTGTGGGGAGGAATGCTCTGGCTGAGAGAGGCTGTGGTTCTGTAACTCTGCTACCCCTCCCCAGAGCCTGTGTCTGGGTGATAAATGGGTGGAGAAGATATAGAAGTTATCTTACTTCCATGTGCAGACAGACTGGCATTTATTGCAGGCTTATCACAAAAGCCTACAAGTTATTATATTTCACAACAAAAAGTTATTGGAGGGATGGAAGGAAAACAAGACCTAAGAGAAACTAAAAGGGAGATAAGCATCAACAAAAGCAACAAAAATATTTTATGGAGGACCTCTCTTAAGCTCTCTTCTCAGAAAATTCTGGCCCACCCAAAATGTTAACACAGACTTTTCAAGATAAAATTTATTCTCCTTAATACTAATTAACATGAAAATATGTAATGCATGAGATTGTCCCCAGGGTAGTATCAATGTGGGCTGAAGGGGAGACAGTGGCAGGAAGGAAGGAGAAGGACATTGGGGAGACCTGGTTTGGGCAATGAAGTTTGAGCAGTAAAGACTAAGCGTATTTAGAATCACATATAGGCAAACTTTCACTCTTTCCCAATTAGTTAAAGAAATGCCATTGCTTCTTTATATATTAATATGTTCCTAGCAACTTTACCAAATTCACTTATTAATTTTAATACTTTTAACCAGTTCTTTTTTGTTTTCTACTACTAAAACTATATTATCTACAGATAATGATTTTTGTTTCTTCCTTTTGATGTTCATTCCTTTCATTTCTGTTTCATAGCTTATTGCATTAGGAAGAATTTTTAAAACAGTACATAATATTAATAGCGGGTAGTAGTATTTTGAAAGGAATGCCTCTTATGTTTCTCCTTTAACTGTATTTAGTTTCACTTCATTCCTCTTTGCCATATACCATTTTCTCACCTACTGACTCACAATCTTCTCTGTCAATTTAACTCATACTCATACTGCAAATGTCACCTGAAATCCCATTAATCTCACAAAAGCACATGTAAATAATCACTCAGCTAACTTTAATGTGGTTTTTTTACAGTTCACAATGGACTTTTATATATAGATTCTCATTTGATATTCTCGACGCACTCTGGAGTAGGTATTGTTAGGACTTTCATTTTAGATACAAAAAAAAAAATCAATCTTTGTGTGGCTGAGCAACTGGCCCTAGGACATACAGTTAAATTGACTACAGTTTTGCATTTTAGGGAAAATATTTTTATATCCCAAAGAACTGCCAAGAGTTAAGACAGTCCAGAGTATCATATCCAATTTGTAAAATAAGGAATTGAAATGCATTTCAGGCTCAGTACAAGTCAATAGCCTCAACCCCAATTTCTGCAGACTCACCAAATCAGGAAATTTTGGGTAAAATTAGCAGTAGAAAATACAATTCTTCTAGATTGTTTTTGCTCACTGTGCCATCAATTTATTCTTGCTCAGAAATGTAAAGATCTGAAAAGACCTCACCAATTATTTACAAGGTTGAACATTAGTGGCTGCCCCCACTAGTTATTGATCTTGAGCTAGATTCATCTATTAGATGTGTGAACGAACGGTGGGGTGATAGAGGGTGGTAATATTCCCACCCTTGCCAAGCCCATAGCACTAAAGTTGAGCCTGAAATAAGAAAGTATCAAGGACAGTCCTTCCAAACTATAGTGGGTTGAAAAGGATTATTTTAACATTCTACTATATGAATCATCTTCCATTTAGATTATGAGCTCTTTGAAGTTTTATATCTCTTGCTTCTCTCCCTACCTGCTTAGCTAAGCACCTATCACACTGTTTAGAATACCGTTTTAGCAAAGGTTTATATACTATTTTCTTTTATTGTGGTGAAATATATATAACATAAAATTTACCATTTGAACCATTTTTAAGTGTACAGTTCAGTGACAATAAGTACATTCACATTGTTGTGTATCCATCACTGCTGTTCTTCTCTACAAATTTTTCATCATCCCAAACTGAAACTCTGCACAGGTAAAACAGTAACTCCCTACTTCCTCTCCTGCCATCCCCTAACAACTACCATTCTACTTTCTATCTCTATGAATTTGACTATTCTAGGTACTCCACATAAGGGAAGCAATTTTGCGTCTGGCTTATTTCACTTAACATGATGTCTTCAAGGTTCATCTGTATTGTATATTTTTCAAATAAATAAACTCTTTTTATTCCATACCTTCCAACTTTCATCAGAAATGCAAACTAGAATGAAGGTCCCAAGAAGGAAGCGAGAAAGCTTCAGAGGTTTTGGAGAAGGGGAATGGAGAGATAAATGAGTGCTGGTGCTTTCCCAACCAGGATAGAGTGGACCAAGGTTGTGGACAGGAGTGGGCAGTGAGTGGGCGATGGCGAGTAAGGCAACAATCCAGAGGAAGCTGTGTCCCCCTCAGCTTTTCACCAGGAAAGCCCCCTTGATCCACTTCCAAAGCTTCATTAGCTCAGGGCTTCTTGCATTGGGGTCTGTGAGCCCCTAGGAGGTCCATAGAAGGACTTTGAGAGTATGCTTTCCAGATCATGTATTATTTTGAGCATGTGTGCATTTGGCGGGGGAGCAAAGTCTATAGCTTTAATTAAATACTTTCTTGGAGAGTCATAATCCATATGCAGATAGTTAGGTATGTAGATATATAAAATCCATTACACACACTCACATACACACACACACACATACACACACACACACTTTGGAGTGATGAAAAAGTTTTGGAACTAGATAGAGGTGGTGGTTGTATAACATTGTGAATGTACTAAATAGCAATTTAAGATGGTTAATTTCATGTTGTGTGAATCACACTTTAATAAGTTATTTACAAGAGATATGGGTTGGTGTTGATGACACCTATCTAAAGCTCTTCTGAGTGTCAGTCTCTCACATGGAACTACTTGAGGACAGCTCTGCTCCGATGGCCCGCAAACACCCCAAACTCCAGAATTCAGTTCTTCACGTTCCCTTCTAACACCTGCTCTTTTCCCTCCTTTCTCCGTTTAGGTAAATAGCACCACTATTATCAGTGACCCAGGCTGGAAATCTGGGCGTAATTCTTAGCATCACCTATTCCCTCTTTCTTCCTCTCCTTCCACATCCGACCTCCATATCTTGTTGATACTACTTCCTAAATATGTCTGTGCGCTTTTCTCTATCCTCACTACCACTGCCGTAGTTTGTGCCGCCATCACCTGTCACCTCAGGGTGCAGGTAGCCTCCTAACCGGTCTCCTAACATCAGTCTATTCAATTAGGGATTCTTTCAGCTGCAAGTAACGGTATACCCAACTTAAAATCAGATTGATTTTCCCTCACGTTACAAGAAATCTAGAGGTAGTTACGATTTTACTACAGCATCTCTGCATTAATCTTGGCTTTTTTCTCAGGTGTATTTTATGGAAGAAGGCATCACATCTGTGTTCAAGGCAGGAAGAAAGCAGAAAGGCTGTGGCTGATTTTTTCATTAGGAAAGCAAAAGTTTTCCCAGAAGTTCTTTGGGAGATTTTCCCACATGGTTTTTTTTTTTTTTTTTTTTTGGTCAAAATTGGGTCCCCAGCTCCCATTGTTACACCCAGGTGTAAGGATAGCTGAGAAAATGAGACACAAGATAGCTACAATTAGCTCAGAGCAGGGGCAAGCTATGGCCCTTGAGCTAAGAGTGGGTTTTACGTTTTAAACTACTGTTACTTCACGTGCCAGTCCATTTCCTTTAAAGGTTTCACATTTTAAAGGGTTGTTAAAACACAAAGACGAAACTCAATAGAGACTGTATGGCCCACAAAGAATAAAGTTTTTATTATCTGATTCTTTACAGGGAAACTTTGCTGACCCCTGGATTAAGTCAAATATTTCCTAAAACAGACTTCGTCTTATCATTCCTCAGTTTAAAATCTATCCTCAGGGCATCCCAAGGATAAAGTGGACTTTAGCCTTACACCAAACAAACCCTAGGAAGTTCTGCCTAGTGTTGCTAACCTTTCCAATCTCACTTCTATTTTACACTCTATGGGTCAGCTATACTAAACTACTTTCTTGTCAGCTCCTATATTAGTTTCCTATTATTCCTGTAACAAATTGCCACAAACTTAGTGGCTTAAAAAAACATAAACATATTATCTTATAGTTTAGGAGGTCAGAAGTTCAAAATGTTTTTTTGTTTGTTTTGTTTTGATTTTTGACTAAAATCAAGATGTTAGCAGGGCTGCGTTCCTTCCAGAGGCTCTAGGAGAGAATCCCTAGAAATGTTCCCTGGCCTTTTCCATCTTCTAGAAGCTGCCTGCATTCCTTGGTCCATGGTCTCTTCCTCTGTTTGCAAAACCAGCATTGAAGCATTTTCAAATCTCTCTCTGGCTCTGATTTACCACCACCTCCCTCTTTCATGTAAAATGCCCTTGTGATTGGATAGTTCTGTGGACAGGAAAAAAAGGGATTCTATGGAAAGTAACCTTACAGATTGGTATGCTCATAAATTTCTAACGGGGCAGGTGGTGGTGGGTGGTCATGCCTAAGGCATATAAATTCTTTATTGAAAGGTTTTTAAGCAAACCCTGTCCATTGTTGAGCATCTAGTTTAGCATACTTTGAGATGCCAGAAGTAATAGCCCTTGAAGGTATAACCTTCCTTAGTCTTCTAATCCACTCTCTGGTCTTGCTTTCTCCCACCTCAAGTAATCTTCCTTAGGTAATCTTTCTTCATTCCCTCCTTAATTTCAAATGTATAAAAGAAGCTGCAAAATGGTTTTTCTCTGGAGTATTTGAGAACTTACTTCCTGGTATGTGTCATTTGGCTAAAATAAACTTCTAAAAATCCTCTTAGGTTTGATCATTCTTACGTTGACATTTCACAGACTGAGCAAAGAGGCTGGAGAAGCTGGCCTTGGTTGGGCAGGATCTAAGAGAGAAAAGACACTCCTCTCTCCCCCAAAACACACACACACACACACACACACACACACACACACACACACGTGTTCTGTTCAGGACACCACCAGGTGCTGTAGTCCTTGTCTCTCAACTCCACCGCAATTTCATAAATAATTTCTAATTGGGCCTGAGACTTTGCAGTCATTTGTTCAAGAGTCTGTTCCAAGAGGAACATATAATTGGCTGTACTAAATCATCCTGTACATTCTTAACTGTTTGAGATTAGGGAGAGGGGCCGTTTAACATGTTTTAGGGAAAGGCATGTAAAAGTACTTTTAAAAGACTAAAACCTATTCTGGCTACATAGTAGGGTAGCCTGGAAAACTTTTAAAAGATCAGAATCACAAGGGTTGAGAAAAGGAAGTATTCATTTTGAATATACTAAATGATCCTTAAACTTATTGAAATCTAAGAACTTCTGTGCCAGAGGTCCTTCTCTACATTGAAAAAAGTTGGGAGAGGTCAGAAGAAACTATTTATTGTTCCTGAGGCAAGGTGAGAGTGTTTTGAAAAGAATTTTCACTATGTAAATAATGCATACAATAGCATAATATCACAAATACAAAGAAATTACTTCACAGTGACTATATATCTGATGATAGACTAAATTCTAGTCATAGATAAAAATGATCACCATGTCTTAAGAAATATATGTCTGCCTATGATTAATTACCCAGTTCTTATTCTTTATCTCTACAGTGGTCTCCCCTTATTTGTGGTTTCATTTTCCAAGATTTCAGTTACCTGTGGTCAATTGTGGTCCAAAAATACTAAATGGAGAATGCCAGAAATAACATATGCTTTAAATTCCCTGCTGTTCTGAGTGACAGGATGAAATCTCCCGCCATCCTGCTCTGCCCCAGCAGGGACATGAGTCATCCCTTTGTCCACCATATCCACACCTTGTACACTACCTACCCGTTAGTCACTTAAGTAACTGGCTCGGTTATCAGATTGACTGTCTCAGTATCGCAGTGCTTGTGTTCAAATAACCCTTATTTTATTTCATAATGGTCCCAAAGCCATTCATATAACATTTATTACAGTGTATTGTTATAATTGTTGTTTAATTATTGTTGTTGTTAATCTCTTACTATGCCTAATTTATAAATTAAACTTTATCATAGGTATGTATAAGAAAAAACATTCTACAAGTATGTAGGGTTTGGTACTACTCACAGTTCTAGGCATCCACTGGGGGTCTTGGGATGGATTTACTGCCAGTAAGGGGATCTACTTATACTTTGTTTTCCTTTCCTGGTTAAGTTGCTCAAGACATATTCTCGGGGTCTGATAGGGATCACTCTCCCTTCAGGGAGGGTTAACTACCTGATATGAACTCTGAACCTAATAAATGAGAAAGCAATTTTTCCATACAGAACCACCTTTACCCACCAGGTACCCTCTGAGCACTGGCCTCCCAGAATCTCACTGTTGTAGGTGCTGCCAAGATTGACCGAACCGCTTTGTAAAGACACTGTAAGTCCAGGGTAGGTTTCTAAGGTGGATTCTACTGACCAACATACCTGGGGGCCATTTTTAGTATTTATAAGGGGAGATTATATGTGTATAAAATATATCATTCATTATAGTGGTTACAATTACTGAGACCAACCACAGAGGTAAATATAGAATGAGAACTGTCAAAAATCTGGAAAAAGTAAAATTAAAACCACCAGATCTGTAAAGTAGTATTTAGTAAGAGTATATTGTGCATATAAGAATAGTCTGCAAACTAGGAGTTTTCAAATACAAGACTGACATGAAGTTCAGAGGCATGATATTACAGGATGGCTTGTAAAGTGAAAATAAGGAAGTCGTTTAATATTTACAATGATTGATTATTATAATTGAAGGTTTCCAGATGGCGGGGGATTGGTTAAAAGTTCTTATTTTATATCACTTTTAGGAAGATGTCTTAAGTTTCTGTTATGATTATCAGAGGCATTTATAAGAAATAAGTTTCACTGATATTCATGACATAAACTAGATTTACTTTTGTTTACATGGCTCAGAGAATTTTCGACTTTAGTCTCCATTTGTAATTAGTTTAACAGAACAAAAGGAGTTGGATGTTCTTTCAGAAGTATTACTCTTAAACTGTAATATGGTAAACATATGGATTGTCCTTTACTCTAAAAAATTATATTTTTACTGAAATATTAGGACCAGCTATCTCAAGTCATTATATTCTTTCCTCTGAGAACTACAAAAGAAACACTGAGAAATCTTTCACATCTAGATCTTTCTCCCACTACTCCATGCAGATAAAAATCTACCTTCACCAAATCTCATCTCTAGTGTAATTCACATTATAATTAATCAAAAAATGCTTATCTTTGATTATTGTCATTTTAGCTCTAGGTTGTGATTTCCCTAAGGAATTTGAAAACACAGATTATCTCCTCAAAAAACATTTACAATCAAATTTGTTCAGAGGAAGATTGCTTCTGGGGAGTATTTCCACAAGTAGCCAATTCCAGACATTTCATATTGACTCTTTTCACTATGTCTTGTGGAGGTGTTGTGGTTAGCTCAAATCTAAGACCCACGGAGCCAATTGAGATGAATTGTGAGCCTTTATTAGCCTTTATTAGCCGGCCGGGAACTGACTCCCTACCACGCAGGGTCAGAGGAGATCAGCCCCAAGCTCCCAAAAGAGACAGTTTATAAAACCTAGAACCACACCCTAGTTAAAAATAAACAGATTACCACACCCTGGTTAACATCAAAACAAGTAACAGATTACAGAATCAGAAGTTGGCTGTTAGCATATCCTTGATCAGATTACCACACCCTGGTTAACAGAATCAGAAGTAAATCCTTAATGCTTCCTTACTGGAAAATTTTCCACCCTTAACAGAGAAGGAAGCAAGGTTCTTTCAGCTGATCTAATAATCAAATAGATATGAGACAGATTAGCAAGAGAAAATAACCAAATTTAATACCTATATATGGATAGGAACCCTGCTCACATGAGAGCCAGAGATCTCCACATGCAGGAGAAGGTTTAGAGAATGAAAAGGAAAGTTGGTATATAAGACATTCTGAGCTAGGGCTGAGCTAAGGGGCCCTGGGGGCTTCAAAATTTCACTGCAGTATAACAAAAAGAGCAGATATTTAGTAAATAGAAGTTTGCCCTGGCATATAGGTGGATCAAAAAGAGATCAGCAATGATCTCTTATCATGGGCAAGGCCCCTAAATCATGTTCTCCTAGGTAGTTAGGGAGAGGCAGTTTTTTTCTGAGCCTCAAGCTAAAACTGCCTTTAATTCAAAACAATTCATAATGCGGCAAAAGCACAGCTTGGAGTGACTAGCTCTGACTACCCCTCCCCCACCCCACTCCACCCCGCCCCATGCACATAAGTTCGTATTGCAGAAAATTTGGAGAAGATAAAAGTGATTAAGGAAGAAACTAAATTGCTAAGAAAAAAACTCACATTTCCTCTATATTTTTCCTTAATTGAGATAATGCTATATATTCAGTTTTATATTCTGATTATTTCAACTGTCAGGAAAAGTTATAAAATACTTTGAAATGAGGGATAAAAAGGGAAAAGAAAAAAATAATCATTTAGTGGGCTGCTTACTGCAGTCTCTGCTGACAGGTAGCAGTGCAGATGACTCTGGTCCATAGATGTGCAAATGATTTCTGTTGGGTGGAGGGACAAATGATTTCTAAATCCCCAAGTAGTAACTGCCAAACTGCCTTCTGCTAAGAGATGCTTCTACCAGCAATAGTGAGACTATTCTTCTCATTAAATTCTCATCAACATTTAACATGTTTATCCATTCATCCATCAAAGTTTTGGGAACAAATGATCTTGTTTTAGTTGAAAATATTTATTTTTAATTGTGGTAAAAAACACATAACATAAAATTAACCATCTTAACCATTTTTAAGTGTATAATTCAATGGTGTTAAGTATATTCACATTGTTGTGCAACAGATCTGCAGAAATTTCTCATCTTGCCAAATTGAAATTCTATACTCCTGGAACAATTCATCTTCCCCCCTCCCAGGCCCTGACAATCCCCATTCTACTCCTTGTTTCTATAAATTTGACTACCTTAAATATCACATATAAGTAGAATCATACAGCATTTGTCTTTTCGTGACTGGCTTATTTTACTTAGCATAATATCCTCAAGGTTTATCCATGTTGTAACATGTAACAGGATTTTTTTCCTTCTTAAAGTTAAACAATATTTTATTGTAGGTGTATACCTCAGTTTGTTTATCCATTCATCCATCAATGATTATTTGGGTTGCTTCCACCTCTTGGCCATTGTGAATATGCTGCTATAAACATGGGCGTCTTTGAGACCCTACTTTCAATTCTTTTGAATATATACCCCTAGTAGGATTGCTGGATCGTATGGTATTTCTATTTTTAAATTTTTTGAAGAACTGCTATACTGTTTTCCATAGTGATTGCACCATTTTACAATCCCACTGACAGTGCATAAAGGATCCAGTTTCTCCACATCCCTGCCAACACTTACCTTTTGTTTTGTTTTTGATAGCATTCCTAATGGGTGTGAGATGGTATCTCACTGTGGTTTTGATTTGCATTTCTGTAATGATTAGTGATGTTAATCATCTTTTCATTTGCTTGTTGGCTATCTGTATGCCTTCTTTGGAAAAAAAGTCTGTTCAGATCCTCTGCTCCTTTTTAAATGGGGTTGTTGTTGCTAAGTAGTAGTTGTATTTATTTATATTCAGGATGTTAACACCTTATTAGATACATGATTTGCAAATATTTTCTCCCAATCTGTAGGTTGCATTTTTACTCTGTTAACTGTGTATTTTGATACACAGAAGTTTTAAGTTTGATGCCCCATTTAGACAAATAGTATCTTGTTTTATCCCTATTTACTTCATCTGTGAGGATGATTTTAGTGTTTACAGTGGAGTCACATTTTATCCAGATGTTGAGTTCTAAAAGTTAACGACTAAGGCAAAAGACAATATGCTGTTCTGTTCTATACCATTCTATTTTTTAAATGCAGATTACCTTGTAAATTGATCTCACAACCCACTAATTGATCATAACCCATAGTCTGAAAACATTGTCTTAAATAATTCATAAAATATTAATAGTATCTTCTGTAGCTGATAGTATCAGTTCCTCTAACTCTCTGTCAGTGTTTCTCTGTGGATCATGATTAATTCTGCAGTTTTTTTCTTGAAGACAAAGCTGTACCAATCCACTTTGTAAGACCATCTGAACAATGGACTGCATTGCCTGTGATATACACATATTATGGGGAATAATAGAGTTGTATCACCTTCCTCTTTTTTTCTTGAGCATTTGCCATCAGATGTGGGTAAGTAAAACTTAATCTCGATTTGAATCTATTAAACTAGATACTTCTAATTTCAAACCTAGAAGTTATATGTTTTATCTTTTGACCATTTAATCTGTTGAGGACATCTAAGTTTTTCTTATCCCTTCCACATAAGCTTCATACATTATGTACCTTCACTACTGAAAAGTTGAATATATAAAAACAGACAATAGCCAGACCATGTATAACAATAGAATTCTGTCCCACAACCTCTGCAGCAGCCAGTCCAGGCCATCAAAGCACAACTTCTGCAGCAACTGGCCCAGATTGGTCAGGACTTGATCAATGACTGTCAGTGTCTCTATTTCTTTGCTCCCACTTCCCAATTTCTGACTCAAGACCAACCAGAGAAAGCCATATATGCACCCCAAGCTAATTACGTAAGATGCCCATCTTCTAGTTAGCCTGAAGCAGCGTTTCTGTGCCAAAAATTTCCAATAAGAGGGACACTTGAGATCTTTTTTTTTCACTGCAAGGCTTTCCCACCTGACAAGCTTTGAATCGCTGCCCAAAGCATGCAATGGTGGTGCCTCCCTTGCTCAGCAAGCTCTGAGTTCTCATTTGGGTAGGCGTTTTTTTCTATACTACATTGGTTGCAAATTCTTTTCACACTAGATTGTTTATTTTTGAGTTTTTTATGATATGATTTTGTTTATGATGCTTTTGATATATATGATTTAAATATTTATGTAATCAAATCTATTCAACTCTTTGGTTTTTGAGATTTCCCATTGCTCTTTTGCTTAGCAAATCTTTCCCAAAAGATGGTGGGGTGAATTCATACACTAGCTTCTGCTCCTCCCTTAATCCTACTAAGAGACAATAAGGGGGAAAAAAGGCATTAATTCCCAAGAAAAGGGCAAAGAGAACAGGTAAAACCCCTTTTCCCATGCAGCAAATTCCCTTTCCTTGCTTCCTCCTAAAATAGTGACAGCCAGGATTGTTTTCCAGGCGGTGTCTTGCCTGAATAATAATGACAGCAACAATAGCTAATGTTTATTTAGTGCTTACTATGTGCAAGATACTATATACGTTAACTCATTTAATTTTCACTGTAACTCTATGAGGTAGGCACTATTATCATCCCTATTTTATAGCTAAAGAAACTAAGGAATTTAGCAAATGAGTGCTAGACCCTGCATTTGAACCTAAGTAGTCTAGCCTCAGATTATACTCTTAATAATTGCCTTATTGTCTCCTTTTTAGGAAAGATCTAAAGATACTGACATCAAGAGTTTCCCGTGAAACAGCCCATCCAGATCACTCTACAATGACACCAAGTTGAAAACCACCCCCTCACAGACAGAGTTTCCAATTAATTTCTTATTGTTCCACTATTAGATATGAGCAGACACTGAAGACACCAGACATTTGAGGAACATTTTTTGCCTTCTTTTGTTTTAATCAACTTTGATGTATAATCTGAATAAAATAAAATGCACCTAAATAATGCTGTATTGTATACTTGAAATTTGTTAAGACTGTAAAACTTAAATATTCTCACTAGGATAAAAAAGGTGACTATGTGAGGTTATGGATGTGTTAACTAACCTCGTTGTGGTTATCATTTCACTATGCATGTATATCATATCAAATCATCATATTGTACACCTTAAACCTACACAATGTTAATTGTCAATTATATCTCAGTATTTCCGGAAAAATGCACCTATGGTAAATGTACAGTTTGATGAGTTTTGACAAATGTATATATCAGTGTAACACCACTACACTCTCTATATAAAGCAATTAGCATCCATCATTGCACAGTTACAAAAAAATTTTCTCATCGCATTTCCTCTTAAACTAACAAGTTATTTAATATGTATGAAGTTTTTAAATTTCTGGGTTTAAGATCCTTAAAAAAAAATTTTTCCCAAAACTACTGTCTTTATTTATAGAGAACCTAACTACCTCAGTGGCAGGAGTGGGCGAGGCTCTTTTATCAATCCAGGGGCCTCTGTAATGTTGGTCTGTTGTTACCGAACACACAGACAGTGGTGTCACAGATTTGATTAACTACAACATTTAGTCTCTCTCTGCTAAAGCAACAAGGTGAGCCTCAATCTCTGCTTCTGTAAGAATCAGGGCAGTCTGACATATATCCATAAGATCATCAGTTTAATAGCATCCTTTAACTCCTGCCTGTTGTCAGTGCAACAATCAATCAACTTTTTCTACTTTCCTCTTTCCCTTTTCTCTTCCCATGTTTCAGTTGCATTATTTCTGCTTTGGCACAATATATTACATCATATATTGGTCTTCTGTCCTCATTCTCACCTTTGTTTTAGTCTTGGATCTACAATTATCTATGTTAAAGTACTCACCATCAGTCCTTTTGTTAAAAATTTCCGAGTCATCTCCTGGTTGGATGAAGCTTAACTTCTAAAAGATTTCTCAAGAAAGGCCTTAAGTTCCTATACGCTGAAAAATGTTTTTCTTGATACTTGAAAAATAGTTAGGCTGCCTTGGATCACACATTTTTTTCATTCAATTTTTAGAAAATGCTGCTCCATTTTTGCCTTGCTTTGTATATTGCTTTTGAGAAGCCTGTTGCTATTCTCATTCTTCTGCACTTGCAAATTATATGTCCTTTTTGCCTGGAAGATTTCAGGATTTTTATTTTCTCTTTATCTTTAAAATCTGATTCTTTTGCTAGGTTTGTCTCAGAGTTAATCATTTTAGATTAATTTTCTCAGGTACTTGGTGGATATTTTCAATATGTAGATTCAGGTCTCCATTGTTTCCCAGACCATTTCTTGGATTATAATAGTTCCGTTACAGTGCTTTGTTTTCTTCATCAGTGATTCCAATTATATAAATGACTGTCCTTTGCATTTCTTCTATTTCTATGCATCCCCTTTTTTTCTTCTTTATGTTATTTTCATTTTCAGAGTTGTCTTCCTGACATCTTTCTAGCTCGGCTCTCATTTCTACTGTTTACATTTATTTCTTTTTATCTTCTTTCTTTAAAATAGGTTTTTATAAATACTGTTTTTAAAGATTTTGACCTACTTTGTAAAGTAAGAATCCCACTTTAAGAAAAATATATAGGTTTTGGTAAGAGTTTAAATTCTGAGCAATTCAAACCTGATTCCAAACTTTTAGATTCCTATTGCTTCAATTCAAAATGACTGGTAGGTCTGATTTCAGAAGCTAAGCAGGGTCAGGCCTGGTCAGAACGTGGATGGGAGACCACCTAGGAAGACCAAGTGCTGTAGGTGTAAAAAAATAATAATAAAAAATAAGGATCTGTAAGCTGACAAGGTCCTTGCAATCACCTTAAAAAAAAAAAAAAACTCTTGGATAGCAATTTTAGTGCACAAAACTCCACTATGCCAGATAGTTCCTTTTCTCCTGGGTCAGACAGCTTTATTCTGCTTCGTTAACCCCTTCTTTGCTCCTCGATGGATCTTAAAATCCAGTTTCCAGCTTCACAGTTATTTCCTGGGGATTTGTGCAGATGAAACAATTCGAGAATTAGATTCCTAACTCACATCCTGATACTTCTTTTAGAAGCTTCCTTAACTCTCCCCACTCCACATCCAGCTACGCTGAGTTAGGAGTTAGGTCTCCTCCTTTGTGCATTCCTTTATTTGTGTAATTATTATGTTTCGGTTTTCTTGTCTCAGTCTCTTCTAGTACACTTAAGGATCTTTCCATATTTGTCTGCTGCTTATTTCTCTTCATGCATACTCGTCTCTCAACAAATTGATTTGCTACTACTCTATACAGGCCCATAATTTAACACCTGACTTTATTCCCTCTCCTTGGAACATGTTTTTCTATCATCTAAGTAGGAAGACTTTCTTTTTCTTTTTCTTTTTAAAGTATAGCACCTGATGACTTTATGAAATATCTATGCACCCATGTAACCATCACCCAGGTCATGTTCCAGCATCCCAGACACTCCTTCACCCTTCTATCAATCAATATTTCCTCCCATCTGTCAGTATTACCCTACCAAGGTAACTACTTTTCTGGCTTCTATCCTCATAGGTTTTGTCTTTTCTTGGTATTTACAGATATGAAGTCATAGAGTATATAACCTTTTGTATCTAGCTTCTTTTGTTCAATTTTGTGTGTATGAGAATCAATGTATATAGCACCGTATACATAAGTGTTTTATTTTATTGCTAACAATAAGTATTCCCTCAGTACCTATTATATGTTGGGTTTTCCAACAACAACAATTTTGATCAACAGGGCTGTGACTAATTGTATGTTCTTTCTGATGCCCAGCATGGTATTCTATATACAAGAAAGTATAAAAGCAGACAATGAGAATGTTTTTAATCATCACCCCCAGTGGCTTGCTGAAGTTAGAAAAATAGCCACGAGAACGGTGCCTGGAATGGAGGCAAGGCGACCTTTAATCATGGTATGGTGTAGAGCGGTATTTCAAAATTTTTGCATTAGAATCACCTGAAAGGTTTATTAAAACACAGTTTGTAGGGATCCCTAATCCCAAGAGTTTCTCATTCAGGAGGTCTTAGGTAGGGCCTGACAATTTGCCTTTCTAACAAGTTTTCAGGGGATGCCAATATCTAAGGGCCACAACTAAAAAACCAAGGTGCCAGATTTACAGAACTTGATGCGGTTCTCTCACACATTCCTCACCATCGTCTTCATTGGTGGCAGCCCATAGCTTTCACATCTCCTCTGTGAAAGCCTGAGGCCAGCTCAGGTAACTTCTACTGGAGCCAGGCACCTGTGCTCAAGATCTCTCATCAGATGTCTCTGAGTGATAAACTGGCATGGAGAAAGCTAGGCTCAGAAGAGCAATTGTAGTCACCTGTCCTGCTTTTTTTGTGTTGTCAACCATGTAATCATCCTCAAAACTGTTAAGGATGGACATTTTGTCCAGGTCAATAGCTTACTTTCTAGAAATCATTGGTGACCACATCTAGCTGGAGGTCCAGGTTGCCCTGAGGTGAGGCTGAGCTTCTGCTGTAGCAGGTAGAGGGGTAGCAGAACCTTCCAGTGTCTTCACATTCTGGACTTTCTCAGACAGGTTGGACAACAGGCTCCCAAAGAATATGCCAGAGAATTCAGTGACTTCAGAGACGTGGGAGAGTATGCCAGCCTGTGGGACGTGATACTCTCTGTGGCATCAGGAAAGGTATATTGGGGACTTTCCTTCTGCCCAAAGAACCTCCTCTCCTAGAGCTAATTCTCCTGGTGAAAAGATGGCTTCCTCAGGGTGGTTTCTATATCTGGCAACTCAGGTGTGCCTGGGGTCCTTTGCTCCTTATTCTGGTTTTCATTTCCCGGATAAGTAGACTTGTTTTCAGTATGTGACCATTGTCAATGACAACACTGTCAATGCCTCACCTGTGGAAGCTGGCTGGGAGGTGATGGTGCTGATCCACTGGACATGATAGGATTCCCAGTACTTGGAGCCTAGGAGGTTCAAGGTGAAGGGGTGAGGGCCCACCACCAGACTACTTAATGTTTCTCACAGTCTCCAAGACGTCCCTCTAGTGGTTTATGTTTGGACAGTCTTCTTCCAACTGCAGTTCCCTCCTCTTTTGCTAAATTGTTCATTAGCAATAGGTTCAGCAAGGGCTGAGATGATTGACATGGTGTTTTGGAGATTTTCATTTTTTCTGGAGTCACACAAAGAATTTCCATGCACTTTATACTCTACATGCTTGTCCCCTGGCTGCATAGTTCATAGCTCACCTGCCACTGGGCTCCTTGAGAAGCCCTCAAGGCTGGAGGGGTTTTACAGTAACAAATTAGGAAGGGACTAATATAAAAAAATATTTAAAGTAGAAGGCCCTCCCAATTCAAAACCCCCAATTTTTTCTTTTCTGATAAAAATGAGATGGCTCTTAAAATTGTCTGAGTTTCTGGATTTTGGAGGAGAATTATGATTCAGCGGGACTGAAAAGGATATGCGCTTAGAAACTGAAGGCTTTTAGCTGGGTCCAGGTTGTTACATGGGATCTAGCCCAGCAGTGCACATTGCCACCTAGTGGTTAACCTGGTATCAGAAAGGTCTTCCTTCTGAAAAGGTGTGACAGCAGAGAGAGGCCTGGACCAAAAGCAGATAAAAACTCCTGCGGAGCAACCTATAATAAAGGCCAGCGACAACTGCTACCCATTTACATCCTCTCTATTTTTTGAGATATTACCTCTTAGCTTCCAGTTTCCTCTTCTGAATAGTAGGGTAACCAGGTGAACCTTGAGTTTCCCTTTTTGGATTGTGTTTATTTATATGGATCAAAATCCCCTCCTAAAGCTTCCCCTGATACTTCCTCTTTCTCTACCTGCAAATAAAGAAGAAAATAAAGGTTTTCTATTAAAATCAGAATTTTGTTCTTAGTTAATTCACACTAAGGAGAATTAGTTGGAGAGGGCTCAGGTAAAAGATTCCTTAGGCCGAAGAGGAAGTTGCATAAGGACTATATAATGAGATTCTAAAACAAGGAGTACACTTTGGAAACAACAAGAGAATGTTAATTTTTTCCTGCTTTTGTTTCTCCCTGAATTGTGGAAACCACGTTACAGAATATTGGGGAAGTGGGAGGAAGAGCATCACTCCTGTCACCTGGCACTGTGAGCGACTTCCACATGCCACAGCTTCTGATTAGTGTTGTTTCACACCTCACTCAGGTGTTACTTTCTGCAGCTGGTGATAAAATACCATTCATTTGGAAATACAGTAACTCAAGCAAAAGAAGTAAGGTGTATGAAAGTATAATTGACTCATTGATTACCTAAAATGTTTCTTTTGTTAGATTGAACAGGAATGCCCATTACTCAACCGCATTAGATATGAGTGATGTTTTCCATTTTTGCCTATTTCATGGGTGGTAATGATAACTCATTGTTTAAGTGTGCATTTCTTGTACTACCTCTGAGGATGACCAGTTCATAAGCTAATTGTCTATTTATAGTTCTCTTTCTATGAATTTTTGTTCCTATCCTTTGCCCATTGTTTCTATTAGCTTGTATATATATTTTTTTATTCAAAAAAATTATTTACATATTAGTAGTATTACACTTTGTCACATCTTGCAAATTGCTCTCCAAGTATATTCATTTATCTTTTGGCTTTATGGTATTTTAAATGTTTCTGTAGTTGACTTCATCAATTTTCCCTTTATGGCTTCTAAGTTTTCAGACTTTCTTAAAAGGGCCAATCCCATCCTGAGGTTAAACACATTATCTTTTATTTCCTCCTATTTTAAGGTTCTTTTTGTGTATTTATGTTTTAATCTCTGTGAAATTTATTGTTTACAGTGTGAAGCAAGAGGTCTATAATTAGTATAAAGATTGCATCAGTAATCAAAATCCTTCTAACAAAGAAAAGCCCAGTATCAGACACCTTCATTGGCGAATTCTGCGAAATATTTAAAGAAAAATTAATTCCAATACTTTTTAAACTCTTCTAAAAAATAGAACAGGAGAGGATTCTTCTAAACTCATTTTATGAAGCCAGAATTACCCTAATACCAAAGACACAGCAAGAAAACTATAGGCCAATACCCCTGAGGAATACATATATAAAAATCCTCGACAAAATACCGGTAAACTGAATTCAACAACACTTACTTACTTACTGTGTTCATTCATTCATTCATTCATTATTTATTTATTTATTTAATGTCTACAACACCTGGTATTCCTAGGTGGTCTCCTATCTAAATACTAACCAGGCCCAACCCTGCATAGTTTCCAAGATCTAACATGATTGAGCATGGTCAGGGTGGTCAACAACATATTAAAAGCGTCACACACCATGATCAAGTGGTATTTATCCCTGAGATGCAAGGATGATTCAACATGAAAATCAATGAGTGAGATACACATTAATAGTACAAAAGACAAAAACCACATCTTTATCTCAGGTGCAGGAAAAGCATTTGACAAAATTTGGCATACTTTCATGATAACTCTCAACAAACTGGGAATGGAAATTAAGTACTTCGACATAATAAAGGTCATATGTGAAAAGCTCCTTTCAATTATAGCAGCATTGTCTATGGCCATGCCACCCTGAACAAGACAGATCCCGTCTGATCTCAGAAGCTAAGCAGGGTTGGGCTTGGTTAGTACTTGGATGGGAGACCACCCAGGAAGACCAGGTGCTATAGGCATAAAAAAATAAGGGATTATAAACCTGCAAGAGGTTCTTGCAATCTGTGAGGTCTACCAAGGGTTGCCTCACCTAAAATAAATAAATAAAACAATTATGGCAGCATTAATGTGCCATGTAAATTTTGAAACATTTGAAACATTGGTAGTATGAATCATCCCAATTTGTTCTTTTTTATTTCAAAATTGGGGGGGGAAAGGGGTCTTTTGAAATTTCATATGGATTCTGGAATCAGCTTATCAATATTTGCAAAGCCCATTGGGACATGGATAGGGATTGTGCTGGATTTGCAGATCGATTTGTAGATTGTTGCCATCTTCACAATACTAAATGTTCTGATCCATGAACATGAGATGCCTTTTCATTTATTTAGAGATTTAATTTCTTTAAGCAGTGTTTTATATTCCTGAGTGTTTATTCTTTTTCTATAGTTTATTTTTCCATTTAAGATTTTAATTTAAATAGTCATAAATATTTTTATGTTTTTTGGTTTTTCTGCCTTATTAAAAGTTCTCCTTTCACTCCAAGGTTCTACAAATAGTCTCTTGAATTTTCTTCTAATGGTTGTCCACACCCCCAGCCTTTGCATCATTGGTACATTTGGAATTCATTTTTTTACAGAGCATAAAGTAAGGAATCTAGCTTTGTTTTCTTTCAGACAAAGAACCAATTATGCTATCCACATAAATCATACTTTCTCTACTGAATGCCAAATTGTATATCAACTTTGTCACTAAGTTTAGAATATTTACTTAGATTTTTTTCTCATGGTGCTGTACCATTTATTCATTGATTTGGGGGAATATATTTAGGGGAACTAGATTAAATCATTCAGAAGTCTGTACATAATAAACCAAGTCTGAGAAATCAGAAAATGGCCAAGAAATTCATGAAAAAAAATAATTGTGAGTAGAGATATACTACATGTTAAACATTTCTGTAAAGTTGTTCTAATCAAAAGGGTATATGGTATTGTCCCAGGAATGGATAAATAAATCGATACAAATTGAATTTGAAAACTTTCTTCAGTCATGTTTCACTCATATAACAGCTATTTTCAGTTCTTTATTTCATCTTATAGTCTGTATAACACAAAGTCAATCTCCTGGAAATCCCAATTTTGCCAGTTTTCTGGGCACACTTTTTTTTTCTATTCTCTAGCTCCCTCTAGTACTTCTCCCTTATGGTTTTTATGGGTCATTTCTTTTCCTGAAGTCTTCAGCCTCCTGTGTTTTTGCTTACCTTTCTTTCTTTGTTCTCACTGTTCAGCTTCACCAGCTTCTCCCCATTTCTCTGTCTCCCCCCTTCACCAGCCCCAGGAAATTAAAAATCCACTTTTCTTTATTTTCAAGAGCAATGCTGTATTACTTATCTCACTATCCCAGGCTAGCCATAACCTCTAGATTGGTACAACCATGAGGGTCTATTAAAGTACAGTCCCCTTCTTTCTGAAGTTTCAGTTACTATAGTCAACCTTGGTCCAAAAATATTAAATGAAAAATTTCAGAAATAAATAATTCATAAATTTTAAATTGCATGCCATCCTGAGTAATGTGATGAAATCTCCCCATTTCACTCCACCCTGCTGAAGATAGGAATCATTCCTTTGTCCACCATATCCAACTGTATACAATACTTGCCTGCTAGTCACTTAGTAGCTGTCTGGGTTACCAGATCAGTTATGAAAGAGAAGGAGAGAGAGAGAGAGAGACCGAGACCACATTCATATAATTTTTGTTACAGTATATTGTTATTATTGTTCTATTTTACTATTATTTATTATTATTACTCTCTTACTGTGCCTAATTTATAAATTAAACTTTATCATAGGCATGTATATATAGGAAAAAACATTGTATATAGAGGGATCAGTACTATCTGCAGTTTCAGGCATCCACTGGGGGTCTTGGAACGTAGTCCCCTTGGATAAGCGCTGGACGACTGTATTTGGCAAAACAAAGGTAGTGTACTTTATGAGAATTCCTGCCTCAAGCTCTTTAAAGGAATCATTTTTTCTCCCTGCTCCATATGCATGGTTCTCACAGTTACAATCACAGTTTATGTACATACAAATTTGTGTTCCGCTTTCGTTTGATGTTATTTCATCAAATGTACCTACTTATAAATTTGTGTTCCACTCTTTTTCATTTGATATTTTTTCATAAGTAGTTTTCTCATCATGACTCTTATCTTTAAAAACTATAATTCTATCATGTATAGATGATATAATTGATAATCATTTCTCTAATGTTGAACATTTAAGACATTTTCACTTTGTACTGGTTGAAATTTGTTTTAACATTTTTAAACAAAGATCTCTTTTTATCATATATTTTCTGAAATTAAATCTCTAGGAATATGTGGCATGAGGGAAGAGGAGTTTGAATTTTTATTACCTTTGAATTATCTTTATTATTATTATCATCATGATTATTAGTTTAACTGGGGAAAAATAATTACATATTTAAAAATAAAGCTCTCTTTCTTTAACATTATTTTTTAAAAATATAGTGCCCAAAATGTCCAGAATTGGGGAAGAAGAAGAGTTTATATTTCATTGGCCTTGACATGTATTGTTAAATTTTACGCAATATGATTCTAGTAACATATTTGATTTGAAGACTTATTGTAAAATTACGGTAATAAAGACATTGTGACATTGACTTAAAACTAGACAAATAAATGAATTAACAAGATAGAGAGTCCAGAAATAGACTTCCACATATATAGACAATTGATTTTTCACAAAGGTACAAAATCAATTCACTGGTAAAAGCATAATCTTTTTAACAAAAATGCTGAGACAACTTGGATATCTACATGAAAAAAAATGAACTTCAAACATTTTACACCATATAAAAAGATGAACTCAAAATATATCGTAGACCAAATTATAAAATCTATAGCTATTAGATTTGTAGAAGAAAACATAAAAAGAAGTATTTGTGACCTTGGAGTTAGACAAAGATTTATTAGACTTGGCACCAAAAGCACAAGCCATAAAAGAACAAGTTGACAAACTGAACTTTATCAAAATGTAAAACCTCTGCTCTTACTAAGAATTAGTTAAGAGAATGAAAATATAAGCCACAGATTAAGAGGAAACTCTTTTAAATGAAATATCTGATAAAGGACTTGTGCCTGAATAAAGAACTGTTAAGACTTAACAAAAGAAAAAATCAATTTTTAAAAAGAATGAAAGGCACTTCACCAAAGAAGAGGTATAGATGACAAATTAAACATGAAAAAACGAGCAAGATCATTAGTCATTAGGGAAATGCAAATTATAATCACAATAAGATACTACTATACTCCCATTAGAATGACCAAAATTAAAAAGAATGACCAGACCAAGTGTTGATAAGGATATAGAGCAACTAGAACTCCCTTATACTGTTAGTAGTCACTAGATTTACCCAATTGAATGAGAGCCCATGTCCTTACAAAGACTTGTACATGATCGTCAATATAGCTTTGTTTGAAACAGCCAAGATTTGGAAACAACTCAAATGTCTATAAATAGGTAAATAGACAAACTGCTGCACATCCATTCAATGGAATACTACTCAACAATAAAAAAGAATGAACAATTAATATATACTCCAACATGGATGAATCTCAAAATAATTATGCTGAGTGAAATAATCTAGATAGAAAGAGTACATACTGTATGATTTCATTTATATAAAATTGTAGGAAATGCAAACTAATGTATAATGCGAGAAAGCAGATCAGTGGTTGCCTGGGGATCACATGGAGGAATGCAAGGGAGGGATTACAAAGGAGCACAAAGAAGCTCTTAGGGGTGATGAACTTGTTCATTATCGTGAATATGATGAAGATTTCACAGGTGTATCTGTATGTCGAAACTTATCAAATTGTGTCCTTTAAGTAAAGTTATTTTTAAGTGCTATCTTTCTATTTTTATACTATCTCCTTCTAAAAGCAAGCATTAAATGTATTTAAACATTACTAACTATTTCTAGTATGTTTAAGAAACAGCATTAACAAGGATAACAAACTTTCCTCTTGACTTCACTATTTCTGGAAATTTACATTTGTGAACAGCTTAAACTTTTAGTACTTGGTCCTCGAAAGCCCATATTTGAGCACTGGCATTGCTGCTTGTTAGCTGTAATATTCAGCCAGTCATCTCTCTTTTTTGTGACTCAATTTCCTCATCTGTATAACAAGGATAATGGGGTCTACTTCCTAGGATTAGTTTGAGGATCAAAGACAGTATATACTTGATGCCAAAATAACATGTAAAGTTTTTAATAAGTTTCATCACCAGATGATCTAGTTCATATCTTGAGCCTTGAGAGATTCAATCAGAATGAAGATAATTTTTTTTTTCATTTTTTTAAGTTTGCAGGGAAGTCATGGCACAGATGCTAGAATGAGGTGAGATTTTAATGCCTGTAATACCCACCACATTCATAAACTGGTGGTTCTATGTTTCTAAATATGACATCAACATCCTCTTAACTTCGGTTGGAATATTCCCCCACCCCTAGCACCCTTGACAACCACTAGCCTCAAAGAAAAACCCTATTGATAACTTTGGTTTATTTTGTAGGCCAGAGATAAATTTTGATAAAGCAGAAATCATCCATTGTATAGTTAGCCTAATAGCTACTGTTTCCACATCCCTATAACACAGTCAACGTGTGTTTCCCCAGCAGTCTCAGTACCAACGAAGAACTTGTTAAAAATGGAAATTATCATATACCCTCCTAGACCTATGGAATCCAAAAGTCTGAGGATAGGGCCCATCAGTTTTTGATTAAATGGTCTTCCCAAGTGATTCTGATAAAGGTTAAAGTTGGAGAACCACTGCTATAATATATACTGTTAAATTGTATACATCAATTATCAACTTACTAGTTAGTGGTAAATTAAATCACGTTTTTTTCTCTTTTTTTGGTTATTAAAAAATTAATTTATTTCCCAATTACAGTTGATATACAATATTATATTAGTTTCAGGTATGTAACAGTGATTAGACAATTATATACCTTAAGAAGTGATTATCTGATAAGTCTAATACCCACATGACACCATACATAGTTATTACATTATTATCGCCTATATTTCCTATGTTGTACTTTACATCCCTGTGACTATTTTTATAAAAAGCTTTCAACTGACACCCTTTTCTGGAAATATTTCCAGAAATATTTTATAGTTTGCAAGAAGATCGAATTGCTTTTAAATTCTACCTATAGAGTGGGTTATGAGTTATTGGAAACACTTGGCATAGAATTTTGCTATCAAATTATGCAGGCATTTGGGATATTACTTTGACTTTAGTACAGCGGACTGCATTTTGGGCAATCAAAGTGGTAATTTACAAAGTAGTATCCTATTCATAGGAACTTGAACAATTTGAAAAACCTCCACAGTCCTTACACTTAGGAGGCTTGTGGTTTTATTTTTTCAAATTTGCACAATAAACTTGTACTCAGTGGCCACAGCGTTAAGACAAATAAGATAGTCTCCATGTGAATTAAAGCTAAGCCCAAATTTTCAAGTTCAGTGATGCCCTTTTCACCTGTTTTCTGTTACCTGGGTTATCATTTATTTATTAACCAAATGGAGTAAACCATACTGGATAACAAAATTCCATCTGGAATCATCTGTTTGGTTTGGATGGAAGGAGCCAGGTTTTCAACATCTGCCCCAGTGGTTTCTCTCTACTGAGACCTGGTCTGAACTCACAAACAAGGGTGGACTACCATAGCTTAAACTTTCAATTGTCCACCAGGATTCTTTAAAACTGGATATATAGTAAACACTGGGTGTATGAGTCTGCTTTCTCCTCCTCTTCACATTCAAGATGAGCTCAGAAGAATGGAAGTGAGACCATTACCGAGGCCTGTACTTTCCACTGGGGCACTCCCTTCTTAGACTCTGACACTTGAGTATGTGAAGTCCTAAATTTGTTTTCGTATTCTCTGCATTCTTTGCATTCTAAATTCTAGGTCACTGATTCTCAGACTTTGGGGTTTCACAGAACACTAAATTAAAGGAAACACATTTTTTAAAATTGGAAAACTTGTAAATTTCGTCATTTCAAGTTTATTAAGTAAGGATTAAATGGAAAATAACCTTTAATATCATGATCGTTACTTTTAAAAAGGACCTTTAACAACAATAAATAAAAAAGTATAAAAGACATAATATTAGAATAAAAGACTGTCCTTTTAAAGAAAGACCTTGGGTGGTCTAACACCAACAATGCCTTTTTAAGAAGCAGCTGGGCACAGCAGAAAGTGAGCAAGCAGGTTCTGGGTTCCATGCTGCCTAGGTTGGAATCCTGGTCCTACCGCCTGCCAGCTGCATGATCTTGGGCAAATCACTTGATCTCTCTGAATGTTATTTTATCAACTACAAAATGAACTTCATAATAGCGCTCAGTTCGCATTTTTGTTGTTGTCGTTGTTGTCATTCTGATGTTTATTGTTATTCTCGGTGTGACATTTAGTCTTGTTTAAAAAAAAAAAAAAAAAAGGAAACAACAGGCCAAAATGCAGTCACTTTTGCTAAACCACATCACCGAACCAAAACTTTAAAATTAACCTAGTAGCAGTTTCAGCCTCTCCCAGGAGTGGAATTTTAAACCAATCAGTTTAGAATTTCTTGAGCTATACTAGTGAGGTAATGTGTATAAAAAACTCCCACCATTCTCTTTCCCCCCAAAGTAGAGCACCTGGCCTAAAAATAAATCTTTTTTTTCTTTTGCTAATAACTCCCCTGCCACACCCTCTACAAAACCTTCTATTTTGCACAGTCCTCGCAGAGTGCTCTTCTAGTCGGTAGATGGATTGCTGTCTGATTCATGAATCACTTATATAGCCAATTAGATCTTCGAATTTACTCAGTCGAATTTTGTTCTTTAGCAGTCTGGTATAAACTGTAATAACTAGAAGCAGAAGTTCCTTCTTTTTCCTGGCATTATTGAGACTTAGTTGATAAAAAGCATTGTGTATGTTTAAGGTGTACTACCTAGTGATTTTTTTATATGTATATATTGCAAAATGATTACCACAATAAGGTTAGTTAACACATCCATCACCTCACATAGTTACAATTTTTTAAGTTCATAATGTTGCGTAAGGATTCTATTAATGATCCACAAAGATAGCCTTATGTGCTTTTAGCACATATCTGGTACATAGTTTTAAAATATGTTAGTTATAAATAATGGTAAAAATGTAAGTTCTGTCACCTCTTTTACTCCCTCTGCTAATTTTAACAGTTATTTTTGCATTCGATTTCACTGATTCAAATGTCTAAACACTGGGGTAAATCCATTTGCCTCTCTTTAGTGTTCTTCCTTGGAATTCTGTTAACCTGATCAAGTGTAGCTGTATTCTGCTGCTGATTCCTGGTCCTCCAAGGTCTGGGATGCTTACCCTCCAGAAAGTGGAACCATAGCCAACTCAGAAGGCCAGAGGTACAGTTTAAGTGGCATCAGACGTTGTCTGAGCTGATTCTCAATGTATTTCTCCCATCCTACCGGTAAGCAAGAGTTAGGCGATGCCTGCTAGCTAGCTCACAATCTCATGGCCAGTGCAGAAACACTAAGCTCCCCATCCTGATTCCAGCCAGTTCCTCTGGTCAGCCTGTGAGAAATGGCTCCTTGCTTTTTTTTTTATTTTTTTATTTTTTAATTAATTATCCAGGTCTAACATCAAAGGACTGCAAATATTGGTGAGAGGACCAACATTTGAGGAAGAAACTGGAGAATTTGTGTCCAATCACAGTTTGCGGCAGGCTTCTTATCACCAACCTACAAGTTTCATTGAACACTTCATCTTCAAAAGAGCAGTGAAACCCTTTTGGGTAAGGAAAAGGCACTTTACATGTGCAAGACAAATTCACTTCAAGTCCAGCTACTTCTTGAACAAGCAGCTTGTCTCTCACAGAAACCCACTGAAGGGAGTCAGACTGAAGTCTAGGACCTGTGGAGACTGTCATCTCACTTCACGTTGCTTTCCAGCATTAGCATTACAACTGACTCTGGGCACCCAGAGACAGGCGAGGTGGTCCCGGTGACCAATACCATGCCGAGCCTCGCAGAGATGTGGCCCCTCATGGTGGCGTTGAAGTCCTGTAGCCTCTTTTTATGAGCCTTCCTCTCTTTCCCTTTCCTTTTGGTGAAAGAGACTTTCCATTCTCCTATTCAGGGCCCATTTCAAGGTTGGAGAGGCTGTTAAGAGGGTGTGTGTGTGTGTGTGTGTGGACTCTCGCCTCAGCTAGGTCTTTGGCAGGGCTTGGCAGGTCCACAGAGTTAAGTTGGATCCTTGCAGAGGTTGGAGGAGATAAAGGCCCTCTTTAAGGGAATTCCCAGACCCTGGTGGTTTAGAGGAACAACTCTGGATCTTGGGACGGGGGCTGTAGTGTAATGTTAAAAGTAGTCCCCAATGGATCACTCTCAGTCTGGCCACAACCTCTGGCAGTTGACTTTGCTACTCTTTCCTTCAAGAAGTAGAGTCTCTTTCCCTGACCTGTGAATCTAGGTTGGGCTTACGATTTGCCTTGACCAATAGCGTGCATGGAAGGAACTTCTGAGCATAGGCCTGAAGAGGCCTCGTAGCTTCTGCTTCTGCTTGGAGATCCCAGCCAGCCTGTAAAGAGGTCTAGGCCATCCTGCTAGAGAGAGAGGCCATGTGGACAGAATCAAGGTGAATTTTTCTCTGCCCAGATTCCTGGCCTTCTTCTAAGCCCTTACTTGTTAGTGTAGTTTGATCTGCAGCAATAGATAACTGATATGGTAGCAGTGTGGCGGCCTGAGCACCCCAGCTTAGGGAACCATAGTAAGTTTAGCCGAGAGTGAATAGACATCACCAATGAAGTGGCCCATTCTTGACTAGATCACAGTTGTCTGGACTAGAAGCCATAATGCAGGTAGGGGAGTGTTTTTGGTGGCGCCTATAAGCCCTCTGGACTCTTGTGTGGGGGGCTATAGAGACCTCCTAAAATAATGGAGGGTGAGTTTCTATCAACCATGGGAAAGACTGAGGAGTGAACTGGTTTAATTTGATTAAAAAATAAATGTGAGATTTCCTATACCCAATGTCACAGAGCAAATCCAAACGCTCTTATATAAACCTGTTTATATATACAGTGTTTACATTAAACATTCTCTTTCATTCTTCCTTTTGCTGAAAAACTTTGGAAAGTATGTTTTTAAGCAGTACTAGCTCACAAACAAAAGAAACCTATTTAGTTTCCACTTCTGTTGCAGAAATGTCACAGTTCAGTTTCTTCATTTCTCTTTGCTTCATGAAGGTTTTGTTCTGGTTTTGTTTTTTTTTCTGTGGACAGTGAGACATATATTAAAATCAAAACATATTGACAGCAAACTAGGTCGGGGAGAAGGGGAGGCACTAGAGGGAATTGCTTTGTTGTTTTCTTTCCCCATCCCCTGTTCACTGTGCTTCTGAAGTCTGCACATTGAATCATGGAGAGAGGACTGGTCATTAAGTGGGAACTAGTGATAAATTCACCAGTCTTCTAGATTCACTCAGTATACTAACAGTGTATCTGGTATTTGTAATGACTACTCCTTTGAAAATTTTCAAAGTAAATAAAATTATATGCAGTACTTCTCTCAGAACCCTCCAATAACTTTCTACTCAGAGTAAAATCTAAAGTTTTTCCATGTCGTGGCAGACAGAATAATAGCCTTCCAAAGATGTCCATATCCTAATCTCCAGAACCTGTGAATATGTTATTTACATGGTGAAAGAGACTTTGCAGATGTGATTAAGTTAGGGATCTTGAAATAGGGAAATGATCCTAGATTGTCTGGTGGGCCCGATGTAATCACAACTGTCTTTCCAAGATATAGAAGGAGGTGGGAGAGTCAGAGAAAGAAATGTCACAATAGAAGCAGTAATGAGAGAGGGAAGGAGGGAGGGAAAGAAAAGGGTGTGAGAGAGAGAGAAACTGAGGGAGAGAAACTGAGAGATTTAAAGATGTCATGATGCTGGCTTTGAAGACAGAGGAAGTGGTCATGGGTCAGGAGATACGGACAACCTCTAGTAGCTGGAAAATGAAATAAATTCTCCCCTAAAGCCTCCAGGAGGAATGCAGCCCTGCTAACACCTTGATTTTAGCCTAGTAAAACCCATTTCAGACTTCTGACCTCCAGAATTATGAGACAGTAAGTTTTTGTCTTGAGCCACTAGGTTTGTGGGGTTTTTTGTTTGTTACAGCAGCAAGAGGAAACCAATACATATGGTCTAGAAGACCTTATGGAATCTGTTTCTCTGTCCTGTCTACCACACCTCTGAATTTATTTCCATCAATTTCTACTCCCTCTCTCACGCTTAACCATGCTCTCCTCCCCAATTTCTCAAACATTTCAAGCAAGCTACCTCTTTAGAGTCTTGCTTTTATTACTCCTTTGTTTCCAAAAGCTTTCCCTGAAAAAAATCCACATATTTATGCCCTCATTTCCTTCAAATTTTCTGCTCAAATGTCACCCTATCAAGGATGTATTTCCTGATCACTCCATATGAAATAGCATTCACATTCCCCTATCAATCTTTTCCACCTTATCTTTTGATTATTTGTTCATTGTATATCTTCCATCCCTAGCATGCAAGCCGCTTGAGGGTAGGTACCATATCTGCTTTGTTCACCACTGTACCAATAACTCCTAGAACAGTCTTACATTAAAAAAAAAAAAGTGTACAAGAATCATTTATTGAATGAATGAGTGAATAAACATTTGAGGAGCAGGCTTGTGTAGTAGAGAGAGCAGAGGCTCAGAGTTGGATTTACCGGTGTTGAACCTTAGCTTTTGCATGTGTGGCCTTTGGAAAGCCACTTATCTTGAGTATCTATCATGTAAAATGGGGGATTTTACAGCTCCTATCTCCTAGGATTGTTGGGGTAATTAAGTGAAACCATGCACACAGGTGCCTATCTCAAAGTTGGCATCCCTTTTCCTCTGGGTGAGCACTTAATCTACCTCATGTTAAGCCTAAATTCTTCAATAAAAGGGGAAGCCCCAGAACACCCCTAGTAAAACCAGTGCTAGAGACTAGAGCACGAATTCTATATTATTCTGGGATGATATGTCAGGGATAACTTCTGTTTCTCTATGATTCATTCTGGAAATTTTCTTCTGACCCATCCTCTACTCACTGGTTGACTCAGCTGTGTCTAATAAACTGTAAAACCTATCCATTGAGTTTAGAATTTGTATTATACTTTTTTATTGTGGTAAAATATACATAACAAATTTTACCATTTTAACTATTTTAAGTGTACAGTTCAGTGATATTAACTACATTCACACTGTTGTGCAACCATCACCATCATCCATTTCCAGAATATTTCATCTTCCTCAACTGAAACGTTGTACCCATTAAGCACTACTCCCCATTCTGCTCCCTTGCTCTCGAAACATGACCATGCCATACTTCCTGTCTCTACAAATTTTACTACTCTAGGTCCCTCATATAAGTAAAATCATGCAGTATTTGTCCTTTTGTATCTGGTTTATTTCATTTAGCATAATGTCTTTGTTTCATCCATATTGAGGCATGTGTCAGAATTTCCTTCCTTTTTAAAGCTGAATAAAATACCATTATAGGTATATATAACATTTTATTTATCTACTCATCTGTCAATGGACTCTTGAGTTGTTTATACTCTTTGGCTATTATGAATAATACTGTTATTAACACTGGTGCACAAGTATCTGCTTGGGCCTGTGCTTTTGATTCATTTGTGTATGTACCCAGAAGTAGAATTGATGGATCATATGGAAATTCTGTTAAATTTTCCGAGAAATCACCACAGTGGTCACACCATTTTATATTCCCACTAGCAATGTACAAAGTTTCCAATTTCTCCACATCTTTTCCGACACTTGTTATTTTTTGTTTTTTGTTTTTTTGTTTTTTGGTAATAGCCATCCTAAGGGGTGTAAGTAAAATGGTCTCATTGTGATAGTTGTTACACTTTTGTGATATAGATTTTCCATTGATTCTTTCTTTACAGTTTACAGTGTTCAGCCAAAATTGTGAGTATTGTCTTTTAGATCTTTAACCGTGTTAAGAATATTAATCATATGAAGTATATTTAACCATATTAATCATATTAATGAATAACTGAATCTGATGGTCTTGTCAAGATGGCAGAGTAGGTAAATGCTATGCTTGCCTCCTCTCATGACCACATCAGAATTACAACTAAACTACAAAACAACCATCACTGAGAATCACCTGAAGTCTAACTGAACAAAAGTCCTATAACTAAGGAAATGTAGAAGCCACATGAGACTGATAGGAGGGGCAGAAACTGGAACAGCCTGGCCCCACACCCCTGTGTGATGGTTGTGGAGGTCCTACCTGAGGAGCGAGGGTCCCTGCCCTACCCATGTGTGGCTGATGAGAATGGGAGGTATATCTCCACTGCAGAGGTCCCCCGGGGAAAATGGGGGGTCCCAGCCCTACCCTGGGCTCCCCAGCCCAGAGCTTCAGTGCCAAGAACATTTGGTTGTAAATATCAGTGAAGACTGTGGCTGAGAGAAATGGAGGGTGGCTTGAATTGCAGCCATTTCTCTTAAGGGCTCACATGTGGACTTACTTGCTGACAGACACACTCTCTCTAAGCTTAAGTGCTGGGGCATTGGCTTGAAAGTTACCAGAAACCTAGGGGAAGAACTGAATTGCCTGGCTTCAGGGCCACGGCTACAGGGGCAGCTTTCTCCCAGACAGAAGTGCTGGCAGAAGCCATTGTTCTTTTTTTCAGCCCTCCCCCATACCAGCATGTAAACACAGGTGGCTACTGTATCTGAGTCTCCATCAACCTGGCTAACACAGTTTGCCTCACCGAGGTGATTCCCTGAGGTCCTGTCTCACCCAAATTGGGGGTCTACAATTGTTTCTGGTGGCTTTTCCATACAAATGGCCTGTCTTGACTCATGCTATGGACTTCCCTAAAATCTCTGAAAGGTTCGCAAAACCCAAATAAACCACATCTGGCCTTGGTATGCCCCGTACCTCTTGCTGAGCAGCCCTAAGCCTGGCACTAGCAGCAGCTGGCCTCAGTTAGTGGTTTAGCCTCTCAAGATACTTCTAAGCTTAGCACACATGGAAGACATCTGCAGATTGGCGACTCTTGTCAGGTAGCCCTGGGCAGGGCACAGGCAGTGGCTGAAATTGACTTGTGGTGGAACCCCTCCCAGGAAGCCCCAGGCCAGCATGTCCAGTGGCCAGCTTCAGACCAAGCTGGAACACCACACAGGGCTGCAACACACTCAAACGGCAGACTGGGCAGACCCCAGAGCCCTGCTAAAGTGAATCCATAAGGTTAGTCCCTCACTGGCCAGTCTTCATAACCAATCAGTCTAAAGGTCAGTCCTCCCACTGATGTGCAGACAGCAACCAAGGCTCAACTACAACAGGAGGGTACATATAACCCATACAAGGGACACACCTGGAGCACTTGGCTGAGGTGACCAGGGGAACTATACCATAGGGCCCCACAGGGCACTTATTCCATAATGCCACTCTACTAAGGCCAGGAGACATGATAGCCCTATGTAATACATAGAAATAGATACAGGGAGGACGTCAAAATGGGGAGACAAAGAAACATGTTCCAAGTGAAAGAATAGAAACACTGCTCCAGAAAAAGAACTAAACAAAATGAAGACAAGCAATCTACTAGATGCAGCATTCAAAAACTGGTTTTAAGGATGCTCAATGAACTTAGGGGAAGTGTAGATGAATTCAGTGAGAACTTGAACAAAGAGATAGAAAACATAAAAATGGAAATAGGAAATAAAAAGAACCATTCAGAAATGAAGAATATAATAACTGAAACAAAGAATACTTTAGAGGGAATCAATAGTAGAGTTGATGGAACAGACGACTGAATCAGCAATTTAGAGGATAAGGTAACAGAAAACACACTATCAGAACAGCAACAAGGAAGAAGAATCCAACAGCCCAGCAGCAACATGACAAGTAATGACCCTGTGAATGTGTGAATGTGCCATCCAGCTTGGCCCTCCTGCCCCTCTCTGCTGTTGCTTCCTTCCTGCACTTGCAGCCATCCCATTCACTTGTCTTTCTGCACCATGTCAGTGGCCGGGCTCAAGAAACAACTACATAAAGCCACTCAGAAAATGAGTGAGAAAGTTAGAGGAGCTGAGAGAATCAAGCTAGGTGATGACTTCAAGGAAATAAAGAGGAAAGTGGATGTCACCAGCAAGGCTGTGATGGAAATAACAACTAAAACAATTGGATACCTTAAACCAAATCCTGCTTCCAGATCTAAACTGAGCACGATCAGCACCATGTCAAAAATCCATGGCCAGGAGAAAGAGCCAGGCAATTCTCAGGATGAAGCGCTGCTCACAGAGGCCATGCTCAGGTTTGGAAGAGAGTTTGGAGATGATTGCAGCTTTGGCCCAGTACTTGGCAAGGTGGGAGAGGCCATGCAGGAGCTCTCAGAAGTGAAAGACTCTTGGATATGGAAGTGAGGTAGAACTTTGTTGACCTCTTCAGGATCTTCATGACAAGGATCCGAGGGAAATTCAGGATCATCTAAAGAAGTCGGTGAGTCAATACTTGGACTTGAATTAGAAGAAGAAACAACAAGGCAAGATTCCAGTCGAAGAACTCTGTCAAGCTCTGGAGAAATTTGCTGAATCTAAAGAAATTACGGAGTCAAGCATGTTCAATCTCTTGGAGATGGATATTGATTGAGCACATGAGCCAGCTCTCTGCTCTTGTTCAAGCCCAGCTAGAGTACCATAAGCAGGCAGTCCAGATCCTGCAGCAGACTTGGACTGGAAGAAAGAATAAGCCTCACCTTAGTCTAGAAAGGAATATCAGCCTAAATAGCCTAAAGCCTGGAGTTTCCAGCTGGAGATAGTATTCAACCCAATGGTGGCCTCCCCAACACCGGTACTCCCAAACCTTCAGGTGCCCCAATGGATCAACCCTGTTGCCAAGCTCTGTATGATTTTGAACCTGAAAATGAGGGGGAATTGGGCTTTAAAGAGGGTGATGTCATTATACTTACTAACCAGATTGGTGAGAACTGGTATGAGAGGTGCTGCATGCCCAGTCATGCTTCTTCCTCATCACTATGTGGAAATTCTGGTTGCCCTGCTCCATTAATATCTTATGCTGGTTGGCTTACCTCCTCTTGACCCAGATAGTTAAGTTTAACCACTGTTTTGGTAATGCTGCTTACAACACATTCCAAGTGCAGGCTGCAGTGGTCCAAGTCATCAAGCCCCACTGAATATCTTTGGTTGACTTGTGCGATCCCACAAGAGTCATGGTGATGGATGATACCTTTTCAGCCTGGTGAGCATGGCATGTGCTTTTTAAATACCATCTGAGACCAGCCAGTAGTCAGAGAACTGCTGTTCATACAGTTCTCAGGAGGCTATGGCTTCTTAGAATAATGACCATGAGCCACATCACAGATAAGCCATCCTACTGAAGATATTATGTATCACCCAGGGGTCATCTCCAGGTCTCAGGTTCCATCTAAATAGGAGAAAGTTTTTGCTTTTGTATTACTCTCTTTAAAGCCCAATTCCCCTTCATTTTCATGTCCCCTCCCAAACATGTGAGTCATAGAATTGTGGTAGAAAGCTTTCCTCACCAATAAATTATCTCCTGTTCTGAATTAATCTCTTGATGCTATCAGTAGAAAAGTGTTGCGCGTAGATGCAAAGCCTTCTCAGAAGACATTCACCTTTATTTCTCCCACTTATGCCTGTTTCTGAGGTACAGCCAGTTTTCCTCCCCTTCTTTGGCTGTTAAAGCCAAAGAAGGACTTCTATTTTATTTCCAAGTAAGACAAGTAGCAATCAGCATATTATAGGAGGGGTTGAAAAGAGGAGATCCTCCATTATGAGGAATTGGGAAGAGGTCTAATTTCCAAGCTAAATTTCTTGTCGTGTGTAAATAATGTATGTATTTTTGGCATTTCTGAAGGTACTGGGAAAGGGGAACAAATATCTTCACTTCAGTTTTACTTACAAATTATGTGTTTCATGAATCCATTTGGCACAGAGACATAAGGAGAAAAACACTATAGACCATTCTTCTATTAGTTCATAGACCAAGAAACCGTAAATATCTTTTTTTTTATCCCACTTTCACCTTGTGTTCTTTTAATATCACTTGTGCATATTCCGCCCTTGATGAAGACCAAATAAAGATGATTTTTGTGCTTAGCAGTTTGTGTGGCTGCATATGTAAAACTCCCAATTCAGTCTGTTATCTCTTTTCCTTCTGTCTCATTTTCATTTTGTGTGTATGGTGCTGTGTGCAAACTTATGAGTTTGTTTGTTTGTTTCGGTCGTTAAAGTCCTGTTAGATTCTATCCAGAATTCTATTTATCTAGCTGTACGGATTCTTTCAGAGGTTTAGTGTGGTGCTGCTTCAGATGTGTCACCTGCAGAAGTGGATCATGTAGAGTGAAAAGCAAATCTTACTGCTTAATGTATAAATTCTTACCACGGGAAGCATCACCATTTCCTAGGAAAACATCAAGTATACCAACATTCACATCATAAGGGTACCAGAAGGAGAAGAGAGAGAGAAAAGAATTGAAGATCTATTTGAAGAAATAATGATGGAAAACTTTACTGACCTGCCGAAGGAAATAGACATACAAGCCAAGGAAGTACAGAGAGTCCCAAAAAAATGAACCCGAAGAGGCCCACACTAAGACAGATCATAATTTAAATACCAAAAGCTAAGGACAAAGAGAGAATCTTAAAAACAGCAAGAGAAAAGCAATTAGTTACCTACAAGGGAGCTCTTATAAGACTGTCAGCTGATTTCTTAACAGAAATGTTGCAGGCCAGAAGGGATCCACAGGAAATATTCAAGGTGGTGAAAAGCAAGGACCTACAACCAAGATTACCTATCATTTAGAATTGAAGGACAGATGAAAAACTTCCCAGACAAGATAAAGCTAAAGGAGTTCATCACCACTACCAGTATTACAGGAAATGTTGGAGGGACTTCTTTAAGAAGAAAAAAGGAAAAAAAATCGAAATATGAATAATAAAATGGAAATAGCTACATATCTATCATCAATTACTTTAAATGTAAATGGATTAAATGCTCCAATCAAAAGACATAGTGGTGGCTGAATGGATAAGAAAACAAGACCCTTACATATGCTGTCTACAAGAAACTCACTGCGGATCAAAAGACACACACTGAAAGTAAAGGGATGGAAAAATATATTTCATGAAAATGGAAACAAAAAAGCTGGGGTAGCAATACTTATGACAGACAAATAGACTTTAAAACAAAGGCTATAACAATAGACAAAGAAGGATCCAGTAATCCCACTTCTGGATATTTATCCGAAGAAACCCAAAACACTACTTTGGAGGGACATGTGAATCCATGTCTGTTGCAGCATTATTTACAATAGTCGAGATATGGAGGCAACCCGGGTGTCTATCAATGGACGAATGGATAAAGAAGTGGTATATATATATATATATATATATATATATATATATATATATATATACACACACACATACATGGAATATTAGCCATTAAAAGAATGAAATCTTGCCATCTGCAACAACATGGATATTGTACTGAATGAAGTAAGTCAGACAGAGAAAGAAAAATGTCATATGATTTCACCTATATGGGGAATCTAGAGAACAGGACAAACAAAATAGAAACAAGCTCATAGGTACAGAGAATATTTTGATGGTTGTAGGATTGAGGGCGATTGAGAGAAGATAAAGCGGGGAGGGGATTTGGTAGTTACAAAATAGTCATGGGAATGTAAAGTACAGCATAGGAAATATAGTTAATAGTATTGTAATAACTATATATGGCATCGGATGGGCACTAGATTTATTGGTTTGATCACTTTGTAGGTTATATAAATGTCTAATAATTATGTTGTACACCTGAAACTAATATAATATCTTATGCCAACTGTAATTTAAAAATGTGTATATATTAAAAGTTTTTGCCTACTAAAAAAATCTCTAGGAATGCTGATGAATTTGGGATAATCAAGAGGCTGACTTTTGAGTTATACAAATAAAGGTGGAAGATGAAATAAAGAACTAAAAATAACTACCTTATTAGACTAGGAGAATATAGCTGAAAGTTTTCCAGTTTAATTTGTATTGGTTTAGTTATCTATTCTTGGTAGAGTAACATACTCTTTTGATTAGAACATTGTTATAGAAATTTTTAGCATCTAGTATGTCTTGTCTCTACTCGAATTTTTTTTTCAGGAATTTCTTAGCCATTCTCACTCTCACTTTTCAGAATTTGATTCTTCCTTAAAGATTTTTTGAATGCTTGTGTGTCATATTACCCAGCACACCATCCACTTAAGCCTGTGAAAGGTTGGTACAGTAGTATCAGAAATCAATCTAAATATATATTCTAAACTTATATGACAAGTTATTTTATTTCACTGGAGAAAGTGTGATTTACTTGGCTGGCATAATTGGCTCTTCATCTGGAAGAAAATAAAGCAAGACTTTACTGCATGATCAATACAAAAATAAACTCAAAAGGGACCTAAAGATGCATAAGTTTAAAAAAGAAAACTTTAGAGGATAATATAGGAAACTATTTATTAAACCTTGGAGGTGAAGGTGGAGATTGTCTGAAGCAAGACCATAAACACAGGAAAATAAACTTAAGATAATAGTCGGTAGATGGTGATGATCTGAGAAAATCACACACATAATAGAGACAAAGGATTAATATCCTTGGTGTTTGACAAGTTCTCACCAATTGATAGGGAAAAGACACACACCCAGCAGAAAAAGGAGTAGAGGATACTGGGCTGTTTTTTCTATTTATTCCCCAGATCTATTCTCCACCCTCTGCCTGCATCTGTTCCCTGGGAGGTTGCCCTGTAGATTGCATCACCTGGAATTCTCACAAGCAGGCTCACCCATCGGGTTTGGCCAATGGGAAGAACCAGCAGGAGATTGAGGGCTGAAGAAGAGAAAGGTTGAGGTGCTTTTTGGGGAGATGGGGAGGTTCCATCTCAACAGCTCCTAATGGACAGCTTTTCCACATGGTTCAGTACTTACTGGGCTCACTGGATAACACTAGTTCCCTATCTTGTCTCTTCAGCCTTAGGAGGCAGCAACGGCTTCCTCTTGTTTCATTACTGGATGTCCTCACCAGCTTTTCATCTTGTATTTATTACCTAAGTCCTGCTCCCGGCTCTAGTAGTGCCTTCATTACAGTCCCTTCATTTGAACCATCTGGGATGAATTTTGTCTCCTGCTGGGATCTGACTAGATACATATATGAACCAACAATACACAGAAGAGGAAATGAAAATTATCAATAAAGAGGACAGTACCTTCAACTTCACTTATATCCAGAGAAATTCAAATTTAAGTAACAATGAAGTAGAATTTCTCACTCATTCACCTGGGCAAAAAATAATAGCATTAATGATAATGTGAGGAAATGGGATCTTTCATTCACTGCTGGTAAATGCATAACATTATTATAGCCTTTTGGAAAAGTAAATTGGCAATATATTAAAAAAACTTAAAATGCACATATTCTTTGACTCCTTTTGGCCAATTCATTCTACAGAAACAAAAGTTCTAGAAACAAAGATCTATGAACAAGCATGTTTACTGAAGAAACTTTATGGGTATACGAAGATGAACTTAACCTAAATGTCTACCCATGCAGGAAGAGTTAAATACATTATAACTATACAACGAAATATTAGGCAGCTATTAACCATATTGGCTCTATATTTATTGACTCGGAGGGATATTATGAAATAACTAAATTACAGAGCATTGTGTATAGTCCATGAGGCAGAGATTATTAAATGTCCCTCCTGCTTTTCTTTTTGCCCCCAAGAACCTCCAAATTTTAACTAGGCACACGACTAACTAGCTAAGGACTCTATTTCCAAGCTTTCTTTGCAGTGAGTTGTTTGCATGGTTCTAAATTATGGCCAAGTGGAAATGATTACAGGGAAGGAATGCCCTCCCTGCCCCGACCCTTTCCCCTTCCTATTGACTGTAATGTAGACATGGTGTGAACCACTCTGGAAAATGTGTTTGCAGCAACCCAGGATGGTGGAGCTACTAGGTGGAAGAAGCATAGATTCCAAGATGACCTCAGAGAACAGAATACCCTGTCAGTTTTGGGTCACCTGCCTCAGGACTGTTGTGCAAGAGAGAAGTAAAATTCCAACTTATTTAAGCCTATTACAGAAGTAGAATTTGAATCCTAACTCAGAATAATTTAATTTTTATAAAAGAAATAGAAAAAACCTTGGCATACACATGTATGTGGAAGACATGGAAAATACGGACCAATCTGTTACCCAGCAGGTGGGTTGGAATGGAGTTGGGGCTAATAGTTTATCTCCATTGGAGGATATAATATTCTTTCAACTGTTTTCTAGGCAGGCTTTTTACATTGCAAAGAGACTCACTCAAGTTAAGTTAAATGAAGGGAACTTTAGTATAAGAATATGGGGAGGTCACATAGAACCTAACATCAGGAACCCACATACGGCGGGGCTCAGGGGAACTGGAAAGTAGTCAGGACCCATGTCTGGTTTCAACTTGCCTCTGTGGTCTTCCTCATCTTTCTCCCTTCTCCACATCTGCCATTTGCCCTTGGTTCAGAAATAGTTGCACCTTGGCAATGTCTTAATCAGTGGGTTTTGAAGTGTGATCCCTGGGCCAGCAGTATCAGAATGATCTGGGAATTGTTAGAAATGCAAATTTTGGGGCCCCACTGGAGATCTACTGAAAGGGAAACTCTGATGGGGCCCAGCAATCTATATTTTAACAAGTCCTTTAGGTGATTCTCATACACATTAGAAAATCACCGGTCTAGATAGTATGCCAGCTCTAATACCTGCACTCAATTTGCAATAGGTATAGCTTAGTCTGAGAGAGAGACTCTTACAGGCTCAGTTTATCTCTCCCCTCCCCACCACACTCAAATGATAATCACTGGTAAGCTGACAGATTGGGACAGGAGTCCACTCTTATTCCAATCTGTCTTTGCAAGGTTGGAGACTCACAATTTAACACTTTTCCTGTTGCTGTACATTTAGAAAGCACCTTTTTTTTTTTTTTTGCCATTATAATTATTAGTATAATGAATATCACACACATTTATAGACTCGAAAACAATGTACAATTTTATAGCCTTGTATCATTTCCCACTTCTATTAGTGGCTCGAGATTGTACCAGTGCACTAGCATCAAATATTTAAATTATTTTTATTTTTTGGCTAATAGCTTTGCTTTAAAAATAAAACAATGAATATCTTTCTTATGAGAGGGAGGGGGACTGTGTGTCAAGAGTCAAATGAGGGGATCGAAGGGTCAATTTTAGAGAGGCATTGCCCGTGTTGTGAGAGGCAAATCTGTGGAAACCACAAAACTTAAGGAAGGAGAGAGATTCATGGAATAATGTTGAACAGGGACAAGGCAAAGTCTGGGAGTTAGGGAAAGCCGTGTTGAGATATGTCTTGTTAAGGGGGCAGGGAGGGTTTTCAAATAGCCAACTTCTGCTTGCTTGTTTAATGTTTAACCAGAGTATAGTTCTAGGAGATATTCTGTGCAAAGATATGCTAATGTTAAGGGTGTAGTTATCCTGTGCAAAGATATGCTAATGACTAACTCCTGCTTCTGTAAACCTGCTTGCTTGTTTAATGTAATTGTAGGCTTTATAAGTGACCTCCTCTGGAAGCTCCGGTCTGATTCTCTAGTGGGGAGAGAGTCACCAGCCAGCTAATAAAGGCTCACAATTCATCTCAATTGGCTCCAATTCATCTCAATTGGCTCCGTGGGTCTTAAATTTGATTGTGCCACAATAGTCTCTCCCATTAGAGCATCTTAAAAGGCCTGTTAAATGATGTATGAAGGAATCAGGAGATACCTGGCAGCTCATAGGTTATAAAGTTCATTTATGTATTCTTTATAGATTTATAACTTGCTTATTTTAAAAAAGGAGAATTGGAGGCAGTATGTTTTTACATATGTTTACTAACTTCTTTTTTCCAGAAAAGATAAGGGGCATGAAAGTGGGAAACAAAGGAGAATAAATGGGAGGTAATTTTAACCTTGTGTAGCTCATGAGGTTATTGTATTTGAGCACTTGTGTAGCTCTGCACAAGTGAGAGAAGGGGAAAGTAGGCCAATTTGCTGAAGCAAGTAAGGGTCCAGAATCCAAGGTAACCATGTAGGTTAGTACAGTAGTGGCGACATTCAGAATGATGCTGCTTTAATTTGCATTTCTTTGATTACTGTCAATTATATGTGTCTATTTACTATTTGTTCCTCGGTGCAAATTGTCTGTTCATTTTATTTACCAACTGGGTTCTATTTTCCTTTTTTTCATAGCTAAAATGAGTCCTTTCTGTTAATCCCCTGTCATTTTTAAAACAAATGTATTTTAATCTGATGACACTTTAATTTTGTTTCATTCTCAAGGTACAGAAATGAAAAAATTAATGTTTTTAGATGTCTGGCTTTAGTGATACTTTTCTATTGCATTTAGAATTGAGAAAGTTACCAATCCTCTGCAGATTTGGTAAATACTTCATTCTCATTTCTTTTTTTATTATATTTAATATGATTTTTATATTTAATATTTCAATCAACCTGGAGTATCTTTTGGCAGTATGTCATAAGATATGGATCTGATTTAATTTCCTCCCCAGATTACTGTCTAATTATCCCAACATCATTCATCAAAGAAAGTGTCCTCACCCCAGAGTTTTAAAAACCTTACAATATCATATAATGAGTTTATACTTAACTGAGTCTATTTCTGGATTCTCCATTTTGTTCACTGCTATCCTTTGCTTTTCTTTTTCTTTCCTTTTTGCCAGTACTACATTGTGTTCCCTCCCTCTTTCTGTTTGTTAGATGACCTACCTATTTATAAGAGTGATTATCCAGGGAACTCAAAGCAGAGTCCTATTATAATAGTTTGGATATTTGGGGGGCAGATCTCTAATATATAACAAATATATATGTGGTAATATGTACATTTAACAGACTGATTTTTAATTGGTATAAAAGTAATACATGCTCTTTTGAAAGTTTTCTTAATAGCTTATTGGGCTTTAATTCACATATCATACAGTTGACCCATTTCAAATGTGCAGTTCAATGTCTTTTAATGCATTCACAGATATGTGTTTTTATCACCACAGTCAATTCTAAAAATTTTCATTCTCTTGTGGTGCGATCAAATTTAAGACCCACGGAGCCAATTGAGATTAATTATGAACCTTTATTAATTATGAGCCTTTATTAGCCGGCCAGCGACTGATTCTCCCCACTAGAGAATCAGCCCCGAGCTTTCAGAGGAGGTCGCTTATAAAGCCTACAATTACATTAAACAAGCAAGCAGGTTTACAGTAGCAGGAGTTAACATTAGCATATCTTTGCACAGGATAACTACACCCTTAACATTAGCATATCTTTGCACAGGATAACTACACCCTTAATATTAGCATATCTTTGCACAGGATAACTACACCTGGTTGGCATTAAACAATGGAAGCAGAAGTTGACCATTTGAAAATTTTCCACCCTTAACAATTCTTCTAAAAAGAAACCTCATATTCCTTAGCTGTCACTCCCTACTCTCCCTATACCCCCAAACCTGGGCAACCACTAATCTACTTCCTGTCATTAATTTGTTTAGGACTTTTCATATAAATGGAATTGTATAATATGCGATTGCTTTCTTTCATTTGGCATATTTCTAAAGACCATCTATGTCGTAGTACATATCAGTATTTCATTTCTTTTTATTGCCAAATAATATTCCACCAAATGGATATACCACATTTTGTTTATTCATTCATTAGTTGATGGACATTTTGGTAATTTCTGCTTTTTTAGCTATTATCAATAAGGCTGCTACAAACATTTGTGTACAGCTTTTGTGTTGGCATGTGTTTTCATTTATCTTGGATATATACCTAGGAGTATAATTGCTGGATTATACTGTGAGGTTTTTAAAATATAGAGTCACATAAAGGAAGAATCACCTATAACGCCTCCCCCACACCCCAAGTGAGCCAAGTACCTTAATATTTGGTAGCATGTCCTTTTTTCTGAACATGCCCATATGTGCCCCATTTTCTTCATTTTACTGTTCTTTACTTTTTTTTTTCTTTTAAAAATTTTCTTTCTTTTTTTCTCCCCACTGTTCTTTAACAAAATGGGAAAAATCTCAGCAGAGAAACAGTGATGGCCCAGGGGCAAAGTCTTCCCTGCCGACCTTCCATTATTGTGTCTAGTCTCCTGCTGAGAGCTTTGGTCCAGGGAACAGAAGAGGGAGGGTGAGAAGGAAAATGTAAACCTCCCTCTCCCCTACTCACCAGCCCCTCCCTGAGCCTCTGTCGGAAATAAGCATCACCGGGAGTGAAATCATTATGTATACCAGAAGAGACATTCATGGGCAATGCTTAGTTTTTATCGCTACCCTGCACTCTATCCCTGCTAGTGGGGTTAAGGGTGAGGAGTCTGGCTTGCAAAGCAAAGTTGGTATTTTATCAAAAACAAAAACAAAAACAAAAACCCCCAAACCATTGCATGTTTATATCACCATCAAGCCGACCTTTTACAGCTATCCTGTAACTGCTACCATAGTAGTCTGTTATCAATCCTAACGGATTTTAGCTGACTGTCTTGAGTTTTCTAAGAATATATTTGTATGTCTGACAATCAGCTTCTATTTTTCCTTTCCTGTATTTTCTCTCAATTACTTTGCTTGTTGCACTAGAGCAATGGTTCTCAATTCCATCAGAGTTATAACAAATATTGTGTAACAGCATCCTTAGTAATCTAAAATAAAATTCATGGATGGTATAAATTGCTTAATCTCATGGTTTCTAAACCATGAGTATTTTATAATAAGTATTATTTCAATATGTAAATGTTTGGGACAACAGGCATATATACTAACAACCATAATGAAGTTGTCAGATGCTTCTGTCTATAAATACTACAACTGGGACTGTGACAACAACAAATTTAGACTAAACGGATATGTTACATAGGCTGTGTGCTACAGGTAACAAGATTTTTCTAAATGGTCAACTCTTGGTCAGTATATATTAAATTTTTGTCCAAAAAAGTGTCTTATGTTTATATGTAAAACAGAGTAGGACATTAGAAAGTCATGTAGAATGTAGGGTAATTTTTCGATGTGCAGAACTGTTCCTTGGATTACAAATATTTAGGATCTTTGACCCCTACTCAGTGTTTGCCATTATCATATACCCAATAGTGATAACCAAATACACTCCCACATTCTTTCAGCATATTTCCTAGGATGTGTGTACCTTCTTTATCGAGTCCCAACGATAACTCTGGAATGATCCTCCAGTACAATGAATGGCACTTATAATTGAAATTAATGTTTTACCATTACGTAATGATGTTCACTGTTAGTTTCTGGTAGATAATCTTTATCAGATCAAGGAAGTTTTCTATTACTAGTTTCTATTTATTTTTCTGTTTCTGAAACGTGAATCTTAACTTTTATTAAATACTTTAGGATGTATTGAGATGATCGTGGAGTTATACTGCTTTATTAATAGCATGATTTATATTAGCAGCTTTTCTAATATTTATCACATGGTTTAATGTATATTATAACAAGCTAAAATAGCTGAAAAGTCAGAATTCCTGGTCTCATTTACTTTTCACATTTTCTTTAATGTTATTTCATATATATTTTATTTTTCAACTTTATGAGGAAGAATATGCATTTGATGAAACCCACTCATTTAAAGTATACATTTCAATGACTTTTGATAATTTTATGTAGCCATGTAATCACTGCCATAGTTTAGACATAGAATATTTCCATCAGTCCCCTTATGCCCTTTTATAGTCAATTTCCCTCCACCTTTAACACCAGGCAACTATGGACCTGCTTTCTGTCACTATAGGTTAAACTGATTTTCTTAGATTTTCACATAAATGGAATCATACACTTGTGTCTGACTTCTTTGATTCAGTATATATTTTTGAGATTCATTCATGTTTTGTATATGTCAATAGTTTATTCCTTTTTTAGCCGATTAGAATTCTATTGTAAGAAAATATCACAATTTTTTATCTGATGGACATTTGGGTTGTCTCTAGCTCAAACTATTATGAATAAAGCTGCTATGAACATTCATGTATAGGTAATTGTGTGAATATGGGTTTTCATTTGTCTAGGAGTAGAATGACCGGTTTATATGGCATTTGTTTAACTTAATAAGAAACTGCCAAACTGTTATTCAAAATGGTTTGAAGTGATACATTCTTACTGGTAATACTGATTAAATATTAATTTCTTGCTTTCAGGTAGGTCCCCATCCACAGTGTGGAGCCTGCCAATTTTTGCCTTTCTATGAATGAGTGGATACCTAAGTTTGAGGGAGGAGGGAGAAAAGAAGGGTAGGGAAGGTATGGGGCCAATACTCGAGTATGCTGAGTTACACAGCAGTCCCCTGTGGGGACATATCCTGGGCAAAGCAGTGGCATCTGTCTTTTCAGAGAATGTGGCAGTACTCTCAGATTCTTACCTTGGGATTTAATTCAACAAGTGCTGAACAAAGAAAAATACCAGAAGACCACAGAAAGGGGAAGTGATAGGAAGGGCCCATTGTTACAGTGTGAATGACTCTTTGTGCTTGTCTTTTGTAGAATAAGAATCCTCAGCCACTTTCTGTTTTTTTATTTGTTCAGAGAAATGTACCTTAAGACTTAATTGCATGCCCTCCCTCAGCCCTTCACCATGCATCCCAGCCAAAGAGGAACTAGCAGTTTGGCTGTTGAAAGGGGAAGACAAGGCTATGATGACTGTCCTCAGATGGTAAACATTCACACAAAACTAATTTAAAGTTAACATAGTCCCATACAGCCAGACTCACTGGGTCTACAGAGTTTGGGTCTTCTAGTTCTTAGACAAGTAGGCCATGGCAGTCGGACACCATTGTTTCATCAAAGTTCTCAGGTGGCATTTGTAGAAAATTCTGGACTCTGTTTCACTGTCATCCTGATGTTATAGATGCCGGCATGTGCTACCTGAGCCCCTGCAGAAAGACTTGTCTAGCTGTAGGGAGTGCTATCTAGGAGTGCAGACAGCCTTTAGTTGTCATCTCCTTCAAAGATGGCATCAGCTGCAGAGGGCTGCCTTATCCAAGGCCATGCCCTTCCCAAGCTGGCCCACCTACAGCAATGAGGATGTCAAGGCCCAGGTCTTTGGGACCAACATGACCCAGTTTAACTCTAGAGCTCCGATAGGGCTGGGTGAGGCTGTCCAAGCATCTTGGCTTCTCCTTGTGCTCACTCCTACTCCTGCCCTCCATTCCACAGGTGTTACTCCCAAGAGCACTCCCTAGTAAGCTTTCTGCCCACTAAAGTTTGTTTCAGAGTCTGCATCTGGAGAACATAGCTGGGACAATGATTTAATGAAAAAAGTAATATGTGAACGTGTATGAGGCTATTTGCCTATTTGTGTAACAAATGAATACATACTTCCAAATACGTAGAAAATATGTGGAACCATACATAAAATACTGTTAACAATAGCTACCTCCAGGGACTAGGACTGGGATTTTTTGGGAGATGGGAGGTGTTCCTTTACGCTCTTTATCATATGTATGAATTACTTTTTCTTTTATAATAAAAAAATCTCTAATTTTAAAGAGAGATTGGATTGCAATATAAATGGTCATCAGAGCTACTATTTATGGGACATTTTCTATATATCATGTGCTTTAGCATGCATTCTCTAATTCTCACAGCAGTGCAGAGGTTGGTGTCATAATCATCTCATTTTACAGATGAGGAAGCTTAGCTTCAGAGGTGCCGCTAAGCAGTGGAACTGGACTAGACACAGGCTCTGGCTCCAAAGTGTAGGCTCTTTCTGAGTTCAGTCAGGCAGGGTATATATCTTTCTGTCAGTTCAAATGCCACACTCTGTTCTGAGTGTAAAGAGTGGTATGGTGGCAAGAACAATGAACTGGCAGTTGAGACCAAGCTTCTAGTCCTGTTTCTACCACTAGTGATCTCTGAGTCATTTATTATCTCTGTGCTGCATGCACTTGTCTCATCTATAAAAATCTGAAAGGTTGTTTGGTGTAAAGGCAAGATCAAAATGCTGTGGGGTTTGACAGAGCCGGATCTGCTAGTTACTGTGTGACTTTTAACAAGTTACTCAATCTCTCTGAGCCTCAGTTTTCTATTCTCTGAAGTAGAGAAAATGGACTGTAAGACTCAGGATTGTTATGAGAATTAAATGAGATAATATAACGCCACTTATTATATTCTAGGCACTCAAGAAAAAATTTCTTCTTCCTGGAGATGTAACTTTTGGTCCTTGGGGTAAAGGAAAATTATCCATAGTTTCAGCATAAGTAACAATGCTCAATTTGTTAAAGAAAATATATTTAATGTATGTGAAAGGATTGGTCTGGGATTCTTTTATGCATCGATAGAGGAAAGAAACCATTTTTATCATGCCCGTTGTTTAACCTCCATGTATTCCACATGACTGAAAGATTTCCAAGTGGGGTGGCTATCCTGGATGCAAGTGGGACAGCAAGCAATTCTACCTATGTGAATAGAAAAAAAAGTTAATTCCTAGATTTGGAGAATGCTGCTATAGTAGATTGCATGGTGCCCTCCCCCTCCCAAAGATGTGTTCATGTCTTGATACTTGGAACTTGTGAATGTGACTTAATTAGAAAAGAGTCTTTGCAGATGTAATGTCAAGATGAGGTTATCTTGGAGTATCTGGGTGATCCCTAAACCCAATGACAAGTGTCTTCCTAAGAAACAGAGGAGAGACATGGGGAGAAGAGAAGACCATGCGAAGACGGAGGCAGAGATATGGGTTATGCAGCCGAAAAGCAACACCCAGAACCACCAGAAACTGGAAGAAGCAAGGAAAGATTCTTCCCCAGGCCTTCAGCAGGAGCGTGGTTCTGCCTTGATTCACACCTTGCCCACATCTCGATTTCAGACCTTTGGCCTCCTGAATTGTAAAGGAATAAATTTCTGTTGTTTTAAGCCACTAAGTTTATGGTAATTTGTCACAGCAGCCACAGGAAACTCATACAAGTGCCATGAGATAGTTTTAGTGGCAACTCAGGGAAAAGAATCAATTATAAGACATTTAAAAAGGACCCATTTGATGAACTATTTAGCATCAGGTAATAGGAATACAGACCTTACACAAATGACATGCTAACTTTCTGAAACAAAGTCACACAAAGATGGAAGTAGGTCTGTAGAACCAAGGAGAGTTTTGGGCAGGAAATAAAAGAGGCCATGTTGCATGAAATGACAGATACCTGCACCAATAGTGGCAAAATGGATTTTTCAAACACTGGGAAATTGGACAGGGACATATAAAGGATTAGTATATTTCTATTAGAATAACGAAAAGAAAAAATATAAAAGGAGATGGTCAAGAAGCAAAAAGGGCTTTCTTTTAAGGGGCCAATGAGCATTGGGATGTGCTTTCCTCTCAAAGGTCTGAGAGAGGCAAATGACAGGTATCTACTGAAGAATTTCATGGAGAAATACATCAAAAGGAAAGGGTGTGAAAACAGAAGTGTCCAATGCCAGAAGACTGGCTAAGTGATAACACAGTCACACAATAAGACATAATATAGTCACTAAAGATAAGGCTATAGATTAACACTCACTGAAAAGAAAGATGTTCAAGACATATTAATAAGTGCAGAAAACAAATGATAAAACAGTAGGTACAATATAATCCCTTTCCTCATGTATAAAATGGTGATGAAGATAATAGTACTCACCTTATAGGGGTATGTAAGGATTTAATTAATTGATATATGTGAAGTGCTTAGCAGTACCTGGAGTGTGTAGATGTTAGGCAGCATCTTTATTATTATCATCATTATTTCTTTTAAGTGTTCAGGTCCACAGTTCTGACCCTTGGGGGTCAAATGTGCTTTGGAATGTTTCAAATTTTACAAAGGTGCAGAACTATGGAAAACCCTCAGTGTGTTTGAGGCAGTAATTCATAACCAAACCCATTCAAGTTTCTGCATTGAAACATGAACAGTCACACCAAGTGGGATACTAAAGACTGTGTGTAAACAGTGTCACATCAGTTTGGATCAGGTCGTGCAGCCAAATAAACTTGCTGCAAACTAAGAAAACAAAAGCAAAAGCAAAACACAACACAACACAACAACCTCGTTGTTTCCCGAGGTTTTTACTTTCTGGAATTGCTGATGAGGGCCGGTGGCCTGTGGCCTGTGTTCCATGTTGGATGTCATGAAAGCCTGGAAGCATCACATCGTTGCAGTGCTAGTACGGACTGATGAGACCGCAGCTTGTTTTTGTTTTTGCCTTTTGTTATATTTTACCTTCTCTGCAATGAGTATTCATTAATATTTTTTGCATCTGCAATTTTCTAAGATTTAATTCAGACACATACAAGGGGATTATTGCACTGTTCCATGGACCTCAACAGGATCTTCATCAGCGCCAAGGTCACACTTCTCATTCTTGCCCTTAAGAAAATATTTTTTGGAGGGAGAAGGGGGACAATTAAAGAGATAGAGTGAGCTTTTTTTTTTTTTTTTTTTAATCTCCTTTTCTTGTGTTTTTAAGCCAGTCCAAGCCAACAGTCAATATCCAGGAAGATCAAGCCCTCTAGAACCTTAACTAGGGCTTCCCCTGCCTATTCTTTCTTAATAAGTATGTATAATTTTATATTAAAACAAGAATAACAACAGACTGGAAAAGAAATAGTGAGAATACAGAGAAAAGTAAGAGAAGCCTGTGTGGATTGTCAGTGGAACAAAGGAGAAAGGAACAGGTGAGGCAGAGTTCGCTTCTGATCCCCAAGGCCTATCCGGGGAGGAAGGGAGTGAGGGGGCGATGAGGGCAGAAGAGAAGCAGGTAGGGGGACAGAGAGTGAGAAGCAGAGAAGAGCCGACTGTTTGGAGAGCCAGGAAGGAGATGTCTTGAGCAAAGCTGTTGTTGAGTGAACCTGCTGGAGCCTGACTTTACAGTTCAGGCAAGGCCCAGCGCCCCAAAGGGGAAGTGTCCATGTGGAAAGGTCTGCAGAGGCTCTGCTGAGTTCTACGGGCAATGAAACTAGGCCTTTTCTGCTCAGCTCCTTGGGCACTTGAACAATTTGAGGAAGGAAATTACAAATTCAAGAGAATTTCAAAATATGTATAGTTTTCTAGTGGCTGAGAATTTCTTAGAATGAAAAATTGGTTATATTAAAAAGGATATATGTATATATGATTTTAAATAATATATATTATTTATATATTATATAATATTATATTATAATATTGGATTGGCTGTTGAGGGACTTCTGCCAAAAGGTTGGCTAGACTTGGAAAAGGAAATGGCCCTGAGCCAATAAAAATCACAGAAGAGGGCCAGGAAGGACTTGCAGGAAACCTGAATAGAAGTGGAGCTTTTGCTTAGGCAAGTCATGATGTGGACTTCAAGGACACTGAAAGAAAGAATGCACCAGATGAAGAGAACATCATGTTCTCACACAACTAACAGCCCCAACTTGATTGACCTGAGCCTTGCTCTCAGGACCCAAGTCCAACTGCGAGTGGAGGGAGACAAAGGAGTGAGAGTCCCAGGGGGAGAAGATCCTCCCTCCAGAGAAAGCTCCAGGAGGCAACAGCCCTCTCATAGCTCACAGAGGACCCCTAACTCCAACCCTCCTAGCAAAGTCCGCAGACTGCCCAGGAGAGGAGGCTCAGATTTCTTACCCAGTTACCAAGGGGAATCTGGGCCTGTCCAGATGGCCAGCCTCTTGAGGCCTAGCACTACCTAAGGGGTAAGTCTGAGTAAAGAGGGTCACAGCAGCACCAATAAAAGGTTGCTGAGAATATTTGTGAGATGCAAGGCAGGGCAGTGGTTCTTAAATTAGGTCATAAGGAACCCTGAGCCTGGGTAGTCTATAGCTAAGACAGAAACCTTTTCTGCATTTGTAGATAAAATGAGCTCTCTTTTAAAAATGTTATTTATTTCTCGTGATAAAATTCATACATTTTTTCATTAGCAAAATTAAGTCATCCAAAATTTCACCTCCACATGTTTATGTATATTTCTTTCCAGACCCTTTTTCAGTGGATAAATTGATCAATAATAAATTAAAAAATATAATTAGACACATTTGTGAATAATAATTAGATATAATTTTAATAATTAGAAATAATTTAATAATATTATATTAATAATAATAGTTAACTATGATTATTTAATTAATATTTCTTGAATGCTTACCAGGGCCAAGCACTGTTCTAAACCCTTAACAGATATTAAAGCATGCATTTTCATAATAACCCTATGAGGCAGAAACATTTTCCCTATTCAAAAATAAAAGAAATCAAGGAACAGAAAGGTACAGAAATGTATCCAATAAGTAGGGAGCTGGAATTCAAACCTAGACCTGACTGTGGAGTCTACATTTTTAGCCAATTTATATACTGTATCATACATACATCACTTTGTGTTAAGGTTTTTCATTAAATATTATATTGTAAGTATTTCCTGCATCATAAAAATAATTAATGGTAAGTTCCTGCCTCATAACTTTCCATAATTTTTTGGTCCTTGCTGACACTTAGAATTAGTTAGAAAAAAAAGCCTGATTTAGTTTAAACCTATATGTTTATTTAATATGTCTGTACATAAACTATGTTTATTTAATATACCAGTATTTCAGTGTTAAAAAAGAAACTGTGCTGACGTGGAGCTTCACCCCATGACTAAAATCAAGCAAACACTGTCATTTTCTCAAATGCTGCCTCTTTTGTCCCTCTGTTTTTTGACCTTCAGGCACCTATTCACTTATTTGGCCAATATTTTCTGAGCGCCTATGAAGTATCAAGTAGTAGAGGTCTAATGGTGCACAAGACACAGCCCGGGCCCCTGGGGAGCTCTCTGTTTCATAAGGGAGGCAGACAGTAGAACCCGCCATAGAGTGATGCAAGCTGGAGTAGCTAGCTAGGAGTCAGGAGAGGGAAAATGGGAGGGACATAAGCTGGGAAATTACCCAGAGAGAAGCTCTGACCTGAGCCCTGAGGAAGGGAGGAAGAAAGGAGGGAGGGAAAAAGGGAGGAGGGAGAGAGAGAGGGAGGGAGGAAGGGGAGTCCCAGCATAGGGAGTAAAATGTGCAGAGGTGTAGAGGAGTGAAAGTGAAACAGTAAGCCTCATTCGTGGGAACTATAAATATGTTTCGAGCAGAGGGTGATTGTTAGTGGGAAGGGAGGAGCAGAGAGAAGACGGTGAGAAAGGGGAGGAAAACAGCACAGGCAGTTAGGGATTAAAACCTATGAAGATTCATTGAAGGAGTTTAAATAAGCAAAGGACATGCTGATTTGTGCTATGGAAAGATCGTTCTGGTGGAGAACAGATTAGAGGAACAAAGACTCCAGGCAAGAAGACCGTATTGAAAGCTGATTCAGGGATCCTGAGATGGGGTTTGAATTGAGATGTGGGTCAGTGGGGATGGGGAGAAGAGAATGCAATCAAAGAAGCAAGAAAGTCAAATGTATTGGACATGGGAACTAGATCTGCGTGGTGAAGGAGAGGAAGAGAGGATGACCCAGGCTTTTGGCTTAGGCCATTGGGTGGCTGGTGGATGGGTGGTGGTGACCTACACCAAGATGGAGACTATCAGAACCAGTTTATGGATTTTTGTTTTGGAAATGTTGAGTTTTAATTATCTAGCCAGTAGTTGGAGATAATGTGGTTGGAACTTATGAGAAAAAAACTAAACCGTATAGCACATGCAATTATGTATAGTACATAATACTTGATAATGATAATACACAACTCTGTTACTGGTTTATGTATTTATTATACTATAGTTTTATTGCCATTTTAGAGTATATTATTTTGACTTATAAAAATGTTTGCTGTAAAACAGTATGTCATGTTACACCTACAGTAGATTCATACATCTCCTGTTTAACCATCTCTTAATTGCATCATTTTCTCTTGTGTTTGACTTAATCTTCTGTTGTTTTGTACAGTAACATGTTGTACAGGCTTGTAGCCTAGAATAGGCTAGGCGTGTAGTAGGCTATACCATCTAGGTTTGTGTAAGTGTACTACTCTATGATGTTCACACAACAGTGAAATTGTCTATCTAAGGATGCATTTCATGGTTAAGTGGTGCTTTACTATAATACAAGTAGAACCTACTAAAGAGTCCAGAAACAAATTCACATGGGAACTTAATATAAATAAAGATAACATTTCATTTAGAGGGCTAAGACGACTTAATATATGTGTTGGCAGAACTGACTATCCATCTGGAAGAGAACATGGTTACACTTCTACCCCATATATAGGCAAAAATAAATGCCAGATGGATTAAAAGTCTAAATACGAAATATAAAAATATTCAATACAAAGGTAAGAAATTATTTATAAAATCATAAAATACAGACCTTCTGAAGCAAAAGATAAAATCCAGAAACCATAAGGGTTACCACCTAAACATAATAGTCATATATCACCTCTTAAAAATGAACATAGTTGTGTATAGCAAAAGAAACTATAAACAGGTCAAAAGACAAATGATAGACTAGGTACTTAAAATATAGATGACAAAGGATAAATGTTTCTAACGTATCTTAGATCCTACAAACGAATTTTATAAAAGACAATCCTACTCAAATTTGACGAAGCATGTCAACAGGCACTTCCAGAAAAAAAGAGTAAATTATCAGCTATAGGAAAAGATTCTCAACCTCAACGGTATTCAGAAAAATACAAATTACAACAGTAAAGAGTATAGCATTTTAATCCATTAGATTGGCAAAAATAAAAAGTGACCAGTGAGACATCAACATGGGTGTGGAATGTGAATTTCTACAACCTCTCTGGAAAGTATCTTAACATTATGTATTTAAGAATGCATATATTCCTCAATCCAGAAACACTGTTTTTTGTAATGTATCCTACAGAAAGAATAATACCAGTATATAAAGAAATATGTTCAAGGAAATTTATTTCAGCCTGGCTTTTAGGGGCAAAAGATGCCTCTAATCTGAAGAAATATAAGAATTTATCATGAATTTCCATCAGTTGAGGTGAGTTGATATAGTATGGTACTGTATGATTTAGATATATGTGCATTGACCTAGAGGCATGTCTAGATCAATGGACTCTTTTAATTCTTAAATGTTAACTTGAGGGCTGTGTTTACTTAAGCAACAGAGGAAACAGTGTGCATTTTAACTATTATGTAAAGAGTAACCCATAGAAACTTGAGTTAATTGGCACCATATTTATAATTTACACCTGTTACATTTTAGCACTCCTTACAGAGTGGCACCTCAGGCAACTTTCCAGGTGATCTATCATATTTGGTTTCGAGATTGCTAGTGGTTTTAAATTCTGATAATAGAGCAGTAGTTCCTGTTGGACCAACCCTCCCACACATAGCACGGTAAACTCTGGACAAAACAAATAGAAACAAAAAGAAATACCTAAAGCACTAGAGAGCAACAAAAAGCAGGCAGACACTGAAGGGGAGTCAGCATTTAGATAAAGGGAACAGCACTGGGTTTCTCAGTTTTATAGTTTTTGCCCGACAGCAGGCCCTAGTTCGTGCCCTGTGAGGCAGCTAAAATTCAGATAGATCATACACAGTCCAACTGTCTTGAAGGATCAGAGCATACAGCAGCTGGAAATTAAGAAGGGTTATCTCAGAAAGGAGAGAACCAGAGAGGGAAGATCCGAAGTCTGCCCAAACCTCTGCTGATTCTTTTTTTTTTTTTTTTATAATTCAGCTAATGCTCTTAATTACTATGAGAGGACAACACTGATTCCATGAAATATCTACCAAAATGATATCGTTTCAAGAGATGATTTTAGATAGTACATGGACTTGACATTAAATTACACTTAATTATATATTGGGACAATTTATTTCCTTCCTGTTCTTGAGATGAAATCAGACAGAAAGTTGCATTCCGGTGCTAGTGTGACTTGAACCCCAGCATCTACTAATTTCCTTTCTCAACAGAGTTGGTGCAGGCTCAGGGCCTTCTGGCATTTGTGTTATCTTGATTTTATAGTAAGGGATACTGGTTTTCCATTTCTGATAATCATATAAGGCTTTCATTTAAAAATAAACATATAAGTAATCTAATGACTCAATTTAAAGAAAGCACTAAGTAAATAATAATACATGTGAAATGCACCTATGACAACATTTGTGAAGGTGTTTTCACATGATTGAAGTTTGAAAACTGGTGTCCTGATTCTCCTGTTTTGAAATTCACTTTAAAGTGATGTTTTTAGCAAACCCTGAGATTCCTTGAGCTTTCATCACAAAGGTTCCTAAGTCCCTCCTTGGGCTGACGACCCATCTGGGGTGGAGTTTTTACCAGATCATACAGAAGAGAGAAAAAATACTATAAGGTGCTAGATTTTTAATAATACAACACATATACATTTCAAGATATTTCTTTTTTTCTGAAATCATACCATTTCTATTTCATTAGTGTTAAAATCGCCTTCCTTTCTTGTGAAAAAGTAGTGATAGTAGATGATAGATTTCATTTTGAATGCCCTGACTTGGCAAACTTAAAAATTAGAAACTTTAAAAAATAGTACTGATCCAGAAAACACAAAATTTGGGTGCCATTGCTCCATCACTCCCTGTTCATGATATGATTCCTCTCAGTTGCCTAGCAGTCTTGAGTACTTCAGGAAGGGTGATATGGCCTACTGACTCTTAAACTATACCTGGGTAGGGCAGACTCTGAGCAGACCAGCTAAGGCTGAAAGAATTGGACAGAGAGTGCTGCTGCTACCCACCACAGTGGAGAAAACAGAGTTTGCAGTTTGAGCAGCCAAAATAACTGTCTGGTTTAGGAAAACACTTGTCAGAGGCATAGTAGAATTCAGAGTCTTTCAAATATTATTTTCTATGTCTAGGGTACAATCCAATATTATGAGGCATATGAAGAAATAGGAACATGGGACCTATAACAAGAGAGAAGGCCATCAATGAAGACTAACTTCAAGATATACCATATGTAGGAATTAGCAGATGAGAGTTTTAAAATAGTTTTAAAATAGCTATACTCAAGAATGCAGAGGAAGATACACTCAAAGTAAATGAACGAATAAGAATTATCAACAGAGAAATAGAAATGTTAATAAATAACAAATAACCCAATGGAAATTCTAGAATTGAAAAATCTAGTTGGGCCTAAAAGCATTTTGGAGATGACAGCAGAAAGAGACAGTAAACTTGACTATAGTTTAATAGAAATTATCTGATCTGAAGAACAGTGAGAAAAAAGACTGGAAAAAAAAAAATGAACAGAGACTCAAGGATCTGAAGAACAATACCGAAAGGTCTAACACATGTGTTACTGGAATCCCAGAAGGAGGGAGAAAGAAAATGGTGCAGAAAAAAATATTTAAAGAAATAATGACCAAAATGTTCTCAAATTTGAGGAAAGATAAATTTACAGAGTCAGGAATCTTAGTTGACCTCAAGCAGGATACATACAAAAACAACCACATCAGAGCTTGTTGTAGTCAAGTTGTTGAAAACCAAAGATGAAGAGAAAATATTGCAAGCAGTCAGAGAAAAAATGATATGATACATACAAGAGTATAATGATTTGAGTGTCCATTGACCATCAGAAAACAATGAAGGCCAGAGGCAGTAGAATATTATTAAAGTTCTGTAAGAAAAAAAAAAAGTCAACTTAGATTTCTATATCCAGTGAAAGCATCTTTTAAGAATGAAAGCTAAATAAATATATTTTTAATTAAATAAAAACTTAGGGAATTTATTGCCAACCAACATGTACTACAAAGGAAGTTCATCAAGCTGAAAGGAAATTATATCAGATTAGAACTGAGTATTTAGGAAGGAAAAAATACACCAGAAATGGAAAGTATATGTAAATGTAAATGACTGTTTTCCTTTTTAATTGCTTTAAAATGACATTTATAAGATATCTGATGCAAAAATTATAACATCGTCTTGTGGATGTTTATATCATAAACATATAGATGTTATAATACAATTGTAATAAAGTTAGGGGTGGGCAAAGACTAAATGGTGGCAATTTCTTACATTTTATAGGAAGCAGTAAAGTATTAACTCTAGGTATACTAGAGTTGATAAAAAACTAAGAATGTATATTTTAATCCCTAGAACTACCACTAAAAGTTAATTCAAAAAAGTGTGGCTAAAGATATAAATTAAAATTGAGTTCTTAAATGTATCCAATTAATGCAAGTAGTAAAGAAAAGGGGAATAGAAGGGAAAAATACAGAGGAGACAAATAGAAAATAAATAGTAAAATAATAGACCTAGATCTGTCCATATTAATAATCACATTAAATGTCAATAGACTAAATACACCAATGGAAAGGCAGAGATAGTCAGAAAATGATTAAAAAAACAAAGATCTAAGTGCTGCCTGCCTTGGAGATATAAATGAATTATTAAGATGTAGATAGGTTAAAAGCAAATGGATGGAAAAATTATAACATCGTCTTGTGGATGTTTATATCATAAACATATAGATGTTATAACACAATTGTAATAAAGTTAGGGGTGGGCAAAGACTAAATGGATGGAAAATTATGTCATGTAAACAGCAAGCATAAGATTGATAAAATGGCTATATTAGCATCAGATAAAGTAGATGTTGAGACAAAGATAATTACCACAAAGGCATAAAAGTGTTTACAAACTATTTATCAAATATAAAAGGCCTAATTCACCAGAAAGATATATAACAATACAAATGTGTATATACCTAACAATGTCTAATAGTATAGATTCAAAAATGTGAGAGAAAATAAACAGAATCAAAGCCGGAATTAGAAAATTCCACAATCGCAGTTGGAGATTTGTACATGCATCTCTCAGCAATTGATAGAACTAGACAAAAATGAGTATAGACATAGAAAATTATAGTAACACTATCAGTCATCTTTAGCTAATTGACAGTAGACCCAACAACTGTAGAACACATATTTTTTCCAAATGCATATTGCGCATCCAACAATATAGGTTATAATCTGACCATAAAACAAATCTCAATAAATTTAAAAAGTTGAAATCATACAGAGTCTGCTTTCTGACTGTAATGGAACTAAATTAGAAATAAATAACAAAATATCTTTAAAAAACCCAGAATATTTGAAAATTAACTCACTTTTAAATAACCCTTAGCTCAAAGAAGAAATCACAGAGTACATTAGAAATATTTTGAACAAAATTATGATGAAAATGCAACATATCAAAATTTTGGAGATGCAGCTAAAGTATTGAATTGGGAGAAATTTATAGCTATAAATGTTTATATTAGAAAAGAAGAAAAAAATAAAATTAATCACCAAAATTTCAACCTTAGAGAGCTAGACAAGAGCACAATGAACCCAATGTAAGCAGAAGGAAGGTAATAATTAAAAGCCTGAACCAACAAAGTAGAAAACAAACAATAGAAAAATTAACAAAACCCAAAGCAATTTCTTAGGAGAGGTCAATAAAATTGACAAACATCTACCCAGGCTGAGAGAAAGAGAGAAAGGGCAGGAGAGAGAGAGATAGAGCGATACTAATTGACAGTAACAAGAATAAAAGAGAAACTCTCATTACGAATCCTACAGACATTAAAAAAAAATAAGGAAATATTAAGAATGACTTCTATTAATAAATTTTATAAACAAATTAAATGAACGAAAATTCCATGAAATATACAATTTAACAATATTGGCACAAGATAAAACATAAAATTGGAGTGACCCTATATCTACAGAGGAAACTGAAATTCCTAGCTAAATCTCCTTAAAGAAAAATTTCGGTCTAGATAGTTTTTTTAAAAAATAAGTTTATTTAAATTAGTTTCAAGTCTACAGTACATTAGTTAGACATCTATAATGTTCATAAAATGATCATCCCAATTGCTTCCTCCCTCCTCTGGCCCTCCACTTAGCCATCATATTAATGCTAACTACATTCCCTCTTCCATGCTCCCCGTGCCCAACTATCAAGTATTAATTTGTACTTCTTTAACCCTTCACCCTATTCTCCCAGCCTTCCAACCCCCCTCCCCTCTGTCTGTCACCAAATTGTCCACTATATTTGTAAGTCTGTTTTTGATTAGTTTGTCTTTTTTGTTCCTTAGATACCACAGATAAGTGAAATCATATGGTATCATTCTTTCTCTGTCTGACTTATTTCACTCAGCATAATAACCTCTAGGTCCATACATGTTGTTGCAAATGGTAGGATTTCATTTTTTTTTTAATGACCGAGTGATATTCCATTGTCTATATGAACTATAATTTCTTTATCCAATCATCTGTTGATGATGGACATTTAGGTTGCTTCCATATCTTGGCTACTGTTAATTGTGCTGCCATGAATATTGGAGTGCATAGGTCTTTATGGATTATTGTTTTGGTTTTCTTTGGATGGATACCCAGAAGTGCAATTGCTGGGTCAAAAGGTATATTCATTTTTAAGTTTTTGAGGAACCTCCATACTGTTTTCCATAGCAGCTGTACCAATTTGCAATCCTGCCAACAATGTATGAGGGTTCCCTTTTCTCCATATCCTTGCCAACACTTGCTGGTTTTTGATTTATTGATGATAGCCATTCTCACAGGTGTGAGGTGATATCTCATTGTGGTTTTAATTTGCATTTCTCTGATGACTAGCGACCTTGAGCATCTTTTCAGATGCCTTTTAGCCATTTGTATTTCCTCTTTGGAGAAGTATCTGTTCAGGTCTTCTGCTCATTTTTAAATTAGACTGTTTTGTTGTTGTTGTTGAGTTGTATAAGTTCTTTATAAATTTTAGACTTTAACCCCTTATCAGGTGTATCATTAGCAAATATCTTCTCCCAAACAGTTGGTTGTCTTTTTGTTTTGTTGATGGTTTTCTTTGCTGTACAAAACCTTTTTAGTTTGATATAATCCCATTTGTTTAGTTTTTCTTTTGTTTCCCTTGCCCGAGGAGATATATCTAAAAAGAAATTCCTGTTAGTAATATCAGAGAGTTTACTACCTATGTTTTCTTCTAGAAGTTTTATGGTTTCAGGTCTAACATTTAAATCTTTAATCCATTTTGAATCTATTCTTGTATATGGTGTAAGAAGATGATCCAGCTTCTTTTTTTTTTTTTGCATGTATCTGTCCAATTTTCCCAACACCATTTATTAAAGAGACGGTCTTTACCCCATTGTATATTCTTACCTCCTTTATCATATATTAAGTAAGCATAGGCATGGATTTATTTCTAGGCACTCTATTCTGTTCTATTGATTAATGTAACTGTTTTTATGCCAGTACCATGCTATTTTGATTACTGTAGCCTTATAGTATAGTTTGATATCAGGTAGTGTGATACCAGTAACTGAGTTCTTCTCTCTCAAGATTGCTCTGGCAGGTCTAGGTAGTTTTAATGGTTAATTCTATCAAACACTTAAGAAAGAAATAACACCAATCATTCTCTATTAGAAAATAGGGGTGAACAAAATATTTTCAAACTAGTTTCATGAGGCCAGGTTAACCTTGATACCAAAAAGCAACAAAAGACATCACAAAAAACAAAATTACAGAGCAGTATTCCCCATGAACACAGATCCTTAACAAAATATTAGTAAATTGGCAACATATAAAAAAAAAATGATACATCATGGGACTTAACTTATCCTAGGCATTCAAGTTTGATTTAATCCTCTAGGAGCTTGTGGTAGATTTATAGAAAAGAATTACAAAATTAAAACATCAGATCGAGGAAAGAATTTTCTATAGTGGTCGGATATAGCTAAAACAACAACAACAATACAGAACATCAGACTGGGAATCAGGACCAGGTTTCTAATCCTGGCTCTGCCTCCAACTCAATATATGGCATCAGAAAGATTTCCATATGTGTCCACTAATGACCTCTTAGGGTCTGCTCCGACTTTAACATTCTAAGAGTCTATAAGGCCAAGTTGTGAAAATTTTGTCACACCTGCCTAAACTTTCTGCTTCAAGACCTCAGAAGGCAGAAGTAGAAAATGTGCAATATATGCGTTCATGCATGAATGAAGGCACCATCTGCATGCAACTTGAGGACTCAATGGTGATGCCCTATTTGAGAGCACTCAACGTGTCCTCAGGAAGTACTTTTACTTAACTTTTAACTAACTCTATGAAGGCATCCACTATGTCACTGTGCTATGGAAAGGCCATGGACTTTGGGCTCAGACTGAGTTGGGTTTGAATTCCAGTTCTCCTACTGGCTGAACGACCCTGGAAAAATTATCTAACATCTCAGAATCTGTTTCTTCACTCATAAAGTGGAGATAATACCTATAATTCAGAATTATTGTGAGGATTAACTGAGATAGCATAAGAAAGTTCATGGATTACAGTTGGTGCTCAATAAATGGTAGCTTCTATTCTCATATCAGTAAAGAATTAGGTCTGGCTACACATAGCAGAACACACAAATAATCATGGCTAAAACCAGACTGAGATGTATTTATTTCTCTTTCATGTGAGAGAATTGAGAGGTGGGAAACCTGGAGCTTGTTTAGTAGGGAACCAGACAGCCCATCATTCTGGTCTACTATCTTTAGTGTGTGGCTTCCATTCACATGGTCACCTCATAATTTCATTCACTTTTTAGGCAGGCAGGAGGGGAGAGAGGGAGGGAGGGAGGGAGGGAGGGAGGGAGAGAGAGAGAGAGAGAGAGAGAGAGAATGAAAGGCAAAAGAGAGGGTATCTGTCAAAAGTTAAGCATTTTATAAAAAACTTTTCTTGATGCCCCCAGCCAATGACTTCCATTTACATTTTATCAGCCTCTAACTTGCAAGACAGGCTGGAGAATGGAGTTTTATAGCTGGGCATATTGTTACCCCCAAATAAAACTGGGATTTTGTTATTCAGAAATACTGAGATAGTAGATATTGAGTGTCAACCAGTCATCTCTGTGATACTCCTTTTTCTGGTTCATAAGGTTACTTTTGGGTTGAGAATCATGGAACTATCACAGAACAGCTGATGTGGCTTCTGAATCACAACATATGATAAGAAAGGCAGTTCTTGTTTAACAAATAGATTTGGATTCAAAATCTAGCTTTGACTTAGAAACAAGTGACCATGGGGCAGATGGATTACCTTACTGAAACCTCAGTTTATCCATAAAATGGGATAATAATAATATTCCTACCTCACAGGTTTGAAGTAAAGATTCATGAAACCTGAATAAGTAATGGCATTCCAAACAGAGTTGGCCACATAGTGGATGTCCAATATTTATTTCTCTGAACTTGATTCAGGGCCTGGAAATAAGTGCTGCCATTGCTCAAAATGGTCCAAGGAGGGGGCTCTTGGGCTTGTGGCAGAACCTTCATGGGGAATTGCTATTTTGATGAGTAGGAAAGGAGGCCTCAATCTTGTATGAGGGCTAGCCTTCTAGGCTTTGTCTGCAAAGCTACTTGTTTTGAAAAAGCTATAAATGTCCCCAGATAGCCTGCACTGGGTTTTAATATGATGCCACATTGGGTTTGGCTGAAACTATTTTGAATAGATAGAAAGGGCAATCATCTTATAAATCTAGGGTGTTTACAAGGCAAAACCAGGCACTTCGTACCCTGGAACTCCTTTTCCCTCCCCCACCTGTGATGGCCCATCAGTCTGTCCCCTGTAGTCTAGTCTTCACACAATCTACCCTATTTATATGAAGGCATAGAATCTCCTTGATCTTCTTATCAAAGCAAGGAACAAGGCCCTCAGATGAGGGCTGTGGGACTTTGTAGGTCACTTAATCTGTGTATCAGTGTCTTTTTCTGTAAAAAGAGCAGATTGAACTTGATGATTTATAAACAAAAATTAATGCTTACTGGAACGTCTACTGTGTGCTGGACCCTGTACCAGGCACTGGAGATAAAGTGGAGGAAGAGACATAGCTCTGCCCTGAAGAGGCTGACAGTCATATGGGACATTGACAAGTAGGTGGGCAGGTGTAGAAGATGTTGAGAGAGCTCCATGGGAGGCCCTTTCCTGATATTCATGCTTCATGAATGTAAGGTACTCCTGGCAGAGCAGGGGGAACTCACAAGTGACAGAGAGCTATTTCCCTGCCCACCTGCAATGGGAGAGGATGTCAACACAGGCCAGTGGTGACCTGTGTGGCCCTTCAGATCACAGCAGGGCCTGTTTTAAGTGTTTGTCACCTAATCTAGTGGACAGAAGCATAGAGTCTGGAACTGACTATCTGGGTTTAAAATTCAGCTCTGCAACTTACTAGCTGTGTGCCCTTGGGCAAGTTATTTAACTTTCTTATCTGTAAAATGGGTACACTATAAGTACCTCCCTCCTGGGCTAGTTAAGAGAATTAAAATAAGTAAGAACATCTACTATGGCACATTCTCCACCTGCCCTAGCAAGTGTGGTCTTGATAACCAGGAAAAAGACCTGGTTCCCAGGCTCGAGAGATTATGAAATAACATCTTGAATATGTGAAAAGCAGGGATTTCTTTTCCCCTCACCTCTCTAGTCCATAGATGACAAATGGTCATCTCTCTGGCCCCTTTTGTTCGCCAAGGCAATAAGACTGTGGAGCGGCAGCCGAATCTGGATTCTAGTACTGTCCTGCCTAGTACCCATCCTTGGACCATTCAGTGCTGGAAGGATTAACTGCAGAGTCTTCCCCAAGAGCTAGTGCACAGGGACAGAGCAGGGCCCTTTGGAGAGGCAGCCTTCCTCCTCTCCATGTTCAGCAAAAACCATCAAATGGAGATGCAGAAACAAAGATACCATTTCCCCCAACCCAACCCCACCTGCTCTACAAAAAACCAGTGGAATTGCCATTATCAGGGACTAGTCATCTCTCCAAAGGAGTGCTGGCCTCTGAGTCCCCTTCTGGGTCAAATTCCAGAGGTCAGTTTTGTGCAGTAGTGTCCAGAGTCGGTATCTAAGACTTTACCTAAGGCTGGCAGACATCCTCTAACAGTTTTAACAAGTATGTTGCATAGAATGCATAGAAGTATCCTTTTGGTTCAAAGTTGTCCAGATTCTCTTGGTTAGGAGGCAGAAAGGGGCCTTCGCTCCCTAACATCTGGCGCTGGAAGGAGGACCACGCATTTGGATAGTGGGGTGGGGAAGGGAGTAGTCTTGGAACATAACTTCAAATGGATGAATACACCCTCAGTAGAAATGATTCTGACAAGGAATACATACCAGCCAGGTCCATGGGCTTATGAAGAGCGAGGGAGGGTGCAAGAGGTAGGGTCTGGAAGACCACTATTCAAGCAAGGTCCTCCAAACAGAGCATTGCACAGAGCTCTCACATTTTCTGAGATGCAATGCCCTCATTGTACACATGAGGAAACAGACGACTTTTGGAGTTTACGGTTTGCTCAAGGCCCTGTAGTGGGCTCGGAGAGAATATAGTGGGCTGAAATAATAATTTGGGGCTCCTGTCTTTCAGTCCAGATCTCTGTCTCCTGTTCCAGCTGCCTTCTTCATCACCTACTCCCTCACCTCATCTTCCAGCAGTCCAGGTTCTACTGTTCTAGGTTGGACTCCCAATGTTACTGTTAGACTTTTTATGTCAGGCCTCATTCTTCCTGACACTTTGCAATGATCCACACTGCTGACAATCTCCATAAAACTGTCCTTCCTTGGATTCCTAGTTTTTCTGGTCTGGCTCTTGTCCCACCTTTCTGGTTAATCCACATTCCTTTGCAGACCCTTTTGTTCTGTGGTCCCTGAGTGTGGTCCTTCCCCATGGCTCTGCCCTTGAGGCCAGGTTCTTTCTCCTCAATTTCCTCTTCTTCATCTACCCATGTAGCTTCATTTCCAAGGGTAACAGCCCAGCTAGGTTCTAGTAGGTAGAGTAATACCCTTCCACCTCTCTCTCTTCTGCAATGACAGAGTCCCCATGGACACCTCAATCTTAACATTTCTTAACTTTAGCTCACCATTTTCCTTACTCCAGTGGCTTTTATAATGTATAGGCTACTTTTGATATTTTATATTCCCCTCCTCCAAGCTTAAGTTTCCAATATTTTTCTATCCTACTGTCTCAAATGTAAGGATTTCCTGATCATATTCATTCATTCACTCATTCAAATATTTTTCAAGCATATTCTCTGTGCCAGAGTTGGCTCCAAATGCTGGAGGTGAATAAGGCAGACTTGGAGCTTGCCTCCAAGGGGCTTAGGGTTGAATGGAGGAGACACAAGTTAAAATAAGTAATTGCACAAATTTATCTATGCAGTTTCTACTAAAGAACAATATAGGGCTGCAACAGTGCATGGTGTGTGTGTGTGTGTGTGTGTGTGTGTGTGTGTGTGTGTGTGTGTAGGGGGCCTAACCTGGTCTGAAGGGTGGAGAAGTCCTGAACATGGGAAATAGGTGTAAGCTATAGCAGGTAGCAAGCTCATCGCCTCTTTTGGAATTCTAGGCCTGTAGTAGGTAGAGTAATACCCTTCCACCTCCCATGCCCCCAAAATATGTCCATGTCCTAAACCCTAGAATCTGTGAATATATTACATTACACGGCAAAAGATAATTAAGGTTGTAAATGGTAGTTTACTAGTCAGCTGACCTTAAAATAGGGAAATTTTCCTGGATTGTCTGGGCGGGATCTATGTAATCGCTAGAATCTTTAAAAGTGGAAGAAGGAGGCAGAGGAGAGCATCAGAGGGAGATGTGATGTCCTGGAAGCAGGGTCAGAGAGATGTGTTGCTGCTTTGACGATACAAGAGGCCACGAGCCAAGCAATGCCTGGGGTCTCTAGAAGTTGAAAAAGGCAAGGAAAGGAATTCTTCCCTAGAGCCTCCAGAAGGGAACCTAATCCTAACAACCTGTGATTTTAGCCCAGTGCGACACATGTTGGACAGTAAGATATTAAATTTGTGTTATTTTAAGCCGAGTTTGTGGTAATTTGTTAAGGCAGCAGTAGAAAACGAATTCTCAGCCTTAACCTGGCATTTCCATTCTTAAATCCACTTCGTTGATTTCCACCTATGCCTAACCCTATCTTTGCTTCATCTCTGCTCTCTGGATCCACCCTCTGGACCTGCATTGTTGAGGATCGAAGGGGACAGTGCTACTCAGATGATAACAGGAGCAGGAAAAGGGAGGAGGACAAGAAGCAGGCAGGGTGAGTGGAAGGGTTAAGCAAGGGCTCTAGCTCCGGACTCAGACAGGCAGGTATGGAACCTGGGAAATACCATTTAGTCCCTGCGAAAGTGTGAGCAAGATAGAGTATTTGGCTTGTTTCTTCAGCTCCAACGTGAAAATAGTGATGGATGCTATCTCAAATGCATAAACGACAAGGATAACTACGTCATGCGTTTATATGATAAGAGCAGTAATGTTCATGTGCCATCGGGAGACCAGGTCTAAAGAGTCACAGAAAGGTCACTGGAGGGTAATCAAGGGCAACGTCAAGCACCCAGGGCCAGGTGCCAGGGAAGGTGTCTCTTCCCCTTCCTGACCCCTCCCTTTCCTGCCGGGGCAGCGGCTCAGGGAGAAAGCCCAAGGGGATGCGGAGATGGTTTGGCCAGCTGTACTCATAACCCCCCACCCCCACCCCGCTCCAGGTCACAGGTCCGGCAGACAGCTCGACCCTCTTCCTCCCCTCTCAGCACTCCCTCCACCTCAGGCTGTGCTTAGGTGGCGGTAACACCTAGCTGGCTTCACGGGGAGGGGGCCTCACTTGGCGCGAAGTCCCTTGGGGGTGAGCGGAGGCCGTGCGGGGAGCGGAGGCCGTGCGGGGAGCTGGCCGGTGGCGTGGACTGGGGTTGTCACTTCCCCTGCTCAACCGCCCGGGGTGCAGGTGCCGCGGGCTGAGCCCCGCAGGCGCAGGCGGGGCGGGCCTTGTGGACACGCCCTCGCCGCGAGTCTTCGCAGCGGGTCAGGAGGAAGCGCCAGAGCGGCGGCTGGTGCTAAGCGGAGCCGGCGCCCCCTTCGGCCCACAGGACCGAGGGGACGCCGCCGGCCCTGGCTCCGGGCACCAGGCCCCACACACGCAGCGAACCTGGCATGTGAGCTGCGCCCTGCAGCATGGCAGCCTCAGGTGCGTAGGCTAGGCGCCGGGTCGCTCTCGGAGCCTCCCCCCTGCTGCGCCCCTTTCTTTCTCCGCGCGCTCTCTCTTCCCCCTCAGCCCTCCGAGTGCGGTGCTCCTCCCAACTCTGTCGGCTTCTTCCGTGCGGGATCTGTGTTCTTTCTGTTCTTAAGCCCAGTTCCCTGCCGCAAACTTCACATCCCGACTTTCCCACGTTCCCCGTCCCAGCCTGTTGCATGATTTTCTGCAGTCTCTGATTGATCTCACTCTTTTCTCGTCTTCTAAGTTTCAATTTCTCCTTCCATCACTAGCCCTCGGAGTTTCTGAAGGTGTTTCCCCCTGTTCTTCCCACTCTCTGAAACCAGAGTCCGAGTTCAAAGAAGGCGGTGAGCCAACTTGTCTGCGCCGGCGAAAAGCTCCTCGGACCGATAGGGGGCGCTCAGACAGTCCTAGGTTGGCGCTGGGAAGCCCGGCCCTTGGGCTACCTTCATGAGTGTGCTTCCTCTACTTATCTTGGGCTTTGTTTTTCATCTAGAATTTCAATAGGAATTAAGGGTCACTATTCCTTTACTTTTACTTTCCATGTTCTTTGCAGAACTTTGAGAAATGGGGAGAGGTGGAGGCCACTGGGTGTCTACCCATCAAAAGGTGCCAGGAGGCTTTTCAGATAAGTCTTTGGGTTCCCTTCTTGGTTCATGCGTACACTTGGCAAGTCACTCACGCACTGAAATCCAGGATGAACCACATAATAATAATGATGATAACATAGATAACTTTTACTATGCAGATTAAGGGATAATATGCACCTAACTATGCTCTCAGTGGTAACCAGGACAGCCTTGTCTCTGCTCCTGACAAGTTAACAGTCTTGTGAAGGAAAGAGATAAGTAAACAGTAATTACTAGTTGAGAATATTAGAGTTACCATGTTTGCAAACGGGTCTCCTTGTGTTTCCCCAGCCCATCTTATGATGTTTTAGTGGAGATAACATGTGAAAACTGGATGGAAAAGCCGCTTGAAAAATAAAACCTAGTTGACCAGGAGAAGGTCCTGTTAGATGCTAGAATGAAGAGCCAGCTCTCCCCAGACCCCCTGAGGTCTAGCCTTCTAATTGTGCTTTGGGAGCAGGGGAGGACATGGCCAGTGGTGACAGTTCTATTAGATTTGGTGATATAGGCTCACTTTTTAAGGGGAGTGGGAAGGTAGCTAACCTTGGCTTAGCGGTAGCTGGCCCCTGAAGGTTAGGAGAACTCATACTGTGAATAAGGAACCCCTGGTTCATAGTCCACACATTCTACTCAAAAGCCAAAGAAAAGTTATCTAGAGGGAATTCATTCATCAAACACTTATTGTATGCCTGCTGTTTCTAGGTGCCATTCTAGGAGTCAGGTACATATTCGGTTAATGAAACAGACATAAGCCATGTCCCCATGGAGCTTATGGAGTAGTGGGTAGGCAGTACACATAATAAAGACAATACATGATATGAGAAGTGTGTGGAAAAACAATAGAGGGAGTAAAGATGGTTGGGGTTACAGTCGTAAACGAGGTGGCTAGGTTAGGCTTCATAGAGAAAGGGATGTTTGAGCAAAGACCTGAAGTGAGGGGAGGGAGCATTTGGAGGAAGAATGCTCCAAGTAGAGGGACAGTTAATGGGTGTATGTGGCATATTTAAGGAGCAAGCAGCTGGCTAGAATAGGTGGGTGATTGGGGAGAAGTAGGAGAAGAGGCGAGTTGGGCTTCCCCCTCCTTCTATGCCTGGGAACAGACCCCGTTAGGTCTGAGAAACAGGAAAATGGGGTGGGGGCTTTGGGTAGAGGAGGCAGAGAAAAACCTTCCTTCCGTGCCCTGTGTACATTATTCCCATGGGCATAGCCAAGGGGGAAGGGGGTATGCTCCCATTCAGATGGGGACTCAAGCCCAGTAGCCAAACCCAGGGCTATTTTTGGGCTCTGTAGCAGCTTCTGCAGACATTTGTAATGATTAGAACTGTCAGCATCCTCTGTGGTGAGGCACACTCCAGGTTCTGCAAATGGGAGTTGGGTCTTTTGGGTCCCTGGGTCTCCCTGAGGTCTGGAGGTACAGTGACCCATGGTGGCAGGTCTCAGTGGCGAGAGTGGTAAGAGTTTCTCTTATGAAGATGCTGTAGGTTCTGAGTCATCCAGACCACTCTTCCATGTGGTCTTCTTTTCTTCCTCTTCTTTTAAACAGCTTCCTCGCATACCATACAATTCACCCAATATAGCGGTTTTTAGTGTCTTCGCATACATGTGCAACCATCACCATAGTCAATTTTAGAACATTTTCATCACCTCAAAAAGAAACTGTATGCTTTAGCTGTCACCTCCTTATTCCCCCCTGCTCCCCAGCCCTAAGTTCTGCACTCTGTGTCTATAGATTTCCCTAGTCTGGACTTTCATGTGAACGAGATCATATAATATGTGGTCTTTTGTGACTGGCTTCTTTCACATAGCATAATATTTTCAAGGTTCACCCAAGTTGTAACCTGGGTTAGTACTTCATTCCTTTTTATGGCTGAATCATGTGGTCTCCTTAAATTCCCTTCCACTGAAGAGTAATCATTAGTCTTTTTTTTTTTTTTTGTAAGGTATATTTGCCTTTTGAAACCAAATCTTGGCTCGCTGTTCTTGAAAGTACTTGAGAAGCAAGATGAAATGGAATCAGCCGATCCTGGAATATTCTCTAGGCCCCTGATGGCATCTCTTGTATTTACACATGAGAGAGGAGAGAAGGAGGCCATAAGTGACTTTCCTAAGTGGCCAAGTCTGGTAGGGTGAAGACTAGAATCATTTCTTCCATGTGTCAGCCTACAGGTACTTGAAGACAGCTCTCATACCTTTTCCTGCCCACTTTCTCCAAGGCTTCTCTTACCTCCACATCCTTCTATTATCCTTGTACTTACAGGAAAATAGGGCTTGAAGGAACCTTTAATTTTTCGTGATCTTAACTTCCATTTATCTGATCCTTGAGGTCCCTCAATACTCCTGCCAAGCCTCTAAACTTGAAATCTTCAGAATCTGGAAACCCCTCACATGAATTGTCTCCTGATCTCTCCATATCCTGGTCACCTTCCCTGTATCACATCTCTCTTCAGTGGTGCTGGATTCAAACAGGAGGCTTCAGACAGATGACTGGTGTGCCAGCATCACCTTTAGACTAAAGAAATGGTCCAGGCTGGGTAGTTTGAGAAGCTCCCTGGCACCTCCTCTTTGTTCTCCTCTTGTGTGGGTTCTGAATCTTTCAAAGGAAACTCTCTTTCATTCACAGTGTTTCTTTGCACCGCTGTCACTCTCTGTTGCCAGCAGACAGCCCCTGCTCTACTGTTATCTGTTCCTTTCTCGACCTGTAGCCAAACCTATTCTTTAAGCTCTATCAGGACAAAGACCCTTCCTTACTTCTCTGTTGGATGTGGACTCCTTGTTGGTTCATGTATTTCACTTCTCTTAACAAACAACCAAAAACGATAGAATTGACATGGCACATGTGAAGAAATGACTTGTGGATAAAGGAAGGAAATTATCTTAAAGAAAGGGGGTGTCCCCCATATGAGAGAGTTGTTGACAAAGCATTTAGTCCTATGCTGTTACCCAGGACATTATAGAGGGACTTTAACTTCCACTTTGGACAGTTTTACAACTTCCTCAGCTTTCAGTTTCGGTAGCAGAGCAAAATTTAGGAAGGCGAGAGATTTTGTTATCCTCATTTACATTGAGGCAGAATTTGCTTAGATTTAGTATATTGGTCTGAAGTCACACTGCAGGCTGTTGACCAAGTAGGTTGTGATATTAGCTAGTTTGAAGCACTAACCACTTCCTTCTCAAGTACTTATGCTTGGAGGTGGGTGTCAAATTTAACACCAGAACCCCAGGAATGAGATGTTTTGAATGTGTTTTCCATATAGAAGAGGCTAATCCTAGAGGTGTTTTTTATTTAAATTGTATATTTAAGTCTTTAATGAACAACACGTATAACGTGCTGTTAACAGAGAAGCAGGAAGTGGTGAGGCGGACTCCAGGGTGAAATGAGTACTAACTCCAATGCCCCAGAACTTGTCACTTAAAAATGTTATTTTGCCTTTTGGTTCAGTCTCTCCTCACAAAGGGGGCATAAATTGCTCATGGCCACGTGTTCAGGGCAGTGTAAAGTCACTGCTTTCCTGCTAAGTCAATCAGTGCTCCAAGACCCAAACTGCCTTCTTGAAGGATACTTACTATGCTCTAGGAAATCCCTCTTCTTCCCTCTTCTTCGCTTCTTTGCGATTACTTGTCAATGTTGTTAAAAACACTGCTGATGGCTTCTTCATCACTGATTCATGAGACCACAGCCAACTTTTTCTGAGATCTTATTCTCCTAACCCATTTGTACAATAGTTTCAGTCCTGGCTCTACGACTAATTACTGAGTGTGAATTTAAGCAATTCCCTTCATCTTCACAGCTAAAGTGTTTCTTTTATCTGTAAACGAAGTATTTGGGCCAAGTGGTCCCCAAAAGCCCCTTTTAACTCAATACTTCACTGAGGCTTTTGACTATGTTTCTGGCATTTGTGTTTTATTAGAGGAAGAGGGTAGCCTATGTCATGGACTAGGTGTGGTGAGGTATTGTGCAGGTCAAAGCATTAATTCAACCACAATTAAGATTTACATTAATGCATGATTTATAATGTGAGAATAATGACACCAGCTGCAAATTATTAAGGGGTTTACTACATGGCAAGCACTATGCTTAGCACCTTACTAGAATATCTAATTTAATGTTTACAAAACACCAATAAATATTGCTGCTATATTTCCACTTGAAGATGAGTAAACTGAGGTTTAGAATATCTAACTTGCCCAAGGTTACACAGCTAACTAATACTTCGCAGAACCAAGATGCTAACTCTAGCTGCCTGATTCTAGACCTGTGCTTGTCACCACTGTATCTGAGAAAGAGCCAGGTTCCAGAGCCAAACTATGAGTTCAGATACTGTGGATCTTGGGTGAGTTACTTAACCTGCCACACCTCAGTTTTCTCATATTTAAAATGGGGCTAATAGCATTACCTACCTTAGAAGATCACTATGATGGCTAAATGAGTTTACTAGGTAATGTGCTTGGAAAAGCATCTGAAACATAGTAAGCTGCTTATATAGATAAATGCTTGCTGTCGTCATCATCATCATCATCACCACCACCACCACCATCCTCAACCTACACTGTACCAGATCTGGAAGGAAGAATATGCCAGCAGAAGCAATAGCTAATGCAAACATCTGAAATGGCGTTGTATGTTTGGGCAAAGACAGAGAGTCTGGTATGGTTGTAACACCAGCTATAAGTAGGGGAAGACCACAAAAGATTGTAGGTGTCTGGCTCCTCATCTGGATGGTATGTCTTGTAGGCCATGGGGAGCCCTTGAAGGAGCAGGTTTGTTAATACACTTCTGTGACTTGTTCTTGCTCAGGGGTGCTCCGAGGATGTGACATCCTCCTCGTCTACAGCCCAGATGCTGAGGAATGGTGCCAGTACCTCCAGGACCTTTTCCTGGCCAGTCGGCAGGTCCGCAGCCAGAAGACGCTGACTTACAGGCTGGGCCCCCAGGCCTCCTTCTCAGCGGAGGACCTGAGCTTCTTTCTCAGCATGCGCTGCATCGTGGTGCTGGTGTCTGCAGAGCTGGTGCAGCATTTCTGGCAGCCAGCCCTGCTGCCCCTGCTGCAGAGAGCCTTCCATCCTCCACAGCGCATGGTACGGCTGCTCTGTGGGGTACAGGACAGTGAGAAGTTTCTGGACTTCTTTCCAGACTGGGCACACTGGCAGGAGCTCACCTGTGACGACGAGCCTGAGACTTATGTGGCAGCTGTGAAGAAGGCCATTTTTGAAGGTAAGGATCTCTCCTGAAGTAAAAATAAACAGGCCCTAGAAAAATGACTAACCCAGGCCCCAGGCATTTCAGGTGAGACACTATTGTGTTCACACTAGTCATTTATATTACAAAATGAACCTGGACCTCACTATGTTAAGAGTTCTAGTCATATTTATTGGTTTAGAGCAGCCTATTTCTGGGATAGGATAGGAATGGGATAGGTCTCCTGGACCATAGGAGAAGACACTTTCCCTTGGTTCTGTGCTAGGACAAGAGCCTTTCTAGAATTTTCTATACCTTGGAAGATGCAGGACAATGGAGGTGGGAGGCTGAAACTTAGTTTGGTGGGGGTGTGAGGAACATGACTGCTAACCTTCCTGCTTATAAGCCACACCCATTTTATCATCACACGACCTTAAGATTTTTGTTGAAAAATTGTCACGTTTGGATGACATGTTCCACTTTTGGAAATAAAGGAGAAACACTCCTTTATTTCCCACCAGCCTAGCTTCTGACTTTTGCCGGTTCTCCTTTTAAGGTGGAAAAATTCTGATCTTCTCTACCACGGGTAATGACTTTAGTAGCCCCAGGAAGTGTGACATATACTCTGATTAACAGTAAAGGAAGATGTGCTGTTGGATGGATGCATGTTGCAGCTTTTCTTCCTCTTTTTGTTTTCTATTTTTGCCTCACTGTGGTCTATGAGCAGACTCTGTGTTTATCTTCCGTTCTCTTACCATTTGAGATCCTGTATACCTGACGCCAACAAAGAAGCCTAGAAAATTATGGGGCAATGGAACTATTCTCAGCTATTCCTGGTGTGACTTGGGCATTAATTTGGTTCATCCACTCCTGTCTCATTTAATGAATTAAATCAAGAATTCACAAGTTTTCGCGACCTTAAAAAGCTAATATAGCTTCCTTGATGCTTTTATCTCAGAAATAGGCTACTCTAAACCAATAAATATGACCATGTCTTGTAACATAATGGGATCCCATCTCGTTTTGTAATGTAAATGACTAGTGTTAGCATAAAGTATTTCACTGGAAATGCTTGAAACCTGGATTAGTAATTTCTCTCACGTTTGCTTATTTTTAGTTCAGAAGGATATGATAGAAAAAGCACATAATTCATACTTACATGATTGTACTTTATTGCTTTGAGGGAATGCGATCTGCCTAAATTTACAAAGAACTTAGACACAACTGGTTATTTCTGTGAATTAGTTTATGTCACTGCAATGGTCCGTTATGATCCTGTGGGCAGGCCACTGTGACCCGCCAACCCATCGTTCAGAGCTCCATGGATGATTTGTCACTGTATTGGCACCTCCTGCTGTATGCTCTGACAGATGGTTCTTTAAAATATTACAGTGGAGTTATTTAAAAAAAAATAGATGGTAAAAGGATTTTTAAAAATATTGCTTGGATACATCCAGGGTTTAGATGCTCGGATAAATTGATCATCTACAGTATTTTACATTTTACTAACAACTGTGGCTCAGTATGCAATGAGACTTTAGTTTCAAGTGTTTCAGAAAGAATGAAGTGTTTCACAATGGTGTTTCTGTTCTGAGAGCAAATAACCTCTCATCAGAAAGAGATTACTTTAATGGAAGATTAAAATAAACTACTTAGTGGAAAATCTCTGCACTTTAGTATCAGTGGATATATAGGAACAAATGGAATTCTAGGAAAGAGAGAAAGAGGGAGGATGGCTTATCGATCCAGTATAACTTTCTTATCTGGTATTAGACTTATGAATTTTGAGATTTGAAGTCTCCGTGTGTAGTAGGATGGCTTGCATTTGTTTTGGGGGTGTCCATAGTCATTGCCATTGGTCAGGCCAGTAATGTGGTGCTATAGGCTCTGATTTTTAGGCCAGACAAACTTTCTTAATAAACTTAAGACTAAGAGACTGGCAGTGCAGCAAAAAGAGCATTGAACAGCAGTAGGGACACTTCACTGTCTGGTTCTGCCGCTAACTAGTTCGATGCCCAATACTGGTCATGTCACTTAGTTTCTTTGAGTTTCAGTTTCTTTCTCTGTAAGAGGCAGAAACAGACTTAATCTAAATACTTTTCTGGGCCTAAAAAATCTCTGACTCCCATAGGCCAGAGAGTCTCAAACATTTTTGAAGCACTATTTTCTCACCCTATTTCACACCTCCTTTGACTCCCAGGAAGCTTTGGGCTAAAACAGTGTTTAAGGATAGCACTATGCCTACACTAGGTGTCTGGTATAATTATGTCCTTGGTTACATTCTCTATAACTTGTGATAGTTTAATACCCCTCTTGTACACATGAGATTTTCCTAAGGTACCTCAAAATAAAAGCAAAAAAAAAAAAAAAAAAAAAAATTTTCATATATCCCACTACTTCAAGCCCCAGGCCCATGAGAAATAAATACATGCAACTTGTTTCTTTGACTTTCTGTGTTTAAAAAAAATCCCAGTGGGAAATGTCATGGAAAATTGACAATGGGGATGAACTGGTAGTAGGAACAGTAATCATGGGATTACTGACTGTAGGTCTATTGCAAGTTACAAGGAGACAATCTCAGGAAAGCTTTCTAACAATTAGAACATGCAAAGATGGAATGGGTGGCCTTGGGAGGTGGTGAGTGCCGCATCACTGGGAACGTGAGCAGGGGCTGGTATAAAGGGACTCAGCTTTGGAACTGTGGTTGAACCCTGTGACCTTAACAGCCTTTTGATGATAAAATTCCCTTACATGAGATGAAGTTGCTCTTTTTCAGCAGGAACACATTTTATTCAGAATTCAGTCTTCCTCTTTCATCAATTCTTCCTGAGGTTTCTAACTCAAAACTGAAGAAGTATTGATTATGTCCCTACCATGATCCCAGCAGAAAATAGGAAAAAAAAACCTCAATTCATAATCTATGTAACCCTTGAAAATGGTGAAGCTCCCAGTGTATTCGTATCTTTTTTTCCTTAACTTTGAGGTATTTTGTGAAAAAAACATAACTGCTTAATAAGATATTCACTGAGACCATTTAAAATTTAAAATAAGGTTTAAAGATCAAAAGCTTTAGAGAGTAGAGATGGTAATGGAAGTAATTATTCCCAAAGCTTAGGTTAAATGTGGTTACAGGTTATCAATTACACTTTCTCTTGCTGCTCGGTTATCTAAAGAGTGCATCTCAAACTTCCGCTGTGTTTAGAAGGCCCTTGTCAATATGCATATTCCAATTCTGTAGGTCTGGGTCAGGCCTAAGATTCTGCATTTCTAACAAGCAATCCAGGTGATGTTGACGCTGCTGTTTAGGAGTCCCCTGAGTAGTGAACAAGGATCTAAGCCACCCTTCTTTTGCCAGGTTAATGGTCACATACCTCTGTTGTGCATGGACCGTTTTCTCAAATCTCCTCTTTTCTGGAAATGGAGGCACTATCACATCGGGGCAACTCCTGGACACCCAACAGTTTAGGTATAAAATTAGGCCTGCATTTGGTGCTTAGCCCAACAGACTTCAGGGTGGAGCTCCTGAGTTCTCTTCCCGTGCCCCGAACACAGATTCTACATGCTACTCTGACAATTTTTAATCTCTTAGTTTTCCAGATGTAGTGCTCCTGATATTAGAGTGAGGGGTATACTTTCATCACAATCCTTTCAGCTTCTTTATTTAATAGGTCCATTGATTATAATTACTATTCCACTATAAGTGTTTTGGAGGTTTTATTTCACACCCCCTCTCTCCATATTTGCCAGCCACCTTAAAACCGAGCAGATGTTTTAATTAGAATCTTCAGTGTCTTGGAGCAGTCAGTTTATTATCCAAGATCTTCATCTGTGAAATGATGGTTTGGGACTAGGTGATTTGGAAGGTTGCTTTCAGCCCCCAGCGCTGTAATATATCATTATAAGTTTTCTGAGAAGGCAATTTGCCCAGAACCTTTTAACTGATTCTATTTAGTTCCAAAATGTCTGCAGTGATATATACCCAGTGCATAGAAGACTGTGCTATTCTGAATTTTTCAGACTTGTTGAGTGATTACTGTGAAAGAAGGAAGTAAGAAAAACCCAGTTACAGGACAGAAATTATTTCCTCTTTACTGGAGCTCTATTCTTTGTTGTAAATCTCACTGGAATACAAACATAGATTCTGTTAGTCTGTGTGGGAAAGGACTTGGTGGATGATATTGAGATTTATTTCAGAAGTTCTCATCAGAGCGTGTGTGTGTGTGTGTGTGTGTGTGTGTGTGTGTGTGTGTGTGTGTGTAGGGAGAAGGGAAACACTATATCTAATGCTCCTAATATTATTTAGTATTACACGAGATATCTTATCTGCTTCTTTATATGAATTATTTTCTCTTTGCCTCCCCCATCTTTCCTCATGTTCTACATGCTTTAGAAGTTCTGATGGTATCCCAAATCATAATGTATTTTGCCCTATGTTCCTATGGGAAGAATTTAGAGGGGTATGATCATAGCTGGCCTTTCTTTGTTGATAGCAATCTTCTAATCTGAATGTTAAACTAGAGGTTAAAAGAAAAACAGTTGAGATATTTTAAATACTTTCAGCTAATCAAATAGATTCCAAAATCTTTTCCTAGATTTAAAAAGGAACATTTTTTTTTTCTGAAATAAACTAATACATGCTAATCATAATGTTAAAAAAAATATAAAAATAAAAAAATGCCTTTAGGTTATTTCCAACTTTTTAAAATAAATACTGTTGCAATAAATCTTCATGCAGTTTTGTGCCTAAATCTTTGTGAATTTCTACTGATCTCCCCTAAACCATATCTCTGCAGCCTCCCAAATATGGTTGCATGTCTGTTCTGTGTATCTCTCCGCCTTCCCAGTGTAAAATCCATGTCCCCTCTGACTGCAGTTTTTTTGTTATTTCAGTTTATTTAATTTTTTTTCTTGAGGCCTGATTAAGTCATTTCTTTACATTTGCAATGCCTCATTGCAAAGGTCCTCATATGGAGAACTGCCCTGTGCCTTTCCTTCCCCTCATGGAGAGAGCTAATAAACAGACGAATGCTTTTATGACAGTTGCTATGTATAATGCATAGTACTTCATGTGTATTTACCCTCCTTCCCAACCTTGAGTGGGGTAAACGGTTTTATTGCCATTCCACAAATGAGAAAACCGAGGTTTGGAGAGGTTAAATGACTTGCATAAGGACTGGAAGCAGCTCACTTTGGAACCCAGAGCCTTCAGACTCTAGTATGCTCTCCACTTTTCTTTGCTTTCCTTTAAGTCTCCCTTCCCCATTCTCCTCTTCCCTGTGGAGATAGGAAGGATGAAGAAACCTCATGGAAGAGAAAGGATTAGGGACAATAAAGCTTCCCTGAGTTCTCTAGACCACAGGTTCCCAAGTCAAGTTGGGCATCAGCATTGCCCCTGCACTTCGTTTAAAATGCATGTGCCTGGATCCTACCCCAGACCTACTGAACCAGAATCTTGGGGGGAGGAGGAGTTGGTCCCAGGCATATGAATTTCAAAAACCCTCCGTAGTCGATTCTGCTGTGCAGCCACATTCTAGGCTCTGCTCCATGCCTGCTGCCCAGTTCCTTGGTGTTCTTGTTGGATGAGTAACCAGCAGATCAAGCCCTGTGGGCTGTTACATTGCAGGTCACGGGGCAATGGTCCCACAGACTCAGAGCTTGGCTGTGGCACAACTGGCTTCCACGTCACAGGCAGCAGCCTTTAGGGGAAGAGACTCATAGCAAAGGGGAAGTCACTGCACCCTCTTTGCTCCCCTTAGTGTGGTGGCTTCGCCGATGGTAAGTCATCAACTTCTGGGGCTTCTGTAGTACCTTGCAGAGACCGAAGGAAGAGTCTGGCCTTGGGCCTCTTGAAATGGACCATTTTTGTTCTCTCCTCCTGCCTTGTGGCTGTGGGTTGTTGGGTCTGCTCTTTCTCTGCTGTGGGTTAGTCTGCAGTTGGCTCCTCTAGGCATCTCCTTAAGTTCTCCCTCCTGAAGGATGCTTTCTTCGTACAATCTTCCCTTTTGAAATGATCTTTGGGGAGGAGGATTCCAGCTGGGATAGTGTATTCCATCCGGTGTCACTAAAAAGCTACAGCCTGCCTATGAGTCCTTTGGATTTCCCTTGCCAGGTACCCTGACCGCCTTGTAGAATAAGATACAGTCTCTCTCCTAGCTGTGCCTGAAACAGTTAATGAGGACTCATGACCACGGTAGATTTTTGTGCCCATGGAACTTTTCTTCTGAGGCCTCAGAGTCTCCCGGGATTATGGATTTCCCACGAAGCTGCGAGTCCCAGGTGGCAGAGTGAAATTGGCCACTTTCTGTTTCATCAGCCACCCAGAGACAGCATTGTCCTCCCAGTTCATTAGACTTTCTGTGGTCCTTCAAGGAAAGTGTCTGCAATTCCCTTTGTCTACTGTGGTTGGTGAGATGCAGTGAAAAGGGAGCGAGCGATGAACGCTGACATTTCCACTAATGTGAGAATCTCAAGTTTGCACTTGTCTTGATCTACATTTTCTAACATGTGCCAGAATGAAAATATCAGGAATTTAATTGGTTAGTTTCCTACTCTGTCGTTTTAGTATTTTTTTCATCTCGCTTCTCCTGGGACTATTGCTAGAAGAGAATACTAGAACTTAGGAGAGACCTGACATCTGTTTTACCATTTCAGAGCCCTTTTATAGACATTATTTCATTTACTCCATGTAATTTTCCTATAAGGCAGATATTATCTATATTTTAAAGATGAAGAAAATGAGGCCTAGGCAGGTTCACTGACTTGCCCAAGGTCACACAGCTGCATTTCTGTTAGCACTAGAATCAGGGACAGGGCCTCCTGCCTTATAGGCAGAGGCCTAGTTATTGCTTTATCTAGATACCACAGCCAGCCTTTCCTCTGGTACATATTTATTGGGCACTTACCATGCTTAAGGCCTTGTGCTGGGTGTTGGAGTAGAGCAGGGAAAGACAGACATAGTCACTGCTGTAATGGTACCTACATTCCAGACCAGTGCTATCCAGAAATGTATCATGTGAGCCACCTGTGAAACTTAAAAGTTTTCTACTCACTGCAATTAAAAAAAAAAAAAGAGTAAAAAGAAACAGATGAATTGATTTTAATAATGAGGTTTACTTAGGCCCATATGTCTAAAATATTCTCATTTTAACACATAATATAAAAATCATTAATGAGATATTTTACATTCTTTTAAAAATACTAAGTCTTTGAAATCTGGTGTATATTTTACACTTAGAGAACACATTTCAAGCCACGTGTGGCCAGTGTCTACCATATTAGACAGTGTCGATCAAGAGGATGCTTGCTTTTCAGAGAATTTTGGCCATATCAGCTAATATCTTAATATATTAAATGTCACATGTGTTACAAAATGCCCATCCTGGTTTCTCCATTCATTCATTTATTCGGTCATTCATTCATTCATTCAGGAAGTACTGAATGAGCATCTGCAAGGTACTGATCTGTATGAAATATCTCTATCTTTTTCTTTCCTTTTCTCACTAATCTCCTCTTTCTTGTTTTCATCTCTATTCTATCACTTTGTTTGTCCCTTTCTATATTTTGTCAACTGTTTAGCTATGTTCCCAGGGTCCACAAATACGGTGTCAGTTAAGACGGAATTAGGTTTAACAGCAGGATTTTTGCACTTGAAATGACCAGTTTATCATCTGAACTAGTGAGACTGAGCTCTTGGCAACCTAAGTGATGACAGAATCAAGCCAGGGTGCCCATATCACACACGCACACACGCGCGCGCACACACACACACCCCTCTGTATAAAACTGTTTTTCTGGAAGGATATACAAAAAATTGTTGCTAGTAGTTGCTTTTGGGTAAATAAAGGACATTTTGAACTTCTTACTTTAGACATTTCTCCACTGTTTCAATTTTTCTACTGCGTTCATGTTTTACTTTCAGTTGGGAATTTTAAAAGAGAAAAAGATGGCATCATGGGGATTTTATAGATCTAGAGGAAGTAGTTGGGCTCACACCCAACTAATCCAAACAGGTTGAACTTCAGGTTTAGTTCCTTTGTGCAAACTCCTTGACCTTTTTCTCGGCTTCATTAAGCTGCTTTTCTGGGTAAAGGAAGTGGTACGGTATCATTGGTGTGTACATAGAGCTGTAATGTCTGCACTATCACTCCCTGGATGTGGGCTAATGCCTGCAAAGAGGCTAAAGCTACTTATCTTTAAGTCATACTTTTACTTTTGTCAAATCAAATTTGGACTGTTGTCTTTTTAGGTTACTACAATCTTTATTACAAGAAGTAGACTATAAGTATAGATTTCATGGACTGTGGCACTAACTGGCTTTGCCACTCGGGCAAGTCACTTGGCCACCCTGCATTTCTTTTTGTCCTTTTTAAAATTCTGGGAAGAGTACAAGTTGATATCTCAAACCTTTATAGACATAAAATTCCATGATTTTAACAATGTGTGATTTTACACATCTTATTATATTTTGTTTCTGGGTCTCAATCTGACATTTTTCAAAATCCCATCAAGGTGTAGTGTATTATTTTAGCTAACAAGTTATCTTTCACGGCAAAATTTTAAACAGAATTTTAAATGACAAAATAATAGTTTTCTGTTTATGGACACTAGCCCAAGTTCAGTCTTAGGAGAATATAATACGATGCCATTATCTGTGTGAGAATGAAAGAATGTGTTTAACGTTTTACATATGCTGTTCGTTATGGTCTACATATAGCTTTATGAATGTGGGTTCATAGGAAGGTAATGGGGGTGGGGGAAATGGAGGCAAATATGCATGACAGAATACATCTGTTATAATTTCCCTATTATTCAGGGATGTTTTGACAGCTTTTCAATTTAGTTTCCAGCGCCATTCACATGACAGAGTGTGTCTGAGATGGCCAAGGAAATTTATGCTGTAAATGACTCTTTATCTGTCCATTGGAGAAATTATTGAATCCATAGTTGGCTTGTCATGTAGACTTCTGAGCATAAACTTTCTGATTTAGCTAGTTTGGTAAAAATTAGATACAAACAGTGATCAGTTGATTGTCTAAGACACAGAAAAAAACAAAATCAGTAATTGATAAAATTGTCTTTCTGTGGGAGAAAAAACTACTGGAGACTATTTCATTTTCACTGTGTTTGTCTTTTTAATGACATATTATCTCTACCGACAATGTTTTATGTGTGGTAAGTGACCAGTAAATGGTGGATGAATGGATAACTGAATGGGTGGGTACATCCCTGGATTGTTGTCCATTTTCTTTACCCTTGAGCCCATTTTGAATGTCCCAGTTGGAGAAAAAGATATTCTTCCCATGAATATCCTTCTTAGGGGACTGAGCTGCTGGTGCCATCTGGATTGTCAGCTGTTTCCATGGGTAGGTTTTTCTTGTGGTCACATAGTCAGGATGTGACTAAACAGAAACTCTTTAAATTGATGCAGAGCATGCCAGGGTCTATAACTTGCATCCTTTTTACTATGTCCATACTTAATAATGTACCAGATTGACAACTATCCCACAAAAGAATCAGGTATGCCATTATAGAAGCTGGTTAAATATTGGACTTGCTATCTTCATGGGTGCATATAAATTTATTAGAAGCAGAAGTTAAACTGGGTATGTCCTTTTTGAAGGAGAGCATTGAAGTAAAGAAATCTGTAGAGTTCAGAGGAGATCTCTGGTTCAGGAATTCCTTGGTACTTTTTTTTTCTGGGTTTATGGCCTTCTGTAGATGTGTGTCTTCTCTACTGCTCTTACAAGGTTGGACCCTTCTAGGTTCCCATGTAAAAGATTGCTGGTTGAACATGCATAGTTTGTTTGCCAAGTTGCCAGTTTTACAAACAGACTGCCGGCTCTCTCTCTAACATCTAATAACACAGGAAGTAGAGGGGAGGTTGATGATGAAATGAAAATGCTTTACTTTTAGATTGGACCGAAATAAGTTTCCTTTTACATACACAGCTAATGTTTGAGGCTGTAGCTATAATTAAAGCTTGCGGTAAGATTGATGTCCATCAAAATGAGCAGATTATTAGCGTTAGCTGTTGACTCATTTTTTTTTTTTTTGAGCATGTAAAATGTGGGAAAACATTTGTGTGGTAGAATGTGGCATTTAGCATTCTAAACAGGGTCAACCTGTTGCTTGTTCTAAAACTTTCTGAATATTAAAGCCTTGGTTAGTTGCCTGAGGTCTCCAACTGTGATGCATTTTTGTGTTAAAAGTTTTTCAGGAAAAACGTATGCCGAAATAATCATCCGGTAATTTGGCAGCCTACGTGTTTATTTTTATTTTGTAGTCACTTTGAATTGAAAGCCTCATAGGTTCTAGAAATCCTTCAACATCCCTGCCATGGTCTAGTGTATTCATGTGATTAAAATTTGCCCACACTTTGCTTTGGAGCCTCTCATATGAAAACAGAAACAGGGAATCGCTGAGTCCAGAAGATGGAATATTAACATTCTAAAAGGAAACTTCCGAGTCACCTGGCCCAACTCCTTTAGTTTAAAATGAGCAAAGTAGGACCCAGAAGTGTTAGAGGACTTGCCCTGCTTTACACAGTTCGTGGCAGAGATGACTGTTAATTTATGTTTACAGTAAACAAATATTTATTGAGTTTATGGAGCACTTGCTAATGGGGTGGTACTCTGCAAGATCCTGAGAAGGCTTAATGAAAAGGTTGCACTCAATTTCTGCTCTTGCAGTTTATGCATTCTAGAGGGAGAAGGCATTAAACAGCCAGTTGTCCTGTTAATTACTTAATGCCAAGAGTGTCCAGGGTTATGAAGCAAAAAGTTTCCTTTGAATAATAAAAGGGATTTGAGATATCCTGAGGGCCCCTTTGATAGTTCCTTCTAGCATGCATGAAGGAAAGAATGTTTCCTGAACATACATCTTGACAAAAAGAAGAAAAGGCATGGCTTATAGGTATTGCATATGGTATGCAGGTATGCACATTCTTACCCTGTAATGGTAACATAGAGCCCAAGTTAATCATGGCTTTTAGGCAGGTCGGTCATTTTCTCAGAATGGTGATTTGGGTTATTTGAAGTTTTAGAGTAGCTTTATTCAAGCACTCAATTTAAAAATGAGTATTCTGCTTCTTTCCTTAAGTTTCTAGACAACAGTGATGTTGAGGTGTATATATTAATTTGAAAGTTTCACGTTTTAGTTTATGTAAGTGTGTGACGATTGGAAGGATGGGCAAAAGATAAGTTGAAATTAATAAGATCAATAAAAGTCCTGCTCAGGATCCAAAAAAATAAACAGTTGTCGTACAATAACAGAATGAAGGGATATATATTTCAAGAGTATCGTTTGTAAGTTCTGGTGGTTTTAGTTGAAGTAAAATAAACATGGTCAACAGTGCAATGTCATGTCCAAAAAAAGTAAATGCCATATGAAGGTTTATGAACAGGAGCATAAACCTTCATATGGCATCAGAAAAGAGGCTCCTCTTCTGTCCTACATTGCTCAGCTTACGTGGAGAAGTGTTCGCTATCTCAGTGGGAGCACATGCAGATATCCATCCATCCACTCACTCATCTTTGTCTATTGTCCCTTCAATAGAATATAAGCCTCAGGAGAGTGGGGATTATTTTAACCGTTGTATCCCCAGTGTGTAGAAGAGAGCTTCACACATAGTTGGGCCTCGATAAATTGATGAATGATTGAATGGAGTGAACAAGGGAATTTCAAATTCTGTCAGATGATAAACGTTTGAAGGAGATAAACCTGTTTTGGAGAAAAGAAGTTTTGCTGGAACCATGGAAACTGTCTGGGGTATTGAAGACCTGTCACATGGAAAAGCAGAAGGGCCAGGCTGTTCTGTTTCTTCAGGCACAGGGCAAGGAGCAATGGATGAAAGTTGCAACAATGGCAACAACTCGAGTTTAGGACACCCTTATAATCCAAAGACAGCTGATCCTGGGAAAGTATTTATTGGGATTTTATTTTGAAAAGTAAAACTGAAACTTCAGAAAGTAAATTTATTTGATCAGATTAATACAGTTTTTATTATGATTTCAGCTCTACGCTAATTATTAAACCATACAAAGACTCAATCCACATTTGCTGGGTTTTATACAAGAAAGGCTGAGTACATTTTTCTAACACAGTTTTGTGCTAGCACAAGATCATTCCTTAGTTCACATTTGACTTTTTAAAAATAATTGTAATGAAATATAATTCACAACACATTTGACTTTTATAGTTTTCTTTTCTTAATGTGCATATTTTATTTTCCAATTATAGTTGACGTATGATATTATACTAGTTTCAAGTGTATAACATAGTGATTAGGCATTTATATAACTTACAAAATGATCACCCTAATAAATCTACCCATCTGACACCATATATAGTTATTACAATATTATTGACTGTATTCCTTATGCTATACTTTACATCCTAATAACTATTTATTAAAAATATTTTTATTAAAATTATTGGGGTGGCTGGTTAGTAAAATCATATAGGTTTCAAGTGTACAATTCAATAATACATCATATGTATATTGCATTGTATATTCACCACCCAAAGTTAAATTTCCTTCTGTCACCATAGCCATAACTATTTTATAACTGCAATTTGTATTTCTTAATTACTTCTCCCTTTTCACCACTCCTCTCAACCCCTCCCCCCCTATCTGGCAACCATCAAAATGTTCTCTGTATCTGTGAGTTTGTTTTGCCTTTTACAGTTTTCAAGGTCTTCTCTCAATCATCACGTATTCCTATCATTTGCTTCTGATTATCAGGTAGTGTCCCCGGGAACTTTATCCTGGTCAGTTAGTTCCCTTTACAACAGACAGAGGCTTTACTTGTGATTCATTTTCTAACGCCACTTTCATCAGCTTCATAAAATACTGCATCTTTTGCAAAACCTAGAGTCACCCCATATAACTGAGTTGCACTGCATTTATAGTTTATGGTGGAGAAATACTAAGTCTGGGAGAGAATAAGCAATCAACGTGTGACTTGGCGGATGAGAATATAGACCAAGATTAAGCAAGCAGAGATGTTTAAATGGGGACCGATTTTGTAAATGAGCATTTTATGATTAAATATTTTTATGTTATAAAAACATCAGCTTCCCTATGTTACTATAACCATGGAAATGTGAAATAAGAATACTCAGAAAATGGTAAGGCTGCAGGAGTTAGAAGCCACTAATATGCGTTCAGAGCTCCAACTTTGTTCCACCAAGCAGAGAACTGAGGGAATGAATATCTTGGCACATTTGTAAACCCATTGCATTTGGTAGACCAGTTGGAAAGCTTTGCCACTGGTGATGGAATGTTGAGTCAAAACAATCTCAACAGGCTGGAACACGGACCTCAATCCAACATATAGCATTTAACAAGGCAAGTGTTTATTTGCAGTTAGGTCCCAAACCTCATCCCCTCCAAAACAAAATAAACTGAACTATACAATTATAGCATGGCAAAGGGAAAGTCCTGGCTTCCATGGTTTACATGGAAAAGAGCTGGGAGTTTGAGGTGACTAAATGCTCACTATAAATCAGCAAGGTGGCATGATTGTTCTGAGATGCAGTCTTGAGCTGCCCTCCTGAAAAATGGCCAGACTGGAAGAAGAGTCTTCTGGTATACACAGACTCCAGTTACTCATCTGGAGTAGCTGTTGGCAGAAGGTTGGGGGAGTGGAAATTTAGGCTGGGGAGGACAAGTAAACCAGAGCTGTCTCCACTTGAAGCCTGCTTACAAAGATGAGTGTATTACTCTAGATTTGTTTTTTTGAAGGAAGAGAACCTCAACTTGAGCAAAAGAAGAATTAACCAAATTATGGAAATGGCAGGAGTGCACTTGATCCTCAGAGATAACCTGGAACCAAGCACTTGAACTCCACAGGGTTACTTCTCCACCTCTCCTTTCTGTGTCTCTCCATATTGGTGTCATTCTCTGGGGACTTACTTCAGGAAAGGGAATAATAGCCCCTAGGAGCTGTCACATTTCATTCCTCCAAATTCCAGTTCCAGAGAGGAATTGATATTGTTCTTTCTCATCCAAAAATTTAAAATCCCAGGGTACAATCTATTTAGTTGAACTTGGGTCAGACACCTAACTCTAGGCCAATAACTATGACCATGGAATTGGAGGACTATGGATGGCTCATGTTGATAGCCTGTGGTATGGGGTTTCTAAAAACTTGTCAGCTTCCATTCAGACCACTTGGTGAGAGTGAAGGGATCAAGAATTTTCCCAAAAGGGGACTGCTGTTTTGTTCTTGTCAAACAATGCGAAAGATAACTGCCACAGTAGGAAGTCTCGAAAAATGCCCGTGCTGAAGGAATAGAGGAATAACCAGGGGGTGTTTAACCATAGAATTATAGAATTTGGGGGTAGAGTGAAACTGAGGCTTAGCATTGTCAGGTGACTTGCTCAATGATACAGAACTGAGTCAAGACAAAAGCCCAGACCTCTTAACTCTGAACTCAGACTTCCATCCACTATACTTTATTGTCTTCCTAAAGAAAATGATACCAAGGAAAGATGTGATAATTACCTTCAGACATTCAAAGAACTCTTATGGATATAAGAATGATGTTGTTTGGTGATGCTCCAAAGGTCAAATTAGGATTCATGGACAGTGGTAACTGACAAACAGAATTCTACCAGATTTAGGGAAGAAGTTAACATCTGGAATGGCTTAACAAGAGGGCAGGCTGCATCATCAGAAGGTGGTGGCCAGAGGCTGCATCATCAGGAGGTGGTGGCCAGAAGCCTGGTCATTGGCAGCTTTCAGGTTAAAGTTGGATAAACAATTGCCAATGACACTGAAAAGGAATCTCGAAAGTCTCTTCCAATCCAGAGACACTGTAAATTAAAAACCTGGACAATGTTGCTTTTACTGTTTTTCTTCAACTTCCACTGGTTGTAGGATATTTATAGTGCTAACTGTTATGCTAACTGTTTTATAATAAGTATCTCATTTAATCTTAACCTGTAAACTAAACACAGTTATTATCTTCATTTTGCAGATAAGGCACATTTTGCAGTTAAGTTACTTTCCCAGCGGCACATGGGAACTTCAGCTTTGCCTCCCAAGCCTCTAGTCTTAACCACTACATTCACTGGCTTCTCAAGAAACTACATTTCTATTCCTATTTTCACAATGTCTCTATCAGGTGTTCTAAAAGTGTGATCCTCACACCTGCATCAGAATTATATATTTTTGGTTTTGATGAAGAACCAAGTATTTTGAACCTCACATTTTTGAAAATGTTCATATTCCTCATGAATATTTGAACCCCACCTTTTTCCCCCCAATATTCATTTTTCTGGGCTCTCCCAGTTACCAAATGAACTGTTAGTGTGGAATGGACTGGGTATATGTATTTTTTAACAAGTACCCTGGGTAATTATGATGTGTGTTAAAGTTTTAGAACCACAGGTCTAGTCCTTTCATGGGAAGGCTAAAGGGGAGATTGGATCCTAAATGTCTCATATTTATCTCAGCAGCTTAGACTGCTCTGAAGGCCATGGGGAGACACTGAAGAGCTGAAAATCAGGGTATGACATGATCAGAATTTATTTTCTGTAAGTTCAGTCTGCTGGCTGTCTGGAGAGGGTGAGAGGCTGAAGTTTGGGCAGGAGGCTGTTGCATTGTTCAGGGGAGAGGTGATGTGGGCTTGAGCTGAACAGAGGCAGTGGGAATGGAAAGGAAGAAATACTCTGAAGAGGTGAAAAGGAGGCAGAACCAGCAAGACTTGGTGCTTGATTTTAAGGTGGAAAAAGGGGAAGCAGACTTGTGGATGAGTTCAGTATATACGAATGAAAGATGCCTCTGATGGGACCAGCATGCATATAGAATTCAGAAAATAAGAAAGCACTTTCAACAGGTTGGGCAGTTGAAAATTTTAGGAGATGGCACTGAATTAGAAAGTTGGATTTGAAGAGGCATTGGTGAGGATGGGAGAAAATGACTGTCCAGGATAAGGGAACTCCATGGGCAAGGCAGAGGGGTAGGAAGTCACAGAATGCTTTTAAATTTGGGCCAAGAAGTGGTTGGGGAAGAACAGTGTGGGGAGGATAATAAATATCAACTTGAGTAAGTGGAATTAGGGGTCTTCAACATCAGGATAAAGAGCTTTGCCCCAAGAGATACTAGACTTATTGCAATGATCACTTCGTAACTTATATAAATGTCTATCCACTATGGTGTACACCTGAAAGTAATATAATATTGTCTGCCGGATGTAATTGAAAAACAAATTTTTAACAGCTTTGCCCCTCTTATCTCACAGGGCTTTTTGTTGGTTGGGGCAGCAGTATGACCAAAATGACTTTTGGAGCGATTCTTTCAGCCCAGAGATAGGGGTGACCCTAGTTTTTGAGGCAGCCTTTTCCCCAATGTCAGTTGAATATAGAGCTAAATGTATATAGATCCTACTTAAATGAGAAATGAAACTCATATTACACACAGATTTTTCTGATGAAATATTATAGTAAATTTCCATAGGCTAGTGTATTTTATTGAGATAGCATCAAGTGCTAAAGTTCCTCCGACATCCTTGCCCTTTGATTCTTATCACCAATCCCCTTCACTATCAGTAGTTTTTACCCTAGAGATTGCAGGCCCTTTGCTTGCACAAGGCCTCGTTTCCTGTGGTGTGGGTGGGGAATGGTGGTTGGTGGGAATGAGCTGAGCCCTGACGTGCAGTGTTGGCTATTGAACAAACAGTGGAAATCCCGAGGGGGTATTGGAGTGGGGCAAGGTTGTTTGCTTCCAAATCTGCAATAGCTCCTTGACAATAAACATGCAGAGGGGTCATCAGGAAATTAAATAGTTCTAGCCAAGCAGCCACGCCATGCTGGGGGGCGAATAGCCTGAAAGGTATGGATACTTTTGTGGATACTATGAAATGCTATTATGGTCCTAAGAAACTGGGAGAAGCCTTGTCTTTTTTTGTCTCTATCCTTGACCCTACCACCGAAGCGTCCCTATTTTCCATGTTTTCTTGAGAGCAGGGCCCATGTTTTCTACAGAATCTGTAATGCCTCTAGTGTCCATGGTTTCTCCATTCTGTGGAGTCCTATGGAAGTCATTTGCTGGACATCCTCAGGTAACGGGCATTTATTTGATCATTTCCTGAATTTCTGGTTGGCTCCCCAGCTAGAGTATGAATTCCTTAGGAGGAGGGCCCATGTACTGTTATTCCTTGGGGTTCTTTGTGCCATGGACCATGTGGGCACATAGAAGTCATAGTAAATGCTATTTGCTTCATTGGCTGTTTGGTTGAAGTCTTCTTGGAGCACAGATATTATAGTTACTTTTCTACTGCACCAGCTTTATAACAATGTGATTAAATTACTCTCTTGGTAGGGTTGCAGTCATTATCTGTCACATTGTGCATTGACTGCCTACATCCTGAATTGTTGAGAAAAAAATGCTTTCAGAACATTCATGATCTAAATAAGGACTCAAATGCAGTTTCATATTGCTTCAGGTGATCCCGCTGCCCTTCCATTAAAGTATATTTATTAAACACCCACTCAGTGAATTTAGTGAAGACTTGGTACTGTATTAGATGCTGCAGAGGCATTACAGATTCTGTAGAAAACATAGGCTCTGCTCTCAGGAATCCTCATGAGCTAAGCTGGCATGTGGGCATTTGTCTGTTAATGTCCAGGTTCAGCATCTGCGACTTGCCACCCAGTGGGGAGATGGGAGCATATTTCAGCCTTGCCCATTTCCCCAGTGCCCACCCTGTGTCATCAGAACTAGCTCCCTACTTTCCTACTGCTGTATCCATCAGGACTTGAGCATGAAAAAGGAAGTTAAGAGAGCCCTGGATGTGAAGGAAATCAGTTGGCCAAGGTAGTAAGTCTAAGGTTTGGGGTCAGGTGAGCCAAGGTTCTGGCTTCAGTAACCTTGTGGGCAAGGCTTTCCAAGAGTCCATTTCATTATCTGTAGAGTGAGGTGAAACCGTCCACTCTATGAGACTATCAGGAATTATAACTGAGAGAATGAATGGAAATACATCATACCTGCATTCCCCCTCCCCTACCTCTTTCACCAGGCTCACCTCTGCTCTCTTGTCAGCATCTGTCTGCTGGGCTCATTCTCCCTTTTTATTTTCACGGCCACCAGTTTGATTTTAAGCTTTGACCGTTTCTTGTCACAGAAACTATATCTTTTATTTTATGGTAATCTTTTCTTTTTTAAGTTAAGTCTCTTAGAAATTATAAAGGTAATACATGCTTGCTATAAATTTTTTTTTCTAACTATCAGAAATCTATAGAGGAAAGAGTAAAACTATTTGTCCCCAAATCTTTATTCTTCATAGAGGTTGACTACCATAAGTGGTTTGGTATGTATCTTTACATTTTTATGAATTTATGAAACACATGCATGGGCATTTTTTTCACTATAAATAGAATCATTGTGTACATATTATTCCACAACCTTATTTTTTCAATTAATTGATCATTTTCTGTGGATTTTTAACATAGATGTAAGTAGAAATTTTTTTTGTGCGTAGTATATTATTGTGTGGTTTTTATTATGTAGCTTGCTTTTTATTTTATCTCATATACAACAACAGCCTCTCCTCCACTAAACTGCAAAAATTATTTTCCTAAAACCAAATGGGGAACCAGTGACCAAAGGATAAAGTCCAGACTCCTTAGTGTGACAGTTTAAAGCTCTGTACCATCTGGCCCCTGCTGACTTCTGTAATTTTACTGGCATGTTTCTTAGATTTTTTTTTTTTTTTTTTTAGCAGCAGAATGTTTTTGTCCTTGGAACAAAACTTATGTACATCCACCCCGCCACCCACAATGTATTAAACAGGTAAACATGAAGCTCTTGGAGTTGCATGTGCATATGTGGGGGCCTCTAGACCTCAGCCAGCTCAGGCACTTTTCCCTGTCCCCCTGTTCCCCAAGACCCGTTCTCTGTCTTGTTCCATTTTTCTATCTTAGGGCATATTGGTCCTTCCTCAAAAAGTCCGAGATGTAACAGACCCTCTCAATTTCTCTTTATTCATTACAGGCCTACAGCCAACACTTAAAAAAAAAAAAAAATGGAAGCTTTTTGTTCTGCCTCTTTCTTGGAGGAAAATGAATTTCCTAAGTTTATTAGGAAATGTCCTGAATGATTCTTCTTAGATTCTAAAATGTCATCTCTCTGACATGAAAATTCAGAGAACCAGTTTTGGAGAGTTCACTCTTGTCACTTTTCTGCCCTTTTTTATGGTGAACATATTAGGTATTCTCCTATTATTGACTTTTTCTCTTTGCTCTGGGTTAATTATGTTTAAATCTCTATAACCCAGAGACCATGAGGTCCTTGGGAGCTGAAACAAGAAGGATTAGAGGACAGCTGTCTATGAGCTGGGATAGAAAGCAAGCCGCAAAACAAAATGTATCCAGCTGGGTTGTCCCACTGTCTAGCTCACTGCCTGGCACACAGTAAATGCATGATAAACTTTTCATTCTTGGAATGCATGCCAAGTAGGACAATTCCCTCTGCAACATGAGAAGAAGGGGATAGAGACCCATCATTTGCTGTTAATCTCGCTTTGGAAGTGGCATTAGGAACTGGAGGAAGATAAGGATAGTCAGCATCCTTTCTTGCTGAACTACAATCTGACTGCCTCTATACCTCCTAGCTGCATGGACCTGAACAGAATGGGAAGTCTAGGGGTGTTCTCTCTTTGCTTACTTCACACCAATGATAGGTTTGTGCATATTGAGTTTAATGACCACTGGAATGACCACCTGAAAACCATGCTGGGGTCATTTTAGATTCTACATTGGACATCAAAGAAACTCTGAAAAAAATCAAGACATGAATAACTCACAAGCTAAATTTTGCGGCTTTTGTGGATGTATTTATTCCTATTTTTCTAAGCAGTAAATCTGCACCCAGAAGATACTAAAAATGACATTCTTTGCTTCCTTTGACCACAAAAGCCACACATCTACATCATTACCAGGAGGCTGTGTTGGGAGATTGCAATCTTTCTACTGATCTTTAAAAAAGCAAAAACAAACGAACAGCAAAGAACTCTGGTGTTGGGTTGCAATGCATACATTGGGGAGACTTTACCTCTTACAAAAGGACTTGAACCTATCCTCAGTTTGTCTTATTTAATTAGCAACATGGTGTATCTGTCAGAAGGTGTCACCATAAATGCTCTGATCTCTGATTTCTGTGACCATATTTAAGTTTTCTATTTTTTATGCCTCAGTGCATTTTTTTTTTCCTAAGATGGAATGTATTTGGTTAGCTCTTGTCTTTTCCAGACATTTGAAAGGTATCCATTCTGTCTTAAATTCTGCTGGTTGTACCTTAAAAGTTTTCCTTCAGATCGTTGACACAGTTTCATTGGTCTTCAAATGCATTGGGATGTTTATTTCTTTTTATTGTTACACACTCCCGGATAACTCAGTGCCATGTATTTCCCCACTCTCCCTCCAGTATGGCCTGGGCTCCAGCTCCCATGGTCTGGAATAGTGGGACATATTGTACAGTGCAACTTGCCTGCTCCCAGGTTGGACTTCATTGATGGATCAAGGCATCTGTTATCCGTGAGCTGGGATGTGGCCTCAGCAGTGGTCTTACTCAGGGTTCTAGGCATCTAACCCATTCCCCTGGAACTGGCACTTGAAATGAAACCAGCATGCCCTTCCTGGTCTAGCACTTTTCTCACATACCTTATTTCACTTAATAGGTAAGATTTCTCATTGCTAGGCATATAAGATATTTTGGCAACTATTTGGGTACCCCCCACCCCAACTTTGCCTACTAGCTATGTCAGTGGCCTCGAATGGAAAAGAATGACCGAGAACCTTCACAAGTTGTCTTTCATTGTTTTCACAACACCTGACTGTTAGGAGCATTTGGGGGAGCCTTCTTTATCATTTAGAGTGATAGGTGTATCTTCTAAGTGGCAGAGTTGCACTGGGAGCAAGTCAGGACATTTTCAGAAATCTCAAAATGAATGCCCCCTGGTGAGGTCTACTAGGCCTTAGTAATAAAAGCAACCTATTAGCCATCTGTCTAGTTTCTGGTGTCATGGGCACAGTTATGGGATAAGCACCATCCCCTATAAGTAGATACAACCTTGAGTGTTCATTCAGAGAAAATGCATTAAGATTTCTCTAACATTATGGTATAAAACATCTGCCATACGATGGAATTAGAAAAGTAAAGATCTCGATGTCTTGGACAAAATCTCACTCGTCTTTGTGAGACACAGCTCTCAGCATATGGTAGCATCTAGTGCTCAATAAATATTTGATGAATGAATGAATGAATGATTATACTCTACATTATACTCTAAATAAACAAGATCAAATTTCTTGGTTTATGAAAAATAGCATAATTTCATTGTCTCAAATTTTAGCACAACTGAATTGCTCAACTTCTGGGATTCTAAGTAGCAAGGGAATGAGATGTATCAGAATAATGAGACAGATGCAAATATCCTTTTTGAAATTAGCAGAATTTTTTCCCCTCACTTAGGGTTGTTATCTTGGGGCATCTTTCAAGGATGGTTGTCAAACTTAGGAGGGAAGCCTTATTTCGAGTTTAACAATTCCCAGCACAGGGCCAAACCCTTGATACTTCAGCAATGTGCAGCCACCAGAGGAGGGAGAAAGTGTGTGGTGCTGAGTGTCTAGAAACCACTTAAAAATTCCTGTTTTCAGAACCTTGTCACAGTCTGTTTAAATGTAGTTTTTCAAAATAGATTTTTTAATGGTTATCTTTTGAATAGCTCAGATTTTCAATTGAAGAGAAAAGCAGCTCTTTAAAAAAAAAAAAGTAGATTATGTCAGAGGGGAAGAAGTTTTATCTAATTCTGTGTGATGGTTGCTATGGTGATTATTGAATATAAATTTCAGTTTATGTAAAACCCTGCTAAGGTTTTGATTAGAGACCAGAGGTGAAGCTCGATGTCAGCTGGTAAATGGCTAAAAGCATATATTAATGGGGCCAAAAAAAAAAGAAAAAAGAAAAGAGGGTGGAGTCACACAGCACTCTCTCTAGCCAAGTGTCATGTCGTCGCAGACTAATCTCATAATGGCTACCAAGGCAGTGCAAATTAGAGTAGGGAATGAAAAATGGTGCTTCTCTTCTCCCTTGACAATTTTTTTTTTTTGAGGCAATTGAAGATGAGGGAGCTTCCTTGAGAGGAGGCAGGTCTTGCAAAGGTGGACTCTCATATGCCAGTATCATTGGCTTTAAGTAGGCATTCTGTGTGGGGAAGGAGATTTCAAACATCTGATAAAGGAGCTGGGCTGAGTGACCTTTAGAGCAGAGTTCCCAACCCCTGAGCCGAAGACCAGTATCAGTCTTTGGGCCTCACAGCAGGAGGTAAGCGGCAGGTAACCAAGCTAGGCTTCATCTGAATTTGCAGCTGCTCCCCAGCGCTAGCATCACCGCCTCAGCTCCACCTCAGATCATCAGGCATTAGATTCTGATAGGAGCACTGGTCCCAGGTGCCAAAAAGGTTGGGGATCACTGCTTTAAAGACCCTCCAATCATAATTTCTCATCTTTTGAGTACTTGCTCAAACAAGCAAGAAGGGAAAACAAACAAACAAACAAACAAACAAACCCTGGCAGAGCTTCAGGCACTAGAATTGTAAATCCACCTGGAGATAAGAGGCAGGCTTTTACCTCTTAAATTAGGGATATAATCTAAGAAGTAACAGTTAAGGATCAGTGAGTAATAGCTAATTATGAACAGGTGTTTGTTTGTCTAAATCCTACTCTTTAGTGCTACCTACTTAATTCTTTCATATTTTTGTGGAGTTGCTCTAATTGTACCCGCATATACTTATTTATTATTTATATTTGTGTTTGTATATATTTTTAAGGGAATAAAATTGAGAAAGAATACCAACTGCTTTCTATTCATCATGTTTGTATAAACATGGGTCTTTAAATCCAGGCAAAATGCCAAGTCATCACTGCCCACCTGGCTAATTACAGGCCAAAGTGATGAAGATGGGAATAGTCAGTCTATGCCAAGAGCATTCAGGAAAATTTTCAGTGTCTCAATTTCAATTGCTGCTACCCATTTCCTAAGTAAAATTGGGAAGTAACTAAATTTGTCTTTTGATAACATTTTAGCACTTGTTTCCTTCAGCCTTCTCCATTATGACTCACATTTAGCTTCTTCATGTCCAAAGTCACTCACTCTGTGGAAACACCTTAATAGAGCCCTCTTTTTGCTAAACTGGAAATGCTCTAGTTTCCAAAATGATCTTTCCCTTCAACACACTCCCAAATTTAGTCAAAATTCCCTTTCCAAAGTGGCTAATCTCAACGTAATGCGAGAAGGGAATTGGATTAATGGTGGTTCTCTAATGGTTGTCCTTCAGGAATTGTGTAGTGGAATGTGAGAAACTCTGCTCTTAGATTACCTGTTCAGTTTTTTGACTTTGAGGTGTATAGAGAAGTCAAATCTCAAATTTGTTTGGGCTGGATTTTGTCTACCTTCTCCCAATTCATGTGTTGAAATCCTAACCCCTAGTACCTCCAGATGGTATTTGGAAATAAGGTCTTTTAAGAGGTAATTAAGGTTAAAATGAGGTCCTTTGGGTGAGCCCTCATCCAATATGACCTATGACCAGGGTCCTTATAAGAAGAGATTAGGACATAGATGTGTGTGTGCACAGAGGAAAGACAATTTGAAGATACAGCGAGAAGGCAGCCAACCATCTGCAAGCCAAGGAAAACGGCCTCAGAAGAAACCAAACTGGGAGAAGTTCTGCAGGATAGAAGTCCCAGATCAAGAACTGTGAGAAAATAGATTTCTGTTGTTTAAGCACCCAGTCTGTGTTATTTTGTTGTGGCAACCCTATCAAACTAATACAGGCTTATAGATGGATAACATTTATAGGTGGCTGGGTAGTTATTACATTCAGTGGCAGAAGCATTATTCAGAATTATCTTGATCTGGTTCAATTGAGATGATCCTAACTTCTGCTCATAGGTCTGTAAAAGCAACTCAACTATTATAGCATGGGAGAAATTCAGTGTGGCATTAACTTGAGAAAATGAACTGCAAGTTATAGTTGACTACTTGTATGATAAGGACCCATCAGTATGATGTTGTCACTGAAAGCTATTATAGTATTAAGCTACATTAATAAAAATATATCTCCCCAGTCTTAGAATATTGTGATTTCACTGCATTCCACCAAGAATGGTGTTTCATCCTGGGTGACACCTTTTTAGGAGGAAACGGACCAACTAGAATGTGTCCACAGAAAGGCAAGGAGGGCATTTGGGAACATGTTGTACGACCTGTTCTGTGGAAGGCATGGCCGTGTTCTGAGTTGTGGGGCGAGGGAGAACTCTGTTTGAGGCAGAGGTTCCTGGGAGGCAGGAGTGCTGGCCATTGTGGTGCAAGTTCCAACATTCTTTCCACCCTGGATGATTAATGGAGTCAGTGAGTGCATGGCATCCCCCTGATGATAGTTATTGTGCATGTGACATAAGTTGGAATAGTCAGAGTGAAGGGAAGAGTTTATATTCCGTGCTTGGGATACAATTCTCTTCCTCCTCTGCACTTTGTTGTTTCTGAAGTGAACCTGCAGATTGCCACTACAGATCTGAGAATGAAACTCAGGCTGAAGGTGATAGAATAGAGAAATGGAAAGAACCTGGGGCCCCGATGATGTCACTGAACCCTGATGTCAGCCAACCCCCAGACCTGCCCAACTGCTGGACTTTCTGTTCCGAGAGACAAATGTCCTATTGTTTAAGGCGGGTTAAGTTGAGATTTCCTTGACCTGCATCATGTAAGCAGATTCCACAGGGTTGGATTGAACATAACGATGAGCTTTCACAGATGAGTCCAAACACCCATCAGTGCAGTCGACCCTTTCAAGAACGGAGCTTTTGTCACTGTGTCCAAATAGAAATCGACTATGATTTAAAAAAATTCTTTAATGAGTGGAATTTTGCTCTAAATGATTCTTAAGTGTCTTTCAAGCCCTGACAAGCTAACATTTAAAAATAATTCTAAGGTGTGAGTGACCGTGAAGCTGAACCTTTCCCCAAGGCATTTGCATCATCCCCAGTGTGATAACTCAGCTGAAGCTTTTATTAGCAGAATGTGGAGGTGGGGGAGGTTTCTGTGCATGGCAGCCTCCCAGGTGCTCTTTACTCACTTCATACAAGTGAGCCCTTCTCCTCTTTCCCTACGGGGTCTGTGTCTGGCACCCCCACTTTTGGAAGGCTGTTGAACCCTGACCAAAGGGGAAATAAACCATATTGTGACTGTTGGACTTGCAAAACACAACATAGAAAAGGGCCGCACTATTATGGAGAAGAAAAGTGAAAAAAAGAACAGGGTCTCGTGACCTATGGGCTAGTAATGGAAGGGGCAGAGAGGCTAAGGGGCATGGCGGGAAGGCAGACAAAAGGTTTCAGGGATGGCCGGGAAAGCAGTTTCCACCTATTTTAACCGCTGCTCCCTTTGGACAAACATTCCTCTTCCATGGTTCATATTATAAAAATAATTGTTAAAATTTTTTAGATATAAAATTATAATAGAAAATTGACTAAGCTTTAAAAGATACACAGTTTCTCCATTCTAATCATTAGTCTGGCAGGGGATTTGCAAACATGATCACTTTCCCTCTGAGAAGATGCTGATCAGTGGAATAGATTTTTCCTGATCTTGATCCCAAAGTTGATTAGGTTTCTAGTGGTTCCTGTAATTAATATAAAATAACAGTGAAGACGATATTTTGCCCTCGTGCTTGTGAGTCTGAACCAGAAAGTGTGTGCTCTCACACTGCATAGCTCGTACTACACATAACCAAACTAGGCTTGTTGGGAAGAAATGTTTGCAGAGGGTCAAAGGACTGCATTTTTGTACTCAGCAAGAATGTAACTGGCAGAGTCAGTGGGGTTTCACTCACAGAGAGGTAAGGCTGGGCAGGGCCTATTAAATCAAATTGTCCACTCTGTGTTAACAGAGGGGAGGATAACTGGGCATGGAGAAATAACTCACCTCGACTGCTGACCTGAGGGTAGGAGTATGAGAATGCTCAGGTTTTACCTCAGGGTATCAATTTTTAAGAATTTGGATTTGCAGGGAAATCAAATCTGACTGATTTTTTAATTAGTGTGAAGATATATGCAAATAAGGATCAAAGGTGGTGTGAAGAGACTGATTACTAAGCTTATAAATATTTTTTTGTGTAATGGGAGCAGAAGATGACCCAACCAGTGTTTGTCCCTGGTGATGAGAATTCTCTGTCCCAGACATTGGGTACGTCTGGTGTGAGGTCTGCCCAGTACTCCTCTCTCTCTGGTTGGGAGGACTGGTGGAGAAAAACAAACTATATTCAGATGTGGGCTTAGTGTTCATGGTGGAGGCTGATGAGCAAGTGGCCAACTTATTTCTGCTTTGGGGCTTCACTTCCACTTCAGGAAGTGACCTCCTTGTCCCTTAGAGGCCCAGTTCAGCTTGTTTGGGTGGGTCAATCAGTTCCTGTATTTTCTGTCCTTTGCTTTCCAACCTCAGGCTGAGACAAAGCAGCTCAAGGGTTGAATTCTAGCTCTAACATGGAAACTTAAAATTCTCTGGAAAAGTCCCTGTAAAATGGAGGAGTAATTCTAGAAGACAGAGTTTGATCAGCTTTCTTATGCTGTTAATTATTAAACAAAATCAATAGTTTTTAGTTTAATTTTTACTTTTCAGATAGAAAAATGAAAGGTCATTTCTTCAAAGAGGAAAAAAGAAAAAAGGAGTCCCAGAGCGTGCTTTTGGTGGCCCATAGGGAAGGAAGGGGGAGTTGGAGTAAGGACCTCTGAGGTGGTGGAGGAAGAGGTAAATGGTTTGCAGTTTATCTGAGGCTCCTTTTATTTCCTCGTTGGGCCTTAGGTTTTACTGACTTCAAGGCACGAGGGTCTGCAAAGCTGGGAGAGGCCTGAGCCAGCTGACCTGAGGCCGTGAAAGCTGTAATTGCTTTAGGTCATAGCCATCCTAACAAGGGGACACTCTGTGGCTCCATCAGATATACAGGCCAGAAGCCAGCAGTAGCCAGGTAATGACCACTACCAGAAAGCTGGCCAAGGTTTTTTTTTTTTTTTTTTTTTAATTAAGGTCACACAGGCAAAACCAAGTTCTAAAACAGGTGCTCAGAATGCATGCAGCATAGCAAAGAGCCCAGGAATCCTGTTCTGAGGGAAGCATTTCCTGACCACGCTTTTTTTCAAAGGCTGACAGCTGGCAGCGGACAGGCTAAGGACGCTACAGATGAACCACAGCAAATGGAAGACAGGAGAAGGGTTTGTGGCTGTAAATGGATTCTGGCACAATACAACCCACCTTGGTCTCTGCTCCAGGAAATGGCCAAACTAGGAAAGCCCCGGTGACCTTTAATTTTGTAGACAAACTGGTTTGATTGTTTGAATTGCGATATTGCCAAACCCACTTCTAGGCTCATGCTCCATGTCTCTGGGGTAGACTGACGAAACTCAGAACTCAAATATACATGTGCAACATGTGCTAATAGAAGTACTTCATTATTATTCATAATAATGGTCAGGGATATGGCAACTGCCTTTTATAGAGCACTTACTATGTGTTAGAGTGTTTGACAATAACAGTTCTGAGAGGTTGGAACTATAATTTCTATTTTACAAATAAGGAAAATGAGGCTTTGAATGTTTGAGTCACTTGCCTAAGGTAACCAGTAGTAAGAGCCAAGATCTAACCTAAATTGTCTGGACTCCAAATCCCATGCTCTTAAGGACTGCTGTGTATGGGGCAGTGATGAGAATGCACCTGGCAGACCTCTAGCTGCCAGGAGTGGAATTGACCAGAGGCCCCCAGGCTCTGCTCTGAATCCCTCATGGTATTTGACCAGGCCCTGCTTCTCACAGGGTGCTCCTAGCTGATGATTGAGCATGGCAGGAAGACTACAGCAGCCTGGCTCTTGGAAGACATGGGACTCCCAATGGCCAGATTCAGCTGGGGATCCCCTGACAGAAGTGCAGAACTTTTCTTAGCTCCGTGGTCTAGGTCCACCCATCCTTCCTTCCCCATCTTCATTTGGTCTCAGACCATCTGCTGTGTCTCCCAGCCTCCCTCCCCATTTTCTGTGTCAGACGTTTTCCCTAAGAAGGTCCTTGCATGTTTAACCCCATTTTAGAATTTGCTTCTCGGAAGACCTGGACTAACACAGTGTATCATGCCAGATTTTCAGGGCAGCTGGGTTCAGTCTGCTGGCATGAACAGGGGAGTTAGACAGTTTCCTGTTCCTCTCCAGCTTCCACACTAAAAGCCTCAAGGCACGAAGCCTCGTGGTGGTCCTCCCTGTGTTGTACTTTCTCCCCTGCTAATCACTTAAGTGGTTAGTTTTATCTCATCCATTGATTCATCTATTCACGGAAGAAACATTTATTGACTTCTCACGATATTCTAGGCTCTGGGGATCCAAAGATGAATGTCAGGGAATCTGCCCTCAGGGAAATCACAGTCTAGCAGAACAACAATTTCTAGTCAACAGATAAGCAGCACTACTGCTGATGACTCTTCAATGCTAACTCTCTGGTACACTTTTAAGCATTTTGTATGAATCAACTCATTTTATACTTGGAACTCTTGTGCGAGGTAGGTGGTGTTATTATCTCCACTTGCACATGGGGACACTGAGGCACAGAGAGGTAAGTGGCAGAGCCGGGGTTTGAACGCAGACAAGAGTCCTTGAGCTTACTGCTCTGCCACACTGCCCCTTGCTGTGCTGCCTGTTCTCGGAGAGTATGACCATGCTGGGGGAAGAGCAGGCTTCCACTGCAACAGAAACTGAATCCAAAACAGCTCAGTTCCCACTTTAAAGATTTCCATTGCCTGCTAGGATGAGACCAATCTCACTGGGCGATCTGGTGGGTACAGAACACCTGTTATGTTGTGGAGAATCACACCTCGTTGCTCTTGCCTGGAGGTTGCTGAATCTCTGCTATATCCTGTCTCTTTGGCTGGTTGGAGCATCACTGGGCCGCCTGGCACTCACTTTTTGGGTCACATTTGATTGTCTAGCTCTGGACTGCTAGACGCAGAGGTACGTTTTTGCTCACTTCTACATGGAGACTCATTTTATAGGAATTCTCCATTTGGTAAATGAATAATAACAAAAATAACCAATACTTTTCTATTTTCAAAGGGTTTCTGCGTGTTTATCACTTATTCCCAACAAGCCTTTGTAGCAGGCCAGGCAGGTATAAATAATCTCATTTCAAAGGAGAGAAAATTGAAGCTTAGAAAAGTCAGTTACCCAGTACATGGTAGATGTGAGACTTGAGTCCAGGCCTTCTGAGGCTTTGTTGACTGCACTGTTCCAGAACCCACATTATATTATGCAGTATCCTTAGAGCCTTGACTTTAGTAGCCCAGGTTTTAATTATTGGGGGCCATCAGCAGCCCCTGAGTTAAAGGCATTTTTATTTTGGCGAAATTTGGAGTGCCATCTTGTTGTTTGTATTTCTTTAAGCAGATCACCCAGAAAAATCATGCCCCAACTCCAAGTTGACCATACTGTGAAGCCAGATACAGCTTTCAGAGTGAAGAGTGGGAGAAAGTTACCCTTCTTAAAAATGGAAAATGAAACTAACTAGGCCAGTTTCATAGTTTCAGCTGGTTAGTATGCTAACGGTCAGCAAAAGTAGGGACACAAAAACCCCCTCTCAGCCTTTCCTGGAAGTTTGATGATTGAATGGTAGAGAGACAAAAGGAAGGGAGTTTTTTTCACAATTTCCTAAGCTCAGTTCCATTATCAAGAGTTGCCTTTCACCTCTCAGTTCTTGATTGGGTGAAAATAAACCTCATTTTCGTGGCCTGCCCCAAACAAAGCCCATTTGTCCATCCGCACATTACTGAATCTAGACATCGGTATCTGTGTAGATTAGAATTGATTCCTGAACCAGGAAACCAAAAAGAGGCTGTCTAAAGGCTAGTTATTAATGGCCTCATTACAAGTCTGTGTTGTGCCATTCGAACAAAATTTACATAAAGAGAGGAAGCACATTTATAAGTGTCGGAAAGAGGCGAAGAAAGAGGAAGCCTTCACAGGGACTGTGGTATCTAAGGCTTTATTAGCAACACTGGGGTTTCCTGAACGATGAAATAGGGGCCGGTGGGCCTCCAGCCCTCAGAGTCCTTTCCAGTGGTGGCCTTTGGAATCCGGGTATGGACAGTGCTTCTTAGGGATCTTGATACGCTTGGCCGATGAAGCTGTGCTTGGCTGGAGCAGTGCCAGAGATCTGAGTTCAGGAGAGAGGTAGGTTTCTGTGGACCCCTTTCCAGGGGTGGGGCAGCAGATTTTTCAGCAACCTTTCCCAGATTTATCCCAGAGACTCACTGAAGGAACTTCTGTCTGTGACCAGGAAGCAGCTCATGCAGGGGAATTATTTCTCCATTGGGGTCATGTTTCTTGGGGTCAACTGTTCCTTGAGTCTGGGAACTGATTACAAAACGGGAACCTTGACTTCTAAATGTGGTTTTGCCATTAAACCAGCAACAACTAATGCCCTAGGGCTAGTCAGTTTACATCCCCATGCCCCCAGTTCTCTATCTGCAAAGTGAAGATAGTTGCATCTGTCACATGTGTCCAGACACGCTGAAGAGAACAAATGAGAACAAATTAAAAAGTTCTGAGATACCGGGTGGTGTGAGAACTCCCAATGACCCTTGGCTTCTTGGATGAGGCTGGAGCAACTTAGCTCTAGTACTCAGGGAAGTTTACTGCAGGTTGAACTTGGGAGAGAGTTGGAGGGCCCTAGACTGGGAGGATGGCAGGGCTGCAAGCAGATTTTATCATTGGTGGACAAGGGTAAGCCCACACATTTGTTGTCATGGCAGCCTTAGCTGTGGGGCTATTTTTATTCAAGCTGAATTGCAGGTAGGGTGTTGGGGAGGGGAAGGGAAGAACGTCATCCTTTGCTTTAATACAAAACAAAACTAACACTTCGAATAGTTCATTTAGAGCAGGTAGGTAGTGACTGGATAAAGGTCTTAGAGGCCTGAGGTCTTCTCTCTTCCTGTCCTACTACCTTATCCTGAACTTTAAGTGCCTTGAGGAAGGCCAGAGGAATTACCTGGTAAATGAAGGGAAAATGAATCCTTATCTAGTGAGCTTGAAAAGACTGGGGTTGATGTGCAGGATGTAGTTTTTTTATTCAGAACCCTCTACCCAGTGCTGCGAATCCACTGACGTGTAGTGCAACCAGGCAGCCTCAGGAATCTGCAGCTGGTACAGGACGTCTGGACGGCAAAGCAGGTTGATGTGACAGGTGAGCCAGCTTGTGCTGGAAAAGTCGGCAGCACCCACTGCCTCAGGAAGTTGACAAGGCCCTGTGGGAAGAGTGGATTCATTTTTTTCTCCTCCTTTCTGTTCCTTTCTTCTTGTTTCCAGGGAGGCAGAATAGCCACCATGGATTTATATAAAGTCTGAGTTGGAGATATGTCCACAGGACTTTGCCTTACCTTTTTGGCATCATGAGGAGGATGATGATGAATGTGACAAGGACTATGATTGATTCATTTTAATGAACTCATACTATTGCCACTAAATAATCATCACCTCCTCTTTCCTCTGACTTTAATGCCAGTAAGACATGTGGTAGATAAGAGTCTGGCATTCTACTGACCTTCTTAACACATTCTGATTGAAAATAGTATATGACTTTGGGGGTAGCTGGTGAATTGTGAGTTGAGTTCACTTGTCACTATGTTGGAAGCTTTGTAAATGAAAGGGGTTAGCTGGACAGGAGATTCAGTACCCACTAACCAAGGTGGGTGAACAAGGGGGAAGGAAGACCCATGAGTGATGACTAAAATAAAAAAGCAGTCTTGATGTTTGCCAGGAAGCTAGGTGAGGTGGGGGTTATCGAAACTCCAGATCTGAGTCCCACCATTGCAAGCCTCTCACCTCCCCCCTTGAACTCACATGCTTTTATAATGGAGCAAAAGCTCCTTCGTTTGGATACATGCATTTGGAATTTGGGGACAAGGCCAGGTCTGAGGTCTCCCTTTGTGCTTTCTAAGGACACAATATCCATGACACTTATTTTCTAAGAAAATAGCTGGTATAAACAAGATATGCCACAGGATAAATGCTTAATCTCCTTGAGAATCATTTTTCTAAGTATTTTGTGAACCATATTTGTGCTACACTTGCAGACATCAGGCTAATTATAGAATCTTATTTGCTCTTGAAAGCGAATAGAGCAGGATGTTGGCTTGGCAACACTTTGTTAGCCCTAGCTTAATGTTACTTTACGTCTGAAGGCACTGCTTGCTCAAAGTGTGATGATGGGTGGTCAGCCACTCCCTTCTCAATTCCGACTCAGATTTACAAGAGAGCTGACATATTCTGCTTGTGTGTCTAGAATTACTTCAAAAACAAGCAAAGAAAGTTCTTCAGCATTTAGAAAAATAAAACTACATTTCAATCTTTATTTTCTAGCATTTCCTTTTCTAATGAATACTGTTTGCTGACAGGTCTTCAGTACACAGTCCAAACTCCTTGAATGGTATTCAGGGTCCTCTCTGACACCGAGGCTCCCATACCCCTCTCACCCACCTCCCATAGAAAAGGTGCCCCCACATCGCTTCCTGTAACCCCAACACATCATTTACTTTCATGCCTTTGTGCCCTTAATCATGCCAACAAAGCCCTTCTGATCCCCATGTCAGCATTCTCGGCTTTTCAAGGCCCTACTTGTCACTACTTTGAGACTGTTTTTCCTTTTCTGATTTTCTGGTGGCCATAAACTGTGTTTTATAAATCTCGTAATGTTTTGTTTTGAAGTTATTCCTGTTCTCATTTGTTTCTGGAAGTCGGAGAGAAGCCATTTCTCTCCAGTGTGGTCCCCCAATATCAGCAAGGATAGAAATTCTCTTACCCTTATATTTCTTATGGGGCCTAGGCTAGGCTTTGAATATTTGTTATTCATTGATAGGCAGTAAATATTTGTTGAAGGAATAAAGGAATGAGTTAGGAATTAATTTTATTAATTTAAATGGAAAATAGACTTTTTTGCAGAAGGGTAACCTCAGTGTCCAAATGCTACTTGACTAAAGTAAGTTGTCTTCTTTATTCTTCAGGAAGTCTTTCTCAACTTCTTGAAATTTCTGTTATATTTTTAATGTGCCAGCACTTTTCTAAACATTTGGAAATATAACTCACTTCATAGTGACATTTATAGTCTCATCACACAGGTTAGTGCTTGCTGGGAAGGTATCACATAGTTCTTAGTTTTTTCATGTGGAACCTCATCTTCCCAGTTCAGTTGTAAGCTCCTTAAGGCCAAGACTATAGAGCAGGGGTTCCCAACTCCCACCCGCAGACACTCCCCAGTGCTAGCATCACTGTCTCAGCTCCACCTCAGATCATCAGGCATAAGATTCTGATAGGAGCACCGGTCCCAGGTCCAAAAAAGTTTGGGGATCGCTGTTATAGAGGACACACTCATGGGGTCTCCTCTGGGAGCCATGTCACACATGTTCAGTAGATAATTGCTAGGTAATGAGGAAGCTCAAGTTTCAGTGCATTTTGTTTTGGGCTTTGAGAAAGAGTTGTTTTATGATTTCATCCTTGTGGCTAAGTAGGATGGATGAGAATCATGATAGTTCCGAAATTTCATCCTGGGTGAAAAGTCTTTGGAAGTTTCTTCAGATCTCAGACAACTCTCTGTATTCTTGCCCCAACTGTGTGATGGTTAAATTTGGGTCCTGGACCTAGGATGCAAATGCAGAGAGAACATGGTTCATTTCTTTTGCAGACTCTACTACCTAGGTTGCTAGTCAATTCATTTCTGCATTTTTCTAAGAAATGTTTGACTCTTCTACACTCTTCCTTTTATTAGCCACACTAGAAGTCCTAGACACATATTAATGATCTCTTCCTAGTTCATTCCAGACCAGAAACACAAATTCCTGACAGGCCCCAGTGACCATTTCTGTTTCATTTCATTTTTGGCTAGGTTGGTAGAAAACTTTTAGTTCTCAGTTGAAATTTATATGGTTAATTTCCTTTTCTGTTCACTTTCTTTCTCCTTGTTGCTCAAAACTTAGAGAAAATAATTCAACACGTTTATGCTACAGGCTTTCTTCCCCACTTCCTACCTTTACTTTATTTTTAAAATCACTAATACATTTAGCTTATCAAAATGGAAGCAAACAGTTTAGCATAATTCAGCTTTTCCCAAACTTCAGTCATATGAGATTCATCAACATAGTGTTTGGTTTACCTTCTTTTTAACAGCTTTTTTGAAATACAATTCATATGCCATGCAATGTACTCAATGTGTACAATGCAATGGATTTGGGCAGTATATTACATTATCAAGTTTTTAAAATTGTGGTGAAATATATATATAATATAATAGTTGCCATTTTGACCAATTTTAAGTATACAATCTCAGTGGCATTAATTACACTCGCAATGTTGTGCAACCATCACCACTATCTATTTCAAGAATTTTTCCCTTGTACTATTAACAATATTTTCTTTAAGTCAATTCTAGGCTTAATGTTTTTAATTTGAAAAGGAAACTTTGCCTCTGTAGATGAAAAACCAGTATCTCTTGATATGAAATGAAGATAGAGAGTTATAAAAATAAAACAAAAAAAACCAAACCATGTATTAAATCCTACTAGGTACTCATGCCTACAGAAGCCTGTGGGCTTAACAGGTCTTTTTCTCTTTGTAGTGCCAAAGGAGAAACACACATTAAAGAGGTATTGAAGGCATCCTCTTACCAAACTGAGTCTTTCTTCTTGATTTATGTGAGACTGAAAGAACTGAAGGAGGACTCCTTTCTCAAGATATGGCTCAGTGTTGCTGAATGATTGCTGCACATTTTAAGATCATTTCCTGTACCACCATGGCTCACAGTGTGAGAAATGCTGTCAGAGTGTATGAGAGCATGACTTCGAGGGTTAAATTTCCATGCAGCATGCACTGTATGACTTGGACAATTTATCGAAATTTTTGTGCCATAGTTTTCTCATCTGTGAAATGGGCAGAATCAGACTAGTCACTTAGTTGTTGAGATAAAATGGAATCATGTATGTTAAGGTTTTTGCATTGTTCCTGGGATATAGTAAATGCGCAACAAATGTAAACTGTGGTTGTTTTTAAGAATGATCCTTATTTATACTTTTCCCAAGGCTTAGCATTACCTTAGAAGAGAAGTTAGCTTATATCTTAAACAAACAAACAAACAAAAACAAAACTCTCCAAGATCAGCACACACTATTCATTGCTGTCCTTACCCTACCTTTCTCACAGGCTGTCAGAAAAACGTAGTGCCAGTTGAGTGTCAGATGATGTGCAGGAAAGAGGCAGTAAGCACTCTAGTCTGAAAAGTTAATTGGAAAGTGAGAGAGTGCGGCCTTGGGTCAGAGGCCCCTCAAGCACGCGGCACCCCGGCTGGACCAGTTGGCCTGCAGTGTCTCTTGACTTAAACCTCATCGTTGGAATATTGACCCTGGTGGCAGGTCATAGCATACTTAACTCAAGTGGCATTAACTGCTCAGAAAAAGCAATGTCACCAGGTGTTGGTGAGTAAAAGCCTGCATCATGTCTCATGAGCTGTAGTCACAACCCCAGACCAGGAATAGTATGAGACACTGCTTCCTGCCCTGGACCACATCCATGAAGAAGGCAGGGCACAGAAACCTGGGGAGAATTCCTGCTCTGCTCCTTGCTTGCTTGCTGTGTGACCTTGGCCGGGTTGCTTCAATCCATCAGGCACAGTGTTTCCATCTATAAAATGAGAATAAGGTGTTGATTTCTATCTCACAGGGTTGTCGTGAGTATTAAATGAGATTAAGACTATTAAGCAGTCACCACAATATTCAATAAATGGTAACTTTTATTGTTATCATTATTAGTAATAATGAGTCTATCACCAGCCCTCTTACCTAGTATGAGCTGTGTCATGTGGCTTGGTTTGAATCCAAGTGCATACATATACTCATTTCATTTAAAATCATAGTCTTTTTTAGATCCAAATAATATATAGACTCCCTTGAAAGGAAAAAAATATGAAGCTTTAGTGTTGATGGGTTATTCTGATGTATTTAAATTTGTATAAACATGTCCTATTTCTTATGCTTATTGTTCTTTACCAACTCTGAAAGCAAAAAAAAAAAAAAAGAACAAGATACAAATATAGGAATAAAATAAACAAAAAGGAAACTGACTACATTTGTTTTGTCGTAGACAATGCTGGCTTATTGGAATGGCATGCACATAGAGTCTGTGGTGCTTACTGATTCTTGCTGCAGCTCCTTGTGTTATTTTGGGACTCGGAGCTTCCACCACATTCCTCTATATGATGTAGTGTCCAGGGAAACCTTCTTGTGGTCATTTGGCATGAATGCCTCATCTACATTTCGTCCTGCTCTGCCCCCTCCTTTTTCCTCATGGGCCCCTATCATTCAGGGTAGCATGACCTAGCTACAAAATGATTGTGAACACACAAACATGCACACACATGCGCGCGCGCGCACGCACACACACACACACACACATCTCAGTCTTATGGCCGAGAACCCGATTATTACGTGGTAATTCAGGATGTCTTTGCATTTACATCCTATCTTAAAGGCGTTATTATCTAAACAAAAAGCCCAAGCACGAATTCTCATAAGGACCATATCTGAGGACTTTTGGCAGATGACAGTTTGAGAAACATTGATTCACATCCTGCCTAGACCCCCAAAGTATTTGAAGCAGCCCGCAAAATTTAACGCAATATAAGAAAGAGAAACAGGCAGGACCAAGGATCTAGATGAGAGGATAACAGCAATTAAGAACCAAAATTGTCACTGCGGTACCTGGCAGCAATGGCAAAAAGTGAAACACACCATGTTAGCTTGTTCTTATTGTCTAATAAGAGAAAGCAGGCAAGTTCTCTAAAGAGACAGATTTTTCCTGCCATTGATTTCAAGGAGTACTTGTCACATATATGAGGCTTTGGGAGCCAGATGCACAAAGAAAGTCTTTTTCTATCTTTTCTCCAGAGTGTTCCTAGACTTCCTGCGAGCTGAGAGGATATTGTTAAATTTTAAAGCAGTGAGGATACTATCGGTGTCTTAATCATACTTGACATTTGGAGAAGATCCTGAGGATTTTCAGAGTGCCTTTTCCAAAATGTTTATTATTTGAATCTCAGGAATAAGGTGGTATTTTCGTCAAGGTGGGAAGGGGTCCACAGAGATCTACGAGTTAAGTGGGAAGGTTTGTGGCCATGTCACTCTGTCAGGTGGGTTTCAATGGTGCTTATGTCTAGACTGGCATTTCCTTCATGGAAACTTTGAATCTGCTGAAGTGGTTGGACCCTGGCCCAGTCTGCAGTGCTCCGGGGAAGGGGCTGATGTCGCTGAAAGCAACATAAGCAGTGGCCGTATCAGTCGGTGCCACCAGAATCACCCTGCAGAATGAGCGGCATCCTGCCTGGCTTCTCAAAATGAATTAGCTGCTTGTAGCTACCTAAGGTGACTTAAAGAATAGACATACTGAAAGGAGGGAGGGAGCAACAAGGGGGATTGTTTTATGAACAATATAGATGTCTAACAAATGTGCTATATACTTGAAACCAATTTAAATAAATTATAAAAAATTGTTTTTTCAATGTTAATTGACTAATACCACTGATATGCAGTATCAATTGTGTTGTAATTTACGTGTCTATATGTATATAGATCTGTTTCCGGACATTTTATTCTGTTCCATTCTTCCGTGAGTCTGTCCTCGTGCCAATGCAATGTAATAAAGTATCTTAATTACTTTAGAAAAAACAAATAATAGACATACTGGAAAGAATTGTTTACACAGCTCATCTGAATGTTGGGGCGTATCTGCCAAGTGCCGCACTCTTAAGATCAATCTCATCTATGCCAAGCTGGTGAAATGATTAGCCAAAATTCAGTTGCTGCCTTTCTCCTTGCCCCACACACATTGTCAAAGTGCTTTCTCACTGTGGAAAATGTGAAAATACTTGAAAGATTGGAAGGATTAAAAGTGGGAGGGAGGGAAGGGCCATGAGCGATCCAAACACATTTTCTTTTGACCCTTTAAAATGCATTTTTTTTATATAATTGATATTCTACACTCTAAGATATGACTTTATATCTTGCCTTTTGCTTCACATAATATCATAAGCTTTTCCTTAAAACTTTTCGAAAATAATATTTTTAACATTCTTTTATCAGTTAGGTTCTTTTCCTTTTTTTCGCTGATGTGAAGAATGATTTAGCAGTTGTCTCGGTTCATTATCTTTGTCTACATTTTGAATATTTATTTTCCTCTTTAAGAGAGATTTTTAGAAGTAGAATTATGTGGCTAAAGGTTTGAACGTTTTAAAGACTTTCTCTTTCTCTCTATCTGGACACATGACTTTCCAGAAAGGTTGTATGAGTTTCTCCTCTTCTCAGCATCATGTGTGAGTAACTGTCTTGCCTCACTTTCAAACATTTCTTAACTTGAAAAAGTGAATAGCAATATGTTATTTTTATTTATTTGCAATTCCATGATGATTAGTGGTGATGAATTTATGATAAAGAAGTAATTTCTATTTCTTCCTTTGTGAATTGTATACTTTTTGGGCTTTGGGTGTTTTAAAGAGCTTTCTATGACCTCTTAATATCTATAAAGATTAGCCTCTTAGCATATTTCTTTCAAATTTTAACCAGTTTGTGATTTGCCATTGGATTTTTTGGTTACAGCTTGATTGAGCCATAATTCACATAACATAGAATTTACTCATTTAAAATATACAATTTGCTAAATATTTTTGTATAGTCATGGGTTGATACAACTATTACTACAATTAATTCTAGAATGTTTTCATCACCTTAAAAAGAAATTCCGAACCCTTTAGCCATCATTTCCCATTCTCCTCCCTTCCCCTCACCCCAGTCCCCCCCAGCCCTAGTTACTCACTAATCTACTTTCTGTCTCTATAGATTTGCCTATTCTGGACATAGCATATATTTGGAATCATATAATATGTGGTCTTTTGTGGCTGGCATCTTTCATTCAGCATATTTTCAATGTTCATCTGTGTTGTATCATGTATCAGTATTTTATTTGTTTTTACGGCTGCATAATATACCACATTTCATCTATCCATTCACCAGCTAGCTGATGGACATTTGTGTTGTTCCCACCTTTTGGCTATTATGACTAATGCTTCTATAACCATTACAACTTAGTTTTTAAACAAACATTTATTTACTGAAGTTTTAAATTCATGTCATCAACTCTGTTGCTTGTTTAAATGTATTTCTTCATTTGTTTAAGATTAACAAATCTTTTCTCAAACCAATGATAAAAGTTTCACCCATGTTTTAATTTTTTGATTTTTAAAATTTGTTGTATTTTCCATTTCAATCTGTAATCTATTTATATTTTATTTTGGAGTCTATGAGAATTTGGAAGAATCTTATAGTGCTTTTGTCCACCATTCCCACCCCAAATAGCTAAATTTTTCTAGCATCATCTGAGTCATAATTTCCACCAACTATTTTCTTTATTCTGTACTGATTGCTAATGCTTTCTTTTTCACATGAGAATGAAGCTTGATTTGGGGCTATCTGTTCTATTTAAATTTGATTTTTTATGAATTTAATGTAAAATAGGACTACACTTTATTGTTTTTTAAACTTTAGTAGGAAACATAATACCTATATTAATAGAATTTTCTTAGATAAGAGAATTAAATAATAATAATAATATGAAGAAGAAAAACAATGATGCAATGACAATTTAAAACTCAATGCAAGAAAGGGTGTGTGGCTTGTACTCTAAATTTTATTCAAAAACAGGAAGTTTTTTTCTATGATTATCGATTGACTCAGGTCTTCTATGTATTTTGAGACAATTTTAATAATTTATATTTTTCTGTAAAAATTGTATTAAATGGTCAAAATTCTTAGCATAGAGTTTTTACATCACTGTGTTCCTAAAAGTTTTTTTAAAAAAACTGTTATCTTTTAGATATCTGTTAACATCTTTTTCTTATTTGGCTTATTTATCTTTTCTCTATTATTTTATTAATTATATTTACTAGAGCTTTGACTCTTTGGTCAGCAGACATATGGGTCAGTAATATGGAAGAAATTAAGAGCCTTTTTTTTTTTGAAGCAATGGTAGATTGTACTGTGGGCCTGTCCCAAAGGGATTACACCTGTGTAATATATTAGACTAGGTAATTGGCAAGAAAGTGTCTGAATAATTATGGAGTAATAATTAGTTATGGGAGGTTTTTTTTGTTTGTTTGTTTGTTTGTTTTTTTGCAGTTATAAGTAACAGATTGAATGTTTTAATGCTGTGGTTATTTTTTCATTCAGGAAAAAACCCTCAAAAATTAAAAAAAAAAAAAAGAAAAAGAAAAAAAAATGATGTCCAGGCATCTGATAATTAAAAATTGAGCTTGACGTGATAGTATGTAATTATTAAGAAGAAGAATATTAATTATCCTTGATCTTTTTGTCTCTTTTCACAGGCTCTGTGGTGGGTGGGAGGAGATTGGGTGGTACGTATAGCTCTGTCCATGAGGTTGGGCCTTGGCCATTTTAGAAGTGACCAATAAAGATGAGAAGGGTATGGGGAAGGGCAGATCCAGCAGAGAAAGAGGCAGTGCTCAATTAATTTGGCTTGAAGAGCAGGGAGGTAGGGATATTACTGCTGTTAGCCTTTGTAAGCAGTCATTACCACTGCGTGAGAGGGGACTCAGCCCGAATGGAAAGGTAAGGAGAGATCTAGGAGAATGATGGTTCTGATGCCTAGTGAAGAACAATATCACTCTCCTCGGAACTCCCAGGGTCCTTTGCACCATCCCTTAGCACTAAATTCTGCCTGAATTCCTGTTGCACAAATAAGATCAGAGACCTGGATGCACTGAGCCAGGCCTTCTGGAACAGTGCGTCTTAGGAGAAATCGCAGACTGGGGAGGAGCGGCAGGAGTGCGTGCCCCACTGGTCATCACTCTGTGGGGTCATCTGTAGGCATCTGTCAGCATAGATGTCAGGCTTTAGGACAGAACCCCTGTTAAGGCTGTGGGGCTTTTAAGCTGCATATCTGAGAAGCCTTAGCCCCTCGCCCTGCCCAATTAGGTCCTGGAGCTCCTTGCCTAGGACCTTGTCCACTAGCCCTGCTCCCCGACCTCAACCTTCACAATGTGGGAACACAGTTTCTCTGATGGCATGAATGGGGGTCTAGGTGCAAGGCTATGGTTACAGCTTTCTGTGGGGGACATATCAGTGGCCTGATCCACCAGCCACCCCAGCATTCTACCAAGGACTTATTACCATGAACACTGCAAGAGGCCAGCTCCTTCCGCAGGAGGCCAGCCTGCAAGAATCAGCCATGCTAACCCTTTCCTCTCACTACCCAGCCATCCTTTTAGGTTGTGGGCTCTATGGAGGCAGATTGATGACTGATTCATCTGCATGTCTTTTCAGTGCTCTGTAAGTGGTTTACGAGTGTAGAAGAGCAAGCCCAAGAAAGGGACAGTGAAACTTCCTGCTTCTCTTAACCATTTCTGACCATTTATCTCTCTTTGAGGATATGATGAAATATTTGGACTCTCTCCAGAAAAGTACAGGCAAACACATATACATACAAGCAAACACAGGATCTTGCACACAGGTAGCCTGTCAATAGATAGACTTTAGCTAATAGCCCCTGCTAATAGAGTTCTGATAGACTCCATTTACACCTTCTCAGTATCATCTCATCTTGTGCCATGTCCCTCACAACTGCACACCCCTGTTCAGCTGCTCTTAATCTGTGTATGCTCTAATCTTTCTACAATAGAGGTGTTGGCTGTGCTACTGATCTGGAACCCAGTTCTACTGATCTAAGATTTGTTGAAATGACGTTTCCTACTATTGTCCTGGCAGGGTTGCATTGGTAGCCAGGACCCTGAGAAATCATGGGTTTCTGGACAGCACAGGTTTTATTTGATGTTCAAAAGATGACCAGAAATGAAACTAGGCCATTCTTGACTCTACTCGAGGAGACACCCCTCCTTTTCTCCCAACCACCGAAGCCAGCCCTGCAAGAAGTCTGGATGTAAAGGTCCTGAAAGCCCATTGATTGAGAGTAGGCTTGCCAGCCTCATACGGGAGCCTGCCTCAGACTAATGGGCTTTCCTCATCACTGTTATCCTCTTACCGTCACTCCAACACACGGTGGTTGACTTTTCCCCGTTAGGTCCTCTTTCATGATTTCCTGAGTTACTCCCTTCAGCTCGTATTTGTTTAACGTTCAGAGCCATTTCCTATTTGGTAATGTTTGGGGCTTTCATGGTGTGGAACATGCCCATCAGTTCTCCTTCCTTCTCTTCCCATTCAGCAGTGTTCTCTGTTCCATAGATTCTGGCTGTGACACAGTCACCGATACCGAGACTGAGGACGAGAAGGTCTGTTCCTGCTCAAAGCGGCAGAGCCTACGGCCGGAGACTTCACCTGGGAACCTGATGGTGGTACAGCCGGACCGCATTCGCTGTGGGGTAGGTGCTTCTGGGCCTGGACTGATGTCAGAATGTGGGCTTTCAGGCTTTTCAGTGGATGCCTTTGTTGGCGTAAAGGGAAGGGGCTTCTCCTGTTGCACCTCAGTGTAATCCCAGCCTTCCTGTGGGGTTTCTCCTATACATTAGTTGTCCTGGGAATCCCAATACCTGGGTCTTGGGCACACCTCCCTCAGTCTTTTAAGTCAAAGAGAAATGAGCCCTGGAATGTATGTGTCATCAGTTTAAGACTTTTAGTTCATGTATCCAAAACCAAGGACACGTGGGAAACCAGCAGACATGAGCATTATTAGACACTTATGTCACCTCTGGACTTAGAGGCCTGGTTCTGTTCCTGCTAGCCTGGTGCTGGGAAGAAAGGGATGTGGGGTACTTAGAGAGCTTGCTTCTCCATTAGCTGGCCACTGGCATGGCCCAAACAAGTGCCTTGCAGCTTGATGGCTGAAACTTGCTGGCCAGTGTTGCTTGCAAAAGGGATAAGATTAATACCCAAGCATAATGTAACTGACATTTTCAGGATGACCTGAGTGTGATGACCAACTGATGGGTCACTGTCGTTTGAATCCTATGTTAGTATTGATAGTTTTTCATCATCTTTTCCTAATCAACAATGTGTGATATTAGCTCAGAGTAGTAAAATGCTTCCCTGTGGGTACAAACCCTTTGCTAAGTGTGTCACTGGGGGCTCCTAGAGACAAGAGCTATGGCAATGGGAAGTACTAACTTTCTTGTCTTTGTGAGTGATTTTCTGTGCAGTCTGAGTCCATGAAGCATTGGACAAAGACTCCCTACACGAGGGTTGCAAACTGCTGCTTTGGGCTGGATCGAACTCATAGATATGTTTGTTTTGGAGTGCACAGTATGTTACAAGTTAGGCATGCAAATCTCTGTTTACAGATTTCTTCGCATCTGAACCTGGTACTACCAGGCCTGAGATGACTGCCGGGCTGAGCAGCCCTTACATGGGGCACACATCTCCTGATTTGTTCCATATTCCTTCCTGCCTTCCCCATTCCCCTATCATCTTGAGATCAGGCTAGTGGATACCTGTGGGTGGCAGTTTTGGAACTAAAGAACAATGCCCTTCACATGTTTCCCTAATTCTCCAGGCTTTTGTTTCTTCTCCCATCTGGGCTCCCACTAACCCAGGATTCTCCTTGTTGCCCAGGTCTCTTGGTCCATGGTCCACTGGGGTGGGTTTAGGTCCTGACTGTCAATAGGGGAGGCACACTAGTTCTGTCTGGCTCCCCACACTCGCTGGGAGAAGAAGTAAGTGGGATGGGACCGGGCCTGCAGCAGGAGTCAGGTCAACTATGAACACATTTGCATTCAGCTTCAGCAGCTCCCAGGAGCCAGGACCATGCCCCTCCCTTGCCTGGTCACGAAGGGCACTCTGATGACTTTACAGCAGAATCTTAGAATGAACACTTGGGGATTAGCTATGGCCAGAAATCTCTCCTTTCTCTCCTTTTTTTCAGTAAGGGGGTGGGGGCCGGTGGAGTGTGGTTGTCCTTACCAGTTCAATCTCTTGAAAGGACCATTGCCTAGCACAATAAAACAAGATAATTCCATTTGGCAGTCTTAGCAAGAGATCTTAGACCAAGGTAAAATAGCTATTCAGATTGCTCAGTGCCTTGGGAAAATTAATCCTCCTGTAACTTATTTTTGTCTGTCTAAGAACAGCATTAAGTTACAGAATAGGAGGGCTTTTCTAGGTGCCTTTCACATTGTAAGATGCATATGAGTCACCCAGGTGTCTTGTTAGAGTGCACACTCTGATTCAGTAGGTCCAAGAAGGGCCTGAGCATCTGCATTTATAATAAGCTTCCAGAGGAAGCCAATGCTGCTGGTCCCTGGACCTCACTTCAGGTAGCAAGACTAGTCTAGAATTCTGTTTATCCAACTATCTGTGGTAAAGAGCCATTTTTTATTTTGTTTTTTAAATTTTCAATTCTACCATGGACCAATGCTTTTATAAAATACAAAAACAAAAACAAAAAAAATGCTATAAAAATGAAAAAATAAGACATATAAAATATAAGCTGCAGATTTTTAACTTGTTACTGTGAGGTTCAACAGGTATAAGATTATTCCATCAAATTGCTATAAAGGTTTATAAAAGTTCACTCTTGGTTTTTGTAACTCGTCTAATTGGGACCTGTGGTGAACAGTCACTGCCAAGCCCTGGACTGCAGACCCCACCCTGTTCTGGAACAGCTTCCCTACATAGGGCTGGGACTATTGGAGCAGGGACACCCTCAGGCTCAGCACCCTAATATGGACCCAGAAAGGAGAGAGGATGATGACTGGTCTCCTGTTCCAGGTAGAAACCACTGTCTACGTCATCGTGCGATGTAAGTTGGATGAGAGAGTGACGACGGAAGCAGAATTTTCTCCTGAGGATTCTCCCTCAGTAAGGGTGGAAGCCAAGCTGGAGAATGAGTACACTGTTTCCATGAAGGCTCCCAGTAAGTAGCCCCATTTACCTCGGAAATTAGGCATCATGTTAAGGTAGAGGTCCCTTCTTGTTTTCTTTTACTTGTCCTGTCTTTATTTAGCAGCTGAGCCAAGTGACAGCCAAAATTTGGATTTGATTGTCATGTTCTATTTAGAGGAAAAGGGAGTGACAGAAACATAATGTGTAATGGGGGGAAATGGCTATATAAAAATTGTTATCATTGTAAAGTTAATATATTAAAACTCTTTAAATTTAGAGGAAAGTAAGAAAAAAGCCATCAGAACACCATTCAGTCTTTTTGGCTTTTGTTCGCAATATTTAGAAACATAGTTGTTTCGATAGTATCTATTATCTGATATTCTGTTTTTCTTTACATAATCTTATATTCTCTCCCTACCTCTTTAACCCCCATGCTATTACAAGGACTTTATAACTTTTCTTTTTATAACACATTTTTTATACTACAAAAGTAATGTGTGCTCAGTACAAAAACTTGAAGAATACAGTAACCATAAAGGGAAAGTACATAGAAAATTACTCATATGCCCACCCCAAAGGAAATTGCTGGTTTTTGTATTTTTCCGTATCTGTATACATGGCTTCATGCTTTCTGATAGCCCACTTATGAATATTTTTCCATGTTAATAACTATTCTTTTACAACATGATGCTTAATGGTTATAAGATAACCCCATTGTATAGATGTGCCATAATTTATAATAAAACTACTTCCTTGTGTTGGACTTGCATCTTATAACCATAATTTTTAAAGCTGCATAATACTCAGCTGAAAAGAAGTATCATCTTTTAATTTCTTAATTTCCTCATTGTTGCACATTTATGTCATTTCTGGTTTCTCCTTATTGTTTTAAATTATGGTATATTGAGCATCATTATGCTAGCAGGTTTTTTTGTTTTTCTTTTTTTTTACTTGTTATATTTAGGATTATTTCCTTAAAATGGAATCCCTGAAACAATGGGCATTTTGCAGGATCCTGGAAAATAGTGTTTCATTGCTTTCGGAAACCTTGCTACCATCAAGTTTATTTACTGTGCCATCACCAACACTAGGTGTTATCATTTTAAATATATATTTTTTTGCTAATTTGATATGCTTTTAAAAAGCAGCTCATTGTTTTTCTTTGTATTTCTTTGATTACTAAGTGAGGTTGAATATTTTCCCATGTTCTCTGCTTGTTGCATTTCCTCTTTTGTGAATCGAATCTTTGTGGTTCATGTATTTTTAGTTTTTCTTTCCCCCTCAAAACCCCTTCCTGTGGTGCAGAAGAGAGAGAGCATGCAGGAAGAGCTCGTAGTAATGACAGCAGAGCAGTGAATCAGTTCTACTGGCCCAGCGTGGCAGACGTACAGAGTTCCACCTGCCGAGATCCCTCCTACCTTCTGGAAACCAGTGGCCTTTGTATACAGTGCTTTAAATTAAACTCTTCTTCCTGTTTATTGTGGTACTGGGCCTATAGTAGTGAACAGAGTAGATGAAAATCATTCAAAAATTAAATTCCAGACCCAGTCAGGGTGATTCCTCTCACTCAGAGCCTGTCATGTGCTCGTCTGCTCATCTTCTACTTCTGCCCTTTCCCTCACTTTCCTATCCCCAGCTCACCTCCAAGATCTTTCTTCCAGCCTCCAATTAATTTCTTCACTATGAATCCATGAACCCTTTTCCCTGGACCCTTGTTCATTTTAGGCACTTTTATGGTATCTTTTCTTCTGTTCAGACCTTTCATCTGGGCACGTTTCTCTGAAGATATATTCTGGGGATTTAGTGGTGTGTGAAACTGTCATCAGCTATTACACTGACATGGAAGAAATTGGGAATTTGTTGTCCAATGCTGCAAATCCTGTGGAGTTCATGTGTCAGGTAAGGTTGTGGAGAGGAAACCTGAGTTTTCTGGATATGTAGTTTGTGTTCGTGATCCATCAGCTTTGAATCTGCTGCATGGGAGATAGCTGGATTTAAAATATCACCATCTTCACTTTTGTTTTTAGGCCTTTAAAATTGTACCCTACAACACAGAGACCCTTGACAAACTGCTTACTGAGTCTCTGAAGAACAACATCCCCGCCAGTGGACTGCACCTCTTTGGAGTCAACCAGCTGGAAGAGGAAGATATGATGACAAGTAAGTCAACATTCAAACCTCAGGAAACCAACAGAGCAGGTTGATTCCAGTTTGCTGGTCAGCATCAACCCCTGCTCATACTTTCTTCTGGTTCCTGCCCTACAGCCCTTCCTTTGAGGATTCATTTTTCACTGGCTAGCCAGAGATTCTTCTGAATTGTAAATCTGAATACCTTACACCCTTACTGAAAACTCTTTGTGGTTCCCCCTTGCCTTCTAAAGTTTAGACCCCTTAACCTGTTGGCAAGTTCTTCCCAATGGCTCCTGCTGCATTTCTACTCTCATCTCCCTGTACTCTCTCCCCTGACTTCTGTGCTCTGCTCTGTGGAAGGTATGAACTTCTTTCATTCACTGAAAATTCCACCCTGCCTCTTGCCACCTTGACTCATGGGAACACAGTTCTTCCTGCCCTTCTTGGTTGCCATTTACTTGGCTAACTTCTCTTCACCTCCCTGCAGCAGCTTAGTTTGCAGTTTCTCAGGAAGACCTTCTCAAACCTTCAGTAGGTTCCATCTACATACTGTGAACTCCCCTAGCACGATGGGTATTTTAGTGCTCCTCAGCTGTGTCTGTCTTCTTTGCTAGGCTGTCAGTTCAATGAGGGCTGGGTCTGTACCTGGGTAGTCCAGCTCAGGCTCAAAATAAATTCTTGTTTGATGAGGGCGGAGCAGTCTTGAGTGCATATGTGACATGCTGGGAGCTTGGAGAACCACTGGCATGGGGATTGGCGCCTGGAACACTGGACAGGATGCCTCTTATTGTGCTTTTGTGGACACCACTCTTCCCTCGTGCCATGGTTGCACTACACAAGGGGACCCACGTCTTGTTACCCTCTGCCTGCGTTCTATCCTTCCATAGCCTAAGAAACCCATAGGATGAGGTTATGTCACCTTCATATCCTCCTCCTAGGGGCATTCTCTTGTTGCCTCTCCCCATTTTCTCACTATGGATGCTCTTGCATCACTTTGGCAGGTGTTAAGATTCCCTATTCTTAAACTTGGGGCTCAGAGGGAGTGCGTGGAATCCTGGGGACATTTTCAGACCCCTCATTCCAAGAATCGTATGCTGGTGACTATGAAGCTGGAATTGTCTTGTTTAAATATGTAGATATAGATTATATAGAGATATAGATAGATATATGTATTTATATCTATATGCCTTTCTATATGTATGTTTATGTATGTGTGTGTGTGTGTGTATCATCGTTGGGTTTAGAAATCAATTTTTATGGACACAAGACAAAAAATATTCCCCCCAACTTCACAATAAACTTTTCGATTTTCTTGGTCAAGTTTAACTTGCTATATTCAGATATTAATAGGTAGGGGGGTTCACGGGGATTCAGTGACTCTCAGGAGTACTTTGTTTCCCATGAATCAGAGGTTAATAGACATCTTAGGGTTCACATACATTAATACAAACATTCAAAGCCTGTTCTAAACAAGAACCTTATTGACTACCATCATATTAATCTTCTCAGGTCCCTTTGAGATAGTCTGGAAATATTTTTTATTTCAAAACTAAGGCCCAGGGGAAGACTAATAAGTAACATAGTTAGGATTACTTGATACACTTTATGAATAAGAGCTAAGAAGATGGACTTCTTTCTTTCGATCAGCATAAAACAATTCTTTAAAACACCTTAGAATTTGCAGAGAAGATCAAAACATGATTATGTTGTCCTTTGTGACTGTTATTTAAACCTTTAAAAAAATCAGCACGTTTTGAATTAGTATTACTTCTCAGGATTCTCTGGGCCTTTTAGAGAAAGAAGGTAGGCTTTTAATTATTAGATTTGCTAATTAATTAACACGTCATTTCTTCTGTCATCTGAGGGCATAATCTTCAGTGACTCCCTGAAGGGAGCTGTCAGATGTTAGGTCAGTCAACCAGAAGGTAACGATTGAGTGCCTGCTGGGTGTCATGCTAGGCTTGCCAGCTTCATCTCCTAGAACGAGAGTACCTCTTCCTTCATATTTATCTGTCTATTAACTTTTTATTGCAATTTTTCAGATCAGAGGGATGAAGAGCTGCCCACCTTGTTGCATTTTGCTGCAAAGTATGGACTGAAGAACCTCACTGCCTTGTTGCTCACCTGCCCAGGGGCCCTACAAGCATACAGTGTGGCCAACAAGCACGGCCACTACCCCAACACCATCGCTGAGAAACATGGCTTTAGGGACCTGCGGCAGTTCATCGACGAGTATGTGGTAAGGTCAAGGTGGGAGAGGCTCCAGAATTGGAAGTGCACTATGTGGTCTTGAGCTGCCTTTTCACCAAAGACTTGGTCGGATTTCATCTCTGGCATGTCCTCACATGCCTCTTCTGGCAGGGCCAGTATGTGTGGGCTAAAGAAGTAAACCCTGAGTCACATGGTCCTAGGTCCAAGTTCCCATACCAACATCTGTCAGTTGTGTGACTTGGGGCAAATCATGTGTCCTCTTTCTGTTTCCTAATATGCAGAAGGAAGATAACGATACCTCGATCCCTAGGGTTCTTTTGAGGATAAAAGGAAATAATGTAGGTAAAGGACTGAGGTCCACCTTCAAAGATTTTACAGGACATTTATGGAATGAATCTGCTGAAGGTTTGAGGTTTATTCCTCTTCTTCAGTCACCCCCTCCCCACTCCTCCCTATTTACTTCCAGATCACCTTGTCGGGATGCCCCCAGCTGCCTCACCTATCATCAGACCTAGGTGATCTGTTAAGATTGTTTTCTTCCTTAGAGACTGCTCTAAAGCTTTCCACCTGAGGTTTCGGGGAGCCCACTGTGAGGCCTCACCTTCCTCTGACAGCTTCTTTCTGAGCCTCTGCCTATCTTAGGGTAGATGTACCCAGTTTATCTGTGTCTCTGGTCTTGGACCCCCAAATCCTCCTTGTATGTTGACTTCTGGGTCCTTTGAGTGTAAACTCATCCCATGCCTAGGGATGACTTCCATTGTCTTGAGGGCGGCTGCCCTTCCTGATTCTACCCTTTTCTGGTTTTCCTCCATCTTTACAATTCACAGCAGGAAAGTGGGACTAACTTGGCCTGTTGTATGGGGCTGTGACCTCAAAAGGAGCAATGAGCACTGCTCTCTACCTCCAGACAGGAGTGAACCTGACGCCGGCTCTCTCCCATCTGGAGTTAGAGACTGTCAACAAGGCAGCGACTCACTGAGACATACAGAGGGTCTTCCCAAAGTTTGGGGGTGATTAAGTGCATTGAATGAATAGAATAGCTTGAGTCCCTGCTTTGAGCATGATTTATATCAATGAGGCTAAAAGGTGCTCACAGTCTGGGAATATTTACTCAGCTTTACTTTGAAGTCACAAACGTCTAAAAGGCAGTGTTTTATTTCCATGCCATTAGCTTTTATTAAGGACAATACCATATCCATAGAAATAACTGCTATTTATTGGCTTTATTTGATTGGTAAATGCATGATCTCATTTAATCCTCACCACAATGCTTTGAAGTAAACAGTAGTGTTATCTCCCTTTAACAAACAAGGAAAAGGGGTTGGAAAGACAGAGTAACTCTGTGTAGGGTCACACACTGGTAGGGGTAGAGCTGGGCTTTGAGCCTAGTTTGATGCCAAAGCTGGGGTTTGTGATCCTACGTACTCTTTGTGACAGGGAGGTTTAAAGATGCACTTTCAGCCTGCACTGAAGTTAATCTGGTTCATATTTCTCATATCATCTTCGTTCTCCAACTGTAATCACCTTCAACCAGTGCATCTTTAGCACTGCTACCAAAAAGTTGTCCCTGTGTGTTGTTTATGACCTCTAAGAACCGCCCCATTTCCTCTTTCTATCATGTCAATACTAAATGCCAGACCTGGAGTCACCAACACGTCACAGCTGCCACCTGGTCCATTTCCTTGAGTCTTACCGGGAAACCAATACAGAGTCCGTAGCAGATTAGCTCTCCTGGGGTAGCAGTGATGAAAATGAGTATTTTTGTGGGTTGATGCTGAAATAAGGATTGTGAAACACCGAAGTTTCTTACCAGGAAAAGTTGTGCAGAGGTTTCAGAGAAGTCAGCTCTCTGGCTTCCCGACCACCTGGAGTCAGAATGACAGAGGGCAGCTGGCCTGACTTAAGGGCACTTCACCTCAAACTGGCTCTTGGGCACACAGGGTATCAAACTGAGGGACACCTGGAGACCTGTACCGTCAGGCACTTTGGAGCAGCCTGCTGGAAGGAACAGGGACGAGGGAATCGGGTTCCTAAGGGCCCTCTGACTACACACACATGGAAGGACACCTTAGCTACAGCCCGGTTTGTCCCATTTGAATCTTCACGTGGCTAGTCAGTAAGGGTTATACCTTTGTGGGTCATTCGTTCCCTTTTGAGGAACCACTAGGGTGTAGTGGAAAGGTCAGAACCCAGGAATGCAGGCCCTTGTGTAAGGTGCACGATTTTTTAAGCTTTGGTTTTCTTGTCTGTAAACTAGGGAATATTATACCTTTCTTAAGCAGTGGTGGATGCGATGACATATAATGTATAGGTAAATACGCGCATCGCGCCTGACGCATAATAGGTGCTCATCGGAAAGTTGTAAATTTGTATCCTCTGGTCAATGGACGTTTAACGAGCATCGCCTGCATGCATGACTCTGTGTTTAGTGCTGGGGGAAGAAACAAAGGTTAAAACAAAAACATGAAACTAAAAAGACTTGGAGCTAGGCCTCAGGGAGCTTTCCATCAGGTGGAAAATACGGACATACGCACACACTTGCAACCCTGGCTCATGTGAAGCTTTACCTTGCCTGCCACAAGCCTATCCAGGGTCCTACCTCCACTCAGAAAGCCCGGCGTCTCAGTGGGCCTGTGGGTCCTGTTTTCTCTTTCAGGAAACTGTGGACATGCTGAAGAGCCACATTAAAGAGGAACTGATGCAGGGGGAGGAGGCTGACGCTGTGTATGAGTCCATGGCCCACCTCTCCACAGACCTGCTCATGAAATGTTCCCTCAACCCCGGTTGCGACGAGGAGCTGTATGAGTCCATGGCTGCCTTCGTCCCAACTGCCACTGAAGACCTCTGTAAGTAGCATAGCCCAGTTCCGCTTCCATCCCTTTGCTGACAGCTTTCCTCATTCTGCTGTATGGGGTGGGGGTTGGTGGGGGAAGTCCCTGCTTACCCCCACCTTACCCAGAGAGATGAAGATCCTGTTTTGTGCAAAGTTAGGTCTGTCATCATGTGCTGTGACAAGCAGAATTCTTCTCCAAACTTCCTCTGCTATGATTGCTGTGTGACTGGAAAGTTTATGTAAGGGCATGGAAGTCAGCTGGTGAAGGCATTGCTTTGTGATCCGAGAAGCTAAATCAGTGGTTTTCCACCCTGTCGGTCCCAACAGGCCCTTTCGACAGCAGTTTGCAATGCCCTCTTTACTACCCTGACATGAGATTCATACACCTACATATGAAAATCTTAGAAATAAAACATATACCCTAATTGAAGTATGAAAGAGAAGTATAAATATAAAAGAGAACTAATATAAAAAAAAAGGAGAGGGAATTCTCAGGTGTGCCTGCACGTGAGAACATAACGTGCAGGCATACCTGAGAATCACGTGAAGTAGTCAGATGCAGATACCTGCACTCAGAATCACTGTCACTGTCATGGCCTCAAATGCTGGGTGACGCATGTCTATTGTATTGGGAACTCAGATACCACCAGCAAGCAACATAGACATCAGCACCTGAATTTTCCTAAATGGTGAACTATTCTTCACACGCTTCTCTCCATTTTCATAGTAATTGAACTCCTGGAAAATTCAATATATTAAAATCATGAAAAAATGCAAAGTTATATTTATATATGAAGTAGTTTAGTTTCTAGGCTCAGAAAATTATAAACCAATTTTTTATGGTAACTCGATATTATTGGATAAATATATAATAAACTTATTTCTAAAATATCACATCTGTAGAATATGATTTTTCTTGTAAATTGCTTAACAAATTTTGCTCAAATTAACCAAAGTTTTTGGTTATATCATTTTGTCCCAATAGCAAAAGTAATTCATTCTTACAAAAACTTGAAACAAAATAGAGATATATAACTGAGTAATTAAAAGTCTACATGACTCTGCCTACCAAACCAATAAAACACTCATAATAGTTCAGTGGGTATATTTATCTATATTTCTCTTTATACCTTCTGATATTAAATAAAGAAACATACACACATACCTATACATGTCAGCAAGTAGCTGATAGATGCTCCAGAATTGCTCATTGGGTGCATGGATGTACAAGGACAGGGGGCGCCAGAGGCCGTTATGTGAGCTAATGTCTGGGCTACGAAAAGAGGAAGCAGGGCTGCAGCTGTCCAATGGTTTTTCTAAAAGAAACCAGGACTAAAATTTGTGGTGTTAGGTGGAAATTTATTGCACAGAATAAAGATTATGGTCCTAGAGACAAGGAGACCTGGGTTCAAATCTGAGGGCTATCACTTACTAGCTGCGAGACTTTGGAGAAGATGCGTAACCTCTGTGCCTCAGTTTTCTCATTTATAAAGTACAGGTTAATAAAAGCGTTCTCGTGCAGTTGCTTTAAGGAGTTAGTGAGAGAGCAGATTTGGACAGTGGGGATGACACCTCTCTACCTCCCCACCAGGTCACAGCTCCCTAGGGAAGAGCTTCCACCAGGGCTTCCAGTTACTGCTGGAAGAAAGCTTCTGCTGCCCTTCCCCTCTTCTCCCCCCTCCCTCAGAGGAGCAGCCAATCTGCCTGGCAGGCATCTAACAACCACTGGACCACACCTTCCAGACATGGTTTGGTTTGTTTCTGTCTGTGTGGTTTAATCCTGAGAATGACCACTTTCTCACTAGTCCGGAAGAAGCAGCAACTCGTACCTAAAGAGGACCATTCATGTTACTACCAATGATACTCTAGGGGAGAAGGCCGTTTAGTTCATAAATAAGGAGGACAAACCAATAAATCTAAGATTTGTATTTGCAACACAACCCAGACGTTAATAATTCAGAACATCTGCCAGTTGTTTCAAGTCAACAGATAATGTTTAATCTCTCAGATAATTGTCTCCTCTGATCATCCTTGGGCTTGATAGGTAGAATTATCCCCATTTTACAGAGGAGAAAACCGAGGCTCCATGTTTTAGTAACTTACTTACATCCCATCAAGGGAGAACTAGGTCAGGAATCTGGGTCTGCAGATTCTCAAGGGACAAGTCTCTCTGCTCCCCTACTGGGATAAAGGACTCTCCTGGCAAGCTCTTCTGGAATCTACATTTGCTAGCTCTGTGGTAGACACTTAGACAGGAACTATTTTTAAACGTCTAAGTAGGAAAGTTTATCAGTGCTACCTTTGTTAGCATTCAACCCTAGGGGCTGAAAATAAACATATTAAGGAATATAGTGTTTAGTCACTAATTCATTCGCTAGCTCTCAGGACCAACGTTATGGAGTGCAGGCTTTCGGCTGGCTCCTTGACACTGCTTTGGAGGTCACCTAACCATGTTGGGACACATCTGCCTCTTTTTGACTTGAGTTTTAGAAAAGTGGGAGTAATGAGGCCCCCTTTCCCAAAGAGGATTTAACACAACCACCGAGTAGGAACATTATCAGGGAAACTGTATTGAATGAAGGGGAGATGGGGAGCAGTGTTGGGTTCTGATCCTCAGATTTCATGATTCCATTCTGATCTTTCCTTCCCCTTTACTGGTGTGGGTGCGTGCGTGTATGCGCGCACGCGCGCACACACACCCACACACACACACATCCTCACACTCATGGTCTTTAGTTTAGATATGCTGCCACCAGGTGGTAGCTACACATCTTTTTAATCAGACCTTCAACTCCACTCCCAATTCTCTTGAGAATGTTTTGTTCAAGATCCCAGATTTAAACCATCACCATCCTTACCTCACTGTAACGAAATGAATGTCTTTATTAACGTCAGCTTATGCAAACACTAAACAAAAATCAAGGCACACCTCTCTTTGGGTGTTTTCACTATCTCCTGATGTTTTTCTCATTTAGTTCTTTTATCCCTGACTTTGTGTTCAGAGAATGATTCAGTGGTCCTGGTGGTCCTTTGACTTTGGTAATACATTTTGTGCAGAAAGCCTCATTCAGTGACTGGTTACTTCCCTGAGGCTCGGGACTGAGGCTTTGGGAGCCATTTCTGGAAAGCCCTTGTCCAGCTGTTTCCAAGGTAATCCGCTTGTGGATTTAGCTTTGCTTAAGTAACTCAGAGGCTTGTCTTTCTTCCATAGGAGAAAGGAGCAAAAGTAGAAAGGTGTAATATCTTGCTATTAGAAACTGTAAACTCACAGGGATCAGTTTAATCTATTCCAGAGGCTGCTTGGCTTCATATGACTCCTGCCTTGAACTTTTCTTTTGTGCCTCTGCTCCCTCCGCCTGGTTCTGCGGCTCAAGTTTGCGAACAGCAGAGAGCTGACTTAGCTCTTAGCAACCTCCTTGGAAACTGACATCTTTGTAGCAGATCATCTTCAGCGGTGTTTTCTTTACCTGAGCTCTCTGATTACAGGCCCTCTCTGCGAGCTGAGCCCCCTCTGAGCTGGGAACTCAGTTGGGCAGTAAAGGACCTTATACCCCAGCCATGTCAGGTCTGAGCCCAGCTGAAGGAGCATTTGTAAGCAAAATTGTTAAGTTACTGATTTTCTTCAGGAACATGCTGCCTTCCCTGTCTGTATCCTTTTCTCTCAGTTTTCCTGCCTGTGGCTGCTGAGGCTCTGCCGTCTTGCTGCTTGTTATCTTGGGAAGACTCTGGCTAGTGGAGCCAAGGAATGCTTTAGAGGCAGTGGGGCTGGGTGCAAGACATGAGATCTTACCAGGAAGGATCTTGTTCTCAGGCAGGGCTGAAATTGACCCAGCGGGACACAGGTAGGCACTGCCTGATTCCTATTGCTTTTTACTCCACCATATGTACAAGAACCATGTTGGGGACATAGGCACTTAGAGAAAACATTTTGGATTGAATGTTTTAAAGTTAATAAGAAAATCTCCGCCACCAGCAGTGACCTTCCTCCCCGCTCTGCACTTTTCTCGGGCAATGCACGCAAATCACTGTGCACTCCGTCTATGTACACGCTTCTCTGGTTACTCGCTCCTGCCTCAGAAAGCATGTTCCATCCATAGCGCTGTACACAATAGGTGCTCCACTGTTTCCTGAACTTGAGAGTACCAGAAAATAAGAAGTAATCCTATATTTTGTGGTGTGGAATAGTTTGTTGATGTTCCAGTGCAAAGACTTCACTTTCTCAGTAGGTGGTAGTGAGATGTCTATTAGATGTCCCCAAGTTGAGGACATCTCAGGGTGGTACTAGCTCCTTGGCTGTTCCAAGCTGCCTTTTCTATCATGTCTCCGTACATTCGCTTGTGCTGTTCCTGTGGCCTGAATGACCCCTCTCTTTTTCTCAGCTTGGGAAATGCCCAGATTCTTTCACGGAACCCAAACACCTCCATGCCACATGTTCATTTGTGCATGCCTCATTCATTTGTTCATTCACACATTCATTCATTCAACAATATTTATTGGACCCCTTCTGTGTTTAAGTCACTGCATTGGGTGACAAGGAGTCAGTAAACAAGCCAGCATGATCCCTGGCTCCTTCTAGAAGAGAGCTGGATATTAAACAAAAATACTAACTAGATATATTCAAACCGTGTCAGTGCCATGGAGGAAAAGGACACGGGGCCCTTACAGTGCAGCTAGGGGAGAGTGGGGAGGCATTTGACTTAGCAAGTCATGGTGCCCCCAGCATCCCACTATGAACTCATCCCATAGACTGATTCCTGCATGGCAGAGGGTCTATGTACTTGCCAGGAGTACTGTATTGAGACATTGACTGTCTGCATAAGAAAACCACAAAATCTAACTGGTTGCTTCCCTAACCCTTTCATTCTAAGCCCCTTCTTTTTCATTGACAATCAATTGGTCCTTCATCCCTCTCATTTCAAACTGCCATTCTCATCTCTCTCTCTCTCTCTCTCTCTCTCTCTCTCTCTCTCTCTCTCTCTCTCTCTGTTTCTCTGTTTCTCTCTCCCCTTCTGTTTCTCCCCTACCCCAAGTGCCCGCCCCGCACCCTCCGGCCCACCTTTCTCTCTCTCTGCATATATGTAACTCTCTCTCCTCTCTTTCTGTGTTTGTGTGTGTGTGCGTGTGTGTGTGTGTTTCTCTCTCTCTCTCTCTCTCTCTCTCTCTCTCTCTCTCTCTCTCTCTTTCTCTCCCCTTCCTGTCACTCTCCATTAGGGTATGAGAAGGCCGGACTTTTTCATTGACATAGTCAATCAAAGTACCCATTCCACCTGAGTGCAAGTGGAACCAGCCAGGTATCAGGTTATTGTTCTAGGTGTGATCATGCTGCTCCTGGCTCTGATCCTCTTTTTTGGCCACAAAAATGCTTGCTGGAAAAAAAATCTTTTTGCCTGCTTTTGGAGTTTGAAAGCCTTACCAGAATAGTCTCTCAGTGTCTGACATTTTACTGTATTATTTACTTAGCTTAGGTTTGATATTAAATTAACAACACATAATCTGGATGGAGTTTCCACTGCAGCTAAGTGATCTAGACCTTTGTCCCATGAGGAGTATCGTATGGGCTTCTTTGCAAATTCATTATTGCTCTTAACTTATACCCTAATTAAGTGCCTGCCTGGGTTCTCTCTCATCTGTTCAAGCTTCTTTCTTCCCAGGAAGGGGTTCTTTCTGGTTGACTCCTTAAATGGAGTACAGTGTAACTCTGCAGCTGCCTCTTCCCAGTAGAGACTGTGGCTCCAAAGTCTCTTTGTTTTTCTTTTTTTTCTCTCTGCTGAAATGAAAGAACTTTGCACTTTCTCCTTAGACCACAAGGTTTCAGCACATTTCAGTTTATTTTTAACTGACAAGTGGTGAAGGTTAAGTAATTGGAATCTGAAATACAAACACTGAGCATCCAGGAACACGGGGATTTATCATTCTGCTTCCCTTTATAAAATGTCTTTATGCCTTCACCTCCAGAATTTTCTGTGTATTTCAGTCACTCACGTGTGACTCATACAACAACATGCCTGGGTTACATGAACACATGGAGCTGTCAAATTTAGAGTTTAAGAAGGTCTTATCACTCATTAGTTCCAAACAATTAGTAACATTTCCTTTTCCTTATTATTACAAAAGTAGTATCTGCTACTATTATGACTTACTGCCTAATATAGGTATGGCAATAGTGCTTTTGAAATCATTTCTTGTGCCAATCTTACTTAGCTAGTATTGAGTGCCTGGGCATTGTGTTGAGAAGGATTCCAAGGCCAGAAAGGATACTTTGATTGAATAATGGTGTCTGCCTTGAGTACAGTATAGAGACATGGAAGCTAATGTATGTATTTGTGTACCTGGTTTAATTCCAAGATGTTTATGTTCAATTCAATATGAAAATAAACATTTTATTTAAAATATAAATGGAAATAAAATCATTTTTAGGTAACTTCATTTATGGCAGTGTGCATCCAGAGACTCAGTGGAGTCCAGTACCTACATCACGCTAGGGCTGCTGAGTTCATGTATGGACACAATGGACTTGCTTATATGTGCCCTAATCCCTATGCTCTCTTCCCCTTGCCAGCCCAGTATAGGAGGGAAATTCATGGCCAGTTGACTGTGCTGATATTTGGTCTCATCTTTGGTAGGCAGAAGGATACTGTCGCTGAATCTGTAAATAAGCTAGATATCATGGCAAAGAGGAATTCAAATTGCAGATGGAATTAAGGTTGCTAATCATAAAATAAGGGGAACATCCTGGATGATTGGAGTGGGACCATTGTAATCACAAGAGCCCTTCAAAGCAGAAGAAGGAATCAGAAGGTAGACCAGAGATGGCACTGTGAGAAAGGAAGCTTTCTGCTCGACATTGCTGGCTTTGAAGATGGAGGAAGAGGGCCTCGTACAGTGGAAGGAAGGTGGCCTCTGGAAGCTGGAAAGGACAAGAAGACAGATTTTCCTCTACCACTCCCAGAAAGGAATGTAGTCCTGCCAAAACCTTTATTTTAGCCCAGTGAGACCCATTTAGGCTTAACTATGAAACTGTAAGATAATGAATTTATGTTGTTTTAAGCCACAAAATTTGTGGTATTTTGTTACAACAGCACCAGAAAACCCATACACTAGCTAGGTTACCTCAGTATAATGATAACGATAACCACTTATGCCTGACACTGTTGCTAAACATTTTATAAGCACTGTCTCAGTTGGCTCGTACAGTCTTCCTATGAGGGTAGGTACTGTTATTTATCCCCACTTTATAGATGGAGATTTAGATATGGAGCTAGTAACAGGGCTAGTGCTTGAACCTAGGTTTCTAGGATACTAAAGTCCATACTTCATACCCTTAGGCCCTTTCCTTGGCCACAGGACTCAAAAGGTATAGATATGCTCATTTGCATTTGAAAGAATGGGCGTAATTTTAAAATATATAATTGTGGTGTTGTTTAAAACAGCAAAAAATAATAACTGGAAACAGGAACAACAAAGAGTAGAAAGTCGTGTTTAATTTAAGCAATGGAACACTATGCATTAGTTGAAAAGAATGTATTGGAGCCGCTTCCATCAACATGATACCATTTCAGAAACATATCGTACTATTTCAAAAACATAACAAGAACTCTATTTTCAAGTCGCCCATGTAATTAGCTATTTATAAGGAGGAAGCACATTGACTTTTAGCTTTTACTGTTCAGCATAAACCCATGGAGACCAAAACTGAGTGTGAAAACCATTCAATTATCATAGCAAAGTCTACTCCATCCTGAGTAACCAACAGTGCCTTATTACTTTATGACTCTGAAGTATGTGTTTTGGGAGCAAAATTTCAGCCTGTTTTAAAAGTTGAGCTTTGATATTATCAAGAGGTTGTACTCACTAAGTCATATCACACAATTACGGATGACTTATTTGCTTAGGCAAAATATGTACTTTGAATCTGAATAGTATGCTTTGAGAAAATAATTGTTATACATAGATATACTGTTTCCTTAGGGAATCAGTTAAATACAATGTGATGAATTTGTATGAGGAATTCTACGCAACTCTTTATATCACATTTCCCAAGAACACAGATTCACCGGATAGTATACTTTTCAACTTCAAACTACATTCGAGTGCTGTGGTCCAGGAAAGAGCCTGAGGGTTGTGATTGTTGCTCTCCATTATACTTCACACTTACCAGGTATCCTTATTGAGTAGATAGTTAGATGAATGGATGCACAGATACATGCATGCATGCACAATGGGTAGATGGATGAATTAATGAGTTCTTGAATCTTTTGGTTCAGTATCTCTTGATTTGTCAAACCTTGTATATCCATCTGTAAAATCTCCTTGCCTGTTTGGATGAACAATTTATAACCTTTTAGTCTCCTTTTCATTCTAGATGTTGAAATGCTTCAGGCCAGTACATCTAACCCAATCCCTGGAGATGGTTTCTCTAGGACCACTAAGGACTCTATGATCCGCAAGTTTTTAGAAGGTAAGTTGAAGCTATGAGCAGGGAAGCAAAAAGAGGGAAAGAGAAACAAATATAAGACATTACCTGGTTCCACATGAAGGTTGTTCCACTGAAAGAGTGGGCTGCCACATACATGGAGTATGGAATGAGTGAAGGTACTCTGCCCCCATGAGCACCGCCCCCCTCCTGCCCCCATCAGCTTGTTACAGGGAGGTCAGAAGTTCCCACCACTGCAGCCGCTCATTTGGATAAACAGATTGCCTTCAGCAAGACCTCTTTTTAAATGCACATGTTTATTTTTATTCAACCAAAATTCATTAAGTATCTACTATGACCAAAGCATTATTCTGGATGTTGGGCTGGAGGACACAAAGAAAAGTAAGATAAAATCGGTGCCCTCAAGAGATTTTACTTTCTGGTAAAGGAAGAGAATATAGAGGAATGTACACAACTATTATTAAGTTGAGGCTGTATTGATTGCATAGTGGCTAAGATCGTGGACTCTGATCTGTAATCAGTTCCTTCTTCAGATAGCTGGAAAACCTCGAGCAAGTTATCCAGTTCCTCTGGATCTCAGTTTCCTCAGTTGTAAAAAGAGATTAATGTTGTGAGAATTAAACAAGTTATTGTATGTGGGCTTCAAAGCAGAGCCAGGCATAGAACAGCAGTAAAAGTTTGTTATGGTTATTCTTCCTCTTATTATTGTTATTGAAGATTTCAAAGGCGGAAGTATTAAATCGCATGTGTAATTCCTTAACTCTGTCCAATCATATATAGTTTATGGTGGAGTCTGTTCATTAAATAGGTATAGAAAGGAGGCTGCCAAGAGGATAGGACTCAGAATGGGAAAAGTAGTGTTGACAGTGAAGAGCAAAGAAAAATTGTGAGCAGTGGTAGACAAACCACAGACTGGCCAGCTGCCTGTTTTTGTAAATAAAGTTTTATTGGAACATGACACACCCACTCATTTAATATTGTCTATGACTGCTTTCATGCAACAAGGGCAAAATCTAGTGCTTGTGTGCACGAGGAACAGGCGCTATGGGAATCACCGTCACTCGGGGAAGCCGAGAGTAGTTTCCTGCAGTTTAGAAGATGTAACAAAAAAAAATTCCTAATAAATACTAGGTTAGAAATCCAACAGGAAGAAGGTCCAAGCTTTATTCATTCCTCTATCTCAAACAAGCATTTAATAAAGATTTTTTTGACTGAATGGTGCTAGAGAGAAGAAGTAAGGGAGAGGAAAGCACCTACTAAGTACAGGCATTGAGCTGGGTGCTCCCCCTCCCCCCCTTTTTTTTTTTTTTATCTTATTTTGTTTTCACAGTACTCCTGTGAGTAGCTCTCAGAGGGAAATCAGGCTCAGAGAGGTTATGTAACATGCTCAAATCACACAGCTTGTGTGTGTGAGGGGCAGATAGCATACAAAACCAAGTCTTCTGAGATTCCCAAAGCCTAGAAGACACTGCTTGAGTCCGAGCACAGAGCATTTTAGCCTGTCACCAGAGAAAGAGGCAGAGAAAACCTGAAGACTGTGGGACTCCAGGGACAGAGGGTGGGAGGCAAGCTTCAGTTCTAAATTTTTCTGGTTGGTGGGGAGCAGAGTAGGGTGAAAGGCTGCAAAAGAAGCTTGTGCTGGTTAAGAGCACAGCTCCGGAGCCAGGGTTCCTGGTCACCTCTCTGGCTCTACGTGACTCTAGGCAGTTATTTAAATCTCCAAGGCCCCAATGTCTTTATTCACAAAAGGAGAATAATGATTGTAGTTACTCCACAGCGTTTTCGCACAATCAAAGGAGATATTGTGGGCACAAAGGAAGGGTTTGCAGTAGTCATTTTGATGCTGAGGATGGTGCTAGAGCCCTTGGTGGTGAGGGCTCTGAGCCACCCTCACACTGCTACCAGGGGGTGGTTCCAAGTGTCCTTGGGCTTTGGGGGCTGTGTTCTCTTTTCCATAGTTCTAACGGGGTGGATAGTTGAATCCCAGCAGAAAAACTGAAGTTTTAGAGCCTAGTGCTCACTTCTTTTTGCTGTATTGTTGGGGGCAAATGAATGACATCAGTGTTTTCTAACTTGCTTTGCATGGGGTTCTCAGCCATCACTTTCATTCACCTTTTACTGTGTTTCTAGGCAACAACATGGGAATGGCCAGTTTGGAGAGGGAGCTGCCCTGCCTTGATCTAGATAATGTTTATCACACAGTGGATAACAACGAGTCTTATTCCATGGACCTGGCCAGCAGGCCCCCTGTCCCAGTGCCCAGGCCAGAGGCCAGTGCTTCTGGCACTCACCAGCTGCCCGACAATGAACCATACATTTCTAAAGGCAAGTGTGGCATGGAACGATGCTCGGTGGGGTCTTCAGAGCTCCTCAGCAGGAATTCCCTGGGTCTTGTAGCTTCTGAACCATCATTTGCAGACTGTCCCCTTCTGAATGGTCTCCAGACAACTCTAGGAGATAGGGTCAGAGCTTGGGGACGATTCTGGAGCTTGACTAGGAGCATTGATTCAATTCAGTTTTGGGCTTCCTGGAAGCATTCGTACACAGATTGAAGATAGAGGTAAACAAGATTGCCCTCGACTCAAAAATGGCAAGAATCCTACTAAATTTTTATCTCTTGAAGCTCTTCTTCAAGTTATTGTTAATTTTTAATAGCTAGCATATTGTTAATAATAATTAATAATGATATAATTGTTATTAATTTTAAAGCACCAAGAGTGCTTTATCTGGAATATGTCATTTAATCTTTATAATAATCTATTAGGTAAGGACCATTATCATTCCCATTTCATAGATGAGGAAAATGGAGGCTTATGGAGGTCACTTGTTTACCATATAGCAGAGCCAGGATTTGAACCCAGGGCATCTGACTCCACAACCCTGACTTTCAGCCACTATACTAGGCTATTTACCTACCTACATTAATAAAAATTGGTGAAAATTGGGTTTTGACTTTTTGATAGTAGTCCCTGGGGCGTCAATTAGATGCTGATAACACTTTCAGGACTTGATTGTATTAATATGATTACAAGCACTGTCAGAGTTGGCAACAAAGATTACAAAATTGCCAGGTCTGGTGCCTGACCTTCATTTCATTTTTAATAGTATAAGCAGGTTGTGGAAGGTGTGGCGAATGGAGATCATAAACTAGGGGAGGAAGCCCTTAACCAGAGCCCCAGGAAATTGGGCTGGGGTTGTCAGATAAAGTACAGGATGCTACTCAGTTAAGTATGAATTTTAGTCAAACAGCAAATAATTTTTATTGTATGTCCCAAATGTTGTCCTCTTTTTTTGGCTTTGGTATTGGTTTGTTAAATCTGGCAACCCTAAATTGGCTAGGAATACAGTTGAGGGATATCATGCATTGCCAAGGGCTATCGGTGTTCCTGGTTTGCTATCCCTTTGGGTAAGATCTCCTTTGGCATCGGTATTGGGGTCTCTTGGTGCCCTGCCCACATCCTCCTAGCTCTACATTTCTGTGTCCACTGGCTGGACTCTGCCTGTGAGGACCTGTGTCTCTTAGCCTGATGGCTTTTTTTGGCAGCCAGAGCCTTCTCTCTTCTTTTGTAGGACAGGCTGGAAGAGTTGGAGGGTTAACACCCCCAGACATAGCTCTCAACCAATAACTGACGGGGGTTGGTGGATGAGTACCCCAGTGTCCTTGCCCCTCTCCTGGGAAAACTCTGGATTGAACTCTATATTGCTTTCCAGAACTCCCCAGCTTGCCCATCATGGTGACTTATTGGGTAACCCGCCATATATTGCTTTGTCCAGTTCCGTGTCTCATCTCTGTCACCTCCCACATAGACAATATGCACTTGGATCCTTTTCCCCAGGTCTGCTTCCAAGGGAACCCCAATGAAGACGCAGGCGATGTAGCATAATAACACATAATAATACTCTGCCAGAACCTTACTGTGAGAGTCAGATGAAATAATACATGGGGAAGTACTTTATAAATTGTAAAGCACTGTACCCAGGGCATCTGATTCCACAATCCTGACTCCACATCACTTATTTAACTAGCATGCCAAGGTATTGCTGTCTCCTTTGCATCGATCTCAAGGTTTAGATGTGACTAATAATTAAAGCTAACATTGAGTGCTCACATGTGCAAGGCACTGTTCTAAGCACTATGTATTAACTCATATAATCTCCAGAACAATCCAGTGAGGAAGATACTATTATCATCCGTATTCTACAGAGGAAACCTGAGGCCAGGAGAGGTCCTATGGCTTATAAGTGTCACAATTAGGATTTGAATCCAGGGAGTCATGTGCAGAGCCCAGTGAGCCTTAACCATTACGCTGTCCTACCACTAAGTGGCTATATGTCACTTCCCAGTTTTCCCTATCAGCCTTTATGTGTCTGTCATTCATGGGTTATTTTAAGTCCCTTTGGAGGCATGCATACCTTGCACCTGTTCCAACACTCCAAGTTCTGTCTTGTGACACTTAATAACATGCTAAGTGGCACTTCTTTTTATTCTCAAGCTTCAAGGCATTCTTTGGGTAGCTTCAGGTATTCGGGGATCCAGCACATGTCCTTGTTCACATCACTCTTCTCTTTTATGACCTTGTAAATGCTGACCATGTCCTCCGGCTGATTTTATCTTTTTGGGTTTGAGACTTTGTTGGGTCTGTCTTCATCTCACAATCCTTGTAGCTTCTGCTCATTGGTTGCTCCTACTAGAGTTTTGATTTACGGAGCTGCATATAGCGGTCCAAAGTGTGAGATTATTATGATTGTTATTTTTTTTGTACAGGATTTTGGTAATTTTTCCAGTAAATGCATAAAATATAAAGCCCTTTAGAAAGAAATCTGATTTGTCTTTTACCTTGAATATTCTTTATCGCACAGTTTTTGCAGAAAAAAGTCAAGAGCGGCCTGGGAATTTCTATGTTTCCTCAGAAAGCATAAGGAAAGGTAAGCCAAATGTCCTCAGTTTTCTTTGGTATGACCTGAACTTCCAGGTGGTAAAACTATTCATGTTTCAGTGATTTCAGGTGTAACAACAAATTCTTAGCATTAAAAAACAGAGAGGTTCAAGATAGACCTCTGGTGGAGCTGGGGATCCTGTACCGATGAGAAATGGAGAGGAAAGGAGATTGGGATGCTCACGAATGTCATATAAATCGATCATGGCAAGGACATAATACGCTAGAAAGTGTCTGTAACAGCAGACGAAAGTGCAGTCTAAACATTGAGATCGATCTAATGATACAGTCCCACACGCTATTTACTCACCCTACCTATCCTATCTAAACGCCACATTAATTCAACCTGTATTTAAGAGACATTTTGCTCGCCATTAGGTAACATTTTTTTTTTAAAGACTTTTTAAGGAAGTCTTTTCTTCTTGATTAATTTCCTTATGCTAAACAGAGGCATTCCATATTAGTCCATAGATGATTCTTTTGAAAAAGAGCCACAATACAATCTAAGATTCAAAGGCATCCCTAAAGACTTTGGTTGTAGGAGACTGGGATTGGTTGGCTTGTACATTTTGTTTTCTCCCCACACTCCATCTCCCAGTACAATTAAAGACAGACTGGAGGAGGGCAAACATGGAAGAAAGGTATGTGAGTGTGTGTAGACAGATGAGTGAATGATTGGAAAGAATGGTTGCTCAACTTGTTTCAGGCTCTTTCAGTACCTACTGGGGAAGCCATCTCTCTTTTTCCTTCTTGCCGTCTCCCTGAATCACAATGCCCAAATTGCGTCCTGCTGGAGAAACATAGATTCAAAGATAGCCTTACATGAATTGAACAGTAAAATGCCAAGTTGTCCTCACATGGCCCAGTGGCCCCATCACCTCTTCAAGTAGCTTACTCCCCAGAGAACTTAGTGGCATCACAGCCTAGAGAGAAGGGTTGGCTTCATATTTCTCTAGAGGCTCCAAAGTAGAGAACTCTGAATTTGTGATGTGGAGGAGAGGTTGGCACAGCAACAACCCAAGGACATCCAGTTGGGACTCGGCATCTAACTTATGCCTGATGATGTTGCACCTGGGTCATAATTCCATCTGCGTTCTAGTTTCCTTGAACATTTCACGCCCTTGGGCCCACAGTCATTGTGCCCCGTGCTGCTCGGGCAGGGAGGGTGGGAAAGGCAGGGAGTGGTGCTGGGAGAAGCATCCTGGCTAGACTTACCTGTATATTCTCTCCTGGGAGTGGATTTTAGTCTAAAGCAATGGTTCTCAACTGGGAGTGATTTCTCCTCCCCCAACCAGGATATTAGGCAGTGTCTGAGACATTTTTGCTTGTCGCAACTGAGGAAGAGGGTGTTATTGGCATCTAGTGGGTAGAGGCAGGGATAAGGCCAAACATCCTACAGTGCACAAGACAGTCCTCCAACAATAAAGACTTACTCAGTCCAAAATGTCAATAGTGCCTAGGTTGAGAGTACTGATCTAAAGGCTTCTCAAGAATTCAGGCTTGGGGGATTTTGTAGCCTTATCGGCAGATTTTATACCTCCCGAAAATCTTGTGGCCTTGTCTACTCTAGTGTTAATAAGTTTTAAAATTATTAGCTGCTTCCCTCTCTCTGATTCCATGTCACCTCTCCCCTTTCTCGGTTCCTCATGTAATTGTTATTTTGAGCCATGTCCTCCTGAGCCTATGACCAACCTTGTTAACCCCACTAATCCAGTGGTGAGCCGTCAAGCTGAGTTTTACCATCCTTTCCAGAGCCTCCTGTCAGACCATGGAGGGACAGGCCCCAGTCGAGTATATATGACCCTTTTGCTGGGATGAAAACTCCAGGCCAGCGGCAGCTTATTACTCTCCAGGAGCAGGTGAAGCTGGGCATCGTCAACGTGGATGAGGCTGTGCTCCACTTCAAAGAGTGGCAGCTCAACCAGAAGAAGCGGTCTGAGTCTTTTCGCTTCCAGCAGGTAACTGACTCTGGATGGAATCTGTTTCATGTCTGTTTCTCCACTAGATAGTAGTGGGGGGCTGGGTCCGCAGCTATCTTGTGTGTGGCTGTAACTGAGCACTTGTGGCTCGGCCTGTGAATGTTTATATGAGTGTCATGGTGAGTCAGTGTGTATGTGTATCTGTCACCTGTAGTCTGTAACCATACAGCTCCCTGCCTGAGAGCTAGATGGCTTTTCTGGTTATTAAGAATCTAGAGATCAGGAATAAGCACTCAACTGTAAACCCCAATTCTATGGCATTTTTCTTTTTAGTCCCTCTCTCTACTCCTAGTGCTAGGACATCCACAGAACTATCACACTTTAGAGCATAAAGAGAACTTGGAAAGTTCCCAAGAAATATAATTCAATGAACAAAATAAGTCATAGATATGAAACCACCCAAGTTAACACACGCACGCATGCACACACACACACCTCTTTCAAAGTTTCTCTACCGTTTCCTGGACCAAGCTCAGTCTCTCAGCTACAATCACAACCCAACCAACCTTTTCAGTCTCCTGGCCTCCTGTAGCTCCCTCCTGTGAACCTTCTGGATGTCTGAATGTTAGTCCCCAGGGCGTTTTCCCTAGAATGCTCAGGCACTTCCTTGGAGGTAGTCGTTTGTTAACTAAAATGGCAACAAATTTTGACCTTCACATGTCTAGTCAATATTTATTAAATGACTATAATAGACCAGACTGCAGGATTACAGAAAGGTACAAGACCTGGTCTCTTGTCCTTCAAGACTCACAGTACCTCTGAAGAGAACACACATGTTCATGTACATGCACACATACACACACTCACAGCAAGACAACCATAGCCCAGTGCCAGCTGGCATGGGCAGTCACTAAGGACTAGAACAGTCTTGGGAGGCGTTAGGAAGAAGGTGGTCTTGACCCAGGCCTGGAACAGACTCATGGAGAGGAATCAATGTCCCTGAAGGTCAGAGGAATGTTGTGAGAACACAATCTCAGAGGCAGGAATGTGTGTGGAGTATTAGTGAACAGGTAACAAACTGTCTTGACCAAGGGCTGTCCAAGGAGGAGGGCAGTGGGTTATAAAGCTGGGAGGAATCTGGGAACCAATGGGGAGGGGAGACACTTTGTTTTTTTCTTCAGGCACAACTTCTAAGAGTACTTGGATTTCTCTGGGGGCCAATTGCAAATGTACTCAGCCTCATTTGCATGTTGGAGATGTTATTGCAATACAATGTATCTTGCAAACAGCAGAAAATCAGAAAGAAATTCTAATGCCTAGAGGGTATAATTTTGATGCATACTTTAAAAACAAACAAATTTTTTTCCAGGAAAATCTTAAACGGCTAAGAGATAGCATCACCCGAAGACAAAGAGAGAAGCAAAAATCAGGAAAGCAGACAGGTATATGGCTTCCTGGGGGTGCTGCATCGTGGGGGACTTGTCTGTGTTCTCTTATCCTTGACTCTCCATCTGCTGGGGACAACTGCAGACTGCTCGTCTAGCACCTATCACCCTGTTTATATATCTGGGTCCCCCACTAGACTGTGAGGTCCTTTTGGGCAATGGCTCTATCTTATTAATTCTATGTGTCTAGTACCTGTTACATAAGACATATCGGCAAATGAATGAATGAATGAATGGCTTGAACTCTGCATCCCTCTACCTTCCCAGTTAAAGAGGGGATGCTAGTGCTTTTCCCTCAGGCACCTGACTTTCCTTTTGGTATTTAAGAAGATGTGTTTTTGAGTGAAAGGAGAAAATGCCACTTACATAGTATCTATTTCTAAAGCAAGCAGGGAACTAGATAATTTGGTGTCAAAACCACACACTGCTTCAGAAGCCCAGGACCCAGGTATAACAGGGCTCCTGCCCTGTATAGTGGGGGTCCATTAGCAGGACCATGAGTTCCAGTTGTGCACAATGGGGATCAGGCCCCTCTGCTCTCCTTGACCCATTCTCCGCCAGGTGCCACCCATGTGATACCACCACCCCTGAGCAAGGAGTGGGCATTTGTCCACACTGTATATTCCTCCTGAGAACCTCTGGCGTGGTGGGTCTCTATGGTTTATGCTAGCCAGCCTTATACCAAGAGGGGCTAGCAAAAAGAGCTTTCGGAGGCTCTCAGATCTTGAATGGATCCCCATTACATCAAGAACTGAGGTTGTGCATAACTTCCACAGTCTGTCTCCAGCTGCCATTAACAGCCCGACTTCCTATGAACCTGGTCGGGCTGATAACACCATCTTCCCGCCACAGGTCCCTTGCTCATGCCTCTTCCTTTTCACCTGTGTGAAAACTACTGGGCTGTAAGATTCATCCTGGCAGCCCCTTCTCAGTGGAGCCTTCCTGGACCACTCCAGGCCATTTTGTTCCTTTCTCATCTGAGCGTCTGTAGAACTATTATCCCTCCCATTCCATGACACTTCTCTTTTGCTGCCTCTGATTGCTATTACTTTATTCTTTCGTTCAAACCATCGGCAATTCCCAGAGGTTCTGCTTCTAAAATGCATCTTAAATCTGATCACTTATGACCATCTTCCACGCTGCAGCTGCAGCCAAGCTGCCCTTGTCTTTTCCTGGATTAAGGCAGGAGCCTCTTCATTTGTCTCTCATGTTCGCTCTTCGTTCTTACTCCTCGATAGTTAATTCTACAAACTGCAGCCAAAGACCCTTTAAAAGTAAACAATCGGATCTTGCCACTCACTTGCTCAAAACTCTCTTAGGGGCTCTTGGCCCACCCAGAGGAAAATCACATTCCTCGCTGTGGCCTACAAGGTCCTATGTGATCTGACCCCTGAGCTCATCCCCACTTCCCCCCAACCCTGCGCTCTAGTCTCAGTGGACTCATTTTGGTTGCTCTGTCTAGCCAAGAGCATTCTCCCCAGGGCCTTTGGACTTGCTGCGCCCCTTCTCCGTCTTCTCCCAGATCTTTACTGGCTGGCTCTTTTTTATCCTTCAGATCGCGGCTGTAAGTTCTCCTCTTCAGGGAGGCCTTTTCTGCCATTCTCTCCAAAGTAGCCCTCCTCCACCCGCTTGCTGTGCTGCTGGTTACCCTTTCTTTTCACACTCTGGATTTTTCCTGTGTTTCTGCTCTCATGATTATTTTCCACCCCAAGCTTCCCACCTATTGCAAGCTCTGTGAGGGCAATAACTTGTCTGTTTGGGGTTCTACCGAATCCCCTGTTTGTAGCATAAATGCAGCTCAAGAAATCTTTGTTGGAATGGTTGATTTCGGTAAAATGTTTGATGACACCATTCATTCATTCCACAAATACTTAGTGAGCACCGGGCACTCTACCAAATACAGAGACCCAGAAGACACAATCTTCACCATCTTGTAGCTTATGAGTTAGTCTTTTATTTGTGTAGGTCTGGTTTTCCCAGCTACAGCCTCTCCCACAATGCCTAGCACAGTGTTTTGAATATAGTACTAGCCTAGTGAATACTAATGATTTTGACTGTTTGGGAGATGAGGAATAAAGAGGTTTACCCATGGCAGAGGGTCAGAGAGGTCATCCTAAGATGTCTGCTTAACTGACTAGATTTTAAATATATACTGCCACTAGCCGAGCTCACACTTCTTTGCCCTCCAGGTTGAGAGGAAGAGAAAGGAGAGAAGGCAGAAAACCTGGTTCAAGATCTGCTCAGTCATCTCAGATCAGACAATCGGGCTCTAGATGGTGAAAGGCCTGAGGAGCTTTTTAAAACTAGAGTACATGAACCCAAAGTTAGAAGCCTTGATAAAATGAAATATTTCAAGCTTTTAAATATGCAGCATAAGGAAAGTTGTCGTTTGGTGGTGCATGCAGTATTCGAAGGCTGGGGAGTTACAGTGTTGGAGTCACATGTACTCAATAGTCTGGACTTCAGAACCAAGCCTACCAGCATCATCAGACCTGTACCACCCACCAGCTCCACCTGGTGCCACTGGAAATATTGAAGCAAGACAGACACGCATGCGAAGGAGTAGAGGGGTATAGGCATGGGCCCTGGGGTTGGGGTCAAGTTCCTGCCCCTGCTCACCCCTAACTAGCTGGGAGCCAGGGGCAAGATACTTCACCAGGCTGATCCTCAGTCCTCATCTACAAAATGGCACAAATAACAGAAGTCACCCCATTGGGGTTACTGTGAGGATCGAACAAGTCAGGGTCTAACCAGGGCCTAGCACAGCGCGTGGCACATGTCAACGCTTGACAAACTGCCTGCACGCCGGCTGGTATTCTCAGGCAGAACCTTCCAGGGAGAGTGTGGTGGGCTGGGACTCACCATCCAGGAATCAGGGTTTCGAAACATAATACAGAGGTCATCCAAGGCTAATAAGTCTCCGAATAAGTGACCCCTCCAGTGGCTGTAGTCTAAATTAGAATGTTCAATGTTTAAATTTTCCCAGAGGAGTGTAGTCTAAGGCCCTCCCTTCCCTGCCGCCCTGCTCCTCAAGGACCAGACCCTCTGACTAAGAATTTTTCTGGGGGGATGGGGAAGGGGAGTTAAGTAGTCTTACTTTTTATATCAGGGGCTTTCATTAATGTCATAACTATTAAAAGATTAAACTTTATGAAATTTGACACTGAATAAGAATAGCTGTGAACCACAAACAGTCCACATGGGGAGAATGTTCTATCCATTAGCCCCAAGACTCCCCCTTCATTTTGTTTTTTCATTATGGCAATACATATATAACATAAAATTTACCGTTGAACCTAAACATACAATTCGGAGGCATTAAATACATTCACACTATTGTGCAGCCTTTGCCACTATCCATTTCTAGAACTTTTTCCTCCCTGAAAGGATTTGAGAGCAAGTAGCTGATAGGGAGGTAACCCTGGCGGTAGGGATGGGGAAGTGAGAGAGGGAAGGAAAGGTGGTGAGCAAAGTGCACCTGCTGACTGGAGATCCCTGCAGTCTCTGGGAGTCGATGGAGAACAGTTATTCCTCTTGAGAGATACGAGAGCTGGGGCATTTAGACACCAGCTCCCATGTCCGTGGTTGAGGTCTGCCAGGGGAGGGACGTTGGAAGCCTCGGGCAGTTGGAAGGTGGAGCCTGTACTAGACGTAAGGCCCAAGGGCTTAAGAGCATCTGCCAAACAATTATGGTTGAGTATATGTGGTCTGTTAGTTAACTCTATAAAACTCAATTATGTATTTAGTGACATACTAAATGGTAATTGCCTATTCTGGAGATTTTTTTTTTTTTTTTTACACTGAGGTGCTTCAGTGCTGCTGTATGCATGCATGTGGGGGTAGGGGATTGGAATTAAAGGTGGGGTGGGAGATGGGGGAGAGATTAGGATTGAGACAGGGTTTGCTTCAACCATCCCAGCTTCTTTAAAAAAAAATCTATTTTCTACATTGAGCTTCTGTTTTGACTAGAGGAAAGAATTCTACATCACAGACGACAAAAAGAAAAAAAAAACATTTGAAAACCACTGGTGCACAATAACATTGATCTATAGGAAAGTTAAGATTGATGGATGGCATTTTTGCTTAAAGGGTCTTTTCCAGAAATGGAACCCACTCTAAACACAAGGGCTGCCTCCGTTCATTTAGAAACCTCGTTTGCCTTATTAGAAAAGAAAAACAATGTTCATTTCTCTTTCATTTGGGTTAGCGCATCAGGGATAATTAAAAAGTAAGAATCTGTTCATTATAACTTGCCAGTCTTTTTTCAGCCCTAGGGAGCTGTTTTGCACTCACTGGGATGGTGCAGAGTGTTGACGTGTAGGAAATCAGAAGAGGGCTGATGTGACTTGTTGAACACTCCAGCCCCACAGAGAAGACAATCAATGTTTATGTTCTGGGTGTGTCTGTGGCCAGTCCTGGGCAGGACCAAGAGCAGCAAGCTGGGTCCCAGAAAAACTGGGTTCTAACCCTCGCTGTGTCACTGAATCACATTATAAACCAGGACAATTCCTTGAACCACTCTGTGCCTCGGTTTCCTCATCTGTGGTTACACCTGACTTATTTACTTAATGAAGAAGTAGTGAAGTTCAAAGGAGGTATAAATAACACATGTGAGTGCACTTTGGGAAAAGTCCTATGCATCTAATGCAGAAAATTATTTCTGTCATTGTTCCTTTATTCAAAGACCATCAAGGTTTTGTAGACATTTAGACTGGCTCTACTTGATTTTTTGAACTTTTGACCCCCATTCTTTTCATGTGTATTTTACTTTTCTTCCTCCTAGAACTGAGAGTAGAAAATTACCTCATTGAAGTGAATTAAGCAAATGGGAACCTTCTTTCAAAAGATTGTTGTTAAAAAGCTAAGTCAAAGTGGAGGGAGAAAAAGGCATGATGGCTGTGAAACTGTGGAGTTTCATTGCTGTGAGACGCAGGCTCCCGCCCATGTGCAGGTACAGACAGCGAGTCTTTGCCCAAGTAGTTCCCAGCTTGGGTGGGTGTCTCCACTGCTTAATTGTAACCAAGAGAGCCCAAGGGCATGAGAAAGATCTGTTACACAGAGACCAAAGGAGCTAGTTTAGTACCAGGACCACACACTACACTTGGAACTGGAATCTCTAGAATGAGGAGAGCTTGTGGCTATACAAACCAACAATCCACCCTTTTAATAGTCTCTGTGCAAAATGTTTATCGTAGACTCGGTTTACCCTGTTCTGGGTTTTTCTCTTGTACTGTTCTATCTTATCCATATACCCTTATCAGTGGACTTCTGGCTTTGGCTGAGCTACCTCTGCCCCTGGACTCCCTGAACTTCCTGCCACACCCATTGCATTGAAGAGGAGAGGTAGAGGAGGAAGTAATACCTTGAAGATAAGGGTGCACATCTCCAGTAGTATACCTGAGCTTACTATTGAACGTCCTGCCTTGAGGCAGCTCAGGAAGCCCTGTGACAGCAGCTCACCTGGCTTTTATACTTCCCTGGCGAGAAAACTGGTGTAGGCGCCCACAGATATTTTATTCTGCTCATGAGCAGATGTTGTTCTCTGTGTATAGAACCCAGGGGTGGAAGTCTAGGGAGGAATAAAGACCAACCACTGGACAGGACTGAGCCGGTAAAGAAATCAGGTTAAGGCTTTATAGGGCAAAGGAATAATCTATCTTTCTGAACCTGTGGGATCCAAAACCACCAATCAGCCTTACAAGTCACAGAATCTTTCACAGGCCTTGAACACCTTCTTTCATCAACTCTCTGGGTATTGCTGTCAGTTGTGGACCATCTGACCATCATCCATCAATTATTAAGGGACTGAGAGGCAGTGTGAGTAGTGGTGAAGAGCCTGGACTTTGGAACTTGGGTTCAAACCCTAGCTGTCTCACTTACCAGCCTCATGACAGGTGCACGCCACTGCACTTCTCTGTACCTTAGTTTCTGTTGGGAATGATGACAATAGTATTTATTTCATGAAAGTTGGGATGTTTCAAGAAGCTAAAATTATGACCGCTCTTAGAATTCTGCATGGGAAAACCTGTTATTAGGATCAATGACATTCATAATCCTCTCCTCAGAAAGGGAAGTAATTCAGAGAGGTTGACAGAATGACCCAAGTTTCCCAGCTGGGGAGTGGCAGAGCCGCCTCAAACCTTTCCCTAATCAAACCGTTCTTTTCACTGCCTGATAAGGACACATTTTTTTCTCTGCTCTTTCTCGCATTCCTCTACCCCTCCCTTTTGTCACCCAATGATTGTCACACAGGATTCTGTGGACTTTCATTGCTGAATTGGGCAGGACACCCATTATATTCTCCCTCCTCTTCCCCTCCTCTTTCCTCTCCCCTCCCCTCCCCTCTAGACACCTTCCAGGTTCAGGTGAGAGCAGCCACGCAGCTTGGTAAATGGCAGCATGGTGCCTTGAAGTTTATCCCTTTTTCCTCTGATTCCAGACTTGGAGATCACCGTCCCAATTCGGCACTCACAGCACCTGCCTGGGAAAGTAGAGTTTGGAGTCTATGAGAGTGGCCCCAGGAAGAGCGTCTTCCCCCCCAGGACAGAGCTGAGACGAGGAGACTGGAAGACAGACAGTACCTCCAGCACAGCAAGTGAGCAGGCTGACTGGGGAGTACCTTCACAGCTGGACTCCAGCTGTTTCAGGCCTTGGGAACGTGCTCTGTTATGAGCCCAGCAGATCTCAATTGGAGCCTGATCTGGGTTTGGGGCTGGGAGTGTGTAAGAAATGGGGGCATTTAACCTGTGAGTTTTGGACCAAAGATCCACTACACAAATATCTTCTGAAGCCAGATTGCATGATAATTATTACTATATCCCTTTTATACATAGAAAAACATAATAATAATACTAGTTAACACTTATTGAGCATTTACAACATGCTAAGCCTCTTCCATAGATTATCTGCTTTAATTCTCACAATGATTCTATGGGAGAAGTACTGTCACCTCTGTTTACCAAGGAGAAGACTGGAGGCTAAGTGCCTTGCCCTTGGTTAAAGAGCTAATAAATGGTAGAGCTGGAATTTGAACTCATGCTGAAGGACTGACTGGATCCAGAGCTAAGACTCTTAACACTATTATTCTTTTTGCTTCCTCCTCTGCGGTAAGGAGAGGGCACAAAGTCAAAAACATTAGAAAACAATAGACTCAAATTTGAGAATTCCAACTTTATAGGCTGAGGATTTAATTAGCAAATGTCTTCCTTTTGGCTTGAAAGCTTGAATAGCAGTCTGATTGCAGCAGACAATATGCGCTGATGTGTAGGCAGAGGCTTTGTTTCAGTATCCTAGGCGGTGTTAGCTGACTTCACCCTCATAGATCGAGTTTCCTTTCTTTCATACATTTTAGTGTTATCAAAACAGTAAGGAGTACAATAAAAGAGCAAGAGACAAGCTGAATTTCAGGAACTCCTTAAATGTCAGGTAGAGAAACCCAAAATGGATGTTGGAACAGGAAGATCACCGAACCCAAGGGTTCCTGATCTTTTCTGTGTCACAAACCCCTTTGAGAATCTGATACATACTATGGATGCAGTTCCCAGAATAATGCATGTGCATGTGTGTGTACACACCCACATGTATACACAGTATTGCCTCTGAACTAGTCTCCCTCCTTACTTTATAGATGGAGTATTTGTAACCCAGAAGGAGAAGGAGTTTTGCCCAAGGTCACACAGCCAGCCAGTGACAAAATGAGAGTAGAACCCAGCTCTTCTCAGGTTACCTTTCCTGCCACTATTACCTGTCCAAACAGACCCAAAGCATATCCCACAGTCACATGGGAAGTCTAGATGAACAGAAGAGAAAACTTTCCTTTATATTATGGAGTGATAATGTGTATTCAAACCCCCCTTGAAGCAATTTAGAGAATTCTGACAAGTTCAGAAATGGGAGATTTTTTTAGTGTGATCACAAATAACGAAGGAAGCAAGAGGAGCAGGTAAGTCATCAGCCTGGAGAGAGGAGAAAGCCAGAGTAGCTGAACCTGGGAACCAAGGTTCAAAGCCAAATGCTGAGGGTTAAAGAGTTAAGAACACGGAGGAAGGGACAATGGGAGCTGATGGGTGTGAATTTCCAGGGTCCTTGAGCCAGTGCCTGGATGGTTTTTTGCTGCTTCCCAGTGGATAACCTTCAGCACAAGGCTGGTTCATTGTAAGGGAATGGGATGAACAATGGCGAATGATGTGGGAGGCTCAGCTCTGCCAGGATGGGAGCCAGTGGGCAGGAGGGGTTAATTCCATTTAGAGGAAGGATTTCAATAATGTTTGTCCTGAGCACTAGAGACTGAGGAGGTTTTACACTTGTGGATAGGAACGGCGAGAAAAGGACGTTCTGGCAGAGTGAACAGTGTTATGTGTGGGTAACTGAGTAGAAAGAGACAGGGTCACATTCCTTACTAAACAAACTCTGAATCCCCTTGTTTCTGGAAATATTTTGACACATTATTTTAAATTTAAAAACATGCCCCTGAGAAATAATCTAAACTTATATTCTCAACCTGCTCTATTTAAGCGAACATCTAAATTAGGTCAAAGCTAATGTCATAATGAAGTCAAAACTAAGACTATTTACCTATAAACTAATATGGTATAGAGCTATTTTAAGTAGAAATTCAGCAAACTTAAGATCTGGCAATATTGTTAGTGGCAATACTGGTAAATTAAACTTAAAACATTCTTGTTTTAGTTGATTAACCGTTATTCTTTCTTCTTCATTGCTAGATCATTACATGCTTGAGCTTGTTCTAATGCTGTGCTGTCCAATATGATAGCCACTAGCCACATGTAACTATTTAAATTTAATTAAAACTAAATAAGATGTAAAATTTCGTTCCTCAGTTGTACTGGCCGTAATTCACACTAGCTCCCATATTGGGCAGCATACAATATTTCCAAAAAGTTCTATTGGATAGTTCCGTTCTGATGATACAGGTGATTAATTCGCAATTCAAAAGCCTTGAGTACCTAAACACACATGCGCAGTTCCTACCATGAGCATAAATTCTACTTTTAAATTCATGCTTTGCATTTTGTTTTGTGTAAAACGGACTTCTACATGTGTGATACAGACACAAGCCTGCTGTAATTCCTAAATAAGTAAAAACTTCAGCAACAAAATTTGTTTGCAGCTTTTAGAAGTAGCCCTGGACAAGTGAGAAATAGAAAATCTTTGCTTCCTTGTCTGTCAAATCAGAGCACTAACATGAGTTGGATTTTCAAAGAAATTAAATGCAATCATACTTTTAAAGCACATAACCTGTGGAAAGCCTTCAGTAAATAGTAGCTATAAAGCAAAATATGGTAGTAAAAAGGTGAACTATTTCATTTTACGCTGAAAGAAAAACCAACCTCTAATAAAATGGCATAAGACAGCAGCATTTTGCTGAAACTCATATACACAGCTTTTGTATTGTTTCTATCCACAAAAATAAGTAAATGCATTTATTTTACCCTGAGAGAATCTATGGTCCAGCTGATTTTGTTTGTACCTTTTAGGCAGTGCGAGTAACCGATCCAGCACCCGGAGCCTCCTCAGTGTGAGCAGCGGGATGGAGGGGGACAATGAGGTGAGAGCAAGAACCCTCACCTCCATCTTTCTACTCCTAGGGTTTGTTTTGTTGCAAGAAGTAGAAATTCAGGTGAAAGAAGCTAGACACAAAAGGCCACGTATTTATATGAAATGTCCAGAGTAAGTAGATCCGTGGAGACAGAAGGCAAATGGTAGTTCCCAGGGACTGGGGGACAGTGGGAAATGAGGAGTAACTGCTTATGGGGAAAATATTTCCTTTGGAGTGACAAAAATGATTCCGGACTAGAAAGAGGTAGTGATTGTACAACATTGTGAATGTGCTAATTGCCACTGAACTGTTTGCTTTATAATAGTGACATTTATGTTATGTGAATTTCTCCTCAGTAAAAAGAGGAAGGAAAGGAGGGAGAGAAATAGACATCTACCAGGCCAGTTAAGCCAAAAGAGGCATCTGCGAGAAGGAGCTGAACGAGTCTCAGGGAATCCAGGGACAGTGACCACCTCCTGGGGCCTGGATCAGAAGTGGCGAGGCATGCCAGAGCCGAGGCCACTGCCCTGTGCTTTTTGGGGCCACACCCTCTTTTGTCTCTGCTTCTCTGGGCATATTTGCTTTTTTCTTTCAAAGTTCCCTGGCCTTTTCAGATCCTAGGTGATGCTGACTCTTGTGTCCCATAGACCATGCTTCGAGTCGCAAGGACCATTAATGATAATTTGGGCCTGATTGTCTCCTCAGTGGCTCTGGGAGCCAATGCAAAGCTGTTCTGGTGTTGCTGGGTTGATTCTGTTTGTGAATAACCTTTAACCAAATCTTGAGGAGGCATGAAGGGTTTTGGGGATAGCGGGGTCTAGCCATGCTGGTCGCTTGATGTAATTTTCACCTTTCCTTCTCATCTTTTTTGTTGTAGGATAATGAAGTCCCCGAAGTTACCAGAAGTCGGAGTCCAGGCCCCCCACAAGTGGATGGAACACTCACCCTGCCCATTGAGAGGCCCCCCAGGGTGCCTCCAAGGGCTGCCTCACAGAGGTAACATTAGAACTGATAGCAAAGTTTTTACTCACTCTCTGAATTCCATGGAGGGAGTAGAATTTGGGGATATCTAAGATGACCTAAGAATGAATGCAGAGCTAACTGAAAAGCCTTTTTTTTTTTTTTTGACATGTTTCAGTGTGAACTCTTCATTAATTTAAGTAATGCTTTTATTTAGGTGCATACATTTTCAATAGCAAATGTAATATTTTATCAATGAAATACATTGGTAAACATCAACTGTTTGAATAATTTTTATCTGTTTGGTTAGAATTCAGCAACCTAATAACTAATTTCCTTGGCTGTATTGTGGGGACAGTGCCTTCTGGGAGCCAGGAAGCTAGAAGGAATTGGGAATGAAAATAAAGGCGAGAGGCAGCATGGGATGGTAGTAGGGAGCATGGCTGTAGTGCCACAGTACCTATGGACAAGCCTCTGGCAGTCACTTGTGAACTTGGGTGAAATATCCAACATTTATGCGCCTCAGTTGAGTCTAACTCCATTCCTGCCTCCCTTGCAGCTCCCACATCCAGAGTGTCTCCAGGCTCTGTCCACTCAGCTGCCCTTTCAGCTCTCAGATCCACCCCTTTCTCTTCATCTGCCAGTACCTAAGTTCATCCATGTAGACTTATGTTTACCTCCTGCCTCTAGTCAATCCCTCTTCCACAATACAACTGTAGTGTACTTCCCAGAACAGAAATAGCTGATGATGTCACTTCCTGGCATAAAAGTCTTCAAATTTAATTCTGTATTTTTTAGCCAGCTCTGGTTCCATCTAACCTCAAGTCCCACCCCTCTCCTGTATTCACTGATGCTCCACCCCTTAAGAATTCCCAATGAGCTGTGCTATTTTTTACTGGGTCTTTGCCTGATCTGTTCCGTTTGCCTGAAATGCTGTCTTTCTATTCCCTTTCAATCTCTGCCTAGAAAATTCCTACACGTCTTTTAGGACTCAGTCCAAACATCACTTCTTCTCTTGAAGCCTTCCCTGATGTTCCTGTGCAAGATGAACGTGATCTCAAACACCTCTGTTATAATTCATTCTACATTGTAGCCCTATTTTACGTATCTATCTCCTGAAGTGGATGGTGACTCGAGAGAATACAAACTGTTTTTGATTAAAAAAATTGTTTTCTACTCTCCTGAGTACCTAGCACAGTAACTGGAACATACTAGAAATTTAATAAATATTGATATTCACCATGTAAACGAATGAATGGATAGACAGATTTGGTGCTTGGGTTGCACTGCCGATCTCCTGAACAGCCATCAAGTTATCTACCACCGTGCAGCTGGGTTACAGATGAGTAGAAAGAGGCTTCATACTCCCACGTGTTGTAAGTTCCCAGTATATTTCAAAGTCAGGGAAGGCAGATGGCAGCAAGAAGAGCAGCAGATGCATTATATCTTTGCATGAAATTTCCCTTGCTCCTTAGCCTCTATAGAATGGGCAGTTGACAGTGTCATCCTCTTCATAGGTAAGGTCCTGTTAGTTGACAAAATTTTAAAAATGCCCAATTCATGCTGAGCCATTGCCCCTTTGCTTTTGAACTTATCTTGGCATTTACTGGTGATTTGCCAATCACTAACAATCTATGCACTCCCCCTTTAAGGCAGAGCCTAGGTACTCCATGCTTTTGGAGTCGTCCTGCAGGTCCAGGGTTAATCCTTCAGCTTCTTACTTGTAAAGAGGTCTGTCAAAGTATCTAGAAGGCGCTGAAGTGGCCAGGGAAGGGGGGACGCGGGACTTGGAAACCAAGACTATTTACTAACTAATAGGGAAACTTAAGAATATTTTTAACAATGTATGACTGTACAAAAGCTTACCAGCTAAACAAGAGCCCTGTTTTAAAAGAACATTAACCAACATCAGGATTGCTGGGTTCTTGAACCAAACTTCACCAGCAAGACCTCACTCTCAACAGAGAGAAGAAAGCAGCCAGTGCCCATGTATCTGTGGACGATTGTGTCTCTAGCTTCAGCTTCCCAGTGTCCTGGAGAGGCTGTCTCCCCACAGGCCACCCCTTGATTCTGATTTAATACCTTTTACTTCAAAGGTTCTGAGATGTCTATAATCAAAAATTCATTTCTCTGAGATTGGACTTTCAATCTATAGCTGGGGTCATTGATCAGAATGAAATCTAGGGATGGTTGGTTGGTTTGTTGACTCACTGGGGCAGCAGAGGGAGGAAGAGGGACCAGGAGGCCCCTCTTTGTGGTAGAAGATAAAATGTCAGGTTCATGAGGCATCAGTAGGAAAAAGATCTAAGAATAGATCTTTAGTTATATTAATAAAATTATTAGCTTACTTCTTGAGTGCCTACTCTAAGCCAGAAACTGTGCTACCCACTTTCCAATCATTATCTTTAAGCCTCACACAGTACTCCAAAGTAGGTATTATCTCTGTTTGATAGGTTCAGAGAAGTTGAACTTGTCCTTCAGACATGTTATATGTTCCCATATGACTTCCCTCTTCAAAACATTCAGTACAGTTTACTGATTTTCCCCATTGTCTGTTTCATCCATTACATTCTCAGCACCTTAAGGGTATGATCTATGCTCATTTTACTTGCTATATCATCTCACACTCAGGAGTAGAGACATAATAGGTAAATGTTTGTTAACCTGTTACAGAAAGAAAGGAAGGAAAGAAGAAATGAGTGGAATCACCTGGGTGTCCTTTAGCTTTCTTTTGTAAGCCACAGTTCATAGGACAGATGGGGAGATGGAAGGAGACTGTCCATTTGTTTTCTCTGGGTAAAATGACAACCACATCAAACCATCTGCACCCAGGGGCCACAGCAGGACCTCCTGAGGATGTCTGCGGTTATTCTTTCCTGCTTCTTTCTTCCTCTCTTGTTCCTGAGACAGCCTCTTTTCCCAACTCTTTTGTCATTTCCTTGATCTGCACAAAACTTACATTTAAGAGACATTTAGTAAATATTTACTTACTGATTCATTTAATCTTCAAGTACGCAACTCCAGGATAGCACAATTCAATTGCAGCACTTGACAAAGCTCTCTTTCTTGACTTATTGACTTGCTTCCAAGAGAATTAATATTGGTTTTACAGCACACATGTGGAAATAGCCCCTGCAATCATTGAACCTATCTGTAAATAACCTCACCCAAATTTATCTGGAGTGTAATTTAGGATTACTCAAAAACCATCCAGAATAACGTGGTGGGGGGCTTCTAAGAATGCAAATGTGAAGTTGGGATAACACACTTGGTGATCTCATGAGTAATACTTGTAAGAAACAGACCAGAAATTCTCAATTCCTCTCTCAAGGGACCTCCCTACTACAGTGTGTCTACTGCCGGGCTGTATATTTGAATCACGGGTGTTTTAAAATATAGGTTTTATCATTATTCAGGTATGGCAAGGTCACAGATCAGGAGATGACCTCCGTTAAAAGATAGTTTGTTATAATCATAGAGGAGGGGGCATATTATGCCATGGGAGTGGGGATGGGCACATGGGGGAGCACCAGGTTTAGTCAGGAGGAAGAGGAGGGGAAAACGTGGGGGGAAACCTTTACTGTGGTTTCTACAGGAAGGAATGAATGAGGCAGGATTAGCAGATTTAGGATTGGCTGGCTTGAATAATTTTAGCAGGCCTAGAGCAAAGGGGCTATCTCTAAGTGTCTGGGACCTGCCCCTTAGGGTAGGGAGATAGTGTCTCACTCCACCCCCCCCCCCCACCCCTTGTGGGAGACCCCCATAAAGGAAGTAGTTGGGGTGTGGGCTCTGGATCTGTTGGTTTGCATATGAAAGGTGTGCTCACAGGCAAGTTGTTTCCTATCTCTAGAAATTAGTTTACCCTAGGAGGGGCAGTCCCTCCAGGATCAGTAAGGCCCCTGAAGTCAAAGCATCAGAAAATAAAAGACTTATTTCATACAAGTGGTTGGGAGAGGGACACTATTAAAAAGTTGGGATGCTTAAACCCAATTCTCTAGTGATTATAGTGGAATGGGTCTGGGATAGAGCCTGGGCACTGATGTTTTTCAAAGCTCGACTGGTAATTTCAAGGACTGTGAGCCACAGCTAGTTTGTGTGTGCCACTCGAATGTCCGTACGTGTGGCCGGTTTTATTAATTGCATAGTAGACCACGTTTACAACAAATCATGGATGCCTAGGAACTAGTTAATCCAATTCGTTTAAAAATATTTGCTTAATCTTTCATTTCAGGCCTCCAACCAGGGAGACCTTTCATCCTCCTCCACCTGTTCCACGCAGAGGTCGTTGACTCCACCTCCTAAAACCTGTCTACTTCAGGACGTTGAGACTTGCAGTTTTCAGCCTGTTAATGATGTCTTCGCGTTGTGATTTATGGCATGATTGCTGACCTTAAGACCCACTCTCATTGCTGATGTTGTTGCAGCCCTGCTGGTTTGGGCTTTCCTTGAAGAAGATATTATTAAGGCATGAAGAAGTGAAAAACTAAGGACTTTATCGACCATTACCAAGTATATTGAACCATATCCTGGTTTGCCAAAAGGGTAAAAACTTAATTGGAACACTTACCTCTAACCTGGCATGTCAGAAGCCTGAAAAGATTGATCGGAAATGTACTTTACAAGTGTTTTACTAAAATGTACTTATATTAGACCTTACTTATTTGCTAGCCAAGACTAATTTCTACAGGTGGTTGTGATTTAATATTTATAGTATTCAAGTAAGAAGACATATCCTAATTTTTAAATGATTCTTCAACTTCTCTGTTAGCAAGCCAGCACTTCATCTATATTAAAACTCATGAGCAGATGCCCAACTATAAGTAACAAAGTATGAAGACTGAGAGACTATAAACAGGAAATTGATGTTGAATCAAATTCAGGAGGGTATGTAAATGCCAGGGCTGGTCACATACAACAAAATGAAAAAGACTTTAGAGAGGGATTAGTTCTAACTCCTCTTAAGTAGAAGTCAAATTTGAGGTTCCACAGAAGTCCGGGACTAAGAGTATTCAGTTGGTTAGAGTAAGAGGCGGGTCTCGAATCCCACTGGTTCCAGGTCACCACGCTTTCCACCTCCAAATAGCCAAGCCCTCTCCCTCAGGAAATGCCCAGATGTAGATATTCGGTCAGTGACTATTGGCCTCCCAGAAGTTCCATTCTTCCATATCTCCCAGGTGTGGAACTACCATGTATTTTTTTTTTTTTTTTCCAGTTTGGGCTTTTACACTTCACTATGCTTTCAGAACAGTGGTGATGCCAAGCAACATCTATAAATGGTTGGAACCAAAAGCTTGGGGTGCTAGGGACCCCATTTACTGTTCTGTAGTTTTTATAGGTCTTAATTCTGGCTGTAAAGAGAGAAGAGAATCCTTGACATTTTCTGTGATACAGAGTCAGAAGAGGAAAGAAGAAGTTAAAATAGAAATAGTTATCTATTTCTTTATACACCTATTATTTCCACCAGGCTTGAGAAATCTGTGCAGAGAATTATAGAGCCTAAAGTACGTGATTAATTTTTATTTCCTAGCACATAAATCTACCTTCAAAACACAAGTCCTTAATTCAACGTTTAAACATACGGTAAAATTAGTATCAGACCTATTTCTTTAAAAAATATCAGAAACCTTGTGGTTTTCCAGGGAATTATTTTTCATCCCACACACATATATAAAAGCCACACTAATAATAATCCATTTAAATAGATTTATTGGGTCCTTTTCTAATGATTAAAGGTTCTTTTGCAATCTCATTCCTCAGTTCAGTGAACAAGGACTTTTATTGAACTTAATAGCTTCTGGGGTCTTAGGGTTCTTTCTTTCTTTCTTTCTTTCTTTTTTTTTTTTCTGACATAAAATACACTATTGGCCATGGCCATCAAGAGAGTGTTTGTGCAAATTGCCTGGCACATAGTATACATTCTGCAATGGTCCCTTTGCTCTCTTTGTCACTATTTGGGAGAAGAGGGTAATGTGAGATACAAGGAGAACAAGATATTATAATGTTGGTATGGTTGTCCTTCCTGTTATTTATAGACAGTCTCCATATTAAGCACATTTAATTTTGATAAAAGCTACACTTTTAAAATATTCAATCCTATAATCCCTGTTTTGGATGCCAAATTTATATTTTTGTACATTCTTTGATTGACAAGCATTTAGATCAATAACGTGGTAAAACCTACTGCCAGTCAATAGTGTTACATCTTTGTATGCACATCACTGTTTGTTCAATATTGGAATATCTTATTGCATCTTATTCTCATGTGAAAATAAGTGAAAAACATAAAATCAAAAGTGCTGATAAGAAACCTGAGCCTCATAAATGTGATACACTTGAGACATGGATGGAAATGATCAGGAGTGTCAAGACAAAAGTGACAAGTCTAAAACCCATACAAAGTGTTCACTCAACATCTAAAATGATTGAGTGTGTATAAAAGTAAAAGAAGAAAATAAAAAATTTTGAGTGAAACACTGGTACTGTGTTATCAAAGAGTGTCTCTAATGATGAGGTAAAATCCTTCATTCACAAGATACAGAACCACCATTATAACATAAGTTTATGCAACTTCCACATACCCAAATTAGTAGACATCTTTAGGAATATGTTACATAACAAAGCCATGGATTTCAATACAATAAGAATCAGAAACTAAATTGTAACAAAGTATCCAAAGAGACTATTAAAAAGTTTTCTATATGATGCTTTGGGAGACAGCAATGTTGTCACCATCCTTCCCTAAAATTCACACGCTGGCTCAATAGAAAGTAAAGTTATTAATCATATTCACTGGCATTACCTTTGCCTCTAACTGTACAAGGTACATTGTCCTACAGTTCCTAGGCCAGCACTGTTCCTTTATCTTACACGAAAACCTATGGACATATAACCCAACTATGTAAGCATCTAAGTATGAAGACTGAGAGGCTATGAACAGGAGGTTGGTGTTGCAATCAAATGATTTAACTGACATATTTATGTGAGTAATCTCTGATGCTTTGCCATAATTAGGTAAAATGATAATATGTAAATGACCTCAATGACTATCTTTCCAAGTCAAGCTAAATTACCTACCCTTGCTCCTACTCCTTTATCTTGCTTGATTATTAAAAAGGAAGGAGAGATCCTGGTTCATCCTTTATCACCTTAATAGCTGGAATTTTTAGATCTCTCTCTCATATGCTCTAGGAAGCAAGTTGGTTTTCTGTGCTCTTTCAAAGAATAAATATGTGGTTTTGTAGCTGTTTGGCTGAGGGAGCATTAGTAACGGATTTATTTCTAAGAAAGACAAGTGGCCAATTTAGATAACTCTAAAAGATTCATTCTAAAAATCAGTCCTCAATTTTTAGGAATCTGCTTTGGTTTTATAAATAGTTTTCGGTTCTTTTTCAGGAGAGTTATTAAGAATATAAAATGCATTCCTGATGGCCAGATCTATGTTCACCAGAGTGATGAAAGGAAGAGTAGGAAGTTGAAGGATGTGTTCTGAATTCTCAGGCACAACTCAGAGTTCATTTTCTCATAGAAACTGTAAAAAATTGGAGGTTCCAAGGCTAGCCTGCCAAAGCCCATTTAACCCATGATGTAGGAGAAAATGTCTTAACTAGCTACACAATAAAAATTAGAAATGGTGTAGGGAGAGAATATTGGCTTGAAAGTCAGGAAACCTGGATTTTATTCTGCTCTGCTATTGACTTGCTTAGTTTACATAGCTTGAAACAGGCTACCCCGGTCTGTTTCATCACCTGTGAAGTGGAGAGTTTTGCATTTAGTAAAACTCAACCTTGTAAGTCCAAGTCTAAGGCAAGGGGTGGGGAATTCCTCATTCCGAAGGAGCAAGAAGGCAGCCTTGCTGGAGTTACCACATAATTGGCAAAGGATCTTATCATATAGCAGCTGCTGTTCCTTGCCCTGTATCGTTGTTGTAACAGATCAGTCTTAGAAATGTGTGAGAAACAGTGAAATGGGAACCGTATAAAGAAATTAATAGCATTAGTTGCTCTTCAGTCTAAGAACCAAATGTTTTAGGTGATTGCTTTCTGAAGAAAGAGCTCAGACCAATTATATAGTTCTTTGGTGCCTAGAACAGTTCAGCTAGAACAGAAAAGGTGTAAGTGAAAGGTGGTAATAGCAATAGAAGAACCGCTCACTCAGAAGTAAATAACTAGCAAGACAAACATAAAAAATTAGAAAAAAGAAATAGAATTTCCAAGAAAAGGTACCTGAGGCTTGAAATCAGAAGATGTAGTGTCATCTATAGAACAATATTTTTGATGATCATGTTTATCGAGAATGAGAATAAAAGATTGAAATTGTTTTCTGTATCATTTACTGGTCATAAGTTCTATAACCAATTGAGTCTTATTAAAACTACCATAAGAAAGTGGCTATGTAGCCATTTGGAAGGGAGTGGTTCATTTCACTGACATTTTCTCCCCATATTTTTTGGTGTCAGGGAATGAGGTCATTAATATAGATAAGGAAACTGGTCAAATAATATACATCAATGTTTTTGACTCTCCAGTTTGGCAGAACAGCTCTGATTTTGCTGATGCCTCTGAGTCCTAACTGTTTTTGAGCTTTGAGGTCATCAGATACCAAGGATCTTTGAAACCACACCCCTTTTCTCTAATCAGTTACTTTATCTCCTATTCTTTTTTCCATATCTCCTGTCAATCAAACTATTATTACCTAAAGCCATTTATCATGATTATTTCCTAGTATCTACCAGAGTCCCTGGCACATAGTAGATGCTCAACAAACAGTTGTCGAATTAATGTCCTTACATGCTCCATTAAACTTTCCTACATATTCTACCAAAATCCGGTTTCCTCTTATCTCCTTACCCATTGTTCTTATTGCCTGTACAACATTTGCACAGTTGGTTACATTTTTTGCAGTTTTTTTTTGTACACCGTTATGCTACATATGTAATATTTCTTGATTTTAAGCCTGCATTCCCCAAATGAACACTTTATACTTTTTCTTATTTTCTTATTTTTCCCCTACCCCCAACCAATTGCCAACCCAGTGCTCCTCACAACGCCTAGCAAATGCTTACTGCCTTAAATCTGTGAGGCTAGCGATAGATGTTTAAGCAAGAAACTGCTCATCCATCTTAATTCAGCACTTAACTGCTTGTTCTTCAATTGCCCATCATCACTTGATTCAAAAGCAGTGATTATTCATTCACAGAGTATTTACTGAATTTCCACTATGAGCAAGTCACTGTGATAAGGTGCTCCAGGGGATATACAAAGATGTATAAGATGCCTCCTCTGATTTCTATAGCAATTATTGGTGCATGATTCATTCAGCAATTAATCATGTACTGCCTTGTGATATCTCTTAGACTAGCTAGAAAGTGTTCTTTAAATCCTGCTATGCTATTTGACTTTTCACTTACTATAGTCTTCATTCATTCATTCATTCTTCAAAGAGTTATTGAATGTCTATGATGTGATAAGCACTATTGCTGCAGCTGGGACAGATATAAAGATAAAGAAATGATAGTCTCTGCCCTCAAAAAAAGGTCAGATTGTAGTACAGAAAGGAAAAATAGGACTAGATGGTAATTATGACATAACTTGCCAAGTGCTGCTGGAATCCTGAAGAAAGAGACACTCAACTTCCTGAGGGCATCAGGCAAGGTTTCACCAAAGATGTGATAATTCAGTTAGGCCTGGAAAGGAGATATATAACAGTTGTCCATTTATTTGCATTCTAGGCAAAAGGAACATTGAGAGCAAAGGTACATAGGTATGAAAGAATATGATGTATTTGGGAAATATAGGGATGAAGTCACAGCATAGAAATCAGTGGGATATAGAGTTGGGAGATAAATTGGGATCTGATAGTGTAGGAACATGGTAACAACACCGTTCGTTAGCAAGGAACTATTTTCTTTTTCTGATTACGTTTGTAACACATGCTCATTGTAAAAAAATCAAATATTTATAGGCATGTACAAAGTAGAAAGCTAGCTAATGTTTTGTGTCATAATCTTTCAGATTGTTTCTATTGTAGACTAATATATTACCTTTTAAAATGGAACTATACTCTATTTTCAATTTTTTTTTTCATTTAAAAGCATCTGTTGTGTATCATTCCATTCCAGTACATACAGGGCTATTTCATTTTTTAAAATGGCTGTATTGATAGTAGTCCATTAGTAGTAAGAAAAACAGATTCTGGAACCTGACTGCTTGAGTTTGGTCTTTCACCAAGTTACTTAACCTCTCTGTGCTTCAGTTATCATATCTGTAAAATAAGTATACCAATAGTACCTGTCGCATAAGGTTTTTGTGAGGATTAAATGAGTCGATACCTATTAAGGGCTCAGAATAGTTCCTGGCAGATGAAATCTGAGCTGTGATTCCATGATTTATTTAAGCGATATTCAAAGAGTGTTTTAAGCAAGACAGTGATATCACCAGGTTTCTTTTTAAAAAGATCATTCTAGCACCCGTTGGGGAGAATAAACAGGGAGGGAAGACTGGTGGCAGGGATCCTGTTAGCAAACTGTTGCAATATATAGTGTGATGGAGATTGGAGATTGGCTGTTCCTGGCAGAGGAAAGAGGAAAAATAAACTCTTGACATTTCTATGAGACCCAATGCTGGAATTGTTGAGCGCTGATGGCCGAGAGATACAGACAATCCGACTACAAATTCGATTTTTGGTTTAGAGGACAGTGTAGATGTCACATATTTATTTGACAGATATATTTTGAGTTCCTACTATTGAGTTCCTACTGTTCTAGGCACAGGAAACATAGCAGTGAACAAGCTCTGCTAGGAGAGGAGCTTAGATTCTAGGTGTTTATTTCTGTGGACAGAAGACCGACACATAAAAAGCAAACAGATATATGAAAAAGAATTTCAACAAGATGGAATAGTAGGGGTCCAATAAATAGTCGTTGACTTTGAAACACTTATCCAACGCTGTAAGAGTGTAACGATCTCCTATGATGATTGTATGATCTCGTGATTCATTCACAGCCATAGACGAGGGCCTGGAAAGGGTTATTCGATTTGATCCCACAAGCTCGAAAGGTGGCAGGTCAGACTTCATTTCATAGCCTAGGAAAATAGGCCAGAAAAAGTTAAGCGTTTGGCTAAGGTCACAGTTCTGAGTGCCGGGACGTGGACTGGAGGTGCGGGTTTAGTCACCCACGCCACGGCCGAATCCGCGTGGCCGGGGCCCACGGGCGACCGTGCGGAGCGCGGGCTACCGGAGAGGGAGCGTCCAGGGCCGCGAGCCCGCGCTTCTCGGGCGGGGACCTCGGCGGCGGTTGCGGCCCCGCGTCGTAAGGCACTTCCGGCGCGTGCCGGGGTGGCTGGATGACGTGGCTGAGTCAGAGGAAGTGGCAGAGGAGGCGCTGGGGGCGGGGGAGGCGCGGAAGCGGGCGGTGACGGCGGCGGCGCCGAGGAGCCAGCAGCTGGGCCTGGGCCCCGTGCGTCTATCCGCGCCCCGTGGATGCGAATCGGCTGCGGCGGCGGCGGCGGCGGCGGCGGAGGAGGAGTCGGTGGGCGGGCGCCGGGCCGGTGGGAGCGCGGAGGATGAGGCCGCTGCCGTGTGTTCCCGGCGTGGCGGCGGCCGCCGCGCTGTTGCTGCTACTGCTGCCCCGGGCCCGGGCGGACGAGCACGAGCACACGGTGAGAGGTGTCGCGGGCCGACGCTGCCGCCCCGGGCCCGCTCCCCCGTACCCCCGCTCGCCGCTCGGGCAGGCCCAGCGCGGCCTGGAAAGCCCGGTGTCCGGGTTGAGCCCCACGGCCGTCCAAAGGCGCCTTCCGGTTAGGCCTGGCGGAGCAGGAACCCCGGGAGCTGGGAGGAGGCATTTCCGTGCGCTCCCGGACAGGAGGACTCCACGTCCGGAGTGCCTGGGCCTCCTTCCCCTGCCTGGAGCTAAATAGCGCCCCACCTCGGGTCTGGGGGCTCCGGGGACCAGGGCAGGATCGGGGTGAGGGTCTGGGCTCACTTCGCCGCAGGGGTGGGGGCCCCAGGTACCCAGGCTCGGGCTAGTGCCCCCGGGAAGAAGCTGTGCTCTGGCTACCGGGGGCTACGACACAGCGGAAGATGGATGCATCACGATTACCCGTCATACACCAACCAGGAAATATCTACCTCTTTATGGTCCTCACCGGCCTTTATTTTCCCCTCTTGCCCAAACCGGATCAAAACCTTGGCGTGGAGAGAACATTTATAGACTTGGGGTGAAGAGCAGTTTACACGTGTACATGCGCCTGCACGTACTTATTTCCAAGGCCTTGTGAAACTTTCTCCTCACCCTCTCCAGCCCTTAGGTGAGACTCCCATCCCAGTTGTCGCTAACTAGGGCCACTTCTGAAATGAGGAGTCTTGAATTTCCCAATTTAATTGTCTGCTGGGAACAGCCCCTTTTGCATTTATCCTGAAGTTTATTGGCTGTTTAATTGGTATGGATGTAAACGACTCTTGAAGTGACTCACTTAAGGCTGAAACTTGGTTTTCAGAATGGTAGGTTGTGAGCAAGACAGGAAAGTCATGTAAATTGAGAGATTACTTGGCCAGTAATTTTTTTATACCTTAACCCATTGATGATATGATCTTGCATTAGAGGTTGTGTGTACTAAATCTGAAAGATTTGAAGTAGTGGCGTTTCATTCTTGGTGAGGAATTGAAGCAATCGTCCTTATTTATTCAATGCACCGTACTTTAGGTTTTATTTATTGTAATTGTAATTTTGTAATTAATTGTAATTTATTGTAATTAACGAGACTTCTTGTATTTCTTGGGTTAGTTGGACTCTTATTTTAGCTAATAAAAGGTCTAAACTTTGGCTATTTTACCTTCAATCACAGCCAGAAACTTCTTAACCTGTATATATCTTTAGACCCACAAATCCCACATCAGTGACATGTTTTTGTGCTTTATTTGTGACTTTTCACCTTAAGATAATTGTGTTCTTAGGTTAAACAGTTAAAAACCATTTCCTGTTCTGTCAGGTAACTTGTCTCAAAAGGCAAAAACTGTTCATTTCTTTTGGGGGGGGGCATCTGAACAGTTTTTTTATTGCAACACTGGTTAATAAAATCTAATAAGTTTCAATTGTACAATTTAACAGTAAGACATATATATATATTGCATTGTGTGGTCACCACTCATAGTTAGATTTCTGTCACCACATTTTTAACCCCATTCCCCTGTCTACATCCCTCCTTCCCCGTCTCCCCTTACCCTCTGATAACCACCAGTCTGTTGTCCATGTCTGTGAGTCACTAAGAACTGATCATACCTAATAGGCGTCCTTTTAGTTATTAGTGTGGTTACTGATATGTTTCCACTTTTTTGAACACTTAAGGAAATTTACCATGTAAAACTTAGAACTCTCTTTAGTTTTACCATACAGGTCTATAAGCTTAAGAGTAGTATACTTTTGAGAAAAATCTTGTGTTTTATATAACCTGCTATAAATGGGGAAAACTATTAATTAAAATTTTACAAATTGGAAGTGTGTAAAGAGGCCTTAGATTAATTTACATGTTTAAAATGTAAATATGAATTTCACTGAAATGTTGCTGCCGGGAACATTTAAATTTTTTTATATCAATAATTGAATACAATTACAATTGAATACAAATACAATTGAGAATATATTACATGAGGTAATTCCTGGACTAAAAATTTAGAATTCATTTCATTCATATCTACTTTGAACTGCTCTCACTTAGTTACCTATTATTAATACCTATTATTAAAACCAAAAAGTTATAGAAATAATAGCATTAAGATATAAGTATAAAATTTAAATAAGTGTCAGTCATATATATTTTTGGCTATAAGCCAAACTATTTTATTTCTTCCAAATTTCTTGAAAATGTTTATTGAAAACTAGCCATTCACTCTAGCCAGATTAATAGTACTGAAATGCTATGGTCAAGTGGATTTTTTTCTCACCTAGAAGGCAGAAGTAGCCTATGAAAAGAGAATGATACTGAAGGAGGAGAAAAATTGCCAAGGAAAGGCTCCTGTGTAGTTGTTTAATAAATACTTGTGAAATTATTAAAGAACAATTTTCAAAAGTTTAAGTTTACCCTTTTCATTAACTTTCTGTGAACCCAGTTTCCAGATGTAAATAATAACAAAGTTTTTTTGTAGCAGTATGTGGGAGGCAGTGTTCTAAGTACATAGATTCATATTTTAAATACTTTAAGAACCTTGTGAGGTGGATAGGGATAGAGGTAGGATTCAAACTCAGGCAATCTGAATTAATAGTCTTCTACACTCATAGGATATGCTTCTACAGTCCTTTATGCTAAAAATGGGACAGTAAAAACACTTGGTATTAAATCGAGTAGTTCTCTTTATTGATACCATTTTTAAATGCTTAAAGAAATGTTTGGCTAACTCTAGTTCCATAACGATTGTTACTGAGAAACTGGGTTAGCATTAAAGAGGGATAGGGCCGACTTAATAGGCATGTGACCTGGACAGTCACATGATATGTGCAAGCATATAAAGGCCACTTTATTTAATATTCTGCTGTCATCATGAAATTCTTAATTTTTGAACAAGGAGTTCTGCATTTTTATTTTGTATTGGGCCCCACAAATTACATAGCTGGTCCTTGGAAGAAACAACCACTTTATGCAGTTCCGCAAAGCTCCTTATTTCTTTACCTACTCAATTAGGATTCACTTGACCAGTTGACTCATACGGTACTTTTGTTTATTTATCCAAAGCTTTTTTAATATTCTTAGAAGAATAATGAGAATAAAAATGTGCCATTGACTTCTAGAGTATCTGTATATCTGGAATATATGAAGGTGTGTTCCTTTCAACTTTTTGAAGTCGGATCGTACATGAATTACAGGACACTTTTCATGAAAGATAAGGCTCTTAATATGTCATTGAAGGGTCATAAAAAGGACTAGTAGAGTGAGTGAAAGATATGTAGGATGTGGTTTATACTTATTTGGTTTTCTGAGACTGAGCACTTGGAAGCATCTAGAGTTAGATTACTGAGTCTCCTAAGAGTCCAAAGGACTCTATTAAAAAGATTTCAAATTGAGAATCATAGAATTTTAGAACTGGAAAGACTTGAGACTATTGAATCCAACACACTTATCCTAATGGCCTCAAGAGACCCAGAGACTGGCTCAAGACCAAAGAAAAAAATCTGAGCTTCCTAATCTCCAGTCCTTGCTCTATCGACCTGTCTTGTACATCTAATTTCCATAGTAATGCTGTGTAAAGATGTCAGCACCAAAACCAAACAACAACAACAACAACAACAACAAAAAAAACATTAAATCAAGGGTGCAGGAATCTTAAAGCATTTTATGGTTTGCATGGTAGCCTTGAATTTCTATGGGTCTTGTTTCCTCTAGATAGCGAAGTCGGTTTTTAAAAGATTTGCCTTTTACATATCAAGGTCCTGTGCTTGGCACAAAAGTGGCATTTAATTAGTGCTTGTTGAGCGACTTGAGTAATTAGGGAGCTACTAGGGGAAAGAATATGCGGTGTGGGAAGCATGAAACCTTATTGCTTAAAGCACAGTGAACAGACCCAGACCATTGTTCACTTCTGATGCATTATTTTAGAGATGCCTCTTATGACTTGGGGCCCTACCTAGGTTAAATTCCCATTTCTTTATGGCTCTTTGTACCTCTGGTGGGTAATGTTTGAAGGACCTGATCTTCACCTAGAATAGCCTTATTCTCAGCCTCTGCTATAGATAGTACACCTCTGAGTGATTTCAGAAATGTTTTGCTTGCTTTACTTTGTCAATTGGCAGCCTTTTGTCTTAGTCTCTGTTGGGAGTATAGGAACTCTTAAAACTCTGAAGATTTATAAAGAGACACTGTTTACTACAAGTGAATTTGAATGCTCTAATACAGATCTAATTTTAGGAAATGCTATCATTCGGTGTCCTATTTTCAGCTGTACTGTACGTAGACTAAAATTTATTTAGGTACGAAGCTTTTTGAGAGAGCAATTATCTCAAAAGACTATCTAAAAATATACTTCCGATTTATTCGTATTAGAATTCCGATGTATGTGTTTTAATTAAATAATTAAAAGGCATTGAAATTATGATTTCTGAAACATTTTCAGAACGGAATTTTGCTTTCTCAGATATATATTTAAAGCAAACACTATCCCATAAAAATGTTGGCATTTGGGTGCTTATTCTGAGCCCTCCGTCCTTTGACTACGTAAATTCTGATTTCTTTATTCAGATTTTACATGAGCGTATCAGTAACATTATCGCCTAATGTGTTCTTTCTGAGAAAAATTAATTTAGGATCTATCAAATAGGTAACTTCTCTGTCTCTTCCTGCCCAGCACATAAGGACAGGCCCAACATTGGCGACTTCTTGAGTATAAAGGGCATTCCTTTTGAAATTAGAGCACTAGTAGTTTATTACGGAGGCTTTTTTCTTTAGGGCAGATTAAAGGCTCAAATAGGAAAGTTGTTTGGTATTCTCTACTGTTTTTAGTTGCTTTGTACAGCTGTATTTTTTTCATATATTTTTTTTTCATTCAGTTTTTGCTCTTGTTAATGAAGCAGACTAGGGATTAGCAAAAGTGTAGCCCTGAATTTATAAAGTTGGTACTAATTAGTTCTGTGATCTTGAACAAGTTACTTAACGTTTCTGTTCTTTAGTTTGTTTTCATCTGTAAAATGGGGAATATAATAGGACCTATTTTATAAAGTTTTGAGAAGATTAAATGTTCATGTAAAGACCTTTAGAACTATGCCTAGCACATGGTATGTGCATATTAGGTGTTAGCTAATGACACTTTAGAAAAGATAATGAGATCATGCAAGTTAGGGATTGGTCTGTTAAGGCTTTACTGAGGATTGGAGTATTTGAGAAATGAGGATTTGAGTAGTTCTGAAGGGTAAGTAGAAATTGGCTAGGTGGAGAGGAGGGCTCTGTAGATTTGGGGGAATGCCATAAGAAACAAGGTAGAGCAGGAAAGAAAGGGAAGACAGTATTATAGACCATTCTGGCTGGAGTGGACAACCCAGAAGTTGAGTGTAACAGCAAAACTCTCCTGAGAGCTGGAAAATGAATGAAATGGTGAGGTGAGGAATGCAGGTAGTCTGAGCTGGCCTCTCATGACTATTTCCCTTGAGAGGCTCACGGAAGGAATTAACCACCATCCTCAGGGATCCCATGATCCACTTGCTATGTTTCCTTTACTTTCTCCCTCCTCTTCTCATGGTTACACTCCACAGGTAAGTTATAAAACTCCATCTTTCTCAGAGTCATTGGCTAACTCAGTTTTTCCAAGGGAAATATTTAGGAAGAGCTTGCTAGGATATCATGGAAGGTTTTGAAAGTGAATCAGACTAGCTTTTCGACCAGGGGTGGAGGGAGGAGCCTTACTTGTGGCATTCTTCCCATGGAGTAAGGGAGTTCAGGGAATTTCTCAGCGGCTTTAGGGAAGGAAAGCCTTTTTCTCCTTCAAAAGTTGTGTGAAGTCTTCTTTCTGGTATTTTTTAATTTCAGGATATTTTAAGGCACATTTTCTCTCTTGAGAAAGAACTCTTGTTTTGAATTTGTCTTGGGAGTGCTTATTCTCAGGGGCAATCAAGAACTTCAATAAAAGTAAACATTTTAAGTTCATAATATCTGATCATGGTCTGCATAAGAAGCAGTGTTAAAGAAACATTTTCACCTTAATATTCACCCTAACTTTGTGCATGTGTGTGTGTGTGTGTGTGTGTGTATAACATACATATATACAAAAACACACACTATATTTTTTGAATTACTATTTTCAGTTTTCTTCCCAGAAGGAATCCTAGACTACACAATGGCATATATTTTCTTAAATCTTGCATCATGTGATCACTACTCTGCTACATCACAACTCTTAATAGGTTTCATGAATGTTCAAAATAACTTTAGAATATAGTTTAAACATACATTTTGACCCTGAAATTATTTTAGTCCTGTGTTTCAGTTTGTAGGAATCAAACGAATGCCTGATTTTAGCAAGTATTTATTTTCAAATTTTTGTCTTTTTAAAGGAATACGAATCTTAGGATTTATAGAGAAAGTGTTCTTGTGCTTATTTTCATGGGATAACATTTAAACATTTCTGCAGACTCTCAGCAGGATTAATGGCAAGGTCCTCATTAATAGGTTCTCTCCTTGGGCATTCTAATCTTAAATAGATATATTTTGTTACCTGGTAACCCTTTCATTTGTCTCTAGAAAGGTCTATTGCAGTCACTGCACATTTCAATCCCTTCACATACTTCAGACTTCTTTCACTAAGTTGCTAATGAAATTTACATTTCAGCCTTTTTTCAGTGTTTTTCCATCATGTTTATTAAATACTTTTTGTATACATTGAATTATGCCTAGTGAACAGGTTTTAGTCCCAGTACCAATTGATAGTGATTGGTTTTGAGCACTGTTTTGAGCATTCTTACACTATATTCATATTATATCTGTATCTGTGTTTAGCAGAAAGGATTACCTTGATTGATTAGTGCTGTGTGACCATGAGTATTGTATGGAATAGTGGTGGCATACATGTGTTTGTCAACTAAATGGAGATGTATGGACACATCAGGCCTTTGATTCATTCCTTCATACATGAAGATTATCTACAATTGTTTTTCTGAATTTACTTGAAACAGCTTATGATTTTCTATGTTGTTGTTCATCCTGACCCTTCTCTGCCAAAGCAGAAGTAATCATTCCTTTATTGTTGCTACAATAACCCTTTATCACCTTAATTATAATACTTATTTCTTTATTGCTAATCATTTACTTATCTGGCTCCTCTATGGATTATGAACTTCGTAGAGGGAAGGACAGTATTTAATTTATTTGTATATCTCTAACATCTAACACTGCTTGCTCGATGTCTCATGTAGTCAAAAAGTGATTTAATTTATTTCCTTGATGACCTAGATGATATCATATATTAACAGTGAGACATACATTATGTTCGAATGAAGTGATTAGCTTTAAGTCCTATAATGGGGTTAGTGTGAATCAAAAGGAAGAGACAGATCCTTCTGATAAGAGTAGATAAGTCTTGGTGTTTGAGCTCCGTGCCAGAGAGTGTCGATACCATTAGGAAAACAAAATGTGTGTTGTGGGGTGGATTTGGGTGAGATGAGTTTGGTTTGAAAAATGTATGTTTATTAGTTTTCGATGGAGAACTGGAGCTGAGTATTTGGTAGTTGGGCTAGTTAGATAGCTTCCTCTGTTATATGGTCCATAGCACCTTACTTTGTTATAATTGTTTATTCATGTCCATTTTTCCCTTTAGGCTCTGAGCTCTAGTAGGGTGGGGAACATGTCTTGTTCAACGCCGTATCCTCAGTTACAAACATAGTTATTGTTTGGCACATTGTAGGCACTTTGTACATAATTGTTCAGTGATTTAACTTCTGCACTATTGACTTGTTTGTTGTCTGTATATTGTGAATAAGGGTTACTGGTTTTAAAATTACTTGGGTAATTGCTTTTCATAGAATCGTTGGAATTTTAAACTTAAGAAGAGCTTAGAAATCTTTGGTAGATCACTCAATTGGATTTGGTAAGGGTGAAGTCACCTACCCAAGTCATTGGACCACAGTGATGAGTAGAGCCATAGTTATTTATTCAAAAAAATATGTACAATACATGCCTTTCAGGCTGATAAAGAGGAGGATAGAATGATGGTTTGAATGAACTGTGGAGATTGCATAGTATGGCTTTCTCTTCCTCTTGTTTAGTCTTTTCCCTCATACTTTGACCAGGGGTTAAAAAGTTCAGAAAGGAGACGAAATTTTATTTGTGCTTGCTGACAGCATTAGATTTTTGGAGTTTCAAATGCTTAACATGAGGTTTGGATAAGCTGTTCATTTTGTTTCCTCCTTGTCGTGTTAGCATGGTGAATTGTTGGTTCTAGGTTTACCGGAACTTACAAGTAATAATTATAAGCATACTCTTATGAGCTATTGGACTTTGTTTAAACAATACTTTCTGTAAAACAAAATTTGGAAAAGGTGGATCTGCCTGAGACCATAATCAAAGAATATAATTTTAAAGTTCACCGAGTTTCATTTTTAAGGTGTGAACATTGATCAGCAGATTAAAAGAAACTTCCAATATTTTATTTTATAGCTTTTCAAGACAGTAGTACACTTTTGTTTAGGAGAAATAACAAATATTTCCTTAATTTGCATTAGATTTTAAAAATATATACTTATTTGCTTTTTTTGTTTCAGTATCAAGATAAAGAGGAAGTTGTCTTATGGATGAATACTGTTGGGCCCTACCATAATCGCCAAGAGACATATAAGTACTTTTCACTTCCATTCTGTGTTGGGTCAAAAAAAAGTATTAGTCATTACCATGAAACTCTGGGAGAAGCACTTCAAGGAGTTGAATTGGAATTTAGTGGTCTTGATATTAAATTCAAAGGTAAGTAAACTTTACTAGTTCTTATAGTACAAGTTAGATTGTAGACCAGGGTTTCTTGACTTTGGCACTGTTGACATTGGGGCCAGATAATTTCTTTTGTGGGGGGCTGTCCTGTACATTGTTGAATACTCAGCAGAGCCTCTGCTTTCTACACAGAAGATGCAAGTAGCACTCTCCAGTTGTGACAAACAAAAAGGTTTTCAGGTGTTGCTAATTGCCCTTAGTTGAAAACCACAGCTTTAGAAATGCATGTTAGTGAGTAATAAAGATTTATTTTAAATATTTATAAAATAATAAATAATTGTTAATAAAATTATATTTCCCTACCATATTTCTTTCTGAAAATTGTTTTCTGGTAAACTCTGCAGTGATTGGACATATGTGGTTGGGGAAGGCCTTCATCAATTCATAATCAAGTAATTTCTAGAGGTACAGTATATGGATACTGAAAAATCTTCTGTAAATCCTCAATTTCAAACTTGTACCACTGGCTTAGAATGTATCAGTGTCTCATTAACTTACTCTTCCAATACTTGAAGGACTGTGTAGTGTTAAATTTTAAGTCAAACTCATTAAAATTGGAAAATATTCTCCTTATCTATTTATTATTCAGGTATCTGTTTTGTCAGGTCTTTCGAGTATGTTACTACTTTTTATTTTCCTCTGTGAAGTTTGTCAGAGAGGAAATACTATGCAGAGTGTTTCCTGCATAGACATTTTTAATCTGGTGAGCAGAAGCTTAAATAATTGAATTTTGCAGGATCTTTGATTAGGCGTCTTGATTTTTGAATAGAGCATGGATCTTGAAATTAGGAGCTTTGAATTTTAATCCTGTTTCTTTTACTGTATTGATTTTAGTAAAGTTGTTTATTCCAATTTTGACTTTTCTGTCTACATGTATAAAATGAAGAGTAACTGACTTCTGGTATTTTAAGCACTTTAGGGAGGAGGACGTGAAATGAGATATTTTAAAGATAATATTTTAAAAATAACTTAAGTTATAAATTTAAACCATAGTGTCCTGGCCTATACTTTTAACATACTGCAAGACTTGTGTTTTGATTTAATCAGATAACTTACATATTTGATCACAAATAAGGAGGAAACTTAGACTAGAGTATGTGATTTTTGAATATCTCAGTACTACATTTGTTCACATACATAGTCCTTTTCCATATTTGATGCACATCTCTAGTTTATTAAAGAGAGACCAGAGAAAGAGAAAAGGCAAAAACCAAGTCCTACTTTGCTATTATGGACAGAGTTCATCACTTTTTGAAATCCTTACCCTTCTTTACTAAAGAAGAGTACTCATTCAGCTGTCTTAACTATTTTTCCTTTAATTAGTTCCATGAAGCTGAGGTGGAAAGATATTTAGATAGAGGGGGATAGTTTCCATTGACTGTCAAAGTGGGATTTATTTTCCTTTTAGACTGAGCGCCTTTAGGTTAAAACTAAAAGAACTGGCCAGGTGTTATTCCCTGAGAATTAGCCATTCTTTGCAGTCTTGTCAACTCCGTACTTTGCAACAGGGATATGCTGGTAAGGGAGCTGCTGATTTAAGTGGTCCAGATGAAATAGTAAATGCTGATTAGATTTCTCTTTCTATTGTAGCTCATTGCTTGCCCTGTTCAAAGATAAAGTTGATCATTCTTTGAAAAGTTTTACGAGGTTTCCTGGTTGTGATTTATAGTATCATAGAATTTTAAAAGTTTGACGCACCTTAGAGATTGTGTCTTCTGACTTCCACTTAGGGAGGCCTAAGAGGAAAATGATTTGCCTAAGTTATATCATAGCACACCAATAATGTTTTGGAAACTCGAACCTTCTGTCCCTATGTGAACTGTAGAAGTATTTATATTGTTAATCTTTTATCCCTCAAGTATTTGATTATTGATATTCTGAAAGCATATTCAGGTAAGAAAAAATTTTGGGAAATATTGTGAAACTAGAAAAAAACAGTATATACATATATAGTATATATACACACTTATATGTGTGTACACACACACACTTTTTTTTAACCTAGTAGATTCTGTCAAGCTAAATGGATTGGTATTATTTCATAAAGTTAAAGTCATTAAATGGACTATTTTAGGGAACTAATGATAATCTTAAATCTAATGTAGAATGTCTCTCAATTGAGATTTTATGCACAACTTTGTTTCTTTTTTTCCCAGTAGTCTTATATACTACCACTAGATAAAATACTAAATTGAGACCATTTAGAGAAAATTTAATATTTTAATTTTTTAAATCGAGTATCTGAATCAGGCCTGAATTCATTGTGCTATAATTTCAGAGGGTACCTCTTAGAACCTTGCCATTGTGGAGTAGAAAGAATGTGGGCTTTAGTGTCAGAGAGACTTGCACCCCAGTCTTGCCTCTGTGTAGTCCTGGGCAAATTATTCAACCTTTTCGATCTCATCTGTGAAATAAGGGAAATAATATCCATTTGATAGGTTCATCAGATATAAATGAGGTAATGTATGTAGAGCATTTATCAAAGTTCCTGGTACATAGTTTGCTATTCAAAAAATGGTCATTAATATGAACACTAATAGCACATAATACGGGTCTGTAATTCCAACTTCACTTTCTGTTAGCAATTATGAAATGTTAAGTTAGTTTATTGATCGTAGGATTTGATTTATCCTCAAGCTGCTGTACTAGCCCACTGGATAGTTTAGTTAGTTCTGCTAGGGCAGGGATGGTAGTATTTGTGTTCACTGTTGTATCCCCAGTTTTTAAGACATATTAAGCTCTTAATAAATTGTCCAGCATCTGGGCAGTTTGTGCCTATTTGTTCTTTATGATAATCGGTTCCTTATGATCATTAGATGATCTGGAATAGTAATTCCTACCAGAGGAGATCACTGTCTACTTCCCTTACTCTCATTTGAGAATCATTGCAGTATAATGACTTGATGACTTCTAGAGAATTCCTTCCTCCCAGTTATTTTATTGATTTTCTCTTGAATATTTTCTTATGTGAATATCCCAACTTAACAGAGGGATGAAATTATTTTACAAGTGTTTCTTTTACTTCTCTAGAGTGGACTTGGTAAGTTGAGTACTGCAGAGACAGAGAAATGCCAAGGGCTGTGTAGAGCCTTATATATTTCTGGTTCAGTGATTCTCAGTCTTGACTGTTTTCATTCTCAAAGTAAATTCTGAGGTATTTTATCCCTATTTTTCAGATGAGTAAATTGGGCCCCAGAGGTTAAGTAACTTGTCCCAGGATTCCCAGGCAGCTCAGCACTAGAGTTTAACCAGTTACATACTGCATAGTGTATGAAGTATTTCCTCCATATATCTGCCTGGGTAGTAAGGCCTGATAACCAAAGGGTGGGGAAAGTGCTGGGGCTGGGGCTGGGGGGCAGCTCCTTTCATTACTCCTGAAAATCTTTACTCAAGGTAATTTCTCCACAGCCATTTTCAGTCCCTGGGTTCCCCTCTCTCTGATTCTGGAGCCTCTGGTGATGGTTTCTAGGGGAAAGTGCCTCTGGTCTACTGCAGGGGGGGAAGTTGAGGCACTTCGTCTAGCTGTACAGTTGGTGGAGGAAAGAACCTGGGAATCCAACCCCACTGTAAACCTATTTTTATACAGTCCTTCTGTGTGTTTTGCCCTGTGTCTGTCCCCTACCTGTCAGTGTTGGGGATGCCTCCAAGTCCTGATTGTCTCTTGTGTTCTGTGACACCATTTTCCTCCCTTCTTTATGGTTTCCCCTGCTTTATTAGTTACTCGCCCTCTTCCATTGGTTTTCCATTTTCTGAAAACTTGTTGAAATCTTTTCTCATTGCCTCCTCCTTTTTCTCCCTGTGTACATTCTTTTTATTCCTTTATTGACATTTTAATAGAGTTTCAGGAGGGAAAAAAACATACAGTTGTGGTTAATCTGCCTTGTTTAATTGGAAATCTGAGAAGGTGATACTATATTTTTGTACTGTTGGTTTCAATCAGAGTGTTGTAGCTAGACCAAATAATTTCAGTTTTCTGTTGAATCTTGAATCTAGGTATTTTGAATTCTTGTTGTTAGCAATTCTTTAAACCTTGTGCTAACTGCTGATTTGAATAGCATGGGCTTTTTATAGGTTCTTATTCAAACCATTGATAACATTGTTCTCTTCCAGATTGACATCAGTTTTGTACTCAAAGGAATGTATGTGTATATATTTTTTCTTATTTTAACAATGATATAGGATCAGTGTACAAATTTAGAAACTACATAGAAATATAAAGAAGAAAATAAAAATCACCTGGATGTAATTAACATTAACATTTCTTTTCATCCTTTTTTCTTTACATTTGTCTACATTATTTAAATTTTTAAAAATTGGGTTTATGTTACCTATATATGATTTTTAAAATGTGTAATGCTTATGTAGTATTTGTTTTGTGCCAGATACTGTTCTAAGCACTTATTAATAAGTTATGTATAAATTAGTTTTTAATCATTTTTCTTAATGTCTTACGAGTTTGTCTTCATATTCTTTAAAAAATGTGTTTATATAATATTTCATAACTTGGATATTGTAATTACCTCTTTTCCCAATTATAAGATATTCTGATTTCCTTCCTTCCTTCCTTCCTTCCTTCCTTCCTTCCTTCCTTCCTTCCTTCCTTCCTTCCTTCCTTCCTTCCCTTTCTTGCTTATATTTTGTTGTTGTTATTAGAAATAACAATACTTTTGGCCATCCTAGCGCGTACGTATTTTTAATGCATTTCTGAATCTTGTTGAGATAAATTCTTAGAAGTGGAATTACTGAATCAAAGGATATAAATATTTTAAAGACAGTTCTCGATACACGTTGACAAATAACCATATAGAAAAAAATTGTGCAGTGTATACTCCTAGTCAGGTTTGTGAGTTAATACTCTATATATACATGATTGATGAAATAAGTGAGAATATACTAGTTTTTTCAGCTCCCCTCCTTTTTGAATTAATTCAGCAGTTTTTGAGCATTTACTGCATTTCAGCACTATGGTAGGCTCTGGGTATACAAAGTTGAACCAGAAGCTCTGGCTTCAGTGGTCCCTCTGAAATTGTATACATAGTATTGGATGAATGTGCATTTTTGGGGGGTGGGCAAGGGAGATAATAATGTCATTGGATTCTCAAAGGGATGTGTGCCCCAAGGAGATATAACACTGTGAATATATTGGCACTTTTAATCCTTCGTACAACTTCGGGAAAGAGATAAGCATAGGCGTTATCTCTATTTTACAGTTGAGGGACATGAGAATGCACAAATAATTATCACATTCTTTTCTCAATGCTTTCACCGTCTATTCAGGTATGAGCCTAGAGTGTGTTGGAAGCTGATGATAGACTTATTGATATATAGTTTCCAGAATCTACCCTTGCTTTCTGTTTGAAAAGTTAATATTAACATTGGCCGCTTTATAACTTTGGTTTTATCCCCCTCCCCATGAATATTATTTATATTGGTAAAATCTTATATTGGTAAAATCTTAAAATCTTAATTCAGAATTCATAGATGTGTATTTTATCTGAGAAGGGTATACCCTATGATAATTTTAAAGCATTAATATATGGTGATAGATGTTTTCAGATTGTTTTTCAGTTATACAGCATGCTAAATAATGATTTGGCATATTCAGGCACATTACATTCATTATCTCCAAAGTGGCTTCACCCTGAGAAAAGTGCTGTTTCTTTTGAGCAGCCATCCTCTACAGTTATTTGTGATGTTTGTATTTGCCTACATGCCTGCAAGACGAATTTCATTAAAATAAGACCAACCAAGGCCCTTGCTATAGCCTTTCATAATGATAGGTTTTTCCTTTTACCACAGCATTTCTTTTCTAGATTAAATATCAGTGAAAGATATTCTTCCAGACCTCTTTGTCAGTTCTTCAGAGATACTCTATTCATCTTCACCTCTCACACACCCACGCACACACCATTCATACACAGATGCATGTATATGTGCATTCTCTCATATGCTTAGTGATTTCCTTTGCCAAGTAAATAGAAAATCATGCTCTTAAAATTTGTTAAAATTTTTTGTTTGTTTAGTACCTGCTCTATGAAGGGTACTGAAACAGGCTTAGCTGGGAGTTAAAAGGATATAATTAGTTATAGACATAGCTCTCAAGACCCGATGGGTCTTTTCGAGGAGCCAAGATACTGGTAGAGGTTATAAGTGGTACAGGCCTAAATGCCATAGGGTAGTATGGAGAGAAAACCATGGGACTTAAGAAGAAGGGGAAGGCTATGGGGTTTGAGAGGCGTGAGGACTGGGGAGTCAGGAATTATTCTGTAGAGGAGAGGGTGAGGGGAATGGGAAAAATTTTGGGATGGACATTTGAGGTGGAGTTTATAGCATAAACAAGTCTAGAGAGTGGGAGAGCACAAGGTGTGTGGGAGCCGTAGGTAGTTGGCTAGAGTTTAGGGAGAGAGGATGATAGAGAGTTGAGAAAGAGTTGAACTAAAGTTCAAACTGTGAGGAATCTTTTAAAGGCTTTGTACAGATAGATGTCATATTGTATATCTCAGAACTTCTTAGTAAAACTACCATATCATTAAGAATGATCATCAGTGAATATCTGATTATAACCGCAAGGAATTTGGTGGCTATGCAGAGTTAGCTGTGAGGTCTCCTACAGCCCCTGCAGCCATTTGTTGCTCAAGCCTAGACCTTCTTTGGTTCTTGTTCTCCCCTCTGTAGCTGCTGTTGCATGCTGCCCTTTGTGCGTTATCATAATCTGTGGAAATCTCACTTGGGAACTTTTTGCTGCCAGTTCTCCTAGCTCCTGCTGTAGGAACCCTCTATAGCAATCTCTTTCCTAATCCTCCCTCCCTCCTTCTCTGCTCAGCCTCAGTTTTTGCCATTATGAAAATCCTAAATTCCTTGCTGCCTAAAAGGGCCTGGGTAGAAAGAAAGTGTGTGTGGAAACCATTGTTGTTGGAGACATAGCAATTTTCTTCTCCCATTTCGAGAATGAGAGTATTTCCCCAATTCTCTTTTATGGTACTTCAGTGTTTCCTGCCATCTTTAGTGGTGTTGACTTGGGGCCGAGTTGTAGTAAGGTGGAACCGTTCTCTCTGTTGAGGATTGGGAAGACATGTTTCTGGTTTCTGGAGTTATAATGCAGATTGCTGTTTCTTGCAAGGAATAGTTCTAAATAACCAATATTATAGTACAGAGAAACTTAAAAACAAACAACCGTGCTTCCTTTTTTTCGTTAAGATTGATATTTTCACCCCTAATTGCTTATGCAATATACCAAAACAGTTTAATCTTCTTGATGGACATCTAGCATGTTCGTGATTTTTTTTTTCAGGTTTTGTTTTGTTTTGTTGATATAATAAGCACATTTTTGAGAGGTTTATGTTAGAGACCATCTAAGCAGTATTATGGTAGTAGTATTTTTGAAAGCAGTCAGGAGTGGAAATGACTCATCTCCAGGGAACTTTTGGGTAATTTATAAACAGTGCTGCCTGCTAGAGAGAGGTTTGCCTTTTAATCTTGCTAATTATGAAGAGTCACTGGGATTCCTCATAGAATCTGTGGCCTCCAGTGACTTGCATTTCCAAGAATGTTCAAATGAGCATTTATCTCAGAGGTTTTATAGCTTGAAATTGTTGGCTCTATTTGAGATCATATTTTTGAGGTTTTGTATATATATTAAATGAAAACTTCCTTATGTATTTTAAACTTTTTTATTTTTTTAAATGTATTTACTTTAAAGTTACTTCGTAAACGTTCTTATAATTTTCTTTATATATTGAATGATTTCTTCACTTTGAAAATAAAGATGATTAAAATTATTGTCAAAAGTCTTAAACATACACAAAAAAGTAAGAATTGTGTACTGAACCCCCAATATTTATTTATCACCCAGATTCAGCTGTTATGAATGTAAATTTTAACTTCAGGGAACATTGCTTTTTTCTTGTGTTATTTTTCCTATAACTGTTTTGCAATTTTTATTTTATGCAGATGATGTGATGCCAGCCACTTATTGTGAAATTGACTTAGATAAAGAAAAGAGAGATGCATTTGTATATGCTATCAAAAATCACTACTGGTACCAGATGTACATAGACGATTTACCAATATGGGGTAAGTACTGCATATTACATTTGCATAATAAGCAAGATTTATGTAATGACTTTGTTAAGGTGATTGTACCCTGAAATCAGTAAATGTGTTTTCATTCTTTTCCATAGAATGATTTTAATACCAACTTTATGGTCTCTCGTTACTCGAAGGGTTTTTGACATTGTTAAACCTTACATGAAACTCCCTCAGAATATTACTTATGCAATATACCTTTTCAGATTCAAGGGATTAAAAGGTGCTTTGAAAAATCTGAAATATCTCCCCTCCCTTGTTTTTCTCATATCTTAATTGGACTTACACTGTCAAATACAATCAAAGGAACTAAGTAGGATTTTGAAGTTTTATTCTGGCTTTCTCTCATATGGAACTGTTGTAGTAATGGCTTTTAGATATGATCTTTTTCTGAATGACTCATTTTGCTAGTTTCTACATTACTTTCCAAAACTGTGCTTAAAAATTTTTTTAAAGTTTTTGCTTTTTAGTTTTTATGTCTAATTTTTTAATGTTTAGTTTGTTTATCTGTATTAATGGAGAAGAGCTATAGCATAGTTAATACAGCTTATGCATAATATAAACGTTGTGTTGGACTAGATTAAATTATTTAAAAATTAAAAAAAAAAACCCCACAAAATACAGCAAGTTATTATAGCCAGCACTTTTGATCACATTTTTTTCTCTTTGTGATTTTTCTGTTAGGGTTTTTTAGGGGGAGTCTTTGGACACCTGTTCTTATATATAGTTAATATTCTGATTCTTAAAATTGTTAGCAGACTATAATATTTGCGAGCAACAAATTGAAAGATGAAACAGATCAGAGTTTAGTGTGGTACCAAGATTAAATTTAAAAGGTTAATCTCAAGATATAATTGTATGTATCATTGTTACTGTGTTGCATGTTAATTAAGTATAAATAGTAAGTATTTTATATAAATGACTGTAATTAGAATTACATTAGCTCACATTTCTGTGATCAGCTCGAGGGTTGCTGGAACACGTGCTGAAAAGTCACTATTTCTCAGCCTATAGTTCAAGAGAACTCTTTAGTCTGGGCTCCTCTCCCCCCGTTTTGTTTATTTTGGTGAAAGAGCAGGTTCCTCTCCTGGTCCTTTCCATCACTTACCGTGTCTTGTCCGGAACCTTAGATTTTTTTCAGTCATTTCTATGGGCTTACTCAGCAACACAGCAACTGTGCTTTCCCGTTTTTAAATAAATATATTTTTATTTTAGCCCTGGTATTCCAAGATCTGCCATGTTTAGGGGAGATACTTTGGGTGTCCAAGAATGTGTGAACCATGGGGATACTTATCAGAACAAAAATTCTTATCTGGCTTTTTTTGGGGTAAAGTCTTCAGAATCTTTTAAAAGCCCCTTAGAGAATAATTTCTTACTTGCAATAATTGTCTCCACTCGCAGAGTTTTCAGAATAGATAGGTAAATAAACCTTGATGAAATTATTAGAAGGATTTCATTATTCCTCTACAGCCCAAACAAAACAAAACTGTATTCCTTGAATCTATACAAATTTTAAAAACTTTAATTAATAAGCAAATAATTCTTAATAAGAAATAATCCCCCCTACCCCCAGTGCTGTTATGAGATGCATTTACCATAGAGGAAAGGCCTTAAGGAGTAACTTAAAGCATAAGGCTCTTGAGAAATATATAGGCTTAGGTAGAGAACATCGGATAAATAACTGACAGTATGAGGGCACAAGAGAGAGATCCTCAGCACTTATTATCCTCACGCTGTTCAGATCTTCCCTTCTAATATCTCAAATTTTGATCAAAATGATCAAACTATTGCCTCATTACCATTTATCTTCAACACTTAGTTCACTGTTTTATTAAAGTATAATTGGTTTATAATATTAGTATCATATATAACATAGTGATTCGATATTTAGTGATCACCACAGGAATCCAGTGACCTGTCACCATAGAAAGTTATTACAGTATTATTGACTGTATTCTCTATGCCGTTTGTATCTTCCCCATGAATTATGTATTTTATAACTGGAAGTTTGTACCCCTTAATCCCCATTACCTATTTTGCCCATCCTCCTATACCCATCCATCTGGCAACCAACAATTTGTTCTCTATGAGTCTGTTTCTCTTTTGCTTTATTTGTTGATTTGTCTTGTTTTTTAGATTTCATCTATAAGTGACATATGGTATTTGTCTTTCTCTGTCTGACTTATTTCACTTACCATAATACCCTCCTTGTCTATATATGTTGTTGCCAGCGGTAAGATTTCATTCTTTTATATGGCTGAGTAATATTCCATTGTATATATGTACCACTTCTTTGTCTATTTGTCTATTGGTGGAAACTTAGGTTGCTTCTCTATCTTGGTTATTACTAGTAACATTGCAATGAACACAGGAGTGCATGTGTCTTTTTGAATTAGTGTTTTCATTTTCTTTGAGTAAACACCCAGAAGTGGAATTGCTGGGTCATACGGTAGTTCTGTTTTTAATTTTTTGAGGAGCCTTCATGCTGTTTTCCACAGTTTACATTTCTACCAACAGTGCATGAAGGTTCTTTTTCTCCACATCTTCAGCAACAGTTATTTTTTGTGTTTTTGATAATAGTCATTTTGACAGGTGTGAGGTGGTACATCATTGTGGTTTTCATTTGCATTTTTCTCATGATTAGTGTTGTTGAGCATCTTTTCATGTACATGTTGGTTACCTGTATACCTTCTTTAGAAAAAAATGACTATTCAGGTCTTCTGCCTATTTTTTAATTGGATTGTGTTTTTTTGACATTTGGTTATATGAGTTCTTTGTATATTTTGGGTATTAACCTCTAATTAGATAAACCATTGGCAAACATCTTCTCTCTGTCAGTAGATTGTCTTTTTGTTTTTTGTTGATGGTTTCCTTTGCTATGTAAAAGCTTTTTAGGTTGAGTAGTCTCATTGGTTTATTTTTGCTTTTGTTACTCTTACCTGAGGTGATATATCTAAAAATACTGCTAAGACTGATGTCAAAAGGCTTTCTGTTTATATTTTCTTAAGGATTTTTATGGTTTTAGGGCTCCTTTCATTTTAAGGTCCAGAACTTGAGAGAAAAAAAGAGGAGGCATTTTAAATTTTGGTACTTGTATACAACATATGTGCAGCTTACCAGGAATGGCTGAATCATAGGTTATTAGAGAGAGCACTGCACCGGACCTCCAGAGACCTTGGTTTTTGTTTGACCATTAAATGAATAAATAACCTCGCTAGATGATGATAATAGCATTTCCTTGAAATTTTGAGATATCAGGAAGTATATACATATAAGGTGATAATTATTACAATGAAAGTGATACTAATGACAAAGCATGAACTTCGGGGATCAAATTAGTGCTAGGTTATGCTTAGCTGTTCATCACTTTTTTTTTTTTTTTTTTTGACTATGATGTGTTCATGTTTTGTGTTTGCCAAATAGTATGAAGAATAGAAGCCCAGCCTGTCCTTTTGCCTTGTTCTCACCATGAAGAATAATAGTAATATCGCTTTTTTATAAAAATGTTTTATGACATTTTGGTTCTAATGTATTTTAAATATTAAGTGACTTTCCCTTGTATAAAATGTTATTTCTCTTGTAGGTATTGTTGGTGAAGCAGATGAAAATGGAGAAGATTACTATCTTTGGACCTACAAAAAACTTGAAATAGGTTTTAATGGAAATCGAATTGTCGATGTTAATCTAACTAGTGAAGGAAAGGTGAAATTGGTTCCCAATACTAAAATCCAGATGTCATATTCAGTAAGTATTAAAATAATTGTATATAGGGAGAAGTGTTTGTGACCTACTATGAATAATTGTATGTTTTACAACTTTAGTGAATGAAAGTTTAGCTTGAAATGGGATGACACAGAGTATTATTAAAACTGTGTTTCCTCCGAATCTATAAGCAAGCCTTCTAAAAGCAGTGAGAAGATTTGCTTCAGGTCTGTAGTGTTAGATACTGTTTATGCATTTGTAGGACCTAACCATTTGCTACAGTAAAGTTTACCATTATAACTGTGCAGCCAGCTAACCCAGCCATATATTTTCATGGTCATGTTTTTAGGCTGCAGTATTCCTTGTTGTTTCTCTTTCCTTTATACTGTTGCGGATAGAGGTGATATATTGAAAATTGTTGGATGGGTATAGTTTACCATATTTTGCTTTATCAGTTGGAATAAGATACTTCCACAGAGTAAGAGCTTATTAGAGTCCTTTACAACTGTCAAGTTAATTGTTTTGTTAGGAATAAAAATAGTGGAAAGAGAAATCCGATGTAGTTAGCTTATCTCTTTACCAGCTATTTTTTTGGTAACTGGTGGAATGAGTCAGTTGCTAGTAGCCGATTTTGAAAGTTTTTCAAGCTTTGTGCGTATGTACCTAGTGCAGATAATGTTTGCATAACTGAACTAATGAAGAAATGCAATAATTGTAATAGAACTATTGGAATCTAAAGATGTACATATTTTTATTTTAATTGGTCTCATCGACTTCTTATCACATTCATCAGGTCAGACTATGTAAGTCAGCGATAGTTAATAGTTCTTGAAAAGTGAAATGACCCCTGTAAGTTACAGGTTTTGTTAATACAGAGAGAAGAAATTTGGCTAGTTTTTTATCATACATATTTTAAGTGCCAAAATTGGTAATATCTTTCTACCATTTCTCTAGTTTCGTATTCTAAGCATGTAAATCTTGTCAAATTTTGTTCAGAGTTGTTACCAGATTATTAATTTGTTCACTGGCCTTGATTTTCAAGTGAAACTTTTTTTCAGGTAAAATGGAAAAAGTCAGATGTGAAATTTGAAGATCGATTTGACAAATACCTTGATCCATCTTTTTTTCAACACAGGGTAGGTAAATTGTATATTTTAAGGCATTTAGTATTTGCAGACATTAATGAGCTTCTGTCATATGTAGGGTTCTGTGCTAGGGCTGTGGATTTCAAAGATTTAACTAATGGCGATTTCAGGTGTGGGCTAAGAATCATAAAGGTGATAGAAAGTTTTAGAGGAGCAGTCAAAAGCTCCCTTCATCTTGACTATGGTTTAAACCAATTAAGAGACACACAAGAAAGAATACAACATATGGGAAGCCAAAATATCACTTTCATTATGGGGCTAATATTGGAGAATATGGCTTATATCAGTGGACAAGTGGGCTTCTTAATATTGAAACTCTGAATTAGACAGACTTAAGGTATTTAGACAGTGTTGGACTGTCTTTCACATGCTTTCCTACATGGACACCTCCCCTTGTAAAACTTGCATGTGGGGAAACAGAGCAGAATGTATGCATCCTCTAGGACAGAGTGAATGAAAGAGTGGAGTGAGACCAGGAGTTTTTGCTAGTGGAAATCCTTCTACATAAAAAGAAATAGCAAGAAAGGGAAGAAATGCCTACCACCCTCAATCAACAGATATAAGCTGGATCTCAGATTGTAAGTCCAGTGGTGTTGCTGCTGGTTTTGTACAGATATTTTGTTTTTAATGGCAGAAAATAGATTTTGTTCTGGTGGTTCCCTCCTTCATAGATGGAGATGAAAAGACAACAGGGCATAAGGGGATATAGCCATTCTCTGACTTTTTTCCTGACTCACCGCTTCTGTCTTTTGATTTGATCTTTTGGACTAGAATTCTGAAGTTTATTAATCACTTATTTTTGAGATGGCCAATAAGCTTCTGTGGTCTCAGATTTGTATTATTGCTGCCAGCTTCTACCCTTGGACTTAACCAGGACCTGTCACTACTTATAATCTTCCTCTAGGTCCTAAGAGAAAAGTAATTAAGCTATTTGGGATTTAGTTCTTACTGAAGGATTTAGCATGCTACCCCTAGAGCTTAAATTCTCCACTTCCTCTTCCCCCACTCCACTCATATTCTCCACGGATGTAACACTCGGGTGGTCATGAACACATTATTGCATGTAAAGGTATAAGCACAAAAAACTTCAATGTTTGAATAGCATTTGAACATATGAGGGCTCTCAACTGACATTCCCTATTGGAACACCTGGTCTACCTTGTTTATATTCCTATTGGATATTAATAACTTGGAGGAAAGGCTACCTTCTGACATTTTCACTGATAGAGCAGTGTACCATATTTATTCTTTTAACCACCATTAATTAGGCACCTGCTATGTGTTACAAAGTGTAATAAGTAAGTGGAATATATTAGAGAATGAAAGTCAAAGATCTGTGCCTTCTTGGAACTTACACTCCAGTGGGGAAGAAATGCAATAAGCATAATATAAAATGTATAGTGTGTTCAAAGATACATGAAATGGCAAGTAAAATGAGTTGTAGTTTTGAATATGGTGGTCAGGGGAGCCTCTGAGATGGACTTTTGAGCAAAAACTTGAAGGAGTTGACAAATAAGGAAGTTGAGTGGGGGAAAGGGTGTTCCAGGCAGAGGCAGCACCATTGAAAAGCCTATAATTATAGACTGCTTTTATAAATTTTGAATGAAACTTTTAGAATAAACTTAAATTTATATAACCTTTCGGGCAGATATTTTGAAATATAATGCATTTATCATTTTCTTTATGATTTCAGTAGGTATTCAATAAATTATTAATTGAGGAAAGAATTTATCTTATGAAGGGGCAAAGGCAATTGTTTGTCTCCTGTTTTTCATGGAGAGCCATGTAGTTTGTCACTTGCCTGAAGCCTCAGGGTGGGTAATAGCCCACACTGTCTTTCACACTAGTGCAGGGGTCCCCAGCCTCCAGGCTGCAGACGGGTACTGGTCTGTGGCCTGTTAGGAATCGGGCCACACAGTAAGAGGTGAGTGGCACACGAGTGACCGAAACTTCATCTGTATTTGCAGCCACTCCCCAGCTCCACCTCAGATCATCAGGCATTAGATTTTCAGGCCCTGATGCCAAAAAGGTTGAGGACCACAGCCGTAGAGCACAGCTTAGCATGTTAGCCCGAGTTAAATCTGTCCTAATTGTTCAAGACAATACATCCTTTATGTTAAATATTTTATGTATGTACCTGTAGAAGTTTAGAGCAGTAGAGCAGGAGTATATCTATGAATGACTGAAATATATTGATGAGTTTTACAGGAGAGAAGGTTTTTGAGTTGGGCTTTAAATGGTAGATAGAATTTACAAAAATAGATCCCATGTGAGAAGAAATTATGAGAAGGATACAGAGGTAGAAATGAGGAAGATTAGGCCTGATCGAAGTATAGGCTACAATGGAAAGAAAAATTGGCAAGATAAGATGAAGTAGCCATTTTACGAGGGGTACAGAATATTAGGGAACGTAGATTTAATATGTGAGAAAATAGGGAATATCACTGTTAGTGTTGGAGTAGAGGAGTGGTATTTGAACATAATGTTTCAGAAATATTTGCTGGGTAAGTAAGTGCTTCCCTTTGTATAGTGAATACTCATTCCCAGTGTGTCTTAAGAATGAATATGTAAAAGTTTTAAAAGATTTTATTTTCGCATTAACATCCCATTGTCATGGAACTTAAGAATTTTGTGACTGATACTTAATCTAATATTTTATGTTATTTTAGATTCATTGGTTTTCAATTTTCAACTCCTTCATGATGGTTATCTTCTTGGTGGGCTTAGTTTCAATGATTTTAATGAGAACTTTAAGAAAAGATTATGCCCGGTACAGTAAAGAAGAAGAAATGGATGACATGGTAAGCAAACATTTTATATTATATTAATAAAAACAATTTAACTCAGTGTTATTTTGAATGTTGGAATGTATGTCTACAGTCTTGAGGTCAGATGAGTTTCACAGTTCAGAGATGTCAGGTTTTAGAAAGGTGTACAACTCTAAGAGCCGTCTCTAATAAAATCTATTAACTTTTTTTTTTTTTTTTTTTTAGAAAAATATGTGAACATTCACCCTCAGTGGGATAAATAAACAGTATAAATAACCTCTTTTTTAGTCCAAGGATAGCCACTAAATAAGGGTATAGCAAACTTATGAAATAAGCTTTAGTTTTAAGAATTTTTGATTGCAAAATTGCAGATAGGAGGTTGTAGGCCTGTTGGCATTTTTCTAATACTGTTAAATATTGCATGAAATTCAGGCAGTAGACGAAATTATTAATTTACATTTAGTTTAATAAGTTTGAGGTAGGGGGCTTGTTTTCTAAATTCTTTTACAAAATTATAGAATTATATTGTAAACAATTTCATAAAAAGTGTTCTTTAGAATGTTAATGACTATTCCGTGTAGATATGTTTCATCATTAAATAAGTTTGGAAAACAGTTAAACAAATTTAAATTTTAATGTGCTAATGTATATTGTGAAATATTAGAGGGTAGATAAAATATTTGGTGCTTCTCAAACATATCTGACCAGGATGGATCTTTCCCTCCAGAAAACAGATTACCTTGAGGGACTTGTGTAGATATTTACTTATTCAAATTGAAAAGGAAAAATTGAATCTCTTATAAAATACTGTTTATTAAAACTACTGTCATTTAACCGTCCTGTATTTTCCCCATGTGTTTTCTTAGATTCAAGTCTATAAAGGACATGTGTCTGCATTGTTAGGGCATCTTGTAGTGGTTTTGATACTCTTCTTTTCCACCTGGCCCCTCGTCATGTATGAACCACAGTCATGACATAAATGGCAAGAATAGTAGTTGAAAGTAATGTTAAGAGAGTCAGTGTGCTATTCTCCCAATTTGACCTTTTTTATTTTCTTCTTTTTGCTCCTAAATAATTTTATTTTCCTTTGAGATTTTTTGAGCACAATGGGAGTCGCCTTACAGGGCCTAGGTAAAAGTTATTTAAAGCAGTGATTATTTTAAATTTGAAATGTCTTTTCTCGCTATTTTCAACTCTTTTAAATAGCTACGTTTGAAGGGAGGGAACTTAAAACTGTAATACGTTTTCACCTATATTCTGCATTTTAATTTTATTCTGAATAATTTTCTCTTCTGTCTACATATATATGTATACAGGATAGAGACCTGGGGGATGAGTATGGCTGGAAGCAGGTGCATGGAGATGTATTTAGACCATCAAGTCACCCACTGATATTTTCCTCTCTCATTGGTTCTGGATGTCAGATATTTGCCGTGTCGCTCATTGTTATTATCGTTGCAATGATAGAAGATTTATATACAGAGTAAGTGCTTGTACTTTATTATCTTTTTGTTGTTCTTGAATAGTCTTAATCATTGGAACTTTTGAAAGTCAATCATCATTAAATATTTGCTTATTTCCACTATCTTAGAATTTAAATAGCATAAACGTCACTGCAGACAAATAGTGAACTTCAGGTATAATAATTTTCAGGTATAAATATATTTTCTGTTATATGCTAAAACTTACTAGCCTTATTGAACATTTTGATTGATTATAAAAGTTGTGTTCCATTAGAGGTATGAGTAGAATTACTTAGAGTCCAGAACTGTTGGACCGAGTGAATAGGCATTTTTCTGAAAGCCAGACATCCAATTAGACCTTCATAAGAAGCACATGGCTTCCACAGTTACTAAATTAGTACGTCACGTTTACCCCTCCACACTAGGAGATTCACTATATAGAAAAGAAGAAAACATTTTAAAAGTAAAAAGGATGATAGGAAAAGTACATGAGGTTAGAAAAATAATTAAATGACTTCTTATCCTATATTTATGTAGTTTTTAGTATAGTTTTTCTTTGTAGACAAATGAGTTGCAAGCAATTTTTGATTTGAGGTTTTTGGATTATAAGAAAAAGTGCATTTACAAAGATCTCAAGTTCCTATAACCTTGTGCTCAGAGAGCCATGACCTTAATGAAGAAAACACACTCTGAGCCTGGGTGGCAGAGGTTCTAATTCAGGTGCCTCAGATGCTGCCCCATGAAGCCCTCAGAGTGATACTTGTCTCCAGTTATATTTTATACTCCTATTTCAGGTCATAATGCATTCTTTCTTTTATATATGTCTGGTATTTGGTGGACAAACAATAAATTGTTGCCAAAATAATGGCTCTTTAGTTGTATATTAAATATATATTAAATATTTATACTACATCGCAGTTTATTCTGCTAGACAATAAGCTCTTAGAGAGCAAGGACTGGGTTTTAACTTATCCTTGAATTCTCAGAGTACCTGCTTAAAGAACTTTGCATGTGCAAGGTACTCAGTTAATGCTTGTTGAAGTGAATGTGTATTTATCAACAGAGCTATTTTTCTGTTGTTTTTGTTTACTTGTTTAATATAACTTTTGCAGTTTAATTACCATATAAGCTTTAAAATAATCGACCAAAATCTAAACTTAGGTATTCTGGTGGGTAGTTCATATTAGAATATATTTCAGATGAATTAAATCCCAAATACAATAAAAACATTTCATATCTACCAAGAAGTCATGCTTTACATTAAATACTGTATTAAATTCATCACCACTTAATTGACACTGACTATACAGTCACAGTCTTAGGAGTTACTAATAGATAATAACCTTTCCTAGAAACCAAGTTTTTGCTTTCTTCTCAGATGTTAGTGGTATAGTTTTGGCAGTTCATTTTTTTAATTCAGAAGCTCTTCCGCTTACAGAGAAATAAGAAACCACATTTAATAGATGGTGTTAACAGGCAAGACATGCATTCTTATTTTAGTCTGTTATTACTATTGATGGTTGTTCTCTGTTGTGCTTATTTGAAGTGAACATAAGTATGTATATGATAATCACTAAAGCTATATTATTATGATGATATCGAAGTGACTAACATTATTAAAGTTCCATGTTAGGTGCTTTATGCACATTAGCTCCTTTAATCCTCACATCAGCCCTGTGAAGAGACTGATTATCTTCATTCTACAGATGAGAAAAGTAAATCTCAGAAAGGTTAAATAATTTGACTGAGATCATGCAGCTATTAATAAGCAGTGTTAGCAAGCCTAGATTTGATTCTAGGTACTCTTACTCCAGCTCTCTTAATTTTACATGAAGTGAAAATAGAGATAATAAAAATAGAGATAATAAAAAAAGTAGTGAGAACATGAAAAACTTGCACATATTATTTGTAAGAAGCACCCCAGAGCAGAAATGATTCTAAAGGAAAAACAGATAATGTAACATGTGAAAATTACTTTGTCTCAGTAATAATTATAGCAATCAGAGAAGAAAACATTTAGGTGGGTAGAGGATCAGCATCAGTGTGTTGCCTATTAGTGCGATGTTAACTATTGAGAAGACATGGTGTTTGAGAAGGTATGGGTCAGTCTGATCAAATTTCACCTACGCCATTGCCCTCAATATTTCAGTGGAGTGGTGAGGTGGCGAGTGTAGGTAAAGCAGCTCCTTAAAGGCAGCCCCTTTCAGTCTTGGAGAGGCGAACAAAGAGAACAGTTCTCTACCTCAGCAGATTTTTCAGTGTAGATGAAAATCGTCTATTTCGGATAGAAAATGCCCGTAGAATATTTATGAACGAAGAGATAAAATGTATGTCTGATTTTTAAAACTGACTGATACACTTCCATTTAGTAGAAATGTCTCTGGGGACTGAGAGCTTAAATCCCTGCTAGTCATTTTGGGCTCTCAGTCACATGAGCAGCTTTTTTGAACCCTCTCTGGTAATATTAAGACTTCTGGCTAGTATTAAACTGGTATTACTGAAACTAATACAGCCTTTTAGTTTTCAGCATTGTTAGGCTTATGTCAGCCTTATACACCTAATTATGAACAGAAAATGGGTTGAATTTGTTAATGATAGTTTGGAAAGAATAATTTAGTACTTAAATTGTTTAACTGAGTTCTTGAAAAAAAAACAAATTCAGTTTTTAAAACTGATTAACTTTGAGACCTATGATCTTTTAAACATGGAATTGACATTCATATTTACTCTAACATTTATGTTAACTATATATTAATGGGAATTAAATATTGCAATGTTTTAACTATTACACATCTGCTTTAAGAAATTGAACAGAGGAGTGCTACATATTTCACGTCTTTGATGACATTTGTGTTCTATATGGGTGGACAGTGGAATGGAATAATTATTACCCAGAAGGTGGTTAATTTATGAAAATTATATATTCCCCCAGTGTACACATTAGTGTGATATTCTTGTAAATTCTCTTTAAAAGAATATTCAAACTGACATGTATTCTATCAATAGATAAAACTTTTCATCTTTTCTATATATAGAACATATTTTACCTTTCTAGTTATGGTGAGTTTCAGAAATGGTCTTTATTGTTGAAGGACATTTTTATATTATGGCAAAGATAGTGTCATTTATCATTTTGATCCTTCTCTTTGCACTAGGCATTTAAAATTTTTCGTCTAGTTTTATTCAGTGCGATTGGTCTGAATTCCCTAGGTACCATTCTTGTAAGAGGAAGTTAGAAATTGTTGATCTGAGTTATTAATGTTGATTTGTGGATCTATGGATTTTTAAAAAATCACTTTTAACAATATAATGGAGACTAAGTAGAGAAAGTCTCAGTGTTATGCCATTTAAAGTAATAGCACTAATATAGATTATGCTACTTACATTATATTTCTATCAGCAGACAAGACTCTTAAGCAGTTAAGTCAAATTAGAAAGATGTTCTAATTATTTTTCTTAACAGATGAATAACCTTTTCCATATGATGTGATTGGTTCACAGGGTTGCAAAAACAGTTTTAGTGCCAGCTTTTAATATTTTTGCCAAAGAAATGTGAAATATTTATTTAGAATATATTATGAAATTTAACTGTGAATTTTTTAAAAATTAAGATCAGTCTATTACTTTGTAAAAATTAAGATCAGCCTATATCATGTGCAATTTTAATTGGAAATTCATTCACTAGGCAACCTTTTAAGGTACTTTGTAGTCCAGGATAATATTTTTGTGTTCCTATTAAATTTTTCTTTAAAATTAAACTAATGTTAATATGGTAAGACTATATGATATGTTCTTTAAATTATTTGTTTTAATTTATCTTACGTTTTTTTTTTGCCTTTTTAGGAGGGGATCAATGCTCAGTACAGCCATATTTGTCTACGCTGCTACATCTCCAGTGAATGGTTATTTTGGAGGAAGTCTGTATGCTAGACAAGGAGGTAACTTATGAGTTACCATTTTGTACTTTTAATTATAGATGCTAATATTTTACTATGAGGTATTTGGAATTTAAAATGGGCAATAACAGTCTTTGTTATCCCATTTAACATAATCTCCCCCAAACCTATTATATGTTCTATCTTACTTTTATGGAGCCTCTTGCTTTTTATTTCCTAAAATGTGAATAATCAGTAGATTATCTCCATTGTTCACTGTGAAGTTAGCCCTGAGAAACTTGAAAGAGAAAGTATATTTAAGTTATTGATATTATGTTGCTTTGAGGTGCCTAGCTTCCTTGTCGTTCTCCATGGGAGGCTTCCACATTGAGTGTATAGCTTCATAAGAATATAAAGCCATACATCATTTTATGACTTATGGATAAAGTGTCTGGATGGTGGAAGGAGAATAGGAATGAGAGCTGTTTATTTCTGTTGACTCTTAAATATTTATCAAAGGACTCTGTACAAAAGTTTCTGTTATTCTCTGTCACAATCTTTTGCTAAGAGCACTTTATTTTAAATGCCCCCTTGCTTTTTTACTGTTGTGACCTGGAAATGATGGAGGATGCATAGAAGATACAAGGGTACTTCTTGGTGTTTCTGTGATGGCATTCAAGGGGTCTTGTAGTTCTTTGTTTTCCCTATAGTTGTCTGGGGTCAGAAAAGTGCTGAAAGTAGTAGATTTGCATATTTCAGATTAAGAGTGAAGGGTTGTCAAAAGACCTTAAAATCATATTCCTAAGGATAGAGACTTCCTAATGTGATTTTCTCAGCCCATCCTAAGCAATGTCAACATTAGGGAATCCTTTCTTCTTTTAGTAGACTAGACTTACACATTATAAGAGCTCAGAGCCTGAGATCATTTAAAATTTCTCCAGGTTTACTGTTTTCTTTATTGGTCCTGTTTGACTTAATGTGGTCTGTGCCTTCAGTATAGGTAATTCTTTGGAATGCCTGAGGGAGTATCGTTATGTATTCTGTTTTAGTTAGGCGGTCAGTCTCCAGTCTTTACATTGTACCTCCAGATAAAGACAAAAGAGTCTAATCTCACAGTACTACCAACCAATGGAAATAAGGATGCCTAAGGTAACTTCTTTGAATTTGACCCGGAAATTATTAAGGCTGAAAATTTTATGGGTTATGACCCTCGGAAGTCTCCACAGCAGAAACAGATTTATTTAAAATGGGAAATTTATTCCTACTTGGACATAAATTTGCTTTTAGTCTGATAGCAAGAACACCCAGCTAAATTACACTACATTTAGGCTTGAAAGCTCAGAGTTCAGGCTCAAGCCCCTTGGTGTATCAAGTCTTTACAAATCTAAAGGTTATTGTCTGGTAGTGCCCTGAGATTTGATCATGTCCTGATATTTTTTTCTGAAAAATCCCTAGAAACCAGGTTAATTTAGAGGTTAACGCAGAGAATCACAAAGTTTTCAGCGTTATTTCAGGATTTGAACTACAGTGAAGTTCTAGGTCTTCACACTCTGCAGTACACTGGATAATGCTCCAGACTCATTTTGAAGTCAGGGGTAGCCTGGAACTTGGCCAGAGTCTCCAAGGGTATGGGGAGTGGTAGGAAGCACAGCAGTGTAGATTCCTGGGCTACTTACTGTACCTGGTAGAATGTGCGTGGGATTCTTTTTGACTCTTGGGGGAAATAGAGTTGAATATGGAAATTCTTAATACTTGCCTGAATCTGAGAAGATAATACAAAATGCAGGAAAAGGGAAGGCTAGGAAAGAGTTGGAATTAAATAGGAGAAATAATTCATACTTTAATTAGTTGCCACCTTTTTGTGGTGGTGTTCAAATTCTGAATATTAGTTTGGAAAGGAGGGAGTTCTTGAAACTTACCTGAGAAAGAAACTAAATCAGGGAGAAAGTTTAGAATAAAGAGTTTTTCTGGAGAATTGTCAAAATTTGGGTTGTAATTCTGTGAGGGAGATACTTAACAAGAATTTAATATAGAAAAAAATGAAAGATCAGTTTTCGCTTGTTTTTCCTATTGCACTTTCTGTTCGGATCCATAGTGCTTATGATTGTATGGTTGAATTTTAATAGCGATCCAGTGTTAAATCTTTATAGTCTGTTCCTGAGTGGTATGAAGATGCTCTCTTGGTGCTGCACTTGCTTGTGTACTCTGCTGTATTAGAAAGACAGCTCCTTGGTACTCTCCTGGTCAATATGAACATGATTTAAAAATTCCAATTACATAGTTTAAAAATACCTTCCCTCAATTATTTAAATAATAGGTGCTCACTGTATAGAATTTTGGCACTACAAAGTGGTACAAAAAATAGTAAAACTTAAAAATCCGTAGTTCTAATTTCTGAGAGAGCTTATGAAACGTGTTTTTTTTTTTTTTTTTTTGAAACATAGAAATAAATTTAAATACTTATTTATAATTACAATTAGAGCACTAAGAGTAAATTTAGAGACCATTTAACCCAGGGGATATTAAACTTTTTTTTTTTTTTTTAAGCAATGTAACCCTCTTTTCAAATGACACTTATTTACATGAAACTCCAGTATGTAAAACTGTTGAAAATGTACTTGTTCTGGTTGAAGCAGAGCTTGCGGACCTGGGCTCTTCCTTCACCAGTGACTTCATGGGCATTTCTAAGAAATTCCAGAACTCCAAACAATTGTTTGAAAAGATCTATCTAGGCCAGCTTGTAGCCTAAAAAGATTGAGTGGTTTACCAAAGTTCACAGTAGTTCAGTGGAGAATTAGGACAAAATATTAGGATGTTTTGTGTTATTTTACTATAGTATACTCACTTCAAAAGCTGTATTTCCATTAGACATACTTGAATAGCCGGTCTTTATTTGTTATTAGGATGTCAGGTGCCAAGTTCTTTACATTAAAATTTTAAATAAATAGTTTGGTACTACATAATTAAATTTTAAAAATATATGCTTGTTTGTGTATCTGTCTCTCTGATTTTCATAATATTCTTGCTTTTCCAGGAAGGAGATGGATAAAGCAGATGTTTATTGGGGCGTTCCTTATCCCAGCTATGGTGTGTGGCACTGCCTTCTTCATTAATTTTATAGCCATTTATTACCATGCTTCAAGAGCCATTCCTTTTGGAACAATGGTAAGTTGCTTGAATCTTATTTTTAAACCGAAAAAGTATAAGCATTCTAATATGAGGCCTGCTATCTCTCCAGAGTACTTCTTATTCAGATTTTTCATAGTAGCGACCAGTACCTATACTTTCTTGCAAAGTTAAGTGATGAAGAAAGTTCTTGTTAGTTTCCATATAATTTTGGTTAAGCTTAAACCTACAGTTGCCCTTTTTTTCTTGATGCTGTGAGCCAGTAAAGTGAAAGTCCAACTTTTAAGTATGATAGAAGAGAACAGTATATACACACATACACACAAGTATACAAATTGCAAGGTGGTTACTGCTTTTCTGAGAGGCTAAATAACTCGGTCAAGGTCATAGAGATAGTTAATGGCAGAAAAGCAACTAGTACCCATAATCTTTCTGAATTTTAACCAAGTTTTGTTTTTTTTCTAATATATGTGAATTATTGAAAAGTTTTATGGAAATTCCAGATGATTTTGATTATTTTACAGTACAGGCCAGGTTTTTTAAAGACATATTTGCTAAACATTTTTACTAAGACTTTTAATACTTTTCAGTTAAGAATATTTTTGAAAGTTGCTTCAACATTGGGGAAAAATTTTTTTTTACAAGCCAAAATAAGTGATAGTGGTAGGAAAGGTTAAAGTAATTACCAGAACTGGAAAATAATTTGCTTCATGGTAGTTCTAGACCATCAAAAAGTATATTTAGGAGTCAGGTTATTCCTTAAAGATGACCTGTTGAATTAATTATTTTCTTAACGCTTTAAAAGTTAAAATTCTGATTCAGTTATAATTTTCCTCATAAAGTTTGGAATTTGATGTGAAAATTATATTTCAGAATTGCTTCATTTCACTAAAATCCTAAATTTTACCACTTTATAAATGGGATTTTAGATGTTAATATTCAATGTAATTCTCCTTTAATTTACTAATTACTGATTATCGGATTACAGCCTCAAACTCTGTGCTGAGCAGAGAAAGTTTATAAAATTGATCTTTGTATAAAAGACTGGCTATTGGAACTTAGCAGCCTCCTACAATGTCATGTTCTTAATTTGTATTCTAATTTGGAATGAAGGAATGCTGAGCAAAGGGCATTCCATTGGTCTCAAGTTTTAATCAGATGCGTGGTCCAGCATTTTGTTCTTCTTTTAAGAGTATCAAAACTTGTTTAGAACATAAAAGTTAAGAACTTGAGGTGAATGTTGGATGTAGCTATTCATTAAGTGTTTTAATGGCTTAAATTTGTATTTTTAGTTGTTTGACTTGTTGACATATGAAGGAAATGGTTATATGTTTTCATAAACACCATGGTTCTCTATCCTGTGTACACTTGGGAATTTAAAAAATTTCAATGCCTAGGACTTCATCCTAAGCCAATTTATCTGTCCTTCTCTAAGCGCAGTCTCTAGCATTTACCTGATTCTACTTTCCAGCATTTGGGGATGAATCTGACAACTGAAAGGCTCCCAAACTGTTTGTGTCTGAGAAGCAGGATGCCCCTACTTAACTGAATACCCTAGTGTGAAAATCACTGTCTTTGCATCATTCCATATGCTCTTCCCCAGGCCTTTCTATCCCCCATTCCTTTGATCTCTTAGATATTGAGCCCTTTCTCTGGGAGGATCTTGGCTCTAGTTCTCTGTTTTCTTAGAAATTCCACAATTGAGGGCAAATCCAGCCTTAGTAAAAGGACTTCAGGTTTCCACATTGTGCCACAGAGGCACCAGAACAGTAGGGATTTTGCCCACTTGAGATCTGGTGTTTCGCCAGAATACTGCTATTACCGCCAGGACCAGCACAAGATTGAAAGTGGGTGAAGTTTGTCTTTGGACCCCAACTATTCCACTTATGTGTGTACCTAATTATATATGAACGCCATTAAATCCAGGACAGATTGAACTTGTTGAACAATAGTCAATTATGGTAGATTAATAAAGATAAAAGAAACATTAAGTAGAGGGTGGTGGTGATAATCTGAGATAAAGTCTAATGTTCCAAGTTTAAGGCATGGTTTCTAGAGTTAAAAGAGTATCACAAGAACACATAAGAGAATGTTTAAATGAAATTTTGGGTTAAAGAGTATCCAAAGAGTATTCAAAGATGAATATACCTGTTGTTCCTGAAGCTGGAGTGTTCTGGCAGAGGTACTACAGAAAATGAGAGTGAATGTACTTGAAATTAGATTGATTCTGGGAAGGTAGAACCTTTTTCTGGGGTGGAGGGAATTTGTTTAAGAATGATTTAGGTATTATACTCAGAATTTTTGATCCTGTGATATTTCTTGGGAATGAGGAAGAGTTTGCCAAGATGTTCTGAAAAAACGTTTTAGGCACTGAAGTCATTTGTGGGGCTGTAAATCTCGGATCCTAACTTTGGTGTTATTGTAGTTTTTCAAGGGACAACAAACCATGTTGCAGAGTTTTAAAACTCACAGAGGCAAGGTAGCATAAGAACAAATAACCTTTCTACTCTAAATATCATTCAGTTCAGCATGCACTGCACTGATAGATCCTTGACTATGGTTTTGTGTCTCAGTGGGTAGAATAGTTCATGGAGAAGTAACAGGGGTCATGGCCATGGGCGAGCCATGTTGTATTTGTTGTCTTTAGGTCTGCTTTTAGTTTGGGAGGGGAATCTTGGACATCATCAGAAATATGCTTTGGGTTTTATGAAATCAGATTTTTTTTTTTAAGGAAATGGTCTCTCATGACCAAATTTTGGGCCATGACTAAGAAAATGGCTTGAGAATTGGAGGGCCTCAAAAATGAAATTCATGATATGTAAGCAGAAATTACCACAGTGAGGAAAAAACAGAGACCAAGATTAGTGGATACATACTATTTTGTGATCTTTTAAGGGTGGTGGGAACAGTATGCTATATCTACATATAAAAGAATAATAAAGATCTATAAAAATAGTATTAGAAAAATTCCATTACCTAACCTGAACTGTTAACAAATGCTAAGGGAAACGAAAGTATTTTGTAAAGCTACTTTCATAGCCAAACCAAAGGCTCATTACATCAATGATATAACAGAATAAAAGAAGAATGGCTCTATCACGTTCTTCCTCCTTTTATTTTTATCAAATAAAATAACCTTCAAACAAGAAGAGAGAAGAGAAAATAATCCCTGATAAGAAGGAAGTGAAGTCCAAGGTAGATAAGGGAATTGAGTATACAGGAACATATACTCAACACCCGCCAAAGCTGGAAGTTTCATTGTTCATGTAAGTGATCTTTTAGAAATACTGCGAGATCGTGCTGGTGAGTAGTGTTTAGACAGCTGTGTAAGAGAGCAGAAGCGTTGTGAAACTGGACGGAGGCAAATTTACTTTTCCAGAGGGAAAAGGAAAAAAGTAGATTCTGTCTTACAAAATGTGAACTAGATGTTGATGAGATAAGATTTTAGATTGATTTTTAAAAATTTTCTTTTTAAGTCACAGAAATTAATAAATGGGACATTCTGAATTCATTAAAGCAAAAATACTAGAATAACTTTATTTCCTTTTTTTGGTAGAGGTTAGTAGGCTGGAAGAACAAAGCAGTATAAATAAAAGTATACATTGTTCAAGTAGGTGGAATAGTACAGTCAGGTAGACATGTAACTAAATAATTATAGAATTAAAGTATTGGGATGACATTACCCATAATATGTTACATATTATCTTTTAGTAGAATGGGACAGATATTCTTGACTTGGACCTGTTCAAATAATTATTAATGACTCTGTATAAAGGCATAGTGATCTGATGATTAAATTGAAAAAGGACTTGAGACCAGGGAGGAAACAAGTAATATGAAATGACGAAGACAGCATCTAAAACAGTATCAGATGACTGAAATGATGTGCCAAATCTAACAAGATGAATTTTAATAAAGGCAGGTACATTTGCATAGACTTTATAGTTTACAAAGCACTTTCCTTTGGAAATCCTTACGTGGTTTTCAGAACCCAAAGAGATAGAGCTGGTGGTATGTGTCATCCCTGTTTTACAGAGCAAAAAACCAGGACTCTTATGTAGTAACTGACTCAGAATCACATTTTCTTTGTTTTACTGGTGGTGGTGGTGATGATTTTTTTGTCTTTTTTTCTCTTCCTTCAGTTATAAGGGAATCTAGCTTTATTTTGAGGGTGTTGGACAGCCTATGGAGAATGTTTTATGCCTTTTTTTGGCATGCTCTGTATATATTGAGGCATAATTAACATGTAGTAAATTATAAATATTTAAATTATATGGTTTAATGAGTTTATATATATATACACATATATGTGTATGTATGTGTGTGTGTGTGTGTGTGTGTGTGTGTAATTTGGGAAATCATCACCACAATCAAAGGTATTTATCAAGTCTAAAAGTTTCGTCCTGTACTTTTACAATGAATTCATCCCTTCTTCTCTCTTCCTTTCTTTCCTCCTTCATTCTCATAACCACCAGTCAATCTGCTGTGTCATCATAGATTAGTTTGCATTACCTAGAATTTCATATAAGTAGAATCATGCACAGTATATTCTTTTTTTCACTCAGAAAATTATTTTAAGTTTTATCGATGTTGCATATATTAATAGTTTGTTCCTTTGTATCACTCAGTAGTATTCCATTGCATGGATATACCACAATTTGTTTATCCATTTACCCAGTAATGCACATATGGGTCATTTCTAGTTTTTGGCTCTTAGAGATCAACCTGCTCTGACTGTTCATGTACAGGTCTTTGTGTGGACATATGTTTCATTTCTTTAAAGTGGTTTTGCCATTTTACATTCCTGCTAGCACTTTATAAGAGTTCTGGTTACTCCATATCATCTCTAGCACTTGATAATAGTCAGTCTTTTTAATTTTAGCCATTGTAGTGGATATGTAGTGGTATCTCATTGTGCGTTTAATTTGCTTTTCCTTAATGACTGATCCTATTGATAATTTTTTTGTGTGCTTATTTACCATCCATATATATTCTTTAATGAATGTTAAAATCTTTTGCCAATATTTTAATAGGTTGTCATGGTGAGTGGTAGAGTATTTATATATTGTAGATGCAGGTTCTCTGTCTTGCATATTTTACAAGTATATTCTCCCATTTTGTGGTTTGGCTTTTCATTCTCTTAAGACTGTCTTTTGAAGAATAAGTTTTTAATTTTGAGGTCTGATTTATTGATTTTTTTTTATAGTGTGTACTTTTCTCTTTTATTTAAGAAATCTTTTGTCAAACCCAAAATGAGTAACCTTTCTTTGTATGTTTTCTTCTAGAAATTTTATAGTTTTTGCTCTTAAATATAGGTGCGTGGTCCATTTTCAGTTAATTTTGTATATTGTATGAGTTAAGGGTCAAGGGGTTTTGTTTTGTTTTGTTTTGTTTGTAGCTATGCAATTGTTACATACCATTTGTTATGTATACCATTTATTGAAAAGATTATCTTTTCCCTACTGAAATACTTTCGCATTTTTGTTGATAATTGACCACATATGTGTGAATCTGTTTCTGCATTTTCTGTTCTCTTTCATTGATTGATTTGTTTTGTTTTTATGCCAATACCACACTGTTTTGATTACTGTAGCTTTACAGCTTTAAGTCTTGAAAACAATTCTTTTTCAGATCATTTTGGCTTTTTTAGGTTCTTTGCAATTCATTTCCAAAGTTTAGAATCAGCTTGTCAGTTTCTACAAAAAGCCTGCTGGGATTTTGATCAGGATTACATTGGATCTATAAATCACTTTGGGAAGAATTGACATCTTAACGATATTGAGTTTTTTGATTAATGTACACAACTTCTCTGCAGTGTTTTATAGATTTTACTGCTTAGTTTTTATACTTCTTTTGTTGACTTCTACATATTTCGTATTTTTATGCTTTTCACAAGTGGTATTTTTTAAATTTCAAGTTTCGATTGTTGCTTGTGTACAGGAAAACTATAGATTTTTATATATTGGTTTTTCATCCTACTACTTTGCTAAACTCACTTATTCTAATTTTTTGTATTTTCCTAAAAATTTTTTTTTTACATAAATTATCATGTCATCTGACTTAAAAACACTTTTACTTCTGCCTTTCTTATCTGTATGCCTTTTGTTTATTTTTCTTGCTTTACTGCACTGACTAGAACCTCCATACAGTGCTGAATAGAAGTGGTGAGAGCATATATCCTTGACTTATTCCCAGTCTTAGGGGAAAAGCATTTAGCCTTGTGTCCTTAAGTAAAATATTAGCCGTAGTGTTTTCATATATGCCCTTCATCAAATTGATGAAGTTTCCTTCTAATCGTAGTTTGCTGAGAGTTTTTTTTAATATTATTATTGTGAATCAAGGTTGGATCTTGCAAGGGCTTGTTCTGCATCATTTGAGATGATCTATTTTTTTAGTCTGATAATGTGGTGAATTGCAGTGATTGATTTTTGAATCTTAACCCAATCTTGCATTCCTTTGATAAACCTGTTCGTTATGATATATTAACCATTTTATGTATTGCTGGATTTCATCTGCTCAAATTTGTTGTTGTCTTTGCACCTATATTTATGAGAAACAATGGTCTATAGTTTTTTTTTTATAATGTCTCTTTTTTCTGTTCTTGGTATCAGGATAAAGCTAGCTTCAGTCACTGTGGAAAACAGTGTAGAGGTTTCTCAAGAAATTAAAAATAGAATTACCATATGATCCAGCAATTCTACTTCTGGGTAGTTATCCAAAGAAAATAAAAACATAGAATAATTTTTAATTTCAAATCCAGTGTTTCTTTTATTATAGTAATGAAGTGGCATAAGAAACAGAATGAGATTTATTATCATGTTGAAAATAACTGACAAAGTAGATAGGTGTCTTACAGGTATTTATGTTTTGAGTTGGCAATGCTGTGGTTATTAGGTACTGTTGTCAAAATGCTTAAATTGAAGCTAAATCATTTTTATAGAGATAATATAGTCATACAATCTATGAACTAGAAAAGAATAATGAAATTGTCTACTCTGAGCAGGTGTCAAAGAAATGTGTAAACACAATGGCTGACAAGACAATATATTTCCTGAGAATCACCTTACCTATAAAAAATTACTGTCTGTCACCCTAAATAAAATTTATATCCTTTAGCATTCAAAAATAGCTCCTTTAAGTTGTTTCCCCCCTTCCCACCATATTCACACTACAGATTTCCCAAAAGGCCAGTCAGGAAGCAAAGATCAAATAAGTAAATAGCCACATTCTTGATTTGTAACTGAAATTGAGAAGAGTTGACCAGTCGGTACATCTGTTGGGATTTAAGTATTGATTGGCAGTACTTGTTTCTAATTGGTTCTTATTATAGATACAGGAGGCCCTCAACCTGGAGTATGTCTTTCTTCTCCCCACTGCCTGTTTTCACCCTCCATTGGTCCATGAGCAGTGACTAGGAGAATAGGGGAGGGCCCTGTTTTGGTTTGAGTTCCAGGGTTTTTACCAGTGTATTAGACTTATGGTTTTTTAATTCTCAGCTGCTAAATTTAATTTTAAAATGAAACCTTAATGTGGAAGCAGAATATAGGGAACAGATATAAGCATGATTCTATTAGTATAAATTTTGCAAATTCAATATTTTAATATTCTAAATTTATGAGAGCAATAAAGTGCTGTGAATATAGTTCTAATACCAAGGGTGTGAGTAACATTTCAAAACCATCTTCTTCAGTAACCAATTTATTTGGTTAAATATCAGTATTAAGAAAATTCCTGACTTTACAGATGATTTAGTTCCATGTGACCTTTTTATTTAAAACAGCTTGCCATGCAATCTCGGAGTATTTTTCAAGTAAACTCATCCAGAACTTGAACATAAAGGAGTGTGAAATTGGTTTCACATTTTAATCACTAACAGTTTCTAACAAACTGCTCACATTTTTTATCATGTATAAAAAAGTCAGACGAGAAAAGAGGAAAAAAGTAAATGCTAAACAATTGATAATGCCTTGATGAAACTGTTTATAGGTTTTTTTATTGAATGTTCTTATGCTTCGAATGAGCTCATAAAGCAAGATGTACCCTCATTTTACCAACCATTTAATTGCTGTGACACCCGTGTGCTGTAGTGCATTTGCTTATACAGCTTTTAGTGAGCTCTAATATGTGTAGGCTTCAGTTGGGTTGGGAGGAGGAGATGGAGAACAAAAGACCAGTGTAGCATTAGAAACCTTTCTAATAAATGACCATTTACAAGGAATCCAAATATATGCACAGAAACAGCAGGAGAAACTTTATACTGAGGTTTGCATGAGAATGAGTTAACTTGTCTATGGTGTCTCCATGTTTTCAAAAAGAAGCTATTTTCAAAAGAGTATTCAAGTCAGATGCTTATGGCATTCCTAAAGGTCTTAAGCAGGACCTGAGGGTTCTGGGGTACAGTTTGAAAACCACTCTACTAGACCATGTCATTCCACATATGAATGTTCCATTCAGCTTCTCTCCATTTCTTCTTTATACCAATTTTATCTGAAAGGAAGATGATGATACCCCTTTGGCGAGTTTAAACACATGCAAACATGGATATAATGAAGATATAGAGTTTTCACTAATGTTTCAAAATGAATTCTTTCATTCTCATGTAATCTTTGTGGATTTCTACCCACACCTTTTCATTTCTCTCAGTTTCTTCACAATTTTCATTTAGCTTTTCTCTTTTACTTTCTCTGTGTTAGAACCCCAAAATGTATAACTGAAAGAGATCTTAAGGTGATTCAGTCATTTTACAGAAGTCAGAGGGAAGTGATCGTAACTAGATGCTGACTGGAAAAGAGCTTGAGTGTGTGTCCTTATGTACTCGGATTTATATAAAGAAAAATAAATAAATATTTCCCTAACCGACAACATTGATTCTAGAATCTCGACATGGTCTTTTATAACTTTAGACTTTGAATTAATTACTAATAGAAATATTCATATTATTTTAGTAATGATACATATATAATAAATAGAGCTGTGCTTCTATTGTTAGGATCTTAAGGCAGCGTGGAATAAAAATAAGCATGGTCTTTGAGACAGGTGATCTGAATTGAAATTTTAGTTCGGCTACCTGCTTAGCTTTGTGATCATGGGAAATTACTTAGCCTCTCTTAAGTCTCATTTTCTTCGTCTGTAAAGTTGTAAAATAACATGTAAAGCTCCTTGTGCATTTTAGGAACAATAAAGTATAGCCAAGCAAATAAGTTGGGTATAATGAGGAAATATAAAGGATATAATAAAAGCATGGCAGCTGAAAGTGAAAGAAAAGATAAAAGGACTGTAGCAGAGACAGTATGAAAGAACAGGAAAAATGGGGAATAAAGTAGGTAGGAAACACTTCATCTTGTATTTAGTTTAGTTCTAATATTTTAAAGCACATTCTTTTTCTATTTTCATTAGTGTATATCTTGCACAATTTTAATCCATATTGAACTTAAACATTTTCTTTTGTGATCAAATTGTGTTTAAATTTTTGAGTGTCTCTTTTATTTATTTTTATTAATATTGTTCTGAGTAATCATATACATTTTAATTTAATTTACAGGTGGCCGTTTGTTGCATCTGTTTTTTTGTTATTCTTCCTCTAAATCTTGTTGGTACAATTCTTGGCCGAAATCTGTCAGGTCAACCCAACTTTCCTTGTCGTGTCAATGCTGTGCCTCGTCCCATACCGGAGAAAAAATGGTAAAGAGAATGCTAAATCTTATGTGATTGTTTTTCACAATATATAGTTCTTAAGGCTCTTTATTTATATTTAACTTTTAGAATTAGCATGTATTTATAAGAATGACTATCTTAAGTTTGAACTTAAGAATTTGTCCTTTTTCTTTCAACCTATATAGTTAGAAATAATAATGAATTATATCCTAATTTCACTTTCTGAATATTGGTGTCACTGACAGATAAGTCAAATGCTTTGATAAGTACCCTAGAGTGTAGAGGTGGGTGAGAGCTAGAGCAGCAACAGTTTTATAATGCAGCCTATCAGCCAATTTTGACCTGCTGTTGTTTTTGTAAAATAAAGTTTTGTTGGAACATAGCTCTGCCTGTTTGTTTGCATATTGTCTATGACTCCTTTTTCAATGCAGCATCAGAGTTGAGTAGTTATATCAGAGACTATATCACTTTCAAAACCTGAAATATTTACTATTAAACCTTTACAGAAAATGTTTGCCAACCTCTCATAATTTTATTTTTCTTTTCAGATATTTTATTCTAAACAACAGTGACACACATTTATAGCCATATATATCATACCAATTGAGAGACGAATTAGGATTGAGACCAGTTGTAATTTACTGATTTATGTTATCTTCACTTCTGGCATAGTATAGAACTCATATAAATTTGTTCATATTTTATGCACAAGTGTGTTCTTGAGCACTTCCTATAATTCAGGATTAATCCTGACAAAGGATGACAAGTATTTCTGTTTAACAGATGAAGAGAGTCTTTTGCTGCACTATTGTAAACATAGTTTATAGTTATTTAATCAGTCATCTTTGAAATAATGATTCTTGATGGATTTTTAATTTGAGATGATTTTTATTTTTTTTTTAATTTTGGTTAAAAATGAGATGATGTGTATGTTTCTGATATTTATGTTTCTGACTCTTGTAATTTAAATTTGAACAAAATACGAACTCAATGTATATATATTTTGCCTTGTAAAATTAGTAAATTGAATTATATTTAATAATATTAAATTTAATATTTATTAAATTGACGTATACTATTCTGCATTCTTTGTTTTTCTGATTCTTACTAGTAGATAATAAAAGTCTTACTGTACACTTATTACATTGCTCATCATAAGAATAGCTGTACAGTAGACTATGTATTATAATAAGAGATGTATACTGAAAAGTCTTTGTAGATATTTTATCACGTTAAAAATATAACTTATGTTCAGATACTTAATTCAAACAGTCTTGTAGGCTTGGAGGTAGGTAGAAATTTGTAGAAATGGAGGTTGAATAAAATAGCCCCTATATTTTAAAGAAGACTGATTCGTTCTAGTCTGAGAGATTGTCTGTGTTCTTTTTTTCTTAGATTGGTCTAATAAGAATTTCCTAGTCTATTTTTTTAACTCAGTTATCTTTTTCAAATTTGATTGTTAAGGCCCATAGATATTCTGATGTTCACACATTGCTAGGGATGATGAGTTTAAAGGAAAAGCATATAGTCAGAAATCATAAAAGTTCCTCTACATGGCTATGGCTAATAAAGAAGAAGGAACAACAGACGACCTTGCCAACCACGGGTTACATTTAGGTGTAGGATAGCTTATGTGGATCTTCATTTTCTTTATACAGTCACATGGGAACCAAAATCTGAATTTTATATCTAGCTCTCATTGACTGTGTCACGTTGGGCAGATCGTTTTTAACCTCTTTGGGTCTGAACTTCTGTAAAATGAGGAAAGAATGCTATAGAAGTTTTTTTCCCCCCAGATCTAAAATTCTTTGATTTTCTTTTCGGTTTTTTAGTTCATTCAAAAGAGATTGATTCAGTACCTTTTATGTGCTAGGCACTTGGGAATACCTAGATGAATAGCTTCTGCCTTCCAGGGTTTATAATCCAGTGAAGTATGATGTGTATGTAATTAGACAGTTACAGTGTAGTGTGGTGAGTACTGCGATGAAGTTAGGTTCAAAGGGCAGTGGAAAACTGGGTAGGATCTACCTCTTCTGAGAGACTTAACAGGAAAGCTTTACAAGAAGAACACTTGAACTGATGCTTACAGGAGAAATATGAAACAAAAGAAAGTATTCCAGGTAGAGAATTACCAATTGCAAGTAGTAAATGTTTAGTGAATGAATGAAGTTTTAATTTTATTTTTTTTTAATTTTTTGCTCCATTATAACTCAGAACTCATAAAACCTTAATGTATAATTCATAGGAAAAGGAATTACTGAACCAATGAAAGATTGAGCAAAGAAATGGCAAGGCCATAGTTTGGGAAACATTATTTCCCTTAAGATAAGGGTCTTAAGATTTATTTTCTTTCCCTATGGCTTTCCGTATGTAAATGCCTGTTAAGTTCTTAGAAGTTATTGAGAGTCGTAGAAAGGGGGAAACACTTAAGAGTCTTCCTTGAGTTTTGTCGTTGACAAGAATTTGTGTTTTTCAAATTCTTATTTTGATCTTTAATGCTGGAAAGAATTTTGACCATATTCTAGGACTAATTTTAAGTCCCACCTGTGTGTTGTGTTTTGGATTTTAACTTTTCTTTTAACTGATTTGTTTCTATACTTCAGATTGTTTTAAAGTGTCAAGCATCTGCTTTCTATTATCGGGATTTACATAATGTAAGAAAATCATGCTAGAAATTTACTGTTAATTTTAATATTTTTCAGGTTCATGGAGCCTGCAGTTATTGTTTGCTTGGGAGGAATTTTACCTTTTGGCTCAATCTTTATTGAAATGTAAGTTTTGGCAATGTCGTTATGTGTGAAAGGATTTAATTGTACTTAGAGAATTTCGGATTTAGGGTATGGTGGGAAAGTAACAGAATTAGTCTTAGTTTTATGGCTTTCAGAAAGGGATCTGTGTACCTATCTAATAGTAGTTTTCGCTCTGTTCTCAAATACTCAGGTGAAGTTTATACTTTTTTTGTATTATGTTCTGGACCTCTCTTACCTAGAAAATCTTAGAAATTAAAGCATGCATACTAGGTCAACCTTGATCACGTGTATGATGTTAGGAATTATTGGTTTTTGTTGTATTTTTAAAATATTTTTGAGGGTCCAAGGAACTAGGTAAACCATTACCTACCAGTCAGACTATTCTGGATGCATAGCCATTCCTAGTCTCCTGGGAAGTGCTAGGAAATGTGCATGTGTTTGGGGATGGGAGCTATGCCACCTTGTGCCCAATTACCGTGCTTCACATCTGCATCCTTGGTTACCACTGCAAAATGTAAGCCTTTCTTCTCTCAGCCTTTTTTCTAGTGTTCCTTGATGGGGATGCTCTGGCATTTTAGGCAAGGCAGTTCTTTGGGACTTTCTCAAGAACTGCAGTCATACCTCTGGCCCCTGCCCACAAAATGCCAGTCATTGTAACTGCTCAGAATTTCCTTACATATTTCCTTCCAGCTACCCTACTGCTAATTTCTCTCCTGTACAGTGGACACCTCTTTAACAGACATGATTGAACCTGATATTTGGCTTAATTGAAAAAGTTGCCTCATGTAGGGGAATTATACAAAAAGATAATACATACATTTTATTTTAATTTATAACAACTAAATGTACATCCTTTGTTGATTTTTTTTTTTTAAATATAAAGGCAAGGTCTTTGATTTGTATCCAGTTGATGTTTCTGCCATTTTTCCTTTGCCATTCATAATACATCATCTGTGTGTTTCCAGCCTTTTTAAAGTAGAAAAAGAACATAAAGACCTGCTGAAGCATTCTAAGTTCAGAATTCTAGATTTGTACATTTGTCCCCAAGTCTTTTATAGTCATCTCATCCATGCCTAATATTATAATTTTTTAGCAACTCACCTTACTGAATTTTTCTAAAGAATTCAGAGTTTCAGAAATCACACCTCCTTTTTGCTTTAATGTTTATTGGTTTATGTGACATTTAATTAAATTGTCTTACTACCCTAACAAGTACAACTGCCATAGATTTGGGCCAACTTCCAGTGGTCACCCTACCAGTTATAAGTAAGCTGTGGGCATTAGTCAGTACCTTGGAGAGGGATCGAGTGCGTTTCACTCTAGCTCCTGGTTTAATAAAGCCAGTTCAGGAACTTCTGTACTTCTAGTCTGATACTGCTTTGTGTCCCCACCCTGACTTAACCTCCGAATATTTTTTTCCTCCTACTCCTGTCCTGAATATCTTCTCGTCACATCTCTTTCTGCTTTCACAAGTACTTTGTTCCATTAGATAGCCTTTCTCCTGTATCTTTAACTACTGTTTTGACTTCCTTCATGCCTATTCTCCCTTTGGTAGCTAAAGTGATCCAGTGATATCAGTCTGATCATGTCACTTCTTTGCTAAAGACTTCTTGTTTTCATTGAGATATGGTCCAAACTGTATAACATGACCATTAAAGGCCTTTGTAATTAATATAGGTTCTGGCCCTGTTCATTTCTTCAACCTCATCCCTTAGCTCTCACCCCTTCATTTGAAGTTCGAGACATACTGACCTTTGAATTTTTCAAAATGCAGTGAATTCCTTCCTTTATTTATGAGCCTTAGGCATTCCTATTTCTGTGCCTGGAACATTCTTCTAGCTTACCCTACCCCAGAGCCTACATATGCCTTATCTGATTCTTCTCAGTCACGCCCCACCCCCACCAAGCCCCACACAGCCAAACCAGTGAGGTGCCTCTCAGGTGCATTGGTAGAGCACATGTCTCAGTGCATCATGACTGCCCCTTTACCGGTGTTCCCTGCTAAACAGTAATCTCCATGAGGGTAGAGACTTTGTCATCTTCACAGTTCTATTTTTACTGCTTCCCTGATGTGTGTGATAGGGGCTCTGTTAGTATCTTGAAAGAATGAATGACGAATAATAGAACAGGAAAAAGAAAATAGGCTAGAAGACCCTTTCAAGTTGAATGAGGACCTCTATCAGAAGTATTTTTTAATTTAATAGGATATTTTATAAACTATAACATCGATGGAATAGTGTCATATCTACAAAAAAAAAATGAAAGAATGAAGGAACTGACTTTTTTTTATAAATACGAATTTTTAGCCATTTTCTTTTTTTTTTCCCACATTTTACTCCTTTAGCCTTCTAATTCATTAGGTTGCTTAGACATACATGCCCTACTAAAGAATCTATTTTTGAAAGATTATCTAAGAAAATATTTTTTGAGAGAATTTTAGAGTGTTTAATAGATGAAAAAAGGTAAAAGGAAGTTACTTGAAAGAAAAAGATTGATATTTAAGTGAAAAGAAAAAGATTGACACTTAAGTGAATACTAAGGTGTGAGTGAGACTTGGCAAGAACAGGGTGAGCTTCAAGATAAAGACTAGAAAACTGTGTCTTCGTTGCATTTTATTTAGGTATTTCATCTTTACATCTTTCTGGGCATATAAGATCTATTATGTCTATGGCTTCATGATGCTGGTGCTGGTCATCCTGTGCATTGTGACCGTCTGTGTGACCATCGTGTGCACATACTTTCTACTAAATGCAGAGGATTATAGGTGGTAAGTATGGGAAAAACCTCTGGGGACCATAATATTTAAAAATAAGATTCTATTTGAAGTGTCAAGTAGAGTAAAAATGTTGCTATAATATAGGTATAAAAACATTGCTATGATATAGGTATTTTTTCAGTTATAAAAATGACGATAAAGATGAAGATTTTCAGTGATAAGAATGACAAAGAATAGTATCAATTTTTTTTTTTTGTATTAAAGAGGACCACTATGTTAGAAATATTTTTACAAAGTGCTTAATGTGGAAAGAGCTTTATGAGAAAGAATTGCTTCATTTTCAACATAAGGATACAGATCTGAAAAAGGAAATGGTTATTTAAAGTCACTTGTAATAGGGAATCTGACAAAATTCAGGATCTTTCCTTCTAGTTTGTAGGCTCTCTCGTTGTTGATATATTTAAATGCCATGTACATGTATTTCTTTTTAAATATATACAGTTTTAAAGGATTTTTGAAATAAAATTCTTTGCTTTTTAGAATCTGTACATCTGTGCCACTCATTCAAAATTTACCTTTTTTTCCCCCAGGCAATGGACAAGTTTTCTCTCTGCTGCATCAACTGCAATATATGTTTACATGTATTCCTTTTACTACTATTTTTTCAAAACAAAGTAAGTGGAGACATTTTCTCATTTTGTATTCAGGAAACTAAATTTGTCATTTAAATACTAGAATTTAAGGCCTTGTTTTGAAAGTAAAAATGGAAATACTACATATGGTTATTTTGTTCTATTTCAGGATGTATGGCTTATTTCAAACATCATTTTACTTTGGATATATGGCGGTATTTAGCACAGCCTTGGGGATAATGTGTGGTAAGTTCTGAAATTCTTAGAATATCGTGAGTAAATTTTTGAATGTTTCAGAATCAGGAAAATACAGTAATAAGAAATTAAGAAATTACATTCTGTTGTTTGATCAGAAACACTAAAATAATCTCAAGAGTTTGGTTGACTTTTTTCTGATAGTTCCACCTTTAGAGTAGGCAGTGGAATAAGGGGGATAATGATAATCTCATTAAAAGCTAGGTCCTGGTATGACATTTGTGGACCCCTATGGGGTATGAGGATTGCTTTTTTTCCTCAGTAGAATATTTCTACAAATTGATGGTTGTCAGAGGGAAGAGGTAGGGCTTTGGGTGCAATGGGTGAAGGTGGTCAAAAATACAGACTTCCAGTTATAAGATGAATAAGTTTTGGGGATGTAATGTACAGCATGGTTACTATAATTAATAATAGCATATTATATATTTGAAAGTTGTTAAGAGATTAGATCTTAAAAGTTCTCATAAGAAAAATACATTTCTGTCTCCGGTGGTAGATGTTAATTAGACCGATTGTGATAATCATTTATGTATATATTTATTTAATTATTAACTTATATATATTTATTCATTTATATGTTATATATATATCCACTATGTTGCACACCTTAAACCAGTATAATGTTATATGTCAATTAAAGAAAAGAACTTGTTTTGTTCATATATACCATGTGTGTGGTCATATGGGCTACACAAATGATGTCTACTGTAAAGTACTAAAACACTTTTCACAAGCTATAAGGGAAGACAGTTCTCTATATTATAGCCACATGTTTTATTTATAGCTATTGTGATAACCTTTCTCTGTAATAATGAGTTGACCAACTTTAAGGGAAAGATGAATAGGAACTGAAGGTTAAAACTAGATTTGTGTCATGTGGGAACACCCCTGTGTAACTCTAGGCATTCACAAGATTTCTTTAGTATTATTGGCCATCCTTCCTTCAGGATACTGCTCCCTGAACTCTGTTTACTCTGAGATCTTTCTTGATTGTCATCACCATTCAGTGAGGTATAGAATCATGGAAATATGCAGAGGGTTAAATTTTTTTTCCTTAACTTTATATGTGATCTTAGGAATATCTAAAGGAGTAATACCTTGATATTTATAAATAAAACGGAGTGAATTTCACTAAAATTTTCAGTGCTTTTCCTGTTGAAATTTTACTTTGCTGCCTGAAAGTCTCGGCACATTGACATTTCTCTGCTGTTTTGGCAGTGTCCCAGTATTTATTCTTGAACAGGTTTATATGCCTTCAGTGCTAATCAGTTTTTTGGGCAAAGGGGAAAGAGTTCAGACTATAACAAATTAAAATGTTACTTTAATACAAAATTACACATATCCATCAGGTTATATATCAATGATTGGAAGAAAAATATTTGTTTATTTTTTTTAAATGTAGAAAAAAGGTGGGAAATAGATTGGTATAGTCTTTATATTTTGAGCATAGCTTTAGTTTTAAGGAAATTAAGGTTAAAAGTGTGTCTCTATTCCCACATATTTACTTTTTCTGGGAGGCATATTTTGTTCTCTTTTTATAAAGTCATATTTTTATAAGGTTATTTTTGAAGTACTCATAAGATTAAGAAAAATGATTCTCTAGGTTGATACTGTTTTGATTTTAAGCATATCTCTGCTCAAAGGGGAATGATGTTTCATAAATCTGGAAAATTGGCTTTGGTTATTGGACTAGTATTCTACTATGCCAGTTAATTTTTTGATCCGAGTTAACATTTTATAGATATTTTTATGTTTTAAGAATTCAGGTTTAGTTTTACAAAATTGAAGAATTTTTTCTTCCTTAGTAAGGGTTTATGTGATAACTATTTTGAAGTGAATTATCAGTATTTTCAAGTATAATATAATTAATTCATATTATAAAATAAATGTCTTCATTGTCAAAGAAATTGGAAATAGGTTTGCTTTGTTGGTTTGCTGGGTTTTTAAATTTTTAATATTGTGGGAAATTTTCAAATTATACAAAAAGAAGAATAATACTATACATATAGTGAGTCCCCATGTACCTAACACACCTAACATCAATAATTTTCATCTCATGGCCAGTCTTCACTTATTTATATGCCTATCTTACCCAATTTTTATTCTGACATGAATCTCGAACCTCATGTCATTTCAACTATAAATATTTCTTTCTCTATAAAAATGTATGTTATGTAATATTTCCATAATGTACACTGTAATTATTATATAACTATATCGATATATCTAAATATCTATATTTTATATAATTAAAATATTTTAAAATATATATTATATATTTCATTTATATGCACATATAAATATAATTCCTTAATATGTTTAAATATTCCATTATTATTCAAATTTACCTGACCTGTCCCTATTCTCTTTTAATACAGTTTGTACTTATCAGGATCCAGTTAAGGTTCATGTATTACTTGGTTAAAATGTCTCTTAAGGCTTTCTAGATCTATTGGTGTTCTCTCTCTTTGCCCTTGCAATTTAAGAAACTCGGGTGTTTGTTAGTTTGAATTTCCGTAGAGTTTTCCACACTCCGGATTGTACTGACTATATCCCTCAGGTGTCATTTAATGTTTCTCCATGTGCTTCCCCCCATATTGCCTGTAAAGTTGGTAATTAGATCTATAGCCTCGAACATACTCAGTGATACGTATCCAAGAATATTTGCCTGATGGTTTGTAAACTTTTATCAGGAGCACTTAATGTCTGGTTGTCTCTCTTTGTGAGGTTAGCACCCATTGAAAACTGTCACTCAGCTTAAGTAACCCGTTAGTGGTTATGATATTCTAATTTTGTCATTCCTTTTATATTTATTAGCTGGAATACTTCTAGAAGGAGAAACTTCCATTCATCAACCATTCGGTTCCTTGAAGTACAGTTCATATATAGGAAAGGCAGAATAGACATTTCTTTTCTCGCACACAGTATTTGGTTGAATAAAAGTTCAAAGGTGACAAGTTAGGTATATGGGTGTTAACTCATGGAAGGTTTACTTTTAAACTTTCGATAACATTGGACTAAATGGTAAATTCCTAAATCCAATGGAGAATCTTCTCTATGACTTAAATGACCAGCTGTCTTGTGCTAAGGATAAAGATGCCTTAGTATTTATAATAAAGAACTATGCATTTCAGTTATTCATTCCACAAATATTGAGTTCCTTATCATGTGCCAAACACTCCAACATAGGAGGTAGATATTTAAGTTAATGAAACAGACAAATAGCTCTGCTTTCTGGTGTTTTGAGCCCCATTTGAGGCCAATAATTCAAAAACAACATTTCAAACCTTCTGACCTGCTTACTTGTCTCTTGTCCATTTCCTCAAATATGTCTTCTGTTCTATCCCCCACACAGCTTCTGCAATTTAGACATAAGAAAGAAACCCTCAGAAAATGCCTCTTCTCTAGACCTTCAATATCGTTGGGCCATGGTCCTCAGTCCTTTCCCTAGAGAACCCCCAGTCACTTCTTTCTTACTTATCCATATGGTTTCATATAGTTTGGAGAACATGTTAATGTTGGTTTAATGACTTAGCATATATGTTCAAGTTAGAAAAAAGACATTTTTTTCATTTAACAGATTTTTGTCATCAAATTATTCTTGCTTTATAAGAGATGTATTTTAATTCATATCATTATTGATTATATATAATTGATAATTCTAAATATATTACATCAGGCCAAACTTGGTGTATGACAGTATAAGGCGATTTGCAAAACAAATTATAATTTTAATAAGTTCGGAGAGAATACTAACAAAGACATTATCCTGAAAAAGGAATAACTTTCCAGAGCAGAGGGCATTTAATGTTTATAAATGATAGATACTGTTCTGTATTTGTCTCAAAATATCTTATTTTATCTTTACAGGAGCAATTGGTTACATGGGAACAAGTGCCTTTGTCCGAAAAATCTATACTAATGTGAAAATTGACTAAAGACCCAAGAAAACCTGGAACTTTGGATCAATTTCTCTTTCATAGGGGTGGAACTTGCACAACAAAAAAAGTGCAGGAAGAAATTTGGGCTTTAACACTGGGTACTTGTGGGTCTGTCTTTAATGGATGGCTTAAAGTAACATCTATTTCCATTGATCCTAGGTTCTTAGTGACTGCTTTCTCCAACTGTTCACAGCAAATGCTTGGATTTTATGCAGTAGGCATTACTACAGTACATGGCTAATCTTCCCAAAAACTAGCTCATTAAAGATGAAATAGACCAGCTCTCTTCAGTGAAGAGGACAAAGTTTATTTAAAGCATTTGTTCCAATAAAATAAATAGAGGAAAACTTGGATGCTAAAATTACATGAATAGAAATCTTCCTGGCACTTAGTGTTTCTACGTTATTGAAAAATGATGTTCCAGAAAGATTCTTTTTTCTCTTATTTTTACTGCTATCATCAGCCTATTGTGGGACATTTTTATATATTGAATCTGGGTTCTTTTTTGACCTGTTTTATTTTTTTCAATTCAACTGCATCTTTTTTTTTTTTTAAGAGAATTAAAAATATTAAATCCTGCATGTAATATATCTGCTGTCATCTTAGTTGGACCAACTTCCCATTTATTTATCTTTAAACTCTCCTGTTACATCTTAATTCCATCCAAAGAAGATACAGTCTGATGATAGAGGTGTACGCTCTACAATGCAATTTACTGTACAGTTAGAAAGCAAAGTGTTAAATGGAGAAGATATTTGTTTTTATTAAACATTTTGAGATTTAGATAAACTTCATTTTAACTGAATGTCTAAAGTGATTATCTTTTCTCCCCCCACCCCCACCCCCAAGTTAGTCTTACATCTTTTTTGGGTTTGAATGAAGGTTTTACATAAGAAATTATTAAAAACAAGGGGGTGGGTAATAAATGTATATAACATTAAATAATGTAATGTAGGTGTAGATTCCCAAATGCATTTGGATGTACAGATTGACTTCGGAGTACTTTTTTCTGATGATGATTGGTGTAGAAATGTGTGAATTTTGGATGGCTTTTTACATCTTGCCTACCACTGCATGAAACATTGGGGTTTCTTCAAAATGTGTGTGTCTTTCTTCTTTTGGGAGGGGGGATTGTTTTCTTCTGTTACTTTTCTGAGACTCCTACAGGAGCTAAATTTGTAATTTAGAAACATTTAATTTTGTTAATCCTGTCTGGGGCACTTAAGTAATAACATCTAAAGCATTACTGCTTTAGAATGTTAAAATAAAATTTCCTGACCAAATTGTTTTGTGAAAATAGATGTGTTTGCAATTTGAAGATACTGTTTCAAAAGACAATATTACTGAATGCAATTTTTAAATATACTGTAAACTATGCTTTTCTAATACAGAGGACCCACACTTTAAAATCCCAAACTTGCTTACATCTACGTTATGCAGTACAGTCATAAAGTGAATGAAAAGCCCTTTGAATGAAATTGTGGCACAAAATCTGTTCAGGTTGGTGTACCCTGTGAAGTGGGGATGGGAGTAAAAGGGATTAGCTTCCAATTGGATTAGCAAATAAAGGTTACAGTTTTTAAGAGAAGTCATTTTAATTTTGAATACATCTTTCTGGAACTATCCATAATGAGAAGTTTTCCTAGAACCATTGAGTTTCTAGTTTAATAGTTTGCTATGCAAATGACCATCTAAAACAATACTGTATATTGGTATTTTTAGAAAGATTCAAAACAGATGTATTTAAACCTTATTGTGAAACTCATGCCATTAATAGTTACATAAGATGTTTTCATTATAAAATGTTTCTATAAAATAATAGACTCTGCATCCTATCATGTACTATGTAGGGACTATAAAGAGTGAAAAGTTTGTTTTCTTACCACATAAGTGTGGCTGACATTATAGCAAACAAAGTTGATCAGAAGTTGTAGGTAAATCCTCTTCTTCAAGTCAGAATGTTATATTAAATATAACACTGGTTCTTCCATTTTCTCTTCTTTTTTACCTGCCTTTAAGATCTTATAAGAAAAGAAACTAGAAGTCAATATTTAATGGCTTATATTATGTAACTTTCTAACTACATGTGAAGTACTTATAACAGTATATAGTCTGTCTGATGGAGTGTAAATTGGAGAGCAAACTTTTGTCATAATAAAATGAAATTTGTTTCTTATGAATCATGCAGGTAAGATGTAGGGTTTTTAAAGAATGAGGGTTTAACTGCTTTCAGGTACACCGGTTCTTTCTACTAAATTGAGCTCTGTTTGAATTTGGAATCTTCAGTGAAAAATAGTCCTCTAATTTCCAAATAACAGTAAGAGCTCCATTAAAATGAATATAAATACATTTATATTGAAAAGTCCTTTAGAAAATATGTATTGATTTATGGCTTCATAGAGGGGCTGGATATGGTGTCTTGAAGATAATGTAATTCACAAATGGTTTAGCTCCCTAACTCTTAGTTGTAGAATAGGAAAATAAAATATTATTTAAGTTAATTCAAGGGTGGGGTTTTCCCATTCCATTAATACTGCGTATCTAGTTTTCATCTGTTAACATTATTTGCTCAACTTCCCAACTGATGCTTTGAAACTAAGGATAAACTTCCCTCCTTGTATTTGTAAGCATGCTTCTCCTGAAATTTAGCTACATTAGTCATTGGTATTGTTAAATATATATATCCTAGTACAGGAGTAGAATAAGGTGGAAATGTAATGGCTGGAGGGATGGTAAAGCATTCTTTAGTAAATTATGTTGGGCTCCTAGATTGTACTGGGTTTGCCCATAAATCAAGCCTCATACTCTTAGAATTCATTATTTTGTGGTATTATCTCAATGGTGAATGATATGGTGAATAGTATATTCATCTAGTGAAGAGTGTGCTTGGGCATTTTCCATTGAGAGTGGATGGACTTCTTTTAAAGGTGGTTGCTGCAAATTCAAGTTCTTCCAAAAACCACTTTATGTAGGGTTTATCCACAAATTTTATTCATTTTGATAAAGCTTTTTTGTTTCTTAAATGTTTACGAACCACCATATGCCAAATGTCTTGCAAATGTTATTTAAAATTTTCCTGAATTTTTACAAATGTGAAGAAGTAAAAGCATATTAATGTAATTTGTTCAGGAAAAGCTACATGCCGAAGGGCTTTTGTATATGAAGTCTAGGAAGGAAAAGCCTGTTTGTAATCTGTACACTGTAGTTCCATGTGGGTTTAAGTTTAGATTTCAGCGTGTTTTAGTGCTTCATTCTATTGATTTATTGGAACACAAATAGGAGTAGTGATATATGAAAACACAAGAACTCATTAATATTTTATATCATCATAAAAATTCCATAGTTATCAAGCTATATTTTAGCAATGAAGATGTTAAAGAGATAAGAGAAACGGCAATTTATAAAGATTCTTTGGAAGTGTATGCAGAAGTAAGCTAGATTTAGAGGTAGGATAGATTAGAAAGTTAACATACAGCTGCTGAAATTTGGTGAGGTTTAAATTCAGTATGAGGAATAACTCTTAATTCTTGCCTGTGAGCAAGATATGTACCCTTTCTAAAAGCCATCTGACTTGACATTCTTATTGGAACTGTAGGCAAAAGTATGCAAAGACAAAAGTAAAAATTAGGTTCTTATTTCACTGTGTTAGGAAATGGAAATAAAGAACTATTGTGAAAGCTGCTTATGTTGAAGTATTTGGTGAACTAGGCTTGCTAATAATTGACTGATAAAGCAGCATTCTGTGTGTTTTCTCCAATTCATAAGTTTAGGTCATTTGAAAGTTTTAAATGTTATAAGAGCTTAAGGCAAGGAAGAAATAATAGGGAATTCTGTTTGAAAGGCAACAGAGTATACTTGGAAAAGCAGTCCAACATGGGCTTTCAACTGTGTCAAACTTGAATATGTAAATTCCCACAGGGCACAGACAATTGGTGACAGAATTGGAAGGAAACAGTTATTACTCTGTGATGACTTCCATTTTGTACACACCTTGGTTTGTATTGGTCATATTCCAACTAGCTTTTTAGTTAATAGAAATCCAGTATATAATGTATCGAATACATTTGAGGTTCTAATCTAGTCCTGTTATTTTAACTGAAGTTGGATTTTTAAAAAGTAATAAAAAGTTAAATGTACTTCCCTTGGATGCTTTATTTCTTTCCTTTTTGAAACAGGTGAACTAAGCAGAAGAGAACCCATTATTATTTGCATGTATATGAAGAGATTACTAATAGCTTTCCACAGTTAAATAAAGCAGGAGTCAGCAAACTTTTTCTGTAAAGGGCCAAATAGGAAATAATCTGAGGCTTTGAGAACCATATGGTCTGTGTTGCAACTACTTGACTATTGTAGCACTGAGTAGATAGGACATAAACTAATGAGCATGGCTGTGTTCCAATGTAACAACAAAAACAGCCAGCAGTCCATAGTTTGCTGACCCCTGAAACAAAGGATTTAAAATTTAAGATTTGAATACCCCTAACTTTATATTTTGAGATATATATATATATATATATATATATATATATATATATATATATAAAGTTGAAAGAATGGCACAGTGAATAAGGGTTTTTTAGAAGATTATTTTTCTCTTTTATTATCATTCTTTTGATTTTTTTTTATATACAAGTACTGACTCCTACACTAAAACCCCACTACCCCATACCTGTCATTCTCCTGATTGATAATAGATTGCATTTGTCTAGTACTTATTACTTTTTCAAAGGAGTTTCAGACATGTACACTTAACAACCATTCTGTGAAGCCTATAGGGTAGATATTTATGTTTTATAACTAAGAAACTAGAGCAGCCAAGGTCTCTTATTTTTACATGATTAGGTCCTATTATCTTGACTGCTATAACTGTAAAATGGGGATGTCACCTCTCCAGCCTGTGGAGTAGATAATATATGTAGAGATCACATTGAAAATGAATGTTCTGTACTGACAGACAGAAGGGATTATTTTTATTGTGCTGCATTAGAATCTGGTCAATTTCTCCTGGTGTGTTCATACTTTTTGTTTTCCACCTCCAGTTTTAACTAGTTAAATCTTTGTCAACCTCCATGGTTCTCTTCTCCTGATTTAATTAGCTGCTTCAGTCAACGGCTATATTTGATCATTCCTGTTAGCCAAATATTTTAAGTTAGTACAAATTTGGAGTGCTTTTGATTTCTTTAATGAACAGTTTTTGTCTGGTTGGAACTAGGAGTATAAGGGAATCTGTCATACAGCCAGCTTCTAGATTTAAAAGTAAGAATTTATTAAGCTGTAATTCTATGGTTTTAACATTAGAAAAGAGGAGTAAACTGGCATTAGGAGTTGTGGAGTCAATGGTAATGTAGTCTGCACATGTATTTAAAATTATTTTCCAAGTTTTACATACTTAAGGTGATAAAAATTTCAAATTTTAAAAATGCAGGAGATGGTTGTAGGGAGAAGTTGATATAAGTCATTTTAATTGGCCAATGTTATGGTAGTGGTAGTAGTTCAATCTAAGATTATGGGACTTAATCTCAAAGGGAAGGAAGGGTCTAGAGAGTGATGCATGGAAATTGGTTTTCAAGTTTGGAGTTTGTCAAACCGTCTGCTGCAAGCTACAGGCCACTAGGGTAGGGCACATATAAGTACATGTTATAAGTGTGGTAGCTGCTATAATAGATGTTGGCATGAGGATGCAGGCTGTATGGTTATCAAGTCCCCCACAAAGACATGGAGGTGTGAAGCCGCAAGGCCCTATTAGGATGACTGCAGGGTGTTTAATGCAATAAGAGTGGAGAGATGGAGATGGCAAGAGCCAAGGCTGGAATCATGAAAGGAAGATGTGATGATGTATGGAGGGAGCTATGCGGGAGGAAGCCCACAAATAATGTGAATTTAATAATGGAATGAAGTTGAGCATCTTTAGATTACAAGGTCTTTTATTTTAAATCTACCTCTAATTTTTCATAGGACTTAAATAAAAAAATGTATATTCGAACAATTATTTGAACCTAAGTCAGAGTTTAATATGTAAAAGTGGTGAGTGAAATCAGGAACCTTAGAAATGAGAAATATTAATCATCCCTTTTCAGTTTGTCTTACCTAACCTTTCTATTCTGTGATCCAAATATTTTGTTGCTATTTGTTGATTGATAGCAAAAGTAGCATCCAAACAGGGCTTCTGACATAAAACTGCAGCTTGATTATTCAGGAGCACCACTGTCTTCAAAATATTTGGACACAGAGTGTTGGTGAGAAGACCTGACAGCTACTCACCAGATGGGGATTAAAAGCAATAAAAGCTCAACCTCAGTGCTTGCACAAGTTGCCTGTAATGTCTATTTTCTGGAGGAATTCACTGCTACTGAGGAAGCCAGTTGGCTGTTTGCCTAGTGCCATCTAGAGACCTGGAAGTGTCACAAGTTCGTTAGGCCTTTTAGGCGTTGACTGTGGACTTGTCTACTGGCAGATGGTGACCTTCACTGGGTTGGATGCACAGAACTATGGCGTTGGGTTTGACTCCTTAAAGCATTTCAGGCAGAAATGCCCTTCTACTCCTTCCCACAACTATTGCCTGTTTAATGGCCTCTTGGCCTTCCCTGCCATTTGTTGGCATATAGTCACCCCAAATTCATTCCTTCTGCCTGTCCATTCCTAACCAGATCTTGCCCAATCTGGCTCCATCTTGTATGTGCCCGTGTGATAAAAACTGAGCATAAAGCAGGGTCAACTCGCATTTCCTAAGGGCCGGCGCAGACTATCCAGTTAGCACCCTTACGGTGATTGACTGTTAAACCTTTACTGGTTTGATGGACTTATTATCATAGTTATTAGATGAGAAGACAGATAATCATAATGCAGGAAATTCAGAGTCTTGTGTAAAGCCCAACTCTGGGCTCCCTGTTGACTATTTTGTCATCAAAGGCTGTGAAACCATGTGGAAACCCAAAAGGGAAGTTCGGTCCTTTTTTCTACTTGCAATTTAAATGAAAAAAGATTCTACTGGGCATGATACTTAAAATCTGTACACATATTTTACTCCTTGATTAGGGAGGGCAATATAGCTTGTACAAAAAGTCTTTGAAAAGCCTAGTGCCATCTGGAGATTTTACATCTGTAAATCAAAAGGTCTCAGTTCTGACAATTTTTACATTTAAAGGACAAAATAGGAATGGGTTTTAAATATCTCTAGATTGTTTGCCTAAATTATTTGGGCATATGTTTTTAAATGCAAAAAAAAAAAATGGTCATTTTTATTCCATCAAGTTAATGGTGAATGGCTTATTTAATAAAACATGTCTGTAATTTAACACAAATAGCACGCTCAGCTGTTCATTTGTCAATCTTTTTGCCTGTGTGAAACATCTTAGACTTACAAAAGGATAAGGTCACTTAGAGGGGGAAATCTGACACTTTAAATCATTCTTTAAGCCACTAGGTTAGGTGGGTGCTGCAGCAAGCACCCTTCATGGCTGCACGAAGGGATGTTGAGAAACCTGAGAATTGTAATTCTCTTTTTTTCTGCTCTGAAAGCAACGAGAGAGTAGATTCACTTGATCCCTGCAGAGAAACGACTGTCCGAAAGCACATTGTTGGTAGCGAAGCGTAAGGCTCAGCTCACATAGGGTCTCTGGTCCTGCGCTCCAGCTCTCACCACTGCTGCCTGCGCCCACGTGTGTATCGGGGAGTTGTAAAGTGAGTTATGAGAATAAAACAAGGCGGGAAGTCCAGCCTTGATCTTCAGGAGCAGCGTTCTCTGGGGCCGGATGCTGAGGCGACGCCCACAGAAGGGCGCCCTAGGCTCGGTGGTAGCGCCGCGAGCCCCGGGTCCTTGCCTTCAGCATCTTCACCTCGCTCCCCTTCCTCTGAAGTTGCGGAGGTGCCGGGAGGAGGAGGGGCTTCGCCTCGGGCGCCGGAGTGATTGGCTGCCCCGGGCCCCTGGCGAGGGCTGTGTGGTGCATCCCGGGTGGAGAGGGGCGGAGCGGCCACTGCTCTAACCACCGCCACAGTCGCAGCCGCCGCAGCCTTGGCCGCCCGACAGTAGCTCAGAACGGCGGCTTCCTGGGTGCCCCGACGCGGACCGGGGCTCCAGGCTCTGTTCTCTCCGCACGGAGCCATGCTGGGCAACCGCGCATAATCCCCGCCCTTGGGTCGCCGTTGATTCGACCCAGTGCACCATCCCTCGCCAGAGCCCAGCTTTCCGTACAAGCAACTCCCTCAAGTCTCTGCCGACCCCTCACAACCATGCCCCGAGCGACTGCGCTCGGGGCCCTTGGGCCACTGCTGCTGCTGCTGCTGCTGCCGCTGCCGCTGCCCCGCGACGCCGAGGGGCTCGGGGAGCGCTCCGACGCCGCCTCGGACTACTCGGCGCTGGAAGGCGAGGAGGGCGCGGAGCAGCAACTGGAGCATTACCACGACCCGTGCAAAGCCGGTAGGTGCCGCCGTCGCTGCCGCCGGGGAAGTCCGGTAGAAGTTTTCCTTTGAAATGCAAATGAGGCGGTGGGCAAGCCCTTGCTGTCGTCTGTGGGGCGGGTCTCCCCTCCCCCGAGGTCACCCGGGCTTCCCGGGAAAACAATGCCCAGAGGAACTGCTGAAATGCCACTCGGGCTGGGACGTCCTGGCTCTTGGTATGCGGCACGCACGAGTTGGCGGCCGCCGGAGGGTTCCCGAAGCGAATCAGGGCCGGTGATCGAAGCTGAGAGGGCGCTCAGGGCTGGGCCGAGTGCCTCGGCCGCCTGACAGCCAGGTGGTCCACACAGGCCACCGCCGGACGCGCTAGGCTGAGCGGAGGACCGGGGCTGGGTGCGGCGGTCCCAGGCTGCGTTTGAGTCGCTGGCTCTGATTTCACGGCATTTGTAAGTTTCGCGCGAAGTTTCCCAACATCTTGTGGCTGGCTACTCTTGGGAAGAAAATTTTAAAAAACTAAAAAGCTTCACGGCAGGCAAAAGGAAAGAGGTAGCCGAGGGAGAATGTGCACGACTCAAGTTGCAGCAAACTTCCCTGTGGCCCCTCAGCGTGGTCCCGACCTGAGGGTCGCCCTGGGCTGGTGAAGATGGAAGCCGGCAGGTGCCTAATCCCGCCAGGAAGCGGCGCCCCGGGATGCGCGGGTCTTTTTGGCGCAAATTGCGGCCGGGGCGATACAGCTCTTGCTTCCCACAAGCCACCAAGAGGCTCATGTGTCCTCAGGGGAGCGGCTTCCAGCCCAGAAGAGTGGAGGCGCCAGCCTCAAAAGGATCCATGCGCATGTTCCAAAGAAAGCCCATGGGGCTGGGGCGATTCCCAGCTGGGACAGAGGGGTACTCGCGCTACTGGGAGAGAATGGTGCCTGAGGCCCGCCGAGCTGCTTCTGGCGGGTGGCCAGGCACCTGTTCCCCCACCCCCAACGGGTGTTTACCTCTAGGCGTGGACTGGCCTTTTCACTGAGCAGCCTGCGGAGATGAGCAAACAGAAGGAAAGAGGCTGCCTCCATCCGCAGCAGGGCAGGGTGCTTCTCCCAGGTGGTTCGCCAGGTCTGTGGGAGTGTCGTGGGCCAAAGGCCCAATTACTTCACTGTCTGGAGACCTCTAGTATCCTCAGTTTCCTCTTCTCTAAATTGGGCACGGTAATTATAGGGGGACTCAGATTTATGAGAAAATTCTCTGCAGATGGAATAATGATGATAGCACTATGTTGCCACTGCAGCGGCTGTGGTCTAGGCTGGGCATTGGGCAGGTCAGAGCTGGACATAGGGGATTGTGAGACCTGAGAATCTTCTGAATGTTGAAGATCAAATCACGTCTGAGGGGGTCTAGTCTTAGGGTGCGGAAAGATTCCTCCAGAATACCCACCTATTGCTGTACCTCGTGGGGCTTCTTGTGGAGCTGGGAAGGTGGACAGGTAGTTTGAGAGAATATCAGCAGGCAATGTGTGCCCTGACTGAGGTATCCCAATTCATCACAGGACCTAGATCACGACAGGGAGAAGGATCTCAAGAGTACTGTAGGAATGATGGCCTTGCTGGGACACAGGCTGCAAAAATGAGATGGAGCCTAAAGAGAGTGAATCAACCATCCCGGCACCTGTCAGATCCTTGACTCCACTGGATGTGAGCTGAGGGCTGTAGAATGCAGTGTGGGCAGCTGTGGTCTGGATGGCGAAGTGATCAGTTTTTTTCAGGAATGTATTGAGGACCTGGGAATGCTTCAAATCCAGGTGAAAGGGCCATAGGTCTGTCTGTGAGAGCTCCCAGCTCCTGATTTCAGCGTTGAGGAATAACCCTGAGGTTTGCCTGTTGGGGCCTCATTTTTCTCCAGTAATTTTGGGGAAATTGCTGATTAACTGGGGCATGTGTGTTGAGCGACCTCACAGACAGGATGAGATGGGCGAGCAGGACTAGAAAGTAGAGGATCTTGGGAGTGTGGTTTGGCGGGCTCCACACATCCTCCACAGCCATCCTTGATCCTCCCAACCCCTTAGCCTCTCCCTGGGCTTTGCTGATGTTAAAAGTGGCCAGAAGAGGGCGATGTCAAAGGAGACCTGGAGGAATGGTCACATTGCAGTCTGTCCATGCTTCTGGAACAGCCTTCTAGGAGGATAACAAGCAGTTTATCAGTGCACTGAGGTCTCAAGGAAAGGATATGCTTCTCAGCTTGGAGGAACATTGCATTTCCTGGTTACACATTAAACTAAACCTTTAGGGGCAGTCTCTCATCCTCTCTCAGTCAAACCCCGACTCTACTCCTCTAGCCAGAAGCCCTCCACATAGGGCCTGCCTCTGGGCTTCGCACCTAAAACACATTGCACCTGCCTCTTCTGAGTTTGGGTTTCCAGAGTGTAGGGAGAAGAGTCTTGGATCTGTTCCTGGCCTCACCGGAGCTGTGTTATCGTGGATAAGTCCTCTCCTATCTGGGCCTCAGCTGCTCATCTATAAAGATGTTGGACTTGTTAAGATTGCAAACTGATAGGTCCAGAGAGCTGATTGTCTTGGTCCACATCAGCCATCTTACCTTGTGCCCACTTCATACCTTGTGGACATTTGAGCTGTGTCCTGGTTCCTTCCTACTTAAGTGTTCTTTGCTAGGTAGACCTTTGCTTCCAGAGGCTGACCAAATTGATGTTTTACCGTTTCACTTCTTTTACTATTTTTTAAAATGATTTTTACCATTTTACCATTTATAATTTTACCATTTACAAGTTTTACTATTTACTATGCTATTTATAAGCTGTGTGATGTTAAGTCACTTTATTTCTCTGTGCATTAGTATCCTCATTTGTAAACGAGGATGATTCCTAAAAACTTGGAAGAACATTTTCATGCTGACCTTTGAAACAAGTTTTAAACTATAAAATTTAAATTTACTAATAAACAATCTATCTGATGCTCTAAAAAGGCATGATTTTAAAATTAGATGATTGCAGAGTGGGAGTGAAGCTGTGAAGTCCTCCTGGCCGGGGGTTGGTGAGGTATACGGAGCTTCCTGGGATGGTCTCTTACTGGTGATTTATAGCTCTGCTGTTTTGTTTTTCATCTGATATTGTAAGTGCAGCCAAGGGTTCGATGGACAGTAAATTACAAGACATCCTCCCAACCACCATTCTTCTGAGAACAGCCTTAGCAAAGCTGAGGATTTTCCCTGCCTATTTGTCCTCATCCATAATTTGTTAGCTGGATTCAGAGCCAGAAGCCCTGGGTCCTTATCCCTTTTACTCTGTGTGGCCTTGAGCAAGTCACTTCACCTTTGCATGTCTTAGTCTTCTCATCTGCAAAATGGGGATGGGAACAAAACTGTACACCTTGCAGGGCAGACACGAGGCTCGTTATAGTTGGGTTCCTCAGAGGGCAGAGCCTCAGACCAGGGCTTGTGTATAGGTAGTCTGGGAGCCGATCCCAAGAAGCAGGGTGAAGGAGCAGGGAGAGTGAGACAGGAGGAAATCCAATGAAAGGAGTGGTATCAAGGTGGCTGCTTTAGTCATTGGGGTCTTGTTTTCACAAGGCCTCTGCAGAGCCTCCTTATTTTGGGGGTCACCCAGAGCCCTCTAGGGGGCAGCTCTTGCCAGCACCCTCACATTATTGATGTGAGGCTGGAATGTCAAATTCTGTGAGGTCAGGGGCTCTTGTCTGCTTTGATTACTACTGCTCTGAGCCCAGTGCCTGGCATATTTTGGCACTCATCAATATTCGCTCAATCAGGAAATGATTTTAACCCATGTGGATTGGATTCATGGCTGAAAGAACCCCTGAGCTCACTGTTAGCCTAGAAAGTGAAGCAACCCTGGCCCGAGGGCTGCAGTCATCCCAGGAGTGCTCAGGGTAGATTTGGGGGGATCATGGAATCTTAAATGTGCTCCCTAGGACTCCATTTTTCATGGCAGGGCCAGGCATGCTAGATTCGTAAGCACAGATCTGAGGTTTCTGCAGTGCCTCCCAGAAGCCTGACTCCTATCTCTCTGGCACCTCTTCTCCCCCATCAGACTCCCACCCCTGTGGCCCACACCCAGGTGACAGTGGCTGGCATTTTTACAACTTTATTCTCAGCCCTACTTGTCCTGGTTTTTTTCCTGGATGGGCAGATGCTGATTCAACGCAGTCAAAATATTTGGGGGCTGTATTGAGACAAAATATTTTATCTTTCCTGCTTCTTCAGGCAGGAGCAGCATCTAGTCCACCTTTATCTCCAATATTTCTGAAGTACACTGGAACAGGGCCTGAGGTGGTTAAGAGCACAGGCTTTGAAACTTAACAGACCTGATTTCAAAATCTACCTCCTATGCAAGGCTGTTTGAGTAAGTTACCTAACCTCTCTGATCCTCAAGTTTCCGCACTTGAAAAGAACTACCAATATTCACTTTTCAGGGCTGCTATGAGGATTAAACAATACATTGCATGTCGAATGCTTAGCGCACAACAAGTATTCAATGAGTGATATGTACATTATGAGAACACAAAACAGGTGCTCACAAGTACTTCTCGAACTCTTGCTATGCTATACAGGCATTTGAATTTTTGTAATAAATGAGCAATTGATTTCATGTCAGGTAGTTAAGGATTCTTTTTAAAATTTAATTAATTAATTTTTAGTTTATTTTTAACATTTTTTTTTTATTTTCCCCCCTCTTCCTTCCTCTCTTGTAACCACTAGTCCATTGTTAGTTAGGGATTCTTGAATTCAAACTTGATAATTATTGGCAAAAAGGGTCCCAAAAGTAAGTGAAGGGTGAGTTTTATGGTTTGTGAGTTGTAGCTCAATAAATATTACCAAAAAAAAAAAAAAAAGCAAGTGAAGATCAAGACAGGCCAGGGCAGAGTTGGAGAAGGAGATGCACAGAACCTAGAGGTCCCCACTCTTGTCGGGACTCATGCTGGGGCAGACAGTATGTGGGAGAGGGGAGGCCTGGAAGGGGCCGAGTGATAGCGAGAACACCATCCCACTGACCTTTGACCCAGTCACGGGGGTAGACATGAAGCTGCGATGATTCCCAATTCGCATGCGGAGAACCTGAGCATCACGCCAAGACCTGCCTGGCGTTGATGCTCCTTTGACTTCCGATGCCATCTCTGTAGACAGAGCTCAAGTTCTGCAGACAGAAGAGTCCTCAGCAGTGTTGTCCAGGGTAGGTCCCCGCTCCGTCATCAGTGGAACCTGTTTTTTCTTCTTTTTCCCACCAGTTGTGCAGCAGTCAGTTTTTCGCACCCTCTCCCAGAGTGGCATGTGTGTTGGGAGAGCACCTTTAATCCTCTGTCCAGCACAGTGAGGAGAGGAAGGGTGGGGCAGTAGCTGTGCCCCAGAGCCATCCGCAACAGCCCTAGGTCTGCAGGGCTGTGCCCTGGGTGCTGGAAATCTAAGTGCCAACCAGACCTCAACTCTCCCTTTCCCTGGGAGCTTCCAGCTCAGGGTGTGGCCTCCTCAGCGGGAAGAAGCTCCTAATGGCAGCTGAGTGTAAACAGGTCAGCAGGTCATCTCATCCAGCACCTCCTGTGGTCAGTTCTTGACTTTCCGAGTATCGCTGCCAGTCCATCCACTCTCACAGAACTCACCGTCATGGGCCACAGTTGTTGTTTGAGTTCCCATTGGTTCCAGACCTAAGCTTTGGTGTCAGGCCAACTTAGGTTTTCCTTCTCAGCTCTGTCACTTACTAGCTATGAGACTTCGAGCAATCCCTCAGCCTTTAAAGCCTGTTTCCTTGTGTATATAATGCAGTTAATAGAAACTCCTATTTCACAGGCTGTTGTTCTCTGAAAGGCACTTGATGCTGTACTAATCACTCAATAAATGTGAACTATTGCTGTAATTTTCTGGCTCCTGAAGAACCTTTCATGTGCAAAAAGTGTGTGGTTTAAACGGAATCACATGCACAATGCCACTTTTCATTCCTGTGAGGGAGTCTAGGGGCTGAGCAAACTCTAGAGGCAAATCGCCAGGGTTCAGATTCCTGGTTCTGCCACTTAATGGCTGTGGGACCTGGTTAAACTATCTGGATCTCTGTTTCCTCATCTACAAATTGTGGCCATCAATATCTGCCACTGAGGGTTATGATGAGATTAAATGAGTGAATACAGACAAAACGCTTAGATAGAATAGTGCCTGAAACATGCTAAACGGTCAGTAAATACTATTGTTTTCATTATTATCATTCATCCCACAGAAATCCAGCAAAGTTTCCAAGTGGCGGGAAACCAAGTATCTGAACAACCGAAGCCTGATGATGTTTTCGGAGTTTTATGTTTCCCAATGACGCTGATGCTGATAGCTTCTCTATGTCCAGATTCAAATTTGTCATGAGTCTTATTGGTTTCCTTGAGGTTAGGATGGGAGGGAGGCGCAGGGGCAAGTTCCCTGCCCTGCACACCAATCAGGTGTCTGGGCCAGCTGGTCCCTAAATAATGTCATTCATTTCATTTTAACATCGTTTTGTTATAACATTGGTAAGATACTGTAGAACTCTTATTTATATCAATTAGCCTTTGGTAAAATTTGTTTCATTATATGTTGTTTCACCGCAGTTCCAAGAACCTATTAATGATATTATGTGGGGACTTACTGTGTTTGGAGTTGTGTGAATGGAGTTGAGCCCAAGTCTCCATTCAGCCCACAGCCCCTCCCAGACACTCATCTTTCCAAATCCGCATTCCTGTGGCCTCCAGATTCCAAGCAGACATAAGCACAATTGGGGGCCACATCACGTTCAATGGTGGTACCCATCTTTTTGCCGTGGAAACATAGCCAAGCAATCGGAATAGAGACTATAACTCTGCTGGTTCTCTGACCATTGCCCGTCAACCTGCACTACGTTTTCAAGAGGAAGGACAATGATGTTAATTCTCACAATGGTTACAACTTTGCCTTAGAGCTTTGGGCAACATCTGATGGTTTGCGAAGCTCTTTTTCTTTTATTTTCTCCAGTGGTCTCTCAGCCAGGAGATGGTCCAGGCTCCCGTGGTTTTTGCAGGCATTGCAGGATGTGGTTTGCGTGCTTGCACAGAGGAGAGGCTAGGCTGGGACCCACACGGGACACTGAACTTGTAATTAATAGAACTGGTTTCTCAAACTCCTGTTCTCCTCTCTTAGCACGTGGCCTCTCTAACTCTGGAACCGCTCCCTTCTCCTGGCTCTCTCCACACACAGTGAATAGGCATCTCCATGCTGCCCTGTCTGAAGGTCATGTTTGTGCATTTGTTCCCCGCAGCACCATCGCCCAACCTTCTCTCTACCTTTTTCTCTATCCTTGGCTAGGAATCAAACGAGAATGAGTCAGTTTTGGCCTTCAAAGTACTCTTAGTCCCAATGCATAGGGAAGAATAAATGAGTAATTCAAGGTGTTGAAATGCACCTCTCCCCCTCTCTATTTCTCCATCCCTTTTTCAGAAGGCCTGGGGCAGTGCATGAGTGTCAGGTCAGTTGGGGATGGTGGGTCCAGCCATCTCCCAGAGGAAGAGGACTTAGATGGCTGATGTTTCCTAAAGGGGCTGTGGGTGAATGGCAGCTGGGGTGATAGACCAGAAGCAGTGAAACGTCCTGTTTAAGAGACTGTTTTTGGCATCAGGCAGCCTATGACTTAAAGCCTGCCTGTGCCCTCACCACCTGTGTGGCTTTAACTAAGTTTTTAAACCTGAGCCTCATTTTCCTCATTTGGAATATGAGGATGATATTAAAACCAATCAAATAAATAGGTTTGTTTGAGGATGAATCGAGGCAGTGAACATGAAGTATTTATAAAGCAGTCATTAATTGCTAGTTCTTCTCCTTTCTAGTATTACTATTACTCCTATTATTGTTCCCCATTAAGAATTTCCCTATAAGTGACAATCTCTCAAGAGCCCGTGCATGCTTATCTCTCCCTCTCAGGACTGCAGAGAGTTCTCTTGGGATCCATCGCTTGTGGCAAATAATAATTTATTGCTCCGCCGCTCCTTCGCTCTCACCCATGAAGCGGGGAGAGGACATATAAACCAAACAGACCTGCATATAAGCAGGTTTCTCATGATATCCTCATAGCCTGCTCATAATACAGTTCTGCCTGGATGCAAACATAGCAACAGGAACCCAGCTTTCCTGCTGATTGGTTACAGACCTATCTGGGATCACGCCACCCTCTAACCACTTCTGTCAATTACCAATAAATATTCTCAAGCTCGCCTGCAGAAGCACTTGAGTGTTGATGTTCACCCTGAGTCTTTGCCCGCTCCGCCATCTGGGCCACTTATCTCCTGGTTCATCCTGCAATTTTCATCGAGCCTCCTTCCTTTCCTCCCACCTGGGTTACTGGCCTTGAGTCGATGTGAGTCTTGTGTGCGCCAGTTTCCCACAGGAGCAGGAGGCCTTCCTCCTTAACTCTTTTTCGTATCTCTTGGTCAGTTCATCTCCCCCCAGGCCGGCACTGGTTTCCTGTTCTCTCCCCAGGCTCAGCATCTGCTGTAGTTCACTGAGGGGTGGGCTGTGTGGTGGCAGGTCCCTAGTGGTGTCACAGACCACTCAGGTGCTCCAACCAGAAACCCGGGTGCCATCATGGACACCTGTCTCCCCCTCCCACTCATGCAGTTCAACCCAAGTCCTGCCAGTGCTGTTTCTAAAATGGAGCCCGTTCACTTCTCTTGATCTTCACTGCCATCATTTGGCCCAAGCCCCCACCAGCTCCTCTCTGGACTACTGCTCTAGGGCCTGACCCTGTCTCTCCATGGACCCTCTTGTTCCCTCAGTCTGTTTTGCATGTTGCAGGCAAGAGTGAGCTTTTTGAGACTCACACCTGATCATGTTTGCCAAATCAAACCCACTTCGGACCCATTAATGACTTCCCATTGCACTGGGGATGAGAGCAGTCGCAGACCCTGTCCCTCCTCCTCAACAAGCCTTCTCTCCTTCCCTGCCATGCTCCGCCTCCCACAGGTTCTTCCTCCTGCCTGGAAAGGCCTTTGGCCAACTCTGGCTCATCCTCTAGGACTCCGCTTACATGTTCTTTCCTCCTGAGGCCTTCCCAGGCTCAATCAGGTCCCTTCTCTGAAATCTCTTATCACCTTTCTTTCCCAGTATGGCAATTTTTTATAGTCTGTAACTAGCTAGAAAAATTGGTGTGATTATTTGCTCAGTGTTTATCTCCACATTAGACAACGAGCTCCAAGGGATAGACACCAGACTCATTCAGTTTCCCAGTCTCTAGCACAGCGCCTGGCACACGGTGGGTGCTCGGACAATATACGTCGAGTAGAAGATTGAGCGAATGAGATTCTGTAGGGATATGGAAAAAGGTAGCGATCACTGTAAGACAATCAAGGTAGGCTTCCTGAGCTTGGCCTGGAAGGATGAATGGGATGAGCAGAAGATCAAATGCATTTCCGGTAGAATACGCATTGCGATTCAAAGTGAGGCAGCAGGCCTGCTTGTGATGTGTCTGAAGCTGGGCGATTATCCTGGTTTACTTTGTAGAGGCGTAATGACAAGATTGAAAGAAGCTCGGAAAAGTGCACGTCAAGCCAAAACATTTGAAATGCCCATTAAGAAATGGGGAGCTACTGATGTTTTTTGAGCCAAGGACTATTAAAATGAAGACCTGTGATGCTTAGTGTCTATAGAAGGAGGACGTCGGAGGGAACACAAGGAGTTCTAAGCCCTGGGAGCATGAGGGCCACACTTGGGCCATGGACCTGGGAGTAGAAAGGAAAGGAAGATGGGAGAGAGATCATAGCTCTGTGCGTGGGAGAGGTCCCAAGCTGAGCTGTGCCTCCGTCATAGTTGAAACATGAATGAGCTGATCAAGGCATGCTCAGCAAGCAGGGGTTGCCCTTGAGACGGACAGGAAAAGGAGATATTTTTAAAAAACCAAAGAACAGTTTTTAAAATTACACAGATAATAATACCCATTAGAGAGCATTTAGTAAATGTAGAGTGCAAGACTAAAAATTTCTGGTCATTTCATTGCCTAGAAGTAATTGTAACATTTGTTGTGTGTTCTTCCCAAATTTTTCTCTGCATGTTTGCATATGTATTTTTTTAAATGCTGTACATACCACTTTGAACCTGCTTGTATTTCACTTTCACTAAGTGCCATGAACCTCTTTCTATGACAATAAAGATGGTTATGTAACAAATGTACTTATATAACATCAATTTTAATTTTTTTGTACATCGTTTATAGAAGCAACATAATTTATTTAATTCTCTATTGTTGGACATATAGATTTTTCCCTAAACTCTTTCTTTTTATTTTATAAACAGTGATGCTGAAGTCATCCTCGTTGCTAGATTCTTATGTACATTTTAAATTATTTCTTTAGAAAAATTTCCTATATGCAGAATTGCTAGGTCAAAAGTATAGATGATTTTAGGGCTTCTGATTCTTCTTTTCAAATCGCTCTTCAAAACTTTTTTACTCCTTTGTACTCCCATTAAGATTAATATTTTATATTCTAGTTTTTAAAATATTTGCTGGTTTGATAAGTGAAAAATATTTGCTATTTCTTCAATTTGTATTTTCATTGTAATTGTTTTCTTTTCAAACGATTTCAAGCTTTTAAAAATATATTATGACCATTTGTATTTCTTTTGCTGTTTATGTCTTTTTCTCCTTCTGTTCATGCCTTTCTTTCTAATTAGATGTTCATTTTTAACATTTTTGTAGATACTCTCAAATATTAAGAACTTCAACCTTTTATCTGATTTTGTCACAAATAATTTTGGAGAAAAGACTTTTAAAAAGCAGAATGCTTATTCTGTACCGTATTATTCACTTTTGCCATGGAGATGATTGCATGGCTGTATCAGTTAAGCTTAGGTTAAATTGCTAGTAATGGACCCAAGTTAATTCTCTGTGTCTATTAAGGTTCAGTTGAGAGACTGAAACCACACCAGTAATTTGAAAATTTAATATAAAAGGTTATTAACCAGCCAAAGAGGATTGCCTACTAAAGGAGGTAGGAGAACTCTAACAAAAACAGAAATAGCAGACACAGGGAACAAGTACTAGGACAGGAATAAACTTGGAAGGAGCCACCTCGTGCCCCACAGTCCCAACCAGGCTAAAATTCTAACTCCACAGGAGATGGCGTGGCTGTGGCCCACTGGAAGTTGGAGAAGTTTGCCAAGACAGTGCAGGAAAAAGGCTGATGAGCTGGGAATTGCCCATTGGAATACTGGCAAAACTCCAGAGGGCGGGCACCAGTGGGTCTCCTAAACACTGCTGGCAGCCACTCCATAGGAATGGGAAAGAGGAGACTGCCGAAGGTGAACCTCCTCCAGGGTCCCGTTCCAATATTACAAAGCATGGCAAAGAGATTTCGAGCTGAAAGACAATATGATGGTCATTGGAACATTGGCTTAAATAAACGAGAAGTTTCTGTCCTTTTTACATCAAAGTCTGAAGGTCTTCAATCCAGGGTCCATAGGTCAATTCTGCTCCAGGAAGTCGTCCAGGATCCAATCCTCTTCCTTGTCCTTGTGGTCACAAACATGGTCTGGACATGGAAGGCATGGAAAAGAAAAGAAGATTCACAGGAGATGCCATTTGCCACTTCTATTGTCATCTCATTGGCCAGGACTTAGTCATATGGCTACAGATAGCTACATGGGAGTCTGGGACATCTTTCTTCTGGAAGACCTGCAACTGGAACTGAAAATCAGAGGTTCTGTTATATGGAAGAAGGGAGAAAAGGTAGTGGTGGACAATATGCTAAAACTTCATGAAGAAAATTTGGTCAGACTGGTGATTAGCCCATTATTATTAGTGAAAATTAACTGATACACAAAATAAGATTTTAGAGTAAAATCTTATAGAATATTGAAGGAAGCCTTGGGGTTATTTATTGTACATTTTTTCGTGTGAGAACCCTGAGGGTCTTGGAGGCGCGGTAATTTGTCCAAGGTCACATGGATAGCTGCTGGCCTGGTCTCCTTTACTCTCCACTCCCTATACTAGTTAGGGTCTCCAGTGGGCCTTTGTCTTCAGATTTGAGTCCTGCAGAATTGCACTGGTAATTTATGGCTCCAGGAGACACCCTCCCACAGTGGAGATATTAGGGCTTATGAGATGTACCTGGTCCTGAAATGAGGCATATAAGATGCCAAATTAAAGTCCAAATAGCTTCTGGCCTTTCAGACTTAAACTGCACCCTTCTTGCCGTCACTGAGTGGAGGCCACGTGAGCTCAGGCTGTGGGAATACAGCAGGTGTGAGATGGCAATGAGTCATATTCTGTAGGAATTAAGCAGTAGAAAGTGTCATCTTAGGCCGAAGTAGCCATTCACTTTACCAGTCAGAATCCTATCTTTCTATTTAGCTATGAAAATAATGGAAGGACATTCTTAGAACAGCTTTTTGAGCCAGGGTCCCAGCGGGAAGCAGACTTTACCCCAGATATTTGAGATGACAATACCTTAATGAAGGGACTACTTACAGAGGAAGGGTTAAGGGAATGAAGAGACTAGCAGGCCGCGACTATGGCTGAAGGGACAGGCAAGGGAGCAGTTTAAAGGAGCCGGAACCCTGCAGGAGGGGTAGTGGTGGAGGGATGGGACTACGACCAGAGAGAGCACCGGAGCAGGGAAGAAATGCTTTGCATCTGTTTCTCCTCTTCTCTCTGATCTGCCAGGGTCTCCTCCAGCTTGAATGCAACCAGAAGCCAGAGGGCAGGAGGAAGTGGAGGGTGCAGTCCAAAGGATCAGTCTTCCTGGGTGCAGAGCAGGGTGGAGAGGGTGGAGAGTAAGTATAAAAAGAATAACTTTGGTCATAGCTTAGGTCTTGCTGCAGATACTCACTTACATGGACAAAAACATTTTTAGTATCTGTACAATATACGTTTGTAAATGACCAACATGCAGCACCTGTGATGCCACTCCTCTGTGCCAGTGGAGGACATGGCTAATCATGGCTCTCTTTCCTATGGGTCTAAGAGGTCACCTCGCAGTGCTCACAGAAACATCACCAATTGACGGGAGTTGGCATTTGAAACGAAACCTATTTGGAGTTATAAAACTTAAATAGCCTTGCAGTTTGGCCTACCTGCTCATGACAATTTTGTGGATAATCTTTTTTTTCCCCCCAAGGGAAATTAGCTGAGCAGGTATTTCTTAAGCCAAGTGAGTCCTGCTTGGAAAGCGAAGCTGTGATATGACTCTGAAATGTCTTGGTGCAACCATATTGTGATATAGATGAAGAGGCATATAGATATCTGCCTTGAGCAAGGTGGCTACCAGCCCGGGCACCAGCCAGATTCTCTTGGCTCATCTGTAAAATAGGATGATTCCAGCCAAGACAGAAGGCAGGTCCGGGTTTTCTTGAGATAGAATCAGCTTTCAGAGCTGAGTTGCTCTGTCACACCCATCATCTGTGTGTGGTGCTCTCCTAGGTCCTGATTGACCTATGGCTTCTCAGATCCCGTTATATTTCTGGTATGTACGCTTGGGCCCTTGAGTTCAGGCTTTAAGTCACTTTGAATAGAAGCCCTTAGCTGGAATAAATGGGCAATGGGTTAGGGACATTGCCAGCATGGTGTATGTAGGGCATAGATGGCAAGTAGATCCCAACTGATCTGCCATTTCTATGCATTTGTGCTGACCCTCTGTAGCACGGTGTTGAGATGGATTTGGAAGCTGTGTCCAGATTCAGTGGACAAGAGGGCTGTGATCAATTGGGGATATCTACCCTGGGAGAGAGAGAGTAGGGCAGACCCATGGTTGTTTCATATTTATCATCCTGCTGCAGGGGAAGAGCACTGGTTTAGAGTCAGCAGACATGGCTTCTCGATGCAGTACTTTGAGGAAGTCATTTAACCTTCTTGGACCTCAGTTTCCTCGTATGGAATACAAGAACATTGCTTAGATAACTTTTAAACTCTCTCCATCTTCGAAATTCCATGATTCGAACTAGTTTTTTAAAGTCTTCAATGTAAAACATGCAATACATCTGTTTGATCCGATTAAAATATTTCCGACTCCCTACTTCACTTTGCCATATGCTTGAGTAACTAGCTATCTATCCCTTGTGAAGGCCATTTGCCCAGGCTGGAGCAGCTGGGGACCTCGGAGACAGGAGGCCTCCCATACTAAACAGAGCCTACTCTTTAATCTCAACCAAAAGATTCAGGAGACATGATTCACATCTCGCTCCGTTTCCTCTCCTCTGTCCTCCGCGAGCCTGAACCTCTCCCCTCTTGCTCTGCAAACGCGCCTGAATGCGGAGTTCTGAAATTTAGGTTCATGGTTTCAAAGTTCATGGTCCTGAGAATAAACAAAAAAACTATTGTGGTTGCATAGAGCTGTGGACCCCATTAACACTGCCCCATGAATATTTATAGTGTGAAACTACAAAGGAACATAGAAGCCATATTGTATTTCCTAGAACTTTCTTTCCATGGGGTCCTTTCTCTGTGGGTCACTTTAATGTAAGCTTTGCTTATTTAGTTGCACACTTTAAGCCGATTAACTTTTTACTAAAAAAAAAAAAAAAAAAAAAAAACAAAAAAACCCTCCCTGTTTGTTTGTACATACACTCCCTTAACAAAGATTCACAGAAAACTGCTTTAAACCTGTTAAATCCCTCTGCTGGAAACTCGAAGTGAACTAAATGTGTCTCTGGGTAGGATTTTTCTGTAACTCTCCCTGTCTCTGGCCCCTCCACCCCACCTCAGCCTGTTTCCTGAGAAGAATTCCAATGGTTTGAATGCTCCATATATAGTTTCTTCAATAATCTCGGCTTATCTCTAGGTGACCATCTCATGGAACATTAGCAAGGTCCTTCCTGAGTAGCTTATTATTGGTGTGGACAGACAGCAGGCCCTGGATGGATACCCTATACTTCCCTAACAGAAATTGTTCTTAAATCAAACGTTAGAGCTGGAGGGACCTCAGACACCATGGACTCCGCTGGTCTCCAAACTTCAGTGTTCGTGAGCCACCTGAGCAGGGGGGTGGGGTTTGAATTTACCATGAATATTCCTGGGCCCTGTCCCCAGAGATTCTCATTTCATAGATCTGGGTTGGGGCTTGGGGATCTTCACATCAACACTCTTCGTAGACACTTCTAATGCAATGGTTTGTGGACCATGCCCTGAGAAACCCTGAGCTAGTTCAGCTGTCTCATTGAATGGGTGAAGAAAATGCCACCAAACGGAAAAGTTACCTGCCCAGTGTCACATGCAGCATCTAAGCTTCCTCTTCCCCAGTCCAGACTATGCGTGTGATTTCATACTGCTTTAGATTGAGCCTTTCTCATTCCGGAAGCAGCTCTTTTGTAGAACAATTGTGATTAAGTCCATAAGTGGGAAGTTAATTGAAAAATAAAGCACCTGCAAGCCCAAGCTGCAAGTGTAGATATGAAAATCCAGAGGCATCCTGACTTGTAGGGGTGAGATGAGGTGCGTACCTGCTGGAGGTCTCTCCCTGGGATAAATCTAGGTCTCTGTTGGTTTTGGAGTGAGCCCTGAGGCAGGGCAGGGCCTGTGGCCAGGCAGGATTGGGAAGGTCAGAAGGGTGAGCTGTCTCATCCTCTTGATCTCTGGGTGCCAGAAATCAGACTCTGGGAAGGGTGGGGTTGGTGACAAGACAGCATAGTCAAAGGGGTTTCCCTCTGATTGGCTGGACTTCTGCCTGGCTCACACACTCCCCAGCTCTGCAGGCCTCAAGCCAGAGCCACTTAACACCCTCAGGGCCCCTTCCCATCAGACTCTTGGGATCTAGTGGGGAGGGGTGTGAAGTGCCTTCCTGGCCAACTCCTTGTGCACTTTGTCCCCTCCAGGCACACCTTGCTGGGCTGTCCATGCTTTGCCAGGCCAGTAGTTCATCTGGTAACAGGATTTTCACCGTCAACCATGAAGTCAGCCCACACCTCGAATCCCGATTCTAGAAACTACTGGGTCTAGTGTGAGGCAGTGAACCGAGCTCTAAATTTAGAGTCCATAGATCTGTGTTCACGCCCCACCCCCTTATTGCTGGTTGTAAACTTGAGCTAATTGTTAAATTCCCTAAGCCTGGCTTTCCTCCGTAAATGGGGCTAATGGTTTTTGTCCTGTCTTCCCCTAGGACTTCGGTAGGAAGAATTCATTCAGTCATTTGTTCATTTATGAAAATATTCTGAAGGCCCCAGAACTGAAGGTCCTTATCAGGCCCTGAGGTGGTAGTGGACGGGGGTGGAGTCGGGGAGAATGTGTATGTGGAGGGGATGGTAAACTGTGAAGTGCTGCATCAGAGTGGAGGACTCCTTGTGACCAACTCTACCATGGGTTCTATAATGGCCTCAGAATTCTATTTCCTGTGTCTGAGCCTCCCTTTTTGCCCCCATAACCTGTTAATTCCTATGACCTCACGTCCTGCTTCGTTCTTGCTATCTTTGGCAGTCCACATGTCTGGGATTCCCACTCTAACCAGGCCCCCTCGTTTGGGCCCTTCTCCTCCTGCCCTGACAGTGCCTTGCTGTTTTTCCTCTCAGGGCCTTCACACATGTTCCTTTGGCCAGCATGCCCTTTCCTCTTGTTATCCATTTGCCAAACTTATATGTCATCCTCTTAGTCAAATGTCACCCACTTGGCTGTGAAGCCTTTTCTGATTCCCTTCCCAAGGCTGAATTAGTCGCTCCTCCTCTCTACACTTTCATCCCCTACTGAACAACATGGGTCACTTCAAGGCAAAAATGCATGGCATTTGGGAGTTAGAACTGAGAAGTAGCCTAGAGCAAGTTACCTATTTTCTCTGCCTACTTCCTCATCATGAGCATGGTGATACGTATTGCACGGAGTTGCTGTTGGAAGGGCTGGAAGAACGTGAACTGGTGTGTGGCAGAATTATCAGTCCCTTTCTCTTCAGTGCTTTGGTCCAGAGAGAAGAACTAAAGCACCAGATTTGGAAGAAACAAAAGAGCTGTTCCAAGATAAAGCGGCTGTGTTGGAAGGCCATGAGCTCCCTGTCCCTGGAGATGTGTGCGCAGAGGCCACTTAGGCACCAGATGGTGGGTTGGATCCAAGGACCAGTAGGACTTCTTCTAGTCCTAGAAGTCTGTAATTTCTAGAGGTTTGCTGAGTAATGCAGCAGTCTCCAAAAAGTGTTCCTTAGGACAGGAGATACTGTGAAAAGAGATTCCAGGGCAACCACATTGAGAATTGCTGCATTCTCTATCTTTCTCTTGGCGAGTCATGATATTCGTTAGCATTATAAAGGTTCTAAGAAGTCCCGAAGTAAAGAAAGTGGTTTAACATAGCATTTCTTATTGACTTCTTAGAATGTAAACCTTTGGGAAAAGCTGGCTTCGTTGGGGAGAGCTCTGATTGGGAATCGAGGGGGCCTCTGTTGGCCTAAAATACCTGTGAAAGCTTTTCTCACCAAAATGGCCTTGGCCAAGTCCTACCTCCTCTCTGGGCCTTCCATTGAGGTTAATGTATAGAAGGCATTTGACTTGGTCCCAGGGATAGAGTGCTATATGCTTCTGCTGTAGGATGGGGGAAAACAGACAGCAAGAGTCTGTGAGAATCCTGTGATGGGAGCTGGAGTGATGGGTCCTTTCCCTGCAAGGCTGTACCATGGTCATCTTTTGCAGCCTTGAGAATCAGATGGGGACCATAACTTTACAAGCTGTACTTTGCAGATATTTATTGTTATTACAGTAGTGTACCGAAGCTGATCCGAACCTGATTGTGAGAGCCAGTTGTATGTACCTCTTCCCAACTCCATGTTCTCTGACCTTGAAATCAGCCACGATGGGAGTGTTTTCACCAGGGAAACCAGCAAAGGCTACAAATTCAGGATCTCCCTTTCTCTAGCCAATTGTTAAAGATCATCATATCACTGAATGTGTATTACCAGAAAGTATTTCTTTAAAATTAGTTTCCTTTTATATTTTTAATTTATTGCGTAATAGCCTTAAAATTGCATTTGCCTACTTTAAAATTTTTTATTTATGACTTCTGAAAAGCATTTTTTAATATTGTGTTTTATAAACTATTCCCGAAATATTTACTAGACAGCACTTCATAACAAAACATTAATTACCACCTGGTCACAACTCCGTAAATTGCAGGTTGACGTTCCAGTGGGGTCAACCAAGGCTGGAGCAGTGGCATTTTCATTGATGCTTCCTATGAGCATTTTAGATGCTTCCTATGGCCTGTCCATCCAGAGCTTACGTCTCTGTGAAGAATCCCCCTGCTTGACCTCTTCATGACCACCATGACAAGCATAAAAGAAGTGCAGGGGAGCCCTTGACCCTGACGAGGCAAAGTCTCTGGTCCCTTGAGTCTGCGCTTCTCAAACCATAGTGTGCTCGCATTCTACCTGGGAACTTGTTCACATGCAGCTTCTGATTTCAGCATGTCTGGGCTGGGCCCTGTAATTTTGTATTTCTGTTAAGCTCCAAGACAATATTGATGCTGCTCATCTGTAGATAACACCTCAAGCAGCCAGGAGTTGGTGGTGGAACAAGCAAGATGCCCAGGAAATGGGAATTCTTTAAGAGTTCTCTTCAGAGGCTGCCATGGGCCATGTTTTGCCTTGTGGTAAGAGTTCAGTAGCTGTGTATTGAACATGGACTTAGCTCAGTCAATCCTAAATATCGTTTAGCCAATTTGTTGATTTAAATTTAAAATTTTTATTTTTTTTTATTTATTTGGAATTTGTTTTGGCATGTAGTATGAATGCTGTGTAGAATTGCTCTGTTGATGTTCCAGATGGATGGTCTCACGGCCCACTAGGGTTCCCCGGGTTCAAGTTACACATCATCTGGTTCTTCTGTCCAACATTCGCCTGGGCTGCAACATCACTTGATCCAGTTTTGCATTTCTTCTGCTTTTAAAGAGCTTAAGTGCCTTCCCAGCTAGCTCTAAAGATGTTTGGATGTGAAGAAAGACTGGATTATTTTCATATTGTGTCTAGGGCCACAGTTCTTCTCAATATTAATGACATCTGACTTCTAGAGCTCTCTCACAGTTTTGTATGACTGTATGATCATAATGACCAAAGACGGTCTGTCTACTGGTGGCCTCCACTCCATATATACTATGTGGAGCAAGTTATTAAACTCGATGACTCTCAATTTATGAGAATAAAAATATCTCCTTGGGTCCTGTGAGAACTATGTAAGGTGATGTATGTGTAGTCTTACTCAATCCCTGGACTTAATACACACCTGAAGAACATCTACTATTATTGTTGTTATCACCGCTCTGGAGTTAATAATATTCATTCGTCCATTTATTTGTTCAGCCATTCACTTAATAAATATTTTTTGAGCTACTGTGTTACTTTCTGGTAGAAAGAGGCAAACACAAGGATAAACGAGACTTCATTCTGCCCTTGAGGAATTACTGTGCCTGTTCCCTGCGGAGTCGGGGAGATGGACACATAAATAAATATTACCAGCGGACTGAGGTCAGAGATGTAACTCAGGCTCGGGCAAAGGACTGGGGCGTCTGGAATGAAAAGACCCTACAAAGCACCTGAACGTCTCTACCCTGACGCAGCCCGACTGGGGTCATGATTTTACTAAGCACCAAAGGCAACATTGTTTTGGAGAAATATTTCCCATATTTAGTATCACCCGGTAGGATCAAAAAAGTCTTTCGAAGATTCCGAACACTCACACGTACATGTCCCGTCCTCCCTACGAGATGCCCTCTTTCTGGGGCCCTGGGGCGGGTTGTGCTGGTTACGTGCTTCCTATTCTCCCCTTGGTCAGTACTTCTCAAAATGTGGCTAAGGAAACCTCTGGCATCAGATTCACTTGAGATGCTTTTTTAAAACATAAATTCCCCAGGCCTATTGAATGGCGGGAGTCGGGGGATGTTGGGTCTGAACACTAATATTTGGGGACAACTGCTATTACCACACTGTGTGGTATTAACCAGTTAAAAACCATAGAAAGGTAAAACATTACCTGCATTATTAGGAAAGAAAATTAGCTTCTTTATTTTCTTTAGCTAAATTGAAGTTCTTCTAATAAGCGCTCAAAGAACCTTTACTATTATTATTGTTATTACTACTCTAGCGTCCAAAAACATCCATCCACACACCCATCCATCCATCCATCCACCCACTCAACAAGCATTTTATGCAGAGTGGGAGAAGCGGTCAGGACTTAGATTTATCAGGGGACAAAATTTTAGTGTCTCCCTATTTCTGTAGTAGCTTTTGAATAGAGCATCTTTGGAGTAAATTTTCAACTTTTCCTATTTCCCTCCCTCTCCGTGCTCTTTCTGGGGACAGAATCTGAGTGTGGTGTATGTGTGTGTGAGGAAGGTGGGCCTAGAAAGTGGAAATGGAGCTTACATGACCTCTTGGCAGCCGGGAGAGGGGACCGTCATCTGAGTCCATCCTGGTCCCTATTGGGAGGTGGTGAGTCTGTCTACCCTCAGAGCTCCTGGGCCCTGGCAGTGCCCACTGAGGGGTGTCTGGTCATCTCTGGCTTTCCAGCGTGCAGTACTGCTACCCGCTGCCGAAGCCCATACCCTTGAGCATTTGGCTCTTGGTACAAATCCTACTTTGCGGCCTTTTCACCCTGACATCAGGACTCTGCTGGTCCACCGATCATCTTGGCACCTCTGCATCCTCTCTGGGCATTTGGGAGTACCTGGAGCCCCAGGACACCAGGTCTGAGAACACCCTTGGGCCTATGTCTCTGGACATTGTCCTTTCCTACTGTCTGCTCCTATGTGTGGTAGATGAGGTCTCCCAGACTTGCAGCCTCACTTGGCTATGCCTCTGGGAGTTGGCTCCGAGCCTGATGTGCCCAGGCTCCCTTACACCACACCCCCTTTTTTGTCCTCTGACTTGAGAGCTTCTTCCTACTTCCGCTTCTGTCTGACGGGGACTCCCCCAGGTCATATTCTACTCTTTCCCTGAAGTAGCTTTCACCCTTCCTCCCTCTCTGGGGCCATAATAACAGAACGGATGTAGGAAACAAGACTATGTATTGAAAATTCACTAGTTTAATGTTTTCAGATATTCTCATCATTTCAAAAAGAAGAAGACATGCCTAGTGGGCAGGCATCTGGGAAGTAATTTGACCGCTTTGGGTGACTTACGCAAAGAGAATTTGGAGCTCATTCTCATCTCATTAATTTATCAATAAATATTTCCTGGTCATGTTCTAGATGTCAGACACTATTCTGGCACTAGAGATACTTAGCCAAACAAAGAAGACAAAAATCTTTGCCTATCTCATAGTGGTGTCTTGGACCCTGGTTTTGCGGCGGCCTCCCAGCCGGGGCAGACATTCAACCTGATTTTTGTGCGTCATATGTTTCTGCTCTTGTTTTGAGAGTAACATGGCGACTGTCTCCCGCAGAGTTAAGAGATAATGGCCTGTCCTTATTTCCTGACATGGCCTCAGTCTGTTAGACAGAGTCTAACACACTTACCTCACTTAATTCTTGTCAGTTGTACAAAGTACATACTTCTATTTCCAGACGAGGAAACAGGCTCAGAGAGATCAAGTGACTTGTCCAAGGTCGTGCAGCTCTTAAATGACAACAATGGGATTTGAACCAGGATCTCTCTGGCTAGAAAGCACATGCTTTTAATCAACCCATCTCCCCAGTTGAACACAGAGTTTGCAGGCAGAACGTGCCTTCAAGGAGAATTAGCCTGGGGTTCCAGCCCTTTCAGATCAGGAGGACACCTGAGTGCTGGGAACTGAAAGCCTCAAAAGCAAGTGGAGACCAAGGGGGATTAAGCGAGGCCTTAGGACAGTGTGAGGGGATTTTCTCAGCAGCCCCTTGAGTTAGGAAGCAGCTGCAGAAGAGCAGTCCTATGCTCCTTTTCCCTGACCTCTGTTACTCCCTGGCTATCGAACTGGTGTGTGCAGAAGCACGGGAGACTTACCAAGGGGTACGCTATTCAGAGAGCTTATGGGAATGAATTTCCAGATTCTAAAGCTTCCGTGTAAGATTCTGGAATAAAGATAATCTGTTAAAACTGCTGGAGGAAGCCCTGATCCCAATGGCCCTCCCCCCATGCCACAGAAGAGAGGCTCATCTATTACCCATCCGACTTCCACTGAGTACATCACCCCAGGAATGATAACCCCTGGCACCAAAGGGAAAATTAGAAATAGTTGATCACAGAGCAGACTTCTTTGATGATAGGTCAAAGCATCTTAGACCTATAGTTCTCCTGCCTATTTCTATCCGTATGAATTTCTGTTAGAGGGATGCTGGGTGCACAGTGGAATGTTTTGAATCCAGAACAACTTAAGTAGGACAAGTTAATGACAATGATTCTTTTAAGTATAACTGGAATTTTTCTGGACTTCTAAAATTTTCAAGATACATAAATAAGACACAAGATAAACATTTTCCTTGCATTCTTTCAGATACATCATGTATTATTTTATAAGGTTGTTACATCTATTTTACCAGATCTCATCATGAAATCACGTAGTTAGTCCTTATCTTATGAACAAAATAAATGTATTTAAATTTAGGGAATAGGCAAACACAAAAGTTTGAAGACTGTCATGTTGCTTTCTTGGCTTATTGGGTCTTTCTAGTCCTTGTTAATTCATTCCCTTCTCTTCTTACCCTTTGGCTTCTCTTTTTCTGTCCTCAGACTGTGTGAGAAATATTCCCGATTCCATGCCATCATAGACACAGAACATTTTTCCTTTGGGGAAAAGATGGCACTGTGTTTGGACTACTTTGTGCTAAGTTTTCAGGGACGTGGGAGAGCCTCAGGATAGGCAGCTAGAAACTATTTTTGGCCAAACCAACTTTGTTATACATTTCAATAGGGCAAAAGTAAGTATATAATTCAATGGCTTATGTAAATTTACAGTTGTGCAACCATCACCATAATCCACTTATGAGCTTACTACCTATCTTTTCTTTTAGGATTTTTATGGCTTCAGGTCCTTCGTTCAAGTCTTTAATACATTTTGAGCTAATTTTTATGGTATAAGATAGAGGTCCAGTTTAAAACTTTTACATTTGGCTGTCCAATTTTTCCAACATCATTTATTGAAGAGGCTATCCTTTCCCTATTGTATATTCTCAGGCCCTTTGTCATAAATTAATTGACCATATATGTGTGGATTTATTTCCAGGCTCTATTCTGTTCCATTGTGTCTGTTTTTATGCCAATGCCATACTGTTTTAATTACTATAGTTTTGTAATATAGTTTGGAATCAGGAAGTGTGATGCCTCAATGCCGAATTCCTTTTAAAGCCTTTATGTTTCTTGTAGTACCTTTTGAAGCACAGTTAATGGCAACCAAGGCATGCAATTAACATTTTAATTTCCAGTCTCTTCACTTAAAGCGATAAGTTCATTTAGTTTATCATCTGTCTTCTAAGTCATAAGCAATAGTTTTACCGACTACTTCATTACTGCATAACATAGGTCACCCCCTTCCGACTTTTAGTAACAGTTTCTTTGACATGTACCATGTGTCTCAAAGACAATGTATTTTTGTTGCAGTAGCATGCCGCTTTTGATAACAATGTCTATATTAGTCAGGGTAAAGAGGTTATGCTCCAGTAACAAATAGCCCCAAATCTCAGAGACTTATAAAAATAACAGTTTTTATTTTCCTCATCCGTATTACATATCAATCCTAATTAGTTATCCCTCTGCTCTACATCATTTTATTCCAGAACACAGGGTGATAGAGTTGCCCCATCTGGCATGTTGTTTGTCTTCTGGGAAAGAGAAAAGAGGATGTGGTGAATCATGCAGTAGCTCTTGAAACTTTCTTTCACATATAGTTAAAGCAGGTAAAGTAGCTAATCCTGACATCATTGGGGCAGGGAAATACAACCTTCCCCCTGGGACAGGCAGCAAATATTGTGAACAATAGTCTCATTTATCACATTATGATTTTTTTTTTTTATATCCTGGGGCCTCTTAAGAAGAGAGAAACAGCTATCTTTGTGTGGTGGTTTTGCCCAGAGCTGCCTACAGCTAGAGTAAGACAGGGTGACCTGTCAAAATACCTTGCAGACCTAGCTAAGCCTTTGATCTTCATGATGGTTGGCCCCAGCCCTGTGGCTCTGATGCACAGAATTATACCCATCATTCCTTTTTTCTCTACCAGCCCTCTGTCAGGAGGAAATTTGATTAGATGGACTGTTTTCTCTAGAGTTTGCTAACCAAAACCTCGTGCCTTTGGGGCATTAGTAAATCCATTTTTTGACCTGTGGCTTAAATTGACCCATTTATGTTTTTCCTTCCCAGCTGTCTTTTGGGGAGACATTGCCTTAGATGAAGAGGACCTGAAGTTATTTCACATCGACAAGGCCCGAGACTGGATCAAGCAGTCAGTAGAGGAAACAGGACATGGAACAGGTAAGTACTGCATTTCCTTCTTCACCTGCTACAGAGGGAGGGGTCAGGGACTCCAGCAGGGGTAGATGTGGACCGCAAGTCATTAGTATTTGACCTGTCAGTCCAGTACCCACCTGCCTGTGAAAAATCAGAGGAGTCGCCACTGTAGACTATGGAGCTGGAGCCTCCAAGTGTGCTGGATCCTTTGAGAAGATCTAGTGTGCCTCTTTATCCGGGCTCAGAGCGTCAGACTGGAGCTCAGTAGAGGTTCTCAGGATTCTGGCCTGGGGTCCAGCACTTCCCAGCTGGAGAGAATTCTGGGTGGGCTCAATTTAGGGCTTGTCTGATGATGATGCTAATAATGATTAGCACTGGGGAGATGTTTGCCCATGGGTTATCCTGCACTTATTTGACTGACAACCCAGGTGAAAATACCCTGGGGCCAGGAAACCAGGATGGGGCTTCAGGCTTCGATTACTGTTCTCCCACTCTCCCTCCTTGCCTCTACCTTGGGGTCAATAGTTATGGGACTGGTCTCTTGAGTTCTCTTCACCTCACCTCTCTACCCACTGGACCAGATGCCCCAGCTCTGTGGAATCTTCATTCTTGGAAGCACCTAACCTAGGAAGGCTGAGCTGTGAGGCCGGTGGGCTGGTGCGGCTGGTGATGGCTTGTTATTTGGTGACTAAAGCTCATGTGTGCCTAACCCCACACTGTCTCCACTATTTGTGACCCTTTCACTCACCCTCCCTTTCTTCCTCCTGAGGTTTTTAAAAAAAAATGTGGTAAGAACACTACACATGAAATCTACTCTCTTCAACTTTTAAGTGTACAATACAGTATTATAAACTACAGGCCCAATGTGGTATGACAGAGCTCCAGAACGTATTCATCTTTCATAACCGAAGCTTTGTGCCCTTCTTTTGAGCATCTATCATGGGCCAAGTGCAGTGCTGGAGAGAGAAAGAGGAATAAGGTGTGTGACCTCTGCCTTCAAAGTGAACTTTCACACCAGGCAGACAGAGTTTAGACCTGGACAAGCTCTCTAACATCTCTCCAAGGTTCAGTTTACCTACCTGTGAAATGGGGATGAGACCAGCACTCACTGCCTAGGGGGTCGGGAGGATCATTTCTGAGGGTAATGGGCCGGCCTAGTGCCTGGCACAAACCACATTCTCAGGCCATGGCAGATATTATGGCTAAGGTGCTCCCAGTCTAGTGGAATGAGGCTGAAGTGTAAATAGGTAAACTTTAATTCCTCCTGGCAAGTGCTGTAATGAACCAGGAGCAATGAGAAGAAAGACGAGTGAGTGGAGAAGCCTACCTAGGCAAGCCAAGAAAGGCATCGTGGGAATGAGCACTCTCACATTCTGTCTTAAAAAATGAGTAGAGTTCCTAAGGTAAAGAATCGAGGAAAGATTTTTCAGGCAGAGAGGGAGCTATGTACAACAGCGGCGAGTGTGAGAGGGGCTGTCTTTATTTAGGGAACAGAGGAAAGGTACAGTCACTGGAGGGTGGCTCTTTGGGGTAGGTTATTGTAGAGAGATGCGCCTGGAGAGGTTGGCTGGGGTAGATGGTGAAGATGCCTGTTGGAGGGTGCGTGGGCATGTGCCCAGAGTAGGGGACAACTCCCACAAAGCTCTGTGCCAGCTGAGATAATGAACTGGGGATTTCCACTGTGAGTTGCAGGCGCCCTGCCCAAGGTTTCTGAGTAGGAGTGTGATATGACCTGCTCAGCTCTTACTTGAGGTGGTTTCGGTGGAGTCCTTTCTCCCTCTGCTCTCCACAGCCCCCGGCTGCCCTGAGGATGTTGGGTTCCTGGCTGGCAGCTTGGGCAGCCTCACCGCACTGCTTGCTGGTGGTGATGGTGGGGGAGGAGTTGTCAGGCAACCTCTTCGCGTGCTGCCGATGCACTTGGCAGCATCCAGAACGTCCCTCGTGCCTGAGTTCCTTGCAAGGTTCTGAGATTCCACTAGAGCTGATTCAGCAATTCTTAATTTCATCATTTCCTGGCACAAAAGGCCCTAGAATCGGTTATCTACTTGGTAGGGAAGGAAGAGAATAGACCGTATTCACATGTTTGGGTGCAGTCCCCATTCATTCATTCGTTCATTCATTCACTGAAACCTCTATTGAGTGTCTGCTTTGTGCCAGGTCCTGTATTAAGTCCTGAGAAGGTATAAATTGAGTTTTCTCTTCTTCAGGATTCAGTAGCTCATGGAAGAGGTGGGTGCAGAAACCAGAGAGAGGGCTGAAGACTTAGAGGCAGGGTACCAGGAAGCACAGGCAGCACCGAGGACGTGGACCATCACTGAAAGGGGGCGTCAGGAAGGCTTCCCAGAGGAGGAGGTGCTGAGGAGATGGCAGGGTGTGCCAGACTGGGGAGTAAGATGTCAGAGCACAGAGGACATTCCAGACGGTAGGAGGGGGATGCAAGGTTAGAGTCACCATGAGGAGCTTCCATGGTCTCCTTGTCCAGTGGCTGGTTCCCTGGAGGGGGAGGGTGGGAATGTGCCCAGAGTCGGGGGTAACTCCTCTGGCTCATGAGGAACATAGCAGCTACAGGGACCGGGCCCAGTCCTGGGCTCCAAGCTCCTCAAGCTCCTCACAGAGGTGGGCAGTGAGGGGAGAGCAAGGTTGTTAGGAAGTCAGGGGGACCCCTTTGCCAGTGGCTGGGAGGAGGGAGGAGTAGTTAGGCTTCTTTTTGGTTTTTGATTCTATTACTATCATTTCTTAGGATTCTTTTATGTATGGTTTGAAAATGTCTATTTGAATTTTAAATGGGGGTTAGAAACCAAATTATTTTTTTTAAAGCAATACACACAACCTTAATTGACCTCTAACAAAAGGAAGCATCTTTTCATTATTCTAGCACTCCAACTAATTATACTCTTCCCCCCAGCTCTTACTTGGGAGCCTAGAGAAGTTGATCAGATTGTATGCAATCTTATTGTGGTTAATTTTTTTTTTAACTTTTCTTTTGCATTATTACTTAAAAATAGTGAACTTCACATATCTCGGCTCTACAGTATGACGGGTTTTTACGTACATCCACATAACCACCACCCAGACCACGGTACGGAATATTTACAAAACCTAAAGATTCCCTTATGTCAGTACCCATCCCACAGTAGCCACTATTCTGACCTCTGTTCCACAGATTCATTTTACCTGCATAAAGGAGTCATGCTGTATGCTTCGTGTCTGTCTTTTTTCATTCAGCTTTATGCTGTGAAATTTCCCCCTGTTGCTGAGTAAAGCAGTAGTAGTCCATTCTCTTTCATCGTGGTACAGTATTCTGTTGTATGAATGTCCCTTAGTGTATTCATCCTTTTGTTGACAGGCATTTGGACAGTTCACTGTTTTCAGCTATGATAAATAAAGTTACTACTGACATTCTTGTACGTACCTTTTGGTGGATACAAGCCCTCATTTCTATTGGGCATATATACCCAGGAGTGGAATTGCTGGATTGTAAGGTAGACATAAATTTACTTTTGGTAGATATTGTCTAATCATGTTCCAAAGCGGTTGTACCAATATACACTCTGTGTGGGTGCATATTGATTTGGAAAGTAGGAGAGGTGGCCATGTAGGATCAAAATGAGGCCTTTTGGGTCTTGGACTTTCCAGCTCAGGGACCTGCCTCACACTCTCTGGGCCAGCATAATTGTTAGTTGATGCCCACCCACCACCATCGTGGAAAGCTCAGGGTTGCCCCTATTAGCAATCCTTGTGAAGTCCGTGGGAGACCTGCCGTGGCACAGCATAGAGGCCCAGGCTTGGCAAATGTGAGCGAGAGACCCCAGAGAGAGGCTAGGAGTGGCCAGCCACCATGCCAGCTGTATTCCAGCTGGGTAGGGTTGCCTGTCCAGAAGGTTGTCTGAGGATGCTTCAGCGAAGGGAAGCCTAGCAACCCTGCCTTCACCTTCCTCATGGCACTGCCCCAATGCCTACATGGTCAGCCTTATGGTCTAAGAACTCGAGTGCCTGTCTTCTCTTTCCTTCTTCCTTATGGGCCAAGAAAGGGCAGAGTCTACAATATATTAAGCTTTGAATCCCCCATAGGTGGCCCAGCTCCTTGTACTTAGAAGGTTCTGGCCAACATCGTTGGAAAAGACAGGAGGAAGAGGTAGACAGAGACCCTGGAGCCAGTCTCCTTGGGACTTAAGAGAGGAAGAGCTCCAATGGGGTTTTGCTCCCAGAAAGATGTTTAAAATACTAGTCAATTATGGGATTCAGAGTCAGATCGTGGGCTCAAATCCTTGATCTGAACCTCAGTTTCTTCATCTGTCAAATGAGAATAGTAATGTTGTGAGGACAAAAAAAAAAAAAAAAGAATATGCGTAAAATGCTTAGCACAGTGTCTGGCACATAATAAATGCTCAATAATATCAACTTTGCCTCTTCCTCCTCATTATTACTAGTCATATTTGAGAAATCCACAGACCTGGGAGGGCTCAAGGTTAAAGTAGAGAATGGGGGAAATTTGCTATGTGCTGGAGGGTTGAACGTTGGAGGCTTGGACCTGAGGCCTTTGAAACATGTACTACCTAGTGTTTCTTCCTTTATAAGCTTTATATACATATACATATATATACATATTTATATGTATACACACACACATATTTCTTTTTTCATTGCAGTTTTATGGCAAGGTGATTTTTATCCTGATTACTTTTCTCTGAGGGCCAAGAATACTTTGCATCTATCCAGAATAGTTATTTTATTTTCAGAACGGGAATTTTTTTTATTGCTTCTACTGATTGAACTAATACTGCCAGTTGTTAAAAATAAAATTCAAGCGCTCAAAATTTTAGAAAGTACAAAGTGAAAAACCCTGTTATCCCAGCCCCGGGGATCTCTGTCATTATTTGTCCGATGGATTCCTTCCAGCCTTACTCTGCTTGGGCCTTGAACATACAGATATTTTTTAAAACATAAAAGGGATTGCCCTCGACGCGCTCTTGTGTAACCTATGTCTTTCACTTAACACGCCTCATGGACATCTTTTCATGCAGTGCATTGTGCTCTGTTGCATTTAATGTACAGCTCTGCCACCATTTATGGAACTAACCCCATACAGATGGGCACGAAGGTCGTTTTCTTTTTCTTTTCTTCTGCAATGTTTTTTTTTTTTCTGTTAGAAACATTACTACTGTGAATAGCATTTACATAAATCTTTAAACATTTGCTTTGATTTTTAAAAAATAAATTAAAAAGGAGCCACATCTTTATCTCTACTTCATACTTCCAGATCTTTGAAAGGATGTATTCTTAGGTATAAGGTGTTTCGTTTTCAGGCTTTGGTAAGTTCTCCTGTTTTTTGGTGGTGGGGGGCGACCTCAAAGGTGAACCCTGGGAGGGGGATGGGACGCTCTGCAGCCCCCAGGCCTCCTTTCCCTGGTTTGTACAGTGAACTTGGTGTTGTTTTCCTGGCTGTAGAATGAAGCAATGTCACTGCCCTAGAAGGGACCTAGTTGGTCTCATTTCCTAGAAGAGCCCAATGTCCAAAATTCAGTCAGCGGCAGAACCAGAAGTAGAACCCAAACTTCCCGTCTCACAGGCCGTGTGTCTTCCCCTGTACCAATCTGTCCCCTACGTTGCTCTTTAAAAAGAATGGAGAAAAACTGAGGTGCATGTAAGCATCCCTTTGCCATCACTGGAAAGTAGGCTGGAGTCTATCTGGGCCAAGGGGTGATCAAAGGCCTTGTGTTTGGGTTGCTTTAAGAGCCCACTCAGGATGCTGCTTTGGCCACAAAAATAAAAAGCCGTGGAGAGCTCTGGGACTCCCAGCAGGGAGCACCCTCTCCATTAACTTAGGGCCCCGGGCTCGTGGTGATTAATTCCAATCCATCTCCCCTGCTCTAGGCTCTCGTCCCCACTCCTTCTTCCACGTGATCTTCCTGACCCTGACCTTGCAGCCCCTGTCCTGGGTTGCATAGAGTCCTCCCAAATTCATGTTTCTCTCAAACCTCAGAATGTGACCTGACTTAGAAATAGAGTCTTTGCAGATCTAGTTAGTTAAGGATCTTGCGATGAGATCTTAGGGTGGCCCTTCAATCCCGTGACTCGTAAGAAGAGGACACAGAGAGGTACAGAGAGGAAGGCCACGTGAAGACAGAGGCAGAGCTTGGAGTGATGCAGCTACAAGCCAGGGAACACCGAGGATTGCCCGGAGCCACCACGAGCTAGAAAGAGGCAAGGAAGGATTCTTCCGTAGAGCCTTCGGAGGGAGCATGGCCCTGCCAACACCTTGGTTTCAGACTTCTGGACTCCAGAACTGTGAGAGACTAGATTTCTGTTGTTTTAAGCCATGCACTTTGTGGTAATTTGTTATGTCAACCTAGGAAACTAATAAAGTATGCTTTTTAAAACACTTCAGTGGCTGCCTGTTATTTATCAGAAACATTCCTTAGTCTGACCCCAAGGGCCACAACCTACATATCCAGCTCCCTTCCCTCTCTTTCTCCCACCAAACACAGTGACACTTTGTACAAGTCTCAAGTGTCCTTCCTTCAGCCTCTGCTCCAGCTGTGCTCTCTGCTCCAGGTCTCCATTTACAGAAAAAGAAACGAAGGCCCAGAGAAAGGCAGTGACTTATCCAGGGCCCTACACTGGTGTGCGTTCAAGACACCTCTTTACTCCACACAGCTGCCAGTTTAGGAGGCTGCCTGGGTTGACAGTGCTGTTAAAATTAGCTTCCTTTTGTGCTTTGGATTTCTTCCAATTTTCAGACAGACCCATTCCCCTGCCACAGGAGCTGCCAGAGGAAGTGGCAGCAGCATGGCCACAGGGCCAAGGAGGCAAGAGCGCATTCTTCAGGAAGAGAAAGTTCTTCTGTGTGCATTTTATTTGCAGTGAGAAGAATGGGAGTTCTGGGCAGGCATGGGCCAAGCTGTTCTATGAATGGGGCCCTTGAATTAACATTGCAGAGTTTCCTAAAGCTGCTAATCGGATTAGCCGTGTAGTGAAGGAAGTACTTAGCGGGACACACACACAGACGCACACGCAGGCACACACACTCTCCCAGCCTCTTGCATCCTCTTCGATGTGATGGTGCAGATCCTGACAGCCCCATTTCTGCCTTCTGAGACACCTCTCTTCCAAAACACACAAGATGTGGAGGAAAGGCCTTTGCGGTTGATGTTTTCGACTTTCTGTATGTTTGTTTCTTCCCCCAAAGAATCCAGGAAGACCATCTTTGCAAATGCCTGGAAAACTGGAGAGGAAATCTCATCTTGCAGTTATCACCACCTGGATAATGGATCTGATTTCTTGACCTTTGTAATGAGGATTGACTCTGAAAGGGGAAATGGTTTTAATTACTTATTGGCTCTGATGGAAGCTGATGTTTCCCACCTTGTCTATTCTGAGCCACTGGGCCATGGCCATGTCCGTTTAGAAACCAACCTTGCTCTAAATCCTCTTTTCCTAAACTCCTGCCATCTGTGTGGGGCATCCGCATAAGCCCAACAGTTTGAGCATCTCAGTTCAAAATAATAAATTAGCAGGAGAGTCACAGATGGAAGTTTGGATTACTTATCTCCCCTCGCCGGGCCTCGTCTCTGAGTGATGAGGCCCCTTCCATCTGCAGACCTGTTTTGGCTCCTAGAGTTGCTTTTGCTACTCCAGCCATGACTTGGAGTGGCCTACATTACCTTCACTTGGTCTCAGTGTTCCCATCTGAATAGAGGGCCTCATGAAACCGCATCCTCATTTCTTCCAAGCCAGTTTGAACTCTGGTTTCAGGCCAGAAGAAAGAGGGGGAGGTAAAGGCCATTGATCATCGAGGGGCTAAATTTAGGCATAAAAGACTAATGTATATTGATGAGATACCTACGTGTACGCCACAGGTTCCTGGGCTCTGCCTTCCAAGGTTTGAGGGTCTAAAAAAGACCCAGCATGTCTCTGCTCTCAACACATTTTTTGGTTCAAGGCTCTTGGGTAGGATTATGGGCTGTGGTTTTTTACCCCTAGTCCCCTGGAGACATTCCACAAGCTCTGTAAGCACGGCTTCATCTTTTCATTTTCTTTATTGGGGATGAGACTACTGCTAAATGACAAATGTCCAGGTAAGAATGGGGTCAGTGACGTCTCTCTGTGACATCTTGTAGAAGGGACAATATCCCAAGCTTATGAATGAATGCCAGGCTAAACTCTTGCTGGGCAGCTGGTTGGGTTCAAGTTTGTCCTCTCTCACATCATGCAATGCCAAGTGCCATCTCTGTGAACTTGAGTGGCCTCTGCTGCTGGGGTCACTGGTTTAGAAAGCTAGAGAGGGACAATAAGCTGTCAGAGAGCAATCTTACTCATCTTTTCCACTGTCTCCTCAAGAGCTTTGGCGGAGCAGGTGCCCAGAGAATAAGGTCTTGGTGACTTCTTTTCTCTAAGTATATTGTACTTGATATTTTGTGGTTCACAGACCTCTTTGAGAGTTTGATGAATATTATGAGCACTTCTCCAAGAGAAAGCTACATGCGTACAATTTCTCTTGCAATTTCAAGAAATCAAACTACTCCGTGGATCCCAAGTTATAAACTCTGGTCCACAGTCTCCCTTTTATATCTGTTTCCACACTGTTGGAGGTATTCTTCTTGGATTGTATAGAACTACAGTATAGAAAGGTGTTGATGTTGGATTCAGGCAGGCCTGGGGTTGCCTCTCTGGTTCTGTATTGCTTAGCTGTGGGACTCAGGGTGACTTGTTCCTTATTTGTAAAATGAGATATTAACATCTGTCTTGCAAAGGGGGGTTGAAAAAGTGTGATAGGTAAAGCGCTTATCCCAGAATCTGACACCTGGTAGGTACTCAATAAATAATAGCCACCATGGCTGTCCCTGAGCCAGCTCTTCTGCTTTCTCTTCCCTCTGGTCCACTTCTGTGTCCCAGACTCCATACTCCCTAAATGCCTTGACATTCTTTTGCTTTGCGGTATTCTTGCAGCATCCCCAGAGAGTCTCCGGTGCTGGACCTGCATCAGTGTGATCTGATCAGATCCTTGGATTTAGATCCCACAAGCACATGGACAATCCATCAATCCCCAACATAAAGAGTTTCTTTGTCCTCCTGAGTCAAACTTTGGCTTATAATGATGGCCAGAGATTTGAAAATAGATTAGATGCTGGTTTTTCTTTAATAGCAACAATAAAAAGAATAACAATAACTACCATTTGGTGTGTGCTACTTACATCTTAAATACTTTATATACATGATCTGACTGAATCTTCACACTATAGCTCTATGTAGTAGGTGCTGTTAGTACCTGTAGATGTGAAAGCTAAAGTTCAGAGAAGTATGGAACCTGTCTTTGATTCCACAACTAATTATTGGCAGAGCTGAGATTAGAACTTAACTATGTCTAATGTCAAAGGCCTGCTTTTAGCCTCTGCACTCAACTGCTTCTAGAAACAGCAGCCGGCATCACTATTAACCCTCTATCCTTGAGCTGTGAAGGCTTGGTCCCCCATTCCTAATTTTGAGAGGTGATGGTAAAAGACAAGGATCAGTTCCATGTATTGATCGGGCTACACCTCCTCCTGCCCTGTTATCTCAGTGGGTCATTTAGTGTGTGCCTTGCCATATCCATCAGACTGTCAGTAGCTCTCTTGTCCTTGTTTGTTCTTGACCCTCCTTCTTTAATTCCAGCATCAGGCTGGGCTCATGAATGGTGCCAGACAGACACCTGTGGATTGTGGATGGCGCTATGAGCCTCAGGAGCATGGTGGCTTCCTCACTTCCCTGTTCTTCTGTTTCCCCAACAGGCCAGTTGGGTTTAGGGCTGTTCGTTTGATTGTGTGATACTTCAGACTCCCGGCAGGAGTGGGTGCCAGCAATGAAAGAAAAGCGCAGGCTCAGGCATTACACTCTCAGGCTGAGCAAGCTCAGATTGCCTTGCAGGGAGCATCTGAAAGGGCATCCTTTGGCCACGTGGTCAATAGCTTATCTTTTCTGGGCCTTTTGTGTAGATCCTCAGATGGAAGTGTAGACCTTAGGTCTTTTCTAAGCCAGAGAAGGAGTGCTGGCGTCCCTGCCCACTCCTCCAGGGCTCTTTTCAGCCCTTCTCTTCAAAGACCTGTGGAGGGGTCCCCGGCGGGCCTCTCTGTTTCACCTGTGCCTTCCCATGTTGCCTTGGCTCCCACGGTTTAAAGCTTGGTCTTTATGTGCTGAACTCTACTCTGGCATGCCTGCGTTCTCCCCTTGTGTCTACCTCACAGCTCTGCTGACCCTCTGACACCGACTTTATGATTAGAGTCACTTTCCCTCTTTCTTCCCTTCCTTCGAATAACAGATGCTAACTAGAGACCTCTCCTGTGCTCAGCAGCAAGGATACAACAGTATCCACCTTTTCTCCTGCCATTAAGGGGATGGAGCTTTAATGATGGAAGTCATGCTTTGAAAGTATTGGGGAAATGGGGCAGGATTGAGGGGTGGGACCTGGGATCCAAAGCCCCCCCTGGTTTGGTGGACCGCCAGCCTCCCAGGGGAGGTATGGGCCAGTAGGCAGAACTTATATCTGGAGAGAAGTCCCCAGGTGACAGCTATCATTCAGGCAACAGTTAGTGTTGGGGATCCAGCCTGGGGTGCTGGGCCTGATGGAGGCAGAGCAGGGTCATGGGGGATGCAGTAATGTTCTTGTGGGGCAGAGACCCTGACAAATAGTATCAGAAAGGCCTTTAGTAGAACGTATAGAAAGTTCCAGTCTGTGCCAGGAGCTCAGAAGAACAAGGCAAGGACCCCTGGTTCTTCTGGGAAGTGGGTGTTGGGGAGGACAACATGCCAGAAGCTTGGCCCGAGAGAATAAGATGGGAACAAGGATTAGAAATTAAGCAGAATCCCACAGGTCAAAACCACGGCCAATGATGTGCTCCTGAGACCCTCAAGTGTTGAGCCTAAACTTCTTAAATCCCCCTGATGGAGGACAGGCCTGGCTCAGCCGCAGACAGCGATTGGCAGCTGGGGGAAGTGGGGGCGGGGAGGACTGTGGTGCTGGAACCAGGCAAGACCTGGCAGTTATTCCACCCACAAAATTTTTAATTTAGTAAGATGATTTGAGATGATAAAGAGGGATATGATAAAGTGCACATCTGTTCTTCGGGACGGGAAAAAGAATATAACATAAGGATTCTATCATCTCATTCCCTGGGGCCTCATTTGAAGGCTGACTTATAGCTTGGACTGAAGCCAGAGTTAACTGTAAACTTGAAGTGTTGGGAAAAGTAAATTCACCTTTTGCTTGATTTTTACTATCATTGCATTGGTCAGAATTTGAAGAAATGGCTGTGCGTCCAGTTGGAGCCCAGTGGGGCTCAGAGCAGGGGAGTGGAGGGGCAGTGGCCATCTGTGGACATCTGTCCATCCAGGGAGCCATTATCCCAGGCCTCCTCATGGGCCATGAATCTTGGAGCCTGAGTCAAAATTGGGACATTAGCTTGAGAAAACAGGACGAACACGAGCTTAGGACCCAACATTCTAGACAAGTTTCTTTCAGTTTCAAGATATAGAATCCCACTCAAGATAGTTTAAGTAAAAGAGTTTAAGAATATATTCTCATGGCCATTTAAGACAGAAGCAGAAGAGCTGGCCCCATGGGGATTGGACTAGAAATTGGAGAGAAAGGAACAAGCTGGCTTCTCTTCTCAGGGGCCACAAAGGTCTCATTTTTGCCTCTTCTGGCCACTGTGCCCAAGTCTACATCAACTCGAGGGTTCCCCACTAGAGGTCTCTGGTACCTACTGACATAGGGATACCATGGAAGTCCTAAGAGTGGAATAGATCTCCAAGGGAAGGAGTATAAAGTGAGCTGGTCAGAGGGCTGATGACAGAACCCTTAGGAGGTAGGAGGAGGAAATAAAGTGATAATGGAAGCAGGTGGTAGGTATGTGTCTTTGGTTCTTAGAAGAATGAATGCTAGAGCAGCCTCTGGTTTGCAGAGGTGATGGGTGAGCCAACTAACGGCCCAGTTGTGGAGGTGTGGAAGCAGCTTCCTTTTAGTTGATCTGGTCTTGGGGACAAGCCTGGAAACTTTACATCCACTTTGCCATTTCTATTATTTTTATGGGAAACCACTCCATGAGTTCCCATCAGCTATCTTAATACATGAAATCTGGGGACACAGACTCATAAGAGCTGGCCATGGTTTGTATCAGATGAGGATCCAATCTTTGCTTTTCGGTTTTGGCCAACAGAAAGATTATGCCTCACCTCAAGCATCATTCTCTGTTTCTTCTTGATCTGTCTCTATTTTCATTTTCCTTTAACTACATATGTTTTTGTTTGTATTGATCAAATGGTATTCTATGTTTCCTGTTCTTAATTGAAATAGCAGTTGATCTCTAAAGCAGAATGAAATGAAATAAACCACACTTAAAAGCTTTTTATTTATGCAGCCCTCCAATCAATTGTTCTAGCATTAGCTGCCTTGATATAAAAAATACTTCCACCCCTACTTAAGCGAACCTGTGGTAGATCCTTTCTGACAAAATAAAGGATGCTTTTATCCAGTAAGTAACCACCTCCTAAAATTTTTGCACTTAACATTTGTAGTTTTCCTAAAGCTATATACCTTCGCTCTGTATTTCTTGGCCTCTTTTAGATGTGTGCATTTTGTTATGATGGGGAACTGATGTTTGTTTCAAATTCATTTACTACTGAAGTATTTTCTTATTGGGCATGATGATGATGAACTAAATTGTTTTTGGGCAAAACGAGTGCCAAAACCCTTCAGAATTACCCACTGCACAGTAGACCTTGGCCATATCACTTTACCTCATGGAACGTCAGTTTTCTAATCTGTAAAATGGAGGGTCGGGTTCTAAGCTCCCTGAGGGCCAAGAATGAGTCTCTTAGTTTTTTAGCTAAAGATAATCCATGACTGTATGGGGACCCAATGCATGGTGTCTGCTGCATGCGTGGCTGATAAGATAACCACAGTGGCTTTGGCTCCTCCTTCATTGATGCCCTTTGGAACTTGAGGACAGTTTGCTCAAATTGCATCTAACCTGAGACCTTCCAGAAATCCTTTGGTGGGCTCCCATGTGCATTGGCAGAAATGTGGCTATGGCCTTTTATTGTCCCATCTTTGAAAACAACAACCAACAATACTGGGCTGGAGAGAGGACGTTAAGAAAGGTCAGCCTGCCTCCCACAGCAGAGCCACATGAGGGCTGGAGACACTGTGCAGCAGTAACAAGGGGGCTGGACACTGAAAACCGGAGACACAGCCTGAGAGCGGTAGGTGGCCCTGCTGGTATTAGTTTGGGATGAGGCTCACCCCCATCATGCTAACTTGTGACTGATGTGTAGGATAAAGTCATATTTCTTCTGGGGCTATTTACACTGATGTTTTGCAGTGGTGGTTTTTTGTTTGTTTGTTTGTTTGTTTGTTTTTTCCTGTGGTTTCCAAGGAGGTCCAGAGAGAGAAGGTGATGATGGTGGTAGAGTTGCCAGTGGAATCTCATCCTGTGTTCTGGTCATTTTATTTTTCTTAGGTGTCCTTTAATAAGCCTGTTTGCCCAAGAGTGAGAGAAAAGACCCAGTTGGCCTTATCACTGAGCTTCTGAACTTTATCCAGCCCCTGTCCTGCTCCTACAGCCACTTGCTTCCTGCCTCCTAGGAATTCCTGTCTTCCCTGACATTGGCACCCCCTAAAGGCATGACTTTTCCTTTCAGTCTGCAGCTCGGAGGTCCTGAGGGGTCAGTCCATGAGTCAAATCTAGTCTGAAGATGTGTTTTGTTTGTTTTGTAGTGCTTAAATGTTTTTTTAAAAAAATTTACTGCCAACATTTAAAAACCAGGTTTTTCATAAATATCCAGAATTCTGGCTTTTCTTGAAAAGTTAGAAGATCTAACTATGCTGGTCCAGCAATCCCACATGGCAACAATCATGAGTTGCACAACAGTGGGTTGAACTCAGGAGGACCAGGTGCTCTGCGGTTTGCCCCAGACTCCACTCCTCCCTATCCATCTTTTGCACCCGATCTCTTTCACTCCAATGTATTTCTTCCCTGGCTTCCCAACTCTATGTATTTGAGTTTGCATATTGGGCCACTGGGTAAGGGACACCATCCTTGGGTCCTCATTCAGGTCCATGACACTGGCCAGGACCACTTCTCTCTTCTTCATCAAGGGAAGAGGGTCCTAGAGCTTCAGCTATTGCCTGGTGGTCTTGAAAAACCTTCCTCTGAAACCTCTTTTCTTTTTTTCCATGAACTTCCAGTCTCTGGCACCTGCTTGCAATACAGCATGCCATGTCTTGGGCTCTGGTTGGCACTGAGGGAGAAATACAGAAAAGGCAAACAGGACAGTCATTGTCTTGCAGAGGGTGGTTTGTGGCCCAACACATGCATTGGCATCAGAACAAGTTCTTTCTGCCTCAATGAATCAGTTGGATGGAACCACTAATAGATATTATCCTCTCTGAAAGAAAGGGCCCATTACACTTCACTGACATATGCCGTCACCCAAAAGAACACTAGTCACCTCAGCCTCTCTTTACCTGTGTTATCTCTTAAAGATGAAGCCATTGCTCTGCATTTCTCCATGAACTAAAATGACTTCTGTCCCAAAAGGTCAAAGACAGGCCATGAAGCTTCATGCTGTTCTTTCTGCTTCCCTGGAGAAGGCTTGGGTAGGCATCTTCTTTTCTTTGATTTCCCGAGTTCCTTGCTACTATTTCTATGACCCAATTAATGGGGTTTTCTCTTTGGGACATTGGTCATTTGGTCATATCTGTGCAAAGGTTTTCTGAATACAGACCTGATTTACCTTATCGAGCCTGAGTTTCCTCATCTGTAAAATGGAGATAACAATGGTAATTACCTTACCCCACACTGGAGCAGCGAGAATCAGCTGAGATAATATATGCAAGCCTTAGTTGATCCAATTCAGTCCAATTCAAATGTATGTATTTGTTAAGCATCTGCTATGAATACCGCATGGTGGAGATAGACAAGATGCTGTCTCAGTCTTTAAGGGATTAATTGTCATAAAGAGACAACAGACCAGCTCACAAATAGTTATACTATGGGCATGGTGAGATCAGGGCCGGGAACTCCTTGAGAGCAGGAACTGTGTCTAATCCGTTTTTCTATTTCTGGTACTTGGTACAGTGCCTGGCACAGAGAGGTACCCCATAAAAAAGCTTGTTGAATGAGGGACTGAATGAATGAATGAGTAAAGGGTCATGAGGGAGATGTAAATGAAGCAGAGAAGAGGGGGATGGCTTCATGGAAGAGGCCGAGCTGGGCCTCGAGGGATGTGTATGAGGGTTGTAGCAGGAGGACCTTGCAGGTGGAAGGCAGAGTGTGAACAAAGTTATGGCGGGGGAACTTGGCCGTGAGAACTGAGCAGTTCAGGGTGGTTGGCAGGTGGGTGGGACTGTGGGACGTGAGGGTGGGGAGAGAAGTTGGGAAGGCACGTTGGCATCGGACTCCGGTGGGACTTGGGCTGAGGACTTGGAAGGCCATCCTCTTCCTCGCCTCAGTGCCTGGAAAGCCTTTGCTCCTCACCTTCTGCCATGCCCTCACACCCAGCCAGCCCCTCTCTGGGAACCTGTGAATGCTGACATCTTCCTCTTTCTCCCAGACTTGACTGTAAGCTCTTCCTGGGCTCTGTGAATCACCACGTAGCTGAGCACCTGCAGCACTTAGCCCTGTGACATACGCATCTTAAATGCACACCAAATTTACTGAATAAATGACTCTTCACAAAATGAAAGTTCCACTTCTATCTGACTCGGCATGAATGTTGCCATTAATCTCTTTATTTTGCTACTTTAATAGTTGGGAAGTGGTACCTTATTTTTGCTTTTATTTTCATTTCTTGAGGGAAAACGTCTATATAATTATCTACTAATTAGATTTTCCTTCTAATACATGTTCACTGATTTTCTTCATGTCTCTTGGTTATAAAGTTTTTCTCAGTGATTTGCATGAGCTTTTTCTATAGCAGATGGTAAGCACGTGTTATCTTCAATGCAGATATTTTCCCTTGTATAGACGATTTGTTTTCATTTTGGGGGATTAATCTTTCTGATATACAAAATGTTTTAAAGTTTTTGAAGCTAATTATGTCAAATCAAATTTTCTATTTCTTATACTTCTATATATATGAAATTCTTCCTACTATAGCTCTGGGAAATAATACAAAATTTCCATGATTTGTTTCTTTATACTTAACTCGTTTTTTTCCCATCCACTTGGGTTTTTTTATTTAGGGGCAGGATTGATACCTTTCCCCCTAACTTCTGAATAATAATGCCAATACCATCTAATTCATGTTTTTCCCCATGGTCTGGTAGTGTCTCCTTTATCACATAGTGTATGTCTTCTTCTATGTTAGCTTCTTTATATGTCGTGATATGTGGTAGAATCTATCCTTCCTCATTGCCCTTGTCCTTCATTTTTAGCTATCTCTTGAATAGTCTCACTTGTTTATTCTTCTAGGTGAATTTGAGAATCACCTTTCTACAAAAATCTAAGAGGACACCAACAGAATTCTTTTAGAATTTGAATCACGATCGCATTAAGCCCATAACTTCATTTGGGGAGAATGACACATTTATAGTATTTGCCCAATTCATCCAGGAACATTGGATGTCTTTATTTACTATTTTTATAAATTGCAACAAAAATGTATAATTCTCCTCTTGCAGTAGTAATACGCATTTCCTATTAAAGTTATCCCAAGTCTCCTATGTCGACTGCTTTGAACGGACCCTCTGAAATGTTCTTTTCTATTAGCATATTTCAGCATGAAGAATGGGCAGGTGGGCGCCTTTATCTCATCTCAGAGCTGAGTACATTGTTCCTCCCACCTCCCTTCTCATATCCAACTGGGTACCCAGGTATCTTCATCCTATCGCCAAAACAGCTCTTCTCAGCACCCTCCTCTCCATTCCTATAGTCTTGCCTTTCTTCAGAACGTCATTGCTTTTTGCCTGGAGACAGGCATTGATGCCCTCGGTAGCCTCACATCCTGCAGCCTTCCCTTCCTCAGTCCTCCCTCCCATCAGCAGCCGGCCACCTCCTACATGCACCAATGATGAAGATAGAACTTGTTTTTCAGAGGGTGTCAGGGAGGCAGGCAGCAAACACGTAAGCAAATAAAGGAGATTATTGCTGGTAATGCTCAGTGATCCCCAAGGGAAATAAATGGAGACTGAGAAGATTCTTCTAAATCTTCCTCTTAAGCATTTAGCTTATTGGTCAAAGTTTTGGCCTTCACTGTCTCAGGGAAAAATTTAATTGGTGTCCATCATCCTCGCAGGTCCCTGTGCTCCTTTCCTATTTCACCGTCAGCTGCGACACCGCATGTTTGAATTTTTCCCTGTCATGTCTCTCTAGTGCCCCATCGCAGCCACACTCAACCACCTCTTGCTTCAGAAGCACCCCCGCAAAGCTTCTAGAAATCTGTGTGAAGGAAAGGCCCCAAAGAATCCCTAAGGGCCTCTGAAGACCAGCAATGATCTTCAACAGCTATGCAGAACCAAAAAGGACGTCCCCCTGGACGCTCAGGCGACAGTCATTGCTGCGAAGGAGAGAGCGGATACTTCTTTCTTATCTGTCATCTTCTCCCTCGCACCCTTTCCTTCTTCTAAGTAAAACTGGGATGTGTGCTCAGACCCTGCTAAAGTGTTGGCAGAGATAAGCTGTCATCTGTCAGGTCAACCTAGGCCTATCCTGAGATGGGGGTGGGGCGGGGTATGTTAGGCTGGGATCTGGGAAAGGCTCCAGTTAGAGGGATAAGGAGAGCTGGTACAGCTATGCTCCTGGCTAGAGCTTAGGCCAAAGTATGGTCATCACGATAAAAGGGGCCGAGGCCCCCTAAGATGACTTAAAGAATTCTTCAAGTGTGGTCATCCAGGCTATGGTGTCCCTACAATGTACCAGGCACGGCATTAGGTGCAGCTCACAACCTGAAAAGTTAAATCCTATTTTGTCTGTTTTTATGGATGAGGAAACTGAGGGTCAGAGAAATAAAATATCTTGCCAAAGATCACTTGGATCCAAAAAAGCTGTGCTACCAAACTGAGCGAGTAGTTTCCTGCAAGAATCCCTCCTATCTCTACTTGTTGAAACCCTTCTTGTCCTTCCGGGGTCACCTCCAGGAAGCCCTCCTGGACTTCTAGGTTGGGAGTGAGATTTCCTTCACCTGATTACTCTCACTATTCTCTGTACCTCGTGGCTCTTGTGGATGGGGCAGTATCCAGTTCACACCTGAGTCTCCCACATGGCCTAGCATATTGCGGAACCGACTTGACTCAAAGCAGGCGGTGAGTCCTGCCAGAAATGGATATGTGGTTCAGAACTCAGTTGGAAGTGAAGGGGCTCTCCTCTTTTCCTGTAGGGGACCACTTTCTATTCCTAAGGAAGAGCCTGCTCCGTCTGCGAGAACATCTCATCTAATCGCTGGTTTAGGAGCTGAGCGCTGTCAGTGCAGTCTAGGTGGGGCGGGGTTTCCGGGGGAAGGTGGAGAGCGGTTTGCTAGGGTAGCTTCCCTGGGGGCTCATGGTTCCCTTTCATCATCTGCCCTTTCCTCCCTCTTCTCTTCCTTGGAGGCCCCAACACCAAGCAAAATGGATATCCAAGGGAGGCTCTTTGAAGAGAGAGCTCGAATTTGCATGATTACGATGCTTCCCATGAGCTTACGCCTGGGGCAGGAGCAAATTGAGGCCTTATCAGCCGGTGCAGGACGCAGGTGGGAGCCAGTCAACTGACTGAAGAAGGGAGGGCAGGATCTCAGAAGAGCCCACCCAAAGCTGTCTGATAGGCCCTCTTGTGCTCCATCCTGCCAAGATGTGGACTCATTATTTTTTCTTTCCATGGTTAGAGTAGAAAATCAGAAAAAAATAAATTGGACCGTAACTTTCCATCTGTGTAAACACAACTATGTTTCTTTCCCATTGGAAAAAAAGGTTTCCGTGGCAACCATCTATGTGTGTTGTGTACATGTGTGCACACATATATTACACAGTGCAGAGCACATGTTTTTAGACAAAGTACATTCTGTAATCGAATTCTTTGAAAATGCTTTTATTTCCTGATTTAAAAAAATAGGATATTGAACAAAATTTGAATATTGCAAAAAGTATATAAGAAAATAAATTAATCTAAAAATCACCAACCAGAGATAATCACAATTGACATTGTGGGTATTTCCATTTAGTACTTTTTTTCTTTTTTTTCTTTTTCTTTTTCTTTTCCTTTTCCTTTTCCTTTTCCTTTTTTTTTTTTTTTTTTTTGTACAAGCTTAAAAAAAATAGAGTCATACCGGATGCTGCTTCCTAACCTGTTTTTTGATTTATAATATGAACATTTTCCCCATTTAGCAAATTTCTTCTAAAACAGTTTTAGAAGGTTACACAGTGTTCCATTATGTCATAATTCATTTTACCACTCCCCTGTTGGGTGCGGTTGTTACAGTCTTTATTATAAAAAATGTTGAGATGAACATCCGTTGTCTTCATTGCCAGTCAGTTCTTCAGTATCAAAATCTAGAAGTCATATTATTGGGTCAAAGTCATATTATTTGTCTGTTTTAAGAGATTTTGCTACATCTTGCTGAATTACCTAATAAAATGTTATCAATTTATATTATTCCTCCACCAGCAGTGTGTAAGAATTTCCTTTTTGTTATACAGCCACCAATATTAAATCATTTCAGCAACAAAAACTGGCAATAGTCTTTTAACTCATTTCCCTTTCCCTTCTGTAGCATTTGAAATTTGGCATAGATATAAAAATTACTTGGCACCGAATTACTTAGGATTACACATTGATTACTATCATAGTTGCCTAGTTCATTCCTAAATCAATCTGTCAAAGGGGCTTTGTCATTTTTTTTTTTCCTAATGAATAATTAAAACCTCAGCTGAGCCAGAATCAGTGTGCAGATGTTTCATCCATTGGTCTTACCTGGGATGCTTGCTCAGACCACACCTGCACAGGTGTGGAGTAGAGGGGCAGGGGTTTTGAGCATGTATTCTGGAGTCAGAAGGGCCCACCTTGGAATGCAAATTCAATCACTTACCAGCCGGATGATCTTGGACAACTTACTCATGAGTCTCAGTTTTCTCTTCTGTAAAAAAGGAATACTCTCAATTATTTAGGGATCGCTGTGCAGCTTGCTCAGCTCTAGCTCCAGACACATCAGACTCTTACTTTCCTTCTTCAGGACATTTTTACTTGCTGGCTTCTCCCCAGATAGATGTCCCCCTATCATCTTTTAGTTCTTAGCTCAGGTATCATCTACTCAGAAACCCCTTCCCTGGGTTTGCTTCCCCCAGTGCTCCTACAAAAGCTCTGTTTTAATTTCAAAGTGCTTACTTCCTCCATGTAAATCTTATTGTTTACTGTTTATTTTGATCCCCTTCACTGGAACCAAGAAGGCACCTTGAAGGTAAGTCCTGCCTGTCCCTACCTTCAGGAACCCAGCACAGTGCTGCCCAAAGCAGGCACACAACCAACATTTACTGAATGAATGGACTAGTCATAAAGTGAGTTTTAGGATCTGATGCTGGAGATTTCTTTTTCCTTTTTTTGGAGAGTAGAGCAAAGCAGTTTCAAGCTTGATTTACCTCTGCTGGGTCAGGACTATAAATACACTTATCAAAAAGTCAGTGTTAACCTAAAAATAAAAAGTCAGAATGAGAAGCCACAAGTATTTATTCGTGACCAAAGAATTGCAATTTGGGAAGAACAGATTCAGACAGAGCCCAAAGAGCTTTCTCCCAGTACAGGAGAGAGGCTTGGGGTTTCTGTGGGAAAAAGAAAGGAAGATTAAAGAAGAGTTCAGTTCACTGGTGCTAGACAAGGTGAGATTAGATTTGTACTTCATGGACTAGTTTGAGATTTGGCCATCAGGCAAAAGGCTAGGTTTGTACTTCATTGATTGGTTAGAGATCCGGTCATTGCCAAAGTCCAGTTTCATCAGTCTTTACAAACAGGTTATTCTCTTTCTTACCTACTTCTTAGAATGTTGGTAGTTTGGCATAGTTTGGAAGACAAAGAAAAACAAGACATACAGGACAGTTCCTCTGAAATGGCTACGCTGGTTCTATTTTAATATGGCTCCACTCATGTCTTGTTTCACATCAGTAACGGTGAGAGCAAAGGTTGTCCTGACAGGGTTACTTCAGCATGTGATGTATAGTAAACTCTTTGACATCAGACTGATCTGGAGAGAATCTCAACCTCTCCACCCAGTGGCTGTGGGTCCACAGTGATATCTTAGCTGCTCTAAGCCTCAGTTACCCTGCATGTAAAATGGGAATATACTCACCTCGGAGGGGTGGCCTGAAGATCAAATAGATAACGTGTGTAGTACCTGAAAATAATCAGCTCTTAAAGTGGTCGTTATTCTTGTGCTTAAGAAAATAAAAAACTAAGTAATGTTAGGTTCTAAGAATGAGAAATGGAAGGCAAAATTAATATAAAGTCTTGTTTATTATTATTATTATTATTATTATTATTATTATTATTATTAAACTTTTGCTTAAATGAGCAATATTCGCCAAGGCTCTGCCCGCTTGGGCTTTGGAACGCCCATCCCCTTCTGCCTGAATGTCTTTGGATGTATATAGTTAATATTTCATTAATTATGATGGAGGGCGTTGTGTGTACATCACTGTCTCATATGATGCATATAATTAAGCTACTTTTTTGTTTGAGAGCGGAAGAAAATCGGGCTTTCCCAAAGAAAAGCAGCTTGCTCCCAAAGTTGCTAACAGATTGTTTCTTAATTGAATTTGGGAGGTGAATTATATGGTGAATTAGAAAAAAGAACAACTCTGAATTTAGTGAATTGTTCCATAAAGGAAACTGTGGGATTGAATTGCAAATGCTGGATAGAAACATTTGAGCCTGGCCCTGTGCATCACGTGCCGCTGACCTCTGCTGTGTTTCAGAGAGAGCGTGAACAGGCCTGGAGCTCTCTTTTCAAGGCCTGAAGGGCATTCTTTCCCAGAGACCAGCTGTAAGCCTGGGTTTCTTATGCAAAGGAGACGTTTGAATAAACCCCCGTGACTAATGAAATCTACCAGCTCTTTGCATATCCTCTCACTGAAGAGGTAATTAACCAAAAATCAAATATAAGAATATATATACCAGTATATTTTTTTTAATATTTTTGTCTTGAAATCACACCCAAGGAAAAATACATCACCACCATGCCCCCCATTGCCCCTAATCTTTTGTCTGCATCAGACATTCCTCCTGTGTAGTGCCAATTACTGCAGTTCTAGCCGCAGTCACACCTGTCTTACTCATTTGCTAGCTTTTAGTGAAACAGCAACTTTCCATCAATTTAGATGTGAGAAATGACTTCTTAGTGTTTGATGTCTGTTTCCTGCTCCACATCTTCCATTCCTGGGAGGAGAAGGAGGTGGTTGTAAGAAAATATCATGAGATGGGGCTTCCTCTTATGGTTCTCTGCAAATGAGTCTCAACCTTGGCTGCATTTTAGAATCACCCGGGGAGCTTTAAAAAAAAATCCCAACTCTCAGGCCATGACCCAGACCAGTTAAACAAGAACCTCTGGGGGTGGGACTCAGGCATCAGTATTTTTCTAAAAAGCTTCCCAGGTGATCTCAAAGTACAGCCAAGATTGACCATTGTTTCAAGAATATCTGCTTTCCTCCCACCATGAAAGCTGATAAAGGCAAATTTTTCCATCAGTTAGGCTGAGTTAGAAATGATCGAGTTCTCTTCAAGCACTATCTACCTAACTCATCCATCCATCTGTCTGTCCTTCTATCCATCTTCCATCCAATCCATCCATCCATCTGTTCATACAAAACATTTTATCAAGTGCCTGCTCTGTGCCGGGCACAGTGTTCATTTTTGGAGAAGACAAAGTTCCTTCCTTCAAAATGCTAAAAACTAGAAACCAGACTGGGGGATCAGCTGAGTAAACAGGAACTTACAATACCTTATGATGCAGGATGTGAGTGAGGCCAGGGGGCTGTGGGAGCACAGAGGAGGGGAGCTTTTAATTTGAGGGGAGCAAAGGGGAAGCTTTCCAAGGGAAGTGGTGTCCAAACTGAGACTAGGATTTGGCCAGGTGAAAATGTAGGTATGTCCAAGGCAGGTGCATCAATAAGAGGGAAGTGGAAATCCAAAGTGCTATAAGTAACTCAGGGCGGCTGAGCACAGAGTAGGAGGGGCGGGAGGAGTAGGAAGCCCTGAGCCACCAGATGGAGGAGGCTGGGAGGGCCATATCACAGGGACCTCATTAGTCATGATAGGAGTTGGAACTCATCTCGCGGGCAGTGGGGAGCTTTGCAAGGTTTTCATCAGGGGTGTGGCCAAACATTAACTCCAGGTAGATCCCAGGCTCAGCTGTGCTGTTAGCATGAATTTTGAGCTTCTGAGAAAGCACTCCTAAGAAAAAAATACAGGAAGTGACGTTAGAAACATGGCAGAGTGAGAGACATCTCTGGATCGCTCCCCTTGAAACAACAATAAGCTGAACATTTAAAACTCAACAAAAAACACCCAACTGCACACCAGCACATCTGAGTGTGGGATCTGCGCATAAGAGCTACAACAGGTCAGAACCCTGGGTGTTGGGAGGTGGACTGGGAGAAACAAAGAAGCTGCTTCCTGTGGCCACTGGAGCTCCTTGTAGGGAGTGTGAGGAGGGGAGAAGGTGAGGCGACTTCCCTGAACAACCCTGCCTGAGAGTGCTGTGAGCTCCACGCAGCCAGTGGCAGGGTTCAGTCATTAGGGCAGGAGGCAGAGAAGCAGGATGGCAGAGAAACAACAGTTGATTTTTACCAGCCGTGGTTGCAAAACCAGCCCCCATCCCTCCCCTTATACCCTCCAAGACAGAATGCTGCGGAGATCCTGGGGAAACTGAGCAAACGCTATTGAAACTGTCGCTAACACTGACAGGAACTGAGACTGAGGGTAGCGAGAGTGATTAAACATCTATAAGAAAAAAAAGACATTATTAAGACTTTATTTAAAGCAGAGATCCAAGAGGCTTAGATGCCACCTACTGGAAACCAAAAGAAGAACACCTTCTTTGCAACAGGCTAGGAACCATTATATAATAAATCTTTCGGGGCGGAGAGGGGTGGGGATCAGAATACACTTCCATTAATGCCCGGGTGGAGAAATGGTCCATTAAACACCATGAACAACCAAGGTGACAAGACATCTCAGAAAGAAATAGAAAAATCTCCAGAAAATAAGCTTACAGACATAGAAATATGCAACTTAAATGACAGCGAATTCAGGATGGTACTTCTGAAAAAACTCAATGAGATCTGAAACAAATCATATCAACACTTTCAGGAACTGAAAAAACTAGGTGAGCAGAATGAGTTCTTTAGCAAGGAGATTGAAACCCTCAAAAAGAACCAAATAGACCTCTGGAGATAAAGAACACACTTCAAGAGCTGAAAAATGAAATAACAAGCTTGGGAAATAGAGTCGACCAAATGGAGGGAAAGATCAGTGATATTGAAGACAGAAATCTAGAAATAAATCAGAAGGAAGAAGAGAGAAACCAAAGAATGAAAAATAATGAAAGAGAAATACAATAACTAGCTGATACTATCAGGAGAGGAAACTTAAGAATAATGGGAATTCTCAAAGGGGAGGAGAAGGAGCAGGGATTAGAAAGCATTTTCAGACAAATACTTGACAAGAATTTCCCAAATCTAAGGAATGAGCTGGAGCTTGGAATTCGAGAACTCAATAAAAAAGACAGAGCCTTCTTGTTGGTAAAGATGACAAGTGGGATCTGTGTTATTAACTGTCCATGGCCCCAACCTCATCGCTGACTTCGGATGTTCTCTACAGACCTGGAAAATGCCCTGAGTCCTTTGGGAATAACCAGCCTCTCCCAGGCACCCCACTTGTTCTACTCATTCTTTCAGAGTCTGAGGCTGAGAGGAAGGAAATCAGATTTAAGGGTCAGACAGGACCCACCTCCAGTTGTCACCACAGCTGACCATCTCTGTACTCTCAAGACAGCCAAGTCACTTTATCCCTTGGAGCCTTGTTTCATCTATAAAATGGGGGTATTTATGGCCCTTTTGTCATTGGGTCTTTATGAGGCTAGAATGACAAAACTCAAGGCGAAAAAAGAATTTAGCATTGTTTTTAACACAAGGTCAGCATCATAATTGGCACTTAGTGAACACTGATTGTTTCCCCGCTTCACCTACTGGGAGGTACCCAGTATCCCCCAACCCCAGAGCTTTTGCTGCTATTATAACCCCAAACACAAGGAGGCAAAGGGAATCAGAAGTCCTTAACCCCTCCCCTCGGCTGCTTCAGGGCTGAATACAAGTCTCCTCCCCTGGCCTTTGCTCCTCAGCCACAGCCTTCAGCTAACCTGGACCTAGTCTGCATCCAGGAATCCTTATAGGTCCGTTTCTTTTGCTCCCCCACCTCTCATGCAGGAGCCAAGCAGGTCTAAACTTACCAACCCTCTATGCCGGGAGTGCTATTGGGAATGTCCTTTCACGTCCCAGCTCCTCTGTCCCTCTCCTGTCCACTACTGTTAACTCCAGTCATATTCAAAGCTGGTACAATTACGAAGCTCTTTCCTGTCCTCTGGCTCCCACCTAGATCTCTCAGAATAAAAGCCCAAATCCTGAAAACGGCCTGCAAGGCCCCACATGAGCTGATTCTCCAGACTCTCCACTGCCCGCTGACCTCATCGTCTACTACTCTCTTCCTCGCTCATTGCATCCAGTCATATCCGCCTCCCTCCTGCCAAATACACTCCCATTCCAGGGCCTTTGCACCTGCTGTTCCCTCAGTTTGGAATGCTCTTCCCCAGATAGCTGCAACCTGCCCCCCTGACTTTCTTCAGGCTTCTGCTTTTCTACCTCACATGAAACAGTAAGCCCTTATGCCCGGCGTGCACTGATCCCTTCACTTATTTTCTCTGTAGTGCTTCTTAACAACTGACTTGGATACTTAATTGCATATTTGTTTATTGTCTTCTCCCCTATTGTTCATCAGAAAGTAGATTCCATGATGTCAGGGTAGAGTTTGTTCAGTGTCATATCCTGAGCAGCAGAAACAGCATCTGGCATGTAGCAGGTGCTGGATAAATATTTGTTGAATGAACAAATTCCTGAACAAACCCATGACCTCATTTGTTCCTCACAACAGCCCATTTGACAGATGAAAAATCTAACGCCCAAGGTCTTCTCCACAGTTACACAGAGGAGAAAAGACTAAGCTAGTTCTAGAGTCTCGGCCTCAGGCTCTCTTTCACTCCATACATGGCACATTCCTCTGCTGGCCAGCGATTTTCATATCATCAGGATTTCCCCTGACCTTTAGCTTGAGAGGAAATGATATCGCAACTGAAAGAATACCCAGAGGGCTGGGAGCTGGCAGCGAAGGCCCCGGCAGCTGCAGGGAGTGTGTGAGTGGATTCCGAGTTGGCTAGAAAGGCATCAGAACAAGCAGGATGAAGGCATACAAAAATGTCAGCATGCATCTGGTCCACCGCCAACGTCAGAGTCAAAGAGGGGAAGAAGAGGTAGTTTGCACGTCAGGAGTTGGGATGGGGACCACAGGGCTGTTTCCACTGGTTGTCTGGGGCCAGGGCATGGGGTTCTGTGTTTGGGACCCTTCCTAGCCATGGGGCACAGGAAACATCATCGGGTTCTGACCAGGAGACTGTCCTAAACCCTCAGCTTTCTTTGTGGACTGGGCAACCCTGGGTTGATTATTTTGTTCTCAGTTTTCTCCTCTATAAAGTGGGGCAACACTCCATCTGCCACAGAGTGTACTAATCAGGGTCAAAACGGATATGGGGAAACAGCTTTGTAAGCTGCAAATTTCTAAACAAAAGCAAGAAATAATTTTGCATTAGGGAATCATTTGTGCTGTAGTTGCTTCAGTGTGGATTCATATGTATAATAGTCTCTCATAGACACAGACTTTGTCCTCAAACCTGTTTCCTGGTGTTACTATTCACCCAGTTGCTCAAACCTCACATGCAGGAGTCGTTGGTGGCCCCTCTCGGTTCCTCCTATCTTATCCATCAGCCTCTCTTGTTGCTCTGCCTCCAACTATATTCCTAATATGACAGGTCCCCAACGTCTCCATTGCACTGTTCAGCCCACCCCGCTACTGTCTACTGCCTGGACCATCACAAGGCTTTCTCTTTTTCCTGCCAGAGGGATCTTGGTAAAACAAATAAAAACACGTCCCTCTGTCCCTCTTTTGCTTTAAACCCTGTGGATCCGACCTCCCTCTCTGCCCTCATCCCCCGTAGTCACCAGGGTCGGCCCCTCCACAGGGCAAGCCCATTCCTGATCCACGTTCTTTTCCCATCCTGCCTCCTGCTGGGGATTCACTGGCCGAGATCTCCACGTGGCCAGCTCCTTAGGAGCTTTCAGATTTCAACCTGCATATCACCTCTCTGGAAGGGCCTTCTCCGATCACCTGCTAAGCAGCTGCTCCAATCACACTGTACCACATACTGAATTTGATATGGTCTTTCTTCCTGGAGTAAAGCGTATAACCTGAGCCTGCAATGACCTTATTTCTTTATATTCTTACCTGCTGTTTGTTGTTCAGCCGCCCATTTAGAATGTACACACCTATCTGTCTTGTTCACTGCTAGATCCTCAGTGCTGGAAATGTACCTGGAGTCTAATAATAGTTGGTGATCAACCATGTTCTTGGTGGGGATGGATATGAAGCTGGCTTATAAATCATGGCAAGTGAAAAAATACATGCATCACTGGCCTTGACTGAGGCTGTGTCTGCAGAGTCTTATTTACGAAGTAAATAGAGCAATTTCTAAAAGGAGAATTACCCCAAAGAAGAAACCAGAATGCCAAGACAGCAGTAAGTGACGACATCATGCGTTTAGAGGCAGCATGGATGACCCCTCTCAGCATTCCACAGCAGGGGTACTCCAGAACAGCAGCAGAGAACGTGTCCTGGTTGCATTTGAGCTTTCTTATGGAGCTGTGGGTGAGGAAGCTGACTTTGTATATTTGACTCCAATATAGCCCTTGAACTGACTAAGGAGAGTAATACTTTTATAATTTGTGAATATCTGCATGTTTATTAAAAAAAGCAGGTTCTTTTTTTGCCCCACTGTCTAGAACAGGGCCCTGTGTATGGTAGGTGCCCGATGAACAAATCTCTACTGACCCACTGGTGATTCTGATCATCCCCCCGGTGACCAGGTTGGTTCCCTCATCTCTCGGTGCTGGTGCAAAGAAGGCAGATGGGTCCTCACATTTTTTTTCTTCTTCCTTTCTTCAGGTGGGCTTGGAGAGCAGTCATTGGAGAGCTGGCCGAATGCTACAGCCGCGAATGCCAGCAGTGAGGAAGCTAAAAAGGGTAATGTGAGGCCCCACCAGGCCATTGGGTGCTTTTTTTTATAAAAAAAAAAAACTGTGGTAAATTTCACATAACGTAAAATTTGCCATTTTATTGTGTGTAATTTAGCGACATTATGTACATTCACAGTGTTATGCCCATCACCTATCTGGTTCCAGAACATTTTCATCACCTCTAAAGGAGACTCCCCCCCTCCCCTTTAAGCAGTCACTCCTTCTTTACCCCTCCCCCACACCCTGGCTTTGGGACCTGTTATTATACTTTTAATCTTAGTGGCCTGAGAAGCACTGAAGTCCGTGGGCATAAGAGAGTGTGTCCTTTCATTGAGTGGGGTGGGCTGGCTGCCAGAGAAAGGGATAGAAAGGTGGCATTTGATTGCTCAGGGACTGTATGCTTTTCAGTTAAACTCTACAATCTGTACTTGACCTTTCTCTCTAGCACTTGGCTTGTGAGTCGAAGTTCTCGAGGTCTAAGAGGAGGGCAGATGAAGCTTGGGCAACTAGGGGCCTGACAAAACAAGTAGGCAGGAGAGGCAAGGAAGGAAAATAAAGCTGGAGTGGGGCCTGGGGAGGAGGGTATAGGCTAAAGATTCCTTGGACTGTTGGGGGAGGGGGCAGGTCGCTGTCACTGGGCAAGGCCACCTGTTAACAAACACATGCCTACTTGGAAGTACCACCACCTCCTATCTGCACAGTGACACTTAGCCATGCTCATGCTCTCCCAGTTCTAAGAGATTCTAGCCTGGATGTTATGGGGTGGCATCTCACTGGAAGCATCTCGCTTTTGGAGACGCTTTTCCTCTTTAGAAGCTGTGCTAGAGGAGAGAGGCTACTAGGCTTCTGTCTCGCCTGCATTCTGCAGGAATCGGGCCCCACTGCTGGCAGTGGCGTTTCTTCCACACGAAATTAACACAGAGCAAAAGGAGTAATTTTTAGACACCAGAATCCTGTGTTTCAGGGATGACCGTGTAAGAGATGAAATAGAAATCATTATTTGCTTTATTTTATGTGTTTGCTTTAATGTTATTTTATATTTTGCACATCTACATGCATATGCATAATTTCACACAAATGCATAGATATATATAATTCACATGAATGCATAAATGCAATGATACAATCATGTACTTTTTGTGTTGTCTTTTTTTGCATGCTAATGATTTTGTATGCACGCTTCCACATATTTCTCCATGCACATATATTGACATATGTATTTATATAGAGATATACAATATACATATGTAAACACATATTAATATATATATATAACCATAAGCTTTGTCCCTTTTTTAAAAAAATAGGATTGTATTTGATACATGTTTTTGACGTATCACGCTTTTTCTTATTCACTAATACCTTATGAGAAACCCCCCTAAGACACTTGTTATAATTTTAACTTATTCTTGTGAATAGTTGCAAAATATTCCTGGTATAAATGGACCATAGTTTATTCAGTCCTTCCTTTATCAATTAATATTCACTTTAAGTTTTTGCCATCATGAACAATGGCTGCAATAAAATTTCTGAACATAGGAGATCCTTACGTACTTACTGGTTTTAATAAATGTAGCTAGAATACATTTCAAAAGGTGTAACCATTCACTTTTCCATACCAACTTACAAATGCAACCCTCTCCTCATACCCTTTCTAGCACTAAGTATTACTAGTATTTTTAATATGGTAAACAGTAGCTTATTATTACTTGATTTGTGTTTCTCTGACTGCTGGTAACTTTGAACATCTTTTTCTACCTTTGCCAGTGATTTGGTTGTACACTTCTGTGACTCACCTCTTCCTCTCCTTTCCTAATTTTTTTTACTGTGTTTCTGATCCTTCTCTTATCCCTTGACCTCTTTTAGAAAGAGGCGGGTTCTTTAGCGCCCACTCCCCACCATCAGCATTTGACAAATGTGCATTTGTTTCTCAGTCATACAGTTTGTTTCTGGGACCATGTGCACGACTCCCTTTAAAATATGTATTTATTGCCTTGCTTATTCAAAGGTATTTTGACTTATGTCAGGCTCCCCAGACATCTGATAAATTCAGCGGCACTTCATTTCGCCACAGATGACCAGCACTTACTGGTAAAGATGGAGCCTAGGGTTTGGGAATGAAGCCAGAGGGGGTTTGCCATATTACACTGCAGTGACGTAGATGCCAAACCGATTTTTCCTTCCCGATTTAAGTGATTTAAGTGATTTTTACTATTGCATAAAAACTACCCCAAACTTAGTGACTTCAAACAGTGGTTTGTTATCTTTCGTGATGCTGTGGTTTAACATTGGCTGGAGTCACTTACATTCATCTAGAAGCTGGGCTGGGCCAGGAGGTTCAAAAAGGCTTCGGTCACAGCCCTGGTGCTTCAGTGTGCCTCCATGTGGCTCCTCTCTCCACCTGGACTTTCCCCAGTTAGTGATCCAACCTGAGATGTTTTTACAGCGTGACAACTGTCTTCCCAGGGGGAGGAAGCAGAAGCCACCAGTCCTCTAAAGGCCTGGACTCAGAGCTATCAGAATGTTACTTCTGCCATGTTCCTAGTGGTCATAACAAGCCAAGGGCCAGCCCAGGTTCAAGGTGAAGAAAATATATTCTACTCCTTAGTGTGATAAATGGCAAGGGCTCACAGGAATGAGAGACGTTGCTGGTGGCCATACTTGGGGACCCTCTGACACATTTCTTCATTGCCTCTTGCTCACCAGCGATAGACATTGTCAGGGATTTTAACATTTACTAGTTTGTTGGACATAAAATGATAACTAAATAAACTTGGGTAGTCAGACTCACTTGGGTTTATACCCCAGCGCAGGCACTATTAGCTATGACTACAGAAAAGTTATCTAACTTCTCATATGAACTTTGGAGAGAATTAGAAATAATGTTTATGCCAAGTGCATATCCAGGTGTCTGTTATGTAAAAGGTGCCCCGTGAATGTCGGTCCTCCACTTCTTCCTCTCTCCCTCCACTTCCACCTCCAGGAATTATATTATTTAGCATTGAAAGTGCATCATCCACCTCTGGACTGGAATCCCACCGCTGTTACCAGCTGCACAGAAACACAATTAAGGATGGCAGGAGGAAATATGGTTTCTGCAGCCCATTAAAATTCTGCCTCTGGTGGGGTTGTGCACAGTACCCACACTACAATGAGACACCTTTTGGGTTTTTTAAGGAGGATAATGACAGCACTCCCTCACCTACCATGCCCCACACCCCTAGAGCTGGCTAAATCCATAGTCTGCAGACACTCAAATAACCTTAGTTTATCTGAAGAAGATAATGTTAAAGTTAAGCCAGTCCTGCACTCCATATTACAGCAGCAGGTGAGCAGGTCGTTCAGCATCCAGGGCAGTCCTGAGGGGGAAGGAGACCCCAAAGATGAGAGGAGGGCAGGCTGTTCTAGCCTGTACTTCCTGCCTTCCCATCTGTCTGTACCTCTAGGACCCGATCAGGCGGCCAGCGTGGGTGCTTCTTGTTTTGTTTGAGTTAAAGATAAGACAAGTTGTGTCAATCTCAGATTCCCCTTTAATCACAACCCGCCCTCTTTCTACCACCCCCAGAAGAAGAGACCGCCCAAGCAGGAGAAAGGGTCTGAGGGAAGCCCCTGGCTGGCTCTCCAGCTTCAGTGGCCACTTTATTTCCGGGCATTATGTGGTTCCCCTCAGGCCTGACCGTGGGGATTTGTGCTTCCAACTCTAGGGAGGGCTGGGGGCCTCAGAGAATTGCTCACTCAGCATCCCCCTGGCAGGCCATTTCGTCTGGGGAGCCTCCCTCCCCTGAAGATGGGAGCTAGGCATGCATTTCAGGGCTGATAATAGGATTAACGAAATGGAGTGTGTAACTGCTCTGTGAATGAAGCTGTGACTGTTTTGCTAGACCCTGATTTCCAGAACCATATTCACAAAAAAGAATGGACCTTTCACTTTCAGTAGCAGTCCCTAAGGGCTTTTTGCTGAAGCAAATAATAGAATCTGGTTGTACCATAGAACAGGGATCCCGCAAAGTTGGGCACGAAGCACTACTCAGTGCTGAACCCCTGAATGGCACTGTCAGCATATTTGGGTGTAAAGGATGAGCCTAACTTTAGGCATTATTTCTAGCCTGTCCCCAAATGCAGACCTTGATAGTCATTACTGCAGCGCACATTGAGCCCTTACCACAGCAGGTGTTTGACATTCATTACCTGGTTCAGTGCCCACCACCATACAGCAGGAATGAAGGTTCAGGGGAGAGTGGCTTGTCCAAGGCCACGCAGGTAGCAAATGGCAGTGTTTATCCTGAGCCAAAATCCTCCTGACCCCAAACCCTCACTCTTAACTTTTGAGCTATATCAGTGGTTCTCAAACTTATTTTTGCTTTTAAATCACCTGAGGAGCTTTAAAAACTACAGATGCCTTGACTCCGCACTGGGCCAACTGAGTCTCAATCTCAGAGTAGGGAGGTGGACACCAGAATTTTTTAAAAGCTCCCCAGCTGATTCAAGTGTGCAGCCAGGTTTGATAACCACTAATGCAGGATAATCCACAGTTCCTTTCAGTGAGGGGCTGCTATTCAGTCTTTCGGGATTGCGGCAACACAGGCCAGGTGCAGATCTGCCCATCACCCATGGGGTGGGGGTTATGCAGCTGGGTGGACTGTCATGGTGTTTACTTCCAGTGTGGGAGTGATCAGTTGACTAATTGAAAATTCGAAGTTCCTTGCTTGAGAAGGCTGGGCCAGGCCTGGTTCTGTTTATGACACGGCTGTGCCTTCGGCTGGAAATAGAACATTGAATAGTTACAGCCGCTCTGTTTTTTCAGAGGACATTCCCAGAGCCAGAGAATTTAAATGGACTTTATCCCCCAGCCCGCCCCACCCCCAGCATATTAAATCCTTTCAGACGCCCCTGAGCTCCTCTTCAAATGCAGAACTCTTGGCCATAATAAATAATTACATCCTTCTATTTGAACTCTGATTCCAGATAGTAGTAATCCAAGAAAATCCAATAATGACAGTTGCATTAAGATCCTTCTTCCAGGCTAAGCAGAACATCTGTTTAGACATATTTTTAATCGGCAAATGCTTCCTGTGTTGAGTCCTTGGCAAATTAAATTTCTCACTGGACCGATGGGGAAGCTGTCATTCAATAACCCATCTCTGGAAATTACACCGTGGTCTCTTTCCAGGTGCACTTAAGATTTTCCCATGCTGACTTGGCTGCATACTGGCCCTAACAGTACTGGGTCACGTGTACATATCACACACCCTGTCTGAGAAACAGGGTATGTCTTAGTGTTAGTCCCTCGAAGAGGGAAGTGTTTTTGTCCATTCTCCAAAGGAGAGTTGGAGACAGAAGAAAATTAAGAGACTTGTTGAAAACCTTATGGGAAATGAATAACAAACTTCCACTTGCTACTTTGCTGCTCGCGATTACTTAAGACGCGATGATGCTGAGTTTAAACATTAAGGGCTTCAGGGCTGCCAACATTTTGAAGAGGTTTCCGCCACAGGACTGTTGGGACTTTTGGGTGTTTATTTTTAGAATAACTCATCCATTCCTAAATTAAGTCATCCAAAATACAAAATTCCTGAATGCTTACCACCAATCAGGCAATGTGCTGGGTGCGATGGAGTGTGAACAAGCCAGCCCCGGTTCCTGACCATGGAGCTTCCAGTCTACTGGGGCAACTCATATTTGAAATCTGTACTTGGATGGGAGACCACCTAGGAATACCAGGTGCTGTCAGCGTTAAAAAAATATACATATATAAATGAAATCTGGATGCGATTTGTCGTCTGGGGCTGGCATGGCAGATCAGAATATCTGTAGAGGCTACGCGGGTAATGCCAATGGGTGAAGTGGGCTGGGTGGGACAATGTGAAGTAGGAGAGAAGGTCCAGCAACTGGGAAAACGTGTGCCCTCACCATCGGGAGTGGGCGCTATTTAACTCCAGAGGGCTGTAAATGACAGAAGATGGACCCGCCATTGCCGGATCTTTCTGTTTTTAAAGAAAACCAGGAAATCTGGATTCTTATGTGAAATCCCTTGTTTTTTAAAAGTTGGCTTCTTAAAGTGAGAGTTAAAAACACACACACACACACACACACAATGTGGGCCAGAAGTGTCCAGGCCAAACAAAACACATCTGTGGGTTGGGTTTATCCCGAAAGCTGCAAGGGTATGACTTCTGATCTAGAAATTCTAGCAGCAAAACAATTATTTTCAGGTTTAAAAAGGTAATACGTGCCAACTTTCTAGTTCTGGCAATATGATCAGTTGAATGAATAGCGACCCCTTATACAAACACAGACTGCTGAAAAAAGCGGCCCTCTACCTCAAATTAAAAATACAGGATTAAGCGCCTAGGAAGGAAAGGGAAATCACTATGATTAGAAGAGAACAGGGAATGTGAACACATAGAACTAAGCTTTAGTTGGCGGCAGGACTGTGCGGAGGGCATTGAAACCGTTCTAGGATTTGTGGAACAGGAGGCTGGTGTTTGTCCATGTAACACCTATATAGGTCCTGGAGATGTGGCCGTAGCCCCATGAAATGAAGACAAGAAATGGAGATTGAGATCTTGAAGAAAATGAACACCCTCAAAGAGCTTCCTATTAATAAATAAATAAATAAATAAATAAATAAATAAATAAATAGATAGACTAGAAAAACTCTGCCCATTGGCTGAGAGGAGTGGCAAGAAATCTTGCTCTCTATCCTAGGCTCTCAGTGGGGAAAAAAATGTCTTCTATGAGAAACTGAATTTTAAAGCCTGTTCCTTATATAGGTAAAATTTCTCAAATTATATTTCCTGTATATGGAAAACTGTAAACTTAGAAATTAACACAAAAAATTGATCTAGGAGCCATAGAATACCAAGAGCCCAAAAAATGAAAACGGGGGTCACACTTATGATTGAGAGTATGAGACTCCTGTAGAAAGGGATAACCTCCCCTAAAAATGAACTTTAAATAAAAACATTAGAAACACAAAAAGTTAATCCATGAAAGAGAATCAGCAGAAACAATAAATTGGACGATTAGTACCCCAAAATGTAGAAATAATAGAACAATCTAAAAGGAGATTAAATAAGTATACATAAAATGATTAAAGAGCCAATGAAGAATTTGACACTCTAATGTGAGTAAAACCAAACAATAAAGAAAAGAACAGAAAGATTTAGAAGCCACTAAATAGGGCTTCTAGAAACGATAGCTATATTTATTGGCAATGGAATGGGATAAATATTATGTTGAGCACTATTGAAGAGAGAATTACTGAAATAGAAAATTGGAAAGGAAAAATAAAACTTTTCTTATTTCCGAATAATGTGTTTGTTTTTGTAGGTCACAAGCAATCTACAACAAACAAAGAAACAAACAAAAACTCCTAGAAATATTAAGTGAATTTAGCAAGATGGCAGAATACAAGACCAAAACACAAAAATTGCTTATATTTTTATATACTCACAATGAACATGCAGAGACCAAAATTAAAAACAATATTATTTATACTCACTCAAAGAAAATGAAATACTTAGATGTACACTGAAAAAAAAAAGTATACAGTATTTACGTACAGTCATGCTCCTGACAACAGTGTTTTGGTCAATGATGGACCACATGTACGATGGTGGTATACCATATAGCTTAGGTGTGTAGTAGGCTATACCATCTAAGTTTGTGTAAGTGCACTTTGATGTTCACATAATGATAAAATCACCTAATAACATATTTTTCAGACTGCATCCCCATCATTAAGTGGTGCATGACCATACTGAATTTTACACAATGCTGATGAAAGAAGTCAAGAAAGACCTACCTAAATGGAGAGACGTCCATGTCCATGGATTGGAAGACTTAGATAGTAAAGATGCCAGTTCTCTCCAAGTCGACCTATAGGTTTAATATAATGCCTATCAAAATCCCAGCATAACTTTGTTGGCATAGAGAAGTTTATTCTAAAATTTATGTGGAAAGACACGTAAAATTTTATATGGAAACATAGATGAAACAATCATGAGAAAGAAGTCTAAAGTGGGAGTAATTACTCTACTTGATATTAAGGCTTACTATCTAACTACAGTAATCAATATAGTGTCATATTAGCAGAAGGATAAACACATAAATCGATGGAACAGAATAGAGAACCCAGAAATCAACCCAGTTAGTATATGACTCAGCAACTTTACTGCTGGGTATTTATCTTGGAGAAATAAAAGCATATCTTCACACAGACTTCTGTATATGAATGTTCATAACAGGTTTATTTGAATTAGCAAGAAGCAACCCAGATGTCCTTCAACAGGTGAATAGTTTAACAAACTGTAGTACAAACATATAATGGAATACTACGCAACAGTAAAAAAAGAACTGTAGATACATGCAAAAACTTGCATGAGTCACCATGGAATTACACTAAGTGAGAAAAGCCAATTCCCAAAGGTTATATACTGTAGGATTCCATTTTTATAATATTATTCAAATGACAAAATTTTGAAAATAGAGACGAGATTACTGGTTGAGAGTTTAGAGATGGGCAGGAGGAGAGGGGAAGAGAGGTGGATGTGGTTATGACAACATGAAGGATCCTATGGTATTGGAACTGTTCAGTGTCTTGAATGTGTTGGTGGATACGCAAACCTATACCTGTGATAAAAATGTATCAGACACACACACACACACACACACACACACAGAAGCATACATACTGCTGGGGAAAGTTGAATGAGATCAGTGGATTGTATTAATGTCTGTATCCTCATTGTGATATTGTACTATAGTTTTTTTTAATGTTACTTTTGGGAGAAACCAAGTAAAAGATACACAAAATATCTCTGCATTAGTTCTTACAACCGCATGTGAATCTACAGTTATCCTAATAAAAACTTCTGTTTACAAAAACTATTTCATATACAGTAAAAAAAACCTTGACATTATGACCATTCCAAGGCTTGTTTTATTGTTTGTTGTAAGAAGCGTAATTTACTCAAAGAATAACACCGGTTGAATGACTCATTAAAAAATAATTACACAAAAAGATTGAAAATAAATGGATATAAAAAAGCCATATGAGACAAGCACTCATCAAAATAAAACTGGTATAGCAATATTAACATTGGCCAAAATAATCTTTATTATGGATGAACGTTATTAGAGAAAAAGAGGGTCATTAATGATAAAAGAAGCAATTCACCTGGAACATTTAACAATCTTTAACTTGTATTACTAAACCAACATAGCCTTGAATAATATAAATCAAAAGTTAAAAATAAAGGAGAAAACGACAATTCACAATCTTAGTTTTCAAGGTTGTTTAAAGCACTTTTCTCAGTAACTATTATACCAAGAAGCTGACAATATTTGTAAGTAGAATATTTGAACAGCGTATGTAGCACCCTTCAACCGTCAGTTATGGAACTTGATGCACATTATTTCAAGGACACATGGAATATTTATAAAAACCAACCCTGTACTGGGCTACAAAGGAAGGCTCAAAATACAGTACTGAAGAATTGATAACCGTGGAGGATGGGTGAGCCATCTATGGCCAGAAGGCCAAATCCAGCCTGCCATCTGTTTTTGCAAATAAAGTATTATCGAAATACAACCATACTTATTCATTTACATATTGTCTATGGCGATTTCACACTACAATGGGAGAATTGGGTAGTTGCAACAGAGAATATATTAACCACAAAACTTGAAATATTTACTATCTGGCTTTTTACTGAAAAAGTTGCTGACCCCTGCCTTGGAGAATAGGTTCTTGGAACACAAAGCAATGCCAGAGATTAATAACACCCATGGAGAGGGACAAATATTTAGAAATTAAAAATCCACCTTTTTACACTATGTACAAGAATAGACTCAAAATGGATTAAAGACTAATTGTAAGACCTGAAACCATAAAACTTCTAGAAGGAAACATAGGCAGTATACTCTCTGATATTGCTAACAGTAATTTCTTTTCAGAGATATCCTCCCCCAATCCCCCCCCCCCAGGCAACAAAAGAAAAAATAAACAAATAGGACTACATCAAACTAAAAAGTTTTTGTACATCAAAGGAAACTATCAACAAAACAAAAAGAAAACTGAGTGATAGGGAGAAGATATTTGCTAATGATATATCTGATAAGAGGTCAATATCCAAAATATATAAAGAACTCATACAACTCAACAACAAAAAACAATCCAATTAAAAAATGGGCAGAAGACCTGAATAGATACTTCTCCAAAGAGGAAATACAGATGGCCAATAGACATATGAAAAGATGCTCATCAGAAAAATGCAAATTATCAGAGAAATGCAAATTAAAACCACAATGAGATATCACCTCACACCTGTCAGAATGGCTATCATCAATAAATCAAAGAACAGCAAGTGTTGGTGAGGATGCAGAGAATAGGGAGCTCTCATACATTGTTGGTAGGATTGGAAATTGGTACAGCCACTATGGAAAACAATCTGGAGTTTTCTCAAAAAATTAAAAATGTATATACCCCTTGACCTAGCAATTGTACTTCTGGGTCAAAGAAAATCAAAACAGTAATTCATTAAAATCTATGCACCCCAATATTCATGGCAGCACAATTTGCAATAGCCAAGATATGGAAGCAACCTAAATGCCCATCAACAGATAATAGGATAAAGAAGTTATGGTTCATGTATACAATTGAATATTACTCAGCCATTAAAAAAAATGAAATTGTACCATTTGCAACAACATGGATAAACCTAGAGGTTATTATGCTGAGTGAAATAAGTCAGACAGAGAAAGATAAATACCATATGATTTCATTTACATGCAAAATCTAAGGAACAAAAAGAAGACAGACTCAGAAATCTAGACAATTTAGTGATGGACAGAGGGGGGGTTGGGGGCTGGGGTGAAGGGTTAAAGAAGTATGAATTAGTAGTTGATAGATGTTCATGTGGATGGGGAGCACGGCATAGGGAATGCAGTTAGTGTTAATATATTGGCGAAGTGGAAAACCAGAGGAGAGAAGAAGCAATTAGAGGGATTGTTTTATAAACTATATAAATGTCTAACCAATGTACTGTATGCTTGAAACCAATAAAAAAATAATTTTTAAAAATCATACTTCTAAATAATTCCAGGATCAAAAAAAGAAGTCTAAATGGAACTTATAGGCTATATCAATGTCTACCTTTAAAATGTACATGTCAAAGGATGGGATGCAGGTAAAGAGGAACTCAAGAAATTTTAGCCTTATAATGTTAATATTAGAATATAAGAAAGATTGAAAATTAGTATGCAAATGTTCAACTGAAGGAACTAGAAAAAATGGCCAATTGATTTGTTACAAGGATGCCAAGACAATTCCACTGGGGAAAAACTAGCCTTTTCAGCTAGAACAACTGGATATCCACATGCAAAGGAATGAAATTGGACCCCTACCTCACATCATACAAAATTAACTCAAAATGATAAAAGACCAAAATATAAGAGTTAAAACTATAGAACTCTAGAAGAAAACATAGATATGAATCTTTGTGAGGTTGAATTAGGCTATATTTTTTTTAGATATAACACAAAAAACACAAGCACCAAAAGAAAAAAAATGGTTAAATTGGGCTTCATCAAAGTTTAAAAATTTTGTGCTTCAGAGGACACTATTATAAAAATGAAAAGATAGCCTACAAAGTAAAAAATATTTTCAAATCATATAACTGATAAAGGCCTGGTCTTTATAATATACAAAGAATTAGTGTAACACAACAATAAAAACAAATAACTCAGTTAAGAATTGGATAAAGGATTTGAATAGACAGTTCTCCAAAGATGTACAAATTACAAATAGACGCATAAAGAAATGTTCAGTATCATCAGTCATTAGGGAAATGCAAATCAAAACCACAATTAGATGCCACTTTATACCCGTTAGGATGGCTATAATCCAAAAAGATTGACAGTAACCAGTGTTGATGAGGATGTGGAGACATTGGAACCCTAATGCTGATGCATTACTGGTGGGATTGCAAAATGGTTCAGCTGTTTTGAAAAGTAATGTGGTAGTTTTTAAAAAGGTGTTAAATAGAGTTACTGTATGATTCAACAATTCCACTTTTGCTATGTACCCAAGAGAAATGAAAACATGTCTACCAAAAAAGGCACACATTAATGTTCATAACAACATTATTTATGATAGCTAAAAAGTGGAAACAACTCAGATGTTTATCAGCTGAGGAATGGGTAGACAAAATGTGGTATATTCATATTTTGAATTTTTATGTAAAATATCCATATTTTAAATAAAATGGAATTTTATTCAGCCATAAAATGTAATGAAGAACTGATTAATGCTACGACATGGATGAACCATAAAAACATGCCAAGTGAAAGAAGCCAGACACAAAAGGCCACATGTTGCATGATTTCATTTACATGAAATGTCCAAAATAGGCAAATCCATAGAGACATAAAGTAGATTACTGGTTGCCTAAGCTTGAGGGGAGGGAGAAATGGGGAGTAACTGCTGATGGATACGGGGTTTCTTTTGGGGGGTGATGAAATGTTATGGAATTCTATACTGGTGATGGTTGCCCAACTTCATAAATATACTAAAAGCCACTAAATTACACACTTTAAAAGGGTGACTATTTTGGTGTGTGAATTATATCTAAATTTTTTTCAAAGAGAAAAGAAGCTAGAAAGGAAATGTCTGAAATAAAAATAGAAGGAAATAATAACAAATAAAAATTAAGGAAACAAAGAAAAACAAAAAGAATCAAAGACAAAAGTTTATTTTTAGGGAAAAATATAAAAACTGAAATAAAATGCTCTAAGTGAGAATAATGATATTCTCATAAGTAAACTGGAAATGAAACCTTAAATTGTCTAAATGATGAATAAAACGAATGTGGATCCAGTTATTTTGTTGCCACAGGTTTAAGCGGTTCTATCCCACCCGTCTCTGTTATTTCCAGGAGCCATACCTTGGACTCAGAACCTTAATAGAGCCTCTACTTCTTTCCCACATTCCTTTTTTAAAGGTTCAGATGTACTGAGTGGCTGAGAAGAGCCAGGAGATGTTATGAGGCTCTGCTTTTTCCAGGGGTTTATCTTACAAAGAGTTTCTTTTCTCAGCATCACAGACTGGTTCACTTCGTTTGTCAAACTGGTCAAATTGTTTTAAAAATTTGCAACATTGACGGAATTTGGTCAAGGCAGGACATTCGTTCAGTTCAATCCCTCACATGTTCATGGCTCAGAGAAGAGTACAAGCCGCTAACTTGGTTCCATCCCAAAGGGCTGTGAGTTGTCTGAATCCACTTATTTCTGTGGCCTCCAGGCTACCCTTGGGCCAGATGCAGCCTCAAGCCAAACCCACTCCTGTTATATGTCTGGTACACTTATTGCACTTACTCTTGCCCTATCTGGAAAACTACCACCCAGAGATTCAAAACCCTGAAAAGACCAAATGCTCCCATTAGAACACATGTTTTTAACATCCTCTTTGGTGGTTTTATTGATAATATAATCTTAATTATAATGTGCAGGAGGGATTAAAGGCAAAGGAAACAGCAGTGTGACTCTCTTGCAGATGGCAAAGAGAATGCTATGCTTCCTCGGAGCCCTGGGACCTCAAATGCTGGAGCTGAGACTTCTCTCCGAGTCCGAAGAGCCACAACCTCAAGGGCCGAGAGGATATGGCCTGGAGGAGTCATTCCCTATGTCATCGGCGGGAACTTTACAGGTCGGTAGCCCAAGATGAGGCTTGCTTTGGCGTTGGGTGCTTTGTCTCCTAGGTTGACTTAGTCTTCTCAGGAAGGACTCAGGTGGGATTCAGCAGGTGTGGAGGTCACAGCATTCCTACCTGCTTACACTCCCTCATGTCTACAGGGTCAAGTGCACTAGGCCTGGAGAAACTGCAGTCTCTGTTGGGAGTATATTTCCAGAGGTGGTCACCTGATCCCAAAGGCTTCACGTAGGGGGTGACATATGACCCTGGTCTTGAAGGGTAGACAGGATTTGCACAGTGGATGTGAGCAAAGCCCTCCAGGCAGAAAAAAGAGTGTGAGCAGCTACACTTGGACCACCCTTGTACCCTGCAGTACTCCACACAGTAACCAGAATGGGCCAGTAGACATCACTGGACCTCCTGGGTCCAATCCTGGCTATAACATGTACCAGCTGTCAACCCTGGGGCAAGTTACTTAACTTCTCTGTGCCTCAATTTTCTCTTACATAAATAGGGATAACATTGTCTACTCCATAGGGTCATTTTGAGATTTAAGTAACTCAGATAAAGCAGTTAGAATAGTGCCTAGCACCTAGTAATTAGTAATTAATTATTTACCATTGATATTATTATCTTTAAAATATGTGAGCCATTGAGTGGCTTCCCTTTGCCACTAATGAAACTGAAACTCCTGACCATGGAGCCCTTCTGCAGGCGGCCCTTAGCCCTCTCCCACAGAGTGTTTTACCTTCCCTCCTCTCCCCTCCTTAGTCTTTGTGCTCTACCCTCATCAGTCATTTCTTTTCTGGAACATGCCTACCTTACTGGCACCTTAGCACACTTGCACTTGTCCTTCTGCGTAGAGTGTGCTTTCCCCAGATCCACTCTTGGCTGGCTTCTTCTTATCATTAGAGTTTCAGATCAAATGTCATGTCCACAGAAAGGCCTTCCGATTCCCTGATACCCCCACCAGCACCCCATTTTATAGCCTTGATAGCATTTGGTATCTTAACTATCTTCTTTCACACCCAATGTACTTTTCTGACCAAAGATTATATAACCTTTATCAAAATTAACTAATTTCATGTAAAGAATTTTCTTTACACAGATTTTTGTTATTCTCTAATTAGTAGATAGCTATTTTGGTGAGTAATTGAGCTATAAATAATTTGAACTAAAAGTGTCAAGATGTTTAAAAAATGGACAGCCAAGTTACTCTTATTCTGTGTGAATGTTTTTAGGGACGATGATATGGCACCACAGCTACATCTTGTAGATAGTGATGGGAACCTCCCCAGTGGTTGGTTGATTGGTTTTTTACAACAAGGTCATTCTAGAATCCAGATCCTAGTTCCAACATCCTTTGTACTTCCCAAACAGCTATTGTCCTAGCTCCTTCTCATTGCTTCTAGCAAAATCAAAACAGTCTTCTTTATATCAGATTAATAGATTTTGAAAAGAATACTTATTTCCTATCGATAACGATCAGCCTGGAGTTTGCAACTGCTTTATTCTTGCTCTCAGACAATTTATTCATTGTTTTATTTTTTAACACATTTCTAATCAAGGAACTATGAAGATAGGTTCAGAGAAAGTATGAAATCACTTATTTTCAAAGACCTTGCAGAAAATCAGGCTCAAAAATAATGCAGAAAAATTCTGAGTCTCCATGCAAAAGTAGCATGAATGTACATGCAAATCGAATTTGCAGAGCATATAGGAACACCCTCCGATAGGTATAAAATGAAATGAGGGTGTGGAATGAAGTGCTGTGAGCTACTTCAAAAGCCTAAAATTTTCCAGTTGAATAACCTGGGTAAGATTTTTTTTTAAGTTTAGCAAAGTACTTTCAATACAAAGGAAAAGTTGGGAAGCCCCGGATGGTCTGAAAGTCTATTTTTACCCTCTCTTCCAATTCACAAATGCCTACTCTCTACATTTTGACAATTCAGGAAAGTTATATTGTATTTGTAGCAAGGTAAGTTATTATTCCTAGTGCATTTCTACTCTGGGGTCATCCAAACAAGCTTTTATCTTTTTAATCATTGGAGAATGCTTTGTTGTAAGCCCACATGCCTTAAAGCATCTAAGGAAGGCATGGTCCTATGGGGAAAGTGATGAATACTTGCCTTGTCATTTCAGGAAGCCAAAGGGCCATTTTTAAGCAGGCCATGAGACACTGGGAGAAGCACACCTGTGTGACCTTCATAGAGAGGACGGATGAAGAAAGCTTTATTGTGTTCAGTTACAGAACCTGTGGGTAAGTAAGTGAAAGCAAGACCGCCTAGTGGAATCAGAGGCAGCCAAAGCTGATGGCTCATAAGTCTTGAATTTTCTCTATAAAACCAAGTATTTCCAATGACCTGCAGTATATCGGAGCCCTAGATTTATCAGAAACTCCCCTTGCCCTCAATGAACTCACAATCCAGTGACAGAGTAAGTGGGTCAAAAGGAAGACTCCAAGAAGACAAGGGTTCTGGATTTCCTGTCATGGGAGCAATGGAAGGAATTGGAGGTATTTCCTATGGAGAAGTAGTTCTGAAACAATTTAGGTCAGTAACCTCACTGAGAAACTGATGAAGCTATGGGCTCCCTCACGATGGATGTACATATATGCTAAGTTCTGAATGAAATTTTATGGGCTTATGGATTTCCTCAAGAAAATATAACAAATAATAAGATAAATAGATTATACCTAAACTTATCTGTTATACCAATAAATGTGCGATTTAAGACAGAAAAAGTTCTCATATTGGTTCAAAAACTTAAACCCAACTACATGCTGCCTACACGATATGACTACTGTAGATAATGACTCAGAAAGGTTTCAAAAGTTTAAAGGGAAAGAAGGCCTACAGGCAAATTCTAACAAAAAGAAAACTGGGATCACAATTTTACTTACGGGCAAGGTCTTTTTTGTTTTATTTTAAAAGTATTAAAAAAAAGAAGAAGAAGTTAGACACCTTATAATGAGAAAGAGTACAAGCTACAATAAAAATATAACTCATAAATCTTTATGCACCAAATAGCATAGCACTGAGTCATAAAACAAGCCAAAGTGAATTCAAGGGGAGTTTGACAGAAACACCAGAGACTTTATTTCATTTCTGTCAGTGCGTGTAGATAACTGTCAAGTTAATCAAAAATTAAATAGAGATTTGTAGAGGATTTAAAAAATATAATTAATGGAGTTGATTCAATAGGTTTATCAGATTCTATAACTTGATACCACATCTTGTTTTAAAAGTGCCTGTCGAACTATTATAGACATTGTCCATCTATTAAGCATTAAGAACACCTTAATAAATTCTGAAAGGCAAAATAGCATCAAAAATTCTCTAATTGCAAAGCAATGAAACTGGACATAATAACATAACAAAAAATAGAATAAACACTCCTGAATTAACTGGTAAGTTAAAAGCTCCCTCCCCCCGTTTTTTTGGTTTGTTTGTTTGTTTGTTAGTTTGTTTTTACAACTCTTAGGTCATAAAGAAATCAGGAATAAAATTACAAAGTATCAAGATAAGGAAAGCCCTAGAGTTCAAAAATGAAGAGAGACGGCTGAAGCTATGTCCAGAGGAAAACCTACCACCTCAGATTCCACATCACTAATTAAGAATGACAATGAAATATTCAATTCAAAAAAGTTAGCAAAATTAATAAGAACATCAAAACCGCCACCACAGCAAAATAAACCTAATGAGAACATAAGGAAATAGGGTACCACATTATAGGACTAGTAAATCGAAGAGTGAATTCTTCGAATAAACAAACAAACAACCGTAAAACTACCTGTTAGTTTAACTAAGATTTTAAAAAGCAGCAGTGCAGAAATATACAAAATCAGAAATGAAAAAGGGGGAAAGAGCCACAGATACAGCAGCATCATAAGAGAGTATTTTGTAAAACTCTAGGGCAAGAAGTGTGGAAGTCTTGATAATGCGAATGACTTCAAGACAAATATAAAGTGTGACACAGACCAGTAACTGTGAGAGAAATTGAAAAATTGAGGGAAAAAGCTCTCTCCCTCAAAGCACCAATTCTAGAGTTTCACAGATGAATTCTTTCAAATCTTCATGAAACAGATTATGCTGGTACTATTTAGCTTTTTAGAGCATAGAAAAAGAACACTTCCTTCCAAATTACTTTTAAGGAGCTATCATGGCATTGCTACCCCAAAATGACAAATACGACATCAAAACAAGAGACAAGTACAGACTCATCTAACTTATGAATGGCCATGTCAAATCCTAACTAAAATGTTATCGAGAACAAGAAAGTGAGCTGCCAAGAAGATATATCTAAGGAATACAAGACTAGTTCAACATTTAGGAAATCTATTTTCATGATTCACTATATTGATAGAAGAGAGAAGCCATATTAAAATCTCAATAGATGTTAAAAAGGCATCTGCACAATTTAACATGCATCTTTTTGTTTGTTTTTTTAAAAAAGTAGCCAAGCTAGCACAGGAATAAATGTCAAGGATAGATCCTTGACTTACTCTCTCTATGTATATATACATAGAGAAAGAGATAAAGGGAGAGAAAATATTGTATAACAATATTTAATAGAGGTTAACTGGGTGATGGAATTTAGACTATTTTAATTTTTTTATACCTTTCTAGTTAGAAATAATTAATAAATGTTATTTGAAAAAATAATTATGCCCAGAAGGAGAGTCATCCCTCTGGCTCTCTGTTAATGGTATCGAGACTCGTCCTTTACACAAACTCGGCTGCCTCTTTCCTCATCTCTCCTCCTTGTCATCAGTGATGGTCCAGCAGACTCAGTGGAAGAAGGGTCGGGGAGGTTATGTGTTTTATTCCAGGAAGAGAGACCATATCTCTCTTTGGACTCTCAGGTGGATCCATGAGCACCAAAAAGGTTAAGAACCATTTTTCGAGGATTTTTCTGTATTGGAAAGGAAGTTGGACAATGAGAGCACTTTCAGCTCTAAAATTTTGTAGGTTTTTTCGGCACACACACATATATACACACTGGGGAGGGGCACTAGATTCTTGCTATTCCCTGACTGCTAACCTGGGTATTTCTGCAATTGTCCAGCTGTTGTTCCTATGTTGGGCGCAGAGGAGGAGGCCCACAGGCCATATCCATTGGGAAAAACTGTGACAAGTTTGGCATTGTGGCTCATGAGCTGGGCCATGTGGTTGGGTTCTGGCATGAACACACCCGTCCAGACAGAGACCAGCATGTCACCATCATCAGAGAAAACATCCAGCCAGGTAAGGAGCTTGTGCGGAGTCTGGAAGTTAAAGGCCACGAAGGTGGTATCCATGGGGTAGAGGGTAGGTATGGAGGCAGTGACCCTATTGTGCAGGTATTTGTCACCAGCATTGCCACTGTCCATCTGTGGCCCTTCTTGGGAGGTCGTCTACCATAGCTTGTAGGTTAGATCGAAGCAAAATGACTTTCCATGTTGTAAAGGACAATAAAGTCCAACTCCGTTTCCTAAAAGGAACAGAATGGACCAGAACACTATACCAGCATCAAAGCTGATAAGCCAAAAAAGTGTTCTTGGTTGCTTTTATGAGTCATTTTTGCTGACTAAAGCAACACATCTTTTTGAAGCTGAAATACAATTAGGACAGGAGTACATATAAAAACAGTATTTCTGCCTAGAAATGTTCTGCCCCAAGGCAGATAAAGTGTCTGGATTTCTGAAAAAGTACTTTCTCATATGAAGTAATTTTTTATAGAAATTCATATTGAACATCAAAGTAGCTGCTTGAATAATATGGTTGCTTTAAAAAATGCTTTCAAGGGTCTGAATCGTGAACTATCTGGGATTGAACTTTGACTTGTTTTCTTTTGTTTTTACAGTAGCAAGAGGAGAGTTTTTTGTTGTTGTTTGTTTGTTATTGTTTTGTTTTGTTTTGCAATCAGATTGATAACTGACCTGCCTGCAAACTTAGTTTAAGAGTTTGGAGTGGCATTTGGGGAGGGATATTGGGTGGTGGGATTGGGGAAACACAGGGCTTATTCTAAGTTTTAAATTTCAATCTGTTAAAAAATGGCAACGAGAACCATCACCAACCCAGTTACTTGACTGAGTGGGCTAACTGAGCTCTCGGAAGTTGCTATGGGCCCTCCTTCTCCCCCCTTCTGCCTCCTTTCAGGTGCCTGCCTTGGTTTTCAAAGGCCTTAACCGAGTGTTGTGTCACAGGTCAGGAGTATAATTTCTTAAAAATGGAAGCTGGGGAAGTGAGCTCTCTGGGAGAGACGTACGACTTTGACAGCATCATGCACTACGCCCGGAACACCTTCTCAAGGTCAGAGTCTATGGTTATGCCTTGTCTGTGTTTTACTGTGCCTGCTGCAGGCTCGGGTCAGATTCCTGGAGGTCTGTGGAGAGTGGGTCTCTCCATGCTCCTAGCGCAGTTCGCATGTCTGTCTTTGAAATACAGTGTGGCCTCTGGGCTGCAGTGAAATATAATCTAATCAGGTTCCCACTAATAAGATTGAATCCCATAGTGAACCTGGTAGTCCATCATGCCCTAGTGTCACAACCAGCAAACCGTTATTGAGAGGTTGGCTGTGATAATAACTTAAGGCTCTGTGTGTAATTTCTAGTGGGTGGGGTATCTTCTAAAGTATGTCCTTGATGTAAGTATGTTGGCATTTACCATTTCTCTTAGAGGAGGTTTGGTTTATTGGAAGCTAGACTGCATTAGAGCTGCGGTGAGGGTGGAGTACGCTGCTAAATCATAGATCCATTTCAGAGAGGAGGATATATTGAGGCTCCAGCCAGTGTGAGGGCACACGAGTAGCTGGGGTCAGAGTGAGAACAAAGATCCAGGTCTCCTGCCTGCTGGTCACATGTGATGGTCGCTGGTATCCCCAAGTATGGTGGAACCCGTTATTTATGGCCGGCATTGGCAGGGTCTGTTTTGATGAGTTAGTCCTGTACTGGACCAGGTGTTAACTATTTTCAGTACTGTGTCTGCTTCTAGACCACACGAGAATTTTATATGTAGAAGTTTTCCCCTACTAGACACAGCTTTGTAGATCTCTCCAACGTTGAGGTGCAAATATTTTTTTCTCTTGGTACTTTTTTCTGAGTCTCCTCTTAAAACCAGCTATTTGCTAGCTAGCTATTTATTTATTTATCTATTTATTTATTTATTTATTTATTTATTGAGTTAAAATCATCATCCAAAAAAAAAAAAGATTTGAGGTGATTACCAGTTTAAACATAAGCCAAAAAGAAAATGAATTGGTGAGGAAATTTAAGCATGGGAGAGGGGGAAAAATAAAGGTAGATAACCAGGTTGAAGTTTGAAATGAATTTACTATTCCGAATATATGCCATTAAGTCATGTACGATTGTTGAGATTAGCAATAAATATTGTCCTGTGCTCCCTAGCAGTCACAGCAAAGAGGGAAACAGTCCATTTCGTGAGTCACTATGTCCATAAAGGTCAAAGAAAATCATTTGTTCAGAAGACACACAGCTTTTGAGAGTGAAGAAGAAACTATTTAGCCAGGGCTCCTTGGCTCTTGGGTACGGCTGCTGAAAGCATGTGGTCGATGAGGTCACAGAGTCATGGGAGAGAGCCTCCAAACCCCAGCATCCCGAGTTCTCAGAGGGTGTTTGTTGTTCCTCCGGCCACACAGCTAATTTAGTTATGATCTCCGTCCTGCGCCCAGACTGGAACTCTCCAGAGTGGAGTTTGGTCTATGTCAGCATCCTTGAACAACTGACCTAAGAGTAAGCGACTCTATTCTCTTTACTCTTCTCTGGGCTCTTTATCAGAAGATACAACAGGCAACATGGTGTCATGAAAAGACCACTAAACTGAGAGTCATAAGATTGGGTTCCAGTCTGGGTTCCAGGAACTATGCTTTTGAGGGAAGTCTAGGCAGCAATTAGAGGCAGCTACGTGCTGGGTTGAATAGCCGCCTTCCTGGGCCTCAGTTTCCTCGTGACAGAGTTGGACTAGATGTTCTCCACATCCCCTTCAGCTCAAGTGTTTCATGTTGTAATGTCTAAATCTGGTGCAGATTTAGAAGGATTAACAGAAATGATCTCATTTGTTGCCGTGTGGAAATCTGAGGCTTCCCTTCCTTCGTTGGGAAACTGAGGTTTTGGGGCACCTGCTAAGCAGGTGTAGGGGAGAGTCTCAGGGAGCTAATGGGGAGAGCACGATGAGGGATCCCCTGCAGAGGCCAGAGTTGACAGAGGTGCTTGGGTGTTGGGGCCGGGCTGACTCACAGGCTGGGAAATGGTGCGGGGAAGAGTTGGGTCACCCCACATCAGCCCTAGGGGCTGCCGGCTGCCGAGTAAAGACGAGATGTTGATTTTGTTAGGGAATCAAAATCAAGTTGGTCCAAGTGAGAAGCTTGTCCCTTTGGTCTTGTTTCTGTAGCTGTCATGACTCTTCATATTGCTTTATAATTATCAATTAATTATTATTATAAATTTATCTATTAATATTTATCTGTTGCATTCTCCTCTCCCTCACTAGACTGAGATCTTTGAGGACAGAAACTATCTTACTCTCTTCTAGTTCCCAGCACCCAACGCAGTGGGTTCATTTGTTAAATGAATAAATTAATGAATGAGTCGAAGGAGGCAGGGAAATTCACGATGCTGGAGACTAGGTGAGGGAAGAAATTTTCATTATCCTCATTGCAGTTCTTTCCAAAACCTCACAAATACAGTGATCGCTTCATTGAGGAGAATCTACAAGTATCTACGAGGTAGGGAATATTGGATAAATAACTACTAATGGGTTGTAGGAACTGCACTGCCTTCTCAGTGTCTGCTCTGTACCAGTTACTATGCAAAGCTCTGAAGCCAGAGGCCAAAGCAAGAAAAATGCAGACAGCATCTTCTGACACCAGCATTTTTTTTTTCTTTCTTTAAAAAAAGTCTTATTTTTTTCCCTTTGATTTCAAGCCCACAATGCCAGCCCCGTCACCTTTCAGGAGATAATTATTATTAACAAATTTGTCGATGTGAAGCACTTTGCCAGCTCAGAGATAATAGTATTATCACGAGATAATAGTTCTTCATCAAGAGTACCCGGAACCCCTTAGAGGGAGACTGGCAGACAGGCAGCAAAGGGTATGATGGCAGCTGGGTAGGAGCAGGGCACCTTCCCTGAAGGCGCTGTTGGGAGGAAGACTTCCCCTTCTGCTACAGTGATGTTATCTGTTGCTGCAGAACAATCTACTCCAAACCTAGCAGCTTACAACTTATTTTTTATGGTATTGTGGGTCATTCTGGCTTATTCTTCTCTGGTCTTGCCTGGGATCATGCCTGCAGCAATCCTCATTTGACAGCATGGTTGGGTTAGGTGTCCAGGATGGCTAGTGCCAGGTCTGGCCATTGTGCCGCCTGCCCACTAGGACCCCTTGATTCTCTTCTGTGTGGCTTCCCATCCTCCAGTGGGTTAGACTGGGCATCTCATCACACAGAAACTCAGGGTTCCTAAAGGACAAGCTGCGAGGCCACAAGACTCTTAAGGCCCAGGCTCTGGAACTTGCATGATATCACTTCTGTCACATTCTGTTGGCCAGAGCAAGTCACAGGCCAGCCCTGATTCAAGTGATGGAGAGATTGGTTCTGCCTCTTAATGGGTGAAGTGGCAACGTCACCTTGCCAAGGTATGTGGTGTTAGGAGGTGCAGTTCATTATTTTAACAACCTACCACAACTACCTTCTCACCTCTGCCCCAGAGGCCAGAGTGGTCTCAGCAAATCTATTTTCTAGCCAGTGGATGCCTGCATTGTCCTTTGTGCAGTTTTCTGCATGGATTTCCAGAAAACTATGTTGTTCAGTAGGACATTTATCAATGACATCCTTACCACTGGGCTTTCCTGGCCCACTTTTTGTCAGAAGTTTCCCACTCTCTAACTCCATGTCATTACTTCTGGTCACGTGTCCCCTGGAGCTAGCCTGTACATCGTCTTTGATTCTGTAAAAGAACAGAAAATGGCCTATAGAACATTTACTCATCTGGGGGCAAATGTTACTCCTGCTGATGAGAAACCCAGGCTTCATGCGTCTTTACGACTGAGCTGTCTCCTTCCAACTTTATTCCTTCTAGTTTATGGCAGCTTCTTCCCTCTCCGGTTGATTGGAGCTGGACTGTGGGGAGTGGTGTCCTTGGAGGTTTTGTTGGGCAGGGGTCCAGGAGATGAGGAGACAGTTCTGTCGTATAGGAGTGTTTTTGTATGAAAAACTCAAGAGTTGACAGTTTTACTCCTTAAGGCATCTGCCAAACCCTTTCTTAGTTTAGCAGAATGTCAATGCTAAATATTGTCCTACTTAGAAGCCAGGATGCTACTGCAGTGGTTTATACAGAGGACGCCTCTTTTAATAAACATCTTCCAGAATCCACCACCTTGCTGGTAGCTCAGGATATGCTGGGGTGGGATGAAGGTTGGGTGTCCCAGCCCCCAAGAGCGGTCTCAGCATGAGCCCATGCTGTTCCTGCTGCTCTGAAGCCACAGGTGTTCTTAACTCTTTTATCTGAAATACCTTAAGGCCTACTATTTTGGGGGCAGTGGGAAACACTGGCTGGAAGGAGGAAGATGCCAGGAGGTGGGCTCCAGGCCGGCCTGGGTTCCAGGGCTGGCTCTTCATTACTAGCTCTGTACTGTGGCTGAGTCACTTAAGTTCTGTGGGCTTGCTCTTCTCTCCAGGAGCGAGGAACCCTAATAATAGTGGTACCCGCTTCCTAAGGTATTATGAGGATTAAATAAGATGGTGCATGTAAAGTATCCATCCAGGGCCTGGCACATAGAAAGGTCCTGGGAACAACTCGGTGAGTGTGAGTACACATTCTCAGCCTAGCAGGCCACTAGCCAAGTCGTCTATATGGCGTGGTCATCAACAAGGTCAGTTCATCTGGGGTGCTAAGAGATTGTGGTGAGCCTTGCATTTTGAGCAGGAAAATTTCTTCAGGGGAATCAAGAAAATAATTACAAATGAACACCTGTTAGGGCAGAAGGATCTATTTTTTGATTAGTAGGTGATCAAATTTTGGATTTTATGTGGAGCTGTCGCATGTGACTTGAAACTTGGTGAGGTCAATGAAGGAAGCCAAGGATTCCACTGAAGTTTCTCTAGAGGACTCCAGGTCCAGAGGTGAGATGATGAGAATTAGAGACGTAGGCCAGGTGGCTAAATGTTGACGGTAGGGGTGTTAAAGAGTATTTCAGCAGGTTATCTAGGCTCCTGTGTGCTAACATTGGAAGGAAGGTGAGGTTGAAGTCTAGTTTAGAAAAAAAGTATATACGAAAATAAAAAGGAGGAAATAGGGATGATCTATATTTTCCAAGATAGTGCAGAATTTAGGGGGAAGGAAATATTTGCAAGAGAAAGAGAAGAGAAAGGACAGTGCAGCTAATAACTATAGATGGCGAGAATTGTCGTGTTCCCTTTTGGGTGTAAATAACTATTTTGCAAAATCTTTTGAAGACACTGTTCTATCTTGGCTGCATAATTTAGTTCAAGAAGTGTTCCTTGAGGCCTGCGATGTTCTAGTCCCTGAGAACTTAGAGGTGAAGGACCCAGTCTCTCTGCTGGAAGTACTTACTGTTTACCAGAGAAGGCAATTATCATTACCCCTTGAAAAGGACAATACGGTGTGATAAGAGGTTAGATGACTAAGACGCAGAGGAAAGAATGATTAACTCAAGATGGGAGGGAAAGAAGGACTCAAAAGACTTTATGAGGGAAAGCCACGTGATGGGGTTTTGGAGAATGAACAGGAGTTTGCTAGTGGACAAGAGGATGGGCAGTGGACAACTTCAGCAGAGGATAGCATGCGCAAGGGTATGTTTGGGGCTAGCGAGAGTTCAGTGTTGTTTAAGATAACAAGTGAAGTGGGGGGTGTCAGGAAATGTGGTCAGAAGCCCATGAGCCATGGGCCTGGAGATCCAGGTGGTGATCGGAGGTCAGCGAAGGCTTCCAAGTAGAAAGGGCACACGCCTGCCCTTGCATTTCAGGACAATTATGTTGTGTCTGTGTCTGGGTTAGAGCAGAGGTAGCTGAGTCTACAAAAAAGGGAAGCCAGTTAAGAAGCTACTAGGATGAATTCAGGAAGGGGAAGCTGATTGCCTGAACTGAGGCAGTGGTCTGGAACAGGAGGAGGGCGTGGATTTAAGGCATGCATAGAAGGTGCCATGGATAGGACCTGGTTCCTGGTTTCCACAAGGGAACGTGAGGGAGAGGAAGGAGCTGCAGTCACCTTCAGATTCAGTCTCGGGAGACGAGGTTCATGGAAGCGGCAGGAGAATAATAGAATACATTCTGTTTGGAATGCGTTGGATATACGAGGCCCACAGGACAGCCCAATGGAAATTTCAGAAGGCATCTGGCTTAGCAGATGGTTCTGGGGCTGGAATCAGAGAATTAGCTGTGAGCCTATAGGTGGTAGTTAAAGCCCAGGAAGCAGGTGGAACGGGAGAATGCTGAAAAGCAGGAGAGAGAGAGAGAGGGGCCGAAACTAGAGGGACAGTCCTTGTGGGGGAAGCAGAAGAAGAGAATCCTAACTTAGTGCTCAGAGAGAGCAGTGCCCTGGGAACCAGGAAGAAGAGAATCCGAGGAGGGAGGGGACAGCGCAGGTGTCAGTGCTGTAGAGAGGGCAGGTGAAGAGTGATAAGTGTCCATCCAAGCTGTCTATTGGTCTTGACTGGTGACTGTTGCTGATGTGGTCAGATTGCAGCTGGATTAAGGTGAGCATCCAGACAGAGAATGGAAACAGTTCTTTCCAGAAACTTGGTTCAGAAGAGAAGAAAAGAAACAGGGTGGTAGCTGGAGAAGGTGGCGGTTCAAGGAAAGGCCCCAAGTCAGGGGTCTGGGAGCAGAGTGGGGGGGGGGGCGGGGCTCAAGCAGGGTGTAAACCACGCCCACGACGTGGAGGTGTGAAGAGGGCCAGCGTTCAGCCAGGCATCCTGGTGTCCACTGGTCTGCGTCAGTCATTTTAGATTCCATTCGTGTGGGAGTAGAATAAGACATTAGAGTTAGAAAGAACTGCCATGACCATCTAGGCCAACCTCTTATTGTTTAGAGACGTAAACTGAGGCTCAGAGAAGGGAAGAGACTTGTCCGAGCTCAGGTGGCAGAGCCAAGCCTTACACAGAAATCTCTAGGCCAGGGCTCTCGACTACCTCTAGTTGTCTGCATTCATCTCATTTTCCATCTGATTAGTCTTCTGACCAGCAAAGCCCCTAAACTCCAACCCCCATTACTCACCAAATCATTAACCAGCACTTCCTGACCAGCCCGGAAGAGTCTAACACTGTCCTGGTTCCCACGCCCCCTCTGGAGCCTCTCCAGGACTTTTCCATGCTCAGTACTGCCCTTGCACAACTCCAGAGGGTGCCACTCACACCGTAGTCTCTCTCAATGGTGCTGCCTGCAGCTGTGCATGTGGACCTGCCAGGGGCTTCATGGAAATGCTCAACAGACATCAGTAAGGAAGCCCTTAGGCCACTGGGCTAGGGCATATTTTTAAACTTGGCAGAGTCGTTTTCCCATTGGAAAGTGAGCAAACAGCTGATGAAATAAATGCTCAAATGCCAGCCAGAGAGCAGGCCGGGGGGTAGGAATGTTGATGAGATTTTGAGCAAGGCAGTGAAGACTGTAAATCCCAGCGCCGACAGCCTGACAGCCTTGACTTTTCCTTCTCCTTTTTCTCCCTCCCTTTTCTTCCTATAGAGGAGTTTTCTTAGACACCATCCTTCCCCGTCGAGACGACAATGGCGTCAGGCCAACCATTGGCCAGCGTGTGCGGCTCAGTCAGGGAGACATAGCTCAAGCCAGGAAGCTGTACAAATGCCCAGGTAACTGTGAACCCTGGGGAGTCCCAGGGCCCCATGGCACCCTCGGAGCATGACTCCACTGCCCTTGGCAAACATTCCCCTTGGCTGGGAAGACATCCTGGGGAACCTGGAGAGTGCTCCCTGGCAGCTGTGATTTCTGATGTGTCGCTATTAGGAGGTGTTAGTATAGAACCCCGAATGGTGAAGTGATTGCCGGTATGAAGCAAATAACAGGTTTTGGAACCCTCAGCTCAGCTCGTGGGAAGCTGCAGAATTTCCTGGTAAAGCTCTGATATTCAGAAGAGAAAGAAGGCCTAGCAGAACAACCATAAACCAGGGGCCAATGCACTGAGCACCATTCAATGGCGAAAGCATCCCCGCTTTCTATGGGACTAAGGGATTTGTTTTTGGCAAAATAAAAACTAAAGGTTTTTCAGGAAGACAAAGAACAAAGGCAGATGCTTTTGCAAAGGTGGGAGTCAGCTTCCCAAACACTGGGAAGGGAGGGAGTCTCAGTGCTGTAAATGAGGTCGTTTCTACGGCCTTGGGGCTCTCCCAGCCATCCAAGGTGCCGGTCAGTGGCTACCAGTCTGCCGTTGAGGTCTGGACAGTACACAGGGGTCTGAGCAGATGCCCGCTTCCCTGCCAGTTCAGAAGCCTGTTTCCCTTGAATCTGCCCTCTTTGCTTTGTGTCCCCTTGGCTTCAGCATCATCACACCCCCTGCTGGCCTGGGGGAGAGCTCATATTGACCCTTTTAGGCTGTTGAACTTCAGTGAAAAGCATTGGTTACAGCTGCCGAGTGTTTATCATTGTTAGGACAGAATGTATTTCAGTGGTTCAGGGAGGAAGAACGAAATTCTATTACCAAAAAGTTCAGGAGCCTTTTCCAAACCCCCAGACGAGGCATACGGTTTGACCACGGGACAGAATATTTGAAATAGAGGCCATCTTAGAAAATCTGGGCTATCACATTGCCCTACTGAGCCTTATCACAAGGCTTACAAGGGACCGTGTGAGGCTTGCTCCATCATGAAACTCTAGGAAATATGTTCATCCAGCTATTAGTCATTTGGGAGAATGTTAGGGCTGCAATACAGGACACACATATCATATAACCTTGCTGAATTGAAAGAGAAACCTTATAGCATTCCGTGGGAAATGCCGTAGTATTTATTTAGTTATAATGTATATGCTTCTTACTTCCCAAAAGGATTCGAGGCAGCTGGTAAATACCATGGAGCCATACAGCAACGTCTCTGTTCCTGCAGAATGTTGATGATTCTTCTGAAATAATTTCCATGGAACCCTCGGGGGTGTTGACTGCCGGGCATAATTCTCATGAAGCCTGGCAGTTGTTCAGTAATACGATACCGAAGCCCCGATATCCAGGATTTCCTGAGGCCGACGACGGGCCGTTCTCCAGCTATCCCTTCCTGCAGCTCCAAAAGTGCAGCTCTCAAGTCCTTTCGAGTAGCGGCTGAAAGCGAGGGTGGTAGCCATGCAGAGTTTGAATTGCACTTAGGAAAATGTGCATGAGGATGCTTCTTTCCCACACTTTGGGGGTAGCCACATAAGACGGGGAGCAGGGGAGGCCCTAGCAACCCAGTGTCTTTGTCTTCGGAGTCTGAGCCCCTGGGAGTTTGGGGAACGTGAAAGCTCTGACTTCCAAGCTTACTCATACAGGTGTCTTTTTTTTTTTTTTTTTTGAGGACAAATTAGGGAAATATTTCTCACATACATAAGGATTATGTTCTGGGCTCCTGACCTAGCAACCTTCAAACATCGAAGGGCAGAAGAACCTGTAGAGTATTCCAGCTTCCTGTGCCTCTGGTCATTTTTCTGTTTTCTTGACTATTTGGTAGCTCATTGAGAGGTGGATAGCAGAAAAAGAAAAGGCAAGATTCAAACTAACAGCAGAAATAAGTTTTAAAAGTTTTTTGTTTGTTTGTTTGTTTCATCTACTTGCACATTCATATTCTCTCTGCCACAGGTATTGTTAGTAGTAATTATAAGGCTTCTACTGAGACGGTCCATTTCATTTAACGCAGATGATTTCACTAACCTGGGTAGGTCTCACCCATTTTACAGATGAGAAAACTAAAGTCACCACCACACACCAGGCTGGAGAGCTGAGGTTCAAACCCAGCCCTAGGTCACACTCAAGCCTGAGAGCCTCAGAAGAATCCCTGGGGTGTTCCTTTTTGGTGCACGGACCCTATTTTCATTTTTATTGGCCAGGAAAATGTCAGTCTGCCTGGCATGCTTCTCACCAGCGTGTTCTGGGGGCTCTGGCTGAAAGCGTGGATTTGCTCCCTGGACAGGGGGCTCGCAGGCGGGGAGCGTGTGCTGTGCCAGAATCACAGTTGTCGTTTTGCTTGTGCAGCGTGTGGGGAGACCCTGCAGGACTCAACGGGAAACTTTTCCGCGCCTGGGTTTCCAAATGGCTACCCTTCTTATTCCCATTGCGTCTGGAGGATATCCGTCACTCCAGGGGAGAAGGTAGGTGTGGAGCTACCTCAGGAAATGATATAGCATTTGTTGAGTTGGGTGACGCGCGATGACATTATTATTATTAATAGTAGTAATAATAATAGCTGTTATGTTATGGGCACTCACTATGTGCCAGGCACTGTGCTAGCTTGCTTAGTCTTGTTTACTTCTAGACTTTTCAGCCGGTCTCCCTCGTATAAATGGAGGCCTGTGTACTAAATGTGGACATGAGTTATAAATCAAGCTCATGGTTTATAAAAACAAAGTAGGCTCTATCCGTCTACCTTGATAAACACACTGTCAGAATGCCCTGGAAGGCAAGGATCCAATTTAGAATTTCTTGACACCTCGGAGTGCTGCTCTGGCAGGTCGCAGTACAGGGAGCGCTGGCTGCCCACCCGTGGCTGGCCCCTCCTTCTCTCCCTAGCCCCAGTTCCATCTCAGCAGCTCATATGGCAACACCCAGCCCACACTCCTAAGCACGTTCCGCTCCTGCCTGGCACACAGCCATTCCTTGGCTGCCCCTCCAGTGTAAACGGACATACCAGGTGTGCCATCTACACTCAGGAGGATGGATCTAGGACAGAGGTCCTTGCACATCCTGGAAGTGGGCTCAGGGCTATTTGGACTGGGAATTCCAGGGTCCTGGGCTCCTAGAGTGAGGTCTAGAAGCTGGACAGGCTCTGGGTGGGCATGACTATTTCAAGACTCTAGAGCCAAGCCCAGGACAGAAGCCTCTTTTGCCCTGGTTCGTGAATGGTATGTTCCTGACCCTACTGCAAGGCACATCTCCTTATATCCCCTGATATGGGCAAGGAATCGGAGGCTCACACATTTTATAAATTGCCCAAATTCACAGTAAGATATAGAACAGAGAACTAGGGCTTCTGCAGTCCAAAGCTTGTGTTTTCTTCATTGCACCTCTCTGCAAATCCAAGAGCTTTTCAAGTTGTCTCGAAGTAGATGCAGCTATCTTTGAGATGCCCGCTCTGTCCCTTGGGTCTAGCTCTTTGCAGTCATACCCATTGTAGCTGATCTCACAATATCGTGACTGCTGGTTTATTTGGCTGTCCGCCTTCTAGACCCTAACCTCATTGAGAACAGTTTGTTTACCCCCAGGTCCCCGGCACCCAACACAGCCCATGGTATAGGGTCACACAATAAGCATTTGTTGAATGGATATGTAGATGGATGAGTGGCCCAGTGAAAAACTTGCAACTGAGGGGTTTGGGGAGGGTATTGGAGTTTTTCAGGTACCTGTGGACAACTTTCAGGTATTCCTAATTCATAATGTTTAAAAAATGTTCATTTAAACATCAAGTTAAACATAGGATGATAACCAGAGAGAAATAATGTCTAGGAACCATTAGGAGCATTTTCTATGGACTGGGTACTCTTCCCAGCATATTATGTGGATTCCTCATTTAATCCTCAGAACAACTGTATGTGATAGGTGCTATTACCACACTCAACTTGCAGGTAAGGAAATAGACTTGCCCAAGCCAGCTCCGTTTGTTGCAAAGTTGGGATTTGAAACCAGGCCATTTGATTCTGAGAGCCTGGATGCTTAATCGTCATCCTGTATTATTCTACAAAGGGGAGAGGCTAATAGATATTTGAACATGCATTCACACACACTCACGTGCCCACATGCACACACACAATACCCATAAGCACACTCCTTTCCTCTGGCTACATTTATGACAATGTGGTTGTCATCTTGAGCCTGAGAGACTCCAGACCTGTCTGCTTAGAGTGGAGGTGCCATCCCGGTGCCTACAGGAGGCCTCAAAGGGAGAGAGGCAGGAAGGAGGAGGAGAAAGGGGAAGAGAGCCCGGTAATCCCCAAATTATTGAATTGCTCTGTGTAGCAGAGGCTCTGTGATATGATTGAACTGCTTAAGATTCACCCAGCCTTAATTATTATTGCTTACTGGGAGTAGGGAGAATACATATCAGTGAAATTCCTGCACCAATTATTTCAATTTCTGCTTCGCCCAGCCTTCCCCAGAGCTGCGAGTAATTAGCAAACTTGATTAATTCGAGTATCACCTCCTGTTCATCACCTCTTCCCCTATGGTCTTTATGGCTCACTAACATACTTAAAATAATTAGCCTGAATAATTATCTCGTTCATGCAGATCATGAATGTGTTACCAAGGAAGTTGTAATGACGTTTCCTTTCTGAATTTTTTAAAAGCAAAGGCTAAAGAATCATATTGCAAGCAGCAAGCAAACATTCCTGAATGTGAGCACTGAGAGGTGTACAATGGGAGTCGAAGGTACAATATAAGAGAGTTAGAACTTAGAGTCTCGCCTCAGTCCTGGGAGTCTGATTTGGTTGAAGGACAGGCATTCGCTTGGCACCAGTATTATTTTAAGCTTCTAAGGTGATTCTAATGTGCGAGTAGAGTTGAGAACCACTGGTCTAGTTTGAAAGAAGAGCAACATATCACTCTCAATCTCTCTCTCTGTCTCTCTCTCTCTGTCTCTCTCACACACACACACACACACACACACACACACACACACACACACTCTCTCTCTCTCTCTCTCTCTCCAACACAGGAGATGAGCGGGCTTCTCTTCTTGTACTGACTCTTCATTTTTTAGGAGGGCTTCTACAGGGCTTTGTGATAGAAGGTGCTACTTGTCCTGAGATCTGAACATTGGATGGCATTGTCCCAAGGGAAGGAATGGCCACTCTCAACATCGGTGAAGACGGGCAGCCTGTGAAGTGCACTTAGTGTGTCCAGTTTGTGGCGCACTCCGTGTATACTCAGCGAGGCTCGATTTCTGAAACTGCCATTTACTGAGTGACTGTTAGGTGCCAGGCATAGCACTATATACTCTCTATATAGTTTCTCGTGCGGTCCCCTTAAAAACCCAGTGGTGTGCATATTGTTTTACAGATGAGGGAACTAAAGGTCCAAGAGGACAAGTATTTTCCCAAGATCTCTGAGCTAGTAAGTGGTAGGGCCGAGAAGAAATCCCAGTCTGCCTGACTATAAACATACCTGCTCTGAAATCATGTTAAGAAAGAAGGGAGATTTCCAACAAGGGAAAGATCATGTCCATCCGGGCAGTCGTAGAAGGACTTAGGGGATGGACAGGCCCCACGAGCGGGGCCTGGAGAGGGTTCTGTTTACCTAGATATATTAGGGCACACTGGGAAATAAGGTGACCTCTTACAGTAGGTGCTGGAGGCTCTGGAAGGTGAGCAGAGAGTTTAATTTATGAAATAGGGGCAAAGGGAGCCACTGAAGTTTGCTAGGAAGGCTCTAGCAAACATCGGATCTAAGCACGAGATTGATCTAGAAGTCCTAGTGTGCAGAATGGATGGGGACATAACAGGCAGAAGTTCAAGAGTCACCTGATCAGGAGCAAGGCAGGAAGAAGGGCTGATGGGGGGGCAGTGAGGCTGGCGTGGAGCAGGGGATACAAACATCTCAAAGGAAAAGAGTCTGTCAGCGTTAAGATGAATAATAGGGGCAAAGTAGAGATAACACCAAGGCGTTCCACCTGAGCCATTGGGGTGATGGTGGCACCTGCAGACAGGAAAGCTGGACGGGAAGTGCTTCTTTTTGAGGCGCCCTCACGGTTCATGGGAAGTGGAGGGGACAAGAGCCAGTGGAGAAGAGACAGTGGAGAGAGGACAGGCTTGCAGGGTGAAAACCAGAGAGGAGAGCTTCAAAGCAGAGGGACTGTGGAGAACAAGGACGAATAAATGACAGCCTTGGATTTGGCCAAGAGGGCATGGAACCCTTCACCTGCGGCCTTCCAGCCTAAGGGTTTGCTTGGAGACGAGGGACCCCAGGCTGTTTGAATATAAAAGAAAGTGGGAGAGCGAAGATTCTAGAGAGAGTTGAACTGACTAAGAGCAAGGTCCCCCAGGTAGGAAAAGGAATAGGGTTGGCTGCAGGAGCCGGGGCAGGGCTGCCTTCAGCAGGACCCTGCAGAGCAAGACCTGAGAGACGGTGGAGCAGGGACGAGCTGCGCACGGCAGAGAGCCATCTCGAGAGCTGTGGCTAGACAAGCCGCTGCTGCTCAGTGCAGGAAAAGGGCACCTTGCCTGGCGGGGATTGAATGCGGGTGAAGGGGTAGGGAAAACCTGAACTCTGGGCTGTCTGCCTCAGGAGCCCTAAGCTGGGAATTTGGGGACCGGTTCATGGTTACGGTGCCTGTTTGTTGACTCTGCAGGACCACCCAGCTCCCCCCACTGTGTGGGGGCAGGGCCATCCACCGAATGTCCTCAGGATGTCCAGAAAAACTGAAACCTTCATTCCCAGTCCATCTGAAGCCCCCAGCTCCCCATCCTTCACTCCTCCTCACCCCTTCTGCCTCCTCATTCCAAACACACACAGCGACCAGGCTGCACTACAGCTCAGTCTCCTAAACATGTCCTTGCCTTTGCTCACGTCAGTCCCTCTCACCAGAATGCTGTCTCACCCTGCTCTCCTCCCGCCAGACCTCCCCCTGAGAACCCTTCTTCAGTATCACCAAGCGGAATTCAGTTCTCTGTCCTTGGGGGTCCCAAACACCCTTTCTGTCCAGTCCTCTCTTTGCAGCATTTATTCCACAGCACTTGACTCATTCGCCCTTCCCCCTTTCTGTGAGTCCCCTGAAGACAAGAACCCTTCATTTCGATCTTTCTCAGTTAGCTAACACATACTGGCACACAGTAGGTGTTCAACACACAATGGTGGAATGAATGAGTGAGGGAATGAACGCACGAACTGTAGGAAGGCTATTAGACACACCATGTCTCAGAAGAGTGAGGTCACGGCCGAGGGGACATTGATCACGGAGGTGCTCAGATGCACTCAGGCTAACCCCAGGCCCTTTCGAATGATTGATGATGTTATCAGATCTTTGCGTATCTCTGAACTTCATTGACCCCTTACCTCCTTCCAAATCCCCAGGCTCAAAGCATCCTGGCCCCTCTTTAATGCATCTTGCTTTCTGTAAACCACCCAGTGACTTCAAAAGCTCAAGCTGTTCCCCAGACAGAACCAAAGGACCATCTCCTCTTGTTTACTCCCCATCCTGCTTAAGGTTTATTATTTAATGTCATGAGGTTTCCTGTGAGTACGTTTTCGAGAGGCCACTCCTACTGTGGTCCGAGAGCTCCGTGTGACAGTAATGTGAGAACACTGCTGTGCAAGATGTGTCTTTCAAAGCTCCCCAGGCTTTGTCACCGAAACTCGCTTTATGCTAACTCTTTACAGATCATCTTAAACTTCACATCCATGGATTTGTTTAAAAGCCGCCTGTGCTGGTACGACTACGTGGAGGTCCGGGATGGTTACTGGAGAAAAGCCCCCCTGTTGGGTGAGTTGCCTTAAGAAGGCCCTGAGAGAGGGGTGATCGGATGTTCCGTGTGATGCTATTAATGTTTGGAAGGGTCCATCCAGACGGCAGTCACAGGAAGCTCTCAAGGGTCTGTGTCATTATAAAACTCTGAACACTCCATTTGGCCACACATGTTAAAAGCTTTTAAAACTGCGAATACCCTTTGACCCAGCAATTCCACTTCTTGGAATTTATCATAGAGAACTAATTAAGGAAGTGTGCAAAGCTCTAGCTACAGGGATGTTCACCGAAGCAGGAAAAATTGAAAACAATTTAAATGTTCAACAGTAGGGGTTAGCTGAATAAATTATGATACATCTTTTCAATGGAAAATGATCCTGCCATTCAAAACCAAGTTGGAGGCGACTACTTATTGATTCAGAAAGGTATTCCCTGTACATTGTTACAGAAAAACGGTGCGACAAAATAGCATATGCAGCGGAGTTTCATTTTAACAAAAATACACTTAGATATCTATTCTGCAGGCCCTACAGACTCAGATGCCTCCGAAGTAAGGTGTGAGTGAGTGAGATGGGGTTGGCATGACAGAACAAGGAGTGGCGGGGAGTGAGGCAAACTCAACAGTGGGTAGCTCGACCAGAGTTACTCAAAACTAAATTACCCACGTCATCGTGTGGGCTAAATTCAACTGGAAGCAGTCATTTTGTGACCTCTGACATTAAATATCAATACATGACACACAGTGGTTATTTCAGGATGATGGAGCACTTTTTAAATTTTGTTCTTTTGTTGTCCCCGGGTTAGTTATGTTTCCTAGTTTTCCCGTGATGAGCAAGTGTTAATTTGGGGAGATGAACAGTCGGTGCATGAACTCCTCCACGAAAAGGCAGCGTGGACCTTTGAGTGAGAGGCAGTGGGCAGATGGCGTAAAGAGAAGGGTCAGTTCACTCAGAATCGGTCACCAGAAGAGAGCTCTCTCATGGGCGACCGGGAAAGATTAATGTTGCCTTGAGGACCAGTGTCTTCAGTGTCCGGGGAGTGCACACGAGGACTCATTTGGCCCACAAATGACAGCCGCAGCGGAAACAGAGAAGCAGATTTGCCAGGAGCCACATGGGAGGGTCTTAGCTGGAGAGTGGGCTGTCCTCGTTTTTAGAGGGGTCTATAGGGTAGGCTTCCAGTCTGTAAGTCTAACCTCTCAGTGAGAACTTGGTCCTTGGCATAAGGTCCCATGGGCAGAAAAGCCACTTTGTTATGCTGCAAGTGACTGGCTTAAGAGTAAGCTGCTTTGGGGACAGCTGACTGAAAGTGGAGTCAGGAAAGAAAGGAGAGAGCTGAGTTGGGGAGTTTCATGGCCAGGCCAAACCCAACTTCATATCAGATTCAAGAGTAGATCAGAAGGGACTGGAACGGAGGCTCTAACTGGACCCTCGGGGGCCTGGCAGATATTAGCCTTTGTATGGCCAAGGGGTCTCAGCCAGCTCAGTTACCATCAGGAATAGCACACAAGCCCCCTGTCCAGAGGGCCGTGGATTTAAAATCCTAGAGGTACAAACATAGGAATCCATGTCCATGGGTGCTCTACAAAGGGGTGAAGGTAGGTGCTGAGTGGGAGCACTAGGTTACCACCACAAGGAGAAATCAGGTAATTAGCAGTCCAGATAAGCAAGCCAAGAAAGGGACCCCCCAGGCCGAGCACACATAGGAGTGTGTACACTGCAGGGCAAGTGGGTTATGCCCCCTGATGGCAGGGTGGAGGCTGTCTGCCCCGGATTTCTGCTTCCTGTCTATTGTGAGCAGACATAGTGTATGGCAGCCGCCAGGAGGAGGCATGGCTTTAAAGGCAGCGCTGACCAGAAAGGCAGAGGGTTTCATTTCTGGCAGCAGAGATTCCCAAACCTGGGTGAACACAGCTCCAGTCAGGAAAACTTCCAAGGGTACAAATTCCTGGGAGACTACTGAACGGAAATCCCTATGAGCCGGGTCAGGGAACGATCCTGCTTACCTATAGAAATGTATGTGCATGTGAATTTGTCTAGCACCAAGTACACAGAAAGGGGGCTGCGAGGGTGCTCATCCAGCTATGTGTGGAAGGTGGTTACCTCGGAGAGAGGAAGCACAGCGGTGGTGGGCAGCTTCGTGGTTTGCTCTGCATACATCCGGATGTTTTTAAAATTTTTTACAAGAATGCATTCAGGTATTATTTTATAATTAAAATTGTAAAAGGAGCTGTGTGGGAGGAGTTTCATGAGAACATGGAATCACAGACCGCTCAGCCTGGCAGGGACCTTAGAGTCACTTATACCAAACCCTCATGAGAAAACCATGCTCCCCAAGAAGGCCACACAGCTTGCTGGTGGCTGAGGTCAGACCAGACCTTAGCTGTCCTGGTGTTAGGGAGAGGCGGCTGCTCAATCTGAGAAGGATCTCCCCCTACGATTGCTAGATAGGATGCATGATTTCTTGTTTATCCAAAATTCGGATTGAACTGGGCTTCCTGTATTTTTGTTTGCTAAATCTGGCAACCCTATACTCCCCCGGGGAACATGATAGACTTAAAGGGCTCAGGAGGAGGAAGCTCTGTGTTACTGAAGTTCCCCAGAGAGGGCCAAGGCACGCTCCCGAGAATGGGCACAGGCAGAGGGATTTCCAGTCGCTCCTTTTTCTAGAAACAAGAATTTTCTCACTACAGATCCTGGCATCTCTGGCTGCACTCTCACGGATTAGACGGGGCTTTTGTGGTTCGTTGTTGTCGGTGATAGTTTGTTTTGTTTGGGGGTTTTTTGGCTTATATTTTACACACTTTTTCAGTGTGTATGTGTGTGTGCCGCAGCCAGGCATGGCCCGGTGCCTGCAACCATTCCTCCTCATTCACAGGAATTCTCCTTTGCCAACTATTTGGCCCGCTCTGATGTTTCCAAATGCAGTTGTTAGTGCACTTTTGTGTTTGGAACGAGTGCATTGTGTGGGCCGAGCTGGTCCCTGGGAGGGGTCAGTGCCATGAAATCTGCCGGGAGGGAGCAGGTCAATGCCCCTTTGGCAGGAGGGAGAGAGGATTAGGGCGGATTGTGAAAGTATGCATCTTGCTCTGAAAAACTGTGCATTGCATATTTTCCCAGGGCAGTGTGTGAAAATCCAGGCATAATGGGCACATAACTTTTTATGAATGAACCCTTTATGACTCCCCATGGAGCCCACTTGTCGTGCACTCATCTGCATTTCCTCTTCTTGATATCCTTATTAAACTCCTCCTCCAAAGCCAGGAACCAGATTTCGCTTTAGGAATTTGATACCTTTTCTCATGTCCAATTTCTCTCCAGCCTGTTAGTCTTCTTGGAAGGAGACCGTTTGGGACCCAGGTTTTCACATAGTGATTAAAGGGAAATGCAAGTAGATTGAGAACATTTCACAGCTGGTTAAAGATATCAAATCAGTTTTTCAGTTTCAGGGGTCGTTTATGAGATTTCACCTAACAGGAGGAGGAAGGTGGCTGCACAGAGAACTCATCCAGTGATCTGAAATACGGTCCTGTTAATTGGATTCCCCTCCCTTATTTCTGCTAAAGGAATGACTCTAACAATGCACTTTTGTATGCAGAACTGTCCTTGAGTATTCTCTACCACCACAATGCACACAAAAGCCCTTTCTCCCCCTTTCCCTGAAATGGGGAGGGAAGTTCGGAAAGGCTAGGCTGGCCAATCAGTGTCGCGTGGCCCCTCTACTGGAGTCCCCGGGCAGGGACAGCCTCCCAAATGAGCAGAAATGATAGCGTGAGTCAAAGAGCCAAGCCTTATGGCTAAGGCTTTGGTCTTCATTCCTCTGTGTCTGATTCCAAACTGGGAGAATGTTTACCTTCTCAGAGAGTAGATGCGATGTCTGTTGATCCAAAAACGTACAGTGTTCAGAATTGCACGTTAGATGGAGAAGTTCCTTTTGGTGGTGATGATGATGATGATGAAGGAGGTGAGATTATTGATGAAGGTCAAGATCTCAGACTGCCAAGGTTCAGTTCCTGCTTCTACTTACAACTTTGAGTGTAACTCAACTCAAATTTTCTGATCTTCAATTTTTTCATAAGTAATATGAATGATAGCACCTAATTCAGGTAATAGTAATAGGTATGCAATTAGATAATCCATGTGAAGTGCTTAGGACAGTGTCTGATAGAAACATGCTTAATAAAAATAAGCTTTTATTAGTACTATTACAGTGCAAATGAGAATGTTGAGACACCCGGCAAAAGATAATGTAGAAGATTCTAGATAAGAATTATAAGGTGTTTTGGGGGAGAGACATTACTTAGAAATAATTTTTAATTTATTCTACCGAGTCTAGCTCTGCCACGGCAATAAACTACATCTTAGTCTGCAACTTCTACCTCCTCCAGAGTACTGAGCAAAGATGGGTTGCCCAGTGGCCTTGGGGCGGTGTGGGTGATTTGTCACGTCCCTTTCTTAGGCAGTCAGACGGTGGCAGTTCCTCTCTCTTTTGGAAACAGTCCCCAGTGGCTGCGATAGCTGAGATTTAAAAGGAGAGTTTAGACTTGACCCTTGGGCTAGGCTAAGAAGGAATTCCTTGTGATTGGCGTTGTCTGGCTGTGGGTTCAGCGTCTCTGTCTCCTCGTTGGTAAGCGATACTTCTCCACGCTTGTGTGTTGTTTTCCAAGAACGAACTGACACTAATTGGCCACGCCAGAGGAACCATTACTGAAAATTTATAGGCTTCTGTCGGATTTTTCCTTGCCAAATTCTTGGCAGCGGTTTCGGCTCATCTCACTTAATGTTAAGCTCACCAAATCCGAAAGGCTGCAGGTGGCCAGAGTCGGAAGGAAGCAGAGGGAGATTAGCGGCCTCTACCCCTGTGTCTCCCCCAAAGAATGTAGGCCACAGTTGGCCATGAGGAAGTTATTCCTCCCCCAGCATCACTCCCCCATTGCTCAGAAAGGCAAAGCAGAGTTAACGACTTCAAGGGATTGATCCAGTATTTAACGTGGTGCTGACAGTAAGAGAGTACCCACTGAATATCTGTTAAATGGATCTTTAAAAATATATTGAGATATAATTCACACGCCATATAACTCATGGATTAAAGTGTTCGAGTCAGTGGTTTTAGCTGGTGGTTTTAAGCAGGCTCACAGATTTGTACGACTGTCAGTCACCACGGCCAATGTTAGAACATCTTCGTCACCGCCGAAAGAAAACCCGTGCCCATTAACAGTCACTCCCATGTCCCCCTCAATGTTAAATGGATTTTCTGAGTCACTCACACAGTTGATACTTGTCAGAACCGTGACTTCTGGTCCAAATAGGCCTTGACAGGCCTGTGTCGAAAACTAGGCGGTACAGTACAGCCCCCCTCCCGCCTGCCCCATCCCTGTCCTTGCCCTGGCTACCATTCTTACGTGTCATGAGGGGTCATGTGGCCAAGGATCACCATGCACTGGGAAGACAAGGTCTTCTCCCTTTTCCTCTGTGGAGAATTCAAATTTCAGACCTATACCCAAGTGCCTAAGAAATACACATTATTTGTATTTTTAAATAACGGAAGTTCAGTAACAGTTATGAGTTTCTTTCTATCAGGTAGTGGGAATTTAATTTCAGTCAATTAGTATTTTCTTACCCCAGGGCGGGGTGCTGGTGGAGAGCAGACTTTGTGCCAGGACTTGGTGGCAGTGGAGTCCTCCGTATTGCCATCTTGATGGCGTTGCTGGGAGGTCCTCATTCCTGTCTAGTCTCGAGTCTTCTGTCCATCTAAGTGGCTGCTCTGCTGCCTCCTTGTCTCAACCCTTGTCCAGTTCAGATTGGTGCCAAGTCCTAGAAGACATCCTCTGGCTTCCCGATTCCTCCGGGCTATGGGAAAGTCCTTTCTATACCTGTCCCAGGAGCCGGGGACCACGTTGCTGCCATCACGCCATGCTTTGCCTGCAGAAATCCGCATGCCTGTCTCCTGGCCTCATGTCTTAACAAACCATGTGAATACTTTTGTTCCGACCCCAGGTGGGACAGGAGCGTCATGTTGCCCCTCTAGGCTCTGCAGAGACTGGGGACACAGTTATCTGCTTCTCCCAGATCCTTAAACCTACTCAGCGTCTCTATCATCCTTTCTGCCCAGGGTCTCAGCTCAGGGAGGGATAAGGCACAGGGTCCTTTTTAGAGGCCCCAAGGTGCCCTTCCAACCCCTCTCTCCCTAGTCCCCTCGCTCCTCCATCCCAGGAATCTTTCTAAGACGACAAGGATAGGAAAATGTGCTTTTATTCATTGTGTATTCTTCTAAATCTTTGGTATTCTGACTAGGCTCGTGACATTCGAAAGGCAAGAAGATCTGATTTCTTCATCAGGTGATCTCTGCATCCCTCTTCTGAGGCCGGGAAGGCGTAATGTCTTCCTAAAGGCATGCCCCAGAGGAGAAGGGTGTCTGTATAATCAGAAACATCAAGGTGGGAGACAGTCATCACCATCTCAGACCATTATCCCTTCATACCCGAAGCACCTCAACTAGACCCAACCAGCAGGAGAGGGGGTGCCTGGGTTATACTCCGGGCGCTTTGATTAACTGGAGTCTGGAATTCTCCTGAAGGCAGGTCGCGTGACTGTGTCCCTCCCATCCTTCCATCCTGTGTATGCTGCAGGGTCAGTTGCCGCAGCAGGGTCTGTTGCTCGCCCTGAGCCGCATTTGAAGGAATGCTGCTTTTTGCCTGCTTGAGCCCCCTCTTGCTATCTGCCTGACTGTTCTTTTCCACTTCCCAGGTAGGTTCTGTGGTGACAAAGCCCCGGAGCCCGTCACCTCCACGGACAGCCGGCTCTGGGTGGAGTTTCGGAGCAGCAGCAACATCCTGGGCAAGGGTTTCTTCGCGGTGTATGAAGGTTTGTTCATGGCGGAGGCAGCCACCTGGGTAGCTCCCGATGTGGCTCTGTCCTTCGCATGCAGCCCGCTGTCCCTCTCCCACCCAGGCATGCGCGGCAGCTGCCACCTAAGGGGCTAGGCTGAGGACCTCATTGTCCTCTTCCTCCACATTCCGGAAGCAGAGGGGCCAGCTGTGCTCACTTCGGGACAGACGTCATCTACCCGTCACCACCTTGCCGAACCCTCATTCCAGTCCAGTGAGGGGTGGTATCAGGGGGTATAGTGCCCTGTGGAAGTGAAGGCAGCCTCTGAATAGCTGTGTGAGCCTGAGCAAAGAATCTAACCTCTCGAAACTCCTGTTTGTTTCATTTTGGGGAAAAGCGGTCTTTGGACATGGTCAGAGAACTTTCAAATGCATTTCTTGGAAGGGCCTCTGAGGTCACCACGGTGATTGAGTTGAGGGCACCAACAGGTCTGGGCTCTAGGCAGCCGCCGCCAGGGCAATTCTGCTTCTATTTGTTCTGTAGGTTTCTCTGGCCAGCTACCTCTGTGGCTCCCGTTCCAAAGGAAACCACTAGATAGTTATTAAGACCCCTTTTGGCCTTAAGTTATAATTTTGGAGAGGACAAAGTTTTGTTTCCACAAAAAAAATAACATGTGTGTGCACGTGTGCACGTGCACACTCACACGTCCCTTTGTACCCGTGGTTCTCTACCCTCTACATGAGCATCACCTGGGGGAACTTCTAAACATGACTGGGGCTCTGAGCTACCCCAGGCCCACTTCAGTCGGAATGTGTGGGGATGTGGCCCCAGCTTCCATCGCTCAAAAAATCTTCCAGGTGATTTTGATGCACAGCAGAGGTAGAGAACCACTGCTCTGCATGGTTATTTTCTGCATATGAAAAAATTTCGAGTTGCAAACAAACGAGATTATACCTTTCTGGCGGCACATTGTTGGTTGGTTGGAAACGGAAGCGTTGGCAAGTGGAGTCACCTAGTGGTGGTAAGAGGCCAGCTTCCTTCGTAAGGGAGGGATCTCCTGCTTTTCTCTTTCTAAAGCTGGTTCTCTGGTTTTCTTTCTAAAGCTACGTGCGGGGGAGACATTAACAAAGACACAGGTCAGATTCAATCTCCCAACTACCCAGATGACTACAGACCTTCCAAGGAATGTGTTTGGAGAATTACAGTTTCAGAGGGCTTTCACGTGGGGTTGACCTTCCAGGCTTTTGAGGTAAGTGCTGTGCAGGTGGTCTTTCCAAGGATGAAGTAAATGCCATCTTTCACTAGACACTCTTGGATCTAGAAAGATGGGTTTCCATATTTTGGTTGAAAACAGGAAGCTAAGAGGCCATTTCAAGCTTGTGGTGCGTTATACCCAGACGTCTGGTATCAAAACCTTTGCAGACTTTGAAATTGCATCTGCCACCTTTCTCAAGGCTGCTGGAGAGGATGAGGGAATAATCGAAATGAAAATCTAGGGTGGGATCCCGGGAAGTTTTGTAGAATTTTTCTTCCCCGTTTATCGTCTTTTAGTATCTTTGCGGCTTGATTTGCCCTTGACTTCTGCAAGTAGGAGGTGGCTTGGAGAAGCTGGCCACACTTGGGTCCTTTGGCCTCTTGGTTAGATTTTTCAGAGTGATATTGAGGTTCCCTTCTTAAATCAAAACTTTTAAGGCCAAGCCATTGGTCGTCTTCCATGTTGCCTCTGTTTCTCCATTTAGATCGAAAGGCATGACAGCTGTGCATACGACTACCTGGAAATCCGCGACGGCCCCACAGAAGAGAGCACCCTGATCGGCCACCTTTGTGGCTATGAGAAGCCAGAGGATGTGAAATCGAGCTCTAACAGAATGTGGATGAAGTTTGTGTCTGATGGCTCTATCAATAAAGCGGGCTTTGCAGCCAATTTTTTCAAGGGTATGAATCAGCAGTTGTTTCCATTTTTAGTAGCAGAAAGAGATATTGCTCCCCTGGCTTAAGAATCACAAAATTCATTATAGAACCTCAGCGCTAACCGAGACTACCTGCAGGAAGGAGGCAGCGGCCCATTTTAGGGCTGTGCTGGGGCCCCCGGCAGAGTTCACGGCCAACTTGGGAACAGGCTCAGCCTTGGCTTCTACGTGGCAGAAAGTTCTGCTACTGTACTTGGAAATGAGATTTAAGTTTAATTAGATAAACTTACAAGGTCAACTTAGTGAACTTTCATGAAACTGGACATTGATAATAAATATTTGTATAGTTGCTAGTGATTATTGAACACCTACTATATGTCAGGACCAACGTGCTTGATTTACACAATGACATTTCATTTCCAAAATAACCCTTCGAGTTCAGTTTGGATCACGTTTGATCAGTGTTGAGAAGGGCTGCTCAGGGTCAAAAACCCAAACACAGTGAGTGTGACTCCTAAGCTCAGACTCTTTCTCCATTGCCTTGCATTACCCGACGTGGGCCAGAGAGGCAACCCAGGCCTTCAGTTCCTGATGCATCAGCCCCTAGCCTATAAGTGGGTAGGGATAAGGAGGAGAGTGAGGGGGTGCTGCCCAGGGAACAAACCTCCATGTCGCCTTAGGGACCAAGTGCTCTGCAGGGTCTTGATGAAACCAGACCCAGAATGGTATGGGAAGACTAGCATTCTTGGCCCCAGCACAGCAGGCTTCCCGGGATTCCTTTGAATGGGTAGGTCTTCCCTCTTTGTTCTCAGGGCCTTGGCAGCCCTCAGACCACACCCTATACGGGAATATTGGGAATTCCCCAGTACATCGTGACTGGGCACCAACAGCACTCTAGCAGCCACTGCATGGAGATATCCAATCTGCAACTGAGGCCCTTTGGTTAGTGGTACCACTCACACCCAAGAGAATGCTGCTTTTCCTTCCTTGTCTGCTCTCCCAGGATTCTTGGCTGTGCCAATCTAGAAATCCTGATCCCTTCCTTACCCCAGAGCCCCCACTCACCCCCTCTCAGCCCTTTCACCCCAGTTCTGCATGAGCAGGAGGGTGTCAGAAGAACCCACTTGTATCCATTTGACCCTGAGCAGGCAGGCATCTGTCCTTATTGAAGCCTCAGCTTTCCTCTCTATAAAATGGAGGGTCTGGGGGAGTAAATCTGCCCATTTTACCTAACCAGTTTTGAAGCCCCAATGATATGATGGCTGTGGAGACACTTTATAAGCCGAAATGTGCCACACAAGCATGGGAGATTATTCTTTTTTTCTCTCTTGAGGCATCTGAGGAGAGCAGAACCCAAGTAGGAATAATAATTATAATTCTCTGAAGAATTGGTGAGAAAACTTACTTCTTTCCCAAGCCAAAAAGCCAGGCTACAGTAAGTGTATTTCAAAAGTAGGTCAACTAGTGTTTGTAGCAGGAAGAAGGACGTGACAGTCTTGGTTGAGACTCCTGAAAGTTCACAGTCCCTGTTCTACCCTGGCCCAGACGGCACGTGACTTAGCAGCAGCAACACCGTCTGGGTGGCCTTGAGCAAGTTACAGAACCTCTCTGAGCCCCAGTCCTTCCACTTGTAGAAATAGTGACTACCAGGTTATTGCAGAGTCGTCAGGAGAAAATGAAGTAGCGTAAGTGAAGACACATGGTGTAACGTTTAGTCCCATTCATTTTCTTTGCCTAGGGAGGCATCTTTGAGATGGTTATTTTTCTCTCTGGAAAAACATGACACGACAATTTCTTCTTTCTGTTGCCATCTATCAGTTTCTTGTTGCTGCTGTAACAAATTACCGCAAACTTGGTGGCTTAAAACAACACAAATTTATTATCTCATGGTTCTGGAGATTTTCTTACCGTTTCCAGCTTCTAGAGGAGGCTCCTGTGTTCTTTGGCTCATGGTCCCCTTCCATCTTCAAGCTAGCAATAGGCGGTCGAGTCTTTCTCAAGCTGGATCACAGACTCCTGCTTCCATGGTCACATTCCTTGCTCTGACAAAACTCTCCTCCTCCCTCTTTTAGTTATAAGGACCCCTGTAGTTACACTGTGCCCACCTAGATAATCCACGATAATCTCCCATTTCAAGATCTTTGATTTCATCACATCTGCGAAGTCCTTTTTGCCATGTAAGGTAAAGACGCACTGGTTTCAGGGACTACATCATAGACAGCATTGGGAGGCCTTATTTTGTTTACCACATGTCCCAAATGATTAGGAGGTTTTATTATAATTCTATTTGTTTCCTTCCCTGACTTCTACCCCTAAGTCTATATATTAGTTATTGGGACTTCTTTCCAGTGAGATAACTGGTAATCAGTTGGCACCCATCCATCCATACCTCATACCTAGTTCTGCTGATAATTAGCAATACATATATTTGAGAGGACTAGCCAAAGCTGGAGATTAGTGTTGCCAGATTTAGAAAAAACAAAAATAGGATGCCCAGTTAAATTTGCATTTCAAGTGAAGAATGATCTTTCAGTATAAGCATGCCCCAAATATTACATACCATGCTAGGAAATGATTGGTTGTTCATGTTAAATTCAAATTTAATCGAGCCTTCTGCATTTTGTGGCAACCCTACTGGAGATATCAGAGCAATGGAAAGGAGTATTTCTCTCAATGATGCTAACTAAAATGGTTTGTAAGGACTGAGTTGAAAGCCATGGCAGACTCTCAGTAACAGGAGAACCAGCTCCCTTTGCTGGTTAGAAGATCTCACCTTCTCCCTCCTCCCCATTAAACACTCCTTCAGCAGTCATCAAACATGTGTCAGGTGCTGTGCTGGGGGCTGTGGACACAAAGGAAAACACAGTCATTGTTTTCAGGTGCTCAAGGTGGTGAAAGAGACCTGTGAATAAATGGGCAATGATATTCCTGGAGGTGTGGACCTAGGAGGAAGCCAGGAGACCTTCAGACTCAGCCAGTGGGGTGGGGTCAGGTTACCCAGCCTGCTAAAGGGCATTTCAATTTGCAAACAACCCGTTCAAATGCTCATAAAGGTGTTAATTGAATATGGGGTGGGGCAGCTTGACATCTTTTTTTTTTTTTTTTGTCAAGTTGGATGACCTTGACCCTGAATCTTAAAAGAGGAAACTGGACTAGGAGAAACCTCATTGGAACTTATTAAAGGGCAAAGAAAAGACATCTACTGAGTCTGCTAGAAACTCTATTAGTTATCTCACTTTATTTTCAAAACATCCCCTTGGCAGGCATTATTATTACCCCCATTTTCAAACTGAGGAAACGAAACTGAAGTTCTAAAGTGGCAGAGCTAGAACTACACCCTGGATTTGTAGGACTCCAACAGGGCACTCCCTATCCATGACAGAGACCTAAAAGCCATAGGCCAGTAGAGTGAAGGAATTTGAATTTTTCATTCATGTTCGTGATGATTCTGATACTTTGTCACCTTTCTGCCTCCTTGATACCATGGGAGCATAGGGAAAAGGGCCTGGATTTAGCATTGGAAGTTCAGGCTCTAGTCCTGCCCACATTTCTAACTAGCTTTTCATTCTCAGACAGCCAATTCTTCTTTCTTTCTTTTCTTTTTCTTTTTTTTTTTTTTTAGGTGAGGCAACCCTTGGTTTGACCTCACAGATTGCAAGGACCTTGTCAGTTTACAATTCCTTATTTTTTAAAAATTGTTTATACCTTCAGCACCTGGTCTTCCTAGGTGGTCTCTCATCCATGTACTAACCGGGCCCAATCTTGCTTAGCTTCCGAGATCAGAAGGGATCGGGCTTGTTCAGGGTATCATGGCTGTAGACCAAGTCTTACTTTTGAGACAGGATTATACTTGCTTTGTTCTTCACTCTGTTGCCAGTGCTTGGCCTGTACTGGGCTCAATAAATTCTTACAAGGCAATTAATGAATAGATGAATGAATGGATGAGGCTCAGATTCCTCATTTGTGGATTAGGCATCCTGCTACCTGCTCTGCCTACATTTTGAGGTTCCCATGATGATAAGTAAGGCAGAGACCACGGTCTAGAGCTAAGTTGTCCACCAGAAATAGGAAGCAAGTCAGAAATGTGAGCCATAGGTGTAATTTTAAACCTTCTATCAGCCACGTTAACCACCCCCACCCTTCCAAAACCTCAAAACAATACCAGGTCACATTAAGTTTAATGATATATTTAACCCAATGTATCATACTAAGTCTTGGAAATCCAGTGTGTTTTATACTCATAGCACACCCTTGTTTGGACTAGCTGCATTTCAAATGTTAGATAATCACACAGGGCTGGCACCTACCATGTCAGTCAGCACAGGTTTAGAGACTGTGCACAGTCAGCTTCTTTGCCCAGTCTTTATCCAAGAAGCCGTAAGTAGGATGTCCTGTGAGCACACACAGTGCCCACTGCGTGTGTCAGGACTTCTCCAGTGAAAGGAACTAGAGAAGCAACTACAAAGGCCACGAAGAAGAATTGGGCCAAGTCAAAGAAGCTCTTGCCTTGGTGCCAGTTGGCAAGAGGTTCTGCTCAGGGTCCAGCTGGCACAAGGCACTGACCACGGTGCCAACTGGCCTCTGTATCCCTCTCCTGGTGCCAGATGGCAATCCCTCGCAGGGCCTGCTGGCTGATCAGCCAGCAGAGCGCCTCACATCTCTGGTTATTTTCGATATTGGGAGCATTTGAGGGTTGGTAGGGCCATTTTGGTCACGTGCTTTCCACAAAAGTATATGAGGATTTCCATCTTGACCCCCACTCTCCACTGTCTCATTGCCGATGGACCACCATGGGTGTTTAATGAGGAGGACTGGCATCTTTCAAGGTACTTTTTCAAAACCTCAGGGATGGGCCCTGCCTTCTCTTACCTTAACCCTCTTTGAAACAATTTTTGGGACCTTACTTGAGTTATCTCATTAACCGCAGAATGGTTCCTTCGTTTACTAATACCACTTGAAGAAGGCAAAGTTTCAGCTTCTCCCACCCACATTTTCCCCCAGATTTTTTGGCAGGCTTGACTTTGGCCACTGTAACCCAGAGCAAGCACACACCCATGGGCTTGGAGCAGTTGCTACTTCACTGCAGTGCGGTGGTGATATGGAGGGCATTCAGGCTCCCACTGAAAGCATGCCATCCACCCCAGCTGGAGCAGCATTGGAAATGGCCAAACAGGCCGCTGCCCTTGCTGAAGAGAGCTCAGGTGTAAATACATCTTTCACCTACCTTCCTGGGCCAAACGCCCTATCCTTTTAGTCTCTGGGGGAACTGTATTCTCTTTGCTTTAGGCTCAAATCCATTCCAACAGCCTCCCTCCCTCCTACCTGGCTAAGACAGCATCAGCAGACATATTCTTTTGTGGTCCTTTCTTGCCTGTGACATGCTTGTGTCCTGCCCATATCATAGCATCTTCTGGCATCAGAGTCTCCTCCCACCCCACCCCCATTGTGGTCCTTCATTCATCTTAGTCTATTTTGATAGGCTTTCCCCTAGTTCCTTTCTGCCCTCCCCCTATGCCCACTAGCCTGTTTCTTGGCTCTGCGGTGCCCATTTAGTATTTATGGGTCCATCTTTGACGCATTTTCCTTCATCTGTTCCTTCCTCGTCTCCCTCCCCTCCTCAGGCCTGCACTACTCCACTCTCACCTGATGCAGGTATGCCCAGATAACTTTATCCTTTTCACTATCCCTGCTGTGTGTCTCCACCCATAGAAATTTCAACCTTGCTATTGTCTATAGTAATAGCCACTCTGTGGTGACTATGTATCTAGATGGTACTTCACACGCATCACTTTCAGTCACTACAATCCTAAAAGCAGGTTATGAAAGCGGGTTATTATTATTCTCATTTTATTTATTTTATTTTTCATTATTACTTATGCCTACAGCACCTGGTCTTCCTAGGTGGTCTCCCATCCAAGTACTAACCAGGCCCGACCCTGCTTAGCTTCCGAGATCAGACACTGGGCTTGTTCAGGGTGGCATGGCCATAGGCCATGGACCATGGCTCCACTGGGGCACGAACCCAGGGCCTTCTACGTGCAAAGCAGGTGTGCTAACTGCTACACTATGGAATCACATCCTTATTCTCATTTTAAAACAGGAGGAAGGCTCAGAGAGGTTGAATCACCTGATTTGTTGCAGGAAGATCCACTGGTGGATCCAACCCAGGTGTGTCTGGCTCACTCTAAAGCCTGGACTCTCTCCATTTCTCCTCATCATTTATTCTCCTCTTAGACTTTCTAGTAAATGTTGAAGAAAGTACTTTGCATACTGAAAAATGATAAATAATTGCAGGATTGTGACTATACAATACTTAATGCATTTAACCGTAATTCATACATTGATTTGAGGCTATGGACAACTTTGACCACTGCCTAGAGTGTGTGTCCCCAACCCAGTCTCCCCTGTTGACCAACTTATTCAAGCTTTTGTTGAGTCCAAGAGCACAGCAGTCTCAGAGTTAGCTGTGGTTACTGTCCGTTACATGAAATGATGGGATATTTGCAAACTGTCCTTTACCCAGTGAAGAGCAATGTGGTTGATGAGTATGTTGTGCATCATAAACAAGGAAGATCAGAAAGAAATGGGTTTATTTGAGCTGGAAAAGGGCAAAAGTGGAGGGAGACATTCTGATTGAAGGGTTTGGGTTTTCTGGAGGACCAACGGGTTGGAAGTTGCAAGGAGTCAGAACTTTGACAATTCAAATCGCAAAGGACAAGAAATACCTTTGAAAAGCCCTATTCCTGGGTGTTTTCATACTGAGTCTGAAAAGCCATCTATGGCAAGTGTTATTTAAAGGGTCCTTGCTGAGAAGGAAGGACTGGGGATCTTTTCAGGTCTTTACTAGTGAAGTCGAAGATGGCCTGGTTTATTTTATGTGCAACATGGTCAGCTCGGTGCTTGCTCTACTCCTACCTTCCGTGGTGTTAAGAACCACCCATGTTTTCTTGGCCCTGCCCCAACCCTTCCTTCTCTCTAGATCAGACTTTTTTTTTTTAAAAGATGTCTCAGTGTTCAGATGTCCCTTCACTAGTCTCTCCAACTCAGTTAGGCCACAACCTGCATGCTGTCTTTTAGGGATAGATGTACCACAGTTTGACAACAGAAAATAATGATTTTTTCCTTTTCATTTCTGATACACTACTTGGAAATGACCAATGTCTGAAAAAATAAATTTTTCTTCTTCAGTGGTGCGTTGTCAGGAAGATTCCCTAACGATCCCTTGTTCTTTTTCTGGACAGTGCTCCTGGTGCCCTACTTGCTGTTATTAATTGCCCCCAAACACATTACTAGACACAATTGGTGCTGAATCCCATCCAACTCCGCTGCTGACTCAGTCTCCCCGTGGCCTCTTCCTGCATTTTCTCCTGAGCATTGGCTAACCCGAAAGTCCAGTGATTTCTCTAATCTTGAAGACCTCCCTGTGCATACCTCTTCAGATCATTTATAAGAATGCTGAGTCACAGGTTCTTGTTCTATCTCCAGGGAATACTTACACATCTTCATCTATAAATGTGTCCTTTTGTCCTTGCCCTTTATTTAATATCCTTGAGAAGTTCCATATTTGGGGGCATTGGGGGCAATTTTATGGCACTGAAATTGGTTAAGTCTTTAGGAATGGAAACCCTGAGCTTTTTTAAAATCACAAAGGAATACAGCTGACCAAACTCTTCAAAGAATGAAATTGTTCAGGCCTGATCTCTCTTCAGCGGAGCCCCGCTATGACTGGAAAGTCACTCTTGTTGTGTTCTCAAGATCCCACCCTTTACTGTAGCTGCTGCCAGGTTCTGAGATGTGGCCATAGAACTCCTTGGGAGGGGGACATGGGACTCCTTGGGAGGTGGTCCCCAGGAGCCATTCTTGTTCTTGGAGGACACTTGCTGGCAACTCCGGGATGTGGACTGTGACTGTGATGGGGAATGGACCAGGCAGCTTTGTGATGATTTAACGGGGGTCACCTTTTCCCCAACAGAGGTGGATGAGTGTTCCTGGCCAGATCATGGTGGGTGTGAGCAGCGCTGCGTGAACACTCTGGGTAGCTACAAGTGCACGTGTGATCCTGGCTATGAGCTGGCCGCCAATAAGAAGACATGTGAAGGTTGGTGTTGGACAGGCCACGTTGGAATCAGAGGGGATGGGGACGAGCCTTAGGGGATGTGGGGCAGAGGTGGGGTGCTGGCTGGTCGTGAAGTAACAACAGACAGCTGCGGTGGATGATTGGAGGAGGAAACAGCTCGATAAATTCACAAATGTGAAAGGACTGCCCAAATTACATGGGTTCCACCCTAGAAACTGAAACTAGAACCATGGATTATTTTCTTCTGTGACTGTGAAAATTCACATGATTATTAATGTAGAAAATAAAAGCAAAGAAAAACCATGAGCACTTTGGTATGACTCAACTAATAGCTATTTAATTCACTTTATTTCTGTCTGACTGGTGTTTCCCTTCCTTACCCACCTGCTTGACTCCACTTGTTTACATAAGCCAAGTACATTGCATAGCTTGGTGCAAACATTTCTAATTCTTCTTTGGGCTATGCCAACTGGGTGACAGGTCAGTACAAATGCATCGCTGTCATCTCCAAAAGCAGTCATGACCTGTCTTCAACTTTGTCCCTCCAAATCCTCCATTGAAACAGGCTAGAAGAAAGGACGTTGAATTAATTAGTTCAGGTTGTCTAACTTATTATTATTATTATTAAAGAACAGCAGGGCTGATTGCTGCTGGGGGAAAATCGCAGTCACTCGAAGCGAACACCCAATGAACCTTGCCTCTGTTTCCCTGTGCAGTGGCCTGTGGCGGTTTCATTACCAAGCTGAACGGAACCATCACCAGCCCTGGGTGGCCGAAGGAGTACCCTACCAACAAAAACTGTGTCTGGCAGGTGGTGGCTCCCTCTCAGTACCGGATCTCCCTTCAGTTTGAAGTGTTTGAACTGGAAGGCAATGATGTAGGTTTTGCACTCTTGATTGGGGATCGTGTTAGGATGTGGCTCCGGGCTGGGCGAGGGGTGAGCAGGCAGGGAGGTGGCGTCCTAGGGTCATGACATCTTAGCTGGGAGGGAACTGAGGGATGTTTGCCACAGCGGTTTTTAGCTGCACATCCTCTGCAGGTAGAGTGCTTGGGTCCTCTTGTCACTGCTAAATCCAAGGAGAATCTGGACAAGAGTGGAGGAGGCGGGTCTTGGGGTCAGTGGTGGTCTGGACAGGAATGCCTCCTTGGTGAGGAATCTGGGGGTTAGTATCCACCTGAGGGGAATGAAGAGGGTGAGGTGCAGCTGGAGACCAGGATGGTATAAGCATCTCTTGGGCAGTGGTCACAGGGTGAGCAAGTCAGCCCAGGCCCAAGCAGAAGCCTGCCGCAGAGCATGGGCGGGCATGCGGCACGTCGGCCCTTCCGCCTGCAGGGGCCCTGGTAGGAGTCAAGGCGACCCACCTGCTGGACCTGGCTGAGCCCATCTGGCCACCTGGCAGGATGTAGCTCTCAGGAAGGGGTCCTGCAGTGCACAGGGGGAGGGGTGGTGATGCGGGGACACCAGGCACCTCCTGGGGGTGCTCCCTTGCAGGTCTGTAAGTACGACTTCCTGGAGGTGCGCAGCGGCCTGTCGCCCGACGCCAAGCTGCATGGCAGGTTCTGCGGCTCCGAGATGCCCGAGGTCATCACCTCACAGAGCAACAACATGCGCGTGGAATTCAAGTCAGACAACACGGTCTCCAAACGCGGCTTCCGGGCCCACTTCTTCTCAGGTGTGCGGGTTTGGGGGCGGGGCCACAGCGCTGAAGGCAAGGCGGCTTTGCGGGCTCCCAGCCTCTGGAGCACCTGCCCACCCCTCTCTGCCACCTGCCCTGACCTTATGGTATTTCCCTAACAAATTACCACCAACTGGGTGGCTCAAAGCAACAGAATTCTGGAGGCCAGATGTCTGACATCAGGGGGTCACCAGGACTGTGTCCTCTAAAGGCTCTGGGAGGGTCCCTTCCATGTCTCTTCCTGGCCTGTGGTTTCAGTGCTTCAGGGTTGGGTGGGCTTCGTCTCTTTATTCTTTAGGTGTTCTCCAAGGATTCTTAGTCGTCCTCATGAAATAAGAGGGTGAAACTAAAGTACAAAGTGTTCAGTGCACATGACCCGCAGTAGGCACAGGGTACAGAGGAGGGAGACACCTAGACCCCTGAAGCTACCCCGGTGGGGGGTCGGGACGGAGGCTGGTCCTCCCGCTACTACAGAAGGAAGAGTTGGCTTAGGAGAGGGACGCACACTGCCCCGGCTTGTTCTACAAGCTCCATAACGGTCACACCAGCTGACACTTGAGTTCATACATAATAATAAATAAAAGCTAACACGTACTCCGAGCTGGACGCTGTTCTAAACGCTTTCCCTGTTCTGATTCATTCCATCCTCTCAGCAACCCTACGAGGTGAGGATACCATTATTGACTCTGCTTTATAGGTGAGGCAACTGAGGCACCGAGGTCGCGGTCAAGGACTACCAAGGTCACAATGGCTGGCAGTTGTGGAGTGGGCTGTCATCCACTTACCTACTCCGCAGGCAGGAGGCGGCATGGGGCTCTGACCTCTGGGTCACGCAGGGCTTACTCACTGAGTGACCTTGGGCAGATTAGCATTCTCGACCTCAAGTTTCCTTACCTGTAAAATGGAGGCACAGGTACCCATCTCCTAAAGGTGTGTAAGAATTAACTTCGATAAGGTACGGAAAGCGCTTGGGGCGGTGCCCATTGCATAGTAAACACACAGTACGTGGTAGTTATTTTTATTATTGTTACTATTATTAGCCTTTCCTTTAAGGAGCTCTGTTTCTGGCAGGGATCGGGGATGGAGAACATAAATATACATTAAAGAACTTTAGGAGCATGGGGAGTTTGTTATATACCAGGGTCACGTATACGCAACAAAAGCTGGCTTCCCCACACCCAGGGCAGGGAGGCTCCCTAGTGGAGGCTCCTTTTCATCAGGGTTCTGAGTCAAGAGGGACCATCCCAAGTTGGCAGTTCCCCTAAGGAGAGTTCATTGATCTCCCCAGACAAGGACGAGTGTAGCAAGGACAACGGCGGGTGCCAGCATGAGTGCGTCAACACGTTCGGGAGCTACCTGTGCCGGTGCAGGAACGGCTACCAGCTCCACGAGAACGGACACGACTGTAAAGAAGGTGAGGCTGGGCTGCGGCTGGGGGCGGTCCAGCTAACTTGGCTGGTGTGTCAGAGTGAGAGTGAGGGAGCCTTCCTCCCCATCTGCCTCCTTCTGAGCCCCTGAGACTGGGCACTTCCTTCCCTCATCCTGCCCTCCCTGAAGTGCGATTTTCCCCAGGGCACGTACAGGCCCTCAGGTGCCCTTCTGGAGGCATTGCAGTGGTTAAACCCCCATGCTCCAGGATCAGACTGCCTAGGTTTAAATCCTGGCTCTGCTACTTACTAGCTGTGTGACCTTGGAATAGTTACTTAACCTCTCTGACCCTCAATTTCCTCTTCTGTTTGTAAAGATCTAAGCATACCCCCTTCGTAAAGTATTTCTGAGGATTAAATGAGAGAATACCTAGAAAGTATTTCAGACAGTCTGACATATATTAAGCACTTGAAATGTTAATAAATACCAGCTATCTATGTCATCATATTATTTACTATATGTGCAGGTCTAATAATAAAATAGAATTGGGAAGACTTTGCTTCCTATTCTATTTACGATTGGGAGTTCTTCAAAGCCAGATGGCTTTGAATGTCCAGTCATTCTGGGAAAGGGCTTCCTCTGTTCTCACCCCACCCTGCAAAGGGAGTTCGAACATTTTTGATACACCTAGAGGCTTCTAGGCCTTGGCCCCAACCACAGAGCCAAGTAGGTGAGGGATAAACATTTCGGAGTTAGGAGTTTTGGCTGGGGTGCAGAGTCTGCTCCAGGGCCTTCCTGGAATATTTCGAGAAGAGCTAAGACATCTTTAGAAGCAGATGCCACTTCCCCTCCAAGCCCAGCTCTGTGCCACAGACGAGGGTGGTCATGGATTGTGTTGGGAGGCAGGTTGGAAGAATTCGGATGGAACTGTGATTCTGGAATTCAAAAAATCTTTGTCAAGTCCCCGTGAGAGGGCCTGGGGCCGAAACAAGGCTGGCCTCCTTTGGTGTGGGGGAGGCCAGGAGGGAGATAAACTCCACTAAGGTCCCACCAGCTGAACAGTGGCTGCCTTCCTGTGGGTTTCCCCGGGGGACGGGGGTGCAGGAATAAATGCCCCGGGTGCTGATCCCCGCCCCTGCTGTCGCCTGTTCTCTGTGTAGCTGTAACGCGCAGGCAGCCACGAGCAGCAGAAACCTCTCGCAACCACCTCACCCTCCCTCTTCGTCTGCCCCACCCTCGTCTGCCCCCTCCAGCTCCCTCAGCCTGCATCCACGGTGGTACAAGGTCCACCTCCTCAGCTCCCTCTCTTTCCCAGTCAGTGTGGTGAAAGCAGACCCAGGTTTGAGTTCCGACTCCACCCCTTACCAACAAGTCACTTACCCATTCTAAACTTATTTTCTCATTTGGAAAGTGGGAAGGATAAAACAAGATGATACACTCAAAATGCTTGGCACAGTGCCCAACACAGAGGAAGGCGAATTCTAATGATTGTCCAAAATGCTACTCACAGAGCAAGTCAGGAGCCACTCTTTGTTAATGACACTGTAACCAGGGCAGCATCTGTAGCCTCCAACGAAACTGCTTGGAAAAACTACAAGAAGTATGTAGACAAAGGCTTAGTGATGAAGATCCTTGCCTGCACTTGCTAAGCCTCTTACATGTATTATCTCATTTAATCCACATAAGCGCCCTGCAAGGTTGGCAACCGTTTACAGATACGAACATCAAGACTTATGTAAGTGCCCAAAGTCCCATTGCTTGAAGGTGGTGGAACCAAGACTTGAACCACGGTCCATCTGACTGACCCCAGGGCTTGTGCTCTCAACCATGAATTCTGCCATATTCCCACTGAGGACCACGATGTGAATAGTCACAGTAAGAAAGATGACCTGGCTCCAGAGCCACCGCCAGGAAGGCAGCAGCCAAATAGATCAGCACATCTTTGAGCTAGGTGACATGGGATTCAGGCTGACCCCTGAAGCATTTGCTAATGACCACGTGGCAAATAAGAGCGAGGGGAGGACACTCTCTTAGAAAGCCTCCTATGATGCCCATGAGTGAATTACTTCTCTCTCTGCCTGTGTCCCCCATCATCCCCAGCTGGCTGTGCGCACAAGATCAGCAGCGCAGAGGGGACCCTGGCGAGCCCCAACTGGCCTGACAAATACCCCAGCCGGAGAGAGTGCACCTGGAACATCTCTTCAACTGCAGGCCACAGGGTGAAACTCGTGAGTCATTTTCGTAGTTTATGGACAACGGGACCTTGGTGTCAGACAGATATGGGTCTGAGTCTCTGCGCTGCCATTCCTAGCTCTGAAACTAGAGTACTCAATATTTCCAGGACTCAGTTTCATGGTCTGAGAAATGGGGGCGCTACCTCATGGGGCTGTTGTGCAGGTTAAAAGGGAGGCTACGCGGGAAGCCCTCAGCATAGGCTGAATAGCACCCACTTACAGTGGTATAGTTGAGGCGGCACACAGTGCTGTTAGAGATTTCATTGTTTCCTGTCTTAATTTCTTTTTATAAAACAATACATTCTTAAAGTTAAAAATGCAATCGATGCAGAGGGTTGGAAAGTGAAAATCAAAAAATTTTAGATCTCTTACACCACTCTAGAAAGGACCTCTTTGAACATTTTCTTGTGAATTCTTCCAGAAATTTCCTGTGTACATACAATCATGTAAGTACATTCACAGAGAAAAATGTATATCCTTTTTCTCGCCCAAACTTCTCAACTGGGCTCTTATTATTCATATTCTTCTATGACTTACATGTTTTTTCAATTAACAATAGCAAATTGTTATTTATGCCAATTCTCTCTTGAATTAAAATATATATCTTCCAAGTCTGTACACCGTGCTGTTATTTCAAAAAGAAATGAGTCTTCCCTACAAGTCTCCTTTCATCCCTCAGAGACTCCCAGATCCTGGAGTATAAAACAAACTTTTCCACTTGCCAGTTGGAAAAGTTGCTGTACTCGAAACAAACGAACAGTTTTTAGATGGGTTACTCAGACTGGAGATAATTAAGCTCTTCAGAAGGCATATGACTGTCCCTCTGAATTATGGACAATAATGCAGGGAGAATGGAAGGGAACAAAGGAGAACGTGATGATAAATAGACGATGGCCCCTGGGCTTGCGAGGGTGTTGACTGGCGCGAGGACAGGTGAGAGAGAATGAGCTCCCAGGCTAGAGTGTTGGGTGCTCGCGCCTCTCTGTGCCAGGTCTGGGGCATCGAGGGGTGGAGAAAGCGGAGCCCCTGACCACAAGGTGCTCCCAGTGGGCACCTCATATGTATGGGTTCCCGTGTTAGAAATGATGTGAGGTGCCCCTTTCCTGGATCGGTCAGAACAGCTTTGAATTGGGGCGAGGGTGAACTAAAGAGAGCGCTTTGGAGAAAGGCACTCCTTCCCCAAGATTGCCATCTGCCGGAAAATTTGCGCAATGGCAACATTGCGCCGTCTCTGACAACTGCGGAGGAATGGCGCCCCCTGGGGCTGGGAACGCGCAACCTGCACAACTGGAAGCGGCGCCTCTTGCGCAAGAGCCGCAAGATTTTAGTAGTTGCCTAGAACGTCTTTTCCTGTTCTTAACAGTGTTCAGGAACTGAAGCAACCGATCCCAGTGGCCACAGTTAGGCCAGACCTCAGATTTATCTGTGGTTCATAAATATATATGTTAGAATAAAAAAAAAAAAACTTCCTTGGAAAGCGGATGGTGGATATAGTTAGTGATCATGCTCTATTTTTTTGCTATCATAGAATGTGAGTTGAATACTTCCAAATGCTGGTGTTACACTGTATGGGGCCAGCAACAGGGTGTTCCATGGACCTTTGGGGAGCTCCCTGCCTCTCTGGTTCACTGTCTCCCTTCCAGGGCATCACCCACCCTGGTGCTACTGGTCTCCCCTTCCTGCTCCTGCTCACTGCCCTCCCACCCCTACTCTCTGGCCCCAAACTCCCTTCCTATAAGATGTGAAGAGCTCTGCCCATTTCAAGTGTGCTTGTCATTCCTATGAAAGCCCACACTGCTAATGGCCACTCTCTACCTCATTCCTACCCCTGCCCTGTCACCCCAGTTTTCTTCTTATAAATTTAGACCCCTCTCCCCAGCTAATGTCCTCTCCCCCTACTCTGTCATTTGATCCAAGTCTTTACTAAACACTGCCCCCTCTCACTTTGTCCCATCTTTCTCGCAGCTATGGGCAAGCCAGCAGTCAGTCACTGCCAGTGCCTGAAAAGCCCTACATTTGGGGCTGCAGAGCCTGGTGTATGGCCTGGGATTGTGGGGCTCCCCTGGCCAGCTTCAGGGAGGACAGAGAGGAGGAAGGCAGTATAGCCTGGTGATGGTTAGGACTGTGGCCTGGAGTCAGGCTGGTTGCAGATCAAGTCTAGCTCTATCTTCCTCTACCTGAGTCACTTCTCTAAGCCTCAGTTTCCCCTTCTGCACACTGGAGATAATAGCTCTTCTTGCACAGCATCATCGGTTAAGTGAGAAACTGCAGGGCCCTGCATGGGAAAAAACATTCAGCTAATGTCAGCCACTATGAGGATGACAATGGAAAGTTGTGTGCAGGTCATAAAGCCTCTTTCATTCATATTATTTGTTCTGAAGGATTGCACAGTTTCGTGCAAAGGTTAAGGGCATGGACTCTGGAGCCAGACCTGCTGGTCATGGTCCAGCTCTGGCAGTGGGTCATCTGACAACTCTTTGCCTCGAGTTTCTTCATCTGTAAAGCGAGGATTAAAATGGTAGTAGACGCATCACAGGGCCTGTGAGGATTAATACTTGTAAAGCACTTAAAACAGCTCCTGGCCCTGAGTGAGTGAGCACTTGGTGGTCGCCGCTCTCATCCTTAAGTGAGGGAGAAGCTGTGTGATGTGGTGGAAAGAGCTCAGACGTCAACAAGCATTTAAACAATCTGAACCTGGCCATCCCATCTGCAAAGTGATCACAGTAGCAACAGCCCATGTAATTACCTCCTAGGGTAGTTTTGGGGACTGAAGAAGGGGTGAAGTCTAGGTGTCACCATGATCACCATGGGCTCCGCACCCCCTGTACGGCTGGCTGGGCAGACGCATGTCCTGCCTTGCCCAGTCCTCACTCGCCCCTGGGGAGGCGGCCACCACCCTGGTTGAATGCCAGGCCCTTGCCTCACTTTCTGCTCTTCTATCCCCAGACATTTAATGAGTTTGAGATCGAACAGCACCAGGAATGTGCCTATGACCACCTGGAAGTGTACGATGGGCCCGACAGCCTGGCTCCCATCCTTGGCCGTTTCTGCGGCAGCAAGACCCCAGACCCCGTGGTGGCTTCAGGCAGCAGATTGTTTCTCAGGTTTTATTCGGATGCCTCTGTGCAGAGGAAAGGCTTCCAGGCGGTGCACAGCACAGGTATGCGGGCAGGTCACCCAGTCTTGTTGACTGCAGATAGATAGGTGATAAAGGCCAGGGAAGGACTGCCTTTGGCTCTAACTATGGGGGGAGGGAAGTGTGTGACAACGTGTTCCTTTAAAAGTGAAACATGGGCAACATTAGAGGGAAGGGTTGTTTTCTTTTAATGTCCTTTGTGGGTGCCACATTTATTTGCTCCATTCCTTCCTTCCTCTCGTCCTCTTTTTTAAAAATTATTTTGTGATTTTACTGATCTGTGAAATCCAAAACTCTGGGAACTGAGTGGTGGAGGGCAGTCCTAAGGACCAGTTTGGAAAAGGAAAAATGTTTCTGTTCCTCATTATTTTTCCTCCACTTCAAATGTAAATAGCTTGATTTGGTCCTTTGGAGGAAATTATATATGCATATAACCGACATATCTGCTTTGTTAAGTAGAAGAATGTCACTAAGAGAATTGTCTGCTTTTTAGCTATTAAAATGTTACCAGCTGGAACCCACAGAAGCAACTTTGACTCTTTGATCCTGGCATTTGATTGTGGCCCTTTGGCAAAGCAGTGGCTGCCTTGAGCTCACCCTGAGACCAAGATCAGGGGACCCTATGGGGTGTTCTGATCCCTTTAACAGCCCCTCCTTCCAGCTTTTTTTTTTTTTTTTTTTTTTTTTTTAGAGTCAGAAATGTGAATCAGGTAAAACTACATGACAACCTGAGCCCTTAGTTGGATTAGCTGTCCTTGCCTATCAGAAAACATTTTATTCATTATCTACCTCTTTAAGGGGCTCTAGCTTCCCAGAGGGAAGTTTAAAAACCGTTGACTAGTGACTTCACTCTCTTGTCCTTACAGAGCGTAGGCGCCTGAGGCAGGTCAGGGTCCTGGCGGGAAATGAGGGTCTACTCACATAGAGTCCTTAATAAGGGATTGTTTACAAAGGCGTGGGCAGGGTGTGAGGACACCACAAGGGACAGTGCGGTGACCCGGACTGGGAACTGCGGGGCTGTCACTACTCCGGGCCGGATGAGGGAGCAGTTCCTGGAGCCTGGAGACAGGTGGGTGCAGGCAGACGGCCCCCGCACAGGAGCTGTTACCTTCAGTTGAAAAAAAAAAAACACAGCCTTGGTGACCAGGCAGGGTGCAGGCCTGGGACTAAATACGCTGACCTCCCTCTCCTCCCTCCTCTGATCTGCTGGTGCTCCCACAGCTGAGGGCAAAGGGGACTATCCTTGTCGACCTAGAGGTCAGCTTTTTGGGGCCCAGAGCAGGTGGGGGCAAATGGAGATAGGATTTGGCGGGGTGGATAGAAGGCATCCTGCCCTGCTTTATGCCAATTTCCTTGCCACTTGTATGTCTAGAATTTGAAATTTCCTAAAGACAGACACGTGGGGCTGAGAGTTGGCAGTCGGCTAGGACTGGGGCCAGCTGGGCCCGGGAGTGTCACTGGACAGTGCCGAAGCCACACCGGGGGGCGCTCTGGGCCTCTCAGGGTGTGGAGCGCGCTGAGGACAGGGCTTTCTAATCTCTGATCACTCTCATTTATCCATTTATGTTTTGTGGTCTCCAGCGGCCTTGACACAAAATTGTAAGGGACCCAGAACTGCAAGAGTTACGGTCCTAGTAAAAAAAACCGAGACGCCAAGGCTATTGAAAGCAAAGTACAAGGCTCAGCTCACCTGCCACACGCAAGGCTGCCCCAAGGTGGCCTGTAGTCCACTCCGAACTGCAGCCCCGGGCGGGTCAGCGCTGAGATATCTAGGTGTGCGTTCACCTGCAGTTCTGATGTGCTTTTGGTGCCCTCTATTGGCAAAAAGCACAAATTACAGTAAGTCAATCAGGCTGGTGTGAGACCTCAGACGCTGCTAGCATTTTCGGGGAGGTGAGTGGTAAAGATCCAGGCAGTTAGCTTTTTCTTTCTTTTTTCTTTTTTAGTAGTATGCTTAGGTATTCCCGGAGGCCTTATATAGCCCAACCTGAAAACGTAGGACCTTGGCTGGTGAGGACCAGTTTGGCTCTCCCCGCTACCCCCCAACCCGGGGGAGGGTGTGATGCAGCAGCCGCAGCGGGTGGTGGGGCGTGGGGGCCGCGCAGGGGTTCTCAGTGCCGAGGGTGCATCGGGGTTCTCTCTCCGCTGCAGAGTGCGGGGGAAGGCTGAAGGCCGAAGTGGAGACCAAAGAGCTCTATTCCCACGCCCAGTTTGGGGATAACAACTACCCCAGCCAGGCCCGCTGTGACTGGGTCATCGTGGCGGAGGACGGCTACGGCGTGGAGCTGATTTTCCGCAGCTTCGAAGTCGAGGAGGAGGCCGACTGCGGCTACGACTACATGGAGGCCTTCGACGGCTACGACAGCACCGCGCCCAGGCTCGGCCGCTTCTGTGGCTCTGGGGTGAGTCCCAGGGACGCCCGCCTGGCACGCGAGACGCGGCGTGATGATTTAGAGCGTGAGGTGTGGCGTCAGATACACCCGGGGTCCTAGCTACCCCTGCCACTTACTAGCACCCACCGGAAGGCCTGTTCTGCTGGAGCAAAGTGGGAAATGGGGAGAATAATCAGAGAGGAGGTTGGGGCAGAGCCCGGGTCCGGTTCATGAAGGCTTCGGACTGAGGTCAGTTGCGGGAGAGCGTTCTCCATTTAGGACTTTCTTCCTATTTTTGACACGGATCCTCTCCTCCCTCCCCCATTTTTATTAGGCCTTTAGGCTTTTTAAATTATACTTTTGCATATTCTATGTATTTACAATTCTCTTCTCTGACAAAGCCAAATGCCTATGAAGATGACGAATCACCGTCTTACAATAAACACAATAGTTATGCTCAAGATCACCATTGGTTTTCTCATTATCACCTCTCCCGTGGGCTACTTCACCGAGACAGCACAGGCTTGTTTTGTCCACTGTTTCCCCAGCACCTGATATAGGGCCTGATGGGTAGTCGGTGCTCAGTGACAGTGTGTAGATCAGCAGTACCTGTCCTGGTCCCACCCTGGCTGCCCCTCGCTGGGCACTGCCCACCCCAGGACCCAGCCCTCTCCTTTTCTCCTCCTCCAGGGCTCATTGCACAAGCTTCTTCACTGTTGGCTGGGTTTATAGCCAATCATTTTGGAGTTACCTTACATTATATAGGTCTTTGAATAACATCCCTTCATCTTCTGGCACCCTCCCGAAAGGAAAAGATGAAAGTGTGACATAACTCATGCAGTGTCTTTGATAGATAACATCTTTCAAACTGTGGGTCCCGACGCAGAGGAAAACCTTTTTGCGTCCTGCACAGTGAAATGTGTGGGAAGCCCAGTCTGGTTCCAGGAGAATCCGGCAGCCAGCAGCCTTGGAACCCGGCTTCCATTCATGAAACTACCTGGCAAAACCTTCCTGACAAGTGTAGTGGCCCCATCCCACGTTTTGTCCTCGGAGAGGACACAGGTCTAAGCAATGTCTTCCTTTTAGGTCTTTTGGGAAACGCATCACAATGTTGACCCGAGAGTTGGGGGATTCATGGTACACACTTTACTGTCAGAAAGACGTGAGCTGGGGTCCTGCCTAGATGTGTGAACTTGAGTCAGTTTCCTCAAATATACAATGGAGATAGCACTGGCCTTGTGAAGTTCTGTAAAATGATAAAATCCGAAAGCACTTAGAGCAGCTCCTGGTCTGTCTATGTACTTAGGAAGTAATAGATTCTATATGAGCTATGTGTCTAGAAATGTCTGGAAAAACAAGGCCTGGGAAGCTCTCCAGAGCAGAATCTGCAATGCTTTGCTTCAAAAAGGAGCTTTTTTTTGATGCCCGTCAGAGTCTCTGTTGTGGGTCGCCTCACGGCAGTGTCACCCGTCCCGTGTCTTTGTATAGCATTCTGTCTCTCCTCCTCATTTTAAACTCCAACCACAGCCAGCTGGCTTAAAGGCCCATACTTTCCCTTTCTCCTTCCCTCAGCCATTGGAAGAAATCTACTCCGCAGGGGATTCTCTGATGATTCGGTTCCACACAGACGACACCATCAACAAGAAAGGCTTTCAGGCCCGGTACACTAGCACCAAGTTCCAGGACGCCCTGCACATGAAGAAATAGTGCCGATGCTCTTGAAAGACAGGAACTGAGAAGGTTTTTATAAAAATAGCACCTTGTGACTCTGCCCTAAAACAGTGTACAGCATTTTTCTCAAACAAAAACCCAAAATCTAGTCTTGGAGGTATGTATTTGCTGACGTGTGGAAAACCAGTTGGAGAGAAGATGTTCCTTTTATTCTAGCTGCAACATTGTCAGTCGCGGACTGTTAAGGAAGATTAAGGTTTGAAGTTGCTGATCATTCAAGTTATGCCAGTTACTACCCGTTCCCTGAGTCCCTTGCTCCTGTGGGGCAAAAGGCCAGACTTTGGGTTGATTATTCCTCTGTTTCTGAATGTGCTTCCTTAGGTGCCAGCAACGTGACCACGTCCTGGAGACTCGGGCTGTCTTGCATCTATATGGGACAGTGAGGATAAAAGCTTGGCCATGGCTGATTTGTTACCCACAGCTTTGGCTGGAGACTTTTGCTTTCTCTCTGCCAGGGACATGTCATCCAGGAAACCTGAGAATATGGACATCAGGACTAAAATAAGGAATCACAGTGAGCAACGCACTGAGGGAGCCTGAGTATGAGAACCATGCCACGAAGCTAGGAGACCTCCACCTTTTCTCCGTGTCACCGGCTCTCCCTTCCCCCTATGTGCTGTCCCTTCCCTAATTGCATCAGGAGGCGAGGGTGTCTGCTGTGAATCCCAGCAGAACATTTGCTGGTGAGGGTCCCCAGTGCGCAGAGAAGAAAGTCTTCTGGGTCCTCCTGATACTCCTTCACTCGGTGGCTTTGAGAAGACTCCGCCTGTGCTCGGGATTCCAAGCGCTTGGAAGAACTCTTCTTCCTTCAGCCGTGGTGGCACTTGCTGTGGTTGACCTTGACTCCTTGACAACCAAGTCAAATTGCATTTGCAAAGCGTGCAAAGACCTCTTGTGAGGGACCAAATCAGGTCCCTCATGGGGTGAACACTGTTGAAAATGTTAATTATAAGTTATGTAAGAATCAACTCCTTGTGAAACAAGTCTACCTGTGACTAACTTCCTGTAACCAATCAGGTTAAAGAGTGCAATGGTGACTTTGCTCAGACTAACTAGTATACAGTCACCAGCTTGCAATCAGAATTCACCGCTTGGCACTTGTTCTAGGAAAGTGTAGAGGATGTTGTTTACATAATTTTAGAACCTCCAGGTAAATGTTAAACAGTAAGCTAGTTTTGAATGGCATTTCATTAAGGCATCTATGGGCATTATGAGCTAAAAGCTGTGGTATGTAGCTTTAAAAGAGTCTTTATGTTGGAATAATTTTAAATAATGTTTACATAACTGTAAGTCCTGTTTGGTTGGTATTGAACACAGGACAGAGCACGAGAGTGTTTTCAGTGACAGCCTAGATAGCTCCCAAGCACCAGAATTCCTTTGGGATGAATCAGCAATATTTTAAAATATTTGCAAATGTTAAAAGTTATATTTTTTAAAGATCAGAATATGCCCCCAGAGGACTATGTCTAATTAAAATGATTGTTGGGAGAAAAAAAGAAAGAAAGAAAGAGAAAGAAAAGGAAGAAAGAAGAATACAAAGAAAGGGAGAAGAAATGATGGAAATATTTTTTCCTTAAAACAGAAAAAAAATCAAAGTATTATTGATAATAATATATGTCTGTATATATGTATGTATGTAAAGGATCAGCTGTCAGAGCCTTAATCAATGCAGCGTGATAAATGCCAACCCACTGAGCATAGCTTTACAGAGCAGGTTGTCCCGGACCTGCTCTGCGTTTTATGCGTTTCCTCTCACCAAACTCTCTCTTGGCCTCTCTGGGCCTTCTGTGGAGATTCAGCCTACGTTTTCACATCACGATATATCACAGACCCTGCCCCAGGAGATCTCTGATTCAGCAAACAGAGCAGCTTGTCTGGTGGTTCAGGTCTCGCCTGCCTGTTGGGGTAAATTCCATCTCTTAGATTTTTGTATTTTCTGCAGTTTTCTTTTATCACATCTTATCACTCCGAGTTGAAACTGAAATCAGGATACAGGTGGTTATTAGGGGTCTTTCTCCAAAGACATGAAAATCCTGTAGTTTCAACTTGTAGAAATCTAAATAAGACTAATGGATTTCCTGGAGTAGCTGGAGGGAGTCAGAAACAGTCAGCTTTGCCTCATTATATGCCACGCACTTGAAACAATGGTACTTATTTTTATCTCTTCAGTATGAGTATTTTCAAAAACACATTTTGACAGTTATCAACCTTTGGCCAATTTGAAACAATGGGACTCTTATGAAAACCTTTATTTACGCCTTCTGGGAGTGACGTATTCCCAGGAAAGACAAGCTCCGATTCAGCTGGGGCTGGCCTGACCACTCCCCTGGAGGCTGACATGCAAAGCGGTTCATGCACAAAGCAGGTTCTGCAAGAGACCACACGACTGCTTCGTGAGAGAAAAGCCCATTCTGCAGAAAGACCCAGGCCCCCTGCCTTGGCTCTTCTGGATGCTCAGTGACCTTCCTACACATCCCTAGATCCAGATGAAGGAGCCAGGGGACATTGTTCCAGCCTGCTTTGTCCTTTAATTGGGCGCAGGCTTTGGGGATGTCACAGAGCTCCAAGATCACGTTCAGTTCAAAGAATTATCTTGACAACTCGAGGAAATACTTGGAGTTGGGCCTTCAGCCTTGTCCAATTCTAGTGTAATCTGGTCTAACAGAAGCTAGAACCTGGATCTCAGGGTAGGGTAAGGGTCTGGAATTAACTTCAGGCTGTGGAATTTCTCCAAACAGAGAAAATGAGGCTATGTGTTGATTCACTGTAACTTTATTTTCTTCTAAAGGTCAGTTTCATATTACTCATGAAATGCTCAGCCTGTTTAAATCATTTGCAAAATCTTGTTAACCGGCAAATTCACGCTGGGATTTACCATTGATCTGGTCCCTTTGATAAGTCTCAGATAATTCATGGTATTTTCGTTCAGTTTGTGAACATATCTTCCTTTGGCTCCAGCAGATGGTTTTTAAGTTTCCTTTGTAGACTGAACTTCTGGAAAATAATCCCAAATGCCTAAAAGATTTCTTTTTTTAAGGAAAAAAAACTGTTTAGAGTGTTATCTATAAATATATTGTATTTTTTATTTTGTATAATTTTCCATTTTATGATGTTTTGTCAGTTTCAAAGAGAGTGGAGAGGAGTTAACATAGGTCTCTGTCTAGAAAGAACCATTTCATTATTAAAGAATGTGGGCTCATGGATGTGTCCTGGGTTTGTATTACCAGTTCAGATAAAACAGGTCCTCTTGGTGATGATCTTCTCCAATACTGCAAGAACTTGGGGGAGATAGAAAAAGGGAGACCATCTCTGTGGCCATCTACTCCAGTGAGGATCCGGTGCGTGGCTCCAGAACAGAGCTCTTAGACCCAGAAAGCCATGAGCAAAGCTAAGGGTTGCTTCAAAGCTGCCCCTTTTGTGCACCCGAACAGGCTGGAAATCAAACAAAGTGTCGTGGAGATGGTTGCTCCTGTGGCAGAGCTAGATGTGGTAGACACCTACCTGTCTGTCCTGCTCTCCACTCATTGCACCTGGTTTTGTGCCTGAGGACCACATCCAACATCTGAAACCGAAGATCACAGCCCTACAGCCTTTATAAGGTGGCTTGCACTCTCTTTCTCTCTCTCTCTCTATTCTCTCTCTCTCTCTCTCTCTCTCTCTCTCTCTCTCTCTCTCTCTCTCTCTCTCCCCCCCCCCTCTCTCTGGAAGCCACTCCTTTAGGCCTAGGGATGGTAGTGACATTCTGCTGGCCTAACCCTGGGGTACTTTATTATATACTATTTACTTATAAATTATCCTTTTAATAAACCCTCCTGAAGTACAGCAAATTGACTACATCACTCATTTCCTGTGGGGACCCGGATGATACAGCGTCATTTCTAACACAGGATAGAGATCCATCTCATTAAGGACAGTCTCTTTAGCTTTACCAGATGAAGAGGCTTTGGGGTATGTTTGGAGTTTCATGGGTTCTTTCAGGGAGGATGATAGAGGACGATGTTTTTAAAAACAGTCTTAATGCAGAAGTATATATCGCATGTAATGGTTTTGTGCTATAGAGCATCAAGGTTTATTACTTTCTGCCTTTTGCAGTCACTGGCACTAAAAGATGAGCCCCGATGGTCCAAAGTTATGACTGCTCGATGTGTCAGTCAGGATAGGATAGCTTATGCTGCAATACAAACAACTTCCTAATGTCAGTGACTATACATAAAAAGGCTTATTTCTTGTTCATATTACATGTTCATCTCTAGTATCTGGAAGCTCTTCCATGTCATCCTCAGTCAGGACAGCGCCGGGCTGATGGAGCAGTCACCATCTGGAGCATCGTTGATTCCTATGTCAAAGGAAAAGAGTATGTGACAAATCACACACTGGCTCTTACAGTGTCTGTGAGTGACATATTGCTTCTACTCACATGTCATTGGCCAAGGCAACTCATATGGCTACTCTTAACTTCTGGTGAACAATGAAGCAAACTAGAAATACCTGGTGAACCCCACTAATGACTCTCCTATGTGACATTCATATAGAAAAATGACCAGAATCCTTTTTTTTTTTTTAACATTTTACTTCATCACTCCTTTTTCACTGACATTTTAGATAAAGGCTTTTAAAAACCAGAATAAGGCCACCGTTTAGAATGGACCAGGTTTTTAAACCGACCAACTGTTGCCTGGCAGGCCATCCGTGTGGTTGGGCTTGTATAAATTTGAATGGTGGCAAATTCCCTAACCTCTCACCCACTAAGGGCTTTCCTTCTGCAGTTCCTAAGGAGCTACTTCTCGGTCTGATACCTGCGGAGGAGGCGAGCCCCCTCGCTTCGCCCATTCCCTCTTCTTCGGTTGATGCCATCAAGTTCCTTTTGCAGAACCACCTCTTATGTTGGAGACCGTCATTGGGCGGACCATCAGTCAGGTGGCAGGTAATCCCTGGGCACATGACCCAAGCCGGATCGATCAGATCCTTTTTCTGGAATTGGAGTCTTGAGAAAGGGGCAAAAGGGCCGAGCTATTGCGGAGCTCGCTTTCCCTGGGAGGACCTCTCGAGAGGACTGTCTCGGCATTCCTGCTGCTAAAGTCTCAAGAATGACCTAGCTCCGCCTTCCCAGAGCCTGGTTCCCTGACCCTCTATCCCTTCTGTGGGATCCCGTACCCTTAACCAATAAATTCCACTTCTGAAATTAATCAGATGCTTGTGACTGGAGAACCATGACTGACCCAGACACTTAGGCCAAGGCAACACTGACTAGAGATCATAGCAGTTCTCTAAAGGAATAACGTGTACGTTGGAGGGAAAATTGGTGACCAGTGGATGCATAGCCAATAAAAAGCATCAAAAAGGATCTTACTTGCCTTGCCTATCTGCAGACAGCCTAGCCGAGGGGAACTGGGGCCATGAACTGGAGTCCCTTGTTTCAGTTACCTGGTCCAGGTATGATTCTATGCCCATCAAGCAAAGTTAGAAATGTAATTTGTACTAGCTGTTTTAAATAATCCAGTCATTGCCTTAATAGCTTGGGACTGAGGCTGGTAGGACTCACTTCATTTGCCTAAGACCACACAGCTTCCTGAAGGGCAGCTAAGGCTTTAAACACAGGTCTCTCTGAATGATGTCCCGTGACATACAGGCACCAATAGATTCAGTTTAGGCATCACCGAAGAGTCCTAGGAACTGGAAGCCCCATGAGGCAGAGACCACGTTGCTCTTGTTTGGGACAGTCTCTCAGAGCCTAGATCCTATGCTCCCAATTCATTTTTCTGGTATTATCCTACTAAACAAATGGTGTCTCCATCCCCCATTAGTCAAGCCCCCAACCCAGGAGTTTGCTTTATCTGCTCTTTCCCTCACCTCTTCCCCTCTCCCCTGTCCCACATTTTTTTTCATCATCAACTTTCACTGCCTCTGCCTCCACAGTAAGTCACAAACCCATTCCCACTGCTCTCATTCCCACTGCCCCATCCAGGGCAGCCACCACCATCTCTCACTTGGCCTCTGCTAACCAGTCTCCCGGTCAACACTCTTATCCCCTGTAATCCAGGTTCCAAAGAGAAGTGAAGTGAACTTGGTCAACAATCAATTCGGTTAGCCTCCCCCTCCCACTTAAAACCCTTTAAAGACTTCCCACTGCTTACAATAGAAATCTTACTGTGCCCTGCCTTGCTCACATTATAGGTCCCTAACTTACTCTGTCCTTACCGCCTTCTGGGGTCTCTCCCTAGATTTCCCTGCTCCAGGTACAAGGGCACCCACCATGCCTGCTTCAGCCCCCAGGCTTTGAGTTTGCTGTTCCCTCTGCCTGCAACTCTCTTCTCATCTTTTGCTCACAGCTTAAATGTCATATCTCTGGACAGCTAGAGCGACTGACTCCAGGTCGCCGTGCTCACTCTTCCCTTCCCCCATTTGCTCCTCCACAGTGGGGTTTCACCTGCTCTGATTGTTGTCTGCCTGCTCTTTCTGGTACATTCCCCATGAGTTGGGGCTTCAGTTGTCTTCATCACCAGGGTTGAGAGCGGTGCCCAGAGTAATACTCAGCAGATAGAAGGTGTCAAGAAGCCTTGTTGAATAAGTGAAGGGATGTACTAATTTAAATGATTGAATTCATTGGTCTAATTCTGTTGTTTTGTTGGCATATGACTCCAACTTCTTCACTGTTTTAAAGAAGCAAACTCTTAACAGAAATCTCATAAGGTGTAAAAGGCAGTCCATATCTCCTAGCTTCTTCCAGCCTCCTCTGACCTCCTCCAGCTCTAGGAGAGTCCACGCACATAGCGTGAGAACAGAAAAGGGGCAAGGCCACACTCGGCACCAGGCAGCTCATCCACCAGCGAGTGTGTTCACTGTGGCAGCTACAGCCCTGCCTCAAACGCAGATCAGATTCCAACAGCCATCTCCCAGGCGTCCTCTAAGTGATGCTGGTAACGTGTGACTCTGTCATTGCTGGGACCGTAGTCAACACTGAGACTTGGCAGCTGAGGATGGAGCAGCCAACCTCAGCCTGTTTAACCCATTGTTTCTAAAGAGCTTCCAGCTGCAGGAGCCTCTGCACTCTTGGGCCAGCTGTGGTTTCTTTGCTGAGTTGCAGGAGCAACCAAAAAAGGGGCCTGAAAAGTAAGGAGGACAGGAAATACAGGCAAAGAGGGTGGATGACCCGGGCCATACACGGTGGCCATGGAGCAGGAGACCATCTTCCCCGAGGGATGGGCCGAGGACTTGGCTACTCCCCTGACCATAAATGGCTTGGCCAGGGCTCTCTTGGAGCCACCTCTTGCCCTGTCGCCCTTGCTCTCCCAGCTGGATGTTTCTACAAATGTGAGAGACAAGCCAATATCTCCAGCGAGAAAGGAGCTTTGCCAGTGGCAGTGTTTGGAGAAGGCTCTTTGGAGGCTGTCGGAATGGTAAGTGAGAGCAGAGCTAGCATCTCTTCTCAGCCTAACCTTCGTCCTCTCTATAAAAACAACTCCCAAGCTTTTAAAGCTCACATCTCCAAATTCTAATATAACTGTATCCTTGGTGCAGTGAATTCAAGGGACTTGATTTTAAATCATGTACCTATATGAAAAATACTAATAATTAAAAAAATTCTTGTTAAATATTTGCTTATCTAATCTTTTATTTTAATAGTAAGGTTTGGTTTCTAACACCCTCACACAGTAGATGCTTCAGCTACATTCATTTCCCACTTGACGAAGTTGGTCCGGTCACTGCCTTTATTCTTACTGTTCATTCTTCCCTCTGCTACCTGTTTAGCAACATAGATATTCATAAGTTGCATCAGAAACTTTGCACCTTTTTTTGAATTGACTTGTGATAGAAATTTGGTTGCGATTCAATCGAAGGAAGTTTGCTAAGTTAGAAGGGAAAACAGAAGAGACTTCTGTGATTCCTTGATGAAAGAGGTTATTTAAAGGAGTGGATTTCAGGCTTTGGAGTTAGGAAGATCTACGATCTAACCAGCTTCCACCACTTAGCAGCTGGTGACCTTCAGGAGCCTGTCTGGGCCGGTCCCCTTGCCCAGGGTGTAGGGAGAGAGCACTCCCCTCATGGGGAGGTTATGAGTGCAGCGTCTGACACACAGCACACCCTCATGAGCAGCGGGTAATTGTCCCATCTCTCCCTCCTTTCCCTCACAAAGAGCCAACTCATAACAAGTGACACTCAGCCACTGAGATCCTAAAGTGCCATCGGAACCATTGTTTCGATATTACTATGCTTAGACTAACAATGCTATATTTTAGCAACGTGTATTGTACCAAATTCCAGTACTTTGAATATTGTCGATCCACGCATGTGGTTCCATCCAGCAAGAATTTCCAAGAGGCTTCCCTGAGCATTGTTCTGTGCTGGTCAGGTCTTGAAGAATATGACATTGTGCGAACCCTCACGCAGCGAGAGTGTTTTACAGTTTGGACAGAGCTGCTACAGATGTTGTTTTCTTTGGGCTCATCCAGTGAGATGGGCAGGGCAAGTTAATCAATCCGGATTTTGAGGATGGAAAACCTGAACCTGGGAGAATAGATTCGTTGGCAGGAAATAGAGATCGGAGAGCTTGTGCCATGTTTGCAAGGCCACGCAGCTACTCAGTGGCTGAGTCTGGATTCGAATCCAGATGAGATGACTCCAAACCCAGGGTTGCCTCACCCCACACAGCTGCTTCTCTAAAGAACACAGCGACAGATTCTTCTCCACCTAAATTTATGTGATGTTTTACTCTCCATGAGAGCATTGTAATGTGTTTCTAAAAATATAAATGTATTTCTCAAGTTGGCCAAAATCGTCGTCATCCAAATATTGATAAACAGCACGTGCAATGGCTTGCTTGTTGCTGTCCGTCCCTTGTGCTGTTCCTCCAAAGGCAGCTTTGTCTTGGGCCTGCTGACATCAGTACCCAGTACTTGCTGATGAGATAAAGCTCTGGGCAGCTGTATTCAATGCTGTGCCCAGCAAGTGTGGGCTTGGTTGGTGTTAGCATGAAGGGCAGTGCTTGGGTCCCTTGAGCAGGAAGAACCTGACCTATGGTGGCCCACTTGCTCTAATGTTGTCCTAGAAAGTGTCTGTCTTGGTCTTGATAAAAAACAACAGCAGAAAGACTGGCATCGATGAACCCTAATTGCAATGACAGAAGGTGGGGCTGGGGAGCGGGAAGGAGCCAGTAGAGGCCCTGGGTAGGGACTGACCCTGATATGCGGGCACTGGGGCAGGCTAACAATTTGGTGCCCCATTGAGCCCACACTCTTTAAATATTGACTCCATATTTGGGGGAGTGGTGAGGCTGGGTGCTGAGCGAGGAGAGGACGGAGAAGGGCTAGCTTCTCCTCTGTGGTCCTGACCAGCTCAGCTCCAGCTCAGAACCTCTGCCTTGGACTCAGCAAAAACATAGGCCTTGTCTTTCTCAGATTCTCCCTCCTGGGAAGGGGGTTTAAGAAACAGATGTTCTTGTTGGAGCATGCCCCTTGGGGAATCTTTCTGTCCCAAGCAGGAAGTACCAAGTACATCTAAATTCACACAGTTTCCTCCCTGATAGTTCCTGATTGGGGCAGGGTTGGGGGGAACGAAAAACAAAAAACATTTGTTAGCACTTTGCTGAATTTCTTTTAATGTTTCTGCTACCCTTGTGGATCGGGATCCAGCAGGCAATAGGACTGCTGGCTAGCCCTTAGTCTGGGCCTTGTCCAGGGCCTGGGAGAGGAGAGGGGGCAAGATTGACTCAATGCTGAGGGGGGAACCAATGACCTGAGGCTCCTCTGTTCCTCTACCCTCTTTGGGGGCCAAGTTTGTAAGCGGACACTGGGGCTGACTGAGCCTGTGAGATGAGTAAGTTCTCTTGGAATCTGTCAGGATCAGTGACATTAATGGAAGGATCAGTAGCCTAGCTGACTATTCTCAGAAGCGTTCATGTTTTCTTCTCTTTCGTAGAGTTTTTCACTGAATTTCACACTGCCGGCCAACACGGTAAGTACAGCAGTCCTCACTCACCAGGTAAGTCAGAAGACATCAATGCAGACCTTATCCTGAGCCTCCCAAACGCCGTCATGTTAACCTTATGTAGAGTGATAAGGTACACAGTTCTTCGAAGGCACTTATGAAGAGTCGGGAGACACTGAGAGAAATGTTTTCAATTATTAAAACTACAAATATACACGTTGAAAAGGAAAACAATAAAAAAGAAAAAAAAAAAGACCCACCCAAATTCCCATCAGCAGAAAACATCACTCTTTTCAGTCCTGAGTAGATTTTGACAGTGGTTGTCTTTGCACCATTGTGTCTGACTCTACATATAATTTTACATGTAGCGTTTTCCATCAGCTGTTATAACCATAACTGAAGATGGCCAAATGATATTTCTTCAAGTGAATTATTTTCCTAATTGCTTAATCACAGTTAGGAATAATTTTGTGATAAACACAGGTATAGACAAATCTTTATCTACCCTTAAGATGATTTCCTCAGTACACAGTCTAGAAAGGGAATTTTTTGGGTCAACAAGAATGAACGTTTTTGGGCTCTTGATTATGATATTTGGCTGCAAGTCAAATAAAGATTTCAGTTGATGGTGGCATACAGTTTCAATCCAGAACTGATCTTCCATCATTAGTTCTCATGCTGTGGAAAGAGGAAGCAGCCAGGGCTGTTTTTTGACCAGTAGTGCTACTATAATTGAGCTGGGCATTGTCCTGGCCCAGTTTTTGTGGGGTTGGCTGTGCCAAATGTGTCTGATAATTTATATGGTTATTTAAAGAGAATAAGCCGAGTCTATCTGGTAAGAGGAAACATAGCCAGGGCTCATATTTACTGAAACATGGGGGCATGGTTCTGGAGAGCCGCAGGGAAGTAGAACCTTATGACTCACTGCCAGCCTTCTGATGCCCACTGCTAGCTGCTGTGGGCATCTGTCCCCCTGAATCCTTTGGCCCTCACTCCACCCACCTGGTGGGGCCCTTCCTTCTGAACCTCCCTGGTTTACTCTGCTTCCTGCTTTAGGTCTGCCTGTTGTCTGCAGACAAATTCCCCTATCTTTAACTGTTAAAATCTTTTAATACGGTCACTGCTGGAACCTTCCCCCTGGCTGCTCAAACTTAGCAAGCCCCTGGGTTGTGCCTTATCCTGCCTTGTACCCTATGAAGGGAACTCATAAGTAAGAAGCCATTGCTTGGGGCAGCAGAGGTGAGTGGGGTGACAGAAAGGTTCTTATGATGCTAGTTGTCACCTTTTGCCATACCTCCTTTGTTAGCAGCCCATTCCTCTGGAACTGTTCCTTCCTCCCTTTGAACCTGTGTAGGTTAATCAACCATCCTGGTCTGCCTGGGCCTGTCTGGTTTTAGCACTAAACGTGCTACAACCTAGGCAAACTCTGGAAAACGAGGACAGTCGGTCACCCTACCTAGCAGTTAGGTTTCCACTACATAAACCTTCCCTTTTGGAGCAGCCGAATGCCAGTGCACTGGGAGGTGAGCACGAGAAATGTCTATTAGCTCATCAGAGCCTCTGCAGGGAGTTGGAAACAGGACCAGATAAGCAAGTCAGTCCCTGCCGGGCCATATGGAACTGTCATGTACAAAACTTGGGTTAAGCTGCTGCATTTGGTCATGGAAAACAGTGTGGCACAATGGATAAGACCTTGGACTCTAGAGCCAGACTACTTGGCATCTGCCACTCAGGGCTGTGTGACTTCACACGAGTTACTTCACTGCTCTGTGCCTCTTCTCATCTGTAAAATGGGATTATAAATCCTGCTTCATCAGCTATTGTGAAGAATAAATGAGCCAATACAGGAAAATTACTTCAATAGCCTGGCACATAGTAAGTACTCCATAATCATTAGCTGGTACAATTGGCAGGTGTTCATGAGGGCAGGAAAATTCATCTCGAGAGAGGAAGAAGAAAGCAAATATACAGAGCAGAGCACAACTGAAAGGCCGCGAGATGGAGAGATCCCAGAAGGGATGGCTTTGGTCCTGGCAAGTTCCTAGTCCCTCGCTCCGGTCCCTGGAGAAACCAGATTCCCACCACTCTGAGGCTCCATGAAGCATCCTGAATCCTTAGAGTTAATTCTTTTTTGGGGGATCAGATCCAGCCCCCATAAATTTGTGTAACCTGAGGATAGAACATCTTACCTGAAAAGATATTCAACTCTTACCACAACCCAGAGAAACTGAACGCTTTAGGCCAATGCAGCATTAAGGTAATAAATATAGTAGGGTTGGGGATTAGGTTGTGTTTAGATAAAACTGTAACCATTTAAGTACCAACTGTTAATGCTTCCTTTATAGCATTTCTCCTTTGGTGGGAGCTCTCTGGGAAAGAGACAGGCTTGGGACACTCAAGTTCAAGTTAGATTTACAGTTATCTGAGGAACCTTGGACAAAAGCCCATAAATTCTCTGAGATCTAGTTCCTTTTTTTTTTTTCTTTTTGTAAAATAATTGTCAAAAGCTTAAGTCTCAGGGATTCAAATGTACTCACTGAGGTTGATGATAATATTAAATTAATAATAGGTCTGCACGGAGCTTTGCCAAATTTAAAGGGATGACAAAAGCTTATACTCTGGTGCTCATAGCAGCTCTGGGGATAGGTTCTAACAACCTTATTTTATGGATGAAGAAATGAGGCCCCTTAACCCATGAGTGGGGACATCGCTGTTCCACTTCAGGCAGTGAGCCCAGGACCTACACTCAACCCCACACTGCACCACTTACCATAGTTTACATGGGCTAGTTGAAAATGTATCATAAATCACCAGTCTGAGATTTACTGATCGAGATAAGATTGTCACTTGAAATAGCTCAGAAATGGTGTGATCCGGTGACCCTTCTTAAGTGGAGATGTGAGACAGAAACATGCAGTGTATCCTTTCAGTGCGGAATCACCCCAGGAACATGCATGGTTCACAACTGCAGATCCCCCCAAAGCCATTTGCTTCATTGCATGTTTGAAAACAATACAGAGTAATTAAAGAGCTTCGCTTCTGCTTGTCTTTATATTTTTTCCCTCTAGCAATTGGGACAGGTAGGCCCAAAGAGTATTGGGAAGCATGTGGGTACTAGGGACAGGAGAAAGCAATTCGAGTTGTAAAAAGGTGTTTTGGCAAGTCCATGGTGGGGGGGGGGAACAAAGACCTCGACTGAATTTCTGAATTCTCTCTCCTCATAACCAAATTTCATTCCTTACTGAGGAAGCGTTCAAGTGAGGTTCCATTTGGCAACTGTTGTCATTTATTATTTTTAATAGAATATTTAGCAAAGGGGGTGAACTTTAGGCATAGAGCTTCACCTTTGATGGGCCGTCTTATATAATATGCATTATGTAGATTTTTTTTTTTTTCCTTAAGATGTATGTTCTTTTTCCACACAGACTTCCTCTCCAGTAGTTACAGGTGGGAAAGAAGCAGTAAGTATGCTACTTAAATTTTGGAGCCTTGGTTTGCTCATTTATAAAAGGAGACTAATAATGCTCTACCCATCTCATGCATTTGTTGTTTTGAGGATTAGATACAGTTTGATGTGTGAACTGTCACCAAACACAGAATCTGGCTCAACTATAATTCTTATGACCACCTCAGCTCAAAAGTGGGAAGAGTATACAAAATCACGGATGGTTTTCACAAAAGTGTTGAGCAAAAGAAGCTATACATAAAAGAATATGGCAGGTCCTAGAAAAAGTTCGTTTAGTTGAATGTTGTTTTATTTTGACATTGATGAGATGCTATAAGAACTCTTGTTTATGTTAATTAGTCCGTGGTAAAATTGGTTTCATTATACATTATTTCTCCGAAGTTCCAAGAACCTATTGACACCATTAAGAGAGGACTGTCTTAACATACTCGTTGTGTGCATCTAGATGGTGTTGAAAAACAGACAAAACTAATACACGAGAACAGATCTCTGGATCGTGGTTATACGTGGGGCGACTGGAAGGGAGCAGGAGGGGTCTTCTTGGGTGCTGCCAATGTTCTGTTTCCTCACCTGGGTTCTGGTTACATGGATGGATTCGTCATGTGAAAAGTCATCAAGCTGTATATTTATGATCTACATACTTTATGTATGTTATGTAAGAGAATTATACACTTATAGGTAATTTGCAGATTATCTTGAATATTCCAGATGATCTGCAAATCTGAAAAATTATGTGGCTACAAGCATGGCTGTTTCTACTCAGATAAAAGTAATAATGGGAATTTGAAAATTAATTAATGTATTTAGTGTAAATAAATTTTTAAAAATTCACATCAAAATAGTGTGGGATGTAATAAAACGTTTTACTTTTTGCTGAACTGATAGGTAAATATGGTATCCAGTTGTTGTTTAGAATTGTATCTCAGCTTTTCTGAGGATGATGAGACATTTGTATTTCTATTCTTAGGAATGGACCGTTCATATCCTTTGCCCATTTTTCTACTAGATTATCACCTTTTTCCAATTGACTTAAACTATATAAATTAAGTACAATGAAAATGGGTCATTTCTCATGTACACTGCAAACATTTTTCACAGTACTTCGTTACCCTTTTGATTTTGTATATAGGGTCTCTGAGGTTTTCGTTTTGTTTTATTTTTAATGGATCAAACTTTTCCTTGTTTCTCGTGGAAGCTGACTGTGCTTTTCTCTCGGTGCCAGGACTGCGGGCCCTCTCTTGGATTAGCTGCAGGTATCCCGTGCCTCGTGGCCACAGCACTGCTGGTGGCTTTACTATGGACTCTGATTCACCGAAGAAGAGGCAGCACTGAGTCCACTGAGGTGATTAGCAGCTTCTTTGGGTCTGGACGTGCTGGCAGGAATATGTCAGTGAACTGGATTTTGGGCAAAGAGTGTCAGGATTTGTGCCTGTTTTCTGAGGATAAAATGGTGGAGATCCCTATGCCTCGATTTCTATCTCAGATTCATGACATTATGCTCCAGGCGGAGCTGATTCGTCATGTACAGCCTCAGCTCACTTGGAATCCATGATAACAAGGATGACGTTTGGGGTGGCAAAAAGTAGCAGTTAGGAGGGACGTTGCCACAGCAGCAAACGCATGTCTATGCAGTGGGCGTGTTTTCTAAAGTCAAAAAACAAAAGTGCACAAGCCTCATAAAGAGGATGGAAATAATCTTAGGAAATATAGGAGCCGAAAGGTGCTAAGGTGTGAATGGCAGGAATTCGGACAGAGTATGTGGCTTTGTTTGTCTTTGCTCTTTTCCCACAGCTGAACACACATCAGTCACAAGGGACTCTACCAACATCCACACCTTTCCAAATGCCAGATTGTTCTGGGGACCAGGCTCAGAATTCAGCCAGGCCAATATCCAGCGAGGTTCTATGGTTGTGATACAACCGTGTTGTGTGGACTCTGGGTTCTAATTCCATCCTCTATTTATGAACATTCTTGGTGTTCTCACACTGGTGAACACTCATGGGGAGAGAGAAACCAAGGCTCTAACCCTGGCTCTGACACTCTACGATTTCTGTGATCCTGGACCAGTGACTTAACTTGTTCTGTGCCTTGATTAGTTCAACTTAATAGGAGTCATAAAACCTGCTCTCTGTATTTTAAGAGGTAAAGGATGAAATGAGATCATGGATGTAAAAATGTGTTGATAAGCATAAACTTTGAACACATTAAGAAGTATTGTGGTTGCTGATGGTGTTATTTTAAAATCATCTAGGAAGATACCAGTCACCAAAACCAATTAAATCATTATTACCAGATAATAGAGATGTGGCACTGGTCTTTAAAAACACACAATATTCTATTATGAATAATTTAAAACAAATATTAAAGTAGAGAGAATAGCATAATGAACCTAATTATCAACTCATGGCTAATTGTATTTCATCTTTACTCCCACTCACTTCTCCACACTGTCAATCCTGGATTATTTTTGAAGTAATTCACAATAGTATTTCTTGTTTATGTTTTGGGAGGGGTAACTTATTTTTGCTTGCTTATTTTGGTTTGTTTTTAAAGTTCTCTGGTGATTGTAATATGCACCCAGGTTTAAGAACCAGTGGTTTTAATCATGGTCATGGGCAAATGCTATGAACCTTCATGTCTTCTATCTATCTATCTAGTATTAATTAATTAATTAATTAATTAATTTTTATCAATTTAGGAAAGCGAGAGGCCATGTGAAATTACAGAAATTGATGACAACCCCAAGATAGCTGAGGTAAGAACTCTTGATTAGACTCACTACATATCCTCATACAGTAAACAAACATTGTAAAACAAGAGTTTTAAAGCCTTTTTCATGTACAGAAGTATAGTGAGAGCATATGTGGAAAAGAGATGGCCAAGTAAAACTCAGGCATGAAAGAGGTTCTCAGTACTTTTATTGGCTGGACAGGAATTTAAAGTTGATTTAATATTAGAAAATCAATTTAATGTAATTTATTTCACTGACAAATGAAAAGAGAAAAATCATGCGACCATCTCAATAACAAAAGAGAGTTAAAAAAGATTAAACGGTCTTTTGTTATGTGAACTCTGAGCAAACTAAAAACATAATAGGAACTTCCTTACATTGAAAAGAGTTAAAAAAAAAAAAAAAGATTACAGCAAACATAATACCTAAAGGTAAAATGTTAATAAGTTCTCTTTACTATCAGGAACAAAATGAAGGTGCTCACTATTACCACTTCTATTCAACATTGTAGTTTAGGCCCTAGTCAATGCAGTAAGATAAGAAAAAGACGTAGAAAGAATAAGACTGAAAAAGAAGAAACAAAACTTTCATTTCCAGATGATATGATTATCACAGATAAGTTATTAGAATTAACAAGAGATTCTAACAAGTTTACTAGACACAAAATCAGTTTATAAAAGTGATTTGTATTTTTAAAAATCGCTAACAGCTAGAAGAAGTAATTTTTAAAAATATAATTTTGTAGTAGCAATAAAAACATATAGAATGCTGAGGAATAAATCTAACAAAGACATATAATCCATTTATGAATAAAAATTAAATTTTAGTAAAAGATAATATATGAGAACTAGATAATGAGTCACATGCCATGTTCCTGGACAGGAAGACTCAATAGCATAAAGATACCAAACCACCACAAAATGATCTACATAATAAATGTAATTCCAGTATAAACCCCAACAGATTCTTTTTTTCATGGAATTTAATAAGGTGCTTCCAAAATCTATATAGGAGAAGGCAAGAAAGAGATTTAAAAAGTAATAATGAACAGATGGTCTAGAAAACACATAGCAAGATGGTAGATTTAAACCTAACCATATAAATGATCCCATCAAATAGAAATGGTACACATACCTCAGTTAAAATGAAAAGATATTCAGATTGGATGTAAAAGCAAGATCCAACTATATATTGCCTACTGAAAGTCCCTTTAAAAATAAAGACACTAACAGATTAAAAGTGAAAGAATAGAAAAACAGATAGCATGCTATCATTAAGCAAAAGAATGTTGAATGACCTGAAAACCCACCCAAGGCAGCAAGCTCAGGCAATCGTAGACCTCTCCAGGGTCTATAGGGTCACTGGTCACTGTCCTTTCTCACCACTGTCTTGAAAACTATTATTTTAGATGTCGTGTCTGAGTTTTGGTTGTTTTAGATGGGAGGGTGAATCTGGTTGCTGTTACTCCAACTTGGCCAGAAGCAGAAGTCTTTGCTGTACTTTTTTAAAAACTTGTTTGTTTCCTCAAGAATCCTAGGAGGGCACCCACTCATGAGAAGAATATGATGCCAGCAGAAGATGTTCACATATACGTGAAGACTGTAGAAGGAAGTGAGGGGCCCATGCGTGATACTTACCGTCCCACTGTAGAAACGGAGAGAAGGAGGGGACTGTGGTGGCTTGTGCCCAGACTGAGCCTGGAATGATGCGGCTCAGTCAAGGAACAGCTCTGGAGCTGGAACAGAGCTGGAAAACCAGAGGTTTGTGCTTGGAGTGGGGGGAGAGGCAAAGCTGCTTCTTGACCAATCCAAATTTCATTGACAGATCTGGAAAACTACTGGGTTGATTTGTCTCTTTAAGGGACAGATCTGATAAGGTTCATTCCAACTCTCGCATCTTGTGGTTTAATAAGCAGTGAAGGCCAAGCGAAGTCACTGTGCATCCAGAAAATGTCCCTGACCACAGCGAGAATTTGCTTCGCTCTGTGATTTTGGGAAAGGGGCTTTATTTCTGAGTGTCTTGCCTTTTCATCTTTTTTCACATCCCATTTCTCAGAAAGCCACCAGACCCGGCTTCCATGGAAGGGTTGGCCACGGTCAGCATGGTGCAAGTTGGGATATAAATGAAACTTAAGGGGGCGTAAGAAGGGAAGCAGTTCCTTATTTGTCATCTCAGGGTGGAAAACATGCAGAGCCACATGGGTGCTGACCGCAGGCTGGCACGCGGCTGGGTCATTCGTCACTCTCACTTGTGTCTGTGATCAGACAGGATTTAAGGAAGGCAGTTCTGCAATGGTGTGTGTGTAAGTGTGTGTGTTAAGGGTGAAGAGTGTGGAGGGAAGGCAGAGGCTTATTTCAAGTGATTATTAGAAATGAGGGCTATATCCATTTTGTGGGGGCGGGGAGAAAGGCCCAAGTCCTTGGACTATCCTGGGGGAAAATTCATTGTCTGAAAGAGAGATCCAAAGGACTCTGGACACATGAACACTGGACCAAAGGGATGGGCCAGGTGGCAGTGTGCCTGCCATCTGAGGGAAGCCTGTGGGCGGTGTCAGCCTGCTCAGGCCAGGCCTTCATCATCGCTTCTGCAAGGAGGCTTCCAGGGGTCCTAGTTCCCCCTCACAGGGCCGTTATTTATGAGGAGGTCTGGTCTCCTGATGGGACAACTTGGTCCAGGGCATTTCAGAGGCCATCCACCAGCTCCATGCACCACCGTGATATGCAGTGGGCCTCTGAGGAACACCCCCTCCTTCTCTTTAAATAACCAAGAACAGGTTCTATCAACCCAGTCACTGCCGTACGCTCACCTCTGCTTTCCGAAGTCCTATTTTTGTGCTAAGTCCCCTGGGTCCAGTGACCTTGACAAAGCAGATTTGGCCATTTTTAAGCAAATGTCCCTGGTGATCCAGGGACTTGTACTTCTCTTACATGTTGGGAAACATCTTGAATTTGCTGAGAACATGACTGCGACCTTGGCCTCGATGCTCATAGGTGCCAGCCCTGGGTAGATTGTTGACAACTGGGAGCTTTAGCTCTGTACCTACAAAACGTAGATAACAGTTTTCAACTTCCTATCCCCAGGGAGGTTGTGAGGCAGGATTGAAATATTCATGTGAATAAGACTTGGAGTCTATAAAGTGAGGTGTGATTTGTATTTGAACCATTTATTTTAATTCTACTTATAATCTATCACTTAGAATATTTATTTCAAATTGTTTCTACTAAATTAGCAAGATTCAGTATTTCTGTCATTTTTGTTGCTACAATACACAAGAACTTATTTTGGAATAAAGTGAAAAGTAAAACTGTCCTTCTTATGAACCTACAACACATCTGTGGTTTTTCTTTGCCTATATTAAAGTACATGACATTGGTCCTGGGGTTGGAATCAAGGTTATCCCCGGGATATCCCTGGTGCTGGCACTGTCTCTGCTGGTCTTACAATGGAGCTATTCAGCAGCCAGTAGTGTTCGTGAGGTAAACCCTGAGACTAGGAGTCAGAAGCTACAGTTCCCCAACCCAGGGCTGGAGCTAGCTTAGAGATGACCTTGGGCCCAGTTGCACAATGTGTTTTGGTCTCATTTCTTCATGTATCACCTGATGTTTGGACTGGCTTATTTCCAAGGTTATCTAACCGATTCAAACATACTACTTTTATTTTTCCAAATCCTGCAAAGTCCCGCCTTGCGCCTCTCTGCTCTCCACTCCCGTCAGCACAACTTTCTGGATCCTCTGAGGTCTTCCTTAGCTCTTGGCTTTGCAGGTGGAGAGAGAGACTTATTTCTCTGGTGTTTTGACAATAAACAACAGTTTTGCATAGTTTTTCTTCTGGCATTTATCACTGCAATATTGTAATGAATGACTGACTTTGGAAGCATTGCCTATTCGTACAATCTTTGCACTCCCATCATTCTGGTGAGATGTATTGATTGACGCCTAAGTTAATTTAACAAATGTGTATGGTTTTCCTCATACGTCAGATGATCTCTTATGTCCTATGACAATATTTGGGATTCAATGAAAAAGCTAAAGGCAACTGGGTTTTCTGGAAATGTCTCTCAACCCAAATGGACATGGAGTCTTCTATCTGACCAAGGAAATACTATCAGGAAAGCTTTCATGGAAGTGTTTTCCTTCTATGCTCAAAGACATAAAATAGGCTCGCCTGGATGTAGGTATTACTATGCCTATTTTATAGATGAGAAAACTGAGACTCTACGAAGGTGATTTTATTGGTCCTGAAAATTGTGAAGCAAATCGTTTTGAAGAATGATTTGTTTGCAGGAAACGAAGAGCTAAGAATAATGAATTTAATCAATAATTGAGGAGGGTTTCTGTACTATTATGGGGTCCTTTGATATACACGCTAGAAGGAAGAGTTTGAAATACTTAGAGTAATGTGAATTGATTGATAAAAAGTACATTCGAAACAGATAAAAGTGACCTCCACTATGGCCCTCATCTGTCCCTAGGATGTACGGGTCAGTGAGTACCCAAAGTTCACCCTTAAGTAGCCCTTGGCTTCCACCAGACCAGGACTTTGCCTCTTGGCACCCTCAGCCTGGTGCCTAGAGAGTTTCAGCTGGTGTAGCCAGTGCTGGCTAGGCTCAGGCAGCCGTGGGTTTGGGAGTCCAAGAGCCAGGACACTGGACCTAATCTTCACCACTAGTTCTGGCTGCAGGAGCATAGTACTTACTGGTGGCACTTAACAAGTACAGTACCGACAGTGTTCTTTGATGTCGCTTCTCCCAAGATAATTATTTTCTTGGTCCTTGATCCTTCCCAATCCAGAGGATCTCAAATCGAGCACTTTACAGCATTACCTCACTTAATCATCCAGCAGAAGCAAAGAGAGAACTCATTGTCATCTCGAATTCACAAAAGAGGAAATTGAGGCTTGGAGAAGTTAGGTAAAGTATCCAAGGTCAGTAATTAGGAAATGCCAGCTCGGAGGCATATCCTGTGTCGAATCAGCAAAAGCTCTGGCGTTAACTATGTGATGTTGAGCAGGCCAGTATCTCTCTTTCCGCCTCGGTTTCTCATCTGTAAAACGAGGGGGATAGACTATAAGGTCTCCAAGGCCCTGCTTGATATTCTAGGGCTTCTTTCTTACTTGATCTGCCATGATCTTGTTGCACTTGCGGCCAAAGGTTCTTCTGTTCGCCACCAGAGGGCGCCCTGCTCCCAAAGCAGGAGGCGCTGGGGAAGGCTGAGTTCCACTAACTGGTCACCACCCTAACTGATAAAAATCCAGCCCAGTGCAAACAATAGTGTGGATCCAAATTCTCCCATTCTTTCAATTGCTAGGATCCCTCTTTCTCTGTGAAGTCTTCCTGGCCTTCTCTCCCACGAGGCTCTCTCCGGTTTCTAAGACTGTATTGCCCACCTTATCCTCCAGGTGGCAGCCCTCCTACTTTCGTGCTGACCAGCCATTTATCTCTGACATTACCTTTTAGTTCAGTTTTCTTTCCTCGTTTTCCAGTCCTTTCTTGGAGAGAGGCTGATATAATGAAGGAGAGGTCTGGATTTCGGACATCAAGACCTGACCTCTTGGTTCCGTGATTCCTAACTCGGCAGCTCTGATCTTCTAATGAAACCTGTTTCTCCCCTCGAGAAAAATCTTAAAATCTATTTTTTTTTATTTTGTTACATTTTTGTTTAAGAACATTTTATACTAGTTGAGTAACAAAAAGAAGACTGCACCATCTTGTGTTTTTATTTTTAATGGAAATATACAGCATATCAACTACACTGTGGGCAAAATGGGCTTTGATGAGTGTCCCTGGAAAAGAGCCACCAATTACGACATGATTTCTATGGCAAATGCATTATGAATTCTAAGCAACGGTTGTAGAAATGGCGTATTAGAATGAGCACAGTATTACTGGGTGATGTCTTATTATGTTTCCCAACTGTGTGGCATTTCTGCATTTCACTAAGACTTAAAGAATCCCCAACTGTTTTAAGGCCTCTTTCACTATAACATGAAGCACAGTTTATTTAACCCAGAAAAAAAAAAAAAAAAACAGCAAAAAAAGTTGATAAGTTTTTCTAGGCATTCCTTTCCCATGGGTCAATGTAATCCAATCCCAGATGAGCAAAAATTTCTTCTTCACTTTCTGCTTTGAGAAATACCCTCTGAAAGCATAAGAAGAAATATGTGTATTCAGATATTTTTGTTAAGCATCTCAGCACTGACATATTGAAACTTTTACCTCTAAAACTGTCTTGTCACAACGAATTATTGCCAAAACACGATTCCTTGCTTCTGACTATAAAAAGTCATCTTAACTGACTTCTGTAATTTTTATATTTTCCCATCCCAAAATATGGCACTTAATATGGCAGTTAAAGTAAAATAGTGATAGCTTTACGTATGTAGTGAAAGGCACTTGGTATTTTTCCCGTGGGTTTGTAGATCTTCACCACAGTTCATTAAAACCACCTGAAGAAGTTTTTTTAAAAAAACATGGATGCTTGAGCTATACCCTAGTCTAATGCAGTCAGAATCTCAAAGTTCTTTGCATCAATTTATTTAAAAAGCTCTGGGTCATTCTAATATGCAGCGGTATTAAGTACTGCTGCTGGAGGAGTGGCAATTATAGGACACTTGCCTGTGTTGGGTTCTCCTCCTGGCCTTCCACACCTGCCCTCACCCCCACCAGGCTCCCCCACTAGGATCCCTTTGAGACCAAGCACCACTTCTCTTTCATTCCTTCTTGTCTACAGCACAGTGTTGGGCACACAGGAGATACTTGCCTACGTTGAACTATTTACTCTCTGTCAGTCTGTAAATATTCCTAAACGGGATTATGGGAATCTGCCTCCACGGACATGCTGGACATCTGAGGCATTCCTGCCAGCATCCACAGCCCTTTATGCTTAGAGCTTAGTTTAGTGTCCTTGATCACTGTCAGAACGGTAGACCTTGGTACTTGTGGATTCAACAGTTGAATATTTAACTCTTCATAATTCACAGAGTAATTTATCATTTTGCTGACACATGAATTGAATCATGACTGCAAGCCGAGCACACCAAATGAATGGCTGGTGAGTGACCACTCAGCTACATCTCAGGGCAGCTCTGTTGCTCTCCTCTGTGTGATAGATTCTCATTTATGACCTAGTGTTCACTAAAATGCTACTGTCCACTGCATTTGAGAGGTTCTTGGATAGTATTTGTGATATGGGGGTAGGGAATCTTTTTCTTTGAAGTTACTCAATGCAAACACCAAGGGTATACCAAACTCAATTAATATTCACTGCCGGACTGGTTCTAGGGGCCCTATGAGCTCATCATCTTTGAGACCAATGCCCCTGGGGTGCATTCTGGGCCAGGTAGGGGCTGTGCTCCGGTCAGGATCTTTCCAGGGGCCCTCAGCTGGGGTCTGTGGCAACAGGACACTCAGGGCAAAGGAAGCTAAACCTGGACATGAAGATCAGTTCAGGGAAAGTGCTCAGGGAGCCAGCTTTGGGGATGAGGATCAAAGCGGCCCATCTCAGGGAGACAGCTCTACCTTGGTCTTGTCATATAAAGCGTGGTTATCCAGTATCATCTTCCGCTCGTGTGTGGCATAGCGTCGGATGTCTCTCTCAAACTGCTGGAGAGAGATAATTAAAATAAGTTACTATCAGGTCCAGGATATCTTCTGTGCTATGTGTTTAGAGATAGCTAAACCCCTATAAAGAAATATCTATCTCAGCGTTAAACGTTCCACTAAATGGGATTAAACTCCACTAAACATTCTCAAAGGGATTTTCTCCCCAGGGCAAAGCTCTGAGATGACAGAGCTCCATGCTCACGTGCACACACTAGAATGTAAGCTCAGAAAGCAGAAATTTGATCTCATTTTGTTCACAACTATATTCCTCTTCAAATATGCCTGGCACATAGAAGGTATATGGCAAATGTTTGTTGAATGAGTAATGAATATTGTGAGGATTGTGTCCAGAAGAACATCCGGTCTAGAGTAAATGCTGGGTAAATAATAGTTTGCAATATCGCTATTGTAAATAAGGATGAGGAGTCAGGAGACTCAGATTCCAGCCAAGGTTTTGTCCCTATCTGGCTGTGCATCTCTCGGCAAGTCACCAGGCTGAGTCTTGGTTGGTCAAACAGGAGGGTGAAGTAAGTGCATGAGTAAGGTCACCTCTGGCTCTGCCATCCTCTCATCTGAGATTCTATAGAACCGATGTTCTGAGCCACCTGTCCTAGATTAGCAGGTCCTATGACCAGGAGTGGACTCTGAGGCTGCAGAGAACAACACCTGAAGCCTAAGCTAGAGGACAGGAAGACCTTGGAAAAGGAGGATGGTGAATGAAGTTGTCACTGAGGTTAGTTTTCCTGAGAGAAGCATAGATCTCGAAATACCGTCCTTTTCCACGTGGGAGTGGGGAGAAAGCGTGGGGTAATTGCTCCCTCCGGTGGCAAAGAGCCATTTCCCACTAACAGGAAAGCCAGCTGAGGGTGGGAACTGCCCTTCTAGATCATCACCTGGCTGTGTGAGAAGGCCGACTTCCCAACCAGAAGTCCGTTACAATGCAGCAGAGGGGAAGGCAGGCCTGTGGGAGAACTGAGGCGAAGCAGACTCTGGGTACTGTAGCTGCTGGTCTGGGAAAGTAGCGGGTGTTGCTTAGCACAGGGTCTGCTCCCCCGCCCTGGGTCACTCCCCTTCTGTCCACCCCCCCCCCCCACCCCCAGCACTTAGAATAATGTCTGCTCACACTTGTGTTGAGGGAGTCTGGAGAGGAGGGGATAATGGGAACAGTGAGCGGCCGCCATTGGCTCTCCAGTTCTGTGTGGTGAGAGAGATTTTCCTGAATTCCTCTGCTAAAAACTCAGGAGCATTTCCCTGTAGATTGTTAGGGATTATAATGAGGTCTTTCATTTGGAGACTAATTTATTTACTCAACAAATATTTATTGAGCATCTACTATGTGCTGGGTGTGTTCTGGGTGCTTGAATGAAGCAATGATGTCTACCCTGGTGGGGCTGGGATTTGAGCAGGGCACATAGACAAGACACAGTAACAGAATAAGTAAATTATATGATATGTTTAAAAAGTGAGCACTCTGTACAGGGCAGGCCTCAATCAGAAGGTGGGATTTGAGTACGGACTTGAAGGAGGTAAAGGAGTTATCCAAGTGGATTCTGGGGGAAGACCGCTCCAGGCAGAGGAAACCACTAGAACAGAGGCCCTAGGGTGGGGTGAGCCCAACCCCTTTAGGGAGAGAGCAGGAGCAGAGAAGTTTGGAGAAATAAGGGGGTGGGAGGACCAAGCAGGGCCTCGTGAACTGCTGCAAGACCTGCGGTGTTTGCTCTCAGTTAAATTAGGTGCCCCTTGCAAGGTTTTGAACAGGGACGTGATCTGATCTAATTTATGTTTTAACAGGATCACTTGGCTGTAGAGGGCAGGGCCGAAGCAGGGAGACCAGTCAGAAAGGCCATGGTGATAATTCGGGCAATGATATCCTAGTTAACGTCTATGGGGAGCTTACCCCATGCCAGGCACTGGACTGAGTTCTCGCTTTATATTAATTTTCTGACATGCTCTATGGTGGCTGGTACTTAACAGCTTCTAAGAGAGCTTCATGTCACTTCTTAAAGAACAGTTTAAAGTACATAATTAGACTCAAAATTACGTTTAGATGAAAGCACCATCTCATTTAATCCTCATTATAATCCTGCTAAGTTGGTGCTGTTATTAGCCCCATTTTTCAGATGAGGAAGGAAGGCCCAGAGAGTCTAAGTAATTTACCAGAGGCCACACAGCCAGTGATAGAGTTAGGACTCAGACTCCTGAATCCCAAAGCTCAGTTTCTTTACCCTGGTCAGTTCTGCCTTCTGCTTTAAAACCTCGAGCTTCTCACAGCAACCCCGTGAGATAGGCAGGGCAAGGCTGTGGCGTTATATGTCAGATGAAGGAAGCCGAACATCCAGCAGGGGCAATGGTACTACAGTCTGGTTGTATCGTCAGTCACAACAAACTTCAGAGGCTGGCCCGGGGTTGCTACGTACGGTCGCACAAGTTGTGCACTGTGAAACTCTAGAAGGTGCCAATCACATTTGTAGTCTTTGTACACATGCGTGTTTATTATGACAATTTTCTGGAAAATGGCAGAAAGGTATCATAAGGAAGAGATGCTTTTTTAAAGCTGGTGAAGGGACACTTTCTGGGCTAGTAAAGAGTCTGGCTGAGCCTTGGCCGCTGGCCACAGTCATCTGTGTGTTTCCACACCTCCTCCCAACATCTGACACAAACACAGACAATACTCTTGAAGGAATCGTGACAAATCACGTCATACTGACACAGTAAGCAGATCTGTTTGGAAGAAGCACAATTCGGAGGAAAACGGAAGTTTCTTTTGGTTTTTACCTTGTGAATACCCAGTCCAGAGGTCGCACCATACCTAGGTGGCTCTAGGACATCTAACGTGCCCCTGCGCATGTGTCCTGCTTGGGACATCGTTAGACTACAACATCCCAAGGAAGCTTCGTCGGCTTAGTAGATCAGACAGCTGGGTAAATTAATGACCCCAAGCTGAAGTGAGACTCTCAGATGACTCGAATTGTCTTGAGAACATTTCCCAGGCCCTGACATCTTTGGGTAAAAAGGTGAAATTGAATTTCTCACCTATAAAATTTTAGACTAGACCTAATCCTTATCACCCACCAACATGTATCCACGTGGGGACAAAACACACCCCCGTCAGTGGTTACCTAAGCAGGGGCGTGAATATAACAACACAAGCAGCTACGATTCGCTGACCACATTTAAATACGCGGGGCGTCTCGCCAAACCCCGATGACAGCATTAAGATGTGGGCGTCATTGTTATCCACAAGAGAGGTGGAACAATTGGGGCTTGAAGAGGTTAAATAATTTGTTCGAAGTCACCTAGCTAAAAATGGCACGCTCGGTGTTGTGTCAGTGCCCGCAGAAACGATAGCGGTAATTTCTGAGAAATCAGAGAAGAAACTGAAATGTGCTGAAAACGCGCCTTGTGTTAAAAAACGAAACTGACAGAGGGCAACCATTTCTGCCACTGGTATGACCTTGGATGGCCTCAGATGTCTTTTTGGAACTCTCCCCTTTCTCAACAGACTGTGTTCCCAGAGATTTATGTCTGTCAAAAAAACTGCTCGTTAGGGAACCACACTTTGAGAATAGCTCTTCTAAATCAATCCGTCTCACTTGACCACGCGCAGGCAGAATGCCCGATTTAGAGGTCTCTGGGCGTTGCCCTCTTCCCTGGCACCCTGCCCCTGCTGCCACTGTCGCTCCTCTGGGCAGCGCTTACCCGGGAGCCGGTCCAGCCCAGCAGAGCGAAGGCACGGCACTCATAGGGGCACACGACCAGGTCCACGCGGATGGCCTTCCAGGTCTTTCCTTCCTGCTTGCTGGGCGTGTCACTTTCTACCCTCTGATGGTGCAATTTTAAAATCAGAAAGCATTTCTGGAAATGGTCTAAGGCATCCACCTTCCTGCTAGGCAATTTTAGCTTTTCAAATGTCGACTCCACAAGATCATAGTATAAAATCAATTCCTGAAAACAAATAGAAAGATGTCAGAAAGAGTCCTTGCTTGATGGGGTCTGTAATTTTACACCGGGCTCCAATGAAAGCTCCTAACAAGTATTTTACAGATTTGAGTAAAACATGGCTGTTTTTTCCTGTTCGTCAACTAAAGAAGACCAGGGACTACTCCCCCCTGGGTTCCCTCATCTGGCACACAGCCTGGCTCTCTGGCAGAGTTTAAGAACGAATCGTGCATGAGCAGAGATTATGATAACAGCCACCATTTATTAGGCATTTATTAGGCACTGCACCAAGTGCTTTATCCAATTCTATCAGTTAATCCTCCCCATTAATGAAATAAAGAGGGATTTGTTATCCCTGTTTTAAAGTAAGGAAAGAGAAGCTTGGAAAAATTAAGTAAAGCATCCCAGGCCAGATGGCCAGTAAGTGGCAGCGCTATTTTGAAAATTCCAAATATAAAACCCAGCCTCCACCAGTGCCTGACCATTTCTTTGCTGGGGAACCATCAGTACGACTGCCTAAAAGCTGAGGAAAGACCATTGGAAACAAGGCTCCTTGTCACCATGTCCCCACCCCATCCCCAGCTTGGACTGGGACAGTCTCAGAGTATGGGGAGGGTGGTGCCTACAAATCAAGGCCAGACTGAGGTCTTGCAGGAACCCCAGAGTGGGGAGCCAGGCAGCCCTGTCTCCACTCAGGCCTCGGCTAGCAGGGTCCACGAGTTGTGCTGTCTGTCCATGAGAATTTTTCATCTTTCCTGCTTGAGCAAAGCAGTGGGGCTTGTCCAGGTGTAGCTAATGCTTTGTACTGCCTTTTCCTGACCCAGCCTACTATATTCCTCCTTGGGTCCCCCTCTCCTGAGAGAGACAGAGAGGGCTTGGAATGGCCTTGCAGGTTAATTTGGATTCAATTTCAAAGTTGGGTCTTCACTTCCGGTGCTCCTGACTCTGGGGTTGCGTGTCTCTAACTCTTACTTTCATGTTACCCGAGGGCCTCTCTCTGGCACATCAGGGAGCTTGGTCTACTCCCACCAGAAGCTACATCATGTAGGAAGGATGAAGCTGTGCCAGAAAAACACTAGCCCCAGCCCCCTCCAGGTCACAGGTAGGGTCCCCTGGTCTCTTTGGGAAGTGAAGCTCTCACTAGAGTCTGGCAGGAGTCAGGGCTCTGCAGTAGCTCTGGCCATAGGGCCATCCTTTGCTTCCTCCAGTGGGCAATCAGTGGCCTGTGGCAAGTCTGATGTCCTCAGTGGGTGGGGGCCCCTGAGCCATGACCTCTGCTGAGCCCAGCTTACACTCATTAGTTTCCTTTTTTCCATCTTAGCACAAAGTCAATGTGGCCATTGACTACCAGTATAGAGTTTGAGGGGCCAGAAACACCCCTCAGACTGATTTTATCCTAATCTTAGCCATCCTGCCTGACCTTGACCCTTGGCCCTGCCCCCGCTCATACCTCCCAGGTCTTCACAGTGACTTCTCTTCATTCTGTTTAGGGGTTGGATGCTTCTTCATGTCCAATGCAGAGACAAAACCATCTCACCCCATTTGGTAATAGGACAAGTGTGTATAAAAAAGATACATATTCATAACACAGACTCTAGGACCCAAAGTGAGAACATCTCACTGTATATCATGTGGCATTGTGTTAGCTATTGAAAATAATCGAGCAGCAATTAGGTGGCCATTATACAGTTATGAAGTGAATAGTGTACAAAATTCAGTGATATTAATATAATGCTTGAGTGTCCAAACATCCACTTTGGATCTTTCTTCTTACCTTCCTTTCCCATAAGTTTATCACTTGAGGTAAAAGTTGTTGTTCATCTTCCTCTGTTGATCCTGGGCTGCTAATTAAAAAATCTACATCATGCCCAATCTTCTTACCTCTGATTGAAAAAAAACAGTATAACATGGAAATAAATTAGATTTTTAGCTTTCAATTTTAAAAATCGCCTTTGTTTCTATGCCTTGCCCTTAAGGTTTACAACACAAAATGCTTATGACATTTTTTTGAACAAAATATCCCTGGTTGCACAACTCTACTTCTTACAAAATAAATTCATGACACAGAAAGAATAAACAATCATACATAGTATGTATATAATTATGTGAGTAAAAAATAACAAAAAAGATGATTTCTTCTATACACTCAAACATCCACTCCCCCCCCCCCGCACACACACACAAACACACTCACAGAAGCAGGACAACAAGCAAACCAAAAATATATTCACATAATGTAATTAGTGGGGAAAGCATGCATGGGGAAGAAAGAATCAAGGAAGGCTTCCTGGAGGAGGTGGCATCTGAATTGAGTCTTAAAGGATGAGGAGAAGTTAGCCAGATGATGATTTGAGGAAAGCCAGTGCAAGCAAAAGGGTCCTTCTGGGCAAAGTCACAGAGGCAAGAAATAGCTCCGTGTGTGCAAAGAATGACAAGCCACTGGGGACGGCTGGAGTGTTGGAGATGAGGATGTAGGGAGAGGCTGGCCCCAGACCACCAAAGGCCTTTTGTGCCATGTTCAGAACTTTCAGGCCTGAACGTGGGGACTCACTATAAATTTTAGAGTAGAAGAGGTAAAGGTAGCCCTCGTTGTTTACCTCCGGAATCCTCCTGTCAAAGTGACGGAGGCGTCAGGCAGAAATGCCGAGACAGCTTCTTTAACCAGCACGCTGACCGCCTCTGCTTCTGCCCTGGTCACACAGCTGACAAGGTCATCATAATAGAGGAATCCTGAGAGGCATTGGACACGTCAATGGAAAGAATGACACGTCTTGTGTGAATGGACCAGCGCTCAGTGGGAGGGGATTCTGCCCCCACAAAGAGCTAATGTGGCCATGGGTATAAACACCAAACCATTCCATAGAGACCAGTTATTTCTATTCTCTTGGTTGTGAAATTTTCATGGTAACGATGCTCTTACTTTCTGACTGATAGGCTTACAATGTCCTGACTAAGAAAGAGACAATATTTCATATCTCCATAGAAACCAAGCTGTTCAAATCTGAGTTCTTATTGAAGTACCAGCCCTCTTGATCAATAAGCTATGTCCTTTTATTTAAAGAAGACAATGCATAATGATCTGGGATGGGAAGATTCAGGATTGGGAGGTAATAGATGTATTAAAAAATTAATCAAGAATAAGAAGAGGGTAGATTTGCATTCTAGAGCTCTGCTGTACATCATTGTACGTGTGGTTAACAATATTCTCTTGTGCACTTAAAATCTGTTAATTAATGTTATGTGGATAGCCCTAAATCCAAAAGTTATAAAGAAGCAGGCTTCTGTAGGAAAACAGGAAAATATCTTAATGATCTCAAATGTAAGCAAATAGCTCTAAAACAGAGTGGAAAAAACCCTAGTTATAATGAAGAGATTGATAATTTGGATTTCATTAAATATAAAAACTTGGGCTCATCAAAGGACATTATTGAGCAAGTGAGGAGCAATCTACGGATTGGGAGAAGAGATTTAAATATCATATGTCTACCCAAGGACTTACAGCCAGAACATAAACTAACTCCTACAAATCAATAAGTAAAAGACAAAACGACCCACTTTAAAAAGGGAGAAAGACTTGAACAGAAATCTCTTGGAAGAGGAATTGTCCCTCAAAACACCTGTAAAGGTCATTAGAGAAATGCAAACTGAAACAACAGTGAGATAACCCTGCTTACCTACGAGGATGAACCAAACAAATGATCGACAATAGGAAGTGTGGGTGAGGATGTGGAACAAAAGAAAAATCTCATACAGTGATATGTAACGTGGTTCAACCACTTTGGAAAGCTGGTGGACAGTATCTACTGCAGCTAAATAAGGGGCTGATTGTCTTCTGACTCAGCAATTTCACTCCTAGATACAAGAAAAATGACGACATGTGTATCAACAGGTACAACAATGTTCATAGCACCTTTTTTTTTTTTTGTCATAATAACCAAAAACTGGAAATAATTCAAATGTCCATGGACAGACAGTGAATAAATAAGTTATGGTACCAATGGGTAAGAAATTGCTAAGAGGGTAGATCTCATGTTAAGTATTCTTACTACAATAAAAAAATTAATTTAACATAATGAAATATGTAAAATATTCATGTGAAAAAAGTAAAAAGAGATGCTTCATTAAGCTCTTATTGATACAAAATTTTTCATCAGGACTGATATTCACAGCACAACTTGCTTGATAACCATACGGCTCCTGTGCTTATTCAGGATGCACATATCCCAGAAGTCACGGTTAACGGGTTCTTTAAGAGCATGTACACACATCAGGTATGAACACGAGAGAATGCAATCATTCGTTGACACCCGTGAGAGCAACTGAACTGGCTTTCTTGTTTTCCTTTTTGGTACGGTTGGGGAGGTTAACTTATTACCAGAAACTTATTACACCTGAGTAATGTTATTTAAATGTGCTGTTATATTTCAGATTGTTCAAGGCCAATGTGGCATGTGAATCCTCAAGCCTCAGGGAACTAAAACCCCGTGCGATTATAAGTAAAACTGAATCAGGTTTTCCATCTGACCTGTGGATCATCCTTCCACCGTGTTCAATTAGCTTATCCTCAGTGGCAGGGGTCTCTAACACCTGGGCCTTTGTGGCCTCTTAGAAACCAGGCTGCACAGCAGGAGGTGAGTGGCCAGCAATCGAGCAAAGCTTTGTCTATATTTGCAGCCACTCCCCAGTGCTAGCATCACTGCCTCAGCGCCTCCTGGGATCATCAGGCATTAGATTCTCATAGGAGTACCATCCCTGGTGCCGAAACGGTTGGAAACCACTGCTCTGTGGTACTCTAAACTATTCCCATGGACAATTCCATTCATTACAGTGCTACTAAAGGAATACATACATCCAGGAGTTTTAAGCTGTAAGTCTGATAGGAAGGCATTCCTAGAATTCTGCATAAAACAAGAGTTGCTTGTTTTTTATTTCATCACTTAAACAGAAGAGAGTTTTGTTTGTTTGTTTGTTTGTTTCTGGTGGTCTTTTGTAGAAGATTCCCTTACTTTCATATCATTAAAAATGTAGGTGACTTCATCATGCTTTGTAACTCAGAAACCATACTGCTCAGAACTGTGGCTTTGACTCTCTTTGAAATACCATTTATGTTGCATATTAAAAGCGAACATTTAAAAAGTGTACAATATTTTTTTTTATTCTATATTGACATTTCTTCATTTCTAAAGCTGGAACCCTCCATAAATGGAAGTGAGCAAGGCACCTTCAACCTCCAGGAGATGCTGCCAGGTTTTCAGGTGCCCATGTCAACACTTCTCAGGTTAACAAGTCCAGTTGGGTAGACGAATCCTGTGTCTAGATTTCTACCATTTCCCTTGTATATCCTGATGTTTTACAGTTTCTAAAGCAGATCCATACTTGTTCTGGGCAACAACTCTAGTTTGTTCAAATATTCTTTACTCCCCAAACCTCTATGTGAACTCTCATCCACACCTCTATCCTAGCTGGGAACCAAATGCTCAGAAGGGTCAGTTCAGTAAAAACTAGATCAACATTGCAACCTGATTTGACATCAGAACATAAAAGGGTGACAACAGCTACTACGAAGAACATATGCGGCCTGTGCTCAGGGCTTTGCCTGCGTTAAGCATTGGTACCTATTTTAGTACCAATGTCATTTCCCTTTCATAGATGAGGTGACTTAGGCTCAAAAGTTTTAACGAACTTGTTCAAGATCACATAGCTGGAGCCAGGATGTAGATCCAGGTCTGTCTGATTCTGGAAGTGTGTGCTTTTAACCGTAGCATGAAAAGAGGCCCCACAAGTGAGCTAGCTCACCAAGAGTAGAGTTGAAATTCAACTGACTTAGAGCTCTACTACAATGGGAACAATGGGAGATTTTTAGGAGAGACAATGTACCTGCTTTCTGCATTCGTGTGAATTTCAGGGTTTCGTCTGACTTTATTTTACTCAGGCTTCTGAAACCCATCCTGAACCACTTCTCAGATGTCTTCAATCCCACTCCAAATACAGAAGTAAATAGCTGAAACAAAGGGAAAGGCACACTTTTAGTTTCTAAAATAATCATTATGGCAACGAAGTGATACTTTTAAGGTCAAGAGATTAAAAAAAAAGTGTTAAGTTTTTAGAGACGTTTTTGTTTCCAAAGGGTCCTTCTCCGATAAATGAAACAAACATGAGAAGCAGGTTCTGGCATCTGCATAGGGCTTCCGTGTAATCTGATTGTGTGATGGCCTGTGCTGTCCATGTGTGACAACGGCTCTCCCTATTAGGTATTTCCCCTTGCCAAGGGTTCCCGACACACACTCATGCTCTGCATATTTATCCTCGCAATTTAAAGAGGGAAGTGCATGTAGGTTGTCTAAATTCTCCACCATCACGCAGCCGGAAATGGGCGGAGCCCGGACTCAAACCTGGTCTGTCTGTACTGCATGGCTGGGCTCCTGCCCATGACCACCTTTTAGGCCTATGCGTCCCTTCTGAACTGAAGGCACTGGCAGACGTCCCTGCTGCCTGTACCTCCAAGGTAGGGAGTATTGGGAGGTAATGAAGCTTGCTTCAAAGTAGACAAGGATGCAGTGAGTCGTTTTCCAACACAGGTTTGCTCTTTAAGAGCCAGTTTGTTTTGTCCCACAGTTCTGGTGTCCCCATTATATTTGTACCCATGAATGACAGACTCCTGGAAGGTAAGGTAATTTGTATCTTACCATAACATGGCAATAAGGTTGAGCATTAAGCAACTGCTTCCTAGACCACTGTTGTGGACTGAATGGCACCTCCCCCCCACCCTGCCCCGCCTTCCCAAATCCATATGCTGAAGCCCTAACCCTCAATATGGCAGTATTTGGAAATGGGATCTTTGGGAGGTAATCAGGTTTAGATGATGACATGAGGATGGGGCCCTAATGATAGGATTAGTGCCCTTGTAGAAAGAAGGCTGGAGAGCTTATGCTCCCTCTTTGTCATGAGAGGGCACACTGAGAAGCAGGCCATCTGCAGGCCAGGAAGAGGACCCTAACCAGAACCCAACCACCCTGGCACCCTGATCTCAGACTCCAAGCCTCCAGAACTGCGAGAAAATAAATATTTGCCTTTTAAGCCACCCAGTCTATGGCACTTTGATAGGGCAGCTTGAGCTGACTAATAAAACCATCTAGAATAAGCAGTAGGATTAAGTGAAAAACCATTTTTGATAAATATATGTAAAATCACTTACTTTGAAGGACTGATATCGTTCATCATTTAACACAGCTTTTACTTCAGAACTTTCTCCATCTTCGATAATTTCCTACATGAACAATTGAAAAATATTTTAAATTAATGATGTTAGACTATCACAGTCCAAGACTCCCAAACTCATGATCTGGTAGCTTGATTTAAAAAAAAAATGCTCACACATTTTATTGAGGATATCCTTGGGAACAAAAGTACAAAATGATTCGGGTCCAAATCTGCAGAACACCAGACCAGAATATTCACTGACAAAAGTGTGTCTAAATATTTGAGAAACTTTTTTTCAATGGATATGAGCTTGCTGAAACAAGAAGACTCTTCATCTGAGTGGGTTAATTTTGGACCCGTTGAAAAGCCTTCTGATGTTTAGATCAGACTACCCACTCTCCTCTAGATAGAATTAGGATTATTTTTCTTGAATAATTTACCTTGCATTCAACTGCACTGAAACAGACTCATAAATGACCAACTTGCCTTGCTGGGGAATCCTTAAACATCATTTATAAATAAACACCCACCCCTGGCTCTCTTTCTGAAACATACACACTGAAAAGCAAAATCAACTCCACTGCCCGTTAAGCCCACTACCGTTTCGGGGGTGATGTTCCCTGACAAAACTGAGGTCCTTCACACAGCCTGTGTTTGAAGTCAGACCATCCCCTGATGTTGAGCTTTTAAGTCACCTGAGATTTTCACTGTGATTAATAATAATATAGGAGAGTTCTTTTTCCACTTAGCTGGTCCCACATAGCTCCAACTGCGAAAATATTGAGGTATGTATTCTGTCCATCTATCGTCTCTCTATCGTCTGTCTGTCTGTCTATCTAACCATCTATCATCTATCTACCTATCCATCTATCATCTATCATCTATCTAATCTATCAAGAGAAAGTAAAGTAAGCCATGAATACATCCATATAGTTGACAGGAAAATTCTTTCTCTCTCTCTCTTGCTCTCTCGCTCTCTCTCCCCACCCCCCCCCCCCCCCCGCCTCTCCTTTCCTACCTATCTCACTATCTACTTATTAGGAGGTGTGACGAGTCATATTTCACCCTTACCTCTATGATATACTTTGCTTTGTCCCCCAGGCAGGGAATTCCTTCTGTGTCCTCCATACTGGTGATTGTGAATGGCAGAGATTTAAGTACAGAAGCAGCTCTCATAAATACCAAATAGAAGACTTCATTTTCTCTAAACTCACAATTTTCGGCCAGTACCTCAAAGGCATCCTGAAGAATAGAACCAGATGAGAAGTAAAACACGGTCTGTTTTCTTGTCTCTGAGCCAGTGGCCACTTGTAAACGTCTCTTGCTCTCCTTTAAGCATTGGAACACCACCTGGTCAGGATTGGGTATTCAGTACCTCTGCACCCCTCCCTTGTTGGATGAGGAGAGTTGAATTGAAAAGATAGGCCACAAAGTGCTTTGTAAGAAATTGAGTTCATTGCCATTAGATATTCAGGAATGATTTAACCAAAACATGGTCTCGTGCTCACTGTATCCTACTAGTCATTGCTCAGAGGGTTCCTTCTCTCTTTGCTTGTCAACCTTCCCACCAGCATGTGGCCAGTATTCTACCTTGATTACTGGGTATCCCCATCTCTTAGCTAGTACATAAAACATGGTCAGCACTTAACATAGACTTATGGGATGGGAGGTACACACTCAAGGCTGGGGTTATTTAAGGTAGGGCGTGTTTGCACTTCTAGCAGAGGAAGAGTAGTTGCAGCTGTGTGGCATTGTGCTCATGGTGGCCAGTAGCGGCAATTTCCTAGGGCCAGAAGGCTAAAAATGAGAAGTTCTGTACTTGATATACTACTGCACGTTTTATTCACCTGAGTACAGGCTGAAGGATGAGCAGTTATGGGCTTGTTAGGGTCATTGGAAACACAATTGGCAAACCGCAGGGCTGGACGGGGCTTTAGAGATGGTCTAGCTAATTTCTAATTGACTGGATGAGGGAACTGAGGCTGGGAGAGAGGAACTGATTTCCCCAAGCTAATTAATATCAGAAAAGCAAGAATCTAGGTCTGCTCGCTCCCAATCTTTTGATTTCCCAGCAAAAGCTGTTTATGCCTAATTGCTATGTTTGTGTAATTTGTTCTTACTATGTTCTGGACTAACTACAGCATTTGATTTTTCAGAATATTTGCTTTCAACAAGTTTTGTGCCCAATAATGACAGTTCTCAATAAATAGTAATCTATCATCTCTAAACAATATAATCCAAATGTATTTGTGCATTTTCATGATAGAAATAGATCCATTCTTGACAGAAAGAAGAACCAGAGATATGGCCTGAGTGAGTGGGTGAGTGTGGGAAAACTTTTCTAGATTTTCGGCAATTTCCATAATTTAATTAGTAGATCCATGGGAAGAAGTGGCAAGTGCTTCATTTGCTCTGGGCGTTGTGTTAGCCTCATTACCGTGAATATGTGGTTATAGTTGTTTAAAGTGGTTCTTCTCTGACACGCATACTGAGAGATCTTTTTGACCAGTGCTGGAGTCTTCTGGGGCTCTGGATTGGAGCTAGCTGAATAGTCTCTTCTCACCTAAACAAAAGCAGAAGCATCTATTTTTAGTAACAATCAATAGTAATAATAATAGGTGTATGTATGAAGAAAAATTGAAGGCAATATGATGGCAATTATCTCTGGAAAGAGGATAAAATTATAAGAGGGTCAAATTTAATGTTATATAAATCTCTAATATTTGAATTTGCTATAATTAACATGTATTACTTTTGCAATCAGGGGGAAAAAAAAAACCATGAAAAGGACCATCAGTAAATTATCACTTTCCTGTCCCATGAACTTATGTAGTTATCGTCTAAACTGTCTTCCTGAAGATCCTAACACTATTGGTGAAAAATTTTGAATTAAGAGCTCACTTTCTTAATTTTTTCTTTACAAATGTTTATTGTAAAAAAATAGGAACCCTCTATTTATCTAGCTTCCAGAACATCAAGGCTTCAATATTTTGAAATATTAATATATAGACTTGTTCATAAATATAGCTACCATTTATTAAGTGCCTAGGTCAGATTTTATGTTAAGTGCTTTACATATGTTATTCTAATCCTCAAAACCATCTTATGAGGTAAGCACTATTGTTTTCTCATATTATAGAGGAAAAAACTAAAGCTCAGACAAGCTAAGTGACTTGCACACAGTCACACAGGGAGTAAGCAGAGTACCTAAGGGTTAGCCCAGGCCTGTTGATCCTATAACCCACGTGCCTAATCACCAAGCGAAGGACAGTGAAAATCACGACCGTGACACTTACGACAAGCTGGTGTTTCCCTGTCATCTCCACTGGTTTTCCTGCTCCCATACATTCTATCAGCCAGGAGATGTCGAGGAGTTCGAGCTGTGAGCTGGTTTTTATATTCTGTACCTGAAGCCACTCCAGGACTTCTGAACCAGAGTTGTTTTCTGCCACAATGTGGGTAACAGAATCACTGCAGAATGCAAGACAAAGTTACGCGCTTGAAGGGGCTTTCGAAATCAGAAGCTTTTCCTCTTTCCTTGAGGTGTTCAGAGTGTTCCATCTGATGGAGAAAGATGCACACTAGACCTGACCATAGGCACAGAGAATTTAGGCCTCCATGCAAGGGAATTCTATTTTAATTACTGTAACAACAGTGGTTTATGTAACATGTCAGATGCAAGAAAAATTAAGAAAACATTAGGAAGATTGTGGCTGAGCCAGTAGGGGCAACCACATTTTAAAAGATCTTAGAAGCCTTGTTAAGAAGGTTGGATCCTATTTTCTGGGACTGAGGAGCCAGTGAAGGCTTTTGTGAGCAAGACATTGACAGCGTTACTGTGTTATTTTTAAAGACTAGTCTGTTACATGCAATGATTGCAAAGGGAGAGTGATGGGGCTGGGAGGGTTGGGGAGCTACTTAGGAGAATGAAACAATGAACCAAAAGTGAGATGATTTTAACCCAGTCTGGTTCCTATAGCACCAGGAAGGAAGGCAAAGTAGACAAATGATGAACCTCTGGCATTAGTTCACTTATAAAAGATGAAATGAAGAATAGAGTTAAATATTACTCTAGCATATTGACCACAGTAAAGTACTAGCATTTTTGCTAGAAATAGGGATTTAAGAAATTGTGTCTCTTTGGAGAAAGGGATTGGGAGAGTGGAATTGAAGTTTTTTTTAGGCATGTTGCATATAAAGGATGGCAAGAGATCCAAATAAAAATATCCAGTTGACAGTTGGGAGTTGAGGCTTGCTCTGGGAGAGAGATGGGGGCTGGGGATCAGAGCTGGGACCATCTGGATGACAGGATTTGCCACAGGGCCCAGTGGGGAAGTGGGGGAGGAGGGCTGTAAAACCATCAACAGACAATACAGTATACAGGCATATACAAAAGAAAGAGAGTAGAGAGAAATGCTCCAGACTATTAGAAAAAATAATAACTATACTCACACACACGGACACACATGTATACACTTGTCTCTCAGTATCCTCAGGGGATTGGTTTCAAGACCCCTCTCCCCACATTCCAAAATCCTCGAAATGCAATTCTTATATAAAATGGGGTAGTATTTGCATATATAGCCTATGGACATCTACCCATACACTTTAAATCATCTTTAGATTACTTGTAATACCTAATACAATGTAAATGCTGTGTAAATAGTTGTCATACTATACTGTTTAGAGATCATCTTTTAGGAATTTTAAAAATATTTTCAATCTGAGGTTGGCTGAATCTGTGAATGTGAAACCCATGGATACGAAAGGCCAATTATACATTTTTACTTAATCCTCACAAGAGTCTTAAGAGGTGGGCAATCTAATTTCAGATGAGACAACCAAGGCTTGCAGAGTATACATGAAGCCAGGATTCAAACCCAGGTGTGCATGACAAAGCAATCTCTTAACGTTCTACTAGACTGTGGTTAGACCCCTGAGTGAGCTTTTGTTTGTTTCAGTTTTTTTCCATGTTTTCTATCATGAACCATCTATTCTATTACCACTTTTCTATTTGGAGAAAAAATACAGATGAATGTCATTTTCAAGGGCGAATAGACCTGGGGCTGGAGCTGAGGTAGTGTTTGCTTTGCCCCTGGGCTTTCCTCCTCCTCCCCCTCCCCCTCCCCTCCCCCTCCCCCTCCCCCTCTCCTCCTCCTCCTCCTCCTCCTCCTCCTCCTCCTCCTCCTCCTCCTCCTCCTCTTCTTCTTCTTCTTCTTCTTCTTCTTCTTCTTCTTCTTCTATTTATTTATTTTTATTAAGTTTATTGGGGTAACATTGGTTAATACAATTATAAAATTTTCAGGTGTACATTATAATTTGGCATCTATATATTCTATTGTGTGATTACTACCCAAATGAGCTTTCTTCTTATAATAAAAGGTGACAGAGAGCCTCAGGCAGCTGCCCCTAACCTCTTTCAAAGACCCTAAGACACTGCTGAAGTGGCTGTTTCCGAAACACCAGTGGATTCAATTCCTTAAGTGCACCTAGTGTTTTGGCTATGACTAATTAATGTCTTGTAATAGGTCTGGGAGGCTTTGAACCAAGTATCGCAGTTCTGAAAGGGAATTTGTCCCTCACTTTCCCTCAGGGAAAAAGATGCAGTGTCTTCTCCTTCAGCTAGCGCTGAACTGAAAGGTGCTTCTTATGATTATTGGTATCCTGAGGCCAGGGACAGTGTTATAATCTGCCTGGTTATAATCTGGGTTACAATCACACTTGATGCCCAGCACATGCCCAGATTCATAGAAATGGTCAATGAATAGACCATTGGTAGAATTGATAAACGAACTGATTAATCAATGGCTCTAAGAGAATGCTTCTTAAACTCTAGTGTCTACACAAGACACCCAAAAAGCTGGGCTAAATAAAATTCAGATGCCGGGCCCTATTATCAAAGATTCAGAGTCAGTAACTCTTACCTAGGGGCCCAGGAATATGCACTTTGACAAACTTCCTTGGTGATTCTGACATAGTCCTGATTATCTATCGGTGTGTAACCAATAACCTCCAAATGTAATGGCTTTAAAGAGGCAATGGTTTTATTATAGCTTCAATTTTGTGGGTCAAACATTCAGGCAGCTTGGCTGATCCTTCTCTTCGGTGTGGTCTCAGTGGAGGCATTGATGTTCCAGATGGCTCCGCGTGACTGGCACATTGGCAAGGATGGCTGGAAGGCTGGGCTCACCGCATCTCTCAACCAGAACACCTTTGCATGGCCTCTCACAGAGGGAGCTCAAACTGCTTGCTCAAGGCTCTGGGATCCAGGGAATAGCAGAAGGCACACGGCCTTTTATGACCTAGCCTCAAAAGTCACACAATGTCACTTTTGGTTGAACCAGTCACACAAAAGCCTTCCCAGATGCAATAGTCCCTGCCTCTCCATGCAAACGCACGTATTTAAAAACCTGCTCACATCGTAAAATCTCCCCTTAGAGAAACACTGTTGTAAAGAAAAAATCTTTCGTTAACTGCCCTACACTGGACATTGGGCTCAATTACAGCTATGTTTCCCAGTGTGGTACTCATTTCCCTTCACGTACATGAGATAATTTTAGGAGGTTCATGACAGGACATTTTAAAAGCATGTGTGTTTATTTATAACTGTATTTTTAAATTATGTATATCAGACATGGTTTTTATGTGTTTCATGATTTTCATATCATTCTTTAGGACAAAGCTAAATTATATTTAACAATTCGGTGTATGAACGATTAAAGAAGCATTAAGTATATGACAATACATGTGGTAAAGATATTCTAACTATGAATGTGGCACTCGGATGTCTAAAAAGTTATTGAATTAACTCATAAATCTCAGTTCTGAATTTTTTTCCTCCGATAAATCATTCTTTTGAGAAAATATTTCCTGAAGCCTACTCTTTGTAAGAAAATTACCAGAGGTCTGAGACTGAGGTCTACAAGATGACACCCTTGCCCTTGTGGAGTCACAGAAAGGTAATTAGATGAGACTGGGAGAAAGCCAAATGGAAGCGCTAGGGGTCAACACCAGGCCGCGGGTCGCATCCCTGCCCTAGGGAGGAAGCCTTGCCTCTTGGAGGAGGGCTTCCACCGGTCTTAGATCTTAGACTATAGAGAGGTATAGGGAAGACAGGTTCAAGGTCAGGGAAAAGAATAAGAAAAAACATAAAGAGAAACCAGTGAAAATGTGTTTGTACATTGGACCTGGAAGGGGCCTAAAGGTGTGCTAGTTCAACGACATATTTTCTAGAGCAGGTAACTTCTTTTTCATCTGGTGTTTCATCAGTTTCTTTTGCAAACAATGGCTCTTAATATTTTGATTTCAGACACCACAAATTTGAAGTGATAAAACGTTGTTGAAGAGAAACAAAGCTGACACCAGTTAAAGCAGTAAGGATAGATTTTATTTAGCAATAAATATTGCAGTAGGGTAGGGGGGTCCAGCATGATTGGGGCTCAACTCCAAGGAAGCAGAATGCAGGAGACCTTTCAAAGGCTGGGAAAGGCACCGAGGGACACTAAGTGGGGCTGGCCGCCAGGATTTGCTAATTGGTGCTTATTCAGAGGAGAAACAAATTTCTTGAATCTTTATGACAAGAAGTAGTGGTACAAGTTAGAGCAAGGTGCCCATTAAAATTAAGCCTTTACCTTCCCAAAAAGAACGCTCTTGAGAATTCTCTCCTTAGACACTTGTCTTTCAAAGAGACAACTCTCTGGTTCTTGAGAAGAAAGTTCTGGGTGTTTGGAAGACTTACATCTCAAAGGGGCAGAGAAAGGATTTATAATTGCAAGGTTTCTAAAGTATCAGCTCTAAGGGGGATGCAGGGGACCATCTGCCTATTGCCAGGTTTTGGCTGGAACAAACAGGACATTCTCCTGTTTGTTCCAGCCAAAACCTGGCAATAGGCAGATACGACCAGCAGATAAGAACTAACTTCCTATGGCATAACCCTGGAGAGCCACCCTTCCTAGCCATGGCTCTTTTTTTCTTCAACATCAGTGATTTAGGTCAAGACATAGTTAGTAGGCATAGCTGATGTGTTCAGAGAGGAGGGTTTATGACAGATAAAGTTTAAAATAGCCCAATGTACTGGAACCAAGGATGAAATAAGAAGGTGACAAGCACTAGATTCTAATCCTTCTCTAGCTTGTCTTAGATAACTCAAAGGTGATAAAGTTGCTCTAAAATTTAGGATGTTGGTCATGGAATAAAATTCAGTATCCTTTTCCTGAATGTGCAAAAATATCTCAAATGATTTGACACCCCCCTGATTTATATTTTAAGAACCAGCTTCCTATGACATTATGAATAACATGTATTTTGCCACATAACGTAAATGTTAATGAAACCCAATACACATGTTAGGATACAGTACACATATTCTAGAGAATGAAATAGCTCCAAACAGTTCAATGCATTCAGGTGTGCCACTTCTAAGCTGTGTGTTCAGGCCCAGGTAAAGTAAGAATCTGATTTTTCTTCAAATTTAATCCTTCTGGCAGCCAAAGAACATGCTAGGAACTATGGAGGTTGTTGCCTCTTTTCAGAACTTTTTTTCTTAGCTCCTCTTTCTCTGAATCTTATATGCTGGAAAGAAGAGGTATAGCTACACTTCACTATTGAGACGCATCCTTCCTTTCAAAAATCAGCTTTATTTATTTCCATTTAAAAAATATATGCTTATTATAAAAAATTGGAAAACACAGAGAATAAAATCTGTCATAATCCATCTTTACTACCCCGTTCCTCCCCAAATTAACCACTTATAACATTCTGATGAGTTTCTTTCCTGTCTTTGTTCTGTTCATTTGTATCATTTGACCTAGTTCATGCTGTGGAGAGAGAACTCTCTCCTTAGGGTTCTGCTATAAAGGTCAATGGATCCAGCTAAATAACAAGACACCAATCACACTTTACACTTTTATAACCGTTTTAATTTATCAGGGCACATTGAAATCCATCATCACATTTGGTGATCACATCAGGCAGACTAGACTATTTACCTGGACATTAAGTTTAGAGAGGAGAAAGGGGGTCTGGCCCCACAAATTTAAAGCCTCTAGAGAGATTCCCTCTGCAATGATTTCTATTGTTCTTTCCAATTAAAGCCTACATATCTATCTACAGAAATTCTGTTTGAGAGCTGGGACTTCGACTTCCTGTGATTTATTTTTGTGCCATAGAACACATTCGTATTTACTGTGTCTACCGAGCTGCTAGCCTGGGAACTTTGCCACCATCACATGCACAGCAGCAGTTTGCTCACCACGTACCAGTTTCCTCTGTCGCTTGAGCAGCTGGGTTTGGTTCCTGGCAGCAGGCATCTGGGGCACAGAACTGCCTCTTGGGCTCTCTTGCCAAAAGAAGAAACTTGCCTCTCACTGTCTCCCCAAGTCCCTGCCTCAGCCACCACGTACGTATCTGTAGCGGCGCCTGCAGTGAAACGAGCGAGCCCTTGCTGGAAGTATGAACGATTCAAGAGAGCTTTCTGTGTAAGTGGTACCTTGACCATCTGGCTCTCGCCTTCCTGCCTAGCTCTTGCCAAATTTCTTTATCACAAAAAGCAGTTCTGTATTTGCTAAGGCTTTTAATTTCTGCTTTTTGAATTTTTTTTTTTTAATTTATGATTTTCGGCTTCTTTGCCTCCACCATCTCCCCATTCCCTGCCAATGCCAACACTTGACGTAAGTCTGTAAAATTAAGCAGACTTAACAATTAGATGAAACCTAAGATTTTATGGAAAGAACGTTAAGCCCAAAATGTCATTCCAAATGAGATAAGGAATTAGAAAGAAGAAAAGAGGCAGAGAGAAGGCAAAGGTGACCATGTAAAAAGAAATCATATGGGAAAGAGACCATGAGAGACACAGGAATTTCTGAATGGGACATTTTAGTAAAAATAAATTAAATAAATAAATAAATAAATAAATAAATAAATAAATAGAATTTTCTGTGACATTGTCTTTCTATATGAATGTGCAGTCTTTTGAAAATGATCATAACCTGTTATTGACTTTTGACATATGTCTCTCTGTCAATTTGAAGTTGACATTTCTTTAGCAAGTAATGCTTGCCAGTTTTATTTTTAAATACAAAGACTATTTTTTAACTACAAATTTATTTTCACATAGACTTCTTACAGTCCCCTCCACCAATATAATGTGGTTTGTCTATTCCTGGGAACAGCAGTCCCCAACTTTTTTTTGGCACTAGGGACAGGTGCTCCTATGAGAATCTAATGCCTGATGATCTGCAGTGGCACAGAGGCAATGATGCTAGCTCTGGGGAGTGGCTGCTAATACAGATGAAGCTTCGCTGCTCACTGGCCCACTGCTCATCTCCTGCTATGTGGCCCAGTTCCTAACAGGCCATGAACAGGTACCAGTCTGTGGTCTGGGTGGTTGGGGACCCCTGCTTTGGACTATCAAAGCCAGCCAATTGCATTAATCATCATTCTTTATTCATTGCAAGCCCCCTGGCAGTTCTGTTTGGAACTATAAGTTCCACTACTATTTGTTTCTGGATTTTGTTTTCTTTTCTCTTTCATCTATTTGAGACCAGCAAAGAGCTTATATAACAGTTAGAAAAACAGCAAGGCCAATTGCTGGGATGTCTATGGGTTTGTGGGTGAACTAAACAGTTGCTTCAGCTGCCTTCTTGTCTGGGTTCTCTTGCGTGATAGATCTTACCACTCTCAGCATGATATCTACCACCCTTGGACAGAGCTATCCCTGAATCTCTAACTAGCATCCCTCTCTCTACAAACCTCACTCAGACTGCTCTTTGGAAAAGCAAGATCAAGGCCACATTAGGGTGCTTATGGCAAGCCAGCTAGAGCCACTCGTCTAGCCCATCACAGATACTGCTCACCTCAGCACAGCCAAATGTTTAGCTTAAGAGCTAAGCAAACAAACCATTCTTTCTGCCTCAAAGTAGCTGAAATAGTTTTTGATTGAACTCAGTAGTGTTTTGCTCAAAGTGGTCAAGAATGAAATTGAGCGGTTTCAGTGTTGAATTTTCCAACTAGGTTTCTGTTTATCATCCCTAGACACCTCATCTCATAATAGTGAAAGGCAAAAATAAAACAAAATAAAACAATTTTTTACCTTATCTTTTGGAAACAACTAGTTTCAGCATAATTTTTCAGCCCCCATTCATTTTATTTCTCATAAATAATTGGCTCAAATTTGTTCTTTGCTTTCAAACCTGTTCTCCCAGTGGGAACATCACCTCTTCCCTATGTGGAAGAAAACACAGGTTCCTGGGGTTCCAAAGAAGCTGTTTACAAAATTGATGCAAATGAAATCAGTGATGTCCTACCTGAGCTCGTTCTCAACCCTGAATCCTTTCCTTCGGGCCAATTCCATGAGGAAGGCTCTGCGGGTGGTTCCCATTTTCTTCTCTAAAATGAAGAGGACCAAATCTTGGAACTTGACATCATGAGGAGAGGAGGCCATGGAGGCACTCACCTGCCTGGATTTCTTCTTCCGAGGACCCGAGTAGGCCATTTGCAGTAGATCTATGGAAAGAGGCTGCTGCTGCTTCTGGCTATGCCATCAAGTGGTGTCTCCAGCAGTAAGGGAGTGTCTGCCCCTTTTTCATGAAGGGCTCTGATGTCATCTCACCAGCAGACTCTGAATCCAGGGCAAGGCTTCCTGGGCCCTGTCCTCGAGACAGCTTTCTACTGAAGAGCGATGGGGAATTTTTATCACTGTTCAGCTCATTTGTCCATATGGAGATCATAATGGAAACAGTAAATTAACTTTTGCTAATCCCTTTGTGTACCTTGCATGAGACTATACATCCTCTTGGGGAGAGAATTCTGTAGGTTGTATTCACTTCTTAATTCCCAGCACCTAACACAGTACCTTATACTGTAGGCACTAGTAAATGTAGAATAAACTAGAAATCACATTTAAGTTGATGTTATTATTACTATTACTAAACTTTTATGCAGTTTGGGTAACCATGATATGAATCTTCTTCCATAATGGCCTTTCCCACCCAACAAATTCCCAAATAAATATCTCTTCAATACAAGCAAGTATAATAAAGATGTTAAGGAGCCACACTACCTGAATTCAACACCCAGACATTTAGGAGCTGTGTGACCTTGGGTAAATCACCACGCCACTCTGTCATTCTGTCATGTGTGCAATGGGGGTTACGAGCACTTCGAAGAGCACAGGCTTCTTGTCTCCTTCCCTCCCCTGTCCCTACCCATGTCCCACAACTTGAGAGGTTTCTGTGAGAATACTTCCCACTGACCTTTTGCTTTCCCTAGACTCTTCCAGAAATGGTATCGGGCCCACTCAGGATCTCAGTGAGACTGGAGGGGTGTCCTGAAATTATTCCCACATGGGCTCTAGGGAATGCCAGTCTCACGAGGTGTCCCAGGCACAGCAAAAGTTCTGTAATAATTTAAGTTTAGGGAAGCAAGACAAACTTGGCACAATTTGTGTTTGAACACTAAGGAAATCTGTTTAATTTCGTTTAGCCTAGTGTATTCCCAACCTGCTTGCATTTTTGTTTGTTTGTTTTCTAGAACACTTAGAGCACCTCGTTGAATGCAACAAACGTTGATGGCTACATATGCACTAAGCCCGGGAGTCTGGAATTAGGTAGGCCTGGTAAACCTGTCATTCACCAAGTGCATGATCTTGGGCAAGTAACTTCAACTGGGATTCTCAGCTTCCGATTTGTAGAATGGTAAACATGGCCAAATTCATTGCACTGTAAATAATGACACATATAACATGAACATACCTGCCTGGCCCACTCTGCATGTTTGGTCCCTATTCTACCTGCTCCCGCACCCTCCTGTTTCCACATGCTGGTAGACAAGACTGGAGCTCCTGGGTGGGGTAGGCGATGACAGCTGTGAGGGAACCGAGCGCACACCTGGTACTGGCTGCTGCTCTTCTGAGTTTAATATCGATCTGTTTTCCCATTGGGGTAATAATTGGGACCCACATGGATGGTTCTTAGAGGCCTTATTGAGTGCAAGCATATGGGCGAAAAGGAAGGGAGAGGGGTACAGGTTTCCCCGGTTCAGTGGAGAAGTGAGCCTCTCCCCACCACAAACATGAATCTTATCCCTAGGAGTCTCATTCTGTTTATGTGCATGAGAAGTTCGTTTAAGAGAGAAAACTTCTGCTTCCGGCAGTTTTATTTTTTTATATGAAATATCTCGTATCATCTATTCATTTCAAGCTGTGGATCTGGGAACTTTGCCATCCTTGAACGTGCAGGCAGAGTGTTGTTTTGGTTTGTATTTTATTTCTTTTTTTTTTTTTTAACCAAACACCAGCTTCCTCTGCTGCCCGAACAGCTGTGTTTGGTTCTTGGCAAATGAGTGTCTTCTGGAGCGTAGAACTGCCTCCTTGGGAAAACTAGTAGTTTCTTGAATGACTAAAATCTTGGAAAATTTACTTCTTGCCATTGAGAAGCATTCTGTAGCTATTTATCCTCGATGCTAAGAAACACAAGAAAATTTTGTATCGTAGTGATAACTTGAGGTGAGAGATGATTGCAAGAATGAGTCAGTTGAGAGAAACAGCAGCTTATTTGTGACTTCTAGTCTTTACCAAAAATATTTATTAAATAACAATTGTGAACAAAATGGTAGGTGAGACTATCAGTCTTGCAGGTAAGAAAGTATAGGTACTTGCCTCAAGAAAGCGTTTGAATAGGAGAGTTGGGATTTTATTTGCAGGGAATTGGGAGCTATTGAAGGGGTTTGAGACAAGATGTGATAAAATGGTAGCTTAGGAAAATTAATCAGGCAATAACAAATGAGATAAATCAGAGAAGGGAGAGCGAGAGGGGAAGAAATAGGAGAAAACGGTAACAATCTAAGCATGACATTATCCAAGACTGAACTGAGACAGCTGAAGAGAATCCAAACAGAGCCTGAAGTGACAGCGACAGGCCCTGAGGACTGCGCTGTGGGCCATCGGTTGGATAGGGGGGAGTGAGGTGCTTGGGGTCAGCTATGGCTCCTGGCTGCCTGGAGGGAAGTCCTCCAGTACTGCCGGTTCCCAGGTGAGTTTTAAATCTTTATTGCCAGCCCATTGCTCTCAAGGGCCAGACCCATTTAGGTTCCACTTAGGAATCCTACTCAAAACGCCTAAACCAGAACCATTCCTCCTCACTCCCAACACTGCTCCTTCAATTCTCTCTCTGACCCTTTCATTCCCACTTGTTGGTGTTTCTGAGGTAAACAGGAACATCTCAGTCCTCTCTAAATTACAAACCAGAAATAAGCACGGGGGTCAGATAGGCGGCAGAACATTTAACCTCCGGTTTTTGTTAGCTGGAGCTATCTGGCTCCAACGCACCACTGCAATCTGGGTGACTAGCTCAGCATTATTATTGGAGAATTTGGCTAGATTCTTTACTCCTACCTTCAAGACACATATAATTTCATTGAAAAGTTTATGATACAATCATATCATGATGATGAAATAGCAATAATAGTCACCTGCAAAGTTGTTAGGCTTCATGAAGTGCTTTAACATTTACCCTCACACTCAGCCTTCAGAGCATCCTGGAGGACATTTAACTTGTTCCTCCTATATTCTCCTGTTGAGGGAATTCAGAGGAGAGAGGGGAGAAAAGGAGAGGCAGGAATGGTGCTCACAGGGAAGAAAGTCTGTCTAGGATCAGGAGGGGTGGGCCGGGTCTCTGAGAGCACTGAAAAAGGCTGAGTTGGCCCTGAAGAGCTTCTGAGTAGGACATTTGCCAGAGAAAGTCAGTCTAGCAGTGACGTGTAAAATAGCCTAGAAAGGGGACCCCTCAGAGATGTGTCATCTGAAGTTGACTCCAGCTGGGAGGCTGTTGGAATCAGCCAGGCGAGAGTTGACAGAAGCCTAAACTGGGACTATTCATTCATTCATTCATTCACTCATTCATCCATTTTTTCATTTACAAATATTTATTGGGTGGCTAATATGTCCCACTATTCTACACAATAAGAATACAGAGTGAGAACACAATCTCTGCCCTCTTGGGATTTACATCCTATTAGAGGGAAACAGACAATAAGTATGATTAATAAATAGAGTAGGCCAGATGGTGTCAAGTTCTATGGGAAGAGATAAAGCAGATAGGGCGGGGTTGAGGTGGCAATTGTAACTAAGATGTCAAAAGGCCTCACTGAGGAGATGACTGAGCAAAGAAAGACCTGAAAAAAGCTAATTTCAGTAGGAATAGAGGCTGGGGTAAATGTGACAGATCCTGGGGGCAAAACATAAAGAAACAACTTTCAAAAGAGAGAACCTCTAAATTCATAACCATTTAGACAATGATTTAGAAAACAGTAGGATCATAACCAAGATTGTAAAATATACAGAATTAAACGAAACTTGAAATGCATTTGACCTTCCTGCTTTGAAAAGAGTTGGTTGAATTTTTCAGTTATTCTTTACTAGGTTTTATGAGGGAAAGTTTATGTTATAGTAGTATTTGTAACTCTCAGGGTTTGAGATGGTCTTAGGTCAGAGTGAAATGAAAAGCAAACAGAGCCTGATGAAAATAATATGCTTCAAACTCCCTGATTGCTCTTAGTCCCTTAGCAGGGGGCCTCTTTTCCCCTGCTGCTGTAAACATTCACTGCCAAGGTCACTGCTATTCCCCCACAGTAGATCCCTGAGCACTGATATTAGCAGATGTTGTCAGGTGCTGCCTAGAGTGCCCCTTCAGGACAGAGGCACTCACTTCCTCTGCTGCTGGGACTATTGTGAGCTGATGGCTCCCGGCCAAAGGGAGCCACCTGGCCAAAGGTCAGGTCCCTTTCTGGGAACAGCCTGATGTGTGTGTGTGTATGTGTGTGTGTGTGGGGGGGCCAGTTATGAAAGCCAGGCCACCTTGTTCCCAGGGGTAACAGCTCTGAAGAGCTCTTCTTGCTCCGGAAAACCTGTGGGATTGGCTGAGGCCTGTCTTGTGACTGCACTGTGGATCAACTATTCCCTCTCCCAAGCCCACCTCCTTCATTCTGCCATGAACGTGGATCCCAAGGGCATCTGCAGTGGCCTTCTGGCACACAAACCTCCTTTTCAGAGCCTGGCCCTTAGAACATACCTTTGATACTTATCCTATTTGGATTGTCTTTTGCCCTTACCTATGTTGTCTTCCCACCTAGGTCATGACCTTCTTGAGGGCCAGGAGACTGTCCTTGATCCCTTTGTGTGCCCTAGAGGGCGTAGGATGCGTCCTTGTACATAGGTCATAGCCCCTCACTACAGGCTTCGGAAAAGCCTTTCTGCTTCCGTACAGAGAGACCAATAGGAATTCTGTGCGTGACACACCCCGGGTGCAGAGCAAAGGAGAGCTCAGGCCCACAAGCGTTTGTGCCAAACCATTTCTCTAAAGCTGATTTTAGTGAGGATGCAGCCAAAGCCCTTTCTTATTCCCTGCCAGGAAGTGAAAGTCTTTTATCACCACCTGAGAGGAAAAAGGGGTTCAACCGCCCAGCCTGGTAGAAACAATCACACATTTGTGAGTATGGTGTGAAACAGTTCTGGATTCAACAACCTTGAGATATTTATTTTGAATGTGTTTCTCTTTGTTTCTCAAAGAGAATAATTTAGGTAGGGGTGAGCAGGGACTTAACGACATAGTAATCTCTTTTCATAAAGGTTTGTGAGCAATTCTTTACTTTTTAAAAATATAAGAAAATTTCATAGTCAAGGTTTTAAAAGTTTGGAGACAATAGTTTAGCTTACCTTTGCTAAATAGTTTGATGATATTTAACCAAATGTTTTAACTTGTATAAACTATACACTACTGGGGTCCAAAAGAGCCTGGTTCCTTTCAGAAGTTTTCTGAGGTAACAGGTTACTTAGCCTCACAGGAAATAAACCCAGTACTACTAGCAAGTTTGAGCTCTAGCAGAAAGGACTTCTGCTGAAGGAAGAAGTTTGCTTCAGAGAGCAAAACCAGCCTTGGAGGAGAACATGGGAGGAAAAGGGGAGAGTTCAAGGAAAATTCAAGAGGAGGCTAGTGGCTCTAAGAGGAAAACTCAGTAAATTCTAAATATTAGAGTCTCCTGGGGATGGTGGGTGTCATTTTGGGCAGCTATAACAAAAACACTATAGCCTGGGTGGCTTAAATAACAGAAATTTCTTTCTCACAGTTCTGGATGCTGGAAAGTCCAAGATTAGAGTGCCAGCCAATTCGGTTCCTGTTGAAGGCCCTTGTACTGGTTTGGACGGCCACCTTCTTGCTGTGTCTTCACATGACAGAGTGGAGAGATCATCTCTGTCATGTCTTTCCATATAAGGGCACTAATTTCCACCCTCATGACCTAATAACTTCTCAGAGGCCTCACCTCCAAATAACATTGCCCTGGGGCTGGGGCTTCAACATGTGAGTTTTGAGGGACACAAACATTCAGTGCATAATAATGGGTAAAAATCAACCAATGAAATCACTGTTTGCTTGTGTACACTGCTACATAAACACTTGTTCTCTACTAAGAACTTTAGTTCACAACCCTGGCTACACAATAGCCCTAACTGAGCTTTCAAAATATCAGAGACCAGGCTCCATCCCAGACTAATGGAATCTGAATCTCAGAGGGTGAGAGGATGAGGCTGGGAATCTGTGTTTATGACTGTCTCCCCAGTTATCCTCCAAGGTTGTGCTGCCGAGGTTGAGAAACCACCGGATTAGAATATCTGCTGCAGATGGCTGCCATTGCTAACTCTACTTTGTCTTTCTTTAAATAAAGCTAAAAAGATATAGAAACATAGACTCCTTCCCTACTTCTTTTTGATATTTGGATTTGCTAAAGGAAATCACTACTTCTAATTGATGGAGCATTTTCCTCAATATTCTGGACAACTCAAATTGGCATCACCAAGCGTTGGCCAGGTGGCACCAAGCAGGGCATTGAGAGAAAGGATCGGCCCCCCTTTAAGCACCAGTTCCACTTCATCGCCACCCCGTGCTCCTCAGTGCTGCAAGGACACATGGCCACGTGCTTCTCCCATTTAGCCAGGTGCTGTCTTGTGGGAATCTTCCTGGAATTATCTAAGAAGACACTGATTACCTAGTGGGACAATTTAAATTATTGAATTAGACCGAAATGGCCAGATGAAATTAATTTTAATTTTTTCCCCACATTCCAGCAAGAAAGACCATCAGATCTTTTACAGACAAAAATAACAAAGCTCGCATATTCTCTGCACACAAAAGGTAAAGTAAGTGGTCTCGCACCCTGACACGTGAGCTTATAAATTCATTTGCATGTGCTCGTGTATATATACATAGCCACACACTGTAGACCAAGGCAGTGTAAACAAGACTTTAGAAGTATAGGTCCTCAGTGAGCAGCATCCCTAGCAAGCCCTGGGATTCTGGTGGCAAAGAAGAATTGCCAGCTCTGGGCAAATCCTGACATACACACATGGGAAATGCTGCAAAATGAAACCTGTCAGTGGTGCCGTTCACAAGCCGAGGTGCCTGAACTATCGTGGTCACTCAGTGAGATGGCCTGACACAGTCACGATATATTTCCAATGATTTTGTCGCCCGGTGCACGCATGGAAGTTCTTGTTGTCACCATTTGGTGTCAGTATTTTCTATCTTAAAAAGTCTCTGGGTTGTAAAGTAAAATTCCTATTGGAGAAAGTCTATAATATTTGATTATGAATAAGTAATTTTATTTAATTAGATTTTAATATTCTTCCGTTTAGCCTTTACGCCTGTATTTCCTGCTTTGTATTTTTTCCCTTGCGCAGAAAAGGGACCGCATTCCCTTTATCTGCGAAGGCCAGCATGAGATCACACCATTCATTCAGTCCATCAACAAATTTTGAAGATCAGCATTGTGTAACACAGGGCTCTCTTCCCACAGAGTGTTTTGAGTTCCCGATATCAGCATAAACAGGGCAGTGGCAGAAAAACTGGAGGAAGCCATTCTGTAAGAAGAGGCTGGTTCTGGCTTTTAGTCTGGCTTGGCAGTTTAGCAGCTGTGTTACCTTGACCTTGGGCAAGAGATTTAACCTCTCTGAGCCAGTCTCTTCATGCATAATAAAGTTTTCTTTCAGTGTATAGCGAAAATTAAAAGTGTTATTTGTACTCACGGCTACTTATTGAATGTCTGTTCAATGTGTAGGTAGGGCCTGCTCGGGCCTCACGGTCCTCCAGCTCTGGTGCTGTGCATGGTGTCTGAAGTCAAGTGTAGGTTCCATCATTTACACTTGATAACAAGGCAATTGGCTTGAATCTTCCTTTTGTGCGTTTAAACTTTAATAGATGTTGCCCATCTGCAAATTGCTGTCCATCGAGGATGTACTAATTTACACTCAGATTACACTTCAGAGAGATGGGAATGGATCTATTTCTTCATATTCTTAACACACAGTAGGTTACGAACTGTGGGATCTCTGCCAATGTGATATTGGAAAAGGTATCTCAGTGGAGTTTTCATTTTCATTTTCTTTAACATGAGCAAGTTTGTGCATCTTTTTCACCTATTTAAGAGCTATGTCTATTTTTATATACCATCCCATTTATATCTTTTGCCTATCTTTCTATTGGGTGTTTTGTGTTTTTCTTGTTGATTTGTAGAATTGGTTTACCTATTACAAAATTAACCCTTTTCCTGCACATAGGTTGCAAATACTTGGCCCAATTTTTCCTCTGACTTTTGATTTGGTAAGTGGTAGTGTTTATAAAATACAGAATAAATCAATCTTATCTTTTATGATTTCTATGTTTTATGTCATACTTAGAAAGTTCTTTCCTACTCTAAGATTCTAAAACAGGGTGTATGTGAGGGAATCCATGTTGTCTTTCAGGTTGTTTTTTAATTGTTTTATTTTTATGTTAAAATCTTTAATCTGCTTGGAATTTATTTTTGTGACCAAGTGAGGAATTGGATCCAAGCTTCTTCCCCGCCCCCCCCCCCAAGTAGCTTCCCAGTTGTCCTAGATCTTTTTATTAAATAATCCATATTTTCTCCACTGATTTGAAACCTACTTCAGTTTTGAAAGAAGGTCAGTGATTTCTAAATTTGGCAGCATGAGAATGTCTAAGCTGCGGAACTTTAGGCTCTTAGTTTTCTGAATTGTGTCTCTTATCATTTGGAAAAAGAAGAAATACATGTGCACTGATCTGAAAATTTAGTTCAACAACTAGCTGTGTGGGAGAATGGAAAGAACGTGGGCTCCCAAGTTAGAAAACCTTACCTCACTTCTCTTGTTGAGTAATCATGGGCAAGTCACTTAACTGCTGTGTCTCAGTTTTCTCTTCTGTAAAATGGACCTAATAATAGCATCTATGTCATACTGTATTTTGAAGTTCAAGTGCATTAATACATGTGAAAGAATTTTATAAACTTGTTATAATTGGCACATTAGTTATTTGAATTTTTATAAGTTAATACAACATTGCCATATAACTTAGGCAACACAATTCTAGATTTTTAAGTTTATCAGCTTTCTTGAAATCCTTCCAATTTCTTTGGAGGTGGTTAGCTTCTTCCTTCATGCTGGTGAGTATTGTGGGTTTACTGACTTTGTTTCTTTGTCTGTTTTCTGACAGCATCTGGGTCGGGGACGTGGTGATAAGAAGAGGAGGGAAGACTAGGAAGCTAGAATCATCCATTTGGTTTTGAGAAGAGAGAGGCGAATCAGCATGGGGGAAAGGGAGTGATTCTGGTGGAGGAATAGGAAACAGGAAAAACAAGAGGGAGAGTGAATGAGCTTATCTGTAATCCTGTAAATATAATTATTTTCTAGAAAATGTTAAAATTTGCTAGTTTATAATTTAATGTACACAAGTTTTGTGGGTAGTACAGAATAAAGACTAAAGGTCAGGTGGTATAGGAGTTGAATCAGAGTCCCTCCTCTTTTAAGTAGACCCAGTTTTCCTGTCTCTGAAGCAGCGATACATATATGCATGCCTCATGCTCATGTGAGACTAGATTGGAGATTGGAGTGGGCGATTGAGGAAAAAGTGTAAATCTCATGATGGTGGCTTGTATTTGCCATTGGGAAATGCAGTAGAATCTGCAACTGATCCTGCTGGAGACAGGTGCAACTGGGGTCCAGGCAATCACCCTTCCCCGCCCCGCAGACAAATGTCCCTCTTCCCCTTTGAAGCCAGTGGAAGTCTGGGCAGAGGAAGATGTCACTGACGCCCTGCCAAGTTTGCAATAAAAGACATGGGATGATGGCTCCATTATCAAAGGAGAAGATTAAGTGTCCAGGAGGACAAAAAGTACAGACACCAGATGGGGACTTGGGGTGAGGGGGTGGCGGTTATGAGACCAGCAGAAGGACTAAGAGATTATAAAACCACCATTCAGGTTGCAGCTAAAGGACACTTGATGAAGAAAAATATGACTATAATTTAATTTGCTGGAACCAGAGAAACCTGTTCATAACTCTCCCGGCTATAAATCTGGCTTTATCAGCCATTCTGTTAATCCATTAAAGCGTGGCTAAGGTTGATCATGGGTCCCAATACATAGAGCACTTCCATATACATTATTACAAATGCTTCCAGCCCCAAGAGAAAGGTGACTTCAAATTCTTTCTATGGTTAGCACATTCTGAGTAAGTTCTACAAGTTAGAAAACAGGTTACTCAAAACACTCCATTCATTAGTTGGCCCAGGTGCTGTTATGAGTTACAATATTTTCTCCATGTGTTATTATAAACAAGCGAATTCTCAGGAAGTGTATTGGAAACCACCGCACAATATTTGCACTCTTCGTGAGGTCGCATTATTAAATTTTCAGTGTGAGTTCCCGGTCAATTTTATAACAGCCTAGAGAATTGCGCTTGTGTCTATACGTCCATATGCTCTCATTAATAAAAACTTCACAGGCAGGTGGCTTGTGTAGTCACACACAGCCTCACACTCAGAAGAGCCCCACATTTGGTTTAGTGCTCTGATGTCACCATCTTAAATTCTTAATTTTTGAACAAAGGTCCTCATATTTTCATTTTACATTTGGATCCATGAAACATGTAGCCTGTCCTACACACTATGAAATAATGGGCTTTGTTCAAAAGGGAAAACAAGCTTTAAAAATATGTTTGATAGTTATCAGTATTTTATTTTTTTTTAAATGCCTGCTATTCAGGTACATAGAAAATTATATGCCAATGCTTGAAGGGAAAATGTATATATTTTTTTGCTAATGTATCTACAAAGCGTCTGAATTTTTAATAAAGAGCAGTCAATTAATGGTTTTGAAAGGATAAAAACTATAGTTGAACTAATTTATTTGGTTCAGGAGCATTAATTATAACCACGTCATCCCCCATAGTTAGAGGAAGTGAGAGAGAAATAAAGAGACTAACTAGAGAAGATCAGTCAAGGGTGTAGAAAAGAAAGAGAGCAGAATTGAGGGTGGGAAAGTGAAATCAATCAAGTATTGAGCCTGGTAGCCTTCTTCTGATGCAAAAAACACCAATTCACATGGTCACCCCTTCTGATGCGTGCATTATCTGACGATAGTAACTTATTAGGGAAACAGATTGTGTGTTCTCTTCACTGTGTGGTTTTTAAAATTTTCTGTCTGGCTTGCTTTGCAACAGACATGAAACATCTTGGCAATCTCTTTGGGTGACTGAGCTCAAAGTAACACCAAGTTGTTCAGGTGGCTTTGATGTCTTATCTCTCCCTCTACCTGGAAGCATGTTACTGTTTTGTCTAAACCTATAAAAATAAAGTTAAAAAATAAGTTAACCTCTTTACTTATACTGTACAAATATATATCTTTTTTCCTTAAATTTTCAGCATTGCTATTTCCTTTTTTAGCCTCAGACATTTCTTTCACCAAGGTTTCTCTTAAACAGATGTGTTCATTAAAGAAATGATTCTGTTGCTTTAAGAGAGAAAAAAATGTTACACTCGGTCAGTCTGAAAATGTAACACCTGGCATCCATATTTAGAAATTTTAAACACATACATGCGCGCGCACACACACACACACACACCAGCCTATAGCGGTGAAGTGTGCAAAACATTATAGGAAGCTCGTCGCTTAAAAGCAGTTGAGTTCAATCATTTATTTGGAAGTTGGTTGTTTGGAACTTAAAAGCACTTTTTCCCATAGAAGCAAAGCTATAAATGGTGCTTTGGTCACCAAGCTCAAAAGACCGTTGCAGAAACGTCTGCTCTGACAATGAAAATAGAAAATGATTCAGTGGCAATACAGTAATTGAGCCAAAGAGAAAAGCTAACAAAGTAAGAACTTGTTTGCTTTGAATGCTTAACGCTTGAAGAAGAATTGATTTTATCTGAGGAGCTGGTAGAGGCAGCTGGAGATCTCCGGGGTGCCGTGGGTCATTTTAGTGGCCCAGGCTCTTTAATAAAGCCTAGATGCTCTTTGTCCCCTATGCGAGGGAAAACCATACTGTGTTTTGATGCAGGGTTTGAGTTCTACTTTTGGCTTCGAATGAAGATGAGAGCAAGAGAGGAAGGGAATTTTCCTGAAGTGCCTAGAGTTTTGGGGAAAAGAGAGAGAAGGAGTAAATGAAGCTGGGTGTCCTGTGGTACCACAGTTCATGTTATGCCCTTGGAACAGAAAGTCCCTTCTGTGCTCCTCTGGCCACACAGGGAGCTCCTTATTTCTACGTAAAGCTCCAGCTCACAGGAGTCCTCTTCTCTGGGGAGCTGTCCCCATTCCTAACTCCCCCACTAGCTCCCAGTACAGCTTCAATATCTCTCTATGGAAGCACATTTCACATCGTTTCGTGATTATTTGTTTATATGTCTCCTCCACCTGACTAGGACCTATCACAGGAAGAAATAATTTAAATTAATTTAAAAAATATATCGCAGGAATCTCTACAGCACAGGCATGCATGTTTCATTTGTCTAAGTTGGAAGCAAGCTGTGAGCTGTGAAAAGTAGGACTGGAGGAAGAGAGTGGGGACATCGTTTCACCAAAGGGGAAGATTAGGAAGATTAGAGACTGTTGGGAAGAGGTCTCAGACCAGAGCCACATATCTCTCCCTACTTACCAGGAGCCGCGCTGGTCTAGAACCAATTGTCTCTTGTCCGAGTTGAATGGAAGGAGGAAATTTGAAGTAAGTTAGGCAAGATTAAGGCTAAGTATAAGCTACTACTTTACAAGCTATGGCGATTATATTTTGAGGCTTCTCCAGTAGCTGTTCTCCCTGCTTCTAGTGACAACCCTGATTTTCATGTGGGGATCACCCCTTATTCATAGGCTTGGGTGGACCGCTAACGCAACTCCAAGATGGTGGACAGGGCATCACTTTCCCCTTGGCCCTGGTGTATGGGTCAGGGATGGAGATGTAACCAAAATATCCATTCATGATGGATCTCACTACTTTGAGGGTGCTGTCACCATCCTGTTGTACTTAAACCTGAGGCTGGAGCAGACGGAGTGGTGGTGTGTTGGTGAATATTTAAAACTGTCTCTCAAAAAAATCCCAAAAGCCTGATTTATGGTATTTTCCAGTTCCCGTGGTGTAAATACTTTCACCATGGCTGATTTCAAGCTTCAACATGACATCACTAAACACAGAGTTCGGAAGAGAGGTGTAGCAGCACACTGTTATAGAGATAGATACAATAGATGTATCTCAAGAGCATTGAACTAGCACATGGAATAATATGACTAGGAAGAGATGAATTTCGAGTATCTATTATCTTTGTTTTAAATGTAAGTTATTTAATTATAGGCTTAGATAATTTTTTTCAAATAATGGTACGTTAGCAACAGGCTCTTAAAATTCTTAAAAATTTCAGAGTTATCTCTCAAAAGCTGATATGAACTAGATCCAACCACCCACTGAACCAGAGCCATCTGGTCACCTTGAAAGAAGGAATTAGCCAAGAGGCCCAGAGAGTGTGAAAAACAGTCCTAACATAGTGTTCGGGCCCAGAAATCCATAGGCTGTTCAGCTCAGGATAATTAGATAAATCAATAATTCCCTTTCTTACTCCATTCAGCCTCAGCTGGGTTTTCTTTTATGAGCAATTGGAACAATTCTAAATGAAACACAACTTATATATATATACACACATATACATACACACACATACTTGCATTAATAAGTCAAGCGAGTTATACAGTGGGTTATACAGTGGGTTAAATAGTAGCCCTTCAAAAGATATATATGTCTATGCCCTAACTTTTGGAACCTGTGAAACTTTTCTTAAAAAAGGTCTTTGCAGATAGAATTAAGGATCATGAGAGGAGATCATCCTGAATTAATTGGGTGGGCCCACATCCAATGGCAGGTTTTCTTATGAGAGACCCACAAAGGAGAGACATAAAGAGAAAAAGAAAGCCATGTGAAGACAAGAGGCAGCGATGTGAATCATGCAACCACCAGCCAAGGAACACTTGGAACCACGGGAGGCTGGAAGAGGCCAAAAAAAAAAAAAAATGCTTCCCTAAAGACTTGAGAGGGAGCATCACCCTGCTGAGACCTGGATCTTTGAACTTTGGCCTCTGGAACTGAGAAGATAAGTTTCTGTTGTTTTAAGCCACCAAATTTGTGATAATTTGTTATGACGACCCTAGGAAACTAATACAAGGCAGTAATATTTTACTTGCACGACGAGTATCTTTTATGTTATTATCCTAAGTTTAAAAGCAAACAAAAGATCCATTATAGAATTTAGGAACATTTTTAAAATGGACATGATAATCACCCAAACAAGCATTCTTTTATCAGTCTGTTTTCTTGAATGTGTATAATTAGCAAACCTGAATCATACTATATGGAATAGTTTCAGATCTTACTTATTTTTTTTTGCCAATACATTATGAAGATTTTTGTCATATCATTATAGATTATTTGAAAATACCATTTTTAATGGCTGCAGAGAATTCCATTTTGTGGATATATCATAATTTGTGAAAAAATATTATTGTTGAATCTTTATATAATTTCTAATTCTGCACTATTATAAATAACTCCATCCTGAAAAAGTTCTAAAATGTTACGTTTTTCTTTTGAGCATATTAACATTTTAGGAATCCTGATAAACATTACCAAATTGCTTTCTGGGAAGTTTCTATCTATTTGTAGTCCCTTCAGCAACAAGAGTAACCATTTAACAGTGCCTTCGATATACTCAAATATGATCACTTTTTAAAAGTTGAACCAATTAAATAGTTTAAAAAAATGGCATCATTACTTGCTTTAGCTTGTTTCTTCGCTTTGGTGAGGTGGTGAGCGTCTGCGTCAGCCATTTGCACCCCGTCTGTGTGTTTGTTTATCTGCGGTGCTCTTTGCTTATTTTTCTGTTGGGGCATTAGCCATTGCTTATTGATTTGAAAGAGCTCTTTATGTAGTCATATTACAGAATCTTTATAGAGAATTGTTTATATAGCATGCCTTTTTATAAATATTTGTTACATTTTACATAAGGGTCCTCCCATTTATGACTAGAATGTTGGAATCACATGGGAAAGGCAGCTGCGCTCTCTGATTCCGACTCCAGGGATGCCCCATGCATTCTTGGATATTCCAATCGGTCAATCCTTGATTTGCCATTTCTTAAAAAGGAATCAGAATTCTTCCATTCAGATAACCTGAGGTTGAAGACTTCTTTAAGCCATTTCACTTAAGAGGTCCAAATGACTTTGGTTGAATAATTGACACAAAAATGCACATATCAATTTTTTTTTCCCCATAAGTGATCTGTTTTCTTTTTCTGAATCAACATGTCTTGGCAACAGACATTGTTGTCTTCGCAAAAAAGAACATTGAACATGGGTTGGGAGTAAGATCTCGGCTCTTTTTTCCTACTGCTTTCTTCTGGCTTGGAATCTTTCTCTAAAATGGACTTTTGCAAGTCAGTTCATTCTTTGGGCCTCAATTTTCTCATCTTAGGATTGCTAGATAAAATACAAGACTTGAGGCAATATTTGGGACATGCTTTTACTAAGAAAGTATCCATTGTTTATCTGAAATTTAACAGTGCATCCTGCATTTTTCTTTACTAAATCTGGTAAATCTCTCTCTAAGGCCTATTCCAGACCTGAAAAATTGTAATTGAATATAGGCCCATGAAATGCAGTCCAATCTCAAAACACTTGCAGTCTGGGTACTCTGAGTCCCACACTGCAGTGGGACACTTTTCCTGCCCTTTGTAGTTTTTTCCTCCAGGTTTTAAAACTTTTTATTTGCATATTAAAAAAAATCGTGCATTCCAAAAAATAAAATCATTTGAACAACAACAACAAAAATGGCACTCTGCTTAGACTGCATTTTACAGCCTGCAAGACACCTTCGACCAACTTGGTTTTTACTCTAGATTTCACTGTTGTCCCACCCAGCATCTGCCTTCACCGTACAAGTTCTTTTCCTTCCCTGCCAGCCAGACAGGCAGGTGAGAGAGGCAGCTATGACCTTTATGGTCAGTAGTTCTTGGATGTGAAAAGAGGGTAGCATAGTCATTTAAACTTGATCCAACCTCTTTGCATCTTGCAAAGTTAAACAGCTAAATGAAGTAAAATAAGAAGGCGATGCTTGTGTAGTGTACGCTGGTGGTGAGTGCCTCATTATGCTACACTGGTGGTGAGTGCCTCATTATGCTTCGCCCGCTTGCTTCTCCTGTTCAAGCGTGGATTTTTCTCTTGTGTTTCTGTCTTTTTCAATTTTGACTTACTGAATTTCTCAATATCAGCCATATTGGGTTTGTTAGACATGGTTAAAGAGGAAGCCGAGTGAGGCACCAGAACGAGTGAGTCCGATCTGCTCAGTGGCAGTCCCAGAGGGCTCTTTGTAGCTTTAATTGAACTATGATTCCATTTTCTCTCCTTTCTTAACATATTGGTTATACTTTTTACACTTTTTTTTTTTTTTTTTTAGTGTTTGCAATGTTCATTTACAGCTAATCCAAGTCCACTTTCAAATAACACTGTACCTCTTCACAGGTAGTGTCAGCACCTTATAATAACAAAATAGTTCTAATTCTTTCCTCTCGTCCCTACTACCATTGTTGACATTTATTTCACTTATATATAAGCTTACATAAACATATATGTACACACATAAAATATATACATAAGCATATATATATTGTTATGTTATTTTGAACAAATTATTATCTGTTAGACCAATTAAGAATTTAAAAAATAAAAGTTTTATTTTACCTTCATTTATTATTTCTTCAGTGGTCCTTTTTGCTTTACATAGATCTAAGTTTCTGACCTATATTATTTTCCTTCTCTCTAAAGAACTTATTTTAACATTTTTTGCAAGGGAAGTCTAGTGGCAACAAATGCCCTCAATTTTTGTGTAATAAAGTCTTTCTTTCTCCACTTTTGAAGGATAATTTCATAGAGTACAGAATTCTAGAATGGTGATATTTTTCTCTCAAGACTAAATATTTTACTACACTCTCCTCTTGCTGCATGGTTTCTGAGAAGTCAGATGGGGTTCTTAACGTGTGTGTGTGTGTGTGTGTGTGTGTGTATGTGTGTGTGTAGATAAGGTGTTCTTTCCCTCAAGATTCAAATTTTTTTCTCTATCTTTGATATTCTGTAGCTTGAAAGATATGACTAGGTATAGTTGTTTTTTGTTTGTTTGGCATTTATTCTGCTTGTCCTCTCTGAGCTTCTCATATGTATGGTTTAGTGTCTTGACATTAATTGGGGGAAATTCTCAGTTATTATCGTTTTGTATTTCTTCTAGCTCTTTCTCTCTTCTCCTTCTGGTATTCCCATAGTGTGTATGTTACAAATTTTTAGCTGTCTCACAGTCTAGTATATTTTATTCTGGGCTTTTTCAGTCTTTGCTCACTTTTCTTTTTGGTTTTTAAGGATTCTATTGAAGATAGATAATTTAAGATAATTTTAGCTTTAAGATAATTTTCCTCAGCCAAGTCCAATCTACTAATAAGCCCATTAAAGGCATTCTTCATTCCTATTACTACAGTATTGTTGTTTTTTAATTCATGGCTTTTTTTTTTTTTTTTTGGTTCTTTCTTAGGATTTCCATCTCTCTGTTTCCATTGCTTATCTGTTCTCTGTTCTTTCATGTTGTCTCCTTTATCCATTTGAGCCCTTGGCATATTAATCACAGATTAAATTAAATTCCGAGTTTGATAATTCCAACATCACTGTCATGTATGGTTCTGATGTTTGCTTTCTCTTCAAATTGTGTTTTTTGCCTTTTGGTACACCTTGTAATTTTTTCTTGCTAGACATGATGGGCTGGGCAAAAGGATTTGCTGTAAATAGGCCTTTTGTAATGTGGTGGTGTGGTGTGGCATTCTATAGTCCCATTATTATGTCTCAGTCTTTCAGTGAGCCTATGCCTCTGGACCGTGAACTTAACAAATGTTTCTCTTTTATTCTTCCCCTTTAGGTGGGATAGGATGGCTAGAGTGGGCTGGAGTATTTCCCTTTCCTAGGTCAATTAGGCTCTGATAAAACCTCAGCAGTTTAGGTTCTGGTTAACTAGTTTCCCCAGAGGAAAGGCCTTCTTAAGAATAAACAGAGTACTCTGATTTATTTCAAAATGGTTTCTTTTCTCCTCCTCTGCTGGAAGTTCAGAAGATTTTTCTCTGATGTTTACTGTGGAAATCTGGTCAAGCTCCTAGAGGTGAATCTCATGATATGGTTGGGACCCCCTTATGCCTGAGTCTCCCTGTATTTTTTAACACTTTGAGTCATTCCCACTGAGCCTCCAGCAGTCTCTCAATTCCAGTTCAGGTTTTTCTTCATTTTCACTCATTCTTACAGTGGTTTTCTCCTGAGTCTCTGCTCCGGTAACCCTTGATGACCTATATTCACCTGTCTTTCCTGTCTTGGGGATAGTAGTTTGCAATGTGTCCTCTGTTCTCTTACAGACCAAAGAAGAATTGTTGATTTTTCAGTCTGTTCAACTTTTACTTGTATTAGGATGGGGTAGCAACTTCCAAGCTCCTTGCACATGTGAAACAAACAATTTCAATGATTTTTAACATTGATTCAGTTCCTGAGTTTGAACAGTAGTTACATCTCACAACTAATTTTTATTTTATTTACTTGCAGATGTCTTTTAATAACCTTCATATTTAATTCAGAAAGTATTTATTATATATAAATAATATTCTAGTTTTGTGCTGGCCATAGAGAAAGATCAAAGAAATAGAATATAGTCGTTTTTGCCAAAATGTTAATGATCTCCTCAAGGTAATAGGATATACGTTAGGAAAAATATTAAAGAGTTAGTATATATATGGCTAAAAGCCAAAATTGTGGTTCAAGTACCAAGAGATTACAAAGGTCAGAGTAGAGGTTCAGCGGACCAGAAGCAGACAGGTCAAGGTTCCAAGAGGAAGTGGGCCTTGAAAGTGAATGCGATTTGGAAAGTCCACAAAAAATTAGAAAATGGTCAGGATTGGGGCAATATATGGGAGATGGGAAGACTTGCCAGGGACTCCTGAGCAGGATTCTCCCTTGATGGAGACAGCATTGATGAGGAGCCCTGGGGCACCAGGCAGTTTCAATACCCCTGATGGCTGATTAGAGGACTTTAAGGGTGACTGACATTTAGAGACTGTGGGCACCAGGCCTGACTGGCCCAAGGTCTGGCTGTGATCCAAGGTCTGGCTGTTATCCAAGGCCTGGCTGATCCAAGGCCTTACTGGCCCAAGGTTTGGCTGGTCCAAGGTCTGGCTATGATCCAGGCCCATGGCTAGGAATAGGACTCCAGACTTAGAAAATATGTAAACATAATTCAGATTATTGTATCACGCATGTGCGGCTGAATACCACTTTTGTACTCCGCTATGTCCCCTGGAGAGAAGAGAGAAAGAGAGAGCAGAAGGGGAGAGCAGAAAGGGGCGCAGGAGAAGTGTGTGCAAGACTGCGTGCCTCGTGCCATAGACTGCACTCCCCAATAGAGCTGCACTCCCCAACAGAAGTGCACTCCATGCAATAAAGTTGGCGCCTGCCGTGTCACCCTCATGTCGACTCCTCGTGCAACTGGGCCTCGCATCATCGAACTTTCTGGGTCAGGTCAGCAATACCCCTGACACTGACAGAGACTTGCCATTATTTACAATGAAAATTTTAAATGTATACAAAAGTTTTAAAGAATGGCTCAATAAGCATCCATATACCCATCACCCAGCTTTAATTATCGCTAACATTTTTTTTCCGAGCTATTTGAAAGTAAGTTGTAGATATCACTATATTTAAACCTTAAATTCATTAGCATGTACCTCCTCAAAATTTTCTAATTAGGATATTCTTCTATAATATCACGATACCATAATCATACTTAAGAATATTAAGAATTTCATAATGTCATCTAATATCCAGACTGTATTAAAATTTCCCAATTGTCTCCAAACGTCTTCTATAGTTGGTTTCTTTCAACCAGTATCCTATTTGGGTTCATGCATTGCATTTGGTTGTTATGCATCTTGAGTCTAGTTTAATTTTGAATGTCTCCTGCACTTTTTTTTTTTCTTCTTCTTTTTTAGAAGACTAGGTTGTTGTCTTGTAGAATTTCCCAAATCTGAATTGTTAAAATTTTATTGTTTCCTCTTATAAACAGGTCCAATTTGTTTCTCTACCCCCTTTATTTCCTGTAAGCATAGTGGGATCTCACATATCAGTTTATCTAGGAATGTCCCACCTGTTTATTCCTGATATAATTGTTAATTGAGTCCCCTATCACTTTCAAAAATTTGGATGATTACTATCTGTTCACTCTCTGAAAACTGGAAGTTAGGTCTAAAAATTAATTAGATTGAGATTAAACATTTGTGGCAAGAATAGTACATAGGAGAAATGTACTTAGTTTTATATCACGTCAGGAGGAAATATAGATAATACTAGTTTGATCATTTAGGATAGTGACAGCCAGATTTCATCTCTATAAATGCCAAATTTTCCTTTTGCAATCATCTAGAAGCTTATGATATGAGTCTTTGATACCTTGAGAATATCCTGTTTCCCAACACTTCGCCTACTAGTTTTAGCATTAATTAGTTATCCTTACCTTAATTCTTTATTTGGGAAGACAAAGCGATGATTTTCTTATTCTCTACATTACCCATAATGTTATCATTCATTCTATGTATGTTACCTAGCATTCTTTGAAAATCGATAAGGATTTTTAATTCCTCTTTTAAAAATTTTAGGATAAATACTTCTTTTTTAAAAAATTTATTATCAGAAGTAAAGAGTTGATGAAATAGTTACCTCCAATTGTGACAAATGACTTTGTTTTGTGGTTTTATTGGGGTGGATTTTTATTTGTTCAGTGTTTTAAAATAAATTTCAGTCATTGTTCTTTTTGATGCTCAGATTGTCCTCTTCAAAGATCTGCTCCATTGTCTTTTTGACACCCGCCCCCACAACCAATCCAATATCCTTTGAGAGTCTCCTTGCTTTCTGGCAGGAGATGTTCCAGTTCACCTTCTGTTTTCCATGCCACAAAACCTGAACTCAAACCTTTCTTCACGGAGCCTTCAGCTCTTGCCAGTGGGACATCTGTCTTTTTGTTGATATAATTGTTTAACATCTGGAATGTCATTTTTTTCTAAGTCCTTTCAATATTTAGTGCTAGGAAATCATGGGTTTAGACTGATATTTCCAATTAAATTTAACAGTACTAAGTTTTTTTCTTTGTTTTATACTTGTATTTTTTTCTCTTGTACTAAAAATCTTAATTTCTGCTAATATTAACATATTTAGTGGCTTTATCTACAACATAAAAATCACTTCAAGTCATAATACATATTTTATTACTAAAAATAAAAATTCTGAGTGAAGTTCGAGATTTCTTTGCAGTTATTTTCATTCTCGGAATATATCTTACTGAGGATGCACTGAGAACTGCTCAAAAGTCTAAATGATCATCTTTTCCAGGATATGTTATCATTTACATTTATTTGTTTCTGTTTATCTTTATTCTAAAGTTTGCTTTTTTAAAAAAATTTTGCCTTAATTTTGTTTTTAGGCTATGTCAAACTATTACCTAGTTTAAAAGTCAAAATTTCATAAAAAGATAGATTACTTCTGCTCTATTTCCAGCTCATTTCTGCCTCCCCCAGATGACTATTTTTATTAATTTTTTATTTATTTTTCTAGTATCGATGTTTATTTTTGCAATGATAAATGTGTGTGTATGTGTTTAAACTTCCTCTATCTTCTTGTGTTTAAAAAAGAAGCTTATATTGTCCTGACCTTGTCTATTCCTCTTAACACATCCTAGAAACCACACCTTTTTAATGGTTGCACAGAACTCAGCTACAAATTTGACCAAAACTTACTCGACCATTCTCCCATTGTTACTGAGGTTTTTTCTAATCTTTTGCTATTGCAAATAAAACTACAGTAAGTAACTCTGTACAGATGCTACATATGTGTGTATGTGAAAGTGTATCTTCAGGATAGAGTCTTAGAAGTGAGATTACTGTGTTACAGGGCAAATTCATGTATTTTATTAGGTATTGTCAATTCCCCTCTACAAAAATTGTCACATGTTGTAAGCAAAGAGTGCTTATTTCCTAAGTGCACCCTATCATCACACTTGGATTTTTGCTAATCTGATATGTGAGATATATATGTTCTTCAGCATGATTATAATCTTTCTTTTAATAGGAGTGGGACTGAGTATCTTTTTAACCATTTAAAGAGGCCACCTTGAGACTGGTAGGAGGGGCGAAGATGCAGATGGGCTGGATCCATACCCATGTGTGGCTGATGAGAATGAAAGAGATATCTCCATTGCAAGGGTCCTGTCCTAAGAAAAAGGAGACCATGTCCCACACTGGGCTCTCTAGCCCAGGGTTCCAATGCCAAGAAGAGAAGTCCCTACAACTTCTGGCTATGAAAACCATCAGAGATTGCAGCTGAGTGAAATAGACATTTCTTTTAAGGTGCCCACACATGGACTCAATTGCTGACAGACACACTCACTCTAAGCTCGAGTGCTGGGGCATCAGCTTGAAAGGTGCCAGAAACGTAGGGGAGAAACTGAATTGTCTGGCTTCAGGGCAACAGCTGAAGTAGCAGTTTTTTCCCAGACAGAAGTGCTGATGGAAGCCATTATTTCTTTGTTGACCCCTCCCCCATCCAGTATGTGGATATAGGAGGCCATCATATCTGAGTCTCCATCAACTTGGCTAACACAGTTCATCCTGCCCAGGTGATTCCCAGAGACCCTACCCCACTTAATTTGAGGGCCCACCCAAGCCACTTCCAGTGGCTTTTCTGTACAAACTGCCTGTCTTGGCTCAGGTTGCTGATTTTCCTAAAATCTCTCAAAGGTTTGCAAAACCCAAACAAACATTATGCCCTGCATCTCTTGCTGAGCAGCCCTACGCCAGGCACTAGCAGCAGTCAATCTTGGTTCATGGTTTGGCCTCTCAAGATAACTCCAAGCTCAATGTGTGTGGAAGACATCTGTGGATTGCTTGATGACTCTGGGCAGGGCACAGGCTGTGGCTAAAACTGGTCTGTTGCAGAGCCCCTCATAGAGGCTCTGGGACTAGCATGCCCAGTGACCACCTTCAGACTGAGTCAGAGTACCACCCAAAACTGCATCTAAAGACAACATACCCAAAGGGGAGACTGGACAGACACCAGAGCCCTGCTAAAGCGAATCCTGCTCCATAGGGTCAGCCCCTGCGCAATAACTTCTCCACTGTAGTCACTGGCTGGTCCTTTCAACCAATCAGCCCAGGGGTCAATCCCTCTCATGGTGCAAACAGCAACCAAAGGTCAAGTACAATAGGAGGGCTCACACGACCCATATAAAGGACACACCTGGAGTGCCCTGTTTAGGTGACCAAGGAAGACTGTGACACTGGGCTCCACAGGACACCTACTACATAAGGCCAGTCTACTAAGGCCAGGACACATAGCAGTCCTACATAATATATAGAAAATAACATAGGGAGGCAGCCAAAATGGGGAAACAAGGAAACATGTCACAAACGAAAGAACAGAACAAAGTTCCAGAAAAAGAAATAAATAAAATAGTGATAAGCAATCTACCAGATATAGAGTTCAAAACACTGGTTATAAGGCTGCTCAGTGAACTTAGGGGAAAAATAGATGAAACCAGAGAAAACTTCAACAAAGAGATAGAAAACATAAAAATGGAAATAGAAAACAAAAAAGAATCAGTCAGAAATGAAAAATACAATAACTGAAATAAAGAATATATTAGAGGGAATCAATAGTAGATTAGATGAAAGAGAGGATTGAATCAGTGATTTAGATAAGAAGGTAGCAGAAAATATCCAATCAAAACAGCAACAACAACAAAAAAATCTGAAAAAAATGAGAATAGTTTAAGGGGCTTCTGGGATAACTGTAATTGAAAAAAAAATTTTAATTAATAGAGAAAAAAGACCTCTTATCTTTCATGATCATGGCTTTTGCCCACTTTTCATCTAGGTTTTTTTTTCCAATCTTAATTTTTAGGAGCTCTTTATCTACTATGGAAATTAGTGTTTTATTTGTAATGCGTGATGTAACTTTTAAAAAATTCTTTTATTTTTCAATTACACTTGGCATATGATATTATATTAGTTTCAGGTATACAACATAGTGTTTAGACATTTATATAACTTATGAAGTGATCACCCTGATCAATCTAGTACCCATCTGACACCAAACATAGTTATTACAATATTATTGACTATATTCTTTATGCTGTACTTTACATTCCTGTGACATTTTGTAACTACCAATTTGTACTTCTTAATTCCCTTTTTTTTTGTTACCCCTACCCCCAAGTTCCTTCCCATCTGGCAACTCTCAAAATGTTGTCTCTACATGATGTAACTCTTTATTCTCAATTTGTCCTTTATCTTTTGATGTTATTTATAATGTGTTGTATGTGTGTGTGTGGGGGGGGGGGTTTGCCACAAAAAGTTCTTTATGTTTTCTAGTTAAATTTATCACTTTTCTTTGATTACTTCTGGATTTTAAGTCATAGACAAGGTTATAAAGAAATTTAACTGTTTTCTTCTGGTACATGTTTGGCTTCATTTTTACATCTAGATCTCTGATCCATGGGAAGTATTTTCTGGTTAATGATTTGAGGTATAAATCTAACTTTTTTATTTTTCCCAATGAATTTGCCACTCCCTTATTTATTGAAAAATTCATCTTTAACTTATTAGATATGCTACATTCATAACATTTAATTTATTTATATTCTTCTGTTTCTTTCTGTACTTTCTCTTTAGTTTCATTGCTCATTCAGAAATACTATGCTGTTTTTATTAGAGAAGTTTTATAGGGTGCTTTAAATTTGAGAGGGTTGGCCTATTTCCACTCTTTGATCTTCTTTTTCAGAGGTGTCATTCCTTTTTATAGAAGATTTTTAGAATCAACTTGTCCCTGGCATGGGAGGAGGGTAGGTTCTTATTGCTATTTTTATTGGCATCACATTAAACTTATACATTAAATTGTAAATAATGGACAACTTCATGGTACTGAGTTATTATAGCCAAGGACATGAAACATCCCCCCATTTGCTCAAATCTGCTTTCATTTTGGGGCCCTTTAAGTCCAGATGGACTGCCTAGGAAGACTAGGAAACTGGTCAAGCTTCACCAAATAAATGATAACAGAAAATTATAATCCACAGCCATAGCATCTGCTTTCAAGGACTTCTCCAGCCTCCAGAACCTTGACCCCTCTCCTTTCTTGGACAGAAGACTGTCTCTCTGCTCTTACATGCTCTCTGGCTTCATCATGGTTCTGACTAATGGGGACAACCAGGCCTCCTTTTTACCTAGGATCCCATGTATCTACCTCCCCCACTGTTTCTGGATGACCAAAGGGATGGTCATATACTGGAAATTAGTGAGAGATAAGATGGATCCTCCAGGTGAGACTCAGTCACAGAGGGAAATGAATGACATTTGCACTTGGTTCTAGAAGTGAACAAAAGCCTCTGTAATCCATAAGAAGAGTCAGTAGCTGGGAACATAACCCGGAAATGAGAATGGTGGTAGATCTAGCTACAGAAAAGTAGCGGGAAACTGAGTGGTAAACTGGGTGACAGCAAAGGCTGGAGCAAGAGCAGGGCAAAGGTGGAAATATTACAAAGGAGAATCATGTTGGTAGATGGGCTCTGAGGGCTAAAGAGAAGGGAGGAGATGATAACGACACATAGGCCAGGAGTTGTCCATCCCAACAATAAGCTATCACAATGCTCTTGCTGCCCAGGGACTTAGACTGATATGATAAGCACAAGCCATTTTCATCTAAGCTGTTCTATTAATCCAGACATTGCACTCCGGGCCATTGTGATACATAGAATATTGAGGTTACTGAATAGATAAAATAGGGAACTGATATGTCTCACAGAAAGTGAAGCCTTGAGCTTTAAAGAGCTTTTGCCCATTTGCTCAAGTCACAAATGTGTTTTCTTCTTCTTTCTTTCTCCCTTCCTACACCCTCCTCTCCACCCCCCTCCATCCTCACAAAGGAGAACAGACAGACCACTACCAACATCTGCCGTACTTCCTTTTCTCTCTACCTCTCCCTGGCCTCTTCTGCTATTTTTTTTCCTACTGGGTTACCTGGGTTTCTTGGCTTCCTCCCAAACCTTTCTCCATCTGGGCCCTTTACTGGCACTGGCAAATTAATCAGGCGTGGGTCTGACCATGTAAGCTCTTGCTACTTTGGCCTGCATGTGTTAGAAAGCTGCTGGGGCCACTGCACCCCATCCCAACACCAAGAAAGAGGGCCAGCACAAGAAATGAAGAGAGAGTGAATGGTTTGGGAGTTAAGGACCCTGGCTCATGAGTCAGGAAGACTGGATGGCCTCAGGTGGGTTATGTCACCTTTTTGAGGTTCAGGTGTCACATCATAAAATGGGAATGATAATATTACCCCCTTATACGGTTGTTGTGAGGCTGGCCATTATGGGAGTGGGTTATGCTTAGAACCATATTACATAGTACCAACACTACCTTTTGCCTACTTTCTTTGGCAGTTTGCCTAAACGAGACCTGGAAAGGGGAAAGCCATTAGCAAGTGGATGACAGAACAAAGAAGGTAAACCACGGATGATCTCCAGTGAGAGCTTGGAGTACTTCCAGGGCTCTGTAACTGCTACAACCACCTACACCCTCCTTTGGGGAGCAATTTAGTACAGACGATCAAAGGTTTCTCTTCTGAAAACTGTGAGAGTGTTTCCACTGGTGGAATCCAATTTCTGTGCACATAGGCCAATGTCCAGATGCCAAATCAGAAGGAGCCTGAGCCCTCCTTTAATCCCGTTTCCTGTCCTCTTAAGGTGAGAAATTGAAGTCAGGAAGTCTACGTGATTCCCCCTAGGTCATGGTTAAGTTGGTGCCTTGATTCCAGGACAGAACCCTCTGCTGAATCACAGATCTCTCTTGCAATGGTAAAGAGCTGTGATTAGAGCTTAGACTATGGAAACAGGCTTGAGTTTGAATCCCAGTTCTTCTACTGATGAGTGGCCTAAATTTGGGTCAGTTACTTAACCTCTCTATGAATCAGTTTCTTCACATGTAAAATGAATATCATCAGAGGACATGGACATAGAAAGCGTTCATAAGCACGTTGTTGTTTTTGTCATTAACAGATATAAGGAAAAGAGCCCAAGAGAAATCAGTGCTGGTCGGGTCTCATCCCCAAGCTCCAATATAATCTGTCTTCTTGTTCTGAAGACTTATCATCTCACAGAGTGGCGACATAGGCAGGCCGTCCTGCCTTCGTATCATAATTCTAGACCAGATCTTCTTTTATTTATTTTCATTAAATATTTAATACCTACGATAGGTACCTATATACTTATCACTCAACTTAAGAAATAGGACACTACCATTGCCTTTAAAGCTCTGTGTGTCTTTTCACTCTGATCCCACTTCCTGGTGTCCATGCTCCTGAATTTTACACTGTTCTTTCCCTTGGTTTGACTATATATGTGTATGTCCTAAATGATATATTAGTTAGTTTTATATGTCTTTAAACTTAATACAACTGGAATTATGCTGTACAATCTTCTTTAACTTGCCTTCATTGCTGAAATTATTTGCGTTATTCTCCATACTGATGTAATTGTAGTTCACTCATTTTCACTGTTAAATAGTAAGTACTACATTGAATCTATCACAACTAATTTATTCATTTTCTTGTTGATAGAAAATTGTTTTTTTTCCCAGTGTTGTTTTTTTTCCCATTAGAAATGGTGTTTCAATGATAATTCTTGCACATAACCTTAGTGTACATGGTATATTCTTCGTGCTCTGTTACGTTACATCTGACCCATGCTGGTATGTAGATCATTGCACATACTTATATTTTTATCAGCAGCATATAGGAGTTCTACATTTTCTTTAGGTTGGGATTATCCATTTTGATTCATCAATCTAGTGATTAATTATGCCCACTTTGCTGTGTAGATCGAGAATGAGTTGTTTATTCATGGTACATTACTTTTCATGTGCTGTGGAAAGCATGTTGTGTGGTCTCGTTCCTTTTACAAGTATCAGCTAAGGCTCAGTGTCCTCAATTTCCATGCTTACATTGACCTTTCTGAGAAGCTGGTTACACCTGCAGAGCAGACATGGAAGCCTGGAACATTACAGCTGTCATGCTACACGCAATGGGGGGCAAAATGTCCAGTCTGGAAAAGCAGACTCTCATTTTTATCATGTCAGACCAAATATAGTAAAAAAAAGAAAGACAAGAAGCTGTAAAAAGAAAAAGCAGAAGTGTAACTCTTGCTGCTGTTCTTTTTCTCTGGGGAAATAAGAAGTTGCCAGCCCAGGTGCCGAGCAGAAATGTTGGTTGAGAGAAAAATCAAGTGGCCAATGGGGTGTACTTTACAATAATTCAGAAAGCACAAACTGACTATCATCATCCTATTCAGTAAAGCTTGATTTTCCTGACACCTTGTATATGCCTTCATCATCCTGGACTACTAGTTTCAGTTAGTAACCATGGGAAGAGAAAAAAAAGGTGGATGAAAATAAAAGGTTCAAATTTCCAGTTATAAAATAAACGAGTAATGGGGATGTAATGTACGGCATAGGGAATACAGTCTATAATATTGGAATAACACTGTATCATGTCAGATGGTTGCTGGACATATCATGGTGATCACTTCTTTAGGTATATAAATGTTGAATAACTATGGTGTACACCTAAAAGTAATATAGTATTGTATGTTAGTTATATTTTAATAATTTTTTTTAAAGAACTATGGGAAGAGGATGGGAGGAGCTCTAAAGCTCCTTCAGAATACATTGCAAGAAAACTGAGCTGCTTGTTTGGGGAAAATAAACGACTGCAGATTAGTGCTTGCACTTTTTTCTTGAAAACCATCTGTTCTCTTGCTAGCCTGGCCAATTCAGTGGCATGGCCAAGCAGAAGGGCCCCACCCTTCAGTAGCTCTGAGGATTCTGCTCCTGATCATCTGGTCGAACTAGAAATTCAGAGGCAGCACATGAATGTGAACAACCGAGATTTACCTGGGGAAACACAGAACCTCTGTTTGTACAAAGGAGAAGCGCAGGAGGGAAGAAACCCATCTACTGCTTCCATCTCTACTGCAGCCTCCCTCTCTTCTCCTCCTCCCTCCCTCCTTCTCCTTTAGCTCTTCTTTGTCTCTTCGCTCTCTTCCCCTTCTATCTTCAGCCAGACCTTGGGTCTGTAACAGGAGAGGTACCTGTGAGCTCTCCATGTCGTTCTTTTTATTTTATTTTTTTCAGACTCTGGAATCAACTGATCAGCTGGATAAATGTGGGAAATGTGCACCTACTTCACAAAGGTGAGCAGGGCGTTTCTGCTGGCTACAGGGAAGTATGCTCAGGTATAAATGGAACAGTCTCTCTTATTTCCTTCTTCCCTGACCCTAAACTGCTGTCTGCTCTCTAAATGACAGATAAATCAGAAGTTTTCAGAATAGGTCAAAGGAACAATCAAGTCTTGCTGGAGGGAAGCGGACCTCTCTAGATGGGTCAGCCCCTCGAAGGTGTGCTTTCCTTCTCCCTGCTCCTCGTCCCACCTGCTGTGCTTGGGATACTCTTAGTGCTCCCAGGTGTGCATGCCACTGGGTCTAGTGAAGGGATGAAAATGAGCCATGGGTGAGGGCAAGGAGGGGACAAAGGCCGTAAGAAGAGTGGCATCCTGATTTTTGAGGGACTTCCTAATAGCCTGGTGTCAAAATTGCAAGTTGGGAGATAGATGTGTTCTCAGCTGACGTTTGGGTACATCCTGGTTTTGTTTGAAAGCATCCGGTTCTCAGCATAATTCCTCACTCTTTGGACCTGATGAGGAGAACACACATCTCATGATGGTAATCCTCTCCCCTTTTCCAGATCACCCATCTCTCTCTTCCTTGCCTAGAGAATTGTCCATCCATTTTAGAAAGATCTTCAGGAAAAAGCAACTCTAATTCTCTGAGTAGACTGTTACTGCTGTGTCGTTGCCACCTGATATTTATTTAAAAACATTCGGTGGGGAGGGATGAAAAGGATGAGCAGGATGAGCAGAACAATATAAAAATGCCATTTTCATCCCATGGTTCCTCAAGTGGAAAACTTTATCCATAACTTTATGCAAATGAGCATAAAGTTCCAAAGAAATCTTCATATGGAATTCTATTCTGCTTTTCCTTGAGCCCAGGAAGCTACTGCGGACAGCAGACACCTGCTGAAAACAGGGCTATGCGTGTACGAGATAACAGGAAGTAGAGACCAGCCAAAGCTTGCCCTGGCCTGGTTACAAGTCCGGTTATAAAAGAAAGCAGCTGGAAAGAAATTTGCATGTCCAATAGGTTTCGCTATTAAAGTTTACACAATGTGGAGTAATCAGCCAAGCTGGCTGGTTACCCAGATCACATGATTATATAGAAACATGAAACTTGACTATGTGCTCAAGCAAGTTTTACTTCTCCTTGCTGGCAAGGGTGTTTGCCAGCAGCTTGCACTCTCGGAAATCAGACTCAAGTAATTGGGACCCTTGAGATCAAAGCCTTACTATGCTACTTCCTAGGAGGGCCAAGGACTGCTGACGTTACCACTGGATGGTCATTTGCAGCTCTTATCATTACCTAAAAGGATGGACAAGCTTAATAAAATAACTGTCCCTGCCAGTCAGAAGTTGAGGTAAGATTTTCCCCAACCAATATTCTTTCTCCTTCTCCTTCTCCTTCTCCTTCTCCTTCTCCTTCTCCTTCTCCTTCTTCTTCTTCTCCTTTTTTCCCAATGATTTTACAGAAATACTGAAACCCTGGAATACTTTGCTAATTCTAAGGGAATGAGTGGCAACTGCTATAGGGAAGTGGGCAGCATTTTTAAAGAAATGTGTAGGAACCAGTGAGCTTCTTCTAGCTTGCTTTTCCAATGATAAAGTGTGAAGCTCTGGAGCGACAATGAAAAAGAAAAGCCAAGGGCTTAGATTTTACCCAAGATCAGCTTTCGGAGTCTAAATACAACACATTTTTCTAAGGGTTTGCCTAATCTGAGTCCTTGACCATTTCATTGTGGATTGCTATGTAATGTTAAGGATTGTTGTAATCATTTGTATTCATTATAGTTTTACTGTTCTTATTTATTTTGTGCATCTATATCATAAGTGTTTGGGAGAGATTAGATCTGTTTTTTTCCATGTCCTCATGTCAGTGTAACAATTATCTATAAAAATCCACTTAGAAAGAATAAACCTGAAATGACCCCAGCGGCAAAAATCAAGAAACTTCTCTGATCTGTGGAAAAGATGACTTCCCAAATTTTGATTTTGAAAGCCTTCTTTTTGTCTCATTATAATGGCACTATGGTTTTTGGACATTGGAACTTTTAAATGTTCAATGACTATTTTATATTCCAACTACCGTTTGAGCTTTAATTTTTCATGGATGATGTGACACATGTAGCAAGTTATCACAAATATTAAGGCACTAGAGAATTAGAGGTTTTGAGAAAAAATGTAAGAGAAATTAGTCTGGAATTAGCAGAGGGTGAGCCCTTCACAATTAGAATATGGGTCTCATATGTGGTTGGTGCTGTTAAATGGTAGTTTGAAATGAACAGCTGACCTGGAATCAGTAGGCAGCATCAGCCGCAGTCAGCCATTTTGAGGGCATGTTGTTGAGTGCTGCCGAGTGATCTGCACTGACAGGGGACAAGAAGATATCATAGTCTATTTCTTGGTCCCAAGTTGGTACACCCTCGCAGGAGTGGGTAGGTAAAACAATGAAACTAGTAAGTAACTAAAGGAAGGTAAGAAAGGAGTTGGAGTAATTAGAGAAGTTTTCATGGAGAAGATGCTTCAAGAGCTAGGCTTTGAGAAGAAGGTAAGAAAAAGATGTAGCTGGAAAATTGGAGGAAGAACATTATGTGCTGGAAGGAAGGAAATACAGAGGCTGATACCTGGAGCTGGATATTGAGGAGAGTTTTCAGTCCAACAGAGACTATAGTGTCGAGCAGGTGGGACCAGATAGTCCTGATAAGATTGGGTACATAGGGTGGAGCCAGATTACAAAGACAGTGAGAGCTCTAACCACAGAGAGTTGGAGAATGATTTACACTGTTAGAGATGTCATACCAGTAAGCTTATGGGAGGTTAGAATAATGGACTGAAGGGGCAGGAGAACTGGATCAGAGGCAGGGATACTCAATAGGTAGGTGGCAGTTAAGTTACCCCAAATCTAGCATTGTAGGCCTGGACTTGAGGTGCAGCAGTGAGACGAGAAAGGGAAGGAGAGATAGGAAAAAAGTGCCAAAGAAACCAACGAGAAATAGATATTAGGGCTTCTCTCAAATGATCAGAAAGGTTTTTAAATGTCCTCTTCAGATATAGTCCATAACCTGGAGCTATGCTAAGCCTTAGAATCTCTCTCAGCAAATCCAGATGGGAATTTAAATAAAGAAAAGCAATAGAACCTAAATCATTTTATGATCCCTCCCTCTGGGACAAAGTCCAACTTGATCACAGAGCAGTTGATAAGCAATACACAACCATAGATTATAGAGTAGAAAACCAAAATTATATTGTGGATAATTATACACTCTGCTCATCTGCCTTTTTTTCCACTGCTTGGTTACTCAGTCATCTTTACAGAATTGGCCTGTCAACGTGGAACTTTTCAAAGAAACAGAATTGTAAACACAATGGATTTGAAGCACCATCTTAAATCTTTTCTGTAATTAGATGGGATAGTGGTTTATATCCTCTGTTCTGACTGGGTAACATCAATTCAAAAGGTTGCCTAACTGTGCAGTTATTTGGCTCTAGATGACAATATAAGTGAAGAGATGTGTTTATACCCTTAGGTTTATCAAAGTTTATATGAGAATTTGCTTAAATTGTTAGCCACAAAAATAGAGTGATAATGAGTGTCCATCAAGGGGGCTTAAAGGGGTGACCCTAGGGATGATCTAGCGGCTGAAAAGAAACCAAATAGCAGGAGCGACCGGGAGTGGAGAAAAAGCAGAATCGACCAAAGAAAGCAGGGCAGGCAGGTTGGAGGGAAACAATTGATCTCAAAATGAAGGAGAAAAACAAGGTTCTCAAATGGACACAGTTGGAGATAAGAATTCACCCTGAGAGTTTCTGCTGTGGAAAAACTGACAAAGCAAAGTGGCTAAGTCACATGTGACCACAGAAATAAGTGGGTACGAATTCTTGCTTTTTACTCCGATTGAGGCACTACCTAAAGTAGGTTTCTCCATTAGTGGGGATCCATAAACTCGCAAGATTTTAGTTGATTCTTAGCCATGATTGTCCCTGGATTTTATAAGATAATAATAGCATCAGAAACCCAGCTAAAACCTGGATTCTCAATCCTTCCATGGTAAATAGTCTTATGATCATAAAAATTTTATACTTCTAAGTAAATATTTCAAAATTTACAATCCTGAATCATATTGACTATATTCCTTTCAAGTTAGTGAAACTAGTTGGATTTTTTTATATTTTTATATTTTTAACAATCTCACAATTTATTTGTTATCTATGCTTGTGTAGCACCCACAAACACACACTCACTTAGTTTTACAAATGCAAAGGATCTTTAACATGAGTGTGATTAAGCCTAGTCTCTCTAATCCTTATCTTATTCATTAAAGAGTATGGTATTTTTAGGTAAAACTAATATATGTGTAATGCTAGGAAAGTTTACTTAATCTCCCTGGTCCCAGTTTCTTTAGCTGATAAAACAAAGATAATAACAATACCAATCTCATAGGGCCGTTGTAAGGATCAAATAAATTATTCTGTGAAGTGTTGACACAGTGATCCTGGTACATAATAATCATTGAATTAAAAAATGGTAGTTATTAATATCAATATTGTTATTCTTATTAAATCGTAGGTGCACAATTGATTTTCTGAACATAAACATAGGTCTTACATCGATCCTTGATAAATTTCATGTTAGTTTCAGTTCTTTCCAATTATTTTGGCTGTTTTACTTGTTGATTCTGACATCTGTGCCATTTAGCTTTGTATGTACTGTAAACGTAAAAAAAAAAAATCCCTTCTCTGCCTTTGTCTAAGTGGCTAATAAAACTATTGAGGAAAACAGAGTTCTGGCATGGATGTCTGAATCTCACTGCTAGCACTCTCACATTGGGGTCTTATTTAACAGACTCTGGGATATGACTTCTCAAATCTTAGAGTCTTCAACTGACATTAAAATGACATCTTTTATGATGCTTCCATATATGCCCTTTTCTTTCCTTTTCTACCACATCCTCAGTTGGTTCTCGCCTCTACTGTGTCCCCCATCTACAAAATGAGCAGTTTGGACCAGATAACCCCCAAAGTTCCTCTCAGTTCTGATACTGTGGAGACCATGCTTGACATATGTTACATCCTCTAAAGCTATTATTTTATTCCATGACCCTCAGGAAATATCTCCTGATTTAATTATTAACTTATTTGAGACAAACAGTTTTTAAAATATTTTTAAACCCTTTTCTTATTGCTTTGAAAGCTGCCTATCTCTGAACACTGGGGTCAGAGAATGCATCTAGACAACATCCAGATGAGATTATCTAGAAGAAAGATATGATGTATTTAGAAGGATAATACGTTTGGAGCCCAAAAGGCCAGTTACTAGATATGGGTCCTGAGGAAGTCACTCAACTTCTCTAAGCCTCAGTTCCTTCAACTGTCAAATAAAACTAGAGATGCCTTCCTCACAGACTTGTGAAGACCAAGATAACATGGGCTGAAGTGCCCAGAATGATATTTGTCACATGCTCATAATTACAAGTAAGCAAAAAATAAACACAAAGACTGGTACTTCAACCTACCCATCGTGAGTGACCATTTGCTGCCTCTCTTCCAACTCATGGTAATAGATCCAACCCCCTTTAACTGGAGTGGCAACCAGAGCAGGAAGCTGTCAAGGCACTTGCAGTCAATGGGGCAACTTTTGAATACACATGTGTCTGGGGGCAATTCTCTTCTCATTCTTTATAAGCTAAGGTCAGAGGCCAGTACTCATGTGGGAGGGCAAAAAGGAGGCACAACATCTAATTGTAGAAATAAGATAGACTTCCCAGGAAGAATGCTTTCCCATTCTCTTCACACTGCCTACCTGCATTATGTCATCTGAGAATCCACTCAACTGAGCCATCTTATGTCACACCAATGGATGGAATACTCAGACAAAGCTTCTTTCTTCTTGTGGACAAGCTACATGGAGCTACATCATTGGAAACTGGCTTAGTATGTGTGGATTTCAGGATCATCAGCTAAAAAAAACCTCAAGGCACTCTTTCTCACCCACTCTGGGCATGGCTATACCAGCAAAACCCTAAATCAGAGTCCACATATCCAAGGCATACTCTCTCCTAGATCTAATGATTGCCTGTGTGCCATGTCTGAACAACTCCTTTCTCTTCACACAACAAGTCTCTATATGGGCTTTGATATAATTAATTAGGTTTCAAGAACTGAAGCACAATTACATTCCAGCCCTGCCTCCTACATCACTGGATTGGGCTGGTACCAAATACTTCAGGCATTCATTTACAAACAACCACTAGGTTTTCCCCCACAGAAGACTAACCTTTTCTGTTCTGTTTAGCACTTACTAATTTAGTTCATTTTCAAAGAGGATGTTACTATTGCCCTTATGCAATGACATCAAGAAATCTAGGCTTGTTAAAGAATATGATTGAGAAAAAGGAGACATTAAATGACAGCTTGTTATAGGGAAATTGAAACACCAGATGGCTTTCTCTGGCTTTTTAATAAATGCCCAGAAGCATCCTTCCTTTGACATCCTCTAAGACATAGCTACATCATTTAGATCACTGTTTCTTCATTAAGAACAAGTTTGCCCACCAAGGGACATTTGGTTGTCACAGCTGGGGATGAGGATGCTTCTGGCACCTACCTAGTAGTACACTAGGGATGCTGCTAAACATCCTATGTTGCACAGAGCAGTCCTCACAGCAAAGAATTATCTGGCCCAAAATGTCAATAGTGCTACTGTTGAGAAACTCTGACTCAGACAAAAAGCACATATTCATTTGTATAGTTTTATAGTGACTGCATGTATTTAAAGTTTAGTATATGTAACATATATCTTTGCAACTGACATGGCCTCTACTCACTGGACTGACAGTCCTCTGGGATGTTTTGGGTAAGAGACTGCCAAAGGGAAGGGCTAGAGGTGCTTGGTCATACATTTCGATGAGTTGCTTTTTAAAAAAAATGTTCAGTATTCAACAAAACTAGATTCTGTGAAACGCATGCACCATTGAGGTATATGTTGTTCTCTCCTAGGTAGAGAAATGAGAGCAGAAAAAGATTTCCAGATATAAGATGATCTTGAAATAGTCTCTTTTTCTACTTCTGTGAGTAGACAGGGCCAACCTTGAGTGGAAACCCTTAGAGTTGGGATAAAAAGCAAATTAAGTGGTAACATAGCTGTTAAGAAGTCCAAGGGCTTATGGATCTGACCCAATGACCAAATTCTGGACAGAGGTGGACGTGCCATTCGTCCTGGAGAAGCATGTGTTGCCCCAAGGTCCGTGGGCGCGACGCTGCCTGATAAAAGACAAATCGAAGGGTGGAGGGGAGATGGTATGTATTTGTTTGTCCATCCTTTCACATCTGTCCATATGAAGATTGTGCAGCTGTGCCTGTGAGGCGCGGGTTTGGAATAACTGCTCCGTCATCTGGGATAGTTCCTGCGGCAGTGTTCCTCCTCTCTTGCCCGGTCTCCCTGTGACCACCGATGTATATTTTATGAAAGTGATGGATGGATTTTGAGGGTGCAACTTTTTTTTAAATGTTTATTCCAGCACTATTATAAAGCGATACAATGTCTCCCTCCACCCTACCCCAACCCCATCCATGACTTTTAAATTGTCATTGATATTATCCAGATGTCGAGAAACAGTTTGCTTGATTATTTTTAAGTTGCTGGGAACAGCGAAAGGATCCAGCCTGGCATGGGGCTGCTGTCCAAATGTCAGATGCTCGAGGCTCATGCGTGATCCCAGATTCTGTCTTCGAGCTAAAGGGGCTGCAGTGCTCTCACCAACTATAGAAATGGCCTGGCCAAGAAAACCTTTTAAGTCCACTTAGTCAGACAGCTGAGGATTGTCTGCTCCCTAAGAGCTCCTCCTGCAGGCCCCTGCTCTTCCTGGTCTGGCCCACCTTCTCCTACCTGTCCCTCCTCACCTCCCTTCTGAAAGGAGATTCATCAGCAGCTATATCTGCAGACTTATTTTTTCCTTGGATGTTTTTATAACTTTTTTATAGCATTATGGTCTAGGCTGCCAAACATGCCCTTTTCCTTCAGTCCAGTATGGCTGTTTCTAAAAGAAAGGCAAGGAAGCCGGCTTAAGGAATGTATTGTGTCTCCTTGATGAGTCACGCTTCTCTGCTGGCTGGTTTCCTGAGAAAGGAACTCATTATCCCAGGGGCATCCTTGCCTCCTTGCAAGCTAGCTGGGGCCCCAGACCTACTCCAGATTTCATCCCTTCCCACAGTGTAGGGAGCATGCAGCAGAGGCCACTGAGCTTCCCGGGAATGTGGTCATGAACTCATCACACAGGGCCCCAGGCTCCGAAAGCCTTAAGCTTAGTTTAATGCTCTGCTATTGCAGTCTTGGAATTCTGAATTATTTTCAACAAGGGGCCCGACATTTTCATTGTATAGTGAGCCCCAGAAATCCTGTAGCCAGTGTAGCCACAGGTTCTAGGAGCCACAAGGCTGAGCCTGCTTCCCCTGCAATGTAGAGGGACATGGACAGCAATGTCCCCACCCAGATCATAGAGATTTACCTGGCAGGGACCTGAGAAGCCATCTCTTCAGCCCCTTTATTTCCCAGGAAAGCCAAGCCCCAGAGAGGTAAAGTTAACTGTTCAAACTCACACTCAGAGCCTGTTCTAGAACTATACCTCAATGTTTGCCTGCCAAGAAGAGTAGGCCACACCCTCTTTTTTTTCTGTGTCATTTATTAGCCAATAAAGCATTCCAGCTTAGTCTGTGTTCTAAATTTTTCCTAGACATTTTTTTTTTGAACTAAAAGGTAACTAATTTACTAGTCAGAAACCCCAGTGAAGTCCTAAAGACTCACACTGTCAGTATTTCAGGATAGTACATGTTTTCCGGCTCACAACTAAATTCCATGCTGACTCAGGCATGTCTGATATCAGACTCATGTTTTTCGAAGTATGCTCCCACAATAGTTCATGTAATCCAAGAGTGAGTTATAATTATAAAGAGCAGAGTCGGTCTTAAGTGTAGACTGCGCATAAAGGATCAATGTGGTATAATTTAAGAAGTGCTCAGAAAGGTATTTTTGCTCCACTGGGGAAAATATGAACTTTGGAATCAGGCAGATCTAGTTTTGAATACTTGCTCTGCACTTACTAGCTCATGGTCTTTGAGAAGTTCACTTAATCTTTTTTAACCTCAGCTTTATCATCTGGAAAATGGGAATACTAATATGTACCATGATAGGGGTGTTGTAATAGTAACTACACTGAACAGAGAGTAAGGGCTCAGTGAATGTCGCCTCCCCAAAAAACCTACCAGGCCTGGGCTTTCCTGATGCCCCAAACTGTGTCATTAGAGAGGCACCCATGTGGGATAGGGCAGTGTCTTCCAGTCTTGGTTCAAAATTAAACACCACTAAGTGTAATCGGTTCAGACATTAAGTCATTATCTGTCACTAACACTGAGGAGGCAGAGAGCTGTGCTCTTCTATCTCCCACACACAGAGGTGGCTCGATCAACAGTTGTTAGCTGAAAGAATGGAAAATTGTTTGGGGAAATAGTGATAAGAAAAAGGGAAAAGTCAGGGGAGGGAGGCCACACCTAGGTAAAGGAATTCCCAGGGGGAGGGTATGGCTAAGGGTACTTGGGCTAGAAGATTACAGAGGTGAGCTTAGAGAAACAAGGAAATGTTTTCTCCCCTTTCAATTTCTTTTTCATTGTTGTTTACTTTATAACTTTATTTGGTCCAAAGTGCAAAAAACTGCAGGAGGAAGAATAATCTTTTAAGCACATACACCATAGTAATGTCTATGTTCGATACTGGACAGGAAAGAAATAGCAATTTGATTTTAGTGCAAATAATTACCAGAGAATTAAATACAAACACAAGAAATACACTTCCAAAAAGGAAAATGGAAAATGTAATACTAAATCACTGGAAAACTGGACCTTCTACATATGTAAGTGACTGTTGTGCCTTTTAAATGGTCTCTATAACCTGTTCAGGGTCAAAGTCTTCTTTTTATAGTGGAAAGACTTTTGATTTCATATCATTCCTACATTCAAAGATCATTACAGTTGCCAAACCAATCCTCAATGATTGGGCCTAATATAGCTGATGAATGCTGACAACAGTGCTTGATTAAAACAAAGCTATGCATGTAAATACCTCAAAAGGCAATTTTTAAAAATCTGCTTCAAAGTTGCTAATGACTGCTTTATGGGTATGAGGCTTCCTCTGAGGATGATGAAAATGTTCTGCAGCCAGATAGTGGGGGTGATTGCACAGCACCGTGACTTTACTAAATGCCACGGAATTGTACTTTTCAAAATGGGTGAAATTATGTGTATTTTACCACAATAAAAAAATTTGACAATGAAGTTATTTTCCATACTTGCCATAAAACAGCGTATTTTAGGGGCCTGTGGTCATATTTTTGTTTGACCAATTGGATATTTTTTCGAAGTTTTTAAAAATGTACTATTGATAAACATTTCCGGATGGTTTTTTAAAATTACAATGTTTCCCTCCACTTCAGTCCCTACACATGGTACTCGCCAATACCCTTTTACTCAGAGCCCAGTGAAATGAGCTTAACTGAGTCAAAATTTTTTTTTTTTCAGTATATGGAAAACACCATTCCTCAAAACCACTCTTTACTTCCTGAAAATATTTCAGCTGTGCAAATGGATGCCCAGGCAAGTGGGTGGCAGCATTATGGTATACCATGTAGACACAGCTAAGACTCATTTTCTCCCTTTAAGGTCAATTTTTAACAGAACATGCTCAAATTCTTAAAACACGTTCCTCTTCTAGAAGTAGTTAGAATTACACTTTCGGAATTTTCTAAAACATGATTAGGATTATTTGTCATTTGGTTTTACAAATTTGGGAATCGTCGGTTTCACACGTAATATTCTCCCTTCCCCCCAACCCCTCCTTGCTATGTGGGTGGGTGAGAGCAGGAACCAGAAAGGTTTTCTCAGTGCAAAGAGGAAGGGAGGTGCTGCGGCCTTTTAGTCCCCAAGGGCTCCTGCCCCTAAAATCAGAGATGGGGAGAGCCATGACAATTTCTGTTGTCACGTCAAGTGGCAAATCTTCTAAGAACTTTTTAAAGCTAATGTAACACAGCTTCCTTGTCATCTCATCAGTCTCAGGAGGGCGTATCCCGTGCCTAACTGACTCTGATAGGATAAAGTGTGTCAGGATGTTTTTTTTAAAGGACTCAGGGTTTTAGTAGGATCATCCGTACCCCTGGTTGTGCCAAGTCAGCCCAATTTCTGTCTGCTTATAACCCAGATCAGCAGTTCAGACTACCACAAAATACTTGCAGACCTCAGTAGAGGGGCGGGGGGCGGGGGGACAGGGGAGAGAAAGAAAGAAATAGTAGAATGTCTGGAGAAACTTGCAAATTACTTTTTCTGGTTAACAGTTGGTTAGTAAGAAGACAAACCACGCTGTGAGATGCTCATGTGTAAAGTACATGCGTTCCCTCTACTCCAAGACTCCTAGGTCGTCTTTCTGGCTAGTATGTTAAGAAAGGACACATGAGGATGTGGTGCTCAGGCCTCCTTCCAGATGAGTTCAGTCACTACTTCTGAGCATGTTCTTGACCTTAGAGAGGCCCCCGCCGTATTCCCTCCCACCAGCACCACCCTCTCTCTTTCCTCCTCTTCCTGCCATCTGTTCCTTCCTCTATTTTTCTTTCCCCCTCCTGAAAGTCTACAGCAGGCCTTTAAGAGCCCAAACATCCCTCTAACAGTAAGTCTGGCATTGGGGACCAATAATAGAGCAGTTGTGGGATGCCATGGGACCCTAGTCAAAACTAGTTGGCTGGTAGAGGGACTGGTTGCCTTCTCCAGGGACAGAAAAGAAAATGCCCAAAAGGCACTTGGTAGAGCTGGTCACCTACCCTGGTGAGGGGCCAGGCTGAAACAAGTTAGCGGGTATCACCTAGGGGTGACCGAGAGCCTGGGTTCTGGAGTCAGATGGCCCAATTTCAAATCCCATCTCTGTCATTTTCTAGGTGTGTGGACTTGGGGCAAAGTATTTAATTTCCCTGAGCAAAATTTTCTAATCTAGAAAATTGGGATAATCACAACAATGTGAATATACAATGTGTATGTGAATACTCTATTGAACTGTACTCTTAAAAATAGCTAAGGTGGTAAATTTAATGTTAGATATTTTTTAATCACCATTTTAAAAATGGGGATAATAATAGGAATTATATCATAGAGTCGTGAGGGTTAAATGAGAGAATGCCTGCAAAGTACCTGGCACATAATCCGCACTCGGATGCCGGCATTCGCTGTTGTTGCCATTGATTATCTGAGTCTGACCACTGGCGTGGCTTTTTGGGCTTAAACTGAAACTGTGGCTCTGGGCTATGGCATAAGAAGATGGAAAACAAAATCCCTATTGTGGAAAAGTGGATTCTCTGGCCAGAGTCTCGGATCATGTGTGGAAAAGGAGAAAAACAGGTTATGATGGAAAGAGCTTAGGGCAGTAGCAAAATTTCCCTGGAATGTAATTTCCTCCCTTACAAGAGGAGGTTCACCCAGGATATTCTTTAAGTCTGTCGCACTACCTTAATGACAGGCAAAATTAAGAGTCAGGATTTCAAAGCTGTGTGGTCTGAGACAAGCATCATGGCCTCTCTGGGCCTCAGCACCTGCAGCTGTGAATGGGGTTCGGAGTGCTAACTCAGCCAGGAGGCTGCCTCAGGTTATCACACCATAGAAGGGTGCGACTGTCAAAACTTCTGTGCCAGCTCCACTAAAGACCCACTCTTTAGAAAAATTCAGCCTTCTGCTGCTGAATTTGCAAATCTGAATATAACATCGATAATGTCACAGGAAGGCCAGGATAGAGGAAGTGGGGCATGAGGAAGCTGGTCTAGGACTAGAAGAGTCCATGGAAAGGGTAGAAGAAGGAAGCTGGTGATAGAATGAGTTCTGCGGCATGCAAATAACAGATTAGTCACTAAAAAGTGGCATTCTGTCTCAAAATGGTGGTTGGTAGCCAGAGACTTCAACTTTGAGACAAAAATTATCCAAAAGGAAGCTATTTTGTATGAATCACCCAATTTCCGTCTATATCTGTCCTCTGGATTCACATAGGTCAGAAGGTTTTTGTCAGGCCATAAGTGGGCAGAAAGGACCTCTTTTCTGCATTTCCGGAAGGCAAAATTTGTATTGAGGTTAGCTCTGTGTCCCGCATGTGCCTTGTTCGGTGTGCATTCCCTGAATATTGGTGGAATAAATAAGACAATTATACATCTTGTACAAAACAAAAACATTAAACTTTAAAGGGGCACTCCCCCAAAATCAGTAGATCAAGATTTAAAATATTTAATATAGTATTTTAAAATCAAAATTAATGCAAAAAGTAAAAACCCCAGATGAACAAACTGTTGACATTTTAAATGGAGACAGGACCAATATTGCTGACTTATTTTGCCTCAGGCCCCTATGTGACAGGAACGGCACTGTGTCTCAGCAAAGTCCTCTTTGAGAGCTGTTGGCCTTGCAGCCATCATTTCTTCCTCCCGCCCACCTGAGGGTTCCAAAGGACACTCCTAACATCATCCCAGTACTTTTAATATCCCATTGGCGTGGGTCTTGGCTGAGGCCCAGAAGAGTTGCCTTCATCCTGGTCTCCCAGCCAGCAGTGTCCCCAGGCCCAGGCCCTCCTCAATCCTTCCCCACTAATCAAGACACACCCCTGAGTAAAGGTCTCTTAGGGCTTCCATGGCCTATAAACTTCATTTCTTTAGCCGGACTAACATAGCCTTTGACTCCTGTCTCATGCCCAGCTTCATCTGTGACTATACCCCTCACTCCAATACCCCAAATGTTTGCCATTTTCAGCTTCCCACTAGACCACCAACATCCAAAACAGTTTCACCTCTGAGCCTTTGCAGCCGCTGTTCCACTACCTGGATGCTATTCCTCATTCATTTGTCTTGTGAATTTTTATTTCCCCATGAGGCTCCAGCTCCCCTGTCTCTTTATATTAAAACCTTAAATCAATCACCCCCTTCTTAGGGTCCTCCCAGCCCTCTGATTGTCCCTGTTTCCAGCAAAGAATTATGAGTAGTTTTCATTTGTTACCTATCTGTATCATGTGAATTTTTAAAATCAGCTTCTATGACTTTCATAAACTGGAAAAACAAAACTACTTTCAGTTTAGGACCCAAGAAAATAAGGTACAAAATATGTTACTCAAACCAAATAATAGTTTAGAGATTAAATGACTGATAAATCATACTACCTAAAGTGCTATAAATTCAGGATATATAAAAATAGAATTTAGAGCTACGAAAGACCTGAGTGTCCATGTAATCCAATCTTTTCATTTTATAGGAGGAAATGAAGCATGGAGTGATGATGAGAATTGCTCAGCTCTGCATAGCCAGGAAGCAGCAGAGATTAGAGCAGAATCTCTGCAGTCTCGTTTCAGTGTCTTTCCCTACTAAGTGGACTCCCTTCCTGTGCCCAAGAAATGATCTGGAAGGGGGAACGAATGACTTAGCTGGGCCTTGGGCTCCAGGGATAGAATAGTAACAAGTGTGGGTTAATTACGTCTAAAATGTTTGGTTGGGTCCAGATTGCGAAGGTCTTTCAACACCAAGCTAATGAGTTTGTACTTTATCCTGCAAGGAACAGGAAGACATCAAAGACTGTTCATGAGCAGAGTGACCTGATGAAAGGGGTGATATAAGAAAATATATTTAGGGAAGAGTAGAGACTGAAGGTAGGGAGATAAGATAATCCACTGTCCGTGAGATCACAATGGCTATTGCCGAAGGAATGGACAGGAGGGGACAGAGACAGATAAGATTCATTTAAAGATGAACTGACATAACTAGAGGTGGGGGAGAAGAGTCAAAAAGAGAGAAAATGTCAAAGAAAGCGCAGACGTCTCAAGCCTGAAGGTCTGAGAATACCGGATTACTAGCTCCATTTTCTTCTTTTATTTTTATCAGAAGTTTTAAATTTTATAAAATATCCTTGTATTAAAATTTAAAATTTAATAACAAAAATAAAATATACTATATGATGATGAGCAGCATCTTGAGAAATCTGGAGTCATAATGCAAGATCGCTTAAACATTTGAAAAAGGACTATGTCAGCTAAGAATAAACTGACCTAGTGGCGATCATTACATTAAAAAAAACATCTACTCATAGCACAAAGTAGTTAAAAGACTTCTCTCTCTCTCTCTCTCTCTCTCTCTCTCTCTCTCTCTCTCTCTCTCTCTCTCTCTCTCGCCCCGCCCCCCCTCCCCGGGGTCTGAATCTCTGGTCTGATGCCAGGCCTAAGAACAGAAGGTAGGCAGACAGAGTATCTATGTGCCCAACTTTTATGGATCTGGGCACAGGTGAAGGTAAAAGTTGGTCAGCACCCACAATCTTTCTGCTATTTTCCCTTGCTGAAAGCAGATATCACACCATTGACAAAAGCTCTTGTTTGTTAGTGTATTCCTTTCCTGGGGATAGTGTCTTGGTAAGCTTTTGGCATCTGATCATGGTGTAAACAAGTAAGATTTGCCACTAAAGATATTTCCGGTAATAAAGGACAGATGGGAAGATGCTCTGGAAGTTGGCAAGTCTTATCTTCTGCTCATTGCAATGAAGCCTTGCTGAGGACATAAACCTGCCCTGGTCTCTTAGGAAAGGTTCTTAGAGTCACCAGTCTCAGAAAGTTTGTTAAAATGCATATTACTGGGCCCCACCTGGTATTTTTATACCATTGGTATGGTTTGGGGCCCAAATATCTGAATTTTTTATTTTTTAACTTAATTTTATTTTTTGGCAAGCACATTGTTTTTACTTGTACTAAACTTAGTGTTGATTAAAACATTCTCTTCTTACACTTGGATACAGATGACTATAGGGAAGCATTTGTTAGTACTAATATTTAGTGCACCCAAAATAATTCATGTATTTGTAAATGGTATTATGTAGGTTAGAGAGCACATAACAGGGGACATAAATATCCATAGTTTTATGCAGAACTGAGGTCATCAGACCATTCGCACAGGTTGGTGCCAATCAGCCATGCGGGGTTGGAGAGTGTTCTCAGCCAATTCTCCCAGCCACCACCCATCCCACTTCACCAACCCTGCCCCCCCCCCAAAAAAAAAGTACAAAAAAACAAAAAACAAAAACCCCACCTAATAACAACAACAACAACAATAAAACCACAACCAAACCCAATTCTGGAGTACTTTCTGGCTTGGAGGAAATCTCCCCTTTCATGTCTCCAGTAGGCAGCACTGGCTTGAGTTTTGTTCCTGGTCAAATCCAGTCCCCAGGGTCTTAAAAGAGACATTAACCTGACTGAAAATGCTGGTGTGGACAGACAGGCACTTTACATTCATTTTCTGTCATTTCCACACCAGCCCTGCAAGGTATATATTACTATCATTACGTTACAGATACTAAAGTTAGGTAGTCTTCATACCGTTCACATCATTTCAGAGAGTGGTCTGGATTTGAAAGCACAGAAGGGAATCTGAGATTGTCTGCTCATTCCTGTCTTTCAGGCCTAACCCCCAGATCCAAGGCTCCCAGAAGCAAGGTATTTAGCCCTTATCTCAGCAGCAGTTAGTCTTCCCAAGTCTGATCTGGTCTTCTCTCCCTTCCCTCAATCACAGGGTCCTGATATTTCACCACTTTCTTTCAAGCCCACCTGGATCAGAGTTTCAGCTAGTGAAAGGCTCTTCGGTTTGCAGGGGAAGAAAAGTGTGGCTGTAATATTGTAATAACAATGTATGGTGCCCCATAGGCACTAGACTCATTTGGTATATAAATGTCTAATCACTATGTTGTACACCTGAAACTAACGCAGTATTGTACATTAACTGAAAATTTTTAAAAAATTCTTCCCACTGTTAACCTAAAAAAAAAAAAAAAGCCTTTCAAACTGGGGACAAAAAAATAAAAAAGATAAAGCCTAAGGGTTTTTTTTCATGAAAATATTCACATTATAAGTGGAAAATGCAGATAACAAAATGTCAAGTATGATCTTAATCATGTAAAGTCTATACATATATAGTAAAAATTGTAAGGCTATTCAATTAAATATTAATAGTGGAGGTTAGAGTTAAGAATGGCATTTTAAGTATTATTTCCAAATTTTGATACAATGAACATCTCTTACATGTAGCCACCACTACACCAATAGTTTCACTGCTCTAAAAATCCCATTTCCCTTCGTCATCCTTCCCTCCCCCTTCCCAAACTTCGGACAACCACTAATCTTTTTTATTTGCTCTATAGTTTCGCCTTTTCCCTATTCCAGTTGGAATCATACAGTATGCAGCATTTCAGATTGGTTTTTTCACAGCATACCTGACATTTTTAATCAGAAATAAAGTTATAAAATTCAAAACAATACAGCCTATGCCACCAGCCACTACTTACCTGTGACTCCAAAAAACAGAAAACAAGAAAAGAAAAAAGGTCATGTCATCTTTTGCTGTTTGAATTACAGTACCCCATCCCACTCTTACAGATTTCTTCCCCCCGGGGTTCTAGGAGTCCCTGAGCTGCTTACATACCCCACAAGCACCACACTGGCTCTTGCACCACCTGGAAACTTAGGAATGCAAATTCTCTGGCCCCACCACACAGCTGCCCAATCAGAAACTCTGGGGATATATTGAAACTCTGCATTGCAATGGCCCTCCAGGTGATTCGGGACAGTTTAGAGTGAGAACTACTGGTCTATCAGGTTCTAAACTAAGCCACTTCTTTGAAGGCAGAGAATGGGCTTGTAACTTTCAAAGGATGATTTTTCCTTTCTCAGTACATCCTGGAACCTAAATTTCTTGAGATCCACGCTGTTGTTAAATAACTAAGTTTGTTGACATTAATTCAAAAGCTTGAAAAATTTTTTTAAAAACAATATCCAAGAAGAGAATATGAAATTTGATTTGGTTTATATAAGTAATAATAATTATAATTACTTATATAGTCTGTTCATCATTTTAAAATGCCTAAATGCTATCCTGCTTAAAAATTCTGTATTAATATTGTTTTAAAACATACATTAAATAAGCTTTGTTCTTTATTTTGTTACATAAACATGGTTGTCTCTTCACAATTTTAGAAAATTAGAACATTGTCATCCTATTATTCTTATCCCAACCACGGAAGAACATCTCTGAAAGGATTAATCAAAGTGAAGCTGTTTTAATCAAAGTGAAGCTGTTTTATGTCTTACCTATTTTCACCCCCACATGACTCTCATCACAGTAAAACGACTGAAGTTTAAATTGAAAGCAACCTCTCCCAGAAGAGTCAGTTGCACATTCCTGTGTTATTGCACATGGTGGGAAAAAAAAAAAAAGTATTCTAAAACGGAGTAGATGATACTAGAAAGCAGCAAAGCTGTGCATCACACAGTGTGTGGATAATTGATCAAATGAGCAGAGAGCATCACATCTTCTTGGTTTGGGGGACACTGCATTTTACCAGGTAACATGTTTGGCAGCTGTAACTGAGTACCCAGTGGGTAACAGTGTTTGTGTGTATGAGATGAAGAAAGAGAAGAAAAAAATTAAATACAAATATAGGTTATGAAACACTTTAACGTTTACTATCATTTCCATGTTATAATTATATGTTTAATAATATACTAAAAGCAAGTAGGAATTGTGAAGAAGCATCAGATACCAAGTTGAACAAATGACAAAATTACATCAAACTCTTTTGCAACAATTTACAACTGTTTATCTACACCCACAGCAAAGTCACTTATACAAATCAGTCCCTGGATTGTTATTGCATTGCCTGTGTCCCACTCTTGATGATCTTCTGATAGGATCCTTCACTCTGGTTTATTCTACCTTTCGACCTGGTTAAGCATTAACTTAGACTAAAGACACACCATTCAATTACTGTAAGCTTACAGCCACGGTTACCTTCTGCTCTCCATTTGAAATTACTAAATTTCCTCTCAATCGATCCATTTCAACCTCTTTCACGCTCTCCTTCTCTCCATTCCCAGGTTTCCTTTTTTAAAAATTTTTTTCTCAAAAATTTTTTTACAGGTATTCATTATTTTCATTGAAAATTTAAGGTGGCAACACTATTATAGACAACATTTTGAAAATTAAAAAATCTCACATTATTTTTTATTATTATTAAAAAATAATAATGTGACATTGATTAAGGAAATCCAGTAAGTTTCAGGTGTACAATTCAACAATAAGGCATATACATATTGTATCGTGTGTTCACTGCCCATAGTTAATTTCTTTTTGTCACCATATATTTAACCCCTGTTACTCCATCTACCTTATCCCTCCCTCCTCCCATCCTCTGATAAACACTAGTCTATTGTCCATGTCCATGAGTCTCTGTTTGTTGCTTTTAGATTTATATCCCACATACAAGTGATATGATGTGGTTTTCAACTTTTTTGGTCTGGCTTAATGATTATCTCAAGGTCCACCCATATTGTCACAAATGGCAGTATTTCATCTTTCCTTATGGCTGAGTAATATATTCCATTGTATTTATGCACCACAGCTTCTTTAGCCAATCATCTATCGTAGAACACTTTGGTTGCTTCCATGTCCTGGCCACTGTGAATAATGCTGCTATGAACATCGGTGTGCAAATATCTTTTCAGTTATATGTTTTCAAGTCTTTGGGGTAAATACCCAGTAGAAGGATTGCTGGATCATATGTTACATCAATTCTTAGTTTTTTGAGGAACCTCCACACTGTTTTCCATAGTGGCTGTACCAATTTGTAGTCCCACCAGCAATGTATGAGGGTTCCTTTTTCTCCACCTCCTCTCCAACAATTGTTATTACTGGTCCTGTTGATAACAGCTATTCTAACAGGTGTGAGATGGTATCTCATTGTGGTTTTGATTTGCATTTCCCTAATAGCTCATGATGCTGAGCATTCTTTCATACGCTTGTTGACCATTGTATGTCTTCTTGTGAAAAGTATCTGTTCAAGTCCTCTGCCCATTTTTTAATTGAATTTTTTATTTTGTTGTTTTTATTGAATTGTATGAGGTTTTTTTGTATATTTTGTATATTAGGCCCTTATTGGAGGTGTTGCTTGCAAATATATTTTCCCATTCAATGGTTGTCTCCCAGATTTCTTATGTTTTGTTTCTCCTCATCCCTCTATCTCAGACAGTCTCTATAGTTTCTTCAGGAAGAGTAGAAGAAGTTTGATGCAGTATAGATGTAGACAAATTCTAGAACTCTGTAGAGTTCTGAGGCTACTTGGGGGACCCTCTGTATGTCTCTGTTGGGCCAGATGGTCCCCCTTTTCTCTCATCTACCTTTTTCTCTGTTGCCGAGCCTGGTAATTTGCTGAGTTCACACAAATAGAATCAGCATGTCCAGCCTCCTTAACTGGGGATATAAAATGTGGTCTCATTTCTTTTGTTGTAAACTCAAATTACAGCTTGGCACTGACCCCTCCCTACCTCTGAACTTGGGCTTCTCAGTGGGACCCCCAGTTATGTAGATAATTCCCCAAGATGCAGTCTTAAGAAGGTCCCAAAAGAAGTTTCCCTTATCCTTCTGCTCTGCCCTCCAGCTTGTCCTTTCTCTGCTCCACTCCTCCACGCCAATGCACATAGCCCACCTCCAGGGCCCAGCTGAGGCCAGGCTGCAACTACTGAAAGTACATTACCGAAGATTCAGGGACAGTGGAGAGGAATTATGTCATTGAAAATGATTAGTGATGGCCCTGGTTATAGCTCCTCTCAGAGGTGAGGACCATACCCAGCCTCAGGTTCAGGGCCAACCCATCATCCCTACATCCCTCCCCATCTCTCCACCATTGAATATCTCTCAGGTGTGTTTATATTCTTCAGGACACTAGCTCCTAACAGTCATTAGACCAAGAAGGAGAAAGAGCTCCCTAAAATCCCTAACTTCCCATTCCTTATTTGAGACTCTCCCTTTTTCCAGGATAGTGAAGAGTAGGAATGTCTACCCCTTACCCAGTAAATCTACCCTACACCCTTGGCGCCCGATGGCAGTTAATAAACAACTACAGCAAAACATCAGCATAGATGGGTCATTGACCTTAAATTAACACTTCGTGGAGGACAACTGTCCTCTCATCCTCTAAATTGCTCTATCCACGATGAAAACTTTTGCAGCATATGCATTCTAAATCCTTACAGAGCCAGAGAACATTTCTTCCAGATTCCTCATGATCAACAGAATTTCACAGGCCTATGCAGAGCTTAATTTTGTACCAATATTTACATTATCTAATAGAAGGCCTAGCTTCCATAGTCAGGTGTCGGCATTCAGGTTGATGGGATATTACAGTTCTCCAAGAACAATGGCTATGTACAAGCTTTACATTATGTTAACTAAAGGGCCTGATCAAACAGTTTTCTCAGAACAAAGGAAAGGCTTGCCTGAAAGGTGAATTCAAATATCCTACTCTTCCAGGACAGAATCACGTGAAATTACACACACACACACACACACACACATACACACGTACACACACACGTATATACACACAAATATATATATACACACACACATATATAATTTTAAGTCAGGTTATTAAGAAAAAAACAAAACATGATCCTGTACTCTATGCCTATTAACATTTTTCTCTATATACGTACATAAAACAAATAATAAAGGTGATATACCATGCTATGAAAATTCAAATAATATAGAAAAGTCTTCATTGTAAAGTAAAAGTCTCCTTTTTATAAAGCAGAAGTACCACCCCCAGACCTGAGCCACTAGATCTGTGCTCTACAGTTGATCGATCTGTGCCCTGTGCAAGGTGCCCAGCTATAAGGACTGGTAGTGGCTGGATTCCATCTTTGTCTGTTTGCCAAGCTGTGCACCCTGTCATTGGGCAGTGTCCACCCAGGAAAAAAGGGGCAGCATTTTCTAATTTGTGTGAAGGCACTCCATTGGCTTGGAAAACAACCTTTTAATGACTTCTTGCATATCTTTCTAAAAAGGTATGCACATACCACACATATGGTATGCATAAGTCCTTTTTTCCCTCACACAAAAAAATATGCTATACACTATTCTTAACTGTCTTTCATTCTTTTCTTTTCTCCTCCTTTTGCATTTTTGTTTAACAATATCTCTTGGGAATTTTTATATATCAGTAATACAGATGTATTTTTTTCTACAGGGTCTGTGGTATTCCATCGTATAGCTTTATCAAAGTTTGTTTAACTAGTTCCCTTTTAGTGATTCATAGGCGTTTAGGTTGTTTCCAGATTTTTTTAGGGGGGAGGCAGGAAGGATTAGGGTTATTACAAATAATACTTACATATATATAATATGGATAGCTATGTAATGGTATAGTTTTATGACCATGTTCATAAGGCAAATTCCTAGCAGTGGATTTCTGGGTCAAAAAAGCAGGAAGGTTTTAAATTTCGATAGATATTGATTGTAATAATTTGCATTCTCAAGAATATTTGTATTCTCGTACCCTCATTAACCCTGGGTATTAGCACACATGTTAAGTTTTGCCAGTCTGATAAGCAGAACATATCTCATTGTTAGTTCATCTTGGATTTATTTAAATATAAGTGATATTAAATATCTTTGCATTGGTCTGTTGGTCATTTTTCCCTTTTTTTTTTTTTAGCTATGTGTTCACATCCTTTGCTCATTTTCCTACAGAATTGTTAATCTTTTTTTACTGAGTTGTAAGATTTCTTTGTAAATCAGAACATGTAGTCCTGATTATTATTATTATGTGTTACAGATATTTCTCCCAACATGTCATTTCTCTTTTGACTTTGTGCATATTCTACAAAAGTTTCAAATATCTATGTGGTCACATTCGCTAATCATTTTTTTCTGTGGCTTCTCTGTATGTATAATTTTTAAATGACAATAATTTCAGATTCTACTTAGTAAAGTTAATGAAAAAATCTTCAGCCTGATATCAGCCCATAATATGTCCTTCAAAGTACCCCATCCTTACAATGTGGATGCTCAAAGAACAGTAAGTGATGAACGGTGAGGCCTATGGTAGGATCACAGGGTTTGTCATCACATGCCTCCTCAGACAAACAGATCTGGGAGTCAGAATTCCTCTGAGAGTGGCCCTAACATCCAATGGATGGAGACATGTCCCAATAACCACATTTTTTGTAGAATCAATCACACTTTCCCTTTACTCCAGTAGCAGTACATTAACTAAGTACAACTTAATTAAATGCAATACAAGCCACGCTGTTTGGGGTTTTATTGTAGGGTCTCCCCCTTTTCAAACCAACCTAGTTATTAACACTTTATTTAATTTCACTCTTACAGGCAGCTTCAAAAGATGGTCCATGACATTAAGAACAATGAAGGTGGAATAATGAATAAAATCAAAAAGTAAGTTAGACTCTATAGCACTAGATGAGCACTTATTTATATAAATAACATCGATGTCAGTCTGTGCTAAGTGAAAAAAAAAAAAACAAACAAAGTTCTCTGTTATCCTAGTGAGCAGTTGCAATCTCTTTAGCATGAAACCCTTTCTTACTAGAGTTCATAGTGGTCAGATCCACATTCAGGAAACATGGTGAGTGACCGGGGTGGTGCTCAGGGCACTTTGCTTTTTCCCCCCACTGCAGGAAGGGTGAGCTATCCCATTCAAGGTTCCCAGAAAACATTAAAATGACATTTATAGAGGCAGGAAAATCAGCTTCCAAAACCATTTCACCAAGGGCCACAAGGACATAGTTGGAGAAATCCAGAGGAGTCATTACAAGAGCACAACACTAGCTTCTTTAGGGTGCTTTCTATATTTTGATTTCTGCTTTCAATTAGTGCCATAAATGGTGATTTCAGTTGGCACTTGGTAGGCTAGAATTCTAAATCTTCCTGCATATCAAAAACTCTTGAGATTTTTTAAAGAGAATAGAAATTGTACATACCTGCATTTGACATTCAAAATCTAAGTAAAGAGGAAAGGGAAATGTTATCCTGTTAAGTTTTTATTTAAGCATTTTTTAAAGAGAGTAATACACAACACGAAAAAAAAAAATCAAAGAGTTCAGAATTGTATAAAGTCAAAATCTCCCACTTCTTCATATCCCCACTTTAATCTACTCCCCGGAAATGGACATTATCATGAGTGAGTTTGGTACATAGATCTCTATATCTATATCTATATCTATATCTATATCTATATCTATAGATACATAGATAGATATAGATATAGATATAGATATAGATATCTATAGATACATAGATAGATATAGATATAGATATAGATGTTTACACACATGCATACATACACCGATATGCCATAATACATACCTATACATGCATACACGTTCATTATGAATGGCATCATGCTATATGAACCATTCTATCAATTTGCTCTGTTTGGTGATTTACTTAATGCTATATCATGGACATCTTTCTTTGATGGCATGTGAAAATAAACCATATTCCTTTTAAAGAACTAATTAATGGTCTACTATATATGTATTATCATTCATTAAACCAGCTATATATTGTTGGACATTTTTTAAATGGGGTATGAGAGTTTACACTGGCACAACATTTTTGGAGGGCAATTTGATAATATAAATTTTGATAACATCAAAAATTTGTCACCATTTCTTTCGACTTAATTGTCACAAATAATATTTTAATAAATACTTTTCCAGATTTTGAGTATACGAAAAAGTTAAATTCCTAAAATGAAACTTCTGAGTGGAAGGATTTGTGCCCTCCAAATATTTTATTAAGTTAGCAAATTGTTTTCCAAAAATTTTGTACCACCAATACTGTGTAAAAGTTAATTTCCTGCCTCTTCAGAACAGAGTATCTTCATTCTTTTTGGTTTTTGCTAAACTTAAAAGTAAGAATCACTTTTTGTGGTATTTTTAGACTATAAAATGTAAGCGAGTCTCAATATGCATAAGCGATCATCATAAAACAGTTAAAATAATCTTCTGCTTGTGAGACCATGGCCATCTCATAGAGGAGGAGAATATGTCTTCATGTTCTAACCTGTGTTGGGAGAGGTGTGTGATCATTTTCATTTACTATTTCTGATACATATAGAATTTCATTGAAATGAGAGAACCTTGCTAGTCACTGTTTTAATCACTAGCAATTGTAGATCAATTAGCCCACAGTTTTACAATACATCAGTTTTCTCAATATTATGAATCCACCATATAAAATGTCTATTCTGTGGTCAATTGTACTTACAGCAGCCATGGAGCTCAATTTTTTCCAGATAGTTTCTGTTGTATTATACCCATGGTTCCCCAAAACACTTTTATTTGGCAAACCATGTTTCTTCTCAGCTTGGAAAATATGGATTCTACCGTCATTACCTTAGGTGAAGTCAATGCCCTTTGGTTCTAAGTGACATGCATTTCTTAGCTCTCACTCATAGTCAGGCAACAGGTGCCACTTTGAAAGGAGGAAGCACGGTTGAACACACTGGTTTCCTAACACAAGACCGTGACAGAGTTGTCACTGGTTCATGGCAAAATGAGAAAATAAGGACCTTGAAGTGTTGGGGGTTGGTGTGCAGCTGCTGGCTGCCTAGTGTGGCCCAAACCACACCTTTAATTTCTAGTTTGTGTTCAGTGACCAACAGTCATTTCTTGTGTCTGTCGTTTATTCTGAGATGATGAGCTTCATACCTTTTGGAGTATTAAAATACCCTTTCTTTTCTTTTATGAAACGATGACAATATTGGGTAATAGTTGGCTTGTGCTTTTTGGAATTTCACTGGTCCCTCAATAGACCTGGCACCACACCCAGTTTTGTTTTTGCTGTTCTTCCCTACAACTCCTTTGATCATCTCTCTGGACCTCGTCATAACTCTAATGGTAATATCTTCCCAGCACGCTCTCTGGTTTGCTATAAGAATTGAAGGAAATAACAGAGCCTTTGGGAAAACAAAAAGCAAAGTTTCTATGCAAATGTAAATACTATTATAAATACTGATTTATAAGTCTTGTTTTTTGTAATCAAACATGAATTTCTGAATTGATTTTTCCCCCAAGAAATGAAATATAGTTTGTATATAATGATTACCTCATATACTGCTTCTAAAGGATGTGATGTTTTAGTAAATGAAGTCTACTGGATATAGGCTTTATTTTTATATTTTAAATTTTTAATCGAGTAAATCATTCTTGAATAAAAAGGGGAGCTATTATTAAAATAACAATTTACTATAAGCTTTACCTATCTCAAATAATGGAAGGGAAGGTGTTGTCAGTACTTATAAAAAGCCTAAAAATTAAGATACATTTTTAAAACGTAATTTTAATTTTCTTTTTTAATGAGTGAGGAAGGATTGTGAATATTCAGAACATTTTATATGTGCATGAAGATACTAAAGTAGTTTTGAAAGTGCTTGAAACAATTCAACTTCTGAATAAGCTAAATATCACAATCCCCACCTGGAGACATTTATTGCTCACTTATTTGGCATTTTTTAAAACCATTTCCCGTTTTCCCTGATAACACTCACCAGTGGTACTTGGAGCTGCAGCATTTACTCTGACATAACTGGCGGATTACAGTCTTAGCCAAAAGTTTGCCATGAAATAGCTCACTTTTATTATTTTTTTCACATCACACTAGTATATCGATAGTTTTTGGAAACAAATGACATCATTCTATTCATAGCATTCTGTTTTTAGTAGTGTAGTGGTATCCCATTTACAAAACATAATAAATCTCTGTTGCTGCAAATGTCAAATCCTAGAAAACGTAGCATTCCTACTTGCAATGTTAATATTATTCTCGAACAATTATTAGCTAAAGATTGATTTGATGAACCCGATTTATGTGCATATTTCTATTACATTAGGATTAGAGACAAGTTCTGTTTAGAAATTACTCCAAAAACAGTTTTTATATTTTTACATTGAAAACCAGTCAGATTTTCTTGAGCCTCAAAAAGTGTGTTTATGTAAAATTAAATTTTATATAAGTGACAGCGAGCTGCACTTTTTTTCTAAATGGGAAATGGGTTAAAAGTGCAAAAATGATTTGAATCCAACCTACAACTGAAGTTCTCATTATAGTTATTTTTTCTATTATTTAAAGCATGTATTGTTATTTATTAAAAGAGTTCATCTTCTCTTACTGTCCTATTGACCAATCAACATTTATCTTCCTTGAACCTCTGAACACAGTGCTTATGAGGATTCTGACCTCTCAGAGCTCTTTCTCAATTTGACTTCACCTTTTCCAAGTCACAGTCACACTGTGCACTGGTGAGACGGGGAGAGGTGGGAAACCTCTGATTAATGACTTTGCTACATTCTCAAAATATTAAGTTATTCAATGTGATAGGTCCAAAAGGAGGCATTATTCCATTAGTTATCTATTATCTCTATATCTACTTATATTATGGGCCTCGACAACAGTTGTTATACCCACTGACCATTTGTCTAATGGTGTCATCTACAGGTTGAAAGTCAAAGCACCTCCAAATGTTCCTCGAAGAGACTATGCCTCTGGTAAGACTATTTCTAAAATACTTGGACTTTTGATTAATTTAATGTTTATATTTACTTCTTGAAAAGGGAACTATGTTCTACTTATATGAAAACAAAAGGTGCCCACCCTAATTTTAAGAATGACCAGATCTATTAGTCATTTGACTATAGTAGTGATGTCGTAGTCCATTATTCATTCATCTATTCATCCATCCATCCATCCACTCATCTATTTATCAAATATTTATTAAGCATCTTCCATGTGCCAGGTACATACAAGGTCTTAGGTAGAAACACAGTACTCCAAAAGATAGCTCTAACTCCTCACTCACAGAATTTATAGTCAAAGAAGGAAAATAGATGATATTAAAAGCAATTACAATTCAGTGTGATCAGAAAGCACAAAAGTCTGTGGACGTACTCAGCAGTAGTAGCTAATCTAATCTGAGGTGGAAGATGTGGAGGAATGGGGAAGAGAAGACTTCCTGGACAAAAGGATACTTGAGTCGGGGAGGACATGGGAATAAATTATTGATGGCCCCTTCTGAGGTTAGTGCTGCAGCTGCACTCAAGTTAGGATCAACTTTGTCAAGGAAGAGGAGCTAGTCTTGAACTTGAAAGCATTTATGGCAGTGGTGAGCCAAGTAAATTATTCAACATACTTTCCTTTTCTAGAACAGGTGCCTTGGGAGGATAAGTCTAAAATCTTTCTCTACTGGCTTAAACGTAAAGATTTCCTGGACACAGACAGATCTATACAGCCCTCAGAGGGGGAAAAAAAAATGCATTTTTCTCTCCATGTTAAAAAAAAGAAAGAAAGAAAAGAAAAGAAAAAGAAGCAGAATACACTGTTAAGTATCCAAAGCTTTGATGGGAAAATTATGGAGTCATGGAGTCTCAGGTTTAAAGGAGTCCCGGGATGTTATACAATCTAACATCCAGTCCAATGCTTAAGCCTAGCCCACCACTCTACCACAAAGTCTACTTTCTGCTTGAACATTTCCTGTGATGACCTCCCAAGTCCAGTCAAGGATAGACAGCCTTTGGAGGATATAGATGTAATAAATTTCTTGTGGCTTCCATAGTCTGTCTTGATGGTCACACAATACAAGTCTTTAAATATTAAAGAAAGTGAAAAAAGAGTTGTTCTGTGCAGCTTCAATGATATAATTCAGAAGTTAGGTCATTTGAGTGATCTTCAGCTGTTCCACACATATTGTGATGAGCTCAACAAATATTACATGAATATGTCCTGCATGATACTCAGTGTGCTAGAGATGAAGTAGGGAAAAATATATAGACCCTGACCTTAAGGTGCTTCATGACTAGTGGGGAGTCAAATAATAAGTGAGAATGACAACAGGTAAATATAAAGTGCTAAACATGGTAACTACTGTGAAGGAAAATAGCAGGCACAGTGACAGGTGCCCTGTGGGGTGGCAGGACAACTTGAGTAAGTAGTCAGGAAGATCTCTCTAAAGCAGTGACATTGAATTCCTGACCTGGGGGATGAGCTGGAACTTTCGCCACTTTGTAGATGTTGGACACAGATGTTAGGAGCTCAGAGACAATTCTCAGGAACCTATGTAGACTGATATATCTCATTTCCAGACAGACGTCTCCTGATGATCTCCTCATATTGACTGTCTTCTCACTCATCCCCTTACTCAGCCCCCTCCTTCTCCTGTGTTTTTCTTGGGCAAAAGACAGGTAGCATTCATTTATTCATCTTTTTGCCTAATCCACCTTACACTGGGGGTCATACTTGATTCCTCCTCTTCCTTCCCCGTCTGTTAAAAAAATTAATCTCTAAATCCTATTAATTCTGGCTTTTAAGTGTCTCTCAAATATTTTTGTCCCTCTATTCACATGGCTACAGTTCAGAACCTTGTCATCTCTTGCTTGTCCTAACAGGAAAGCCTTTAAGTAGTCTCTTTAATTCCTAATCCCTGTGGTCCTCCCAATCCCCGCCAGAGAATTGTTCTGAAATACCTTTGCTTAAATATTCTCATAGCTCTACATCATCAGGAAGAGGAACTGCAAACCACTGAGCCTGCATACAATATCCTTCGGTGTCTTGCCACAAACTGGCTGTGCAACCTTGGACAACTCACTCTCCTCTCCTCTGTATCATGCAGGGACTGAACTAGAAGATCTGTCAGGTTCCCACCAATGCTAATACTCTACACTCACACAAATCATTGGAGCCCAGGGCCCAATGATGAAACAAGCTTCTCCTAAACTTCCCTGGCTTTAGGAAGTTGCATCTTTCAGTTTGTACTTAATCTCTCTTGGGTCTCAGTAGAGTGTTCTCAGCCTTTGCTACTTCAAAGTGCTGCCCTTAGTCTGCAGCATCAGCATTACCTGGGATCTTATCAAAAATGCAGAAACTCTGCCCCACCCTACAACTGCAGAATCAGAATTTTGCATTTTAACAAAAGCTCCAGAGATTTGAATGTATATTAAATTTGAGAAACCCTGCTATAAACCACTAACTCTGTCCTTACTGCTTCTCGCAAACCAAAAGACAAATCTATTGAAGTTTCAGGATCTTAGAAATTCATCCTACTGTTTCACAAACCAAAAGGGACTCGGCTTGTCTCCTCCACTCTTACACTCAGTGCCCGGAAAAGGTCCATTTTGGCAAAACCACCATCACCACCTGCAGTTAGTACCGCCCTTACCATTCCCCTCCCTACCACCAACTCATGTCCCAGGAGCATTTGCAGCTGCTTCCCCTGAGCCTCGGGGACCCTGAGCAGTTACAAGCCCAGGACCTCAGAAACCATCCTCGTCAGCCCTTCCTAAACCCAGGGAGTCTTCAAGGACCTCAGGGGTCCCAGTGCCTGGAGACCTTAGCCCACCAGACCTCCGGAGCGCCAGAGCCAGTCAAGTGCCCCTTGGAGGTCTGTGCAGACTTGGTCCACCCAAGGCTCCTGGAATGGCCCGACCTTTATCCCCTAGATGCTGAGATTATGTCCTTTTTCCAGTCCTGGAAGCAAATGATTTCCCCAACCCTCTAAGCCCAGCGAGTATATTGACCTTCAGAGCACAAAGGATGGAAATGGCAAGCACCCCCCCAGAGGTCAGCAGAAGAATCACCACAGTTCCTCCTCTAGCTAGACTACAGAAGGAAAAGGCTCGCACTATACAAAGAACGGAAGCCTGGACCTCTTACAGATGCAGATCAGGCCAGGGTGAAATCTACTCCTTTCAGTTCAGACCCAGCAACCCTGCTTTATCTCTGAGGAGGGACCACTGCCTGCAGGGACCTCATGGTCCACTGAACAGAATGTATTAAACACGAGCAGCTGGCATTCGGGAAGGGAAGATATCTAACACATGTTGTATTTACTCTGGACTGGGCGTTAATCTGAGCTCTTTACAGAGATTAGCTCATTTACTCTCCCATTAGCACCATTATGTGGAAATGACTATCCTAGTTTCCCAGATGTGGAAAAATGCACCTAAGGAACTTTAAGTAACCTGCCCAAAGTTACTGCGACCACTAAAAGAAATCCACTCAGAATCCATTTTGACTCAAGCTGAAATGGTTACATTTCTGGGGCATTTCTTATGCTGAAGGCCCAGAGCCCCTGCCATTAACACGAGAACTTGCTTTTCAGTTTGAACGGCCTCCTGTACCTTTGAAGTCTAAGGTCTGGCTCACTAGGGAGGGAAGGGGAGATCAGTCGTGGTGCCCTCAGAGTCTGCTGGGGTCATCGCAGAAGCTCTACTGGTCACTCCACACGGTACTCCATACTCAGCTCCATACTCGCTCCACACCATACTCAGCTCCCCACACTAAGTCTGACCCCCGAGAGGTCAGAACTGAATAAGGCCTCTCTCTTGTGTGCCTGGGCTCTGATAGCCAAGGGCTGTGGTGATGGCCCCAGGAGGTCTACCTTCTCCCACCACTGACGTCATGCAGGGAGGAGGACAGAGCCATGAAAGGGGGTGGGGAGAGGACGGTCCTTGCACAAGGATTCTTGGGTAAACGTCCACCACGGAATCGGAGGATACGCACAGCACCCCTTTGTCCATGAAAGGAGTGACATGTGACACTGCTTTTGCCCCCCGCCCTGGGGTCTTCAGTGAAGTCAGGGTTCACTTGGTTTTCTGTCTCCCCGTCTATACGTTTCACTGGTGGTACTAGCAAAGCCGACATGGGGAGAACTGACTCCATATCAGTCCTACACCATGGAACTAAGACTGGAGGAATGAAACTTGGATTCAAAGATATTTTAAAGGCTAAAAAGTCCTAAAAGATCACCCAATCCAAGCTTTTCATGTTTGGAATAATAGGAGACCAGAGGGGCAAAGTGCCCAAGGTCACCCAGTTAGGTGATGACTAAGCCAGGACTATGTTCCCCATTCCTGCACTCCTGAATAGGAGGGTCCCCTTGTTCACAGGGCTCTGGGTAGGGATAAATAAACCTATCGACAAAGGGAATTCTAAGGAGTATTTAGACTCAAATCGCCTCTCCTAGCCAACCTGGCTCCCGCCTTGGCCTCAGCTCCCCACACTAAGTCACGTCCTTTTCTCCTCTCAGGGTATACCCAGTGGGACTGTCCGCTCACCACCTCCCCTGCACCCTCTGTAGTTCTGCTATCTGTCCTTTCCCTGCATCTGTCCCTACCACTGCAACTAGCCCATTTTCCTTCCTTCTTTCCTCCTTGCACCCACTGAAGTTCCATCGTTCCCTGCATCCTGCCGCCAGCTCTGGAAGAGGAGAAAGGGGACGGCGCAGTGGCCCAGAGCACAGCCAGAGTGGAATCAGGGCCGCAGTCGAGGCTGTGTGTCAGACATGCAGCTGTGGAGTGCACCCCTCAAAGCCCATGGCTGGAATGCCGCCAGCACTGCCCCACGGTCTCTGGTGCTCCTGATGACCCAGAACTAAGAGGCTAAATTCACATCCTCACCTTCACCTCTTCACTCAAACTCTCGCCACAGAGCCTTATACTGTCTCCCAGTCATGCCCTCCCTTTCCCAAGACCCCCAGTCTGGTTTAGCCTTCTTCTCTTCATGGCTAAGTTACTCAAATACCATCCTTGCCAGCCTCTTCATCTCTATCTTGTCAGTGGTACCACATGGCTGGCCATGGATCTAGCTTTGTTTTCTCTCTCAGCATCTTCTCCTATGACTCTCCAGTACAGCTCATCCACTCTGCTCACCATCTGTGCCTGATGGATGCCCACGTCCATCCCTCGGCTAAGCCCTGCTTCTAGAACTGACACACGAGCCCCTTTCTCAGCAGATGAAAGGAAGACACCCTCCTTCATCCTCATCCTCTCACCCATGTCCTGCTTATCCTTCAAGGCCCAGTTTAACCCCACTGTTGACACACAGCCTCATGTAACCTCTTAGCTCTCTCTGAGTGCATCTTTCCCGAACTTTCCCAGTACCTGGCCATGATTCCAGGTGCTGGGACGCTTATCAGGAAATTTTACATTGCCCTGGTGTGTCCTCAGTCTGAAATATGACTGTTCTAGGCTCTAAGTCTTTTACTACTGTCGTACAAATGGATTGGGGAGAAGACCTTGGACTTTGGGGTCCTTTTGGCCTAGGATACAACCCTCCCAGCTTTACCCCTTTTAAGCATTGTGTAAACCTAGAAAAGTTTTGTAACTTCCTAAAGCCTCAGATTCCTGATCTGGAGATAAAATTACCCTATCTTTCAGGTTATTATGAGAATTAAAGAGAAAGTAAATTAATAGTAATAACTATTGCTTGCTGAGTCTTTACTCCTCTAAGCATTTTCCATATGTTATTTTATTTTCATTTTCTCAAAACCCTATGATATAGGTACTACTACTAACATACATTTTAGTGATGAGAAAGTTGAGAACAAGAGGTTAAGTGATTTTCCTAAAGTCGCACTGCAGAACTGGGATTTTAAATAAGGAAGTCTGACCCCAGGTCCCAAGCTCAAAACCTTGTATGTCTTGGCCTAGAGCAGACACTGAGATGGAGCCATCGTGGCCATTCTCACATGTCTCAAACTACCAGGCGTTGTGCCCACAGGCTTGGGAGGGCCACATGAATCATAAAACCAGGGCTAGGCAAGGGGAGGAGTACCTCTATTGTGTGGCATGAGATTATGACACAGTCAGTGGAGCATTAGCCCCAAACCAGGTACATGACACAATAGGAAAGTTTTCCCTGACAAAGAGGCCCAACGAGCATCTCAGCTTCCTGGCAAGAGTGTGCAATCCCACGCCCAAAATTAAACCACCCAGCCCTTAATAACCTTGAACTTACCCTTCTGAAAATTGTACCCACTACACTAGAGGCTTTCTTGGATCCATGTGTTTGTGGTAGCCATACTACATGGTAGCCATTAGAGTAAAATAGAATTGGTATTATTTTGAGAATTTATTAAGAATTGTCAATGTCCAAGATGAAAATAAATAACATTAATACAGCATTTACTGCATGCCAGGCTTTGCAAAATACTTCACATGTATTATTATATTGCTTGTTTCTCATAAAAACATGAGGCAGGCACTATTTGTATCCTTGTTTTACAAATGAGGAAATTAAGCTTTAAACAGTTAAAGTTCTGGTTTATTGCCAAGCAGGTAGTAAAGAGCCAGAATTTGAACCCGGAAACTTGGCTCTAAAACCACTATGGCATGCTTTGAGAGGCTCCCTGAGATGTTGGAAAACCACCCACTAAAGTGTGGATATCATACTTTTCAGTCTGGACAATGGCCTGCAAGGTTGTGACTTTATAAATATGATGCTGTGAGTTGTCTGTGGGACCATAAGATGGGTATAGCTGAAGGAGAATGCGGCACCATCAAATAATCTCTATCACATGATATTTTTGTCTCTTTACCTCCTCGATGTGCCAAAACACCTGAATTGGGTCATTCTTATTTCTCTAAAGTTTTATCTGAATGCTCAGTAGAGGCCCAAGTGGTTCACAGATTTCAGCTGCAGGAGCCAACAGATAGCCAGACTTCCAATCCAGCCCCCATACTAGCTAGCCAAGTGGCCTCAGACAGGTTTTTGCAACTTCTCTGAGCCCCAGTTTCCTTGACCGTAAAATAGAAATGATAGTAGCACCTACTGCATAGTACTATTTTGAAGATAGATGAAGAAATACATTTATAACAACCTAGTACCCAGCATACAGGAAGTGTTCAATAAATAACATCTATTTTTACTATCTTAATTTTTATACATTTGACTCATTTATTGGTTTGTACCTTTATTAGTGCAGGAAGTACAAATGCAAAATGCCATCCAGATACAAAGGTTGATTAAATAGGCCTTGCTTTTCAATACAGAGTAACACAAACAAATTAACTGGAGCACAGGGCAGAATGAAGCACATGTGACGTCGAGGTGCCAGCAGCATCTAAGAGGATCCAGAGGAAGGAGTAATGGGTTAAGACCAGAGGGACTGGGGAGGACTTTATGGAGGAGGTGCAACAGGGATTTCCATGAAAGGAAGAACACGGGCTAGGGGAACAGCACGAGCAGGGCAGAGAACCATCAAACATTTAGGATGGGAGAACAAGCCTTCAGGAAAGTGAACGCGGGAAACTACAGCATGAAAATTCAATGGAGGGACAAGAGGTGATGGCATATGAATGTGTTAACACAGAGCCTTGACTCTATTCCATAGGGAATGGCTGATGATCTTGAGGAAAGAAACATCGTGATCCAAACATTAAGAAAATAAGTAGAAACAGTAGGAAGGACGGTTGAGGAGGAAAGATAGTGGAGACAGGAAAACTAGTTAGATGGCTACTGTAACTGATCATAAAGTGGGCCTCAACTCACTGAGAAGGTTCAGCAACTAGAGTTGGCCAAGGCAGGACAGTGTGTTTTCAAAAAGCCATTTTACAAAGTTCTCTAGTTTAAAGGTTGAAACAAAAAGATCTTGTCACCTTAAGTGTTGATTTTCAATTATCCCTAAACTTAAGGTACTAAAAACACATTCCCGCTCTGTGCCAGCTATTGGTATATTGGGAAGAGGGCTTATTTGCCTATTCTTCTACAGTTTCTTGGTAAACCCAAATTGTTGCAGTATACTATAATTTTGTATAAGTCAACTCAATAATTTAATAAGAATTATTTTTCTATTAACTTCAAAGTTTACCCATTATTTGGCTTATAGAATGAAGCTCCTTCTTGGCACCTATCACGTTTTTCTCAAGGGAGGCCATTGCTTAAAATCTGGCCACTCTGATCCAAAACTTCCTCCCTGCTCCCAGTTCATTTCCTCAATTCTTTTCCCTGTGCCTCTGTGGTACCCAACTAGAGCTGAAGTCAGTGGTCTGCTGTGGCAGGCGGTAAAACCACCCAAAAAGGTTCTGTTGAGGTTCTGGTGGACTCAGGGATCATCCTCTGGGCCCTCTAATAGTGTTTTCGCAGTGAAGTGGAAGGGGAGCTGGGACCTTGTGGTGCAGTCATTGGAGCCACTCTGCCATCTGGACTGTCTGGTTGATCTCCTACAGAGCAGAGTGAATTGTATTTAACCTCAAAGGTCAATTTATGTGATGAGAGAGATGCTAAGCTTCTCATACTCTAAATGTGTTTTGGAGAAAAAGGGGTAAAATAGTCTCCTTGGCTGTCATAATTCAGACCTATTTTATTCTTCAAGATTATAAACTACTTCAGATCTGTCATATCAGTTTTATACACCTTGCAGAGCCTAGAATAGTGCCTGCACCCTGGAGCTCAAAGACAGTAGGCATCATGGCATTGAGGTTCCGAGCATGCATTTGGAAATTAGCCTGCAGGGTTCACCTCTTGGCTCAACCATTTATTTATTTTATATTTTATTTATTTATTTATTTATTTATTTATTTATTTATTTATTTATTTGTGTTTAATGTTTTATTTATTCCCCCCCTCCTCCCCTCTAGTAACCACTAGTCCATTACCCATGTCCATGAGTCTCTGTTTGTTTGTCCTGTTCATTTGCTGCTTTTAAGTTTATATCCCACATATAAGTGATATCATGTGATTTCCAACCTTTTCTGCCTGGCCTATTTCGCTTAGTATTATTATTTCAAGGTTCATCCATGTTGTTGCAAAGGGCAGTATTTCATCTCTTCTGATGACTAAAATTCCATTGTATATATGTACCACAGCTTCTTTAGTCAATCATCTATTGTAAGACACTTCGGTTGCTTCTTTGTTCTGGCCACTGTGAATAATGCTGCTATAAGCATCGGTGTGCAAATATCTTTTCAGATATGAGTTTTAAAGTCTTTGGGGTAGCCAGTAGAGGTATTGCTGGATCATATGGTAGATCAATTTTTAGTTTTTTGAGGAACCTCCATACTGTTTTCTATAGTGGACGTACCAATTTGCAGTCCCGCCAGCAGTGTATGAGGGTTCCTATTTCTCCACATCCTCTCCAACATTTGTTATTGCTTGTCCTATTGATTATAGCCATTCTAACAGGTGTGAGATGGTATCTCATTGTGGTTTTGATTTGCATTTCCCTAACAGATAGTGATGTTGAGTATCTTTTCATATATTTGTTGGCCATTTGTATGTCCTCTAGGGAGAAGTGTCTGTTCAGGTCCTCTGCCCATTTTTTTATTCAATTGTTTTTCTATTGTTATTGAGTTGTATGAGTTCTTTGTAAATTTTGGATATTAGGCCCTTATTGGGGGCATTGCTTGCAAATATATTTTCCCATTCAGACGGTTGCTCTTTAACTTCGTTGACAGTTTCTTTTGCTGAGCAAAAGCTTTTCGGTTTGATGTAATCCCATTCATTTATTTTTGCTTTTACTTCCCCTTGCCTTTGAGGTCAAATTCTTAAATTCCTCTTTAAGTCAAAAGTCCTTGAGTTTAGTTCCTGTTTTTTTCTGTGCATTTTATTGTTTCAGTTCTTATATGTAGGTCTTTAATCCATTTTGAGTTAATTTTGGTGTGTGGTGATAGACAACAGTCTAGTTTCATTCTTTTGCTGGTGGCTTTCCAGTTTTCCCAGCACCATTTATTAAAGAGAGTTTCCTTTCACCACTGTATGTTTTGGCTATTTTGTCAAAAATTATTTGCCCATATAAATATGGGTTTACTTCTGGACTATTGATTCTGTTCCACTGATCCGTGCATCTGTTTTGCTGCCAATACCATGCTGTTTTGATCACTTCGTAGTATAATTTGAAGTCAGGCAGAGTGATGTCTCCAGCCTCATTCTTTTTTATCAGGATGGCTTTGGCTCAACTATTTATTATCTGACCTTGAGAAAATGACTTATTTTCTCTAGGCCCCAGTTTCCTCATAATGTTTTTGAGAGAGCTAAACGAGGGCTAGCTCTCATAATATTACCTGGAATGTAATAAATCACTGGATGAAAATTTTCTGAATAAAAAGGTCAAAGTTATAGCCAGAGAGAATCTTTGAAGTTATAGTTATCCCCTCATTTTATAGATCTGGAAACTGAGGCCCAGAGATGTTAGTTATTCTTGCCCACTCTCCAACTAGTTAGGCACAGAGGCTGGATGAGAATTTGGGTTTATTTGACTTCCTGTCAAATGTTTCTACTATACCATGCACATATTAATTCAAAAAAACCCTTGGAAGCAACACAATATGGATAGCAGTTTCCTACTGGGTTACTCCAAGGTCCCAAAAATGTCCCTTGACAAAGACAGACATGGGTCAGATGTACCACTTCTCTTTCTCAGTGGGACTTCTCTTAATGCTTTGACTAAAAAAAATAAATTAAAATAAATTTAAAAAGGATTCGGAAGTGAATGAGCATGACTGTAAGTAATCACTCAAGACCAAGTGAAGGGGACCAGGAAGTCCAAGGGCTGGGAAGGTAGGTCTGGGGTGCTTGTAGACAGGATGGAGCTGGCCAACTGAGATTTATGCTTGTGCATTCTGCTTCCCCCATGCCATTTCAGAGAGCCCTGCAGATGAAGAGGAGCAGTGGTCAGATGACTTTGTAAGTATTTGCTCCTGGGAATAGGAGGGTATTGTTTCCACCAGGGTCCATGGGAGGCCTTTTTAAGAGCTCACTTCCAAGTTACATGCTGGTTGTCAGCTGCATGTCACAGAAGGGAGATTGCTGGGCCGGAAGGGCCACCTACAGACAAGACAGCAATAACCTCATAATGGCCGACTTTAGCCAGCACCACTATGTGCCAGGCCAAGCCTCATCTAATCTTCACCACAGCCCTCTGAGTAGGCATTCTTAATCCCCATTTTCTGCTGGTATTCAGCTTATTCACCAGCATGGCAAAAATAGATGTTAAAATGTTAAAAAAATTTTCATATCTGTTGTCAAATACTTCTGTCCTGAATTTCCCGGCACCCATCACCTCCTGGCCCCTGCTCAGGAGCTCCAAACAAACCAACAACTAAAGAGTCAATGTCTGGCACATCAAGGGACCTCCAGAACACTCTGCAGGGCCATGCTCAGCACGTGGGCTGTATTAGTTGTTAAACGTTTTGAATATCACCCTGCCCATTTTATAGGTGAAGAAACCAAGACATCAAGGCATGGAGACTTTAAGTAACTTGCATTTCCAAACTTCACACTCAGGCCCTTGGATCTCACAGACTCGGGCTATTAAACTCCAAGTTGCTTGCCGTGACCAAGCGGACATTAGCAGAGCGTTGGGGACCACAAAGTGAGAGTGGGGACTTGGATATGAGGATGGCGTGTCAGAACTAACTATAATCCTTTTTAAGGTGGCTCCGCAACCCACGGGGCCCCAGCAGCCACTTTCCTCTTAGACTGAGTCTTATAGGCATAAGACACCCCGAAAACTTTTCTTCATAACAATTATTCCTTTCATATCAAATTCATACGGAATATCAGCCTGCTTTAATCTGTAAATTATATATCTGGAAGGGACCTGAGGGGGTCTCCACACAACAACACACCATATAAGGAAACTGAGGCCAAGAGAATAAAAATGACTTCCCCACCGTCATTCACTCAGTGGCCCAGAATGAGAATCCAGGACTCCTGTCCACTGCCCAGAAACGAGCCTGAGCCCAGTTCCATGTTGCGTGCGCCACCTGCAGTTTATTCAGAGAAACAGGAGACAGGAGTTCCTTCCTGCAGGAAAAACAAAACAAAACAAAACATTTTTTTAAGAGGGGACAAGATGGCCTCTCTAAGGGTCACTTGGGCATGGAGTTTTTTACCAGCCCAGCTGTCCCTGATCCCTCCAAAGCACGGCAGCTGCGCCCCCTGCTGGCAGCACGCATTGGCCACATCTGAATCGAAGTTAAGAAGCTGGTCTTCATGTGGAGCTAAGCCCAGAAAACAGCTTGCTGGCTGGATAAAAAGAGTGCACAGTGGGGACTTAGAAAGCACAAAATAAAATCAGCCTGGAGAGGAGGGAATGACTTCTGTCTCAAAGTCAAACTACCAAAATCAAGGTACCAGTTATAATGAGGACTGAGTAAACATTCACTCACAATTATTTTTATGTTACTGGATTCCCATTGCACATAGAATGAAACTCAAGTTTGTTGCTAACACCTCCAGGCCTGATGAAATCTGGCCCCTGTGGACCTGTCCAGCCTTCCCTGAGCCCCCTCAGCAAGACCTTGTTCATCACAGCCCAGACACACAGGTCTGCCCTCAGTTCCTGTAACAGAGAGTGGTCCTGTCTTCCTCAGCCATTTCAGACTCATGGTCCTTGAACAGGAGAAGGAAGAAGGGCCAAAGAGAAGAAACCAAAGAGAGTCCCCATTCTTCCTTACTTGGTTGGCCCCTTCTCGTCCTTCAGGCTTGGTTTAAATGTCTCCTTCTCGGAAAGGCTTTCAGGTACCCCCATCCAAGGTGGAATCACTCCTCCCATTGCTGTCTGTCTCAGGACCCTGTTCAGGGCCCTTAAGTGCATCTAGCACTAGGGATAACTTCTTATCTGTTTGCTAATTTACTTATTATTTATTATTCACTATTTGTCATTGGTCTTCCCTGCGAGAATATAAGTTCTATGAGGTCAGGGACTATGCTCAGAGTCAAACGCAATGCTTGGCACATAGTAGGTACTCAACAAATATTAATAAATTAAATGAATGAACAATTGTGTCTGATTACACATTCGCTTCTTCAAAGTTTCCATCAGATTGTCTAATGTATTGCACTTGTTCAAGTATTGAATGAATATATGAATTTTGTTTGCCAGAATTGAGAATAATTGGGAGGAAGGGGGACTTTTTTTTTTAACTGTCTCAGAAGTTTGAACAGATTCCTTTTTTATTCTCCTGATAAGAAGGCATTCAATGCATTCCATTGTGTTTAAAGGGGGAGGTACTCATAATACATCTCCCACAGAAGAGATTATCCAAACGAAGGGCCAGCCCAGCACTTCTGAGCACCTATTTCCTCCTCCTCAGTCCCTTCAGAGCTCAAGACAGCAGCTCAATTCATTCATTCACTCCAGTCGTTTAGTAGGCACCAACCCTGGAGCAGGTCCTATGCTGAGCCCTCAGTATATAGTCTCAGTCCTGTCCTCATGGGGGTTACCACCGGTAGACAGCCCAGTGTCAGAGCAGCAGCTGCCAGGAACAGCTGACGTGGAGTCTCTCTTCTACCCCTCTGCCACCTCGCCACTGAGGTTCTCTCAGTCAGGCTGCTCTGCCAAAGGACCCCAGTGTCCTCCCCCATGTCCACACTGTGCCTCAGCTGCCAGGTAATTAAGTCTCAGAAGCTCCTTTCCTGATCCATGAAAACTGACACTAAGTAGGGCACCCAAACGGTCTCCCACTCAGGCATGTGTGTCTGGGTACCCGCTGATTCCTTCACTTTCCAGATGTTTATGAAAACACTGCTCCTCGGCACTTGTACTGATGTCTGCCTAGGAGGCCGCCACAGCAGCGATCAGGTCCTTGGCCTGGATGAGGAGGCTTTCCACCATCTCATGCCAGATGGGATTAGCCTTGGGAAGCCAGGCCCCTGCCCCGTCAAGCCTCCCGCTGGACCACCCTTCACTCTCACTCTAGCTCCTCAGCCTTCTGCCTGAAAACAGTCATTGCCTTCACCAGAATCCAGATTGCAGACTCACATTACTCAACTCCTCTGTGCCTCAGTGTCCTCAACTATAAAATGAGGTTTTTAAAAAACAGTCTCATGTGATTGTGGTGAGGAGTAAATGAAGTATGCAGTACAGAGCAGTACAGAGAAATGTTGTAATAATAATAATAATAATAATAATAATAATATCATCATTATCATTATTCTACTCAGCCATATTTCATATTCATGTTTAGGAAAGATTATTGAGCACCCTCCCCCCACCCCCACAACTCCGTCTGCTATTACTGAGATCTGGGTTTGGGAAAATGTCACCTGCAGGAAATTTTGTTACCTCACCCCTTCCTGTCTCTTCCAGCTCTCTCACTCTCGGACAAGGATGAGCGCCCTTCTTGGGCTCCTTCTTCCTTTTATTCCCTTTCCCAGCACTCCTCCAAACACCTCAGGGAACACTCTCTTTTCAGCCTCCTTTCTCATGCCTATCCCGCTCTTCACCTTCTTCTCTCCTCTTCTCCCTAAAGACTGAGGAGCAAGGCACAGTCCTCACTTACGTGCTCGTTCATTCATTCATTCCAAACATACCGAGCTCCTATCACGTACCGGCCCTGTTACAGGTCCTGAGGCTACAGCAGTGAAGGAAGCACTACACTTGCATCACGTATACCTGCATCAGTGTCACACAATGGCAGGTAAAGGAGACAAGCCGAAGGGCAGGTACCTCTTCCATTCATTGGAAACTCATGTAAGGATCATGCATTGTGTCAGGCAGTCTGTGGGGGCAGTGGACACAGAAATCAGAGGACCTCTTGAGTCCTGAACCAAATATTTCTTCCACGTGAATATACATATGCATGCTATATACATAAACTATCTCTGAACAAAATGCACAAGAAGCTAGTAACTCTGTTTACCTCTGGGGAGAGGAACTGAGGGCTGGGAAGAAGACGTCACTATATCCTTCTGAACTGTTTGAACTTTAGACCATGTCAGTGTATTTTTCAATATTAACTTAAATAAAATTTCTTTTACATTTAAAAGAAAAAAAGGATGAGAGTAGACTCTGGGTCAGTTTGAATCCTAGCCTCTATGGCTTCCCAGCTCTGTTTAAAATAAACAAAACTTTTTTTTAAACCTCATCTCCTCAAAGGTATCTATGTATTTCTGTGTATCTCCTTATCCTCTCCTTACTAAACTTACTTTTTCCTCAACTGTCTGCTTTTATAATAAACAACACCCGTTGCTTATTCTATTTTATTGGCCCCTTTTTCTGTCTTCTTAAAATATATTTTCTCTCCGACTGCTCCTCTTTGCCCACACACAGTGTTGCGGCCACCCTGCCAGTTAAATGGTTCACCTCTCCCCCACAGATAGTGGCTGAGGCCTGGCTTCCACCCCAGCTTTGCCTCTATGGCTGCCTAACCTGGGTGAGCCAGCCTCTCCAAGTCTTGCTTCCCCCTCCCGATTTTGGGGGAGCAGCTCCGGCCCCCTAAGGCAGGAGCTGTCCTGACAACTAAGCCCAGAGGGGCACTGAGCAAGGTGTCTGTAATTTCAGGACAGCGATTATGAAAACCCAGACGAGCACTCTGACTCGGAGATGTACGTGCTGCCCGCCGAGGAGACAGGGGACGACAGTTACGAGCCACCACCTGTCGAGCAGGAGACAAGGACAGTTCACCCAGCCTTGCCCTTCGCCAGGGGCGAGTACGTAGGTGAGGCTCTGGGCGCTCAGCCCTCTGGGCAGCGGGGAGGTGAGGGCAGGCCGAGGTTGGTGGGCACCTCCCACTCACCACCTCCAATTGAGTCATCTGGTCACTCACAGGTAATGGAGCCCCAGCTGGCAAGCTTGCCCATTTAAGAGAAAAGGGTATCCTTCCTAAACTAGGAACATTGGAAACAGGTGAAAGATAAATGAGCACACCCGGATGCTTGCTCCCAATTCCAGACAGTCCCTTGAGAAATCATCCCTGAGATTAGTCCCTACTTCTCTTTCTGCTTCCGGAACACAAGATTCTGGAATTTCTCCTGAGATATCTGTACAGAGCAGGGATGACTGTCAAGGCTCCCGGTGTCTGCTAACACCCCTCCTTCCTCCATGGTTACCCCGCATTGACCGGCCACCGCACACTGAGTCTAGACTGTGGACTTTTAACTGGGTGTGAGGGTAGCGGTGAGGAACTCTAAGCCTGGAATTAGCCTCATAGGTTAAGTGGACACAGCTCAGGTCTGGCCTCTAGGCCTGCGAGTGGCTTTTAATGTCCTGCAAGAAGTCTGTGTTCGTCTTTGGAGGGGATGTGTCGGTGATAACCACAGTGATGCTCGCATTTGTACAGAGTGCCCCTACCTGTAAAGGGCTCTGGTCCATTACCACTGTCATTAGCTGCTTCCTTACAGCCACCGGGCACTGCTGCTTCATGCCACGATTAATCTATTGAGCACCTACTATGTGTCAGAGCTATGCTAAGCACTGAGCATTCACCAGCAAACAAAACATACACACTCTCAGACTTTTTATAGTTTACAATTTGGTGCTTTCCCGTCATGGCCTAGTGCACCCTCTCTAATGAGAGAAGTATTCAGCCCCACCATACAAAGAAAGTGAGGCTCAGAGGAGTGAACTAATGATCCATAGTTTTATAAGTGGTGGAGCTGGGATGCAAACCAGTCAGCCCAGCCTCCAAAGTCCACTCTCTTTATCACTCTGCTCCACACATCGCCCACTAAATTTTTAAGTGACCTTGTTCAATCATCTCAACAACCCTGGGAGAGAAGGGTCTGTGCTAGCCCCATTTTACAGAACAGGAAACCACAATTTAGGGTGGTTAAGTGTCTCATTCAAGGGCACACTCTTCAAAGCCTCTCTTGTGTTCTACTACTTCTGATGGGCTTAAATCTTATGTGAAGAAAACTAAGTGCACTCCAAGAGCTGCAAATAAAACTGCAGAAACAGACAGAGTTCTAAGCATAGCAAAGTGGACGCCCTTGTGCCTGAGCACGGCTATATCACCTAGAAAGAGGCTTCGAGGAGGCATCAAATGTGCAGTTAGCCACATACCTTCAACAAGGCAGACGCGTGGGCTGAAGGCAGGAGCAGGCACCAGGAGAGCAGAGCTGGCATGACAGGCTGAGGTAAATGCATCGAGCTGGGGCTGGGCTGTGGCAGGAGGAAGCGGCAGGAAGCCAGTGTAAGCGCCTGTGCTGTTCCCAGGATAGGAGCACACCAGGTTATTCCTATGCTAAGGTTTTCCTACAGTGTATCAGTCCAAGTCTGTGCTCACAGAATCGACTGGGTAGATGCCATGTTGCCTGAGTCTTCCAACACATTAACTGGGTAATATGAGTTCTATTTGTTAGGTGTCAACCCTGCCAGACACACTGCTGTCACTGCTTCTTTCCTGATCCCTATAATAACTCTCTGCAGTGGATATGATGATCTTCATCTTAAAACTAAGGAGTGTGACGCTCCATGAAGGCATGGTCCATGGTCTACAGCTATGCCACCCTGAACAAGCCCGATGTCTGATCTCGGAAGCTAAGCAGGGGCAGGTCTGGTTAGTACTTGGATGGGAGACCACCTAGGAAGACCAAGTGCTGTAAGCGTTAATAATAATAATAAATGAAAATAAATAAATAAATAAATAAAATAAGGAATATGAGTCCCAGAGAGGTTGCATAATGAATAACTAACCCAAAGATACACAGTTGGTGGGCTGCAGAGAAGGGGACCAAGCTCAGGGCCATTTGGCTGCAGAGCCTGAACGCCTTCCCTGATAGCTTCTGAGGACAATCCTGGATGTGAGGAACTCACGGGTCCTCCATGAAATCTCCCTTTGAGGAAAATCATTGAGGGGAAGAACATGTAGGTTCACTTAGATGAGTAGTCATGACCCTGAATACCTGGGGAACTTTTAAAATTTATTACACCATTTCCCTCCCCAGAAGTTCGAACCAATTATATCTGGGTTGGGGGTATCTAGGCCTCGGTGTTTTTTAAAGGTCCCAGGTAGTTTTTATATGTAAGCAGGATTGAGAATCGCTGCTCTTAAGGGTTCACAGAGCAAGTGAACCATGGAGTACCTCCTCTGAGACCCCCACGCTATTTGGCAGAGTGCTGGGCTGTCAGCTCTCCTGAATCTGGGGGTTTCCATCTCATCCCGGGAGGATGTTTTTGTTGAGGACCGGCTTCTTGTTTTTATCATGAAATCAACAGGCATTTGAAATTTTTTGCAGAACAAGTTATTTTACTTTCAAGTAATGCCCCATTAATCATTTGTGGCTACAGAAATGCAGGAGGTCTCATACTTTCCAGATCTCAATTATTTCCCCCTAGGGAATGATCCAGAGCCCTTTCATCTTATGCTTTGTTGTCTTGTTCTTTTCAAGACAATAGATCAAGCCAGAGGCAGTCTCCGCCCTTCAGCAAGACCCTCCCCAGTAAGCCCAGCTGGCCTTCGGCCAAGGCTAGGCTGGCCTCCACTCTGCCGACCTCAACTTCTCTGCCGAAACCTCAAGTCCCACCCAAACCGAAAGATCTTGAAGATGAGGTAAAGTAAACCTGTCCCTGAAGGCTTCCCGAACCACGTGGGAGGATGCAGGGTGGGGGTGGGAGGAAGGCGTCAGGACAGTCTGGACTCAGGCATGTCTTCCTTCCTCCATCCTTGCTCTCCAGCCAGCACTAACCACCCTGGCCCGTCACTGCCCTCCTCTCACTCTCCAGAGTTATGCTGAAAAGGTGGTTTTTTTCGCTGAAAATGGCATATACAGGACCTTATCGTAAGCTTTCCTTTACTAGAGGTCTCTGGTATAATATCAGTACCGGACGTTTGTGCCCCTCATATTACCTCCTCTTTCTCTTTCCCTTGATTTCTTTTCTCTTTCCTTGGTTTTCTCTTCCCTTCTCTTTCCTCCGTGAGATAGTCCCCTATCTTTATTTTCCTTTGCTTCCCTGCTCTGTCCCACCCGGGTTTCTTTCCTCCACCTTCTTTTTTCTCTGCTCCTCCATGATCCTCCTCTAAGATACAGAGGGGTGTGGTGGGACTTATAAAGGAGACACTTAGTCTGGATAGTAGTATCTGTCTTACTGAGTTGTTATAAAGATTAAGTGAGATAACACATATAAAGTACTGAGATAAACACTTGGCAGTAAGTGCTCAATAAATGTTTGCTTTTTCTTTCTCCCAGTACCCATCTTAGCTACCCACCAAGGCAGGTTGTAAAACCACTCGAGATCTAGCTACTTCATTTGCTTCATATCATTATAATATCTGTCCTTCCCTGTATTAATGGTCAACTGATTATTGACAAAGGTGCCAAGACAATTCAGTACCATGACATCGTTGAACCTTGAAATTATCATGCTAAGTGAAAGAAGTCACAAAAGACTACGTATTGTATGATTCCATTTATACGCAATGTCCAGAATGGCCAAATATTAAAGACAGAAAGTAGATTAGTGGTTGACTAGGTGAGGGGAAGGGGAAGGTGGGGAGTAACTAATGGGTACAGGGTGATGAAAATGTTCTAAAATTAGATTTTGAAAATGGTTGCACACTCTGTGATTATACTAAAAACCACCAAACTGTACACTTTAAATAGGAGAATTTAATGCTATGCGAATTATATCTCGGTAAATATTTTTTAAAATCACTCCTCATACAGTAAACTATGCATGTACGGCATTCTTTTTATTCATTTCTGCATTTCTTTCAGGCTGATTATGTGGTCCCTGTGGAAGATGAAGATGAAAACTATATTCATCCCACAGAAAACAGTTCGCTTCCATCTGAAAAAGGCAAGAGTTTGTAGTTTTAAGCACCTGTAGGCTTCTAGCAGTTGATGGAGTCATACGAGACTATTTGGTAGCAAGCACCAAGGGACTCAGAAATGATGGTTCTCAGACCTCCTCTGTGGCCACAGCATTGGCCTTCTTTGGCAAGTTGAGCAGAGGCGTCAACGAGTGACCCATCTCTGTGTTTCATAGCCTTCACCTTCTTCTTTCATCCTTTTCCATGATTAATACTCCTATTTCAAATTATGAAAGCAAGTAGGTGCTCATCATTAGCTCTCCTCATTTAGAATGGCTTTTTCATAACACCTAATAGTCATAAAGTCACGAGCCACCATGTTGACCATGCAAATATTGCACCAGGAAAAATTTCTGCAGAGGACTGAAAAAATGAAAGCGTGAAATATGCTCTGTGCCCTGATTCTTTAAATTCAGAGCTAGTTCAGGCCCATGAGAAATATTTTGTTTTTAAATCCTTCACAGAATAACAAATGACAAACAAATTATCTTAAGAAGCCAGTGCCACATACCCTCGTTGGAACAGTGACTGTTTACTCTGGATATAGTATAGAATGAAATCCTGTATAAGCAATGTCTCTTCATGTAACATTACTCCTCTAATAAATTTCACTCTAGAGTAGCAGCATTGAGTTTTCACTCTGCTATCATGTTGCAACTGTCTCCTGCATTCCCTGAATATCACCAAAACATCAAGACCAACCTGAATTCCTGAGATACCCATCACCATGAAACAATAAATACATGATAAACACCCTCTCCCAAACAAACTCCCATGAAATCCAAAAGAAATGGTGTGTGTTGCATGAAGCCAGGGAGGTAGGGCTGTTAATGTGGCACTACCACCAACTATTAGGTTCAATATACTTCTCCTGATTAAATAAGTGAGTAAATAACCAACCAAACAAACAAACAAACAAACCTCTTTCATCTCCTAGACCTCCAGTTTGGCAAAGGAAATTCCAAGCCAGTATTCACTTTAACGAAATCATCAAATAATTTGATTATTCCGTTAATCGTTAATATATTCATTCGAAAGCTGTTTCTTTTGAGAAGGTTTCTTTTAATGGCTTATGTGTTTAATAAGTATGTTCCCATACTTTGCAAATTCTCTGACCTGACCTATCATTTCCATGATGTGTTTTCTCATAGTGTGAATCTCCTTCAGTAGATCGTATCAATAATCATTATATATATATATACATATATTTGTGTCTTTAAGCTCCCATGGTAAATAGATCAACGAAGCCAAATAACTGCTCCAAGCCAGCCTCTCTTCCAGTGACAGCTTCAGGTAACATATATACATAATTTGGTGGGGTTCTTTTAAATGACAAAATGATTACATTTGGGGGTTTGGTTTTCAGTCTATTCCAAATAAGATAAATAACTAAGATCAAATATTAGGAAATAATCACCTGTATTTTCAAATTTTTTACTAAGTGGTATAGAAGGTCTTATTCTCATCCTCATACTGTCTGGTGGCACCCAGTGTTGAGGAGACCCTCCCCCACCATGCCCCTGGACCTCTAGACCTAGTTTTCATCCTACCTTTGCTGGCTCCTCCTCCTCCTCTTCTTCCTGACTGAGGATATCTGTATCCTTCATCCTTCAGCCCTTTGCTCTTCTTTCAGAATACTGTACTGATTAAGAGTTGGGGTTTTGAGCCAGAAACCCTGGGTTGGAATCCCAGCGCTCGCAGCTACCCGCTGTACCACTTTGGCGCTGTACTTCACCTCTCCAAGCATCATATTTTCTCATCCGTAAATGGAGATAATGCACCACGAACAGGAGAATACTGAAACATAAATGGGAAATTTTTAATGTAGTGTCTGGCATCCAGTAGGTGCTTGGTAAAGAGTATTATTTTTTGCTTCTTTGGGGTTCATCCATTCTTCTGGCTTCACTCCTCTTGTCTAAGCTGATAACTCTCTGGTGTGCCCAACACTGACCCAACTTCCCTTCTCACCACCTTGACATAAACACTGCCTTAAACTCAACGTATCCATCTCCGCTGTTCCCTTTGGGAACCCCTATTCCTCTTTGCATATCTGCCTCTGAGCTCCATATCTCAAAGTGCCTGTGTTCTTTCGAAAGGCTGCTATTTCTTTTTCGTGAATTTGCCCTTCTACCTCAGTTGTCACCACCCTAGTCCAGGCTTTCTTTATTTTATTACCTTACCCTTTCCGCACCCCTGCCTCTAGGCTCTTTCTTCAGTCACTAGACTGAGCTTCTGAAGGCTTCCAAATGTTGCCATTTTCATCCCATTACAAAGCTAGTTTTTACTATGTCACCGCTACCCAAACCATGAATGCCCAGTGGTTCCTAATTGTCTCCTTTTGAGGGTTTGGCAACCTCAAAAATGAGGCCCACAATGCCAAATGGTGCCCACACCCCCACCCTATTGTAGCACAGAGATGTGCAGGAGCCTCCTCTCCAGCCTCAGCAACTTCTCTCTCTTCCCTCCGTCTTTCTCTCTCAGTCAATCTCCCTCTCCCAGAGCTGAAGGCTGAACACAAGAGATTGAGAGACTTGAGCTCTGCTTCCAGGCATATGATCCTTGAAAGAATATGAAAAAAAGAGTTTTTTTTTTTTCATCTTTCCCTAGCCTCACTTCTTGTGCAATTGTTCACTCTCTTTACAAGTTCTTATCTTATTTATTCTCTCCCTTGGAACTCACAGACTCTTTGTATTTGGGGAATAGCGGTCAGAGCCATCTTATCCAGCTCATCTTAACTTCTGGGAACAAATGTCAACATACCAACTTGATACGTCATGGTTGCTTTGGTCTCAGCTGAAATGGAGACTCCTGACTCATAACTCAGGAAAAGGGCTCTTATTACTGGGAAAGAAAAATCTTTCGTTGAAACACATAAATAAAGGCCTAAAACCCTCCTTTAGAAGAATAGTTTAATGATCTCTGGTATTTGCATCTTAAAATGCTCTTCTTACCTAACAAGGACTTCTTCCTAAAACACACCCAATACTTCAATCATTCTATATTTCACGGGTCCTGTCTTTTGGTCTTTGTGTTCTCACTTTTTGACACCCAACCCAACTTGAGGTCTCCCCCTCCAGGAAATCTCCTGTAGTTTTTGTAGCCTTGGGGTTTTCTTTTGCCATAAATCTCATCCCACTTACATGTAGCCCATACCTGTTCCCTAATTACACTGTGCCTCAGTCAGATCTCTCTAACTACATTGCAGGTTGGTATTTCTGTCAAAATATCTCACCATGTCGCTTTGCCTCTAGTTAGCGTTGCTTTTGGTTCTTTGATGGCTAATAAGGTGCTCGCCAAGGATTATGTAATGAATTAGGTGCAGTGGCAGGCTCTCCCCTACTTCACGTTCCAGATTGAGAACCCCCGTAGCAGGACTTAGCACAGACTGCAAAGCCAGAGGGTTCAGGTCCTGGCTCTGACACTTGCTAGGTGCTGGATTTCTAACAAGCTAAGTAATCTTTCCCTTTCTTAGTTTCCTCCTCTGAAAAATGGAGGGAAAAGTGGCACCTACGCCTAGGGTATTGTGAGAATTAAACGAGTAAATACATATGAATCACACTCATAAAATGATAACCCTTTGTTATTTATTATTGTTATTTTCAGAATACCTAGTTTAACCCGCCTAGATTCAAGTCTAGCAGAGCATCCTGTATACATCTCAGGAAATAATTGTGTTTCTTCCTTTTCATATAAAGTTTTACTCTAAATCAGGATTTCTCAAACTCAGCACTATTGGAATTTTAGGCTAGATAATTCCTTTTTGTAGGACTGTTCTGCACATCGTAGGATGTTGAATAGCACCTGCCTGGCACTTAGTGTGGAGAAAGGCCTTAGTGCCCACTAAATGCCACTAGCACCCCTTTCCCTATACTGATAACTCATATCTCCAGACTCTGCAAATGTCCCCGAAGGGCAAAATCACCCCCAGTTAAGAACTACTGGTCTAAACAAACCGAAAAACTCAAGCTCACTGTGATTTACCTCTGAACGAGCATCCAGGAGAAGGTGGTGCACCGTCTGGCCGATGTGTAGCTTTCGTCAGAGCGGGTAGAGGGGGCATGTATTTCTGAGCTTCCTCTAAGTAACTAGCATTTAAAAAGCACTCTATCTCCTCATTTCCTAAAATTCAGGAGGAGTTTGGAAATTTACAATTCTCTGCCAATATACAAGGTGAATGTTACCTAGAGCCCCAAATGTTCTGAAGTTATTCAATTAAATCTCTTTATTTTGTAAAAATTCATGCAGAGCCTGAAAGTAAAGACTGCTCAGCGAGTGTGAAAGCCCCACTAATGATAGATAATAGGGCTTCTATAGCAGTTAAAAGAGCGTTAACTATGGCAGGTGAACGCACAGTGTAAATATATATATATATGCTTAGAATGTCCACAATGGAGTCATTAAGAATAAGTATGTCACTCCAATCATTTTTAATAATAATAATTTTAAAAAGATATTTGGTTAAAGAACTCGAAGTGAGAATAAATATTTAGAAAAAAAGTTTGAACTAAAAAAAAAAGAATAAGGTGGAAACTTACCAACATCATATATAAAACTGAAAAGAGGGTGTTGCAGAAAATGTATGAGGTAGAAGGCAAACTGAGGACAGGCTTTCCTAGTTGAGAGGTTCGCAGCTACCAGCTTGTGCAAGGCCTGCACTGCTAAATCAAACATTAATATAATTTTTTTCAGTATAATTTTTATTTTAATTTATTTCATTTATTTTTTATGGTGACATTGATTAACAAAATCCAATAAGTTTCAGCTGCACACTTTAACAGTAAGACATATATATATATTTACACTGTGTGTTCACCTTCCATAGTTAGATTTCTTTCTGTCACCACATATTTGACCCCTTTTACCCCGTCTACCTCCACCTCTCCCCTACCCTCTGGTAACCACTAGTCCATTGTCCATGTCCATGAGTCTCTCTGTTTGTTTGTCTTGTTCATTTGTTGCTTTTAGGTTTAGATCTCATATATAAGTGATATCATGTGATTTTTAACTTTTTCTGTCTGGCTTATTTCACTTAGTATGGTTATCTTGAGGTCCATCTATGTTGTTGCAAATGACAATATTTCATCTCTTAATACAATTTTAAAAAGCTGATTTTTCTCTTTTATTATCATGCTTTTGGACACATCTCCCTCTGTCCCATTCCCAATTTCTCCCTTGGAGTATTCTACCCAAGAATTTGGCTTTGGCAGAAAGCATGGATCTTGGTAGTGAGGAGGGCGCCAGGTTGTCCTGCCCAGCCATGGTCCTGGGTCTGACTTCAGGCCCAGAGCAGCATAGAGGGCCAGTGGCCCATATAATAGAAGTCATCCTCCGCTCTCCCCCGAGCATCCACAAAAGCATCTCTCTGGTTCACTAATCTTTCCCCACATGAAGAAGAAGCAGCAAGTGAATCTGACATGCCAAATAGTGCACCACAGTAACATCATGAGGTATTGACTAGAGAGGAAAGTGCCGTCTGGGCTTTAAACTCAAATGGCCTTGGTTTCAAGCCCAGCCCTTCCACTTAACCCCTCTGAGCCTCCACTTGGTCCACTCGATGTCAGCTGAGGCTTAGATATGGCACATTTAAAGTATCTGGCAAAGTGCTTGGCACCTAAAGATACTGTGGTAGTTGATAACAAGATGATAAAGCAAAAACAGCAATAATCGAATTTACTGAGATCTTTTATGACCTATAATTTTTCACTCATTTTTCATGTACAATTCAATGATTTTTATAAATCACCACATTTACAGAGTTTTGTAACCATCACTGCAATCTAGTTTTAGAAAATTTTCATGCCCACCCCTACCCCAAAAGATCCCTTATATCCATTCGTGGTCACTGCTATTCTCATACTCAGCCCCAGGCAACCACCAATCTGCTTTCTGTTGCTATAGATTTGCCTGTTCTGGACATTTCATATAAATAGAGCCATACAATATATAGTCTTTTCCATCTGGCTCCTTTCACTTAGCATAACGTTTCTGAACTTCGAACACTTTTAATCCCTTTCCAGCGATATTACTTTAATATGTCTAAGTCTTTACCTTTTTTAAGTTGCCCTATTATCTTACTACAATAACTCTGAGTTAGGTAAGGCAGCTCCTGGTGTCCCTGTTTCACAGAGGGGGATATTGAGGCACAATGGCCTGTAGGAGGTCACCCAGCCAGTGTTTTGGCAGAGAAATAACTAGAACCCTGTCCTTCTTACGCAAGACCATAGGGTGTCCCAGCGCTTGTACTTCCCCTCCACCAAGGAACAGGCATGCCTTCTGATCTGGTGGCAGAAGTTATTTATAAGGAGGAAAGGGGAAGGAAGAGAAGACGCTGGCAGACTGTTTGGAGATATGAAGGAAAGGGAAGCTTTGCACAAAGCCAGGCAGTAGATGTGACGACGATAATGAATGTGGGCCAATCGAGCCCTTCGCATTTAAGAAAAAGGAAAGCTCCTGGGAGGAACTTCTGATTTAGACCTCCTTTCTACTTCCTTATTTTTCAGGCAAGTTTCCCCCTGCCCCCTTCCCTGAAATCTTCCATCAAAATCCATGAGTAACCAAGTATATTTTAAGGGTCAATCTCGGGTATTAAGAATTTGAAGAACAGTATCAATTTGGTACAGTAGCTAACAAAACGATGGGGCTCATACTACATATTCAGATGACGTTTCAGTTTTTTGACACGTGAAATGTTACAAATTCCAAATGTAGTCTTTTTTTCAAAACACTTCTTTTTTAAATCGCATCTAGGTCAGGTGACATCAGAGGGGACATTCCTTTACAGGCGTGGGGAAGGCTGCTCATGGACTCAATACCATCCTCTCCTTGCTGCTGCTCTACTCATGAGTGCTTATGGAAACTAGCCCTGCGTGAGAATCATTTGTAGAAAAAGAGCAAATGAGCTCTGAGAGAAAGCCTGAAAGCCTCTCTCAACTAAAATACATAAGAATAAACCTTATGATGTCTATTTTTCAGGACGTGGTTCTATAGTGTAGCAGTTAGCATGTCAGCTTTACTTGCAGAAGGTCCTGGGTTTGCACCCCAAGTGGAGCCATAGTCCATGGTCTATAACCATGCTACCCTGAACAAGCCCCATGTCTGATCTCGGAAGCTAAAGCAGGGTCGGCCCTGGTTAGTAGTTGGATGGGAGACCACCTAGGAAGACCAGATGCTGTAGGCATAAGTAATAATAATAAAAACTTTAAAAAGTATTTTTCATACTTTTTGAGGCCTTCTTTTCTGCTTGGAATAGGCGGTCCTGTCAGATGAGGTGGCATGGGGTACACTTGTCTTCTCCTGTTATAAATTCTGAATGGGCAGAGGCCTATCTCTACTTCTTTACCTCTTCCACAACCCCAAACATAGTGCCTACACTAGCTTTACACATACCAGGTTTTCTGTAATTACTGGTAATTGATGATTACTTCAATGTTTACTTATGTGTACTTTATCTCACAAACTAAAATGATATATATTGAGGACAGGTCCAACCTATATTTACAGAGTATCCCCTTTAGGTCCATTAGAAATTGTGGACTTATAAATGTAGTAGCTTCTCAATAATATACTTATTACATTCAATTTAATTCAATAATAGGCTTTGTCTCACTGAGCAATCCCCGGTGTTGTATCCTGTTTGCCTCCTCTTAGACTGATGCTCACATCCAAGAGGGTGAGGATCAGACTAAGAAGAGGCAACCAGGATGTAATACTGAGGGAAGCTTGCTTAGCATCTGGCCTCTCCCCCCAGGCTTGCTCTCTGTCTCACTGGTAAAGCTCTGCCTGTCTGTTATCTTCCTCCTTCATAATGATTATCTGGCTTCTATCTTCAGGTGGGGGGAGAGGGAATTAGATGCAGTGGACAAAGTCCTCTGGGTCCCTTCTATGACTTCAGAAGATGAGATCTGGCCAGTAGCTTGCCAATCACCACAATTTTCTGTTTGTGCATTGGGCAAAGGCCCTGAGAACTCAGAGATGAATGCACGAGTATCCTCCAAATGTGAAATCAAGTGTAGGTATAGTGTTTAAGTATGGTTTTGAACAAGCAATATCTATAGGCATGTATCAGGAGTGGTGAGTGTGTGCCTCCGTCTCTCGACACCTCTGGTGTGCACATATGTGCAAGTGTGAGTTCCTGGCTCCTTCCCATAGGAACCCTTGTGGGACTCTCACTGAGCCAACAGAATCAGGAGCTCTGAGCTTGTCCCTTGGGTGAAAGGAGAAGGTCATTTAGAAATGTTAAGATAAAGTCCCTAAATCACATCCTAGTTCCGAGCTGATAAATGGACATTTTTTTTAAATGTTTCATCACCTTTGCCTACAGGTCCTCCCCGATAGCTTCAGTGTAACTACCTATACATGCTTAATTGAAAGTAACAAAAAATGTGCATGTGTTTCCGAGCCTTCCAAAAAGGCCAGCCTCACAGTGACCATCAGCCCCAGATTCAGGACTTAGACACTGACCAGTGTGTATGTTTGTGTAGGTCGAAACAGTGGGGTCTGGGACTCTAAATCATCATCTTTACCTGCCGTGCCATCTCCACTGCCCAGGGCCGGGTGAGTACCTGATGCCAAGAAGCAGCTCTGCGAGATTTGAGTAGATGGTCTCCACTACTGCTGTGAGCGGGGCCCACCTGGAATCCACAAAGGAGTCCTGCCCGAGAATCTGGCTGGTTGGACGTGGGGCAGGGGGACGGGGGCATGCTTCACTACTGTTTTCATCCAGAAGAGCATACCTGCTCAAGCTCAGATACAGGTTCACTTCACATTACACTAGGTGTGTCCTTGAAGAGTATAGAAATGAAACCCTACTGCCCTGTTCTTCTCTCCACCCCATGGCGAATCTCAGCCAATCCTCCACTGAAACTGAAGACTAGTCGTCTTTCCTCCCCTACGCTTTCTGTTAAATTCTGAGTGCACTGACCTACAATGTCCCAGCACCTGAATAATTTTGAGGCCCACTAGCAGGTTTCATCTTTACTTTCTACTCTTTGTCTTCTCTTTCAATTAGTTAATGATCTCTAAACAAACGTATACTCCATGCAGCATACACTGGAGTATTCGATCAAAGCAACACTGCCAAGGTTCCTCTCAAAAGTGAGACCAAAAAAAAAATCATTCTTATTGAACTTAAAAGTCCTTTTTGTAAACTGTCTGATGAAGATTGTGATGTGCTAATATTATAGTGACCCCATAATTTTATATTGGCTTAATAGGTTATTGTAAAAATCACATTTAAATATTATTACTCAGCTGCCCTACATGGTTATAATCTTAATTCTGCCTCTGTGCAAAGCAAAGAAATTCTTAATTTCAGGGGTTTATTAACCAAAACACTGCACACTTCTGTCTCAGCTCAGTTTTATCACTTTGGGCAAGTTATTGAGTCTTTTTGAGCCTCAGCATACTAATCTCTAAAATGTGATGATTATATCAAGTTTAAAAGGTTACTGCAAAGTTTAAATAACATGCGAAAAGCCTAACCCAGTGCCAGTCATGTTAGAGGCACTTGAGAATTGTTAGTATTCTTCCCACATACTTCCAACTCTCAGACAAAAACAAAATAAGAAAGAGACAGACAGGCAAGCAGTATATAAAATAAATATAGAAGAGAAGCATTAAATCTTAGTAGTAATAGATTCCAATCTCTACTGGAAATAAAACTAGAATGTGAGCTTAGGCAAGTACCTTCAGGACCACAGATCACAGTGGTTTTCAAACCTGTGTTGGTTTTGGATTTATTGGTTTGGAATGAAATCCTAGGCAGATGTCTAGTAGAGCATAGTCACCTAGAAGTAGGCCAGAAGTTGGCATGAGGAGGTGCCAGCTGCAACCTCACCTGCATGACCACCCTCATATCTCCACTCTCCATCCCCAGGCAGTAGCTCGGGGCTGCTGCAGGTCTAGACACACACTTTGAAAACACTAATTCTGGTCCTCATTTTACAGATAAAGAAACTACAGTCCTGACTAGCCTCATAGCCAAAAGAGGCCTGAGGTCACAAAGTAATTAGTAGCAGAACTGGAACAAGAGCTCAGTTATGCCCACTCCCTGGCAACTGGCGCTCCATCTTACCCCAAACTAACCCCTTCGCCAACTGTCAGTGGACCCTATCTGAGGTAGAGGGATCACAGCTAAATCCTGCTCCCATCTCTTTCTGCCCTTCAAGGATAGTCTTCCCACACACTTGTATCACTTTCATTATTCTAGTTTAAATTTGAGACTAAAATGATAAGTAGACAGCTCCACTTTATCTTTGTTGTGTTTTAACAAAAGCCAATCTTTTTTTATCCCCCAGGAAAAAGCCAGCTACCCCACTGAAGATAGTAAGTTAATTTTGCATTTAAACATGCTTCATATTTCCCAAGATGTTTATTTTTAAACATTTATTTAAAGTTGACAATGCCTCAAGCTAAGGTGAACACGGCAATCTTAGCAACTGAAGTTGCTGCCTAGACAGTCCAAGAGAAACCTGGACTCCTCAGTTAGCCTGGGAAGACGAGGCCGGGGTGGAGTTCATTCTCATTGGACCACGGCAGCTTCACTGAGTTTCAGAAGCAGATCAGAGGCAGCGGCCAGGCTCTCTGCCTCCTATGATATCAGTCTTCCCCACGAGGAGCCCTTGAATCCACTTCCCAACCCTCTGGCTGGGGAACTAATGGCTGACAGTTGTGTATCAGAGACGCATAGGCCTGACTCAACTCAAATTCTGACCAGAATGAAGAAAACCTGAACCAGCCTACTGTTCAAAGAAGTCCACCTGAGCTGGTACCTATTCTGTAGCCTGACATTTACAATCACCCAGCAAACGCTGAGATGGTGCGGCCCTGAGACCAAAGACAGATGCCAGGTTCCCACTGCACAAGTGCTACCACCCAGTAGCTGTTTGAGGTCATGGTTTCCATCAACCCTACTGAAAGAGCAGGGAGGTCCCAACACCAAAAAGACACTGTTCCTTCACAAGACACTTCTAGTCAGTTGTCACTTAACGCAAAGGTTTGAACTGGGGACTGCATGTTTTTAATTGTTGTTCTTGTGATTGAAAAAATAACTAGGCCTTAAAGAAATGTTCTCCCCAAATATTTATTTTAATAATATTGCTTTGTATTGAATATCTTTGTCTTTTTTTAAATAGACTCCACTTGCCTCTCTACAAAATGCTTCAGGTGTTTGTGAAGGTAAATATATATTATTTTAAATGATGAGCATGTCCTCCAAAAGTTAGTTATTTTAATTAAGGATGTATATTTAAATGTCTTTCTAAATTTTTCTATTATTATAAGGTAGTTGTAAGTATGAAACTCAGTTTTCTAAACAAAACAGCATTTCTTTTGCGACGCCCTAGTAAGTAGCTGGTTAAGATCTGAGCTTGAGTGGGCAGCATCTTTGGGGTAGGTTACAGTCTACATGCCCAAAACTTATCTGTTTTCAGGCATGTATGCCTTACCAGAAACAGTGTGATGGCCCTACATTGGTGTGAGACTGATTTAGAGCTATTCATGAATCTTCGAATAGTTTTAATGGTTTAATTAAGGTGATGAAACTTTTAAAAATCTGTTTAATTGAACCAGTTTTTTTTTCTAAGTTTTCAAAATGTCTATCTTAGTACATCAGCAAATATTTTCCTTTTTTGTGTTATCATAACACTAAACACTTACAGATATATTTTATTAGAACTTTCCCATTTTAAAAAATATTTGTATTTGAAAAATGCTGTGGGAAAATAATAGAAAGAAGTAAGAATAATTCATAATTTTGACACTTAAAATACTACATAGAAGACATAAAAGCTAAATTTCTGCATTCATCTGATTCCACACTTTTAACTTGATATTAAAAGCTTAGTGAGTATTCTCCTCACCATTTCCTGAATTAATATGGGCAGATCTACATAAGGTGTTCTGGTTTCTTTGATGATGGATGGTGGAAATTCCTTGAATGTCCATTATAACTCACCTTTCTGCTTTAATTGCTCCAATGATTCATTGCTTCAATAGGTTTTTACACCAATTTTCACATCTTCCCCAACCCCGGGCTGTTTCAGAGTATCACCCCATTCTGCTGTCTTGCTCTGTCCTGCCTTTCCTTTGATACTTTTGCCTTGCTGTCCTTCCATTCTTTATAGCCAAACATGCCTGTTGAGCAGGGAGCTTGGAGTGATAGTGGATTCATAGGGTAGGCCTCCGCAGGAAGTAAGTGCAACTCCATGCAAATTTCATGGCTCCTGGAGCCTCCAAAAACCAGCAGAGAAGGGACTCATGGCATGTCCCATGTGACTCAGGTGTCCTCATTCCCAAAGGGCTTCTAAGTGAAGGAGCTTGGCATGCCATCTCCTTTGTGACTTACTTCAAGAGTAGAGGCAATGGCCATCCAAACCCAAAGTGTGGAGCGGCCTCTTCCTGCCTAGGAAAGAAGCCTCCAGGATGGCAGGGCTACGCAGGTGTGGTCAAGGCTTGGTGGCTGTGGGGACCTAATGTGTTCATTGTTTCTTTTCTGAAAATACCAAGTTGTAAACTTGTGAACAAAAATTGACATGGCAGCTCAAAGTAACTTGCCATAAACTTGAAACACAATCACCAGAGGTTCAAGGCTTCTGAATTTTGGTGCACCTCAAAAATCCCTGAAGTCTACCTTACTATTGACTTAAGTCTTTGTTTTCTTACTACATTTATTCCTTTGGGGTTCCTATGACAGGATATTAAGAATTCTCAACCTGTCTTCCATGCAGAAGACACACTATGGATATACTGAGATTCGAATGCACCCTAGACCAAATTTATAATCTCATCTATTAATGATTCAACAGTAAAGTTCACTATGGGCTTCAACGTAAATTTCTTACATTTCAGGTTATGCCCATTTCCCTATATACTAGTTGTAACTCTGCTTTTCCTCTCCCCCTCAGGAAAGCACAGTGACATGAAGTGAGATGACCATTGCTATAAAGATAACCTGGAACATGCTCAATTAATTTTTCAAAAAGAGTAGATCATTCACAAAATCTCATATTTTACCACTTATCAGTAAGAAATTACTTATATCATGTCTTATGGCTAATGAACACACACCCAGGGTGTGGTAACACCTGTGTGGAGGCCACATAGAAAGCAGGGGATGCTAAAACTTACTCATCTTCTGGCTCGTACCTGCACTCACACACTTAAAAGGCTAAATAAATCCCACAGGTTTGGTCCTGATGTACACAGTCAAGGGATGAAGGCAGAGGCGGTAGTGTGTGCCTGTAACACTGGGGGCTGGAAGTCCTAGTCCTAATAGCACAAACACATCACCAGACTGACAGGCACACAAACGAGTGACTTCCTGGTGAAGATATGTTCATGGAAGATACCTGACGAAATCCAGTGCTTCTCAGTTGATGTTGCTAGGGGACAGACATTTCACTCTAACCCTGATATAAGAATTTTCTTAATGCAGAAAAACCTATACCTGCTGAACGCCACCGAGGGTCTAGTCACAGACAAGAAGCTGTGCAATCACCAGTGTTTCCTCCTGCCCAGAAGTAAGAATCCTTTTCCTTTAAAAATAAGTTTCCTCTTATTGCTGTGATTAACATGTGCATTGTTACACTGCACAGTGATATATGGCTTGTGGTGCTTGGTAAAGATCTGATATGTCATTGCTTTGTACTTAAATTTTAAAAGGTGTTAAAATTTTAAGAGGTGAAAACTTTAAAAAGAACTGCTTAGAATCTTAGAGACTTAATATTTAGGCTATTGGACTTAACTAAAATGTAACAAACACCTTAGCCAAGGCTCCTCTCTTTTCAAAAGTAAAGGGGACTATTTTTCTTATCTTGAAGGCTTTGGTGCCTCTCCTATCTTTAGATAGGTTTTGTTGGCCATTCATGTTGATTCTTTTGTGATTCGTGTGTTCAGAGCATCTTCAGTGTAAACAAAAAGTCAAACTTATTCACCTTGTGCTTCTTCACCCTTTAATTAATCTGAAATTCTTCCTTTCAGAAAAGTCCATCAAAAACCCATCCCTCTGCCAAGTAAGTAAAATGAAGTCGTGAAGAGTAGTATCAGGTAGTAGCTAAGGCTGGATCTTCATTTCTGAGCCACCTGGGTTCTAATGCAACACTGCCACTTCCAGCTGGGGGATCTTAGTGTCTTCTCTACCTTGTTTCATTTGAAAAATGGGGCCAAGAATATTTTTCATAGAGTTGTTTTGAAAAGTAGATAGATTTGAAATAATTTTACTTCTTTTTAGTATTGATTGATTAGTTTATTGGTTATACTGGTTATCTCATATTTTATTATATTTTAAAAAACCAATACAACTGTTTTCAAAATAAGAAGATTCATTAAGACAACATATAGGAAGTACATGGTACAGTGCTTGGTGCATAGAAGTTCCTCAATAAACGATAGCTATTTAAATTAAATATAAAATACATTTTAGTGATCATAAGTTAGATCTACAAAAGCTACCCTGAAAAGATTTGGCAAATATCTGAATAATTTTCCCAAGGAAAACACTACATCATCCTAAAAGTGTATGAATCAGATAGTTCAGCCTCACAGAACATAACTCCGCAAACCTTGATTTGCTAGCCACTTAATGTAGGGAAAAAATGAAAAATAAAATGAAACAAAATAAACACTACCTTACATGGGTAATTTGGAAAATATTCCAAAATAATCAAGGTTTGATAAATTTAAACAGAGAATAATTGTTATACAGAAAACAAAATTATTTGCATTTATACTAAACATAAATCAGTTTTTTAGGTTTTAATTTTTCATTTATCTTAAATAAATGAAACTTACACTAAATCCATTTTTTAAAAAATTCTCAGCACAGTGAAAGTGGCTTGTCTATATAAATTCTACTTTTCCACTATGTAAAGCTTTATTAAGCCTTCTATTGATTTTCAACCCAAGTCATTCTTCCAACTAATAAATATCTATTGACCATCTGTCATGTGTCAGGTGCCATTCTGGACATGGAGAATAACAGCAGCAAATAAAACAGACAGAGTGCCTGTCCTTATGAAGCTTCTCTTCCACTGAAACAGACAGACAGGAAAAATAGACAACCAGATGAATCATGTACTATCAAGTAAATTCTAAAAGTGCTATAAAGGAAAACAAAGCAAGGTGGCAGAAGGTGGGGTCGCAGAAAGTGTCTGGAGGCAGTGAGGGCTACTGCATTAGATGGGGAGGTCAGGGAAGGGCTCATCTGTAAACGGTGTCTAATAGCTCCTCCCACAAAGGGCAGATGTGAGGACAAAATGAGCTCACATGTGGAAAACAGAACAGGACTGACACATATTAACAGTTCAGAATGTGACAGCCTTGAACTCCCCCAACTGCTCAAACTGTAGAAACCACCAACCACCTTGTACTCTGTGCCTTGGGAGAGACCACACACCTTCTGCTGTTCCCACCTGGGAGTACCACCCCGCACCCTTAGAATATGCCCTTGCTTCAGATCCAACCTTGCTGGGCCTGCCAAGACCTCACTGCTCCCTCCTGTTACTCTGAACATTCCGCTGTCTCCTGTGAACATCCAGGAGACTTTCATCTAGAGCATTTAGTTCATCTAAACACGTTTTTCCTACAGACTTCCCCCTTTAATAAAGAGCAACTCTGGTTGCCCTGGCCAAACCTTAGAGTCACCCTTAACTCCTCACTTGCTTTCTTCAAACATCATCCAGCTATTTCTTCAACATATATCTGGAATCCAGCAACTCTCACCACTTCCATTGACGCCATTCGTTCCAAGCCACTGTCGTCTCCTGCCCAGGCATGCAAGATCACTGAACTGGCCTCTTCTCTTTGCTCTTGTCCACTTCTATCTATTTCCAGCCCTGCAGCTAGAGTGACCTTGGAAAAAGACAGGCAGATCACATTACTACTCTGTTCAAAAACCTCCAAAAGCTTCCCATAGCCTGCTTGTTAAAGGTCAAGTCATGTCAAGGGGTCCACCAGGTCCTACAAATCCTGTCTGACTTCATCCCCATTCCTTTTGGCACTCCAGACACGGTGGCCCCCTCTCTATTCCTCAAATATGCCAGACCTTGCATTCACTGTTCCCTTTACCTAGAACATTCTTTCCTGAGATATCTACATGCTTCCTTCCCCTCCACTTGCAGATTTTACCCAAGTAAGATCTTATCTCAATGAGACCTTCCCTGACCAGCCTATTTAAAGATACTTCTTGTCTGAGGCTATCCCCAACCCTCTTCCCTGCTTATTTTAATCCATAGCACTTATGACTTTACTTATGTCATTATTGCTTATCTCACTCCATTAAAATTTAAGCTTCAGGAGGGCAGAGCATTTTGCTGTTTTGTTGACTGCAGTATATCTCCAATGCCTTGATCTATGGCAGGCACACAATAAAGGAAGGAAGAAAGGAAGGAAGGAAGGAAGGAAGGAAGGAAGGAAGGAAGGAAGGAAGGAAGGAAGGAAGGAAGGAAGCTAAGCTAATGCTTTACAGTAGCAATTCTTGAGAATTTTGGTCTTGGGACTATTTTAACACTCAAAATCATTGCAGACCCAAAGAACTTTGGTTTATATGTTTCTTTCTATTGATATTTAATGTGTTAATTTAAAAAACATTTAAAACATACTTATTAATCCCTTTTTAAAACAGTAAACTCATTACATGTTAACATAAATAACATATTTTTGTGAAAAATAACTATTTTCCAAACAAAAACAGTTAGTGGGAAGAGTAAAATTAATTTACATTTTTTAATTTCTTTAATGCCTAGTATAACAGAGACAACTGGATTCTTCTATCTGCTTCTACATTTAATCCGTTGCAATACATTTTTCTGGTTGAAGCATATGAAGAGAATTGGGCTTCACAGAGATAATGTATTTGGAAAAGAGCTCAGAAACCCCCTGAAAGGATTTGGGGACTCCTGACATCCTCAGACCATGATTTGAAAACCACTGCAATTAAGGACTTTTTGCTGTGGGTGTGGTTTTTCAGCGTGTGTGTCCCCTAGCACATTGTTGAGGTATAGGCATAATAACTACGCAAGGTAAAATGACAGTCCATTGACTTTGAAAATCCCTTTCAGGATTTCCAGAAGGGGAAAGCCCAACTGTGAATGGACCACTACCCAGCTTTTCATCTAATTCCAATTTGTCAGAACAGGTATGAAATGAACTTATGATTTGTTACCTGCAGGAAAGGGTATGTCTTCTATGAGAGAGGGTTTGGAGTGAAGCAGACTCTATTTTAAGTCAGCCTGTGAGTTGTTATTCACTGATAGATACAGAATACATTTTTTTTTCAGTTATTAAGACCTTGCTCCATTTACTTCAATTTGTATTCTAAGTGCCCTAAATATCTTCAAAACTAGCAAAGAAGTGTATTGTTCTTTCTCTCACATAGATTCTATTAAGACTACATAATCTTCTCAGAGTTGATCTATGGAGGCATATATTAAAACACACAAAACAGCACAGTTTACAAAAAAATGAAAGGACTCTGTGTGCCTTTGGGAAAGTCTCTAAGCTTTCTCAAATATAAAATTGGGATGATAGCACTTATCCTTCTTGCCTTCAAAATAGTTACGAGAATAAAATAAGATAATATTTGTAAAAACACTTTGGAAATTATAAAGCACTCCACAAAGCAACAACAATATTACAATGGAGAGGGAGATTATAACTTCTTTAGGGGAAGAGAATAAATGGTTCTAGAATCTCGCAGGATTTAGTTCTTATGTTCAGTTATTAAGGTTAGCAGCCAAGGCTAAATCGGGGAAAAAGTCAATTATATAATCCTGTGATTGATCAAAGGAAGCAAACTCATTTTCAAATTACTGGTCCACATGTAGTTAGGCTTATCTTGGTACTAATGCAAAACGAGACTCTGTTATTAATGCATAGAAGGTACAGTGTCATTGAAAGACTATCTCATGCTTACCAGTGCCCTCTATTTCACAGGAAGCTGACGTTCACTGTAAGCCATGGTACGCTGGTGCCTGCGATCGAAAGTCAGCCGAAGAGGCATTATATAGATCAAACAAGGTCTGACCATTTTTAAATCTCATATTCTGCCTTTAACCTATATTCTGTTCCTCAGCTTATAATAGGTACAGTTGTCATCCTGAAAATATGCTAATGAAATAACTGCAACAATTATAAATGCAGAGATCTTTTTACTTTACTTAAAAGGAATTGCCATCTCCTCCTCTCTTTCAAGCATCTCCCTCTTTGTTCCTCTATTTCATTTCTACTTGTCCTTTCATCTTCACAAGGATCCATAGGCTCCACTACTCTCCACACAGTGGGAGAGAAGAAGGCTCCAGTGGGAGAGAAGAAGGCTCCAGAGGGAGATTTCTGAAAGGCTTGGTGCCACATGAGATCCATCCAATAGTGAGAAGTAACAGGCTATTTTGGATCAAAGCATGGGATAAAATATTGAGGTCGTGATGGCAAAAAGTACCTCAAAAGAGATTTTTGGAGAGTCTAAGCCCAATCTTGTCAAGAACACTAGGACAGATTGGCCAACCCAAAAGTAAAGTGTCACTTTCCCTTTCTTTCTTTTTTCTCCTCCCATTTTTTTTCACTTGTGCCCTATTTTGTCAGAATATATAACATTTACATACTGTTTTTTTTCACCTTTGTTTTAGTCTTAGCTCTACAATTAAATATGTTAAATGATTTCCACCAGTCCATTTGCTGGCTTCCCCAGTTATCTCTTTTTGTTTAATGAAGCTCACCTTGTAGTAAATTTTCAGAACTATGTTTACATTATTCCCAGAGTTCTTGCACATTTAAACTATTTTTCATGGCCTGATACCCAGAGGAAATCTTGACTAGATATAAAATCCTTGGCTTGATTTTTTTTAAAGTGTTGCTCCACTGGATTGCCTTGTTCTATTTGATGCTAATGTTATTTTCTTGCCTTTACGTGTAATTTAATTTTTAGTCTGAAGACTTTACAGACTTTTTGTGTTTAAAGTCTAATAGTTTTACCAGAATATGTCTCTGAGTTGATTTCCAGCTCAACTTTTTCAGGTAGATAGAAGCCCTTTCAACATGCAGATTTAAGTTTTCTATTATTTCCAATTTTTTTAAAACTATAGTCTTAAAGAGTAATTTTGTTTCATTGTTTTATTTTTCTTCTTCAAGGACTCAAAGTACTTGCATTTTGGACCTTTTTGTCTTTCTTTCATTCCAACCTTTCTGATGCTATTGTACTTCTTTTTTAAAACTCTCTCTCTCTCTCTCTCTCTCTCTCTCTCTCTCTCTCTCTCTCTCTCTCTGTCTTTCCCTCCTCCCCCTCCCTCCTCTCTCTCTGTCTTGGTTGTTTCTGTGCCTTCCTTCAGATATTTATTAAATCTTCATTTGAGGATACTGCCCCCTTGTCATCTTATAATTTCTTCTGAGTCAGGTTTGTCTTTCTTTTCATTTTCTTTCCTGAGTTTGATCACCTGTTATTGCACTCCTTCTTCATGATTTTTTTTTGTTCATAATTTTTGAAGTTATGATTCCAGAATATTTTATAAAATATTTAACTAAATTTGGAATATTGTATTATAGTTTATTATCTGCCTCAATATAAGTTTTTGGGGAGACAATTTTTATCAGCTGAAAAATTTTGATTCCCAATTTCTACTTTCTTCTTATAGTACTTTTGAATGGACTTGCTTGATATTTCTTTTATTCATAGGCAACTGTGGACATGATTCCTAGTTCAAGAGTGTCCTCTAGGTTTGATCTTAATGTGTCCCTTCACACATTTCTAAATCCTATAAACATAATATCTTATTTAGAGCATCAAAAAGTACATTGATCTCATTTAAGATTTTCTATAAGTATACATTTTATACTTAAATAAATAAGAACATACAAATTTATGAAAATATAAGTTTACATTTTCCCTAAATATATAGTTTACTGAAGTATTTTCTTGGAAAATAATAAAACAAACTTATCAATAATAAAAAACATAGCTAAATAAATATATTTAGCTATATATTTTATATTTCATGTATATTTTATAACACACATATTTTTCATAAACTCATTTCTAACCTGTAGAAATATAAATGATATTAACCATAATTATTCTTTTCTTTTAATAAACAGGATGGATCATTCCTTATCCGGAAAAGCTCTGGCCATGATTCCAAACAGCCATATACATTAGTTGTATTTTTTAATAAGCGAGTATATAATATCCCTGTGCGGTTTATTGAAGCAACAAAACAGTATGCTTTGGGAAGAAAGAAAAATGGTGAAGAGGTCAGTAATTTCTTTTTTATTCAACTCTATAACTATGTATTGAACACAATGGTATCATACTCTGTTAGATACTAGACATGAGGAGAAAGGATGTAAAAGTATGTAGTCCAAGGTTTGCTCATGTCATAAATAGATAAGAAACTACGTTTGAGCAGTATATCCTATAAAAGAACAGAAAAGAGGAAAGACTGGTCTGATGTAAAAGCTACATCTTAGTCTTTTTTACTCTATTACTTTGTGAGGTCAGTCTGATTCAATGTTTTAGTTTAGGTAGACATAAAAAATGAAAACCAAAATATCAGGTAGAATTACTATTGTAAAAATCAAGGTCAGTGTCCAGAAAATCTAGGTCAAAAACTAGGATCTCAACTCCAATATCAAGGTAGATGACCAAGGAAGTTATCAGAAGAGATGCAGAAATCTGAGTTGGACTATACCCTTGGATCAGAACGAGCTTCCAGGCCTGAAGCAAAAAGAAAGCATTACGGCGGGCCTTAAATACTAATCAAACATGAACTTCAGCTCCTCTTTAATCTGGACGAGGCTCAATGCTTACCACATCTTTGTTTAGCCAGCTTGTTCTATAAGTGAGCCCTGAAATATGGGCTTGAGTAATCTATGAATGCTCAATAAAGAAGTGATACTTGTTCTGGTCTTGAACTTGAATAGATAGAATGAAAGTTGGAGGGGATGAGAAGGAGGAAAGTGGAAAAAACAATCTAAACAAAGAAAACAGCATTTTAGAAGTTCAAGTTAAGAAATATTTATTTTCAGTACTCCTTCAGAAAGAACTATACCCATTCTAAACCCAGTACTTGTTGGAAAGTGATTTGTTAGAAAGCATCAGTTGCTGAAGTGCTGTCTTCCCCAGCAGATGAAGCCAGTGACTAGACTATGTCTTGTTCATTTCTGTATTTCCAGAACCATAGCACAATGGCTAGCTTCAGTGGATGTTTGATAAGTACTTATTAAATGAATGAATTGATTTGTTGATTGAGTACAGGCAGGAGAGTAGCATTTGTAAAACAAACTGATAATGTCTCGTGTCAATGAGTGTGCTCTTATTTTGCTTTTTAAAATTTTGTGGTAAAAAAAAATCATAAAAATTACCATATTAAGCATTTTAAGTGTACAGCTTAGTAGTGTTAAGTATATTTACAATGTTGTGAAACAGATCTCCAGAACTTTCTATCTTGCATATCTTAAACTCTATACTCATTGAACAACAACTCCCCTTTTCCCACTCCTTGTAGTCCTTGGCCATCACCATTTTATTTTCTATTTCTATGAATTTGACTACTATAGATGCCTCATAGAAGTGGAATCATACAATGTTTGTCTTTTTGTGATTGGCTTTTTTCACATAGCATAATATCCTCAAGGTTCATCCATGTTGTAGATGTGACAGGATTTCTTGCCTTTTTGAGGCTATGTAGTATTATATGCCACATTCTGTTGATCAATTCACCTGCCAATGGACATTTGGGTTACTTCTACCTCTTGGCTATTGTAAATGCTGCTATGAACATGGGTGTGTAGATAACTCTTTGAGACTGCTTTCAATTCTTCTGGATATATATCCAGAAGTTGAATTGCTGGATTATATGTTAGTTCTATTCTTAATTTTTCAAGGAACTACCATGTTGTTTTCCATAGTAATTGTGTCATTTTACAATCTTACCAGCAATGCACAAGGGATCCAACTTTTCCACATACCTGCCAACACTTGTTATTTTCTGGGTTTTTTTAAATAGTAGCTATCCTAATGGGTGCAAGATGATATCTCATGGTTCGATTTGCATTTATCTGATGGTTAGTGATGTTGAGCATTTTTTTCATATGTTTGGTGGCCATTTGCATATTATCTTTGAAGAAATGTCTATTCAAGTCCTTTGCACATTTTTAAATTTGGTTATTTGATCTTTTGTTGTTGAGTTGTAGGAGTTCTTTATTATTCTGCAATATTAACCCCTTATCAGATTCAGATCATTAGAAAATGCAAAACTCTTGAATCTGAAAACACAAACACTGATCAAGATCAAACTTGAGTTTTAAAATATAGATTGTATTATCAGTTAACACCAGTTAAACTTTAACAGAACTGTCTGCTTTTCTTTACTCAAAAAAAAAACACAAAAAACAAAAAACAAAATCAAAACGAACAAACAAACAAAAAAATCTTCATTCTTACTGAAACCTTTATCTGACAAATCTTTTAAAATAAATTTTCCTAATAGTAATAATCAGGGGTAGGAGATGGTGGTGATCCTAGTAGGACAGAGTGACTTTGGATGGGTAGTTTCAATGTAAAGCCTCCCCAGAGGTCCAGTACTTACTTCTATGAGGCTTAAGGGTGGGCGAGGGAGCTGTCCTGTTTAGAGGTCCTGAAATTCTCTCACATAAATACCAAGCTCTAAGAAGGGCTCTAAACTTGCTTGCCTTGCTAGGAAACTCATAAACAAAGATTCTTCTTGGCCTAAAGAATCTTCATCCCTACCTCCAAATGAATAGATCAGAGTTTTAGCTCACTCCCCACATATCCAGCCTATGTATATCACAATAAATAGTATATTATTATTGCATCTGGAAGTACTGTCAGAGTCCATTAAAATTCTTACTTCAATTGTCTATAATAAAAAGATTATTTATCTCACATACTGAACATCTAAATGGAAAATGAAAACTTTAGTTATATAATGCCAACCATGTGGATATTTTTAAAAGTCTGTTAGCCTGTATTTGTGTTTGAGTGTATATGGGTAGAAAAAGTAACCAGTTGATTAACTGTTTAACTTTTTTATGCAACTGTATTGGCATTGTGTAGATACGGTATTGAGTAATTCAACAGTTTTGATAGCTGTTTGCTTTATTTTATTGACCATGAGATTTTGAGTTATTAAACAAGTTGTTTTTCTGTCCAGGTATGAATATCTCAAATACACTAACTTAGTCTAGATAGAATAAAAGAGCACTAAGGGGAGATGAAACTAAGTTATGCTCAATTCTTCATGCAATTAAATAAAAAATTTGCTTCGACACCACCCCATACTTCAAACATTTCAATTCAACTCCCCTCTTCAAACATTAAACCCTGAACACTATAACAAAGCAATAATCAAAAATATTTAGGGACTAGATGTTTGTATTAATATAGCAACCCTCTCTTCTGTTTCCTGTGTTTATAACACACTTTTCCCATTCGAATCCACTTCAAAGAGGTTGTGCTATTTCATTTCCTGGTTCTTTAGTCCATAAATTAACTTCCAGCTGCATCAGTTTAACAACATGCTATGCCAAACGAACAGAATGAATGTCGTTATGAATATCATAAAAGAATTTCATTGGCAATCACAAGAGAGCTGACTGATTGAAGAGAAATAAAAACTAAAGATATTCGAAGGTCCCTGTCTCTCACCTCTCCTCCCTGACTAATATTCCAGTAACCAATCATCTAAAAGACAACTGGTATTTCATTTGAAAAAGTTGACCAGTATTCTGAATACTTTGCTATATTTGAAATATCGATATTTAGAAGCTATTCAAATAATTAACAAAGGTATTTAAATTTTTTTATTCCAGGCATTTGTTTTTACTTAAAAATTAAACGAAAATAAAATAAATGGGTGATAATTGCTAAATTTGTGGAACCATTTCAAAAAAATCCTACTTTTAAAAAAATGTCTCTAAATGCATTTATTTGATGACTGAGAGCTTGTTTGCTTTTGTATAATCAATGCATTTGATTTTATGGTCTGTTACATTTATTTTATCTTTCATTTAAAACATTGATCATTTTTCAGAAAAAAAAACATGAGAACCTTAAATTAAAATCTACAGAGAATATTAATTAACATGTGGAAAATAAATATGTATGGCAAGAGCCTAGTATGCAATACCATTATTAATTTAGGCATTTATTTAGCTCTAAACTTACTGGGTACCAAAGAAAAAATTGAAATATGAGGGTTTATAAATTTGTTATTATTTATTCAAAAATGAAAACGAAAACGAAAACATGAATTAATCTTCGAAACAACTCTTTCTTAACACTACATTCTAAGGTTAATTTATTATATCAGTCTTTGTATCTAATACTATGAAACCTAACAGTAAATAATATAGAGAAATTCAATGTTTGACAGTTTTACACTTGACGCTAAATAAAAAAGAAAAATTAAAATATTATATATTATAACTCAATGAAGTAATTTCTCTAAATAGTTACAATAATTGCAGCTGTCAGTTGTGTTTTTAGTCTTACTAAATATATGAAAGGCCAAAATCTGCCACCTCGAAAGTTACAGTCTTTGTTAAATTAGACATTTTTTTGGTAGAATGTCATTTGGTAGAATGTTTGATTTGACTAACTTGAGAAAGTGGGAGAAGATGAGAGGAGTGGAGCTCAAAGTTAACATAAATGCCAATGTATAATTTATCTATGTTTTCTTGCTCTAGTACTTTGGAAGTGTTGCTGAAATTATCAAGAATCATCAACATAGTCCCCTGGTTCTTATCGACAATCAGAATAACACAAAAGATTCCACAAGATTAAAATACGCAGTCAAAGTTTCATAATTTTTTTTTAAAAGGAGGTCAGCATCATTGCTTCAGACATTTCCCTATTTCTACTTTTAAGAAAAAGTCCCAAGCTTCATATTTTGGATTATGAATCATCTAGTAATAAAAGAGAAGATGGAGGCAGCTATTGAGGTGGTCATCCATTTCTTTATCTGAAGCTCACATGAACCGATGAACTGTTAATATCTGATGAGGTTGAATTACCATGCTATTAACATTCTCCAAATAAATGTCTTTATTTAAAAGAAATGAGTATAGAGTATTTTTAGTCATGTAAGAAAATAACACTCTATTTTCAAAATAAGAAAGTAATAATCTTAGATAAAACAAAGCTGCTGGAAGTATAGGCCACCACAATAGTTACTGGTGCACTAATGTAACTAGGATATCTACTGTCAATGCTTGACAATTATGTCTTGGTTAGATTTTTATTTATAGAAATTAAAATATAGATAATGTATGATAGTTATAAGTACAGATAAGGGGGATGTATGGTTCCTTCTTATGAGTGCTTTCAATGATTGGAGATGACCTTTATAGATATTCTTGTCCATGATTATGTTGTTAGCTTTGCTTATTAAAAATAATTGCTCTCTTTGATCTGCATGTCTATTCAATGGACCTAAACTTGATATGAAGTTCAAAGTAGGATGACAGCAAAACAAGACTAAAAACCTAGGGCAGCATCCCATAGAACAAGGGCAGGAAAGCAAACATTGATAAACACTAAGGAATAAAAGAGATACCATGTGAGCAGCCATATCCAAGTTCTTAGAACATCCCAGGAATATAATATATGTTGTTATATCAAAGCTTTTCATTCTACTTGTACTTTAGACAGCACTGAAATGGTAAAGCAGCTAATTAAATCTAATAATTAAATGAGGAATGTACTTGATCACTGAATAAGACAACCATCTCTGAGAGGATTTTGAAAGGCTAGAAGGTAATGATTTTAGAGTAACTCACAGGCTCACTTATAAGGATAACTGTATTTTTAAATGTCTTATACTCTCATGATTACTATTTATGATATGAATTGTATTGAATTATATTCCCCCAAAAAAACATGTTGAAGTCTTGACCCACAGTATATCAGAATGTGACCTTATGGGGTATTTACAGATGTAGTTAAATTAAGATGAAGTTATATGGTGGACCCTAATCCAATATGATTGGTGTCCTTATAAAAGGAGGGAATTTGGACACAAACAAAGGGAAGACTAAGTGAAGAGGTACCGAGAGAGAATTCCATGTGAAGACAGAGGATTGGAGTGATGCATTTATAAGCCTAGGAGTGCTTAAGATTGCTGGTAAACCACCAGAAGCTAGGAAGAGGCAAAGCAGGGCTGCCCTAAAGGTTTCAGAGGGAACATGGTCCTGTGGACACCATGATTTCAGATCCGTAGTCTCTAGAACTGGGAAACCATAAATTTCTGTTTTTTGAAGTCACCCCATTAGTAGTACTTCATTATGTTAGCACTAGGAGACTAATATAATCCATATAGATTTTTGACAATGAAATAAGATTGAAATGGGTTTTGGAAATTTTATTTGGAAACCTTTTTTTTTTTCCTTCTAGGAAAACAATAGAACCATTTATAATGTACTAGAAGAGATAACTTACAATTTAAAGAAAACCGAGTCCATCTTTTATAAAGCAAAACATTCATTTGTAGTGTGAAATGTGAGTTTTCTAGTTCATCAGTTTTCCTCAGTGTTATATGAAATTATTTTTGACTTAAGTAAATCTAATTCTTTTTGCTACAGTGATCCTGGCTCCATAACAACCTCTTGCACCTCATTCCCACTCTCCTCCCACAAGTGGCCTATGGGAGGAACACCTAATCCAAGATAGTCTTTCCACACCACCTCATACTATAAGTAATCTTTGAATGAATCTTTAAATAAGCCCACCTATAAGTATTTTTGAACATTTAATAATTTTAATTGAATCTCAGGAAACTCCCAAATATTTCTCTACATTCATGGTTATTAATCTTTTAGTCATCACAAAATTCTTTGAGAATCTGATCAGAGCTATGAGCCTTTGTCCCCAAGGTAAAAAGCTTTTACACATACACACAAATCTCATCCAGCTTCATGAAACACCTGGGTTTCTAGGGCCTATCCATAGCTAAGACTAAGGACACTTATCCTACATCGTCTTAAATTTCAAAGCATCAAGATGGACATACTATTCTACTAAAGTCCTGAATGACCCTAAAAGTAACCTCATTAGCTGAGAAGCAGGATACTACTGTGGTTTAGTGCAAGGGCTTGAGAGTGAATTGCCTCAATCTCTGCTTCTAATCCAAGGTCCACTAATAACAGGTTGTATGAACTTGGGCAAGTTATTTGTCTTGGTTTTCTCATTTGTAAGATGGAGAATGATAATGCAACCTACTTTACAGGGTTTTACACTGAGTAAATTAAATGTTACAAAATTTAAAGTGTTAATTATTATTCTTTCATTCAACCAGCTAATATTGTCATATGCCTTTCAATTTGTACATCAGGCAGACAAAATGCTTAAATAATCTCAAGTACTTGAAGGTATCTAAATAGCTAATCAAATATATTTTTAAATCAGAGTTATTATTTTATAAAACTATCAAACATAACTTTTATCCAGGATGACTATTGAACTTGAAATAATGACATACATTAGAATAACCCTTGAAGAAAAAGAAAATGTATATAGAATACAATTTCCTACTCAAAAGCAATTACCTGTTGTCTCAAGTAAAATATAGAACTTTTTTTGTCTTACCTGTTAACCTTTTCTTACCTATAAATGGGCCAGTTAGGCCTAGATATTAATCATGCTTTCTCCATCCCTTACTAGCTGTATAGTCTTGAACAAAGTACTCAAGAAATTTGTTTTCTCATTTACCTTGCAGTGTTTTTATGAGAATAATATATACAAATATCTAGGACATAGAAGGTTTCAACAAATGGCAACACCATAGCTGAAGCTTCAAATACCCCACTTGTAAGTCTAGAGGCAAAGGATGACCTTCACTGACTGAGGCTGAGATGCCTGAATTGCTATGGCAGAGGGTGGAGGAAAAAATTTAAAACCTCAGGGAAGTGAGCATGCTGAAATGGATATATTATGTATAGGCAGAAGACCCATAAGAGAACAAGTTCCAGAGGACAAGTGTGTTCCAGAGGACAAGTGTGTTCACCAAGACCAACAGAAATGCACTAGTAAGAGGAGAACGAGAATCACTAAGAAGTTCACTGGTGGCCTGCTCTATCGGCCAGGTCTAATGGTAGCTAGGGCTAATGTTCACGAACCCTGACACATTGATAGCAGCACTTAAGAAACCAGGTGTTTCAATTATAACAATTGGAACATCTGGGTACAGTCAAGGGAGCTTGACTCACAGAGTTGTGGATAAGGTTAACAGAACATGGCAACCACTGAGGCAGAATGTGGGCAGCCAGTGAGTGCTATTTAATATAACCACAATGTGCAACCATAACCACAATCTGTTTATAACATTCTCACCTCAAAAAGTAACTCCACGCCCATAACCAGATACTCTCCATTCTATACCAACTTCCATCATAGTCAACAACTAACCTATTTTGCCTCTATAGACTGGCGTCCTCTTCACATTTCATATGAACGTAATTATACAATATGTGGTCCTTTGTGACTGACTTCTTTCACTTAGCTTAATATTTTCAAGGTTCACCCATAGTATAACATGTATCAGTACTCCATTTCTCCTTATTGCTAAATAATATATTATATAGACATTTCATATTTTGTTTATCCATTCATCAGTTGATGGGTATTTAAGTTATTTCCACTATGTGGCTACTATGACTAATACTACAATAAACATTTGTCTTACCTGTTACAAGTTTTTGAGTGGGTACATGTTTTTCATTTCTTTTGGGTACATATCTAGAAGTGGAATCATCATCATACGGTAGCAATATTTAACAGTTTGAGGAATGCCCAACTGTTTCCTAAAGTGACTGAACCATTTTACATTCTGACCTATGATGTTTAAGAGTTCTAGTTTCTCTACATACTCACCAGCATTCATGATTTTCTGTCTTTTTGATTATACCCATCCTAAAAGATGTGAAGTAGTATCTCATTGTGGTTTCATTTCCATTTCCCTAATGACTAAAGATATTAAGCATCTTTTCATGGGGTTATTAGCTATTTCTATATCTTCTTTAAAGAAATGTGTAGTCAAATCTTTTGACCATTTTTAATTGAGTTGTATTTTTACTTTTGAGTTGTAATCATTTTTATATATTCTGAGTACAATTCCCATATCAGATAAATGATTTAAAAATATTTTCTCACATTCCGTAGGTTGTCTTTTTCACTTTCTTGCATTCTTTAAAAGAAAAGTTTTTCATTTTAATAAATTCCAGTGTATGTATTTTTTAATTGTGCTCTTGGTGTCTTAATAAATAGTTCTCTAATTCAAGGTCACAAAGATTTACACCTATGTTTCTTTCTAATACCTTTACGGTTTTGTCTCTAACATTTAGGTCTTTGATCCATTTTGAGTTAACTTTTACGCATAGTGTGAGGTAGGTGTCTAAATGTATTCTTTTGTACATGGATATTCAGTTGTCTCAGCAGCATTTGTTAAAAGACTATACTTTGCACATTGAATTGACTTGGCATCCTGATCAAAAATCAATTGGTTTATTTCTAGATTCTCAATTCTATTCCATTGTTTCATATGCCTATTTTTATGTCAGTACTACACTGTCTTGATTAAAGTAGGTTTGTGGTAAGTTTAAAAGGAGGAAATATGAGTTTTCCAACTTCATTCTTTTCTAAATTGTTTTGGCTATTCTGGATCCCTTGTCTTTACATAGGAATTTTAGAATCAGCTTGTCAATTTCTGCAAAAAAAAAAAAAAAGGTAGCTGGAATTTGACAGGAATTGCATTGAATCTGTGGTTCAATTTGGGGAGTATTGCCACCTTGGCAATATTAAGTCTTCTGATCCATGAACATTGAATGTCTCCACATTAATTTAGGTCTTCTTTAATTTCTTTCAACAATGATTTGTAGTTTCTGTGTAAAACTCTTGCATTTCTTTTGTTAAATTTATTCCTAAGTACTTTATTCCTTTAGAGCCATTGTAGATAGAATTTTTTTCTTAACTTCATTTTAGAATTGTTCATTGCTAATGTATTGCAGTAGAATTAATTTTTCTATTGATCTTGTATTCTGCACCCTTGCTGATTTCATTTATTAGTTATGAGTTTTTTCGTAGGTTCTTTAGGATTTTCTATATATAAGATCATATCATCTAAAAATAGAGATATTTTTAATTCTTTCTTTTCCATCGAAATGCCTTTTTTAATTTGCCTAATTGCCCTGACTAGAATCACCAGTACAATATTTAATAGAAGCAGTAAAAGTAGACATCTTTTCTTGTTCCTAATCTTAAAGGAAAAGTTCTATCTTTCACCTTTAAGTTTGATTTAGCCATAGTCCTGAAAATAAAAGCCTCCATTCCTGGTAACAGAGGGTACAGAATACAACTTATTCACAAAGAATTGCATTATTTATTTTGACTGGTCTGATAACTTCCTAGTAGACTGGCTTTTGTATGAATTGAAGTTGGACCAGAGCTAAAGCTGCTACCTAGGGGCAATGTTGAAAACATTAACAGGCAAATGTTTTAGTCACTGCTGCCTGAAGTGATAGATAATATTTGAGGCAAGCCATATACTAGCCAAAAAGCTATGGAGGAAAGGCTGGAGAATGAGATGTCCAAAAGGGGCTTTGTAAAGCTCCAACGTATTTCTGGGAATCTAGAAGCTACATGCATGCCAGGACTGTGTCGAAAGACTTGAGAAGGCCCTAAGGTGTCATCTACTCTGACCTGGAGGCTCTGAAAAAAGTAGAATGTGAAGCCTAAGGCAGAGTCGTAAACTGCCTAGCTAAGTGTTGAATGTGCACTACAAAAATAAACAGAGTGAGTCCCTCGGAAAACCCTTAAAGATTTTTTTCATTTGCAGTGTTTAAGGAAATCTTTGTCCAGTTATTAGCTAACCATTAAGCCAAAATAACAGAGACTTTGGTGGTCATACCTGACAAAGAATGCAGACTTAAAATTAACTCAGAAAGGTTACTAACAAACAAACAACAAGCAGCAATAACAAATCCTGGGGGAGGGAGTGGGGCAGAGGTAGAGAATCTAATTTTCAGAGGTGCCACAATATAATATTTTAAATGTCCTCTTCTCATCAACAAAATACAAAGCATGCAAAGAAAAAGGAAAGTATTGCTCATATACAGAAGGGGGAGCAATTAATAGAAATCCTGAGAAAGCCTAAGCTTTGGATTTTCTAAACGAAGAGTTTAATCTAGTATTTTAAATATGGTCAAAGAGCTAAAGGAAACCAAACTTTAAAAATGGTAGGAAAGTAAGAGAATGATGTCTCAGCAAAATACAGAATGTACATAAGTTATGAACAGAACTATTAATTCTAGAACTTTCTATTACACAGTTAAAAAGTACAATAACCAAAGTGAAAAATTCCCCAGAGGGACTCAGCAACAGATTTGATCAGGAGAAAAAACCCATAAACTTAAAGATAGGTTAATTGACATTGTCCAGTTTGAGAAAAAGAAAGAAAAACAGAGCAAAACGAAAATGAAGAGAAATGAACAGAGAATCAGAGACCTGTGGGACAAGCATAACATCATAAACATAATGTGAGTCCCAGAAAGAGAGAAGGAAAAAAAGGCATCAGAAAGAATATTTGAAGAAATAATAACCAAAAGCTCCCCAAATTTGGTGAAAAACATGTATCTACCAACCCACAAAGCTCTAGGAAGTATCTACCAAGTAGGAAATAATCAAAGATAAGCACACCTGAAACAGTTGAAAGACAAAGAGAATCCTGAAAGTAGTGAGAGAGTGACTCACTACATACCAGGGGACCTCAATAATATTAACAACTAACTGATTACTCATCGAAAACCACAGAGGCCAGGTGATACAGTCAAAGTGCTGAATGGGTTAAAAAAAAAAAAAGGAAAAGGAAAAAAAAGCCAATCAAGAATTCTATATTCAGAAAAACTATCCTTCGAAAAGGAAGGGAAAATGAAGACATTCCTGGATAATTCTCATTGCTAGCAGACCTGTCCTACGAAAGGAAAAAAAAAAATGCTAAAGGGAGTGCTTCAGGATGAAAGGAAACTATACAGTAACTCAAACCCACACAAAGCAATATAGATCTAATAAAGGTAAATATAAACTCCAGCATAGGTAAATATAAAAGACAAAGTAAAATGTATTCTTTATCTGTAACTTCCCCCTCATCGTTTAAAAAACAAATACATAAAGCAGTAATTATAAATCTATGTTGATGGGCACACAAGTTTTAAAGATATATTGTGACAATAACAGCGGAGGGGAGGGGATGAAGCTATATAAGGCAAAGTTTTCGTTTATTATGTAAATTGATATTGATCCAAACTAGATGAAATAGATTAGCTCTACAACCTTTTCTATTAAAAATTCTATGTATCCTTTCTTATCTATTTTTAATTTTTTCATTTGTAATTTTGGTGTCATATCTAAAGTTTTCCCTAAAGAAAGGTCACATCTAATTACTTCCATGTTTCTTCTACAAATTTTATAGTTTTTGCTTTTTTATGATCCATTTTAAGTCAATTTTGTATGTATATAGTGTAAGGGAAGACTGTTTTTCTTCATTTTTTTTTCTGTCTGTGCTTCAGATTTCATATTCTCTACCAACTTACCCTCAGGTTTGCTGATTCCTCTACCAGTTTAAATCTACTGTTGAGCCGCTGTAGTAAATTTTTACTTTGGTTATTGTACATTTCAACTCCAGAATTTTCATTTAGTTCTTTCTTGATAATTTTTTGAATTTATATTTCCTATCTGATGAGATATTGTCAGTATACTTTCATTTATGTCTTTCAACAGATTTATAATAGCTGCTTAACATTTAGCCTACATCTGCTACCCCTCAAAGGAAGTTCCTATTACCTGCACTTTCCCATGTCACACTTTACTTTTTTTTTTTAATGTCTCATAATTTTGTGATGAAAACTGGCCACGTTAGGTAACATTTTGTAGGATCTCTGCATACTGGTCCTCCTCCCTAACTCTGGACTTTTTATTTAGTGACTTGGTTGGACTTATCCGTCAAGTCTACCCTCACAGTGCGCAACCTCTGATATTACTGTTCAACTTGTTTCCCTATTGTTTTTTATTATTAAATCTGACTTCCTAGGAGTTGCTTCTGAGTCAGCACCATTCAGTAATCAGCACCATAGATGAGTTTAAGCGCCCTGAGTCATTTACCACTGGATTCATGTATGGCTTGAAGACTGTTTTCACTATCTACAGTTTACAGGTTCTGCTCTACATTCAGCCAGGGACTGGTAGCTCAGAAGTTCCCCCCTCTCATTGCTCTTTGAGTATGCATACATTCTTTCTGACCTCAAAGGATTTCTGTAGCTGGTATCTATTGGTATCAACAGCAACTGTTAGATTCCACTAATTCTTAGCTGATTGCTCTACTGTTTTCAAAATACCGTGGGATATAAACTGCTCCAGTCTGTACCATATAGTCAGGTCTCTTGTAATAGACAGTATGTTGTCAAGTCTTTGAAGCTCACGTCAACCACCCCCTGAACAGAACCTCCATGCCATTGTGCTATGGAGTAGGTTGAGCGTGGGGTATTGGGATACTAGCACTTCAGTGAATTTATCCTAGGATCCTCCCTGCAGAACAGCTGTGTTGGAGGTTGGGGGTAGGCACGAGGGAGAATCTCTTGCCACCTTCCAGTATGGATCTATATCCCAGAACCAGGGATGATGGAGCTACCAGTTTCACCAGCTGCTAAATATACACAGAATACCACTTCTACCCCAGAAAGCAGGGAGAAATGCAAGCTGCTACTTGGCTGCCACACCCACCAGGGTAGATCTCTTACAAGTGTGTGGAAAAGGGGGCCTGTACCATTCAGTAGCTGCCTTGCCCTGATTCTCTCCATATTGCAGGAGCTGGGAGTGAGGGAATGGTCACCACTAACCAGTTGCCACTGCCCACTTGATATAAGCCTTCTGTGGGACACAGGTGTGGAAAATGAGATCTACCAAACGGGTTTATTTAACCTTACACCCAGAAATACTGTATACCTCCCAGTTAGGTTTTGTGGGTTGCTTTGGGCAGCTTCAAACTTTTATTATCCTATGACTATTATAAATGGGTCTTTTTGTTTCCTAAATTACTGTTACATGTTCGGGACAAGCTAATTTTCAGTGTATCACTTCAGATTTTTACAACATTGAAATCAAGTCATTTGCAAATGGTATTTTGGTCTCTCCAAGTTTTTCATTTTGCTTTCATATCCTTTTATATTGTCATGAAATAATTGATAACAGGTATCTAAGTTTGACTCCTTAATTCGAAGAAGCAATTTGAGTTGCAACCTGAACATAACCTCAATTTTGGTTAGTATTAAGGAAGAATTCTTCTTTTAACATATTATAACTGTCTTTACTAGAAATGAGTATTTTTCTCCAAGTATATTATTGGTATTAACTAAAATCATGAGTTTTTAAATTGACGTACATTAACATTCTTCCTACACTATTACTCAAGTTTACACTGTCATAATAACGGCATGTATTTTTTAAATATTCTTAAATTGGGGGTATTTATTAACAGAAGCACTTTTGACAGAATTAGTCAAAAAATAATTCAAAGACTGTCAAACACCTCTTTCAAGATACTACTTCTCAATTGTCCAGTTATTAAGGGAAGAATACTTGAATAGATGAACACCAAAATCAACCAAGCTGATCCTATTTCAACTCTCCATTATAGGTTTTCTAATGCCACCCTCCTAACTAGCAACAAATAATGTCTCACCAGATGAGATCCTCAACACTCAAGAACTTTGTGAAAACAAGAACCCTAACAAATGGCTAAGGCAAAATACAAAGCCAATACCCCAACGCAAATGGGACATATCCCAAGTTAATAGGTAAGCAGGTGTCAGTGGTGAAAAAAAAAAAAAAAAGGAATTAGCTGTATGGAACTAATACAATATTGCTTTCAGCTCACCTCCATTCTCTCCCATCCCAAGAATTTCTATTATGTTTTCTTAAAAGCTACCTCAAATCACTAAAAGAACTAGTATCTATTTCTCATCTAACCCGAACATAAATTCTCAAGGCAACGTCTGATCTCATTTTTAACCCCTCCATAAGTTGCATTACCACTGACACACAAGGGACCTATCTACTTTACTCAGTCATTATTTTCACTACATTTGCATGCTCTTCGCTTTTAAATAAATACTACTTTGGTAATTTTACATACGTATACTTTAGTTATAAAGTACACTTTGTGACTTTATACAGCTGGTGAACAGCGTAAGAAACTATCAAACTTGTTAATAAAACTCTCACTTTAAAAGCAGAATTTTTATGCAAAGGTTGATAAAACTATTTGGTGGGCTAAATTTGGCCCAATGCCTATTTTTAAAAATGAAGGTTTTCTTCAAAAACACAGCCACTCATTAATGTATCGTCTATGGCTATTTCTGCATTACGACAGTTGAGTAGTTATGACAGACTTAAATGGCCTACGAAGCCAAAGTTATTTACTATCTGACCCTTTACTGAAAAACTTGAATGACCCCTTAACAAAACTTCTCATAAAAAACTATTTAATTTCAACCTGTACTACTGCTTAGTAAAATAGAAAGGTAAAAATTAAACTAATTTTTAAGTGGATGCCAAATAATGAAGGTCCATGTCAACAGATGGACAATGGAAAAATGAAACCAATTCTTGACCCAGAAGTTGAATTATACAAATAAAACTCTTCCCGTTGTAAAAAGTGCCTCAAACTACAGAATATATTTTGGAAAACAACCTTTAGCTCACTTTCAGCTAAGAGGGAAAAAAGGATAAGGGGTTTTGTTTTCAGATTTTCTGCTCTGTCAATAAAGCAGCTCCAAGCAGGTTTGACTCCTTTGTTAATCTAAGATAACAAAGTCAGAAGTACTAACTAGAGTATCTGAGGCATGATGTTTTTAAATGTCTTTTAAAACTTTAAGGCAAAAGGCACGTATCTCAAAATATTTTTTTACTGGTACTGCTTTCTGAAATGTATTTGTATAGTGCTGCAAACACTGGCAAGATGGTTCTTTCTCTCTTCTCTATTTATAGAAGGTGATGCACTGTAATAGATCCGTAATGGAGCATTTCAATTTTATTGCTGTTAGGATACTGAAGAGCAAAAAAAAAACCTCTCTATGGGTTTCCTTACTAGCACAACCATAGTAAAATTGTAGTAAATGTTACTCTTCTCAAACAAAATTTCAAAATTTCACCTGCGATTTTGGGGGCAAAAAATTCCCACACTTTATTTTGCATAGTTCACTAGAAGAACTTTGGAATCTAAATATTTTTCATTAGAATAAAATTCCCATTCAATTTTAGCACAGTAAAAAAAAATGTGTAAACACAAACAAATTTAATTGAAAATGTTCATTACAGAAATTAACAATGCTTACCATTCTTTAAACACCAATATACATTATTAATATATACTGTATATTTCCAATCAACTCCATTCTTAGGCTCAATTTAAACACAATTTTAAAAGGTTTTATACAAAAAAATACTTCACTAAGAAAGTAGACAAACTGCACAAAAACAGTACACGTATAATGTGCATAGCAAGATAGCTTGAAGCAACTATGTATGGCTTTCTTTAAAATAAAACTATGGGGGGAATGGGCCCATTTGGGACCTACTGTTACAGCTGACATATGTAAACTGTTTCACATCTTTTAGGCACTTTGCTAACAATAGTGTTCAATCCCTGAAAAATGAATTTACCCCCTCCAAAAAAAATTCTACATCTGAAATAAAAACCAAGAAAATAACATGGGTAAAGTCATACATATTCTTTTTAAATTAAACAACCAGTTTTATTAGTGCATGCACAGAACTCAATTGAAAAAAAAAATAAACTTTTTGTGTCAAAAACTTTCTGTGCAAAATTTACATAACTGAAAAGGTACAAAAATATGTACAGCTTTAAATTCTGTTATATACAGAAAAGAAGCCCTGAAGTTTTCAATGAAAATGTCGTAACACTTGTAGTAACGTGACAAAAAATATAGTATGCAATTTTGCAATATAAGAAATCCATTATCCAATGATCCAACAAAACTTGATCCAAACTCACAAGGTGAAAAATTTAATGATTCTGCCGTCATCATGAAAACATCCATTTTAAAACTATCCTTTTGTTGGGAATATCCCTTAGGAATCTGTCCTGAAGTTTCGTGCGCTGCCACTGAGTCCACTATTAATGTTTCTTCACTTTCAACTGCCAACAATCAGTAAATAATCTGCTTTGGGTTGTCAGTCATACTGTAAAGTTGCTTACAAAAATGGTTTATCCCAATGTGGACAATGTTCAGACACTAACAGTAATTAAACACAGACAAAAATATGATTTGCTTTGCTCATCTTGCTTCCATAATTTTTAGTTTTTGAGAAAAGCCATTCCCCTGGAAGTGCTTCTACATTCCACTCTTTTTAAAGGGTGGCAACCAAGAAAAATTTGCTATTTGGTTTATGAAGAACAAACAATTTAAACCAAACAAGCATAGTTCTATGCAATGGCATCACTGGAGAAAGTAACCAAATTAAAAAATGTCAAGTTCTTTAACTGGACTTCAACTTAGATGAAGAGAGTTTAGTGCTTCTGTCGTGGCTGCCCATCTCTTGCAATCCTTGGCACAGCCATTTAGAAAACCAAAATCACTTTGGGAGGGTGTTCCAATCTCTGATGTGGGACATAGCTTATGTGGAAAAAAAATTTACTTTTCAAAAACTTTTTTCAAGCATCTGAGGTGTAGCTGTAGTGAATTAAATGTACTCTCAAAGGAACCTATACCCTTCAAAAGAACTGTATTTAGCAGATGTAGAGTAAGTTCTTTACCTAAGCTTAGTATATCTTCACAAATGAGAAACTCCTTCAGTTCCATGATGAAAGAGCTCTCCATCTTCAGAGGAGCTATACTTACGATTCATAAGGCTGGTGGAAGAAGAGAAGGAATGGGGCTGTCAGCCGGTACCCTCTAAGTCACTAAACTGGGAAAACTTTTTTCAAAATTCTCTTTTGCCAACTTCCCAAGAACATATTTTGAAAAAATCAAGGTCTATCTGTGCTGTGATAAATTTCTTTCAGAACTGATGTGTACAATGATAGCATTTTCAAATATCACACAAAATTTTTTCTCTTATGGAAATATAGCCAACTTTTAAATGTTTAATTTTAGGTAACATATTGAAGTAGAAAATGTCTGCATTAAGGTAATTCAATGTTTTCTTCTAATATTTTACTTGTCTTTTCCTTGGTAATTACAGCAAATTATTCTAACATATTCCAATCACGAGTAGCTTCCATTAAATGTCTCTGCCCATGACCAGCCCAAGTATCCTGATTGTCAAACACTCTACCACAAAACCAACAGTTAAATTTAGCCTTTAGAACATTTTCAGAGGTAGTTTTCACAATCTGGTAATTGTTTTTGCTTGTCTTTTTGAGTGTTAATTTTAGCACAAATCTTTCTTTCACAGAACTAACAGGTTTAAATGTTTTGTGCCTCCTGGAAAAGTCACAATTTGTTTTAGAAGGAATACAACAAACTGGTTTCAGTAAAGCACTGATAGTTCTTTTTGACAATGAAACCTTAAGTACACGTCCATTAAATTTAGAAATAGTTTTCATTACATTTATTACTTCGGGTGCATCTGCATCAGGATGATTCAACACTACAACTGGTTGGTTTCTCCTGGGACATTTCACAAGCTGTTTGGAACTAAAGGGGAAAAGTCGCAAAATTCTGACAGAATCTTTTGAAAGCCTAGGTCTGCTAAATCCAAGTGATTCGTGGACATCGTGGACATCTTCAGGTTTAGCCTTTTCTTTGCACTTTCTATGTAATGTTGCTTTTTTTCTTGGAGGTTCTTGGTAACTATCCTCACACTTTCGTTTACAGTTTCTGTTTCTAGGTACAAAGGCAGTTTCAGAATCTTTACTTCTTACTTGAGCTTTTATTCTTGACAAATTTTTTTTGGAAGTCTTTTTTCTATTAAAGTTTCTCTCAATTCTACAATTTGTCTTACATCTCAATATCCTGGCCTCTGAACGGTCAGTGATATGTATTGGTTCCTCAGAAGATTCTGGGCATGTTGCAGAAGAAGTTATCACAATCTCATTTGCTGGCATCATGTCATCTAGTAAGAAGGGTAAGGCATCTCTAGAAGATCCTGGCTCTTTCTGCTCTCCTCCTGCAGTCTGATTAGATGGTACACTGTTTTTCTGCAATGAGGCTGCAAAGTTACTTACTGACATATTAGCAGCAGTCACATTTAAAACAGGGTTAAAAATTTTCAGCAATATTTTTTGTGGTGTTCCTTCAGGTTTCTTTGGCTGTATATTTTGATAGTAAGTACTATTTTGCACTAATTTAGGCTTAAGCAGCTCAGTCTTATTTGGCATCACACATTTTAAAAAAACAGCTTGTTTGCCATCAGGCAACAGTGTATAAAGAGGTGGTTTTGGAAAAATCTCATTCTGCTGTTTTACTGAATCCAAGGTATTTAACTTAGTGCCCTGATGCTCAGATACATTAGGAGGAGGAACAGCTTTCACTGAAGAACTTGCTGACGTTTTAATAATGTAAGGGCTTTTTAGTGGCAAAGTACTTTCTGAGCTACTTTTCATGCTCACACAACTGCCAATACTGGAACAAAGTGCAGGTGTCAGACAATTATTGCTTTGCTCTACCTTTAAGAGAGGTGTTCTTGAAGGCTCTTTAGTTGTAGTTCCACAAGCCTGAGCACTCTCAGTTTTGACAGTGTTAACACCTTCAGATTTCCCATTATTAAATGTTAAAATCATCCCAGGTTTCTTGTTTAAAAGAAGACAAGCAGGTCCACCTTGAGTATTAACCAGTGATCTTCCTGAAACAACATGTAATCCAGGCTTGTTAGTAATGTGGAATGGCACAAAAAAGCCTTTTGGAGTCTGAACAAATAAAGCTTTTTTGGGTTCTGAATTTACAAGTGGACTCTGCATACATAAAGAACCTAAATTTTGTGTAGTGGCTCGTAGTTTGTCTTTCACAAGTTGCTGTGTTATTATCGCATCTGACTGAGTCTTAAGTAGTGTGCCAATCCCTGAAATTCTAGGTGTCTTCTCTGAATCTCTCATGTCCTGTGACACTGACGGCATTTGTGTTTCTTTTCCACTGTGTTTTAAATTCAGATCATTTGTAGGCACATTAATCCCCATACTACCAGACGGAATTGGGAAGATGCCTTGTACTTTGAAGTCTTTTGGAGAGTCAACAATTTTGTCTTCTCCCTCATGTTTCTGAAATGACTGGTCACAATGAAGTGGCAGGCCTTTATCTGGAGTGTTACTAGAGTCTTGTTTCACATCAGATTTTGCTTTTAATCCATCTTGAAGTAACTGGTTTATTTCAGGTGGCAAAAATTCTGATGCCTGTTCACTCTGGAGTGAGAACACAGATGTGATTCTAGGCATCATAGGCGACTCAACATTGGAAATGCCATCCCATTTAGAATTTTCAGTCATGTTCTCTAAATTGTGATTTTCATTCGTGTACAGATTCTGTCCATCAATGTTTTGTCCCTTTTCTGAAACACACTGGTCTTCAATTTCAGTTTGAGTTTTTAAAGTTCCATCCTTAGTATTTAAAAGGCTAATAGATGCTAAGAGGCTATCTGGGTTTGAGCTCTCCTTCCTCACTAGTGATAAAACTGATTCACTTATTGGTTGTTGAATAGCTGTCTTACTTGATGAAGATTCTCTTTGAGGGCTTTCACACATTGCTGTTCCTGAATACCTACGACGTTTATTAGAATTATTCACTTTTGAGTAATTATGAAAAGGTAACGATCCTTGGCTGGAAGATTCAACAGGTAACTCAGAGTTCACATAATTAATGCAATAGTTATGCATATCTCCACTATTGAATGTATTTGGTTTGGTAGCATAGTTGACTTTATCTGGACTTTTAATGGCTGTACCTGATACCTCAGGGTGACTCTGAGTAATATGACTTCCCCATAAGTCAACATTATCTCTTGTTTCGACTTTCGTGGTTAAATTCACTGATGCTGTAACTAATTCTGATGATGCTGGCAAAGAAGGTACACTTTTTTCATCATTCACTGTTTGAAGAGTATTACCTGTTTGAGATAGCAAAGCCATTTCTTTTTCTGAAGTTACTTTCCCTGTAAGCACAGGAGATGAACATAAAAATGGAGTGGTTGCTTTCATGTAAACTGTGTCACTTAACACAGTTGTTACTCTTGTTAAAAATCCAGGGGAGTCCAAAGTCTGGGACTGTGAATTACCAGTACTATCCTTTGCAGCATCTGACTGTGAGCCTGGTGAATATAAATTCTGTTTATTGGTAGGCAACAGTTTTATTACAATATGTTGTTTCCCATCCATCATCTTGAAGCCCATAAACTTAGCACTATAGTTAGCTGGAATTGTTATTTTATTATTTTTCACCATTAACACTGTAGGTCCTTGTACAGCAGTCTTCAAGAAAGCTGCAGGAGAATGTGATCCTTCTTCAGCTCTACTATACTGCCCAGTGGAGAGGAGAGTTGGCTTTTCTGACTCTGACTCAGCAGGTTTATCATTTTCACAGTGTAGCTGTTCATCCTTTCCTTCATTTGAATGTTCCTGAATGAGATGGCTCTGGTCTTCAGATTTTGTCTGAGTTTTGTTCACTTTTTTAAGCACTTCAGTGTTTTTTTCTAGACTTCGGTCACTTCCGTTGTTGATTTTCTTACGTTTCCAGAATGTCTTCCTAGATGCACCCATTTTGTATCTTTTCAGTATTAGCTTAAGTCCTACTGAAGACTTTGCCATCCTTTTTTCATATTTGTCTTTTTCTAGTTTCTCTTTTGCATATAAATGTTCTTTGTGTAAAGTTATAACATGTCTTACAAGGTGCTCTCTCCTTGTGGCACCATAGCTACAATATTGACAAGTGAAGGGAAATGTACCAGAATGAACATGAAGGTGCTTCTGAAGCTCTCCTTTGGTAAAGCATATATGATGGCATTTACCACACTTATAATGGATTTCATTGTGTCTATGAATGTGCTGAACAAATGTGCCAACATCCAGGGTGGAGAATTTGCACTTTTCACATTGAAAACTACCATTTACACAATGGGTGGATACAAAATGTTTTGTCAAGTCTAGTAAAGTATATACACTCTCATTGTTACAAATGTCACATTTTACTAAAGTGCTTCTATGGGTTCGTCTGTGTTGTTTAAATACCTGGAAATCATTTGCTGAAAAACTGCACATTTCACAAGGATATGAAGGTAATTCACCATGGTGCCACATCTGAAAGTGTTTCTGCAAATCATTTGGGCTATACCGAGTGCTATCTCGGCATTTTAAACAATTGAAACTGAGTATTTTTGCAGACATTTTTATACTCTCCTCTTCAACTTTCTCAGACTTATGGAGCAACGTAAACTTCTCTATGCAGCTTACAGTCTTAATATTGACAGATTTTCTTGCAGTCTGTGGTTTATGCTGAAATAATTTTCTATATTTGTCAACTTCATGTTTCGATAGGACTTCATTTGGAATATTTATCTTCGGCAAATCGATTTTCACATTTTTCAGTTTATAATGAAAAGTACTTTCTGAAGTTTTTGGTTTAAGTACTGATTTGATAGTATCAACTATCTCATTTTTGATATCATAATCTTTTTTTAAAGTAGCTTGTTTTTCATCAAAAAATAACTGTTTCTGATCAGATGGCATGATTTAACAACAACAAAAAAATCCCAATTTCCTTTTTTTCTCAAAACTCTTGAAATTACTTGTCATTTAAACAAGAAACAATACTGAGCTGAGGCATCTTCAAAATACCAGGATTGTTCCCACATTAACTCACCTAAAACCAAACAAAGAATTGAAATTTTCATCACAAAAGTATCATAAATTTCATTTTTTAAAGTTAATTTTAACAAAACGTAGGAACGTTGCTCAAATACATAAATAAAAGGCACAATAAAATATTTGTTAAGTACTATAAGACCAGCTTACCAAGAAGCAATAGTTTGAAGAAGAAATAACTCTAATCTGGAAGTCAGAGGATATATGCTTTACTTCCAGCTCTGCTCTGTGGCACTGGGCAAGCTTCGACTGCTCTGCACCTCAGTTTCTTCAACTAAAGAAAATCACAACTGGATAAGCACCCTTAGGCTCTAAGGTTTTTTATTTTTATATTAAGTTGATGCTATAGTTGTTTAACAGAATTTTTCAAATCTTATCAAGACAGCCCTAAACACTTAAATTCCAATTACACACATGTACCATTAACTTTCTCACTTGCTTAGTTGACCCTATAGCTATTACCTTGTAAAAATTTCAACAAATTTCTCTCTAGGTTTTCTACTTTGCTAGGGATAATTTATATTTAAAATAAAAGTTTCACTCATTTAACAACATCACAAGGACATTATCTGTTCTCTCAACTTTTCATTACTAGAAAAAAAAAAAAGGAACAAAAAAGAAGAAGTTAAAAGGAATAGCATATTTCCCTGGGGTACTCAAGTCTACCTTTCTGGTTCCCGACCATTTGGCTACGTGGCTTTTTGTCCAACTCAGGCAGATGGCAACAATGGAAGCTCTTAGCAGATCAGAATGTACTCATTACTATCTTCATCAATTAATTCAAACACTTACCGATTTATGTTATCTAGACAAGTGTCATTCTCTGTGTATTAGTTTCTTCATCTATAAAATGAAAAAAATATATATAATTAGTACTTCCCCTACCTTTTTCACGGGATTGTTATGAAGGTTAAATCAGAAAATATATGTATAAAGTGCTAAATAAATTGCAGCTACCATCATTACTACATGTGATTACCATGTATGAGGCAATACAATTCAAACTGCAGAGAAATCAAAAACTGTAAAGTAATAAGATGTGACAATATACTGCTGAGACAATAGTAACAATATCAAATTGTGTATTAGAAGAATTATATTTTCTCACTTTCATGGTTTCAAAATGTATATGAAAAAGATAAAATTAGATAAGCTAAAGGAAATAAAGTGCAAATCACATTAAGCTTCATCTATGTCTACCCTAAGGTCTTAGGTTTAAATTTCAATTAATCTAAATAACTAGGAATTTCACTATTTTAGAAATATTTTATTGGGGGAATATAATTAAAAGTTACATTGCTTTATATATTAAAAGGACATTTTAATATTTCTCAAGCTTAATACTTTTGGTTGGGTCTAAAAAAACACTTTCTTCAATATTCTTCAAATATATATATATGCTAAACTGATAGTAAAATTCATTAGAAAGGTATCAGTTTACTGAATGTTTTTACATACTATACCTAATACACTAAAATATTGTTTTTACTGTAACTTTTTTACTATATTAGTTAAAACTAAATGTAAAAACTTTGCCTTCAAAAGTAAGAAAAATAATAAATGATGGGAAAAAAATTCAATGATACCTGATGGGCACTAGACATCAAACAAGAAGATTCCCTAAAGATTGTCACATTCTCAACAGTGATAACAATCATAATCACATATGGAGTTTTTACCATAACCAGAATCTGAGAGTGGGGTTCAAACATGTGAAACTTTTTAAGCACACACAGTAATGATTTTTCTCCATTTGCCAGAATATCATATTGTGGTCATTCTAGATTATCCACACCAAGCTTTTTATTATTACATATAATTAAGAGGAGACGATATTGAGATTTTCATGACAAAAGGTAAATTGCTTCTTACAGTAATATTACATGTGTCCAAAATTATGTGTGTAATACTAAAAAATTACAGATTTGGTAATATTTCTAAATACCATTAATTCCATTTCAAAATACACAATTTAAATATTTTCACATAAGAAAACACATATCCCAAAGTCTGACAACCAGTATAAAAACATGATTTTAAATAACTCAATAAACTGACACTAATAAATGTGTTATGAACGTGAGGCATTATATATAATGGGTACAATGGAGAGATTCAACTACTACAGCTTACAATTTTAGATTTTAAGGAGGAGGCAGGACATATACATTAATATGTTGCTTATTCAGAGTTGACCTTCCAGGGACTTCACCCTTCCAGTACATAAAGAATACAAAATAACTAAATAGGATGCATGGCAGCCAAACCAGACACCACAAAGTTTACCCATTAAAATGCATGCTCTCTCCTCACAGGCAAAACAAAGTTGATAAAATAAATCAACTTATTAAGAAATCCACTTAGCTTTTACTTAAGTTCAATAACTACTAATTAATGTTAAATGTCAATATTTTTTTATATTTAATGTATGGCATATACAACACAGTATGAGGGGAGTTGTGTATTTTAGGTAGTTCGGGGTTTATATGCACTCAAATTATATATCTGGAGAATGTGTTTTGTCTTCAACTATGTTCAACCTGTAGTATGTAGATCAAAGATGATACCTGGTAGCAAATTATACTAGGGTCTTTGGGGGAAAACTTCATTACATGTTGTAAACATCTCAGATAACATAATAAAAACAGAGAAATTTTATTATAGTTTTAATCTTCTAACCCATTAGCTAATCTTTTCACTAAAGTCTTATCTCTACCCTGCCAATAAGGATTACTGATTTTAAACCCCCTATTTAAACTACTGCCTACTATATACGTATTATTTCCTCATAAAACTTGACCAACATCTCATCAAGTCTTGAAATAACACTATTTTGTATAAAATATGACCAGCCGTTTAAAGTAACCTGGAGAGTTTCATGCAACAAGATAGGAACTTAAGCCATTTGATTTCTTCCTCTCCCAACTGCTCACTGAAACACAAACCAAAAAAACACAAGAAAATCCTACAAAATGTCTAGAAACTAGAAAAACATTCCATACACATACTGCAAGGTATCTACTAGGAATGGTCCAGAGAGAGGAGTGAAAATAAATATTGACCGACTGTCAAGCACCACTTTAAAAGAGCAGAACTACTATTCAATCACTATTCAATGAGTATCTATCATTTTTGTCCCTAGTAAGGAATGAGTAACATAATTCCACCCACTCCCTCCCGTAAACATACCTTGGAAAAGAAAGTGCGGGCTTGAAAGGAAGACTGTGTGGAGCCCACTGGGTGACAGAACAGTGCAACTGAGGAGGATGAATCCGAAGCTTCGATGTGGGTCCACGGGCCAAAGAAAACTGGGAGTTGCTAGCACCAGCTGTCAGGACAGATGTGAAATTATTTTTGAGCAAAGAAAAATCTTCCTTTATCCCTGGCTACCTTCTTCTGTTTAAGAGTTCTGTCCTTTCTCCACAGAATTATCTCCTAGCTGTCAGAAAATCATTACATTAACTTCCCATCCCCTTTCATCTAACTAAAAAAACAAAATCTTGGTTTATTCTTTAAGAATTCATCTCAACTACCAATGCCATCAAAAAAGATAAGTAGGCAGAAACATCACTGAATGCAGTTACTCAAAAAAAGGGTAAATAATCTGAACACTCAGAGATATCTGCTACCCAGCAGTAAAAAAAAAAAAAAAAAAAAGTAACTATAATGAAAAAGGTGAAAGCTTTAAAAAAAAAAAATCGAGTAGTAACTGGCAACCTCATTAAGACTTGAGATAATACACTGAGAAAGAAAAAGAACATAACTGCCGTGAAAGAGAGAAGAAAGTAAATGGGGGAGAAATAATGATTTTGAAAACGAGAAAAAAATAACACTGAGTTTTTGTTTTGTTGACCCTTAAATTTTCAAAATTAAAGACTCCCCAAATATCTGGCAAGATTATTAGTGGGGGAATATAAAACTCAGTATCTGTGACTTATCTGTAAAATTTTTTTGTTTAAAAGATAAAAATGAAATACAGTCCCCCCAAAAAAGGTGGATGACTGTTACCTAAAAAGGTACTCATTTTCATCAGCATCACCAACTTTAATCAGACAGCAATACTAATCAGACATTTTACTCATACGTCTATGCTAGAGACAAAAGTAACATTTACAGAGTTGTAAAGGAAAAGAATTAACTCTATACACAGAAAAACTCTTTCCTATATGAGAGAGAAAAATGCAAGTTTAGATATGTAAAGAATCAGAGAATAGACTACATATATACTCTTTCTGGAAAAGAATTTTCAAGTAAATACTTCAACAAAATCAAATTTCAATCAGAAAAAAAGAACCCCCCCCCCAAAAAAAAATGTGAGATAGAAGAAATATCAGCAATAAAACCTACAAAATAGAAATAAATGTAAATATTTTGTTAATATAGTTAAGAAAGCAGAAAAGATTGGAAAGGGAAACATTTGCAAAACGACAAATATATAAGAAACACTTAAAGAAAAATTAACAATGTGAAACAGAAGAAGTGACAATAGTAACAAAATTCTAGATGCTGGAAATCAAATATATAAGTAATAAATAACCTTGAAGATCCAAGAAAACAATCCCAGGCAGTAGGTAAAGCTAAGAACTAACCCATTTTATACTCTGAATCTTCAAAAAGGATTAGGAACTGGCAGCACCAAGTAACTGAAATGGGAGAGTAGCAGGAAACTAAGATAAAGAAAAACTTGGAGAAAGGTGCTTGAGTTTTGGTTAGATGCTAAGAATCCCTTTCCTATTCCATAATGCTAGGTAACTACTGTTCCACCACTGCATAGAAGTCTGGAGGTTTATTCTTTGTGGAAAGTAAAACAGGATCTCTGAAAAAGGGGATACCAGACCCAGTTGAGAGAGCAGGTACCACACCAAAAGCAAGAGTATTAAATGACCATATATATGTAAGACACAAACCTTACCCCACACCCCTTATTCTCCTTCTAGGCTGGCTCCTAAGCTAAAACAATGCTACTAAAAGTATGGATTACTGATGGTCCATGAACTGTTTGTCACCAATCCATCACAAGATATGTACAGAAACTAAGAATAAACATTTAGAAACTATTACAGCAATTTTATAGAGTTAAGCTTATGTCGACTAAATATAACAATAGTTCACTAACCATGAGAATTACCCACTTTTTCAAATTACATAAAATGCACCAATATCACAGGAGCCTGGTTTCTGGGCTCTTTAGGTTTGCCTTAATCACTTTTGGCATTTTTTATTTTCCTTGAAAATAAACAATTTCTTTCACATTTTCTAAGTATACTCTCAATCTCTTTTACATTCTATCATAAAAATAAAGGCACAACATATAGATATATATATATATCAGTATCATTTAAATGTCTATGAATAGGAAAATGATTAATTATAAAACATCCACATGAAAACATTATAAAGAAATATATGTATTGAATTGACTTAGAAAGATATTTACTGTGGTTTTTTTTTTAGTTTTTAAAAAAGGAAGTTGCAGATTAAGACAATACATTTTTAAATTAAGAGGAAAGATCCTTATTTTTATATCAGGAGTAACGGTCCTATATGTTTATATAAACATATATCCTCCAAACCACTATTGAAAACAGGTTAATTTTTTTAAAGAAATGACACCATGGCATAGCAAAAATAAACAAAACAAACAAACAAAAAAACTTTTAAAAAACCCTAAACAACAAGGAGAAAATCATCAGCTCTTCCAGGTACCCTGACTGAAACCAAGAGGGCAATGTCACTACCAAAGTCTTTACTGAGGCCTGCCTGTATATTCCTGCCCCTGAATTCTAAGAAATCCTGTATCCTTAAAATAATTCCCACATTTTAGCTTACACTAGCTTAAACTAGCATTAGCTAGTTCTATTACTTGTAACCAAAGGCTCCTGTTTAAGACATTAAGTTGACAGATCAATGTTGACTGTGTTTACTTCATAGAAAAGTACACGATTCTTTAGAGAGTAGTGGCATTTAAACATTCAAGAAGGAGCAAAGGCTATCTTAGACCAGAAAAACAGATTTAAAAAATGATGGAAGAATCCTTCTCTTATAGCACTGCATGATCTCTAGATCAAAGAGAGAATGTATAATGGAGAAGGTGAGTGAGAATGGCCCACAGAGGACTGATCTGAACTGGAAATGAAAGGACACCAGAAACCACTGTTAGTTCATGAGCAGAGAGAAGTTATTAAAGCACTATTTTAGAATAATGTTTTAGAAATATTACTAGGATGGCACTAGACAGTAAGATATAGTGGAGAAAAAGAGTAAAAATAGCAGTGAGAAAATTAGAGGACTAAGTGACAACCAAAATAAAAAGTGAGGATACAGAGGACTGGCAGTGTTAACACAGGTTAGGAATTGCACCACAGGTACAGAGAAATTTTAAAGACAATTTCTAAAGGAAAATGCCAAGGATGAGGAAGACTTGTATAGACTATATCAAAAAGTACCATTCTTAGAGTTTTGTTTGCTATTTACAATAGATTAAGAAGCAAAGATGATTTCAGCTTAGCCCTATTTGTGACTCAGTATATAGCTCTGTAACTTAACTAGTCACAATATCCAGATAGGAAAACTAATATAGTCATTATTTTTATAACTATTGCATTCCTTGAGTTGTCAAATTTTTTCTGTAGGTAAATTATCTGTAAAATGGTCAAATGAATATATAAATGGATATAGAACAAAAGCAGCATACAGCAGGAAGAGCTTACTGAAAAACATAAGATTCTGCCTAAAAGGAATCTAGAACGCACACACACATACAAAAACAAACAAACAAACAAACAAACCTAAAACTTTCATTTTCAAAGCAGAAGCTATTTTAGTGCCCTTAAACTATTACCTTTTCATGACTTGGAACAAACTTTTAGGGTGTGTGTGTGTGTGTGTGTGTAGCTGTTTAAGTTTTTAGGAAAGTTTACCTGAGGGGCTACTACCTAGCATATTTAAAAACAAGTGAAAGTATAAATTTTGTAGAATTTATATATATTTCATTATATAACGAAAGCCAGCTCCCTTCATATCACTGTGGCCTAATGAGCAACTTAAACACAGAAAAAAGGAAGAGTTAAGTATGCAAATATAATTAAGTACAGATCTGGAAATGTTCAAAATTCCAGGGTAGATGTGAGCCACATAGCCATTTAGGTAGGCAGGTGACATTGCTATAAAATTATGAAGGAGTTGAACTATGAAAAAATATGAATTATGAAGGAAAATTAAAATTCAGAAGCAATTCCTGGTTCAAGTTAATCTTGTCCTTACTACTCTCCACAACTGTGAATGCTCACTATGTATCTGTATCTATCTATCATGCCCAATATATAAGGTGCTTTCTGCTCCCCCCCCCCATACACCTGTATTTAGCTTTGTTCATGTTGTTTTCTTTCACCAGATTTGTCATCCCCTTCTATCTTGATTCAGTACTGGTTAAACTTGCTTTCTAACTCTACCTCCTATGGGGATATGAAACCTTCTGTAATAGCACACACTCTGAATATCCAGCCATTGCTCACCACTTTATTACAAACTGTTTTATAGTTAAATCATTTTACTTTTTTGTTTTACCTTCCAAGATAATTTATAAGCTTCTTAAAGACATAATTCTCATTTATCCTTCACAAAAACCAAGGAGACTGGATACACAGGGACCTGAGGCATTCTTAATTCATTTACTCTTTTATTTTCAACTAAATATCTGACTTCCTGTGACCTTAAAGCACTTTACAGCAAATGCTATAGGTCATGTAAACTTTTCTTGCTGTAATGAAATTATATTTAAAACACACACACATACACACACACAGGGAGTCAGAAATCATATTTTTAACATGTAGGAATTAGGAGAGAAATCATAAGTAATCTGTCCGAACCGAAATAAAGACCACTGAATTTAGCATGGGATGTAGAAAGATTTTCTTCATCTCTTGTTCCTTTCTTCTGTTGTCACTTTGCTGTGGCAGTAATTCAGGAGAATAGGCAGAATTTATTTAAGATTTTGGAACACATGGGGGAGAGAGAGAATCAAAAGATTTACTGCCACTTGACTGGGAGAACATATATCAACATATAATACACTTCCTCTCAGCTTTCCAAAATAATATAACTGTTCAATTTTTCTCTGGCTATATAAAACACTACTCTCTATGGACAGTAAACAAATTCCACTCCCCAGGCTTCTCTATCTTAAAACATGGCACCACAATCCATCTAGTTACTAAACCCAGAAATTAAGCAATCATTCTTAATTTCTCTTTCCCTTACTATCCACATTAATCCATAAGCAAGACCTGTCTATCTTGAAACACATCTTGAATTCTCGCCATCTTCACTATTGTCTTAGCCCACTGTCATTTCTAACTTGGATTAAAATAATTGTCCTGCTTCTTGCTAACTGGCATTCCATGCTTTCCTCTTGCCCACCACCCTCCTCTGAATCCATTTTCCACACAGGTGCAAAAGTGATCTTAATAAAAATAGATCACAATTTCCTCTGCTTAAAACTCTTTAATGGCTTCCCACAGCACTTAAAATATAATCTCTTCATCAAGGCCTACAAGGAACAATGCCAAATGGTCCTCAACCTTTCTCTTCAATCTCATCTCACACCATTCTCCCCACCTCCAAGCTACCACAGATGATCTCTCAATTCCTCAAATACTCCTTTCCTCTATTCAGGCCTTTACACCTGCTGGTCCTTGCTTGAAATATTCTTTCTCCCATTCTGTGTAAGGCTAGATCCTTCTCATCTCTTAGATTTCAGCTCAAATGTCACCACCTCAGAAAGGCCTTCTCCAAACTATAAACTATCCTCTCCTTGAACAGAAAAAATTATTCTCTATTTTAGCTCCTTGTATTTCCTTTTTGTAATACTCTTTTTCCCCCTCTGGCAATATTTTATTTGCCAATTTATTTTCTGTCTCAACTACTGAAATAAAAGCTGCATAAGCATAAGAACCACATCTGCCATGTTCTTTGCTATATCATCAGCACCGGTCATGCTGGGCTTATAGCTGGCACCAAATTGTGCCAGTCTTTGTTCTAAGAATTAGAAATATAGCGGTGAACATAACAAAAATCCCTCCCCTCATCGAGCTAACATTTTATTGGTATTGAGATAATAAACAAAGTAAGTAAATTATATAATGCATTCAAAGGTGACAAGTGCTATGGAAAAAAAAAAAAGCAAGGAAGAATAGGCAGAACCAAAAAACTGCCATTCTGAATACAAAATCAGGGAGACCTCACTTGTAAAGATCTTACTTGAATCAAGATCTTAAGGAACTGAAAGACCTTATTACAAGAAAAGAAATAGTTAAGTGCTAACACTGAATATGGTGTGTGCCTAAAATGTTTGGAGAATAGTGAGAAGGTCAGCATGACTGGAACAGAAAGCACCAGAGGAAAGGATAAGAGATGATGTCAAGGAAATAACAAGGTGGCTAAAATAAGGCTTGATGGACACTGGAAGGACTTTGGTTTTACTGTGGAGGAGATGAAAAGCTACTGAGGCATTTAGGGTAAAGAAGTAACATGAGCTGATTTTTTTTTTTTAAAGAAATTAATTTGGCTATGTTAAGAACAGAGTATTTAGGAGGGAGTATGATGATTATTACAGTACAATTACCCAGGTAAGAGATGGTGGTGTATTAGTGGAGACAATGAGATATGGTCAGGATCTGTACACATCTTGGAGAGAGGCTGTAAGATTTTCTCACAGACTTAGTTTGGTCTATGAGAAGAAGAAACATGTCAAGGATAACTCTAAAAGTTCTAACCTCAGCAACAGAAGAAATGAGCTGCTATTTACTATTAAGATAGAAAAACCTGTGTGGGAATAATAGGTTTGGCAAATATATCAAGGGTTGCGTTTAGCCATGTAGAATTTGAGATATCCAGTTGACATCCAAGTAGAAATGTGGAATGTGTAAGTGAATAAAGAATACAGAGGTCTAGGTATAAGATAAAATTCTGGAAATCATTGGTATGTGTTCATTCTTGTGTGTACATATTTATGCATATAGAAATGAATGAAATCACCAAGGCGTAAGTAAACAGAGAAGTCCAAGACTTGAGTTGCAAGATACTATAACATTTAGAAGAAAAAGGTGAGAAAGAACCAGCTAGTGAGACCGAAAGGGATGCCCAGTAAGACTAAAGGTAAATCAGGGAGAGTGGTTTACTAAATGCAAAGTGAAGAAAGTGTTTCCAGGATCAGGGATTGAGCAACTCTGTTAAGTAAAATGAGGACTGAGAATTGACCACTGCACTTAATCATTTTCAACTCTATCCTTTCTTTAATTATTCTCTATGCCTATCAAAACCCGACTCATAAGTCAAAACCCATTTGAAGTTATACTTCCTTCAAGAAACTGTCCTAGATTGGGCTAGCCCTCATTTATCTGTTTTAGCTGTTCGTATTGCGTTTCACATATATTAATCTGGATACCTTAACTAAATTATAAGCACTTTGAAGGTAAAGAACTCCTCTTATTCTTACACATTACTGAAATGCTAATCACAGCACTGATTATTCTCTATACATGCTAGTTGATCTGTATAACCTCAGTATACAAAACTGTGCTATATTAGAGAAAGTCCACTATCCACTCAGCCTAGTAGGTATAATCCTTGACTATCCAGGCAATTGCACACACTTGTACATAGTAGAAGAAACTCGATAAATGTTAGGATGAATGAAGGACTGCATGCATGTATGAATGAGTGATGAAATGAATAAAGGGCATCTATTATAAAGTATAAAAGAGCAAATCGTAGATGAATGTGAATGATCAACTTGAAGTTATAGATTTTAAATTCATTCTTCTGCAATCTAATTCAAACTAATTTATACAGAGAATTTTAGCTCAAAGGACTGGGAAACATATCAGGGTAGCTGCAGAATCAGAAGAAAAACATTGATATCTCAGACCAGAGTCCCTGAATGAAAGAGACACTCTATTTCCATCCATCTCCCATTTCTAAATGGCTTCACTTTCTCCTACTACAGATGAGGTTCTCATACATGTGGGAAAGAATGTCACTAGCAACTCTACCACCTCCCAAATTAACAACTTTAGAGAGAAGGGAACATCTTTTTCCTAGCATTCACAAATCAATTTCCAAGGATTCTGACTGAGTTTTTTGAGTAATAAGCAACCATCATTGTTGCAATAAGAATGACTAGGCTTGGGTTAGAAGACTCATAGCCCATCAACCACTCACAACATGGACTGGATGGTTCCCAACGAAGAGATACCAAGTTGACAAAAACTATATATAGATATCTTCTACCAAACACAACCTCCAACAACCCAGTTTTAATTGATTTTACCACATTTTGAAATCATTTGATGTTCTATAAAGTCAGTATTTATTTTCAGCTATTGCTATTATCATTTCTTAACCAATGTGAAGCCCCTTAATTTCTTAAGCTTCAAGTCATACACCTTCATTCTAGTATTCTGACACTTGTTTCATGTAGTCATATCAATCACAATTGAAACTTTTAATCAGAATTTGCTCACAGTTTTTCAAGATGAAATAATCCAAATCATTTTGGTTATCATATAGCAGCCTCCTGTTTACTTCATCATATTTGAACCTTTCATTCTTCATCATATTTTTTCTGAGTAGTTTGGATTAAAAACAGTAAAAATTCTTAGCACTCAGCATTTACTTTCTCTATTCCAGAACAACACAGTACCCGTGTGAATCTCACGTGGTAAAAGGTCAAACAAACGTTATACAAGAAAAAATTATGCAGGTAAATGAACATAAATGACAAGCTAGTATCTCAACTCAGCTTTGCTGCTCTTTACTCATGGTAGTTAGACATCAACTTCTAATAAAATTCATGCCTTTGTGTAAAATGGCTCTGAAAAGAAAGTCATCTGCTAGTAAAGTTCATAGAACTAAAGTAATAATTTAAGTTGGTATCATCTATTTTAGTAATTACATACATATTCTTATTCCTAATTTAGGGTTATACTTTTGGATCTACTTATTGCATTTGTTGAGGGGAATTTTATGTAGTATTCTAGGACCTATCCAGCACAAACAGCAAAAGACTCTTGTGTTTCAAATTTTGTTTTGTTTTGTTTTGTTTTAAATAAGGGTACAATATTTTCCACTGAGTTTGCAAAGCTTTCCTTACAATATTGGGATTTGTTCACGGATTTTTCTTCCTTCTTTTTGTCTACACCAGGATATTTAGATGATTATCTCCATGAAATCTGTCAGAACCCTATAGTAATTCCCAAGTCCCTTTTCTGGCTTATAATATAGGTACTATTAATCATAACATAAATATATGCTAGACAATTTTTCTTTTGGCGCATTACTTTGTACTTCCTAGAGTAAAACACATTCTTCTGACCAACTAGATAGATTTAAAACATCTTGCTACCATATTTATCTCTATTGTTTATTACCCTAAAGGCCTTAATACCATTTTACATTCAGAAAGATAATATAGTTAAAATCATCTTTAGGTCTCTAACAAAATGTTAAATAATAAACAATGAAATCAACTTTTTTTCTGCTTATATTAAAATGAAAATCCATGTGTAAGTATTTTATTTAGGCCAAAAATAAAATTATAACTTATGAAAACTCACATATACATATTTTGTCCAAGATTAAAACATATTAACTTATTACTTAATAGACTATATATAATGCAGTACTTCAATCTTTACCATACCTCTTTCTTCAAGGAACAAAAGGCACACAATTTAATGTTTGGACAAAGCCACAATCAGGAACAGTGATCGAAAGAAGAGATGATATCTGGAAATGAAGATCAAGATTTTAAAACTTTGCAAGAACTGTTAGTAGAATGCTTTTATACTCTCAATTCATTTATGCTTCATATTCAACTTAAATGTATAATTTAGAAGAAAAATAAATCTCAATGCACTCTAGTAAATACCTTATCATTGATACCCAATAATAATGCCATAAATTTACAAAAGTCACAAAACTCAAAGCTTAGAAGGGAACTTAGAAGTAATTTAATTTAGTATCTCGTGATAGGGAAAATGAATCTTGACCAAAGACACAAACCTAGAACTATAATCTGGATCTGATTCCAATCCAGCTATCCTACCACCACAACGCTACCTCTTAATACTCACTTCTAATATCTAACACTCCATGAAAACTGCTCACCGTGTGAAGCCAATACCCCATATAGAACTGAAGTATTCATAGTCTACGCACCTAGGATCAGATAGATTAATACAAATTTCGACTCTATTAAAACTTTTTTTTTTTCTGTATATAGTGTTTTGGCAAAAAACCAAACCAAACAAACAAACTTTTTAATAGAGTTGCTGAAGGAAACTGGGCAAAATTCAAGTCTTTCATCATTAAAAAAAAAAAAAAAATTTTTTTAAAGTTGTATTAAGTAATCTAAAGAACACAATGCTTCAATAAAGACAAGTAAAAATAAAAGTACATTAAAAGGGCATGTTTAAAGTATATTTTAAAGTCAAACTGTACATTTATGCTAAAACATATCCATCCCCTCTAGAATGTTTCAAAACATAAAAACTTCTGCGATCACAGTATACTATTACCAGGGAGAATAGGATAGGATTTGAAGTGAGATGATAAAAATCGCTAGCATTTAAAAGCTCACACCTTATCAATATGCACAGTAGGCATTCATTGTGGTTGTTGTCCTTTTACCCTTCCATAAAACCAGATATAAAATGCTCTGAATTTACATTTATACTTTCATGGAAACAATAAGGAAAAATCTGAACGTGCAAAACAGGTTATTAGATATCTATATTTTGTCCCTCCCTCCCCTTTGGTTAACAATTTTCTAGATAAAGGTTTCATATTATTAATGAGAATTTTAACAAAAATTAACATGGTCTACTATGCTTACCTCCCTGCCCATGAAATGCTAACATCCTAAAAATGTTAACACAGTGCAATGTCTTTATGAATTTCAGAAGAATAGTTTTGATGAAAGACAACGAATCCATTTCTACTAATTAGCAATTAAACTCTGAAAAATGTTAGGTTATTTCACTGAATCAATTTAAATGGTTTCTACCTATTCAACCCGAGGATATTAACTTCAGAGTACACTCAAATCAGATTCCTTGCTGCATAAAAAGTAATTTTACAGTAACAGTAAACTGGGCCTAACACAGCTACTCAAGTTAATGACATTCCTACCCTGATATAGTTTGGTGTCTTCATGTTTCATCACTGTGACAATCGTACAATGTTCAACATTCTTATTAATTCCTTAAACATTAACTTACTTTATTTTTCTAGGGATTTTTGAACTTTTGATAACCGCATACCCAACTGTTTTCACTAAAATAGCTCACAAACAGTAAATGCCCCCAAATTTAAACCTAAAAAGAAAATTAAACCTTAACTATTACATTTTTAACCTTAAAGCTACCATATCTGTTTCGTTGGTCTACTTAAGAGTTAGAACATTTTACCTTATGTACTTTCACCCTATGTATTTTCAATTACTATGACCATCTAGGAGAGACTATCTACTTGACAATGAGGACACCATGTTAAGAGGAGACTCAAAATGGACCCTACAAGTGAGAAACCAGCTACAAAGAAATCCATCTGCCACTGGGTGTGGTTGAGGTTTGTAGGAAAGAATGCCTTTGGCCAATTCTGGAGGAAGTAGCGCTGGCCAGAGAACTGAGCATATAAGCAAGAAAAGACCTCCAAAGACCGTAGACTAGACCCACAATGGGGACGCCGTCGAGTGGGGCTGCCGTGGGTCTGCAAACCTACAGCTCGAGGGGTGCAGTCTGACGAGGACCCATGCTGTCTCCACCAACCCCGGAACGCACCGAGTGGGTGCTTCGAGCGCCGCGCGCCCCGCTCTGTCCCAAACACCGCGCACGATCCGCCCCTTCCTCCGGGGTTCGGCTGCCCCTCCGGCGCGCGGAGGCACACTGTCACCGCGCTCCGCTCCAGCTCTTAAGCTCTGGGACAGTGTAGAGTTGAAAAAGCTCGGATGTAAAACAAGCGCAGGCTAAGACGCGGAAGGTTAGCTCTAGCAGCCTACAAGAGCACCGAGTGAAAGGGCCGACTTCCCTTGAAAAACTTTGCGGCAAGTTAGCTGAAAGCGCTGAATGGCCGGGACTATTTAACAGGCGCTTCCTATCTCAAGAGGCGGACCCCTGAGCCGGTTCGGAGGGCGACCCTAACGGCCCACAAACTCGCCTTTTGCCCCCTGGCTGGGCCTCTAGAAGTCTCGGCATCCTAACAGGTCTGGGCGGCTCCGCTCACAGGGAATACCTGTCGTGGTCCCCATTGCCTGCGAGTCCCTGATGGCGGCCATTACACTTCCATCCGGGTATTGCCGAAAAGCCGATCGCCCCGCTACCGGGAGCGCTGGCTGAGGCGGATGGATCCACGCTGCACCTGGGTAAAGCGGAAGAGGACGGAGGCCGGCAGGGTCCGCGGCTCAGCCCGACAAGACTAGGCCATTGAACTGGACTCGCCGCTGACCTTTCAAATTAGCGCTCTTCGCCTGTGCACGCCACGCCAGTGATTGACTCACTTTCCCCCTTTGCTCACCAGTAGTTGGAGACATCCTACGGCCAATGGAATGGTAGACTAATATCCATTCTATGCTCTTCAGAGTAGACACCAGAAGCAGGAACTGTGCTCTGGGCAAGCCCTTGCTGACTGGGAATGGTCTCAATCCTGAGATTTTAATCATTTCCGGCTTTGCAAATGGCGGCTCCCCACCCCTTGCTTTTGACACGTAGGTTTTTGCAGCCTTTGCAGCCCACGTCAATGAAGGGAGCTGCCACCAGCAGCTCTGGAAGACATAGTGAACTCCAAACATGTACATATTTAATAATTGGTCTGAGAAATGTCGTTACAACAGGGAATATCTAATCCCCATCAAAGGATCCCTCCGCATCAAAGGAATCAACAACACGTCTCACAGCCGGGCTGGACAAAGAGGTCAATTAATATCATCATTGGGTTCCCCCCAAGGGCAAGTGTGGCCTCTTGTCTCCCCTTTGTAACATTTCTGAAATCCAACTTATTAATTGACCTCGCTTTTTACACAAATTATTTTACTTAAAAAAAAAAAAATGGCCGAAACTGGGGTGGGGGGAGGGGTAGATAACTGGAGTGGAGGGCTACACCAAAATATTAAAAAATGAAACGAGTAGAATTTTTGTCTATTTGTTGTCTCACTTTTTTATAAATATACGCAGAAGTTATCATCGAAAAAATTTTAAGTTTACCATAACAGTTTTCCATTGTCTTAGAGTATGCTTTTGAAAATGTCGACCTGTAGCCATACACAAGATTTTCTCCATGCTTTAATAAAAGTATACTGAGGTATCCTCACTTTGTCTCTAGGGAATTTTCTTATTACTGTTTCTGTTGGTCTACACAATTCTTCCTGGAAAATGCAAATGAGAGGTAATCAACATTAGATGTGCTCATATATTTTGTGCTCATATGTCTTTATAAAACAAAGCAGAAGAAATGTTCCATAAATACCAAAGGGATGCCATCATGAAATGAGAAATATGTTTACAAAATGGACTTTATTTTGCATTAAGCATTAGCTCCTTCTTCGTTTCCATGCAAAGTCAAACATTCACACATATCATAGAAGAGAGAGGATAGGAATTTTTTTTAATAACGACTTGGATAGAGTTGTTTTGTATTTTGTAGTAATTTTTGTTTTTCAGATCAAGAAATTGTACCCCTCTCTGTAGTATTCACGTTATGACTTCATTCTTACTCATACATGTATATTCACCTACAAAACTTTGCAAACTTGCATATACATTATGAAGGAATTGGAGTGTGTGTATTTTTTACTGAATAAAGTTATTTGGCCCCCACCTTCTCTCTCCTCCGCTTTCTTCCTCCATCTGTATCACACAACCTCCACCCACTCTCTTGCCATCTTTTTAGATTTTGAACATTGAAGTTAGCACAGGTAAAGAGAGTAAAACTGGAAGATAAGATGATTAAAAGAGAGAAAGAAAATACAAACGAAAGTTAAATCATAGCTTAAAAAAGAATTCTTGAATATTTTGTACTTGAGAAAGACAGTTAATGGGGATAGGGCATCTAAATTAAAGCTTTAAATAGTTGATTTCTCTGAAGACCTGACTCTACTATTTACTAGCTGAGAGGGTTTAACCTGTGAGCTTCACAGAGTTATACAAGGCATAACTAACACAGTACACTGAAGAGAGAAATCAACTCCATTGCACCCACAATGCAAATGATAGAAGAAATAATGGTGGCGATAGTCACAAAGGTTTCATCTTGATTACACACATTTTTCTGCTTTTTAATATATAATTCATGGACATTGTGTCCTAAAGCAGATCATTTTAAGAGAGTGAATTTTTTCCCTAAAAATAATATATAAGTGGGAATTACATTTCACTCTAGGGATTCACAACCTCTGAATCATAGAAAACACCATACTGTGATAAAGTTATAACATGATTATATATGCATCTACAAAAATGTAAGCATGCTTTTAGTCATAGCTTGGTATATCACAAGCATTATATAAGTAGTAACTGTTACAACCATAATTAAAAAATTAAATGCTTAACTTGAAGAGCTAGAATCTCTTAGAAATGGTTCCTCCTTTTTGCTGATCTCTCAGCTCAAATCCAGACTCTCTACCTCTACTAATAAAATCAAGTGCAAACAGAATTTGAAAAATTGAGATACCAAGAGTCTGGATGATCTAGCTTAAAGTGGTCACACTCATTGGTCAAGAATAACATAGGTTGATTACTCTTTCCAATCTATCAAACAAGTGTTAGTTGAATGAGAGCTTCAAGTGTTACCCTTTCCAATGTTCTTCACAATGTTTTTAAATTTAATATTTATTCAGCAGAAACTTTCTTAATACCTATTATGTTTCAGAAACTATGCTATAATAAATAAGGCATGTTCCTTCAAGGAGTGACCAGTTCAATGGGACATTCTTAAATATTAAATGATTCAACAGAACAATTTTAAAGGTGAGATTTTAGACATTACAACAGGTCATGATAAGAATTTTTTAGGGTAGGCATCCCTGCCAGCTTCCTCCCAGCTCACACTTCCTAGATGATCAAGCCTTTGACTATGTTGCTATTTGTATTCAGTTTTTAAAGTTGGCATAAAGGGAAGAGAGGGAAGCTGAAAGAGACCCCATAATCAAGCCATTTTTTATTTCTTTGATTTCTTAATAGGAGAGGGAACCTAAATGGATGGCCAGATTACAGTAGAAAAGAGAGACACTATCCTGAGAGTCTGTTTTACATTTAGCGAATAAATCGACTGAGAATAAGAAATATGTTCACAGACCATAGGTCTTCACTTTAATCCTATCACCAAGACTGCTAATGTTTCTCAAAACCAGAACACCAGAGATATACAAAAAGGAATTGTCCTCAAGAGAAAGGGCAAAGATCCAACAGAATTAAGTGAAAAAAATGCCCCTATGTGGACTGAAATTATATCGTTGCTTTTTCTGCCTCTAGTAAAATTGAAAAGCTAAAGAAAAAAACTATAAGGATTCTCAATAAAGCTCTGCAGGCAATAACCAGCCCAGTCAATGTTTAATTAATTGCTTCAGTTTTAAATAAAAATTTTAGGGAGCCAAGGAGAGCCAGAAATTCAAGAAAAGTCTCTAAAAATATAGATAGTTTGTGGTTAAAAAACAAAAAACAAAAAGTAACTCCAAATAGAGTTTATACACCAAGCAGAAGAAAGCAAACTATAGTAAGCAACTAGAATATCCCCAGATAGATAAGAAAAGATATTGTATCTGTGAAAGAAGATCAGAAATTCTAAATAGAAAAAAAAAGGATATCCAGAGGCCAAGAATGCTAGAAAATTTAAAGTATGTTCTAAATAATTCAATACACTGTTTCAAAAATAAAATTGTAAAAAATGTCTCCCCAAAATAGAAAAAGATCAAAATTAAAAAGCAGAAAAATACAAAAATTAAAATCTTACATCTAATTATAGGAGTTCCAGAAAATAACACTTAAATTATTGAATAAATAATACAAGAAAACATAAAGAAGTGGACAAATCACAAATGTATAATGCAATGAATTTTCTCAAAGGGAATTCAACCAAGTAATCACCACAGAGGTCAAAAAGTTGCCAGCACCTCAGAAAACACCCTCATGCCTCTCCCAATCACTACACACTCTCCCCTCCACAGAGGTAATTACTTTCTTGACTTCTCTTCACCATAAATTAGTTCAGCCATTTTTCTTATTACAATATACAGCGAAATCATACAATATGGTTGTGTGCTTTTGTGTATTTATTCATTCAGCATTACATTATCCATTTTCTTGCATAGCAATAGATAATTATTTTTAAATTGCTGTGAATTTTTACCTTGTATGAATATACCATGATGTACTTATCCTTTCTATTATCGATGGACAATTGAACAGCTTCCAATCTGGGGTAATGATAAATAATGCTGTTATGAGTGTTCTTAAACATGTCTTTTGTTGCACATATGCACACATCTATGTTGGCTATATACCTAGGAGTGAACCTGCTCAGTCATATGATTGTATATATTTACTTTTAGCATATGTTGCCAAATTGTCTCTAAAGCGATTATACTAATTTGCATTCTGACCAGCAACATATGAGGGTGCTAGTGGTTCCACATGCACACCAATACTTGACACTGTGGTTAACTTTGCATTCTATTATTTAATAATGACATTGAGTAGCCATCTATATATTCATTAGCTAGTTGGATTCTCTTTTGTGAGGGGTCTGAGCCTTTTGCCTATTTTTCAATTTGATTGTCACTGATTTACAGGAGTTCTTTGGATATAGCATTCTGGATATGAGTTCTTGGTAGATGAAATGTGCTTTAAATATATTCTCCATTTTTGTTCTATTTGTGTATACTTGCATCAATAAGACAGTCTTAATTATTTCATATATGTCTTAGTATGTGGATGAGAACTTCTCACCTTTTCCTTCTTATTCTTTCAAATTGCTATGCATACTCTTGGCTCTTTGTGAACGTAAATCTACCGTCTTACTAATACTATCTTATTTGTTTTTTGTTTTTTCCTACCTTTTCTGTGCTTTTTATCCCTTTCCTTTCTTCTTTTGAATCGATTGGGTGTTTTACTAGTTTTTTCTGTCTTTTATCAACTTGCTATTTATTTATTTATGTTTGTTTATTTATTTATTTTTCTTTAAGTGTTTTGCCAATAGTTTACCTTATTCACCTTTTACTTATTAGTATCTAATATATATTGGTATTTTATCTTACTCCTGGACAATGAAAACACTTTAATTCAGTTCAATCCCATCTTTCCTGACTTATGCACTATATATTTTAATTGTTGTTCATGTTTTTTTATTCTCTTCATATTTTAACTCCAAAAGACATTGTCATTACTGCTTTATACATACATAATCAATTCAGATTTACTTGCTTCCATGATGTCTGCAATTATCAGCTTCCATCTGGGATCCTTTTTCTTCTGGTTAAAAAAAATTATATGTATACTCTTTATTATGTCCTTTAGTATGGATTTGTTGGTGATGAAGTTTTTTCAGTTTTTGTTTGACTGGAGATGGATTTGTTTCATCTTCATTACTGAAGGATATTTTCATTTACTATAGAAATCCATGTTAGCGGTATTTTCTTGAACCACATTGAAGATATCTTTATGTCATCTCAGGCTTCCATTCTTTCTATTGAGAAGTCACAGCTATCTATCCATTTTTGTTCTGTTGAGGGTAATATGTCTTTTTTTTTTTAAATGCATACTTTTTAAAAAATATGTATTATTCAATTATATTGAAAACAATATTATATTAGTATCAGGTGTACAATGTAGTAATTAGACATTTATATAACTTACAAAGTGATCACCCTGATAATCTAGTACCTATCTGACACCATGCAAAATTATTACAAATTATTGATTATACTCCTTATGCTATCTGTCCTCATGACTACTTTGTAACCACCAATTTGTACTTCTTACTCCCTTCTCCTTTTTCACTTACCCCTCCAAACACCCTCCCAACTGGCAACCATCAAAATATTCTCTGTATCAATGAGTTTGTTTCTGTTTTGTTTGTGTATTTTGTTCTTTAGATTCCACATGTAAGTGCAGTCATATGGCATTTGTCTTTCGCTGTTTGACTTACTCTACTCAGCACAATACCTTCTAGGTCCATTCTTCTTACAGATAGAAAGATTTCATTCTTTTTTAATGGCTGAGTAATATTACATTGTAAATATGTGTCACCTCTTTATCCTTTCATCCACTGATGGACATTCAGATCGCCTCGATATCTTGGCTGTTGTAAATAATGCTGCAGTGAACACAAGGATGCACATATCCCTTTGCAGTAGTGTTTTGAGTTTCTTCAGATAAATACCCAGAAGCAGAATTAATGAGTCCATCTTGGTCTCTTGTTATACCCTTTGTTTTAAAGTCTATTTTGTCTGGTATAAGTATTGCTACCCCATCTTTTTGTTTGTTTCCATTTTCATGAAATATCTTTTTCCATCCCTTTACTTTCAGCCTGAGTGTGTCTTTTGATCTGAAGAGAGTCTTTTTTAGGTAACATATGTAAGGGTCTTGTTTTCTTATCCATTCAGACACCTTATGTCTTTTGATAAGAGCATTTAATCCACTTACATTTAAAGTAAGTTGCCTCAGGCCACAGACCTCAAGCTGTTTGACACAGTTGCAGCAGGAGTGAAGCGTCGCTTGCAAAGCAAGTGATGCTAGAGTCATCTGTGCTTGTTGCTTTCCTCTGTATTGTCTATATTGAAAAATTATGTATTCTTTTGATTACTGTTCCGTTCTTGGGAGAGGAGGGGGGTGATAGAGGGAAAGGCAAATTTTCCGAGAATGGGGCACAAAGAAATATGAGTAATAAGGAATTAATCAAACAACTTGATCAAAGGAGAAAGCAAGATTTACTTTCTGAGCAGGCCACTGTGTCAGTGCTTACGTGGAAGGCCCCTGTTAGGCCCACAAAGGCCTTGGGTGGGCTGGGGGGGATGTAGTGGCTGAAATAATGATTCTTACTAGAAATTACTGTTTGACTATCGCTATAAGAACATAGGCCTTTGTTCATAGGAACATTAAAATCTAGACAAGCTTTCTGCTTCTGTAACTCCGCTTGCATACCCAACTGTGGGTCGACAGGTAATGAATAGAAGGAAAATAGACCTTTATGTTTAGACAGAATGAAGAATGGGATTTTGGGCTTAAAAACTCTGTACCTCTACATTTCGGGGAGATAAAAAAAAAATAAAACTGCCTTGCATCAAGGCTCGCTCCCTGTCATTTTTCCTTCACCAATTCCACGTATCCTTCAGCCCTGGAATTGGCTGGAGCTGGTCTCCGGCAGTAATTGTTAATAGATATGTAATTATTGTCATTTTATTACTCATATTTCTGATATTTTGTTTTCTTCTTTTTCTTAAAGAAGTTCTTGTGACATTTCTTATAATACTGGTTTGGTGGTGAGGAACTCCTTTAGTTTTTTCTTGTCTGAGAAGCTCTTTATCTGTCCTTCGATTCTAAATGATAGCTTTGCTTCTTGGTTGTAGGTCCTTGCTTTTCAACACTTTGACTATTTCATTCCAACTTCTTCTGGTACACAAAGTTTCTATTAAGAAATCAGCTGACAGTCTTATGGGCACTCCCTTGCAGGTCACTAACTGCTTTTCTCTTGCTGCTTTTAAGATTCTCTCTTTATCTTTACTTTTTGGCATTTTAATTATGATGCGTCTCAGTGGACTTATTTGGATTCATCTTGTTTGGAACTCTCTGTGCTTCCTGGGCTTGTATGTTTATTTCTTTCATCAGTTCAGGAAAGTTTTCTGTCATTATTTCTTCAAATTGGTTTCCAATTCCTTGCTCTCTCTCTTCTCCTTCCAGGACCTCTAGGATGTGAATTTCAGTATGCTTGATGTTGTCCCAAAGGCCCCTTAAACTACTCTCATTTTTTTTTTGTATTTTTTAAATTAAGTTTATTGGGGTAACATTGGTTAATATAATTACATAATTTTAATTTATATAATTTAATTTGACATCTGTATATTCTATTGTGTTTACCATCCAAAGTCATTTCCTTCAGCTATCATATATTTGATCACCTTTACCCACTTCACCCTCTCCCTCCTCTCCCATATATAGCCCCCTTTAATCATCTATCTACCTACTCCTCCCCCACCCTTACTCTCTAGTAACTACTAGTTTACAGTCCATGTCCACGAGTCTCTGTTTGTCCTATTCATCTGCTGTTTTTAGGCTTCTATCCCACATATAAGTGATATCATGTGATTTTCAACTTTTTCTGTCTAGATAATTTCACTTAGCATGATTATCTTGAGGTCCATCCATGTATTCTTTTTTCTTGTCACTGTTCTAATTGGGAGTTTTCCTCTATCTTATCTTCCAAATTGCTGCTTTGATTCTCTGCTTCACCTAATCTACAGCTGATTCCCTCTAATGTAGTCTTCATTTCAGTTATTGTATTCTTCATTTCTGACTGGTTCTTTTTTACATTTTCTATCTTTGTTAAAGCACTCACTGAGTTCATGTACTCTTCCACTAAATTCATTGTGCATCCTTATAACCAGCGTTTTAAACTCTGGATCTGTTAGATTGCTTGTCTCTATTTTGTTTAGTTCTTTTTCTGGAGCTTTGTTCTGTTCTTTCATTTGACAGATGTTTCTTTGTCACTCCATTTTGGCTGTCTCCTTGTGCTTGTTTCTATATATTAGGTAGGGCTGCTATATCTCCCGATCTTAGTAGAGTGGCCTTATGTAGAAGGCATCCTGTGGGTCCCAGGAGCACAGTCTCCCTGGTCACCTGAGCTGGGTGCTCCAGATGTGTCCCTATGTGTGTTGTGTGTGCCTTCCTGTTATAGTTGATCTTTGGTTGCTATTTATACATAAATAAGAGGGATTGACTCTTGGGCTGATTGGTTGTGAGGACTTGTTGTGACTATAGTGGAGAAGCTGTCGTTCAGTGTCTGACCCTCCGGAACAGAATTTGCTTTAGCAGGGCTCTGGTGCCTGCCCAGTCTTCTCTCTGGGTATGTTGTCCTCGGTTGTGGACCCAGGTGGTTCTCTGGCTGAGTCCAAAGCTGGCCACCAGGCGTGCTGGTGCCAGGGCTTTTGGAAGGGGCCCTGCTGCCACAGGCAATGTTCAGTTGTAGCTTATGCTCTACCTGGGGCCACCTGTTCTTTAGATTCCTCATATAAGTTATGTCATATTTGTCTTTCTCTGTCTGACTTATTTCACTTAGCATAATATTCTCTAGGTCCCTCCATGTCATTGCAAATGGTAAGATTTCATTTTTTTTTAATAGCTGAGTAATATTCTATTTTATATATGTTCTATATCTTCTCCATCCAACAGTCTATTGATGGACACTTAGGTTGCTTTCATATCTTGGCTATTATAAATAGCACTGCAGTAAACATAGTAGTGCATATATATGTTTGAATTAGTGTTTTAGTTTTCTTTAGATAAATGCCTAGAAGTGAAATTTCTGGGTCATATGGTAGTTCTATTGTTAATTTTTTGAGAAGCCTCCAAACTGTTTTCCATAGTAGCTGTACTAATTTACAGTCCCACCAACAGTGTATGAGAATTCCCTTTTCCCCACATTTTCGTCTACATTTCTTGTTTTTTGATTTATTGATGATAGCCATTTTGACAGGTGTGAGATGATATCTCACTGTGTTGTTGTGGCTTTTTTTTTTTTTTTTTTTTACCTACAGCACCTGGTCTTTTTAGGTAGTCTCCCATCCAAGTACTAACCAGGCCCAACCCTGCTTAGCTTCCGAAATCAGATGAGATTGGGCTTGTTCAGGGTAGCATGACCATAGACTCACTGTGGTTTTAATTTGCATATCTCTGATGATTAGCAACATTGAGTATCTTTTCATATATCTGTTGATCAACTTATTCTCTGTTTTGATGTGTTTAATCTCTTGTTAAACCCATCATCTTCTCAATTTTAGTTATATATTTTTTTCAGTCCCAAATCACTATTTGATATTTTTAATAGGTTCCAACCAGCAGGTGAAATTCTCCATATTTTCCTTCATTTTCTTGACTATATGAATCATTTTTATTTTAAATACTCTGCTAACTCTAATATATGAATCACTTGTAGGGATATTTATATTGTGTTTTAAATCCAGTTTTTGGTTATTTGGACCTTCTTATTGCATGCCTCATAAGATTTACTAGATATCAGACCTCGTGAATTAAAAATGTAAAGGTTTTGAATGACACTATCTCTTTCCTAAGCCAGTTGAATTTCTTTTGGCAGACACATGTGGTACAAGTGGATCATCATAATACTATCTAAGCTTGCCTTTAGGCTTTGTTAAAGATGATCTGTTTTTTGTCCTCACTCCTAAGATATAGCTTGTCTGTGATCTCTTCTAAAAGCCTAAGGTATATAGATAGTTTCTTTACTTTTACCAATTTTTACCCTCTGTCTCCCTGGCACCTTACAACTTCTGAATCTCTGTTCATGTCTTTAGTGTCAAAGATGCTCCTTTATACTAGGTTTATTGAATTTTGTCCTATGCACATAATCTTTGCAATTGGCAAATATCTTGAGGAAAGATGGCATGCAGATTTTTGGAATCACTTTCCTTTGATTCTCTCTGCTGTGGAATTTTGTTCCTCAAGTTCTATTTGTTTGTCTCCTCAGCCCCATGGGACTAATTCTTCCTTTTATGAACATGGTTGCATATGCTAAAAATTGACAAAATCACTCAAGGAAAGAAGCCAAGAGTTTATCAAAACTGACAAGAGAAATTTACAAAGTACCAGGCAGAATTTCTAAAAAATAAAAATATAGTAATTTAACATTAAAACTCAAAAACTGTATTCAACTATGTATTGGAAATTCATGAAAAGGTGACTGTAAAGTAGAAAACAGATCTGAAGATATTTCCTGAACACAGGATTAAGATTCAAAAAAATAAAAACCATGAAAAGAACTAAAATATAAGGAAGAGCGGAAATTCCAGCACATGTCTAACCAGAGTCCTTGAAGAAAAGAACAGGGAAAGTACTGGAGAGGCAATACTTGTAGAAACAATGTCTAAAAAATGTCTATAACTGATGAAAAGACACCAATCTTCAGATTCAGGAAGTCCAGAAAATCCAAAATAAGACATGGAAAGACGTCTATACCTAGAGACAGTATGGCAAAACTGAACAATACACATGCACAGAGGGTGGGGAAGGAAGAGAAGGAGGAGGAGGAGGAGGAGGAGGAGGAGGAGGAGGAGGAGGAGGAGGAGGAGGAAAATGAAGGAAGGAAAGAATGAGAAAGAAAAACATTAAATGCAGCCAGAAAAAAAGAAACCAAACATATTATTTAAAAAAAGAGCAACAATTAGGCTGAATGATGACTTCTCAAGGGTACAATAGCACATTGCTCATAAAAGACTGAAAGAATATACTAAAAACCTAACTGTATATTAAGCAAAAAATCTTTTAACATCAAGAACAAACTAAAGATATTTTTAAGACAAAATCTGAAAATGTTTACAATCAATCAACCCTCATTCAAGAAACTTTTAAAACTCAGTTTAAAAAGAAAGACAATGATTCTGAGAGTAAAATCTGAGAGTGAGAAGGAATCGAGAGCAAAAACAAAGAAAAGTAAACATGTAGGTAAGTCTAAAGAAACATTGACTGTATAAAACAATAACAACAATATCTGATTTTTAATAGTAAAAATCAATATAATAAAAAATTCTAGATCCTGGATAACAATAACATATCAGAGGGGACTGATTTCAATTAAAGCATTCTATGGTCTTTCTATTCCTTACAAATAGCATAAAGATGGTGATAACATGTAGATTCTGTTGACTTAAATATGCTTGATTAAATATAAAGGGTAGTTTTTTTAAAAGGTACTTTAAAAAAATTTTCAAAACTAGTAGGAGAAGGAACAAAACCCAGACACAACAAGAGAGACTAAAATCAAGCACATTAGAGGAAATTGAAGGATCAGACATGTGCAGCTATGGTAGTAAATAGTAAACACAGTACAACTTGTAGCCGGATGAATATAAGCCCTCACACTAAAGGTCTATTTACTAGAGTTCCTATTACCCAATACTCATATCCTCCTTTCAACAAAAAATAATGAGGTGTACTAAAAGGCAAGGAAGAAACAAATAGTCTGAAGAAAGAGAAATTTTTAAATAATAGACTTATGTAGATATAGAAGAGTTTGGGGGATTTCAAATAATCATGATTAATATGCTAAGGGATTAAATGGAAATGGTTAATAATATGCAAGAATAGATGAGTAATGTAAACAGATTGAAACTCTAAGAAAGAATCAAATAAAAATATCAAAAATAAAAATCATTATAATAGAAATAATGAATGCTTTTTAAAGGCTTACCAGTAGACTAAACATGCTGAGATTGAAGATACATCAATAGAAACTTTTCAAACTAAAATGCAGAGAAAAAAATGAAGAATATTGGAGCAGAACATCTGAAAACTATGAGACAAAGACAAAAGTTGTAACATATGTATAATGGGAATGCTAGAACAAGAAAAGAGAGAGAAATGAGAAGATGTTAAGTAATATTGGCTGGGAATTTTCCAGGTTGTGATAAACACCAAATTACAGATACAGAAAGTTCAGAGAACATCAAGCAAGAAAAGTACCAAAAAAATTACACCCACATCTATCATATTTAAACTGCAGAAAACCAAAGATAAAGAGAAAATCTTGAAAGAAGTTAGAGGACAAAACACCTTATCTAAAGAAGAATGAGGATAAGAATTACATAGGACTATTTTGCAGAAATCATGAAGCAAGAAAAAGTAAAACAAGATATTTTGTGTTGAAAGAAAAAAAAGCTAAACTAGAATTCTGTATCCAATGAAATTATTCTTCAAAAGTTAAGGAAAAATAAAGACTCTGAGAAAAGCAAAATCTGAGTTAGTTGCTTGTAGACCTGACTTGCAAGAAATGTTAGAAGAAATTTTTCAGAGAGAAGGAAAATTATATCGGTCAGAAACTTTATGAATCTACATAAAGAAAGGAAGAGTGTTAGAGAAAGAATAAATGAAGGTAAAATAAAACTTTCTATTTTTCTTATTTTTAATTGATATAATAGACACTATTCAAAACAAGAAAGCAACAATGTATTGGGTGATTACAGCTTATGCATAAGTGAAAGGAACATCAATAATGTCATCAGAAATGGAAGGGAAGCATTGGGAATATTCTGTTATAAGGTACATGCACTAATCGTGGAGCGGTACGCAGTTTTTTGAAAGTGAACTTGAAGTAGTTACAAATGCGTACTGAAAACTGTAGGGTACCCACTAAACATGTTTTTAAATGAAATATAATTGGCTGTTAAGAGAAGAGGGAAAAAATGGTATCATAAAATGCTCAATTAAAACCAGAGAAAGCAGAAAAAGAGAAAAGAGGGCAAGATTTTTTAAAAGAAACAAAGAACAAGTGCAAAACATAGAAAATAATTGCAAACATGATACATATTAATCCAATTATAGCAATAATCACTTTTAATGTGAATGTTCTAAATACACTAATCAAAAGACAAAAGCTGATAGAGTGAATAAAACAAAAAACAAGATCCAACTTTATATTGTGTATAAAAAATTCACTTTAGGTACAAAGGCACAGATAGATTAAAACTAAAAGATGGAGAAAGACTCACAATGCTAATATACATCAAAAGGAAGCTGCAGTGGTTACAGTAATATCAGACAAATCTGACTTCAAAACAAGGTAAATTATCAGTGGTAAAGTGGCATATAAATAAAGATAAAGGGGTCAATTCTCCAAGAATACATAACATTTATCTATATATGAGCCTAACAACAGCGAGTCAAAGACACTTGGGGACTTTAACACAGCTTTATAAATAATTGACAGATCTAGCAAGTAGAAAATCAGTAAAGACAGAGTTAAACTGAACAGCACCAACCATCAGTTGGATTTAACTGACAGTTAAAGAAAACATAATCCAACAACAGTAGAATATATAATCTTCTTTTCAAGCTCACAAGAAACATTTACCTAGATAGACAACATTCTGGGTCATAAAAGACACCTGAATAAATTTAAAAGAATAAAAATCATACAAAGTATGCTCTCAAATCACAATAGAATTAAACTAAAAATCAACAGCAGAAAACTGGAAAATCCCAACATATTCGAAGATTAAATAATACACTTCTAAATAACACATGAGTCAAAGAAAAAGTCTGAAGAGAAATTTAAAAATGTTTTTAATTAAATGAAAGTTAAAATATGACATTGAAATTTGTGGGATACAGCAAAAAAAAGTGCTTAGAAGGATATTTATAGCATTGAATGCACATATTTAAAAAGAAGAAAGATCTAAAATCAATAATCTAGGTTTCCAACCTAGGAAACTAGAGAAAAAAGAGCAATAGAAACATAAAGTAAGTGGAAGAAAAGAAATAAGAAAATAAGACAGAAGTCAATGAAACAAACAAACAAAAAAATAGACAAAGTCAACAAAACTAAAAGCTGATTCCTTGAAAGAAATCAGAGAAAAACTAAATAAATGGAGAAATATCCTATTTCAAGGATAAGAAGAATCAATATTGTTAAGATGTTTGGTCTTCCTAACAAACATCTTAACATCTTCCCAGCCAAACACTTTCAACCTGATCTATAGATTCAATGGAATTCTAATCAAAATTCTAGCAAGTTATTTTGTGGATATCAAAAAACTTAAAGTTTACATGGAAATTCAATACTTAAGTCAACAAAATACTGAAGAGGAAAAATAAAGTAGGAGGACTGATACAACCTGGCTTCAAGACTTACTATAAAGACACAGTAATTGAAACAATGTATTATTGGCAAACGAATAGACAAATAGATCGATAGAACAGAATAGAGAGCCTAGTAATAGATACACACAGATACATACACCTGATCTTGACAAAAGAGCAAAGACACTTCAATGGAGAAAGGCTAGTCTTTGAACAAATTGTGCTGGAACAATGACATCTACATGAAAGAGAAAAAGGAAAGAAAAGAAAGAAGGAAAGAAGGAAGGGAGAAAGTAAAGAAAAAAGAATCTAGACATAGACCTTGTAAACTGCTACTCAAAATGGATCATGGATCTAGATGTAAAGTGAAAAACAAGACTACAGAAATTCCAGAGGGTAACACAAGAGAAAATCTAGGTGACACTAGGCATGGCAATGACTTTTCAAATACAACACCAAAAACATCATTCATAAAAGGAAAAATTTGATGTCAGATTTCATTAAAATGTAGAAGTATGCATTATTAAGAGACTTGAAAAAACAAACCTGGGAGAAAAAAATGTTCTGGGAGAAATATTTCCAAAACATGTATCTGATAAAGGACTTTTATTCAAATATACAATTAAGGAAACAAACAACAATTAAAATGTGAGCTAAAATATGAATAAATACCTCACCAGAAGGTATTAGCATATGAGAAGATTCTCAACATCATGTGTCATTAGGAAAATATCTATTAAAATGACAATAAGATACCACTACACATCTATTAGAATGTCTCAAATCCAAACACTGACAAAACCAAATACTGCAGAAGGCATGGGGCAAAAGGAACTCTCACTTACTGGTGGGAAGGCAAGTGGTATAACCACTTTAGAAGACTGATTTGCAGTTTTTTACAAAGCTAAACATGGTCTTGCTATATGATCCAGGAGTTGCCCTCCTACGTATTTGACTGTTTATAGCATCTTTATTCAGAATTGCCCCAAACTGGAAGCAACCAAGATGTTCTTCAAGGGGTAAATAAACTGATGAACAAAGTGTAGTACATTCATATAATAGAATATTGTTTAGCAATGAAAAGAAATTAACTGCTAAGCCAGAGACCTGGAAGAATCTTAAATGTATGTGAAGCCAATCACATGGCTATGGTTTCCAGTAGAATCTTGAGTTGGAGTGTGATAGAAAATATTCATATATACATATCATGTCTTAACTTTATGAAAATGCTTCTAGATTTAAGCATTAATAAGTTTTTATGGGTTTTGCATTGATGTCACCTATGATATTAAATAATTTCTCATCTTGGTTTGCTGAAGGTTTATTTTTTTATCATGAATAGATTTTGACTATCATTAGTTTTTCCTCTTCACTGACCAAATGGTCATATTTTTAATTTGATTTGTTAATCTTGCGAGTTACATTGACAGAATTTTAGTTGTTGAACCACTGTTAAATTTTTGATATAAACTTGGTCATGATGTGTTTTTTAGTATATTTTTTGATTCACTTTGTCAATACAGTGTGTTTATATCCAAGTTCAAAAGTAAAATTTGACTGTAATTTTTTATTGACTTTGTATGGCCTCATACAAGTATGGGATCATATTTTCTTTTTTAAGTGACCTTTTCAATAGTTTGTATAAGATAGTGATTAGTTGTTCTTTGAAAGTTAGTAAGAACTACCTATAAACCTATCTAGGGATGGCATCCTTATTGTAGAGGGTATGAATTTTAATACTGATTAGAATTTTTGAACAGTTATTTGTTTGCTCAGATTTCCTAAACTTTTTAAATTTATATTTTCCTAGGAAATAATCTATTTCACCAAAGTTTTATGAATTTATTGAACATAGTCATTTAAATTCTCCTAGGATAATTTAAGTCTATTATAGCTATTTTTAGCTTTATTGTAGCTATTTTTCCCATTCTATCTTTTGTTTGCCTTCTCTCTCTTTATATTGATCTATTATTCTTTTAATAAAAAAACTTGTGATGGTATTATTTCTTTTTCTCTTGTTTTATTTGTTAAATAATTAAATTCTACTTTCATATTTATTATTTTCTTTATATTCTCTGGGCTTACTCGATATTCATTTTAGCTTCATGAGTGAAGTATTTAGCTTATTTATTTTTCATATTTCATATGTTCTAATATGGAAATAAAGGGATATAAATTTCCCACTAAAACTCCACTTTAATTGCATCTCACTAATTATATATAACTAATGATTTTGTTGTCTTTCATTTAAAATTTTTTCATAATTTTCATTTTGATTTCTTTTTGGATCTTCAGTAATTTAGAGGTGAGGATATTGTTTTCTAGGTTAATTTTTAAACTATCTTTTTGTATTGGTTTCTAATTTTATTTCTTGTTCAGAGAACATTGTTTCTATATTATCATTTTTAAAAGTATTGAAGATTCTTTTGTGTCTTAATGTATAATCAATTTTTATAAATATTTTGTGCATGACAAGAATGTACTTTCCATGCTGGATGCAAAGTATTACATATACTTATTTATTTAAATGTAGTCTACATATATATTTTTAAAAACTTTTTTTTCTGTTTGAGCAATCAATTTATGAAAGTATGTTAAATCTTAATCAATGGCTTTAAATTGCCTATTTCTCCCCTCAGTTATTTTAATTTTTCTATATGCATGTTGAGTTACAAAGTTAGACAAAGCAAAGTTTGCGATTGAGATGATAGATTTTTATTGTTATCATCATGAAATACTCTTTTGTTGTTCTTAATAATTTTACATTAAACTATTTTTTTCTGATATTACCTCTGTGAGGCTGGGTCTCCTGGAGTATTCATTTCTATCTTATTACTTTCAATCTTTCATTGTGCTATTATTTTCAGATGTCTTTTATAAACAGAATGAAGTTGATTTTAAAAATTTGAATCTGCATCTTTTCACTTAATAATTATCCTTAAATAATTATCATACTTTAAATTTATTCCTTTTTCTATTATGTCTAGTTAATGAATATTTCATTCTCCAAACATGACAAAAAACTTATCATGCTTTTACTTCCCTTCAATCTTCTCCTGTAGATTGAATACCTACCATATTGATATGTTTCAGTTGCTATGACTGAAAAGAATTACCCCAGTATTTAATAAAACAACTGATTTTTATGCTTATGGATTTTATGGGTCAGAAATTCAGACGGGCACAAAGAGGATGACTTGTCTCTGTTCTATAATATCTGATGCCTCAGTTGGAAGACTCAAAGGCTGGCCACTGGAATAATCCAACAATTCATTTACTCAGAAGTCTGGTGGTGGATGCTGGCTGCGATGTGCATTTCCTTTCCACATGGGCCTCTCTATATGCCTCTCTTTGTAAACTAGTTTGGGTTTCCTTGCAATGTGGTGGCTGGTTTCACCAGAGCAAACGTCTCAATAAGAGAGAACAAGGCTGAAGCTGTATCCTTATGCCCAACCCTCAGAAGTCACACAGGATCACATCTGTGCACTCTCTTGGTCAAAGCAGTCACAAACTTGCCCACCTTCAAAGGAAGGAGAAATAGATTACACCTTTTGATGGGGAGAGGCAAGTTTCTGGAAAAGCACACAGGGCTAAAAATATTCGTATGTTCATTTTTGGAAAATACAATCTCACATCAATATCATTTAAAATATATATGACATACTACTATTAAGAAGTGCTTTGTAAACATTTAAACAATAATAACTTTTACTAATTAAATGTCTCCCTTTTTTTTCTTTTATTTCACCGCCTCTCCTTCCCAGAGTGCTCCTTTAACAGTTTGCTCAAAGAGGATCTGTGGGTAAAAAGTTTTTGAATATTTGGAATGTCTTAAAATATTCTTTTCTCACCATTTAATTTGAAAGGTGCTTTGGCTAACAAGAAAATTCTGGGTTCAAAAGTCCTTAACATTTTGAAGATATTGATGCATTTTTTTCTTGCATCTGATATCGCTGATGACAATCTAATGATTCTTATTCCTTTTGTAGGTTATCTCTGATAACTTTTTGGATTGCCTCTTTTTTTCAAGATGTATTCAGGTGTAATTGACAAAAAAATGTATATATTTAAAGTGTGCAACATGATGTTTCGATATATATAAGTTGTGAAATATTTATCACAATGAAGCTAAATAACATATCCATCACCTGACATAGTAGTTACTTTTTTTTGGTGGGCACAATTAAGATCTGTTCTTTTAGGATCATTTCTTCATTCTTGATTTTCTAAAATTTCACTACAATTTTTCCATACTTCACTATAATATTTAGTATGTCTTAATTTAGCCTACTAGGAAGGATCATTTCGATATAAGAACTCATGTCTTTTGTATTTTTATTCTCCTCCATCTTTGTATTTTCTCCTCCTGGGATTCTTCATGGATGCTTAATGCTTTTGGATTGATCCTTTATGTCTCTCAATATTTCATTTGAACATTCTATTATTCCAGTATATCCTAGTGTTTGAAAAATGGATTCTGGAACCAGATGCTGGCTTCAAATCCTGACTCTCCTATTTACTAGGTGTGTGACCTTGAACGAGTTATTAATCCTTCCTGTGCCTTATATTTCTCATTGGTACAGTAAAAATAATAATAACCCATTCCTGACGGGCTTGTTTTGATAATTATGAGTTTTAGATCTGTAAAGAGCTTAGAACAATGAGAATAGATTAACTATTCTCATCTTTCTTCTTATTTCTTTTCTGTTGCTCGTTGTATCAACTTACACCACCAGTTTCAGCTATGTCTACTCTGCTCTTCAAACCATGTACTGAGTTTTATTTTCAACAATTATATTTTTCATTTCTAAAACCCTTGATTATGTTTTGAATACCATTTGTTCTTGCTTTTTGTATCAAATTCCTTCTCATCTGAGAATATTAATTTTATTTATTATTAGTTGTTTTATTGAGTGTGAATTTTCCTATTTTTCTTTCAGAGTTTACAATCCTTAAATGGCTAGTGATAATTGCCTGTGAACCCATCTTTGTGGTTGGGATTTTCTCCTTGTCCTCAGTGCAGCCTGCTTGGTCGGAAAGATGAAAACAAGTTGCTCAGGGTTGTGGTCTGTATTATACAGAAGATGGTGGGCCGAAGATGGGCGACCAATCTTGGTACCTGAGTTTCTTATCTTCTGGCTGCCTCCCACTGCTACCCAGTAATATCAGATGTATTCCTCCAACTCAAGACCTGCTTCTGGAGAGTAAACACCTGTACTGGAGCACCTGGTGGCTTTTCATCATATTTTATTACTGTATATTATTTTATCTGTTCTCCATTTTGTATCTAGGGTCAGGCGCAGAAGTTGGCACATAGTAGATGCCTAATAAGTGTTACTGAATGCACAAAGAAAGGAGAAAAAGAAACTGATTAAATTTTAAAATCTGCCCTAGCTTGTTTTGAGACTTTAAGAAAGTTACTTCAGCATACATTTATTACATGCCTCTACTAGGTACTTTATATATATTATCTCATTTAATGTTAAGCACAATTCAGTGAAGTAGGTTGTATTCATTAAAGTTCAGCTACTGTTATAGAGATCCAACAATTCGGAGGTCTATGGTTGATAGGCATTTATTTCTCTCATGTAACAATCTAAGATTAAGTAATGTAGGAGTGGTATGGAGACTTACAGTGTCAGGGAACCAAACTCTTTTTATTCATTTTTCAGTCATTTCTAGTTTGCTACCCTTGTTTTATGGCCAAAGGTGATGCACCACTATATTTTGATTCTAGTCAGGAAGGAAGGGAGAGGGAGAAGGAAAGGGCACAATTTTTCAGTTTAAGGGCATGACTTACAATCTATACACTACTCTTCTGCTCATGTCTCATTGAGCAGTCACATGACCTAACTTGCAAGGGAGGCTGAAACTATATTTTTAGCAGCCTTGTGCCTCACTAAAATTGAGAGTTCTATTACTATAGAAAAAGGCAAGAATGGATATTTGAGACCATTACTGTTTATTTTTTAATTGAATCTAAGGATATTACAAAACTTTCGATTAAATTGTGACAGTGCTTTCTTATCGCTTAGAATTTTTATTGTGTACTTACTGAAATAGAACTTTATGATTTATTGACATAAACTAAATTGTATATCTATTCTGTGCATACATATAAAAAGGAATGTGTAAGCAAATCATTAAAGGTATTTAAATTTTTTTCTCCAAATTCAGAGCCTGGCTATTCTCAATCACCTTAACTCAGAAGTAAAAATATGAGTTTTTCTATTCAGTGTCATCCTCTGTACCATAAATGCTCCTGATGTAGCATTTCTTTAAAAAGTGCTTCACTCTTACCACTAGGGTTTTCTTACAAAAGCTGACACTCAGTTTGCCATTTTTTATAATAGCTATGACTAAGATAAACTAGTAACTTAGAATTGATTCTGGAAAGCTATGGATCTAACTAAAAATTAAGATTTTATGAGTATAGAAAAAGGAGAAAATGGATATTAAGGGACAACTAGCAGTCTCAGCAACATGGTTATCATTTCCATATCATATACACAAGGTAAATGAAACTCAGAGAATAGACTAATTTGCCCAATAATATAAAAATATGAAGTCACAGAACTGGAATTAAGTCCATGTGTTTCCAGGTTTACAAAACTACTCTGAAACACAAATCTAGTTTTGACAAGGCTTTGAGGAAATTGGCATACTCATATACTGTTTGTGGAAGTATAAGTCACTACATCTTAGAGAGGGTGATTTAGCAGGACCTGTCAAAAATTTAAATATGCTTCTCTTTAAATGAAACAGTTATTCTAGGAATTTAGTCAATAGAAATATCAGTACAGATGTGCAGATACACAAAGGGGATCTACATGATTCATTTCTGCAGGCTTTAAATAGAAACTGGTGTTGCAAATAAGGAGGGAAGGTTGCAGGTACAGTGAAATCTCTGAGCCAGCAGTGGCAATATTGTTGTTGGTGCAAGCCACAGTATCTATAAACCAGCAGTCACAGCAATGATGCTCCCACTAGATCAGCTCTGTGGTGAGATTTAGGAAGTTTGACGTGGCTGATTAGTCCCTACCACCAGATTCTGAATTGCCAAGTATTTTTCAGTAAATTCCTTTTTTCCTTAAACTGTTACATTTGTTTCTACCATTCGTAACTGAAAACTGAAACTGATAGTACTGGTCTCCTTTGTTTTCCTTTAAACTGCCAAGTTGTTACTACCTTAGGTGTTCTTTCTGCCATGATCTCACAGGGCTGATTCTTTTGTAGTACCAAGGACTTAGGTCAAATGTCACTTTGTGGAAATGGACCAGATCTCCCATCCTAAGAAATTATACACTCAAACTTTTCACTCTTTACCAAATCTCCATGTTTTATTGTCCTCACAGAACTTATCACTAGGTGAAATTATTTACTTCACATTTGTTTTCTTATTTATTTCTTCCCTTCCCCACAAATAGAAACTGTAGATTACTTTGCCTAGAAAAGTGCCTGGCACATAGTATAGGCACAATAATTTTTGCTGAATGAATAAATAAGTGAATGAAATTTTTATCTTTGTTTCGAATACAATAAAATTGGCAACATCCTTCAAATATGCATTAATAGGAAATTAGTTAAATAAATTGGGAACAACTATGCAATAGAATATTATACATCTATTATAAAGATGAAGTACATTTTAAATGTCTTTATGGAAATAATTTCACAACGTATTGATGAGTAAAATAATGTAAATGAAAGTACATTATAAGGTGATATGATTTAATGTTTAATATGCCTAGAAAAAAATATGGGAAGATATTAAGCAAATTGTTGAGTAGTTAACTCAGTATAATCAGAATACTAAGGTGAAAAAGAAAACTCTCCACTTTTTGTTTTAAATTTTTTTGTTTTTTTTTTTTTTTGCAAGAATCATGTATGCTTGTCTTTTGGTTTCAAAAAACAAACTCGTTTGAAAAATATTGATTTATTAGAAAATACTTTGATATGGTATCCTTTATAATAAAAGGATATTAAAGGTCAGGAATGATACTGGATCTCAGAAACTTCCAGAAACAGATATCATAAATTTCAGATCTCTTTCCATGAATCTATTATCTTGGCTTTTCTTTGCATGTCAACTTCACTCTATCTCACTGCTATGCTTCTGTAACCCAAGTCTAGAGCTGGAGATGGTGGCTAAACACTAGAGAAAGCTGCCCTTTGCAGCTTCATTGAAGACTTCTTAGAACCATCTAAAGAGCCTGTGCACTTACCTGTAGTTTGTCCAAAAGTAGTAAGGGAGATGGTTTTTAAAGAACCACATGTGGCATTCAAACTAATGCTCTGAGTTCTCTTTCCTCAACAGAATATATTTGGAATAATGTAAATGATGCAACATTCTAGTAGCAAACATACACGGTGAAAGCTTCTACATTGTCATCAGGGTAATTAACTCTGTCTTCTAGATCATCCATGTCTTTATGTTCAGATAATCTTCAGGTAACAGTTCATATTTAAGCATTGCTGAGAAGCTTTCCACAAACTTGATTTGAAACGGGTATGTAACTCTAAATAGAGACTGCCAACAGTAGTAGTATTATATCTTTACTCAATAAACCTTGGTTAAATCTTAATCACATTTATTTAGACAGTTGATATTTTTGCCCATCAAAATCCATAAGAGACTGTTTTTAATGCTCTTGATGTATTAGTCAAGGTACACTTCCTGCTGGTTTATTTTCTTTCAGTGTCTTAACAGAGTAAAGAACTATTGCTTTCTCAAGTCCCAGTCCCATGTGGGTTAACAAACAGGGTCAGGGGTTCTGCTCCATCCAGTCATTCAGGGACCTAGGTTTTTTACATCCAGTGACCCCGCCTCCTCAGAAAGAATAAAGAAGCCAACACCTACTCTTAACCACCTCAACCTGAAAATGATACACATAACTTCTCATATTGGTGACATCTAGACATATGACTCCATCTAGAAACAAAGGGAGCTGGGAAATACAGTCTAGCTATGTGCTCAGGAAGAATAGGAGGAAATGGACATTGGTATTTGCTATTCATTTCTATTACAGTTAATAATATAATAAACAGCTTATTATATTTTTCAGACATTTATTACTAACAGTCATCTCCTCTTAGCATGAATAACAATGGAGTTTTCTCTCTTTGTTGCTGCTGTCTTTCGCTTTGTGTAATTGCTTCCTTCTTTAAAACTATGACTATGTGTTAGAAGACATGTACACAGATCCAAACATCTCTCTAATTAGTTCTAGAAAGAACAGGAATGGTCTATAATAAGCCCAGGAGCCATTCCCAATGTTCAATGTGATCCTCTTAACCTTGAGCTTGGTCTTACCAGGTGTATCTTGTGCCCATGTGAATTGTGGCGAGTAGAAATGATAACATGCTATCTTGGTAGTAATTTATCAATTCATCACCATAAAGGGAGTCCCAATTTTCTCTTTGCTATTGCCATGATAAAGGCAACGATTCTATCAATATTTAAGATTAAAAGTCCTGGCAGAATAATGAAGCTACAGAAGATCTATAATCTCTGGGGTATTTGGCACCCTTTCAACAGCCATGAAGCAAAAATAAGACTTTTTATTAGAAGGTGAAAAGACATACTTGAACCATTTAGCACATTACTGTACTAAGTTGATTTAGAAAAGGTTTTCACATAGTTATAATATGTACCTCACAAAAGGGATTACCAGCAATCCTCTAACATATCCATTCCCCTCTACCTCCTGAGCCCCTATTGGTTAGCAACTTTTTTCTTAAAGGACCAATAAATATTTTAGGTTTGCCATATGGTCATATAACTCTATGTATCTCTGTCGCAACTACTCTACTATTGTAGTACAAAAGCAACTATATACAAAACCAAAAACACAAGCAAGAAAAGAAAAAATAGATAAACTGGTCATCATCAAAATAACAAACTTTTGTTATTCAAAGGGCACCAAAAATAAAGTTAAAAAAAACTCCTACAGAATGAAAGAAAATATTTGCAAATTATATTCCTGATAAGGTACTTACATGTAAATATATAAAATATGATTACAACTCAATAATAAGAGAACAAATAATCCAACTGAAAAATGGGTAAAGAATCTGTAGAAACATTTCTCCAGAGAAGATATACAAATGGCTGATAACTTCATGAAAAGGTGCTTAACAACTTTAGTTATTAGAAAAACACAAATCAAAGCCTCAATAAGATAATCACTTCACAACCACCAGGATGGCTATAATAAAAAAGATAATAACAAGTGTTGACCAGGATGTGGAGAACTCAGAACCTTCATAAACTGCTGGTGGGAATGCGAAATGGTGCAGCCACTTTGCAAAATAGTCTTTGGAAAATAGCAGTTTCTCAAATGGTGAAACACAGGATTATCACATAACCCAACAATTTTATTCCAAAGTATATACCCAAGAGAAATGAAAACATACATCCACACAAAAACTTGTAGGCAAATGTTTGTAGAAGGATTACTCACAATAGCCAAAAGATGGAAACAACACAAGTGTCCATCAACTGATGGATGAACAAACAATATGTGGTCTATCACACAATGGAATATTATTTGGCCATAAAAAAGAATTAAATACTAATACATGCTACAACTAAAATGAACCTTGGAAACATTATGCTAAGCGAAAGAAGCTACAAAGGACCACATGTTATATGATTCCATTTGCCTAGAATAGGCAAATCTATAGAGGCAGAAAGTAGATTAGTGATTGCCTAGGTCTTGGCTGTGGAAAGAGATGGGGATTTGGAGACAACACCTAAGGGATATGGAGGTTTTTTTCATGGAAACGAAAATGTTCTAAATTGACTGTGGTGCTAGATGTATGATTCCGTTAATATACTAGATGCCATTGAATTGTATACTTTAAATGAGTGAATTATATGGCATGTGAATATGTGAATAAAGCTGTTTTTTAAAAAAACATGTAGCCATAGACAATAGGTAAAATGGGCAGGAGTGTATTCCAATAAAATTTTATTTATAAAAACAGGTGGCTGGCCATGGGCAACAGTTTTCTGACCTCTGTTCTAGAAAAATAGAATCTCAAATATTTTAGTGGGGCACTGGCTTACTAGAAAAAATACTACCTTTCCTAGCCTCTCTTGCAGAAATTTGTGTACAACCTTTGGAACTGTTCTTCAATAGGAGAGGTATGCTAATTCTTTGAATCCCTTTGTCTTTCCTGTTCACTGGGATGGCTGGAGCTCTAATAGTCATCTTGGACAATGAAATGACTTTGGAAAACAGAAGACACATATAATGGATCAAAAAGATAGCACAAGCCTGGAATCCTCACCCCATGAATCATCACACCAACTCCAAACTAAATTCATCCATATTTCTTGAGAGAAAATAATAAAATTTATGTCATGTTTAAAAAATTTTTATTTTGGAGCTGTCACTCTGTGCTCACAGATGAATCTTGTTCCAATTACTAAAAGCCTTCAAGGAATTAAAAATGTTATGCCTTCTGGAGGGGCTCAAGTGGATGTTATTGACATTCAACATCCAATTCTATGGACATAGTCATCTAATTCTGTCTTTTTTAAAAAAACATCATTTTATTCTCACATTTGAGCCTAGGCAAGAGGCCAAGTAGTGATTACATTTCATTCTTAATCTTTGATCTAGTGTCTTACAACTACTTGGGTTCATATCTGTAAGAAAAATATAGGAAGATAGCTTTTCTGATTAACTAATCCTTTGTAACTCTTAAAAATATCAAGTATCATAAATACAAACAGCACCATATAGAATAGAGAATGGAGTCTTTATTTTGCAGTTGGAAATAAATTGCTTAAAGCCGTACCCCAAAGAAGGCAGAATAAAAATATCTCTTTATACTTGTTCTCCTGAATTTCAAATGCCCCAAACTCCCTTCCCGTTTTACAGAAGAAAAACTTTCGATTGTCACATATTTCTATATAAAAGTGAATGAAATACATCAAAACATTTCTACTCACTAGCTTCCTGTGAGGATTGCTGACCCAAAACTGCTTTTTGATACTAGCTACAAAAAAATCCAATGCTTTTCTAAACAACAGGATTTCTCTGTGAATTCTGTCAAGGACTGTCATTCGTCAAAATGTCACAACACGTCTTTGTCTTCATTACAATGTCAGATAATTAAGAATGTTTTATCATGGTCAATTTATTTTTCTATATTAAAGAGATATTACAGCAGATATATAAAATATAAGGTAGGATAAAATGACTAAATGGCCACTCTTTAAATACTATCAGTTAATTTTGATGTATGTTAGTACTTTTTTGTGTGTATAATTTGTTTTTACAAAACTATGACCTTAGTAGTCTTCAAACGTTGAGAGCTTGTTAATGTAGACATAAGATCAAAGGATTGGTTCTGTCATCATATTATAAAGAAACGAAAACCAGTAGAAACTAACGATTTGGTAGACAAGTCCAAGATAATAATTGTCAGTTCTTATTTAAAGCCAAAGACTATTTTCTGATGGTGACAGGCTTCGAGTTGTCTGAACAATCCTCAATTTACAAGTGTCTGACAGGAATTCAAAACTGTTTACCAGAGCCCAACAGCAGCCAGCGCCAGTTCCCCCGGTTAACCTGTGCTGCGATGGCAGCGAGAAAAAACCGTGCATGTGCAAAGTCAAGGAGACCAAGCGAAATTTCAGGTCATCGTGTTGGGGAAGGTGACTCAGGCAAACAGTTTGGTCTTGTGTCCAGCGTAAAGAGCACCGTGGCTGTGACCTGGCCCCACTCCCTGAGCAACAGGATGCTGAGCTGAAGAGTAACAGCCCTTGTAGAAGTGGCTTACCAGAATGCCAAGCACCAGGTTTGGACTTTTCCAAATGGAAGCACCACACAAGACGGTATAAAGCATAGATCCTGCAGCCAAACTGACGGGATTAGACCAGCTCCACCAAATACTAGCTCTATGATCTTGACCAAATCAATGGCTCTCTTAACCTAAGTTTCTCCGTATATAAAATGGAAATTATACTATTTATCTCTCCTAGGTTTGTTGTGAAGAAAGGATTAAATGGCATGGCAATGCTGGTGTTAAGCACAATGCCTGACACGTATTATAACGAGTTGGTTGTCATAGGGTCCAAAACCTTAACCAACCACCGCCAGCGTCCCTACCAGCCCTGCTTCCGGGAGTCCCTTCACTTCAGTCTCCCTCAGCCGATCGCAGATCCCTCCGCGGTCCCGTCACTTCCGGGAGGATCCGGCCTCGGCTCCTCGAATACCCGGATACAATTATCATGGCTGCCGTCAGCGAGGGACAGCAATGGAGTCAAGAATTGCCCGGAAATCCCCGAGTTTAGGGCTTCAAGAAGGCCTGTCCAAAGGATAAAAGATGAGTTTGCTGGGCAGCAGGGTGCTTCAAACTGTTCTAGAACTGGACTTCCGCGCTTCCTGTCAACTTGCCGCCAAGTTTTTCTAGAGGAGTCGCTTCTCTTGGAAGGGTAGGACCTCGCTTCATACCTGTGCTTTCTTTGTATGCCAGGTTTTTATACCGTTCTTCCCTCAGCCCTGGAGCAGGTCGGGCAGTACGGTGGCTGGCTTGGGAGGTAGTGGCGGGCAGTTAAGACCGAGAGAGGTGCGATGCACTGGGAATTACGGGGCGGTGGGAGATCTCGGGACGCCCCACTAAGCTGCTGGAGCCGCCGCCCAATTGGAGCCTTGTCCCTAATTCGGCTGAGATGCTCCAAAAGGCCATTCCCAGCCGACTCAACCATACTCATAGACTTTATTCCTGCAAAATATCTAGGGTTTGTATAGCTCAGTATGTGATTTTTTACTTTTAATCACAAGCTGATAATGTTAGGTTTAAGTTTCAGAATGAACAGGGAAAGTTCATGTTGAGTCATGGGGTGGGTTTTCTTTTAAGGTTTATATTTGTATAGGATAACGGGGAGATTTTACCGAAAGTATTCTTTTTAAAAATCTGGTATGAGAAAATAGGCTAATATTTAAAACACTCAGGGAATTGTTGAACTTTGCTGCTGTGCAGTCATCATGATGAAACTTGAAGACACCAGAATTGTACCTCATGATAAGGTTTTAATTGCCAGCAGTTTCAGAAAAGACAGTAATTCTAGATATAGACATATTAATTTGAATTCGTTTTCTTCGCTGCAGGATGTCTTATAGGTTTTGTCATCTGGTGAAACAAACAACTGTGGGTTGGTTCATTAACATTTCCTCTAGTTAAAGTTACTTTTTAAGTGTGATATAAAATACACATACAGATGTTTCTTTCTTATAGAAACAAAAGTATGGAAACTAATATTTAAAGCAGGTTGACTCTACATAATAGAGTATGTTATAATTTAGATTTTCACTTAAATCCTCAAAATTAGAAGAGCTGACCTAAACAGGCTAAAAAAAAAAGAAAAAATGTAGACAGTTTTAGAGTGTAGAACATTCTATACAATGACATTAGAAAGCACCTGGGATTTGCTTATACAAGAGCATACAATGTGCAAAGCAATGAGTTGATAATGGATGAGAACATGCTTTACAATATATAAAGTAATATCTCAATCACAAACAGTTATTATTCTAGCTCTTCTGGCCAAGTCATGTCTCTTTGTGATATATTTTAACCTCCAAAACTTGTGGTTCTTGTACTACCAGTATATAGTAAAAATACTATATCTTATAATAGTATTTTTTAAAAGGAATAATTATTCATTTACACATTTTAAATATTTTTTTCCTTTTGATGTGTTATTTGAGATTGTATTTACAAGAACATTTGAACACATTAGAGTACTTAGTGAATTGATGGTGATAAATGGCCTCGATGCTGACTTTTTGTGTGTTTTCTTGCAGGTGGGTCTACTGGGTTCTTGGCACAATACCATATGAACCTGGATAAAACATGTTAAGGTGGAAATTTTTATTAATCAGTTCAAATATGTTACCTGTCTTTTTAGTTTTCCAATTTTTTAGTCAAATAACTAGATGTAGGCTTCATATACTGAGCAATATTTGTGGGATAATTGATGACCACTTTAAATTATTTGCTACCAAATGTAAAGTTTGATCTCAGATAGTTGTTTTTATGGAGCATTTACCATAATGCAAACTGTGTTAAGTCCTATACATATATCAATACTTACAGTAACCTCATGAATTAAGTCTATTAAAATCACTTTTACAGATGGAGAAACTGAGGCAAAGGGGGATTAAGTTTCTTTCTCATGGTCCCAAAACTGGAGCCACATTCTGTAGCCTTTCCTTCCATATAACTGAAGATTTTAGTAGAAGAAGCATGAGAATGGAACTCAGACCTGGACTCTAGTCCTACGGCCCTGCTTTGTGAATTAGAGCAAGTCATTTAATCTCTCTGAATTTAATTTTCCTCTCTCGTGAGAAATGAACACTTTAAACTCTTATATTTTATTGAGTTTTGAATCATCAAGAATCCTTAAAAAGTTGCCTTCACCATTGTTTTCCCATTTTCTTCTCACCCCCTGGCACTCATTCCATAAATTTTGGTGCACATCTGGAGGCAGTGGCAACCCCATCTCTGTTGCTGCCTGGTATGACCACATTGTAAGATGTGGCTGATTTCAGAGATGTCAAAATGTAAAATAATGTGCATCTTGGGATTGATGACATGTAGTAGGGGATCTCTAAGCTTTTCATCCTTGATTCTGTTACATCTGAGACTTTATAACATTTTATTGCTGTTTTATGTATTTTTTAATGTAAATGATTCAAAATAAAACATAAGCTTTTTGGTAGTAGAAAAGTAGGAACTATGTCTACCTTTTCACCTCTCATTCTCAATACCCAGAAAATGCCTGGCATGTAGTAAATGCTCAGTAAATATTTGCCGAATGAATTAAACGAATCTTCATTTCATATTACAAATAAAACATTTTTAAAAATTGTGTTTGACTTGAATTTGACAAAATGGTATCAACAGTGCAAAAATACTTTGCTAATAATTTTTGCATTCAGAATGCAGTTAAACAGCAGTTCTTTCCCAACATCTTTTCTGCTCACTATTGTTGAATATCATCAAGTGTAGAGTATATTTTGTTCCTTGAAGAAGTATAGTGAAAATTGAAGTACTGTCATATGGACTTTTTAACAAGAAATCGAACTGGTTTTATTTTTTAAACTGGCCAAAGAGGTGGTTCCATAGTTTAGTGGTTACCACATCTGCTTTACAAGCAAAAGGTCCTGGGTTTGCGCCCAAGGTGGATCCCGGGACCATACCCCAGATGCGCTAGCCTCCACCCCCTCCCCCATCCAGGCGTGCTGGTAGCACAGGGGAAGAGAAACCCAGTCTTAAGAGATCTAGTTTTTAAGGGGAGATGGTTAAGCAACATCCATAGTTCAGGGGTGGAAGTAGGGGTGAGGGGATTAAAGAGGGGGGAAAAAATAAAAAATAAACTGGCCAAAGTATAGAACACTTTAATATAGAGAGGCTTTCATTCTAACAGAAGTTGAAAAAATGTTTTTTGATATCTTTATTAAATTTTTATGAGTATTCTGGACATGATTAAGCATGCCATCATTCCAAATACCAGTACTAATACTAATACCAGTAGCATTAAATGTGTTTGAGTTATGAATGATGAAAATAAACTACAACTGAAAGCTATTTTGAAACTGTGTGAATGGGCAGAAAAGTTCAAGTTTTGGGGTGGGCGAGTATAAGATAATGTAACTAAAGAAATTGTCCTAACTATATTTATAGTATGTTTGTTGAGGTCTGTACTTTCAGTTAGATACGGGAAGGGGGATAGGAATTATTAAAGAGTCGTACACTGTTCTCTGGCGATAATCAGCTAAGTGTTCTGCTATAGCCAGAAAAGCCAACATGTGAGGTATCATCAAAAAAATGTTTGCTAAAATCAACAGAAACATCTTATCCCTAAACAACATAATAGTCTATGCCCATTTCTGAACCAAGCACTGGCAAAAAGAATGGATTACTCTTAGATCTCTAAGTCTCATTTCTGTAGTTGAGAGTCTGCTTCCAGTGGTTTATCAGGGAGGAGCACACAAATCAAATTTCTGTAAGGAGGAAGAGGAAAATGGATGCTAGAATAGGCAAAAACAGAATCCACTGCAATGCCTTTATTGCCTTCTAGCAATCCTTTGATCAGATCAGTGGACACTGAAAGCAGGGGGCGATTATGGAGAAAATAATATAAAAGTAGGTAATTATGTTTTACAAATGATTTTAACATAAAATATACCACACATTTAAAAAGCTCATGATCTAATAGGTTCGTTAAAAAGTGATGTGTTTGTCAGACTGCATTTAAAAAAATATTTCAGTTTTTTCTAATTCAAATAAATAAGGTTAAAGGAACATGAACAAATTGGCTGCTAGTAGAAGAATTTCAGCTGTTTGGAGTTGGTGAAATAAATTGCTGCGTAACAGAAAAACAAAATGGGAGAGGAGTGAGGAGGAAAAGAATGAATAGTGAAGTTTTTGATAAATCAGGTGTTAAAAACAATGTAGGGAGAGACTATCACTATAAATGAAATTATTGAATACCTCTAGACTCAAAAGAGATTACAGAGTAGTTAAAAACCAGTTGTCCATGAGAAGAAATCAAGAATTGAGGGGTAGTTAATAAAGTCAGTTTAGTCTCTATAGCAATAGTTCTCAAAATATGGACCTTCTGCAACTTGAATCAAGTGTGCAGCTTACTTGTAACCAACCTGTGGCTGACACTGCCTGATGAATAAAAGGCACTAGAAAAATATTTGTTGAATAAAGAAAAATGAATAATCAAAAAGATGGCTAAGTGAATGAAGGCACTAATGAACCCAAATACCATTTACCATTAATCCCTTCATTATTCTTCAGACAAATAGCATCCATGATGGCACTAATATTCATGACAGTGGTATAGTATTGCTCCATTCCCAGCCTATGAGATTCTAGCTATTAATACTAATAGATATTGTTTATCGAGCATTTCATATGTGTCAGACACAATGCTAAGTTCTTTTTCCACATTAATACATTTAATCTTTATAATGACCTTGTGCAGTAGATATTATTTCCCCTTTACAGAAAAGGAAATCAAGGTTCAAAGAGAGTAAGTAACTTGCCCAAAATTATACATAATGGAGTTTGGGTTAGAACCCAGTTTTGTTTCACTTTGCAAATCGAAGCCTGTGCTCTCATTGCTACACTGCTTCCAAAATTTGCAGTATTCTGCAAACTTACTTGGCTTCTTACAAGCTTTGCATTTTCTCCTTTGGAATTCTCTTTGACACCTATTTAAGATTACTGCTTTGGCACTGGTTTTTATTTCCAGGGGTCTTCATAAGCCCTTTTATTTATAAACTAATTATTCATTCTTTGTGTCTTTCAAAGCCTTGTCACAGTACTTCAAACCCTCACTCAGTTGAATTCTAGACTGAATAGATTCAGTTTATAGCTTTATAAATTCCATTTTTTTCTGCAGTTCTGTGAGTCTCCTGAGAGGCCTTAAATTAAGCCTCATTTTCCCTTTCTTACCGCTAATCAGAGTCCCGACCTTTATCCTGGAATTGCCCAGTTGGCTCAGAGAACCCATATCAGACATCAGTTTCTCTATTGTTTCCCATTATCCCAGGTACCTTTCTTTGAAGATGTTTTCCTATTTGTCTCATAGTCTTAGGACTAGAGTTATCATTCTATTATAATTTCAGAGATTTATCTTGGTTGTATTTGAAACGTATTAAAAGTTTTTTGTTTTTGTTTTTTTTAATTCTAACCCAATTGAGAGGCAAAATAAAGTGCCCTTTCCTCCCTCCACTCTGTAAAGGCTTTCAAATAGAGATCTCTATTATAAATTGGTGGCTGCCTTCACAGTCCTTATCTCCCCAGTATTGCTTCAGGCTTCCTGCAAGAGGAGCCTCAGAGAAGCTTGTCTGTTACTCCTCAGGCACTATCTGCTCCATCTGGCCAACCCCACCCAGATAAGACCATTTTGCCTCCTTCTCTGCATACTTTCAGTGGCCAGGCACAATCTTCTCCATTGTCCAAATTTTACCCAAAAGGGAAATTCAAATACTGATTTTATTGAACTTTGTCCCAAAGTGTCAGATTGGCTGGAATGTTACTCTTTTACTTCCAAGCAGCTAGTGTGTTTTTTATGAGGAAGGATTACCACTCTGATTTAGCTGAGACTAAACTAAACTTAATTGCCTGCAATGAGATCATGATTTCCAATTGATTAGGTCCAGTTACCTATTGGATTAAGTTTCCCACAGGGACTTACATCAAACCAACCGACTTTATTTTTAGGGCTGGTAAATGTGCTTCTTTTGGCAGTCTCTGCTATTTTATGTTCAACTGAACATTTAAAGGAATTGTTAGCTAAGCTTGAATCAAAGTGGGCAACTTGCTGATAAGTGCCTTCAGATTAATTGAATCAGAGGATATTAGTACTTTATTCGGTTAAAAAAAAATTCAGGAGTCTAAGTATTAAAGGCCTCTTTTCGAGGAACTTTGTAACCCTGGATACAGGATAAAATTTTAGCCTTCCATGATAGATAGGCCCTATGGCAAGGAGCCTGCAATGAGGACTTTAAGACTACTTTGTAGGCTCAGAAAAATCATTGATGGGTAACCTTTTTATCTCTGTACTCTCGTCTTACGTGGATTTCTTATGGCTGCATGAATTCACAGCCATAGTCAGCATCAGCGCCCTCCCCCATTATTGGGTCCTGAAGAAGCAGGCCCCCTTTTTTAAAAAAATTAAAATTATTAAGGTATAATTTACTTATAATAAAATGTACACATTAAATAAATTTAGACAAATATATACACACCTAGTGTAACCACCGCTATGATCAAGATATAGAACATTTTCTTTAGCCTAAAAGATTTCCTTGTGCCCCTTCCACTCTGTCCTCCCCTCACCCAAGTCCCTTGGCCCAGGCAACCATTGAGAGTAACACTCATGAGTCAAGGATATATATTGTGGAATAAACTTGTCTTTCCTAGAATTCCAAACAAAAATTTTACAGTGTGTGCTCATTCGGCTCTGGCTTTTTTCATTCAGCATCATGTTTTTATGGTCCATCCATGTTTATATATCAGTAGTTTGTCTATTTTTAATGCTTAGTACTATTCCATTGTATGGATACACCACAATCTGTCCATTCACCTATTGATGGACATTTGGGTGTTTGCAGTTTTTTTTGGCTGGCATTTGCTTATAATACATGTTTTCATTTCTCTTGGGTAAATACTTAGGAGAGGAATGAGTGGGTCTACAGTAAGTGGATACTTAACTATATAAGAAACTGCCAAACTGTTTTCCCAGAGTGGATGTACTATTTTACATTTTTACCAGCAATGTATGAGTTCCTGTTGCTTCACATTCTCACCAATACTATGTAGCAATTCTAGTAAGTGTGTAGTAGTATCTCATTGTGGTTTTAATTTTTGTTTCTTTGATGACTACTGATGCTGAGGATGTTTTTATGTGCTTTTTGGCCATATTTATATCTTCTTTTGTGAAGTGAACAAATATTTATAAGCAACCGATATTTGTTGGGCAGTGTGACACTTCATCCCCTTGCCCACTTGGACATCTAGAATGGCCATTAGAGTTACAATATCCCTATCCAGCCACAACTTACTGACACCAAATCCCTTCCCTTTCTCTGGCTCAGGGATCAGTAACATTTTTTTGTTAAGGACCAGATAATAAATATTTTGGGCCTTGTAGGCCATAGGAACTTTGTCACAGCTCTTCAACTCTGTCATTGTAAAAGCAGCCATAGATAATATGTAAGTGAATCTGTGGTTGTAGTCCAATGAAACTTTATTTATGGAGCCTGAAATTGCCACAAAGTATTCTTCTTTAGGTTTGTTTTCAACCATTTAATCTTAGCTTTCAGGCCTAAGCCTGCCAAACTCTGCTTTAGATGGTTCACAAGATTTGACCAGGCCCTTAGGGTACAATGGAATCAGAGCGTGATGAGTTTGAATCCCAGCTCTCTACCACTTACTGGTTGATTGGCCTTCGACATATATCTCCCCCTACCATTTTAAAGGAGACTTTCTGTTGGTCTCAATGTTTCCTGTTATATTTCATTGGCTAAAACTTAGTCGCATAACTTTTGTAATTGAAAGGGAGGCTGAGAAAGCCATTTAGCTAGATGACAGTACACCCAGCTGAAAATTTGGGTTCTGTTACTGAGGCTGAATAAGAGCATGGGTGTTAGGGTAGGTAATGCAGCCTGTGTGGTACATACACTTCTTGTCCACAGCCCTGTTCAGATATTCTCTGAGTCCTAGAATAGGCTCTTGAATTAAAGTAGACACTAAGCTCAGTCACAGCTGCCTGTTTGGACAGTGCAGTTTGTTAAGTTAGGATAGGAGAAACCAGATTTTAAAGTTCAAAGGTGTCTCATTACATCAGTGGAAACTTGTTAGTAATAACAAAAGTATCAGCCCCCAAATGTTTAGAATATTGCCATTTCATATCTCCTTTGTGATGTTCTTTTATACTCTGGATCAGATTCTGAGGTTAATTCTCATTTTGACAGTAATAGTGTTTTGGTGAACAAAATGTCCGCATGGACTTTTTCTTCCTGACTAGTCAGTAAGATTTCAAAATAAATAGGTATGGTTGTTTTAAATATTTTGCTTTGTGCTGTTTCTCACTCATTGCCAAGTGCTTGTCTTCACAACACCTAGACTTTTAGAAAATTGATAGTGGCAACGTTTTGAGCGGATGGAGCCTTGTTTGACCATCTCCAAAGGATTTCGTGATAGACGTAATTTTATTCTGAGAAGTTTACTAAAATCTTTGACTTAGTGTCCATAATCAGAGTACTTATCCAGATACATGGGCAACTCTTCCAAAGTCGTGGAGACAGTGATACAGGAATGGCTTCCACTGAGCACACTACTCAGAAGAGGGCCTCCCAAAAGCTTAGGCATCTACAGCCCCATTACCTAGCAATAACTATGTTAAATCCTTTGATAAACATCCTTTGAGATGGTAACATTAAATTAGTTGTCTTTGAACCAGTTAATGACACCCAGTGGACTATACTAGAGTGATTCATGAATAAGGGAGGGTTTAGGAGCCTCTGTAATCCAAAGACTGCTTTCACTTAACACCTAACTGGGAAGAATATCTGAAAACATGAGCCTTCCTAAATGTACTTAATTGCTAATGCTGCAGCATATCCCCAAACAATCTTTTCAGTGTATATTTCTCAATACCTTTTGGAAATCATGGTTTCTAGGATGACATAATATTTTAGGATGCCTTAATAATAAGACAAGTAGAGCCTACAGTCCCTTAAAAACATGAAGAGTGTTTCCCTCAGATATGTGATAGAAGGAAGAAAGGTGTGAAATTGGAGGATATGAGCCATCTCCCTGGTGTCTGAAGTCTATGAGACACCTTTGCCAAAAGCAAAGACAAATCATTTGCTGAGTCAATTTACTGCCCTCAGTGTATCGGGCTGAAGAGTAGTGGTGGTTTCTTGTCTTTGAAGACTCCTGGGGCAGTCAGTCATTCTTGTGTCCCCTCTAATGCCAAGCGCAATGCTAAAAGTATTACAATTGTGTTAAGAATAATCAAGGTTAAAGAACACTTGAAGACACATGTTGACATCAGATGACTTCTGATGCTACTTAACTATGTAAAAACCAGAATTTAGCCATGGTTGTCACCCTTCCTGAACATGTCCCTAGCACAGTAACCTAATATCTAGGAATGGAGATAGGTACAGGAATAACCCACAGGCCAATACAAGGACATGGCCGCACCCTTCAGGCACATGCTTCTCAGTTCTGCACTTCTATACTCAGGTGGCTTTCCATGGCAAAGGGATGGCAGCTGCTGACTTGGGAATCTTCTGGAGAAGATATGCATGCACAGTAAAAGTGCTTTGTTTCTCCATTATACATGGCATAGTTTTTCAAAGTATAGTCTCAAGACCATCTTCACTAGAATCACCTGTAGTGTCTTTTTAAAATGCAGGTTCTTGATTCCCATTCCAGCTTTACTGAATCTAAATCTTTTGGTCTTGAAATCCAGACGATTCTTATGCACTCTGTTCTTTAAGAACCTGATATTAAGTAGTGTTTTCAAGCTTTTTAAACAGTGACCTAGAGTTAGAAATTTGCTTAATAAAACAATATTTATCCCTATTAGGGCATTGTGCTCATGTATTCAATTTGAATTTTTTATTCAATTTGCTGTGACCCAATAAGTTGATTTCATGACCTACTAATTCTGATTTAGAAGATTGGATTAGATGGCTTTTGATGTTTCAACATTAAAACTCTACAACTAGGAAGAATTGAACAATATAAAATAAACAATTTTATCCTTTATTCTCCCTTCAGATTGCAGCCAATATAAACATCATAAAAATTCTTAGATGCAATACAGGTGACATATTTGGGCTTTACTCTCATCTCTGCCACTAACTAGCTCTGTGCCTTTGAACAATCAAAATCTTTGGGCTTCAGTTTTCATCATCTAAAACGAAAATACTTTCCTTTTACATTTTATAAAATTTCTCAAATGAGATTAAAACTATGAGGGAGCTCTGTGAACTCTAAATGCATACATTAATGTAAGATTATGTCCTTTTATACAAACTACTTGAAAATATTTGGACTTCAAGATACTTCTCTTACAACATCGCTTGCCTTCTGGTCATAACTTCCACTCTCCTTGATCCCTAATAGATGACCTTTAGAGAATAAGGCACTGCAGAAGTCATGTGAATGTTTATGCAAATGATTTGTTGCTTTTACGTTATATCTTAGTTGCTTTCATGCAAGAGAAAATGTCCTTAAAAAAACACTTCTGGGAGAACAATCTAGATCTTTGGTCTCTGAACTATGTTCTTAGGCCTTATAACCAAATTCTACTTGCTCTAATAAAGAAATACATAAACACTCCAGATAGGAGCCAGCCTTATGATATACTGACCAAACACAGTCATCATAGGCACCTACCAGATGCCAGGTAGTCAAGCTCTGTTTGCATCCCAAAAAGCAATAGCTCTCACCTAGCTTCACCCTTGAAAATTGCCTACTACAACTTACTCACAAATCCACCCTGTCCACTGTTCCACAGGTGATGACTAGCCACCTAATGTTCTCTCAAGAGACTCAAGTTATTAACAGCAAAAAGGCTGCATGGTGTCCAGTCCTGCAGGCTTGAACAGGTTCATCTCTGGTCCTTCCCTTATCCTCATATTCAATGAGCAAATCTCATCCCCACTTAGGTTTTCATTTCCATGTACCCTGCAGAGAGTTCCAGAATTACTCTATACATTTGCTTAAAATGTGGCATCATCTTATCTTTTTTCAGTCTCCAATCAAAAAATATTCAATAGTGTTTTCCTACAAAGTAAATCTAAGGTTAAGCATTAAAGGCATATTTATACATATCCTTGCATCTATGTACATATAGTCAATATTTTATAACTTTTAGCATGCTTGATATATCAATATATATTTTAAGAAGCTTCTGTAAGTCTACGACCATGCTACCTTGAACAAATCCGATCCCATCTGATCTTGTAAGCTAAGTAGGGTCGGGCCTGGTTAGTACTTGCACGGGAGGCCACCTAGGCAGACCAGGTGTTGTAAAATATAAAAAATAAGGAATTGTAAGCTGACGAGGTCCTTGCAATCTGTGAGGTCAACCAAGGGTTGCCTCGCCTAAAACAAAACAAAACAAAAATTAAAATTAAAAGCTCTGTAACATTACTATTACTCCTGCTCAAGATTAATGTGAACCCATTACGTTAGTTAATTTTGGATGTCATAGCCAGTAAAATGAAATGAGAAAATAAAATAACTATTTGGGAAAGAAAGATGCAAAAGTATCATTTTTTTGTTGATCTGATTGTATACCTGAAAACCTAAAGAAATAAACTGAATTTTATTAAAATGAATTCTAGTTCTAGTCAAGATAGCCAAGTAGGTAAATGCTGTGTTTGCCTCCTCTCATGATCATTAAAGTTACAACTAAACCAGCAGTCCCAAAGGGACTGGTGCTTCTGTGAGAATCAAATGCCTGATGATCTGGGATGTAGCTGGGGCAGTGATGTTAACGCTGGGGAATGGCAGCAAATACAGATGAAGCTTTGCTAGCTTGCCCATCTCTGACCTCCTGCTGTGTGGCCCAGTTCCTAACAGGCCACGGACCGGTACCAGTTCATAGCTCAGGGGTTGGGGACCCCTGAACTAAACTAGAGAACAACCATCATTTAAAATAACCTAAAGTCTAGCCGAACAGAAGTTCTATAACCGAAGATATACAGAAGAAGCCACATTGACCCTGGTAGGAAAGGCAGAGATATGGAATGAGCTGGTTACACACCCATGTGCGGCGGTTAAAAATCAGGAGGGATATCTTGGACTGCAGAGGTCTTCCCTGAGGAGCAAAGGGTCCCAGTCCCATACCAGGCTCCCTAGCCCAGGGCTCCAGTGGAGGGAAGAGAAGTCTGTGCAACTTCTGGCTGCGAAAACCAGCAGAAACTGTGACTATATGAGATGGAGGGTGACTGGAGTCCCAAGGATTCCTCTTAAAGGGCCAGCACACAGACATACTTGCTAATGAACTTACTCTGAGCTCCTGCGCTGGGGCAGCAGCTTAAAAGGCGCAAGGGACATAACAGGGAGGAAATAATAGTTTGGCTTCAGAGTGAGGGCTGGAGGGGCAGCTTTCTCCCAGATAGAAGTGCTGGCAGTCACCATTGTCCCTTTGTTGAGCCCATCTACCCAGTGTGCAGATGCAGGCAGGTGCCATATATGAGTCTTTATCAACCTGGCTAACATGTTTACCTTGCCCTCATGATTCTCTGAGGCCTCGCCCCACCCAACTTGTGCGGCCAATCTAGCCACTTCTAGTGGCTTTTCCATACAAAGGCAGTCATGACTCATGCTGTGGACTTTCCTAAAGTTTCTCAAAAATTCACAAACCCCAATCAGCATCTGGCCTCGGTGTGCCTTGTACCTCTTGATGAGCAACTGTAAGCCCAGCACTAGTGGCAGCTGGCTTCGGTTCACAGCATAGGCTCTCCCAGGCACACCCAAGCCCAGCACAAGTGGCAGCCATCTGAAAATCACTTTGTAGCTCATACTAAGTGGCCCCAGGCAGGATATAGGCAGCAGTTGACCTTGGTCTGCAACAGAATCCCATTCAAGAGGCCCCAGAACCAACACCCCTGGTGGCCACCTTTATCTCACATAACAGCACCATCCACCTGCACAAAAGACACACCCAAAGGGCAGATTGGGCAGGCACCAGAGCCTTGCTAAAGCAAATCCTGCTCTGTGAGGTCAGCCCCTGCACAACAGCTTCTCCACTATAGTCACGCACAGCCGGTCCTCACAACCAACTAGCCCATGGATCAATCCCTCTCATTACCACGCAAATAGCAATCACAGGTTCAACTACAACAGGAGGGCGTACACAATCCACACAGGGGCACACCTGGAGTACCTAGTTCAGGTGACCAGGGAGACTGAATCACTAGGCTCCACGGGACATTTACTAAATAAGGCTACTCTACTACTAAGACCAGGAAACATAGCAGCCTTACATAATACATAGAAACAAACACAGGGAGACAGCCAAAGTGGGGAGACAAAAAAATATGTTCCAAATGAAAGAAAAGAACAAAGTTCTGGAAAAATAAATAAACGAAATGGAGACAAGCAATATACCAGATTCAGAGTTCAAAACACTGGTTATAAGCATGCTCAATGATCTCAGTGAGAACTCTAACAAAGAGATAGGAAACATACAACTGGAGATAGAAAACCTAAAAAGGAACCAGTCAAAATTGAAGAATGCATTAACTGAAATGAAGAATACATTAGAGAGAATCAACAGTAGATTAAATGAAACAGAATTAAATCAGTAATTTGGAAGAGAAGATAGAAGAAAATGCTCAATCAGAACAGCAACAAGAAAAAAGAAACCAAAAAGTGAGGATAGTTTAAGGGGCCTCTGGGACAACATCAAGCATACTAACGTTCACATCCTAGGGGTACTGGAAGGAGAAGAGAGAACAAGAAATTGAAAACTGATTTGAAGAAGTAATAACAGAAAACTTCCCTAACCTGGTGAACAAAATAAATGTACAAGCCCAGGAGGCACAGAGAGCCCCAAACAAGATAAGCCCAAAGAGGCCCACACCAAGAAACATAGTTAAAATGCCAAAGGTTAAAGACGAAGAGAGAATCTTAAAAGCAGTAAGAGAAAAGCAGTTAGTTACCTATAAGAGAGCGCCCATAAGACTCAGCTGATTACTCAACAGAAACTTTGTAGGCCAGAAGGGATTAGCATGAAATATTCAAAGTGATGAAAAGCAAGAACCTGCAACCAAGACTACCCAACAAAGCTATCATGTAGAATCAAAGAACAGATAAAGAGCTTCTCAGACAAGAAAGAGCTAAAGGAGGTCATCATCATCAAAACAGTATAAGAAATGGCAAATGGACTTCTTCGAGAAGAAGAAAAAAAGATAAAAAATATGAGTAATAAAATGGCAATAATTACATATTTATTAATTACATATACTTTGAATGTAAACAGATTAAATGCTCCAATCAAAGGACATAAGGTGTCTGAATGGATAAGAAAACAAGACCTTTACATATACTGTCTATAAGAGACTTGCTTCAGATCAAAAGACACATATGGACTAAAAGGGATGGAAAAAGATATTTCGTGAAAATGGAAACCGACAAAAAGCTGGGATAGCAATACTTATACTAGACAAAGTAGATTTTAAAACAAAGATTATAAAAAGAAAACAAGAAGGACCCAGTAATCTCACTTCTGGGTATTTACTCAAAAAATCCCAAAACACTACTTCAAAGGGACATGTGCATTCATTTGTTCATTTCAGTATATTTACAATAGCCAAGATATGAAGGCAACCTGGGTGTCCATCAATGGATGAATAGATAAAGAATAGGTAGTACATATATGCAATGGAATATCACTCAGCCATAAAAAAGAACGAAATCTTGCCATCTGCAATGACATGGATGAACTTAGAGGGCATTGTTCTGAGTGGAGTAAGTCAGACAGAGAAAGACAAACATCATATGATTTCACTTATATGTGGAATCTAGAGAACAGGATAAACAAACAAACAAAATCATAGCTACAGAGAGCATTTTGATAGCTTTGCATGCGGGTAGGGAGTTGAGGGAATAGGTAAAGGGGAGAGGAGATTAGGAGGTATAAATCGGTAGTTACAAAATAGTCATGTGGATGTAGAGTATATACAGCATGGGGAATATAGTTAGTAGTATAGAAATAACTGTATATGGTGTCAGATGGGTACTGGATTTATTAGAGTAATTATTTAAGTAATATAAATGCCTAATCACTATGTTATACACTGAAACTAAGATAATATTGTAAGTCAACTGTAATTGAAAAATAAAAAATGTATAAAAATAAATAATAAAAGAATAAAAATAATTCAATAAATTCTGATGTTGTAAAATTAAAAAATTTAAATGAACAGCTCAGTTTTTATTCTAAGTAATTTTGATTTATCCAAATTTGTTAAAACACAAACATGTATTCATCTATTATTAGTGTAATTAAAACATCTTTAAAATATCCTACATATAAATCACGCATACATTCAAAAAATAACAAAGAAAAAATATAGTGAAAAAATAAATTCCATTCACAATTGCGATCCTTTTTAAAAAGATTCTCAGAAGTAAACATAACAAGAAATGTGTAGAATCTCTATAAACGAAACTTTAATATTGTACTAAGGATCATTAAACATTTCAGTATTTGAAAAGATATATCTTGCTCTTGAATAGGAAGATATACCCCCAACCTATAAGCAAGGTTAAAAGAAAAATTTAACTAGTAAAATATTTCCAACAAGTAAAATAGCTAATGGGCTAATTCTTGACTATATTGAATGTTTTTTAAAACCAGATAGAGCAACTCCAAAATTGGGAAAGGACTCAACAAGAATTTTATAGGAGAATTATAAGTGGCCAATAAACTTATCCAAAGATTCTCAACTGCATTCAGAATCTAAGAAATACTAATAAAAACAAAAATGAGATATTTTTACCTGTTATATTTACAAAAATAAAAAAAGTTTGGTAATACCTATGTTGGGAAAGTGGTAAAATACATGTTTGTTAGAGCATTTTTTGAAACATTTTGAAACACTGGAAAATGGTTAAAATAAATTGTATATATATGATTTAATATCAACAACTCATCTAAAATATATTTGGATATACTTTAATTGCAATATATTTTAATTTTATGAAAAATAGTTACTGATGTATTGTGAAATACAAAAAATAGAATACACAATTACATATTCAGTATATAAAGCATATATATATGTGTGTGTGTGTGTGTGTATACATATATTGATTAATACAATTATATAATTTTCAGGTGTATATTATAAGTTGACATCTGTTTATTCTATTGTGTGTTTACCATCCAAAGTCCAGTTTCCTTCAGCTACCGTATGTTTGATCCCCTTTACCCACTTCATCCTCCCATTACCCCCCTATATTTGACCTCCTTTACAGCATCTACTTCTCCCCTCCCCCCACCTCCCTATCCTCTGGTAACCACTAGTATATAGTCCATGTCCATGAGTCTCTGTCTGTTTGTCCTGTTCATTTGTTGCTTTGAGGTTTATATCCCACATATAATAAGTGATATCATGTGATTTTTAAATTTTTCTGTCTGGCTTATATCACTTAGCATGATTATCTCGAGGTCCATCCATGTTGTTGCAAATGGCAGTATTTCATCTATCTTTATGGCTGAGTAATATTCCATTGCATATATGTACCAAAGCTTCTTTATCCCATCATCTATCATAGGACACTTCAGTTGCTTCCATGTCCTGGCCACTGTGAGTAATGCTTTGAACATTGGTGTGCAAATATCTTGGTGTCTGCAAGATTTTGGGATATGATTTTTCAAGTCTTTGGGGTAAATATCCAGCAGAGGGATTCCTGGATCATGTGGTAGATCAATTCTTAGTTTTTCGAGGAATCTCCAAAGTGATTTCCATAGTGGCTGTACCAATTTGCAGTCCCATCAGCAGGGTATGAGGGTTCCTTTTTCTCTGCATCCTCTCCAACATTTGTTATTATTACTTGTCCTTTTCATTATAGCTATTCTAACAGGTATGAGATGGTATCTTATTGAGGTTTTTTGTTTTTGTTTTTTAAGTTTATTGGGGTAAAATCATTGAGGTTTTGATTTGCATTTCCCTAATAGCTAGCAATGTTGAGCATCTTTCATATATCTGTTGGCCATTTGCATGTCCTCTAGGGAGAAATGTCTGTTCAGGTCCTCTGCCCATTTTTTGATTAGATCATTTGCTTTTTTGTTGTTATTGAATTGTATGACTTCTTTGTATATTTTGGATATTAGGCCTTTATCAGAGGTATTGCCTGCAAATATATGTTCCCATTCAGATGGTTGTCTCTACCTTGTTGACGGTTCCGTTTGCAGAGCAGAAGCTTTTTTAGTTTGATGTAGTTCCATTAATTTATTTTAGCTTTTACTTCCCTTGCTTTTGAGGTCAAATTCATAAAATCCTCTTTAAGTCCAAGGTCCGTGAGTTTCGTTCCTATGTTTTCTTCTGTGCATTTTATTGTTTAAGGTCTTATATTCAGGTCCTTAATCAATTGCGAATTACTTTTGGTGTGTGGTGACAGACAACAGACTAGTTTCATTCTTTTGCAGGTGGCCTCACAGTTTTCCCAGCACCACTTACTGAAGTTTTCCTTTCTGCACTGTATATTTTTGGTGTTTTTGTTGAAAATTATTTGCCCATATAAATATGGGTTTATTTCTGGACTCTCGATTCTATTCCACTTGTCCATGTGTCTATTTTTCTGCCAATACCATGCTGTTTTGATTACTTTCACTTTGTAGTATAATTTAAAGTTGGGCAGCGTGATGCCTCCAGCCTCGTTCTTTCTTCTCAGGATGGTTTTAGCAATTCAGAGTCTTTTGTGCTTCCATACAAATCTGGCGATTATTTTATTCTATTTCTTTAAAAAATTCCAGCGGGTTTTTGATGGAGATTGCATTAAATCTGTATAATGCTTTAAGTGACATGGTCATTTTAACTATGTTGATTCTTCCAATTCAAGAACATGGAATATCTTTCCATTTCTTTCTATTTTCTTAGATTTCTTTTAATAGAGTCTTGTAGTTTTCATTATATAGGTCCTTCGCATATTTCGTTAAATTTATTCTTAGGTATTATATTATGTTTGTTGCAATTGCAAAAGGAATTAATTTTTCAACTTCTTTTTCTGACACTTCATTAATAGAGTATAGGAACACTATGGATTTTTGAACTTTGATTTTGTATCCAGAAACTTTACTGTATTTGCTTATTGTTTCTAGTAGTGTTGTGGAATCTTTAGGGTTTTCTATATAGAGAATTATGGCAGAGAGTGACAGTTTGACTTTGTTTCCTATTTGGATGCCTTTTACAGTTTTGTCTGATTGCACTCGTTAAGTTAGATGTTAACTTTCTTTTGAGCACTGTTTTAGCTTTATCTCAGAGTTCCTAATGTGTAAAATATTTGTTATAGTGATTTCCTAGATACTCGAAAGTTTTGGTTTTGATTACTTATTTGATCCAAGGATTGTTTGGAATTATTTTGAGTCCATTATTCATGTTTTATTCATTGCATTTTCACAAGAATATGTTTTCTACATTAATTCTATTTTGGGGGATTATTTGCTATTTTCTTTATGGATTAATATATAGTCAAATTTTGTGAAAGTTCACTTTAGATTTTAATATTATCAGAGAAAACTTAGATATAGTTAGTTAATTATTAGTGCACTACTTACTCGTGCATAGGAAACCAGTAATAGACTTTTTCTAATAAGGCAAAGATGGGAATATTTTTGCAGTTCAGAAATCACAGATTTCCTCAGATTAGCTGGCAGCTAGCAGAGACCAGTCAGGGTGTTCTGATCTTAGGCACATAGGTGAGTAGCAGTTCCGGGTGTCTATGAACTCTTCGGAAGACTGTGACAGTGTTGCTGTTGGCATGGGTGACAGGCTCTCTCTGTCATGTCCTTTGTTATCTTACCCATCTTAATTATGCCAGGTCTGTACCATTCCCCTTCTCAGAATTTCTCAATATATGTCAATTAGGTCTCCATAACATGTTAATATTTTCTACATTTTTACTAATTTTTTAAAATTACTGGTCATGGACCAAAAGAGATGAATTAGTTTCTTACTACCCATATTTTTCCATTATTTGTCCTTATATCCTCTATAGTTTTTACTTAATGTTGTTGCAAGGCTACTCGATCCACAGAAATTCATAATTGTTTATTGTGACTTGTAAACTTTAACATTATAGAATACCTCCTCCCACTTTTTCTGGTTCAGTTTAATACCTTTGGGTCTGAACTCAGCCTTATGTTATTAGATGTTGCTTTTTGCATGTTTACTATCTCTTTACTCATCCTTCTGTCTCAATCCTTCTGAACCATTTTATTTTTTGTTTTAGGTCTTTTATATAGATTTGTTTTATAATTCAGTCCAAAATTATCTTTAATAGTTGTTTAGCCCATTTACATTTTTGATTTGATATGTTTGGTCTTAGTTATATCATATTGTTAAAATTTCTGTATTTATACTTTTAGAAAATATTTTACTATATAAACTGCTTGCTTTGCTTTTTGTATTTCTTTTAACTACTGGGAAAGTTTTATTCTCATTACAGTAGTTGCCTTTTTAATACCCTGATTGTATAGAACCCTCAATTCTCTATTTCACCAGACTTTTAATATTTGGAATTCCCTTTTATAAGTAATGATTTATAAAGCTGGACTTCATTAAAATTAAAAACTTCTCTGCAGGAGACAATGTCAAGAGAATGAGAAGATGAGCTAAAGACTGGGAGAAAATATTTGCAAAAAACACATTTAATAAAGGATTGTTATCCAACATATTCAGAGAACTCTTAAAAATCAATAAGAAAACAAACAACCTGATTTAAAAAATGGGCTAAACACCTAACAGACAACTCACCAAAGAAATATATAGATGTCAAGTAAGCATATGAAAAGTTGCTCCACATCATTTGTCATCTGGGAAATGCAAATTAGAACAATGAGACATCACTGCACACCTATTAGAACGGCCAAAACCTGGAACACTGACAACCAAATGCTAGCGAGCATGTGGAGCCACGGGAACTCTTATTGTTGGTGGGATGCAAAATGAAACTGCCACTTTATAAGATAGTTTGGCAGTTTCTTACAAAACTAAACATACTTTTATCCTATGATCCAGCAATCTCATTCCTTGGTATTTACCCAAAGGAGATGAAACATATTCACAGTAAAACCTGCACATGGGTGTTTATAGCAGCTTTATTAATAATTGCTGAAATTGGGAAGCAACCTCGATGTCCTTCAGTAGGTGAATGGTTAAACTGTGGTTCACCCAGACAATGGAATATTATTTAGTGCTGAAAAGAGCTATCAAGCCATGTAAAGACATGAAGGAAACTTAAATACATATTACTTAGTGAAAAAAGGTAATCTGAAAGGCCTACATGCTATAGGATCTTGACTGTATGACATTCTGGAAACGGTAAACTATGGAAACAATAAAAAGATCAGTGGTTGCCAAAGGTTGGGGTTTGGGGGGTGCAGGGACGGCATGGGGAGGAATAAATTGGTGGAGCATAGAAGATTTTTAGCAGTGAAAATACTCGGTGTGAAACTGTAATGATGAACATATGCCATTACACACTTGTCGAAACCCATAGAACGTACACCACCAAGACTGAGACATGATGTAAACCATGGACTTTGAGTGATTATGATGTGTCAACGCAGATTCATCAATTGTTTAACAAATGTACCGCTCTGGTGGGACATGTTGATAATGGAGGAAGCTGTGCATGTGTTGGGGCTGGGGGTACATGGGAAATCGCTACCTTCTCTCAGTTTTGCTGTGAACCTAAAATTGCTCTAAAAAAAAAGTCTTAAAAAAATAAAAAAGTAACAGTGGCAATGGGGTAGGGTAGCAGCAGGTATCCTTCCCGGCCAGAGCCTGGTCTTGATGTTTTCTTTCAAATGACTTTTTTTTTTTTTTGGGGGGGGGGGGTGGTCAGCTTTTCCCTTTAGTTCTGTTAGTAATTGCTTTATGTATTTTGATGCTTCCAAGTTGTGTGTGTGTATCTTTTTTTTTTTTTTAAATAAGGGATTTTAAAATGGATATTGAGTGACTCCCTAAACCAAGGTAATTTTGAACTGAGTTCCAGACTACGACATCCCAATTTCTTCAAGTGTGCCATCATACCAAACTAAACATATGCTGCTTGAGGCTAGGGAGGGTAAGTCTTACCACGTGCTTGAGAAGACAGTTGATGATTAACAAGCTGTCACATGGGGTTCACAATTGCCTCAATGTAAAGCTGCTTGTCCTGGTTTGGAATACTTCTCGCTTTTTCTTAAACTCAGGCTTAAAGAACATTGTATACTAACCAACTATCTTGAGCGCTGTTGCTAAACCCTGTCACAGTGCTAAGAGCAACTAACAATACACAAGACTAATTTTAAAAATGCTTTTTAGGAGTACAAATTCCTAACCCACACATATAAACCTTTTAAAATTTTACTCTTCAAAACAAATTCTATCTGCTAAATGAATTCTATCTGATAAGTTTTAAGTTGGATTAAGTAGCAAATGGTATTTGTATGTAGATGAACAGACCATTATCACTCATTGCTGACCCTTTTCCTTATCATACCCTTAAAAAGTGTCCCTACTTTTGAGATCAGACTTCAGATTTTCAGAAGCTTTCATTGTTTAATAAATTAGAAGCTGCAATTGCTGATGTACTAACAATTGATTTTAAGCTCAAAAAGTCCAAAGCTGTGTCCAATATGCTTTTGTGGGCTTTGATGCTCAGTATGGAATACACAATAAATGGACAAATGTTTCCCGCCAGTGCAGTTATTGTCTACATCTGGACGGTTCTTAATAAGTATAATTATGATGCCACGTCTGACTTACATGATGATATGGTTCGATGAAGCTGCAAGTATACATCAAATTTATACTTAAACAAAACACCAAAACCATTTTACTGAAAACTAGTTTTATTTTAAAATTAAGTGCATAGCACTCATCTAATTCCATTGGTGTAGACTTTAGCACCATACTTGCCATTTGCAATTAATGTCATAACAGATACATTTTGGTTTGCAGTCTGTACTTGAGTAGTGTTTATTTTGTGGACTTTGGTAAAGCCCTTCATACATATCATTAATCTCTTCACAGTACATGTTTAATGATGGTCTGGTAATCTCAAAAAACAAACAAAAAAGAAGATCTACTTTAAAGACTAATCAATAAATTAAAACAAAACAAACCCCACATAACTCCCCCCACCCACATCCTCCAAAGCTAGCAGTTGTGAGTTGTATTTATACTGAAACCTAATGTTTTTAAAATAGTTCTGGTTCTCCATTCACCCCATCCCATCCCACCCTGGGTATGCAGCAACAGTAACCAATTATTTTATTCTATGCCCCCAAAAAGATTAATCCAGTGTTCTTTAGCTTTTTAAAATATAAACTGGGAAAGTGTTATTATAAGCTTTTAAAAAAGGCATATTCTTCTATAACAAGAATGACATTTAAACCAATCAATAAAAGCATTTGACAAGACATTAAATTACCATAGGCACCAGTTGTTGTTTCAAGTTGGGATCTCTATCCCAATATCTTACATTCATAGTACTATTGAGGTAGTTAAAATACTGAAAATTGGACTCCAGGTTTCTGGGTTCTGAACGTGAATGTGAAAGATATATTCCTTTTGAATCTACTTTCCCCCAAATGATTCAAGTTCTCTTGAGGTAAGAACTACTAAAATCCAATTAGCAGCCATCTATAAAGAGGAAAAGTGATACTTTCAGAAAACAATTTTCATGCTTGAAAACTGCCACGAGTGAGTGTTCTTACCTGAGTGGTTTCTTTTGATCTACCAGACTAATAAATCCATATCATGCCCTATGTATTCTATAAAAGTTACGTTTCTTTTAAGGAAAAGGGCATTCCCTAAGAATTCATGCTGGCAGAAGTCACCCACCGACATTTATCCACTGGAACCATCTGGAACATTTTATTACTGTACTGAGTCCTTTCCCTTCCTAACAGAAGCCATTTGGCTTGATTACAGAGACTCCTGCTGCATACCCACAATATCTTTATAATAAGTTTGTCTTCAATGCATATTGTGGCAGTCACATACCTGCCATGCAATTTCCCTTCTATTCAAGTGCTATCTTTAAAAAACACAAAGAAAAAGACATACCTTACGAATTTTTAAATCGGAAAGCTTCCCTTCACCAAATCTCTCTTCTCCCACAGTTAAGAGCACAATGTATACAGTTTTAGTTATTACAATGATTTTTTTTAAATTTTTACTTTTTAAGTTTACTACCTCTGAACTCTTTACCCCCAAATTGCCCTTGCTATAATGATTTATTATTGCTGTTTTCACTCATTATCAGTACAGTGAAATGTCCCAGGGCAGTTCTAGGGCCAATCTAATGAAAATGGCTAACTGAAATTTGGTAAGCAGTATCTTTGCCTAAACTGATTCAACGGCTGCTTATAAAACCTGTGTAACACATAACAAAGTGCTGCTCTAGCACAACCTGAGAACTACCCTGGCCACATTCCAGTTATAAAAAAACCTACAGGACTTTATTCTAGTACTGACATTTTACAGTTATCTTTCCCTTGAAACAACCTTTTTAGAGTAATATCAAATCTGAGTATAAATCACTGATTGCACTGAGAAATGTGAAACCTATATATGTATTACAAATGTTAGAAAACACCATTTCATTCATCCTGGGCTACAACTATGTTCTCATTTGAAAACACATTTAGCAGGAGTGTTTTAACCTATGTTATAAAGGTAGTTCATACTATAACATTCCCAAAACATGTTGCATTACAGTTAAGTTTCCAAGTAGTACAAATTCCCTGAGTTAATGTGTTTTAAGTCTAAAGATTTGAGGTTGATCACTTAGGGGGGAAAAAACAACAAAAATTTATGACCATGATTTTAAGATGAGATCTACTCTACCCTTAATTTTAGGAAATAAATCCAGACCCCTATACTATCTGTGAAAGGAAGTTATACAGTCATCTAAAAAAAAAAAAAAACTTTTTTTTTTACTGCACAGATCAGTATAGCATAGCAATTCATGAGTTTAAACTTAGTCAAAAATTCATTTGTAGATCAAAAATATAACTCAAAACTGCAGAATAAAAAAAGGACATTTCCAAAAATTAATACTGTAACTTTCCTTCATAAAAAGACTGTTTGGCAAGTCCACAGACAAACATTAATCTCTGACATATAAGCCAAATTAGGCCCAGAGCCCACCACAGGTCAAATCTTAAAACAGTGAATTAGAGTCTGTCCAGATTTTCTGTTGCATTTCTGAATATTTTTGAAATATCTGGACCATCATCTGGGGCTTGAAATTTCTGTCATATAGGGATTTAAGGGAATTTGACATACATACTGTTAAAAGTATTTGCAGTGTTTGCTTAGTTCTTCCGGGTATTCATGGTGCATTCAAAAGGATATTCAGTCTTCTTGGTGCTAGTATCTGAAGAGTTCTGATGCAATCTGAATCCCTTTAGAGAAGCTTACCAAAAGATTGCCCCAAGAGCTTCAAGTCACTAAACGGTCTGGATCAGGTGTTACCTTCGCATAAAATCACCTTTCAAAACATGGAGTGATGCAAGGGTAATGTTCGTTTATCTGGTAACTCCGGTTATAAGAAACATTCAGACAGGGCTTAACTTCTACTGGTATTGCCAGTGACATCCCAACACCAGTCTGCACGTGCCCAAGGCCCTGAACACTAGTTTGGAACCCAGCAGGACATGTCTGTAGTGTATAAGATGAGGTGTGTGTAGTAGATACAATCTGCTGACAGCTTGGTTGTTCTGACACAGGATGGCGATACTGCAGTGAGGTCTGATGCGTCTGATGGAGATACTGAGGTTGCTGAAAGTGAACTGGCCGTGAGGGCTGGGAGGCTGTCTGGAACACACTTAGCTGTGCTGGCTGAGGTCCTGCCTGTCCTCTTTGTTTGTTTGCTTCTTTCACATCATTATCATGAGCACTGCAACATGGAGAAAAAGTAAACTGTTAATATTACTTGAGAAGAATTTGTAAGAAAATTATGTACCACCCCCAACTCCTCAATATCGGACTATGTACTGTCCCACTGCCTAGACAGGAGACACTGTCACAGTAATTTCAACAATAGTGAGATCTCACTTTTATCCTTCTAAAAGTTCTTTCCCTTTCTACAAACCTTGGGAACTGGCTGCTGGTAGCTTTAAGGGCTGTGTCCAGCTTGGGAAATATGTCCACAATAAGCACCTAAATGTGGTTGCTACCCTGGTAACATCCTGAAGCCTAACAATTCAGAGATGCAAAAATGGGGACCAATGCAAGATTTGCCTGGTCTGATTTTGGAGTCCTGGGCTCACATACAAGTAGCTCCTTTCCTTATCAGGTACTCAGACTCAATATCAATGACAACCTTTACCTGGATTACAGCAGCTTATTCATGGCAGCTGTCAGAGCAAATCCTCTAAAAGCTCTGTGCTTTTGAGAAGTTGCTTTAAGGGCCTCTTATACTTGAAGAAAAATATTAATGAGAAATTATAAACACAAGAACAAAGAGGCTTACATCAATAGCCGTTCAATGCACTGCACTAAGAAATCCCAGGTGTAAGCAGTAAGACGATGCAGTCTTGTAGGCCACGTTGGAGAAAGACGAAGTATAATCCTTGAAGAAGCCACACATGCAGCAGCTACTAAAGAAGGTGCATAATTTAGAAAGGCATAATCTGTGGAGACATCAAAAATGAACTTAAGAAACAGAACACATAAGTCACAAGCTCACAAGTCACTTACTGGTATCCACAATGACTCACCTTGCAAAGATACTTCAAGGAAGTAATCTGCATACTTGGCCATGTAGAGTTTAGTTTTCTCCAAACAAATCATTGGCCAGCCGTCATGAAGATCTGTTTCATGTACTGCTTCAGAGAGATAATACTCGATGAAATGGGCAGCTGTTGGAAGGCAAAGGTTCCACTGAAAGGTTTCTAATAATAATAGTTCCATATGTAGCAAATTTTGTTTTGTTAATACTAGATTCATGTTAGTCATACAACCCAGGCTGTTGAGCTGCTCTAGCTTAGGCACACTATCTTCTTTTTCTTCAAATTTACCTTATAAGGAAAGGGGAAAAAATAAAGAGAGAAAATGTTAGGCAAGTGAACATTATAGGTCTAGTCACTTAAATGAGATTTGCTGTCTTACTGCAAAGAGTTAGATCCAAAGATATTCTTTTCTCTACCTTGGGCAGATACGATAGTATCAGAAGTCTGTGGTTCTCATATTTGTGTTTTCTCTCCCAACACCTCCATCCCCCACCCCCCACTAAAAAAAAAAAGGAGCATGTAAACATTTTGATCTATGTCCTATTGTGTAATGAAAAAAGTCATGTGTTAATGGAAAAGAACTCTCAAATCTCACCAGCTGAATCTTTTCAGAAAATTTCTTTCTGGGGTGGGAGGGTGGCGGGGAAAGGCAGTAGTAGTTGGTAAAAGAGAATTATTTTCAAATAAAAGAAAGTTTAGAGAACTTAATGCCATAAAGTTATTTGAAATCAGAAATAGCTAAACTTCAAGTGTTTCATCTTGGCCTATTTTCAGCACAATCACATTCCAGAGAGAGAGAGATCTAGGGAAAAACTGAGTGAATACGTAATACAAACAAGCATTATCATTCCACAAAAAAACTATCCCTCTGCTTCTGAATTCAAAACAAAAACCTAGCTAATCCGTTACCAAAAAAAAAAAAAAAGGAGGGTGGGGGATATTTTATATGCACTTTTATATCCCCTTACTCAAAGCAGAATAGGAGTAAAGATGATCTGATGGCAGAACTTCATTATTTTAGGCATTCACTTCTTTTCAGGAAATACTTATCCATATGTACAAGCTGAGGAATAGGATTCCCTCTCCAGCCTCAGAATAAATGCCACCTTACATTTTAATTTCCAAGCAAGCATATATATAGATAAGCTATACATATACATACAAACATAGATATATAAAATTCATTTTAGGTATTTCTAGAACTCATGGCTGGAAAAAATTTAAACTATCAAGTACTATTATGATTATCCAGATGCAGCAGCAGAACCAAAGAATTGTCTTTAAGTCTCTTTGGGTCTTTGTTCCGTGGTGGTCTATATAAGAATGGAAATTATAACTAAAGCCTCTTACCTTCCTAGCATTATGTTCTATTTTACTTTAAGGTTTAAAACAGTCCTATTATATTGTAATTATAGGTTTCTCACAGTAGCTTTTACACTTAAATTGTTCAAAATAATAGTTGTTAGAATGTTACATATTACTATATAAAAATTTTGTTCTATTATTTTGATAACTATTTCAATATATTTAGTTTCCTTGGAACTCTTATAATTTTATCTACTTAAAAACATTGTTTTTAGAAGAACTAGAATGATTGTCAAAGCAATAGAAACCAGAAGAGATGGGTTTACCACACACTGAAGCTGCTACAACAAATGGTCATGGCCAGGGTCACTCAGCCCAGATGTTCAGTATAGCTTAGCTCAAAGCACTAAAGTGGTCTTTATGGCACAGTCATCTAGCATCACCACTACATAAAGATATACTGAGAACAGTGAGTTTCTTTCCTGTAACAGTAGAATGACCTAGGAATTTAGTTCAGTCCTTCTGGATGAATCATTAAGGCTTTCAAAGTGCCTTGCCATTTGAGTAGCAGCAACAACACTGGCAGTATACTTCAAAGAAATATTGTAAAACTTAATAAGTATATATCATGTTTGAAGTTCCTTTGAAGAAATTAATACACCATAATTCACTGTTCAAGGATCAAGAATGTTTCATATTATCTTTTGAAACTTTCAACATTGAAAACAAAATTGTGTATGACCAACTTCACAGCTTAAGAAACCAAGTTAGCAAGATTGGCCAATTCATCTAAGGTCAAATAAGTTGAGCTAAACAAAAAATAAAAACCAAAAGGAAGACTTATGTTTGAGTTCCCAAATCCGTACTGACAGACCAAAGTATTGCACTGGGTAATATAGGAACGACGATTACCAGAATAGATAGACTTCTATATTATTAAACGCCTATGGGGTGTCTATATTTCTACAGTACTTGGCTATAACAAGTGTGAACGTCTTGCATCTTGATTCACAACATTAAAAATAAACTGCACACTGCATAAATATCATCCTTGGGATCTTAATTCAGGTTTAAGTTTTTTGGAACTTTTTCATTATATATAGGAATATAAATACTCAGATTCATGGATAGCAAAGGATTGCAAAATGTGTGACAGGTTCAATGAGTACCTGCATTCATAGCCATAGTTTTTATGGGGTGCTAAATGCTATGTATATGGGTATTTTAAATCTACTTATCCACAATACCACATACGGATCATAATGCTCAGTTTCTTCAATTGAAAGGAAATGCCAGAAGCCATGTGATTATATTGATAAAGGCCCCAAACAGGAAATAAGGGCACAGGAAATCCACATTTGCTTCCCAGACAATAAAGAATTAGAGGCCACAGAAACAAAACATCAGGTTGTCTTTCCTTTATAGGAAATGCTCAAATCAGCCCCAGAAACCATTATATTTTCAAAGCCAGCAGTGAATGGCAGGTATGTGGTAGGAGGGCAAGGAGCAGATGTCATTGTGAGCTCTGCCAACCTACATTGTATTCTTTTATCACAAAGAAGTCATCCTTATGTATACTAAGAATTCTCACAAATTTATAAGGTTATCAGTCTAGCAGAACAATGGATAAGGAATAGGAAGAGGCAATTCACAGAAAAAAATGATTTTTTCCCATTAAAATTAAGGTGTAAATCAAATCAGCTGTGAGATACAATTTTTTCACCTATCAGATAGTAAAAAGCTTTGTCAATCCAGTATTGATGAGCAAGGAGAACCAGCACTTGTCACAAATGTTTACTACTAAAAGTCTATAATCTCACTTTTGGCTTCATCTTGACTACAATATGATTTCTTATTTCCCCAAGACTTTGAGCAAATTATCAAAAGTCTCATCTCCAAGATTGCTTTCATGCTCTTCACAAGTCAACATTGATCAAAGAAGCTAAGGGAAGCCAGGGTATAGATGTCAAAGTGTCGAATTTGAGAATTTCCCTAGATCAGTCTTTTCTTGAATGAGCCAGAACCTTAGAGCTGGGAACCTAAAGATTATAGAACAGTTTATAAAAGAATTAATCATTGCGATTCTAAACTTATATATCTCAATCTCCTACGTGATTTTAAACATGTTATCCCATTTGATTCTCACAACTTTGTAAGATAAGTGTCTTTACTTTTACTTTATAGAAAAGCAATCTGAGACTCAAGGATTGAAATTCATATTGCTGACAAGTGATGCAAACCTAGGCAAATCCGTCACTATAATTCCTGCTCTATAATACTATGCGCCACCCTCCAATCAGATAATCTGCAGATCCTTTCCTTCTACCTCTAATAGTGTTGACACTCAGGGAGCTGGATACGCATTAGTACGTGGAACTAACAAGTTGTAATCCATCTTTGACCAAACTATACCAAGGGCCTCCCAACCTATTTAATAACTGGAATCGGACAGTCACCCAGTCATGTTGGATGTAAACTGTTCTTCACTTTTATATAACAGGCTGCCCATCCCAAAGCAGGGAACAGCTGAGAGAGGGAAACATACAACATTCAATCATTCTGTGAGGAGAGAAGCATTATTTGAATAAAGTTTATGATAACTAATTGGAGAACTGCCATTGGTTTCCAAATATAAGAATGAAAGAAACACTACAATGAACTCCACAAATTTAAAACAGATTATCAGATACTGAAAACAGGCTACCAATTTATAAGCATCCTAAGCAGTTCTGTTGCAGCAAAGTTACAGATCAAGTGAAAAAAGACTGCGGCCTGCTACTAAGAGCCAGCCTCTTTGAATTCTTGTATAGAACTGATAGCTTAAACTCTTTTGACCACTGCTTACTTGGAAGGGGCTGAAACCCTAGGGAATACTGATCTCACACTTTCCCACTTTCCAGTGGAGAAGAAACAGTGTAAAAGCAATTCTCTCTCAGGGAAAGAGAGGTCAGAGGGTGTTAAAATGGAGGAGGTATCTGACTTTTTAATAGGTAATAAACAATTCATATTTGAACCACAGCAAATAAAAATCCTAAAGCCTACCTCCTCGAAAATGAGCAAAAAGCAACTATATGTTATCACAGAGATTAAATCAAATAGTATTCAATAAAATAAACTGATCATGATGTTAAAGTAATAGTGGTAATTTAAAAACAAAAAAACTGAAAACTCCATTCCAACCAACCTAAGATGGTACACAAATAAAGCGAATCCTTTCCCCATACTGTAGAAATTGTATAAATTTAGAACCACTCCCCAGCATTACTTGGTGGCCAGAATTCTTACTATTCAACTAGAATCCTTAGTGAACTTTGGTAGTAACGTGTTATTTATCTAGTTTAGTATTCCCTAATTCATTTAGTAAGTTACCAGTAAGTAAACTTTAGTCACAAATGTAAGTCAGTCTATGAACTGACTATATATCATTCATAATTTCAGTCTACTAAGGAGTCTCCCACTTGGCCCATAACACACTTTTAGAATCAGAGGCATAGAGTAGGAGGGGCCTGGAAGTTGTAAAAGAATAGTAGTGATGCCTACGGCCGGCAAAACATTATTTGTCATTAATGATCCCAAGTTTTTAAAATAGCATTACTTGTATATCTTATTTCTAGTGTCTACTATAAACTGATCCTATAATAAACTAACATTCTGTAGGATAACAAGAAACTATTTGTGGATTCTTATACATCTGATGTGTTGAGTATGAGTTTTTCCAATCCTACGCAAACTAATAAACCACAAAGGGATTCATAGCCAGTGATGAAACTCATACAAAACTGTACACATGGCTGCTTATGAAGATGAAACTTTAATTAAAAGTTAATTATAAATGTATAATTAAAAAATATATAAAAATATATGATTAAAAAATAATTATAAATTAATTAGCATTACTTCTCTGACTTTTGATTGTAGGGGGTAGTAGGTGATATGCCTGGATGGATCTTAGAGGACAACAGATTAAAGGAGAAATGTAGATTTTCAGGAAATAGTACTCTGGTAGGAATTTGTCTCAAGGTACATGGTGATAAGGTTGGAAGGTGAGACTGGGAAGGTGGCTGGGTCCAGGTGAAAGGTTCTAAATGTTATATTAAGGAGTTTCTACTTTAACCCACAGTTGGTGGGAAGTCATCAGTAGGGCTGTGTTTATTTATATTCAGTTTGGTCCACCAAGGATGTGAAATAACTTACAAAAAGACCTTCAAGGAGAGGTCATCAGATCAAAGTAAGAATAGGATAGGAAAAAAGAATCTGAGAAAAGATTAGTATCAAAAATGATACCACAAAGGTCTGCATTTGGTTTCAGGTTTATCTGCAAAGCACAAAGGTGTTTTAGAAAGAACTCTGGTGGCATGGTATAGTGAAAATGTTCTTTAGAGAGCAGCCACATTGGATACCAAACCATCAAGTAGGGGTTTCTATATGCTACTTTGAAGTGGGGCTTAAATTTCTACTGTAATGTCATGAATAACATAAAAACTACAAAATGGATTCAACTTCAATGTCAAATACAATCCTTTCACATTATTAAAAGAAGAAAAACTCAATGTCAATTCCTTTATTCACTCTCTCTTTAGTTGGGGTACAAAAAAAGCAATGAAATGAGGTATGAGATGTTATGAGAAAGAGGCACCATGAGGCCTAACATACATTCTGCACTGGGTAACCAGTATTGCTATATCAGAACTCTACATTGCAGCCTACTACATAGTTGTGTCTATGACATAAGCAAAGGTTTTCACATGTATAGCAGCAAAAGGTGAACTTTCAGTTCATCAAGCCATCTCATTATGTAGTCAGTAGAAGGTAATCGAATAATATGAGAATGATACCTTTTAGACAGAATTTTTCAGCCACTGACATTTTGGGCCACATAATCCTTTGTTGTGGGGGACTGTCCCATGCATTGTTGATGTTTAGCAGCATCCCACATTTCTACTCACTCCATGTTAGTCGTATCTTCCTAGGTTGTGACAACTAAAACCGTCTGCACACGTTGCCAAGTATCCCGTGGAGCTCGACTGCTCCTGAATGAGGCAGTGGCTCTCAATTGGAAAGGTACATCAGAATCACCTCTGGACGTTTTTAAAAAGTTAAAAAATCCCTAGGCCACATGATACAGATTCTGAGTCAGTACATCTGGAGTGGCCTACACATTTGTATTAAAATCTTCAGGATGTAAGAATTAGGCACATATGTTTTTAAAAGACTCTAGAGCCCCATTTTAATGTCTGGTTAAAAATCATAGTGCCATGGATCACTTTCAACATAAATTTTCTGATATTAGTAAACTGGAATGAATGGAATCTGGTGATATTTTACTGAGTTCTACATAAATTTATTATAAACAATATAAATTGCCAATCATGTATATCCAGCTCATACTTACTTGCTAGAAGCAGACAGGAAAGTGCAACTAAATGCAGCTGCTGGATAGAGATGTCATACCGATCCATAAACAGGTCCAGCAAGTAGACAGCAAGATGTCGAGCAGAAGGGCAGAGTGTGAAGCGATTGCTTACAATGGCAATCAAGTCAGCAAAATACCTTCTGAGACTTAGTTGAGGGGACTGGCCTTTGTAGGAGGGCAACTTTAGCTCCTAAATCAAGAGGAACAACATTTAGTTAACAGCCTGTAGGAAAAGTATTCTTACAATGCAAAAATGACTCCCACTCCCACTCCCCATACATTAGTGTTAAAAGTACCTAAAGCACACTTTCCATGAGTGAAACAGAAAAATAAAAACAAAGTTGAATAGAAGAATAATGAATGGCATTTAAAATTTAAGTCAAACTCTTCTTCTTATTCTTAATCACCTGTGACACGACCAATTATAGGTGTTTCTCGCATCATGGAATGGGTACATACAAGCAAAGTTTAAAATAAAAGAACCCTGTTTTCTCTATCAGGTGTTTTTAGAAAAAAATATCCTTACTCAAAAACCAACCATATCACATGCATAAAACCCCTCCAAGAAGCTCAAAGCTTTTGGTGAGAATTAACAGAGAAGTGGACATACTCTTAGTATGTTACATACAGGGATGTGAAAGGTAGAGACTAGTAGTCACACACTAGTATCTTCTAATTATGTTTCCTTCAGCAGTTTTATAATCTCTCCTTTGTGAGCATCCTGTCATACAACTAAAATTTTCCCCATTATCGCTGTTCGATCTCAGAATTATATGAACTTATCTTTTAAAAATTAGAAAATTTATACTATTAAAGTATTTCCAGAGCACAGAGAGAGATGAAAAGGTTATGAGATCAGTACTGAACCCAACAGATAACACAATAGAAAGAAATAACATGGATATGATCCTGAAGCATAGGCAAAATATAAATTACTTCAAGAAAATTAAAAACTTTTGTGCATCAAAGGTCACTATTAACAGAGTAAAAAGGTAACCTACAGAATAGGAGAAAATATTTGCAAATCATATATCTGATAAGTGGTTAATATTCAGATTTTATAAAGAACTCATATATACAACTCAACAAAAAAACAAACAACTCAATTAAAAAACAGACAATTGACTTGAATAAATATTTATCCAAATAAGATAACAAATGGTCAATAAGCACATATAAAAGTGTTCAATGTCACTAATCATTAGGGAAATGCAAATAAAAACCATTATGAGATACCACTTCATACCCATTAGGAATGCTATTATCAAAACAAAAAGAAAACAGAAAATAAATGTTGGCAAGGATGTGGAAAAACTGGAACCCTTGTGTACTGGTGAGAATATACAATTGTGCAGCCACTGTGAATAACAGTACTCTAATTCCCCACCCCACCAAAAAAAAAAATTAAATGTAGAATTACCATATGATCCAGAAATTTCACTTTTAGGTATACACCCAAAAGAATTAAAAGAATGTACTCAAACAGATAGTTGTACATTCATATTCATAGTAGCATTATTCACAACAGCCAAAAGGTGAAAATAACCCAAGTATCTATCAACAAATAAGTGAATACATAAAATGTGGATTATTATTCATTTTGAAAAAGAAATGAAATTTTGATATATGCTATAGCATGGATGAATCTCGAGGAAAGTATGTTACGTGAAATAAGCCAGACACAAAGGACAAATATTGTATGATCCCATTTTTATGTGGTATTTAGAGTGGTCAAAATCATAGAGACAGAAAGTAGAATTGTGGTTACTAGGGGCTGGAGGGCAGGGAGAATGGGGAGTTACTGTATAGAGTTCAGTCTGGGAAGATGAAAGTTATGAAGGTGGGCAGTGGTTACAGTAGAACAATGTAAATATATCTAATGTCACTGACCTGTATACTTAAAAATGGTTAAATGGTAAATTTTATGTTATGCGCATTTAACAATAAAAAATGGAAGTTACATATCAATCTAACATAATAAGATATAAAATTTTAGATAAAATACTATCCAATGTAAATTAGTAATGTATCCAAAGAGTGCATCACTATCAACTGTAGTACATCCAAGGAATACAAGAATGGTTTGATATCAGAAAATCTACTAATTTCACACATAAAAATGTACAATTATCTTGACAGATGCTAAAACAGCATCTAGACAAAGGTGACTCTGGAAGAAATAATGGATGAAAGGAGGTAAAAAAAAAAGCTCACATATAAAAGCTAGCATCTCATTTGTTTCAATCCATTTATTGGAACGATAAAAGGATTAGCATTCTAATGCTGACTATTGCAATATTATTTAACACTATTCTGAATACTAGCCAATCCAAATAGAAAAAGGAAAGACAAGGTTTAATTATTAGAAAAAAAAAAACGTTACTTTCAGAAATAGTTATTACTTTTTGGGTGACAGGATTTATATCCAGAAAAACAGAAAAAGAAAAAACAAAAGAAAAGAAAATCAACAGAAAAATAAAGAGAAACAGTAAGGATTCAGTAAGATGGCGATTTACAAAATTAATATTAAAAAACAGCTTTTCTGCATTCTAAGAGCTGTTTAGAAAACAGAAGATTCCATCAACAGTAACTATAAAAATTAAAACACCTAGAAATAAATCTAAATATGCCAGCACTACATGAAAACAACATTAAAATTCAAAGGAGAATGGAAGATTTGCATACATGGAAAGATATCTTTTTCTTGAATAGAAGAACATGTCTGATAACAATGGTACTTCAAATCAGATTAGCTGCATTTAATAAATATTTCTGACATATAGGATAAAGAGCCACTTTATTATTTAGAGAACTCTTACAAATCAATAAGTTAAAAAAAAAAAACAGATATGGACAGTTCATAGAAAAAAAATAGGGCCAAACACATAAAAAGATGCTTCAGCTCATTCAAAATTAAAGAATTATACAGTTTTTCACCTATCAGATTATATTTCTTAATTTTTGTTTATGATATCAAGAGTAGAAATTGGAATTCCCATACATTATTGGTCAGGTTGATAATATAACCTTTTGGAGGGCAGTAGGTGATATAAAAAATTTTAAATGCAGGTTGCAGATACCCTTTAAATTAGCATCACCCTTTACTATATATATATATATATATAAAGGTCCTTTGCAGCACTGTTTTTAATAGCAATACAGTGGAATAAAAAACTTTACATCCAACAACTGGATGGCTCTCCAGGAAACTATACTAAATGAATATAGCCAATCCCAAAGGTCACATATAATTCCATTTATACAATTAATATTCTTGCCATGACAAAATTATACAAATGAAGAACAGATTAGTGGTTGCCAGGGGTTAAGGGTAGGGGGAGATGAGAGTGGGAGGAAAGAGGGTCTGGCTATATAAGGGTAACAAGAGAGAGATCCTTGTGGTGATAGAGAACGTTCACTCTGTATCAGCATCAATATCCTGGTTGTGATAATTGTACTATAGTTTTACAAGAATTACCACTAGGGCAACTATTTCTTACAACTGTATGTGAATCTACAATTATCTCAAAAAGTGTAATTTAAAAAAAGCTTGACATCCATCAAGAGGGAACTGATTAAATTATGGGGCATTGATTCAAATGTGGACATTAAACTAAAGGGTGGCAGACTTATCTGTGTTGATACGGAAAAATGTGATAAATTGAGTGAGTTTGTAGTAGGAGGAAGGTACAGAACAGCAAACATATTATGACCTCTACTATCAACAATAAAAAAATTTTATTGGTATATCTACTAATTTATTGGGTGTCTTTTCAGGGGACAAATATAATGGTGGTAACCTTAGGGGATCAGGAAATAGTGAGGGTTGGGGAAAGCTCATTTTAATCCTTCTTATAATATCTGAAAAAAATTTTAACCATGTGCAGGTATCACTTAAAATTAAAAAAAAAATACAAATAGTAGGTACTTCGGACATAGGCTAATGGGCCATTTTATGGTTTTAATTTTTGTACAAGTGAGAAAAGAATAAACAAATGCTATCGAGGGGGAGAAAAAAAAACACTGTCTTAGGTGGGCTTGGCTCTTCGAAGATAAGAAAAAAAAATTAACTTCTCCAAATACAAGGCACGTGCAGATTTCTCATGCAGCCCCTAGGGTTTTTCTTTTCTCCTTTACTATGTTTAGATCTTTATAGTGGTGTAAATGAGTTACAATTTCAAACTTCATCTTTCTTTGCTGTCATCAGGTGACATTTATAGAACATTTCCCATGTAGCAGACACTGTGCTAGCCTTATGGATAAGAGCTGGAAAAGTGTCAAGCCTCCCTCTAGCAGGTGAACAAAAATACAGACTGTTAGAACACAGTGATCACAGGGCATTACAGGAACACTGAGGGAGATCTAACCCAGATCCGGGGTGGGTTCTTGGGAAAACAAAGCCAGAGTAGGCTTTCTGCAAGACCTGAACAAGGTCTTAAAGACTCAATGGGAAACAGTGGGAAAACACTGGTGGACTTTATTTTTTATCTATGTTAACTTTATTACATGAAGACAAAACAAAGGCAAGAACCCCAAGCTGCCATCGCTGGGAGATTTTAAACAATGTGTCCAATACATTTTCTTATCATTTTTAAATGATAAAGTGCAGTGCTTACTAGAGGATGTCAGATATAGTTCTTTGTCCAGGTACTACAGTTATACAAAGATGAGAAAATTACCTATGCTTATCTCAGTTTTCGAGTTTCTTCTCATGTCTCTTCTTGATCCCCGAAATCGAACACTCCTATTCCTGTCTGCTTCTCAGGATTCCATAGGACAATAGCGCAGAGGGACCTGAACTGTCATGTCCATTCTCAGTCTCAAGTCCTCACCAGCTCACTAACCCAAGTGCCATTCTCTTCCTAAAATGGGTTAACTGTCCAGCCAGGATGGAAATAAAGGCATAGAAGGAATACTTATAAGTGTAAGTATAATTCCATGGTATATTTAATGTTTCTCACAAAGCTAACATTGCTTCCATTTGTCATAAAGGATAATACTCCCCCAAGCATCCTAAGACAGTAATATAAATAGCAAAACAATGAGAAGAAAAAGATGACATGGCATAAAAGGACAGCTGCTTTGTAGGATTTTTTTTTTTGGTGGGGGGAGGAGTAGAGAGAAGGCAATTATATTTTACAAAAAAACTGTATAGCTGACATTTGGGGTTAAAGAAGACTTCTATTTGTTGGAATTTTTACTCTTCCCTAGTAGGCACAATGTTAGCCACAACGATTATTCCATAAACCTTATATTTAAACAAAGAACACCTTCCATAGTTTCCTAATGGCAACTGCCCAAAGGAAGACCTAAATTTAGATACTCTTTAATTATATTATACTGGACTCCATAAAGGCAGGGATCATGCCTGTTTCCATCACTGTTACACTCTTAATACCTAACATAGCACCGTGTACACTGTAGGCGCTCAAGTATGGTAAATAAATAAATAAGCATACGGTTATCCAACTAAGTCATCTACTTAACAGACTAGAATTAACATATATTTTCTAGGAGAAAAGTTCATTTTTTTACCCCTCTTTAATTCCCACTCCCACTTCCACTCCTGACCTAAGGCTGTTGCCATTTCCCCTTAAGAACTGGATCTCTGAAGGTGGGGCGTCTCCCCCCAGAGGCTTGCAGCATGCACCCAGGACCTTGGCACCCCCGGGGAGCCCCGGGCGCACTGCGGGGCGAGGCCTGGCGTCCCCAGCACACTCAGGGTATGGTCCATGGTTCCACCTGGGGCACAAACCCAGGACCTTCTATGTGTAAAGGTGCTAACCACTACACTATGGAGCCACCCTCGAGAAAAGTTCATTTTAACTTCCCTCAACGTACTATAAAACAATGGTCTCTCCAGTTCCATACGTTCAAGTTTTACTGATCAATATGAATTCTTTATAAAGTGTGGCCATTTTATGAAATCACAAGAAATGTGGTTTACAAAATGCTTAAAAAAATAAAGACAACCCAGAGTAGCATGCCACAAGTGGCTCAAGATAACTTTCGGATGCATTACTTCAGAGCCTGCACTATCTTGTCCTCTGATAGTTCATAAGCAACTTTTGTACAGAGTTGTGTCTTAGTCCTTGGATCCTCCCCAGAGCCTAATACACAAAATCATTCAGAAAATCTACTTCCAACCTCATCTGATAAAATTAATTCAGGATTAAAATTAAACATAAAATGTAAGAATCAAAAACCAGGAAAATCACCAAGAAAAATTTTTTAAGTTTCACGTCATTAAAAAAACACATAATTAATTTCACCACATACCAGAGAGATAAAGAGCTGATACTTAGAAAAGAAGAACATTTAAAACTGAAAGGCAACATCTGCTCCCCCATCCCCAATCCCCTAAGTGTCTGGACAATTTTCAAAGTGGAAAACCTCAAACTCTCTTAACATTCCAAAGAACCATCCATAGTTGAGACTTTTCTGTGGTTCAAATGACCCCTTAGGGGACTGAGGTGTGTTTAATGTGTCCAAGAGACTGAATGTCAGAATAAGGAGCATTTAGAAATCTCAAACCTTAGAAAAAGGTACAATTGTTAACAATTTAAGTCAGAATTAGGTTTTCTAATCTACTTAACCTGTTCAAAAGATACAAGTTCATTATCATCCCTGGATCTCTCAACAACAGTCAGCATTCTTTTTATTAAAGAGTCAGCTGTTTTGCTTCTTCCTAATTTTCTATACCTAACAAATGGCACTCTCTATAAATGGTGAAACTGAGTCAAGTTAGAGATAATTCTGGACCTGGTCTCTCTTCTGGTTATGAAAGAGGTAGAACTGACCCTATTGAGCATGACATAGAGAAAACTGTTACTGAAGAGCAACAACACACTGTGCGTTGTGCCAGAAAAGTATATTTTTCTCCCCAATAGCTATTAAGTATATTAGGTCTGCTTTCTGCCTTTGATATTAGCTGGAAGCAGCAGCTACCTCCTTCTATCCTAAGGCTTTCTGAACTGCTCCAAATTTGGGGCTTCAGGAATACAGAATAACAAATTACTTTTTTAGTGCATTCTATATGCTAAGCACTGTTCTAAGCACATGTACAATATTAACTCATTTAATCTTCACAGTCATCCCATAAGGCACGTTCTATCCATGTTACAGATGAGGAAATTGGGAAATAGAAAATTAAGTAACTTATCCAAAGTCTCACAGCAAGCAAGTGGAAAGGCTGGAGGACTTATTTATGTACAAATGTGACATAACAGCTGCATACAACAACTATAGAACAAGGAGGGCCTCTCTGCCCAATAAAAAGCCGGCGCATACATCTTTTAAATACCATATCAAATCCTTGTTCCACCTGGAAACAAGAACATCAGAATGTCTCTTCGCACCTTCCCTCTCGCAAAGATCATGACCTCCCCGCCCGTGTCCTCATTTAAGTCGTCAGGGAAAAAACTAAGAAGTTAATTAACCTTGAGCAAATAAGTAAACTCGCCTTTTCTGGTCTGGAAGCTAGTGGTTAAAGAACCTCACTTTCCAGGGTGCCGAGATTCTTACTGGTGCAAGACACGGAACGGAAAGGTCCAAGCATCAAGGTTTACCTTGTACCGAAGCGCTTGATGAATATCTGCAGCCAACTGTCCCCGCCACCACTGCCCCTCCAGCTCCATGGGATCCGGAGGCACGCCTGGCCAGACGCGGCAACTTCAGTCTGTTAAGACAAACCCCAGACGCGGTCACTGCCAGCTCCTTCCATAAGGCCCTCTGCGCCCCCTCGCTAAGGGGTGTGACCTCAGACCACCGTAGGTGACCTTTCATCTACACCTGACTCGTCCTAAAAACTGGCATGATTCAAACTAATTTCCTAATGCTATAGGGAAAGCCCGAGCTACCTAGTCCCAGGAGGAACTGGCTAATTTTGAAAACTGCCGCACTGGGTGCCGGGCAAAAGGGGACTAACTGGGGCCTGAGTTCCCACCGCGCGACCCCGAGTGTGTACTCCGGAAAGCTGGAGAGGGTCGGGGGGACCGGCTTCGGGCTCCCCGCGTCCTGGCTTCGAATTCTCCCGCCCGCCCTGAGTAGCGGAGAGACTTGACACCAGCCACAGTCCCCCTAAGGTGAAAACCTCCCGCGGAGAAACTCGGAGACGGAGCTCGCGCGGCTCCGAGTCCCGGCTGCAGACGGTCCGGCGCGCGCTCCTCCGCGGGAGCCTCCCCGCGGCCCCGCCGGGCCCAGCGCGCACCAGCCCGCCCCCTCCTCGTCCCGGGAAGCGCACGGAATCGCGCGGCCCCAGAAAGGCGAACAAAAGGCCGGGCCAGGCGGGTCCGGTGTCCGCCGCCCAGCCCAGGCCTGCCGGCCCCACGGCGGCCTCCCTTACCCGGAACCGCGGCCTTCACCGTCCCAGCCCCGCCAGCGTGCGGGGGACACCGGCACCGCTCATGCTGCGGACAGTCGGCCGCGAAGCGCCGGCCTCAGCTCCGGCCCAGAGCCGGGGCTCTCGCGCCGCCCATTGTTAAAGGACCGGCAGGCGGCTCCGGGTACAAAGCCAGCGCGGGGGTACATGCGGCCCAGCCGCTGCCAATCTCGTCTCGCGATACAGCGGGGTCACCCCGAGCCGTCCAATCGGCGGCCGAGCCGGGCCCAGGTGCAGCGCCCGGCGACGGCTTGCCGGCCTGGGCCAGGCTGGGGAAGCTTCACCGGCTCTCTCTGCACGATTCCGCCCTTGGGGTAGTCCGAGAGCCCCACCAACGACTGCCACGAAGTCTGCCTGAAGGGTGGGCAGAGGTCAGAAAAGAGAGCGCGGGAGAAATTGTAATGTTGATCATCATCCCAGTGGCCAATCCGGTTATGCCACTCACCTGCTAAGAACTTTCGATGGCTCCCTGATGCTTGCAGACATAGGGTCTCATGCCTCAGCTTGGCTTTTAAAACCCTTCATAGCATGGATTCAATCTGCCTCGTCTCACATTACACTAGCCCCATACATTCTATGGCCTTCTCAGTGGGATTATTAGTCCCTCCATATGAGCTTTAGCCATTTCGACAGCCCCTAAAGTGCTTTCTCTGAAATTCTGCTGTCAAAAATTTAAGTTCCCTCTCAAAACTTACTTTCTTCTAGAAACCGAATTAATCTCTTTCCCTTCCTTATTTCCTTTGCTTTAGAGATTCCCAAAAGCTTTGAAGGGAGTTAAGATTACCTTTAGTAACCTAGCTTGTCAAATCCATAGTGGATGTAATTAACCATCTGTGGTTGTAAATCAGGAAACTACAAAACTGTGGAAACACTCCAATATCAATTTAGGTAAGGTAATGTGGAAACTGAAATATGATTAGCAGAAATCTAATTGTATTTTAACCTGTTCGGTTTAATATCACAACAGAAGTAGACCGTTAGTTCAGAACAGCGATCCTCATTTTTCTGAGAATGTAGATCAACTTATTTTAATATTTAAAAAATCATGTAACCCTACCCCTTTTACTTAGAATCCTTTGTCCCAAAAGACGAATGATAAAGGGCTATTATAAAGTGATGAATGAACATTACATGAATCTAAGTTTTATTTATTACAATGAAATCTTCATACATTTGAAGAACAGCTGCAAATAGGTATGTGAGCCATGTGAGACAATGCTTATGACCAGGAGATCAGAGCTACAGGAACCAAAGGCAAGACAAAGGAAACTCAGAAGCAGAAGTTCGCAGAGCCTAGCCTAGCCCAGCATTGTCCAGGGAGAGGCCACCCTGGCTTATCTCAGTTGCAGGGGTTCCCTAGGGAGAAAATGGACACATCAGGCTAAAAGCTCCATGCCATTTATGGCATTTCAGTGGTCCCCACTGCCTTGGATTCCAATCCATGTGTACTAAGCAACTTCACGACGATAATTTGGCTTCTCAAGAAGTTGGCTTCTCAGCTCAAATGTCCAGAACTTATTTAAGGACCCTTTCAGAAAAATGGGTCACAGGCTATAATCATCAGTGTAATGAATAGGTTGTTTTTCATGGTTTCTACTTGGAAGGTGTTATTCACTGGGAGAGATTTGTTTAGAAATTATTCTCTTTTTTGGGTTTGCCACATATGATGAAATGACTTTAATGTTCATTTTATAGATGAATATGTGTGTGGATATATATAATATCCCTACTATGTCTTAGATTATAAGTTCCTAAAATGCAAATTTCAGGTTTATTATGATTTATTTCTTCATTAATTCCTTTGGGGCAAGATGGACACACTTAGTTATTTACTTAATTCCTAAATAAAGGCTGCTCTCATAGAGTTTATATATTAATGGGGAGAAATACAATAAATGAGCAAAGTTATGGTAACAAGTGCTATGAAGAAAAATAAACAGAAAAAGGGAATAGAAAGTGAAAGTCGGTGGACATTGTTTTATGATGAGGTTAGGTGTGCAAAGGCTTTGAGAGGTGAGGGAGCATACAGATACTTGGCAGGGGAGTGTTCCAGGCAGAGAGAATAATAGCAAATGCAAAAGCCCTAAGGAGAAGGCATGGCGGAAGTCAATGTGGAGGCGAGTGTATTCCTGGAGTGAAGAGGAGGTAGGAAAGACATCACAAGTCTCAGAAGCAGAGGTCAGCAAAGGTATGAAAGGATGGAAGTTAAAAAGACAGAACTACATAATGAGCAGAGTTATAAAACTGCGAAGAGTGCAGTGTGCCTGCAGCAGAAGGCACGAGACATGTTTGGTAAAAGATGAGGGTGGGACCAGATTCTCTGGAGAGCTTTTCTAACTCATTGAACTTTAGGCAGTGAAAAGCCATTGATTTTAAGTTGTTTAGTTTTTAAAGAAATAAATACAAGCAAAAGGCAAAACATTCAAACTATGGAACACTACACAGTGACAAGCAAGCCCCCTTCCCTCCCCTGATCCCGGTTCTTTCCAAAGGCAACATTATTACTATTTTTTTTAATACTCTTCCAAGGATATCCAAGTATTTATCACCATGCATGTAAATAACACTCTTGCCCCATTTTGTGCACAAATGGTAGCACTTCACACTGTCATGTACCTAGCTTTTGTTATACTATATATTCTGGTGGATATTCCCTAACAACAGTCAGGATTCCTTTCAATGGCTTCCTTGTATCCCACTGGATGCAAAGGACTAGAAGCCAGAAGCCCTGGGCTCTGGTATGGTTCTTGATTTGCTGCTTCCCAGTGGAGTCCCCTTAGAAGGTCATTTCCCTTCTCTGAGACTCAAGTTCATCATCTATAAAGAAAACTGAGTGATGACTGAGATTGATTCTGACTTTAACATTTTAGATTCTTTGCTCTTGCCACACACATGTTGCAAAGTCTTCTGTAAGGAAAGAGGTGCAACACTCCCCATAAAGCTCTGGTCATTATCCAGTTTTAAAGGTTTTAAATTTATAGTGCATCAAGGTAGTTCATGTGTACTTATTATAAGTCAAATCATTCTAAAAAACATATAATGAGAAGCAACAATTCCTTGTTCCTACTCCCTCATTTTTCTGAGAAAGTAGATCAACTTCTTTTAATATTAGAGTCCCATTCCAAAGAGGCAACCACTTTGAACCCATTTAGCTATTTCTCACAGTATTTGCTATCTTTCAAAATAACATGTGTATGATTTTGATTTATCCTTTTAAGGTATAGTTAGATATCGTCCTGGAAAATGAAAATTTAGATGCTTTATAAAGTTTATATTACCCTTCACACACACATTTCCCCCTTCATCTCGCTAATGTATAATCTGAACACATTTTTGGTTATAACCATTTTCAGTTGTTTCCATTGTTGTGGCTACATAAACATTGTTCACTGTTGAGCCACATGCTGTCCTATAATTATTGCTTTCCTTTTTGTTTTCCTGGAATTTTTTTTCTTAGCTTTGAGTCTGTATCTAAGTTTTTTACTTCCTCCAATAGCTCTGTAAAATGCCTCAATTCACTTTCAAAACAGTCAAGCCTATCAGATTATCTATTAGTTCTATCTTTCCTCTCTTATTTTATCCTCCTGGATTCATCTACCCTGCTCCTGCTGCTCCAATATTGATGGGTTTCTCTCTAAAGCTGATAGACAGCTGCCTACCTTTGGTTAGATTCCTGTTTCCATGATCCCATGTCTCTTTTCTTTGGTTTACATACTTTCTGAGGGTGCCTAGGAGGCACATCTTAGAGACCTTGTATATCTGAAAATATCTTTAATTTGCCTTCACACTTGGTTGTTTGGCTAGGTATGAAATTCTAAGCCAGAAACCATTTCCCTTCATAATTTTGAAGGCATGCTCTAATGCCTTCTAGCTTCCAGTACTGTTATTGAAAAACATGATGCTGTTCTGATTTTTATTTTATAAGAAACCTAAACCAATTCTATCTGAATTTCTCTATGTTCTCAGTGATCTGATTTTACAATGACATTCTGGTGTGGGTCATTTTTAATTTATCATTCTGGGCAGTGGGCCTTTTATTCTGAGAAAATCTACACGTTCTGGAGATTTTCTAGAATTTCTTTCATAATTTGAACTCTTCCATTTTCTCATTTCTCACTTTCTAGAACTCATATTATTCAGATCTTGGATTTCCTAAGCTGATCTAAATTTCTTATTTTTGCTTGCCTATTATCTCTTTCTTTGTCCCTTTATTCTCTTTTGGGGAGATTTCCACAACTTTCAGTACAAACTCTCCTTCCAGATTTAAAATTTTCTATTACTTTCCAACAGCTCTTTCGTGTTCTCAAATTTTTTAAAATATAGCATTCATTGTTTTTTTTTTTTTTAAATTACAGGTACAGTATTTCTCTTAATACTCTAAGGATATTAAAGTTTTTTTTTTTTAATTAAATTTTCTTCTCTCTTCACTCATTGTCTGTTACATCATGGTTTCTTTTATTTGTTGTAATCATTGATTCATATATTGGAGGGTTTCTTCAGATGTGTGGTGACCTCTGGGCACTATTTAACTTACTACAACTATTATTTGCGTCCACTCTCAACATCCTAGCACAAAACACTATCATTTCTCACTTGGATTTGTACAATAGTTTTTTTTTAACTAGTCTTAATACCACTTCTCCAAAATATTCACCACCTAGCAGTTGGATTGTTCATTAAAAGGTAAATCACATCTGTTGTGAGCTTGATATGGTAGAGTTCCTAGATCACATTTCCAGACTTTTAGCATAATGCAGAATGTTAAGGATAGTTTTTAAGGCTATTTTTTAAAACGGGGGGCAAATATACCAACATTTATTATCTGTAATTTATAAGGAAGTATTCCAAATTTTAAAATGCTATATGATAATGTTCCACTTCTGGGTAAGATGGTTGTGATAGTTAATTTTATGTGTCAACTTGACTGAGATGAGATGTCCACATATTTGCTCAAACATTTTTCTGGGTGTTTCTGTGAGGGTATTTTTGAATGAGATTAACATTTGACTCAGACTGAGTAAAGCATATTGCCCTCCTACTATGATGTTATTTACAATGCTTCTGAGACTAAATATGTAGATATTTTCCCCTCACACTAACCAATTTACCAACTGACACCAATTGAGTGTCCTATTATTTATTTCAGTTCTGACACTATCTACCTGGAGTGAGTATCAGATCCCAGAAGGTAAGGGCTCAGTCCCATAAGATTGCCCCTAGTTCAGACATGAATCACAAGTCCTGGGCCTCTTGTACTTCTGACTGACTAGCTCTAAATTAAGGATTCACATGATCCTCTTCACAGGTTCAATAATTTGTTAGAATAACTCACTGGAAAACACTCCACTTAGTATTACTGGTTTATTATAAAGTATACAACTCGGCAACAACCAGATGGCAGAGATCCTTAGGGCAAGGTATGGGGAAGGGGTGTGGAGCCTCCATGCCTTCTCTGTGCATGTCGCTGTCCCAGCACCTCTATGTGTTCACCAACCAGGAAACTCTCTTAACCCTGTCATTTGGAGATTTTATGGAGTTCCATTATGTAGACATGATTAACTAAATCACTGTCCATTGGCAATTATCTCTGTCTTCAGCCCCTCTCCTCTTCCTGGAGGTCAGGGGATAGGGCTGAGAGTTCCGACCCTCTAACACATGGTTGGTTCCAGCCCCCATTCTGAAGCTATCTAGGTGCTCACAGAGTCACTTTATTAGCATAAACTCATTGAAGGGGTCTGTTATGAATATCAAAAGATAATGCTTCTCATCCCTATCACTCAGGAAATTCCAAGGGTTTTAGAAAACCTTATGCGAGGAACTGGGGACAAAGATCAAATATATATTTATTATATCACAGTATCACACTTCTAATTTGGGTTGCCCTCATTCAATCAGTTGAAGGCCTGAATACAACAAAAAGGTTGACACTCCTGTGAGTGCGAGGGAACTCCTCCTGCCTGACTACTTTGAGATGGCACAAAGGTCATTTTTGACCTTCAGACTCAAACTGAAACATCGGCATTTTGTGGGTCTTGAGCCTGCTGGCTTTCAGACTGGAACTTATACCACTGGCTTTCTGGGGTCTCCAGCTTGTCAACTTCAGATCTTGGGATTTCTTAGCCTCTATAACGTCGTAAGCCAGTTCTTTATAATAAATCTCTTTATTACATACACGGTCACATGCCACTTAATGACATTTCACCCAATGACAGACCACATATATGACAGTAGTCCCATAAGATTATAATGGAGCTGAAAAATTCCTATCACCTAGTGACGTAGCTGTTGTAACTTCCTAGAGCAACTCACTACTCACGTGTTTGTGGTGATGCTGGTATAAACAAACCCATTGTACCACCAGTTGTATAAAAGCTGAGCACACAGTTATATACAGTACATAATACATAATATTGATAATATATGACTACATTATTGATTTATATATTTAGTACACTTTTTATCACTATTTTAGAGTGCACTCTTTATATGTGTGTGTGTGTGTGTGTATAAATTTTGCTGTAAAACAATATTCTGTGTTATACTGGCAGTAGCCTCATAATGTGGTCCTGTTTTTACAAAACACACAGGAACATATGCAAATATTTGCATACATGTATATTGATATATGTATGCATAGGAATATTTGAGAAGGTTCGTAAGTGGAAGGATACATAGCTGGTTAGTAAAAGGGTGGGTGGGCTGAATAATGTGAGTAGAGGAAGGAAGAACAGTGGGACAGGGACACAAGCAAAAAGGGAAAAGGAAAATAGAACCTGCACTTAAAAAATATGCTTATATTTACACAGTTACATAAAATGAGAATCTGTAAAAATAATTTTAAAATAATCTCAAATATAAAAGAGACAAATATTATCTTATTCAGTTACCTAAACCTTTCAATGATTTGCTATTATACTTTAAATAAAATCTCAACCCTTTGAAGAAAACATAGGCAGTAAACTCTAATTTCTTTTTGGATATATCTCCCTAGGTAAGGGAAACAAAAGAGAAAATAAACAAATGGCAGTACATCAAACTAAAAAGTTTTTGTACAGCAAAGTAAACCATCAACAAAACAAAAAGACAACCGACTGATTGGGATAAGATATTTGCTAATACAGCTAATAAAAGGTTAATATCCAAAGTATATTAAAAAACTCATACAACTCAACAACAAAAAAACAAACAATCCAATTAAAAATTGGGCATAAGACCTGAACAGATACTTCTCCAAAGAGGAAATACAGATGGCCACTAGACATATGAAAAGATGCTCAAGGTCACTAATCATCAGAGAGATGCAAAGTAAAACCACAATGAAATATCACCTCACACTTGCCAGAATGGCTATCGTCAATAAATCAAAGAACAACAAGTGTTGGCAAGGATGAAGAGAAAATTGCAAATTGGTACAGCCACTATGGAAAACAGTCTGGAGGTTTCTCAAAAAACTAAAAATGGATATACCTTTTGACCCAACAACTGCAGTTTTGGGTATTTATCCAAAGGAAACCAAAACAATAATCCCTAAAGATCTATGCACTCCAATATTCATGGCAGCACAATTTACAATAGCCAAGATATGGAAGGAAACTAAATGCCCATCAACAGATGATTGGATAAAGAAGTTATGGTTCATATATACAATGGAATATTACTCGGCCATTAAAAAAATGAAATCCTACCATTTGCAACAACATGGATAGACATAGTGGTTATTAAGCTGAGTGAAATAAGTCAGACAGAGAAAGATAAATACCATATTATTTCACTTATATGTAGAATCTAAGAAACAAAAAGAAGAAACTAATCAAAAACAGACTCACAAATATAGAGGATGATTTGGTGATGGACAGAAGGGAGGAGGGGTTGGGTGGCTGAGACAATGAGGTGAAGGGTTAAAGAAGTACAAATTAGTAGGTGATAGGTGGTCACGGGGATGGGGAGCATGGCATAGGGAATGCAGTTAGCATTAATATATTGGCGAGGTGGAAAACCAGAGGAGAGAAGGAGCAATTAGGGGGATCGTTTTATAAACTACATAAATGTCTAACCAATGTACTGTATACTTGAAACTAATAAAACATAAAAAAAATTATGAATTCATATATATATATATATATATATATGAATCTAGTCCCTGTCCACTTCTCCAACCTTATGTGCTATGATTCTTCCCTCCCATGTAAGTCTCTTTCTGGACTCAAGGCTTTTGCAATTGTAAAACTGCAATTGCAGTTTTCTTTGTCTGAAATGTTCTTGCCACAGGTCTTTGCATGACTGGCTCCCTCTCTTCTGGAAAGCCAGAGATGCCTACAGAGTAGCCATTGTCCCCTCCTTCCTCACCAACAATAGAACACTGATTTTATTAGGAGAGCGATATATCCATTTAAAATACCTCTCTTTTAACTAGGAGTGATATAGTTCTGGCCAATATGATATAAGTAAACAGACTCCTGGGAAGCTTTTTAAAAGCTAAACCACCTGCACCCTCTACCTCCTTTCCTTTTCTGCATTTTCTTGCCATGAAAATGGCCATGAGGCTAGAAGTGAGGTTCTCAAAGTGTGGTTCCCAGACTAGCAGTCTCAGCATCACGTGGGAACTTGTTATAAATGCAAATTACCAGGCCTCGACCCAGATCCACCAAATCAGAAACTTAAGAGTGTAGGGCAAGCAATCTGTTTCAACAAGCTCTTCACGTGATTCTGATGCATGCTGAAGTTTGACAGGCACTGAACTAGAGGATAGAACCCTTCTTAGAGATGGCCAGGAAGATGGATTAAGACTAGTGGACCTATGATATAGCCACTTGGACTGCCTTCTCTGGGCTTGGCAGTTATGTGAAAAAGTAATCCCAATTTAATTAAGCTACTGTGATTAGATTTCTGTTACATGTGAGTGAATGCAATTCTAACTGATAAATTGTTTTTTAACTCTCAGCTCAAACATTATCTCTTTAGAAAGGTCTTCCCTGACAATTATTTATACCCTCCATCTCTACACCAAAGTCCTTCTCCACCATCCCATCCTATTTGTTTCCTTTATAGTACTCAGAAAACCCTGAAATTAGCTTGCTTATTTTTTGTTTATTTGCTAACAGTCTGCTTCTCAATTTAGGAACATAAGCCTCACAGAGGCAAGACCTCTGGCTCTTCGTTGGGGTACTTCAGTACACCCTGAAGTGTCTGGCACATCACGGATGCTCTGTAATTGTTTGTGGGATGATATAAAGAACTTTAAAATTATATGTTACATTTAAATAATGTGTTTTTAAAACAGCCAAATGAAAAATGGTTTGTTGCAGGCCGTCACACAATTTATAGGAAAAAATTTTAGTTGAGAAACACATACAGTACACATGTTAAAAATGCATATAATACAGAGTGTTCTGTGCTTGTCTATGAATGCTTACTCTTAACTGGCCTATCAATTCTAAAATCATAAACAACTAATAAAAAAATAGCCATGAAAACATTCACAGTGCTACAGAAATGAACTGCATGAATGCAGCATTTCCTTGACAACCTAGTCTTTCCATAGATATCGATGTGTGCTGCTCCAACCAATGTGGGAAACTTGTTAATAACAAAACTTCACATATCACTTAAAGACAAGCATTCAAATACACACAAAATTTTTGATCAGTTTTCTTATGCATGCCATAAGCCATACACAATTAGGGTTTAACCTTGGAGAAAAAACATTCTCTTCACCTACATCCCTACTTTTTTTGCTTTTCTAGTAATCTCCAGTTCGGTCCAAGACTAATATCACTGCAAATAAATAAGGTCGTCTCTGACACTAGCCTATGCAGGTGTATTGGGGAAAAGATACAGATTGAGGGGTCCCTGCTCTCTGCTTGTGGGAGTGACCTGACAAGCCCCAATGCTCCTGAAATGCAAGAGGTGAATTCTTTTATCTTTACCACATATAAAACTACTCTCATCAACCTTTGGAAATCTGTACCCTTTGATTTTTTTTTTTAAATAAGTTGTTGTGTAACATTTAAGTAAACTGTATACATACTTTTCTCAATGAAGCACAAGAACAATAAAAAAAATCAGGAAAGTACAGTGCTTCCTACTAAGATCCCTGTCCACTCTTTCTTGAGGGGTTTCTAGGATGTAGCTGGGCCTCCATGGGGCCATGACTGGGAAAGAAAAGGAGCAAGAAGTGCCAGAGGCAGGAGGGGGTGCTGTTCGCTGAGGGAAAAAGGAGCCCTGACATTTGGAGACCATTTTCTCTCTTTCTCAGAGAATTAGGAAAGCATATTAGATAGGTTCCTATGAGTCCCCTACAAATGCTTGGAGCTGACAGGACTTCATGTCAGTAACAACCCAAATAAAAACTTTTGAGAAGACCCTAGAAGCTGACCTCACACCTCAACCAACACAGCATGTTTTTCTGTTATTCTTAACCTGTGAAATTATCTTTTATCTTATGAGAGACAATGACCTTAGGGTTTCTATTTGAACAACTTCTACCTGGAATTGCATCAGAACTAGCATCAAACATAGCAGCCTCACTTCAGTAATTATGGCATTCTATAAGGCAGGGTTCTTATTTTTAACAGGTCATCAGAATTACCTAGGAAGCTTGTTTAAAATACTCTGGGTTCTGGAGCTCCACTCCCAGTAGTTCTGATTCAGCAGGCCTTAGGTGGGGTGTGGAACTCTGCATTTTCAGTAGGGCTCTCCAGGTGATTTTGATGAAGGTGGTGTGAGGTCCACAATTTGAGCAACATTGGCTTTAGAGGGAGAGGCTTCTTTTCCAGAATAAGACCTACTGTAGACAGTGACCGAAGACCACCAGACTTCCCAAAGGGTCCTTCTTGCAAAGGTCTCCGGTGAGGTCATTTAGGCTCATCCTTTCAAAGACTCAGGGAGTGAATCTCCATGGTGTTCAACTCTATAAGTGAACCAAAAACTGGGCTCACACTTGGCTGAACCTAAGGATAAGTAGCAAAATCCCAGAGTATCAGAAAAGTTCTGGTTGCCTTTCGTCTGGAGGCTCACGATTTAACTTTTTCCCTTTCTCGTCTTCCTTTTCACTGCTGTCGAGTTAAGGAAGCCAAATAGACCCACACAGATAATATGTTATTTGGGTATGGGTGAATGTATACAGCTAGAGCAAATTCTGTTTGGGGACATTCAGAGGAGTGAATTCCAGTTTGATATATGGCATCAATAACTGACTGTATATCTGTATATGGCATCTGGATAGGAAATCCTGCAACCTGAACCAAAAGACAGAATTACATATAAAGTCACATTACAATCATGTAAGTAATTGGGAATTACTGTGTGCAAAAAGGTTACAGAAGCCTCAAAGAAATGGTAGTCATAAAATAACAATAGTTATTTCGTGGGTGCTTACTATGTTCCAGGTAGAGTGCTAAATGCTTCATATATATATTTAATCCTCAAACAACCCTATGAGGTTGGTTCTATCAAAATCTTTACGTTGCACAGAGAGGAGGAGAGCCAGATTGTCTGGTGCAAGAACCTGCACACTTAAGATTCCACATACTTGCACCCTTTCTAGGACAACAAACTGCCAACAAGGAAATTACTTGGTCTTACAAATGAGAGATTTAAGTAAGCATTTTGGAAGAATTTATTTACCATTGATTCAGTTTATATTTATTAAGTGATAGCTGTGAGATAGGATTAAAGGTTTATGGAACATGGTCCTGTGTTAAATTATCTATTTAAAAACATACAAACAACACGTAATAAACCTCTTTCAGCCCTCATATTCTTCACCTTGGGAGGCTTTTCCTAATCCTTAATTCTGTCATGTGCTCTTCCCATGCAGTTGCATAGAAAGTACACTGTCCTTCTCTAGCTTACTTAATAAAATATGTTGCAATTACATATTTTTTGGCTTGTCTTTCTAATTAGCCCATAGTCTCTATGAATGCAGAAGATGGTATCTGTCCTCTTTATTGTCATAACCCTAGTGCCTAGTATGGTACACACAGAATACAAATAATGGTTAACATTTACTAATTAGACACCTGCTAAATGCTGGGTGCTATGGTAAATATTATCTCACTTAATCCCCACTACAACCACAAGATTGATAACTTTTTCTGCCCAATGAGATAGAAAGTATAAGAAGTTAGGTAACTTGGTCAAAGCTAGCAAGTGATTGAGCCAGAATTTTGAACCCAAGCTGCAGGGTTTAGTGCAGATTTATGATTGAATGTTATTAAATAGTCAGATAATTTTATAAAGGGATTCCAAGTTTTAAACCTTGGTTTATATTTAACTAAGTTTTGCTCATCTGTTTACCCCTAATTCTATTAACTCATTTCCTGTTTAGAAAAAAAAAAGGTGCAGCTCACCAGCGTTAATTTTACATAAACACGTTTTTTGAAGTCGAAGCAAATTTGACTGGTTTTCAATGTGAAAATAAAATATAAAAACTGTTCCAGGAGTTATTTCTAAACAGAACTTGTCTCTAATCCTAAAGTAACAGAAATGTATGTGATGATAAGTATTTAATAATTTTTTTCATGTGGTAAATTTCAAAGCACGGAATAACACAAAGTGGAGCATCATATTTCACACAAAAACATTGAGTTACTCTCCAGATCTTTTAGCCATCATCGCTGTGAGAGCAGCAAACTTTGCAGTGACCATTTTGATTCTGGTTCCCTGATGTTGGTGGTATGCTCTTGGGGTGTGACATCATCAGAGAACGGATGAACTCAAAGACGTTGCTGCCCTGGCTTGTGATGCTTTTCCAGCATTCTTTCAGTCAACATCAGTCTGAAGTTTACCTGGCTGATCATATGCTCAGGACTGTCCTTCTTGAACAGGATGTAGGAGTTCAGCACTGTAATGTTAAGAAGGTGGCGAAAGAATTTCTTACACCAAAACTTGCACTGTCAGATAAGAAGTGAGCATCTGATCAGCCAAGTCCACTGCTCCCACATTCTCGTTATAATCCACAATGACACATGGCTTCTTAGTTTTCTTTCCATTTCTACTGTCTACTTCAATCCCAGTATCATTGGGGAATACTGACAGCACTGTTACCTCCTTCTTGTCACACCATTTCAGTGCCATAAGTTCACCACAGAACCTGGGTACAGTCATTCCCTTTGCAATTTTTTTTTGCCAGATCATTTAGAATCTGTTCTCTGTTTAAAACGAGCTGTCCCAATTTTATCAGTCTTGTTTTAATGTAATTCTGCGAAAAGCATGGGAGATGTATGGCAAACTTTGGGGTTAAGGTTAGGACTGTACTCCATGAGTTATTGCTGCCAGCAAGTATTCTCAGGGCAAAGGGGAAATGGGTAAAAAGAAAGCAAAACAAAACAACTTCCTCCCTATTCATGAATGCCTGATGATCTCTCCCTGGCAGCATAAGTATTTAACTCTCAATAGATTCCTTCCTTTCTTCTCTCAGGGGACCTCCCTAGGAGACATCTTCTAGTCTATGAGATGACAGGGGGAAGGAATCTCACTCTTGGGGAGAATGGGGCTTTCAAAGACCCACTGGACCAGTTTCTAGGGAGGAGGAGGTAAAGAGGGTTCCCACAACTGGGGGTAGGTAGGGGAAGAGAACGAGGATCCTAATAATATGTTATGTTTGGTTACAGACTTGATAAGTTTGAGATGCCTTTTTATCATCCAGGATGATGATGTCAAATGTGTTGGTGAATATATAAGAGAAGAGGTAAGGAGAGAAGCCAAAGATAAACATATAAATCTGGGAGTAATTTGCACATAGAAGATATTAAAGCTTGCCTGGAGTCTTCTTACCCAGAACCAAGGACAGGAAATCCACTCTATTACTAGCATCTAGAGACCATTTTTTTAGTTTCTCAGTTGTAAGTAGTTTCCTTTTGGGGATCTCTTTACAAAGTTTGCGTTTTATACATCCTAAAACATATAACTAATTCCAAGAAAATGTCATGCAATGTGGTCATGGTAATAGCTGTTCACTACATTTTAAATTTCTATAAGTAAATGCATTTAATGACATAGCATCTATCTAGGATCAAGATAAAAGGCATTTCAGGGATATCTAAGATTACTATTATCTGGCAATTAACAACATAGATAAAACGAATGTCATTAATGTATTAAATCATATACAAACCCAATAAAATTGTAGTAGTCTTTCAAATTCATTCTCTTCTTCAGGTGAAACAAAGCTTCCAGTGCCAAGTTCTAGCTTAGGAAGAATTTGTCGCAAAATAAAAGTATACTGTCGATTCCAACGTGTCGGCTGCTTTGGTCGCCATTCCATAATTTTACATTTCAGAGTCCTTTCGATCCTACAGTAAGATTATTTTTATGACAAATTACAACTCATTTATACATGTGAGAAGAGTTTTGTCACTTTTACTAAAGCATGAGAATGATACTTTTTTTTTTTAATTTAGAAGGAAACCAGACCTCCATGGCTAGAGATACCTGCTATCACACACATTAATCAAATCCGGCAGAAGAAGGCTCTTGCTTGGCTTGGGAAAACAAGCTTCCCAGGGTAGCCAGCAATTAGATCTCATAAGCACATCTCTTTTCCAGTTACGTGTGTGTAGGCTGCTGCTACTGGCTGTGATTTGACACCTACTTTGTGATTCTTGGGTTGACATTTCGATTCCACAAGACTCTCCTTTGACATAAGACTTTGAGTTTATAAGAGAGTGCCTTTAAAAAATTTCAGAGATCTGGTCTGGGATAATGTTAGCTGGGATAAGTTAATTAGATCAGTTAATTCGGCAAGAGGAATAAGGCACTGGACTGAGAAATAAGGTGATCAGTTTCTCCTACTAGAATGTATACTCTATGAGGGCAGGGAGTTTTGCCTTTATACCCATCCCCTAAAACAGTGCCTGGTGATGAACTGTTTGAGGGAGGAAGGTGGTTCCTGAGACTCTCCTGGGAAGCCTGTCCTCTGTGCAGAATCAATGTGTGCTACAGAAGCCACTGTGAGTCCCTCTTGGCTGAGTCTATAGTGTAAGTAGTTTGGAATTTTTCAGAGCATCTCAGTAGTGGCTGTGTATCAGAATCACCTGTAGGACTTTAGTAAAATGTTTCACCTCCAGATACTGATTCAACAAGTCTGGTCTGGGACCCTGGCAACTGATTATTCAAATAGTTTAGGAAGCAATTCTGACGAAAACCGGAAGCTGGGAACCATTTCCCAACTACATTTCTTCCTTTTTTGTTAAGAACTGGGGAAGTAGGGGAATAAGGGGTGACGGTTATGTGCCAGTGAGAGAAGGGAGTGGCAAAATGATTTTTGTCATGATGTGTTTCGATTAGTTGGTAGTAACTTACATGACAGCCTGCTATGTCAGCATGAGTCACTGGAAGCTTTGGACACACCTGGAGTAGGAGTGAGGCCAGCTGCAAAGATTGTGACTCTTTGGGCTTGACTGAACAACTCCTAGGGCACATGTGTGTGTGCAAGGGGGGAGGGCCCAGGAGGGACAATATTGATGTTTCTATCACCCAACTTGGATGTTTCACCAAGTTGTGGGGCATTTACCTTCACATCCACTCAAGAAGTATTAACTACTGTATTATTATGAGTATGGGCTCAACAGGTGTCTGTGTTGAGAACTTCCCAACAGTAGCCCACAATGTTTTCCAGAGGCAACCCTTTTTAACTTGGCCAGTCTTTTCAAGAAATGTCCTAGATGGTAGAGGAGTTGCTTTTCAGTGCCTGTATCAAGAGACATGACTCAATGGAAGTAACTTTATAATCTCCATTTCATGCTTCTTGTTGCTGACTCTAATAGGTATTTTGAGGGACTGAGTTAGAGGACTGAAAGGTGGTTGAATGGAAGATTAGAGAGAAAATATGGCAATCATAATATAATATTATGAATCATACCTGTTCTTTAGATCTTCTACCATGCTTTTATTAGTATCAGAATAAATTATTTCTTTAGGCTGAAATACAGATAACTGGAAGTTAGGAAAGATTCTAGGGAGATCATCTTCACATTACAGTCACCCCTGAAGTGTAATTATAATGAGGGTGAGCCCAAACCCGTCTCATGTGGCAAACATACTGAAGTGCAGAGGCACAGAGGTAAAACATAGATCATAGTGTTTCCTTTGATTTTTATACTACTTCACCAGAGCATGGGAGGGTAAGTAGATTTTAAAGACATTTTTTATGGGTAAGGCAGATATGCTGCCCCCATAATTCAAACAAGCATTTGACATGCGGATTGATTCTACTGAGATAATCTTTGGCAGCTACACAGGTCTCTCTCACTTACTAACTGTGATCCTGGTGAAGTTACTTAACCTCTTTGAGTTTGTTACCATATCTTTAAAAGTGGGACAAGAATCGTACCTACTTCTCAAGGGTTTGTGAAGATTTTAAAATAAAGTAATTCACATAAAGTCTGGCATATATTGCTCAATAAACATCAGATATTGTTATTATTACTCTTTTTTACACGGTTTATCATCTTCCTTTTTTGAGTACTGAATATTTGTTTTTCAGCTGGCAGGAGCCAGGTCTTTGTGTTTGCACGCGCACACACACAGACACGCGCGCGCACACACACACACACACACACACCCAGAGTCCATTTCAATCTCCCCTATCCCAAGCCTTCACATCAACAGTAGAGAGCAATGCTCTACCATGTTTCCCCCACAACCAGATTTGCTGGGAGGAGGGGAGGCCTTCTCAAGTCTACTCTTACCCCAAACCCAGCCATCTCCTCCGGCAGGGCTCACACATCCAAAATCAAGGGCTCACAAATCCAAAACAAGGGGCTGGACTTAAGAGTTTTTACTTTGGGTTTATCAGAGCTAAGAAAGAGGCAGTTGGAGAGATAGATCATGAGTGGAATGAGGCTGTAATTTAAAAATGGGTAACACTTGTTAGGCCTCTAGATCCTAGAAAGTTTCAGGAGTGATTTGAGAAGGTCCAGTCTGTCAGGCAATGATTGAAACCAGCAGTTCCCAAAGTGTGGCCTTCGACCAGGAATCTCAGGCCTGGAAACCTGTTAGAGATGCAGATTCTTGGCCTCAGCCCAGACCCACTCAATCAGAAACTCCAGGGTAAGGGCCAACAATCCCTTTCAACAAGTATTCCAGGTGGTTCTGATGCCATGGTTGGAGAACCACTAGGTTAGGGAATAGGATCAGGAACTGGGAGTTTCCCACAATAGAACATAGCAGACTAAATTCCCTGATTACTGTCACCAATCACTGCCTGCCTCTCCAAACTACGCCCCTTATTCCCCAGCTTCCCAATCCAAACAACCCTTGTGGATTAGTTAGGCCAGCTTCAGGCTCGAAGAAAAAGCCTGGGTTACACTGATTGATAAATTTATGGGGTGTTAGGAGTATTAATCTATTTTCCTTTTCTAGCAAAGGCCCCTTTCTTTCAGGGAATTCATATCCTTTGAAACTTCAAGTGGATTTCCCTGTTAACTCATTTCTGAACCCCCACATTCTCATTATACACACTCAAATTTGTGTTCTTGACTGTGATAACGAAAAATGTTCACTATGGATAGTGGTTATTCTGGTACGTGTGTGGCAAGGCAAAGATCAAGGGCCATTAACCCACAGGAAAGAAATCGGTAGAGATAAAAGTCAAATGCAACTATGAGTTTTATATTTGTGATTTCCCTTGGCAAAAGGTACAGATTCCTTAGCCAGAGTGGCTTTTAAAAACAGAATTTTGATCATGGCAGCCTTTGCCTTGGTGATGTTAGCTTCTGATTGCCCTGAGGATAAAGGCCCAAATCCTTACCAGAACTGCTCTTCCTGGAGCTCATCTCTGCTCACTCTCTGGCTACAGCCAAGCTGGCCTTTCAGCTCCTTTACAGACATCTCCTCACCACTGCAGGTCTTCAGGCCTGCTGTTCCTGCTCTCTGCCGGGACCATGCTCTTCTATGATTTTATTCTAGGGGAGCTCCTGCTTACCCTTCCCCACTGTGCTGGTTATTACACACCCTCCCCCCAAGAAAGCTGTTGCAACTCCCCTTCCCCTCAGGTCCTCCTGCTGTGTGTCCCCAAAAGCACATTCATTTCTTCTGTGATACATTTATCACTCTGTACTACAAGTGCTTGTTGCCTGCTGTTTCCTCTGCTAGAACACAAGTCCCAAGAATACTGAGTTATGAAGTTTTCCTCATGATACCTATACCTAACATAGTGCTGGTTCAAAGCAGGCACTCAATAAACATTGCCTAAATGTATAATAAAATGATTACTAGTAAACAAAAAACCTACCTCATCTCTAAATATACCATTCTCTCCTTAGGAGGCAGCAATGCTTCACTCACTTTAGGATGGGAAAATCAAGATATGGCCTATGGATGCTGTAGATGTGGTTTGCTCATTTCCTCTTCTTTAAAATGACTTTTCAAATAGGACACTTATAAATATATACATATACATATACTTAAGTATATGTATACATAAATATTATGTAAATATATATAATATAGGACAGAAATATATGTTTGCAGCTGCATGGAGAACGTTTAGAAGGATGCATAGTGGTTATTTCTTTGAGTGGGAAAAAGATGTTGAACGGGAGAAGAACTCCTTACTTTATATGCTTTGGTTCTATTTGATTTTTCTCCTCACAACCACCATGCCTTCTTTTTGATATTGTGAACTGCCTTAAACTGTATAGAGAAGCATAGAGACTAATGTAATGTACATCCACCCAACACACCTACCACCTAACTATATCTAATCCTTGCACTTTTTCATACTTGTTTTGGATTTTTTAAAAAGTAAAACAGTATAGATAAACTTCAAGTACTCTGTATACTCTGAAGTACTTCTGTATACTTGAAGTACCCTGTATACTGAAAGGAGAGGATCTTATTTCTTTTTTTATTTCCCCAAAGGTAAACTTTAACCTACATTTGGTATTTACCTTTCCTACGAAAGCTTTTATACTATCACTAAATATCTCTGTATATGTAAACAATATACAGTTTTCGAGCTTCTTGTAAATGGCTTTGTATAGTAGGTGTCCTTTCACATCTTTATTTTGCAAAACCTTACATTTTTTCGTATTCATTTATGTCAGTGGTTCTCAACCTTGGCTGCACATTGGAATCACCTGGGGTACTTTATATAATACTGATGTTTGGGTTCTGCCCCAGAAATTCTGATGTGATGGATGTACAGTCGAGAACTATTGTAAATTGGTGTGTGTGTGTGTGTGTGTGTGTGTGTGTGTGTCTGTCTGTCTGTGTGTATATACTACTGCGTAGATTTCACAGTATGAATACCTCCTAATGCATGTATCAGTTTTCTGGATGAAGAATTTTCTAGTTTATTCTCCATCTTTTTTCAAGAGTAGCACTATAGGGAGCCCTATCACAGTCCCTGGATTCAAAGCGTGAGATTGGTTTTGTTCCACGCTGGATTTCATGAAGCATTTTTAGACCCTGCTGCCCTCTGTCATTTGGCCCCATTCAATGCTAGTGTTTCTGTCCTGTTTCTGTTCCACGAAAGAACTATCATGGTTTGGAGCCAGGTAAGCATGTTGTTTTTCAATTTCTATACTTTATCGTGGCCCTAGATATGGAACAGAAGGGCTAGGTCAAAATAAGAACTTACTACATCATCTTGATGTTACAGTTGATGTTTTATGATGAACATTTAAACATGTTTTACTTTAAAATTTCAGGGCCTTTGTCCTTGCTATTCATACTCTTACCCAAGCTGTTTTTTCTTTCTGTCCTGGCTGGTCTTCCTCCCCTTTCGGGCAACAGAGCCCCCAGTTAGTCCCCTCAGAGCACCATCACAATTCATAATCACTGTTGCTTACTAGTGTTTCATTTGTCTTCCTCATAAGATGGTAAGTGCCCTGGAAGGAAGACCCAGGCATCTACGTTGTTCATCACTAGCCACCCAGCATCTAATGTGGTAGCTTCTCCTTAAAGATTTGTGAAAGGAATGAAAAGAAGGGAAGAAGGGAGAGAGATTTGTGTGGAGAGAAGCTTCTATACGTAGAGGTCTTTAAGGAGTGATGTAAGATGGTTTTTTCTTTACTGCTACCTCTTTAAGAAACTAAAAACAAATTACCCTTCACTGCTATTGAGAGTAAAATTTGTGTTTAAAAAAAGAGAGAGAGAGAGAGAGACTTCATGCTGGCTACATACGTATATTTGCTTTGAAAAAAATCAAGGAACTGTAGACTCCTAAGTGACCTGCACGTGATTTCCACATGACCCACACAGTGACCGTCACCTGTTTTCCCACGTGATTGCCCCATGACCCAGTGTGACCACCATGTGACTTCTGGTTCACCTTTTACTTGAAATTCTTTCTCTTCATTTTAATTATTTATTTATGTCTAGACGTTAAAATTCTCTTCTGAGCATCTCATTGGAAGAACTGTTTCTGACAGACTTTTAGCCAAGGCTACTATTCATTAGATTTATAGTTCCCTTCCAAGGACTTGGCAAGATCAGCATCGCTGAGTTCCCATTATGTTTCACAGCAGAAAAAAATATTTCCAAGTGTTACATTTGGAATTATTATTCTGTGTACTTTTCTGTATGTATATTTTACTTAAATACAAATTACATTACATTTAAGCTGATACCAATTCCTGAGTTCTACAAGGGATCAGAGTAGCCCAGGCTTAGTCTGGATGGCAGAGAAAACTAGATTTTGTTCATATTGACAAATAATTCAATAAGCAATTACAATATAACAATAGCTGTCACAACTAGTAAGATTAGAACCAATGGTAATTTTCATACTAACACACCTGGAAAAATTATTTACCTGTATGCTTTGTGCATGTCTCCCTTGAAAATTTTTTGGAAGCAACTGTTTCCAGAAACTCTCCTTTGTATAGTCAAAATGTACAGCCATTGGTGTATTATTCTGTTGAATATTAAACCAGACCTATTAAAAGATTAACATAAAATCAGTACAGGCCCATAAGAGCCCAAAGCCCATAGATAGCTAGGATGAAGTAAAATTTACAAGCAAAATTTTAATCCTACCACCTAGTGAAGTGGCAGAAGCCAAGGGAGGTTCTGAGGTAGGAGGTAAAAAGATTCCAGGTGTAGATGAACATTAGGCTGCTCACTGGTTCTCAACCTTGTAAGTACTACAGAATCACCTTTGGGGGAGTCTTTAGGAATAAGAGGTTTCACTAGCCCCACACCCTAGGGACTCTAATTGAAGTTTATATGTTCTTCAAAGTTCCCAACATGATTCTAATGTATAGCTAGGGTAGAGGATCACTGACTGGTCTCCTGAGAAAATAACTCAAAATAAGGTCCCTCCCCAATACTTACATTTTCATTATCAAACAAACAGTCTACACTTTGTAAAGGACAAAATGGGTCAAACTGCTTATAAGATTGCCCAGTTAATGGATTCCAAAGCAAATATTCATCAGTTTCTTGAGTTAATACATAAGCCACATGCCCCTGTATGAAGAAAAGGAGTTAAAGTCACTTTGGGTAGGTGATTGGCCTAATACATTTTTGTATGTAAAAATGACAATCTAAGTATGTGATATCTTTGATTTCTAAAAGCCTTTTTTTTTTTAGAACCTTTAAATTTTTTTGGAAAGGAAAAAGCCAGGATTCCAGAAACCCTTGGGCCCAGGCTAACATGAGGATTTAAATGAGAGAACTTCTGAGCCAGTGCTGTCATGTATGGTCCTGGAGGGTGTATCCTCCTGGCAATAAATACACTGTCCAAATCAGTACATTATGACGATTTCCCAACAGCTCGGCCTAAAGTGTTCTGAGGTAAGGGCGCTTGTCTGATTTACACGGTGGCGCCGTACAGACTGGCCATGCTTTGAGTAGAATATACTCGGGAGACTGAGGGTGAACACTACACAGAGTTAGGGAATGGAAACTTGCCTAAGGGTCTGAAAAAGCCAAGTAGAGTTAAAAAGCCATTACGTTAATTTTGAGAACAAGATCTGGCTTTAGAGGCTAGAGAGGTAGTATACAAAAAATCATTTGAGAAGTAAAAGTAGTCATTCCTTTGTTATGAGTTTTCTTTGCACATACCTTTTGAAGTGCAAACCTTTCTTAGCAAAGAATAAAAATTTCAAGTAACTACAATAATGACTAACATTTACTGAGTATTTATGTACACTCAGCACTCACATTCATTTTCTCAGTTTGATTCACTCCAGATTCTGTCATGTAGAGATGATTATTATGCCCATCTTTGACATGAAGAATCAAGAGGTTAAGGGGCTTGTCTAGGGTAACAGTATATGGAATTATTCCTGTTTTGGGTGAAGATAACTGAAGCGCACTCAGAGAAGCCAAAAAGGACAAGATCACACAGTAAATGGCATTGCTGGGAAAGTAAGAAAGGAAAGAAAGAGAGAGAGAGAGAGAGAGAGAGAGAGAGAGAGAGAGAGAGAGAGAGAGAGAGAGAGAGAGAGAGAAATGGCATTGCTGTGTTTTAAAACCCACTCTGACGCATCTCCAAACCCATACTCAACACTGCAGTGTGGCCTGGTCTCCCTAACTTCAGAGCTCTTGCTCTCTATCACTGTGTTCATCTCTGCAATAAGAAGGAGGCTTCACCTTAACCACATAGCTGAGGTCAAAAACACACACAGCTGAGGGCAGCCATCCATGATGTCAAATCACATATGCAAATGCAAACGTCTGAAGTACTGTTGACTGTTTACTGCCATCTAGTGGCACTTAAACTATAGAGGGGGATCATCTGGGAAAATGAAGCACAAGTGTTTTTTTTAGCTAACACAACTGACACAGAAATAATAAGCTTCACCAAGGGAATATAGAGAAATAAATAATCATGACAAAAACCATAAAACAAGACTCAAAATTCTGACATTGATCAAGATATTCAGGTTGAAATAGAAATGGTCCAAAAAAAGACAGCTTTCTGGAGATATGAATGAAGGAGTATATGACTGAGTTGTAAAAATTTCAAATAGATAAACATGAATTGTTGGCCCACTTCTCATAGAACTAAAAACTGAGCAATGCAAAATAGGGGAAAATATTTTTTAAGAATCTTAAAATATAGTATTAAAAACAAAGATGATGGTGGTGACGGCGGTTAACAAGTACAACTACTACTGTAACCGTTACTACATTACCACCATCACTACCACCATTTACTGAGCATTTACCATAAACCAGGTGCTCTTCTCAGTGCTATATATTTACTGTGTAATTTAATACTTCTAGTAACCCCATGAGGTAGTACTATTATTAGTACTATTTTACAAAGAAGAAAAAAGGAAGTCATTCTTTACATTGTAGAAATTTTGATGAACCAGCATGATCCTCTTAACTAAATAATTGCTTGCCCACAAAATTCACTAATTAGCTTGTGAAAGATGGAAACTTGGGGTTTTAAACTTGTGGCTGATAGCTGATTAGTTTTGTTTACACTAATTAAATATTAACTCCGGTACTTACTTCTAACACTGAGGTTCCCAGGAGGACCAAAGCTTTCTTTCCAAAGTACAGAAAGAAATTACAGAGAAGTATGGCATGCTCCTCCTTACTTCCAATGGCCAAACCGATGCAGCGCTAACACAAAACAAAAGAAACAACAAAGAGGGTGGGGGAGAAAAAGGTGAGTAATCAAGTAATGCTAGGATGACTGCAAAGCCAAAAGCTCTGCATCTTTTGCCTGATTAAACACACTAGGGCATCAGGAGAGAATATTAACTCAGAATGCAGGTGTGACCTTTACTATGGGACAGTCAACATAACATGGCTACTGTGTTAAGTAACCAAATAGTTTATCAGCCAAAATGGGACATTTTTGGTTAGGACAAATATTAAACTGCCATGGACAAGCAGAGAGATATGAATTGGTATTTCATGGACCTTCATCTGATAGGAAATCGCAGCGTCTTTGGAGGAAGGGATTCTTTGGTCAATGGTACTACACTCTGTCCTGTACTAAAACAGTGCTCTCAACTCAAAGAAAGGAAGCGATCTTAGCTGGAACCCAATCAGGTAGAAAGCCTGAAGCTTTACTTTAACCCAAAGAACCAAACAACTGAGCTGGATATAAGCAAATATATGGTGCTGAGTTAAGCAATTTTAGCAAGAGATTAAAAAGGACAGCCGAGCTGGCAGACTGGTGTCTATGACATAGTTCTAGCCTATAGGTGTGTTTTGTTTGACCCCAAGAATGTTTTTAAAAAGTAGGAGATCTCATAGGAAACTCTGAATTTCTGGTTTCTTTTGAAAAATCAAAAGATCTAACAACATATACAGGCCCAAATATTTTTATGGCGATGATCTGTTATTGCTAAGAAGCAGCTGCACCATTTAAATGGGAATGTGCTTTCTGGTTCATTAGAGAAAGGGCTGTGGTGGTCAGGGAGATTGCGGAGATGGAGCTCAGGTCTTCGAAGTGACTATTTACCAATCATTATGGGAGCATTTCAATGTTTTAACAACTGATACGGCCACATCAGTATGTCCTGGCTAGGTGTGATGGTGAGAGATGGAGGCTAGGGAGGATGGTAATGTGGATCTTCTGAAAGAAAAGTGTGAACAGAAGAGTGAAGGACAGAATATGAGTAGTCATCATTGTCAGGCCAAGGAGGGTCCCCTGACTGAATTTCCTAAGAGGAGGAGGGAATGGATGAGAATAGGTAACTAATATACTGAGTTCCAGATCCTTTGCACATGTTATCCTTTCCAAACCCTTTGTATGGCACAGATGTGGAAATTATGGTCCAAATAAGCTAAATAACTTAACTTAGGTCACATGAAGCTATTAAGTGATCAAAACAGGATTTGAATCAAGGTTTGTATGACTCCAAAGACTGTAAGTTAGGTAGGAGAAAATAACTCATGTCTAAAATGATATTAAATGTCAATTGTAATCGAAAAATCAAAAAAGGAGGGAAAAAGTTGAAGAGGTTCAAATTTCTAGGTATAAAACAAATAAGTCATGGGGATGGGGTGGACAGCATAGGAACTATAGTCAATAATATTGTTATAGTGTAGTGTCAGATGGTTGCTGGTCATATCATGGTGATTCACTTCTTTAGGTATATAGATGTTGAATAACTGCGGTGTACACCAGAAACTAATACAATATTGTATGTTAACTATACTTTTAATTAAAAAAAAAAAACTCTAAAAATAAATAACTCACATCTGTGACAATCACCCATGGGTATCCCAAGGCCAAAGAGTTCACGTCGGTGAGAAGACATCATCCAAGAGGAATCTCAGGTCTGTAGTAACCTCTTGGTTATGGGTAGTGTTTGGAGTTGGGGGAAGGAGGGAGACTCAAGAGTATTTGCCTGAATGTTATATTTATGGTTATTTTTAGTTATTTTAGAAGCTATCTTTCAATGTTCTACAGGGTCATAATATCCCTGAACACATTCTAATTAGTTGAAGGAGTCTTGGAAGAGTCTAGAGTTAACACGACATCTTTGGGTTCTACCAGATTTGAACCACTGCATTGCTAGAACCACTTGTTTGTGTCTCCTTTGTTCTCACTGAGTAGAAGGCAGGGTAGCTGACCTATGAAGTTAGCCCTGTGCCCCTTAAATCCAATTCAGCTCAAATCTAGCCACTAAAACATTCTAGATAAGTGCCAGGACTATCCGTTCCAGATGGAAAGTATCCTTCTCTTAGGCTCCCATTATACTAGTATTTTCAAATTAAAAATGTGTACGGAGTGCTTGCTAAATTTAAAGCAGTGTACAAGTGATAAACATAAAAACAAATAAGAATCAGATCTGCCTATTAATTCAAGGACATTAAACTTGGGATGTGTATATACAGGATATGGATGTTGGATCCATATATAAGTAACTAAATATATTTGAGGCAGAATGGAAGAACTGCTCTAATTAGGGTTGCCAGATTTGGGGGAAAATAAGTTGCTCAATTAAATTTGCATTTTAGATAAACAAATATTTTAGTCTCAAATATTGCATGGGGCCTGTGTTTTATTTGGCAACCAATCTAAAAAGACCTTTACTCCAGGTGCTAAGGAAGAGCACTGCTATATACACTCTTCATTCAGATGCGGAGAGACTAGGGAAAGCTTCTAGACAAGTGGTAGCATTTGCCCTAGACTTCAGGGTCTGACCAGCTGCATGGTGACAAGCCATATTTCTTTCTGGAGATCATCTTAATATTGTACTCCTGAAATTCCTATTGATCAAAATATTTATGAGCTACCACTTGTAACGTGGAGTCAAATTTTTGATCTTTCAGAATTATTTCTATGGATTGTTAATAGAGCTGAAAATGATGTATTAAATTATCAAATGCTTTCAAATTTCACAAAGCAAAGTACTACATATTTTAAAAACAGGTTTTTTTTAAAGAAAAGCAAGAAATACTACAAATTTTAATTATAAAATGTAATTTGTTACCTCTGATGTCATCCATATATCAAAATCATCATTTTCATCCAGTATATCAGGCATAATAGGTATCAAAGATACGAAGTGAGCAATGAGGTCCTAGAATAATATTAACTAACATTTATTGAGTTCATACTATATGTCTATCACCAAGAACAGTTCTTTACAGGCCATATTATCATGTTTTGTGTATCCTACAAGCCTCTGAAGTACGGGCTATTATTATTTTTGTTTTACATAAGAGGCAACGAGCTTGGCGTGTTAGGATAACTTGGCCAGGGTAACACGGCTAACAGTGTATAAGGTCTGTAGGAATAAGCCCAAGTTGGCCTGACACTAGAGCATGCCTGTTAACCATTTCATGTCACTGTAATAAATTATTAAAATTTTAAACATGATACATTATATATTTGTAATTGTTAAAAAACTAAAAAGAAAAGAAGGATAGCAAAAGTTTGATTTGTTTTTAGGTTCAAAATCTATCAGAATTATTTTATTAATATCAGTTGCTATAGCAAGAAGATATTAATATAGCCTGATTTCTCAAACAACAGAAATTATACTATGGATTGTTCCCTCTCTAGGGCTAGAGACAAGGACTTAGACTAAAGTAGGAAAGGAGAAAGGGATACAAATAAATAAACAATGAGTTAACACAAAAAGTTCACAAACATTTTCATTAATTAACAATAGCCACCATTTATACACCATTATGATTTCCTACACTGTCATGGTTCGCAGTCCTTGATAAGCAAAGGAGCTAGGATTTATATATATACATTTTTAAAAAAAGATAAATATTATCTTTGAAATAAACTAAAAGCCCTCGGACTTTGGGTATCAGGAAACATCCGCAGGAAGAAACTCGGGATGGAAAAGCAGAGTATAGCAAAAGGCGAACTAAGTTAGGAATTTGGACTTTAGTTTAAAGAATCCCTTAGGAGTTTTGTAATGGATAAATAAAAAAAATATTCTGAGGAGAGCCAACTGACTCAATCAAACTTAAATAAACAAAAGGTATAAGTGATTTTTTTCATAGATGCCCTTTAATCAAAGCTTACGTTTTCCTAAGGAGAGATTTATATTTCTGATTGTATATTTTCCTTTCCCAAAGTGGATGGAGCTATATCCTCTTTTGAGTCTATAATGAATATATCTTCATTTTATACGAAATTAAAATTTGAGTATGCATCTCTTTTGACAGCTGGTATAGAAATGCATAAAGCCACATAGGGCTGGGGTGGAAGTGTTACGTTGGCAGTTTACATAGAAAGATATAACATAGGTTCTAATCCTTAGAAGGACACAACCCTTTTAGAAATATAACTTTTTATTTTGTCTGGAAGTTAAAGGCATTTTTTGTGTCGTTTTTCAAAGTTTGATAGAAAAGTTGTGAAGCCAGTATAGTCATGTGAACTGGTGTGGCAACAGTAACTCTTTAGTCCAAGAGGGCAGAAATGAAAAGGATCAGGAAGAAATGTTTTCTTCCATCTGGGGCTCAAGAGGACACATTGTAAAATAGATGGCTTTTCTCTCAGGAAACTGTTATTTAAGGCAAAACAATTTTAGTAAGAAAGTTACACTTGAAGTTAGTATTTAAAAATGAACAAGTTAAATATAAATTTGGAGCTGATGAAAATGTTCTAAAATTTACTGTGGCGATTGTTGCAAAATTCTGTGACTATACTAAAAATGACTGAATTATACACTTTAGGTGGGTGAACTATATGGTATGTGAATTATCTCAATAAAGCTACTAAATAAAGATAACTTACAAGCGTTGCATTAGAATCGTGAAGAAATATGTCCAGGAGTTGATGAGGTGGATTTAATGCCTTGATATATCTTGTTACTAGGATCCGTATCCCTTCATCATTAAACACCGTAGTTGTGATTCTTCGGTTGGGAAATACTGCCTTACAATTTTTTTTAAAACTCTGTGCTCTCTGCAAAACATCTATTTGATCTGAAAACTAAAATCAAGTTTAAAATATTTTAACATCGTACCATATTGTTCACACAGGAAAATATCAAGAACCAATGCTCATTTTTGCCAGCTTCGAAATTATTATTACTGATTTCTAAAACTGTTTATACTTCTTTGATAGTATATGTAAAAATAACTCAATGTAAAACCTACCTTATCTAGTCCTGGATTACAGGTGACATATGATATCTGAGGTTCAATGGTCGCAAAAATATTTAAGAAGGTACATTCTTTTAAATTCTGCCCATTATAATCTTCTTTAGGAGAGACATAAGTCTTACTCCAAGTATACCCAAGCAAAACTGGTGGAACATTTACTTGAAATGTTCCACTAATCTGAAAAAAATATATACCAATATGATCAATTCTGTATGATGAAAAGAAACATAAGTCAAATATAATATAGTCCAGCTCAGTCTTCTCCGCAGGAGGAAATAGGCTTGCATGGGTATGTGCTGGTTCTACTAATATGTATGTGCACAGGATTGATAGGTTCTCCATAGTGATCGATTCAGAGGCACCTTTGACACTCTGGGTCCCTGTCTAATTTGTACTATGCAAAAAGGGCAAGAGTAAGAAAGGGATGAAATGAGAAAACAAGTTACTGTACCTAAGTGATAAAAGCTTTAAACAAAATCTACTTTGGGCTCAGAGAAAATGCTAAAAGGCAATGTTACATTTTGCATTGGGTCTAGAAAGAGAAAAAAAAAATGTAACAACAGCAAGGACAACTCATAGGTCCATAGGAGGAGGGATCTGTGTGTGTGTGTGTGTGTGTGTGTGTGTGTGTGTGTGTGCGCGCACACGTGTGTGTGTAGTGAGGAGCTAATTTACATTCATAATAACTAATAATCACAGCTAACAGTTATTGAGCACTTACTACGTGCAAAGACCTGTGCCAAATGTTTGATATAGATCATATCATTCAATGAAGTAGACACTGCTCTTCTCTCCATTTTGTAGATAAGGAAATTGAGGCTCAGAAAATTTAAGTAATTTGTGCAAAATTACACAACTGATGATAGTGGAGCCAGAATTACAACCCAGGTTTGTTCACCTTTGAAGCTCACATTTTTAACTATCTCTCTATCCTAGAGTCTGGCCTGCAACTAAGAAACACCTGCAGGGATTTACAAATGTAGGAAGCCCTTTACCTTCAACAACTTATATTTTTATTGCTCTTTATTTGCAGTACTCACAAATGCAACAGATTCCCTCATGACATCTTGTGATTACATATTATGCAGGCATTTCTACTTTCCTAATTTCCATTGTTTTCCTTTCTTACCAACAGTTTTAGGTGACAACATGATAGTCATGTAGTGGCCAAGTCACATAAACAAAATATAAGAAGTCTGCTGCGATTTTCTAGTGAGGTGTCCGTATTCCTGACACAGGCACTGCCATTTCATGCTTCGCCCTGTCTCCTGTCTGCAACATAAGTATGAGGCTGGAGGTGCAGTGAGCAGTTTGCAGTTATGAAGATGAAAGCCACATGATAAAGACATTGGAACAGAAAGACAAAAGTAGCTTGGATTCTTGAAGAATTCTTGAGCTGCTGCACGGACATGCGGACTTCTTTTTAGGTGTGATAAACAGACCCATTACATCAGCCACTGTCAGGTTTTCTGTGGCATACGGCTGACTGCAGTACTAATACACACATAATTCCTTCAGAGTCAAACGCCCTCATTTGCTTAACAAGCTCATCTTTAGAGACTTGATCTGAAACTTATCTCCTGTGTAAATACTTCCCTGATCTTTCATTCTCCTCCTCATTCACCTTTTACTCACCTCCAACCCCTCCGAACAACTCTCCTCTTCCACCTCCAAACCAGGAAGAGTAAGGTACTCCCTACCGTATCACTGTACCTAGTTCATGCTCCTATCAACGCATTACAGCATTATCAGGTTGTATTAAAACGTGAGGTTTTTTTTTTTTAATAGACAGTGAACTCTACTAAGTTAGAAAATTCATTTCTAAATCTTCTATGTCTGGCATAGTCCTGTAAGTAATAGCCCAAAGTGGAATCTAGGCTGGGTTTCTATATTTTGCTGGTCATGTAGGAGGCATATATTCTTGTTACATAAGCCAATAACAGAGCCCTCTGGAAGTATAACAGAGACAGGTACTATCATCAGTTAACAATGAACCATTAACAATGAACAATGTTGAGGAGCAGAGGATACTGGAACTCATGCTTACAAAGCAACATTATTACTCAGAACATTTGTGAATCTGGTCCTATAAAACTACTATATGCAAATATAAATGTTGCTTTAAGACCTAAGGCTAGTGGTCCTATTCTTTATCAATAAACATTTTAAAGTTTTAAGAAATAAATTTGTGGGTGTTTTCTGTTCTAGAGACAGCTAAAACCTTCAAACACTCCAGTACCCCAATGGCTCTCAAATATAAGATTGCTTTAACTGACATAGCAACTTGCCAATCACAAAATCTGATTCAAAGACATCAGTAAATGTTTCTATGAGCCAGAGGTAAAAACTTAAAATAATCAACAAATAACCATTTTCTATCACCTCAGATTGTTGCAGAAGAGCAGAGAAAGGGAAGACAACTGATCCAAGCCAATTCTTTCTTACATGTGAATGGCCACCACAGCTCCTGAAACAGCGATCCTGTTAAAATAATTTTTCTATTACTCACTTTATATCATGTGATGAATAATTTCATAAACTTATAGGTAAGTATAAAAAATCATTCTCTTTTAAAAACCAAAGGGTAAGTAGAAAACATTTTTTTTCCTTTTCTTTAAAAGATAATTGACTATTTAAAGCAAAATAATGACCTGTTACAGAGTTTATGACATATGTATGGCTATTTACATTTTTAATGTAATACTTTTATTATAATAGATATGTTCAGTGCAGCATACTTTGAAAATACACTAAAGAATATAGAAAAAGAATGAAACTTATTTAAACTCAACCTCCAACATATTACCACTATAATCGACATCTTAAGATGTTAAATAATAATGAAAATATGTTAAAATGATGATGACACATTTAAAGAAAGATTATCATCATGAATGATCAGTCAATTAGAAAAAGAGACTTAGAGTAGAAACTTTATGGTCCATACAACAACAGTCAATAAAAAGCAGGTTTGCTGACATGGTTAAGTAGTTTAACTGCGTGGCATGTCTATTAGAAAAAGGCGACCCATAAAGCTACCTCAACTGAAACCATTAAGGATGATGCAATTCAGTTTTCTCTGACTTACCAGTCTTCCGAGTCCAGTTCAGTTTCTAAGAAAGTCTTCTCTACCGAGAAATGATTGCACCAATAGACTGATTCTGATTACTTGGTAGTCACATTTCTTCTGCTAGTTTACAAAATGTTTAATTTTCCCAAAGGGACATATACCATGTATGTAGATTAGAAAGATTTCAATATTGCAAAGATATCAATTCTAACCAAATTGATCTATATAGTCAATCCACCCTATTAAAAATCCTAGCAGGTTTTGTCTCGTTTATGGAAATCAACAAGCTGATTCTAATATTTACTTGGAAATGCAAAGGGTTAAGAATAGCCAAAGCAATCCTGAGGAAGAAAAAGGTGTTCAGATATCAACATTTATAACAAAGCTTTAGTAATGAAGACAGTTTGGTATCAATGCAATAGTAGATAAACAGACCCACAGAATAGAATAGAGAGAGAGTCCAGAAATAAATCCACATTTATATGGTCACCAGATTTATGGCAAAGGGTGACTATGTAGTGTAATGATCCTTTCCATAAATGTTGCTGGATCAGCTGAATATCCTTACAGGAGAAAAATAAATCTCTTCCCTCTACCCCACAAACATACAAAAATCCATTACAGTTGCATTTTAAATCTAAATGTGAAAAGTGAAATGTACACCATTTAGAGGTAGCCACAGGATATCTTTACATTGTTGGGGGGCAAATATTTCTTAAATAAAACCTAAAAGGCATCACTATTGCATTGCATTGCATTATATTCAATCAATATTTTCTGTTCATCAAAAGATATACTAAGAAAGTAAAAAGGACAAGCCAGGGTGGAAAATACTTATAATATGTATATCTGGCAAAGTATTCATACCTAGAATATAAAAAAACTGTTAAAAATCAATGAAAAAATGGACAAAATACTTGAACAGATGTTTCGCAAAAGAGAAGATAGAAGTGGCCATTAAACGTGGAAAAGCTACTTAATTTCATTAGTTATCGTGAAAATGCAAATTAAAACCAAAAGGTGAAATGAATGCACTTTCACCAATCTGGCTGAAATGAAAAAAATCAGTCAATGCCAGGTAATGGCAAGGATGTGGAACAACTGGAAGTCATAAACTACTGGTGGAAGTATGAACTGACACAACCATTTTGAAGATGGCTTGGTACTGAACTACTGAAGTTGAGCACATGCACAATCCAAGAGCTAGCAATATCACTCCTAAGTGTATATCCAACAGAAATATATAGATGTATTTCCCAAAGACATCTACAAATATATTTCTATCAGTATTATTTATGAGACAACAATTAGAGAGAAGCGACTTATCTACTAACAATGGAATGCATAGAAAGGTTGTTGTATATTCCTACAATAATATACTAAACAGCAACAAGAATTGATGAGCTATTGCAAAATGCAATATTATGGATGACTCCCACAAACACAGTGTAGAGAAAAACAAGCCATTCACAAATAGATGCATAGTGTATGAGATTTCAATCCTATAAAGTTAAAAAATTAACAATATCTAATCTATGCTGTTAGAAATTAAGACAGTAGTTACTCTTGGGGAGGAAGTGGCTTGGAAAAAGCAAGAAAAAATAGCAATATTTGTTCTTTTAATCTGAAGCATTGGCATTTTTTTTAAGCCTGTTGTCTACTATTTTCCCTTAAATAAAAAGCAAAATGTATATAAGAATAAGTTTGCCAACACAAATTTAATTCAGTAACCTAGGGTTGAGTCTCTCATACATGAGTAATCTAAATTTACCAGAAGTGATTTATAACTTCTAGAAAAAGCATATAATTAAAACTAACCTCAGAAATAAAACATTTTAAAGGGTTATTTTTTTTAAAAAAAATCATAGTACCAACATTAAAAATTACAAAGCCACTTTGGCTACAAAGCAATAAAACCAGAATTTAAAATCAAAAGTTTGCACCAAAGTCAAACATTTGCAAAAGTAAAAACATAATATTAAATAACTATTAGGTCAAGGAAGCTATAAACAGAATAAAATATATGGAAAATAATACAAATAAAAATAATAAGTAACCTAATATAAAAATACAGTCTAAGATATTGTAGAGATAAATTCATAGTCTTAAACTGTTTTCATTATTTATGAGAGGGAGAGAGAGAGAGAGAACAAACTAGGCAACTAGGCATTTGACATATTTGGCCAAAATAAATATAAACATCATAGTCCTAAGGAAACCAAGAGGAAAAAATTATTAAAATATAAGCAGAAATAAATGAGTTAGAAAACACAAAAAGAATGAATTTTAAGAACAATTTCTATAGTTGGTTCTTTAAAAAATAGGTGAATATCTTCCAAATTAATGAAAGAAAAAATGGAAAGACAAACTTGGATCAAGTTAGAAATGAGAAGAGAGTAGATAACAGCAGGTCAAAAATTATAAGAAACTATGCTGAAAAATTATATGCTAATGAATTTTAAAATCCTGAAAAATAATAAATTTTCCTTTTAATAAAAATTTATTTAAACAACCAAGTATTAGATTAGTTTAAGTTCTTTTTCGTGACCACCAGGATTTTTATAGCTTCAGCAAACATAGGCTCCAAAATCTGGAGCAGTGCTCTAGGCTTGCTTTGCCAGGTCCAAATGCAGTTCAGTCTAGCTCTGTTATTCACAGTACTAAAAACAGGCTAAATGTCTGTGAAACTTCCAAGTCCACAGCTTCCTACTAGCAAGTAACTAATGAAGGAACAAAGAAATAGGTAATAGCTGGAAGAATAAGTACCCAGAAAAAAGAGAATAAAATTGAGGCATAGAAAGAAACTGCTTTCTAAAGAATAGTTATCTATGATAAGCTAAAACCTTCTTTCAACTGCATGGTCATTTTGGAACTCAGCCTAGCACTGAATTTTTATGAGAAAAAGAAATGTTTTGGCTCATAATTACCTTGCAACCCAGTCTATCAGAGGAGGGCAAGACTATAAGCCAGGCCCTTTCCCTTTCTAAATAGCAATGTCAACAATGCTGTCATGTCACATATGACTTTGATATCTAAGGCATATGAATTTCATTCAATAACAACACAAAGTCCTTGCAAGAATTTAACTGTTAATCAACTGCTGTTCACTTCTGGTCAAACTGATCATGGAGATAATTTACTTTTGAAAGAGATGTCTGTTAGGCATTCATTGGATTTTCTAAGCTCCACCTTTTATCAGTTTAAATAATCAGAAAACTATACTCAGTTTAACTCCTTGGAGAATAGCCATCACCAAATTAGTTTAATATTTTACCCTCAGATTTTATCAAGAGTTGGCAGAAAATGTTTTAATAAGAATGTCTGCATCTCCTGGAAAACTGATTTGGAAAATACTGCTATTATGTTTCTCAGTGTTTCTTATAGAAGGTTCATTTCTGAACCATACTTCAAGGTCTAGTTCAACTGTTTTGAGTCCAATCCCCAGTCTCTCCATGTAAAATTAATTGTTCCTTTAGTAATATTGGCATATAATTTGATGGACACTTATATTAAAGCATTTAATCAGAGCTTCAAGGGAGGAGGTATAATAGATATGTATCTTTATACTTTTAGTGCCAACTTCAGTAGGAAGGAAACATTTATTTTAGCGTTTGCTATGGTACTAGGTTGTGTTAGGAATGTTCATATATCTATGAGGAAGACATTTAGTAATTTTAAAATTTGATTGAATAGAATTGGCTTTCAGACTCAGGAATAATTTGGTCTCTTTTGTAAAAGTGGTATATATATTTTTTTATCAGATAGTAAGAAATATATAACCCATTTTTATTTATCTTTCTATCTTGGCTACAAGGAAGTTCACATTTAATGTACTATTCAATTGCAATAACCTACTTCTCTCAAATCTTAATGTTTACCCCTGTTCCTTCTACATACGGTTTATAATCTTTGTTATTTTTGAACTGACTTGTCTATGTCTGATTTTATTTCAAGTTGCCCCAACTCCTTTTTAGAAAATATAAGAAATAGATACCGTATCTAAAATCAAATTTACAAATATGTTACTAGACTTTTCAGTTTCACCTTAGAATTACTTCAATATCATTATAATTATTATACTTTACCTCATATTTTTCAATAATCATTTCATCAAAAATATTGATATATATATTATCTTTTATTTTAGATAAGCTTGAGAAGCTATAATCATGTCCTGGTGAGCTGCAAATAAGAAAAACATACTTAAATGCTTAATTTATTTTATAAGAGCATTATTCATAAAGAACTATAAATTTAACTGTTTTTTATAGTATATGCTAATAAAAAACTATGTGCTTTGAAGACAACTGCTATCTTTTATTAAAGCCAACAAGTATTTTATAATTTATCTTATTTATCTTTTAAGATAACTTTCATGAAAAATAAAGATGTTTAAATGTCAAGCAGAAAGACTTTCTATTATAGCCATCCATTGTGAATTAATTACCCGGAGTATGGTGCATTAAGATTTTTAAATTACCTTAAATTCTACTAGTTTCTGCTATTTGTCTTATTGACTATTTTATGTTCTCCTGACTCCATCTATTTAATGCAGTATATTTCTTCTAACTCTAATGTCTAAATTAATATACCAAATATTCCACACACATAACCATATTTTATGCATTTACAAACCTTTTAACCAAATACACTTTTATATATTGATTACTTAGCTTAATATTACATAATATAATTCATTCCCCTTTCAATCAACATTCCCCTTTACACGCAAAGAGTAAAAAGAGATCAGGTAAGCAAATATCACAGAGCAAGGCAAAACAAGAAGTACAAGGCCCAGACAGGCCACCAAATAACAAGGATATCTGTTTAAGAACTCTGGCCAAGACTCTGAAAAAACCTTTGAGCCTGTGTGGAATCTGGAAGAATAAACTTGATTTCTGCTAATAGCAGAAGTATCCATAGCATCTAAACTAGCAAAATTCCAAGATATACTGGGTCTATTTTTTTTTTTTCCCTCTCTCAAGCTAAAACAATGGCATAAATAGGATCTTTCTCTCCTTGCAAATCCTGGTTAGGGTCTGGAGGTTTTCACTTTGGCATGATCAGTGTTCTTTATTTCCAATAATAAAAACCTATTTATATAGCTATAGCATCAAGTCTAAATCTTGTGAAAGAAAAAGCTGTAGATATCATACTTCCTGATTTAAAACTATATTACGAAGCTATAGTAATCAAAACAATATGGTACTGGCATAAAGACCAACGGTACAGAATAGAAAGCCAAATATAAATCCCTGCATCTGCATCAGGTCGACTGTTCTTTGACAAGGATGCCAGGAATACACCTGTGGAAAGGATAGACTCTTCAACAAATGGTGTTGTTAAAACTCCCTATATGCAAAAGAATCAAATTGGACCCTTATCTTACACTACACACAAAAGTCAACTCAAAATGAATTAAAGACTTAAAATGTAAGGCCTAATTTGTAAAGATCCTAGGAGAAAACACAACGGAAAAGTTTTATGACATTGGCTGTGGTAATGATTTCATGGATATAACACCAAAGCACAGGCAACAAAAGTGAAAATAAACAAATGGAGCTACACCAAACTACAAACCTTCTGCACAGAAAGGGAAACAGCAGCGTGAAAAGGCAACCTATGGAATGGAAGAAAATGTCTGCGAACTATACATATTATAAGGGATTAATCTCCAAAATATGTAAAGAAATCATACGACCCACCAGTGAAAAATCAAATAATCCAATATAAAAATGTGCTAAACTTGAATAGACATTTTCTAAAGAAGACAGACAAATGGCCAACAGGTATATGAAAAACACTAAATAATTTCTAACTAATAATAGAATGTTCACTGATTATTAGGAAAATGCAAATCAAAACTGCAATGAAATAACACCTTACACTTGCCAGGATGGCTATTATCAAAAAAACAAAAGATAACAAGTGTCAATGAAGATGTGGAAACCTGGAACCTTTGTACACTATTGGTGGGAATGCAAAATGGTGCATCTGCTATGGAAAACAAGCAGAGGTTTCTCTAGAATTAAAAATAGAATTACCATACAACCCATAAATCTCATTTCTAGGAATTCAAAAGAATTGAACCAGGTTCCCAAAGAGATGTTAGTACTCCAATGTTCTTGGCAGCATAATGGCTAACATATTGAAACATCCTAATGTTTGTTGACGAATAAATGGATAAAAAAAAAAGTGTAATATACATACAATGGAATACAATAAAAAAGGAGGAAATTCTGTAATAGGTGACAACATAGATGAACCTCGAGGACATTAATGCTAAGTGAAATAAAGAAGTCACAGAAGGACAAATACTTCATGATTCCACCTACATGAGGCATCTAAAATTGTAGAATTCATAGAATCAAAGAGTGAAATGGTGGATCAAGACTTTGGAGTAGATAAATCCTCTGCTTGCCTCCTCTCATGACTACATCAAAATTACAACTAAATTACAGAACAACCATCATTTGGAATTGCCTTAAGTCTAGCTAAACATAAGTCCTCTAACTAGGGACACAAAAAAGAAACCACCTCAAGATGGATTGGAGAGGCTGAGATGTGGAACAGGCTGGTCCAAAACCTGCATGTGGTAATTAAAAATTGGGAGGGCTATATCAGCTGTGGAGGTTCCTCCAGAGGAGCGAGTGGTCCCAGTCCCACATCAGGCTTCCCAGCCCAGGGCTCCAGTGCTGGGAAGGGAGGTCTCCACAACTTCTGGCTGTGAAAACAAGCAGAGATTGTGGCCGAATGCGATAGAGGGTGACTGGAGTCCAGGCGCTCTTTTTAAAGGGCCTGAAGGCTGACTTACTTGTTAACAGACTCACTCATTCTGAGTTCCAGTGCTGGAGCAGCAGGTTGAAAGGCACCGGGATATGTGGGAGAAACTGAATTGTCTGGGTTCGGGGTAAGGACTAGAGGGGCAGCTTTCACCCAGACAGCAGTGCTGGCAGAGGCATTGCTCCTTCGTTGAGCCCTACCTCCTCCCACCTTGCTGACACAGGCAGCTGCCATATCTGAGTCTCCATCAGCCTGGCTAACACTGGTGGCCCCACCCAGGCAATTCCCTGAGGCCCTGCCACACCCAATTTATGTGCCCACCCAAGCTGCTTCCAGTGGCTGTTCCATACAAACAGGACCACCTTGGCTCCGCCATGATATGGACTTTCCTAAAATCTTTCAAAAGTTCACGAAACCTAAACAAGCAGCATCTGGTCTCAGTGTGCCCTATAGCTCCTGCTCAGCAACCCCAAGCCTGGAACTAGTGCCAGCCACACCTGGATTGCAGCTTGGCCTCTGAGGTACCTCCAAACCTAACATGGGTGTTGGCCATCTGTGGATTGCTTGGTGCTGCATGCCAGGTGGCCCTGGACAGGGCACAGGCTGCAGCTAAACTTGGCCTGTGACAGGGCCCCTTTCAGGAGGCCCCAGGAGCCAGCATGCCCAGTGGCCAACTTTGGACCGAGTTGGAGCACCATCTGGGACAATATACCCAGAGGGCAGTTAGGAAGGCACCAGAGCCCTGCTACAGCAAATCCTGCTCTGTAGGGTCAGCCCCTGCACAACAGTTCCTCCACTGCAGTCCCTAGCCAGTTCTCAGAACCAACTGGCCTGTAGGTCAATCCCTCTCATTGATGTGCAAAAAGCAACCAAGGATCAACTACAATAAAAGGTCACACGCAACCCATACAAGGGACACCTGGAGCTCTCAGCTCAGGTGACCAGGAAGACTATGCCACTGGGACCCACAGGACACCTACAATATAAAGCCACTCTACAAGGACTGGGAGACATAACAGCCCTACCTAATACCTAGAAATAAACATAGGGAGGCGGTCAAAATAGTGAGACAAAGAAACATGTTCCAAATGAAAGAACAGAAAAGCTCCAGAAAAAGAACAAAACAGAGAGAAGAAATCTACCAGATTCAGAGTTCAAAACATTGGTTATAAGGAAGGTCAATGAACTTAGGAAAAGAGTAGATAGATGAATTCAGAGAGAACTAGAAAGAGAAGAAAACAAAAATGGAGGTAGAAAACATAAAAAAGAACCAGTCACAAATGAAGAATACAATAACTGAAATGAAGAAATTAGAGGGAATCAATTGATTAAATGAAGCAGAGGATCAAATCAGCAATTTAGAAAATAAGGTAGCAAAAAACACCCAAGCAGAACAGCAACAAGAAAAAAAAATACAGAAAATGAGGATAGTTTAAGGGGCCTCTGGGACAACATCAACCCTACTGATATTTGCATAATAGGTGTAGCAGAAGGAGAAGAAAGAGAGGACAACGAATTGCAAAACAATTTGAAGAAAAAAATGACAGAAAACTTCCCTAACCTGAGAAAGGAAATAGACATAGAAGTCCAGGAAGCACAGAGAGTCTCAAACAAGATGAACCTAAAAAGCCCCACACCAAGACACATCATCATTAAAATGTTAAAGCTTAAAGACAAAGAAAGAATCTTAAAAACAGCAAGAGAAGAGCAGTTAGTTATCTACAAGGAAGCTTCCATAAGACTGTCATCTGATTTCTCAACAGAAACTTGCATGCCAGAAGGGTTGACATGAAATATTCATAGTGATGAAAAGAAAGGACCTACAACCAAGATTACTGTACTCAGCAAAGCTATCATTTAGAATTAAAAGACATAAAGAGCTTCTCAGACAAGAAAAAGCTAAAGGAGTTCATAACCATCAAACCAATATTACAAGACATGTTAAAGGAACTTCTTTAAGAACAAGAAAAAAAAAGATAAAAAATATGAGTAATAAAATGACAATAACTACATATCTATATACAATTACTTTAAATATGAATGGATTAAATATGCCAATCAAAAGATAGGGTGACTGAATGGATAAGAAAATAAGACTTTTGCATATGCTGCCTACAAGAGACTCACTTCATATTGAAAGACACACACAGACTGAAAGTAAAGGGATGGAAAAAGCTATTTCATGAAAATGGAAATGAAAAAAAAAGTTGGGTAGCAATACTTATTCCAGACAAAACAGATTTTAAAATAAAGGTTGTAATAAGAGACAAAGAAGGACCCAGTAATCTCATTTCTGAGTATTTATCTGAAGAAACCCAAAACACTACCTCAAAGGGACATGTGAATCCACATGTTCATTGGAGCAGTATTTACAATACCCAAGATATGGAGGCAACCTGGGTGTCCACACATGGATGAATGGATAAAGAGATGGTACATATATACAATGGAATATTACTCATCCATAAAAAAGAGTGAACTCTTATCATTTTCAACAACATGAATGGATCTAGAGGGCATTGTGCTGAGTGGAGTAAGTCAGACAGAAAAAGACAATTGCCATACGATTTCACTTACATGTGGAATCTAAAAAACAAAATAAACAACCTAACAAAACAGAAACAAGTTCACAGATATCAAGGTTATTTTGGCAGTCATCAGATGGGAGAGGGGTTGGAGGTTGGGTAAGAAAGGAGAAGGAATTAAGAAGTACAAATTAGTAGTTACAAAATAGTCGTGAGGATATAAAGTATAGCATAAAGAATATAGTCAATAATACTGTAATAACTATGTATGGTGTCAAGTGGATACTAGATTTAATTATTGTGGTGATCACTTCATAAGTTATATAAATGTCTAATTACTATTTTATACATCTGAAACAAATATGTTATATGTCAACTGCAATGGAAAAATAAAAAAGTTATTAAAAAAAAGAGTAAAATGGTGGTTGACAGGGGCTGGGTTGGGAAGAAAATGGGGTGTTACTAATCAACAGGCATAAGTTTCAAGCAAACAAGATGAATAAGCTCTAGAGCTCTGCTGCGCAACCTTGTGCTATAGGTTACAATAATATACTGTGCACTTAAAAATACATTAAGAGGGTAGATCTCATTCATGTTACGTGTTCTTTCCATATTAAAAAGTAAGTCAGTAGACCTTGAGTAAAGCAAATTACCCTCTGTAATAGTGGATCACGTGACTGTAGGGCAGGCGAGTCCAGAATCTGCAGAGTAGGCTAGCAGGCTGGAGGCCCAGGAAAGAGATGCACTTCAAATCTGAATTCAGTGTGCTGGCAGAATTCCCTTTTCCTAGGCGGAGGCGAGTCTTTTTCCTATTATGCCTTCGACTGAGACTTAAACACACACACACACACACACACACACACACACACACACACACTCTATTGGTCTGTTTCTCTGAAGAACCCTGACTAATGCAATGTCATTCTGGAAAAGACAAAACTATGGAAGCAATAAAAAAGATCAGTGGTTGCCAGAGATTCTGCAGAAGAATGAAGGGATGAATAAGTGAAGCACTGGAATTTTTAGGGCAGTGAAACTATACTGTATGATACTATGATCATAAAAAAGGGTCATTATACATTTGTCAAAACCCATAGAATGTACAACACAGAGTGAACCTTAATGGAAAATGTGGACTTTGTTAGTTCATCAGTTGTAACAACTGTACCACACTGATGCTGAGGGAGGCTGTATATGTGTGTTGTTGGGAGAGGATATATGAGTACTCTCTGTACTTTCTACTCAATTTTACTGTGAACTTAAAAATGCTCTAAAAATAATGTCTACTGATTTTTTTAGATGGGAGAAAAACAAACTTGATCTCATTAGAAATCAGGGAATATAAGTTAAACCACAATGAGAATATCATTTTAGATCTACCATATTAGAAATATAATTTTAAAAATACAAAATATTATTGAACATATGACACAATAGGAATTTTTATATACTGCTATTGTGTATATGAGAAAAATCACTTTAGAAAACAGTTTGGCATTATTGTAAAGTTGAAGCTGAATTCAAATACAACTCGAAAATTCCCTACTTGACATAAATCCTAGAGCACAGGTTTTCAAAGAACCCCCTAACTAGTGGTCTCAGTAACACCTGGGAACTTGTTAAATATTGAATTAACATACCCTACCCTAGACCTACTGATTTAGAAACTATGGAAGCAGGCCCAGAAATGTTTTATAGAGCTATACAGGTGATTTGTAAATTACAAAAGAAAAAAAAAAAAACAACGTTTGAGAACTACTGTCTTATAAAGGAACTCTTGCATGTGTGCTCCAGAAGACAAGTACAAGAATGTTCAAAGCAATACTATTTGCAATAGCAAAATATTAAAATAAAGCCAAATGTGTACCAACAGGAGAAAGTATAAATAAATCATGGCATTTTAATACAGTGTAATACTATAGAGAAGTGAAAAAGAAGGAAGAAAGGATGGCAGGAGGGGAGGAAGGAATAAAGGGAGGGAGGGAGAAAGGGAGGGAGGAATGAAGGAAGGAGGAAGGGCTATAAGATGAACATAGATGAGTCTCTCAAAATAAGAAAAAAAAAAATCGAGACTGCAAAAGATGACTCAATTTGTATGAAGTTGAAAAACATCTACCAGTAAATAATACATAGTTAGGGACAAATATGTAAAATCATAAGGGAAGAGAGGGAATTATAAAACAAATTCATGGTAATTATCTCGGGGGGGGGCAGGGAAAGAAAGGGGATACAATTAGGATACAGAAGTGCCTTCAAAGGTATTGGTAATATATATTTTTTAAGCTGGAAGGTACATACACAGGTATTCATTTTATTATTTTTCCTCAAAACTTACATTTAAATATACATTCTATGTGTTAATATCTATGTAAGAAATATTTCATAATTTAAAAGCTTAAAAAACAAAGCCTATCCAATCATTATTTTCAATAAATGGCTCAAGAAAATAGTTTTGCTATTGCTCTTTTTTTTAGAAGCTGAGAAAAATGGACTCAAACTTACATAAAATCTACTTTAATTTCCTCATTCCAGCATGGATGAGATCCACTTGCAGTACTGGTTTGGTACACAGTATGTTGAAAGGAAACTTCCACAAAAGGATGTACAGTATCCTGAAACACACAAAAATACTGACTAGATTTTTATAATATTTTATATAGTTGATAAAAGGCAGAAGCTAGGAAATTACTTGGTTACTAGCTGACAACTGGTGGCTTATTTTTTCTAGTTCTTTGAACAACATTATTCACTTATTCATTTAATAAACATTTATTATTGGTCCAATTGAATATCGGGTACTTTTCTAGGATTCAAAGATAAATGGAACTTTCCCTTAAGAAATTTATAGTCCATTAGGGGAAAATAAACAGGTAAACAAATAATTGCAGTGAAATGTGAGAAATAAAAAAATATATTCACAGTGTAAAAGTTAACTTGGGAGAGGAAACGATTAACTTTCTGGGGTAAGGATAAGAATTGCTCCACAGAGAAAACATTGCTTGAGTTTGAGGTTAGAAACATTAAGCAGTAGTTCATGTGGTCAACAATACAGAGATGTGTGCAGGCCATTCCAGGCAAAGGAAATGGCATGCCCATAGGCCTTCTAAAGCAGGTCGTCGTATGATATGATATTGCTCGTGGGTGGAAAGAGATGTGGCTGACTGGTAGGTAAGGGCCAGATCATTACAGATTTTTGTAGGTATTCTAAGGAGCTTATACCTTATTCTATAGACCCTGAAAGCAGGGAAGTAGGGAATGAAATGGTTAGAATTACATTTTATAAAAAGAGTACCTTCACTAGGTAAACTGGAAGAGATTAGAGATGAAGAGAGCAATAGGATCCAGTGCAATTCAGGGTGAGCATAATCAAAATGGCTCTTTACAGAATTGCTAAATATTTACCTCATTTAAAATCTCATCTGAGGCTGCAGGTGTGATTGTTCTTTTATGTCTGAGGTGAGATGTGGATGATCTCAAAGAAGTAGGCATATCCAAGGCCCTTAAAGAAAAACGATAGCAAGATATACATTTAAATTAATTTTAATATTAGTTTGGTGGAAGTGGCAGATTTTTGCCTATGTTTATAGACACATATAATCCAGTTACTTTGGATTTTATAGATTTTGCTTTGGATCTTCATATTGTAGGTAGGTAGAACTAAACATTTGATAATCATTGCTCTAGAAGAGTGGCTCTTAAATGCTAAAACATAGATTTGATCCATTCTATGATAAGTTTTCCTCAATCTTGGGCAAAAGGAAAAAAATAAGGCAAATGATACTTTGAGATTACATCCTTCCTATATTTGGTATTGCAATATTCTTTCTTTTACAAACTGATTATAGAAAATGGTGATTTTATGAGGTCATTTCGCAAATCAGCCTTTGAAATGTGTCTTTGTTTTGAGAATGCAAATTCTATTAAATAAATAAGGTTGTAGTTTATAAAAAGAGGCAAAACCTAGTAAGCAAATTTTTTTCATATGCAGAATTCACAGGATGTGGCAAACATAAAATAAGCAAGTACAGCGCATATGTGCTAAACATAAATTAAGAGGGATACTTAAGATTGCTAAGGTACCTGGGCACTAAATATCCAAAACATATGAACCACACACAAGATTAAATAGATAAGAGACACTCGATATTCAGAATACACTAAATATACATGAGTATTTAATATTTATGATGCATTAATTTGGCTACCAAAAAGTGATACCCATTCTGGTCCCACATATCTTCTGCCCAAGAAACACAAACAAAACCCCTGAGTGCATGCAGAAGAGAAAGGTGAGATCTGATTTTTGCAAAAGTCACCTAAAATGACAAATCCAAAACAGAGCCTACTCCCATCGATGTTCTACTTCTAATAGTGAGAGGGACTAGTGGCAGAGGATAGTACAGCTGACGACAGTAGCCTCCCAAGTTTTCACAATAGTAAACAGGGACAAAAGGCATTTATGGGATATAGCACTCAAAAATTATACATGTTAAAGTCAATTTGGACAAACAAACGAAGACTCATGGACATGGACTATAGACTAGTGGTTATCAGAGGACTATAGAGTAGTGGTTACTAGTAGAGTGGAGGAGAAGGAGGGAGATAGAGGGAGTAAAGAGGGTCAAATATAGGGGGGTAAGGGGAGAGCAAAGTAGGTAAAGGGGATCAAATATATGGTAGCTGAAGGAAGCTGGACTTTGGATGGTGAACACACAATAGAATATACAGATGTCAAATGATAATGTACACTTGAAAATTCATTAATAAAGTGCAAAGTTTTACAAACTGGACAAGATGAAAATTTACATTTAAGATAGATCTTTTGAAACTCTAAAAATTGATGTATATTGCCTTACCTATTAATTGTTGTTTTCCTGCTAGGAATATTATAAGCCCTCAGTATTCTGACAAGTATCTTGATATCTCCATCGCAAATAGTTTGTGCTACCACTTTTTTCCTTTCTTTCCTCTGAGGCTTTAACTTTCTTCGTCGTTCAACAAGCTTACAAACTGCATTTGTCAACTGACTAAAGAGGAAAAGTGATCAGCTGCATTTATACAAGATAACAGATTTAAAAGATATCAGTTCTTAAAATTAATTATTGTAAATAAGGCCATTATTTTAAGCCATATTCTCTCCACTGCAGAGGGGAGACAGAATTGTCTTAAGCCTAAGAAAGGAATCATTTTCTGAGCATAGAAGGGATACAATGTTCACTCTCATGTTGAGGGAATGTGCCCAATGCCCTTTGGGGACATGATCCAAGAAGAGACAAGGGCATGGAGAGGCAGTTCCATGAAACATCATGTTCTTTCAGAATACTTTTTCTTCAGAAATCATTCTCTTAAAAGTGGTTAGAAACTCAACTTTTCTATATGGATCTGAAATAAAAGTTAGTTATACACGCTGCCAACACTGGTAACATAAATCCATGAAATTATAATTTTATGGTCAACTCATTTTCCCCCTAAGATTGAAAATAAAATACAATAAATTTCACCATCCTAAACCCATTAAAACCTTATTGGTAACATTAAGGATCTGCAAGTGGCCCCGGAAAGGTTCTCAGAACCTTCCCATCCCTGCTTCTGTTACTACTATTCCTGAGTTTCAGAGATAGGGCAGCATGAGAATTGAGTTACTCCGGCCAAAGAAAGGCTCCCCCAACCCTCGTAGAGCTGGGGAGTCACAGCTTTGAAAGGGATAGATTACAAGCTCAGTTTGTTGTGCTACCAGCAACAACTTTTCCACTAACAGTCTCAGGCCAGGAAACTCTTAGGGCAAAACTAATTTGAGACAAAAGTGTGTATTTTTTTTCTTTCTTGCCCTAAAAACTATCAATAAGTAGAGGGTTAAAAACTAAAATACTATACAAATGAAAATATAAGTATAGATTATGTCAGAAATGCAATATTAAAATGACCAAATATATTTTAAGTCACTATATTTCATTTCATGCTTTTTAACTTCATCTTTTGACGTGTAACAATATAAAAATAAAGAACTTATTAGAGGACTTTGAAGGTATCAGTTTAAAGCTTTGTATGTCATACTTAATAATTTCAGTATGTACCTTGCAGATACAATTTCTTCATAATCAGCCACAATATCTGATAAGTTAAATTTGCTAACTTTGACAATTCTTTTCGTTATCAACCTTCTCATCTACAAAAAAATTTCAGAATTAAAAAGTGCATAGTTTATAATTTAAGATCAAGTATTTACAATGCTACTGATGCCACTATTTTTTTTTTTTACCTCTAATTTTTGCAAACAATGCATGAAAAGGAGGATTGGATAAGTGAAAATATAGTTCTGTTTACTTTCCTTATTAAAATCATTCCTAACTCTCACAGTAACATCACACCAAAGCAAGTCTTTTTTTCTCTCTCTCTCTCTCTACTTTTTCCTGTCTTTCCACATCCCTTTCACACCACCTTAAATTCTGGTCTCATCTCTTTTTCCATCTAACTCATAGTACACAGGGACAGAACCAGTTTCAACAAAGGTAGATGATCACCCTGTGTGAATGCATTTCTATAACAGCTATTTGTAATGGACATGAATCCTGACCAACAAACTCAAAGAAATGTGATCACATTTCTGTATTTCCTTTGAGTCAATCCTATCCTGACTTTAAGCATTTTCATTCCTTCATCCTCTGAACTGCTGTTGTCTACAATATTATGAATTAACTAGTAAAAGTAAGGATTCTGGCAAAATGCTGGTGTATTTCTTAAAGTAAACTTTAAGGGTCAAAAAGAGATGGAAGTCTTTAACGCTTATGTTTAAACAGAAAAGGTCGGGATGTGCATTAATAATGAGTTTGCTGTCCATTTAAGTAACCTCTGTCTCCACAATGTAGATCATCAGTGTACATTTACAGATGGTAAACAGCTAATTCTGAAAAGAAAGTGAACAGAACAAAGAAGTGATCAGAAAGAGGAGACGAATCAGCAGATTTGTCCATCTGACTCTCTGGGAAGAGTATAGTACTATATATCCAGCAGATCAGTTTTCACAAAAGTAAATGCAAACATATTGATAATACCATTTTGATGTTGTTACCTTTTTCAGAAAATTGGCAGAAGTAATCCTTTGTGCAGTAATAGAATTCACATCTGAAATGGACATATCCTTCTCTATCTGACTTTCATATTCCTAAACAGAGAATTAAGTTAGTTTTACTTATTGACTGTGATGGAGTTCAGATATGACATGTTGCAATAAATACTCACTATTCTTTTAGTTCATGTGTGGGAGACACTGGCAACACTCTGGCACTGACAGGAGAAACATTTATTTCAGATTCTCCCACTGAGAGTTAGCTAAGAATAGTTTATGATTATATTTTGTTTGCTTCTAGGATGAGGTCTATTCATCTTTTAAAATAGAGTAATGATTGAGAAAAAGTGAAGATGACTGAGAAATATTCTTTATGTATGCATTTACCCGGCAATCACTAAAAACAAAACAAATGTGAAGTAGGATAATGGTCAGGAGAGTGGCCTTTGGAGTTATGTAGTCCTGGGTTCAAGTTGGCCCTGACATGTATTAACTGTGTGGTTTGAGATAAAGTTGATTAACTGCTGCAGACGTCAGTTTCATCTTTGGTAATGATGATGATGATGATGATGATGATGATGATAATATCACTACCACCTGTCACAGGACTGTCATAAGACTTAACTGAAACAATATCTGTAAAGTATATGACACATAGCAAATAGTCGATATGTACTGACAACAGTCAATTATTTTAATTTAAGATCAAGTATTTACAATGCCATCTAGCAGTTGGTATAAGATTATTTGTCGGAATGCTTCATCTATATAATTTAGAATATATTTGCATCTGTTATATCTCCATTTGTAGGATAAATCACTAATGCACATTGAAATCATTTTATATTATAGATACTGTTAAAGACGAAACAAAAATAATGAAGTAGAAACTTTAAACTTTTAGTCATGTTACAATGGGCACTCTATAATTGGAAAGTAATTAATTTTGTTCTTCTAATTATCCACAAGAAGTCTTGAAGTTAATTTTGTTGGTAAATAATGATTTTTACTTAAGAGCATATTAATATTTCATATCACTTTACTTACTTTTTAAAGTCTTAATTTATAGGAGTTACCTAAATACTTCAGATATTAATTTTTGTTATGTGGTACAAATATTTTTTATTCAAAGGTTCCAGAGATTAGGGAGTAGACATCTTTAGGTGGCCATTATTCTGCTGACCAGAATGAATTAGATTAAGTTGAATCACTGAGTCAAGATGGCGACAACTACATTTCTCCACTGTGGAGGTTCAATTTTTCTTTTGCAATAAAAGTAGGTATTCATTTTTAAAAATGGATATGATATTCAATGAATAGATTGTTACAGTTTGCTGTAGAGTCTCTTGCTTTCCATGTAGACAGATGTATTTTCTGCAAACAAGGACAGTTTTTCTCTTCTTTTCCAATTCTAATTTCCTTCTTTTCCTTTCTTCTTTTTAGCTTAATGCTTTGGCTCTTACTAGTAGAGATGATAGTGGGCATCTTTATGTTGTTGAGCTTAATGGAGAAACCGATGTTTAGCCATTAAGTATAATGTTTGTGTAGGAGTCTATGAAGACAAACATTTCTGATCATGATCCTTATACCAAACTCAGTTTCAGAGCCACACAGAAAACATGGTATTGAATTATCATCGAGGTGTAGATTATAAGGGATAGGTTTTCCAGAACACAGGAAAGCTGGAGACAGAGAATTTGCTCAGAGATATCTGGGCACTGGCTCTATTTCTTCTCTTGAAATATGATATGGCCTTAGTGACCTTGACTTGGGTTGAAGAACCAGAAAGTCCAATATTTGTAAACATTCCTTTAAATGGAAGTGTATTTATCATGTAAGTATTAAATCTTCTGGAGTGGTGATATAAACCTTGCCTACGTTGTACAGGTTTTTTATTTCTTTTGTTTTGTTTGTTTAGCTATGGCCAACCCCTACTCTGTGTGGACATGTTACAAGAAGCTTACTCCCCATCAGGGTACCAGACCCCAGGAAAAACCAACATCAAAATTTGTTGCAGCTGTTTGGCACTATGTCCTACCTGGCCTCTGTATGTCTGCATCCCAGGCTAATTGAATCTGAAACTTAATCATCCAGTGGATGTGTAGGTAGTCCCTTCTTGACTTTTCCCTTATTCCTTCATTTCTACAGTTAACCCAAAACACTTCTTTTCAATGCAGTTTACATCAGCAGAAAAACCCAAAACATTGAAACATTCTTAATTATTTAAAAGAAGTTCTCTTCTGTTTCTAGTCGGCTGAGAACTTGAGCACGAACAAGCACTGAATTCATTAAATACTTTTTGTGCACTTACTAAGAAGAGCATATTTTTTTCCTTCCTTCCTTAATTTTTGTTAATGTGGTAAATTATATTAATAGACTCCCTAATTAAGTTAGCTCTCTTCTTTGGAAATAAACCCTAGTAGATAATGGTGTGTAATTATATATTTATACACAACACTCTGCTTTTCAATTTGTTAAAATTTTATTAGTAATTTTATATCTATGCTCATAAGTGAAATTGATCTAAAATGATCATTTCTTGCTCTTCCTGCCCAATTTTGGGATGAAGGTCCTATCAGCCTCAAAAAATGAGCTGGTTTATTTTTCCTCCTTTTCGGTTCTCTTAATAGTTTGTATAATAAAAGTCAGCAAAAATACTATTTATTTTTTATGATGTTATATCCCCAATTATGCTGAGCATTGTGCTTTGCCTGTAGTCGTTTATAGTAGAGACTATTGAACTAGATTCAATCATTGGGGTGCAGCCAGAGGAAACAGAATAACTTCCCAGCTATTCTAAGCCAAGGCGTTCTCACTCTAGTTTACTAACTAAAGTTCTTAAGGTCTCAAAACAGGAGATTAATCAGAATTAAAAGCTGAGAAATGCTTTCCGAAGCTAAACACCAATTGGCCTTTTTATGACTACATCTATTTCTACTTACTTATCTTTGTGAAAATAATGAGTTACCTGCGACTCTTGTCTTTACATGACTATAGCAGTCATATGTGCTGACTGGTGCCATGACACTGTCACTGAAAAATCATTAATTTGCATTTCCCCTGTCACCTCTGAGCCACAACCAAACTGTTTCTCATACGATTCATTTGGTTCAGATCATAAATGACCTCATACTACAGCTTCAGTTTTAAATGTGATGCATCCTTATAGCTTTGTTTATGTCTCCTCTAAATTAGGGTATAAAAGCTAATGGGTAGCTGAGCAACAATTTAGATAAGAACAAATGTACACTGTTTTTTCAAAATAACTTTTACTATTTTACTATTAAGTGACTTATTACAATTTCCCTTCAGTTCAGAGTAAAATGAAAACAAATATCAAAGTTTATCAGTTTTTTTCTTATTAATTGATAATTGTTTAAAGTTAAATTAATACACCTATTAGCATAAGGCATTCACTCTTTCTGACTCTTAAGATCTATAAACCTCACTATCCTCAGAATGTGGTATCTTTATCTAAGCTGGCTGACATCACCTTACAGCGGTAATTTACTGCATAGGTATTTTCTTCAGTGATAAAACACTAATTTCTTTTTTCTTGAACCATCTCTTAGCAAGTTCAAGTTGCTATGATTTACAACTGGTTATTTCTACAGGAATTAGCTCTTACAATCCATTATTTTCAGACTAGTGGTGTGCTAGTAAATGTTTACCAGTTCTCTGTGATGGAAGGGGAAGCCCCAATATTGCAGTATGTGTTGATTTATGGTATAAACATCCTGGCCCCCAGGAGCAAATCTAAAGCAACCTACATGAAGCCATTACAGGTGGAGCTGGGAAGTGAGGTACACAATAGCCTCACTGGCTGGTGGCAGCAGGCTCCAGTATAGCATCCCCACACAGCATAAGACTTTCTTTTTTTCCTTCACATTTTAAAGTTTCTGAAATTGAGGTGTGCTTTATAATGTGTAAGTTTAATATGGTAGGGTGTTTCTCTCCCTTATCTCTAAAGCTGCTTTTAAATTGGTGATGCATTTTATAATAGCAAAAAATATCAGATTGACATAAATTTATAATATACCTAAAGGGTTTTGGCTGTGAAATAGATCATTTGAACAACTACTAAGGTAATTTCTGGAATTTTGGAGATCTGCACATTTTTAATGCCTAAAAAAGGGGGGTTGGAATCTGATTATCAGCTTAAAAAATGAAATTAAGACAGTTTTAAAGCAGCAAAATGTTAACTTATCATATAATGAGTCATATTGAAATAGTAATCAAGTACCTGGAAAACTAAATCTGGAATCTCTCTGTCATAGAGAGGCATCTGCTGCAGAAGGAAAACATCTAATTGACCTGCATTTCTAAGTTGCAATAGCTGGAAACGTTTACTCTTTTTCATTTCTTCTTCAGAAACAAAGTTAAATTCATCTTGCAACTGTTCAAGACGAAAATACTTAGGAATATCCTGCCCTTTGTGTTTCATGTACTGTAAACATAAATAAATAGTTTGTACTTAAAATATTAATTTTTTTTAATTCAAGAATTATTTCAAAACAGTTTTTTCTCCTTAACTGTGAGATGTGGGAATTGTCATATAAGAAGGAAATGGAGCAACTGATCTGTATAGAGATAGATTCTGAAAAAAAATAATACAGAATCCAGCCTCTCTGGCTCCCAAACTTTTCCTGGTCATGACTTATACAGAAAATGAAAATATTTGTATTGCACACTGAAATATGAGACTGTTTGCATCTGGTTGCCCTAAGAGTTGAGAGAGGATTATTCTTTCTGTATGCCTGAAAGTAATTCAGAATCTCAGTTAAGAAGCTCTGATCTAGAGAAATTTAATTGTAATATCTATTTATGCATTGTTTTATTCAATAAATGCAAATGGGAGTATGTAGTACATGCAAGGAAGAGTGCTAGTTGCCATAGGAAAGACAAAGATTTATTAGCTGTAGTTCCCCAAGGAAGAAGAGAACGCATGAAAGAATAACTACAGCATAAGGCAGAATAATATTGGAGCCATCAAAGTTTATGAAGAGAAAATAAAAAGTTGAGGGGAGGGCAAGGAAAGAAGAGCCCATTTCTAATAGGTTACTAGAGAAGCATTTATCAGACTTACAGGGTGAGTAAGATAGCTGCTATGGGTGGCCTTTCGGCAGAGGGAATGACATGAACAGAGGTGTGAAGAAGCACCGTCAGGGCACCAGAACAGTTCAGTTGGCTATAAGGAAGTGAAAAGAAAACAGAGTCTTTGAGGAAAGAAGTGTGTCTATAAGTCATCTTTATATCCCTAGAATTCAATAATATGGCTGGCACTCTGCAGCTGTACAGTAGATGTGAGCCTGAAGGTCAGCCTGCGGGATGTGCTGTGGGCTGCTAAGGAGTGACACGGCACCAACCATCAGGCCTCAGGTGGTAATTCTGTCAGTTGCTGAATTTCTCATTGCCTTTACAATACTGTAGCCTGGTTGAAAACTGTGTCTATCCTTAGAGTTACCTTTATATGACTCCTTTTACCTAGAAAAATGTACAGCAAATGATGGAGGAGCAAAAAGAAGTCGAGTTTAGGAAATACAATATATTTAAAGTATTGATATTTGCCATAACTTACCATAATAAATTCCATTAAATCAGAATATTCTGGATTATTTGGGTCAATTCTAACTTCATTTGCCCATTCAAAAAGCTTCTGTGTATTAACAAGCCATGGAATTCCAGGAACGCCTCTTGCATCTATATTCCTTAACACACTAACACAGAGAAAAATATTTTGTAAATTTGTATCCAGTATGCAGGTTATACATCTGTTATATAGGGTAAAACCTACCCATTTCAGATAAAGATAAAACCTATCCACGCCCATCATTTAAAGAAAATGGAAGGTTTAAATGTGATATCTTTTCTGGTTCTTCTCATATTCTAATTTGTATCATAGTATTTTGATAAATGTCTACCCCTCCCTAAAGAGACCATAAACTTCTTAAGGGTAAAGTCTGTAAATATTCATCTTCATCATCTCCATGCCGTGTAGTAGCTAAAACACAAGAGATGCTGAAGTGAAAAGTGCTTATTTGGATGCATCCTGTAAATCCTGGGCACAGTAACTTATTAAATATTTTCTTTCCATAGGATGCACAATATTGAAATTTAACTAAGATGTTTGCTTAAGCAAAATTAATAAAATCCACAATATAAAAAGAACCTTTAGGCTATAGCTTTACAGTTGAAACAAAATATAACCAGGAAGTACGTGCCAAAAGCATATCTTTTGTTTGGTCATATGAGGTCATCTTCAGAAGTCAGAGGTTTATAAAAGATATGGTAGACTCATTATTGGTAGCCTCAGCTATAGGCTAAGTGTAGAAGGAATTCAACCCTAAACAGTAACTGTTTCTTTCAAGTTATCAATTACTCCAGTTTCTTTATCTCTGTCATCATAGATAATCTGTCTCATCATGTGTAATTAGAGGGATTTTGGACTAGAAGATTTCTAAGATCTTTCCTATAAATTACTTAAGAAAAGTTCCAGTCTATCAACTGGATTCTAGAAATACAGTTCTGACCCAGTTTCAATAATATCTTAGCCCAAACATGGACACACATTTTGTACTGTCTACTTTCCATCAATATCTATTCATATTTTTAGGACAAATCTTTGGGAGCGATTGCTAACAAAACCAATGCCTGGTATGATAGGATGCAAGCAAAATTACAAATGAGTGAAGTTTGAGTAGTCTTCCTTTCTTTAATTCCCATTTCTGTCTTCACATTTGAACTGTTTTGATGTCTTTGTCATAAGAGATCTCTAGGGCCTGACACTTTTGACACTATCATATAACAAATTTTCTTTCTCCTAGGAACAATCTTAAGCACCTTAGAAAACAAAGCCTGAGGCAAAGTATAAATATTAATGAATAGATTAGGGAGTGAAACTTATCCCATTGTAAGCTTTAAAAAAACCCTGTAATTAGATTTCAACATAGTCCCAAGATTTCTGCCTCAGGAAAAATAACAAAAGCTTCAGAACATCTCCTGCATTTGCTATGCTGATTCCTCCAGCTGCCCCTCTAGGTGTTTATCTGTGGGCTGTGGCAAAATCCCGGTCTTCTGCACTCCCTCCACTACAACCAAACACCAATCAAGTAACACAATTGAGTAGCATTAAGTGTACTCACAGTGTTGTATAACTATAATCACTACCTACGTCCAGAATTTTCTCGTCGTTCCAAATAGAAATTCTGTATCATTCAACAGTAACTCCCCAGTCCTCCCACCTTCCAGCTGCTGACTTTCTATCTCTAGGAATTAAGCAAAAAATTTTAAAGTTACCAGGGAGTAAAGACAAAATGGCTACAAAACAACATTTGAACTGACAGCAGACTTTTAAATAGCAATGATAAATCCAGAAGATAATGCAATTAGAGCTTCCAAGTGTTAAGGGAAAATGAATATTAGCCTCAAACTATATACCAACCTACACTATTAGTCAAGAATGAAAACAAAATAAAGATATTTTCAGACATACAAAGACCAAACAAATTTCCTAGCCACAGAAACTGATGGAAAAAAGTCACTAAAAGAGTAGGCTTTCAGCAAGAAAAGTAAATCCAGAATGAAAGTGCGGGAGACAAGAAACAGGGGCAAACATAAGTGTCAATTAACCACGTCAGAAAATGTAATTAACTCATGAGTACAAGAAAAGTTGTCTTATGTTTTAAAAATGTATTAAATGAAAACTATAGACAGTAATAGTTGAGACTGGAGAGGTTTGTTTAATGCGGTATTAAAACATTCTAAGATCTCCTTTTGGTTTACTGCTTTATCCCTAGCTGTCAATATTTGATGAATGAAATAATGAATGAATGAATGAATGAATGAGTGAATCAGTGAAAAAAAAGAATACTTTCTTTCGGATCACCATGTGCTGACTCTCACGAGTCAGTCTTTTGAAGTACCCACCTCAGGTTCCTAGAACCACAGTGCAGCACCAGCCCTGCAATGCCCAGAACGATGGGAGACAGTTCTGTAACGTCCCTCTCTGATCTCAGAGGGCCCGGTTATAAACTTTTACTTTGAGGTAACTTCTTTAGAGGGCTCTGGACTTTGAAAACCTCTCTAGCAATTCACTCCCTGTTGAAATCTGTCATTTGTTCTAATCTTTCATAGAACTGCTTTCAATCTTTTGTAAAACCGAGTTCCCGACTAACTGGAACTGCTAAGTGCAGAAGAGACTTAAAGAAGCAAAATGATTAGGACAAGCCAATGAATATGGTCAGAATATGGAAGCCTTCAGGAATAACTGGGTTAGGTTAGGAAAGAAATATGTGAATAAAAAGTGGAGGTGATGTATGCTGACTAGTAGATCACACACATGAGGGCTTAGGCAGGAAAAAGAGCCTAATAGTGTTTTCAGGGTTTAATCAGATGCTTTCATTTTTCTTTGCTTTATAAAACAAAGAAGGCTTTTTACTCAAATATAGCATAATATATAAGCTAGCGTTATCATTATTTTTATAGAATTTTATTATACTTGTTTCTAGTAATCCTATTTATGAGTGTGATCTAGAAATTAATCCCAATTCCTCTAGGAATTCCTGGGACATATCATAAAAATGTCTAGGATTTTCTTCCAGCAAATTGACGATACGTAATGATTATTTTTGTATCTAGAACGACTAGGAGATATAAAGGCCTCAGAAATAAAATTCTTGTTGATTCTTGGCCTTTGCTTATAAGTTAAGGGCTATGGAACTGCTTCTCTCCTCTTCCGTGTGGCTATAAACAGAGGAGAGATACAGTTTGTGACACATAAACACTTATTGACTTAGTAGTTATAAATAAAATTTCCATTTTATATATTTGTAAATATAATAAAAAATAAACAATATCCAAATAAACTAAACTGTTGCTAGAGTTTTCCTTTTTATAGACACAGGTTCTGTGTGACGCTTTGCTGAAGACTGGCATTATTTTTCACGCACAAAAGTTCATTACCTGCAGTAAGCAGATCTTAATGACTGCGACATAGGTGTCAGGGGAATACCATGTTCATCTAAGGCCCACGACAGAGAATAGCTTAGTTTTCCTGATGTCAAAAGACAAAGTTCTTCAGTTCCATTTCCCTCAAGAAGAAAAGGCACATCTGTTTATAAAAGACATTAAAAACAAATTGTTTTTATAAAACTGCACAGTTTGAACATGCTGTAGATATTTTCCCCTTGACTTTTACATGTGGAACGTCGGGAACACAAAGGGGAAGTTCTGTGAGGACCTCAGGCTCTAATCTTAGAACTCTCCCTCATCTCCCATCTAAGATACCTCAAGGCAGACTGCTTCAGATAGACTACAAACGAGAGGAAAATATTGAGTTGACTGCACAGAGATGAATAACTCTATTTTCCTCTTCTTATGACTAGAAGTTTTTTAACCTTTCTTTCTGGGAGTGGCTTCCAGCAAGAAAGGACTACTGACTGGCAGCCGAAAAAGAGGCAAACTCTTTGTCCTATTTCCCGACATTCCTGAGTCATCTCCTCTTCCCATTCTGTCCGTCTCCAGAAAGCTTATCAACACTCCTTGAAGCTTTTGCCAAGTTTTTAGTGCTCCCTAAATTTTTCATTCAGAGTCTTTTCTACTAGGTCTCACAATCTTATTTTTCTGCTTCACGTGGACTCTAAGCAGACTCCACCTTTCCTCATTCTGTCTTTTCCAGACTCTTTTGCCTATTTATTTTCTTCTCTCTCCTCCTTGCTTACTTGTTCATACTTTCTTCCTTTTCACCAGATGGACGAGCAGATGTAAAAAGTACCTAGGAAGGTGAAAGAGAAGGATTCTGGGGTAGACGGAGGGGAATGTCATTATTCTCACAGATGTGCTAACAAATTTAACTGCATGAAGAGTAAAATCAACTGCAAAAAAAGTGAACAGAAAAAAACCCTTCTTTCCTCTCTCCTTTTCTCTCTTCCTTTCTCTCTCTTTCTCTCCTTCCTTTTCTTCCTCCCTTCCCCATTCAGTTCAAAGATGAATCAGTATATCCTGGAGCATCTTTAGGCTTCACTAAAGGACAGGCAGAGGCAGAGCAGTCCATCCACTCAGGAGAAAAGCTCACATTCCAGAGAGTAGAGTGCTTATTTCAGATGACCTAGGAAAAGCACAAGTACTAATTCCAAATTTTAGATTTCCTAAAGATCTGATTTAAGACAAAGTTTGTAAACTTTTAGTTTAACATCTGAAAGAACTTAATTTTTAACCTTATACTGCAAATATAAAATCCTTTATTCATATAAATGACCCAGAGTCATTTAGGATATAGAACTCATAAAGAAAATAGGGGGAAAGAAGCATTTTTAGTAAACTTACTGCTTCCTACTTCTCCATACTCAGGTATGACCAGCTTATCAGAGCTAAACTCTACATATTCCAAGGCAGTTTTGTTTTTCAATTCTGTGTTGTTAGGTAAAGGTATATAAAGTTTTGCCAGCAAGCTTGTCCTTTTATTTATTTCATAAACCTAAATATAAAAGAAATGGTTGCTAGCTCAGTAAAAGTACAAAATTAAAAAAACTAAAATAAGGACCCTCAAGAGAACGTTTGTATTTTTTTTTAAATACTAGAATACAAAATAGGTATAACTCTATAGTATTTCATCCACGTGATTATGAGAAGAGTAGATAATCAATGTCTCTAAAAGTAGAATTCTTTTTACTGGTTTCAAAGAAGATAAACTGAATAAAAGGATTATAACTACAGTTCTGAGAATATAGGTCTATATAACACAATACCCAAATAATTTTGTGTAGCATTTTTAAAGTTGTTTCTCATTTAAAGCTGATTAAAAAAAATTATAGGAAACAGGTACTATTCTTCTCACTTTATGAGGAAATGGAGTTTCTATATGAACCTATAATAGTTTTTATTATAAGTGATAGAAACCCAGGCTGAATAGCTTAGGAAAAAGAATGATTCATTGGCTTATGAAATCCAAGGACAGGTCGAACAAGCTTAGGGGATAGGAGAGGGAGGAGAAGTCCCAGAAGATGGAGTAAGAGAGGAACCAAGCAGGCAGTTCCAAGATGTCCACTGGATACTAAAGCCAGGTCTTTTGATTCTGTATGCTGTGCTTTCACTACAATTCCATTGCTGCCATAGCTCAAACCTATTTTTTTCCAATAGAAAAACTCATTTTGACCTGCATTGTCAGTGTTTGGGGAAAGTTATATATATTCTAAGACGAAAGAAATCAAGGGAGGAGGGTGGAATGCCCCTTGAAGGATAAGAAAAATGTGCTAATCAAAAAGAATGATTGATTAATCAAGAAGGCAGAGGGAAAAAAGGAAGGTTAAAGAGGCAAATATTTTTTATGGTCATCTAAATACTGCGCCTGTAAAAGTGAATTTAAGCCAACAGAGTGGTCCCTTTGACAAAGGCGCCCCTAATTCTGAAAGGTTTGTAGGGATTACAGCTAATGGACTTAAAGCATTCAGGTCTGTGAAAGAAATTTCTTATTGTAAATCAGTATATTAGCTAACTAAGAGAGACAATGAACTGATAAATATATTCAAATGTTGAACTGGCATTCTGATTCACATCTCAGCCTTGTTAATTTGCTTGAGGTATGCAGCTGCATTCTCAGGGGACTGTCAAATCCAGTTTTTGAGACTGCAGGGCTGGAGGTCAGATCTTGCATAGTAGTAAATGAAAAAGTAGAGAGTTCCACCTGATGAAGTTTCCCAAGACACAACCTTGTCCCCTGATGGCAGCAGCTATTAACACCACTGAATGGTGGAGATGGAGTGCCAAGAATAAAAATGGGCATTATAGTGGAGGATCTAGAATGTTCAAAAGTTCAGAAGTAGGCAATTGCAAGGATGTACAGGAAAAAACAAGCAGTTCAGTTTGGTTGAAGTAAAGAATGAGTAAAAAAGAATGATAAGTAAATTAGAAATGTAGATTACAATCTGTTAGGCTAGGACATATAAATTTATTTTGCAATTTCTGCAGCTGCTAATGGTGTAATTTACCCCTAGCTAGATTAGCTTCTTTCCCTGTCTCTTAGTTTGTTAGGATTATATGCTAAATGATAGGATGATGAAGGATTCAAAAGGCATGTTTATCTACTTGGGGGTGGCATATTTTAAACTTCAAGTGGTTAGATTATTACAACACAATTTATTTTAAGTACAATAGGAAAGCATAGTCAGCATTTTTTTTTAAATAAGAATTTCAACAGAGGTATATTTTAAAATGATAGGCACTTGATGACAGAGATGAACAAAATAAATACGGTCCCTGTATTATTTTAGGCACTGTAAAAATAACTTTTGATTTAGATTTATAATTATAATCCTGTCCCCATTCTTCAAATTTCACCCCACCCTCATATACACAAATCTTTATTCCCTCATAACTTTTCTCTCAGGTCTAGATGCAAGTTTAACCCCTATATTAGCCATCGAGACTTCTTGTCTAGACTCCTTTATGGTCTCTAATTTTTATCCATTGTCCTATTTTCTTCTTCCTTTAGTGCAGGGATTCATACACTGGGGTCTTTGGACAGGGACCAGGGGTCTGTTGTATGTTTTTCTATCAGATTCTTAAAAGGATCTCAAATCCAAAAAAAGATGAAGAACAAATATAGTAAGAGATCAAAGTCACCAAGCTACGGCTGGGGAAATTTGGAGAAATCATTCACTATTTCTAAGAGCTAAACTACAAATTATAGCTTAAACAACCCTCTTCCACCTCACTAGCAAGTGAATAGTAATACTGCACATCCAGAGCAGGCAGGAATTTTGGCAGGAGAGAAGTATTTAGAAAAACCATAAATCAAATAATTTTGTGTTTATAGCATAAAAGACTATTGATGAATTATAAATAATTACAAATATATTATTTATAAATATCTCGTCTACCTATATAGATCAGTTATTTCTTAATATAAAAGAAGTAACTTATCACATATAACAATAGCTAACAAGAAATTTAAAATTATGTATGGCATAAAAAATAAGATACAAAAGTAAATGAATAATGGCATACCTCCAAGCAAATTGTTTCAGGCCAATATATTAACTGAATATTGAAAATTTGTTGAAACATGACTTTAAAATCAAACTGTAGTGGAGACACTGAAGTACGAGAAACCTGTTTATCGTTGTATAATATTTTAATAAAATATTTACGCTTCTGAATTTTGGCTCTCCTCTTTTGTTCATGCCTAAAAATTAAATAAACCTTTAAAGGACCTTTGAAAAGCAAAATGGATATAAAATGTTCATGTTAACATGTACCTTAACAAGTTAAAATATGATCGCTTTAGAAGACAAATGGTATCTTTAAGCTCAATAACACTTGCCAATATGTGAGTGAAAGCCTCTCCTACCCAAATGTATTCAAAGAAAGATATTCACTAAAAAACAGAAAAAGAACTAAAAACAAGATTCTGTAAAGCAATCAGTTATTTATTTTACTAAATTATAACTTACAGAGGTTACAGCACTTAACTATCATAAGATGTCTTGTGAAAGGAGAAAACTGAGGAACTTAGAAATAGGGGTGGGGAAATCTTAAATCAAGAATTCAAAAATATTTTGTAACTTTTAAAAGAAAGACACACACACATAATCATGTTTTCAATAACCTCGGGAGGCGGCTCTAAGTCCATAGACTTGCTGTGTCCTATTAAAGATCTTTGTAAATCCCTGTAGGCTTTAGGTTGTATACACTTTTTCTCCAAGTCATTTTTTCACTAAACTCAAAGATTAGACAGGCAAGCCTGAGAGGTTATTCCCTGAGGCTTCTATAAAAACACTTGTTGGGAAAATCAATTGATCCCTTGAGTGATACGAAATGCCTAAGGAGTTTTTTTCCATCCATCCATTTGTTTATTCAACCAACACTTAACCCAGTATCGTTTTAGCTGCAAGGGAACTGACCTAATGATGTTTAAGACTTGATCTACTTTTTCAGCAGGGAGAAGACTGGTTGGAAGATAAGTTCTGGTTGAAACATAAAATCCTTTTCTGCTCTCCATCCTAATCATCCTGTAGGTTTATGGTCTCCTTGCCCTCATATAAGCCATCTTCTCTGTAACCTTCTCAGAGGGTTCAGAGACTAAAGATTACTTATTTTTCCTACCTCTCTGTTGGCTTCTTCTAACCATTTCCCCAATTACCTTTAGAAAAATGTCTTAGTAAGATTTGCCCTTCACATTACCCTCTGAAATTAGTCTTAACAATGAGTTCATGAACTGATGATAAAAATTTGTTAATTTAGGATTATAGTTATCTTCAGGAAATTTTTTTCCTTCACCTGTAAAATCTTTTTATTCTTTAATCCCCGTATTCCTTTCATCTCTATCTTCTACATCAGTATAGTATTCTTTTCTAGAGAGTCAATTCTTATTACACTAGACAGTTTAAATAGATTATGACAGCAATAGCTTCAAAAAGATATGAAATATATTTCCTTTTGCCTTGACTTCCACTAGGTTGTAGTCTAGGCTTTCCAGAACAAATATGTTCATCCTTCTCTTTCTCCTCTTTACTTCCAACCTCCATTTTATGGCTCCTGTTCTCTTATTCTCATTTAGGTGGTTCCTATGTATGAGTGTCTTACATAACAAATCATCAGTCCCCTTTTGGAAGTAGGTGTAGGACAAATAAAGCATCGCCTCACTGCTGCACTTCTCTGGTCAGAAAGAGGGCAGTGATAATTGTGCTGTCGTGTCTGCTATTCTTCACGTTCACTTTTAAATGTAACGATCCATTCATTCATTTAATGTATATGAATATTTATTGGGCACCCACTATCTTCCAACACCGTGCTAAATGATGCACATTCACAATATTCAGAAGTGAAGTGGTATAGAGAGTCCCACGGGACAGAGATGTTGAAAAGTTAGACCTAGTTCAGCACTTTAAGTTGACAGACCCTCTTTAAGGGAGATGAGATCCATATGCCTAAAGATGAGAGAAATGGGGATCTGTAGGATACTAGGAGTAGAAAGAAAAATACTATAGTCCGAGGAAGAAGTCACAGTGGGAAGGAAAGAAGTTTGTGTCAAAGTAGAAAATTGCCCAAAGCGGGCTCCCAATATAGGATATAGTGTTTTATGAAGCAAGTGGGTCCATTAACAAACAAGAGAGACCATATAACTTTATTTTTTTATAGTGGCTTTATATCCCACCTTTATATGTGAACTAAAATTACTACCATAGCCAAACAAAAAATAATTGTTAAACCAAACCGGTTTATATACTGCCTCTTTGATGAATTAGAGATGTAACCCTGGGTAACTTAATTTTCCATAAGAATAAACTCTCTTATCTTTAATATGAGAAAAATACCATAAAGTTATGGTAGCAATTAAATGTGCAAATGTATTTTAAAAACTTAGCAAAGTGTTTGGCATATGGTACTCACTCAAGAAATCTAATGTTATTACTAAAAACAATACAAGTGATAGACTATGTATAAGAGAAATAATCCTGTAAAATGCTTACAGAGAACACTTGGATAAGTTTGTTAATTCTGCATTGAAAGAAAGTTGTGGCATCAAAGTAATTGGTTTTATTCTTTCAATATCTGTTTCTTCAAGTTCTGAAGCTAGATATGAGAGGCTCTAGAAACCAAAAAATAAATATATAATTTACAATGTAAGTTCACTGCTTAGGACAATAATTATTAAAATCAAACATTTATTTCTTATATATCTGCCATTCTGTTGGGTAATTATTATGAATACCAAGATGTCCTATTCCACCTAACAATTTAATACTATAACTAGTTGAGTTGAATATTATATTACAACATAAATACCTCCTGTTTTTCCCCAGTCTTATATATTTTTCCTTCAGTTTTCTTTTCAGTCTCAGATGTTTCTGACAGTTCTTGTTGTTTTTGTTCATCACATTTATTCATTTCTATCCTAATTAATAAGAAATAGAATTACTTAAAGCAAAAATAATGGAACTACTGGAAAGTTGTAATTCTGGTGATGGCTGCACAACTCTATATATAAAACAATTGAACTGTACACATTAAATGGGTGAACTGTAAGTTATGTGAATTATAGCTTTTCTTACAGTGTTTTTAAATATATGCTTTTTGCCTTCTGAAATAAAATATATTGACCCTAGTGTGAATATTATCTGCATGGACTTGAGGCCAAACTCCCTGTGTTGAAAACTCAGACCCATTACTGGCACTGAATTTGGGCAAATTACTTAAGTATTACATGCTTTACTTTTCTCATTTGAAAATTGTGTTGTTATGAGGATTATATGCACTAATTCATGTAAAGTACTTAGTCTTGTGCTTCAAGTACGACAAACACTCCATAAAAAATGTTTTCCCCTGATTCAGGGTAATCAATATGAACATCGATTAACTTATTGTTTTTTAACACAATGGCTCTCAACTTTGTCATATGTTGAAATCACATATTGACATCTAGACCAGACCTGGTACCAACTAAATCAGAATAGTGATTTTTAAAACTCCTCTAGGTTATTTCAGTGTATACTAAGTTAGAGAATAGGTACTTTACAATCTAGAATCCCTTTTGGGGGAGATTATTGAGGCGATGATCTTGGGTCCATAGATTTCGCCTTGTTATTCGGCAGCTCTGGGAAATGCCGAAGGTCATAATGTCATACTAAATGTTGCAGATTTTCCTGCTTGTATAGCTTACATTTTATCTTTTTAAAAATCTCTTTAACAGTTACCTACTTTCAGGTTGGTGCCTAACAGAGAACATAGATGAAGACAATATACAGGAATCTGGGTTCTCTGTGCTATTTTACCAGTGCTGTGGTTTGGGTACAGTATCCAAAAAACACCAAGGTCTGTAGCTACTTGCCTAGCCAATTTCTTTAAGTTTAAAGTTGTGCTGCTAATTTTTCACAAGAAGAGTTTATTGCCTGAATGAGAAGAAAGGGCTGTATCTTCAACTTCTTGCTATATCATTCTGCCACCATCACCTCATAAAATTTGCTCTAGCTGAGATCAATAACCACATGCGGGGAAATCCAACGAACATGTTTAGTCTTGGACTTAACTGATATTTCTGAAGCATTTAACATTGTTAACCACTCCTTCCTACCTAAAATACTCCCTTTACTTTGCCTCTGTGGCAAAACACTCTAACTGGTCCTTCTCTGTCCCTCCTCTGGTTTCTCCTTTTTTACCAAGCCATTCAAAGAAGTTTCTCAAACCATTCATCCAGCTGCCAATTCAATTATCTTACTTAGGGATACCTGAAAGGCTTATCAAATTCAATACACTGAAAACCAATATATGAAGAAACAATAACCTGAGATCAGGCCTAGGTCCCAGGACTTCTTGTCATAAATACTGCCTTTCCTGTAGGCCTGGCTACAAGGTTATTCATTTAGGCTTCCAAGGACCACGTTTGTTGTGAGATCACTAATGGTAAACTTGGCCAGAAAATAAGAGTTCTCAGGAACATCTTCAAGCATATACCTTTTCTAGTAGATCACAAGGACATTTTAACTGCTCAAACTAAGTGCCTCAATTTAGGGTAGCTGGAGCTAGCCCTGCTGGGGCCAACCTGGTCATTGACACTGTGGGATTCAGTTCAGAAGTCTCCTACCAGAAGCAAGCTGGAGAGGCAAACCCAAACCAAAGTCCACCAGGAAGCTGAATGTTAAAGGTGAGGGAGAACAAATTCAAAGGACCTTAGGTGAAATTGGAGTTTAGAGGCAAACCCAAACCAAAGTCCACCAGGAAAGCTGAATGTTAAAGGTTAGGAAGAACAAATTCAAAGGACCTCAGGTGAAACTGGAGTTTAGAGTAGTGAGAATGAAGTAGGTAGTGAGCAGGCAATACTGGAGTCCAGAGGTACTCCAGTGAAGAAGCTTATGGCATCTGTGGCTCTCCTTTTCTGTTCAGAAATTCATAAAGCATGGGTGTATCAGATTGGTTTAAAGGATCAGAGGTAAGTCAGCAAGTTTACATGAATTTAAGAGTCTAAGATAAATAAAAGTTCTATGCCGGGTTAGGTTTAGAAACTGTCAGAAGCACTTTCATTAAAAACCACTGCGGCAGGAAAAAAAATCAACAAAGGAAACATCTGTCTTGCCTAAAATTACACTAATCTTTTATAGTTTTGAAAAATAAACCCGGGAACAATGGGTTGTGAGAAGGGAACCAGTTATTTCACTGTGGGTTCACAAACAGCTTCAGCGAGTAACAGTTTTTAATTGTAACTATCTCCTCCACTAGACATGTTTTTATGATTTATGTTTCACTTGAGAGTATGATTGCTGGGTCTATGTTTAACTTTTATAAGAAAGTGCCAAACTGTTTACAAAATCACTGTACAATTTTGCAATTTTGTCAGTGTGTTTTTTTTCTTTTGTTTTGGATTTAGCCATTCTAACGGGTGTGTAGTGTATCCCATTGTGGTTTTTACATTTCTCTATTGACATCAAATAATGCTGAGCATATTTTCATGTGTTCATTTGCCATCTATATATCTTCTTTAGTGAACTGTCTATTCAAATATTTTGCCCATTTTTAATTGAGTTGTCTTAAGTTATAAGAATTGTTTATATACTCAAGACACAAGTCTTTTGTTGGCTACATCATATGGTCATCTAGTTTCGTGACTTTTTTCCAGTTACTGTGAATTCCAAGTTATTCATGGTGGTTCAACAAGAGAGCTATAAGAACATATAGAGCAGCCACTCACCTCTGAAACTGTAACTTTATTGGGGTGCTTGTAAACCCTTGTTTTTGTCGAAGGGATTTTATCTGTTTCCAAGTCCGTAATATACTGTGTAGTAGGGAGAAGTCCTTTTCCCTTTCTAAGTCATAGAGCTGTTTTGTATTGCTGCAATAATGGTAGATAAAAAATATATTGGTAGATTAGAAATATTTAAGTCATTAAAAATGGCCTGGAAGAATGTATTAACTAATTCTTCTGGACCCCCACCTCACGATATATTTTTTTTTCATTTTACCCACACCTTGATATAGAGACTGAAACTCTGTGATTCATTCCTTTATGATATAAAGATTTTTCACTATGCAAAATTGCTCTGCTCAAATCCATGTATTTCCAGATTTTCTTGACATTCTGCAATATATTTATTATACTCTTATTAGGATTAACAATTAGAACCATTTTTTCAAATTTAGAGGTACTTTTCCTGATGAGGCGGTGAGTACATTATTTAGATATTAAAGTAATACATTGTTTTAATATATCTTTTAACACCTGTTTCTACAGTGGTCTCCTATTAGACTTTCAAATTAAGATGAAATTGGCTTTATCTTCTGCCTTTGGCACTCCATGAAGCCATTTAAATGATAGCTCAAGGTTAGTTGGCTTTTAAAAAGGCTAGCTTTACCTCTCTTCTAATTTTTTAGGATTTCTCTTTTCACCTTGTTTTGGGCTTTTGCAGATTCCTTACCTTTTTGCCACTTCAGCAATGTGTTTAAAGATAACATATGTATTTTATCATACACTTTTAGTTGTTTTCATTAGACAGGCCATTCGGGGAATCTAGTCTGCCATACTACTAGAAATAGAAGCCTATTGTCATTCATTAATTCATTCAGAAAATATTTATTGGGTGCTTACTACATGTGAGGCATTGTGCTGGTAAATGGCAGATTCAAAGACAAAAGACATGCTCTCTGGGTTAAAGCTGATAGATGTGTAAATTAATCAATACGATAAACTGTTATAGGTGTTATGACAGAAATCTACAGAAACTTGAGCGGGCGTAAATAAGAAAATAGTAGGCAATAGTAAGGAAAGACTTCACACAGGATGTGATACTGAATTCTAATCAATTAACACACAATAGCTATCTATTATGTGGCAAGAAATATTTTAGGATCTGGTAACTAATATCCCAGAAGGGAAAAAGACAAAATAAGTAATTACACATGTGGTGAATATTATGGAAGGGGAAATATATAAAAGCTATGTGAGTATAAAAAGAAAGAGAATTTAATCTACTCTAATGAGCAAAGTAAGAGCCTACCTGAGAAAGTAACATTAAATTGAATAAAATGTGTATGTTGACTGTTAGGCAGAAAATGATAAAAGAACCTTTTAGAAACAAGAGGCATTAAAACAAACAAACAAATAAATATATATATAAATCCACACACACATGCGCACATGCACGCACGCACATACACACACATACATATATATATTCATATTATAGAGCACAGCCCATTTATAGCACTGGACTATAAAGTTCCAAGACAGAGAACCCTAATATGAGGCTGGAGAGGTCAGCAAGAGTCAAAAGGATGCAGGGCCTTACGGATTATACTAAAGCCATTAAATTCTATTGTAAAGGTAACAGAAAGCCACTAATGTAGTTTTATTTATTTAGAAAAAAATCACTCTGGTTCCAATATAGAGCATGGTTTAAAGACAGATAATTTAGGAGACTATTTGAGTAGTCAGGTTATGAGATAAGTACCTGAAACAAAGTGGAATCAGTGGGAATGGTTACTGGTTGGATGTGAAGATGAGAGGAGGGACAAGGAAGAGGGGTCACAAATAACATAGATTTTTTTCCACATCCCAAGTGATTGTGGGTACTAGGCATCTAGTATAGGGTTATTAAAGGCTAAATACATATGTGCCATTCTTAGTTAATAGTATTTCTTGAGTACATCTTTTCTAATAAAAACATTGTTTTTCAAATGTCCACCAACTCCTCTTGGCAGCATTTCGACACCACTCTAAAAATTTTTTCTGAATGGAAGTCTATTATATTACTTTTATTCTGCTTTAATAAATGCAACGATCCCTTCAGAGACCCTCCCATACATATGTAGTAGTAGACCCCTATCCATCACCATTGGACCCCATCTAAAGCCTACTTCTCTTTTTCCTGTATTAAAGTTTACTTGTTCTGTGTTCATTATGCCCATGTCTGCTCTTTGCCTTCAATTTTAATTAACCTTCCAAATAGTTTGTTTTGTAAATACTGATGGCTTCTATTCATTCATCCCACTAATATTTATTGAACACTCACTACGTGCCAGTCCTTGTGCAAAGTATATGTCAACCTTCTCAAGTAATATTGTTTATATTTAACTGGATTATTCTAGGACACCAATTATTTAAATCAACTGTTGCCTCTAGTGGTTAAGAGTTGTAGAACAGTGTCAGGCAATGGGCAAGGAGTCAGGGAAATTCTTTAATGATCAAATGACTCTCATATATATCTGTGTGCTTAGAGGAAATTTCTACTCAATAAGTACCTCACGGTGAGCTTTTCAGCTATTGGAGATTCCTTATCTTTTATCTTGAAATCATTTTCCCAGTTATTTCATACTTTCCTAATTTCTCAACTACAATAGTTCCCAACTTGTAGACTATGCTTTTTTTCCCCCCAGGGGTCCTTAAATCTATATACTCTTTGAGTATTCCCTTTAGACTGAATAAATAGTACATCTTGTACATATGTATATGTAGACTAATTCTCAAATATATACAAACACCTGAGATAATTAATAATCCAAGCCAATTGAAAGGTATTAGTAAACTCACAGTTTTTAATCAATGTGCTTTTTAAAAAAATCTATGGATATTAAAACTATAACTACTTTCATGTAATACTTCTGTAAAATATTTTTACACAAAAAATAGGTCTTAAGGAAAGGTTTGAACAATTTCTGTAAATGCCTAAATATTAAGAATCTTGTCTTTTTCTTATTTTACATTTTCCATAGCAAGTATAGTACTCTATCCGAAGAATTTACTTAATAAATGCTCGATGAATACATGAATGACCCCAAACATACCTTATCTGCCAATAATAATCTTGTAAAGATTTTCTGGCAAGTTGGCTTATTTCCAAATTATCATTTGCTAATTTGGTAGCATGTGTCAATGCTTTCAGCTACAGCAAAGAAAAGAGATTTTTTTTAGTACATTTTATTCACCTGTTACCATCCCTCTAATTCACCTGTGGGTCTAGGTGTGTGCAGTAAAAGCACAAGTATATCACTTTCCGCATATTATAGTCTTGTCTTCCAAAATAAATTTCATATAAGCACCTTGGGACAGAACTGAGAAGAGCCTCAATACCTGAATAAGATATAAACATTACACCTTAAACCTTATAGATAATCAGTTCATCAATTAATACAGAGAAATACCAATCAATCAGATGGCAGATTGAGCACAGGAATCCACCTTCTTCCACCTAAAATCCATGGTTACACAAAAGATATCTGTTTATGTCTTTATCCATTTACATTTCCATCATCACATCCATATTTTTAAATTATATCCTATATCTCTCAATAAAAAATAAATGCATAACAGGAAAATAAGAAAAAACAAACCAATAGAATGAGATATACTGAGGAAAATATAAAACAGAGAAAAATACTCACAGAGACTATCCATAGAAAAATAAAATAGTAGGATACTATATTCTGAAACACATGCATGAGAAATTTGTTACAGTTAGGAACAATTTGTAGAAACTTCAAGACTAGAGTCAGTTGATGTCAATTTTTACTGGAAGACAATAGAGAAGACCTCAACGAATGGGAAGATATACTATATTCTTGGATGAGGAAACCCAATTTTTAAAAGATAGAATTTTTTTCAAAATAATATAATGCAATCACAATAAAAATGGTAATGGATTTTTAAAATGGAAGTTGACAAGCTAATTTAAGGTTTGTATGGAACACCAAATCTATAAGAGTATCCAAAAGCATTCTAGAAAAAACACTAAGGAGGCACTTGTTCTACATCATAATTAAATATAGTCATTAAAATAGGGCAGGGCTAGACAAAGATGTCAGTGGAAGAGATAGTTCTTAGCCAAATGTATGTAAATATATAAAGTTGGTTTAGGATAAAGGCAGAATTTTAAATTAGTAGAAAAATTATGTTGTTTGGATATTAGGCTAACCTTTTGGGAGAAACTGAGTTGGAGTTTGACCTCGCAAGACACAGTTATAAAGTCTTCGTAGAATTAAAGGATATATATATACCATGTGTGTGTGTATACGCATACATACATACATACATACATATATATACACACACATATACATATTATAATTAGAAAAATATAGATATATCATCATAATTTGGGTCTGTCAGATACTATTGGTTGCCCTTAAAAGATCATTTTTCTTGATTGGTATAACCCCAATTTTGTTCAATTACTCAATCTTCTTCCATGTGTTTCAGAGGTAACCCTGATTAGTCTAGCAATTTGTAGCAGTTTCATTCTTCTTCTGGTTTAGGCATGATCATGTGATATAATTCTCGCCAATGAGACATGTGGGAAAATAGGCTGAGGAGTGGGGGAAAGGTAAGAGAGGGTTCTCAAAGTGAAACAATATACTGAATATTGTGTGTCACAGAACACACATAGAACAGCCAATAAATTAGTTTCCATGAGAGAATTAACCAAGTCGACTTGCTGGAGATTAAAAGAGAAAAAGCTTGCGTTGTTGATGATATTGTTGAGCCACTAAGTTAATCAACACTACAGTTGCCCTAACTTGGAATTTTTGATATAGGAAGTACAACCTTTTCCATATTGTTTAAAACAATTGAGAGAGTGTTTTCTGTGAAATGCAACCAAAGGTATACTGACTGATACACCTGGGGTAGAGAAAGTCCAAGGAAGCTTAGGAAGCAAAAAAAACCAAAACCTAAAATCCACAAGGAAAAAGACTTACACATTTGACCTTATAAAATTTTAAATATTTGCCAAGAGATATAAAAAAAGACATTAAAAAGCATGTAACAGAATGAGACAAAAATATGTAAAACATATTCAAAGGTATATATCTTTTATGGACATATATTTAATTAACTGTACATTTATATATATATACATATTACATACATATTTAAAAATTTTATAGAGTAAATAATTAAAAAGCAGCCAAGCAACAGAAAAATGGGTAAATAATATCAACTATTGGTAAAGACTGGACTCTGGGAAATGGGATCTATCCTGTACTGCCAATGGAAATCCAAACTGGAAGAACCTTTTTGGAAAGGCAATTCATCACTCTCTAATAAAATTTAAACTTCATGCCCCTTTATTTTGACAAAGCAATTTGACTTCTAGGAATCCAGCCTATAGAAGTTTTCACATGTGTGGTTAAATATATAGGTACGAGGATGCCCATTGCTTCTTTATTTGTAATCATAAAAAAAAAAACGAAATGCCCTAAGTGTCATGAATGGAGAATGATTAAAAATGTTAAAATACACATATATTATAGGTCTATATGTAGAGATATGAGAAAAGCTCCATGATACAGAATTAATTTTAAAAAACCAAGTTGCCAAATAATACATATAGGAAAATCCAATTGATGTTAAAAAACTGTTATGGCATATGTATGTACAGAGATATACAAAAAAGAGAACCTGAAGGTTGTACTCCGAACCATGAGGGGAAGAATGAAGTGGGGCTTCCATCCTTGAAAGTTTTATATTGAATCTTTTCCATGGAGAATGTGTGCCTGCATTACTTATGTAACAACAACAAATATGCTAGAGGGGAAAACAGCAGAAGTCTGCATCACTGAGTATCCTTTCTACTCTCTCTCATTCTCTCTGCAACATTTCTCCTTGTTCTTCAAATGGGATTCATACCCACGTAAGGGGACATATTCTTTGAATTCCAGTGAGTCCCCCACTACTCTGAACTTTGTTTGAAAAGGAAATGTAGAGTTCTATATATAATAATAGATAGTACTCCAATGAAATAAAATTGATATTCCTGGATCAGACCTTAGAGATTATATAACATTGTTGGAAAATTATCTATAAAGTTAGAAATGTATAAATCAAATCACCTACATCTTAATTTCAGAGTTGGTTCCTCAATTCATAGAAACAATGGCCATTATACTAAAGTCAGAATATTCAGTATTTGTTTTAGAAAATATTCTGATATTATTAATGCATAGTCTTCAACTATTAAGTTCTCCCACACAATTACTACATGAAAATTTAATCAAATAGATTCAGTCCTACGGTTTGTACTAACATATTTAAAAGCAGACATATTAAGGTACAGTTCATTTCTAGCTTACTGTATATCTTGGTGACTCTATTGGGTTTGAATGTTTAAATATCTATGTATTTATTTTTCAAATGTATTCCTTAGCTGAGTAATACCTATCAAAACTTCTTTTCAAAGAAAATGCTAGTTAACAAAATGCTTATATATCAGAAACTCAGCAGAGAGTTTAAATGAGAAGCAAAATTTATAATTAGTGGGTACTCCATTTTCTTCAAACTTTATATACCTTTTATGATGTCATTAGATGATTTTTGGACTGATCATTCTTGAACCAAGACTCCTCACATTTAATATGAGAGTCAACATCTCTAATATTTTTTATCAAAAATACTCTATTATAAGACTTAAGATAGCCATATGACTCTATTAAATAGTAATCATTTCAAATACTCTTCCTGAGTAATAGGACCAAGAATATCAGTGATTAGTAAACCACTTCTAAGTGCTAAATATCCTGGTAGAGTATCTGGGAGGCTACCTCCCTGGCCAGTCAATTCCTACAGTTTCTTTTCAAAAAAACTGAAATCAACCATTGTTGTTATTGGTTGAATATTTAAAGTGCTAAAGAAAAATGTTCCATGATAATTTGCTCTGTACAAAGAAGTCTGTTTACTCTTTCAACAATAAGTGTTCAGCCTAATAAAAGAAATGAAAGCCATTCTCACCTTTTCCAAAAGCAGCTGGGGTAAATTCTGTTGCTGTCTGTCCTGAAAACACTCATAAAGTTGGAGCAGCCTAGCACATAATACTTGTTCTTGATTGAAGAGAGGATGATGGCTAAATTGCAAACCCACAATGTTGAGATCTAACTGGTACATTTCCCTTTGACCTTCTATTTTGTTCCTAATAGAGCTTTCTAGATTAGATTTCACTGCCTTTTAAAGAAAAATATGTACACAAAGTTAATATGATTCTATTTCTTTTAAAATTACAGGTAAAAGTAACATGTTGATTTTAAGAAAATGAAGAAATACAGAAATGCAAAAAATAACTTGATCCTTCTTCCTTGAAGTTGATTGTAGTCCTTGATGTCATATATTTATGATAGCATTTTAATTATCTTGCTATAAATTATCATCTACCTTACTATTGTGTGCTGGTAGAGGCTGGACTTCCAAATTGTAAGTCCCCAAATAATTTACTATAGGAGTGCTATAATAAATAGTGTTTACAACTGTTGAATCAATAGTTCAACTACATGATGGTTTGATAGTCTTTTGTGGGCCAGAGCTAAATGGTAGACACTTATTAAAACATTGTTCTGAAGTGACTATGTTGGTAATCCCCTGGAAAATTCCCTGGAGAAGGCTGGACCTTCTAAGCGAACACTATTTTATAAGAAGACCATCTTTCTTTACCCATGAGACTGTTTCCATTTAGATACCAGATTGTCCCTAAATTAATGAAGTCTGTAGGCCTTAGATTTGTATGTAAGATGATTCAGCTGTTTTAGTACACTACTTTGAATGTAAGCATATATGTTTGAATATGCATGTGACTGGTTTTTAGTGATGCAACTTAAGACAGTTAGTAGGTTATTTAGCAAGTATAGCCTAACTCAAGAATGCCTGGCCACTCCCAATAAGAGCCATGGCTGCATCCACCAGAGCACAAGCCCTCTTCCTGGATCAGTCTGGTGTAATCCAATAGATCCTCCAGCCTATGCCATCGCTATTATACCTGTTGTTTGTTATATTGAAACAATTGCTGTCCTGCCCCTAATCTGGTGTGGCAGATCCAGTGCTTCTCAAAGACTGTAAGTCACCAGTATGATGCTTGCATCTCTCCTCCCTACTCTCTCTGGAGCTAGGAATCATCCCTTTTCCTCACCGGGTTGAGGGGAAACAAGAGAACTGCCATAAAGCTTTTTGTTTGTTTTATTCTTACCTTGTCTCTGTTTTTTACATGGCCAACTTGGAGGGGAAAACCTGTTCTTGATTCTAACTGTAAGATTCAGTTAATTGGTAGTAGATTGATCAGGCTAACCACCAAGGAAATAAACAGTTTCAGTTTTAAACAACTAAATTACAAATGAAAATTTGGAAATTAAAGTTGCTAAGCTAGAGATGCCTGTTTTGTTAAGCAGATTTAGCACTAGTCAAATAACTGTGCTGCTTTCTTTGTTTCTATTGAAGTGACATAAGCCTCTGGCCTGGGTCCTGTCCTATTTAGTACTTATTGATAGTGGTACTCAGATGCTAGAGAAAGGTAACTGAGATGGTGGAATACTTAACAACAGTCAAAAGGAATGAGTTTAGACAGGAAAGCAAAAGCTAAAGGTGAAAATGACTGCAGTCTTCAAATATGTGAAGAGCCGTCCCATAACTATAGTATTTTATGAGTTCCTTATGACGAAACAAGGTCAAATAATAGTAGTGATCCAAGAGGCAGATTTTAATTCGACACACAATAAACAAAACTGGCCATTATTGGAATGAGCTCTCTTGGGAGGTGGTAAGCTCCCTGACACTGGTTTATAAGCAGCAGTTTATAAGCAGGCTGCTTATAAACCAGCAGTTGGCTGCTTATAAACCAGTGTCAGGGATTAAGTAACACAATACAAAGATCTAAGCAATAATAAATCAAAGGCCAGATAAAAACACAAAAAATTCCAAGCTGATGACCTGTGTAAAATTGCAGTAAATGTAAAAGGTTTGCTAGAAGAGGGAGCAAAGGGCATAGTCAAATAGGCAAAAACTAGTCAGCAAATAAGAGCTGGGGGTAATAGAGGCACAATGGGGTATTTAAAGCACCTGATAGAGACAATAGCAAAGAGGGGACTTTGATACTCAGGCAGCTATTATTTCTCTTCAGTTGCCCTTATATTTATAGTGGTGAAAAACCCCAAATGAGCACTACATCCAAGGCTGGCTGGGCAGAGTCAAAAAGGTGAAGATATAAGGGAAGAGCAGGCAGAGGCATTTGTCTAACACCATTTCCAGAGCATACCTTGTTAAGGATACTGAATATTGAATATTCGGTTTAGATGCTTGGTGAAGTGACATATACATTTATCCCCAACTCTAAAAGTCCATTAAATACCGAAATTGTGCTTGGATGATGCACTGGAGGTAAAAGTTACTTGTTCAACCCAGTGGTTTCCAATTTGAGATTCCAGATGTTAATCTGGATGATGGTTAATATTTCTCCAAAAACTGTATATTTTTCATTTACTTGTTATCATCCCTTTGTCCATTCATTCATTCATGTATTCACTCAACAAACTCATCGTTTCAAGGACCTCTCTTCCCAAGAGCAATCGTCTCTGAAAATTGTTAAAATATCTGTGCTATACCTTGAGCAAAATAAAAATAATACTATGTCCTGCTACCTAGAGATATTAATGTATGCACTTACCCATATATGTATGCACTCACCGATTCTTTGATGAATGAATTCATTCATTGCCTATTTTTAGAAAATTAGGATCACATATAATTTTTCTTTGTTTTTCACTTCACATTTTATTTTGAGCATTTCCTCTTATCATTATATATCCCTTAAACAGAATTTTAATGGCTATAACATTTTGGTTTTGTCATTATATTACTAGACTATTTTTAAAAGGTGAATTAACACCATGAAAATATAAGTTATAACTGATATTACAATAATTCTAACAATAATTACAAACCAACTGTTGGTGGTTACCTTCCTGTATATGGTCTTTAGTGCTGGATTTACAGATTCCTTGTTCACGTTTAGTCTGAAATTCCAAGAATGTCTAATAGGTGAAGGTAATGACATTATTTCAGCTCTTTCTTCAAACCAACACATTCCCTATCAAAATATTTTAGAAACACAGCAATTAAATATTTCATTGAAAACAAATATCACATACTATCAGTGAGTAGTTTAGCTTGTTAGCTGGTGCACTTGCCTCTTCTAGTTTAAGCAGGCGATTTTCCATTTTGTTGCAGGTCTTTTTATATATTTTTGGCTTTCTCTGAATATAGAATCCCTCATCTTCTAAAATGCGGGGCATCATATCTTTTGGCAGTTTACGCTGGTCGACCACTTAATAACAAAATCTATATATTACTTTAAAGTCTGAAATAGTAAACTGGTATTGACCAAACAAGAAGCAAAGAGAACTGTCATAAACCCTACCATTAAGGTCTAGCAGAAAGTCTAAATATGTATTCACACACACACACACACACACACACACACACAATGAGTTCTTTTAACCAATTTTCTCAAACTTAGAAAAGGCGTGAAGAACAAATACAAAAATACAGAGGACAATTTGGTGACTGCCACAAAGGAAGAGGATGAAAGGGGGACTGGGAGAAAGGGGTGAAGGGCTAAAGAAGTACAAATTAGTAGTTGATACATGGTCACAGGGATGGGGAGCACGACACAGGAAATGCAGGCAGCATTAATGTGATGGCTAGGTGGAGAGCCAGAGGAAAGAAAGAGCAACTAGGAGGATCGTTTTATAAACTAAATAAATCTCTAACCAATGTACCGTATACTTAAAATTAATAATAAAATTTTAAAAATTCTATAGTTCTAGATCAGTACTTTTTATTTATCCAGCATACAAAGAAGGCATTATCCTTTAATATGATTCATTAATGACTTGAATACTTTATTGTAAAAGAACTTTACCTGGAGAACTACTTGGCACAAAAATATTTGCCTGTTGTTTTTTTATTTGTTCTTCATCATCTTCATACTCAGCAGCTTTTATTTCAAGTAAATCTGGAAAAATGACTTCTTCCATACAATCTTCATCTTGGCTTTCAGCAAAATTTTGCAAATTATCACCAAGTGAAAAATGTTTGGGGTAACTATCATTTAATGACCTCTGTTAAATACCGAAATAAATAAATAAGTAAATAGCATACATGCTTGTTCCAATACTTAATATACATATAAATGAAATGTACTTAGACCTTGCTGTGAATTGCCTTTCTGTTCTATGCTACCCAGTTCAAGGTCAAGCTGAAACTGTGTTATAATGAAATTTCATTGAATACAGAGGAACTCACTTAAGGCTTAATATTACAAAATATGTAATTCTCAATGAAAGACTACTGAAATAGAATTGTAATTCAAGCCCCTTCTTTCTTATTGAAAATGTTCTGATATATTGGATTATGAGATTTCAATCACTGAGAATTCACAGGGTAAGGCAAAGTCCAGAGATATCATGCCATGTGGTCTTAAATCTAGTTTGTTTTTGTTTTTGTTTTTGTTTTTAACAATTCACAATGCAGTAGTACCTAAAGTGACTATGGAGTAGTCATGCTGTTTTCTGGATGGTATTTAAGAAAAAAGAGAAAGAAAAGTAAAGATTCAACATAGAAGTCTATGGCAGAGTGATTATAGTACAATTCTAAAACATGCTATATGTAAAAGTTATGAATAATCTGAATATAGGTATTAAAACATATGTTACTAAATATAAAAATGCATTATCATCATAAAAATTTTATGCATCTCTTCAAATACAAAAAAAATCAACTATTTATTTTGGATGATTATTGTCTTATTTGAAATCCACATATATTGAAAGAAAGGAGACAGAGAGTGTGTGTCTTGCAAATAAAAACCTCTCCATTTTCAAAAACATACATTTAGGATAAATAATTAAACAGAATTCCTTTGAATAGAGAATCTTACATTGCCCTTGATCAGCTCTGACAAAATTAAGTAACATAGTTAAGCATCACCTAGGTTAATATCGAGTCATCACATCATTATACCATCTCCTATCTCTGTTATGAAATCAAAAAAATATTTTATATCCAGAAATCTTTATGGTATCTTTTTCAGAATTCAAACAAGGTATGGCACTGACATCTGAAAGTAAGAATTGGGGGATCCCCAATACATGCTAGGTGGTGATAAGTGTTATTTTTTTTAAAAAGCAAGCAAGGGGATAAAGTATGCTGGGATGGGTGGGTTGGGGTACTATTTTCGATAGGATTGTCAGGCACAGTATCTTTAATAATGTGCCTTTTGAACACAGACCCAAAGTAGTGAGGGAGACAGCGCGTGAGGATGAGAGGGGCATTCCAGACAGATCAATGGTTCAAAGACTCTGAGGCAAGAGCATGCTGTGAGGAATAGGAAGGAGACTAATGTAGCTGGTGTTGGGCAGGAGAAGGGGAAAGTAGTAAAAAAATGAGGTGAGGGAGGTACCAAAGGGACCAGGTTATATAGGTCTTGGAGGACCTTACAAGGGCTTTAGCTTTTGAGTGAGATAAGGAAACCAATAGAAAGAATAAACAAAGAAAGGTCTATGTTAGATTTCAACAGGATTGCCCTGACTACTGTATGGCATAGAAAACAGACTGTTGGTGCAGTAGTGAAAACAGAGGGAGACTATGGCAATAATCCAGATGATCCAGATGATGGTTATGGTGGCTTATATTGGGGTTGTACATTGGAGGTGGTGAAAAGTAGATCAGATTGTGGAATACTTGAAGAATTTGTGATGAATTGGATATGAAGCCTATGAGTAAAAGAGGATCCAAAGATGGCACCAAGGTTTGTCTGAGCAACTGAAAAAATGGAATTGGCATACTATGATTCTATTTACATAAAAGTTTGTATGTGTGCCTGTAGTAGTAGAGAAAGGTATGAAAAATAATAATAATGGTTTATCTTGAGGCAATGGGATATCACATGACTTTTATTTTCTTTTTCATGGTTTTCTACATTGTTTTTATAATGTATACATTTTGTTTAAATATTTAAAAAGTTAAGGCTTTTTGTGGAAAAAAACAACAATAACAACAAAAGGAATGAAAGGACTGGAGCAAGATGTTGAGAGAGGGGAATGGAAGGCAAATGGCGATCCAAGAGCAACTCCAAAGGAGGACCTGAGGCATTTGGAAATGTCTAAGAGGTGTCAGAAGAGAGAAAGGATTCAGGAGTAGGAGGTACTGGGAGAGGTGGCCCAAGGAAACCGTGGAAAGATTTGAAGGTAGAGAGGAAGTGCAGAAAAATACAGGGGAACTTGGACAGATAGGATTTCCAATGAGAGAGACTGACCAATCAGGAGGAGGTGGGGAAAGACTAATGAGAATGACTAGCACTGAAGGAAAGGACAACCAGGAAATAACAGGAGGGGCTGAGTGAGGAGTTTGATAGGAACTAGGAAGAAGTAAAAGAAACTGGAAGGCTCTGGGATTGGTTGAGGAAGCATGAAGAATCAGGACTTTACGGAGAGTAATAGAGATTATGAAGAACAATGTGGAGCACTTGGAGCATTTAGGCTTTAGAGCTGACAGCCTAAATGTCCCAGCTCTATCAGTGCTTATCCCTCTGTACCTGTGTCCTCACTTATAAAACAGATGATAATAATGCCTGCGCCACAGGGTTACTGTGCGAATTGAATGATACAATCCACATTAAAAATTTAGTATATCATTGGGCATTCAGTAAGTACTCAATAAATGCTGGGAATTATAATTAACAGGTTCTCAATTCAAAGAGAAGAAGGTGGCTCAATAATAAAAATTTTATCTCCCATCCAAGCATTTCCTTCTTTGCCTTTAATAAGGTTATTTTTCCTGAGAATGCAAGAGGAAGGGGAACAAATCCAACCTGCTCTGAAGACCAGCCAAAAACTGAGTCTTCTTCACCACTCAGAGTGAAAAATGAAAGGCCTGCATCCAATGAGACCTCGGCCTGTGGGTTAAACAATGGTAAATCAGTATTCAGTGTTGAAATGAACACTTTTTCTGCTTATAAGTGAAATACTTTTCTGTAATATGGTAAATAGTAACTGTTATTCGTGAGCAGCAAGAGAGACAATATCAAGTTATATTTGAGTCTGGTTCATGAATTCATTTGTTTTATTTTGTTTTGTTTTTAAGGTTCTGGTAACTGCAATAAAAAAACAGAACGTTGAGTTGGAATCTTCTTCATCTTCCCCAAATATCTCTTTACTCTAGAATATTAAGAGCATTACCTTACAGTTTCAAAATGTGGGCTTAGGGCAAATTCTTTTTTTCTCTCCCTGTTTTGAGGTGCTCTCAAATATGTGTGTGCTCACACATAAGTACCATTCCATCCCCCTACAATCTTTTATGGAGTAAGAGGTAATTAAAAGTATTAAAGGTGACACACTCTTAGTTATAACCTTGCTGATTAATAAGTTCTCATTTTTCAATATTATAAGACTGAATCTTTGAAATGTAAAGCACTTATGACTTTTTTCTCACACATATTAAAATGAATGGTTTTTAGGAAGGTTTGAGAGAGAAATTAATTCTATAAGAAAAAGTAAAACAGTGATTAGGAGTCAAAAAATTTAAAAATACATAAAATACAAAAGCTTGTCTTATCTCCTACTTGTGTCTAGCTGTCTAAAATTGATTATAGTGTTGACTGCATTGCATAATTCTGTAAATTTACTAAAAATCACTAAATCATATACTTAAAATGGGTGAATTTTTGCTGTATAAAGTATACCTCAATATGTTGTTTTTAAAAGTAAAAAAAGTTATTCACCTTAGACCACTGATATATCTTATCATCAATGAGCAGATGAGTAGATTTTTCACTTTGATTAATCTGAAACACAACGTAAATAAATGGTACAGAAAACTTAATCTTTAGAGATATAGACATAATTATGCTCATAAGTCTTGTTCGAAATGGATAAAAATCAAGATTTCTCAGTGTTTTCCTTTTAAAAAGTGTATACATATTTTCCCCTGAGATGTCATATATATAGTTACCATGACCAAATCAATTAACTTTGCCTGGTTTTAGGTTTGAAAAAAATAAAAGCATGGAAAAGAACTTGTAAGTTCTGGATTTTTCTCTTTTTTAACAAAGAAAAATTTATTTGACACCTGATGCATTTAAACAATAAATTTGAAAACAGGAAAGAATAAAATAAGCATTACCTTAGCATTCTTTAGCTTTTCTCTTACTTTGCCTCTCAACGTTTCTATTCTGTTTTGATTTTCTTCTGCATCTAAATCTATCAAGAAGCCAATATAATAGAGTTTGTGACACTTAATAATTAAATAGCAACAGCAGCAAAAGTACTTATTAAAATAGCTAAATTATATGTATTTTTAAGAATTATAAAGATTATGAAGACTGGGTCATTGCCTCATGAGAGCTTATAACCATAGACAAATGGATGTCCTTTATCCCTTTTCCATCTGGAATAAACATCTTCATATACAGTCAGGACTGAATTTTGGTTTTTTTGGTCACTTTTTCTCTACCCTCAGCTATTGGCTAGAGCCCTTTGTAGTCAGAGAAAAAAACAACAAAACAACAAAACAAAAAAAAACAAAAAACAAAAAAAACCAAAACAACCTTCAGAAAAGCAAAACTTTTATCTTTTTCCTTTTGGGAAAAACAACCATGAGAACAGTCATACTCTATATAGACTGCTCTACAGAATATATAAATATCAAAGCCAGGTTGTTTCAACTTGATTAAACTGGAGGGAAAGAGATCTGAAAGGAAAAGTAAGTCTCTTTTCAACTACGTATGTTAGTTTTGTAAAATTTGCTGACTCCTACTTCTGTCAGCTCTTAAAGGAATTGAAACAGTCTGGTAGGGTATAAAGAAGATTCCAGCTGTTGTGTGCACTCCCAGCCATTTTTTATTTTCTGCTCCAGATGATCCATTAGATGGACTAAGAAAGACATGGGTTGCACAGTTGTAGGTACAGTATAAAATGGAGGTAATTTTTGGTCATTTTGCCTTGCATTGTTTTTTTTCTTCTCTCTGCTTCTGAGTAAAGGTTACATAAAGGACGGTGGAATTAAAGGATAAGTATAAAGCTAAATCACTGTAAGTCATGAGAATTTTCATTCTTAACTGCAGTATTCCTTGGCATAATTTAAAAATTACTAGTTGGTCTGTTTATACTCTATTCTCAGAACTTAGAATAGCAGGTGGCATACAATAGGTGCTCAATAATGATGCACGAACCAGAGATCAACCATTATTTATGTATTTTTCCCCCTGAGATTGAAAGCTTCCTGAAGCAGGTTCTGGATCTATGCATCTTTATAGTCTAACACAGTCTCAGGCACTAGTGGATTCTCCCATGTTTGCAGAGAGAGTGAGAAAATAAAATTTTAATAAATAAAAGACTTATTACATGTATAAACTTTACCAATTATTTCCTTATACTCATCTTGTGTTATCTAGGAAGTTTAGTTTTTTCTTGAACTCATCTCTTAATAAACTTGTGTTCCCAGCTGAAATTCTAAGATAGGATTAGTCATTTATATCTCTTAAAAATAAAAACCAACAGTATTAGAGTTTTGGTATACTTATTAAAGACCTTTTTGGAGATGCTTGTCTATTGCATTTTCTTCTACTGCAATGTGTTCTGTCATTTCTGACACCTGCAAAAAAGTGGGGGAGGGTTACCTTGCATCTTTTTTTGGCATTGAACATCTTTTCAAATGTCCACCAATCCTTTGAAAATCATCTCCTTTAAAATGTCAATTCATAGCCTTTGTCTGTTTTCTTAAATTTCATCTTTTTATCAGTTGGTATGAGTTCTTTATATATGGTAGATTTTTAAATTAAGAAATTGCTTGATTTAATATTTTTAAAAAACCTTTTAATGATAAAATTCAGTGGTTAGTTCTCAATGGTCATATATTGCCTATTTCATATAGCTTTTAGAAGGGTCAAATGAGATCGGATATATAGAAATACTTTGAAACTCAACACTGTATCAGTGTTAGTTATGACCTATTACTCTATAGCACTTGATGAGGTTGGGCACCTTTATTTTCTGAAAATTTTCTAAATCCTGTCCTCTACCCTCCTATCTCTCTTGCCTCTTAATCCCTTTTCCTTTAACAGTCACAATCCTCCTCATAGTTAAATGTGGGCATACGCCAAGACTTTAGAGAGGGCATATATTCCCATGGCTTTCTAAAGCTTTTTACAACCTTGACCGCTCTCTTGAATACCATAATTCTAACTGCCTACTAATATTTCTAATTGAATGTCCTACCATTATCAACATGTTAAAATGAGCATTTACTGGTTTTAGTTTTTTAAACCTCAAGATCGTAAAATTAAACCATGCTAGCAATGTTAAATCCTTTTTTTTAGAATGTTATAAATGAGTTTGTTTTTTCATTTTAAGTTTAAGAAACAGAATAATAAAAGACTCCCTTATAACTGTTCATGCTAACCAAACTACTGTGGAGATGAAATAAAAAAAGCAAGAAGAAAGAGCAGCTTTCCCGTCACAGTAAGGACATGGATTTGTGTCAAAAGCCTAGCAAAGACATTATTATTACAATAAGAGCCGAGTCTACAAACTTCCTGAAAGAACTTCAAATTCACCAGTGGTTCCTATACCATACTTAAGAACTACTGAATAAGATCAACAGGAACTAAGACGTTCTGTTCTTATCAAGCCTCTTTCAGTATCTTCTTCAACACAATTAAAAATACCTAATTCTAATCTTGACCAAGAGATAGCAACCCTTGTAGATGTGACGGAACATCAATCCTTGCAAGTGAATGACAGAGGTCTACCTTTAACTCCCAATAATCTCAGCCAGCATTCCAAGGATTCATAACTTCCCCTCCTCCTCTAGAAGGCAGGAATAAAATATAAATTTTAATCAGAGTTACATTAAGAGACATGTAGATATCAGTCCTACATATGTTTCATTCACTCACTAAAGAAAGAAAAACATTCTATTTTGAGCAAAGCAGGGAATGGATTGCTATCTGGCTGAGAACAGATAAATAAATTGGTATTTAAGTAAGAGAATAAATAAATACATAAATAACTCATCTCTAATGCTCTTTATTACATAACTGATAGACAAAATAAGAGTATAATTCATCCCTAAGCTCTCTTACTGTCATTTTTTTAACATATAAACTGTATAATTCATGTAAACAGAACCAAATATATCACATTTCATGATTATCCTACATTTATTTAGTTTAATCAAAACTAAACTCCATTAATACTTTACTTTTTTTTTAATCTCTTCTTTTTTCTTTGAGCTCTTTTTCATGATGGCTCTTTCGGTCCCACTTTCTAAGTAAATAAGAAATATTTTTAAGAATGGTATATTACTGAAAGAAAACAACTATTATGATACTTGAGAAAAAGAATGTTATTTAAATTTTTTAATTTAACTGAAAACTAAAATATGCTCTTACCTTTAGTATATAGTAGCTGATCACCTTTAGTATTTAACAGAAATTCTGGTTCTGCAATAAGACATGTAAAAGAAGAGGCATAATTATTGGAAAAGAGAAGACAAAATTACCTTGTTTGTAGAGGACAGGTTTTTATATGTAGAAAACCCAAGACACTCAATAAAAAAAGCTTATGCATAACTAGAAAGTTGTTAAGTGGCAGAATAAGAGAATACATATTAAAATTAATAGCTTCCCTGTACGCTAATAGTAAAAGGTCACCTTCATAATAGCAATATAAAAACTTATCAAAATTCCTAGGAATAACTTCAATTAAAATATGTGGGAACCTACCTAGGATCTAATTACACATAAAAGTATTCCCCAGAGGCAGGGAGGTTGCTTAAAAGGCCATTATAACAGTCTTGATGAGAAATGCTAGTGATCCAAATCACAAAATGGGAAGTGGGCTGGTGGGACCACAAGTTGGTACAGGCACTATGGAAAACAGTACGGAGGTTCCTCAAAAAACTAAGAATTGATCTACCATATGATCCAGCAATACCACTGCTGGGTATTTACCCCAAAGACTTGAAAATCCATACCCAAAAAGATATTTGCACACTGATGTTCACAGCAACATTATTTATGGTGGCCAGAACATGGAAGTAACCAAAGTATCCTACGATAGACGACTAGATAAGGAAGATGTGGTATGTATATACAATGGAATATTACTCAGCCATAAGAAAAGATGAAACACTGCCATTTGAGACAATAAGGATGTACCTCGAGATAATCATGCTAAGTGAAATAAGCCAGACAGAAAAAGTTGAAAACCACATATCACTTATATGTAAGATATAAAACTAAAAGCAACAAATGAACAGGACAAACAGAGACTTAGGGACATGGACAATGGACTAGTGGTTACTAGGGGATGGGGGAGGAGGGGAGAGGTAAACAGGGTAAAGGGGGTCAAATACAGGGGGTAGGGGGAGGGTCAAGTGGGTAAAGGGAATCATTAACATGGTAGCTGAAGGAAACTGGACTTCGGGTGGTAACCACACAATAGAGTATACAGTTGTCAAATTATAATGTATACCTGAAAATTATATAATTGTATTAACCAATGTTACCCCAATGAACTTAATTTTAAAAAATGGAAATGGGAATGCAGGGTGGAGAAAGATTTATTACTAGAATTAGTAGGGTGATCACACTGTAAGATATAAAAATGTCAAATCACTATACTGTACATCTGAAATTAATATAACTAATATGGCATACCAACTATACTTAAGTTAAAAAGATAATCATATTTTATAATCCATTTATACTGCTATTAATGTATTTTCTAATAATAAACCATTCTTGAATTACAAAAAAGGGCAGAATTCACAAGATTTGGTGAGCTATTAAATGTATAGGACAAAGTGAAGGAAAAATCAAGGACTCCTAGATTTTTGGCTTGAGTAACTGAGAGGTAGCCTCATTTGAGTATTGTCAAAGTAGGAAGGTAGCTAAGGTAGGGATTAATAAGTTGTTTTCTTCTGTTGCTTATGGATGCTTAAGAGACATGCAGGTGAGAAATCTGGATGGTGATTAAAATACTGAATAAAACAGAAAACAGAAGAGAATCATGTCTAAGGTAGCTAGATTCTTTGTTTAATCAGTAAAAAAAAAAAAGGCATTTAAGAGATTGATCTAATTCCTCTTTAAAAGAACCAACATCTTTAAGATTCTTCCTACCAACAAAAAAAGATTACACACAACAGGAATAGGATGCTGGGAAAGAGAATTTTGAATTTACTTTCCATTCTGTAAAAACTTCTAAAAAAACCTTAAAATTAATGCCTGGCTTTCTGATGCCTACGGTTGCAAATTTTATCTGTTAAGCTTTAGAAAACATTAGCAGTGGCACATCCTATAGATAGATTATAATAAATTATCAAATAAAAACCCTATTGTAAAAGAAATTATTAGTTGAATGTTTATTTTACACACCTGAAGATGTTTCTAACATGGTTCATTTATCAGTCCATAAATAATAAAAGATAATAAATTATAGACAAAATATTAGATAAAACTAAAGATATAGATGAAAACTGCATTTGTTCTATTGAAAATCTCATGTGGAAGTAAGGAAAAATTATGGCTCAAATTTTTACCTTCTTACAACAATTTAACATTCTGTGTTAGAAAACTGGATTCAATAGTTAAACCCGATCTTCTCTTCAAGGACATTGCTAATTTACAATTTGTGCAGTTAAAGCTCTTTCTAAAAGACAAAAAAATTGAAGATTACCTATCTTTATACCAGAGTACCTGGAAATACATAGTGAAAGCCTAAGGACTAAAGTCAAGTAGTTCATTCAGCTTTTTCTGATCTGTAGCAAACAGGAGGCAATTTTATGTGTGTAAGCGTTTGCCTCTTGCTTAGCATTTAGAAATCTCTAGGCTCTGCAAATTAATCCTTTATGCGGTTCCTTTATGACTATTGTGATTTCTCAAATGAAAATTCCTAAAGTCTACTTTATTTTGTTGTAAATTTTATATTCAATCACCTTGATTACTTTAGTCACATGCCATTTGGCTTCAGGAGTGTTTGCATAATAAAATTACAGAAAAATCTCTAATGTACAGACAGAATGGTCACAAAATGCTTATTCTGGTATACAGTAATATTTCTTTGGTTGTGAGCTAACTAGAAATTTGTTTTTCCTTTAGTTCATCTTCAGTCACTGTTAAAAATCTTTCCAAATGTATTAATCCACTTTCTTTCCTTAGTAGAACTGAATTCAGTCCAAAAATCCAATTTTATCTTTATTTTAGTTCAATTGTTACATAGTATGATGAATCCTTTCTAAACTCCCTTAGAGCCCTGTTTCTCAAATCATACTCTTCCAGACTTCTCTTATTTGAATTGAGATGCTATGCCGAAAAAATGAATCTTGTGCAAAGATATGATGAAATTAAGGCAATGGATAGCACTTTGTCAAAATCAAAATTTATTAAATGTATAGCATCAGTTACCTTTTACTGGTACTAGAATATGGAAAATGTATAAAAAATTCTACAATTAGTTAAGTGTGACATAGCATTATTTTAGTGTTTTACAAAAAAGCATCATGACTTTTAGGTGTTCCATTACCTGACAAGTTTAAAAATTATCTTTAACTGTGATCTTATTTTCTAAAATAAAAACTAGGAACAAATGGCCTGACAAAAGATTTTCTGATCTATGAATTTATATATGTCAATTTAAACTAAATTAAAAACTAAAGGCATTAAAAGTAAACATCCACCATCTTAGTACTAAAGCCCCAAACCATCATAACCTATTCCTGTAGGTCGAGAAAGATTTGGGTCAACTTCCCTTGAGATTTCTGGTACATAAAAATTAAATAAATACCCAAACCGGTTACGGACACTCTAGTATCTTTTAAAAGTTTACATCTAACACATACAACGAAATGTAATTTTGCTATTCATAATTACAGGATTTATAAAAATGTATTAATTTATAGAGCAACACCAGTCTTGAGGTACAGAAACTGGACACAAGTAAATCCTATGTCTTTTATTTAAACCTGAAGATCTCCTGTACTTATAGTCTCTACTAGAAACTCAAAATAAAAGTCCTTTCTGAAAGCAAGTCCTGCTCATCACTCTCCAACATAAATCTTCGACTACAGCTAGATCAAACTCTTTATACTCCCTGTCACCTCCATCCTTTGATTTTTCCAACTCCCCCCTAATCTACGGCATTACACTTTTCAAAGCCTGATTCAAATTGCTTATTTTCCATGAAGTTTTTTTTTCCCCTCCGACACTCTGGCTCTTCTATGACCTCCAATAGTACTTCGAATGTGTAATTTTGTTCATTACATAGCATCTTGCAAGTTCATCTTTCTCCTCACTCTAAAATGAAGACGAAAGCTGGAGCACTCAACTAACCTCTACAAATCCTAGTAAGGTGCTCAGCACACAGTGGTCACTCAAATAATATGGTCCCGGGTTTGATGCGAATCGAGCACTGCTCCCCAAAGCTGTAAAATGGAGCGCTTCCCAGCCCTATTAATTCCCAAAGGAGATGACCAACGGGTCCACTAGGCTCTGGAGACTACAAGTCCCAGCGGCCCGTGCGAGACTGGCCCAGGTTACCTGGGCCCCCCACTGTTTTCATCCAACCAGACAAAAAACTGGAGTTTGACAGAGAAGGGAAAGGTCAGCGGTCTTTAACAGGCAATACGACATTCACCTGGATGGACAGTGCACTTTGCTTATGTATGGGCGGCGAAGGCGAGATGCTCCATTTGCCACGGACTAGGAGAGATCTCCAACGGACCCACACCGCGCCTGACGCTAGCCCCCCACACCCGCCTCGCGACGCGCGCTCGCTCCTCGAGGCTTGACGTCAAGGCGGTCCAGGAGCATGCGCGGTGCGGGCCCCTCGACCAGCAGAGTCCGAGCGTGCGCGGAGCGTGCGTCTTCGGGAATTTATGCGCTCTCTGCTCACCCGCTGTTTGGGATTGTGGCTCTAGTTGAAGCGCCGGAGTCCGTCACTCCCATCCTCGTCTGTCTAACGTACCTGGCGGGAGCCCTTGGCTTTGATCACCCGCTACCTCGGTGTGTGCCAGTGGCCACAGCTGAGCTGCCCGGGGTTTGTTCTGGAAGAGGCCTGAGAGCGGAGCGGTGTGGCCTGGGTCGTTCCGAGCCGCGTCCTACCTCTCGCGTCATGGTGAAGAAGAATAGTATCCCCAACGGGTGAGTATCGGCGGTGAGCTCCCTGGCCGGCTCGGGTACTCGGGGACGGTCGGAGCTGCCAGATAAGCGGGTATTCCTGAGGGAGGATGCTCCTTAGCCCGCTGTGGAATAGCGGTCACCCGCCCCGTCGAGGTGCGTTCTGTAGCCTTCGGCGGGCGGGCGTGCGTGGCTGGCCCGAGCGCAGAGGAGCCGGCGGCGCGGGTGGCGGCGCTCAGAGCACCCACGCGACCAGCCTCCTAGCTCCTGCCGCCTTTGCCTTGCCGGGAAAAGAGGGGTTCTTTAATTTCAGGTGCTTTGCGTGTGGCATCCCAAAGAACGCCGTAAATATGCAAGGGGGTCTTTTTCTTTCGGAGCTTGCTATTAGTGTAATCAATTTAATACTTTCAAAGTCTTAAAATAGGGTATGCTCACTCATCTTTGCTTAATAAACGAAACCGCTTACGTTTGTTTATTTTATTTCCCCAGTGACTCACCCCGAGTTAAATAAAATGCTCTGTGGTTTGAAACTTGTCCTGGGAAATTGGCGGGGATGAAGTTAGTAAGCTTGCTAATGTGGACAGCAGCGCAGCAGTGTTGTGGATGCTTTCATTCATTCATTCAAACACTGGGCAAATGTTAGCTGTTTTCTATGTTCAGGCATTGTGCTTTGCGCTTCGATGCTAGAGAAACTTACAAAGTGTTTAAAATTTCTAGTAGCCTTGTACATTTGGGAAAGGGGAGATGCGGAAGTGAAAAAACTGCAGAAAAAAATGTTGCAGGTTAAATTGGTACATTATGGCTTTAGTAGAAATAGAACTCAGAAGTTCTACTCACTTTATAATCCGAAATAACTACATAGCACTAAATGGGTCCAAGCCTGAAATCATTTGGCCAGATTATCATTCTCAATTTAATTCTTGCTGGGTTTCCCCCATCTGGATTTTCTCAGGCTCTTCTGGTATGATAGTGGAGAAAAAATGAAAAGTCCAGAAATACTTTCCTTAAATAACAGTGTTATGGGCTAAATAGAATATGTGTGCATGCGCAAATATCTAATCTGTGGTGTTCCTTAAGTTCACCTAATTCTTGCAATTATTATCATAGTGGGAAGGATTTTTAAAAAATACATTTAGCGTATGTTTACTAAGATGTATTATTATAAGTACACCTAAGAGTTATGAAGTATAGCGCCGCAAACGATGAACAGGTCAAGTGGAGGTTGTATAGAATTTGAGATCTAATACTTGGTAGTTTGTAGTTTAGAGGGATAAAAAAATCAACCCTAAATATTTTTAAGTTTAAAGAGCACTTTATGTTTTGGGGAAAGTGGAGGGAAATAGTATCAGTCCAACACATATCTCAAACTAGTGGGCCAAAGCTCTTGCCAAAATGTTTTTATTCAGTCCTTTTTTAAGTTGCTGTCATTTAAAGGTCAGGAAATTTCACAAAAAATCTAGATTTCTTGAAAAATCAGATTTAGAAAAACTATCCGTACATGGCAATCATACAAGGCAGTAGTCACTTGTGATTTGCAGCTCTCTTCTCTAGGAAGAGAAAACCTCTCCAGTCCTCCACTTTACCACCTCTCTCTAGCCTCTCCAGCACTGAGGCTTAGTGTCAGTTGCCTTTTATCATTTTATCCTTTTTTTATTTGTGGCATATTTTATTTAGTTATGTCAACCTGCCTGGCATTTGAATTTGTAATTTTAGCTGTAATAGGTAAGTGGGAGGAAGGACCTTAATTTATGATATTGTTTCCAAAAGAAAGTGTCATTGAGTCCAACCAAACAGTGCTGTGAAGGACAGTTTTGTCAAGAAGCATGGTTACCTTCCATGATGTCAGTCTCAGAACTGACATGAACACCTAAAATAACCCTAGAGTCCCTTAACTTGGGTGAGCTGTAGTTTTGTCATCTGAATAACCTGGATGATCACAGTATTCCCTGTCCTACCTCCCATCTGGGATTATGGTGAAATTTGACAATGAAATATGAAAGTGCTTTGTAAACTGTTAAATCATTAAACAAAACTTTTTATCTGGAGGTATATATTTTACTCCCAGTGACATCTCTTCCCAAAGATTTTTTGTTTTGTTTTGTTTTTTAAGAGAAGAAATATATATGGCCACAGATAAGACATTCTGATTGGGATAGATTTAGAAAAGAATTTTTTAAATGTACAATTGCCCTTTTAAACTATAGAATAATTTGAAATGAGTTTTTTTGGGGGGAAGAAAGAGGGGAGAGGTGGGGATGATGTTTGTAAAAGAGGAAAGATATGAGAGGGTGAGAAATGACCTTTGCTAAACCCTGATGCTTAACAAACTTAGCTTTACTATATTAGATTTGAATTATTATTGTCACTGAATTTGGAGTCAGGTGTCTGCTTTAATTTATTTATTTGAAATAAAAATGCATTTTCCCAGGGATTTCTAAAGATTTTAGAAATGTATTTCAGATATGTTCTCAGTCTATGTGATCCAGTTGGAAGACTCTTACTAAATTCTCTGTATTTTTGTTTTTTAAGAAATTTTCTTATAAGAGCAGTTCCTGATGGTTATACTTTGGGTCCATTCTCTTTTCCAAGTAAAATTCTGTTCATTGTTATATATGAGTCTTAGTGGGTATTATATATGTTGTGACAAAATAACCACACTGAAGATTTTTAGCCTTCATTCCTCTATATTCATATCCAAAACAGTTGGGATCTTTAATCCCATACTGCTGTGTTCTTCTCCTACTCTACCCATTTGCCTATTTTTCAGAGCTTTTTCTGTCACAAAACCAGAGGATCTGCCACAGGAAGGGCAGCTGTAGCCATGCATGGGGGTGGAGGGAAAAGTTCCTGAATCCTGAAATTGGGCACTGAGTACTATCATATGTGATTCTTGCCAAACATTGGGTGAATTTGAGCTTGGGCCTCACTTTTTAATGTAAATATTCAGAACTGTTTATATTTTCAAGCAATTTTCTATAAATATACTATCTAGAGATTAAAATAAAATATTGCCTTGTGTTCCAAACTCCTTCATGCTTCAAGGGGTACCCTTTAGTTCTTTTTGAAATTTATAGTCAGCTTGTATGAGTCACTCATGAGTTTTTAATCTTTAATTTTATTTTCCAAATGTACATATTAATGACAGAGGAGTATAAACATCATTTATCTTTTTATTTTGAGATTCATTAATTATCTGAGTTTCTTAGAACCGTTTTTATTTTTTAATAGTATAGTTACCAAAACTAATACTTATGTTTGCCCTCAATAGCCAAATAAAGTTCCAATATCTCTGACACGTTGGCACTGGAACAGTATTATGAGAGCTTCATTTAAGATCTGGAGATCCGTAAATCCCACCCTGCCTCTGGTTTCTATCGTACTTGATAATTACCCAGATAATTTCACATACCCTCGTCCCCACACGTTCTTCATCTGTTGATTTTCTCATTATCAGCCTTCTCTGGATACATTAACTTTTTCTCTGGACTCCCCATATATGACATAAATAAAATTCTATACCCTCATCTTCTCACAAAACATTCCTCGTGATACATGGAACCTGGTTCTCCCTGAGTACACTGCTGTCCTAGCAGCTCACCACAGTGAAAGCAGTGCCCCACATACCGCAGGTGGCATCAGTATTCCTCATCTCCTTATTGCCATTGCGTGGCCATTCCATCCCACCCTTGTAAAACACAACAGAAATTCTCCTCTAATTATACCTTTTACCTCTCCTCTTCACTGGCGTTTATCAGCTTCCTGGTCACTCCTTCACGTTCATTAAGGAATTTAGTACCAAACTCAGTCTTTTTTACTCAATTCCTACAAGATCATGGTGAAACTAAAGCAGTCATGCGCATCACAGGTCTAGACTCCAGATTCTCATAACTTATTGCCATGACTGACTGTCTGCTGAACCATAATACCTAGGACTGTTCCAAATTAAATATCCCGAATTCTATCATTTTCCTCTCATCTTTCTGTTCTTTCATTTCTCCCTTTTCTGTATTTTTCTATAATTAATCCCTGACCTCATGAAGACCCTGTCCCTTGATTACCATTTCATCAGCAGTAGCCTCTACTTAGATTAACTTTCTTCCTTGTTTAGCCACACTACTTGGTTCATTTACTCACACCAGTATCTAAAAGTTTCTTCCCTTGTCTTTCTCCCACTTTTGTCCAATATACTCTTTACTCTAGTTCAGTTTAGCCACGTACTTTTCCAACTAACATGTATATATAGATATAGATATAGATGTAGATATAGATACTAACATCTAACACACATGCGCACGCGCGCACACACACACACATTTATCTATATATCTATATCTATATATATATATATACCCCTAAATTCTGGTAGTGGAAATCACAGCCAAATTATTGTTATGACAATATGTTATGGTCCATAATGTAGCTCAGTCATTCTTTCCCATGAACAGCCACTGTTCTAACTTTTATCACTCCTTAAACCTTCTATCCCACTTTCGACCTTGTATTTTCAGCAGCTGGCTTTGCTTTTTCAGAGGAAATAGACTCTCAGACATGAATTGCTGCACTGACTGCCATGCCAGCTTCATCAGCAGAGATCATTCTCTTCTGTCTCAGGTGAAGAGGTATGCTTTTTCCTATCCCCAGCTGATCCTATTTGTGTCCTAGATCTCATCCATCCCGTCTCCCCTGGGCCTTGTTTCATCATTACCCTTTTCATTTATCTTCAGTAGACCCTTTCCCAACCTCCTAGCTTCATCTCCCCTTTCCAACAAAAATAAAATGAAAACCCCTCTACTAGGATTATTTTCTAATTTCTGCTCTCTCTTTCCTTTCCTTTAAACTTGTTGAAAGAGTAATCTCCCTCCTGTGTATCTATTTACTCTTCCACCAACTGTGTTCTGGCTTCTGTCACCTAAGACGTTCTAATTGCCAAACATAGTATATTTTCTTAGACTTCTTAAATGAACTTGGCCCTCAAGGCCATTTCCCAGTCTTGAACTGTTTTTCTTTTGGTTTCTCTAACATCAGTTTCTACTGCTGTTTTCTCACCTCTGAACATTTTTGATTTTCTATATCAGTTTCTCTGGCATCTTACTCTAATCCCTTTTTTCTCTGATTGTTTTTAGTCATTTTCTTCTCTTTGGCATATAAACATGTTCACGTTTGTCTTAAAAGCAAAAAACAAAACAACAAAAAACAAATTCTTCCTCTGGCTGCTCCTTAATTGATGCTCTCTAAGGTTTTATCCTTGTTTTTATTTTTTTTCCTCATTTTGTATTGTTTTCTTGAGTAGTCTCATAGCTTCAATTAGTGTCTTAGGATAATGATTCCAAAATCTATCCTTAGCCCAGGGTTCTTACCCAAGCTCCAGACTGCCTGTGATTACTTACCCCAGTGTCCAAAGCACCTAGAATGTGTAGAGTTCAAAACCAACCTTGCCTCAGAAAACCTATTCTCTGTATTTCCTTTTTTTAAATAAAACATTGCCAGTATCTATTCAGTCACCCAAGTTAAAACTCAGAACAATTCTGAAATTCCATTTTTCAAATGTCCCACACCCAGTCAGCAGGTTATTTGATGTTCTCTCCTACACAGCTGCTCTTTCCCATCTATCTTTGTCCTCATTGCTCTGCTTTAGCAGCCATCATCTCTTGACAGTAAGCTCTTAATTGGTTTTTTTTTTGTCTCCTAGTTGTCCCCTTGTGATTCATTCTTTATACTACCACCGGAACTGTCTTCCTAAAATACAGGCCTGACCCCTGCGTTCAGTCCCTCCGTATGATAAAATCTGAGCTCTTTGCGTGATATAAAAGAATTATCTCCTTTCTTCCTAAGCTTCGTTTTCTACCACTCTCCAGCATGCATATTATATAAACCATTTCAAACTGCTCGCTGTATCCTGGACACAGCATGTGGCATCATGCTTCCATGCTTTTGCATGTGTCACTCCTTGCTGGAATGCTGCCCTTTTTCCCTCTTAAAGTTCCTGCGCAAGCGTTTTTTTATGATGCCATCCCTAATATCCTCTCTTATGGCACTGTGTGGTAATTACTTGTCTCTGTCCATCATCTCTCTTCTTCCTGTTGGAAGGCTGATACTGAATCTTTTTATTCATTAGTAATGAATAAGTTCGAATGAATAAATGAGTAGTAATTAGTAGAGTTATCTTCAAGTAACAGTGAACCACAATTCCTAGATTCTTTGGGTGATGATCAAATATTAACTTTGGGAAAGCCCTCAGAGGCAATGTGGTCTACCTCTTCATTTATCACATGCAGAAACTGAGGACTGGTAAGGTTAAGAGATTTGAGTACCCATTCCTCAAGCACATCATACACATTGATGCCTTCATACTTTGTTTCTGTTCTTCCCTGTCTAGAAGGGACTTTTCTACCTGACCATGTACTACTTGTCCACGGACATTGTTTTTTCAGTGTTTTTCAGTACTTGGATCACCAGCATCAGATTCCTGACCTTTATCACAGAGTTTCCGAGTTTGTCTCCATAAAGGAATCCAGGAAATCCATTTTAATTGCAGTTTCACTATATTAACTGAAGAAACTAGTTTCTGCTTCCTCCAGTCTTCCCCTGTGAAACAAGTATGCACCCACATAGGCACACACACAGGACAAAATATTTCTTCTAAAATGAGAAAGGAACTCTGTCTTAGTATACTGCCAAAGTCAATAGCTTTGACTTTTTTGTGATTTCATCTTTGTTACTTAAAAAATAAAAGCAAACTGACCCAAAATTTTATAGCAATAAAGACAGAAACTAACTGAAGTTTAGATTTCTTAGGATAGAATGCAGTCAAGTACATATTTAAGGATTTACATTGCAAAAGTGGATTTGTCCTCTATCTAGACAAGAGTTCTAGCTTCTTAACTTGTTCAGCAAGGTACCAATCTTGTCTGTCTGGATTTAAGAAAAAACGTTGACCACCTACCATGTGCTGGATGCTGTGGGTTTGGTTCTCTACATCTGTAAAGACCCTAATTTGTATGAATCCATTGTCAACAAGCAATACGAAACACTAGCACATCAGATTCTTGTGAGAGAGTAGGATCCAGAATTTTCCTTTCTTCACTTTTTCTCAAAAGCTTGACCAAAGGAAGCATTATTTCAGAAGATAATTTCAAGCAAGTGGAACCACTCAAAACTTATATACTTGAACTATATCAGTTCATTGAAGAATTATTTTCACTGAGTCATGCTCAATCATGTTAAATGTCACCATGCCCAGTCATATGAATAATTTTTTTTTAGGATTTAGTAATAGAAAATGTTTTTTTTTTTATATTGCCTGATTCTTTTTGGTATTTTATAAATATTATAAAATGTATAAATAATTTCTCTTTTTTGCTTTTGCTTCTTAGAAGCTGAAAGATGAACATCTTAACTGACCTTTATGATCTGTAGTTTTTGATGTTTACATGTTCTTGATTTTCTACTTATATTTATTTGGATTATAAGTGGCTTAAAATTTTTTATGAAATAATTAAATGTAAACTAAACTTAAATGTCTGGTATTTCAGTTTAATGTAAAATGTTAAGTTACTTAAGTATTAACCAAAACCTTTGATAATTGGATTATAGAGTGTATAGGAAGTAGAACAAAATCCTATGTTTGATATGGCTTTGAATAAATTAAAAAATGCAGTTAAGATTTGATGCTTCTGTCTGATCATTCACTTAAATAGTTATATGAATTGCCACATTAACTGATGAGTTGATTTTCAGCTTTCTCAGGAGCTGTAAAAATACAACTTTTCATGTAGTTGTATTCTGAAGATTTTTGAGTATGTTCTGTCATTTGGAATTATTAGTATATGATATCTTTCCAGGTCTAAAGGATTTCAGTTGTAAATATAATATATATGAAATGTAGTTTTGATGGAACCTGTAGCCAAGAAACATTGAAAAAAATTAGCCTTTCAACAAATAAGTATTTCATAAAGGTTTAGAAAAGGGAAAGATAGCTATGGGCTATGTCAATTTGAGGCTTCTTATAGGACATGAGTTAGGGCTTGAAGCGAGACTTGGATTTAGATCAGTGGTTCTCAGCCAGGGGTGATTCTGTCCCCCAGGAGACATTTGAGAATGTCGGGAGACATATGTGGTTGTCACAACTTGGGGTGGGGCATGCTACTGGTATTTAGTGGATAGAGACCAAAGGTACTGCTAAACATCCCACAATACACAAGACAACCCTCTGTGATGAAGAAATATTCAGCCCTATATGTCACTACTGCACAGTTGAGATGATCAAAGAGCCTATGGAAAGTCACAAAACACAGAAGGATAAGTGAACTTGATGTATTTGTGGGACCCCGAATAGACTTTCTGGATTGAGAGACATTTTCCATGTGAGATCTCTGGTAAAAAGTGAGAGTCAATATATGGGATATGGCTGTATTAAATAAGGCCTTGAAAGAGTCTCAACAGATTTGAAATTTATTGTGTAATGATAATATTTATAGAAAGTTTTCATAAGAGTGAGAGGTATAGGATGGGATAAATGGGGGATAATCTACAAGGTACCAATGCAGTTATCCAGGTTAAAGTGATAAGATCAGCACAAAGAGATAAGAACAAAAAAGAAGAGATGAATATCAAGTCGTTTAAATAACTAAGGTTAACAATGAGATTAAGGATCTAAGAAAAGGGAGAACTAAATGCCTTTTCTTTTGACCTCACACCACTTTCCTGTGCTCTCTAATCACTGAATCTCACTCTCTGTCCCTCCCTAGTGTGCCAGCTCTTGTTGCAGCTGCTGTTCCTGTTCTGTGAATTAGCCTTCTCTCTCTCCACCTACTGCTCTTTTATCCAGTGAGTAGAAAACTTAGGGAACATTCTAGCCAAGGAGGTAATGCAGGCTAAAAATGTACAGGATTTCAAGAGGGATTTAAAACTCAGCAGGTAAATACTTTAAGGCCGATTTCAATTTTCCTAATAATCTTCTGCCTTAGAAAACATCCCTTGCTGTCAGTGACCCAATATTTGGATGGAAATTGATCTATTTATATACTAAATTATGAGTTGTTTGGGTAAAGTAGTTGAGGAAAAAAATTGTAGTGGTGCTTATCCTTTTTTTAAAAAGTGTAGCTGCCCCTGTAGTAAAGAATAGTTAAATTATTTTTATGTCGAAGTTTAGAAGGTTAGAAATTATTAAAATGGAAGTACTTGGATTCTCTTTTAGTCTTATCTCTCCAATTACTTAGGTATATAATTTTGGGTAAAAAAAATTTTAATACTGATTAGCTTTAGTTTCCTTTTCTGTTGAATGGGAACAAATATGTGCTTGTTTAAGAATGCAATGAGGATCTAGCAAGGTAGGTAAAAATTTATTTAAATATGTCCTTTATGAATACAAATTAGAACCAAATTTTATTTTTATGAGAGTCTATAATAAGGTTGTGGTGTCAGGAAGTTCTTAAAAATAGAATCAAGCACAGTGTCCTAAGAAAATGGTTTCCTTGTATTAATGATAAGGATCATCTCCCTCCTGGATGTCAAACCCAGAGATATATATGTTTATAGAATTACAGTCATAATTGAATGTCATTTATAATAGTGATATTAGATGTGCTACTGAGGAAAGGATAAATGTCAAGTATTCAAGGGCATCTTATTCCACAAGTAAAGAATTCCATCAAAGAAATGACCTTATAAAAATGTCACAGGCAAAAAATGTAAGAGTTAGTGAGTTCTTTAAAAGTAAAAAGGAGCTCTTTTATTTAGAATGACTTTTGATAGAAATCATTTTCTAATTTCTAAAGAGAAAGAAACCTATTCCAACATTATTGCTCTGTTATTGGATTTTTGGTAGCATTTGAAATATATTTTAAAACTTGAGAAATAACTTTTTTCAATTCTAGATAAATTATCAGAATCAAATTTCTGTTCTTACAAAGCAAAGGACTTAATCACCCTTTTGAAGGATAGTTTTGCTGGAAATAGAATTCTTGGTTGACAGTATTTTTCCTTTTAGCATATCATCCCACCACCTTGTGACCTTCATTGTTCCTCATGAGAAGTTAGCTGCTAATCTTCTTGAGATTCTTTTTTATGTGATATGTCATTTTCTCTTGCTGCTTTCAAGCTTTTTCCTTTATCTTTGTCTTTGAACAGTTTGATAATGATGTGTCTAGATATATATCTTCATGAGTTTATCCTGTTTGTAGTTTGTTAAGCTTCTCAGGTGTTTAAGGTTTTCATTAAATTTGATAAGTTTTCTGCCATTAATTCTTAAATTTTTTTCTGGCCTGTTAGTCCTCTCTTTTCATTCTGGGAGTCCCATTACGTATATATTAATGCACTTAACAGTGTCCCAAAGGTTTCTGAGGCTCTGTTCATTTTTCTTCATTCTTTTTGCTGTAAGTTCTTTAAACTGGATAATCTCTATTTAAAATAGAAATTTCTTAAACTTGAATATTGTGATGGTTCAGAAGGGATGGTGGGTAGTTCATGAGGGAAGGTGCCACAGATCAATGAAGTTAGCTTCACGAAGAGGTGGGCTAGGGGAGACTGGGAAAATTTTATTCTAAGGAAAGGGGGTATGTAAGAGGGCCAGAAGCAAGAGAAAACATGACATGTTTAGAGTGAGACAAATGGCTCAGTATGGTAATATGATCTCAGGTGAGTGAGAAAAGCCACATTAGAGAAGCCTTGTGTATCTTCCATAAGCAAAAGAAAACCATTGAATGACTTTAAGTAGAGGAATAATGTAGTAAAATTTAACTGAAGGTACAATACAGTATTATGTTAAATTGCTAAAGAATGATACAGAGCTAAGTTTCATAAGAGTTTAGAGGACACAAGACAGTGAATCGGTGATCTTGCTTAATGACAGTATCTAGGTGACATTTGACCCCGAGAGTCTTAAATCTTTGTTTTTATGATTATGATGAAATTTTTTAACCTATAAATAATATATAGTATATATGTATATATAATAAAAGTGAATTTTTTCCATATTGATTGAAGTAAGCACTTTGGTACATTAGTTATTTTATAAAGCCAAATTTATTTAACATTTATTTAATATAGAGCACCTGTGGTGTGGTAGGCACTGCATGGTGAGTAAGGAAGACAAGCATATTCACTCTTACAGAGTTTATGATAGACAAGCTATCATTTGTCAAAAAAATCACATAATTATATGTATAATTACAGACTCTTAAGTGCCCTGAAGGAAGGTGAAAGGTATGGCTAGCAGGAGTAAGTAGACAGATGTCACAGGCTTTCCTGAGAACTGATATTTGAGCTGAAATCTGAAGGCATTAAATGGGGTTGGTGGGAATAACAGAGATCATTAGAAGGACCGAGTAAAAGAAACAGAATGAATCCGGAGCCTGGAAAAGGAAAAGATAGTACAAAAATGAAGCTAGAGAAGTAGACAGGGAATTAAAAATGCTTATTTTAAGAAATATTTATGCATTATAATTGGAACTTATCAAGCATAATTTAGGAAATAATTATATAACAAAGAATTATTTTTAAATCCAGATGTCTTGACCTTGTTATTCATAAAAAGTCATCATAGTAAACAAAAATGTTTAAAGTTAATGAACTGTAGTTTTAATTCAGGATTACTCAGAAATTAAAACAAGACATCTCCAAAATAATTACATTGAAAAAATAATTTTGTTTTCTAACCATTTATTAAAACACATTAAGTGTTCATGTTTTACTCTTATTCCCACATTTAATATCTATTTACCACTATTTAATATATAAATAGTGTCATTAATCTAAAATTTGTAAACTATTTTCCTTCTCTTACAGTTGCAGAAGAAAATAACAGAATATTATTTGGCATATTGAAAATTTGTCCAGGAAATGGATTCTACCTTATTTACTATAGAAATGCTGCACATATGTAAAACCTTAAATTTTTTTTTTTTTGAGGAAGGAAGTGATTAAAATTTCAATCAAGAAAACAACCAACCAACAAATTAGGTTCTATTTATTAAAAAATAGTTTCTTTTTTTACCATCTTGAGTCATTAAAATATTTTTGTTATAATTGTAGTTGTTTATTTTCATTGCAGGTGGAGGACTGTGACACCAATTGGACATCCCCTACCTGGAACCCGATTCATTGCTTTTAAAGTTCCTTTAAAGGGAGTATGTATTTTATTTTATTTTATTATCTATCTTATAAGAAGAATTGGGACTAATGTGATCCATGTTTATTTAATGTTATGCTTTTCTTTGTAAAAATATCTGAATGCAAGTTTCCAGCAAATATTTGACATAGAAATAACAAACTTTTCACACATATAGTTGTTAATTGTTCATGCTAGTTTTGAATTAATTTTTAAATGATAACTTTATTGACGTATAATTCACATACCATAAAATTCACTAAGTATACAATTCAGTAGTTTTTAGTATATTCATGGAGTTTGTACAGCTGTCACCACAATTTTAGAACATTTCATCACCCCCTCAAAAACAAAAACAAAAACCCATGCCTAGTAGCAGTCACTCCCCTTTCTCCCTCACTTCCATCACCTAGGCAACCACCAATCTCCTTTCAATAGATTTGACTATTTGGGACATTTCATATAAAGGGAATGATACAGTATGTGTCTTTTGTGACAGGCTTCTTTATCATCATGTTTTCAAGGTTCATGGTGTAGCATGCATCATACTTCATTTCTTTTTCTTGCCAAATTCAATTTTTTTTAATGGCTAAACTTATTTTATTGAAAACATTTAACAAGGTTAAATACTTTTTTTGAGAGAAAATAGCTTTAGTCCTAGTGTTATTTTGTTTTTTATATCATGATATCTATTTAAATGTAATCTAAAAATATAGATAACTTTTTAGTACCTACCCCCCATAAAGATCAGCATTCTTTTACTGATTTGTCTAATTATTGTATAGCATTTCCTAAAAAAATCAAAATGCTATGTTTTATATGGCCTCAGAATCATGGCAGCTTTAATTTCTCTTGCTTTCCCTGACATTGAGAAAGTGTGAGCACGCATTTCAAAATCTTTTATACTTGCCTCCTAATTTAATTCATCTTTCTTTTTCAGTGATGTTTAAGTTATTTTTTTATATATTGAAATATAATTCATATACCATAAAATTCATCCTTTTAAGGTATATAATTCAGTGATTTTTAGTATCTTCATAGAGTTGTGTGATAATCACCACTAATTCCAGATTATCATTTTCATCACCTGAAAAGAAAACCCTTGGCAGTCATTCCCCTGGAGAAGAAAATGAGGAATTTTCTTCCAATCACTAATCTACTTTCTGTCTGTGTGTATTTGTGTATTCTGGACCTTTCATATGAATGGAATCATACAATATGTGATCTTTTTGTGACTAGCTACTCTTACTTAGCTTGATTTCAGGGTTCATCATGTTGTACCATCTACTAGTAGTTCATTTATTTTTATTGACAAATTGAATTAATTTTTAAAATATATATATTTGGCTTTGTAGTATATTATGTTAACTGCAATTTTTTCTTATTAACCATATAATCCAAACATCAAACCTGTCATACCATCAGCACACACCATTGAGAGCAGTAACAGGTACAGCAGTCTAGGAGCATGCTGGTAAGTTTATAGACACTGATCAAAATTATAGATTTACTTCCAGATAATCCATATGTAACATTTGACATTTAAAAAATTCTATAATCTTTATTTAATATAATTATGGAAACTTAGAATTTTTGCATTTTGGAGAAAAATGAATATTTAATCAAATGAAGCAGCCTGGCATCATGACTGTTTAAGAATAGAAATTTCTAGATTAAAATATTGATTGCCATTTAGCCTGTGACGTTGGACAAGGAATTTAACTTTTCAGAGCTTCAGTTCCAACATTAATTCTAATGTCGTAATTATAGTGTAAGAATCTTGGATTAATCCTAATTACTATTTGATTTCAAAAAATCCTGCCAGATTATTTTAATGAGAACTCCTCTACAAAACTATTTTCCATTCATTGTTAATACTTTATTTCAGGCTTAATTTGTTAATACTTTATTTCAGGCTTAATTTGTTGGTCTACTGGAATGTATTGGTCTACATTCCAGTAGACCAAAGCAGAATCGTCCCCCTCGAAATGTTCTGAGTCCTCAGTGACAGGAGTTACATTTTTCTACCTTCTAGCCTGAATATCATGTGTGTACTCTAGGCAGCCCTTTCCAGATGACTAGAGTTTAGTCATTGGATCTCATTTAATGAAGCAGACTCCTACTTCTCTAGTTCAATGTAAGAATATACTTAACTACGGGTTTTTTTTTATAGGTTAATACACACTGGGCCCTCTGTATTACACATTTTGCATTATCCCATTTAATCCTCATAAGAATCCTATAATGTAAGGACTGTTTTACAGATGATGACACTGAAGCTTAGAGAGGAAAGTAACTTGTCCAGATCACATAGCTAATAGTAACAGAACTAGAATTCAAGCCCAGGGTGGTATGATGGTTTCTAAACCTCTGATCTTAATCACAAAGACTTTTGCTGTTGTTTCAATAGTGTGCATTCTATAACTTTCCATGTGTGAAAGTATGTGTGCTTTCACTATAACTCTCACTGTAGACCCACCTGTATTTTAGATTCTAATTTTATAAATGGTCTTAATTTGGATTTCCCCAGAAGCAGACCCAGGGACAAGGTTTTGAATTCAAGTGGTGTATTAGGGAGATGATCCCAGTCAGCACCAGTGAGGGATTGAGGATGTGAAATAGGAAAGTGAAGGAAACCAGTAAAGAAACTTGTTCAAGTCATCACTCTGAACAAGTTCAATCCCTTTAGAGCACACAGTGTAAAATACGCCTCAGAGTTATCAATCAGCTCAAGGGGCGAGGAACTTAGGGTAATAATCCTCAGATTGCCATCTGTCTTTGACTGAAGACTCTTCTTGCAGGCATTAAAACTTCTCTGTGCTACCCTGTGCATGCAGACCAGAGAAAGCTCTCAGGTAGATAGTCACAGGTGCTGTCCACAGGATGCTGCAACATGCCACGGAATGTGCTGAGGTGTAATGGCAGAGTGCTGACAGAGATAGCTACAGCAACAGGATCCAGGACTTTGCCCTATTTCTGAGGGTTTTTTCCCCTTCCTGATTAGCATAGCTAATGACCTTGATTACATCCCTAAATGGGATTATTTTGTGAATCACTTAATAAACTTCTTATTAATGGTAGCTGCCTTCACCTAAGGTCAGATTAATAGGCATCAGAACCCCATTCTTTGCAGGTTCTGGTAAACTCTGGACATTTGGGGAAAATGATTTGGTTGATCAGCTATGAGAGGACATAGAGGCTTTTTACTCTTCCTTTGAAGCAAAAGTTCAAAATGTAAATCAGCTAATCTAGTTAATTATATGAGAAAAGTATATTCCCAACTAACTTGTTTCACAGGATAGAGGTGGAAAGGAAGATATTACAAAGAAAGGTGTAGGAAGGACTTGGAGAATACTCTCAAGTAGTATATATTCAGCTCTTGGTAATTCAAGAGTGAAATGCCTGCTTTATACATTTACTTGGAGCTACGTTTATTTGCAACTAGTTTAATTTCTGATCTTACATGTAGTCTTTGAATTAAAGATCATTCAGTTTTTGGAAGCAGAATGAGACTAACACATGGACAATAAGAATAAGCCTCGTTTCATTTTAAATGGCTGTTCTAAATGCTTCAAACTGTGAGAAAGCGGATATGATATTCTTTGGCTAATTCAGTCTTAGGACTTAATATTAGGATATTTGAAAGAGGAGATTATCTACCTGGTTACATAGCTAATTTTAGAGCTTAAAGTGTATATAAGGGTAAATCAGCAGAGTAGGTTCCAAAGGCTGGTCTTAGACTACCTTTTCTGGCTGCCTCTGAGTCACCAGATGAGCACAAAAATGGTTCCCAGACTTTAGCTCACAGGGAACTGTTTCAGTAGTTCAAGGTGGGGTCTAGAAACTTCTTTGTTTTTTCTAAGTTTCTTCAGGTGATTGCGGTGGCCATCTAGTTTTGGAAATCACTGGTGGAATCAATCTGCCTTATTTTAAAGATATATAAACCAGGGTCCAGAGGGCTTTAGTGACTTCTCTAAGGTTATACAACAAGGTAATGGTGGAACTATGACTGTTCCCACTTTTTATGACTCTCCAGAGTTCTCATAATATCACAGCTGTCTCTCCTGTTGGAAAGAGGGAAGGAGGGCTGTCACAAGACATCAAACATAAACTTTTTTTTTACATGAATAAAATAATATCTTTATATAGAAAGTCACAGATGTCAGCTAGAATAAATTTGAATTTTGCAAATTGGGAAGAATTTTATTAGAACCAAACCCATTAATATTAATTGAATGAGACACTTTCTGAATATCTGATGATGAACATAGCCTGAAGTTCTTTAGGAAAGCCCTCCCATTGGTTCTGACCTAAACTCTAGCTAATGTAGAAAGTTTCAATTCTTTTTTGTTATTGTTGCAGAACCAGTGCCATTAGGCCTTATGACTCTCTGAAGGAGACAGGGAATACTCTAAGACCATGCTATGCAATGTGGTAGCCACTAGGCACATATGGCTTTTGAGCAATTGAAATGTGGCTAATCCAAGTTGAGATGTACTATAAGTGTAAATAGATATTGAAGGATCAGTTTTAAAAAGTAAAATTCTCAATTTTTTTTATTAATTTCATGTTGAAATAATATTTTAGATACATTGAGTTAAAATATGTTAAAATTAATTTTATCTATTTTTCATTTTTGGAATGTGGCTACTAGAAAATTTTTAATTTCATATGTGGCTTATATTGGACAGAACTGCTCTAAGAGTTATAAGCTATTTTACAGAAATACAGTATGTATTTTATACATCTAATGCAAAGCCTGGTGGATCAGGTTTATGTGCAGGTTCTTCATGCCTCAGCTTAGATCATCCAAGAAGCCCTTGATGTCTTGGGAAGCTGAATGTGCTCTGAGAAAATAACCAGGAATTCACGATTTCTTTGAATTTTTCTAAGGAGCTATAATGGCATATATTTTTCTGTAGCTCTTCTAAACTCCATTAATTGTACCATTTACATGTAATCCTTTGTTTTGGACCCTTTGTACAAAGTGTTTTTAGTATTATAAATAATGGTGTAGTGAATATTCTTGAACTCAGCCTCTTCCCTCCACATCTCTGATAATTGCTTCAAGATAATTTCCTAGACATAAAATCACTGAAGCAAAATATGTAAATATGTTTAGGCTCTTCTCATAGCTCTAATTTGTTAAAAGCTTTGTCAGTGTTCTTAAAGCTATGAAAGTTTTCACCAGTCCTTTTTGCCTTATGTTTTTTTCATTTCCTTGTTCTTTTGTAAGTATTTACATTTTATCTTTGTTTTGTAAACTTATTGTTCATTTTTCATTATAGGCAGTTAATCAGAGACTTACCCCAACCCAGAAGTTTACACCAAAAGACTTGATTAGTGCAATAAAAGCACTAAATGTGGAGCTTGGATTAATTATCGATTTAACATATACCACAAGATATTATGAAGTTAAGGTAAAGTTACAAATATATTTTATTATCATGGATAGGTCTTGAAATAGAAAATACTTTTTAATATTGTGTTTGGAAAGTGAATTGGGATATTCTTTTGGTTATTTTAATATAAATTTCAGAATTTCTCATGTATAATCTCTTAGAAATCTTCTAAATCCTTCACATAATTGTATAGTGTCCTTTTCTAAAACCAGGATTGTGCTAAGAGGAAAAAAATGAAATTTTATTATTTTAAGAGGACAGAATGTAGTTGAATGTAGAACAGGAAAGGAAAAAGGGAGCAAGGAAAAAAAGGAAGAGAGCAGTATAATGGATAAGAAAGCAAAAAAAAAAAAATGTGAGACAGGTATTACTCTACAACAGTGTTTTTAAAAATTTCTTTAGCATCAGAGTCATGTCTATCTTGCTCTGTAGCCTATTATGTAAAGCAGATAAACAGGGAGTTGTTCTGGTTGAAGCAGGAAATTAAGGATCCACTACACCTCATCATCATCTTCCCCTATCCATCAGCAATCTTAGGGACAGTCGTCCCCTCCCTATCCCCAGTCTTGGAGAGCAAGAGTTTTAAAACCTTGCTGTAGAGGAAAATAACTCTTGAACCTTGCTGTTCAATTGTATTGGCGTTATCAAAGATGTCGTCTCTCATTTTTCCCTGATTCAGTAACATTTTATCTTGGATGCCTTGCTGCCGTATCATAGTTCAATAACATAAAACTAAACCTACCATCATTTTTTTACTTCCATACCACTTTTCCCCAAAAGTACACATTGGCGCACTCTTCACCTGCCCTGTTTCCCCTGAAAGGACCACTATTTAACCTGTCGAGTTCAGTTCTGTGTCTTCCTAGTACCCTACATCAGGTCAAGGACAAAATCCTATAGATTTTTTCTTCTGAAAAAAGATTGTCCAGGTTTTTACCCAATTTTTCAGCAGCTAGTCTTTTTCATTCTTATTTTCCCAGTTGTCCTTAAACATCATTTTCATTCCAATTCCAGTTTCTTCATTAAAAAAATAATAATAATAATAGGTCTTCCGTTCTCTCTGCCTGTAAATTCCTCTCCTTGTCTTTCGAGACCCAGTTTAATCATCTTGTTCTTCTCTGTCCCTTACAATGTACCATCTTTTCTAATTAGGTATATCTCCTCACTATATCATGAACATTCTATGTCTTTTCTTGATTCTGTGCCTTAAATAATTCCATAAACTTGGAACTTTTTTCTCTCCATTTCTGCTCCCAAAAATCTATGTGTTCTTCAAGGCCTGACATTTACCGCTGCTACTGAACTGCTGCACATATAACCAGTTGTTTTATTCATCATATAACTATTCAGGTATCCTTTATTTTTCCAAATATATTAAATCTTCCCAGGATCTCATCTTATACATTTATACTCATTGCCAACCTTGGCATTCTTTAGTTGAATGTAGTTAATTGATTAATTGATTTTACTTAAATGATGAAATTAGTCCTTTTATTCTTAGAGCCCTCCTTTTAATAGATTCTCTTGCAAATTTTAGAATCAGTCAGGGAAACATGTAACCATTTTAAAACAGGCTAAGTAAACATAGCTTAAGCTGACAACTTGAATTCTCTAACACCAACTGTGGAGTTAACACTAAGTTTGTATATTAGGTTGACCCTGTGTCTGATTAATCACTCAAATCCTTAACTTATGATTATCATGGGCCACTAGGAACTGGGCTTATTTTATAGCCTCTTTCATGTAGATTACAAAAGAGTTCTACACATATTGATGTAAAGTAGGCCTTCGATTTAGTCATTGTACTCTATTTTTAAAATACTTAATTGTGAGTTTATTGGATTAAAGAATTTGTTTTTAATAACTTATAATTGTTGCATTCTATTTTCCTTTGTTTCTAGGATTTACCTAAAAGTATTCATTATAAAAAACTTTACACTGTCGGACTTGAAGTCCCCGATAATGCTACTATTCTGCAGTTCAAAAAGTGGGTCAGAAAATTCCTTTGGGAAAATGCAGAAAATGGTAATTAACAATCTTTGATATAATCAAAACATCTTTACTTAATTGATAAAGATCATTTTAGCAGAAATTGTTGTAGATCACTTAAACACGATATACATGTTTTGCTCAAATACTTTAAAAGGAAATTATCAAAGATTTCCCCTGACGTTACAGTGCGTGAGTGCCCTTTACTTTAGGAAAACTTGCTTCAGGGATAGTAAAGAATACAGAAAAGGTACATCGAGGGATGAGTATTTGCTTTTCAGATAAATTCCCTACAGCATTCCTTAAATGCTGATGCCCTCAGAACACATAAAAATGTAATTCAGTATTTTAAAAGTTACTTAGAAATAACTTTTTTTTAAAGAATGTATAGCATAAAGTAAGGTATATCTTAGTCTTTTTGGTGTACACTCTGGCTTTATAAAGGAAAGAAAGATAAAACTTAAAAAACTTGTAAAAACCTTTTAACTTCATGAATCTATTTGGGGAAGTCTTTTCTAAATAAATAGAGGTATATGTAAACATGTATTTATGAGAATGTCCATTGGTGTGTTTTTAATATTGAAAAATTGCAAAGCTCCTAAAGGATCATTAATATGAAATTGGTTTAATAAATTATGGCATGTACATACACATATGGTGTACCAGACAAATGTTAGAAACAAAGTAAAAGAAGAATTTTTAGTTATTTGGCAAAATGCTTGTAAGATATTTTTAAATGACAGTTTCATTACATAATTATATTTATAAATAATGCACAAAGGTATCCAAAAAACATTACAATTGTCCTTTTCCTGTGCCTGCTTATCACAGAATGAATTACGTGTGCTAAATAATTATAATAGATACCAATTCTCCCTTACCTACCTGCATGAATCTCCTGAAATAAACATATTTTTACACCCAGAAATATAAAAAGGACAAGAAACCCATTTTGGAGGTGAGTGAATAGAGAGAAAAAAGATGAAATTGGTACTGCTTACCTAGTCTCCTGGCCTTAGAGACAAGAATTTCAGGAGACCAGCCTACTTCTTGAGAAGTGATTTATTTCAGATACCTTGCTAATGGCTCCTCTTTAACCAGCTGTTTAGTAAGAGCCTGAGGGGTAGAATTGTTTTCAGGGTTTTAGGCTTATCAGAATAGTTAAGATGCCAACTATAGCAGCCTTATTCTGGACCCAGAGCTAATTTTTGCTGTGTCTATCCCAGCAAATTAAAAACAGTTTCTGTAAGCTTATTTCCTCCAAAGGTTAGTTCAGCTGTTTATATAAGGAAGACAGATTTAACGAATCAGAACCCTGTTCTTACTGGGTTCTTCTGAACAGTGTAAAGTTGCATTTTAGTCTTTGATACGAAAAAGTTTGTGATGCTTTGCATACTAGAACATTGCTATGATCTTAGGCTCTTAATTTTAAAAACCAAGTTGAGAAAAAAACAATTTTCATATGTAGGCTGAAAAAATACACACTCCTTTTTTTATCCCTATCCCAAAAGTTAGTCACCAATAGATCTTTTAAGAAATATTCTCTAACTCCAATGGAAATCCTCAATGCTGGCTTAATCTGCAGTCCTCTTTCTCTTCCCTCGCATGTTAGAGAAAATACTTCCACAGTGTGTGAGTGCTGGCATGGATTGGTAGTTAAGTGTTTCAGCTGGGTTCCCAGTGCTGCTAAGCAGTCTTCTCCCTGTCCCAGGTCAGCTTACCCAGCTGCTTCGACATCTTGCCTCTAGAACCATACTCGTTTTCCCCGCTCTCAGCAGTAACATACTGCTTCCCTCTTCTCAGTGAAAATAGAGGACAATTAGATATACTTATCCGTGTCCACATTTTCATTCCCTTTGCTTTCCTAAGAAAAGCAAACCAACCTTCTACCTCTACTGGATATTCTCTCCAATCCTACCTCCTTCAGGACACTTTTTCATTTATCCTTACCTCTATAATATCAATGTGTAAACATGCACAGGCCTCTCCAATCTTAAAAGAATACCCTTTTCTCCATCTTGCAACCTTACTTAATTCTTTCACTCTGTTTCTTTCCTTTCCTAATTATGCTTTTAGAAGAATTGTCTCCTCTCATTGTTTTCATTTCTTCAATTCCCATTTACTAGAGAGTCTTACTCATTACTTTTAATCTGATTTCTATAACCCTCTAATTATAGTTCAGTTAGAAGCTTGTAGAAATTCAAGGAATAGTTTTCCATCCTTATCTTGCTTGAATTTCTGTGCTTAACTTATTGTTCATTACTTCCTTAAAGCTTTTCTGTTGGCTTTGATGATTTTGTTTTTCTCATTTTTCTTCTACCTGTCTAAATGTTTTTCAGTTTTCTAGCTGTCTTGTTTTTGATTGTTTGTTTGTTTGTTTTGTTGAAATCCTTAATAGCTACTGTTTCTTAAGATTCTGTCCTGCTTTTGGCAACTGCAAATCTGGGGAGGTCCCAGCCTGGCTGAGGACATTGATCTCATTGTCTTCTTACAGCCTTTCCCCAAGCCCCTGAAATGGTTTGATTAAAAAGGAAAAAAAAAAAAGATTCTGTTCTCTTTTCACTCAGATTACTTTGTTTTTTTCTTTTCACTCAGATAACTACATCTCGTCTTTTCCTGTGGCTTCAACTTTAGGCTCCCAAATCTATATTTCTGGCACAGACCTTTTTCCTGAGTTCCATATCACATACATATAGTATCTTCATTAAGGGGTTCATCTGACACCAATTAACTGAACATGTCAAAAGCTTAATCTTTGACATGTTCAGTTTATTGGTGTCAGATGAACCCCTTAATTGAACTCTTAATCTTTTTTCTCCTGCTCCTACTTCACCACATCTACTCATCCTCTCTAACCTGGGTTATGATTATTATGATAGCCTCCTAGGTAGATTTCTTGTCTCTCCTTCCATGAATCATTCCTTCAAATGTCCACCAGTTTATCTTTCTAAAATGCATATCTTATCAGGTCACTCCCTTTGGGGGTATCTCATTTAATAAGTGTCAGATTCCTTAAGGTAACACAGGATGTTTCACAGCCTGATTCTTGACATCCTTTCTAAAAGTCTCTAAAGTCTGTTTCACATATATCTCACATGTCTGTTTCCCACACGTGTTATACTCCTTGCCTTTACACGTTCTTTTATTGAAATGTTTTCCCATCTTGTTCACTTGGTGAACTCCATCATATTTCTCAAGGTTATCTAAATGTTTCTTTCAAACGTTTCCTCTAAAACCTTCTTTCCTTCAGTGCGAAAATAAGGGTTCTCTCTTATGTACTCATAACAACTCTGTGTGCATTTATTCTGTAGTCTTATGATAAATGCTTTGTTAACTTTTATGTCTTCCCCTGCTAGACTCTGAACTCATCAAGGTGCTGACTAGATTCAGCTTGAATTACCTCTGCTATCATTGCTCAAATAAAAACTTTACCTTAATTTTTTTTTATTATATAGCCACATAGAGATATTTTGAAAAAAATATGTACATATCAAAAAAAGTTTCTAATCCAATAGTGATCATTTTCCACATATAAAAAGACCATAAGTTAGTTCTGTTATTTTCTAAAAAAATAAATTCCATTCCATTCAAACTACACAATAAGTAATGAAAAAAGGTCTCTAAAATCTCTTATCAACTCATTCTAAATATGTTCACATAGAAATTTATTTTATTTGAAAGTAAAGACTTAAAAATGTGAGTTTTAACTTTCTGTCAGTTGAAAACAGTGCACTAGCAGATACTGAACAAATGCTTCCTGAATCTTCACCTGTGGTCCTGTGGCGAGGTGGCACATCAACTCTTGAGCTCTAGGGATTGGGAGGATAGGAAAGGTGAATGTAAGGTAGATATAAGTGAAGAATAAAAATCTAGAGCATGACTCTTACGAAAAAATTTTCTCAGAAACAATAACCAGGAGATGACTGTGCCTTTCAAAATCCATCTTCTCTAGGGTAGGGTAACTCTTTAAGAAAAGTCACCCCAGCCATGAATAGAAAGGATCATGGCTCATTCACAGAGGTCAGTAGAATCATCTTTTAATTCTTCAACTATGGTAACAGATAATGTACCTCCAAGAAGAATTAGTGTCATAGATATTTCTAGCAACCAGAAAATATTAGTACATTTTATTGAATGCAAAGGCAATTAAGATCAAAGAAGTAAATTTTAAATTATTTCTTTTTGAATAATGTTTGAAGCATGTTGTTCATGAATATCATATAAACTTTGTCATTTGATTAACTTAAAAGTAAGTCATCTTTAATACTATAATGTCAATATAGAAAGTCTGTTTCTTTTCCAAATCTTTGATAGTATTCCTTTGACCTATTAGATTTAAATATAATGACTAAGAATTCTACTAGTGGTAGATATTTTTATTGAAAATTATTACAAATTATGTATAAAACATGCTTTGTCTTGTACTAGTATAAAATTTTTCATGCTCTTTAATGTCGTTTTTTTTTTTTTTTTTTTTTTACATTTTATAGATAAACTCATTGGAGTTCATTGTACTAATGGAATTAACAGAACAGGATACCTTATATGTAGGTAAGAATGATATAATTAGTAGAAGAAAATTTTTAAACTCAGCCTTACCTATTCTGTAAAATTGAAATGATGTTTTTATTCAGGTACCTTATCGATGTTGAAGGTTGGGATCCAGATACAGCAATTCAAGGTATTTTTATAAAGTTCAGCTAAAATCAAGGACCGATGTTATGAAAACATCTAGTGCCATGTAAATCATTATGCTTCAAAATATGGATAATAATGCTTTTTTATTTTTTATTCTGTTATTTTGTTTTTTTTATTAGCACCTTTTCAACTTAATACATTTTAACTAGGTTTTTCAGTATAGCCATTTACTTACAAAAAATAAAGTAATAATATTTTTATATTAAATATTTCTCTGTGAAGTTTTAGAATTTCATCACTACTGCCATAATAAATCAGTTTGTTACAGTATCTGCTAGTTGGTTACAGAAATCCAAGGATCTTGTCACATAATTTATTTCATTTTATTTGATTAACATTAATCCTTCTTGGTTATTTTTAGCTTTTGGTGAGGCCCGTGGTCATCGAATAGATGGATGTGTTTACTTAAAGGATCTCAAAACTCAACCCATGAGAAGGTAACTTTTAAACCTTATTGTTGTATCTTAAATTAAAACCTTTTTTACAACTCTCATTATTAAATATAGAAACTAAAAAAGAACTAATTTGTATATCAGTAGGACAGTCTGATTGGCATAACTAATTTTATGTTCAGTATATCCAGAAGTTTTAGAAAATTATCCTAAAGAATGTTAATCATAGTTACATTGTTATCTATCAAAAAACTCAGACTTTGTCATCTCCTAAATTTGGCCTCATAGCGCACGGAAGAAATTACTTTAAACTGAAAAAGCTTTAAGTGTACAGGTATTATCAGTCAGTCACCTATATCATAGAAGAGGAGCCTTGGGATGCCTCCTCTAGAATGGTAGTTTCTGAATTTGTCAATATAGCAGAATCAGCCAGAGAATGTTTTAAAAAGATAGATTCCTGGTCCCACCAAATGAGCTACTAATTTAATGGGTGTAGTATTGATGGGAAAGCCTGTGTCCACTTTATTTAAAAACTGTATCAAGCAAGTTACTTGGACATAAATGTTAAAATATAGGCTCAGATGTATCTCTAAAGTGTTTAAACAGTGCCTGGAACATTTTTGGCCCCTAGCGAATATTTGCTGAATGGATGAGTCAATGAATAGATGGATGGTGCTAGAGAAAGACATTCAACCAATAAGATAATTTCCTATGGAGAAAGCATAGGTCCTCAGAGAAGGCATGTGGAAGAGCAGAGTTAGGGAAATCTGATGTTTCAGTCCTCTAGTACCCCTGCCCTTATTCCTTCTCCCCTTTATCTCTTTTATTACCCTTTCCTCATAGTGCCTATTCCTTAAGCCCTTATTTTTTATGATTGCTTGGCCATTGGAGATAATGTTTACATCCTAACAGTTGAATATCCTCTCCAAATTTTACTTGACTAATGACCTTTACCTCATGGTTCTTAAAATTTTATTCTTCCCACTAAAGCAGAATGGGAAAATATCTGTAGATTTTTTTCCAAAATGCAAACAGTGTGTAGATTTTTTTTCCTTCTTATTTTGTGCTTATGTGTCCTTGTTTCTGGTTTAATTTAAAATTTGTATTGATATTTTTCCTCTAGTAATCTTGGAATGGATGTCTGGGATTCTGATGATGATGCAAATCCCCCATCCAATTCTATGGAAGAATCCAGGGATTGGCACCCAAATGAAGAATTTCATGGGTAAAAAGTACTATAATTTTAGATATTTTACAAAAGTTAAAAAACATATTCCTTAGTGATGATAGAGTAGGAAAAAAATTAACAGGTCTGGGAATCAGGAAATTTGCATTCAAATCTTTGCTCTGCTACTTGTAAATTGTATGTAATCTAGAGCAAGTGACATAACCTTTTCTATGTATGTAACATAGAGCAATTGAACTAGATCAGTTAGTTAGCTTTTCTTTTTTTCTTTTCTTTTTTTTTAATTTTATTTTTTAGGCGAGGCAACCCTAGGTTGACCTCACAGATTGCAAAGACCTTGTCATTTTACAATCCCTTACTTTTTTATTTTTTACACCTATAGCACCTGGTCTTCCTAGGTCAGTTAGCTTTTCTTATGCTGTATTCTAAGTACATATGAATCTAGTATTTCATGAAATATTATTAGTTTTATAAGACTAAAAAGAGTTTGTAATCAAATAAGTTTTGGAAACATAGATTACTATCACCATGAACATTAGCTTATTAAAAGTCCTTAGAATTCCTGAAGTAGAAATTTATTAAATTTTATTTAACCTAGCATTTCCCCAACTTATTGGAGCACAGAACTCTCTCTTTTTCCTCAACAGAATGAGCGTTAACATTATACGGGACACTAATGTTCTCCAAACTATTGGGCACATGTTGAACTAGGTAATTTCTATGATCCCTTCAAAATCTAAAATGCTATATGATTCTTAGTAATAATTTGTGTTTATTCTCTCAATATATTTGAAACTGAATCAAGGCTATCAAATGGTACTAGAATTTCTTATATGACTTACATATATATATACACACAGATATATATACACACATACATCTTTATAAACTGATACAATTTAAAAATTATCTTGAAACCTTTTTCTCTCTTTACTAAACAAATTTTTTGCCCTCTTCTCTATTGGCATTTTTTCTCTATGAACTAATCTCAGAATATGCAATACTGTTTTAAATCATGAGGAATATTTAGTATTTGTATTTTTTTCAAACTGAAATATTACATAACTATTATTTCCAGTAAATTGAAATTACCTACTATGAACTGAATTAATACAAGCTAGAATAGCCATTAATAGGCTGTTCTTCTAACATCCTCAGTTTTTACCTCAAAACATGAAGCATTTTGCCACCTGGAGAAGGAATACTTGAACAATGCCAAGCACTGTATAAGTTATTAGCTAGCATCACAGGATATGCATAAAATGTATGCAGGGGTATACAGAGCTCTTCAGTTTACCGTGGCATTTCAGATCTACCTTGGCACAGTCTCTTTCCCTCACATTTCTGCGCTCCCATTCTAATGAAGCATTTATCTTCAAAATCACTATTTTGTTTCCATTCCTTATGAATAAAATTCTTGTGAAAATCTCTCTTAGTAGTGCCAGAAACTGTTGTTTTGTTTTTCAGACAATATTGGGGAGGTAGTGTTTATTTTTGTTTGCTTTTATGAAACTTTCCTTTTCTTGTTGTTAGGAAACAAAGTTCTAACCTTATGGTCAATTATAGTATCTTATCTGTGGTTTTTAATAGTTATCTTTTTTCTATTCTAAATGCTATCTATTTCTCTTTTTAACTCTATTTCAAGTTGATGTGATTTTTAGGTTATAAAACAGTTTAGCAGTTCTTTAGAAAACTGAAAATGGATTTAATATATGACCCAGCAGTTGTACTCTTAGACATTGATCCCAGATAAATAAAAACTTTTGTTCACACAAAAACCTGACATTCATGCTCATAGTAACTTTATAATAGTCAAAAACTGGAAACAGCCCAAAAGTAATATTTATACAAAATATTTTATAGGATTTATTCATCATTCTTAGGAGTAATTACAGAAAAATCAACATGTTTTTTATTATTTCTTCTGACATGAAGTTGGTACAATAATTCAGCTTGTCACCAGCCATATTTGTAAAGTTACTTCTTTACCCATCAGATAAATTGTGGCAAATGTGGTCTGGTTATGACACATTCCTTTAAATGAAAAGATGGCATGAAGTGTGTTGTTCACCAGTTTTTAGAAAAAAAATTAACACCAATAGACTTTTGTTTGGAAATTTCCAAGTTGATGATTGCAGGAGAGAATTTAGGGCTCGTAAGCAGCTACAAAGGAGAAAAATTAAAATGAGGCACAACCCAGTTTAGGGGGCATCACAACAAATTTATGTGCTGTTGAATACAGGGAGATTTTGCTAATAGCATAGCATTTATCCTTTATTTATTGTTAAAATACTAAAGAATTATAGCACCTTTTTTCCCCCCACAGGTCTGGAAAAAGGTCAAGGCTTCTTAATGATCAGCACCCTCAAAATGGTGTACAGACAAAGGATTATGATTATGTCAACAATGGGCCTGCCCAGAGGCATCGGGATTTTTATGAACACCAGTATAGTGACAACATGCCAGAAGAGAGACCCCTCAGAGACTGGGATTTTAGTAACAAAGGACCAGCACCAAGATGTTCATTTTTTGCTAATCACCAATGTTATAATGTCTCCCAGGAGGAAACAGATTACAATAACAGGTTACCTGGAATAAGACCAACACCATTTCATGATCACCAACCAAACAGTGATTTCCATGAAGCAGATGCTGGAGATGATTTTGATTTTGTCAGGAAAGTTTATGGGAAAAGGAGGCATTCTATTCAGAACCATCAGGCCTATAGTAACTTTTGGGAACAATTTCCAGCGAAAGATTTTGGTTTTATTAAAAGAAGCCAGGGGCAAAAACGACCTTTCCACAACCGCCATGAGTACCAGGACCAATTACCTGTACAAGGATTGAATTATCTCAGTAGAGGTGGTTTTCAAAGGCAAAAACCTTTCCATTACCACTATTCTCATGATGAAATGAATTTGGAAGGTTTCAGATATCCTGATGAAGTATCAGAGCACACACTGGGACCTTTACATGACCATTCCAACAATAATTTCTCAGAGAAAATGCCATTGAAAAAATATGTTAATAGAGGTCTTGGACAAAGACTACCATCCTTTCCAAAGTTTCAAAAACAAGTGCAGTTAAGAAATTTTGATTTCAACAATGGAACCAGAACAAGGCAAATGTCTTACTGTGACCACCCACCTAGTGATCCACTAGAACAGGTTCTATTAGAAGACTTGGACTTTGAACAGGAAACATCCTTACAGAGACCTAGATCTTTTCAGGACCACACACTGCCTGATAACATAAATCCTGACTGGTATTTAGATAAGTGAGTCATTTTTTTTTTGTACAGTAAGGGGCAGTATTGGATTCCAACAAAACATTCAGACTTTTTTCAAGTTAGAGTATTCATATAAACATTCAAAAATGGTATAAATTATCACCCAAAACTAAAATTCAGATTTGTTTTTACATAGATTCATTTTATAACCAAGGTTTATTTTGATTGCTGTGGGTTAGAAATTTACCTTTAAGTTACTCCCCAGGATTGAAGTAAATATAACAAATTAGATTTAAATGGATTAATTCTTGACCATAAGCTAGAAGTAAAAAATATCAGAAAAAGATTTTTCACAGAAATACTATTTTTAGACAAGGATTTCTTAAAACTATTTCTTTTAGACATGCTATAAAATGATTTTTTAATATACACAACCTAGTAGTCCTTTTTTTCTGTCATTCGATAATTTTTTATATGTGCTATTAGAGGGGAGCATCAGGAGAGCACTGGCCTCAATGACACTGACACGTAAGGCAAGAAAAAGGTGAAGCATGACATCCTGAAGGGAAAAGACGAGATAAGAAAGAAAGGCTATAAAAAGGGATAGAAAGAAAGAGAAGCCAGAAAGAGCAGAGAATAGAAAATGAGACCATAGAATAGAGAAGGTTCAAGAAGGAAGACGAAGACTTAAATGGAGATAAAGTTATGTACCTTTCCTCCCAATTTAGAATGTGTTCTCAAGTTATACAAAATTACATATATCCTGGATAGATGTGAACTATGGCCTGAACCTAATATAGGCTACCTTAAGTTTTTTTGGAAGCTATTCTTTTATTCTCTCATGCCTTTTCTACCAACATCTAACCTGTCTTCCTCACTTTCTTCACACAGGAGCTTTGGCTCTGACAGTTGCAGAGGCAGAAGTCAGAGGTAAATATTGATTAAGATGTGAAATCAGCTTTTTCATACCCATCCCTAATTGTTACCATTAACATGTAAACCTGTTAGAAAACATGTGTTTCCTAATTTCACACATATTCAGGGTTTATATACAACTTCTGCAGGTCCTGGCCACAACCTTGAAATAACTGTCACTTCTCCCTTATGGTTTGGGGTACAAAATTGATTAATCAGTTCGTCTGTACTGGGGTTTCCAGCAGCTAACTGTTGGTACCAGTTAAGCCAGAAATTTAAGTTCCACTTCCTTTATGAAACTTAGCTCTATTCCATGATTATGAGTCTACATGCTATAACCCCAGCTCACTGTCTTCCATTGGACAAGATAAAAGATACGATTAGTAAAGCTTACTTCCCTCAGGACAGCGTCTCTGTTACTGATGGCGGTCTGGTTTAGGAGGCTTGTAGTATTCAAAAGCAGGCATAAAAAGAAAAGGCCTTTTATTGGCTTTCTTTTTCTCCCATTTTTTCATTCAGTTTCAAATATAGGGTAAAGGTTACAAGTATCCTTTGTGAAAGTATAAGTTTCAGTATAAAAGGATATTCCATACTGATTTTTATTAAATTAATAGAAATCAGATTGGAGTTTTTGCTTCAACACATCTACTTTTTCTTACTTCCCTACCTTCTTCAGCTACTGCAGACAGGGTTAAAATGGCTCAGACATATTCTAATCTATTGGAGACCCTCAAAGGAAAAATTTAGATGGGACAAAAGAGACCTTGCTTGTTTTACGGGGAAGGGGAAAAAGGCAGGCCTAAAAACACAGCATAGCAATTTGAGTAAGAGACTAGCTGGGAAAAAAAAAAAAATGAGTTCTTTATAGACACTTGAATACGTACATTAAAACCCGGCTAGAATTATCTCATAAATGTATGTTTTTGTAGAGGTTTATTAAAAGATGGGTTTTAGGTTTAAATATATTAAAAGCAAAAATTACAATGTCAAAGAAATAGTCTAATAGACTGTCTGTAAGTAATATAACCCATTGATGTACTACTGCATAAAAATGATTCTGCTACTCTCTTTATTATTATTTAAAAAGGAATAGGCAAATATAGCTGCTATGGTCCTAATTCTCCCATCAGGATGAAGAGGGGCCTATAAAATATATCCTATCTCCCTTCATGCAAAATGTATCCTTCTATGCAGTTCAGGATATTAACCCTGTTTACTTTTACCATGTTGCATCATACAGTGATTCTGTTGGTAAAGAGTACATTTACTTCTTTTCACAATGCCCTCCATAAAGTTTAAATCCTGTTCCATCTCTTATTAAAACTGACACTTGCTTCTGCAAGATTGGCAAAATGATAATTGATGAAGTTGTGTAATGAGCACATGAATATGTATTCTATTATTCTACTTTTGTTTATGTTTGAAAATGTAATAATAAAAATGTTAAAAATTACTTGTTTCTGTTATATTATTAGACTGGTCTGTCCAGAAGATAGTCAAAGAGTACAGCTTTCAAATGGATTTAACTGCAGGAGATGGAGCGGATCCACGGCATATTCTTCACGAGGACTTCCATTTTCATGTGTGTTCCAAGAAGATGGTTCAATTGACTATTATAGAGGTAAAAATTCAAGAAATATGGAACAGCACAAAAGGTCATATTTTTAAGCTATCGATTACAATTATGGTAGGTTGCAGAGCTGAAGAGAAAGAAAGCATTATGATTTACCATCAAGAAAAGACTACGATGGGTGCTGAGTAGTACACTTTAAAAACTGCCCACCTTTTATCTTTATTTGCCCCATTTTTGTTGTTACTGGGCCAAAAGTCATTTCAGAACTTAAAAAAAAAAGTTGTATGTCGAAAGGCAACTTGTGTTACCACAAAATTAGCCATGTACATCTTTCAATTTTTTGTAAGAGGGTTTATACGCACAAGGAAACTAACAATATATAGAGCACATATAATTTTGTCGTTTTTTCAAAACCGAAAATCTATTTGATTGATTGAAGCTCTATTTTTAGTTATATAGGCTAATGAATTATATTTCTGGATGCAAACTTTGTAAAAAACAAATTTCTATGAGTCATTTATTTATTTTACAAATAATTATTGTGCACATATAGCAGGAGCTTGAGCTTCCACCCACCTGGTTAAACTACAAAATGACAGTATTTTTAAACCTATCAGAACTAAATTTCTGAGAGTCACTAGCTCTTTCAGGAGATAGAAAAGCCACCATAGAGAAAGAAAAAGCCACCATAGACAGAAATAATAATAAGAAACAAGCTGAACATTTAAAGAATTTTTAAAGGTTGCATGTGGGCTTGCTTATGGATCACCTACCCGCTTTTTCCCATAGGCTTTTCCCAGGAGCACAGGGGTAATACACTGAAGGCTAGGGCAGGGCAGAAAAGCTCAGAGAAGTCCCTCTGAGGCACAGTGGGCAGAGGGCAAGGCTGACCGAAATCTCATGAGGCAGAGAGAACTGACAAAACAAGAAACACGTGAGGATTGCTGTATAAAAGGAGTAAGCATTGAAAGTGGCACTTGAACTAGCCCACTGTAGGATGGGCTGCCAAATGAAGTATGGTGGTCAAGTAGTATATGACCACTTATCTGAGAACCAGTAGAAGGAACTCCATGGAATGGTAAAGTCACTGACATCTTTGATACCCAAAGTGTGGTCCCTGGATGGCAATGCTGGCATTGCCTGACAGAAATGTAGAACCTTAGCCTCATCCCAGACCTACAGAATCATTTTTTATTAACTAAAATTAAATAATTTTTATTTCTGTAAGATCCCTGGGTGAGTCATATACACATTAAATTTTGATAAGCATGACATTTAAGGTGCATTCTAATCCTTCAAATTCTACTTTAACATGTACAATCAAGTGTTGAGTAGGTAGCTGAATGCATAGACCAAGAAGGAAAAGTTCACTGTGGGTGACCAAAGGCTTTGTTGAGGAATCAGAAGTTTAACTAGTCCTTAAAAGCTGAAGGAAGAGGATGGACATATCAAGAAATAACAAATAAGGATACTGAAGCAGAAATAGTGGTATGGACCAGCACCCCTGGCAGTTAACAGGGAAATTAACTAGGACTGTTACCTTGTTTCTTCCTAATATATACCTGAGCCTAAGTTTTCAGAGATAGGTAATAGATCTTGCCCCCGAAATGCTTAACCCAGACACTGAATAGAATGGTCCAAATGCTCTACTGGAAGCCCAGGCAAAGGGCCGTGGTAGCACAGGGAAGAAGCAGTTTATTCTAACTTGGAAATTTAGAGAAGACTTCACTGAAGGAGCATTTGAGCTGAGCTTTGCAGGTAGCGTGGGGCAAAGATTTCAAGTTTAGCAAATAACCCGAACGGTGTCAGATGAAAAATCAGGCATGAATCAAAAGACTGAATGTCTATTTGTAGGCAGTGGAAAGCCTCCAACACTTTTAGTTGGGGAGCAATGTGATTAAACCTACTTTTTATAAAGACGAATCCGGCAGTAATAGATTGGAGACAAGACCAGCATTCCTAGTATCAGGTCTTTACTGGGGAGATAACAATAAGATTGGAAAGGGAAATCTAAATGAAAAATATTGCAAAGGCAAAATTGGCAGGTCCTGTTGAACTTGATTCTGATCTTGATCACTTGAGGAAATGGTATTAATCATGATAAAATGCAGAAGAGAAGGGCAGGTTTAAGAAGAAAAGTAAAGTTCAGTTTAGGTCATCCTAAATACACTCTATTCCCTGCATAGCTCCCAAGATTTTCCTCCTCCTCTTCTTAGACTATAAGGAATAATGTTTCTTAGGTGACTGTGTCTCACTTGTCATGGACTCATCCATGTTCTCTGGTGAGCTTTCCTATTCAACATATACCACATGTGCATTCTCTTTAGAAAAGTGTTTCTAAAGAAAAGGCTCTGGAGACAGTCCTTTCCCCATTATTAAAAAATCCATTATACCTGTTTAGTTGTATTAGATTGATGTGCACATAAAAACTTGGGTAGTTAACTATATTGTTCTAAACATACAAAATAAGGAAAATAAATAGATGCATTGTCTCTTAGGAAATCTACCATTTTAGATTGTCGGGCTAATTGGGGAGCTGCTGAGCATCCTGGTTAAGGCCATGGAAAGAAATTGCAGACCGATGTCATCCTGGAAGCAATGGCATATTTTTAAAAGAATATTCCTTGGCAAGATAGATTGTAATTTACAGAAAACACACTTTACATTTAATTGAATTGGTTAATGAGACACTGTGGTAGATTGAATCCTTATGCCCGATGCTTCACTCCTGTGTTATAATTAATCATCCATGTCCTTCGTTGTACGACTTTGCCATTCCTCCCAGTGTTTTTCCAACTTGCTGCTGTTGGTCATTTGACTTATTTTGGTCAATAGAATGTGGTTGGAAGTGACAGGGGCTCGTCCTGGCCAAGGCCTTAAGAGGCATTCTGTGTTTCCTCTCATTCTCTTGTGTCCCTGCCATTCAGCATGAGAACATGGCTCAGGAAGCCACCAGACAAGGAGAATGTGAGACACGTGGAGCAGGCCTGACCCAACTGCCTGAAGCAGAACTACCCAGCAGACTTGCAGACCCATGAACATGAGAATCAGTGTTTACTATGGTAAGCCACTGAAACTTTGAGCTTGTTATCATAAATTTTAAAAATAAAACCATCACAAACCGATACACATGGTTAATGAGCACAGCTAACTAGGAGCAACTGTAGCAACTATTAGAATCTGAATCGGAGAGGGACCACACCAATTTGGGTAAAATTCTTTCAAACTGACAATAATGAAAATATATTTTAATAGTAATTTTACTGTTTTCTGGTAAACTTTGCTCTGTGAGCTATTAAGAAATTTATCTTTAATATTCGTGTATACATTTTGACTATAAAATATGAGCATCAATGTCTATGGCCATGCCACTCTGAACAAGCCTGATCCCTACTGATCTCAGAAGCTAAGCAGGGTCAGGCCTGGTTAGTACTTGGATGGGAGACTACCTAGGAAGACCAGGTGCTGTAGGCGTAAAAAATAAAAAATAAGGGATTATAAACTGACAAGGTCCTTGCAATCTGTGAGGTCAACCAAGGGTTGCCTCACCTAAAATATATATATGTATGACCATCAAAATTATCTTGTATTATCTTTGGATCCAGATTAAATTTTCCAAGTCTTTCATCAGGCACATTGGCCTGAATAACGAACATCTCTTGTCTTCACAAAAAAGGCAACAGAACCTGAGAAATAAAGTGAAATTTGGAGCTGGGATCTTAAAAGCTTGTTTAAGAATAATGGTAAACTTCATATATAATAAATAATGCAAGAATGTTATAGCATCTATAACTGTTTTTTAAAAACTCCTCCCTCAAGGGAAAGACAAAGGATTATTGCCTGAGTCCTTTTAGCTTTGAATGTATTTTTAGACCTGTGCTGTCCAGTATGGTAGCCACTAGTCAGTCACATGTGACAGTTGAGCACTTGAAATGTAGTCAGTGCTGATTAAGATGTGCTGTAACATCTCATTAATAATGTTTATATTAACTACATGTTGAAATGTTAATATTTTGGATATTAACACTTTATTAAACTCTCCTTAGTTACCCAGTTTTATTGTACCATATTTTTCTTACAGAGGTCTTGACTGATACAACATTAAAATGAAGTATACTTTTAAAACTTACTTATATCACATTTTTTATTTCTTGTTAATGTGAAACTTTTATATTTCTCTCTTGCGTGTGCTCTCTCTTCTCTCTCTCTCTCACACACACCCTAATTAACTTCACTTTTTTTGTCCATAGAAGTAACCACTTCTGATTTTTACCCCTATGGGTTCATAAAATTTCCCACCTTCTAAGGGAATGGGGTCACCAGAACCAAATTTGGGTGAAAGTCCAGAAAGAAATGCTCATCATTTATAACCAGTGGGAAATCCAATGTTAAAATTGATTGATAGTAATCAGCTTTATTTGGCTTTCCTCATCCAGAGTGGCCCAGATTTCTGGATGTATCTCAAAACCATCTTTCTCTCCAACAGGAATAAGATTAGGTTGTACCTGCTGATCATCTCCATGATTTGAGATTTATAAGTGGAGTTTGGCTCTCAAATTCCTTAAAGGACTTTTTTTTTTTTTTTTTTTTTTGCCCAGGCAACAAGACAGAAATGGAGTAGGAAAAGATTTCAGTGTTTACAGAAGGAAACTTGTGAATTCTAATTCCAGCTTGCTGAGGGGCAGTGTTTAGAAAGGAAAAAGCAGTAAAGTTGGGGCAGAAGATATGAGTTTTGAGTATCCTCTCTGCCCTGTACTGATTTGTGTGACCCTTGTTTATAAAATGGAAATAATATTTAACACCCTTCTGCGGTTTTTTTAAGGATCAGAATAGATACTGTGCCTGACAGTGTATATGCAGACATTAAGGAAGAAAGTAGCTGCTGTTGGCTCTATTTATATGACCTTTTTTCCCATCATTATCAATTATTTATTTGATGCTGAACTGCTGTTCAGTGAGCAAACAGTAAAGAAGCCAGGAGTATGGGAATCATAGATTAGCATCATATGCAACATTTGTTACTGTGCAAAGCGTACAAACAGAGTGTCATACTTAGCATTGCAGCCTCTGTGAACTTAGCAATATTAAGTCACAAGTCCATCAGGAAACAGGTCATCTGTCTACTTCCCTTTTCACTATGCCCACAAGCCCTGTATTCATGCAGAGTTAAGTGCATGCTTAGAAGTAATAAGGAGGCAGTCTAGAAGTATATTTGGGAGAAAAAATAATGATTAAGCGCATGCCAGGCTTTAGCTCAGCCATTTGAGGAAGTGACTTAACCTCTCTGAGCCTCAGTTTCTGTTTCTGTGAAGAGGAATGGTAGTACCTACTTTCAGATTGTTGTGATGATTAAACAATGAAATGAATGTAATACACATGGGCACACAGCATAGTACACACAAATGCTCAATAAGTACTAACTACACTAATATAACCAACTGCCACTAGAGTTTACACATGTCATAATTTGGCTTCTCATTCCTAATCAAGGTACAACAAGTTCAATTGTGAGTATCAGAAAAGAAAATGTTCCTGTCCACAGCTTTATTAAGCTTATATTCACTTGGATGTTGTCAACAGTGACTTGATTATTCAAGAGATGTAGGGATATTTGACATCCTGTTTGTGGGAGAGATTTTCCTCCTCCTCCCCTCCCCCTGCCCTCTACCAGACCAGCAGTCAATCCCTAGATACAGAGATGGAGAGCCTGGGGGAGGGTCGGAGTAACACATCACCACTCCATCCTGCTGAACAGGTAACTCTTATAGCAATTCTTAAGGGAAGAAGGTACAGGGTCTCAATATTTTCATCACAAGGTCATAGCTATAAAATATTCCATGGAATAAGTAAATAGAACTTATAGGACAGGGGTGGCATCAACATGTTAAGATCTGGCTCCTGTCACATTTCGATGTGTGACAGTGAAAAGACACACCACTCTACACTAATGCAGCTCTCTCACTAAAGTAAACCCTGGGACAATAAGACATGGCATGGCTTTAAAACGCAATAGCATCTTTGTGGTGCAGTTGATTAGCATATTTGGCTATTAAATGAAAGGTTGGTGATTTGAGTCTACTCAAGAATAGTCTGTCTCTAGCCAATTTCTTGGTGATAAAAATATTCTGGAATTCGATAGTGGTGTTGGTTGCACAACATTATGAATGCACTAAATGTCACTGAATTATACATGTTATAAGGGTGAATTTTATGTTATTTGTATTTAACAATAAAAACAAAACCCCAATAAATGCAGTGGAGGATGCATTTTTCCAGCCCTGCGTTATAACTATATATTTTTTCCTGGCATTTATATACCTACCATGTAGTGTGCCCTAATATCTGAATGCCTATATGCACATCAGTTTTTTAAAAATCTCTGGTCTGGGTGTTCCACTCTGTAGCATTTTGGCATCACCCAGAAATATGTAACTCACCCACATCCCTATTTCGGATTGGATTTAAGTATTGTATTAACCACACAAGCACATAAATTCCCTTGCAAGACTCTTTGGCCCTAGCATATATTTGCCAAGTATAGAAAATTCTCCCACGCAAAGGGCGGGCTGAGAATGGGATGTGTGTCTGCCCTCTCCAAAAGCATTATATGGCTTTCTTAATAAATGAGAAATGAGAGAGAAAGAGTGTGAAAGAATACAGCTGAGATTCTTCTGTAGCCAGCACAACTTCTCAGCACAGGACTCAGGACTCTGTTCTTCTGGACAAAGTCAATATTGGTCTTTTATAAAGTAAAGATAATGAAAAGTGGTAGGTTTTTAAGACCTACACTGAGCAGAGTACAAAACAGAAAGAGAGAGTGGGAAAGGCAAGATGAAAGAGACAATGTCTGCCAGGAAGTCCTCGCGGCAGAAGGTGGTGAATGTCTCCCAAGGAAAGGCTTCAGCAAAGCCAGAGAAGCTTCATGTTGGTCAAGACTGGCCTTGGTGAGCAAGGAAGGATGATGACCAAATGTACTACTATGGAGCAAAGTGCTCCCTGGGCAAGTTTTTTCCTCACTCCCGCCAGCAGATTTCAGCTGCTCCTGCTATACCGCATCTTTCCAGAAATACGAAGGCTGGTGAAAGACAAACAAGCTTGTGATGACCACTGCGACCAGGATCAGGGAGAAGAGGACCATGAGGAAGACATAGGTGGAGTAGGAGAGAGGTGCAGACAATGGCTGCTCAGCTGGGATCTTGTTGGTCAGGTTCAGCATGTAGCCCAAAGTCCATCCCACGTCGCTGTTCTGGATCTGCAAACAGTGAGGAAAGTGTTGTTTCTGCTCTGAGGACTAAATGAGCTTCCGTGCTACCCCATCTATAACACTGAGCAAACAGGAGGTGGAGACCACCACATTCAGTTCACTAAATGGATTACCTCTATGTTCTAAACTGGGAATTTGGTTGTGGGGAAACCAGAGCGTAAACAAATGATTAAGAAAGAGAGTCTGGAGCCTCACTACTATATTCCCAAAATTCAGAGAAGACTTTGGTGATAGATTGCCCAGTTCTCCTACCTAGAACTTAAATAGGCCTTTGGAGATATGGGTTCCTCTTGTTGTGTGAATGGGGGTGACAGGGGCAGGGAGGGGGGAGCGGGAGGAGGAGTGACGAGTGACAGGAAGCAGGCAAAGGATAAAAGAATAATGATTGTCCCTGGCCTTTTACATCTATGCCAAGGCCAGGAATCCCAACCATTATAAAACCAGGACTTCTTTATGATTAAACTAGGGGAAAATTGGGGAATAACCTCAGCAAGTCAATCTGACTTTATGGACTTTGGAAGACTGTGCAGATGCATGAGAAAGGATTCTTATTAAATGATAAAATATGCGCTAACCCTGCCATCTTCCTAGGACGATTTCCCAATTGCCTTAAAACTTATTGAAATGTAGGGAGTGTATGAATAATAAAAAATTGGGGAAATGTTTTTATTAAATAAGTAGAGCATGTTCATAGTAGAAAATTAGAAAATACAGATTATCCTAAAAAAGAAAATAAAACCCATCTATACTTCATCACTCAGAAGTTGCTGCTATTATCATTTGTGACATATCCTTCCAATCCTCTCTGTTTTCTCTTATAAAAAATGGGATTAAATTCATGTAGAATTGTTCACTTAATAGTCATCACATGTCTCTTAAAGGATTTCTATAACTTCATCATCTATAACTGCTTCATATGTTCACTTTTACTCACTTTATCCAATTATTTATAAATTCTAGAATGTACTAACTGGGTAAAATGAAGTGCATATTTTAAGGGTTTTAACATATATTGCCAATACAGTCTCCCCAAAGGTTGTTACACTCCAGCCAATACCAGTGGTGGGATTGCTCCTCTCCCCTCACCCCTTACCAATACTGGGAAATTACAATCTGTAAAAAAAACCACTTCCCTTTATGGGGGACAAGAACCTTATCTGTGTGTGTCAAGGAAAGCTCCAGAGTCAGAGTTATCACCTAGGGTTTAGAAACATTGGGTCATTCATTGGAGTTTAAAGAATACAAATCACTTGTAAATTTGATATAGACATATCCTTCAAAAAGACAGAATTAACTGTGATAAAATGGGAAGGATGGACTGGAGGGATATTAAAACAAGGAAAAGATTTATGTTTGAATTAGCAAGGTCAGTCTTGACAAGAGTAACGAAATTAGTATCCTCAAGGCTGCTACAGCCCTCTGCCTCGATGTTATATTTTGCTTGGAATCACTATATTTAATGAAGAGGGTAACTTTTTTTTGCCATTAGTGGGTATGGGCTTGAAAGGCAGAGAAATGCAACTCTTGATATTTTTCAAACACAAGTTGCCCATGAGTCACGCCGCCCATATGAATCTTTCTCTACCTGCAGGTGGCACTATGGTGAAGCACAGCAGTGAGGTGCTGCTTCCTTTATGCTCTTGCTAAGCCTGGCTTCTGAACACACACCCCATTCACAGCCGCTCACCTCCTTCATTCTAAGCTTTCAAATTGCTCAACCTTGAAGCTCCAACCACCAAAGCCTTCACGCCTTATGAGAAACCATCACCATCCTATCTAGAGTCATGGAAAGGGCCATCGGGGTGGATATGGAAGTCAGTACACAAAATCACTGTGGCTACTGTTGTGTTACTGTTACATTACTTTAACATCTCATTTTTTGTTTGTTTTATAAAGATTTTGTCACTGTTAGTAAGCAGAAAGGAAGGGCTGAGAATGCAGGTAGCTCTCCTTAGATAGGATATCCACAACTGGATGGTTGACAGACCCAGAAGGGTTTGACACAAAATCCATACTTGGGTTAGAGGTAAAGCGGTGGAACAGGACATCAGGCCAAAATTCGAACAAGGTTGACTCCTACCTCTTTCGAGCCCAGAGCTTCTTCAGTCACTACCATTCAACCTCCCCCAAACCCAACAAGTACCCAAATTACCTTGCCCATGAAATGAATATTCTTCCAGAAATCAGGTGTGATGTGATAGGCCCTCTGAAGGAGTGAGATAATGTAGGTTCCGGAAAAGCAGTATTCACTTAGATACTTCTCATGTATTTTACTAAAATTTCTCTTCAGCTGGAAGCGAAATGAAGGAAATATAATATTTGTACAACATGGACCTCTCCACAGCCCTCTCTTTTATTGATCGGGAGAGGGGAGAGCCCCAGCTCACACAGACCTGAGTTGGCCTCCCCAGGGGGCCCTGGGAGCAGCACTGCACTCCGATGTGTGCAGGGGCTTGGAGCCTAGGATCTGTTGCGGGAACTTCCCACAGAGTTCTACGAAATATTAAGGAAAAAAGTAGTTTCTGTTTTCTAGTAGGTCAGAAACATGGAATTTTAGTATACTTTTTCATCCCTTGTGAAACTTGAGTTTCACAATCAGATTAGCATGTTAAAGGTATGAAAAAAATCTTGCACTAAAGGAGTCCATTCATGGGAGTTGTCTATACGCTCTTGACCACCGTCTCTGTTCAGAGCCTCTATAAGCATCTTAAGGAAATAGTATCATAAAAAGCCGCCTGGACTAGCAGCATCGGCATCCCTTAGGACTTTGTTTGGCCTCACCCAGAACTACCAATGTAGAATATGGTCACATACACAGTAAAGTTTGAGAAACAGCTCTAGAACACAGTTTAGGAAGCATTTTGCTCAAGACTGCTAAAAGTGCCAACATCTCACCTAACATCTCTCTCTCTCTCTCTCTCTCTCTCTCTCTCTCTCTCTCTCTCTCTCTCTCTCTCTCTCTCTCTCTCTCTCTCTCTCCCCCCCCACCCCCGCCTCTCTTTTTTGCACAAGTCACACAAAAGAGTCTTCTTTAGTTGTTCATGTGTTTACTCACCCTACTTCTGAATGAAGATATTAAGGGCTGCCTGCCAACCCTTGCCTTTACCAATTCTAGCTGTTGTAAATATATGCCCAGATGCCCACAATTTGCTCTGCTCCTGTCCTGCCCTTAATTAGACAGCAACAGGCCAGGACATCTCTAGCTCAGCCCAGAGTTCTTTCTGCTGCTTTATTCCTCAGCCTGTGAGGTAGGCATTCCCTTTTAGACACCTTAGGCAGAAAGAAAACTAGTATTCGTTAAGCATTTATCATCTACTAGGAATTATGCCAGATATTTTATATGTAGAGCCTCCTTGCTATCTGACTACCCCTGCCGCTCCTTTTGCCCAGATTTCTCTGCTCTCACAAGGAACATCCCATCTCTAAATTCTTAACTGCTAGCTAGAGTCTGTTTCTCACTTGGCTCCCCTCAATCTCTGTAAGGTTAAGTTCACATCTAGCCTGCCTCGCCCTGCTCCAATGGAATTCTTTGAATGACCCAGCTTGGAAACTATCTTTAAATAAATCACAGCCCTTGAAATTAATCTTTGACCAGCTCCTCTGCATGTGACATTCTCCTCAGACCTTAGTGTGACATTAATTGACTTTGCCTATCCAGGTCCCCACCCCTTTCTTTGGTAACTGTACTCTGCTTTTCCTTTGTGGAAAGACCTCTTCTCCCATTTGATGTAGTCTTGGCAGGCCTGTCAAACAAAAAACTATGAGATACAGGATTCCAAGAATCCACTTCTGCAAACCCAAAGTTCTTAAAGGCTGGCCTGTCCCTTGCGGGGGATGCCATTTGGGCCTAATTTCCCTAAACTCTTCAACATTCCTATCCTCCTGCTCCTTCTGGGAAACTGTTCATTGGCTATGCAGTCTAACTTGCCAAAGAATAATTATGATACTAGCCAAAAAGTAAAGAAGCCAAAGGTATCTACCTAGCTCACCAATCCAGAATTGATCACATTTTTTCAATTATAGTTGACATACAATATTATATTAGTTTCAGGTGATCAGACATTCATGTAACTTACAAAATGATCACCCCGATAAGTGTAGTACCCACCTACCACCATACATAGTTAAAAATATTATCGACCTTATTCTCTATGCTGTACTCTACATCCCCATGACTATATTATAACTGCCAATTTGTATTTCTTAATCCATTCACCTTTTTCAACCCGGAATTGATCACGTTAATGCTTGTGGACTCGATGCTATGTGCTCTCCAAGCGGGGTAACAGTTCAACCTCCTTTGCATTTTATTTCCCCTGCCAAAGCAGGGATAGGCAGCACGACCGTAGTATGTATAGAGCATCTTGCCCACTTTTCAGCATATAATACAGCCTTTAAAATGGTTAGTTCTTCGTCTACCAAAGCTGTCTAGAAAGGACATTCTCAAGCTCCAGTCACACTAGGGTAGCAGTCCTTCCCCATGTTGAGGTTAGCAGGAAAAGAAGAAAAGAGTTAAACTATAACAGGACAGTTGAAAAAAATGAACACTGGGTCATAACACCCATCTCAACATTCTAGATGGGGGTATGGAGAGAAAATCTGACAGAGCTTTCACTCTGAACAAGAAGAAATGTCTTTTTTTTCCTTCAAAGAGCAGCCTACATCTGCTTCCGCAGCAGCTATACATAGGCCTGGTCTCAAGTTGCCTCATCTCCAAGAATCTCATCTTCCTCCACAGATCACCACCAACTGCAAAATGCCTGCCCCTAAGTGTTTCGTAAACTGTGAAGTGTTGAGGCATATCTGAGTGGCTCTTCCTGAAAACTCTGACTACACTCCTTTCGTATTTTAACCCTGACAAAGTACTTCAGGAGAATTCCAAACCTCCAGGCTCTTGCACAACCTTCCTCCATTGTCAGTGCCAATGAGAACCCGTTTTTAATTAATAGCATTTTTTCAGAATGAAAGCACCATTCACTTTTGCAACCATGTCAACTTAAAACAGCTGCTCTTTTGAGGTACCCCTAGATCATCTGTGTTTTTTAATCAGAGTAGATCTCATACCTCTCTCCTTTCTGGAAACTTTCATCAAATAGCAACAGTGCCTTAGAAAAGAAAAAGTTTGTGCTTCAAATTTATGAATAAGTGAGAAAGGGTCTTAATGCAATGGTGTCTGTGGCAGATTCTGTGAACTGCCCATCTTCTTTGCCATAAAAATTCTGATTTGGAGGTTTGGGGAGCAGCTCATGATGGATCTAAGTCTTTAAGCCAGTTATAAAATCCTGCACCCTGCTTTCTAACCAGTTCCAGCCAATGAGATATAAGAGAAACTGCTAAGGAGCTTCTGGGCTAGTTTTTGCTTTCCTATGGAAAAGAACAGATATGCCTGGGTCTAACATTCTTCTGACCTAGAACATGGCTGTGATCCCTAAATCTAGATCTGAAGAAGTAATGGCTGAGATAGGCAAGCTGCCGACTCCATTCCAACAGCTGCCTACTGCCAGGTATCATGTTAAGTGAGGAAATATAAGACCTCTTTTGTTTAAGCCATTATGTGCCAAGTTATCAAGGAATGCTGATGAACCCATTGCTAACTGAGTGCCCCATCTGGGCTTCTCTAACATCGTTGCTGGATCTTGGTCAAATTGGCACATCTTGAAAGGCAGACTCACATCTTCCATGCTGTCAAGGGCACACAGCAACCATAACAGCTGCTGTTTCTAGTCACTTACCTCTTCCCAAGGCCGAGAGCAGAACTCTTTCACCGTGTCAATCACCTTTTCCTGAGAGTAGGGTTCCTCTGATGTAAGGTTTAAAAACTTCATCACATAGTAATAAGCTGAAAATGCCTGCAAGAGAAAAATTCAGTTTTGTACTGTGTCCAACACAGAGGGATTCAACTCACCTTCCAGAAGGTGAGTTGCTTCTTCTCTTCCTTGCCTTAAATGGTGCCAGTTTTTAGGGGAAGTCATTTTGGAGGTCATAGGAGCGCATCATTTGTTTATTCAACAAACACCCTGAGCTCTGTGTGCCAGACACTGGGTTGAGTCACAGTCTGCCATGATTATTAGAAGGGAGTTAAAAGCTTTCTCTGTGCTAGAAGTAATTTGGATTAGGGATTATATTTTGCCTTCTGTAAAATTACTAAACTAGAAGTGACTATAGAAAGGAAATGTGATTCTCAAACAAGCCAAGTGCATTCCTGTGTAATTCTCATGGGCAAAGATACAGGATGGCAAAGAAACAGGTTTTTGGTGGACAAAGAACAGGAGTTAGCAGGGATCCCATTGGGGACTCACTTCGGACTAGGAGAACAGGAAAAATATCCTCTACCAGACAGATTCCTGCTATGGACAGGCCTTCTGCTTTAATTCCAGCCAAAGTAAGCCTGATGTCAGCTTAAAATTCCATTATTTACAAAAATATTTTTAGACACATATAGTGTACCTAGTTTAACAAAAATGAATGTGAGTGTATTTGTCCTTTTAAATAAGTTTTCTTTTCTTTCTCATTTTTTATTTTTCTCCTCTACTTCTAGTTCCAACATAAGCCCACATTTACAACTTCATATGACACGTTCAATTTATTCCCCATTGCTTGTGTAATCATACACAAACATACATACATAAAGGATTTGCTTTTTACATGAAATTTTAAACATTCTGCTTCTTGCTTTTCTTAACAATCTTTTGTGGAAATCTCTCCAATCAGGTGGGGGCAGTAACACCTACGTTAAGAGCCCATGGTGTGAATGTCTCATAATTTATTCAACAACCCCTGCCGGCAGGCCTTCCCTTGATGCCAGGATTTTTGCCTATGAACAATGCTGCTATAAATTCCTCTGTACATTTAGCCGCTGAACTGGTATATGTTCATTTTGGGGGCAAAGTTGAGCACCCTAGGAGCTCTGAACTGCAGTTTCCACATCCCTTGAACTTGGGAATTCCAACATTTTAGACACTGTTGGCTGGTTACAGAACAAGATCTTGGTATGATCCTCTTTCTACTATCTTAACCCAAGCCACCACCATCTCTTGTGTGGACACTGCAGTGGCCTCTTATTTGGTCTCCATGTTACCTTTCTAGTCCTATTTCAATCCATCCTGCACATGGCAGTCACAGGAACCTTTTAAAAACAAGTTTGATCAAATCACTACTCTGCTTAAAGCCTTCACTGACTACTAATTATATCTACAATAAAGCCCAGACTCTACCAGATCTCTCAAGGCCAGGCATATTCTAACCCTTCCCACAATGCCAACACCATCTCATAGTAGCCCCAAATTGGAAACAATTCAAATATTCATTAACTATGAAATGGCTAGATAAACTTTAGTGTATTTGTGCAAAGGAATACTTCATTGTAATGACGAATGAATTCCTGTTACAAGGAACAACATGTTGCAACAACATCATTTCAGGCAATACTGAGTAAAAGAAGTCAGAGGAAAAGAATAGACACTGATTTCAAGAATTGGCAACACTGATGATCTATGGTGATAGATGTCAGAGTAGTTGTTGTCTTTGGAGGAGGAGGGATTAGCAACTGGGTAAGCAGAAAGGGAGCCTTTTAGAGTACCTATATCTTCATCTAGATGATGGACTCATAGGTGTATCCCTTAAATACTATCAAGTGGTGGCCTTAAAATGTGCAAACTTGGAGACGTAAAGTATAGCATAGGGAATATAGTCAATAATATGGTAATAAGTATGTATGGTGTCAGATGGATACTAGATTGATCAGAGTGATTACCTCATAAGTTATATAAATGTCTAATCACTCTATTGTATACCTGAAACTAATATAATATTTTATGCCAACTGTAACTGAAAAATAAAAATGTTTTGAAATGTGCACACTTTACTGAAGATGTGTTAGACTTCAATTTTAAAAATAGAGGTGAGCACATTTTAAATATCCATACATATCTTGTCAGATTCTCTTTCAAAAGATTTGATCACTTTATAACTGTAGGAGATCATGTATTTTTTTTACCCCAGAGCTTAAAACATATTCTATTTTCTATGAGTCTCAGAAATAGTCCTTTGGATAAACCCTCATCCAAGCAGGGTTACTCTTTTCTTCTAAAGCCCGGAATTATTTTCTTTCCAAACCCCTAAACTATCTTCATCCTCAAGTCTTCCTAAAACCACCACCATTTTCCTGTACTATAGAAATATGAGCTTATGGATCATAAACTTCAAACAAAGGCATCAAAAGATCAAAAAACGATCTTTAAGCTTGGGTGGAAAGCTCCTAGAATACCAGAGGTAAGTCTCCTATCTGGTCCACACAGGAACCCATTGAACTACCTACAAGTCGCTGAACATGCTTCATTCCCACCTTCAGGCTTCTGTGCATGCTAGTCCTCTCCCTAGAATACTCCAAACACTAAAGTTCTTTTACTGGGAATGTACAATATTCCAGACACTCTGGCAAGCCCAGAAATAAAAAATGAAAAAATATACCATCTCTGCCTTCCAGGGCCTCAGGACATAGTGAGGGAAATAGACATATCAACCTATAAAGACTACATATTCTTGCCAGCCAACATTTGTGCAATTATAACCCCATAGAAATGCAATATATGTATTCCTATTCAATTTAATTGAGTTGGTTTCAGTATAGCAGCAGTCTAACCTCTCTGAAATTTTTTCTTATTTTTGTGATATCAGTTACCTATCGTCCTCCCTGCTCGCCCAACTTTGGAGAATCTCCCTTTGTCCACTCTGACATGGCTTCTGAAACTGCATTCATTAACCTCCAAACTGCCAAAATTAATAGTTTTTTTTCATTCCACCTCTTTCTTGACTTTTGGTTGCATATCATTCATTCATTCAACAAATATTTACTAAGTACCAACTATGTTCTTAAGCAGTGATCGAAACAGATGAAAAGCCCTGCCCTCTGTGGAAGGCAGCAGAACTCCAACAACAGGATGGTAACAAGTGCTATAAAAATAAAGCTTTTTGTTACATACCCTACATATACAGAGCCTTTATGCAAATTAGACCAGATTCAATTTATTTCAGGGGTCATTTTTATCATGAGAACTGTTGCCTGATAATATAACTGACACTCCACCTTTATCTGGGAAACAAATCTAGAAAGTTAACCTAAAGCCAAATTTATCCATAAAGGAAGTAAAAGGGTTTGTTAAATCATTTTCCAAAGATCCAATTAAAAATATATTGATAGTACTTTGGAAAAAAGATTAAATAAAGCATTTCCAGTTAGAGAAGGAACAGGCATTACAGTCTAGTCTCAAGATTCTGCCCCCAAACTAACCATTTGACATGATCCCCTAATTTTCATTCTAATTTGATTACTCATTTTAACTTGCTTCTCTAACTTGTATTACTAGACATTAGATTGGCTCTGCCCTGGCAGGAAACTTTGTAGAGGCAGGAGAAGCATCAGTTTTAGGGTTGTCCGCCTCTGGCATATGTGTCTGCACTTGCTTTCCATACTTCTAAATAGATTCGACCTCTGACACTTTTGTAGCATTCATTCCTAGCCACTGCCCTGTATAAGCTCATGGTTCTACTGTAATCTCTAGTTTCTATGTACTTTTTGTTCTAAATTAAGGGCCCTAATGTGGGATTCATAGGTCCACCTCAAGGAATCATAATGTCTTTTAAATTGCATGCAAAAAAATTTTTGGCATCCCTTTATATGTCCATTTTTCTGCTTGGAAGATCCTTAGCTTTCATCACATTCTTCTGAGTCTTGTGATCCCTTGAAGAGTTAAGAATGACTCATCTATTAAAGACATTTAGGCTAAGTGAAACAAGCCGATCACAGAGGGACTAACAGTATATGATTCCACTTCTGTGAGGTGCCTGGAATAGTCAAATTCATAGTGACAAAGTAGAATGATGGTTGCCAGGGCCTGAGGAGGAAAGAGGACCAGAAAGTTAGTGTTTTTGTTTAATGGGTAGAATTTCTATTTGGGAAGATGAAAAAGTTCTAGAGATGGATGGTGGCAATGGCTATATGATAATGTAAAAATGTACTTAATTCCTAGAACTGTACACTTAAATTTCCTAGTATGTATATTTTACCACACGCACACACAGAAAAGGAATGACTAGTCTAGACAGCCTCAGTATTTTGCTTTTAACCACTGCTTTGACCATGCAGGTTATGATTTAGAGTCCTCACTCAAAATAGAATCAAATACATGAAATCATGAAATAATGCTATTATGTAAGAAATAGAAAAAGAAATAAACATGGCCTTCTATTATAAGCACTTGAATCCGATTTGATGTTTTAAATCCCCTCTCCTTTATATGTTTTTTAAATTCATAAGGTAATCGTGACACACACACACACACACACACACACACACACACATAATTTCTCTGTAGCCACAGTGGAGACCAATTCATAGAGTTAAGGGACAAACCTGCTACCTGTGCTGGGAATATATCTATTCATCTTTCTTTCTTAGACAGTTGTGCTCCATAATAAAGTCATCTATTTCTCTTCCCCTGCTCCAGGACCAGTTCATCCATATTATTTGTGTGTGTGTGTGTGTGTGTGTGTGTGTGCACGCGCACACACGCATAAATTTGTTTTTCATTCCATTTACCTGTCAATCTTTTTTTGAAAGTCTTCCATGTGTCAGGGCCTAAATGGTTGTTTTCCTGTCTGTTCTTCAGAAATCCACTTGACTAGGTTTACTACCTAAACTAGTCTCTTAAATCCCTTGGAAAAGTCTCTTCTAGAGTAGACCGTTGCTCATACAAACATGAACTGGAATTGAACCCAGAAAAGTAAAGTGTTAATGGGATGTAACAATAGGATCTAGCATGAATTTTTTCCTTTGTTTTATATATATTCTATAATGGGAAAGAAACCTTAATCATATTCATAATGCTTCCATTTTTAATCCCAAGAATTATACTGAGTGACAAAAACTACCTTCTTTTAATACCCCAGGAAGATGCACTGCTCAAAATCAGATGGTTCAAGGACACATCACCAAGTTTCTTCCTGTGGCTATGGTAGGTCTCTTTTTAAATGTCTTTAAGAAAAAAAATCATTCTGATACTACTCGAGGTAGGACTTTTGGAGATTCAATCCATCAGATGGTCTTTTGCCAGGATGGACCCAAAGGCGATTCTTAAGGGAAATGCTGACTTGCTCCCATTGAGGTTAAAATCTGTAATCAGCTCCCATTTCTATATTAGGAATCAACCTTACTTTATAAACCTTTACTTGCTTGGTGTCAGAGAACATAGCTTCAAAAGGTCAGCCCCTCATCTTTCAATCATTAGCTTTGATAATAGTTATGGAAAATGATTTGAAGAATATATATCTCTCCCCTTTTCTAGCTATTCTGAATTCTTTCCTTCTATCAAGATGAGTACCAAAAACTATATTGCCTCAGTCCATCATAGAATTTCTATAACTGAGTTGGCTCTTTAATATTATGCCTCTAGGTTAGAGTTGTTATAAGAAATTTTAAATTATAATTTAACAAATGTAGTCAAAGCCATTGTCTAATAAAATCTCCCTTGTAAAATATTCTTGGGATTCAATTTTGGATTAGCTATGCTTTGGCCTAGGACCTGGAATGCTGGGTATAATGAAAATTATGTATCGGATTATGTCTCAATTTTCCTGTTGACTACTAGGAAGCTCAGACCTAAATTACGCGCACAAAGACACAGATGTATATGTATAAATATATAAACAAATAAATTTTAGTGTTCTTCAATTTCAGTGCCCTATTGAATTTGTTTATACCCTTTCTTGTTTATATAAATGATACAATGTGATCTTTTTCAAAATTCCTAAATTACCACATAAGTAATTCTCCACAGATGTTTCCTCTTCCTTTTTGGTACTTCTAATTTGGCTACAAATCAGATTCTGTCTAGCAACCAATGCCACAAACTGACAATAGTATTGGCAGTTTTTAATACTTAGTTGACAAACTAAGAATTAGATCATCAGTGCTGAAGGCAATTGTGGCAAAGTTTCTGCCCTACAAATTCACTGTGGCTTGATAATATCCAGACTAACTGGTTTTAGAAATAATAAAAATGCAACTAGATTTTTGTGTTGCAAATAATCATGCTTCAAGATGCAGGACTTTGTAGTGGGAACTCCTTGAAGGAATGGCAGCCTAGAATGAAGTCTTTTAGGAGAAAGAACTAACCTTTTCAAGGGCCCAGCTGGCGCTATGGTATATTAGCTTTTGGCTTCGCTATCTGCAGTGATATGCCGGAGTTGGCTCTTACCCAACTCCACAGCTGGCTCTTACTAGCTGGCTCATGAGAACTACTTGTTGAAATTTCAGGAGTTTTTGCAAGCCAGTTGATGTCATGGTGATAACTTAAAACAGGCCACAGTGGGAATACTTATACCATGCAAAATGGAAAATGCTACAAATCAGCCTCCCCCCACCCCCCATCCCTAGGGAGCTAGTGGTAAGACATTATCAGGAATCATACTCTGCTTGTCTGGCTCATCACTCACAACTAGCAATGAGATATAGGTATTTCCATCCTCATTTTATAAATGAGAAAACAGATTTTTAAAAAATATTTAGGATTTAGGGAGAAACTACAGAGGGGAAAAAGAAATTGAAAAAGAAATAGATTGCCAAAGCAGGAATAGGTACAGGTTCAGAAGGCTGTTAAGAACAACAATTTCAATGAGGGACTAAAGGACAAAACAGAATAGCCTCTGGTGGGAGTTCAAGACTCTTCTTCCCTTTTTAAAACTTGGCAAGAAATTCCACCAGCACCACTAGCACCATCCTTCCCCACCTCCCAAGTAGGAAGCATTTATTCAGGCTTGAAGGCAAGAATTGGGTGATGTTTCCCAGGAGGCAAAGCTTTCAGGAAAGTTAAGAAGTCAACACACAAGAGTATATTCCTTTTCCTTCAGAGATACTTTCTAGCAGTGACTGGAATGGAAAGGGCCCTTGGCTGTTCCCAGAAGCCTAGGCCACCTTTCTCCCTTTTGTGGTACCCTCCTTTCTCTTCTAGTAGTTGGATCCAAGGCAAAGGCTTTGGCCTAAGAAAGCCTAACATGGACAGCCAGGGCCACTTCAGCTGTAGGGAATCCAGGTAAGGTCCTAGTTGGTTTTGAATTTGGGTTTGAAGCCAAACAATAACCAAATAATAGTCTGCCAGTCATTTTCCTGTCATGTATTTCCCTTGGGAACCCTGAAGGGAGGGTTAACTGTGATCTGTGCCTTGCCTAAGTGCAGAATACCTTGCCCATGGCCTGTTTCCCAGATACCAAAGGATGAGAAGCTCATGTAGTTCACAAATGGCAAAGCCAGGAGTAAAACCAAGTATGACTACTATAGGGCCTATGCTCTCTCCGGGGAGCTCTTTCTGTGACATTTGTCTGGGCTGAGAGACCTTGGGAGAAACTCTCCTGCTGGATGCTGGAAGAGAGTTAAACTTCCCTCCTCACATGCTGATCTGCTTTCTGAAAAAGGGAGAAAGAGTGTGAAGGCAGACAAAAGCCCTCGTTTCTATGAATGCTATCTTAAGTGACTAAGCGAGATAATGTATGTAAGTGCTTAGTCAATAATTGGCACTTGATTAATTGTAGCTAATCTTGCAACATATAACTAAACTATGATTACAGTAGTGCTTGGTCTCCAGGACCAAAATGTGAAATTTGAATAATAGATCAAGGGGCACCTCTTCTACCTCTGCTCAAATATTTTTTCTTATTTTGAGGAATTAAGAAAAGAGGGAACTTGAAGTTGGGATTCAAATAGTCCCCCCACTCTTCAAAATGCAAAGAAAATGATGATATCTTCAGTATTTCCTTGGGGTTTCCTGAGTTTCTACTTCCCAGATGTTTTTTTTATAGAGGAAAACCTTGGTTGAGACACCTAACTGCTGCTTCTCCTTCTGTGACATCTGAGAAGCCACCTGTGGCAGATCCTAATGAGTGTCTACCAAACAGCCAGCCCCCTTCTTCTGGCTTACAGGTTCCTGATTCTACCCCCCAAAAAAGGATACAATGTGCTCAGAAAAGATTCCCCAATTCCAGAGGATTAACAGGGATTAGTCTAAACCAACCATGGTCACCCATTCCCCTTTATAATAGAATGGTTTGAAGGTGTACATTTCACCAAATTCTGGCCGATGGCATCTCTAAAGATGTTTGTTGCCACTTCTGCAAAATTGAAGATGTGTACAAGAGAAATTTCCATCTTTCCTGCTTTGGCTTTGCATGTAAAGATACAACACTTAGAGCAACAGCTGCCATCTTAACACTACAAGAAGAAATGGAGAAGCTGTCACATTTTTAAGCTGAAGCACTAGCCCTGAATTAACTACCTCAAGGCTTGTTATCATGTGAGAGAAATATAAATCTTATTATTTAAACTCTTTGTAGGCACATGTTCCATAACGTGCAGCCAAAATCATCCTAAGCGAACTTATCATTTCACAAACTTACCCCAAAATGTCCTTGGAGTGGCGGCAAGAAAATCCTATCGAAGGAGCAGTGGGAGTAAGGGCAGTTACTTGTGTTGAAAAGTTGAAAGATGCTTTGCTGGCACTGCTGAAAGTTTCCAGTGCCCTGAATTTGCAATTGATGGAATTGAAGAGTCTTCTTGTATTTCTTGGTGCAGGGGCTGTCTTGAAGGTTACTAATGTTCATTACCCTGTTGTATCCATGGTTAAAACACGGGTCCCTGAGAATTTTGTCTGTCTCCTGAATGGAAAAAAAATCACTTGAAGGGGTCATGTGCAACTGCTTTGGGTAAAAAGCATTAGCCTGAATTTATTAATGTGTAGGAATTATACAACATCCCAGCACTCAGCATTGGCATCAGTATGCCTCTGACCTGTGTTTTTCAGCCTTGGTAACAGTTAGATTTATATAACAGGCATCATAAATGGTATCTGACAAATGGTATCATTTAAACCAGATGTAAATCAACTTTCCCTATTCATAGAAAGCTAATAGATTTCAAGATGGGCCTAGAAACACCTTTGGTTTGTAATGTTCCCTTGTGCTTAGTTTTAATCACATAGATCAGAAGTAGATTCTCAAAGAAAATACTCAAGGCTCAAAATTCTGAGCCTGAGACGGGTCTCTAGGAGTCAGTTTATACCCCACCCTCACCCCTACTTCCAAGCAAAAAGTCAGAATCTTCCAAGGGCTGGAAGTACCTTGATCATTTAACCCAGGAGTAGCAAAATGGGTTTTTAACCCACACTCAATATATTTCAAGAGAAGAAAGAGGACTATTGTGGATTAGAGGCTCAATAGAGCTTTGGAGCTCAGAAGGCGTATCTCAGCAGCTCCTGGTCCAGTGGTGTCATCATATGGATAGTGCTTCTGAGAGCCAGAGAGTGAGCTTTGGAAGAGAGCAGAGAACTGGTTGTCCTTTCAGTGGAGACAGAACAGCTGGATGTGACATCCTTGCTCTGTGTTTAAAAGGGCGTGCCTGGTACTCGTATGATTTCAGTATGTTTAATTTTTCTTCCCTTCAAAATGCAGAAAGCATCTGAGGACAAGATTTGAAATATTGATCAATAAACTTTGTGTTTTCCCTGTTTTTGTTTTTGTTTTCCTTCTCTCCAGGTTTCTAACAACCCTGTTTTCTACAGTTTGTAGGAAAAGGAGATTAAAAAGAGGTAAAGAGGTTATAAATTGCACACACCCTCCCCTGTAGCAATAGTCCGGTACATAATTTTCATTGTCAACCTCACAGGGGTGAGAATTATTTCCCGAGAAAGAATCTGAGTCGTGTCCTTGGAAATAGTACAATAAACAAACACAGGAGGTGATGTCTGGATGGAACGATTCAAAAGGGTCTACCAGATGCACTTAGATATCCTGTCTGAAAAGGTCCACTTCAGATCAATTACTAAAGTAGAAAGAGAAAACAACAGGATGTGGGGGCTGGCAGCCCAGATGTGAGGAAGGCAGGTCTGGATTCAGTTATACTTGCCTGAATGTCCTTGGCCAGTTTCTGCAGGAGCGCTTGATCCTTCCCATAGCACAAGAAGCTGTGTGTGTATACATTGTAGTTCTTGCCATACAGACGAAAGTACAGAGCATTCCGTGGAGACTCAACAGTCTGGTTTTGGGGCACAAAAGTGATTTGTGTAGAGGCTCCCCCAAGGTCTAAAGCTCCATAAGTTTCCTGACTATCGCTTTCATTTGTCATCAGGTTGAGCCACCTCGATTTCTGAAAGAGAATGCAGTTATGAGTGGTAGAAGTCTCTGGATATTCCCTTTGCACACTATTTCTTGGACTCGGGGACTTCCTAATGCAAAGGAGCAGGGGCATAACGGTGACACAGAGTTCGCTGGAGGTCCCTGCACCTACACCACTTGAACAGCAAGAAAACAGGGTCTTCAAATACATGGCTCAAACTGCAGCAATATAGAAGCAGTATGGTCAGTGTTTATGAATAAGGGACCAGGAAAACTCAAGTGCAAATCCTCACTGGTGTGCTGTGTAACCTTGAGCAGAATAATTAACCTTAACGAGGCCTCAATTTGATGCTCTAAAATGAGAGAATACCTCATACAGTTGCTCTGAAGATTAAATCATACAGAAAAGTGCTTAGCATAGCACAAGACACATAGTACTAGGCAAATATTAGCTATTCTTATTTTTAATGAAGTGAAGATATGGCTTCCTTATTCTCTGGTAAAAGTTCTCTTAAGAGAATTCTACCTCTGGAGACCCTTGCAAATGTGGGGGTAGATTAACTTGTTCATTCGTCCATCATTCACTCTGGCTAACAATCTAAGTATTGCCTGAAATAACAACAGCGTTGGCCCCCAGGGAATCACCTCATGAGTGCTGTGAGATAATCACCTTAATGAATTTTCCCAGCAGATAGTTGATAGTAATCCAGCCATAGGCGCCTTCCTCTCTGCCACTGATGACTCTGGCACCCTGGAAGTTAAAGGAGTATTTGCTGAGGCTCTCTGTCACCGCAGTCAGGACGTTGTCCGCCAACCCTTCATTTTCTATCCTACACAAAAGGAAGAGCTGAGGTTACCAGTTTTGTTTTAATAACTGCAACTACCTATTTCAGCCAGTCCTTTTTCCCAGGAAGTAAATCATAACTCATTGGAATGAACAGAGAGATGGAGATACCCACACATGGCTGTCTGAGGGGCCCTCCTTTTGAGTGAGGCCAGACTCTCCAAATCCAAATCCTCCCAATTCCTGAATACGTTGGTCTTCCTAAAACACCACTTCTGTCATTGTTCTCTGGCTCTAAATAATTATCGGAGTGATCTTAATTACTGTGGTGGTCGTACCTGGGTTTGTTTGATCACCACATCTAGAGCTAAGGTGTACTACATTAGCCATTGCTAGTGGCTCCTAGCTGGTTACGTACCCAGGCTCTGCTTGAGGTTTATAATTAGGGCTCTAGTAGAAGTCAGGTGGCAAATATTCTGAGACAAATACCCACCCTTCATTAGTACCAGGCTGGGGGGAAAAAAAAAAATCTTCCTCTTTTGTGTTTCTTGGGTCTGTCTGAGACCTTGAGGCCTAAAAGAGGAATCTTCCAGAATTGTCATAATGAAGATGGGATGCAATTGAATCCAAGCTGTAAGCTACTCAACACTGGGAGGCTCTGAGTCAGATGATGCTGCCTTTCAACTGGCATCAGACTCTCGTAATCTCTCATCCATGTGACTTCCTTACCCTACCAACTGGCCCCCTATCCCTAGTTTTCCTCCTCTCCAACCCACCTTCTCTACCAATGTCACCAGTTGTGTAACATCATTTAATGGCTTCCCATTATCTCCCAGATAAACTCAAAACTCCCTAGCATGGCCAACAAGGCACTTGGTGATCTAGACCCTTCCTTCTCAGACTCCCACGCAGAATCTTGGCTCTACCACTCACCTGCTATGTGACCCCGGATGAGTTACTTAACATTTATAAGCCACAGCTTCCTTATCTGATTAATAATAGTTAATAATACCTGTTAGTTCACAGAGTTATTATGATTAAATTAAAGCACAGTGATAAGAACATAGTAAGGGCTCAACAAATACAAGCCACTATGATGATGATGATGATGATTTTACTATATGAACTCTATGTTCTATCTGTGCAGAGATATTTATAGTCCTCTAAACATACCCTGGTCTCTCACACATTCCTGCCTTTTCACATCTATCAGAACACAAGCTCCAGCTCCAGGAAGGCAGCACTTTGTCTACTTCACTGTATCCCCAGCACTTAGAACAGTACCTGACACATGATAGGTGCTAAACAAGTATAGGTTATGGAATGCATGATGTCTGCTCTGCCTGCAATGCCCTTCCGCACTCTCCAATTCATCCTTCATGATTCAGCTCACATGTCCCCCTCTGGTAAATCTTCCTGACCTCCTCCCATTCTGGGAAGAGCTAAGTGTGCTCCTATAGCAGCTCTAAGATTTCCTCTATTAAAAAAAAAAAAAAAACATTGATCACCCTGTATCAAAACAGATCTCCTTGTGGGCTGAAGTCACATATTTCCATAACCTGGGACAAAGGAGGCAGTCAGTACATACTGAATGAATGAACGAACAAACAGATGAACACATAATTCACACAAGTACTAAGTGGTGACCAATCAAATGTGCTAGTTGTATTTGTCTTTGGACATCTGTGAGTCCTCTCTGGTCTTCCCCCTCCTAGATTTTGAATGGCTAATCTGTAGCCCCAACTCCCACAGTATATAAGCTCAATCTTTCTCTCTTTGTGCCTTCACTCCCTTGAATTCCCTATAGGGAGAAGATGAGGGGGTTGTTTGTTTGTTTGTTTTTTAACATACTTAAACTCCCAAAGTTATACATACTAAGAGTTAGGAAGTTTGACCCACTTACTGAGATTTTGTTTCTTAGGCGTGGACATTTGAGATATTTATTTAGAGTTTGGGGTGTCAGGGAAGTGGGGCACTCCCCCATCACTTCAGAGCCTCCTGTGCTGCCAAACCCAACTCGCAGCCACTCTTGGTCCCCACGTGCTGCTATACCTGAGCAAGCGCATGCCTGCTGTGGCTCCCAGGTAAACAGGTGTCTCTTGGTACTGGGACTTCGGAATCACTTCCCTGGCTCTTTCCATGCATTCAGTCAGATAAATGCTTATTTCATGTGTTTTATTAGCATATTGTGAGATTCCAGGACCTAGGAAAAAACGTAGAAGCAGATGACAATATATTTTAAAAGTGTAGAACATACCTTGACAATATTAGAGCAAAATGCTGGTGTTTTCTGATAAAATTCAGGAAGACAGTTTCCTGATGTGACATACGATAGTTTGCTGTACTTACAGGGTAACTCCCTGAACCAACCTAGCCTTGTTAGGACTTACTTTCAAACTGTGAGCTGGGTCTGTCCGCTGTTCAATAATTTTGCCACTGGATGGTGCAATTTTCACATTCAATTGCATAACCTTCCTAACAGGTTCTCTTAGATTTTAATGGAAATCTTATAGCTATTCTACATAGCTACTTTTTGATGTTTCTTCCACAAAGTCATAATTAACAACACTAATTTCTGGAATATCTAAAAGGATAAAGATGACGTTTAAAACATAGTAAAATAAGCACCAAGGCAAGTGGCTTTTACTGAAAAGATAGGAACTGCCACTCACTAGCTGTGTTATCATGAACAGTCCCCTAAAACTTCGGAAGTGGAGTTTCTTTGATAGAAGGAACAGGAATTGAATCCATGTCTCCTCAGTGATTTTTTTTCCACTCTGATACCCAGCCTCCCTAGTAAAACTGTTTTTCCAGTTTTAAAGCAAAACTAATTGTTGCTACGGAGAGGATTAGAGCCAAGATTCCTTAAGGTTTGGTTTTGTTTTGTTTTTGGAAATTAACTATCCTGCCAGTGCTTTATAGTGAGAATTTGGTTTAAAGATAATTATCCAGATATGTTATCCATATCATTCACAGATTTTTAAACAGCCTGGTTACTTAACTATAATGAGAAAATCAGCTAACTGTTTTAATTAAAAACATTTGGCTTTCAAGAATGAGTGGGGCCCAGCATCTGTGCTTTAACAAACCCTTCAGGTGGTTCTCAGGCCAATTCAGATTCTAGAGCTATTGGCTAGGGCATGGGTTTGAAGTTGGGTAGATCTCCATTTGAATCCCGGTTCTATCTCTTAATAGCTTAAGCAAACTTAAATCAGTGGCATAATTTGACTCAGTCTCAGTGCTCTCTTTTTTAAAAATGGGAATCATAATACATATCTCAAAAGGAGATTATGAAGATAACATAACACATTTTTAGTACTTAAGTAGGTGGCTGGCACACAGAAGTGTCCTGTTAATGGGAGTGCTATTACTCAATTATTTCTAAGTTTGGTTATGGTTCGAGGGCTTGATTATGAAAAGCTGATTTCAATATAATTTTTAAAGACAAAATAACGAGAGCAGCTCCATTATGTCCTTCGTCTGACTTGCTTCTTTTGTATGTGTTCCACTTGCCACATGCCTCTCAGGTTCTCACGGCTCACCGTCCTCCCTTCCCTTTGTCTTCATCTTACCTTTGACCTTGCACTCTTCTAACTGATTCACCACCCCTGTGTCATTCTCCTTTTCTCCCGGCCATTTATAGATGTACAAAGTCGTGTGAGAAGAGCCTGCATCCAGCACAATCCCATACTGTGGGCAAAACAAACCAATAACTTATCAGCATTACATGGTTCTTCTCCATATATGGCTTGCAGCAGAAAGAAAAAAAAAAAGATGAGAAGTTTTCAAAAACACGAGGAGAAAGTATTTTAATTCGAGAGGAACATGGGAGGCAGGTGTCGGGGGTGGAGTTGCCCTGATCACAAGACCTATTTGAACACACATCTCCTCCAGCGCAGTAACTGTCAACGCCGGTTGTGTAGCAGAAATAGCCAGGCCTCAGCCAGGGTGGGGCCCAAGCATCAGTATCACTTAGAAGCTTCTCAGACGATTATAATGTGCAGCCAAAATTCAGAACCACATGCTGATGTGCTTGAGACAATAGAAAGCCATTAACTCAGTAGTTCCCAAGCTTGTATGCACATCGAAATCATTAGAATCACCTGGAGAGCTTCAAAGGCTACTGATGCCTGTTTCACACTCCAGATGTGTAACTTAATTGGTCTGGTATGTGGTCTGGGCTTTGGAAGAGAGACATGGAAAATACTAAACTTGCTTGCTAAAAAGTATAACTATTAATTGTATTCAATATATTTTAAGAGATATGTGCAAACTTGATGTTGAGGGGGCTCTTAAGAGTAGGGGGAGATGAAAGGATGAATAAGGGAAGAAAGAATATTGGAAGGGGAGGAAAAAAGCACGAGTAGGAACTAGATGGTCAGAGAAGAAGAGGAGAACAAAGTCCCCACCTCACGTTTCACGAGTATATTAAATGTACCAGGCAGGTGTTTTATGAGGCGTCTTATGAGATTATCTAACATAACCCTCAGAACAGTGCTGTAAATTAGGTACTATTTTTATCCCCTCTGCAAAGGTGAGAAACTGAAGTACAAAGAGGTTACATAATTTACACAGCTAATAGGTGACAGAGCTTGGTTTTGAATTAGAGTCAGACCCACGACCTTAACGCTCCTTATACATAGAAAAATAGGAGCAAGGGCTCCTAATTTTAATAAAAAATGATACAGCAATGTAGGCAGAGCTTAGATACCCATCCCAATGAATTTTTGCTCATGTGCATATCCATATAAACCATCACCAAAGTCAAGATAGAGAACATTTCCTGGTCCCCAGAAGGCTCAGTCAGTTTCCCACATGGATAACCACTGTCTTGATGTCTATCACCATGGATGAGTTTTGCCTGTTTTTGAACTGCAATAAATGGACTGACGTAAAGTGCCTCCTTTATACCTTAACTTCTTTCAGCCTGTGCTATGTCTCTAAGATGAATTCAAATTCTGTGCATCAGTAGTTTGTCCTTTTTCATTTCTGTAGAGTAGTTAAGTATATGCGTATACTATATTTTTATCTGCTCGCTCTACTGTTGATGTTGAGTGACATTTGGATTGTTCCTAATTTGAGACTATCAGAAATATAGCTGCCAGGAACATTCTTGTACATTTCACTGTGTGGACAATGAGCTCTCATTTCTTTGGGGTATTTATCCAAGAATAGACTGACAGATGCCCATTTCAATCAATTAATATTCAGTTTTGGTTGCATCCCCAGGTATAATCAAGAAAAGAAAAATGCCATGATTGAATAACAGGGTCTGTCATGGGATTGCGAGGGGCATGTGTACTTTTTATTTATCATCCCTATACTAGAGAGAAATAAACAGGGAAGCAAAAGAAGAGAAACCGAGGAAGCACTTCCAAAGTGTGAGCCAGCTACTCTCATCACACTTTGCTGCTCATCTGAGCTGTGTGATCTGCCATTGATAATGCCTAGTTCAGCAGTTGTTTTTATATATATATATATATATATATATATATATATATATATACATATATATATATATTCATCCCCTCATGTTGTCTAAGAACCTAAGACCATCCAGCAATAAAAAGGAGACAAGAATGATTCAAGAGACCTCCCTGGACCACTGGGAATAGCTAAAAGTAGAGTCTATTGAGGTGTCAAGTTTTCTCCATTTCACCACAGACCCACGAGGATCACTGTGCCCTGAGGATCCTTGACCTCCACTGTGTTCTCTGCCTTCTTACAGAGAGCAGGGATTCCCCATGATAATTAGCATTATGCCCTTATAAAGAAAGGGCTTGTGTAGTACTTGCTTTGGGCACAGCAGGGAAGCAGACTGGACACACTCCTCTGCAGCTAGGCTTGCAGTGAGAGGAAACCAAGAATTGGCTTAGGCAGTGACTGCTGTTGGCTGACAGGATTCTGAGGTCTAAGGCCTTTGGATCCATGGGAAACTCTTGGGGTAGAGAAAGAGGCTCAGGGCTTATGCCAGACAAAATTCTGTTGTTTTCTAGCAACGCCCCTGATTTCTTCCCACCAGAAAATGTTCCAACCACAGCAGCGTATGATAAAATTTAGCAAAGCAGCAACAGCAAGCAGCCTTTATGTGGAATCATTTAGTCTGACTTTGTTGACATTAAAATCATTCTTCCAGTAGAACAAAGGAACCAGCCTTGCTTCTATCATGCTGTTTCTCCAAGGCCTTACACAGTGAGGTGGTTGAGAAATGATAGCTTTTACTACATTTCATTTGGCAAGTGTGTGAGAAGAGGGTAGAGTGCCCTTTAGCACAGGAATTGAGGATATTTACCTTGTGTATACAGCAGACTTTTGGAATGCTAGCTAACCTGTTGAATTGCGCCAACGGTTTTTATTTTCTAAAATGGTTTTCAGAATAAAAAAACAAAAAACAAAACAACTGACCTTACTTGCTGCTTGAGGAACAGATAAAGCTTGATTGTGTGAAAATTTTCAGTTTGAGCATTTTAGGAGTTTGCCTCTCATTGTTACAAAACTGTCATCATAGTCATTCATTTTTCATAGCTGGCCCATTTGAGAACTAGAAGTTCATTTCAACTCATCTTGTATCTATAGATGAGAAACTGTGTCCAGAAGTATTCAAGGACTTGCCTAATAGGAGTGACTAATTAATGCCTTAGCAGATCCATCTAGGATCCAAGTAGCCACCACCTTTTGCTCTCTTTCGCCACACCGGCATTTTCCAAACCATGTTCCAGAGAGCACTAATCCTGCAAGGATCTGAGCAAATAAACCTTCCCAGAAGTTTGGGGAATGCTGTGTGTTCTCTCCCCTTCCTGCTCTCATAAACCTGAGAGGTAGTGAATGCTTCAGGGAAATCTGACAGTAGAGAAACCCACTTAACCTTGTTTGAGCCTTGTCTCCTAGACTCAGTGACAACAGAATTGTTTTAAATTCTACCTTCCAGAAATGCTTTGCCTTGCCACGCTGTCACCCTTTCCCAGTGTTTCTCGGTAGCTCAAATTTAAAACATTTCTAAGAGCCCCCATGAGTACGCCCTGTGCATTAAAGAAAAATCAAAGATTTGTGTGGTGGAGAGCTGACACTTCCTTAAAAATTATTATTTCAATATCACTCTCTATTTTAAGAATACTTAAAGTTTATTAAATAGCATCTAGAAAATGAAAAGACAAAAAGACATTTAAGATGCCACCAGCTAGACATCACTGTTATTTTTATTTATTTCCTTCTAGGCTTTTTAAAATGTGTGGTGACTTTTATACAGCTGTAATCTTACTCTGCAGACACCTCTGTCCTAAGCTAGTATTTGATCAGGCACATAATTTTAACGATCATAACTGATCTTCATGAGACATGCTGAGTGAACAGAAGCAGTAGTCTAGAATGAAATGTTGAAATGACTTTGCTTGGTTCATGCACTGTAGGGGCCTTGGTCAGGACCTAGACGTGTGGGTGGCAACAGACCCTGAGCTCACAGAGACAGAGGCCATGTGGAGGCCCGGCAGACCTCTCCTTGGGATGGCAATGATTTTACCTGTGCAAATGTCATAGGCCCAGGCTTCTGGGTAAGTCTCCCTAGATGTGGAAAGAAAGAGAAAACTGGAGCATCAGTTGACCTACTTCTATTCCTGGCTCTGCAGAAGTAGGATGTTTAACCCTCTCCACCGCGTCTGCTCATTCTGAAAATGCTCATTCACACTGGCCTACTCGCAGTTCCTCATGGGCCATGCAGCTTCCCTACCAGGACCTTTGCCCAGAAAGCCCTTCACCTGAAATCCCAGACTTCTCTGACCTTCTCAGATAAGATTCTACCCTCCTAATCCATGTCTCAGAGTGCCTGGAGTTTTCCTGTAAAGACAGAATTTGCCACAATGTGTAATTACATATTTGTGTGGCTATTTGATTGTTTGCATTTCCTACTGGACTGAAAGCTATGTTAGGGTAGGCCTGTTTTGCTTACCAAGGTATATATACAGCATTCACCATGGTATATTCTATATGTTTGGCACAAAGAAGGAATTCAACGAAAAATTGTTGAATCAAATAAATGAATGAGGGTGGTTAGAACTATATGGCTCTTAAACATCTTCCAGTCCCCAAAAGATATTAATATTCACAGCCTAATATACAGAGGTCTATCACCACCACCACTTCTCCGCCCCCCCTGCCCCGGGAAAACCCGTAAACCAGGTAACACAAACAACAGTGTGATAATTACCTTCTTTTGGTCCCTTCAGAGACATTGGTTCTTTAGAATCTTTCTTAAAAGTTCCTGTAGCTTTAACAGTTACTTCAGCAACCTCATCAATCTGTCTCAGTGAGTCTTTTTAAATAAACAAAGCTTATCCTTTTGAATGTGACTCGAGTACTCTATAAACAAATCAGGTCTCCATTAGCTACAGCGATGCTGGCAGGGCCTATAAACCATTAGAGACCATTTTCTTCCTTTCTTTTTTCTTTAATTGGAGTCGCTAGACCTTCAACACAAACCACAATTTTGTTTCTTTTTATTTTCTTCAATTGTAGTAAAATACACAGAGCATAAAATTGACCATTTTAACCATTTTAAGTGTATTCGATGCATTCATATTGTTGTGAAACCATCATCCATCTCCAGGTGCTGTTTTATAAACAAAATGTTAAAATCCAGTGGGGTGAAAATAATATAGGTAATTTTCCAGTAGAGGTTGAAAACTGGAACAAATCCTTCCAAAATTTCCATAAAAAGATAAAATCACAAATGCTTATCTAAGAATAGTACTTTAGTTCTTGGTGAAACAAGCAGGTGCATGGGGACTGGCCACAACTCCTTTAGCAGCAGTTGGAAATTCTGGGGGCACCAGTTCCGTGACCATCACACACTAACAGTTAAGGGTCTCGCCTAACACTCATCTGCCTTGAAGCAGTGTTGATAGCTGGTCTCCACTGACGGCTTCTGATAGGGTGGGCACTGTGATAAGTGAGTCACTGGTACTATTCCATTTATCCTCACAACCATCCACAAAGTAGGTACTGTCTTCACTTTACACACAAAGAAACTGAGGTATAAAGAGAGGAATTTACTCGCCCAAAATCTCATAGATAGCAAGTAGCAGATCTAGGATAAAAATCAAAGCCATCTGGTCCCTGAGCCCCCACTCCATAGAAGTGAGCACCTTTCAATGAAGGCATGTGGTTTGGTATTGGTTCAGTCTGGTACCTTTTGAGAGAACCCTATGGGGCTCTGTGTGTGCCAGAATATGGAATATTCATGCTAAAAGGAATATCTGACAACTCTCTCACCGCCAGTGTTCAGTGATGAGCACGCAATTAAGAGAGTGGCGAACCAAGCAGACCTCGAAGCTACGTCCCCACCCACATTCACCAGAACAAAGGCACTTTCTCAAGGGACACTTTGATACAGCAAATGATTCTTCATTAAGGTCTATGTTTTTTAAAGTGGTCATTGCATATCTACAGGGCAGTGTGGTTCCCAGATTTCACTGGTATGAGAATGTCCTAGAATACCTGTTAAAAGTGCTGATTCCCAGGCCCTGCGACCTGGAGGTTAGAACTGAGTAGGCTCTGGGAATGAGAATGGGGAACCAGGACCTTTAAAGGATCCTGAGACAGGGGCCTGCCTCCTACACTGACAAACCCTGCTATTGTCTTGGTCTTCACATGCTCTTTACATCTCGCCTGTTCAAGATGCTCACTCTATTCACTGAGTCAGCAAACCTCTATGGGGCAACCAATCACCAAGTCAGAGGCTGCGCTGGTTGTAATTTAACATTTATTTTGTGATTATCTGATTAATGATTATCTCTTCCACTAGACTATAAATTCCATGTGGGTACGGACTTTGCCAGTCTTGCTCACTGCTATATCCCCAGAGCCTAAAATAGAGTAGATGGTCAATGATCATTTGTTAAATGAAAGAATTGAGTGAGTGAATAATAAAAAATATGCAAAGACAAATGAAACCAGTCCCTGTCTTCAATATGTTTACAACCTAGGTAGTTGGGCAGTACACACATCAGTACAATAAAGAGTTCTTGTGTTTTGCCAGATGAGTCCCAGGCATGAGGCCACCATCTCCCCAGCAAAGCTGAACCCTAACTGGCTCAGGTAAGAAGATGACAAGACGAGGTCATCAGGATTGGAGAGCTGACCTGAGCAGGGCTAGAAAAGGGCAAGTCAGATGGGAAGAAGAAGAGAAAAAACAAGGGGCAATCTGTCACCATGCAGACAGGCAGCAAAGGTGGTAACACATGAACTCTCAATCACTGAGTGTTCACAGTGGGCCAGGCCACCTGCTCTGTACTTCACACTTACATTTCCTTTATCTCACTTAATAAGTAATCTATGAAATATCAATTATCAGCTCCATCTTACAACTGGAGAAACTGAGACTCAAAGAGGTTAAGTCCCATAACTATAAGAGCAGAGCTGGGGTTCAAGCCCAGGCAGTGTGAGTCCATGGCCGGTATTGTGTTACACTCTGAGCAGGCAGAATACTTTTATCTGCAAGTGGACAGGAATGAAGGATCCAAGGAAGTGAGTAGAGAGACAGCTGGAAGACTTCCATGTGTGAAGTTTCTCCAGAAGAGGCTATGACCGCCACCCTCTTTCAGCAGAAGCATATACAGTTTGTTCTCAACATTGCTGTCCCAAGATGCTCCATCTTGATCTTAAATGTCCTCTAAGGAATCTGATCACTAAAGGCTGGTCAGCCTAGGTGTCTCTCACATTATCACCTCACTCACAGACAGTGCCTTAATTTCAGCCTCACCTGCCTTCTCCAGACCATGGCAGAAGCATCCTAAATAGTCTCTCTTCCTCCTCTAATCTGCTCTCTGGCCAAGAGAAATCTTGAGAACTCAAATCTGGGCACCTCCCCGTTGTTTGAAACCTTCAAAGCAGTGGTTTGTAATCATGACTACTCATTAGAATCACCTGGGAAGCTTTTAAAACACACACACTCATGCCTGGCTTCGCTCCCAAAGATTCAGATTTAATTGATCTGGGGCAAGGCCCAGACAAGTACTTTTTAAAAGTTGCCTCAGTACTTGTAATGTGGATTCAACATTGAGCACCACTACAGTTTAATAGATGATATGCCCACTCCTGAGCCAGGCACACTAAGCTCAGACTTGAGTCTCCTCTGCCACCATTCCTTTCTGCTGGTGATTCCACAGGGATTGCTTGCTATTTTAGGCTGCTATTCTTCAACACATGGTATGGCCTTTGTCTGAAAGGCATCCTACTCACTTTCTGGCAAACTCCTTAGTGTTCCTTATCCATTGGCCCCAAGGTCATCTCCTCCATGATATCTTCATGTGACCAGGTACAATTGGTGGATCCTTTCTCTAGGCTTCCGTAGTACTGTGTACCTATCTCTGAATTAACATGTCTCTATTTTATTGGCACTATCTGTACAAATGACTTTCTCCCCGACAAAAAAGCAATAGGTGCAATGATGCTTTAGATACCTCTGTGGCCACTTCAAATCTTCTTGGCCAACTTTTTCACTCCAGTTCCAGTCATGCCTTCTCATCTCTCTATTTCTGCCCAGGGTCTTCTCTCCTGCTGTCTACTAAGTAACCTGTGGTACCCACATAGACCCTCTGATACATGTGCAAATCCAGAAGTACCAGTGAGTTGACATCCAATGGGGCAACCCTTAACCAACAGGGAGAAGAACCAGGGAATAAATCCCCAGGGCAGACAATTCTGAAATGCTTTCTCCACAGCTTTTCAGAGGGACCTGGTGGGATCAAGCCTCAGGTGCCCAATGTGGTAATATGCTTATAACACTCTCTTGGGGTGGCCTTCCCTCTTTCCCTTTTTCCTTGGGATCACTTCCCAATATAAACATTCTGCATTCAGTTCCTATTATTAGGATGTGTTGTTTGGAAAAACTAAACCAAATGGAAAGAACATTAATCTTTGGGTCAGAAAACTGCATTCAGATCCTAGCCCCACCTCCACCTTGGGCAAGAGAACCCCAAAGGCCCTCAGTTTGTTATGTATAAAATGAGCATAATCTTTCATTCTTCACAGCACTGCGTATGGAAAGCACTATAAAAAACAACGTTATCACTATGCTTTAGAAGGAATTTCTTTACTAGTCAACCTCTAATGTGACAAAATTCCTCTGGTCCTTGCCCTGTTCTTTTCTTACTTTTTACCCCCTTCTTATGATCTCATCCATTTCTAAGGCTTCAATACATCAGTGAAGTCTAGGCCTGTGCTGTCCAATAAGGTAGCCACTAACCACATGTGGCTACTTAGCACCTGAAATGTGACTAGTCTAAATTGAGGTGTGCTTTAAGTGAAAAATCATACTGGAATTTAAGATAGTATGAAAAAAGGAAGTAAAATATCCCATTAATTCTTCATTTTGATGAAATGTTGAAATAATAATATTTGGATGCATTGGATTACATGAAATACATTACTAAAATTAATTTCACCTCTTCTACTTTTTAAAAATGTGGCTCCTAGAAAAATTAAAATGTGCCTTGCAATATTTCTGTTGAGCAATGTGGGTCTATATCTCTCTTCTCTGAGGTCCAGATCTGTGTACCCGACTACTTCTTTGACATTTCCCCTTGGGTATTCAATACCTCAAAAATGAAATCTTACCATTTGTGACAACATGGATGGACCTAGAGAGTATTATGCTAAGTGAAATAAGTCAGAGAAGGAAAGATACTCTATGATCTCACTTATATGTGGAATCTGAAAAACAAAATAAATGAACAAACAAAACAGAAATAGACTCATAGATACAGAGAACAAACTGATGGTTGCCAGATTGGAGGGGTGTTGGGGGCCTGGGTGAAAAAGATGATGGGATTAAGTAGTACAAATTGGTAGCTACAAAATAGTCACAGGGATGTGAAGTACAGCCTAAGCAATATAGTCAATATTATTGTAATAACTATGTGTAGTGAGAGGTGGGTAATTGGGGGGATCACTTTGTAAATTATACAAATGTCTAACCACTAGGCTGTACACCAGAAAGTAATATAAAATAATATTGAATGTCAACTGTAATTTAAAAATAAAAAATTAAATAAAATGGAAAAAAATAATGACAACTGCGAATGAGAAGAGGTCATCCACAACAAGTATTTGCTGGGAACACAGAGCTCAAGTGTGTCGTGGATTTTGCTTCCTGGGCGGTCCCCTTCTCCAATGATGCAATAATGAACATGTAAAAAGGTCAAATCAAGAAGGCAATCATGTATATTTGGAACTGGTAAACAAATAGCAGAACTGAGATGTCATGGAGCTTCAACTGAGTGAAGTTTTGCCAAGAGAGCTGACATCGCTCAACATTAAAAGGCAAGAGACCATGGACAATGAAATAGTATCAGCCTTCCGTGCTGACAATGGGGCTGCTGTGCGCAACCCTAGTGAGTTGAACTTGTGTGGCAAACAGATGCCAACGTAACCTCTGGGCCTCCTCTAGACAACAAGTGATTCGAGTGGGTGGCAAATGCATCTGTATTTACGGGCTGTGTTCTTTAATGTTTTGGAGATGAGAAACAAGCCTTCTTCACAATCTTCGATTTCCAAAGTGCTCTATACAGAGCTTTCCAATGAATTTTATTATTTTGGTGATAGTGATAATAATGGAGTAAGAAGAACAAGGAGTACAGTGTTGTGGCACATGCCCTGTGAAACGAGTAAGTAGAGATAGCTCGAGAGAGTGGACTATCGGCACAGTATAACGCAGAGCTGGCTGAATAAAGTCTTTGTTTCTATTATTTATTTAATTAATTTGCTGAACAATCGTGAAGACAATTATCTTGCCACCATTAATTGATTCGAGGCATTCTCTCTTCCAGAATGAGCATCCATTTCTATTTTACTCCCCTAACCCAAAAGATACTGACTTTCTCCTGGGCTGCCAGAACCTCAACTCCTCCTGTATGCTCCGATTTACCATAACCTCCCTTTCTACCCACCCGGTCCCCCCACATCGCCCCCCTACACACACACACAGAGTTACCTTAATATTTTCCGGCAACGGTTTGTTCTGGGTCAGCCCCACAGCTATCAAAGCAATCACAGCCATTATAGAGGAGAAGCCAAGGATGATCAATATATTTTTGGAACAAAATCTCCTGAGTTTGGAATCTAAAACCAAAAGCAGAAGACAAAATTTCAAAAAGAAATCAATAAATATTTTCTTTCCCTTTCTGTATGGTCTAGTGCTAGCTATTTGGAGACATTAAAGATAAAAGTTAATTTTTATCCATGAGGCACTTGCAAAGTAATCAGGAAATAATTAAAGAACAAAAGGATTTGTTCTTGTGTTAAAGGTCAAGACTGAGTTAATGGCTGTCATAAGGAAAATGGGCAGAATTAGATCAGTGGTCAGAAATGAAGTGAGAGGGAAAGAATCCCAAATTGGTAGTTTTTTTAATAGGTCATGTAGGTATATGAAGGTACAAGTAATAAATAACAAAAATCAAGGACAGCCCTCTTCATTTTTTTTTTTGAAATATACCACAAAATATTTAAGATGTGGAAAGGTATTCAGAATATATCATACAACATCAAAGTCCCACAACTCCACGACACTTTCTGGCTCGACACACCCCTTGCAATTCAACCACACTTACATGTTAATTGGTAATAGTGTAGAGGCTGTGGGATTTTTAAGATTTCATCATTCACATTATCTAAACTATTCTGTTCATAGTTTCACCTTATTGTGGGGCATAAAAAAGCTCCAAGAGAATTACCTAAAAGACAAAAGTTACTTCGATGAGAATAAACAGAGCATATAGTGCAGGTGAACAGGAAATGAAATGGTTGCCCCATTCCCCGCATTCCCTGCGCTCCTCTTCTCCCAACTCCCTAAACATTTTTATTATGCCTTGGGGAAGAAGGATAGGATAAAGTGATAAAGACACACCTGGGAATGAGATGGGTTCTCCAGAATAGATTTCACTTCTCTAAGGACAGGGCATGGGATTGAAACAGCTACAAGTGGAGCCTGAGCCACCTCTTCCTGGCCCCTTCTTGGTCAGCAGCAGCAGCTGTACACAGAAATGGGAGCTCCTCCTCATGCTCTTGAGCAGAAGCTTGGACTTCAACCAAAGGACTGTAACTCACAGGTCTCCAGTCCACTTCAACCTCTAGACTCTTGAACCAGTCTTTATCCATCAGCTCAAACAGTATAACACTTAGGGGAAAATGTTTTAGCAACACCATTATCTACTGCTTCCAAACAGAGGAACAACAGAGGAAGTATACAGCGCTTCCCACCTTCATTCCCAAAAGAACCTCGGTTTTGTTCAGATACCTGCCACTCTTCCAAGCAACCACATGCCTTGTGGGAAAAGGATACAATACTCCATTCAGCGACAGGCCTGATTATTCTACACAGTCTCATTCCCTCACTAGTGATCGGTTCAACAATGGGTATGTACGACAGACTGGCTCGTGAGACCCTGGAGGAAGTCTGCTGGAGCAAGTCTAGGAAAAGAAAGGAAGCATTTCTCTTCTCCATCAGACATTGTTCTGCCTGGATGGGATGACATCAAATAATGGCAGAGCAGAGATGGAGAGAATTCGAGTTCTTGATGGCATTTTGAGCTGCTAAAACAATGAAGCCTGATCCAATGCTTCCATAAAACTTACGCTTTGACCCAATTAGAGTCAGGATTTTAATACCTTGAAGTGAAAACATCCTAATACAACTGGTATGGCAGAAATGTCTTATTTGATGCCAGAGCTCTGGAATCCAGAAAAGAGCTTCCTACGTACTACCTACCTCAATTCCCAAAGATGTGATACTGACAAACACAGCTCATAAAAAGCACATGCTTTGGATGAACAATTGCAAATCTAATACTCAAGGGCCGCACACAGCAGCAGTGTTTCTACGACAGTGAAATTTTGAATGTTTTACTCTCTCCAGCTGTTCGAAAAGTTCTACCTATTTAGTTCTTTTGTTTTCATAAGTTTGACAATTTTGCTGTCTCATTTTCCTCCCACATACATCCAGGCACTAATCTTAGCATCCAATGAAAAAGACCAACAAGGTCTCTGTGCTTTTGGAGTTTACATTCCTGTTAGGGAGAGAAATAAACCAGGAAAGTAGTACATAAATAAGTGACTTCACATCTTGATAAGTGCTAAGGAGAAATTAAAACCGAGAAATGTTATACAGTGACCTGTAGCAGAGGAGGGATGAGGGGATCTAGTTAAGGGGCCAGAAAGCCTCTCTGAGAAAATGACATTTGAGCTGAGACCTGGATGATGAGAAAACTCTAGCTATGAGAAGGAGTAAGAACATTCCAGGAAGGAGGAACAGTAACGGCAAATGCCCTGAGGTGGAAAACAGCTGAGTATAACTGTTTCTTCCTTTTCCTAATTGAAATATTTACTAATTCATTATTATGCTTGAACAGTTGAAAGTATACTTTTCTACATTTGCCCAGCTTTTACAATGATATCCAAATTATTAGAATATATTCAAGCCTTTCATCATACTCTTCTTATTAAAGAAATGATAAGAATTTAGATCAGAGAGAAAGTTTAGGAATTTTTCATATACAATTTTCAAAAGTTTATTAACCAAAAAAATAATGGCTGTTTGTTTTCTTGTAACCAAGTAAATTATCCAGAGAGGAGTAATTAAAATACGAGGCTTTCATAGCAGCATTATGCACAGTGGCCGGGACACGGAAGCAACCGAAGTGTCCTACAATAGAGGACTGGCTAAAGAAGCCGTCGCACATATATACAACGGAATATTACTCGGCCATAAGAAGAGATGAAATACTTCCATTTGCAACAACATGGAGGGACCTCCAGATAATTATGCTAAGCAAAATAAACCAGACAGAAAAAGTTGAAAATCACATGATATCACGTATATGTGGGACATAAACCTAAAAGCAACAAAGGAACAGGACAAACAAACAGAGACTCATAGACATGGACTGTAGACTAGTGGTTACCAAAAGGCAGGGGATGGTGGAGGAGTGGGGAGGTAGACCCTTAAAGGGGGCCATATATAGTGGGGGAGGGAGAGGGCGAAGTGGGTAAAGGGGATCAAATATATGGTAGCTGAAGGAAATGACTTTGGGTGGTAAACACAATAGAATATACAGATATCAAATTATAATGTACGCCTGAAAATTATATAATTGTATTAACCAATGTTTCCCCAATAAACTCAATTTTTTAAAAGTTAAAAAAAAATACTATGCTTTTATGGACTATAACAGGTAGTTTTTAAAAAGCCCTTATCACATGCAGGAAGCCAGACTCTTCTTAAGAAATGATACCGGACATGGGAGTCCAAGTGGACTTATCCAGGGCATGCTCATAAAAAGGGAACCAATTAAGTACTGGCTCCTCTTCTTGGGCCCCAGAGCTCTTTCAGATGCCATGGCTGCTACAGTTAAGTTCTGTTATGGAAAATTTATAATGACTATCTTTCCCCCAAAAGCCCTTCATTTTCCTTGTTTATCACAGGAATGTGATTTCTATCATACACTGCAAAACAATTTCAAGGAATATTTTTACCAAAAATATCTAATGGCGAAGTGCTGTGTTTTCCTTTGAATTGTCTCACTATATGGAGAATTCAAGACTACCATTTCCTTCTCACTTTTTTCCTTTCACATGAAAAGTGAGAAGGCTATTCTGTTTAAAGTGAGAGAGCCAGGTAAAGACTTCAGCTCTTCATCTAATAGAGGAATAAAACTGAAAGAAACCCAAGCTTTGAGAAAACACAGACTGATTTCAACTAATTAGCTATGTCAGAGGCAAAAAAAAAAATTTTTTTAAGGTTCTTTTTGATTCTTACAGAAACAGCCATCATGACACCCTATTAAAGTGAAGTTAGCATCTTATTAAAGATCAAAATTATTTAGTTTTATCCTTAGTCAAAAATTCTACTGTACAGAGAAATCCCAGCATCTCAGCTTCATGGTACCAAATATCTTTAAAAATTTTACTCCATTAATAAAAATATCTAGGATGTTGGCAGTCGCGGTGGTTTTCAGGCAAAAATGCAAGTTTTGCTCTGCAGATCCAGTGTGACTCACTAGGATTCAAATCCTTTCCAATCTCTGATGGGTCACATCTGGACTAAGCTTGGTTTGTCACACACAGAACAAAGCAGCAAACATGGACAAAGCACTGGTGAATAAACAGTGGAGTGCTGTGGTCCTTCCTGTTTTCACACACACAGCCCAGTGATAGAACAATCATTGAAGCTCAATGGACTGTTCCTAAACTGGCCATGCCATGACCCGGATTCGCAAAGTCTCCCTGCCATCTCTTTTCCTCTTCATCACGAAGTTCTTCTTGGTGACACGTATCTAAATTGTCCTCACACTCAGGTCCTTTCTCTGTTGCTTCAGGTCCAGATGCCTCAGACCCCTCCCTCTTCTATGATGATATCCACCCCCCTATTCCAGTCACCCCTGCCTCTTCTACAACAGCCCTTTCTGGCATCTTTCACCCTTTCTAATTCCCTTCTCTAGCAGAATCTATCCTTCATGTGGCTATAGAAATCCTCCATCATTGACACTCCCAGAGCTGTTTCTGATCAGGAATCTAAGGTAGCTAGCTTCCTGCTGCCAGACGAAAGCACCCTGGTCTACCTGGACCTTCAGAAATTTAAGCCTTTCCTATCTCACCATTCCGACAAGCAGATCTTTAGCTTAACATCATAATGCTTGACATTGTGACCATTAAAATATAAATTCCCTTTTTTTCCTACCTTTTTCATTGCTGTATTCCGAATTTAATGAATAAATGAACTTTGGATTCTGACTTTTCCTGGGGAATTTCTGAGAGTTCTTTCACTTGGAATTATATTCCCCTCTTTCTCCATCAAGCCTTTTTCCTTATCTCTACAAAAATCAAGCACAACAGGAGGCTATGCGTCAAAGCTCAATTGTTCCAGTAGTTCCATTTCAGTTTGGGGGTACTATATTTTTTGTTGGAGAGGTGCTGTGCTTCATTCATTCTTTACATTAGTCATTCAACAATTATTTATCGAATGTATTATATTAAGCATTAGACCCGTCCTAGGATCTGAGCTACAGCAATGAACAAAACTATCCTCATAGTGCTATGTTCTAGTTGGTAGGAAAAGACAATGAACGAGATAAATAACATTTATAGTACGTTACATATTTATAAGTGCTAAGGAGGAGAAAAAAGGAAAGGTGAAGAAAGACAAGGTGATTAGGAAAGGCCTTTCTGAGATGGTGGTATTTAGTAAGAGTAACAAGAATAAAGAGAAAGCATGCATATCTCTAGAGCAAGAGCATTTAAGGTAACCAGAACTGCAGATGCAAAGGCCCTGAGTTGGGACAGTACCTGGCCAGGAGGCCAGTGTAACTGGAAGGGTGATGAGAGAGAGAATAGTGAGAGATTGGCAGGGTGGCAACTGGGTCACCTTGCAGGCTCCAGTGAGAGCTTGCCCTACTCTAAGTGATCTGACTTATTTCTAGTCATCTGTATAGTCTATGCACAGCACTAGAGAAGCAAACAAGGAACCATCAGGGCCTTCGAAGTCCCTGGAGAGGGAGATCATGGCCTTTTAGACAGCACACCCTTGTCTCTTGTGATGAGGTACTGAAGCTACCCCAATGTGGTCAGGTTCATAAGACACTCACACAGCCAAGTCTGGAGATAGCCAAACTGCTGAAGTGGAGCTTGTGCCAAGACCAGGGCTAGGAAGACGTCTCAAGGAGGAGTAAACGCCATCACATGGAAGGTCTTCTCCATACCTTCTGGTAGGTCATGACTAGAGAAACTTGACCGAGAGGATATCATCATCAGGGGTTGCAGTCACCAGGATCTACCAGCAGAAAGCCAAACTTTTCAGGCTTCTGAGGAATGGCTCATGCAAAAGCAGAGTCCAGTCAAGCTCACCTTTGCTCAGTCTCTCTAAGCCTCCATTTCCTCATGTGCAAAATGGGAGTTATAATAGTACCTACTTCATAGGGTTGCTAGGTAAGATTCAGTGAGTTTACAGTACATAACAGCCTACACATAGCCCTTACTGTAAAGTGCTCTTAGCCAGAAGTCCAGAATCAAGGTGTCAACAAGGCCAAAGGCTGCGGAGAAGATTCCTTTTTTGCCTCTTCTGGCGTCTGGTGGCTCCTGGAATTCCTTGTCTTATGGCTGCTTTACTTCAATCTCTGCCTCTATCTGAAAATGGTCTTTTCTCTCTCCTTTGACTTATCAGGACACCAGTCTTTGGATTTAGGGTCCACCTTAAATCCAGCTCAAGATACTTAATTGTATCCGCAAAGACCTTACTTCTAAATAAGGTTCCGATTACAGGTAGTATTGTCTGATGATGATTACTGTCACTTTACAGATGAGGAAACTAAGTCACGAGAGAATAAGTAAATTGCCCAAAGTTACACTGATGTTAATATTGGGACCAAGAATTAAACACAGGCATTCCGGGTCCACAGGTGGCTTTCAGCCACCGCCCTACCCTACACCCTTTGACTGAGGTTTCGTACAGGTTTGGCACATGGCACGAGCGCTGTCTGTGGAAGCCAATCCTATCATCCAGAAATGAAAAGTGACTGACTTTGATGGTTTGGCGGAAGGGATTGTCTGGACTGTTGTCACTGATGACACTAGACAGTGTTGTACCTTTTAAAATACAGAGTCTTTGGTCCCTGATAGTCAGAAGCTCCCAGCTAAGTGGCAGAGGTTGAGATTGTGATTCTCGAGGAGGTTAATGAACTTGCTCAAAGTCATAACTCTTGTGAACTGCAAAGTAAGGATTTGACCCAAGTTTCTCAGCTCCACTCCACTGCCACAACCATGGCCCTGCGTTAGAGACATGTAGATATCACTCAGCTTCATTCTTTCTCAGTTCGCCCCATAGAAAAGAACTCACCCAAAGTTCTATTCAGATGGAAGGATCTTATTCTATTTCATACCCTCCACATTTTTCCAATTAATAAATCCAGAGTCAAGTTTGAGGACAAAGCAGTTTAATTTGGTGGGGTTTTTCCTGCCTGTTTTCAAGTCAGGAAAGTCATTTCAATGTCAATAATGACACAAATGCTAAAAATGAATGTGAACACCTCAGTGATGACCAGTTGGTTAAAGGGAAAAAGGCAAAGGAGAAGGAGGGAAAACAGGATAGACACAGGCAAGACAGGGAATAAGAGGGAAAGAGAGAGGAGAATGTGGGGGAGGGGGGTGGAAGAGTAATTGCATAAATAACTGCATGTCCTATTCCACTGACCTCTTGAACCACAGACTTCAGAAGTTATTTACTTTTATTTATGCTCTTTTATTTCTACTTTTTGAAATGTTAATTAGCTGGTTAAACTCAGAGTTTACAGCTCTACAGTGAATAAAGGAGTGCATTTATCTTAAACTAGTCTGGCTGATCCTCAGCGGATGCCTCAGAATCTCAGCTTTGGGTGGGAAGAGCCCATCTAGTGACACCCAGGCAGTAGGAATGGAGGTGGAGGTGCAGAACAAGCTCTTCCTGCAAATCAGATTCTGCCAATCCGACACTCTCCACCCCACAGTACTTCTTGCTGTGGGCTGTGCTCTTCTCAGATTAGCAGCAAGTAACTGACTTTGCACTTGGTGTGCCTGATTCTAAAAATGTTAATAACTGCAAAAAAAAAAAAAAAAAAAAAAAAAACGCCAACAGAGGTTCCGAATGTGGGAAACAGGGAAGCCAAAGAGTGCCCCTGCCTCACTTGCCTCCCCATTTCCTCCCACCATACCATATACCTCCTCACCCACACCCCTCTGGCCTCTCCTGAGCTCTTTTTATCATGGATAGCACAGAGCACAATAAGTCTTTGTGGTCATTGTGAAATTTCATATTCAAGTATAGAGCTGGCAAGGAGGTTATTTCTGTCAAAGTGATATCACCGAGACTGCAGACAGGAATTCCCTGTGTCCCAGCCAACAAGTGTAACAATCTCGTGTATTGATGGTCTCTGCAATAAGCACATCGCTTCCACTAAAAGAACCTTCCTCCACATCTGAAATTGAAGAATTGTGCTGTGGGGACTCTATATTTTCTCAAAGTAGCTGCATTTCTCAACAAGCCTTGGGTTTTTGTAGCCAACGAGAAAAACTGAGAAAATCTGTACTGGCCATATATTTTTAGTGTGGGATCATTTGGGAGGGTGGGGGAAGGGTGTGAACTGACTCACCCAGGATGCCTAGCCTTACAGTCCCCGGCCTTCTCCACCTTATATTCATGATTTCTCTCTACCTCCTTATTTTTGTACACATGAGGTACAAAAGTCAGAAGCAACGTGGAAATATTTCTGCAGCAAAATAGGCCATAAACAAAATAAAAAATGATGAACTGGAGAAAATGTTTGCAACAACCACGGAATAGTTGGTTTCCTTAAATAAAGAGTCATTAAAAATCACTAAGAAAGTGATTATCCTACCTAATAGAAAAATGGGCAAAGAATATGAATATGCAATTCAAAATATATATATATTCAACATATTGTATTCTAAATATCCTTAATTAAATAAATGTAAATTAAAAAATAATGATACAGTTTAGCACTTATCAGAATATCAAAATTTTAAAGTTTGATAAATATATATTACGTACTTATTAGAATGGCCAAAATAAAAATACTGACAATACCCAATGTTGACAGGGTTACAGAGCAAAAGGAACTCTTGTACATTTCTGCTGGAAATGAAAAATGGCACAGACACTTTTGAAAGAATATGGCAGTTTCTTTTGAAGTTAAACATATAGATAACCTATGACCAAGCAGTCCCACTCTTCGGTATTTATCTAAGAAGAGTAAAAACATATGTCTATACAAAAACTTGCACTTAAATATTTCTAACAGCTTTATCCATCGCCAAAAATTCAAAACAACCCAAATGCCCATCAACTAATGAATGTGCCAAAATTGTAATACCACCATACAATGGAATTCTACTCAGCAATGAAAGGGGAATAAACTACTGATAAATGCAACATGATGAATCTCAAAAGCATTATACTAAGTGAAAGAAGCCAGACTCAAAAGGCTATACACTGGATGATTCCATTTACATAATATTCTAGAAAAGGCAAAATAAAGTACAAAAAAATTAGATCAGTAACCAAAGGTTCAGAAACAGAGAACTGACTACGAACGACCATTAGGGAACTTTTTGAGATGGTGGAACTACTCTATATCTTGATTGTGGTGGTGGTTAGATGACTACATGTATTTATTAAAACTTATTAAAATTCATGTAACTGTATACCTGAAAATGATGAATTCAACAAATAAACTATATATTAACAAGGATGTGGGGAAATGGGCACTTCTTACGTGTTGGTAGAAGTAAAAATTCATGCTATCTCTTTGGTGCGGGTAGCAATGTTGCAGTATTTATCAAAGAGCAAAGGACAAATATCCTTTGACCAAAGAATTCTACTTCGAAGAGTTTCATCTGCTGGTAATACTTACAAATGTACGAAAGATGCATGTATAGGGATATTCAATGTAGCATTATTTGTAATAGCAAGACTAAAAACGACTAAAGATCCATTAATTGAGGTCTGGATATATAAATTCTAGTACAGCTATACATAGTACTATGTAGGCAGGGAAAAGATCGAAATTAATGAATGTTGATGCAAACTGTCTTCGAAACATTTTATATGTGAAAAGCAAGAAGTGGAACAATGCGTGCAGTATATTCCCACTGGGTAAAGGCACAGACATCTCTGGAAAGTTATAGATTTCCCAGGATTCACAGGACCCCGCATATAGTCTGACTCATGGCTAAGATTCATTACAGTGAAAGGATATGAAGCATAATCAACAAAGAGCAAAAAAAGTATGAGACAAAGTCTCAGGGACACCAGGCGCAAGTTTCCGAGGGTCTTCTCCCAATAGAGACCATAGAGCACAACTAATTCCCTCAGTGGTGAGTTGTGATAACACGTGTGAAATGCTGTCTGTCAGAGAAGCTCAACAGAAACTCAGTTTCTAGTGCTTTCACTGGGCTGGTCGCATAGTTGATGCTTCTATCCAGCATGCACCAACATTCCAGACTCTCAGGAGGAAAGCGGGTGCCCAGCACAAACCACACCTACCTGCACAAGCAGTCCAGGCACAGCAAGCCATCCCCATCAGTTCTTAGAATGGCGAGAACCCTCCTGAAATCCAATCTCCCAGACACCAGCCACCAGCCAAACTTGCAAGCAGGTCCCCTCAATGATAGCAGTCTCAGGCCTGCATGTTAATTCCCTTCTGCACCGAGCAAGTCTTAAAAAACTTTTCATGTGACCTTTCTTACTACCTCTCTCCTTCTTTCCCCACTCCTTCCTTCTTTTTCCTCTTGCCCTCCCCTATCTTCCTTCCTTCCTTAATTCTGAGCAATTTAAAATTCTTAATTGAAATTCTTGAAAACCCAAAGGTTTTGAATGGAAGAGGGTTTTCAGTTTAAAGTGGCAAAGATGATAGGAACCTGGAAGTAGTGCATTGGTGGTTTGATGTTGACTTTGCTGATTCCCTGCCCAATCTACCGCCCTACCAGGAGCTCACCAACCTGATTAGTCTAGGCAGCCATCTCTGGGACCCCACTCATTCATTCTTTCCAGACTGATGTCATCTCTTTTATATGCTTTGGAGCAGAATCATCAGGTCTTACTTGACCAAGCTTTGGATAGATGCAAAGCTTTATTTTGCGGGAAATTTGGCACTTCCTCTGAGGCACCTCTGCTGTTATATGTCAATACAGGAGGGAACAGCTCTCTGGATAAGATACGATCAAGTTTCTAAATGTCTATGGTAACTTTGTCACAGACCATCTGATATCTAAGCAGCTGGCTCTCCTCCATCAACACTGAGTGTCTGTACTTTAGATACGTAAATGAAGACTCAATCTTCAACTGATTAATATTTAGTTTCTGTCAAGGGTGTGATGGATACAACCGATATTTTGGAGGGACAATCTAAGAGTCCCCTGGATTTTTTTTTTTTTTAAGCATATTTTCTGTACTCATTTAGTGAGATGGAAGGCCAGAGGGATTAGAGAAAGGTCCCTGGACCTTGAATAAAGGAGTGTCCTCCTACAACAAAACTAGTAATATCAACACATAATAGATGAGAGCAGCTCCTGCCAAAACTGCCCACACTTTAAAAAAGTATGTTTAGTCTTTTAACTTTGAGTATTTCCTCAAATCTAGGATACAACTGAGAAAGTGGTATCCTACTCAATTTTGTACCCTGAATGAAGAAAGAGTTGTGAATGTGGGGAGGTGGGGTCATCTGCATGGAGTGAAAAGCAGCTAAAAGACTTGCTCAGCATTGCATGCCCCTAGCAAGGTATGGGGGAGAAGGTGCCCTGGCCCATGGACTCAGGTATGCCATTTCCTGAAAGTTCTTTCTCCATAGTGATAAAAGATGACCCCTCTAAGATAATCAAACTAACCGCCCCCGCTATGACTTGATGTTCACCAAACTATCTTGCCATGATTTTTCTACTGGGAAAGAAAAAAAATGAGCTGATCATTGTTAAACAGTAAGTGGATAATGACCCATTTTTAGCATGTTCGGTTTCACAGGATTCTCATTCTTTTTATGCCACAAGGTGAAATAGATTGTCTTTCCCTGTAAGACACAGGCTGCCTATAGAATATAGATGCAATGCAGAAACCGTAGGGGCCACGTGTATAGCACAATCTGTGTACCTCTTGCTCACAGCCAGTCCGCTTTCTTATTTGCTCAGACTCAGCAAGGTAGGAGGGGTGCAGCAAGACAAGGAAGCAGACTCAGAGGGCCAAAGCCGACAAAAGTGATTCCATATGCTTTTTCTTTTTTGGAATTACAATAATGCTCTGAGTGGAGGGAAAAGTATCCACCTCAGCAAAAGCTAAAGATACCCCACACTAAGTACATTATGGTACTTAGAAATGATGGCTAAAATATATAAAATTCTTTATAGAAATTTCTACAAACCCAAAGGATCGGAAGAATACACAATTCGAAAAGGAAAAATTTTCTCCATCTTGTGGGATAGTTTTTGTTGCCTACAACTGACCTCTGGGAATGAGACATTGGTAGGCCCGTCTTTAGGGATGGGATAGTTAACTTGAATAATGAAGACACTACAGAGCCCACCTTCTACCTGTTCTCTCAGGACTGGGTGGGAAAAGGATACCTCCCCTCTTCTTAAAGTTTTTTATGGTGCTGGTATATTCTTTCCACTTTTCTCACCTTCAGCTCTCTCTCTCAGCGTACTAAGTGAGCTGATCCATGCCACACCAGTTCTTATGATTTGACTTACTTTAACTTGTTAATTTTCTTCCCTTGTACCCTGAGCATTCCTAAACTCCACCTCCCCACGACCCATTCACTCTTTGATTCACGATTGGTAGCTTCTGTCCCCACCATTCCACTAAAGTCACTCACACAAATATCCAATGGGTGCTTTTCAGTGTTTATACTTCCTGTAGAATTCGATGCTGTTAACTTCTTACTACACGAACTCTCTCCTTTCTTGGCTCCCATGACACTAGTCCTCCTACTACTCCGACCTTTACTTTGCTGGCTCTTCTTTCTCCTCATACTCTATAAATAGGGATATTCCAATGTTCCACTTTGGAAGCTTGGCTCAACCCACTTCATAGACATAAACCCAATTGAATGGTAATGACTCCCTGATCTCTATGGTGATGACTCCCGGATTTGTATCTCTACTCTAGGACTTTCTCTTGATCTCCTAATCTATAATTCTAGTCACTCACTGGATATATCTGCTTCAATGTTCTACAGCCAAACTCACTCTATCTAAAACTTAATGTTCTTTCTCACTCTAATTTGTCTGCATAATTTTCTCAATGAAGGTCATTCCCATGCCCCCAGTTTCCCTAGACTCCATCTTCCTCCAAACTCCCAGTCTTGTTGATTCTACCCAGTAGGTATTTCTCAAATCTCTGTGTTCATCTCTTTATTTCTTGCCTGTACTCGTACAATAGCTTCTGCAGAGGCCTACCCATATCTAGGCTCTTTCCTTTCCAATCTATCTTCTACTTTGAAGATGACATGATCAACATAACAATGCAAACCTGATTATGCAACCCAACCAGTGTGAACTTCTTCAATTATTCTCATGTCTCAAAATAAAAGTGAAACTCTTTAACGATAATTTTAAGGCCATACCCCACACAATCCAGGTGTAGTTCAAGGTGTTAGTCTCCAGATGGCCCCTCTTTTTCATATCCTCACGCCTTATACAATGCTCCTGCTTCTTTCTTCTACCGTAAACACTCCTATTTCCTCTCTTCTTTAGCTAGCTAACTCGAACGTATGAGGAAATGAGGCCAAGGATCATCAGTCTATGTGTCACCACTTCCAGAAAGTCTTCTGGAAAGTCTCTTGCCCTTCCTCTAATAAGGAATTAAGTACCCTCCTTTGCATCTATCTCATAGCACCCCTCCCACAACACTATAATGGCCTTTCACCTGTGTCAGCCTCCTCTGTGAGACAGAGCACTTTGAGAACAGAGCGTACCTTTTAGATCTCCAGAAATCATCAAAGGGTCTGGTCTATATCAGTATTCCATATGTCAGTTGAATAAACGAATGGGTAAGATTGATTTTAATTTTTAGTATACAATGTTTTCCATCAAGAAAAGCGGGGGGGAGGGGGACTTGTTTGATTATTACGAATGCATTTTAACTTCTCAACTCCATTGTTCTATTTTTAGTGGGCTGCCAGGAAACCTCAACTTCAGTTTGCATTGTAAGAAGCAAGAGAACAGATGTCTGGGCAGTAAATCCCCAATCTGGATCCCAGAGCTTAGTCATAAACTCTGTGGAATATTTTCTCACTGAATTACCAAAAACAATAGACTCAATGATATAATATAAGGAACTACACATTCAATCCTTTCTAAGCAAGCATGGGTAACTCTGCATTGTCTCTGAAAATGAGTCATTCCAATTAAAGAGAAGTGTCTGCTTAGGCAATAATGCATCTCCTTATTTATGACTATGTAATGATCCTATAGGATGGAATCTCAACGCTGACTTTTACTAGCTGTGTAACTAAGACAAGTACTTAACCTTTCTAAATCTTCATTTTCTAGACTGAAATTTTAGAAAACATTCATTACTTACCTTAGGAAGTTGGTACGAAGACATAGTGAGCTCTGTATGAAAAGGATGATTTGAGAGACTCCAACTGGCCCCTTGGCCTCAGTTACTACTTCCTGTCCATATGTGTGAAATACTCTAACTTATATTTACTCCATATTTTTGTATTCTTGACCTTTTGGCTGCCTCCTCACCTTTTAGTTTGGATGACTCATAGGCACCTCAAACCTGTTCTGTCCAAACAGAAGTCATGCAATCCCCATTTCCCTAAACCTGTTCCTCCTCCAGTTTTCTATAGCTCAACATCCATTGCTCAGCGAAGATCTCTACCTCTCATCCAGCTGTGACACTAAGAACGATGGCATCGTCCTCCATTCCTTCCTCACCCTTGCCCTTCACATTTAAGCGACCCACTCATTCAACACATGTTACTGAGGCCTGCGTCCAGTCCTGAGATTCTACTTCCCAAAGGTTCTGATACCCACCCATCTCCCTCCATCACACTGTCCCCTTCTTAGTGCAACTACCACCACCTTCCACAGCCGGCCCCTAAATGGTCTCCCTGAATCCACTCTTGCCTCATAAAAATTTGCTTTCCACACTGCAGCCAGATGTGATCTTTTCAAAGTATCTATATGATCGCATCATCCACTCATTACTTAGAAACACTTCACAGCTTCCCACCGCTTTAGAATAAAGGTCAAAATTCATAGGTCTCACATGTTCTGCCCCTTCCCAGGTTTCCAGCCCTTTATCATCACCCTCCCCTCATTCTTTTCACATTTCACAACTTTTTTTTTTTCACATTTTTCGATCCATGAGTCTTCACCGCATAACTCTAAGACAGTAAAACTGTAGCAGCCAAATCATCTTTTTAAAGGAGGGCCTCCTTTCAGCCCTCACTTTACCATTCTTCCCCTGACACAGGCCGTAGAGCAATTTTTTTACTCTGCCTGGAACATCCTCCTCCCACGCCCTTTGCTTAGCTATCTTCTTCTCAGTCTTCAGATCCCAGCTGAAAAGTCACTTCCTCAAGGATGCCTCAGAGACCCCCTTCCATGAACTCATACCAACTGGCATTCTTGATAGTGCTCTAAACTTTTTCTTCATATCATTTAAGGCTATTGTAATTATCTACATACTTAAGTCTTCCGCCACACAAGTCATTTTCAATTCTGGCTGCACATTCAATTCACTGAGAACTTTGTGAAAATATCAACTCCAGAGTTCCACCCATTCTGACTAATTAAGTCAGAATCACTAAAGTGGGAGGCCTGAGCATTGCTATTTTTTAATGGCTCCCTGGTGAATCTACTGTGCAGCCAAGGTTGGGAACCACGGGTCAGAGGACAAGGACCATATCTGCTTACCCACAACTTTATTCCTAGTGCCAAGCACACAGCACTGTCAGTGTCAGTAGGCACTCAATAAACAGTAACCATAGTTATGATTATTGTTGTTGTTATGGTCAATATGGTGATGATTAAGATTATAACTTTTTTCACATTTTTGGCATCTGTTATTTCAAGAAAATAAAATTTTAACAGCCAAATCTTCTTAAAATTCAGCAAGTTTCTAGAACTTCAATTAAGGACCAGCCAGAACCTACTAAACATAATGTTTTCACAACAAGCCATATCTCCAAGGTGAAACAAAATACAGCGTATTAAAAAATTCAATTCATAGCATACAATTTCTTTTTATGTAGGTACGTATTAGTATTTATAGTCATTTGAATAGTATCTTCCTAATTTTGTAATGACATCAGTTAATTGGATGGGCCAATGCTTCCTCATTCTAATTCTATTTGATTTTTTTCTTCTCTATTACAGTTTTTCTCTCCTGTCACTTTACCTGTTTTACTAAGCAAATGTCAGCCTCACTCCTCACCTTGCCTCAGTGGATAGGACTGAAGTTTCTTTGGCTTGCAGTTGTTCTGTTCAGCCCTGGGTCTGAAGGGCAGCCTCGGGACAATTCCTTTGGAGAACTTTCTAAAGACATAGTTTCTGCAATCCAGCTCAAGCATAAACCTGCTCGGAATCACCTGGAGGACGTGGTAAAAACTGCTGGGCCCCAACCTCAGAGTTCCTAGTTCTGTGTGTCTGGGGTGAGGCCAGAGAATTTGTATTTCTAACAAGCTGCCAGGTACTGCTGCTGCTGCTGGTTCACAGACCACACCTTGAAAACTACTGCTTCAATTCAAAAATTAAAAAAACTGAGGCCTTTTAGTGGTACCTGGGTGAAGATTACCCGATTTATTCTTTGTATTTAAAGCATGGCCATGGTACTTTTTCCCATAATTTCAGAGGGATTTTCTCTGTGTCTCTGTAAACAACTCAATATATCTCACCAATACTTCTCTTTTTAAAAAAAGATTGCAGAAGGATTTGGGGGCGGCACACCTAACAGTTCCAAACAGGCAGTTCCCTCAGCCGCCTGTAGCTGACTTTTTAAAGGCAGTCCTTGCTCACCGCTCCTGAAGCCAGCCAGCTTTGTGAAGTCACCTTGAGGATTGTTTAACACAATGGTGGGAGGGGGATTCAAACATCAAGGAAAGAATTGCTATGCAGCAATTCAAAGAAACAAGCTTCAAAATCACTTTAGGAGCTTTCAGCCGGGGTTAGGAAGGAGAGGTAGGATAAGGAATTCCAAGTCACCCCAAAGGAAGCTACTGAGCCCAATGCCAGCACCCTGGCAAGATGCCAGGTAAGCAAGCAGGGCACTCTCCCTGGATTACACAGCTAGAGTGAACATGAATTGTAACCTTTGCAATTACTCACAATGCCAATGCAATGCAACACATCTTCACTCTGCAAGGGGAGTGACTAGGACAATGTTTCCCATGCTGCCCTCATTTAGAAGCCCGTGGGGCACTCTTAAAAGTAACAAACCTTCCCCGTTTGCCCAGGACCACCGTGATTTTAGCATTTTCTTCAATCACACTCTCTCCCCGTCACACCACTGCCACTCGACCTCATTCCTCCTTATTTGCAACTATACAGGTGCCATGTGCTCTAAGTTGCATTCCCTCCTGGGAACCTCTGGTAATTTTAGCGTCGCTTAAATGTCTTTCTTCCCTGAGCTCAATTTTGTGTCTGACTTCACTGTCATATTCAGGGTTTCTGCCATTCCAACTTTTTAAATACCCCATGAAAGTGATGTATGTTTTTCAGATTTAAAAAATCTCAAATTTGAAAGGATTCTTAAAGATCATGTATTCCAAGTTTCCCAGCCCTGACTACATAGGATAATCACCTGGGACTTTTCCCAGTCCTATCCAGAGCGATGGCATTAGAATTTCTGGCGGCATTTTTAAAGCCCTTCTGTGATTCTAATGTACAGTAAGCTTTCTAAGTTCTTCCAAGTGGCAAATCCACTTCTACAGACTTCTTAGGTATTTAACCTCTCTATGTAGTGAACTTCTCTATTGATGGGGACAGAGGAGCATGTTCATGTAGTCTGGGCCATTGCCAGGTATCTGTAATTACTAGGAAGCTTTTATACCCAAGATTTTGTTTCATTCTAACTTCTACGTGTTGATCTCGGTTCTAAGTATGATGCGATGCAGAGTATTTTTACTTTGTCATTAAAAAATTTCTTTTCACATCTTTAAAGATAGTCAGTATACAAACCCCATCCTCAAGTTGCCATTTCTTACAGCTAAAGAACCCCAGGTTCCATTAATCATTCTTTAAATATCATTACTGCCAGATCTAATGTCACCCTTTTACCCTCCACTATGTGCCCCCTCCAGTTTGTTAACATCCCTCTCAAAACACACTGCTCTGAGCTGAAAAAAAAACTACATATATACTGGAGTTATTACATCCTTGATCTGATAGCTTAACTTTAATTGATGTCACCTAATATGACTTGTTATTTTATATGCTCATATTGAGAATTGTGGTCCAGTAAAACCTACAGATTTTTTTCATATGAACAACCTCCAAGTCAAGATTCTTACTCTATGTGTATCATTTAAATGTAACCTTATGGTCCCAGCCCAGCTTTCCAGCTTGATGACACTTGATTTTTTTATATAATACAGTGCATGTTCACTAAAAACTATGTGTCGTTGGCAAATTTGCTAAGCACGCTTTCTATGTCTTCATCCAAATCATATAAGACTGGGAAAAGGACAGAACCTTGAGGTATATTTCCCTATAACCTTTCTTCAAGGTGGATTTGAAACCATTTGTCAACATGATTTAGCCATAATTCATGCTAATACTAATTCTCTCAGTTCACTCTTATCCAGTCCATATTTTCCCAACTCATCTTTAAGCAAATCATGAAATACTTTGTTATACATCTTTCTCATACCGAAGTACTTACAAGTAAAATGATATAATATCTGTGATTTGCTTTAAAATATTCCAATACCAACAACAAAAAGACTTGGTGGAGGAGAAAGTGATAGTGGAAACAAAAACTCAATACTGATAACTGTTGAAAACGAGTAATGGGTATATTGAGGTTTATTACACTATTCTCTTCCTTTTGTTTTTGTTCGAAATTTTCAGTAACTAACATTTTTTTTTCTGAACCTCTTGCTAAAATAAAATACACTATTCCTATAAATTTGAGAGACTGCCAAAATTTATTAACTCTAGCACCCTCCTACATATCTTCCAAACTGGGGTAATTTGATATACCTTGATATAGCAGATCCATGCCAGCTTCAAGTGACTGGAGCTTTCTTTCCTATGTGCTAACAAAGTTTCCATATTTATTTTAAGATTTTGCCAAGAATCAACCCCACGTAGGGTTTCCCATATTTTATGATTTAGATTACTCAGAATTTAAAGACCATCATTTCTGTAAAGTCCTTAAAAGTCATTTAGAAAAGTCAGAGAGGCTCTCTTAATAGCTTCCCATATGCTTCAATGACTTCTTAATGATGTATGTTTTACTTTGAATTGATTAAGCTGCATTTTTCTAGACTGAAGCAAAAAAAGTTTACAGATTCCATTTCCTTTGCATAATCTATTATCATTGTACATCCCTCTTCCTGCTCATATTCTTGCACTGAACCATAACCAAAATAACATTTTTTTTGTTATCTTTAGCATTTTTTCCTGCACGTCTCATCTCCTGTTGTCTAAACATTCTTCTCAATAACTTGCCATCTTTTTTTTTTCTCTATCGTACAAATCCTTAGGGAAAACCTTCTTATTTTATAAAAGTCATGGTCATAGAAATTTTTAGAAAACAAAGAATCATATAAAAGAAAATTAAACTCACCCATAATTTCTGAGCTCCTTATCAAATTTCCTCTGGTCAAGTAAGTGCTTTCTTTCACTTTTCTTACCCATTAAGATTACTTACAATTATATAATCATATTTCTCAATTAGTTGGTTATTTTATTCTTAGGGATTTTTTTTTTAGCCGTATTCTTTAGGAAATCTAAGCATGAGATCTCACCTATCATCTTTCTGATTTTTTTTTTTAATCTGCCTACTTAAAAATTGAGGTCATAGGTCTAGTTGTCTTACATTTCTTCCTTTAGGGTTATTAAGTACCTAAATAAGCCACCATCTTAACCGCAACTTTCTTTTGAGTCAGAATGAAATCAAGGAAGAAAAGGCACTAATATTTTCCTCTAGTTTGCAAAAAGTATCTGCAAGAAAAATCAAGAATTTTTCACATGCTCTACTTTTGGAAAAATAGGTTTCCAGTAAATACCTAGATAAAGTATGGGGTTTAACAATTTCATAATTAAAATGGGTTAGGGTGGGGAAAGTGTTGCCAACATCTATTGTGACCTTCTTCGTGCCAGGCACTGTTCTGACACTACATTTTTTTTTTTTTCATTTAATACTCATAAAGGTCCTATAAGTTAAGTATTGTTTTAGTCCCTGTTTTACGGATAAGAAAAATGCAAATTAGATAGGTTAAGCAACTTCCTAAGACCAAGGTGGCAGAATATCTTCAAGATACTAATAGTTTGCATATCCAGTGTACAAAGCTCTCTTTTACTCGAAAAACTCCATTGATAGTCTATTTTGCTTTTTATCCTTGCTTTGCAATTTGTAAGAGAAATACTTCACCCAAAGCCCCCACTTGACTGGTGTAGTTTAACTTCTCATAAAACAATGTCCTTCTCACTCTCCCTCCTTTGTATTATTACCCAAAGCACTACATAGAGCTGCCCTTCTTATGCTTCTGTATTTTCATAAGACAAACAATATCTTTACCATCCCCACCCTCTCCTAAAACATCTATGTCTTTGAATAAAAAATCGACTTCATTTTCCTTGATTAATTAGGAGGCCCATCCTTCTGAGTTTTTTGTGACGCACAGAGCTTCATGTTTATGTAAAATAAAACCAGCATATCTATTTCAATAGGTTAAGCTTTGATTCGGAAAAAAAAAAAAAAATGAAGATGGTTAAAATAAATCTTGGAGTACTAAACTGATCAAATTTCCCAAAAAGTCGTATCAATGAATCACAGATTTACTCTTCTTACTTTTCTCTCAGCTCTTTTTCTGGAAATTAATAGTTTATAATGCTTCACATTGGAAGGCGCAAAGTCCATGGCCCAGCACTTTTCAGTGCATCTTTCTAATGTTGGTAGCTCGTTACCTAAATCAAAAAACCAAAGCAAAACAAAACCCAGAGGTTACCAGATCTGGGATTTTGAGTAAGTCACATTCTCAGCCTTTATTTCCTCGACTGTAAAATGTGGATTAATAGTAATACCTATTTGACAGGGTTGTTAACGAGAATTAAATTAAGTTGAATAATGCATAAGAGACTGCCATATGAACTATAAATTCAATGATTATGATGCTTATGATAATGATAATTATAGTTCACAAGGCTATAACTTCATTTATAATCAATATATAAAATCAAATATACAAAAAAAATATAATACCCAAGTAACCAGAAACTTTTTATATCTGTAAATGGTGTTGAAAATTTCTAAATTTCCCAGATTTCCAGGGTTCCTCTTTTTTCTCATGAGAGAAAAATCTAGGGTAGATGAGAAGATTCTCGTCACTTTATCATTTGCTGGTACTTTTCCTCATTGGAAATTTCTGTTTTAGGAGCCAGCTTTCGCTGTTGATAGTAGGTATTTGGGAGTCAGAATCTAGGACTGAGCTTGGCTTGGTGGGCACTTGTCCTGGGTTGCCCTCTTCCTTGGGAGCAGTGTTAGCCCCAAATTATAGAAAGAGGGTTTACTTTCTCAGGCAAAGGGGGATAATGTAGGGAGGCTAGAGAAACCCACACCTCCTTCTTCCCCTGCTGATCCTGCTCCCTCCTCCGGGCTTATCTTTCAGGGCAATATGGAAGTCCTTGGGCTTGAAATGCCCTCTATCCTCCATTGCTTCTCACTCTACTAATTTCCAATTTGGAGGAGTTAAAAAAGAAATACTTCTGGTGGCCTTAAAAGTGAAAGGGAGTTGTGTGGGTTTTTTGTACCTTAGAGTAAATTGTTGAGATGGATTGTGTTCCCCAAACCTGGCTGTGGCAAAACTGAACAGAAAGAATAGGAGTTTGGAGGCAGTATAGGAAGGGGAGGGGTAAACCAGCCCTTGGGATGGTTGAGGAGCAAAGGGCTTTAGGCATTACCCAGGCACTGGGCATCAGGGCAGGACATAAGGAGTCAGGAGGTAGAAGAAAGGCTTAGAAATGAGCCCCTCAGATAACATATCTACTTCACCAGCACCCAGTTTTACCAAGTACCCACCCTGTCTCCTTCCTACCTTCTCGGATGAAAAGAGCAGCATCATAGGACTCCAGATAAGAAAATCTCCTGGCATCCTCGCAGTCATCCTCATCATTTGTTATGTGCTTGCTGGGTTACCAGGCACTGTGCTAAGCACTTTGCATACATCATTCATGAAATCCTCTCAACCCTAACCCCCGTTTTATGACCCCTAGTTTTCTCAAATGTAATATAGATATCATTAACCCATTTTGTACTTGAGGAAACAGCGTGTCGGAAGTTTAGTAATGTGCTCATGAGCACACAAATAGAAAGCGCAGAACTGGAATTTGAACACAAACCTGATTTGGGAAATTTCTTGCCCTTAATGATTAGAAGAAATTGACATTCATTTAACTCTTCTATCTTCCCCACCCCCAACCTACCCCTTTACCCATTTCCTTTAGCCCAGTGTGGACAGTTTGCACAGCCATCTTCTGAAAAATAGTGGTTTCTGCTTCATAAGTTGCTATGCTGGGTTTTGTGGCTGACGTTCATGTCCTGTGACCTTACGATCTTGGCCACAAAAGATTGTTCCAGTAACTGCTGCTAAAACTAAAGCGTGAGCTGGACTTGCATTATCTCATTTAATCCTTATAACAAAGCTGTAAACTACGTACTAATGTTAATCTCATTGTACAGATGGGAAAACTGACACTCAGAGAAGATGAATTACTTGCCTGAGGTCATATAGCTAGAAAGAGGCAGAACTAAGATTGGAAGGTTGATTCATTCAAATACTAGAACACTCTGCTCTACCGACTTTTTTCGAGAGATCGATAGAGTTGGCCTTGAACAGGAAACTCTCTTGAAGGCAATCTGTGACAACTGAGGGGAGTTGTCCAGCCACTGCAGCAGGAGACGCAGAAAGAGTACAGTCTAAGAGCTGAGTTTTGAGAGCGAAAGAGTGATCAGAGGGGGTGACTTTCACAGTGGCTGTCTAGTCATATGAGCTGGTACTATGCCCTCATCAAAGGGGCTCCCACTCCGGCTGAAACACAGCAGTAGAAACTGCCACCTGTGTTTCCTGACTCTTCCATGTGGGCCTGTAAGTCCTTATCATCTTAGGTAATAGAACCCATCTTATAACTTGTGCCTCACACATATACACTCCCTTAGGCTTAAACTCCCTGCAACTTACCCCTCCAGATTTTGGCCTGATGGAAAAGAGTGATGAGAGCTTGGAGCCTTACAGACCCTGATGCTTGACTCCTACTCCTAACCCAGCCTCCAGTTTTACTTCCTCCCCCAATAAGTAACTCTCTCCCCTATTTCTTCATTGGCTGCCAGCTCCAAAGGAAGGAACGCTGAAGCCTAGAGGTGCTTTCCAATAGGCTCTGAGTATGTATCAAACATTGCTTGGGAAAACAGCAAGTCAGATGTGGTTTGCCACTCAGAAGGCCATACAAGTACAGACCTCTAGAATTTCCACTTCCCAGGCCCACCAATGTCTTGGGGTGATGGGAGAACAAAGCCAGAGCCTTTTTCCAGGCCTCTACACCCTGCAGCTAGCCCTACTCTCTATACAAGACATCAGAGCTCATAGGAGTCCCCACGTCTCTGAGGTTAGTCAGAGCAAAGAGCTGCTGGTGAGAGTCAGTGCTGGAAATGTTGGCAGCAAGCCACAAAGATATTTTTAGTGCTCCCATAAAGTCTGTATTCGAAGGAACTTGTATTTGTGAGCAGCTGGTACTGTATCTTTAGAAGTCACAAATGATGGGCTATTCCAAGAAAGATCAGGAACACAAAAAGCTAGATTTCCTGGCTTCACTGTTTCCTTCCTCTGATACCTACCGTCTTATAGACAATTTGGCAAATGGCCACATTGCTACCTTATCTTTCCTATCTATATAAAAAAAATGCTGAACAGGAAGGTCACTTGGTTATATAAAGAGTCCCACCACATTCCTCCCTCAGGAAGGCAGGATACAGTAATCAAAAACAGACAAAGAAAACATTGGACTTGGAACCTGCATTTTTACGTACATCTTCTACCTCTTTCCACCCTTCTTTCCGGAGCCTCCTGTTCTGTTAGTCACCAAATCGTTTCATCTCCAAATCTGTTCCTCTTTCCCATAATCAGTAATATCTAGAAGCTGAGTTCCCAAGGCAACCACAAATATTTGTTATTCTTTCTGCCATGCGGCTTGCCCTGAAAATAAACTCAGATATTTTTCCTACCATTAAAATCCCAGAAAGAATATAAATGGACATTGGTTTTTTTATGCATATCTGTGAAATAGAGAAGGTGTAATGCCAGTTGGGCAAAGTTTAGAGGAATACGGCGAAAGTCTTCAAATTGAAGATAATATAAAATAGGGGTGTTAAATTATTCTATTTTTAAAATGAGACAAGCAAAAGAAGGCTTTGAGAAAGTGGATTAGAATAAGCGAATACACATATGGTCACATCCATGCAAACAGCAGAATTTGTTTTCCTTTTTAGAAAGGGAGTAGCAAAGGAAAGAGTGCACATTTGCTCTGAGGTCTAGTCAAGATTTAGCCTCTTTCCTTTGAAATGCCCCCTTGATGTGCCAGCCAAGGACTCCCAGAGACCTCCATTTGAAGCTGACAGTATTTCCAATTAACAAACAAGGTTTGCTTTCTGTTCTCATGTGAATCTGGGGTGGATGACCTTTCAGACATCATGGATAAATTCTTCATTGGAATGACCCTACTATACAAATCATTACGAGGTGAGGAGTTTCCAAATTAAACAGGGTCCAGCAAATGGCAACAGCAATAGTGATGCTTGGACAGCTGAAACTTATTGGATTTCATTAACCAATGTCACCATTAAAAAAATAATCATTTAAAAAAAATAGCGATGCTCATAAAACTTTACATTTTGATAGCCTCAACAATAGTCTGCAAACACAGTTATGTCCACTCTCTTTTATAATCCTCCCTAGGACAACAGAAGATACACATACACACATACACACACATACATAATCCTACTTTGCAGGTATGTGACAGCTTAAGCTAAACACTAAGAGAACTTGCACAACCTTTATGTGGCTGGTTGTACAATTCAACTAATGCTTTCCATTTTCAGCCCCACATCTTTTTTATCCTAGAAGTTCTCCACATCTCCACCTCACCATCCCTATCAACCTCTATGTCACCTTCTCGCTATCATCCAAGAATCCTAAAACCAATAGGACTTGTGATCTAGAAGACCAGGAGTTTAAAAAGAAGCTTTAGAGCATTTAGATCAATCCCGAAATAGATAAAATAATGGCAAGACTGCAGAGGAAAAAAAAAAAAAAAAAGCAGGAAGGACTGAGATGAACTAATGCAAGATAGTCACTAAGGCAACGGAGAATATTCTCTTCTTCCTCCTTCACATCCTCCCTGCTCATTACTGTCCTAAGACCCAGGACTTCCTCAAATGGGCCTATAATAACCACTTCCTCCAACACTGGATAGTCTCTCAAAATACTTTGGCTAAGTTTCCTATTGACTAGGAGAAAGTTTCTAAATTTTTCTTGAAACTACCATATTGATACCACTCACCTTCATGTCACTACCTCCTTTGACACATGTTCCTTATTTGACATGGTTTCTTGATCTGTCCCTATTCTGGACATACTCACCCACACGGTCTGTCAAAATCTCACTTCTAATGTGATGCAGAAAGGAAATGTACCACCCAAAAACGGTTGTTTCGGGGGTAAATGAAGTAATGAAAGTCAAGCACTTATCACAGGGCGTGGCACAGCCTGAGTCCTTTATGGATCCCCTGAAACTCAGTGCCTTCATGGAGCTATATCTCTGCAGTATTATCTTCAGTTCAGAGAAGAATGTTTTGAGAGAGACATTAACAACCCAGAAGGCAGAAGGTCCAAAAAGTGAGAAAAGCTCCTACTCACAGAACTTCCATCAGCAATTTGTATCTCTCTTTGTACCCCTGTCCAGCTTTACCCCGCTCTGGTGAAGACATAATACATTTGTCTCCCAAGGATCAACCTCATCTAATTTCTGGAGTATATTAACAAACTTCTTCGCCTTAGCAGGAGAGCATCAGAAAATCCATGATTGCTTCTAGTCCTGGCAAGTATCCTAGAAGGAATTTAACCTGCTCTTTCAGAGGGCAAGTATTCTAGAAGGAATTTAACCTGCTCTTTCAGAGGGCAAGTATCCTAGAAGGAATTTAACCTGCTCTTTCAGAGGGCAAGTATCCTAGAAGGAATTTAACCTGCTCTTTCAGAGAATTTGGGCAAATTTCCTTAGCCAAATCCATCCCAGAATGTGTGTAACAGTTTGTCTGGCTACCCAAGTCCTGGTCCTCATTTCATTTCTACCGTAGCACTAGAGCCTGACCGCAAATGTTAACCAAATTGGTAGGGGGCTGACTCCCTCTACTGGTTTCAGTTCACTCCTTTCATGTAGGATCTGAAGTCAGTTTCCGGTGTCTCCCTGCTTATTCAGACAAACCTCCTTGTCCAATGACATGGCCACAGACCAAGAATGTATTCCCCAGATGCCCCTGCATCTGGACCCCACACTTCGGATCAAAGCCCTTGCATACAGCCATGACCTGGATCAAATATGAGTTTACTCCTCTCCCTTGGGCATGATGATCTACCCAGGGAAACTTCCTTTTACTCTCTCCCATCTGCAAAGAGCTTCAGGCACATCTTACGTCTACAGATGTTCCATTTAGAACACTGACAGTGAAGAAGGGGAAAAAATTACGAAGAGCAGATATATGAGCTCATGAAACAAAGCAGTCTATTGAAGATTCAATGTAGGGGCAAATAGGTGTAATAAATTTAATAGACTTAAAAACTTTAATAGCCATTACTGTTTTATTTCATTCATTCATTCATTCATTCAGTACTACTTCTTATAATTGTACACTGATTTGAATTACATTTGATTGCCTGGAATGTGCTTGGTACTTGATATATAAATATGAATGAGATCTAATCCTTGCTCTTAACCATCAAAATTAATGTTTGGAATGTCATCGTCATCACCTTGACCTATCAAATGAAAGTTTTTGTGTCTGGTATGCTCTGTTAAAGAAAAAAGAAAAATGCAGTACACCTTAGTAGATTTTTAAGTATCCATTTTCTATGCCATTTTGTGTAAGGGACTTGAGTATTCTTGGATTGTGATATCCACGGGGGGTCCTAGAACGAATCCCTTACAGATACCGAGGGACAAGTTAAGTTTTGGGGGAGTCAAAAGTTCCATGTGGATTTTTGACTGCACAGGGGGTCAGCACCCCTATCCCCTGTGTTGTTCAAGATAAACTGTATAAGATAATTCCATTTAACAGTATCGGCTATTATTAGCACAGATGTAATGTATGAGCTTCATTTCTATAAGCCTTGAGTCTGGCATTAGTAGGTCTGCATCACACCTCTGTCCTTCCTAGTTACATGGCATTGGCCTTACTTCTTTACCTCTAAATGGGGGTAACAGTAGTTCTCGGCTCATAAGATTATTGTAAAGCTCGAATGAGATAATATGTGGAAAGTACTTAATATGGTGCCTGGAAAACCCCAGTTTACATTACATTTTCCTTTTCAAATATGCATATGATAGTTTTTGGTTATGCATGTTACATTAACAAGAGCTTTCCGTTTTTCCATATCTCCTTAGCACCTCCATTTGGGGTTAATATCTAAGATCAGCTGCAATTGGTATTGAAAAGGAGATTAAAAATAAAAGCAATAACCAATAAGAAGGACAACATACCCATAACCCTAATCAAAAAGGAAGTAACAGAAATCAGCAGCCCAGAGTCCTAGAAATTAAAATTGGTAAGAAACTTATTACCACCTATTAAGAAAGATATTAGAGCACATGAAACTTCACAGTTTAAAACTAAACCAATTGCAGGACACATTAATAAATGACAGTATTCCATTTAAGTATCAGTCTTTCAAAGCACATTTGTACTCTGTATAAAGTTACAGACACCACACTTAAAGTGAGACCTTGACAGCTGGGAGCTGATTCAAAGCATTCCACAAATGTTAGCCAATTAGAGCTTAACAAAGGGGTGAAATACAGTAGGAAAGCCTAGGTCTCTTCAGGCTGGGGAATAACAGACATGGAAGACTCCTAACAATATCCTTTCAACTGAGGGACTATCTTATGAAAGGGGATTTAGATTTGGTCCATCTCTGTGGCCCACGGGGCAGAACTAGTGCTAATGACAGGGGAAAGATACAAGGAAAGAGAAATAATTTAATTAAATATTAAAAAGATCAGAGCTGTCTGATATAGTAAGACAACTATCTCTGGGGACTGGGGGAGGAAAAGCATAAAGGCATAAGAAGAGGCTTTAAAGATCCAATAGAAAATCCAACTTGATCGAGAAGCTGAACTATGAATTTGGCTGGTCCATGGTAACTTTTTGAGACATCCATGGTAAGAAAAATAAACAATGATATACTCTCCAAAACTCATTCACTATAAAACGAGGATAATAATATCAGCCTGACAAAATTGTGTGAAGATAATAATATGTGGAAAAGTCTTTAACATGAAAGACAGGAATGAAAATAACAGCAACGACGGCACAACAGAGGAAACAGAAGACAACCTCAATTACTGTTCTCAGAAAGATGAAAAAATACCGCATCTGTGAGGCCAAGGGAGCATGCGGCTCTGTTTAAAGAAACCATCAGAAAATAACGACGAGCCTTTAAAAATTTAAACCATAATATCTGAAATAAATTTTAACAAATGGGTTAAAAGATAAAGTTGAGGAAAATCCTAGAAGGTAGAGTCAACTGTCAAAGGGTATGGAGAGAAAACAGAAGAAATTCAAATTATTAATATAAGAGAAACAACATCTGAACAATAGGCTTTCCCGAAAGAGAGAACAGAGAAAATCATGGGAAGGAAATTATCAAAGAAACCCTATGAGAAAATTTTCCAGAACTGAAAGATCCGAGTGACCAGATAAGAGGGACTGAATGCTCAAAACAATAGATAAAAATTTTAAAAAGAATAAACAAGAAAAGGAGAGGGACAAGAAAGAAAAGATTACTGACTATACAGGAAATTATATTGAAGGATTTGCAAAAAAAGCATTACTAATAGAGACACAGAAAACTAAGCAGATGAAGAAATGAAGCCATACTAATGCCAGTAAAAATAAAAAGTCATACAGGAAAAGAAATCTGAGACACAAATGATACTTACTTAGACATGCTAAGTCACTGGACATTCATTTAACTAAAAATTGCAACACCACTATATAGGGATGGTGCAGAGTGCAACCCTGGAAGAAATGTAAGAAAGCAAAGAACTCAGCTACCAAAATAGGAAAACGACAGATAACACCTAAATTATCAGTGTAAGAACAAATACCAGAAGAAATTTTAAAATAATTAAAGGCGGCCACTCTGGAGAATAGGACTGAAGGGGAGACATGGGGCAGAAAATGTCACGACTGGCAAATGCAGGTCTTTATTACGTCGTATTAAACTTGAGTTAATTGTGCGCATGTATCACTTTGGTAAAAATTAATATTGACTTTTTAAAAAGAAAAATTCTGGCAGTCCATCAAATTAAAAAAAAAAATCAGAAGCCACTGAACTAGGTAACTATCAAGGTTTGTTCTGCTTTGAGACTGTTATCTGATTTCCTCATGTCCCTTAGTGAGCTGTTGTTATGCGCTGGGAAACTTCATTTACAAGGCAGACAAAGGAGAATTGTTACCAATCTTACTATGTTGTTACTCTAAGAGTTCAACGTTTTCAGTTTTCAAACACATATTCTTCCTTTCATCCAAGATAATTTCTTCATTCCAGTTTCATTCTTATTTTCACCTGCTTTTGTTATTTTGAATTTTTCTTTCTTTCTTTTTTTCTTTCTTTCTTTCTTTCTTTTTCTTTTTTTATTTCTTTCTTTTTTTCTTTTAGGTATTTTTTCTGGGCTATTCTTATCTTTTTTTTCAATATTCCGTTACAGCATTGGCTTTCAGAAAGCAAGGAGACTTCTTATATTTGTACATTTGTGGGAAACGAATACCCGAATTGTATTTGAAAATTAAAAATAAACCTAAAGGGAATTTACTGTTTCACATATTCCTTCTAAACATGCTTAATTTTTTACTAATCAGTTACTTTCCATTTAACATTAAAATTTTTTTTCATGACAGATTTTTCTAAATAAAATTATTTGCTTTTTTATGATTGTAAAACCCTGATATATTTACTATTAAAATTTAGAAGACACGTTAAAATATAAAAGAGGAAAATAAAATTCACTCTTTGATCACACCATAAATAGTTCTTTTAATACTTTATTGTAGAATTCTGGTCAAGATGGCAAAGCAGGTAAATGCTGTGCTAGCCTCCTCCCATGACATCAAAATTATAACTAAACTACAGAACAACCATCATTAAGGATCACTTGAAGTCTAGCTCAACAGAAGTCCTATAACTATAGCTCAACAGAAGTCGTATAACTAAGGACATACAGAAGAAGCCACAAGAGATTGATATCGGGGTTGGAGACCAGAACAAGCTGGTCCCACACCATGTGTGATGGTTACAAATGCGGAGAGATATTTCAGTTGTGGAGGTCCTCCCTAGGAGCGAGAGTCCCAGCCCCACACCAGGCTCCCCAGCCCAGGATTCCAGTGCCTGGAAGAGAGTCCCCATAACTTCTGGCTGTGAAAAACAGTGGAGACTGTGGCTAAGTGAGACTGAGGGATGGGGAGTCCCAGGCACTCCTCTTAAAAGGCTCGTGCATAGACTTACTCACTGATGGACTCACTCAGTCTGAGCTCCAGCAGTGCCTGGCTGGGAGGGGGCCAGCGACATATGGAGAGGAACTGAACTGTCTGGCTTCAGGGTGAGGGCTGGCGGGGCAGCTGTCTCCCAGACAGAAGTGCTGACAGAAGCCATTGTTCCTTTGTTGAGCCCACCCCCAATGCAGCCTGTACACAAAGGTGGCCACCATATCTGAGTCTCCATCAGCCCAACTAACACTATTCCCCCTGACTCAGTGATTTCCTGAGACCCCACCTTATCCAACTTGCGGACCCACCCAAGCTGATTCCAGCGGCTTTTCTATACAAATGGCCTGTCTTGGCTCATGCTGCAGACTTTCCTAAAATCTCTCAAAGATTCACAAACCTAAAACAAGCAGCATCTGACCTCGACATGTCCCATATCTCTTGCTAAGTACCCCCAAGCCCAGAATAGCGGTGCCAGCCTCAGTTCATAGTTTAGGCTCTCCCAAGCACCTCCAAGCCCAGCACGAGTAATGTCCATCTGCGGATCACTCTGTAACTCATTCTAACCAGTCTCAGGCAGGACATAAGTAGCAGTTGACCGTGGCCGGAAACAAAGCACCTCCCAAGAAACCCCAGAACCAACAGATCCAGTGGCCAGTCAGACCATACCAGAGCAACACCAGACCACCTCCACAAATGACACACCTAAAGGATAGACTCAGCAGGCACCAGAGCTCCACTAAAGTGTATCCTGTTCCATAAGATCAGGCCCTGCACAATAGCTATTCCACTGTAGTTATGGCCAATTCTCATAACCAATTTGCTCAAGGGTCAATCCCTTTCACTGAAGTACAAACAGCAATCAAGGCTCAAGTACATTAGGAGGGTACATACAATCTAGATAAGAGATACACCTGGAGCACCCAGCTCAGGTGACCAGGAAGACTGCACCACTGGGCCCTGCAGGACACTTTACCAAGACCAGGAGACATAGCAGCTCTACCTAATACATAGAAAAAAAACACAAGGAGGCAGCAAAAATGAGGCAAAAAAGAAACATATTCCAAATAAAGGAACAGAACAAAGTTCCAGAAAAAGAGCTAAGCAAGATGGAAACAAGCAATCTACCAGATTCAGAGTTCAAAACACTAATCATAAGGATGGTCAATGACCTCAGTGAGAACATCAACAAAAAAATAGAAAACATAAAAATGGAGATAGAAAACATAAAAAATAACCAGCCAGAAATGAAGAACACGATAATTGAAATAAAGAGAATTTAATTCTCATTAGAGGGATTAACAGTAGATTAGATGAAGCAGAGGATCAAATCAGCAATTTAGAAGATAAGATAGCAGAAAACACCTAATCAGAACAGCAACAACAACAACAAAAAGAATACAAAAAAAAATGAGGATAGTTCAGGGGCCTCTGGAACAGTATCAAGCAATATTTGCATCATAGGGTAACAGGAGATGAGAGAGAGAGCAAGGAATTGAAAACTGATTTGAAGAAATAATGACAGAAAACGTCCCTAACCTGGTGAACAAAATAGACACACAAGACCAGGAAGCACAGAGTCCCAAACAAGATGAATCCAAAGAGGCCCACACCAAAACACATCATAATTAAAATGCCAAAGGTTAAAGACAAAGAGAGACTCTTCAAAGCTGTAGGAGAAAAGCAGTTAGTTACCTACCAGGGAGCTTCCATAATACTGTAAGCTGATTTCTCAACAGAAACTTTGCAGGCCAAAAGGAATTGGCACAAAATATTCAAAGTGAAGAAAAGTAAGGACTTAAACCAAGATTACTGTACCCAGCACAGCTGTTGTTTAGAACTGAAGGACAGATAAAGAGCTTCCCAGACAAGAAAAAGCTAAAGGAGTTCATCACCACCATACCAGTATTACAAGAACTGTTAAAGATATTTCTTTAAGAAAAAGAAGAAAAAAGATCAATAATATGAATAATGAAATGGTAATAACTATATATTTATCATTAATTATTTGAACTGGAAAAGAATTAAATGCTCCAATCAAAAGACATAAGGTGGCTGAACGGATAAGAAAACAAGACCCTTATATATGCTGCCTACAAGAGACTCGCTTCAGATTGAAAGACACACATAGACTGAAAGTAAAGGGCTGGAAAAATATATTCATAAAGATGGAAATAAACAAACAAACAAAAAAGCTGAGGTAGCAATACTTACACTAGACAAAATAGACTTTAAAACAAAGGCTATAACAAGAGACAAAGAAGGACTCAGTAATTCCACTTCAGGGGATTTATCCAAAGAAACCCAAAACACTAATTGGAAAAGATATTTGCAGCCATATGTTCATTGCAGCATTATTTACACTACCCAAGATATGGAAGCAACTGAAGTGTCCAGCAATAGATGAATGTATAAAGAAGAGGCAGTATATACATGCAATGGAATATTACTTGGCTATAAAAAAAAGAATGAAATCTTGCCATCTGCAACAATATGGATGGACCTAGAGGGTATTACGCTAAGTGAAATAGGCAGAGAAAGACAAATGTCATACGATTCCACTTACATGTGGAATCTAAAAAACAAACAAAACAGAAATAAACTCATATATACAGAGAACATTTTAACAGTTGCCAGATGGGAGGGAGGTTAGGAGAATGGGTGAAGAAGGGAAAGAGATTAAGTAGTACAAATCGGTAGTTATCAAGTAGTCATGAGGGATATAAAGCAGAGCATAAGGAATATAGTCAGTAATATTGTGATAATTGTGCATGATGTCACGTGGGTACTAGATTTATCTTAGATCGCTTTGTAAGTTACATAAATCACTAATCATTGTGTTGTACACCTGAAACTAATATAATATTGTATGTCAACCATAACAGAAAAATAAAAATTTTTTTAAAAAGTATTTCACTGCACATCTTGCTACTCTTCCTCCTGTGTATATTTCGTGTCTACATTTATCAATTTTTTGACAAAATGGGTCTTGATTGTTCAACTTTATAACTTGTTTTTCTCTTAACTTAAAATGCTTATTTCTCTTGTCCTTGGAAATTCTTTTACAATATCTTTTGATTATTGCTTCACATATGGATACAGATTACTTTAGGTTATTTCCAATAGTTCACTATCACAAATAATACTCTAATAAATATCCTGTGGGTACATCTATAAACACATCCAAGCTGCTTTGCTTAGGGTAATTTATCATAGTAGATGTGCTGGGTCAGAGTATGGACGCTTTTAAGACTTAAAATAGGCCAGATTTCCTTCTAGAAAAGTTTGCCCATTGTACTCTGGCCAACATTTTGAGAATATTAATTTCTCCCACATTTTCAACAACAGTGAACATTGTTAAATAAAAAACACAAAAACTTTGCCTTTAGGTATGTGAGAAATATAGTCCTGAATGGGTGCTTAGGAGTCATGGCAGGCCTTCCAGAATCTATCTTGAGGATAAACTTGGAAGTTTTCCATAGCATATTCTTGACATCTAGGATCATTTTACATATTAGGATGAATCATAAGATATTGGCAATATTTGACAGTTTTTGACCTACGAAACTATCAACTTCGAATGGTTCACCCTAAGAAATACATTTATAAAATTAGGGAAGGTATTATAGGTTAAGAATTGGCCAAATGGTCATTGCCTTTTAAAAGCTTCTCAGTTATGGAAGAGCCATTAGTATGATCTGCTCTAATGGGTAGCCTTGCTGTGCCTCTGCTGAAGGGATTCAACAGGCCTCTTCAAGATGTACTGTTTTGGCATGTCAGTTATTTTGGGCTAAAGGTAACTGAGCTCCTGAAGGCTCACAAGAAACTTTAGTTTCCCCCTTAAGGAACTTAAATTAGGGCCTTGCCTATAATAAATGTTATCACCAGAGATAACTTTTTGTGACCTGTGTATAGGGCCTATTATTACTGAATATCTGCTCTTCTTATCGTCCTGAGAATAACTTTCCTCCCCTCTGAAGCCCCAACCTGCCTTATCTCATCCTTAGCTCAGAATGTCATATACACCTCATTTTAATCTTCTGTCTCTGAACCTCTCTCTCATATATATGGGGTCTCTCTAATGTGGGGTTCTCATATGTACATATGTAAATAAATTTGGTTATTTTCTCTTGTTAATCTGTCTCATGTCAATTTAACTATAAGACTAGCTGGAAGAAACTTGAAGTGTAGAGGAAAGTTTCTTTGTCCCCCACACTGCCAGCCTGGTTGGATGGGTTGGGGTGACCCCAAGTGAATCACAACTGGGGTATGATGGGGACTCACTCACTGGAGTCCACTGAAAGATGGTCTTCCTATAGAGAAGTACTACTGTGAATTAGGATTTTGGAGAGAGAATATGTAACTTGTAAGATTAAAAAGAAGTCAGAGAAATGACAGGAATGCTTAAGGTATGTGAAGAAACGTCCAATGGATGGTGGCTCTTGACGAATGGTGAAACATTTATAGCCATGAAGGGGAAAGGTATCTGAGGAACATCATCTTCTCTTATGGAAGAAAGGTATCTATATTTGTTCAGGGGTTATGCCCACAGATAAATGAGAGGACTAGCCTGGCATGAGTGGGAGCCACGGAGTTAGCAGGAAAAAATTATATGTCATCAAGGTTCACGGGGCCCTATAGGACATCAACAACAAGAGGCTTAAATATAACAGGAAGCATGGTATCAAGGAACGGGATCTTTTAATGAGCAGAGGAGTTAGACTCTAAAACTCATTCAGCCACCAACCAACTGTGCAACTTGGGCACACTCCTTCCCAACTCAAGACTTCAGTGTTTCTGTCCCTCATGTACTACTGTTTTTTGGAGAGCCAATTGGATATTCTACTTTTCGGAATTTATCCTTAAGAAATCTTCAAAGACATCCACTGAGATTGATCCATAAACATTTATAATAGTAAAATATTTGGAAATGTCCTATATGTCCCACAAAAGGAAATGGTTAAATAAACATATTGTATATGTTCAAATGATGGAATACAATCAAGTCATACAATAAAAGCCATTCACTTGTCATGACAAGTTAGAAAAATAGAAGATTGCAACTGTATGTATGATATGGCCCCAAATTTTTAGTAAATAAGAATAATAAACAACAAAAATAGGAAATAAGAGAAAGACTTGGAAGTATAATAAAGAGTTATGAATGGTGAACTTACAGAAAATTATTTTATTTGCTCTTTATATACTCCAAATTTTCCATAATAAACTTCTTTTATTTGTGTAATTTTAAAAGATAGCAAATATTCATTTTGTTTTTGAATTTTTATAAGAGTTTATTTAATGACATATGCCAGGGAACAAGATCCCAAACGCTCCCTAATTAATTTTATATTAATGAAAACATTTGAGAAGTCAAATTCCTTCCAGCAGTAACATTCATTGAGTCTTTTTGAAATCTCAAATGCAGAGCTATCTAGACCACATTTAAATTGTGATTTCCTACTCTTACTCTAGTTCTCCCTTAAAGTGCAGAGTCCTCCAAACCACTGGGTTTTGCAAACAGATACATTCTCTGAAACCATAAGGCAAGTTTGGGGAATGCAAGAGTAGGTAGGGACCTAGAGTTTGGACTGCCTTTACAATCTGAATCCCAGAGTGAGCTCACTGAGAAAGGCACATTTGTAAAAGATCACATTTCCTGGCCCTGTACAAACTCTGGCTTTTCTTTCACAACAAATGTTTTCAGCCTGGATGGTCTGTCAGCACTAGGGGTTAAACACCTTTCCATGAAAGTTTTCATTCCAGATAGCTGATGGTAGGGACTGTAAATAGGAGACACAGACAGAAACAGGCTATTTCTAGCTGAAGTGAACACTTGCTGTATTATCTGCCAAAAGTCCATTTCCCCTTCTTCTGATACCAGAACTCTGAATTTCCTCTGAAGAACCATGCCTTCCTCACATTCAATCACGTTCTTCAGATGTCACTGACTCCTCCTTAGTTCGGGGAGGGAGGAGGATGATGAGAAAGGGAGGAAAGGAGAAACAATAGGATGAACTCTAGTGAGAACTTTGCTGTCAGCACTCCAGCAAAAGTGCTATTATCAAGGTCACCATTGACCTCCACTGTGCTAAATGCAATGGTCATTTTTCGATTTCACCTGGTTTGACCCATGAGCAGCATTAGACCCAGCTGACCACTTCCTCTTCTTGAGACACTCTTTACTTGGCTCCTAGGACACCATGCACCATACATACTCTCCTTGTTTATCTTCCTCCCCTAACCCCAACACACACACGTTCTCGCTTGCGCGCTCTCTCTCTCTCTGTCTCTGTCTCTCTCTGTCTCTGTCTCTGTCTCTGTCTCTCTCTCTCTCTCTCTCTCTCTCAATCTCCTTGTTTCCAGCCCTTAAAGTTGAAGCATCCCAAGGCTCAATCCCTGAAACTTCTTTTCTATTTACACTCATCCAGTCTCAACGCATTTAAATCCAGTCTCACTGAGTTTAAACACCTTCTGATGACCCAGTTTTGTATCTTCAGCCCTGTCGTCTTCCTTGAACTCCAGACTTGTATATGCATCTGCTCAATTCAAAATCTCTACATCAGATAGGCATTTATTATCAAATAGGCATCTCAAACCTAAAACATCCAAAACTGAGCTCCTAATCTTCCCATTTAAACCTGTTCCTCCTATAGTCTTTCCATCTTGGCTCAAGGCAACTCTACCTACCAGCTCCTTGTAAGGCCCAAAACCTTGGAGTCCGTTTCCTTTTCTCTTTGTTTCCCACCCAGATCCAATCAGGAAATAGTATAGGCTTTATTTTCAGAATGGATCCAAAATCCAATCACTTTTCACCAATTCTGCTACTATCTAGAACTGAACACAATCATCTCTCACCTGTATTATTCCAGTGTCTCCCAACCGGTCTCTCTCCTTCTAGCCTTGCCCCATTTCAGTCTGTTCTTTACACAGCAGCGAGAGTGATCCTATTGAAACATCGATTGGATCATGACGGTCCTCTGCTCAAAACCCAAAGCGGTTTCCTATTTCACTATAAATAAAAGCCAAGGGCTAAACAATGGCCTGCAAGGCCCAAGAAGGTCTGTTTAGGCCAAATATACCTCTCAGCATTCACCTCTTTGCTCTCTCTCACCCAACCACACTGGCTTTTTTGCTGTTCCTTAAACACCTATTTGCTGGCCCTCTGCCTGGAATATTCTTCCCACAGATAGCCACAAGAATGACTTCTTCACCTTTTTAAGGTATTTCTTCAAACTCACCTTCTATCTTATCATCCTGTCTAAACCTGTAATCTCCCAACACCTATCTCCCTTCCCTGCTTCAATTTTCTCCTTAGTTCTTATCATATGATATGCCATGCATTTTACTTTTTTCACTTAGCTGTCTCCCCAGATCCCTTCGCACAGAACATAAGCCCCATGAAGTTAAGGACTTTGTTTTGTTTCCTGCTGTATCCTCAGTGCCTAGAACACTTTCTTACCTATTCTGCAACTTTGGCATTTCGTGAAACTTCAATCTCAAAACACCCTGTGCCCCTTGGCTATGAGGTTCAGACTCCTTGGCTTTCTCTTGCCTTTCTAGGCATTCTTTCTGATCTCTTTTCTTAAATCCTTTCTCTACCCATCCTTTTATTAACATTGGTGTTTCCTTAGGTCCCGTTCTTTATCCTCTTTTGTTTTCATTCTCTACACTTTAGGGTGACTTATTCATGCCCATACTTTCAACCACTGACTCCATGCTCCAACTCCAACTCCCATTATCTCTCGATTTTCGCCAGACCTCTCTAAGCTCAAGGCCCAAATTTCCAGCAACCAACAAAATCTCTCTGCCTTGATGTCTTATGAACATCTTGTATTTAGCAGGTGCCAGGATAAATTTGTTATCTCCCTCCTCTTCTGCCAAACCTACTTCCTTCCCCCATTCCCAGCCTTATATAAACATTTATTGACCCAATCATCCAAATCTAAATTTGAAAATGTCTTGACATCTACCTCTCTTTCCCTTCCAACAAAACACCTAGCTCTCTATCTCAGACTCTGTATTAGAAATATTGTCGAAATCTAGCTCCTCCCATCAACCCCCAACCCCCAGCTTAGGTTCAGGTCCCCATTATCTTCTATCTACTGGATTATTGCAGGAACCCAATACTAGTCTCCCCCCCATTGCTCACCAACTTCTTGGTTCATTCCCTAGATTGATGCCAGAATGATCTCACAAAGCCAAGTATTATGATCATTGAATATAACGAGAGAATAAGTAAAAATACTTTGCCATACTCTCCCATATTCTTGTGATAATCTGTCTGTACCCTAAAAAAAATGCTTCCCCCACCCCACCCATTAACCACCAATGCAGTAGATTTAAGAAACAGCACTACTCTGAGACAAGGCAGCACAACTAGGGTGAAGTAAGCAGAGGACTTAGTTGGCCCTCCCAACACCCATTAAGCTGGGAACAACAAGAGCACACTGTGGGAGAAGAGTAGCAGAGTGCGACGGGAACTCTTTAGGAAGCCTTGGGTTTATTGTTTTGCCTTTCTTCGTTTTGTTTGTTTATGTGTTTGTTGTTGCCTCTGAGAGTCTATCATGAGTAAAAAGAGACCTTACAACAGAGCTCAGACAAAAGGCATTACTCAGGCAAGGCACCAAATTGGACAGGAGCTCACCCCCCAGTTCAACGGAGGTTTGCTATCAGTGAGGAAGGAGCAAAAACAAGAAAATGGTCCCAGACAAGGATCCTTCCTGAATGCCTTTATGCCTCTGAACAACAATATTGATAGAATTCTGATAGCCTTAGCTTCTCTATTTTCTGAAATATGACAATATAGCAACAGGACTTTTGCCTAGATCTGAATTACCTTTTTACTTTTGGCTAGAGGACTGTTTTCCCACACATAGAAGAGGAGTTCCACTTTTTGTGATTACATTCATCCAGGACACAAACAGAATCTGAGGGAGTCAAGGGTCACCTCTAACATTGGCCTGAGATGAATCTCCCCTAAATCTTTCTTAAATCTTTTTAGAATAAGGTGAAAAACACATATTTTTATTTGTACATCTACAAAAGGAAACTCCTTTCTTTAAAGGAAAAGGCCTTAGATTAAATAAATTTTGCTCTAAAGTAGAGAGGACAATAGAAGAAAAGTTTGCCTCCAAAATAGATATGATACAAGAATGAGAGGGAAATCTTTCTTTGTTTAGTTTTTGGTTGGATACAGAGAATGTTGTTATGAAAAGAGAACAAACTAAGATTAAAAAAAAAGATTTCATGGAAGCCAAAAACATTGTAACTGAATGAAAGTTTATATTGGAGATAATTAAGGAAAATTGAATCAGTGATTTTGAGCACAATCTTACGAAAATATTCTCAGCATACAAAGAAAAATAAATGAAGGAAATGAAAGAAGGAAGAAAGGAAAGAAAAGAAGGAAGGGAGGGAGGAAGAAACGATTAGTTTACTCTTTTACCATATTAATGCCCTTTCTAGAATATTACTTTGTATTCCTACCAGATCATTATGAGAGGAAACAAAATTAAGACCTCAAGAATGCGGAAAAGTATAGTGAGAAAAGAACTAAATCGAAGTCAATAAATTCATGGAGTGGCGAGTTTGATTATTAATACCTAAATAAAAAGTAAAAACCCTGTGAAATAAATGACTAATAGAATTTTCAATATTGGAATTTATAACATTACCAACTTAAATAAAATAAGAAAGGAAGATATAAGGACACAAAAGCTTTTGGATTCTTATCTTTCATAACAGAGTCGAAAGTTATTCTTTTTCTTTCCTTTGATATTAAGATAAACTTATGCTCAGGAATGTTTTTCTTTTAAGTTACCCATAGATAAAAATAAGATGTCTGTTATCCACAGCTTTGTAGAAATATATAAAAACAAACAGTAGTCCAGAGTTTATCTAGAAAAGAGCATAATATGATAAACTATTTAAATACTAGGGAAAATAAAGCAAGAATGGCAAGTGAAATAAATGTGAACTAAAGTCCTCTATGAAAACAGAGACTCAAATTGGATTTAAAAAGCCAGTGTTTTAGAGGATACATCAAAAATAAGATGAAAATCCCAGCTAGCTTTTTTGTAGGAATTGACAAGCTAATCGTAAAATTCATACAGAAATTCAAGAAACCATAATAGTCAAAACAATCTTGAAAAAAATAAAATGAAATTGGAAAACTCACACTTCCTGATTTCAAAACTTACTACAAAGTTATAGTAATCAAGACAATGTGGAACTGACACAGGACAGACACACAGTTCACGGGACAGAACTGAGAGTCCAGAAACAAACCCTCGCATTTACAATAAATGGATTTTCAACAAGGGTGTCAAGAAATTTCAATGGGTAAAAGAATAATTTTTTCAACAAATGGTGCTGTGACAACTGGATATTCACCCGAAGTTGAGCCCCTAACTCATACCACATACAGAAATTACTCAAAATGGATCAAAGACCTAAAAGTATGGGCTAAAACTATAAAACTCTTTGAATAAAACATCAATGTACGTTTTCATGACTTTGGATTAGGCAGTAGTTTCTCAGATAAGAGACCAAAACCATAAGCAACCAAGCAAAATACAGATAAATCGGACATCATCAAAATTAAAAATGTTTGTGCTACAAACAACACCATTGAAAAAGTGAAAATACAACCCACAGAATGAAAACAAATTTTGCAAATCGTGTATCTGATGAGACTTGTATCTAGAAAATATAACTCCCACAACGCAATAATTGCTTTTGTAAAAAACCAATTAAATTAGGCAAACATTTCTCCAAAGAAGATAAACAAATGCCTGTTAAGCACATGAATAGATGTTCAAAAGTCTTAGCCATTAAGGAAATGCAAATTAAAGCCGCAAGATACCACTTCACACTCATTAGGATGGTTGTAATCAAAGATAGATAATGAATGTAGGCAAGGATATAGAGAAATTGGAAACATCATGATACTGATGTTGGCAATGTAAAATGATGCGGCTACTTTGAAAAACAGTCTAGCAGTTCCTCAAACAGTTAAACATAAATGTATGACCCAGCAATCTCACTTCTAAATATATTCAAGAGAAATTCAGGACATAGATCTGCACAAAATGTTGTATGTGAGTGTTCATGGCAACATTATTCATAATGCCAAAACGTGGAAACACCCCAAATATCCATCGGCTGATGAATGGATAAATGAAATGCACTATATCCATACAGTGGATATATGCAGCATAAAATGCCCAGACTAAGCAACACTACAGATAGACAGTAGACTAGTGTTTGCTGTAGAGGAGATGAGGTTGGTAGGGAGGAAATGGAAATGACTGCTAATGGGTATTGTGCTTCTTTTGTGGGTGATAAAATGTTCTAAAATCGATCATGATGATGGTTGCACAATTCGGTGAATATACTTTAAAAAACACCAAATTGTAACCTTTAAGTGGGTGAACTATATGGTTTGTGAATTATATCTCAAAATAGTAAGATTAACGACTATGAGTTTGAATCTTCAACAATTACTGATTGAGAGACCTTAGGTCAGTCATTTAAACACTCATTCTTCAGTTTCTCATTTGTAAGATAGGGACAGTAAACAGTACCAACCTCAGTTAATACTTGTAAGGTGATTAGAACAGTGTATGGCCCAAAACATACCATAAACCTGTAGGTTAATTAACTAAAGCTGCTACCGCTTAGGTTTAATAAAATCTTACTGTATCAGTTTCCTATGGCTGCCATAACAAATTACCGTAAACCCAGTGACTTAAAACAACACACATTTACTACTCTCTTATGTCCTGGAGGTCCGAAGTCTGAAATCGGCTTCACTGGACTGAAATCAAGGTGTCTGCAAAGAGACCTTTTTCTGTTGTCTAGTGCATTCCACGCGTTCCATGGCTGTGACCTGTTCCCCCATGTTCAAAGCCAGCAGCACAGCATCCTGCTGCAGCGGTCACATTCTTCTCTGTGTCCTTTTCCTCTGCCTCTCTCTCATAGGGACATTCGTGATTGCATTTAGGGCACACCCGAATAATCTCCTCAGTTCAAGATACCTAATTTAATCATATCCAAAAGGACTATTTTACAGAGAAGGTAGCATTCATAAATTCTAGGGATTATGAGTTATGACCTTTGTAGCCTACCAGTTAACTATATCAACCAAAAAAGAAAAAGAAAGTAAAGCTATGAAAAACTCCTTATAATTATTTCTAAGCTCACCAAAATAAAGCAATAACAAAAACATTAATTAAAAGATGGTATGAACAACATTGTACATAACTTAAATTAGAAAATATGAATTCTGCACTATTAATTTCTATTTACCAACTCTTGTTCACTGGCAACTTTTCCATTCCTCCCTACCCTACCTTTTCAGTGCAACGCCTAAAAAATTATTTTGCTGATAACACATCTCTTCAGATGTCTTTTTGTGCATGTGTCTGAGTCTTTATCCACTGAACAATACCGTTCTGATTTTATGGTTCAGAGATTTCCACCACTGCCTCTTAAATCCTGCCAATCTGAGGCCCCTCCTGGCTCTAGCTTCTGGGGTCTATTATGGTTATTTGGAAAGGAAAAGTTTGATAATTTTCGGTCCCACTCATTCCATGTTTCTTAAAGTTATGTAGCCATACAATTCTCAGCTGCCTAAGATGGCATGTGAGAACTTTATCTCATCTTTTTTTTTTATCTTTCCCAAGACTTCTTCTCTGCCATCTACTTTACCTTCCTTTCATATTCCCAACTCCCCATCACCACCCCTTTTTTCTAATAAGCCACAATAAAAATGATTCACATCTCATTTTTCTCCCTAGAACTTAAATTCTTGTAGGTATCAATAGAAGTATACAAAAAGAAATGCATATATACCGTAATTTCACATAGGAGAAAATTATAGTTGGGGAGGGATTACCATATAATTAAAATGGTTGGATAGATTTATAAATATCCAATTTTATTATCTTAAAAACAGAATATATCTTATCACAAATGGTCACAGATTTATAAAAATTCACTACATGCTTAGGTACAAAGAAACCTTAGAAATTATAAAGCCATATTCTCTATTATGAATAAAATAGAAAATTAATTTGAATTAGTGGTTCAAACTAAAATAATGATCACTTGGAACTTAAAAAATATATTGCATTGGGTTAAAAGGACAATAAAAATTCAATATCGAACTATTTTGAGAACTACAACACCACAGATAAAAATGTACTGGATCTGTTCATAGCTATAAGTTTCTGAATAAAAACGCTAACAGAAGAATCAGAAAAACAATTGCAAATAAGGCAGAAAAACCTGAATATCTTTATTTTATGAAGAGTTCACATAAATTAATTTAAAAATATCAAATCCAAATAAGTAATAAAAAGGCAAAGGATGTAAACAGACGCTATACAAAAGAAGCACATTATGTGAAAAATGTCTCATTTACTGATATTTTAAGAAACACAAACTAAAACAACATAAAAGTAGATAAGTTTGCTTAAACAAAAACACCAGAACTGTCAGAAATGCAGCAAAACAGGAACTGCTTGTGGGAGCATGAAGGGTCCACCCTTAGGGAAGGCAACTTGGCAACAGTAATCAAGAACTTTAAAAAACATTTACAAGTTTTAACCCAGTAGTAATTCCACTTCTGGAATTCCACCCTCAGTGTACAGCCCTACATATGGAAAAACTTCATGCACAAAGATGTTTGTTGGAAATGGAAACAAACTAAATGTTCAATAACAGGGGAATTGTTGAATAAACTATGTGACTATAAAAATTATGCTAACAAAGACTATGCTATAAAATACCCATGCTTCCCTGCTGTGCTAAAAGCCAGGCTTCAAAATCGTACCTATATACAGCCTATGATCACGATGCCATCTCCTAATTTTTCAAGGTCCTAGTCAAGTAAATACTGAAGGCAAGAAATGATCCAGGCATAGTAAAAGAAACAAAGTATTGTCGTGTGATTGTTTTTCTTCTCCTCCTAATCTATATTTTCATGTTTTTCTAATGGACATGTTCCTATTACTTACACCCTTACGCACATAAAGGAACTGTCCGCATTCCTCCTATGAATCAAAAGGAAACACCTCTTCATGCAGGGTGTGTGCTGCCATTGTTCCTGGGCCTCCTAGAGTCGTTGTGACATTCTAGCACAAAATCTGCAGGGTGGAAGCATGTTAGGCAAATGCTCCCCCGACTTCTTTTCTCTAACAAAAATTCCATCAGAACTCTCTGCACCCACTTTCCTCCTCTGCATCTGGGATGATTCCCACCTTACTTCTACAGTGTGGGGACAAGGCCCCAGGCAAGCGGCTCCAGGTCCCAGAGGCCTGAGTCTTTGCTACTCCCTGCATGGCTGCTACCCGCAGTCCCCTGGCACTCCAAACACCCAGCAGTTGGTCCTGGAGGCAGCCACATGTTCTGCTCCGTTGCTTCTCAGGTTGAAGGCAGCGAATGAAAGTAGCTTACAGACATTTGAAGCCATGGAGAAAAGGTGGGAGATGTTTAAGAAATCTCAACACAGGACCTTTTTGTGTAATAATAGTTTGTGTGCGATAAAGGTTTAGACTTGTTTCTTGAATGGCAAATTGGAGGCCTCAACTGCCTGTTCTGGATATATATTAACTGAATGAACCAATGAAAGAAGAAAGAATGAACAAATGAATGAATGAGGCTTCCTATTCTCCTGCAATCACATAGCTAATCACTAACTCAAAGTGGTGTCTTGTGGGAAGGGGAGAGCAATACTGGGGGATAGCTTGGTCACTTGGTACCAAAATAAGCCCTGACACTAAGGTATGCAATAACCCTATAATGTGGCTAGTCAAAGAATGGCCTATGGAGTGGCGGCATTATGGTCACTTGCAAGTTTTTTAGAAATGCAGAATCTCAGGCCTCTCACCCCAGGGCTACTGGGTCAGAATCTGCATTTTAACAAGATCCCCAATGACGCACATGCACATTCAAAGTTTGAGAAACACTAACTCAGAACACACACACACACACACACACACACACACACACACACACACTCGCATTCACCAAGACAAAGCTAGTGCCTCTGTTCTTCTGTGCTTTCGTCAAACAATCAAGGAGTTTGATCATTCTTCACCACAGGGCTGCCCAGAAGCCTCCCTCCAAACTGCTTCAGGGAACAGAGCTCACCAAGAATAGACCCTATGTGATTTGTCCCAGTTCTCATCTTCACTCTTCAGGGACTGCGCCCAGCACCACACAATTCAAAGTGACAGGTGGGATTACATGTTAATGCCCTTGGGCACAGTCACTGATTAGAGTACAGAAACAACCAAAAAGACAATACAAAGGAGAAAATACTCTTAAAACACAGCTCAGCCAAGTAAAAGCAAGACCAATCACCGGCATTTGTAAAAACGATTTACCACATGTGCCTAATGACCATGAAAGACAATCATGATTAAGGAAATAATTTAATATGCAGCTAATTACTTTGTAAAGGTTTATTTGATTACATGACTGGTAAGTCCAAATTCAAAGCCAGGGCTAAAATTTGAACTCCTGCCTTCCAATCTTCAGGATGCACATGTAAATAGGTTCCCTGCTGAGAACTTTAAAAAGTGAAAGAGAGTTTTGCTCTTAAATCTAGGCGGTGGTTTTGATAAAAGAGAGAAAAAAAGGTCTTTAAGCACTGCTGGCACTGGGAAGGGCCTTGCTGTGAGCATCAGACTCTACTCATCTTTCTAAGTCCAACTGAAGTGTCCCATCCTTTGAGAAGTTTTCCCAGAAATCATCATTCCCTATTCTGTTTCTCATGGCATTTTCTTAAGACTTCTAATAAGGCTCTTAGGGAGGCAGGAGAATTTATGCATTAGGAACCCAGGCTTTGCAGTCTAACTATATAGGTCTAAATTCCCCCTCTGCCTATTACTAGCTGTGTCACCTTGGCCACGTAACTTCGTTTCAAAGCTGTAAGACGCAAAAATCTATATCATAGGTTTACCGTGAAGATTATATGAGACAATGCACACAACAATTACAGCGCCTGGCACATCATAAATAACCAATGTTAGCGATTATTGCCAGCACTTCACAAAGTCTGGCTGTAATTAGAGTTGGTTGTGTATGTCTGTCTTCCCCACTAGACTGTGAGCAAACTGTTTATACCCCACACGTCTGGCATAGAGACTTACAAATGGTAAACACACAATAATATTTGTCACATTGTTTTGAAGGTATGCCAGGAAGAGGAAGGGGAGGGTGCTAGAAACAAATTTAATATACTTTATTTTATCCAGGGCTAACTTCTGTAGTGTTTGTTTTCCTCCTATTAACAGAATATATTGTCTCAGACTATGCTATAAAATGGGGCTGCAGAGACACTATTTCTGGAACCAAATGTTCTGTTCAAGGAACGTGAGGTTGTGCTATGAGGCATCTGAAATCTCCAGTTGTTCCCCGGCTGAGGGGAAAATGGGGGCTGCAGTTCGGATGGAGCTAGACTGGCCAAACTGGGTGCCCTGGCCTGGGGCCACATCAGCTCTGAATATCACCCACCTAGTGAGGAAGCATTTTGTTTCTCAGTATACCCACTTAGAGGGATGTCTTGATAGATAGCACAAAAGAGCTGTATGTACCAGCAGGAGCTCTACAGCAACTCAAAGTTCCCCTTTTTAACCAGCGTGCTGACTCTTGGATGAACATCAACTAAAATAATACTTAGCTTACTAAATATTTATTGAGGGCCCATTACATGCTAAACATTGCTCTAGACATTGCAGATCCAAAGGTGAATAAAGAAATTGTAGTCAGGGAAGGGGGAGGCAATACAGAGGGAAGGAATGTGTTCAAGTATGACAAGCTACCTTAGGAATTAAGTGATGAGGTGTAAAAACATCCAAGATAGGGCCTAATCTAATGCTGGAAGGCTTAGAGAAGGCTTAAAGGGAAACTAACAACCAAAAGGAGGCTTGAAAGAGTGATCGCAATAGCTAACGTTTATTGAGCATATACTATATGCATGAGGCCCTGTTCTGAGAACCTTGCATGAATCCTTCATTTAGTCCTCACAGCTCTATGAGGTAGATATTATCATCCTCTTCATTCATTGGATGAGGAAACTGAGGCACACAATTAGTAATGGCGAAGCTGAGATTCAAATCCAGGCAGCTAAGCTCCAGACTGAAAGCAAAGGAGAGAGCCAGAGAGGTCTTAAGGCAGAGAGTTAAGTCCCTTGCAGCAGCAGTCTGGGAGGGAAAGAAGCAAGGTCATTTTTAGGAACCGAAAGTAGCTGGGGTTGGGGACGTAAGTTCAGAGATGACTGGGCTTGTTCTGCAGGTTAGAAGGGAAACCAGAGGCAGGGGATGTCCTGTGTAGTCTAGCTGGATGACTCTTGTCACCTAACCCCTCCTGGCCTCAGTCTCTCCTTTCTGTAAAAGGCGTAATGACAATACCTGGGCTCTACCACAGAGAAGGGCTCTTAGCACCAAATGAGAAAAAAAAAAAAAAAAAAGTATGTGAACTTGATAGGAAAGCACAAATTCCTTCCCAGACTGGAGATTTCATCAGTATTATCTCTCCAGTAGCTTCAAGGGTTTGCAAACCCGAAATCCACAGTGTCAGGGCAGTAGTGGGAGCCTTGGAAGTGGAGCAACACTGTGGGGTGGAAGGTGGCCGAGTGGGGGCGGGGGAGGGGGACGGGGAAGGGGTCGTAAAAAGGTCCGCGGAATTTGCGTCAGATCACCTGCATCCAAATTCAGCGCTTCCTAACTGCGAGATCCCAAGGCGAGCTGCTCTCCCACTGCCTCAACTCCACCATCTGAAAAATGGGGATGGTAACGCAGCACTCATTTCCGAAGTTGATGCGAGGAATAAATAACACGTGTCACATGCTTAGAACGGCTCCCGGCACCGAGGAGATTTAGTAAAAGTTAACGGCTATCATTATTATCCTTATTAAATAATCTGCTGGCTACTCATCCCATTCCTCCGTGTTCTATATGGTTAAAACGTGCGCAGATATTAGAAGTTAGAGATAATGAAGAAGGTTTGCAACCCTACACACTCACACTGCATCAGAGATTCTTCCCGGCTCCTACTGGCTGGCAAGCAGCTGGCTCTACGGGCAGAAAATGCCCAAAAGAGGTAAAAGACAGAGACTGCACACCATCTGTGCAAACCGGGCTGCTCTTGTAGTTTTTAGACAAAATCTAAATACAGTAAGTCAGATATGCCTTGCTTTCTTAAGATAAAACTGTCCTTCGCCCTCCACCTTGTCTCTCCCCTCCCTCCCCCAATACACATACACATTCCCAGACACATCCCAAGAAACTTTCGGTCTTTTGCAAGACATACTCTGGGGTCCTGCTGTGACAGCCTCTTGCCGCATTAACTTCTCTAACTCCCTGCTGAGAAGCCTTTACTAACTTCACAACAGGAAAGCACGCAGGAAATTCGAGAACAAAACAAATCTACACACGGAGCCCAGCATCTTCAAGCAAATACGCTGAGGTACAGACCCGACGCGAGATGACTCTGGACTGTAAATGAGGCAACTCTTAAACTGCAAGGGGACCAAAGAAGTCATTTGCCTCTGAAAAACCAGCTCTGGATACAAATGGTAATGAATATTCATGAGTCCCTTCAGCTGCCTCAAAGCCACCCTTGACTATAACCTCGGGGCTTTGCTTCCTAAAAAGCTTCCCGAAGTTCTTTCTCGGCTCCCCCTCAGAAGGAGAGGGTGGGAAAGTTCATTTTGGGCTTTTTGCCTCTTGCTCTTTCAAGTACTTGCTTTTGGTCTGGGCTTTCTTTCTTTCTTTCTTTCTTTCTTTCTTTCTTTTTTTTTTTTTTTTTGGAGGGGGGGGGTCCGCCTTTTTTGTTTGTTTGTTTGTTCTTTTAAGGATTCGGATCAAATCAATTTTGCTCTTACCCTTTACATCTTCCATAACTGGCAGCTTTTGTTTTCTTCCTCTTTGCTCTTTTTTTTTTTTTTCCAGCCTCTGCTTGCTGTGGTCGGTCTCAGTGAGAGAGGTACTCAAGGAACAGAGATATAACAGACCCTCGGGCTCGTGGGAGGGGCTAAATTAGCCGGCCCAGTTTCGGAAGGAACTTCAAACCCTCTGTCTTTTTCATTGACTGAAAGCGACAGATTGGCCGAGGAGCCCAGCTGCTCATTTCTCTAAAGCCACAAGGCTTCCCTAGGTCGTAACTTGGTATTCCTGAATGTTCAAATATCTTGCGCGCGCGTTCTTCCTCTCTTTTTGCAGAAATCCATTCTCCCCTTTGAAAAATGTATCCTGGCTACAAGCAAAAAAAAAAAAAAAAAAAAGATGGTATTAACTTATTGTAATTTTCAAGCCAGATAACAAAAAACTTGTTACCTTGATACCCACTGGAAAAACTGCAGGACGCAAGGACAGTTCTTCCCGCCCCATGAAGCCGATCACTTCTGGTCCCCGGCGAGCAATCCCTTCACAAGGCTTATTAGACCAGAAGAGCAATGGATTACCCAAGCGATAAACCCGTGGCAGGACAAGTCGTGTTGCTAGAGGAAGTCTGGGTGGAACGGCAGAGGAGGCTGCTTGCTTACTGGGAACAGCTCTTTAGCTGTACTGACGCAAGTTGTCTACCTTTTTTTTTCCAAACTGTGACCTCGTCCTGCCCCTGAAGTCTTCTGAGTAGGAATTGCCATACCCAGGCTTTGTCAAGATGACCCAAATGCAGATGAAAGGCTGACCAAAACATTACAATACTGTGTTTACAAAGTTATTTTGAAATCAGGACAAAAGTTAACTCTCCGCCTAGGCAGCTTCTCCCTCCACAAGGCTGTCAGAAAGCTTAGCGTTTTAGTTTTGAAAGAAACCTTAGACATCTAGCCTAACCAAGGTTTGAGATATGGAAAACTTAAGCCACACACTCACTACAACACAGATAGTGAACAGGTAGCCAGTCTCTCTTATTTGCTAACATGCTCCCCAGCACTTAAACAGTTTCTCCCCCAGTGTAGGCTCTCAGTAAATATTTAATGAATAGTTGAATTAATGAATGAATTGTAGCGAAGCAGGACTATAGATCTGGTTTCCTGATTCTTAGTTCACACTTTTTCTACATTGCTTCTCCAACATTAGAATTTTTGTCTAAAGCTAATTACACAAACATGCAAATATGTGACCATCGAAGATTGTTTTCGATTCTATATAGAAAATATGTGCTGAATTATACAGTCACGTGCTGCTTAATGCTGAGGATATGTTATGAGAAATGTGCGGTTAGGCAATTCCATCCTCGTGCAAACATCGCAGCGTGTACTTACACAAACCTAGATGACATGGCCTACTATACACACAGAGGCTATATGGTATAGCCTATTGCTCCTAGGCTACAAGCCTGTGTAGCATATTACAGTACAAAACAATGTACGAAATCAAGTACAAGAGAAAATGATACAATCAAGAGCTGTAAACACAAGATATATGAAGCTGCTGCCCTAACATGGCATACTGTTTTACGGCAAACATTTTTTTATAACTAGAAAGAGTACACTCTAAAATAGCAAGAAAAAAGTATAATAAATACATAAACCAGTAACATATTTATTATCATTATCAAGTATTATGTACTCTATAGTACATTTGTTTACAAGGCATCACCACAAACACATGAGTAATGCATTGCGCTACTATGTTGCCACAGCCAGGAGGTCACTAGGCAATAACATCATTATGCAGCCAGCCCGTGACTACTTTCCGTCAAACTTTAATAATTTTTTAGTCTAGGCATCTCTGTTGTTACCTTGCATAGCTCCTGGCACATAGTGCTCAATAAATGTTTGATGCTTTAATAAATCTGGGTCTGTACAGCAAGACTTTATCTTACTAAATGGTTCATAGCTACAGGACTCCGAATTTATAATAACTAATTATAGTAAATGAAAAAATCCAATAGATGCCTTTTCCAGAGCCAGTTTAGACTCCATCTCTAATAAAGCCTATTGGTTTGATATTTGTCCTATTGTGCTAAAATTGTTTTTAAGACACATAAAATGGGATGTTTGGAAAAATCAACAGTTTTTATAATGGGTTTATATGACTGTCTTGGCATCAGTTTTGGAGAAAATTTTGAAAAAAAGCAGGCCCACAGAACGTCCTGTGAACTACAGAATGGAAAACAGACCATCAAAGTTAGAAAGAGTAAAGAATGATTAAGGGGAAGATCCAGAGTGGGTGAGGGGTTAGATGAAAGAAACAGACAGACTAGCACCTGAACATGTCAAGGAGAGCCTTACTTTGGGCACTGGGACAACAGTTCTCTGTTTTAAACAAAATTAAAATCCAAAGACTCCTATCAAGTTATACTTGGACTTCACATCGAGGACAGAAATTTACTTCGACAATTGACTCAATCTTTTTTGATTTCACCATAGAGAAGCTATCAAGAACACCCAACTTCTGGTTCAGCCAGAAGTGGTAAAATATTATTAACTAGCACTTAATAAAAATTTGAGTCTATCAGAGTTGAATATAGAGTAATAGAAGCACAGTTTAGCACTTAACTCATATTATGTGACCCTTTTGACGTTGAACTTTTTCATGGTAACATGTTCTGTGCTACAGTTTAATCATATCATCTAGTGTTCACACCTTCCTCTGCATCACGAAACACTATAGTTAAGTAAATATTACTTCTTATTTATCTAAGAATAATTACAAAAGAGATGGGGTTTTGCACACCTTTTTAAAGGCTGAGAATTTATCCAAACTAAAAGTTATCATTATTTATATTATTGTTCTTTGTAATGGGAGAGTTTTGTGGGAAATGAAACTGCACTCAGAGAGAGGGAGGGACCTGTTAGAAAGGAATGAAGATATTCACCTTTCTTTTAATGTAAAATAGTGTTTGATACAATCTTAGAATGACTGAAATTTCATTTTTTCCACCTTCATTCTCTCTCACTCTGCTGCCTAGATAACCTTTTTGATATGCATACCAGATAACGTCATTCCCAAGCTTTAAAAATTCTAGTCTCCTTATCATCTGTAAAATCAAATTCAGATTCTTATCGTGGAATACCAAAGTCTCTCTCTACCTTTCTAGACTCATTTCCTGCTGTAGGTCCCTGAACCTCAAAAACGAATTTTAATTCCAGACCCATATCCTTTCATGGCTCTGTGTTTATACAAATTGTTTCCTCTGCTCAGAATGTTCTTTCCCTCTTGTTCACCTGATCCTCTTGCACATCCTTCCCAATTCAACTTCAGTATCTAGTCTTCTGTGAAGTTTTGCCTAACCCCTCTTCACTCCTCCACTCCCTCCACAAACATAACACTGCCCCACAGGAGAGATGCCAGTCTCAGATGTCAGATCTTCACAATGTTTTACAATTTCACTTATGTCTCAAACCATAAACCTTAAAGTCACATTTGAATACTCTTTTCTCACGATCCAAGTCCAATTCTTTAGCAAATTCTTTAGAGTCCATCATCAAAATATATCCAGAACCTGATCACTTCTTATTACATCTGCTGCTACCATACTGGTCCAAAACCCATCATCTCTTACCTGGTTTAGTGAGATAAGAGCAGGATCTCCCAGATCCTGCTCTTAACCCTGTTCAGTCCATTCACAACCCAGAACTCATAGTGATTCAAGAAAAACAACAAAAGATCCTGCCACTGCTCTGCTCAAATCCCTCCAATGGCTCCCATCTTACTCCAAGCAAAACTAAAGCCCTTCTAATTGGCCTGCTCCCCCTCACCTCTCTGACTTTCTTTCCTACCACTCTCTTCTTGCTTTCTCTGTTCCAGCCTCAGAGTCTTTATACTTGCTGTTCCTTCTTCCTGGAATGCTATTCTCCCAAATATCCCATAGCTCATTCCCTCATTCCCTGTAAATCTTTACTCAATTATTACCTTCTACCTCAGCACAAGATTGTGACCTCTAAATACTATTTTCCACTAAAACAAACCAAAGGCTCTTTGGAAAAAATGATTTCAAATCTGAGGCATAAGATGAGGCTGGAATATTTTGTCACACCAGAAAGCAAGGAGACTATCTAACCCTACTAGGGTTGTGTCAAAAGGACTCAGGAGCCAACTTCAAGTGGCTCCTACTAGCCAAAGCATTAAAAAATTGAGCAGCAATAAGAAATAATAACTGAAATTGATTGAAACATATCAGATATGTTGACACTCAGGTGTTTAAAAAGATACTATAAAGAAATCATTGTTCACCTTTGGAACCAATTCATTATTCTGGAAAGTAAAAAAAAGGAGGATATATCAACTCTCAACATGCCTTTGCTGAACAAACTATAAAATAAGACAACCAAATAGTTGATGAGGGAAAGTTTCTCCTTAAAGTATACCAACAATGAAAGAAAAAAATTGATAGCATTAGAGTATCAACATTATACAAACACCCTAATAAGGTAATAAAGCTAAGCAATAATCAACAATGGCTGCTTATGTCATAAAGGAAGTACGACTATTCATCGCAGGCCTTCTGCAGGTGTGAAGCACACGCCATACCCTCTGAAGTAGTCTTGCCAAAAAAATTGAAGCCTCTAGATCTAACTGTCAGTTTACAGGATACAGGGCACAGAAAACCATGTTAAAAGACACTATAGGAATCCAATCAGTAAAATTTAGTCTGGAGAAAACACTATAAAACAACTCAATTTTTTAACAAATAAATTGCAGGGAAGAAAAAGAGGATGAGGTACCTATAAACTAAATGAGATTTAAAAGACGTACCAATGAAATGTAATATTTGGACCTTAAATTCTGTCAAAACAATTTTAAAAAGAACGAAGTTGGAGGTATCACACTACTTGATATTAAACTATATTAGAAGACTGTAGTAATCAAAAGAGCTTAGTACCTGCATAAAAACAGACACATAGATCAATGAAACAGAATAGAGAGCCCAGAAATAAATCCACGCTAATGTATTCATTTAATCTATGACAGAGGAGGCAAGAATATGCATTGAAGTAAACACAATGTATTCAATAAATGGTATTTGAGAAACTGGATAGGTACATGCGAGAAAATGAAACTAGACCACTTTCTTACACCATATACAAGAATAAACTCAAAATAGATTAAAGACTTAAATATAAGACTTGAAATCATACAACTCCTGGAGGAAAACAGGCAGTAGACTCTCTAACACTGCTCTTAGCAGTATTTTATCTGATATATCTTTTTAGGCAAGAGAAAAAAGGGAGAAAAGGAGTTACAGGTAAAGTAAGTTTAGAGACGAGGTGATCATTGCTGAAAGTGGATGATGGAAATTTGGAAATTTGATTTACTATTTCTTCTACTTTGTATGTTTGAAATTTCCTGCAATAAGAAATTTAAAAGACTCTTAGGTGAAAAGTAGAAGATTGTTTAATAACAGGCAATAGTTTTAGAGAATTGTTTTAGGGTTTTAAGGAACATGACTGAATATTTACTGAGTCAGTAGCCATATGCAAAATTGGCTTGCTAGTTGAGAGATGGCAAGGTTCAGTCTAAAAAATTGCTATAATCTGGCAAGGCAATCATCACAAGATAGGCTGAGCATGTCATTTAAAGAACAAATAGTCAGACAAAAGAGATTATTTGCAAGAAAAAGAAAAGTAAGTGAACAACAAACTGGTCAAAGCTAAAAAGCTGTTACACCAATGTAAACCAGAAAAATATATTCACTGCAATTTTTCTGTGGCACGATAATCAGGCACCAATATCAAAATGTTCTTGGATTTTTTTTTGGTGGAATTTAACATTAGATGTAGAAATCAGGGAGTGTTAAGACAAAGGTCTCAAAGTCTGGGTGATTCCTACTAAATGTTATTCTTGCTAAATGTTAAAATGTAGCATAGTATTTTGCAGACTCAGCTGTAAACAGTTTGAGCTTGACAGTAACCAACTGCAAAGAAGAAATCAACATGTAATTAACCAAATCATGTATATATGCAATAAGTAAGCCTCCTTTAGGGGAGACAGAGCTTTAGATGTGAATTCCTTGTCTCCTTTACTAGCTGCGAGCGAATAAAACTAACTAACGACTGTTTTGACTGGCTCATCCTTGAATGAACACCCCAAGGGGCAAACCCCTCAAGTTTGGTAAGAGAAGGACCATAGCCACAGTGTGTTTTCCTGTCCAGTGTGCAATATCCACAGTGCGATTTGATGATTTGAGACACTATATACACAACAGCGACCAAACAGGAATTACATAGATTAGACAGAACAGTGATGGTAGTTTCTGCATCACTGGGAGCTTGGAGGTGAGTGGCTGGTGGGATTGAGTGGAGGCTGAGCATTATGATCTCTACATTGTTTCCAATTCTCCATTAAAACAGAGCTCTATTGATCAAACTCATGGAAAGAGGTACTCTGGTTTTATGTGTCTTAAAATAAATGTCCAGGGAAACTGCTGCGCAAAAGGATAGGTTCTGTCGATTCCATTTATTTACCCATTCATTTTTTAAATCGTATTTGAATATGCTAAAATATTTCTTTGACGTAGTGTTCAAAACATTATGGCCTTTTGATATTTTTTAAACAGTCCTTGTTCATAGTTGGTTTCAAGGCTAAGAGAAGACTATAAGATGCGGGTTTTTACAATTGATAGGGATGCCATAGGCATTTAAATCACAGTACTTCAAGACTCATGGGTTAGGGAGCTCTCTTGCATGTGGGGTCTCTGACTCTCTGATGTATGTGGTGTTCCCATACATAACTATTTATTAAATTTTGTCATTTTCGTTTGCTTAAAAAGAAAAAAAAGAATCATATGGTGAAATATTACATGTTATATGGCAACTGACCAATTTAATCTCAGGAATTCATAGACTTTTTTTCCTCCCATGGAGCAATTGACCTGAAACCCCACCTTCTTAAATCCTCCTATAAACAAAGATACCAAGTCAATATTATTTGGTGTTGATATATGAATACTCAACAATGAAAATTGCCAGCACATTTTGAAAATCATATTAAATTTACTTGACACTATTTGACATTGTGCTTTGATAGTCTATCAGCACTACATACATGTCTTATCAAAAGAGAAACACAAATTAACACGATTGAATTTGTACTTCTCTACCATCAAATTAGTCAGCCTCTCTGAATCTATAAAATAAGGTGTTTTTTTTTTTTTTGTTTTTGTTTTTTGTTGATCTACTTCACAGAGTCATTGTAGGGGAAAGGGAAGAATAAATATGTGAGAACGTCCGAAAGACACCCTAGGACATAGCGGACACTGTTCACGTGTATGCTAGATATATGTTCAGATTAAACAATATGTTGTCTTCTCATGTCTCTTTTCTATATATTTTTCAGATGTAACCCAGGGTACCTGAGGGAAAAGAGCAGAAGTCTTTCCTTCTATAGCACAAGGGACCTCTCCACTCTCTTCCCTAAATTTGAAGTGACTTTATATATTCAACAGCAACTGTGGAACTCGGGCCATGTTTGAGAGAGGGGAATGGAGAGTCAAGTATGACCTGGGGTAGCCTGTGTCTCTGTCTTTCCAGGATAAGCCATTGGCCTTGGTCAGTCAGAGAGGAATCACCCTAAACTCTGAGCTAGGGAAATCCTTGTATGTTGCAGCATGGCCAGCTCTTCCAAAGGGGAAGTATGCGACCAAACAGTGGCACTAGAGCATATAGCACAGCAACTTTAAGCAGAGTGGAGATTTAATGAGGAGTTTGCAGAATTGAAAAGAAGGGTCTACACTACAGGTCTCCATCTAACCTGATCCCAGGATTTGGTGAAGTCTGAAATCTCTTACATTTTCTGTTGAAACATCCTCTTTGCCTCCTTCATCCCACTACCCCACCAAGTGCCCCAGTTCCTCTAAATATCTTAAGGTCTGCAGAGATGATGAGTGAAATGTCACTTCCTTAAAAATGATATTATTTTACTACTGCTTCAGAAGGTAAGCCCCAAATCCACGAGTTGAAGTATGATAACTCATAACAGCTGTAACTTCTTTAGGGTCAAAGACATTTATTTCCAAAGAAAGTACTCACTTTCTATAAAAGCCCAACTAATTTATAAAAGCTCCAAAATTGTTTTAAAAATATTTTTTAATTTAAAATGTTTTTAAAAGTCAAATTTAAATAGGCAGTAAAGAGATCAGTGGTTGCCAAAGATTCATTGGAGTGGGGGCAGGGTTGGGTGAGAAAAGTGCAGAGGATTTTTCCGGGGACGACACTATTCAGGATGATACTACAATGGTGGAAACATAATGACGTGTAGTTGTCAAATCTATAGAACTTCAGGGGACAAAGAATGACCGTTCACAAATTATTAGAATATTATTCAAGAGGTTAAGGGATCTCAGCATAGAGCGTAGATTGTGACTAAAGAACCTAACTGTATTACAAATGTATGAAACAATTTCACTGATGCAGGTAGGGGAAAAGGATGCTGACTGAAGTCACTTTTACAAATGAGTAAAGTTTGTAAGACTAAAAGTAAAGGAACTGTACACATTATTCAATGAAGCTGTTTCCCATGGGGATACAGGTTCATAATTCTGAGAGCACTATGCATGTATATTAAAATCAAACAATTAAGTAAGTGGATGGCGATAGGAGTCAGTGTTTTCACTGTTAACAGTGGAAGGTTACAGACAAATAAGGGGAGATGGTTAAAATGATCCATGTGGTAACAGATTAGAGTTGGAGACAGTATGAACTCATGTTTAATGTAATATACAGATGGATAAATATGGCAATATTTATTGTCGTGTGTACATAAGGTTTAGAATCTTTGTTTGTTTCCTTACTCTAAGCATTTGAAGCAATGATACCCAAGTAGCAATGAACACATCTAGCCCTTAGATCTTTGTATTCTAAAATAATTCTTCAATACAAGGAACCAGAATTTTCTGGAGAAATGGCTGATTCTAGGACTGGGGCAGAAAATACACAAGGTAAGCCTGGAGCATCTTGTAGTGCCAGAAGAAAGTGATCAAAAAACCCCCACAGTGATGGGTATATCAAATTGACACAGGAGCCAACTGTATGAGCTCCCAATAATCAAAATTAGAACAATTTGAACAATGAAAATGAAATAGTACTCAATTATATCCCAAAGTATAAAATAAATATCCATGAGTCTGTGCTGACATAAATAAATTATTTAATAAATAAATAAATGAGGGAGAATAAGTAAAGCTCCTTTTGAGAAGAATCACAAAGACTTTATGTAGATACTCTGCCCTCTAGAAGGTGGAATGTAACACTCCACTGTTGGCTGCATATAGTGACTTCCTTCCAAAGAACGGAATGTGGGAAGGGAGGAAGAAAGAGTGATTTTACAGTGGAGAAACTTGACAAACACTGCCTCAGACAGGTGAACGAGATGAACATCAACAGTGACGGGTCGTCTTGATAGTACATATTCTTGGTATGAAGTAATAAAAATGGTACTTCCTGTCTGTGGTCCTCCTCCACAAAATACATAACCCCAGAATAATCCTGAGAAAGACATCAGACAGATCCCACCTGAGGAGCATTCTACAAACACCTGACCAGTATTTCTCAAAACTATCAAGGTCATCAAAAGCAAGGAAAGTCTGAGAAAACGTTGCAGCCAAGAGGAGCCTAAGAGGACATGAATATTAAATGTAATGTAGAATCCTGGATGGGATTCTGGAACAGAAAAGGAATACTGGGTAAAAACTAGAAAAATGGAATAAAGTGTGGGCTTTAGTTATGATTAAATATTATTAGTTAATAATAATGTATCATATTGGTTCATTGACTGTAAAAAATGTACCACTCTAAGTTATTAATAACAAGGAAAACTGGGTGTGGAGTACATGGGAACTTTCTGTACTGCTTCACAACTTTTCGTAAATCAAAATGTCTTCAAAAATAAAAGTTTACTTTTTAAATGTTAAGTTAAACATTACATAGGTGTTTAATTGCAGCTGTTGTACTGAACTCCCTTGCTCAAGCACATCTTTATTAAAGTAACTGCTAAATGGACATGGTTTTGCAAAAGCATTTGTTACACATGATTTCTTGTTCAAACAGAATTCATTGTATCTACATTCAGCAAAACAAAGTTAACTCAGGCTGTGTGCCAAGACACGGAAATAGCCTTGCTATATACACTCGGTGTGATAATGCTAGTATTCAAATCTTTCCGTCCAGGATACACAATATTCCCATTGGTCTGAAAGCAAAAAAAAAAGAAAAAAAAAAGAAAAAAAGAAAAAAAAAAAGCCTCTAAGTTGATTCTCTACTGGCTCAAAAAGTTTCCAAATAAGAGTCTCTGGGGAGGAGTCAGAAACTCTGGGGCCAGGGTTGGGCAGGAAGGACTAAGTGACTGCTGTTTCCACAACTTGAAAAAAAATAATAATAAAAGGAAGGAAAATGCCCATGCTTCTCCAGAGGGCCAACCTTATATAGGAACATGGCCACAGAACTTAAAGTAGCTCTGAGAAGGAGAAAAGTTGGAGTTAAGAAAAATTTACCACTTTTAACCAACCCTCAGTGTCTAGAATCGTACTTGCTAAGCAATCAAATTCCAAAGGGTAAAAATTTCTGTCTTCTAATTTCAGACCCCGCTGTTTCTAGGAAGCACGGGAAATTTTTAAAGAACACATGGCCCCTAGAATCTTGTGTTCAAGACCTTAACAGCATGAGACACACACCCAGCTTTTAGAGACAAAAATAGCCCACAATACCAGGCCAGTCTATAGCAGGAAGCTCTCCTGTTACTGTGAATGCCCCTGCCTCTGCAGAGATCAGCAAGGGTGACAAACCCTGGAAGCAACGCTGAAGTCAGGCTCCCTGCTCCCCTTTACATTAGGCCCTTCATCCAGTGGAGCCAGCAGAACCTGAAGAAATAGGAGAGTAGAAAAAGATCATAGCAGTCTTCAGATTTTTGAGATCATTACTTAGCCTAGATGGTTCTCCCAGCTCATCCTTCAAGGTCTAGTTCAAACCTTAAATCATTAGTCTTGCAGCTAACCCTCCCTCCTCCAAATCCTGAGAGCATAATTCTCCTCTCATAAGTGCCAAGTAATTTGGCACTTGTTTAATGCACTGCTAGCTTCTTTTCATGGATAAGACGTTTCACATACACAATCTAGAGTCTGACTTCATATTCTTATTCTTGAGTCTGACTGCAAATTGTTTTTTCTCCTCCCCATACACTTCCTCCCATATCCCAGAGCACCTAGTCCAGTGTCTTGCATAAGTGCTTAATAAATAGCTGCCCTTGATTAGCTATTCTAATAGCCCTCAAATATCCATAAGAAAAATTACATGTAAATGAGGTCTTTTTCACTTCTTATCCTTCTAGCTAGCCATTCAAAATAGCCAGGAAGTTGTCATAATTATGTCCAGCCTACTTGTGGTGAGACTTGGTTTGAGGTAACAATAGGTCTTCTCCCTGTCACCAGTAGGGGTATGCATTTTCCTGACCCAATTTGCCTTTCATGACTCTAGTTACACAGAACTTCTTGGTTTCCAGCCAACTAACCACTGGAAGATTATGGTACCTAAACCTTGGACACTGATTTCTGGTCTGGTCAAGCAAACTGAACTCAGCTCTGGATACTCAGCCTCAGCACTCACCCCAACCCAGGCTCTGGAGTTACCTAAACTCCTACCTCATTCATATCTGACACTTCCCCTATCTTGAGAGTGATTTGTTTTCTTATCTGAGCCCTTAAAATTTAGAAATCCAAGCAGGCACAGAATGTTACTAGAAAAAAAAAATTCTAATTATTAAATCATTGCACACACATAGAGTCCAAGGTCTGAGGCAAAACAGCACCTTGCTTTCTCCCAAGTGGCTGCTGATCAGTCCACGCACGATCTGCCCTGATGGGCGTCATTCATACATTCATTTACTTAACAAATATTTATTGAACACCTACCATGTGTCAGGGACTTTTCTGGCATTGGGGTTCTCCCGGTGTCCCTGGTCTCCTTAATTTTCACTCCCTCCCTTTTTGCCCTATCCTGAAAATCTCAGTTTCCCTCTTACAGACCGGTAGTGGTAGTAGGATTTGGACCCTCCGGATACCTCAGCATGATACATTTGAGACAAACATTTCCCCTGCTAATATGGCCACCTCTTATAGATAGATCTCCTGTTGTTCTATCACAGGATCTTTGTCACTTTTCACCACCTCTTTGTCACTTTTTACCACTTCATGGAAGACCTCTTTCTAGCATCTTAGCCTGATGTAGGCCTGGAAAAAGGTAGAGCTGGAAGCTGGGCAAATTTCATCTTGCAAATATTATCACAATTTTAAAAATAGGATAAATATGAAAGGATGGGTGGGGCAGGGTAGAGAGGACAAACTAGAGAAGGGAGTGTCTGAGGGATTTAGCAAAAAGATGGCCATTCTACAGTCATTGCTAACTGGAGCAAAACTTAATTTCGAGTCTATCCAATTCTAATAAATACAAAATAAAATCGTTTAGAATGAATTTTAGAATTCTGTTAGCAATCTAAACATTGGAATTTTTAAACTTTTTATTTTCTAATAACTGTCGCTTCCCCGGAGAAGTTGTTTCTAATCTGCCATTCTAAATTAGACCCCTAGGTATATTCTTGCAGATCATCCTTTATTGTTTTTCATAGCACTTAGCCAATTTGCAAACATTTACTTAGAAGATCATAGTTTAATGTCTTTTTCCCCCCACCAAACAAGCTCCAAGAGGGCAAGAATCATTTCTGTTTTATTCTCTATGGAATATGCAGACCCTGCACAGAACTACCCAGAGTAGGAGATCAGTAAATGTTTGTCGAAAGAAAGAAACAAAATTCTTTTGCCTGGCTCCCTCCCTTAGGTCCCTCTTCAGACTTCTAGGTCCACCACTTTGTCTTAACACTGTAGCGAGTAGCTTGGTTCAATCTCAGTAGACTCAAGTACAGGATGCCTTTTACCCACAAACTCCATGTTTGCTGAATACATAAAGATAAATGTACAGATGCTCCTTGACTTACGATGAAGTTATATCCTGATAAGGCCATCATAAGTTAAGAATATCATGTCAAAAATGCATTTAATATACCTAATCCACCAAACATCATAGCTTAGCCTAGCCTGCTTTAAATGTGCGCAGAACACTTACATTAGCCTGCAATTGGACAAAATCATTTTACTGCTGCTACCCAGGATCACAGAGAGAGTATTGTACTGCATATTTCTAGCCAAGAAAAAGATAAAAATTTAGAGTACAGTTTCTCCTAAATGTATCCTTTTCCCATCATTGTAAGTTAGAGACAGTCTGTACAAACTTGTATATTTAGCACTGTTTTTAGTGTCAAAAACAAAATAAATCTAGAATATTACCTGAAATTATTGACTAAATTATATTGATAAGAGAGCAGGAGAGTTCATACTTCGCACTTATCAGTCACTGACCCGGGGCTGCAGGGTGGGGGATAATTTCTTAGGTGCCTCTGGGATCCTGTGAGTACAAGCTATGGTAACAAAGGTACAGTGCCTGTGGGCCTGTGAGTTCCCATCTTCCAGCACCCTGAGGGCCTGCTCACAAAGAGACAGCCAGAGGCTGTGGGAAGAACAACTATTCCAGGAACCGGTATGCACAGAAATACTAAAGAGATCTGAGGGCTTCTGAGTGCAGCACTGCCGAATCTGCTCTAGGTAGTCTTGGGATTAGTATATAATCATCGCAATTTTTAAACAAAAGCCTACATATGCCCATCATGTATGAGCAAGAAAAAGACATGGAAGGATCCTCCTGCTCTGGGGGAGAAATGGAGAGCGGCAATGAATGGAGGGGAGGCAAAGAAGTTTACTGATTTTTCTTTATACATTTTTATTATTACTTCTACTAAATAGTAAACATTTCTGTAACAATTTTAGAGAAAAAAGTTAGTTAGAACCTTTTAATAGATGGCCCATTCCCCAGGGAATTGATCACAGTAATCTCTCCCAACTCTGAGATTTTTCTGATCTAGCTCAAAGTAGGTGACAATCAATCCCTGTTGCTTTTAAATTAATCACTTGTCATATAGCAGGCAATCTTTATTTTTAAAAAGTTTAGGTTTGCTGAAATGTAATCTTTAAAAGTTTTTTAAAAACCAGCTGGGAATCTAGAATTAAATTGAAATTCACCTACATTAAGAACTGTTAGAAATAACTCATCCGAGTTGGCAATTAAATAAAAAGAGATCTTCCACGCGACACTAAGCATGCTCGTGCACAATGACAAACACAGCATCACTTACAGTTCTGCCTGGAAACAGACAGATTTCTTTTGACATTGATTGCAAGACACATTCTTCATTTCAAAACATTAAATATCTGTATTAATCAAGTGTTTTAGAATCAAGGATATACAGACTATATAAAGAAAACGTCTCTAAGCCTACCCACTCGACTGTTCGCCATAATTTCTTCCAGGAAAAATAGAAATTACATAGAGCTCTTTGCTCTGAAGCCTCTGGAATGAGAAAGAGAAACTGCCGCTGGAGAAAGGTGTCTGTGGGAGGGAGAGATGGGGGGAGCAAAGGGATCTGCACTGTGCGCCATAACGCCTTGTAGGCTAGACAGTGTTTTCTCTGTCTCCATAACCCAGAGGATGAAAACATTGATTTTACAAGACATGCTAAAGCATGACATACAACTAGGGGAATGTAGAAAGAATTATCAGAAAATACTTCATTACTACTCGACTAACATAAATATTTACCACATGTACATTATTTGTTCCTGTGCTTTGTGTTATAATAAAATAGAAACAAGCCAGAAGAGATCAATGAGGAAATAATTCCGCCCACCCACCCCCTTCTCTGTTTAACTGCCCTCTAGTTCCTTCCTCTGCCTACCCGGAAAAAGGCTTTGTGAAAAAGGAACTACAGTGCTCCCAAAAAGCAAATAATATGCCATGATTTATTATAGCTATGCTACATCGCTTGGTCTCCCATAGATCCCTTGTCATATTCTGCTTTGCCTCATTTATGCATAGAACAGATTCTATCATAAACCACCACATTATGGTGTCCCAGTTTTGTTATCATTGTTTTCTTTGTATCAACTTAAATCCATCTCAGCTACCCTGAGCTACCAAGAAAGTCCACCACAGTCATCACTGGAGTCCCCTTATCCTCCTGGTTTACATCAGAATCTGGGAGAAGTGTGAGGATCAGAAAATGGGGGAAGGACTTCGAATCTCTCACCTACCTCAATCCTTCTGATAGTCTCACTGCCCAGTCTTGAAATGTAACAGGCTTTCTGTTCCCATGCTAAATAGAAATGGGGAAGGGCTGTGAGGAAGTTCTGCCTCAGCTGGAAATCCCGGTGCCAGAAGTGGAGCCCGCCTCAGGCACCATACAGCCGTCTTTTCTGAGATATTACCAACTACGATAAGACCACGGAATAAGAGAGAGTTCCCCTACTCATGGCCCACCAGCCTCTATCCAGAATTTCCACTCTCTCCTCTGGCCCTCAAAGGTATCCCTTTATTTCTTACCTATTACCCTGTCGCTTTAGGCACCTTGTGCCAGGGTAAGATTGGGAACTCATGCTAATTAACATCTTAACAAAGTACCCTGCCAATTACGCTGATGTTATTGCTTCCCACCCCAAGTTTCCCTTTAATTCTTATCCCGCCCTCCATCACAACTAGACTTTGAGTTCTGGAAGAAAGGAACTGTTTATTATTCATCTTATCTTCTAAAACACCTAACATGGGGATTCTCAACCACTGTACTCAAGAAGTCAAATGCCACCCCCCCCCCAGCAGTCCCTCCAAATTTTTATTGATATGTAAAAAGAAAAAGTTTGTTTTTGCTACAAATGAGTACAAACATTGTCACAGCGATGCCTGAGATGTAAAATGAAACACATCAGGCAGCTGGGTGTGGAGCACTTTTGTGAAAACTAAGAGGCATGAGGTTAGCATGTGATCATATTGGCACTACAGAGAAACTGCAAGAACTCATCTCCAAGAAGATCATGGCCAGGGCAGAACCAGCTCTTGGCAAACGGAAAACATCCTGAAGAGCAACCTGTTGATAACCCTGATGTGTTTATTAACCTTATGGTGGCAATGACATTGTAATCATTGCTGGCTTTTGATCATTTAATTGCCTCACGACATATCTCATAAAAATTCTAGAATTTGAAGTATGCTTCTGAGATAGAGACAGATGTTCACTCCTTTTATTCTCATTTTCTTCTTAACTAAAAGAATATCCGTTGTTGAGCCACCCGACATAAAGACTGCACTGACAAGCCTGTCTTGCAGGTGTGCGTACATGAGATGGTGAATCACTTGGGGACTGGCAATAGCGGGTATCCAGAACTGTACCTGGCCTGAAGAGACAAGGAGAGGAAATAAGAGGTTCCTGCAACTCAAAGGGTAAGCCGTGGCTATAGAAGACAGTTGCCTGACAAGAACTGTAGCTTCTATATTGGGATGGGGTCCCTAAGAAGCAGACCTTAAAGCTAAGACTTCAGCACAAGTAATTTATTTAGGAAGCAATCCCAGGAGGCACTGGAAGGGGCTAGGTAAATGAGATAGGGCAGTGAAAGAGGCAAATGCAGGGTGCATTGATTTAGAAGATCAGCACTGAGTGCAATCAGGACTCATTATTGATAGGGACCTCTGCGAGATGGTAAAAACATAGCTCTGATTTGTCCCAACCTAGGCGAGAGGAAGTGAAGGTGTTTTTCCACTAATTCCCATATATTATTGGTTAAGGGCAGCTCCCTGGAGATATCGACTGTCCAGCATTTCTAGCCTGCCCTGTGCATGGCCTGGGCATGCTTCTATGACCAGAAAAAGGCCTCAGGCTGAGTGCGCAAGTATTTACACAAGAAGAAGCCACCACCATGTCTAAGAAGTGGTGAGGACTGAGGGTGGTGGGGGCCACAGAGTCTGCTACACCTTCAGTTAAAGAGCACAGTTCCTGGCGATCTGTGGCCCAGCAGGAAAGGAGTTGAAGACTAAATACCCAATCTTGCTCTCCACCCATCTCCATTCTGACGAACCTAACCAGAAGCCCATTTATACAGTTCACTTGGGATGACCTCCCAGCACACAGAGAAGGGTGGAGAGAGATAAACAGCAGATCGATGGAGCCAACAGAGTATCCGGTACACCTACCTTGCGCCAGTTCCAAACTTCTATATTTAAAATCTTAGACAGCACCATTTGACTATAGAAATACTGGGATACATTTACATATTCTCTAAAACCGAAGAAACTTGTGACTTGAAAAGACCTTGGAAAACTTATCTGTGTGTCCAGCAGTAGAAAGAGCACTACCTAAACTGAGAGGAGACTTAAGTTCTAGTTCTGGCTCTAATAATCAGTAATGATGCCGCTTTGGTCAAGTCACTTAGCAGTTCATGCTGTTTCCCCATCCTTATGATAGGACAAGGTCCTGTTGACCTAACAAAGCTATTGTGAAAATGCTCTGTAATTACAAAGTTATTATCATTAAAAATGTGAGTTGTTAGCATACCTTTACTGTCTCAGATGAGAAGCAATGCCACTTTTAACCATATTAAGGAAGAAAATTCCTTTGTTTCATTGTGTTTTTCAATTAGGAAGACATTTACACAAATATCTATCACCACAAATTTTTTTATTAAATGAGACAATATAAATAAATAATATGTATTTACATACGATTATTTTCTTACTACTAATCCCCCACCAAAAAAAATCTACATTCAATTAATTAATTACTCATCAGTTTCTAATAGTCATAGTCATTTTTTTCTCTGGTATCAACTGAGCATAAAGAGTCAGGAGGCTTTGACTAAAAATAAATGGCAAAAATTTATTCAAGGGTCTTAAGGTATGCAAACTAGAAACACAACTAGGCAATACCCAGAGTGTTTCGAAGAAAAAAGAAAAGCAAGGGTTCTTAGAGTAAAAAGTACTGATTCTTGAGAAGAATCAATTCTACATTCTTAGCCTCCGGATTGGTCTGATAGTAATCTTCCAGATGTCCCGTGGCCTGGATAATGGACGTCAGGTGATCCAGACATGTGAACGGTCTTTCTTCAATTTCTCATAGAGTTATCTACAGTATCTACATATATCTCCAGACACTGATGCATGACTAAAGAGTTCAAAAGTTTAAGTCCTTAGCCTAGTTAAAGTAAAATAAAATCTATTCCACATGCCTCAGACCTTTTAGTCCGAACCAGTTTTGTCAGCTTGACGACCCAGACTTCGTTTTAAAACAGCTTAGCTATACTGACTTCATCTTGTTTCTTTTTTCATTCCTCACGAGTTCTTTTTTTTTTTTTTGACAGTGCGCTTTACTCTTTTAACCAACTTCCTCTTTTATCCTTATGTATGTTGACATTTCTGATGATCCAGTAATTATGATTAAGCTTGCAATTCTTTCTCTTTTCACTTCCCTCTTAATATAGAATATAAGCCTAATGATGGAGGCGCCTTTAAATTAGAGTAAGAAATACTGGGCAGAACATTGTCTATGTGCATTCATCACATCCAAGGAAATAATGAAATTATAATTATTGTTCCTAAATGGAGATTTCAGAGTTTCTTCCTTGTTACAAATCAAGTATCAGAATATCACTAACTCAGAGAAATTTATAAAACAAAAGGCAATATTTCCTTTAAGGCTATCATACTGTTACTTCCTTAAGATCCTAATCAGTGTAGTCACACATTTAGCTGGCCTACCCTTTTCAAAAAATACTTTTGGGGGAGGGAGATTTTTAAATGTACCACCGCTAGGAAAATAAGCATTTGGCAGTTACCCACACACGACAAGGTAGAAGAAGGTAGAGACCAAGTTCTTAAGGAAACAAAATAGCCCATTTTATAAGAGTGAGCATAAAGATATCATTCTTATTACTGATTTTATTGTTTCAAGTCTTTGCAATGGGTGAGAGCAGGAAGATTTAAAAGTGTAAGGAAGGAAAAGGCTTCACCCTTTTCCTTAAAGTCAGTCTATCTATTTTAATTAGCTTTCTGGCTGTTATCTCTTTGTTTCACATCAGGAAATCTGCAGTACTCTATTATCACACCATTTTGAGGAAACAGATATTACCCTCCTGAACTTCTATAAGAAGTATAACAGATGAGTAGTTAGTTCAGCAATGACTACTCCAGGAAAGAAATTTTTGCGTATACCTTCCTGCCAATAAAGCTAAAGAAAACTACTTTTTAAAAAAATCTCTATAAAATGATAAGCCATTTTCCAAGTAGGTAATTTTCATTGTCCATATTTGTGTTTCTCTGAATATAATTGGTAGGAATGCCATTTAAAATACTAGACTATCTGATATGTGGAGAGAGAGAGACTATTGGAGAACTGAGAATTCAAGTAAAATGAAATATATATAATGGTTAGATAGCCTTTATTTTTATATTCCTAAACTTGCTAAAGATTACTTGAATTTGTAACGCCTAAAACAACAATAATCATATTAGCATTAAAAAAAAATTTTATTGGAAGAGATATTCAATTTAATTGATATAGAATGCTTATATGAATACTCTGATGTTTACACAACTGTTACTACAAATATGGAAATTCCAGATTGGTTTTGGTTTTTGCATCAGACTGTTAGGAGTAATAAAATGGATAAATAATATTATTTGGCTGTTATTTTTAGAGTGCTAAGAGAGCCCCAAACACAATTAAAATAACTCTACCACCTGTCTGCTACTATCTTAGATTTCTTTATCTATGAACAAATTGATCCAAAAATTGATGTAAATAGTCATGAACAAAGTAACAATAAAAGATGCCATTTCTAGGTTTAAAAAAGAAGAAAATGCCTGCACTTAAATGAATTGTAAATATTGATAATGATATGATTGTCAATATTGATTTGACCAGTAAATAGTGAGAGAGAGTAGAGAGACTGAATTCTTCACATGGCTAATGGACTAGTGAGAGAATCTTTCCACACACAAAGGAATAGGTATTGATTTAAAAAACCTTTATGATTATGAAGTATGAATTGCATATGAATTATCCAGAGGAAATTCCTAGACAACTTGAAAACATAAGGTAGAGACTTTAAGGTCATCTCTAGACTAAATTCTGTACACAATTCTCAGATACAGAAAAGAAATTTCTAGAGAATAAATATAAATGAAGGTCTTACATTTTGGAAGTTGTCTAGGCTTGTTGATACAAGAGTTTCTCTTGATTAAAGGAGCACTTTCTCCCCCTCAAATAAATAAGAAACTTCAATGTACCAAAACTATGACTCAAATCTAAAGGTCAGGAAACATTGTAAGTACCAAGTATGATTACATCTCCACATGTTAGAGCTTCATGTTTTGCCCAAACAAATCCCACAATTTGACTAGGGCACAGTTGGCTTGGCAACACTGTTGAAGGAGCTTCATGTTCTTGGAATCTCCCTGGATTATAAACTCTGAACTAGAGCTATCAGCGAGTACAACTAGACAGAAAAAGTTTGAAAGTTCATGCTCCCAGAGAAGCGGCACCACCTTCAAACCATACAAGGGGACCCTGCCCTAGTCCTGCTAGAAAGGTCCATAAACCAGAAACCCACAAATGATGAATTTGGTAACAGTCACATGGGCACTTCTATCACTCAGGCCCCAGTGCTCAGTGATGGCACTGGGCAGCTCACAATCCTACACATCTGTTGCTATGATTCAAACCCCAGAAAAATGCCCTGCCACATCTCTGGCCCTGTGTCCATGAAAGAAAAGATGACTGTGTACGAATGAAGAATTGAGGACTTTGGCACTACTGATATCGAACAGGTACATTGCTTCAGAGTATGAGAAGGATTTTAAGTTGGAGAAGTAATTAAGTAAGAAAAAAATTAGCTTATCATAACTTTCCTCTCGAATACCATGACTGCAATAGATTTTTGAATAGTGAAATATTTTCCAATAGAGCAGAGTGTTCATTTGCTTGAACTCTTTATATCCACTATTCACGATTTAGCACAGTTTTCACAACAGTTGTACACGGCAGCTGAGGAGCAATTTGCTGTATTAAACAATTAATAGTATCCTAAATTCGTATATATGTAAGTCAAGATATAATATGCATGAAATACAACACCTATTCTTGACACCAGCGACTACGATTATGAACAGTTTTAGTGTTATAGACATATTTAATAAAACTGAATTAAATTTCAAAAAATGAATTGAAAGTCTCAACTGTATTAAAATATATTTAATTTAAAGTTTGATATTTATTAATTATCATTTACATTTTACCTTTGAATTTAACAGATAATTTTGGACATGGAAGAAAAATAATTTCTTGAAAACATTTAAAACTTTTACATTTACTTTAACTGATATATTTTGTATAAAGTGATATTCAAATTTTTGCATATTTTTGTGGAAGTTTAAAAAATTGGTCTCAAATTTTTTTGACATAGCTCCCACAGAGAGGTGGGAGGGGTCCATATACTCTCTGGCTTGTAATCAATAGAGTACAGTGGAGATAACTCTATATGACTTGTAAGGCTAAATCAGAAAAAGTCACACAGGTTTAGCCTTGTTCACTAGAACACTCAGTCCTGGAGCCCTGAGCCACCATTTAAAACGTCCAGCTATCCTGAAGCTGCCATACTGTGGGGAAACCTAAGCTTCACACAGCAGGAGACCTCACTGGGCATTGCAGTCAATAGTTCCAAATAAGCCTACCCTTCAGCCCAGGTACCACAAAGGTGAGCGAGGAAACCTGCAGGTGATTCTGGACTGTAGCCATTAAAGTCTCCCCCAGCTGTTCATGTCTCGCCAGCTGAGACCCCAGACATCATCATCCAGGGATAAGTCATTTATGCTGTATCTTGTTTGAATTTCTGACCCAGAGAATTCGTAATGATGATAAAATAGTTATCATTTTATGCCTTGAAATTTTGAGATGGTTTGTTATATATCAGTAAATAACAAGAATGCTTTGAAAAAAAGTTACATTCGATTTTTAAACTTAGATCACTGAGAACGGTTATTAGTTAAACTGGTGATAGAAAATATAAAAGTGGAGAGAAGGAAAAAAAAAGTTAAGAGACAAAAGTAGAAAGAGAGACTTCTAATTATGGCAGCATGAGGGAGTTGGTCATTCTGCTCTGTAATAAAACAGGTATATACTTCAATTTCGAGGAAGATGGAGGAGATACATTTTTTTTTTCATACTCCCGTCAGTAAGTACAACTAAAACCCCTGGACATTATATATATTAAAAATAAGAGGAATCTAAAAGGTGGAAGGAAGAAGGCAGACTAGCTAGGGACCTTAGAGTCCTAGAAGTGACATGGTGGTGTGTTTCTGGGATTTCTTCTTGCCTTATGTATCCCAGACTTGGAGGAAGTGGGCTCCCACCCCCACCCAGCAGCAACAAGTAGTGCTGCTCTCTCCTGTGCCAACGGAGGCCAAATGAGGAACTAGACTTCTCTTGCCAGCTGACACTCATAGGCAGCTCCCTCTTGCCACTGATAGAGCAGTGGCAATGTCAGAGTAAGCTAGCTGAAACAGGTTTAAAAAAGATAGAGTCTCATAATGTAATATCCAAAATGTACAGGTTTTGACCGAAAGTCATCATACCAATAACGAGGAAGATCACAAACTGAATGAACAAAGACAATAGACGCCAACACACAGGTTGCAGTTTAATTCTAGGTTAAATTCTACTGTAATTTCTGGTTTAGTTTCTAGCAGAAATTCTAGATTAAATATGTAAATATATTTAAAGTAATCATGTGAATTAGTTTCTCAAAGTTCTAATTATTATGAAAGTACAAGTAAGCCACTAAAATATGTTATGACTTAAATAGCTAGTGCCTTTTATAAAATTATTTCTCATATATATGAAAAATACAGAGGTAGGAAGTCCTAGGCAGCCATGAAGTTTCCATGGTTGTTAGGGATCCAGGTTTCTTCCATTTTGCTGCTTGCCTTTTCTTAGCATGTTTCTCATGTTCCAAAATGACTGCTCAAGCTCCAGCCATCTCATTCAAAATTTAAGCAGCAGGATGGAGAAGAAAGGAATAAAGCGAACAATCTTCATTTCTTAACAGATTTCCCTCAAAGTCCCTTCAATTCTTTAATGTTTATCTCATTGGTCAAAACTACATGTATAGCCCCAACCAGCTGCAGAGGAGGCTGGAAATGCCACCTTTTGGCTACGTTGGGGTTCTGTTCAAGAGAGAAGGGAGAATGGATATGTGGTCAGTAATTAGCAGTCTTTTCTGTAGAGTAAAATGAAGAAAAGCAAAAAAGAAAAGAAGTAGATATCCCTTTACATTAAGGAAAAAGATAACATCATAAATAGTTTCTGTTTAGGAATAGTAGGCAGTGTGTAATTAATACAGTGCTTGCTATTAATGCTTATGGCTAAAGAAAATTATTTTTAAAGATTTCAACATGCAAATGTATTTCTTCACTCTATTATGTATTCATTGTTTATTAATCTCTTAATAAGCAAGGAAATTAATTCTTCCAGAGCTACTAAACTTTCGTTTTCCATTAAACATGTAGACACCATTTATTTGATTTCTTTGGATAATTGCTTGTGAACTACTATTTAAATTACCTAGTTATTTTAATTATGGTTACTATGAAAATTAATGATGGTTAAAAAATGCATCTTGGAGAGAGGACGTGGGAGGAGGGAGGAAAAAATGGTTATGAAAGGACAACAGGAGAGATCTCTGTGGTGAGGAAAGTGCTCTACATCTTCACTGCGGTGGTGGATACATGAAATCACACATGATAAAATTTCATAGAACTATTACATACACATGCACGTATGCACTCATGAAAGTAAAACCAGGAGAATCTGAAGAAGATGGGTGGATTATATTAATGCCCATGTTCTGGTTGTGTCACAGTTTTGCAACGTGTTCCCTTTGAAGGGTACACAAGATCTTTATTACTTTCTACAACCTCATGTGATCTACACTCATCACAAAATTAAAATCTAATTTAAAAGTATCAGTTGATGAAAATGATTCTACACGTATTCATAGCTTATTTTTTAAAAGTAAAAATAACATTGGTAAACTTGTCTTTTTATTCTCTTGTGTCTTTTTATTAAGAGAAGTTCTGAATTTTAATTAGATTTAATTTCTCAATCTTTTTCACTGTGATCAGTGACTGTTCTGTGCAGTTTAAGAAATATTGCCTTATTATGACCCCGGGATCATGAAGATATTCTCTCCTGTTGTCTTCCAGTAGCTTTATTGTTTTACCCAAGTCTACAATCTATATTAAATTGATATTTGGGTATGTGTAGCTAGGAGTAGGAGTCAAGATCTACTGTTGTCTGTATGAATACCCAGTTGACTCAGCACAATTTATTGACAAGATCATGCTTCCTCACTGCTCTGCAGTATCACTTCTGTCATAAATTGTACATAGGTCTGTTTCTAAACTCTGTTCTTTTCTTTTGGTCTATTTGTCTATCTTGAAACAAAAGCCATATCATTTTATCGTAATAATTATTTTATTCAAAGAGTAAGAGGTGATATATAGTAGGTCTAGCCCTTCCAACTTTGTTCTTCTTTAAGATTCTCTTGGCTATTCATGGCCTTTTGCAATTATATGTACATGTGAAATTAGCTGGTTAATCTTTACTAAAAATGCTGAAACTTTCACTGGGACAGCACTCAATCTGTATGTCAATTTGGGAAGAACTGACATGTTTTCATTAATAAGTCTTCCTAGCCATGAATTTGGTGTAGCTGCTCATTTATTTGTTTTCTTTAATTTCTCTCATAAACAGTATATAATTTGATATGTAGAGATCTTGCATTTTTAGATTTATTCCTAGGTGTTTAATTTTTTGTTTTTATAATTTTTAGCACCTAAGAATATTTATTTTCCAAGTTATTATTGTTACAATATAGGAATACGATTTTTTCCATATTGATTGTGTATTTATCCTTTCTGTTGCTCTTAATTTTTGCCTGTATTTCTGTGCTTCCACCTCATATCATTTTTCCTTTAGCCTAAATAACTTCCTTAAGCAATTCTTTGTATAAGTATGTTGGTGGTGATTTTTTCTTCATTTTTGTTTTCTAAACAGTTTTTTTATTTTATCATTTTTAAAGGGTATTTTGTTGGTTATAGCATTCCAGGTTAGTTTCTTTTAAGATATTATTTCACTTTATTCTTCTTTCTTTATTTTTGTTAAGTCATGTGTGAGTCTTACTATTGATCTTTTGAAAGAAATATGTCTTTTTAACTTATATATATTTTGTAGATTTCCTCTTCGTGTTCTGCCACCAGGATTTGTCGAGGAGGGAATGTCAGATATGCAGCTTGACAAGCTGAGCTTGTACCAGTCTTCAAGATGTGGGGTCTCTCTCTTCCTCCCAGATGTCAAAAGCCTTCCAGTACACTGTCCTGCCTTTTCAGCAAAAGTGCCTACAGGGACTGTCCCGTCCCCTTTAAGAGCAAATTCTTCTGCTACCCATTGCATACACAAGTGGGAATAAGGTTGAAAGGCTGACCTACCTAACTCTTCCTACAGTGGTAATTCAACACTAATAAGTTCAGGAATAATTTATTATTGATTTACCATTGATAATTTCAGTGTAAATTCCAAACTTTGAAATCTAAAATAGTCTCCAATCAGTTGTACAATGGAAATTTTATATAAAGAAATGAAATCCCGAAATAATATAAACTCTAAATTCTCATGAGTTAAATCTAAAGAGTTCAAAAAAACGATATTTTATAAAATATTTGATGCACATCTAACATGTCCGAGGCACTGTTCTAGGCATGGGATATATCAGTGAACAAAACAAATAAAATCCCCTATTTTGTGGAGCTCATATTCCAACAAATACATAGAATTTAAATAATCTGAATTTGTTCTTTTCCTATAGAAATTGACAAGGTAGATAAATGTTTTATGCCCAAACATAAATGTAGATATCTCTTATAGCTGTTCACCATGAAATCATTTGAAAATATGTTTGAGAACATTTATAACACAAATATACAGTTATCTATGGACTTCGAAACATTAAAATATCAGTATTTTGTCAGAATAAAGTCAGGTGTCCTAAAATTTATTTACCTTAAAAAAGGTATTATTAGCTAGATTTTAGGTTTGTGTACTAGATTTAAAATAACTCTTAACAGGTCTTCATTTATATTCCCAAACCAAGCAACTGAAATAATCCCTATTTTAGACTGTGAAGACTGAGGAAAACACTGGGCCTAGGAAGAGCCAAGATTTTGATTACACAGAGTTGTACTATCCAACATGGTAGCTACCAGTCACATGTAGTTATTTAACTTTGAATTAAAAATGTAAAATTCAGCTCTTCAGCCACCTTAGCCACACTTTGAGTGCACAGTAACCACACACGGCCTGTGGCTGCTGTATTGAACAGTGCAGCTACAGAACATTTCCGTTACTGTCGAAAGGTCTGTTGGACAGTGCTGCTCTAGAGATCCAGAAGAGGCCATTCCTGGGAAAACCCAAAACTTCCTAAAGAGGGCTACAAAAAGTGGCAATGTATAATAGCAAGAAAATAAGTTTTCTTCTCCACCCCTTGGTTATTCCTTTCCTGCATTCTATTTTCTCTTCACGTAGAAAAATCTGTCTCTCCTTTTCAACTCATTAGCTTCTCATATTTTCCCCTACTCCATTTCTCTACCCCCTTTTCTCACTACTTTTTCTTATAACAAATATGCAGTCCACATTTTAAAAAACTTTATTTTTTTTTACTAGTTTCCAGTATACAGTATATTGGTTAGATATTTATATAGTGTATGAAAGATACCCCTACTCTTCCCTCTGGCTCTATATGCAGTCCACATTTAATGATTCCATGCGTCCAGTGAGGTTTAATTTTTTTTTTTGTCATTTCTCAATGATAAAATTTAAGGAGCTGAATCTTTCTAATGTTTCCCGCCAAAACACAATATTGAGATGAGACCATTTTTTAAAGTATGAAACCTTCAGTATATTTTCCTCCCCGAGATAATTATCCTTGCTTAGAAAGCGGGATAAGATACGCAATTCTAGTTCCAGCCTTTGGGGTTTCCCTCCATCAAAGGAAGGGCTCAGTTTTCTGGGCTGCGAAGTCTGTGGACACCCAGCTGCACTGGTCCTCCCGCTGAACTTCTACTGCCATCCAGCGGAGAGAAGGGGCAAGAGCGCCAAGCCAGTTTGGCGGTTGCCGAGCAACGGATGCAGTGTCTCCCCCTAGCCTAAGGAGGGGGCGCAGACTGAACGTTGCTGAAAGAGCTGTAACAACACCGCTTTCTATTGGCCGAAGAGCTCTCGGCTATCGTCAGGAGCCAATGAGCAAATCATACGGATGACATCAGACGCTGTGCGACTCTTCCCACACCCACGCCCCCTAGTCCTCTAGCGACGCGTCTGGCGACCTCGGAAACCCTTCTAAAACTCTTGGGGGTCTCGACTGCTCCATGTGCACTTATCCGCTAGTGCTACTGCAGGTGTTCTTCCTGATGGTCCCCAAGGACGTCCGTCCTCAGCCCTCTTCCTCCCCGGCAGAGGCAGTGCCCACCCCTTCGGACCTTGGCCCAGGGTCCTCCCCGGCAGAGGCAGTGCCCACCCCTTCGGACCTTGGCCCAGGGTCGCAGGGCGGGACTCCTCAGCTTTCGAAGGGGACTGAAACCCCCTGGGCCGTACCTGGGAGCTCGACAATGGGCCCTACTGTTCTGACCCCTTCGGCGCCTGGGAATAGGACCGTGGACCTCCCAGGTGAGGGGAGATGTGGGGAATGGAAACTACTGACTTGGAGCTAAAATTCTGTGAACAAAGTGAATTGCCACAAAGTAAGGAGTTGGGCTATCAGGAGGGGAATTCGCACTTGGAAGAGTTGGATGGGAGGTCCTTACCCCTTTTGCTCTGCTTTATGTTATATCTTCCCAGTCTTACCGATCTGTGTCTGTGACTTGACTCCTGGTGCCTGTGACATAAATTGCTGCTGCGACAGGGACTGCTATCTTCTCCATCCAAGGACAGTTTTCTCCTTCTGCCTTCCAGGCAGCGTGAGGTGAGCAGTGTTCAGCAGGTTGAATCCTAAAGGGGATTGGGGCCCTAGAATAAGTAATATTTGAAAGTAGACAGAGTTAGCCTTGCTACCCTCCTCCCCCACTCCCACTCCTCTAAGTGGAATTACCTTGGTTTTTCTCAGTAGTGACGTTCCTCTTTGGATTCTCTAGAGCAGGGCTATCCAAAAGAACAGGACCTTCGTGTTGTCCTATGGCTGCCCAAGAAGTCCTCCTCTCTTTGGCATCTGACATTCATGGGAGAACCCTTCTTTCCACCTAACCTGCGTTCCTAAATGTATCTATTCTTCATTATGTTTCTTCACAGGTCTTCAAGTTGGGTGTGTGTGGACAACTCTCTTATCTTCAGGAGTAATTCCCCATTCCCTTCAAGAGTTCTCATGGATTCAAATGGAGTTAGGCAGTTTTGTGTCCATGTGAACAACTGTGAGTAGAAATATGTTGGCTGTTCTTATTGCCTAACATTTATTGAAAATTGGCTTTGTCTCTGTCCTTTTTTTTCTGTTTCTTTGGTTTTTTTTTTTTTATCTTTTATTTTTTTTGTCCTTCGAATTTCTATCATTCTCCCTCTCATTTTGCCTCTCTACCTGCTCCCTCTTTTTCTTATTAGTGAACATTTGAAGTTTCTTATCCCCTATTGGCTACGGGTCAGAAAACCTATACAGAAATTTAATTTCAATCATCCCTGTTAGCCCAGATTATTACAGATAGACTCTATTCTCCCACTTGCTACAATCTCCATGAAGTGACTCACGGAATCCTCAGTACCTGATACACAGGAGGCACCAAATGATACTTGAATGTTTTTGAAAAATTAGTCCGCACCAACCTTGTTTTTATTTTATGAGTCAGCACTATAGGAAAAACAGCATTACACTCAGATTTCAGTCTTGCAATTTACTTACCAGCTGCACAAACGTGAGCAGATCCCTTAGCATTTCCTGTCTCATTTCTTCAACTGCAAAATGAGAAATAATGCTAGCCCTGGATGTGAAAGTGCTCTATAACTATAGAGTGCAATGATGATGAGAGGTGGTGGTTACTATTAAGATTTTTAAATAGACTTAGACATATTAACTTCATATCTTTAGAAGTTAATACATCTCTTTTTAATGTCTAAGAATCAAAATTATGTTCTCACACAGACTTAAATGTCCCTGAAAGTTAACCCATTCTGATTTCATCTGTTAGAAAAGAAATAGCAAAACTATATTTGTTTCAGTAAACAACCAATTCTTGGTTTAAGGGGACTTGTAATAAGTTTGCGCTGCTGCATCCTTTCCTAATCTCCCACTGCCTTCTAGTCGCAGCTTCGTTATGCTCTAGAGCTATTGCAGTGGTGTCCAACTGGTCCTCCCTGCTTTTAATCTCCCCTTCCTGCCTCCCAATCCACCCTGCCACTGCTTCTGGACCACTGGTTCTGAACTTTGTTTCCCAAACATCTGAGAGTCACTCCTTTGGAAACTATAGGATGCTTCGGATTGTTATTAGTTTATATGAACATTGTGTCTCCCAAGGTAAATTACCAGCAACTAGAGAAGATGGACCAAATACTCTGTTTGCCCATAGTGCTTAATATTTGCTAATAGTGATCACGAGTAACAGATGTTCTCAGTCAAAGAGTGGGGAAAAGGAGACCAGGAATCAGGAAATCTGTGATCTACTCCTGGCTCTGCCAGATGGCAATATGGCTTTTTGGAACTCATTTACTTCTCAGGATCCAAATATTCTAATGGGATTGGGCCAGGTGGTCTCTAGGCTTTTGTCAACATCTGAAATACTTTTAAGTTCTGATAGGTGTAATGCATATTATGTATGATAGTAGATATTTTTAGGCAGAATTTTTAGAGTTTTAGACAAAAACTCTACTTGTTATTCTTAGCTTATGTTCCTTATTTGCATTATTGCTGCTTACCACGGGTATCCCTATGCTAAAGTGAGAGACAAAACGTAAACTTTCTCTGATTCTTTGAAGCCATGAAAATATTACCAGATGGATATTTACCATATCAGCTTATCTTCTTTCTTAGCTTAAGTTTAACTTTTCTTTCATTTATAAGGATACAAATAACTGCATTTTATATGAGGTAAGTATTTCTTCCATGTGGTTTTCAGGGTCTGAGTTTCTGAAGGAAATGTTAAATATCTCCCGGAAGCTTTAAAATCTGAAGAGTCAGATAAGAGGCAGAAGGTGGTCTGCAAACCAGCAGCATCAACATCACCTGTTCCAGAGCAATGCTTTCAAAACTCCGAAATGCTTGCATATCACCTGGAGAGTTTGTTAACATGCAGACTCTGACTTACTATGTCCGGGGAGTGACTTAAGATTCTGAATTTCTGACCAGCTCCCAGGTGATGCTGGAGCTGCTTGTCTGTGCACCACACGTTGAGTAGCAAAGATACAGGAGATACAGAGAGAGTAAGGAGTCTGTAAGACCCAAGAATTTACAGTTGTGTTTATTTCATACTCTATCAGAAAGCTGAAAAGTCAAATAATTAAGACTTTGTGATTACAGAAAATAAAGGTCAAGCTTTTGTAATGTAGAATCCTCATTAGCTTTCAAGTCTTGATACCTTTTCGAATCTGTCCAAATGACCATAAGTATATGCAGAATTAAAGGAATTCACGTGAGGCATGTTTCTACTGTGTTTCTTTTTCAAGTTAGCAGACTTGGGTGGTGAGGTAGCGTATTGTCCATCACCAGCCTCCCTCTGGACAGCGGACAATGCCAGAGGTCTTTTCTTATGTCTGTCTCCTGAAGTACCATAGAGAGAGGGCTCCAGGGCTGCTCTAATATAAATTATAGAATTGTTACAGAAAGTACTCCTGTAGAGTGTCTGAAACTTCGAATGTAGAAATCGTAAGGTGAAAAGAATAAAACATGACAAATCCATGTACGTGAGAGATGGAAACATTAGGATTAGTAGTTGAACTTTAGGGAAAACAGGAGGATTTGGAGTAGACAAATCAAATATTGTTCCAACTTTGCCATGTTCCTATGGAAACAGTACCATTTTGTTGTACTAGGGACTCATTTGGTGTGGGGCAAACGTTAGCATTATTGAGCCTCCTATCTTCATCACAAATTGCTAATCATACACATTCGTGGCATCAGAGACTTGGAACTGACTGGCATTCATTGGCCATATTCTTATTTCAGCTCTTAATAGTAAAGCAATAATTCATTTAACAGATTACATATAAATTAGAAGGTGAAAAAAATCAGAATTGTTATCTCTGAAGATGGAATATTGATTAAGAACCTTCTGGGAAAATGTTCTGTAACTTAATCTGAATAGTAGTAATAAAAGTATATAAATTCATAAAAATTCTTTTGAGTTTGTGTTTAAGATTAGTGCTTTTGTATATTTAATTTTAACATGTATATACTACACCTCAGAAAAATATCTTTAGAAATTAGTTACTTATGTGTACGAGATACTAAAAAATGAATTTTTCTGTTATCTAAACCTCTTTTCTTTTTAAAAAACATTTTAGCAAAATTAAACTATTTCCAGGAGCTCCAAAAGGTCAATGCAACCAACTTCCAGGCCCTGGCTACAGAGTTTGGAGGTAGATCATTTACTTCAACATTCCCAACCCAGTCGCCATCACCTTTTTACAGGGTGAGCTTGGGAAAGGGGATGGGGTTGTTCGCTTTGATTTTTCCCTCATAGCCGACAACTGACGGGGTATCTTTCAGGTATCCTGCTGCAATTAGGTAAACTTTTGTCAGCTCTTTTGGAGGGCAGTATGGTCCACGTTAACAAGCTGTCGAGTTAATTTTTGTTTCTACTTTTTCTTTTTTATTATGGACTTCAGTTCAATCTCACTGTGAATAAATTTCTGCTCTACTTTGTTCAGGCTGGGGACCCCATTTTGACTTACTTCTCCCAATGGTCTGTAATAAGCTTGCTGAGGCAGCCTGCAGGAGTTGGAGCCTGGGGACTCTGTGCTGAGAACAATCCTGCAGGTGAGTCCAGAGCAGAAGTGCCAACTTTTTTGTTCAATTTAAAATAGACTTTCTCATTTACCACTTCCTTAATTCTTTGTGTTCTAAGGTTTCTTGGAGAGTAAAAGTACAACCTGTGCTCGTTTCTTTAAGAACCTGGCAGACAGTTGCACCTTGGATCCAGCCCTCAATCCTGCCTCTTACTATAACTTCACAGTCTTGAAAGTGGGTATCGCTTCTCTCCCTGTTGTCACCACTGTGGTTTTAAAGTCAACAAGCTTTCCACTGTTGGGTTGTGGGAAAAGTGCTGATTGGAATTCAGAATGCCTGAGAGCTACATAAAAAGCAGAGGGCCTAGAAACCCTATCATCTGAGAAAGACGAAAGAATTAGGGCTATAGAGCCACAGTAAGAGATTCTCACCCTCCTGGCTAGTGGGATTGGCTTGAGAGGATGGAAGGGGTGACATCTCACTATTTCACCAAAACTACTTTTTTGCCATTCAGTAGAGTTCTACCTCAGCGTAGGTGGGCATCACAGGTTAGCCAACCTCCCCTCAGCTCTACTTCTGGCATTTTAGTATAAAGAAGAGTCAGGTAGAAGAAAGGAAGCAAATCATTCTAATACGTTGTTTTTTACCCCCCAAATGTGAAACTACAAGCTCCTGGAGATTTTTTTCTAAGGCATATGCATAGCCATTTTCTTGTTTTTCTTTTATTCTAGATTCCAATAGGTATGACTGATCCACAGAATATGAAGGTATGATGCTGTTTATCAGGAAAAAATAAAGAGAATATTTAGTCCCTTTGCATCTGAGGCAATTTCAGTCTAGGTTGTAATAGCAAAAGAAACCATATGTATAATATATCAAACTGAAAGTGTGAAGCTGAAACAATGTTTTCCATATGTTTAATGTTCTATATGATTAATAAGTATATGAAATAAGAATTTGAAAGGTGTTCGATAAGTTTGGGAAGCATTGGGTTAAACTTAAACACTACACTTAGGGTGGACTTCTTAGAGTCTTTAATATGCTCGAGGGCCTTATTAATCTCTCAGAGGCAGGTATCGAACATAGTATTTCTAAAACTTATTTGACCATAGAACCTTTTTTTATATCTAACAGAATTAATGTTCTGAGAAATATGTTTTGAGAAGTGCTGATTTAGAATAACTTGAACTTAAGTGGTAGGTTGGCAATGGAAGGATAAAGAAAGGTGATGGTTAAAAATGAAAAATGCTTACTTCAGCATGACATCTGGCTGCAAGAGAAAATGCTGCTCTCCATTTTAGTTGATTTGCTTCTTTCCCTTGATAGTTCCAGGTTCCTGTAACACTTGTCTCAGAGGCTGGTTCTCCTCGGTTGGCTGGAAACACTTGTGAGAATGTTGTTTCCCAGGTAGGGATGCTGACCTCAGGTTCTGGACTGATGCATGTTGATCAGCATTACTGAGGTGCCTCATCTTTCACTAAATACCAAACCAACGCCACATGAATTTTTTGTGCATTACCGGAAACTTAACATGTCAAGAATTGAGCCCACTCCCTTCCTCCCTGCCATGTTTCAGCATCGTCCTTCAGTATTTCATGCCCATTAAGAACATTAAGATTATTTCTGACTCCTCTTTCTTTGTCTATATTCAGCGTACCTTGGTTCTTACTAACCACATTTTCTTCTGTTGACAAAGCCAGTATCATCTGAAAATCTGGAATAGACTAATCAATTTCTTCTCTTCTCTCTCTTCTAATCAACCTACAGAACTAAGAATTATCTTAGTTTAAAGCAAATTTTAAAGACTATGCTCAGAAATCAAAGGTTACCTTCAACTGCTTAGAACTTCCATCTCCAGTTACTTTATCCTTCCTCAGATATGGGGAGAGCCAAGTAAACTAGCTTTCCATTCCATGCTCACCTCTGCATGTGCTTCTACTTGCCTTCCTCTACACACAATCAAAACTTATTTTCTTCCCTTTCAATTTTTACCATAAACTCAGCTCTCCCATTAACCCTTTAAAAGAGCTCTGTCCAGTCTCTTTTTTCATGTATAGATGTAATATGAAGTCAGCTTTATCTTTTCGTGGTATTTATGTGTGGCATTTTTAAGATTACTTATTTATTCTCCCTCCAGTTATTTTTAGCAACTTTCAAATATACAGTATTGTTAACCATAGTTGTACTCTCATTCAGTTATAATAAAACTCTTAAAGACAGAAAGTCATCTGTCTTAAACATAATTGGCCTGCTAAATAATTTTTATTAATTGATTCTACTTTTGTATTTCAGGTCATCTATGAGATAGAGACGAATGGGACTTTCGGAATCCAGAAAGTCTTTGTCAGTTTTGGACAAACCAACCTGACTGTCGAGCCAGGCACTTCCTTCCAGCAACAGTTCATCATTCGCTTCAGAGTTAGGGCACTTCTATGGGGGATTAAGAGGGGAAGAAATATTGGGTTAGAAATACTCTGCTTCTGTAACACATGTGAAATAGAATTAATATTTGAAGACCTAGTTCAGGCTCTCAAGTGAGGGAGGCCTCAACATTTAATATCCCATAATTTAGCTATAAGCAATAGGGATTCAGTAATGTTTATTCATTAACATTTTTCTCTCATTCTCTATCTTGCCCCCAGCAAAGCAGGACTTCAATGTCAGGTCCAAACTCTTTTATTAAATAGTCATTTTGAGCTGTATATTCAGCCAGCATTCCACAGAAATGCTTTAACTAGCTTTTCTCATATTTCTGGGCATTCGGTCAGTTTTTTATTTTTTTCATTTTTACTCTTCATATTACTCTTTATATTTTATTTGAGCTTACATCCTTATAATGAGCATGAGTTTTTTCCTATGTGTATTTATGAACATGTAAAAAATATAATGTGATGATTTTCTTTATTTCCCATTTAGTCTAACTTTTTAACCTTGATCACTACCTTTTGGCTTTCTTCTACTTTTTTCTTCTTTTTGAACCTAGTAGAGTCTGATTTCTTCCCAACTCTGCCCTCAACTGATCATCCAAGTCTCATGATTCTCAGAGTTCACCTCTGGAACATCTGTAGTTAATTAAAATATATTTCTGAATTACTTAAATTCCTCTCATTTTCATCCAGGCTGAACATAGCCCTAAATTGATAGTAATTTTTGAGAAACAGCACTGATAGATCCTTGGTTGTAATCCTTGGCAGAAGTAGCATATTAACATATAGGAAGTGAATTGATACAGTGAATTTCAGTATTCAGCTCACTCAGGATATACTTCAGGGGGAAAAACAGGAAAAGTCATTGGAGCAGACATTTCTGCAAAACACTACACTGTGGAAGGAAGCCAGTTGTTCAGTGCCGCCAACTTCTTGCATTGCATATGAAGCCAAGCAGTGGAAGGTGGGAGAACATGCTTTTTTTCCCCCATAAGTGACTTTTCTTCACTCTTTCTGCAGGCTTTTCAACAGAGCCCAGCTGCTTCTCTTCTGGGTCCTAGAAGTGGAAATCCTGGCTACATTGTTGGGAAGCCACTCTTATCTCTAACTGATGACATAAGTCACGCAGTATCCTTTTTGGCCTATTGTAGCCTAATGAGAAAACTACAGCTGCTGATCTTTTGGATTTTCCAATGTAAGGTCCCCCATTTTTTAGGTATCCAGGACTTCCTTTACCAAACCATTAATACTTATGTTCTCAAATGTGGATGCGACCAAATGCTTTAAAACTTAATGTTAGATTGGCCGAAGTGAGGATCATGACTGACTTTTGTTTTAATAAGGTATTTATATACTGGCGTGTGGTTAACCATATTCAGAAAAAAAAACTAATTGTGTTTTTTAATTACTAGAGGAAGAAAATTGTGACTTGAACGATATATTAATTAGCGTTAAGGAAACAATGAAAACACAAATTTTCCAATCTGCCCACTTTTTTTTCTGTTATCTCCTTGACCATCGCTCTCCACCTCAGATGACCCTCTTGCGGAGCCAGGGGGATGGAACTTGCTCTGTTAAGAGACACAAAGTACAGTTTGGAGTAAATGCAATGTCTGGATGCAAGTTCAGGTAATTCTTTGCTTTCGCATCATTTCGCATCAGTTCAGAGAATGCTGGTTAGGAATGGTCTTACAATCTAAATAATATTAATATTGCTACGAGTTTTCTGACAGTCTTCTGTACCTAAGGATTATTTCCTCTCTTTTATAGTATTATTTCTAAAGTTTGGATTAATATACTGACATGGTTATATTATTACGTTAGCATTGGACTCCAGCCTCCATGGTTTTTAATTTTAGGCTGAAAAAGCTAGACTGCAGCCACCTGCAGCAGGAAATATATGAGACTCTTCATGGGAGACCCAGACCAGAGCATGTTGGCATCTTTGGTAATGCTGACCCAGCCCAGAAGGGAGAGTGGACCAGGATCTTCAGTAGGAACTGCAGTGTTTCAGTAAGGAAAGAAATACATTTTCTGACCAAGACTTACTTTCTCCTTTTGTTTGTAAATTATGGATATTAAAATTAAAACCAGCCCTATTTCCCTAGTTGAAGTGGTTGTTATAAGAATAATAATATAAGAAATCATGCCCATTTGATGTCATTATTTCAGGTTAGGTTTACACCTAACTTATTTTCCTTTCTTGGGAAAAAATTTGAAGGTAGAACATCTAGAGATTGTTCTGTAATTCAAAATCAACCTTACTCATAGTAAGAAAAAAATGTATATTTTATACATATTTCAAATATCCTCTTATATTCTTGAATGTTGTTCAGCATGATCTTTTGAGATTGAAATTGTGCTCTTACTGTTATAAAAATGTACATTCTTACACTTATATTTAATAAAAATACATTAACAGATTAAAAACTTAAGCCATATAGAATGGTATTAAATGAAAAGTAAAAACCTCAGCACCCCTGCCCTGGCAGTGACTTCATTTAGCTGTTTCAGCTTTTACTTTTTCTGGCGGCCCACTAGATCAGCACCTAGCAGGTGTATCTCTGGACTCCAGGCGAAGTAAAACAAGGAAATCTGCTGTGCTATTCTGTCGTCTTCCTCTTTTGCCTTCCCCTACCTCCTCACCTCAGTCAGCTAACTATATTTAATTTTTATTTCTTTTTATTTAAAAATTTTAAATTACTTTGTGAGTAATACAAATACTTGGCTTGAAGTTCAAAAAGCACAAAATAAAAATCTCTCTCCCAGGCAGCTCTTCCCTTCCACAGAGGCAGCCAAAGTTAGTAGTCTCTTTCCTAACATAGATAATATGTGCTCACACAAGTAAATACTCCTATATTCATTTTTTAATCCAAATGATAGAATATCATAAACACTGCTCTGTACCTTGGTTTTTTTCACTTGATCTTAGAGTTTGTTCCACGTTGGTACATAATAAGCCTTCCCATTCTTCACGTAGTATATTTGCCTAGGGTTCCATTATACGGATGAACCACACATTAACTAGTTGTATTGGTGGAAATTCAGGTTGTTGTCAGCCTTTTGCTATTATACACAATGCGGCATTTTATAGCCTTATTTGGGTGCTATTTTATACATGTGAGAGTAAACCTATATGATAAAACCTAGAAGTAGAATTGTCAGATCGAAGATATAGGCATTAAAATATTAATAAATATTGCCAATTCATTCCCCATACAAGTTGTACCAATTTACAGTCCTGCCATCCATCTACGAGGCTATTTGTTATCTCATACCTTTATCAATACTATCTTATCAAACTCTTTAATCTTTCTTTTCTCATAAGTGAAAAATAGCATCCCAATACGTTTTATTTTTCTCTATGAGTCAGGTTGAGTATCTTGACATATGGTTGAACAATTCATATTTTCTTCACTGTGATCTGTTTATAACCCTTGCCCTTTTTTATTGAATTACTGCTCTTATGATTTATAGGAAGTCTTTGTATGTTTGAGAAATTAGTTTTCCGTGGTGTGATTTGCAGATATTTTTTTCCCTGTTTGTCATATGTCTTTTGACTTTGTTTATGGTATTTTTGGCCATGTAGAAGGTGATTTTTATGTTGCGAAATTTATCAGGTTTTTTTACATTGGAGTTTTAGTTCCGATTTTGAAAGGCCTTTCACGTTGGAGATTATTTTTAAAGTGCCATTTTTCTCCTTCTCAGCACTATTATGATTTTATTCCTTGTAAACTTTTCCTTTTAAGGAGATTTGGGGGTGATAAGTAAACATATGTACTTATCCATGATCCAGCCCTTAGGCAACCGAAGTCAAATTGAGTTCTTGTAAACCTCTGAGGGAGTGTGGTTTTGGGTGATACATGGCTGAATATAGGAAGGGGTTGGTTAATGACAAGGATATGGAGAAACTGCAACCCTCAGATTGTTGGTGGGACTGCAAAATGGTATAGCCACTTGGGAAACAATTTGAGAGTTCCTTAATAAATTAAACATAGACACAGTCTGTCTGCTCCTTTTTCTAGTTTATACACGTTATTGCCTATATCTAAGCCTTACTATAAAAAAGTATGAAGCTAGAAAAGCACAAGGCATATTTGAGAATAATTTGTATCTGCTAAGTTATAGTAACCTCCTGGTTGATATCCTCACTTTTATCAATTCTTCCTGCATCTCGGAATTAATCCTGGAGTTTGCTTGGTTGGACTTCATAATCTAACACTGAAGTGCCTTCTTCCTGAACCTTTCACTGCTCCTGTGTTCAAGTTTTTTGCTTTAGTCGAGTGGTTTGCTCAAGACCAGCGCCTCGGACATGCCTGACACATAGGAGATACTCAGTAACTGTTATTCACTTTAATCAGTGAATGTCCCTCCATGGCATCATCCTGTGCAGTTTAGTTGTATGCCTTTTTATATGCCATCTCTCTACCTGAATTTTCCTTTAATCCCCATTTCTTCTAGTCATATATTACTCATTCCAGTTCAATGAAGCCATCCTCAATCAGAAATGGCTGTTTCTTCTTCTGACATTCCACAGCACAATGCACCACTTCTCTTATAACTATTGTACATGGGCTCATGTTTTAGAATACCAGTTTTCCTAAGATCAAGGACAATGATATGGTCTATTGTGAACTTTTTCGTTCTAAGACACATCGCCTTCTCTGTCATTAGCTAATGTTTAAGAAACGATAGCTACGTAATGCATGGCAACCATCAGCAATTCAAGCAGTTGCTTCTTTATTTTTCTGCAGGCTATGCATTGTACTTCCTGTTGTTTCATACCAGTTTCCCTGGAGATTCAGGTATTGTGGGCGTATATAGGCCTCCAGTCTAATCCACAAGCTCATGTGTCGAGAGCGCGATTCCTGTACCAGTGCCAGTCTATACAGGTAAGTCATGGCTCAGAAAGGCCACTGACCCTTGCAAACCCTAAATTGTCTGTCAGCCATATGATGACCAGATCATTTTTAACTTCTGAGAGTCAATTTATGCTGCCAGCCAATATTTGGCTATACAGCTTTCAAGTCAACACCCCCTACCTGGTTACTGAAATTAGCATGTTGTCATGGCGAATATAATTTATATCCTTTTTTCCCCATTTGTTTTTAATTTCCTGAATCTAGACTATAGTACAGGTGAAATTCTTTTAAATTATCATACCAGTGTGTATTCAATGTGATAGTCACACACTTATCTGAGTCTCTGAGCTTTGTGATTGCTGTTAAAGTTACTTCTGTGGCTAGTTTGTAGTCATCGATTCTTGGTTGATTGCACTCCATTAAAATAAATACTTTTAGTATGTTGTAAACATTTTAAATCCCAGACACTAAGGAGTCACAATTTGTAATTTGAAAAACACTTTTAGGGAATATATCTCTGACTACATTTCAAAGCTAATTATATTGTTTTCTTTAATAAATGCCTTTTATTCATTATAATCGAAAGGTGTCAGTGTTACCTCTATCAAATAGCATTTGCTAGAAAAACTGCCAGTGTAGCTAGCTCCCAGTTTGTTTTCGTGGTTCTTAATCTTATGGACGCCCATGAGAATCTGTTGAAAGCTATTCATTTACTAGAAAAATGCACAGACACACATTCTCTATATAGTTTCAAGGGATTTATTGATTTCTTGAAGCCAGGCTAAGAACCTCTGCCACAAGCTTGATTAAATAGGCAATAGAAGGCTATACCATCTAGGTTTGTATAAGTACACTCTACGATGTTTGCGCAACAATGAAATCGCTTAACCCATTCCCCTTCTGCCAGAGAATACTCGCCAGCAGCACTTGTGGCTGCAGCATTTACCCCAAGGTAACTTGCTGACTACAGTCCTAACCTTACCATTAAAATTTGCCATGAAATATCTTGCTTTTATTATTTTCGCATTGCTCTAGTATATCAGTAGTCTTTGGAAACAAACGACATCATTCTATTTATATTATAAATTTTATAGCATTGTTTTTAGTAGTGGTATTTCCATTTACAAAGTATAGTAATTCTTGATTGCCGTAAAGAAAAAATGTCAAATCCAAGAAAATGTAGCATTCCTATGTGCGATGTTAAATTAATGCTAGAAGTAAGCTGCACTTTTTTTTCTAAATGGGAAAAGGCTAATGACACATTTCTCAGATTTCATCCCTATTATTAAAGAGGCATATAACTGTGTTATATATAAATAATTCATTAATTATTTTCAGAGATTATTATTTTTAATTTAATTTTATTTAAATCAATAATTCTCCTAAAATCAGTGTTAATACCAGATATAAGCTGACTTCTCCTTAAAAATAGTGTACTTATTTGAGGAAAAATTACATTTATATGGGCCTTTATAATGTACTTTATAGTTAAATAAATTCTAACCATCGTAATAGAAATCACCATATCTGATTGTGTTAGATTAAAAGAGACTCATGAATATAACAAAGAGATGCAGCTCATGTTTTTGCATTGGGATTCTGATTTGGGCAAACAGTTGTAAAATGCATTTTGCAATAGTTGGGAAAACTTGAATATAGACTATATTTTGGCTAGAAAGATATATTACTAACTTGAAAGGTAGAAGTTAATTAATTAATTTTTATGGTGACATTGGTTAATGAAATCTGGTAAGTTTCAGCTGAACATTTTAACAGTAAGGCATATATATATATATATATATATATATTTACATTGTGTGTTCGCCTCATAGTTAGAGAGGTTAATTTTTTTAAAAAGCAAATTACAAAACACTATAATAGTATTGGCTACATAGCATTTGGTAACAATTCATATATGGATGTTTTGTGGATAGATAAAGACATAGATGTTAATAGTGGTATTCTTAGTGATGGAAATATAGTGTTTCTTATTTTCACTTATCTATATCCTTTAATTTACTGCTTTTGTAGTAAAATTCCTTAAAGTCACTAGGAAAACATCCAAAAACAATTAGATGTTATTTTAAAGATGAATTTATTCAGTTTTATTTACACTGGCATGAAAAAAAACATGAAATACTTAGGAACAAGTATTTAAGAACACTTCACTATAAAATATTACTGAGAGAAATTATAGGGGACCTAAATAAATGGAGAGATATACCATGTTCATGAAGTAGAAGACTCAGCATTAAAGTATCTGTCCCCAAATGGATCTATAGATTCAATGCCAACCCACAAAAAACGCCTAGCAGGCATTTTTGTAGAAATTGACAAGCTGATTCTAAAATTTACATGAAAATGCAAAGCAATTAGAACAACCAAAACAATTTCAAAAAAGAACAACAAAGTTGGAGGACTTACTCTACTGATTTCAATATTTACTCTAAACCTTAGCTAGTATGGTACTTGTATAAGGACAAACAGACCAAATAGACAAAATAAAGAGTCCAAAAAATAGATCCACAAGTCAAATCAATTCAATGGGAAAAGGACTTTTTTTAAAAAACAGTAGGTGCTTGAACAGCCAGATAAAACTGGAAGTACTGGATAAATATACTGGGGCGGGGAAGGGGAGATCAACTAAATCCATACACAAAAAAGTACTTACGCTTAGATCATAGATCTATACATGGACCTTAAATCCAGGATCATAAAGCTTCTAAAAGAAGCATAGGAGAATATCTTTGCAGATTTCAAGCAGGCAAAGATTCCTTGGACAGGTAACAAAAATCATTAAATCTCTACTCATCAAAAGACATCATCATGAAAATGAAAAGGCAGGCTACAGTTTGAGAAAAAATATTTCTCAATGCATTATCTAACAAAATTTATGTCCAGAATATAAAAAGAATGCTTAAAAATAAACTTGAAGACCAAAAACAAAACAAAACAGGCAAAAATCTGAACAGATTTTTTACCAAAAAAGACAAATGGCCAATAAACATAAAAAGGTGCTCAATATCATTAGTCCTTAGGGATATACAAAATTAAAACTACAAGTAATATATTCAATAGAGAATTTACTAGAATAGCTAAAATCAAAAAGATTGATAGCATGAAATATTGCAAGAATATAGAACAACTGGAATTCTCATACATGGTAATAGGAATGAAAAATGGTATAACCTCTTGGTCTTTACAAATTCAGCTTCCCCATGACCCAGCAATTTTTACTCCCGCATATTTACCCAAAAGAAATGAAAACATATGGCCAAGACAAGACTTGTATCAGAATGTTCATAGCAGCCTTATTCATGATAACACAAAATTGGAAAATCCCAATTACCCATCATCAAAAGAATGAGCAAATTATGGTATATTCACAATGGAATACTACTCAGCAATAAAACAATGAATTACTGGTATGCAAAACAACATGGATGAATCACAAAAACATTCATCTTGAGTGAAAGAAGCCAATCACTTGGGGGGGAAAAAAGACAAAACACTGTAAGATTCCATTCCTATGAAGCAGAAAAATTGGCAAAACTGATCTTTAGTGACAAAAGTCAGAAAGTGGCTGCTTCTTAGAAAGGGGCAGGGAATAGATTGGAAAGAGGCAAAAAAGAGCTTTCTGAGAAGATGGACATATTCCAGTTCTTGCTTGGGGTGTTGGCTACATAGCGTATACAACTGGCAAAACTCATTGAACTGAACACTTATGTGTACTTTTTTTTGCATATAAAATCGTACCTCAATAAAAAAGTTAAAATGAAATAAAAAGATATTTAAGAAAAATGGGGGGAAATATTTGTAATACATGTACCTGACAAAATTCTTGTAGTAGAATAAAGCATTCTAACAGCTATACACCTGAGTCTGAAACATGTAGCTACAAAAGATCAATCAAAGAGATGGTATCCATAGTTTTTTCTCTGATAATGATAGTTTACATTTGTAATGATTTGACTTACAGGTTAGCATAAAATAGTTGAAAAATCGAGATTATGTAAATGTAATGTAATAATATACAGAGTGTACTTCTTATTACCAAAGCCAAACAAAACCAATCCAAACTTTTCATGTTGTTACAAAGTAAATCTTATTTTGGAATGAATTTTACTGCATGTAAATTGAAGCAAAAATATATATATATATCCTAAACCTCACAAAATGTTAAAATAGAATTGTCGGTGATTTCTGAAGCGAACATCATAAAATATAGTTTAAAGTAGAAGTAAATTAAATCAACCATGTATAACAACTGGATCCCTAGTAAAAGAAATGAGCTGACTTGGCTATATATGCCTTTTGTTGACTCGATAAAAGAAATGAGATGACTGGACTTGGAAGTTGTTGGGGTTGTTTTGTTTGTTTGTTGGTTTGTTGGTTTGTTTCAGTGTTCTTGCTGTACATGCTAAATAGTGAATTCCTTCATTTTGTCTATACATAACTTTAAAAATGCAAATGGAAAAAAATTTAGACTTTAGAATTCAAATATAACACACTGAACTGAACTCCGAAAGCTTGTTCTTTATGTGGTACTAAAGCAGATTCTAAAATGGGTCAATAACATTCAGTATTATCCAGTGACCTGGCAAGTGCATTCAAAGTTCCTTTTAGTTTAGTTGGCATTATCTACTAGACCGCATTTGTTCTAAGCCTACACACAATTTTGGAAGCAATATTTTTAATATATGAAGAAGAAGCATTTCATCTGATATGTTAGTTAATAAATACATAAGTATATGAATGACGCACAACCTTTCGGGATCCTAAGGACATTGTGGTGGGAAGGATAAGGGGTCAAAGTGATCTATAATTGCTGGCTCTTAAATAGCTATGGCATACTTTCTACCTTGTGACCTATTATCTCTTGTTACTTGATTAAGTGCTTACTTGGCCAAGTACCATGCCCGGTGCTAGGCGTAGCATGGTAAATGAGGTAGACATTGTCCCTGCTCTTACAGAAGATGTGGGGTAATAACTGAAGTGAAGTTTAGAACACTGTTACAGAAATTCACCAGGAGATGCTGATAACCTAGGTCCTGGTAGGGAGCTGTGAGACCTGCAGGAAGTAGATAGTTGAGAAAATTTAGGGGTGTCACTTGATTGTTTGGATATGGAGGTTGAGGGAAAATGAGTAAAGGATGATGGGTACGTTTTTAGTTTTGGAATTTTGTTCAGTTCTTTTATATTTTATGTGATACCCTGTTGACTACCAGATATAATTTTGCTTTTCACAGTGACCCTTATATTTTTTATCCCCAGTTCCCCTCACCCCCCCCTTCTTTTTTTAAATTGGGCATATATTCCTGAGGTTTTCTTCCTTTGTTTGGTTTGTTTTAGAAGGCTATCTTCAAGCTACTGGAACCCAATTGCCTATAGAATGCCTGGAAATATACATTTCTGAGACGGCCCTTAACTGTTGACTTAAGGGTGATGGAATGTGAAAGCCCAACTCCCTTGCGTTGGGTTGGGATGACGCAAGTTGTTGGGACTGTGAAGCCTACAGTATATTTCAGAGTTCCTCTGAAGATTAGGCTAATGCTAGATAATGATATAAGTTGTCAAATGAATTAATAATTGTAAATTTTAATTTATCAAAATAACACGTATATTTTTAAAGGCAAAAAACTGCCAGAAAAGAGGGTCTGAAAACAAAAAGTAAAGTCTCATATCTCCCTCACCATCCTGCTTTCTAGAAATTACCTGTTAAACTCTTTTAATCTTTCTTCTGACATTTACCTTGATTTCTAAGCAATATTTTATTCTGTTATCTCTTGACTCAGGAGTTTAAAGATAATCTGTTGTCTTCCTATTTTGGAAGTGACCCTCTCACTACTCTTCCAATGTAGTTATATCAAAATATTTTATTAAATCAATATTCAGTGTTTCATTATTATGGTTATATGTCGATCCAAGAAGTTAAATTTTTGTGAAACTTTTTATTCTTCCTGAAATTAATAATTACCTCATATTTCATTTTTTAAGTTTTCTTTGAGCTAATGGCTAAGACTTTTCACACACTTTGTGAAATTTCTCAGTCCAGCTGAACTTGTCATACAGTGTTATCACTTCTACCTTTCCTATGTATTTTCTTCAAAGAGTCCTCCATAACCCAATATAATATGGACTGTTTACTGCCTAGCAGTTGTAATGGGACTTAACAATTGTCATCGTGGGAATTCTTCTTCTCACTTGTGTTAAATTTACTATTTACTGGACACTACTTTTTCCTTTTTCTTGGTTTGCTCTCTTGTTTTGGTGGAGCTTTTCTTCTTTGAGAAAAGGCATATATAAAGTACATTTTTTTCTTTAGTTCACACATCTAAAGATAACTTCATTCAGCCATCACCACCACCCCTACCACCAGCACCACCATCACCATCACCATCACCATCATAATCATCATCATCATCATCATCCATAGTTGATCATTTGGCTAGGTATAAAATTCTAGATGAAAAATGATTTTCACTCACAATTTTGAAAACGTTCTTCTATTGTCTTCTAGTTTCCAATACTGATGTTCAGACACCATTTTAAGATCTTTTTACTCTTAGTAATCTGACCCTTCCACAATGTTATGCCTTGGGTAGGTTTTTTTCTTCATCCATCATACCAAACAATTCATGGAATTTTTGACTCTGAACACTCAGTTCTGATAATTTTAAATTATTATTAATGACATGTTTAATAATTTCTTTCCCACTATTTTCTCTGATCTCTCTTTTTGGAATTCCTGTTAATCTGTTCCAAGGTCACTAGATTGATTCTCTAATTTTATTTCCTTTTATCTCATATTATTTCTTTAGCTTTTTGTTCTTTCTAGAAGAGTTCCTTGCATTTGTCTTTCAACCTTTTTACTGATTTTTTTTTTTTTTGGGCTATCACATTTTTAACATGTAAGAGTTCTTTCTTGGTCTGTTTCTTTTCTTAACATCCTTATATGTCTTTTAAAGGTATTAACAACTTTTTGTCTTCATCTTTCCTTGTCTCCATTTCCTCTGAGTTTGTTTATTCTTCCCATTTGGTTTTTTCTACTGTGCGAGCTTCTTCTACATGCCCAGCAATTTCTAGGTGTCTATCCAAAATAAGAGTAAGCTTTTAAGATCAAAAGCTTGGTGAGATTTACTGACTTGTGGCCTTTACTATAGGGCAGTTAGATACAGTTGATTTTGGGATCGTGGAACTGCCAGATGTATCTTTGTGTCTTTTTGCTGAAACTTAATTTTCTTTAGAAAAGACCCTCCTAACTAAAGGGTATGGGTAAAAGACCATCTGTCAGTATTTTGGTGCTAGATGGGGAAAGGGAGTTCATTATACTTGGTAGTTTCCCTATTTTTTGTTCTATAACTCATTCTGCCCTTTTCTATCCCCAACATCTCTAAATACAAAATTTCTCTGGTTTGAATTGTACACTCTCTTCTTGAGGTGGGGGAAGGAGTTGTTGCTTGATTGCTAGAATCAGGATTCCCTTGGCAGCTTCAGCCTAAGCTGGCTGTCCTTGCAATGTATGTAGCTTTAACAGTGCCTCAGAAGTTACATTAGTTCTTATGCCAAGTCCCTCACAGGCTTCACTGTTTATGAAAAAGAATCCAAAGAGTTAGTATGACATGCAAGATTATAGCAGTGGCCCCACACCCATTTTTAAAAAGTTCCTAGAAGGGTTATTTTGGGGAAAATTGTGTTCCTAGTGCCTGGTTGGTATTCGCTATTACTAAAAACCGTAGCAAATAATCAGAGTGAAGGTAGGTAAATGGAGAAAATATTCATTTCTGGTTTAACAAGGTAGTTATTTACTGTCAAATTATAATCAGAAGTTTGCTTGTTGAGCACATTAGAACAAAAGGAATTCACTTTAGATAAACATGATTCCAGTCACCAGACTGCAACCATATCTACCAAAAGCTATGTCTATTAGATCAGATACTTGAGTCAGCTTGACAGGGTTTCTCCTCCTGGGATCATCTGTTTTATTTGACTTGTACTGGTGAGTGGTTGGGAGAATCCTTTCTAACTGAACTTATGTAAATCTGAAGGTTTTTTTTTTTTTTTTTAAACTACATTACTGAGTTCTTTGCATTTTCTATGAGGTTTCAGATTTCTTTCTTCTTCAAATTTCTACTACTTCCATTAGTACATGTGTGCTGTTTCAGAGACTGGAGCCTTCTGGGGCCTGGTAAGATAGAGCTGCTAAGCATGGAATAGCAGCAGTTTTGCTGCTGGCCCCTCTGATATCAGGCAGCTCCCTCTTTGGGGGAAGCCAGTCAGTCTTCAGGTAGGTCTAAGTCCATAGTTTGGGTGTCATGGACTGTTCCTAAGAAATTCATTTCCTGTGTCTCATAGAAAGGGAACTACATATAGGACCAATATGAGAAAATGGTATGTCTTGCTTAGAGCAATTTGGTTTTGGTCTTTCATTGGGGAAAGTGAGGGCTATTTGCTGACTTGTCATGGACTTTTTTCCTACAGGATTCCCAACAAGTAACAGAAGTATCTTTGACAACTATTGTGACCTTTGTGGACATTACCCAGAAGCCAGAGCCTCCACGGGGCCACCCTCGAATAGACTGGAAATTGCCATTCGACTTCTTCTTTCCTTTCAAAGTGGCATTCAGCAAAGGAATGGACTCTCAAAAAGGCTCAGTCTCTCTCATCCTTATCCTGTGTATCTTACTACTTGGACTTCTTATCCTAGAGACTAAGTGAAAAAGGATAAAATCAGATTTCAGTGTTCCCTATGGGAAGTCTTATGGCAGCCTACTTATGTTGGCTAATGACTATAAACCATTTAGGATTATAGAGAACCTAACTGAAGGAATCTGTACATGAGAGAAGGGATTTCAGAACAGCAATAAAAGTATCTTATCCTTGCTCTCTGCTTAGTACCCTGTAGAAAACTAAGTACACCTTAGGTTCTATACTTCTCAAGTAAGCAAGAACACAAAGAGCCCTTCCTCCAGCCCTTCAGGTTGTGTTATACCTGCTAAAGGTTTGCAAAATCTTCATCTATCTACCCACAGGCACACTTGGGCCCAACATCAAAGAGAACATGTTCCTACTGTCCCCCAGGTGAACTTGAGAATAGCTACCCTCTAGACTTTCAAAGTGTTTTTATCACCCTAAAAAGAAACCCCATGATTCTGCAGACGGATCTCGGGGCATGCTGACATGGTAAGAACCCTTATCCTCTGCCTTCCTGTGTTGGGTACCCCAAGATCATCTCATCTGCAGCAGCCACGTGGGGAAGTGCAGTATTCCAGCAAGTAAGTTTGTCCTGCTCAGGAAGAGACAATGGCTGAGAAAGCCATTCTCCACCAAATGTTCACTAATGAATAGTCTATCTTAAAAGGAAGTAAGGAAGGGGGGAAAAAAAAGCAAGTGTGCAGAGATACGCGTAAATAAGAAACCCAGAGATGGGGGATAGTCTTGGTTCCTAGCTTCCAGTTCCTTGTACTCACCTCCTATGGGATCTAATTTTCCCTCCTGCTCTTGAAGACTCCTTCTAATAAATTTCCTTGTTTGAATAAGTCTGTTACTAACAAAGAACCTGCGACTAAAAAAACATAAACCCAGTACTCTACAGCATGTAAAGAAGCAGTCCTCAATCCTGCATTTTTATAGTCCAATTCTAAATAGTGCACTTCTTACATTACTTTCTGGTCATATCCAGTCCTGCTTTTATTTCCCAAAACAAAAGTAAAATCTCTCCCATCAAAAAAAAAAAAAAAATCCCTTAAAACTCATGCAGGAAGGATAGCATTGGTAAATCATTTACTTGATTTCTGCAGAAAGGCAACTAGCTGATAATTCTGGTATTTGGTTTTTCCCGATCCATAGTCCTATCCCACTCCTTTCTCTTTATTGAAGTAGAATATTAATAGTAAAATAGTAATGAAAGTAAAATAATAAAAGGGACAATGTAAAGGATTTTCATATTCGATCCTCTTAATAACTCTATAGACAAGTGTATAGAATAGACAGGGACAGTGTTATTGGCCCATTTCTTAAGAAAACTAAGCCCAAAAGAATGGAATTAATTCATTTATCAAATATTTATTGTCTATTATATGCCAGGAATATACTTAAAAGCTAATATTCTAGCAGAGAAGGCAGACAAGTAATCACCATAAGATGCTGTGTGGGTTCAGAACACATTTAAAAAAGCTGAAGTACCAAATGAAACTACTGGAGGACCGTTTTATTTCTTTTGTATCCTCCACTCTACTTCAAACCCAAAGTGCTGAAAACTTAACATGATTGGCGTTTTCGTCCTTTATTCAAAAGAACTGCTCCCCTCATCTATTTCCTAACTCACTGAATTGTAGCACCACGGGCTTTGCAGTTACCCTTTTCCTCTCAAGTTGCTGTCAGCTCTCCCTCATTGGTGCTCCCCATTCCCCCTGCTGGAAACCTTTTTCCAGTCATCATTTCTTAACTTTGACTTTGCAATAGGCTAACCAGGGTCCCAGCTTCTAAACCTGGTTACTGATTTCTTACACACAAATCACATCATGGCATTCCAGGACTTTAAATGTCATGGTTCTCTATCTTTGAGGATGGTAAAATTCAAAATCTTTAGCATGGCACAGAAATCTTTATACAGGGTGGCCCCTGACCAAACACCTGTCACGTGTCTCATGCCTCTGCACATTCCATTCCCTCTTCCTCATATGATCCTCCTCCCTCTTCTAGGTGAACTGCTCAAAGCACAATTGGAATGTCTACTCTCTTCTTAAAGCCTTGCCTGGGTCCCTGGGCACCCTTTCCTCTACACATAGTGTTGTAATCATTTGTTCACATATTCATCTCTTCCATAAGAACTCAACTACAGGGAGGATAATGTCTTCCTCCACACCTAGGGAATGCCTGGCAGTAAAGCAGCCAATGTTTAATGAATGAGGGAATGAATAAATAGGCACAGCAATGTTCTCAGGAACTACTACGGAAGAGGCACACGAGCCCCTCTTTGTCACGGACCTACACTCGAGTGCTACACCTGGCGCTATGTCTGTGCTGCGCAGGAACTGCCCTTTGAGCAATACACAGCAAGTAGGAGAGAAGGAACGACTCTGAGATCTAATGTTAAGGATGGATCCTTATTCACCTTTGGAATAATTCCAATTGTATGGGATTGAATATAACTATTTTTAAGTGCAATAGTCTCATCAGTGCTCTTGCCGAATGAGAGTTGGGCTGGCACCCTTGGGGTTTGAAGCCTCTAGATGATTAGGGGGCAAATCATTTTATTGCAGTGCTAAAATTTTTCCACTTAAATATTAGAAGTTTGCAGGGAGTGTAGGTCTGTAGATAATTGTAAATTGCTTCAACCTATTTTCGAGGTGTGCCCGGGATATACTGATCAACACTGAAAAACACACCTGCTGGGTTCTACCGGCAGCTGAGGGATCCAGGCATCTTTTCTGCCTCCTTGTAAGGCCCGATGGGTCGGCTCCTGAACACTCCTTTAGGTCTGTCCTGGGACGTGGACCTGCAAGAGAACTCGAGCCCCGCCTCCCGGCGTCTGCCCGGGCCTCGGTGGGCGGGGCTCGCCACGTGGAGCGAGGCCCGGATTCTCAGAAGGCGCCTACGCGGTTTCCGTGGCGCAGCTCCTGGTCGGCTCCTAGCCCCACGTCAACAGCGGAGGCCCCGCGGCCTGGCTTTACTCCTACGCCGCTGACGTAACGTCATCTTGCGGGACGTGGACGGAAGAAAAAGAGTAAGCCAGCGCCAGAAGCCGGCGCCAGAATCCAGCACGCGTGGACCAGGCTGGGCGTCGGGGCCCTGCGGTAGCGGCAGCGGCGGTGGTGAGGCAGGTACGCGGCGGGCGGAGGGGACCGCGTGGATGGCGAGGCGCCGGCACCTCTGTGGGGGCTGATGCAGCGCCCGGGCGGAGGTGAGGGAAGGCGTGCGCGCCGGGCCGGGGGCGACGATGTGGGCTGCCCGGGGTGCCGCCCAAGCCGGAGCCAGGTATCCCGGGATTGGACCCACAAGTGGGCATGGGCGCCCGCTGAGGGATGGCGAAGCGCTGGGCCTCCCAGGGCTCGTTGCACGGCCCCGGCGCGATCCATTGCCGGAGGCTCCAAGGTCTGTGGGGACTTCGAGCACCCCACCTTCCTGGCCGCCCATGTGTACACCCAGATGGAGAAATTGGTTCAGGTGGAGGCTTGAAGAGTCGGCAGACCCTTTTTCGGTACTGGAGTCCGGATCCGACTCCCAGTGCACCTGCCTGATTTTGATGTTTTATTTACCCTGGTTTGTAACTGGCCTCACGCTGACTCTCAGGGCCCTGTGTGTACAGTTCTCTGCGGCCCGACCCGTCTGGCTTTCGTGGTCCTGTTCTCAAAACCATCCACCCCGCAGCCGGGGAATCCGCGCTCGACCACCTTTTGCAGTATGGCATACGGTCTGTGAATAGTTCCTGGCACATCAGGGCGCAGCCAGATCTCCCCCTCACCCATCATTATCCCTTGCTCTCGATGAGGCCGTTAGATTTATCATTGAGTCTTTTTGTCTTTAAGTGAACCATAACCGAGCTTGTGTTTCTTGGTGAAGTTTGTTGGTACTAAAGTTCAGTTCTTTATCCAAATCAGTAAAATAAGGATTTTCTGTTTAGAACATATAAAGAGGTACTTAATAAATGTCCTGAATCAAAACGTGGAAACTTTTTTCACCTGATGACATTGAGTATAGACACACACGCAGACACACATAACCCCTTCGCTCCCTGGAATCAGCTGTCTTGCTTTTTGAGGGTGTAATAAACTTCTACAGGATGAACTATCATCCATTGCAGTAAGGAAAGAGTCAGTTAAAGGCGATGTTAGGGGAGAGGACAGGAGGCTTGGTTCCTAGGTCAGCCTCCAGCCTAAAAACTTAGTGACTTTAAACTTTCGGAGCTTTCAATTACTCTTAGGTAAGAGAGGAGTAAACAGTCAATAAGTGTAACGTGATTATTTTTATATGCGTCAGAGGATTTTTATTGAATTCTTTGTGCCTTTGACAGGTCCTGAAGGAAATAAATAGCTGTAAGATATCATTAGCATCCAAGAGACAGAAGGAAAACTGACATTTACTGAGCATCTGTTGTACCAAGGCATTCCATGTATTGTCTCATTTAATTTTCACAATTATCCCACAAAGTCCTTACTGTTATTGTCCCTGGTTTACTAATAAAGAAACCAAGGCTTAGAAAGATGAAGGCACACAGCTAGCAAGTGCAGAACTCCAACCCAAATCTTTCTAACTCCAAAGTCCACTTTCCCCATCCTATTTACCATGCTGTCAGTGGGAAGTTTATAATCCTCTTGGGAAAAGCAACAGTAACACATGAACGAATTAAAAGCTAACCTATAGGATTACATTTGAATGCTAGAGTTGATGGGGTACATTTATACAGGTGATGGAACTAGAATTTCATTGTTGATAATTGATTATTTTACCCTTTTGGCTCTTCTATGGGCATTTTGGAGAATTCACATTTAAATAATTTTTTTAGCAACAGTTGCTAAAAAGGTATTTATACAAGCATCAAATGTAGACCATAGACTCCTATCATGCTTCAGTTTTATGCAAATAGTTTTCTCTTGGGATCTTTCAGACACTTCACAAACACTGGCATCGACAAGGACAGCACTTAACACTTTCTATCACATATTAGATGCCATATCTTTCACAACAGATGTATCCTGCCAATCTCTTCTCTCCCCTTTCTCTGATTTTGTGCAGTATAATTGAACAGTACATGCCACTCCTGTTTCTCTTCACTCTGGGGCTAAATGGTAATCTTTTGAAGCATGTTTAAGAGCATTGGAATATGTCCACCAAGCACAGAACAAAAGTTAAGAGGAGGCCCACAGGCAAAGAAGGTGCAGAATTTTTCTTATCTTGTGAAAACAGCAATGTCCCTGTAGCATAAGAGCTGCAATAATGAATGGCTTATTCTCTGTATATGTATAGGATAGAGCCCTTTACCTTTTTGTGAAATAAACTATTCTTTGTCTGAAGCCTCAAGTTTGACCTAGGGCGGCAAAATGCCCACAACCACAGTGTTCTCAACTCTGAGGTTTTTAGCTGTGTATTCATCCTCCATGGGATGTGCCTACAGGCATTTAAAATGCCAGCCATTGTCAGGCATATGACTCTGTCCCAGGGTTGCAAGAGTATGCTTCAGATTCCTGTGAATGGTAGGAAGAAAGACACGGCAGCAGCCTCTGACCTTTCTTCTTCTTATGTCAGCAAAGATCATGCTGACAAATCAAATATGTGGTTTCAGAGTTCCATTGCAGGGAGATAGCAGGTAGGCAGAGATGGCTGTTGTTGGATGTTGGATATGTTTTTGATCTGTTGGAGACTCCCTAATGGTATACGAATTGTAAATATTTAATATCAATGCATAAACACTATACCTTAAAGTTTTTTGTCACTCAACATTTATAATCCTTAGTTGCCATTTGCTTGCATAAAAAAACTAAGGTAGTCTAGGAAAGGAGGGGTAGAGTTGGAGGCTGGTAAGGAGCCATTTGTTTTTTTTTTTTTCTCTCTTTTCAGTGGAAGTGAGAGTTTCCCTAATACAGAGGAGTTTAGAGTTAAGTTTTTACTCTGAGTGTGGGAAAGTAGAGGAAAACAAAATGAATTGTGTAGTATTTTTTATTATTCATTTTTTTAAAAATGCATCCTGCAGGTCCTTCGATCAGTGACCACATCGCAACATGTTGAGTCAAGTCTTCCGCTCTGGATTTCAGCCCTTCAACCAGCGTCTCCTACTCTGGGCCTCATGTACAGCTCTCTCCAGATCTAGTATGTACCATAGGAAACTTAGAAGTATGTGGGAAGTTTGGTCGGAGTGTGCTTCAAACATGATTTTAAAGGAGGGGGAAAAAAGTAATTTAGCAGAATTGGGTAGACAATAAGCAAGGAAGCAGCCTATTGGTGAAATGTTCTTGTGTTTGTGTTGATCAGTAAAGTGAAACTTTTGGATGTAATAGATAGGTATATGGTATAGATTCTGGCAATGGTTCCATGCATATATACCTATCTCCAAACTCATCAAATTATATACATTAATTTTTTAATAACTTTTTGTATGTCAAGTAAATTAACTCAAAATTAAGCACATTTTTAAAAAATAAAGTGTTACCTATATTCATTCCCCCCAAATTTTTACAGGTGTTTTTATTACTTTGTTATTAAGTATTTAATTTTGAGAGAGTTGTAGTTTCTAAGAACTAAGACAGAGCCATTCCTTATACTGTACCTAGTTCTCCCAATATCTCAAGCAGGATGTTGATGTTGAGAGAGGCAAGTTAAGAACATTTCCATCACCACAGGATCCTTCAGGTTTTTCCTTTCTGGCCATCCTCCTCCACTCTTGTCCCTCCTCTTTGTCCCTCGCCCTTGGCAAACTCTACTCTGTTCTCCATTTTTATAAATTTGTCATTTCAGAAATTATATATAAATGTAATCATACAGTCTGTGATCATTAGGAATGACTTTTTTTCAACTCAGCATAATTCTCTGGAGATTCATCCAAGTTGTGTGTATTAGTAGGTTCCTTTTTATTACTGAATAGTATTTACTGGTATGGGTATACCACTGTGTAACCATTCACTCATTGAAGGGCAATGATTGTTTCCATTTTTTGGCTGTTAAGAAAAAGGCCACTATGAACATTCACGTACAGGATTTTATTTATACATAGTTTTTATTTGGGGTAAATACCAAGAGTTCAATTGGGTCACATGGTAGTTTAATAAGAAACTGCTGAACTGTTTATGTAGAGCGGCTATACCATTTTATATTCACACCAGCAGTGTATTAGTGGTCCCCTTTCTCTTCATTCTCACCAAAATTTGATGATGTCACCCATTTTTAATTTTATTCTAATAGTTATGCAATGATATCTCTGCGATTTTAACTAGCTTTTCCCTAATGGCTAATGATGTTAAACATCTTTTCATGCACTTATTTTCCATCTGTATGTCTTCTTCAGTGAAATGTCATTTGCTCATTTTTAATTGGATTGTTTGATTTTTTTACTGTTGAGTTTAGAGAGTTCTTTCTATGTTTTAGATACTAGTCCTTGGTCAGATATGTGGTTTGAAAATATGTTCCAGTTTGTAGCTTGTCATTCTCTTAACAGGGTTTTTCACAGAGGAAATTTTTCTTTTTATTTTGATGAAATCTAGTTTATCGGTTTTTCCTTTTATGAATTGTACTTTTGGGGTCAAGCATTAGGACTCTTTTTGTAGCCCTAGATTCTGAGATATTCTTGTATGGTTTTTTCTAAAAGTTTTATAGTTTTACACTTAGGTCCATGATCATTTTGAGTTAATTTTTATATAAGGTGTGATAGTTAGGTTAATGTTTGTTTTTTTGCCTGTAGATATCTAGTTGTTCCAGCACCATTTGTTGAAAGGCTATTTATTTTCTTTTGAATTGGCTATCTCCTTGATAACACCTAAATCTTATTAATAGTCTATCTCCAAGCCTTACCAAAAGAGGACTTGCTTATCAACTAATCAAGCTTACTATCATCTGGAGTAATTTATCATTCATGTAAAGAAGAATGTAAGGGTTCACTCACTCATGTAAAGAAGAGTTCAGTGTCTGAAACTAGGCTTCCTGGGTTTGAAAACTAATTCTGTTTCTTAGTAAGTAACTTAGTGACAACACCTGTGAATTTAAGTCATAATTCCATGGGTTGGTATTTTGGACCAGGTTCAGCTGCACAGTAGTTCTGTGTCTGTGTTAGTTCTCACATTGGATCAGAGCTGATTGTTGAGGTCTGGGGCACCTCTGTTGAGGTGATGGATCATCTCTGTTCCACATGCTCTATTATCCTCCAGCAGGCTATTCGTGGCTTCTTTACATGATGCTTGCAAGTTCCCAAGAACAGAAAGCATGGAAGGTCCAAGGCCACTTAAGGCCTAAGCTTAGAATTTATACAGTATTACTTCTGCTAACAGTGCATTGGTCAAAGCAAGTCATAGGGCCGGCCCAGATTCAAGGGGAGGGTAAATAGACGCTACCTATTGATGGGAGATGGTTTATATATACCCCTATTGTGGGTATATTTGCAGTCTGGTAATGTTGATAAGTAACTTGAGTTCTCTGGGCCTCAGTTTTCTTATTTATAAAATGAGGCTAATAATAATAATAACAACAACTCATAATAGTTCCTAAGTCATAAGGCTTAAAAGAATTCAGTAAGGCGATAACGATGATGATAATAGTGATAGTTAACACTTTTTATAATACCGGCTAATGCTTGAGTGTTTTCTTTTTGCCAATCCCTGCTTGTACACTAACTCTTTTCATCCCCCAAAACAACTTTATGAGGTAGCTAAAGTGATAGCAAGTAAGTGGAAGAGTTGAGATTCCAACCCAGGTAATCTGGCTCCAGAGCCTACACCTGTCCTTTTTCTGTCATCTGCCCTGCAAAGGTGAATGAATAGTTAACTCAGCTCCTGGTATATAATAAGTATTTGCTTCTATATCTTTATTGTTGATATTGTTGTTTATTCTCAGTAACCTCACTCACAGAAGGAGGTACTTTCTGATCTTGTTCCTAGATTTATTTTCCTATTTTTGTATCCATATTTTCTGGAGTCTGGAACTCTGTGTTCACTTACCATAAATAAGCAGAAGAGAGGAAAAGAAATTAAAGGCAAAGTGAAAAAGCACATAGATACAAACAATAGAGGGAAGTGGAAGGCCAGGAAGGAGATAGAAATTCTGTCAGAGTCTGTCCTTGCTCAGGCCTGGAACACAGTCTCATTGATTACAGAGCATAAGGACTCTGATTCTGAAAGGGAAAGGCTTCTCTTTTATTAGAGTATGACCCATGGCACTTTTGTAGAACATGGACAGCTTTACCCACCATCACCACCCCGACATGTGCACACACGTATACCTTGGTAGCCCCTCAGACTTACTAGATGGAAATGGCTTTTCTTTGGGACTTAGAGCCTAAAGGTTCCTTATAAGATGGGAAGAGATTGCCCATTTGGAAACATTGGATTTTTCCTAATTCATCAAGGACTTCTCAGTCCTCAGTATGGGCCCTTTAAAGTATAATACACTGCAGAATATTAAAAATGCCCCCAAGAAAGGGTCAATCTGGGAGGGTGAAAACATGGTTGAACAGAAAACCCCAAAAACCCAGGATCCCACAGAACTCTTCTCCTTGGTGCTCTAGTCTACTGGACATGGTTGAGCTTGTCCTTGCTTGAAACCTTGTTCATAGTTGTAGCCTCCTCTTGCACCTTGTCAGCCCTGAGCTGTTCTGACATAGTTGCCAATCTCTAGAGTGACCTTTGAGTGCCTGGCATTGAGCCGAGCCACCCTCTCCTGATACGGACTGTATCAGGAGTCTTATTCATGCTCACCTACCCTGCTACATTCTGATCAATTTCTGTCATTTGACCACCAGGACCGATATGCATGCCATGCCTATGTCCCTTAGTTGCACTCTCAAGCTGCCACACCCATGTTTAGCACATTTTCAGGACAGGACAAGCTGTTCAGTGGACAAGCCCTTCAGTGGCAGGCCTAGTCTTGAGAACTATCAAAGTGACACTATGGTGTAGCTCTGTGCTCTGCAGACAGCCACTGATGATCATCCCATGTCCAAACCCCAGGGGGAGTAAGTCTGTCTATTACCTCTCTGTGTCAGGTCAGTGAGACCAGAACTGTTACATATACAACTTTTAAGCTTAGACTTAGATGTATATATTGCTTAGGATAATATCCCTGAAGACTGAGCCAGGGTACCAGTATTGATGAACCTAATGAAGAAAGGGAGGAACTTAGCACCAAGAACAAACCAGTCCTTTAGTCCCTGGGACTCCCCCAGCAGAAAGAGATAACCCACCTGTGAGTCTAGCAAGGGTGCCAAGCACCAGTTCTGTCCCAGATGATAGACTTACTAAGCAACTTCTGCCAGGAACTAGACTGTGAGCCTATTATAAAAAAATACCATGTCATCTACCAACAAACTTGAAACATAGTCACTTTAAAAATTTGTTATTTAAGAGAAGGAAGAAAGGATTTTTTTACCACTTCATTAGAAATGTTCTTTCTACGATTTGTATGTGAAGGAAGCAGGAAGAACACGCGATGATCTGGGCCACAGAATAAGATTCTGCCCTCTTTACCGACCAGTGGTACAGCATAGAGAAAAAGGATATTAGCCAGATTATAGTTAGAGGAGTTAGTGGTCAGAAGATAGAGGCAGTGGGTCTAGAGAAATTCTGAGAAATCTATAAAGGGAGGTAATAATGGTTGATACAAGTGAAGGAAGCTATTCTGTAATAATACAATTTTAGAAGAATAGTCCAAAGGTGGCTTGGAATTCTTGCTTTTAGTAATTCATTCGACTATTTATTAATGCCTGTAATGATACATAAAGAACTCTTGGATCCTACCATCTGCAACAACATGGATGGACCTAGAGGTTATTATGCTGAGTGAAGCAAGTCAGACAGAGAAAGATAAATACCATATTATTTCACTTATATGCAGAATCTAAGAAACTAAGCAAAAGCAGACTCACAAATATAGAGGACAATCTGGTGATGACCAAAGGGGAGAGGGGTTGGTGGGGCTGGGAGAATAGATGAAGGGTTAAAGAAATACAGATTAGTTGATAGATGGTCACGGGGATGGGGAGCATGGCATAGGGAATGCAGTTAGCATTAATGTAATGGCTAGGTGGAGAGCCAGAGGAGAGAAAGAGCAATCAGGGGTATCATTTTATAAACTAAATAAATGTCAAACAAATGTATTATATACTTGAAACTAATACAATTTTAAGAGAATAACGAATTAAAAAAAAAAAAAACTCTTGGGGTGGGGAATGCCTGAAGTTTAGTCCTGCCGAGAACCTGTGTTACCCATCTTCTCTCGCTTCTCACAATCAGGGAATCCCACCAAGCCGAGGTCCATTTGCCGTGAGTGAGACGACCCGTCAGCAACTCATGTTCACAGACAACTGCTCCACCCCTGTCCAGTCCTCACCCGCCACTCTGCCTGTTCACTCATCTCCTTCTGTGTCTGTTACAGTTAGGTCAGATAGGTAGAGCAGAAAATCCAAAACTAATGGCTCAAACAGGAGAGAAATCTGTTTCTCTTTCTCCCGAGAGAAGTCTGGGGTCCTAAAAGAAGGGAGGCAGTCCAGAGGTTCCAGAGTAGTATGTGAAATGATCAAGCTTCCACATCGTTTTGCTTCACAGTTTTTTTGTAGTCTAAAATGGATGTTTGAGCTCCATCCTGTATACCCATGTTCCAAGCAGCAGGATGGATGAAAGGAAGAAGGAGCACTGTTTTTTTTTTTACATTTTTTTATTCACATTTAATGTAATTTCAGGCAAAAGGCTTCAATAGGTAACATAACATTGGGTCAGAAGGAGAAGAGATTCTAAGAGTCAGAATGGTTCTACGTATAGAGAGTAATGGGAGGGCTCCGAGTTGGTGAACCTTAATTTACCTAGGAACAAATAATAGCCATGAATTGGCACAAGTAAATGTGGTTAGTGGCAGCTGGAACTCAGCCATGGATTCAAATCTCACTCAGGAAGCACTTCTCTTTTTAAGGATATTCCTAGAAGTCTCGTGTAACATTTTTATGTGTACCTCATTAACTGGAATTTAGTGACATGTCCATGTATAGCTGAGCACGAAAATTTGGGAAATGTAGTCTTCTGACTGATGACAGTGTACCCTGCTAAAACGAGAAATCTCTTAATTTGTGAGAGATAAGGGCAGGAAGAATTGGACCCATGAGAATTGGCGAAGGGATTCATTGCCTGACATTCGGCTCTTACTGCTTTTGGCTTTATGCAGCTTTTTGTTTTGTTTGTTATTTTGTTTTGTTTTGCCTCCTTAGAAATCTTACACAGTGTTGGAAGAAAAAAGAATCAGGAAAAGTTTGCTTAGGGGCAGATGTCCAAAGGTAGAAAGCATCTGACTCCAACATACCTGACTCCAGCATTCATTCCTTCAGAAACCTATTCAGTGCATTATATCATTATTACAGTTATCTGGATTCATACTGCCATGTCAGAGAAACTTCGTAGGTAGATTAGTTATAATTTTTTATTACTCATACCAATTACTTTGCTCTTAATTATCGTTGCTAATCAGACTCTCTTTTGATAGGTGTGGTTTCTTTAAAAGGTTACTTTTTTTTTTTATTATGAAAGCAATGCATTGTATTGTATAAATTTGGAAAAGATAGGAATAAAGAAGAGAATTAAATCACCCATAATCCCATCAAGAGATAAAATATTAATATTTTGATATATTTTCATCTTTTTTCTATGTATTTGGACATGTCTGTGAAACAAACACATGAGTGTTTTCCTATGTTGTTAAAAATTCTAAAAATGTTTATTAATCCTGTTTTTGGACGTTTGCTGATTTTTTCTGTTGTAGCACTGGTAAATAACCTGATGAATCTTTGTCTCAATTTCCAACTGCTTTCTTAGAATAAATTTCTGAACATGCATTTGCTAGATCAAAAGGTGCAAACATTTTTAGGCTTTTGCTATATTTTGCCAACACTCATCTTCAGGAAATATGGTTTTATTTACAGTCTTCACCAGCAGCATTTGAGTATACCTGTGACCTGTGTAGTAGGTATAAGCTCTACACAATACTGAAATGAGAACATGCTAAATATGGCTTTTGATATACTGGTTTTACTCAGAATGATCAGAATGATAAAGCTAATTTTTGGAGGCTAAACTGATTAATATTGTGCATATATCTTTTTAATGAGAAAATATATTGTTTTTTCTTTCTTTCTCCCCCTACCCCTTTTTCTTTCTTTAATTCCCTCTTTCTCATTTGACTTTGTTTAGGGGCTGTAGGTCCTGTCCAGCCTTTAGCCATCAGACATGTTCGTTCTTGGAGCAACATCCCCTTTATCACTGTGCCCCTCAGTCGTACACATGGCAAGTCTTTTGCCCACCGCAGTGAGCTGAAACATGCTAAGAGAATCGTGGTGAAACTCGGAAGTGCTGTGGTGACCCGAGGGGATGAATGTGGCCTGGCACTGGGACGCTTGGCATCTATTGTTGAACAGGTAATGGCCCAGATGGAAACTTTGCTGAACTAAAATACAAGTGTTTTTAAACTGTCAGTATGGGCTTATCAGTTTGTACAGATTTAATTCAGTCTGGAAACACTCTTTCCCAGTAAAGATGCCAGTGGGAAACAGCATCCCAAGGCAAGCAAAGGAGATGTCAAGGAGTAGAGTTGATCTCATGCAGTTCATCCCTTAGGCTTCTTAGTGACGAGGAGCTATATATATATATATATATATATATATATATATATATATATATATATATCAATGTTTCTTAATCCTGGCTGCACATTAAAATTATCTGAGGACCTAGAGATGCCTGGGCTTCATACTCAACCATTTAATATTATATCAATGAGATGGGAGTCAAGCACCCACGTTTATAAAGTTCCCCAGGAGACTCTAATATGTAGTCGATTGAGCACCCAGATGGATGTGTGTAAATATTGAGGTTCCCCCTCCTCAGTTTTGCTAGGCCTTTTTTGATTAGCCCAATAATCTTGAAGTAAATATGAACTACATTGCAAATATTTCCCAAGTCTAGATATTTAAAAGGACTCACCAGACTCCACAGCAAATACCCACATAAGGCTTTCATTTAAAGGCAAATGATACAAGACAGCAAGAGAGAGGATGCAGACAAACACTGGAGGGATTCTGAGAGACAAGTCCCTAAGCACAAGCCCCCCAGGGTCTTTATGTGGAGACAGGGACCACAGTCTGTCTCCAGATTGAATCACAAGAGATATGTGCAAGGAATCTTGACTTTGGAAGGGCTCAGAGCAGAAGTTTCTAGTGGGGGTTTAATGCTTTCATGGCCATGCAGTCAAGCCAGGCTGACCACACAGATTATCAGTAAAGAAACTGACCTTGGGAGTTTACAATGGGGATTTTGGACTTTAAACATCACACCACAAATCCACTATTCTTAATCTTTGCCAAGAGCAAGGATCAGCAAACTTGTTCAGTGAAAGGGCAGATGATAAATATTTTAGGCTTTATAGGCCATATGGTCTCTGTCTCAACTACTCAGTTCTGCCATTGTCGCACAAAACCCACCTTAGACAATATGTGGATCTGTCCAAGGTAGGAAACAAAGCGACCACAGCTGTGGTCGACAGAGCAGAACAGGGTCAGCATCTGTCCCTGGCCTAGCCCATAGGGATCACACATGCCCCAGAAACAGCCTCATCTCCCCAGTTCATGTCTTAGAATTTGAGCCATCTGCTGAATTTATGTTGTGACTCCTAGCTCCAGGCAAAGGGCTCTATTTCCTATAAATAGGCCTTCTGCAGATATCAGACTCCAGCAGATAACATTAAGACCTATGGATGCCACCAAAATTGCTTGTTAAAAACTTCTGAATTCTGTCTGCCACCTACTTATCAGATTTGAATCAGCATATAGAAATCTGTATTTTTTAAGGGGGATCACTTATTGTTCCAAATGTAAAAAAAATTAGAAACTAACCCCCCAGGAATCTGTATTTTAACCAAGCAACCTCGGTGACTTTTCTAGCCCAGTGGTGGTCCATAAGCCAGCATTTGGGATCCACTCAATTGTACACCTACCTGAGTTTCTTGTGAAGAGAGGAAAGAGATATTACAGATAACTAGTGGTAATTTTTCCTTCTTCAATGTCAGGTGTCAGTGCTACAGAATCAAGGCCGAGAGATGATGCTGGTAACCAGTGGAGCTGTAGCCTTTGGCAGGCAACGCTTGCGCCATGAGATCCTTCTGTCTCAGAGTGTGCGGCAGGCCCTGCACTCAGGGCAGAACCAGCTGAAAGAGATGGTGAGCGCTGCTTCCCCATCCCCTGTAGTGGGTCCTCAGGCCTCTGTTCCTTACTCCAAGCACGCCTTGTCTGTTGGTGTTTTACAGGCGATTCCTGTCTTAGAAGCCCGAGCCTGTGCAGCCGCCGGACAGAGTGGACTGATGGCCTTGTATGAAGCCATGTTTACCCAGTACAGCATCTGTGCTGCCCAGGTGAGAGGCTGGCCTTTGCAAGGGGTATGCAACTCCTGAGGGTGATTCCCGTGGAGCAAGGGGATAATGAATAGGGCTCTGGAGATAGACTGCTAGGAGACAGTCTTGGCTTCACCACTTGCTCCTTGGGAGATCTAGAGAAAGTCTTTAAGTGTAAACTTTATATGTCTCAGTCTCCTCATCTGAAAAATGAGGATATTAGTGCTTATTTCAGAGGGTTTTTGGAAGGGCTGAACTAGAAAATATATGAAAAGCATTTAATATGGTGTCTGATATGCAGTACACTCAATAAGTATTAGCTCTTGTTGTTATACTAATAACTCTTAGGACTACTACAAGTCCTTATACTACAAGTACTAATACTTCTCCCAAAGATAGAAAAGTATCTGTTTCATTGGCATGTTTGAATTCAGGTGTCTTGCTTCACTTTGCACCTGGTTGCCTTATCTAATAAGTATTAAGCATTGAAAGGAAAGAGGAATGCTGGTGGTTGGTTGGTTTTTCATTCATTCAGCAAATATTTATTGAGCACCTGTGATGTACCAAGGAGTCTGTTAAGCATTGGGGATACTGTAGTAAACAAATCAGCCATGATGCTAGTCCTCAGGAAACATATAAATATTTAGTATTTACCCCTGAATATTCTAGACCCATCTTTCTACATCATTTCTTTTTTACCTAAATTTTGAGAATTTTTTAAATTGTATTGTTAATCAACTAAACAACTATACACTAAAAAGAAAGATCTGAATATCACAAAACACCAGAAAAAAATCTAACTCCCCAAGTTGTTATTATCATACTCTTATTCTACCGCTGATCCATTTCCACAAATGTTATTTTACATAGGTAATGTTATACATACATACTTTCAGGTTTTGCTCTGCCATTTCCTATCGCTTTGTTTCTCCGTAATTTTCACAGTTGTTACAGTAATGTTCTAGTATTATGCCATAGCATCCTTGAAAAAGTGAGCCGAAGCAGAGAGGCAGGGACTTGCCCACCTGTTTCCTGTGGCTGGAGACCCCACTCTGTGTAATCCTAGATTTTTTTTTTTTCTGTTAGCATAAATATAATGAAAATCTTGATTTCTTTCACCTTTTATTAATAATCAGTTCTCTTCTCTGCCACTATCCATTGACAGTTTTCATCCTTACTTTTTAAAAAGTGCCTAGAGTCTGGTGAGTAAACTTAGGTCCAGGAACTGTATTTTTGTTTTGCCTTTTCCCAGCTTTTACACTTTTCGAAGTTTTTTGGTTGGTTGGTTTTAATGAAAGCTGTGTTAAAGTTAGCACTCATCAGCTACTGTTTCCATGAATAATGTTGGGAAAGAGCTCCGGCCCCTTCAGCTTCCAGCAAGCATCCATCCACGGGCCTCTTCTCTCTCCTTCTTTGTCTTCCCCAGTGATCTCATCTACAGGAAATTTTTTCCCTTTGTATCTTGTCCTGTAGTTCTGTGTTTTCTTTACTAATCCTCTTTTGAAGACCTTTTCAGTGGCTTCTGGCAGTTTCCACTAAGTTGTTTTTCAGGTTAAAGACTTAAGTGCAGCAGCTCGTTTTGAAATTAATTTGCGTTAACACATTGCCCTTCTCCAAGCACATCTTATCTCTGGCCTCTTGTTTGTTAAATTGTTTGAGCAACAGGTATGTTCACTGGACTTTTATACCTCCTCCTTGCCTCTCCTACACGCACGTGTTTATTTTTATGGTTCGACCTTTCACCACCAAGACTAGAATCTGTACATTCATCTTTGATCCAGTCCTGTTTCTACAGTACTAAACTTTTCTGAAAGGGAGTTCATAATCTGTCCTTACAAAAATGTGCCCCATTCCATCGTCCTCAAGCTATCAACATTTTTGTTCTCCATCCCAGCAGCTAGGACAGGGCCTGGCATTTTAGAGGTACTCGATAAATTTTTTATTGAATGAGTGAGTGAATTATTTCCCTTAGTCATGTTACTATTTTGTCTTCATCACCTACATTGTATATGCCATTCAAGCTGCTGTTATCTTCTCAGTTGCCATAGCCAGACCCAAGTTCAGGCTGTAGCCATTGCTACTCTGTTTTACTTCCTTCTTGACAGTCTCCAACCTTCCTGCTTTGGCCTGCCCTACACCACAAGAATCCTCTTACTTAAACATCAGAGAGATTTCAGTAAACCATTTATTCATGAACATCAGGGTTTTTTTCCGTTTGGTTCTTGCTGTCATCTCCATTTACCTTTCTCTCCTGCTAAACATCGCCAAATACTCAGATTCAAGCAAGGGAACAGGGCTGATAACAGCTACCACGTCCAGCTCTCCACTCTGCCTTTCGCCAGCATATGTTCACCCCCTCACCTGAACTAAGTTATGTCTAGCCCTTCTTCCAGTTTGTGACTAAGGATTTCCCTCCATAAATCTCTCAGAATAATCTCACACGCTCACTCAGTCTTTGTTAATGCTCGCAGCGGCTGGCTGCAGAGCGGGAACAACACAGCCCTGTTCTGTTTTGTCCCATCACTTTTCCAAGCAGGGTAAACGATTCATTCACTCATCTGCCAGATATTTCAGTGCCTACTATGGCCAGATCCTGAATCAGGTGCTATTTAGAAATTAATGGCAGTCTTTATTTTCCCCAATATCCCTCGAAAGTAGAGATATTAATTTTCTTATGAAAGAACTGAGATCTGAATGCTCTAGGAGGATTAAAGTAAGTTTGCAAGAAGTTTTGAGCATTTTCAAATCTTCTATGGGATTCTAACCTTTTTCCCATCTCTGAAAGAAGTGGATGACATTTCTCAGAAGCCTAAAGTTTAACTCTCAGTCTTAGCATCTTTTGTATGCTGTTCCTAGGAAGTTTATCATTTTCCTCCTTCTTGTGTTTTTAATCTGTTTAACCCGTTTAGATTTTGGTGACAAATTTGGATTTCCACGATGAGCAGAAGCGACGGAACCTCAATGGAACACTTCATGAGCTCCTCCGAATGAACATCGTCCCTATTATCAACACAAATGATGCTGTTGTCCCCCCAGCTGAGCCCAATAGTGATCTCCAGGGGGTAAATGTGGGTAAAATATTCCTAAGGGTTGAGCATACTGGAGATACTAATGCCATGTTATGCTGCATGTACTAACAAGATGGAGAAATTGGGAAAGAATGCGCCATTGTGGGCAAGCTACATAAACTCTTTGAGGTCAGCGTTTTGTTTTTTTTTCAATAGGGTGAAATGGTGTTTTAAGATGGTGTTATGAGCATGGCTTGTGCATGTCAGTGGATTAAAGGGTACCTGTTTGGAAAGGGGGGTTGCCAGCAGGCATGGTGTTATGTAGGCAGAAGAGGTCTGGAAAAGTTGTCATCTCCCTATTCAGGGTCATTAATTTTGCCTGCCAGAGCCTAACTGAGTGCTTCTGTGAACTTCTTTTTGAACTGTATTATAGCTCATTCACTTACGACTTTTTACCTGCATTCCAGGTTATTAGTGTTAAAGATAATGATAGCCTCGCTGCCCGTCTGGCCGTGGAAATGAAAACTGACCTTTTGATTGTTCTTTCAGATGTAGAAGGTACGAAGTTATGTCTTTTCCTTTTATCCAGCCTTTGTTTTAAGTACTATGTGTATGAGCACATGAGTTTCCTTCTTTGAGTCCCGATGTTTTTTTATTATGGGCCATTATTTTCTGAGCCATGTGGTCTGACAGAGGGTTTTTATGACTCAAAAGAAGGCGGGGGAGTCTGGGAGATTCAGTTTAAATGCTGAAACATCGTCATTTCCAGGCACTTTAGTTTCCTTTTTTGTAACAGCTTTGTGGAGAAATAATTCACATATCATACCATTCACCTGTTTAAAGTTTACAATTCAGTGATTTTTAGTATTTTAATGTAGTTGTTCAACCCTCACCACAATTTTAGAACATTTTTAACACCCCAACAAGAAACCTAATTCCCCTTGGAAGTCACTCCTCACTTCCCCATGAACTCTCCAGCCCTACGCAACCCCCAGTCTATATTTTCTCTATTGATTTGCCTGTTCTGGACATTTTACATAAATGAAGTCATACACGAATGCTGCTTTGAACATTCAGGTACAAGTATTTGTGTGAACATTATTTTACCTAGGAGTAGAATTGCTACATCATATGGTTAACTGTCTACGTTTAGCCTTTTAAAGAAGTGCCAGACTATTTTCCAAACTACATACACCATATAACCATGTAAACTATTTTCATAATGGCATAAAGATGTACTATTTTACATTCTCACTAGCAATGTATGAGGGCTGTAGTTTCTCCACATCCTCACCAACACATACCTCTTGTTATCTGCCATTTTGATTATAGCCATCCTAGTGGGTATGAGGTGATACATCATTGTGTTTTTGATCATTTTCAGTTTTTAAGGTAATTCATGAGACGGATTATTTTAAATTGGAGTCACTGCAGAAAATCCAGGCTATATGGCTACTATGTTCTTATACGTTACTCTAGTCCTTTTCCCCTTTCTTATGGAGGGGCCCCTCTTGGCTCCAGTTTGACTCTGCATTCACTCTTCTCACTTTTTAAAGCTCTTCCTATTTACATTTGTCCTATAAGGAATATATATGGTAGCTGTCTCAAAAATAGACCAAACCTACAAGATCCCCAAAGACCCCTATATATTCCCAGGAGGTCAGAAAAACCGTTTAGTTCCCTGCCCATACTCAAGGCAGGTTAACATGGCAGGACTTGTTCTCCAGTTTGTACTCAAGCAGTATGAGGTAAGGATAGGGGCTGCCTGGTGGAGGCAGGGACAAAGAGAGAAGGATCGCGCAATTCCCTGCCCATGTGGAAGGTCAGAGAGATCATACTTACATGTCAGTGTCTTTACCTGTAAGAAGGCCTAAAACCATGTTTATCCACTGTAAACTTCAAATCTTAGGATAGGAATGGCTAATTTGGGGTAAGAGTGACCCACCTGGAGCAGAAGGCATTTTGGTTAATCAACAGATTTTATATTAAATTTCTGCTGTGTGTAAAAACTGTGCTAGGTCCTTTATAAATGTCAATTTACTTAATCCTTATAGCAACCCTGCAAAGTAGGTAGGTTAGCCCAATTATTCAGCTGAAGAAATTAAAACTTAAGTTCACATCAGTTAAATGGTAGAGCCAAAGTCACAAAACTAGTACTCGACAGAGGCCAGTTTTAAATCTCTTTTCAGTTAAAAAATCTGCACACTTCCCTCTCTCCTATACTACCTGTCAAGGTAAAGGATGTGAATTTGAGAGATCAATACATGAGCCCAATTTGAACTGGATTCTAGTAAAACAATTTTAATGCATTCTCTTATTTTAATGCAGACTCTTATTTTCTCAGGCCTCTCTTTTCCCTTTCCAAGACTCCGACTTGCTCAAAGTAAAATTGTGAGGATTTTAAATCTTGGATTGTATGCATGTAACATTTCATGTAACTTTTATGTCACTCAGTTATAAAAGTGAAATAGGCTTTGTGGTGAAAAATCTAGACTGAATGCAGTAGTCACTTGCTCTTCTGCTGACTCAGCCTAACCTTCACAGTGGCTCACCCGTAATATGGGACAGATAATTAGGGTACTGTGAGAGTTAATGAGAACCTGTCACATTTCATCCCACTCAGAAACAGTCATATTAAACAGTATATGCCTGCTGTATTATTTCTGCAATAGCCACTCATCTTTTTCAGTTAACATCCTTAAAGTTCATCATCATAAGTGGTAATGGCTAAGGTGAAAACAGTTTCCTGGTAGACTGTGGGCTAGGCTAATAAATTCTGTGCCAAGGGTGTACCCAAAGGGTGTACCCATGCTCTGATGCTGGCAAACCATCCATTTAATAAGCCCAGTTATAAAAGTATGTAAGATGAGTCTCCCTGGAGCTGTTTTTCAGTGTGGGTGGACCCCAGGGATCCCTCATTCTCTTTCTGGTTAGAGCTGAATCTATCCGGATAAGTCTAGGTCAGAGTGGTTAGCAGGTGTCTGGGAGGCCTGTCTTGGGGGATACTCACTTCCATTAAAGCAGTATTATAACTCTTGTTTACTGTTTAGGCCTCTTTGACAGCCCCCCAGGGTGTGACGATGCAAAGCTCATTGATATATTTTATCCCGGAGATCAGCAGTCTGTGACATTTGGAACCAAGTCGAGAGTGGGGATGGGTGGCATGGAAGCCAAGGTAAGAATCTGGGGCCTTTACTACCTGTAACAATTATAAAGCCAAGATAATATTTTATCATTTTTACTTTTGTAATTGGGCAATAATGGTTTAGATACTAGGCACGTACGCTCTTACATACATACATGCCGAAATACTGACTTAATGTATATCGTGTACCTATATTTAGTCATATCTGTATATGTATTCTTTTTATTAACATACAAAAAGTGTGTCGATACTATGAACTCAAGGGCAAGGTCTATATATTTTTCAAAATTCTTAAATCTCCTAATGTTACCAACTCAAAATATTTCTTGATGAAATCTTTCAAAAATTCTTCTCTCCCAGTAATTGTTCTAAGAATGTATATTCTTAACGTACAGTGTCATACGTAGCAATGGCAGAGATAAAGACAAGCCCCATTTACGAAAGCTAAAAGTACTCAGCTTCAGACTCTGGTCAAATAAGAGACTAAACACTGAGTTGTGACACAGTAAGTCAAATGTAGAAATGTGAGTCCTGGTATAGAGTCTTGGAGAGAGAACACACTGAACACAAAGGATACATTGGGTCATCTTTAGGCAACACTTGCCAAGGTTGGGCTGGAAGAGTACATGGGCTGAGTGTGTTTTCAGAGCTTCTGAGCTGTTCAGAATATTGCTGTATATACTTAATTGCTCAGTATCACATTATATTTTATATCTTTTTGCAAGTTAAAAGTGCGGGCTGCTAGACCCTGCAAAGGTTTGAATCTCATCTTTGGATCCATCATCTCACATTAGGTAAAAGCGGCCCTCTGGGCTTTGCAAGGTGGCACTTCTGTGGTTATTGCCAATGGAACCCACCCAAAGGTATCTGGGCACGTCATCACAGATATCGTGGAGGGAAAGAAAGTTGGCACCTTCTTTTCCGAAGTAAAACCTGCAGGTAAGTAATTCTTCATGAGTCCATTGGTCTGTGGATGACGGCTAGTGATACCATGGCCTGGATGGGGCTGCAGACTGCATTCTCACTGTGGGAACAGGGATCACAAATTAATGTGCTTATGTTATGAAATACAGTATTGTTTCGAACACTTTGCAAAACTGGATTTTGATTTGCATTTGGAAAATTTATCTAACATGCCTAACTAGGCCTCCTATTCTCTCTAAAATTATTAAGTTAAAGAATATAAGCAACCATTTTCTCACGAAACATTTGCAAGGCCTATGCTGGATTCCAGGTACTAGTAAACACTAAAGATGCAGAGATATATAAGGTGTATGCTATGTGCTTTCAAGTGTCCACAAAGATAGAATTGCATTACAATGTACGTTCTGAAATCCAAACACATTAGAAAATAGCCAAAGTGGAATTGAAAAGATCTCTAAAGACATCAATTATGTCTTTAGAAATACAGATACGTTTCCTGTGTTTATGCCTGAGTTAATCTGGTATATTTTTTTGCCATTTTATTGGTCAGAGTGATCTCTCTGTATGTGCAATAAGTACACCAAGACACCAAATGTACGGTCCATCATGTGATGAGCCTGTGTATGTGCTGAGACAGGGATAGGGAACTAAGCTGACCATGATCTGATGTTTGCAAATGTTCTGGCAGGCCCTACTGTTGAGCAGCAGGGAGAAATGGCTCGGTCAGGAGGAAGGATGTTGGCCACTTTGGAACCGGAGCAGGTAACTGCCCTAGCTGATCGTTTGTTTAGTTTTCAGATTGAGTCATGCCATGAGTCATGTCCCCCAGAGTTATCCAAGTTACCATTCAGATTTGTTCTGCCTTTTTACTTTCTCTAAATTTTATTTTCCCCGTTGACTTTTGTAAGCTGAGGTTTAAGGTAGCTTTTCATCACTATGACGTTTTGATCAAAAACATCATGAAAATGATGAGACCAAGGAGGCTGTCTAATCCTGCCACAAACTAGGCTTGGAAATGTAGGAAAATTACTCATCCAATCCATCCCAGTCGCCTAACCACCTCCTAAGATGGAATCTGATGAGCCTGCGCCAGATTCACAGCCCTGCCTCGTCTACAGTGAATTGGTCATAGTAGCAGACACGAAACTGAAAATGCGGAGAGGTCATGTGGAAGCTGGGGGCTGGCTTCCGAAGGACCGAATTGTTAGGATAGATTCAAGAGTGATGTGTATAGGTTTCTTCTAAGGAGTACTTTGTCCTGAGAAGGGAAAAGAGAATTTAAAATAACTACAAGTAGAGAAAGGAGAACAAAAGAGGAGCCCAGCTTCTCTCTCTAGTAAACCACTTTTATTCCTTCAGTAGCCATCACGCTGACTTCTCACATTTCCTAATCCAGGTGGGTAAGGGTTGGGGTCTTCTCAAGTATCCAGGACTGGATTTTCCCCCCCTTCGAATTCATTAAATAAATAATTGTCAAAAAAAGAAAACTAGATGCAAAAACTTACCTGGGAAATCAACTGTATATGGCTAATGATATTAAATGTGTAGAAATGTGTGTATCATATGATTCAAAATGCTGGCCTTGTCTCATAATTGTATAATTCATCATGCCCCCTCCCCCCGCCACTGGGCCACAGTTTGCTAATCATAAATAATAATTAGGAGTGGTTAAAGAGGAAGAGAAGAAGAAATCGAGAGATGAGCAGTGAGAGAGGAAGGAGAAAATGAGAGGAGCGGCGGTGGAAAATGAATGATGTGAAGTAAAATTTCAGTTACTGATAACCTTGAATTTAGGAGCAAGGCCTGGCACACTCAGAAGGTAGATCTAAAAGAGCAGGTGTGCAGTCTTTTTAGAATAATATGTTTGCTTGTTTGTTTAATGTTTTACCTTTCTTCCTAGAGAGCAGAGATTATTCATCATCTGGCTGATCTGCTAACGGACCAACGCGATGAAATCCTATTAGCCAACAAAAAAGACTTGGAGGAGGCAGAGGGTAAATACCAGGCAATTTGGAGTCAGTGTTGTGGAGGGTTTTATTTTGGTCTTTATTCTTTGTTTTACTCATAATTCTTCTATCATAATCTGCCTAAAGTCAAGGTTGTTATAGAATAAATTGTATGTTATGCATTCTGTTTATTGAGGGTCGGTGGCTAGTGTTCATTGAGCTTTTTCAATGTTTACATAACTACCTCTACCCCTTTTCCCAGTACAACCCCCCAGAGGGACTTTTTTAATTCCCCACAGGTCAAAACCCATGGCTATTATGGTAATTTCTGGACAAACAGGAAAAAAAGTTGAGGACTATTTTAGACATTTATCTAACAGCAGCTAATATTTACTGAGGCCTTTCTGTGTTGCCAGGTGTTGTGCTAAGGGCCTAACAGACAGGATCTCATTTTATCTTCATGACATAGCATCTATCAGGTAGCTGCTATTTATTATCCAGTCTTAGGAGGAAACTGAAGCTCAGAGAAGTTGTCACATGCCTACCACCCATATAGCCAGTGACAGATTGTGGGATTCAAACCCAGAATGACTACATGATAGTTTGTGCAGCCTGTGATGAGAGACAGCTTATCTCCTAGTGAAGAAACCAGTACGTAGTCTGCCTAGAGATAACAAGTGCCATCCAGCGTGTCCTTGAGGAGCTGATGGTAGAGTGAGTGAAATGGCTGAACTCACTTTGCAGACAACTAAATATGTAGAGAGTTAGATGTAAGCCCTCATCTTTCTCTCCCTTTTTCTGATTCTCTTTTTTTTTTTTTGTACTCTAAAATAATGAAGGCCGATTTTATAAGTTTTCCTTTTCTCTTGAATAAATGTGCCTTAAACATCCAAATTAGTGTTGTCCCCTTCAAAGAAACCTTGTGAGGCTCATCAACATTGATTTTTATTCCTTAAAACATGTTTGAGCCATTTTTTGGAACTTTCTTTAGAATTTACATCTGGTCTTTTGAATTATTGCAGTATTGGAAAGTCATAAAATAAACTTTCAGAAATGGGAGAAATCTTTGATGACACCTTATCCAATTCTGTAAACTAAAAAAATTAAGACCCGTAGAGGTGGAAGCTGTTGTTCAAGGTCACACAACTAATTGTTGGCAGAACTCTGACTTCTGATGTCAGTTATATCCTGGAAATTCATAAGGATATGCAGTGCCACAAGAACAATGTCCTATATATATGTGAGTGTGATCATCCCCTTTGACTCATAAGCCCATTTCAGGAAATTTATCCTAAGAAAATATTCCAAGAGGAAAAAACAACGCTATATGTAAAGATTCTTAGAGCAGGATTAATTATCACACTGAAAACTGAGAACAACTGGAGTGTCTATAACCTAGATATGGTTAAATGCATCAACCTGTAGCAACTCAATGAAATATTCAGTGGTAATTAAAATAATTTTTGCAATGTGGTAGATGTACATGCATTGTAAGGTGAAAAACCAGAGTGTAACATTTAGCATTCACTATAATTAAAACTAGATTTTTAGTAAATGGGGAAAAGTGAAAAAAATTAATTGATAATTAAGATAATTTGGTTGGTTAGAATGATAGTTTAATTTTTTCTAACTATAAGGTTGGTTTCTCCCCTCCATAGCAGAAATCTTTTTATTATCTTGGTGGGTGTGATTATAAAAAAGAAAGGGAGAATTTTCATAATCTCATCTCAACATTTTCCATAGTAGTAATTTGTGAAATGTAATTCCATTTGGTTTTCCTGAGTATGTATAGTCATGCATACTTATGAATGTGTGTATAGAGAATCACACTATGCATACTGTTATATTTAAATTTAAAGAAAATCTTACATATGAACTTCTAATTCTATTGAAGTTTTTATTTTGAAAGATACCATCTTATTGCTCCTGATTATAAAAATCATTAATTATAAAAGATTAAAATAATGCAGAAAGGTAGACAGCAATCATCATTGTTCTCGATGCCTTCCAGACATATATGTTTGTAAATAGAACCCTATCATACTTGCTGTTTTGTAGTTTTCCTTTGTCATAATCTATACCCTTGACAGCTTTCCGTATCAGGAAATATAGTATCTATAGTCACTGCATTGTAGCCCATTGTCTGAATGTATAGGTAGAATCTAGTTTCCCACTATTCTAAAAATGCTGTGATGTCTACAGCCATGTTACTCTGAACAAGCCCTATCCCATCTGATCTCGGAAGCTAAGCAGGGTCGGGCCTGGTTAGTACTTGGATAGGAAACCTCCTAGAAAGACCAGGTACTGTAGGTGTAAAAAATAAAAAAATAAGGGATTATAAGCTGACAAGGGTCCTTGCAATCTGTGAGGTCAACCAAGGGTTGCCTTGCCTAAAATATTTTTAAAAATTAAAATAGTAAAAAATGCTGTGATAAGTATCCTTATTACATGCAAGTTTGCTCATGCAGATGACAAATTTCTGGAACCGAACTTGCTTGCTTAAAGGGTATGGGTTTACATACCTTTATATGATGCTGTATACTGCCAAACTGCTTCCCCCACTGAGAAGCTGTATAAATGGCATGTCATCGTCTCCCCAATTCCCCACTAAGTTCCATGTCTATTCCTAACAGTGCCACATGTTCAGTAAAACAATGCAGGCTGCCCAGATCTACTGCTTTATCATGTGTTCTTCACACCTCTTCAGGGAGACTCGCAGCTCCTCTGCTGAAACGTTTGAGCCTCTCCACATCTAAATTGAACAGCCTGGCCATTGGTCTGCGGCAGATTGCAGCCTCCTCACAGGATAGCGTGGGGCGTGTTTTGCGCCGAACCCGAATTGCCAAAAACTTGGAACTAGAACAAGTGACTGTTCCAATTGGAGTTCTGCTGGTCATCTTTGAATCTCGCCCTGACTGTCTACCCCAGGTATGTGACTAATGCCAAGATAAATCTCCCAAAGATTCTCTTTCTTTGCCTTTTTTTCTTTTTAGTGAAAGTGGTTTTTTGGGGTTTTTTTTACCCAAAGATAATTTTAAAGATTTTATTTCCAGGTTGCTCTTAAGGTAATTTATATTATTGATTCTTTTAATAATTCTAAAGTTAGGTATTCATATATTCATTTTACAGTTGAAGAAACTGAAGCTTATAGAAGTTAATATTCCTGTCACATGTGTAAGGGTGGATCTGGGTGGTAAGCCCTGGTGAATCTCCCATACCATGACAAGAAGCACAGTTCCAAATATCTTAGCTCACTGGGGCACTTTGTTTCCTGGCCACAGAGTCCCTGCTAGCCTCCTGCGGGAACATTCATCTCATAGCTGGTTTTGCCCGTATGAAAAGGACCCCTTTATCATCAGTGTCACAGATAGCTTCCTGTAGTTCATCTCTTAGGAAAAAGGACATCTAGCAGTTAATGGGAACTAGAATACAAGCCTCTTTAAGGAATCTGAAACAACTCAGGCTAATGTTGAGATACCATAGGTTAACAGCCTTGCCAAGCAGCCATACTCTGAAATAAGGTGGCATTAAGAGGTTAACCTCACTTGTTGTTCTAAACTTTCTCCCAGAAATCTGGAAGCATTTCCCCACTAGACTGAGATGATACCAGCTTTTTCTCTGCACTAGCCACAAAGCGTCAGAGAGAAATTCTATTTTAAAAACAAAGAGCCAGCACCTCTTCACTATATGGTGTAAATGAACATGGGAGTCCAGAGTGCTCCGTGGCGGATACTCCCTGACATGACCTAAACCCAGTTTGTTAATCAAGGGACTCCCATACTATCTGACCCCTCCTGACCTGTCTCAGAAATGCTCCAGAGAAGACTGCAGAACTCCCCTCTGCTGGTAGAAAGGGATCCTAAGTCTCCGTGAAGACTGTCCATGACATTTCTCTGCTACCTTTTTTCCATTCTAGCTGATAGTTCACAAGGAAAAAGGTTTCCTCCTTAGCCAACTACAGCTGAGGTTCCTCACCCAAGATCTTAACCTTGGATGGTATTACAGAATCCTTGAATCCTAAAAGTTGCATGCAGAATTCAGTGTTTGTGCATTTATCTAGAGAAAGTTTACATCACTTTTATAAGGGATTCACGAGCAACAAAAATGAACAGAAAAGAATTAAGAGCTGCTAATCTGGAGATTAACATATTCAGGCAAGGATTTTTTAGAAAAGTTTCTTTCAGTATGTTACAAAAACAGGAAGAGTTTTATTCACCCCATGAGCATTCAGAAAGTTAAGCTTCAGGCCTTGGATGATTCTGTCAGTGTCATTAGTTCTTAGCTCTAAGAGGGTGACTAATCCTCCCCATGGATGGCCTACTTTTTCCTCCCCAAACAGGCTTGTGCTCCTTTCCGAGCAGTCTCAGCCCCTGCCACAGCTGCCCAGGGATCTGGTAGGAGCTCAAGTTTTCTCCAGGTTCTCAGCGCCAGGCATTTAGAGCTCTCAAAACAATTAACCAGAGATGGTGCCCAGCCTCAGCCTGAGTCAAGTGGAGCAAGCGCATGAGTCAGGAGGCAGCTGAGCACCCTGTCCTCCACATGGTCAAAGTGGGGAGGGGGCCCTGCAACCCTGGCCACTTACCTCGGGTATTTTGCTCATGGGGCTAAGGAAGCTGTATAGTTGAGTGCTAAGATCCAGGTGGCTTGGCTCTGGAGGCAAGGCTCCCAGCCCTGCCACTTATAAGCTGCATGACCTAGCAGAGTCACCAACCTCTCTGGGCTTCAGTGTCACCTGTAAAGCAAGGGATAAAACAAGTACTCAATTCACTAGAATGTTGTGAAGCTGCAACAGTCTATGCCTAATAAAGTGATTAATAGTGCTTGGCCCAGAAAAAGTGCTCAGTGACTACTAATATTACTATTATATGATTGCTGCTTCTCTTTGGCTCAGTGCTCTCCCCTTCGATCTGCAGGTGGCAGCCTTGGCTATTGCAAGTGGTAATGGCTTATTACTCAAAGGAGGGAAGGAGGCCGCACACAGCAACCGGATTCTTCACCTCCTGACCCAGGAGGCCCTCTCGATCCATGGAGTCAAGGAAGCTGTACAGTTGGTAGGTCCTTGTGAAGGAGCCAAGTGAGCCCCAGAGGGGCCAGGTCAGATATTTCGGTATTTGAAGCAAAATTTAGGCCTAGGGGCAAGCCACTTCTACGGGCAGGCTTGATTAGAGTGGCAGCGGGTCCTGTGTACCTGCTGACACTGGACAATGCCAGGAGCTTCCTTGGCCCAGATGGGTCTTCAGTGGCTTAGGAAGGCCACTCTCATACACCTGTATCCTGGTACTGTTGATTTACAAGAATGCCTATTAGCCCTTTGTTCCTTAGGTCATGGGGCAGCAGGAACATTAGACCTAGAATATGAGGGCAGAGTGATTTAGGCCAAGGAAGATGAGATCAATCTTAGGAAAGTTTGTCATAAACTGTCATGCAACATTTAAGTATGAGGTTTTGCTATTATGATGATGATGGTTATCATTTTAACTATTGTCTCAGACTTCTCAACTATCAAATGGAGTTTCTGAACTAGATAGAGCACCTACTATGGGCAAGGCATCTTTCATTCATTTTCTCACTTAATCCTCACAACAAATCTAAGAAAAATACATTAATTATTAGCCCCATTTTATAGATGGAAAAAAAATTGTTCAGGGGTTGAGTAACTCACCCCAAATTACTCCAGATCCTCCTCTCTCCATCGAGGCCCACTCATTCTAGCATTCCAGGATTCTGTTGGCTGCTAGGAGAGTGTCTGCAAATCTGCTGCATTACATGGTCATTGACAAGAATCTGGGTGTTCCTTGTGGTAATGTAGTGGATGGATAGAGCACAGCTTTTAAGGATTCAGATCTCAGCTCTGCCACATCCTAGCTTAATTCAGCAGGTTCCCTCCCTTCCCTTCTTCCTATTGGTGCATAACATTCACAGAGTAAGTATGTAAGTCATGTGAACAATATGATTTTGTACACACACACACACACACATACGTATGTACGTGTAACCACCAGCCATATCACGGTACATAACATTTCTGACAGCCAAAGACTCCCATGTGCCCTTTCCAATCAATATGCTCCACCTCCCCCAACTTGTTTTACTTCTTTCACATTCAGTTTCTTTGGCCTATTCTTGAACTTCATGTAGATAGAATTGTGCAAAACATACTCTTTTATGTTGTATTTCTTTTGTTCATTCATGAGATTCATCCATGTTGTTGCATCTAGCAGTAGTTTTCTTTTTCCTTGCTGTGTAGTGTTCCATGTATGTGCATGTGCATGTACTATGGTTTAGCCCTTCTTCTGTTGATGAACATTTGGGTGGTTCCAGTTTGAGGCCATGCAGATTCAAGTTGCTGTGAACATTTTTGTACACATATATTTGTATTTCCGTTGTAAGTAACATTACCATATAGGGGAAAATTAAAAATCAAGAAGACAAAAAAGATGCCCATAGTCTAACACAGGCACTTTAGTTGGTCCAGCCAGCATACCAGGGTTGAAGTTTCAGTGGAAATAGTGAAGAACCATGACTCTATAGCAAGACCCAACATGTCAAGAAGACCGTGGAGAGAGAACCACCAGAGTAGCCACGTCCTCTTGTGGTCCTCATTGCCTGGCACAATCTGTACCTCCTGTCACTTCCAGAGACAGCACTTTGTACCTCTTCTGGCAGTTTTTAAATTATCTGCCCCACGTATGGCTGATTGTCTCCTAGTCCTGTCTTCCCAGCTTGACTCAGCTCTTTGAGGGCAGGGACCAGGTCCTGCATGTTTTGTCATGCAGAGCACAGCACCTGGTATGCAGTGTTTGTTGAGCATTTGCCGGACTGTCAGTTCCCATGACCAGGGGCTTAATCTTGTTTTGGAATAAGTTTTCACAGTGCCCAAAGCTGCAGAGATTTATCTGTAAAAGGGATGTTGCTGCTTCTATATTTCATGTGATTAGAAGATGTCCTCTTTATCTTTTCATCCTCTTTCTTTTCAGGTGAATACCAGAGAAGAAGTACAAGATCTTTGCCGCCTTGACAAAATAATAGATCTGATCATTCCACGTGGCTCCTCCCAGCTGGTCAGAGACATCCAGAAAGCCGCTAAGGGAATTCCAGTGATGGGGCACAGTGAAGGGATCTGTCACATGTATGTGGATTCAGACGCCAGCGTCGATAAAGCCACCAGACTGGGTGAGCTCGATGGGTCCCCTGTTTTAAGGACAAAATATTTGTCGGATCTTCTGTGGCTCTGGATCATGTTAGTAGAAACAATTCTTTGTCATTCTTTTTTCAGTCAGAGACTCTAAATGCGAGTATCCAGCTGCCTGTAATGCTTTGGAGACCCTGTTAATCCACCGAGACCTGCTGAGAACACCACTGTTTGACCAGATCATTGATATGCTGAGAGTGGAACAGGTAAGACAAGTCCGTGGGACTCATACGTCACTTCCTGCCCTCCATGTTGCGATTTAGGAGCCTGTGGGATTAGACCTGGAGCAGCTGCCATACCATGTAATGCAATTCAAGGAGCAATATTTTTGAGCATCTGCCACGTATAGAGTTCTGTGCTAAGTACACAGATGAGTAAGACATGCCCTCTGCCTTCCGACAGTCTAGTCGATGGACGAAACCCACACACAAATGGCTTCATTACAAAGTGCAATGTGTTATGTGCTAAGAGTGTTCAGAGATAAAATAGATCACACGGCAGCCCATTGAATGGACTATTTCTGGCAACCTTTATTCAAGCAACATAGTTTAAAGTGTGTTTCTGAACACACATTTCTGTTTGGATTTGATTTAAAAAGATTATACAGAAATGTTCTCAGATCAAAAATTTATTGCATCTACCTGTCCACAAATGTCTTCAGTCACCAATATTAATGTACTTGATACAGTGATATTTGGGAATCAAACAATTGTATAGTGTTCTTTTTTACTAAGATTATTTTACCATGTCATTGAACAACAAATGCCAGTAAGTTTCCAACATAAATGTATGCTCCAGCCTCAATTTGTAATTGCAAGAAAATAGATGCTCTCCAAACAAAAATGAAGAATCTTAAATTTTCAGTCAGGACACATGTTCAGCTCTTGTATGTGATGTCATAGATTCCCTTTCAGAATTATATAAACTAGCACAATGGTTCAGACAGTGACCGAACATACACTGGGCTTTGACCTGGGGCATATGTCTCTTCCCTTCTCTCCTCTGGCTGGAAAAGAGGGCTCCAGTCAGGTTATAAATGTGGCGTGGTCCCAGTGAGAACCCAAAAGGATTGTTTTGAGCATTAAAATGTACCCCACAAATTAGAGGTAGATTACATGATCACTTGTGTTTGAGACCTTACTTTACACAGTGGCCTGTTTGGGTGCCTGTGTGTGTCCAGTACACAGGACTGTAGGGGACAGGAGGAAAGTTCTCCTTTAGTTAGGAATCAAACCTCCAGTTCTGATCCAGACAAACCCACTCTGTTTCAGTCATTGTCAGGATTGCCTTGAAATTTCCCAAATCCAAATGAGTCAGTGTTTGTACTTCAGGCAGCACCTTTGTATTGTAGGAAGTGCACCAACAGGGTGACTTGCCCAGAGCTAGGGCTCAGGAATGGGGTTCCAGTCCCTGAGGAAAGTGGCCAGACTCCAACTCTGGAGGAAACAGAGTTCCAGATAGGAAGTCATGCAGAGCCTCAAAAGAGGACAGACAAGCACCACTTGTAACTTAAGCCAAGCAAGAGCTTGGTCCCAAAGAATCAAGGCATGAACACTGCCTGGGATGGTCTGAGCCCTCAGTGACCAGCCTCCAGATCCTTAAATTCCTCCAGCTAGGAGCAGAACTAGCCCCAAAGGAGCTGAGCTGAACCTAGAGGTAGGGCTGGACTGACCAAGTGTTCGTGTTAATAAAATGCCTCTTTTTCTTTTCTTTTCTTTTCCTTTCTTTCTCTTCCTCCCTCCCTCCCTCCCTTTTTTTCTTCCTTCCCTTCACCCCTCCCTCCTTCCCCCCCCTTCTCCTCTTCTCTTTCTTCTCTCTCTCTCCCTCCTTCCCCTTCCCTGTCCTCTTTTCCTTTTTTTTTCTTTCTTGAGAGGCAACCCTTGGTTGAACAGATTGCAAGGACCTTGTCAGCTTACAATCCCTTATTTTTTTATTTTTTACGCTTATAGCACCTGGTCTTCCTAGATGGCCTCCCATCCAAGTACTAACCAGGCCCAACCCTGCTTAGCTTCCGAGATCAGATGGGATCGGGCTTGTTCAGGATAATATGGCCATAGACACAGTTAGCATTTTCAAAGCCAGCGCATCCTGGAGGGCAGAAGGCTGCCTCTAAAGGGAAGGCAGGGACTAGTTTAGTTGTCTGGACCACAGGAGCCACAGGACCTGAAGGTCCATCCTGCTATTCATCCTAGAGGAAGTGTGAGCTTGCTTACTTTGTTTATGTTGTTGCCCCTGGACTTCCTCTGTTCCAGGTGAAAATCCACGCAGGCCCCAAGTTTGCCTCCTATCTGACCTTCAGCCCCTCCGAAGTGAAGTCCCTCCGAACTGAGTATGGTGACCTAGAATTGTGCATTGAAGTGGTGGACAGTGTCCAGGAGGCCATTGACCACATCCACAAGTACGGCAGCGCCCATACAGATGTCATCGTCACAGAGAATGGTCAGTGTGCAGATGTTTTGAGCATATGGTGTCTGCTTTTTCTGCCTTGATCGAGGTGGTTTCATTCTGCTCAGCCCTTCTTGGCTCGGAGGAAAACAAAATCTGAACAGTCTAATGATGATCCGTGGTGTTAGTTGCGCTTGCTGGTTAGCTGAGTGCTTTCATGCCTATGGCCTCAGCATATTGGCACAGTGGCCCTGGGTGGGCAGGCAGGGAAGAGGTGACTCGCTCCTCTCTAAAATGACTCGCTCTGTGGTAGAGGTGTTCATTCAATTCATACAGCAGTCTTTCCGGGTTGTTGGAATAAATCCACTCAGGAGCTTAAGTGCAGAACCAACTAGTTGAAGGCAGAACCAGCTCTCCACGCTCATTCATTCACGCCACAGATAGGTATTACAAGACATGGCTAGGCGCCTGGCACTGGAGGCCCAGTGATCAAGCCAGGATGGCCGCACAGGGAAGTCATAGTCAGTTTACTGGGGAATCACAGCACCACCACCAATAGCAACAGCTAACATCTGTGGAGCACTTATCACGTGCTAGGCCCTGCAACAGTGCTCTGTGGTTGTCAGCTCACTTTCTCCTCTCCACCGCCCTGCGAGCTGGGTAATGTTGTCAGTCCCCATTTCACTCAGCCACAGAGAGGTTCAGAAAACTGCCCAAGGTTACCTTAGAGAGTGTGGAGTTGGAGTTCAGACCTAGGCATTCTGGCCGTAGAGCCTATAAACAGATAGTATAGACAGGTCATTGCAGCACTGGGGTCTGTCTGCAGTGGGAGATCTGGACTCCAGCCCAGTCTTTCCCAGCAACTTCCACATCAGTGACTGATAAAGCTGGTCTCTTTCTTGCTATTCAGATTTTTTCATAAATCTTCATGTTTAATATGTGTGGGAGCTCCTCAGGGGCCTGGACCCTGCCCCAGTCAGTCACTGGAGAGTGGCTGGAAGCAGGGATATTCTCCGTGAGTCATTGTACCTCAGTTTCTTCTCTTTGTGCTGCAGAGAAAACAGCAGAGTTCTTCCTCCACCACGTAGACAGTGCGTGTGTGTTCTGGAATGCCAGCACTCGCTTCTCTGATGGCTACCGCTTCGGACTGGGTAAGAAACACTCAGGTCAGGGGGCAAGAATTGCTTTGTGACTCTCTGTGTGGTCCAAGGAGCAAGGTGAGGGTGGAGTAGCCACCTCTTCTTTATGGTCACATGCTTGATGGAGATGATAGAGACAGAACTGGGAGAGCGTGGGTTTATGAGGGAGAGAATTCTAGCTACCACTAGTTCATAGAAGTCCTATGCTCTGAGCATTTCACATGTTAAGAAGGTAGGTACCCATGTTTCCTTTTCCATAGATGGGGAAACTGAGTTCACAGAACTGAAGTAACTTGCCCAAAGGCATGCAGCCGGCATTCAGACCCAGACTTATTCAAGTCCAAAGCCTGGGTCCTACTATAATGTTGGCAGACCACAGCATGTCTCCATACATAGATTGTGACAGGTGTACATGCCAGGGACCCTTGAGAGCACTGCCACTGCAGACTTATTCCTTTAGAGAGACACAGCCAGATTATGTCAGAAATAGGAATTCCCCATGAGGATAGGACAAAGGAAGGTGTTAGTACCTGTGCTGGGCTTAAGTGTCAGCATCAGAAACAAACAGGTAAGCCCAGAGATGTGAGGTTTACTTTGCCCCCATCCCCTTCCATTATTAATAATAAAATCTCCATCCCCAATCGTATAGGGATTTTTCAGACCATCTCTAGTTTTCAGAGGTGTCATTATGCAAAGCTCCAATAAGGCATATAGGACACATATGAGAAGCATTTCAACCACTTGAAACATTTTAATCCCTCCGGACTTCTGAATACATGATCTGCCTAGAGAAATAGTTCTTACTGAATTGTTAAAGGTTATTAAAGGGAATTTTACTCAGTGGTTCTTAGTCATTAGATACTTTATTTTTAGTTCCCAGTTTCTATTATGTTGGGGATTTGATTTAATTACTGCATCACTTGCACTGATCTTTGTATTCCATGTTCTTGAAAGAAGAAATACTTTCATACTTTTAAGAGCTAAAGTGCCCAGCTTTCAAGTGAAAGTCTAAGACGGGGAAAAGCAGAGGACCACTCCATTGCCTTTCCATTCCCCACGCAGAGCAGAGGCTCAAACTCTGATTGAGTTAAATTCTTGTGAAATGCATTGATAACAGTGACAGATAGGATTTATTGAGCATCTAGTATATTCCAACACTGTGTTAAGTGCATCACAAGCAGTTTCTCAGTTCTACAGAATGGATTCTGTTTTCATCATTCCTTAAATGAAAAACAAGGGCGAGACACGGTTAGGCAATGTGCCCAAAGTTCCGTAGTCTCTATATCATTAAACCAAGATGCGAACCTGGTGGTCACTCTACTTGCCAACCACTGGCCCAAGCTCATCCCACTCAGGTCTCTGCCCTGGCTCCTCTCTGCTGGCCGCCCCTCGCCTGGCCAGCTCCTTCTCATTGTTCAGGTTCTAGTGGAAAGGCACCTCTTCAGAGAGACTCTCCCTGACCACCCTGTCTGTCCACTGTGGTACCCACCCTACCCACGTATTGTCATAGCATGCTTCACTGCACTCAGTCACCACATGCAATTACTTGCTGAACTGTCCTTTGGCCGCCTTGCTCACAAGATACAAGCTCCATGGAAACGGGACCTCTCTCAGTTATTGCCTAGGGCCTGGTACATAGTATGTCAAAGTGTGACGAACAGGGGGACCCTGCCTCTACTGTGTGCGATGCAGCAGCTCGAGCCAGACCCAGGAAAATCCCTGCTGTCCCTGCGGCTACAACTGGAGCAAGAGGGATGGCAAACGATCGATTCCCTTTCATGTATCCAGCAACTGTCTAATGAGTGCCTCTGTGCTAAGAATTCTGAGTGATACTGAGAACATGTCCCTTTTTAGGATTTAAAGAATATTTGTGGAAATGACACATTCATACTAAACATTGTTGTACACCTCAGAAAAAGCCCAAGGGTGATTTTGTGGTACATAGTCTAGACACTAAGCAGGTGTCAGAGGCAGCACTTCTAGTATTGTCAGAATGCATCGAGGATAAGTACAAGAGGCTCACACATAGTGTTTCATGAGAAGGGAGCTCATCATGATTTATAGCAACAGTGCAACTCAGACTGGCCTGAGGAAGATGGGGCAGGATGGGGCAGGGAGAGGGTACCAGATGAGGAGAACGAGGAGACATGGGGCCGGTGGGCGGACAGGAAGTGGAGGCTGAGAAAAGCCACATTCTCATCTACGCTTTTTCACAGGAGCTGAAGTAGGAATCAGCACATCACGAATCCATGCCCGGGGACCAGTAGGACTTGAGGGACTCCTTACTACCAAGTGGCTGTTGCGAGGGCAGGACCACGTCGTCTCAGATTTCTCAGAGCATGGAAGTTTAAAATATCTTCACGAGACCCTCCCTATTCCGCAGAGAAACAGCAACTGAGAGCATGCAGAGAAGAACTGGGACTGTTCGTAGAGTTAAACCCGTCGTCACAGTCGCAGGGGGAGAGTCAGGTCTCATCTCCCACTTCTGGAAGGGTCTGCCTGTTGGAAAGATGCTTCTGCGTGCAGACTGGCAGCATCAATCTTAGCTAATGACTCGCATTCCAGCTCACCCTTTTCTTTTTTCTTTCTTTTTTTAAGTTAGAAAATAGTTGCTATGGGTAGGAACTTTGCTTAATTGCTGCAGAGAGGGACTTCGCACAGTCCAGTACTCTTCAATGATAGAAACAGAAAGGTACAGTTTCCCCTACAAAAGAGACAATTGAAGAATCATGGCCGCTTCTTACCTTTTTATCACCTCAATGAGGTAAAGTCTCCCTTGGCACTGGGTTGGTACTAGAGCCAGCCATACCTAAGTAGTCTTTTCACATTTCATTTCTTTCACACTCATCATCTTTGAAAAGGAAAAATTTGGAATTTAGGAGAGGGGAAGCTCTTTAACATTCTCATCAGAAACAAAAATGGACTGAATCATTTCCACTGGGAATATCGACCTTTTGTATTTATTTGTGGAGTAAATATAAGTAAGCATTCCAGATGCTTGCAGCCTTTCCAGATCCAGGAGATTCGGCACTACACGCGATATAGTTGGAGCCTGGAACTGCAGACAGGAGGTGCAAGATTCAGGATGAAGTATCTACAGTAATTATGCTTGAAATTTTATATGAATTATTTTGTCATCCTATTCCTTCCTTCCAAAACAAAATTAGAAGATTATTTTAATACTTTGGATTCTTTCCCTCTTTTTGAGAAATAAAGTTCTTATGAAAAGCCTGTGTGCAGGATTAAAGTTTTCTCCCTCAGTGCCTGTTACCCTCTTCTTCCTTTTCCCTTTTTTTGTGACCTCACAACCCCGCTTTCACACATGGTCTTCTCTCCAGAAGTTGGCTGGGAGACGGCGTGGCCTCCTCCTCAACACTATCAGTGGAAACAGCATAGGCAGATCCCCGGGGGCGGGACGTAGACAGGGAGAGAGGAGAGGAAAATGGGGAGATTGGCCCCACGAGCTTAAGACTGAAAGCTTTAGTGATGGTCTGAAGTCGAGGGTGTGCACGACATGGGCGAGCCGCCACTGTGCCAAGGCTACACAGCATCTGCTCTGAGGGCCGCGGCCCCAGCTGACATTTTAGTTCACTTGGCTGGTCCTCCCTGCCAGCCCCATTGCCTCAGGACCGCCTGTATCATTGTCAGCTCTCGCCCCTCCTCTCCCTCCCTCCTTCCAGCTCTTGTTCTTGGGGTCCCTGGTGCCTGACAGTCTGTAGTTGGAAGATTTCTGTCTCGTGGGGGCCCTCCCAAAGAAGTAAGCGCTCGCTTACATGCTTATCCTCTGAGGATGTTTTATGAGCACAATAATTACGGTGTCACGTGGAATGTGTTCCCAGGCTGGTTCCAAACTACTTCCCATCCAGACCCTTACATGGTCTGGCAAGTTACCCTGCCTGCCCTGTCCTCTGTATAGGGAATTCTGGCATAGCTTGCCTGAAAAGGCAATAAACAAAGTCTTGCTTGAAACTGAATGGCAAATACCATAATCAGCTCCCAACCAGACAACAAATGCCCCTGGAGTCTAAAATAGAAAGTGACCCAAGAAGACTGAGGCCCTTGGGGAAGACGCCACTGAGGAGGCAGGCTTGGATCTGAGCCCTGAGAAGACACGTCATAGGAGCAAGGAGAGGGCAGAGCATTCAGGCAGGGTACCAGTGCAAGCAGAAGTCCAGAGGTGGGGATGAAACACGTCTGGGGAGCAGTGAATATACCAGTTTGAGGCAGAAGTTCATATGGGTAAACGGGAAGGTATTACATCTCAGATGGCTGATAGTATAATCTCAACTGGAGCCACCCTTTGGGTGAGGAATGGGATGGGGGTGGGGGAGGTTGTCCAGAAAACACAGGTAAAGCTCAGTTATCCAACAAGGCCACTGCCTCTGTGCAGCCACCTCAGTCTCAGTCCTTTTCTACAGAGACCGTGGTCCATCAGTGTGCCTTCTTTTTCTACCCAAAGTGAAGAGATTCCCAAAAGAGGGCCAAGAATCAGCCATAGTGTCCCAAGTAACCGCACTCAGGCAGTCTTTCACTGCTTACTGGCTTGTCCTAGCTATAGAAAGGGGGCACTTTACTCTGAAATCTCTCCCGTGGTCCTACCGTACTTCCTTTTCCTGGCCACTAACTCCTGACAGCACAAGCTGCTGAACCAACCAATCCTGAAGTTCCCACCTCCCTACCCAGGAGGTGAGGGCGGGGGTGGGGAGGGACCTCTGGGGTATTATGTAAGATAGCAAGTGTTCTTATTTATCAAGTCAAGTTTACTTGGGTTTAGGATTTTTGTTAACTCGCACAAGCCAAAAGTGTCTCAATGACATAGTATAGTGTATTCATACATTGTGGGGCATTTACAAAGTTATTCATATGCAAAGAAAGATGGGCAGCCAGGGACTAGATTATACTAGGTATTATTTGTCCGTTTTATATCGTTTATTTTATGAAACCATCTCTTCTCCCATTTTGCAGTAATCCTGCTCAGTCTATGTGATTCAGGGGAGGGAGGCTGATTTCTCCCTGCCTCACTATTTTGATTGGTTTTCATGATGTGGGCCTGATAAGTCAGAGTACTCACTTTTCCTGTTTATAGCAATTGTTTCAGGGCTGGGCAAATGATTTAAACAGCCAAACAGCATGCTGGTGGAATTAAATTTTTACTGTAGTTATTAGGATAAATAAACTATCTCTGGAGTTATAAACTCTGTCTCAATGAGGTCTACAGTTGATAGTATCCATCCTTCACTGTAGAGAGAGCCTATGTAAGAAGTATTTAACACAGAGGAAAGGGAGCCCAGGAATATATAGAGACTTTTGCCCACCTAATTCCATTTGTGCCCAAAACCTACCCCTAGACTCAATTCAATAATTTCCTTTTTTTTTGCTTAAACTAGTTTGAGTTCGATTTCTATCTTTTTCATCTTAGAACATTCTGCATAATGTACCTGGTTTCCAATGTCTACTGTGCCACGTAAGTGACTTTGGGCAAGTTACTTGACTTCTGTGAGCTTTAGTTTCCTTGTAGGAACACTGACATCTCCTGGGTGGTAATTTAAATGCTTGCCACAACATGGGCACATGGCAAGCACTCAATAAGCAGAAGATGGTCACTTGCTGTGTTTTTTCAGATACCCAGCTATGTGCCTTGCTCTGCACTCCGCAAGAAACCAGAAGTTTCTTCCGTTCCTTATGAGGCAGTTTTCAGGAGCCAGACTTTCCCAACCCAGCTTCATCTGGTCACTGGAAGCCCAACCCTGCGCTCTACACGATCAGGGAAGAACAGAGCACTGAGTCTGACCAAACATTGAAGTACCTGGAGTATGCGGCTGGCTGCTCCTGAGAGGGGCAAGAGCAGCGGGAACCCTGTTTTTGGTCTGAGAAAGGGAAAGGGAACCCAGGTGAATGGTACTTTTTGCCCGAGAGGAGAGGAGCTTGGTTTGGCTAAGAGACCGCACCTGCAGCAGGTAAGCAGGGGGTGGGAGCAAAGCAAGAGACTTTGGGTTTGTAGATAGTTGCATGGGATGCTGCGGTAGGGGATGAAATACACGCAGTGCGTGTGCTCCTTTGAATAGAAACTTCTAAAGCTCCAAGCAAACAACGATTTTGCATATTGCTTATTTAGATGACTCCTCTAAAAATCTCGCCGCCTGGTTGAAGCTTTTAAATCTGCTAATCAAGTCTCTTTTCTGACTCAGGGGCAGGTGGGGTTGATGTCATTCACACCTGCTTCTCAAATGTACACAGAACAGAATATTTCTGGCTAATGTTTTGTTCCCTGTGCGCATAGTGTCCCTGAAGCAGCAACTGTGGAGATGTTTTCAGGTACAAGTAGCATAAACCCCAAACTAGTTTTAGCAAAAAGAAAGCGTATTCATTAACTTACATAACCGAGGAAGGCCAAAGGTATAGCCCGGCATGCTTCCATCAGGGTTCTGGCTCTCTCCCTCTGTGGATCCCTGTAAATCAGTGGTTTTCAAACTTTGGAATCTCAATCACCTGTAGGGCTTATTAAATAAAACAGATTGCTGATTCATTAGATCTGGGCTAGGGACCGAGAATTTGCATTTCTAAGAAGTTCCCAGCTGCTGCTGCTGTAGCCACCATTGACCCAGGAACCACGCTTTGAGAGCCACAGCTCTAGATGTCTGCCAGCAGCAACCTGTCCACACTGTGGGTTAGGTGCTGGGGTGGAATCACAAAATTTTGTTATCCTCCCACCTTCAGCAAACAAAAGTCTTAAGTTCCATTCTTATTAAACTGTCCTGAATCAATCACTGTAGTAAATGTAGAAATTGAGTTGAGTTGCATGTCACAGAAAATCTGAACAGGTAGGGCAAGGACATGAGTTCATTTTGTCTCGTGTGAAAAGAGGTCTGGAAGTAGGCATCCCAGGTGGGCTGAGCTGATGGTTCCAAGATGTCATCAGGCACTCAGGCTCCTTTTGGTTCTTCTGCTCTTCTATACTAGGGTGAGATCCTCAGCCACAAGACAATGGTTTCCCAACCATCGGGACTGCCTTCCAGACAGCAGGAAGGAGAAAGAACCATGGGCAAAAGAGTACGCGCCAGCTGCCTCTTCTCAGTGGTCCTTCCAGGAAGGCCCAACCAATGGCATGGCCAGAACTGGCTTGTGGCCTTCCCTGTCTATAAGGGATCTGGACACATTGCAGCTTCTGTCTATTGGTAAAAGAGAAGGAAAGTAGGGTAGAGGAAAAATTATCCTAATTGATTCATGGAACTGGGAGCGGAATCTATTCACCTAAACAACATGATTGTTAGAGAAGTAACTGTTCCATATTGCCACATGGACAACTCTAGCTGTAAGGGAGGCTGAAGAATATATCTTTGTATTATAGCTGGGCACATTCCTGCCTGAACAAAAACCAGGATCCTCTTTGTATGGAAGAAAACAGGATAAATATTGGTCAAGCTGCTAGGCTGTTTGCCACAATTACCCCTAAGGCCTTGTGGATTTTCTTGAAAGTTTCCTTTGTTCCCTTGAGCTCATTGATGGGTTTTGTAGTAAGATCAGGGAAAGCTAATTGCTATCAGAGATGGAAAAAAGGCGAAGTTCCTGGGCAGTTCTGGAGGGTAGAGTCATAGACCTACCCTAGGCAGAGGTTACAGACTGAGGATCAGCAGGAAATTAGGCTGGAGAAAAGTAAACCACTAAAGTGTAAGAAAAGCCATCTGGTTTTAAACTGATGGCTTGATGGGGGTGATTCTTTTGGAAATACTTGAGTTTTAGAAAAGGAAACTTGTTATTCCAGAGAATTAGCCAGGGTGACATCGTGGAAAGAGCATGAATTTGGGAATCACACTGACCTACGTTGCCAACTATAAACTGTATAAACTTAGCTGAGTTACTTTTAATGAAATGAGCCTCAATTTTTTTTTATTTGGAAAAAGTAGAGGACTGACACTTACCAGGAGAGACCCAGGTAATGGATTGGACACCTAGCTCATGAAAGAAGCTCCATCAGCATTAGCCACAATTAGTAGTAGGAACGTATCTGGTATATCTGTCTTCACATTCCCCACTGGGCACAGTGAGGAGCGGTGTATATAAGTGTTCACTGACCACCTGTATTTTTATTGAGGCTTAATTGATATATAACATATTAGTTTTAGGTGTATGACATAATAATTTGGTATTTGTACATATTGTCTAGTAATCACCACAATAAGTCTAGCTAACATCTGTCACCTACATAGACATAAACTTTATCTTTTGATGAACTTAAAAAATTTTTAATAAATTTATTTAGATTACATTCAGGTATACAGTACATTGGTTAGACACCTATAATGTTCATAAAACAATCCCACCAGTTGCTCCCTCCCTCCCCTGGCCCTCCACTTAGCCATATTAATGCTAATTGCATTCCCTCTGTTGATGAAAACTTTTAAGATCTGCTCTCTTAGCAACTTTCAATTATGCAATCCAGAATTGTTGATTATAGTCACCATGCCATGCATTACATCCCCATGACTTATTAGTTTTATAAGTGGAAATTTGTTTGTACCTTTTGACCCCTTTCACGGATTTAGTGCACCTCCTGCCTGCCTCTGGCAACCACCAATCTGTTCTCTCTGTCTATGAGCTTGGTTTGTGTGTGAGTGAGTGTGTGTGTGTGTGTGAGTATTTGTGTGTATGTATGTGTTTAGATTCTGCATATAGAGAGATCACATTTGTCTCTGTCTGATTTGTTACTTGGCACAATGCCCTCAAGGTTCATTCATGTTGTCACAAATAGCAAGATTTCCTTTTTATGGCCAAGTAATATTCCATTGTACATAAGTGTGTGTGTGTGTGTGTGTGTGTGTATCCACATTTTCTTTATTCAATCGTCCACTGATGGACACTTAGATTTTTTCCATATCTTGGCTATTGGCCACTTATTGACATCAACTACTTGGGCAGAATTGTGGAGGTGGAGGGGGCCTTCTCTGAGAGCTGTGAACTTTTAGGTCATTGGTGTGAGGATGGCAGCCTAAAATGACCATATGTCTTTGCTGACCTCAACTCATTCTAAAAAACTGAGAAGTGTGATCATTCTCATCTAATTGTGAACGTGAAGATGCCTTTGGAGTCTATTGGAGTGAAAGATGGGTTACACATTACAATATCTTTTCTGCTAGTGCTTCTGGCAAAAATCAATGAATAACTTTATAACCACTCTTCCTGGCATAACTCCTCTTCAGTGAGAATGAGATTTAAAATTTTGTCCAGTATTCAGTGAACACTTACTATGTGCCACGTGCTAGAAATAAGAAACATTTCCCCAGTGGAATGGTTTAAAGCTTAACCTGTCTGTGAATTGCCGCTCTACTGACACATAGTCCTTCTCCTTAACTCCCAGTCTTTAAAGCCCCTTTTACCCCGATCCTTAGGAGAAACCCTTTGGCCAATAGGAAGGCACCAAACCAGACAGATCTGCTCCAGGTTGGAAGTAGAGAGATTTCACTACTATCTCAGAAGCAACGCAGTCTTCATTCCATCTGGCTCCAAGATTCCTCTAACACTAGGGGGCAGTCTGGCCCCACTGACCTAAGGAGTTCAAGCCCTCTCTCAAGTCTGCCCCACTGCTAACCTCTGACGGCCCACCTGGAAAGGCAGTGCTGACGCGGTAAAATAACTTCCAGAGACCGTTCACCAAGAGGTAAGAACAAAGGCTTTTGGGGGCGGGAGTAAGTGCAGAACAGAGTATGGACCTCTATTCTACCACCTTCTATCTGTAGGACCTGGGGAAAGTCTTCTCTGAGCTTTGATAATACTTACCCAGAAATGTGAGATTATATTTAAAACATTCCACACAATATCCGGCATATGGTAAAGCATCAATAACTGTTAGCGGTTATTTTTTATTCTGTTCTAAGGAATAGCTTTCTCTTAGTTCTGGATATTGCTCTTTTATTTCAAGTCCAAACATTATTTTCTACAAAATCAGCAGGGACTATCTTAAGAAATATCTACCATGTACCAGACACAACATGATGCCACAACAATCTGAGGGAGGGCATGGTTGTTCCTATTTTAAGGTGCAGAAACTGAGGCTCAGGGAGGTTGAATAAATTGCCTAAGGCCACATGGTTAGAAAATGGTGGAACTTGGATTAGAACTCGGGCAACTGGGCATCAAAGCTCTTGACCACCACAGCAGGCTGTAGCTGTAATTCCCAGGAGCTTCTTGTACCTTAGTCCAAGGCAAGTTGTAAGGCTGAAGAAGGAGGTTGCCATAGCTACTAACTGGACCCCTTTTCAAGTAATCAGATCCTCTGTCTGTTCCAGTTTTGCAAAAGGAGATGCTTGTCTGGAAACTCTCCTCAACACCTGCCCCTGGAGGGAGCCAACCGCACCTGAATTATTTAGTGAGTTTCTGGACACTTGATATAATGAGCAGGTGTGGATGCTTCTCTAACTTCCCCCCTACATGCCTTTACTTACTCCTTTCCCCTCCCCCTAGCTGCCTGCAAGGAAAAGGAAGGGCTTGGCATTCTCCACATTGTGTATGTGTGTCTACCTCCTCATTCATTCTCCATCCCAATTTTTCTGAAAATTTCAAAATCATGTTGATTTGGGTTCAAACTGGTAATATAAACAGGACCCTAATGAATAAATGAATGAATTGTCTTTTTCTATAGATACACAGTTCTCTTTCCTCTATCCGAACCTTATAGAAATCAAACCTAAAGGCCAAATTTGTATAAATGTAAAAAAAAAAGGTCATAAAAATATTCATACTATAGACTTCAACTATGTAAAAGAGAAAAACTATGCTTGGAGAAATGGAAAGAAATATGAATATAAAGGTGGCACTTGGCCTATAGTTTTTATTACATATAATAGCATACATAATAGCATAATAGCAGTTATTAATGAATTCTGTGTCTAGGGTCATGAGTTTGCTAGGGTCTGCTCCTCACTCATGCACCCTTACCTGAGTGCTCACATACATCCCTAGCCTTGACCATCTATCCACTTAGCAGTCCCTTTCTCCCACTTCCTGTTCATGAGCCAGTAGTGTGGGCTCATTGTGCAACATGATGTTTTCCTGGCAGAGGAGAATTGCTTCCAGGTCTGTTCCTCATCCTGTGTGTCTTGTCTGTGACTCTGTGTTGTTGTTGTATCGTTCACAGCACACTGATTAGATTTTAATGTGAAATCAAACTGAATCCATCAAATCCTAATTAATAATATTTGAATTACATATCTCTTTACAATGAACTATTTGAAAATAATTAGCCACTTAAAATCTTTTTAAAGAATTTTTATTGACATGGAGTTGAGGCTCACTACGAAATGTTGAATAGAAAAAATACTAGGCTATTCAACAGTTAATGTTTAATTAACATTTCTCAGTTATATATATTTGGTTAGAAAAAAAAGACTAGAAAAAATGTATCAAAATATTACGAGGGATACTTACCGAGTAGTGAAATTTATAGTGAGTTTTGTCATTATACTCTTCTAAGTTTCCCAAAGTTTCTGTTTCACTGTTTGAATTATTTTTAGAATATTTTTCTTGTTTTCATGGCTACTAATCTTTATTCCTATGGGAAATTTTTGGTATGATAGTGAAAATAAATTTGTGATAACAATCTTTTAAATCTAAAGAGAGGCTATTTTTCTAGCCCATCCCCCTTTGCAGCCTGTCTTTTGCAGGCAAAAAATCAAGGCTCAGGAGATAAGTCGAGACAGGAAACCCAGGCCTCTGCCCTGTATGGGGATTGTGGCCTCAGAAGAGACACTGGATTAGTTCGTTCCAGGGCACCTCCAGCCTGTGGCTCTATCTGTTTTTGTGTTGGTTTCACCGCTTTTGCTGGAGAACTTCAGAAAGTCAGGAGGCGTTTCTGCTCCAGGTACTTCACTGAACTCTGGTTTTCTCTAACTCACAAATAAGGCTGCCTCGCTGACTCTGTGTTTCCAGATTCTGTTTCAATGCAGACAATTAGACGGTAAATAATTCAGGAGAACGGAAACTGGCAAAGTGGTGTGTGATGTCCAAATAGCTATCTTGTTTACCTTCTGGTGTAAACTTCAGGCTCATCTGCAAGCAGGGAGCCCCGGGAGCAGATAAAATGTTCAAACACAGGAATTTCCCTGCTTCCCTTCTCTCCCATCTATGAATATTATTGAGGGCGAGAATGCAGTTTCCCAGTTTGTTTAAAATGAAACAGCATAGTTTGGGCAGATAGGTTCAGATGACTTCTTAGGCACGTCTGAAGTTCCTCCCACAATGGGTTGGGTGTCCACAATCCAGAAGCATCTGCCTCTCTTTGGGGTGAGGATTCATGATCCAAAGCTCAGGTCTCAGCAATATCACCATCCACCCTCCCTCTCTTCCTTCCGTGCAGTAAGGGAGATATCTTTCACCAGGCCCTTCTAAACCTGCCCATCATTAAAGAAGTAGTCTTAGTTAAGACTCTTTGAGTTACAGGTAATATAAACCACTTCTACTTTGCTTGGGAAGAAAAGGATAATATATGGACATAGGGTGTCTCATACAGCCCAAGGGAGAAAAACAAAAGCTGGCCCAGCCTCTCAAGAGACTAAACTAGCGCAGGCAAAAAAGAAATTTGTGGCTCAGGTAAGCAAACCACAGTAAATGTGAGTGACAGGAATCAGGGACTCCAATATCCTCTGGATATTCCTATCCCTCTCCTTTCTGTGCGAGGGCTTCATTTCCTCCTACTGAAGACTGGCTTCTTCCAAGAGCATGGGACATAACCAGTGCATGCTTCCAGACTTACACTCACAGTTTTGTCCCACCTCCTACCCACTGCAAAAATAAAAAGGCTGTCGGCTCTCAGTTCTGGAAGGACTCTGGTTGGTCTGCTTGGGCAACCTGTCCTCACTATAGTGAGATATAGAGGAGGGTCATGGCATGATTGGGTTTATTCAGCTATATATCATGCCATATATCATGACATTTCAGGTCATGTCTGCATGACCATGCCATGGTTAAATCTGGAAATAATTTCATAGGGCTTTTGGATAGGATGTAGTATGTTCTTGCTGAAACAGCTAGAAAAACCTGGACATGTTATAGAAATCATTTTTTTTTATAAATCATACTTTTAAACACTAGAGTATTGTAACAGTATCTAAGACTAAATAAACTAAAATTCTAGAGAGGAAAGATCCTTTTTAAAATCAGCTGGTCATCTATGACCATTTTCTTTCCTGGGCTTATTTGCCAAATCTAGGTGCAGACCTAGGATAAAGCTTGGCTCGAGCATAAGGTCTTTATGGGGACAAAAAGAGACTAGTAGAGCTTTCGATGATCAATGTGATCGAGAGGACATGGCATTGGACTCCAGAGGGGCTCTAAACACATGGCCACTTTTCGTCTTAGGACATTTGCTGAATTCTGGGTTGGAGCAGGAAAGGCTGGACTGGAAGTTCCCATAGACTTATAGTACATAGGAAACAAAATCCTGTTCAAGGGAGGAGGGCTGCATCAAATATAAGATGACTGTCCTCCTCAAGACATATGCTGAAATTTGTAACTGTGTGGGACAAGAGACCAAAGAGCCTGAGATCCTAAGAACAGATCTGAATCTTCCACAGGCTTTGGGGGTTGAGAAGACAGAGAACTGGCAGGCTGTCAATTACAAGTTTGAGTGGGCTCCCTCAAGGAACGAGATGACCCAGAGTTGGACTGGGACTAATTAAACTGCAATCCAGCCCCAACACAACTGAATCCCTGATTAGACTGAGATGATCAGTCCCTTACCCCATCTGCTAATGGGGGGAAAAGAGAATCATCACTGGAGAAAATAACATCATCTACAACCTCTATGGTTCTTTCATACAACTATAAGACATGCAAAGAGCAGGAAAATATGATTAATAATTAATAGAAAAAGCGAACAAAGGCAGCAGATCCACAGATGATTCTGATATTTGAGTTAGCAGACAAGGACTTTACAATAAGTATTACAAACATGTTAAAAAAAATAGAAGAAAAGAATGTAACATATGAAAAGATAAAGAATTTCAACAGAGAACTGGGATCTATAAAAAAAAGAATCAGATAGACATTCCAGAACTGATAAATGCAATATCCAAAATTAAAAAAATGAAATATATCAATACCAGTTGGTAAATACCTACTGCCCCGAGCCTCCTGAGTTCCTGATCTTCCACCTCCACAGCCTTCTGGATCTTCCTGGGACACCCTGGACTTCTCCACGAGGGGTGTGCTAAACTAAAGAATTTGTTGGTTCAGCCAGGGGCCTCTTCTTCCTGCTCTACCATCGTTACAGGTGACCCTTCTGACCGTTTGGTATCTATGCTTTCTCATTTGTCAACTATTCTGATGTCATCTCCTGGCATTGTCATTGAAAGTCCCCACCAGAGCCAAATGATTAAAGTTGGGGAGAAGGAATTCTCAAAAGGAGGTAATCACAGAATAAGAAGGAAAATGGAAGGATGTTTGTTCACTTATGATGCTCGCTTAGAAAGCCAGAAATCTGGAACGAAGCCTGTAGTTTGCTGAGTTTACATTGTTCTGAATTCCCTCTCCACCGTGAAGGAGAATGGAGTAGAGATTCCCTATAGGGGAAGAGATTGAATGAGGTACTGGACTAACTAGAAGAGTTTGCTGTATTTCTTGGTCTCTCGAATATGATGACTTGTAGCTCCCAAAGCAGTTCTCATGAAATACCCAGGATAGCCTTAGTGACTTGGGTTCCTCTAAGCGAAAAGAACCTAGTGAAGACTAACTGCCTCCCAGAGTACAGGTTGAGAGAACAGATTTTACAGACAGATAGTTCTGGGTTCAGCTCCCACATCTGTCATTAACTGGTCATTTGACCTTGGGCAAGTCACTTTACTTCTCCTATGTTTCTCAAAAAGTTTACATCAGATGCTATTGGTTAACTACCTAAAACTTTTCCCCCTTCTTTGCTGGAAAGGGCCTTACTTTTTTTTTTCACAGTGTTTTGTCTCTTCCCCTCTCAACTAATGGGTGAATCAGTCTTGGTCTAAGAACATCATGGGAATCTTACTCCACAGTCAATTGTTGGATTAGGAAGAGAGCATCCCTCTGCTAAACATTGTGATGTTCAGTTGGATGCCTGGAAATTCAAGAGCTATTTTGTAGTCACAAAAAGTGCTAGCCTGGAAGTCCAAGCCAACTGAGCAAAAAGATGGAGAACCAGGGTCCCTGATGAGATCATTAAGCCTCTAATTTAACCAACCCTGATGCTCCCCTTGCAAAGGAATTCTTGTTACAGATAAAATAGCTAATTCCCCTATGTTTAAGCTATTCCAAGTTTAGGATTTCTCTTACGTAGAGTAAAAAGCACCCTAATGAACTCAGGGTTGTTTTTGAATATCAGATTGAATAATTTATGTAAAGCACTTAACACAGTTCCTAGTATATAATGTGCTAAAAAGAATGATAAGTAGTATTATTATTACCATCATTATTTATTGTTTATCATTATAATTTTTATTTTACCTTATTGCTCCAGCTTTGGTTATAGGCAGAGGATAAGTCTGAGATTTAAAGATGCGATGGCAGGAATGGGTATGTCAGTGGTAAAAGCTCCTTTCAACAATGGTTTTAGTTAAGAAATTTGTGTGTGTGCGCATGTGTGCGTGCACACGTGCATACAGGTGATAGAAACTGACCTAGGTTAGCTCAAACTAATAAAGAAAACAATATTTTTTGGAAAGCTATTGAATGTGTCACCTAATTGAAGGGAGAGATTAACAAAGAAGATTTAGCCAAGGAAGTACATAGGACAACTATAGACATCTTGTCAGCCAGCATCCCTGAACCCAATGGCCCTGATGTGACTGTTTCAGAAATGCTCAGCCTCTGAACCTCTCTTCAGAATTTTTAGATGAGAGCATTTGGGAGAGATATCTTTACTGTGATTATTCAGCTGTGGCCAAGTATCAAGGTCATACAGATACGGCAATTGAGGAGCATCACCCTTGGTTATCAGGACCCTTTTGAGAGAAGAGAAAACGGCGGGGAGCCCGTAGATGCATCTCATGCTCCCACCAGGCTCCTCCAAACTGCTGGTTTCCACCAACTTAAAATGAAAAGCAGCAGCCCCAAGCCAAATCCTAAGCATGCTCAGGATTCAATGCCAACGACAGTCTGTTTTCCATGATGACTGGGAAATGAAGAGGAAAAACTGGAGCAAGGGACTAGACTGAACTATGAAGTCTACGTATTCTTACTTAGGGCATCCACACACTGACTTGACATATCTGAGCCAGAAGGACCAACACTGCCTTGACACTTGTAAACGTGCTAATATTGCCCCACGTGCCATATGTCTAAATGTTTAAAAACTATAAATCAAGCTATGCCCACCTCTGTCCCATGCTCCCAAACGAACCTTTCTCTCCCCACTTTATTGAGACTTGGAGGCTAAAGAAACCAGGTTCTCCCTGGGTCATTCCCTCCATCTGGACGCCTGTGTCATATGCTGGGACAGGGCAGGGCAGAAGCTGGCCCCAGGCCCATGACTCTTGGGTGGTAACTGGATGTACCTAAAACTGGGGCAGGGACTGACCCAGCTGAACTCTCCTTCTCCCCACACCTCATTTTTCAGTTCTCGGTGCCTCTTGAAACTAGACAACCCCAGCTGAGGAGCAGGGAGTGAGGAAAGGAGAAGGGACTGGAAGGTGGTTATCAGGAAATCAGTTCTGCCTGGGAACCCATTTAAGTTGATCTGAAGGGCCAATTTTAATGTGAAACAGATTCTCTTCCCCTGATTTCCCAGGGCAGAAGCTGTGATTTTTATTGCCCATTCTCCATACCCCCATCCCACTCACTGGCAGTCTCAGCCCTCATCCTCTGGCCTGAGGGGACTAAGTGACCCCAGGGTGTCCCCTTCTTCCTTCACACAATTGTTCACCCACCTTTCAGGAACTTTCTTATGAGATCCAAAACGATGAAGAAATACTCGTTGTCTCAATGTATGTATGTGGAGGCAAGGACTGGGCTCCGTTTTCCCTGATCTGTGGGCAGTGCTGAGAAGCACCTTAGACGTTATCTCAGAAGATGAGTCCACAGAAAGTAAGAAACTATTACAAACTTCCAGTTAAACAATGAATAAGTCCTGGGGCTGTTAAATACATGATAACTATAGTTAATCATAGTGTATTATATATTTGAAAATTGCAAAGAGAATAAATCTTAAAAGTTCTTATCACAAGAAAAAAATTGTAACTCTGTGAGGTGCTGGATGTTAACTGAACTCATTGTAATTATATTGCAATATATATATCTAGCAAATCATTGTAACATACCTTAAACTAATATAATGTTATATGTCAATTATATCTCAATAAAACAAGAGAGAAATAAGAAAAGAAAATATGATCCTTAAACACCACCAAAGTAGAGTTAAATAGACTCAGGAGTGGGTTAGAGGCCACACGATCCCAATGGTCAGTGAACGTAAACTCCTTATATATATTTAAACCCATGAGTTTGTAATACCTAGGTGATGGGTACATCGGATTTATCATATGTTCTCTCTGCATTTGTGTATGTTTGAAACTTAATGAGCACTTGGAGAGGTGCCATCCTGGGCACTAAGGTCTCTACGAGGAAGCAGGTGCCATCCTTCTTCTAGACTGTTTTACAGACTCTCATCACTGAGCATTTCTTTTATTCTTTTTTTTTCCTAGTGAGCTGTATGTTTGATTCTGCTCACTAAATAAATGCGTTTATCATATTATAATTTAAAAATACTCTATCTTTGGAGCGGTTTGAAATGTCCAAACATTTCTTCTTTATGAGCCTTAAAGGAAGTCTTGGCTGGGAACCCCAAAGTCACCCAAGTTTTCAGTTTTACAGAGGTGGAAATTGAAGTAGATAGAAGAATGCCACGGTCTGAGCGCAGTGCTGTTGGTAGAAGTGAGACTGGAATGTAGTTCTAAACTAAGCCCGCCGCTTTTTTCCAGTGTACCACCATCAGCTGAGTGTGGAAGGTGTCTTTGGAGTGTGGGGATGATCTGGTTTACTGTGCTAGAGTCACTGTGAAAGCCTGTCACCTTTTTAAAGCTGAGCTATGCCAGTTTCTTCAACTTTTCTTCCTAGATTTTATTTACTTGCCACCTCTGAGACTATTCCAAATCCGTCTGACACATTATCCTCTTGTTTAAATTTTCCTTTTATGATGGGTTACATAGCACTTATTTTCCTCGCTCCTCTGAAGAGTGTAAGTCAGAAAAGAAATGGAGATATCAACTCTTGGTTTTCCAGGGGCAGGTGGGCCAATTTTCCATCAATTATGGTAAAGAGAAAACAACCCCAAATTCATTATATAATAGGGATAGAATAGCAATCTATGGATGCCACACTGGGTAACTTTAATGTCAGAATGTCCTGTCTTTTTACCAGTCCCACAGTATGAGCAGGTTTGGTTTATTGAGAAATATCTACATACAAGTATTTAGTACTTTATTTTGGATACTTGTCATAAACACTTTCACAGACATTTCCAGTGTTAGAGTGCACCTCAGCAATATTTCACTTGCGACCTCTTCATCAAAAAAGATTTTCCTGTCAAAATGGCAGAACCACATCTCCTCCCAAGCCTTCTGTCTAAATGACAATGTAGAGTGAGTAACCAACTTTGGCTGCCAATGTTCTCACATGCAAGATTGAAATCTTTAAAAGCCATTTTGGACGGTACTTGGTCAACTCTTGTCTCTGTTGGGAATTATTTGGTTTCCTTCCTGAATTCCCATTAGGGAGAAAAAGAGCCTTGAATAGCCCACAGCAAGAAAAGTGGCTTTCACAGTAGCTGATTGGAATGGAAAACCAGAATCACATCCACCTCCAAAAAGCTTTCATGTGAAAAGGGATGAAGTTTCAGTTATCCACTTCAATTCAGAAGCTCCAAAGCCTTCTCGAAAATCCAAAACTGCCTATTTAAATTAATAAAAGAAGAAACCAGAACTATAGCTAGAGCCAAGTTCTGCATTGCTAACCTCAAGGGTCCAGTAGAGTCTGAATCGCAATGTCACAGTTAGTTAAAGAGCAGAGTATGAGGAGCAGAGTATCAGTACCATGACAGTCCCTTAGGACGGGAAGCTCCATCATCCCCCAGCCTGCCTGCGTGGCCTCAGTTTTTTCTTCTGACATTCCCAGGATACCTCTCAAGCCAACCTACTTATCACTCTGCTTTCCTGATTTTCAGTGCTCTGCTTCCAACCTAGAAACTTAAGCCAAATAACTGCCACTGCATATTATATAAGTTAAGCAAACCAGACATAGAAGAGAACTCCCCCCATTGCATAAAGGATATTTAGCACAAAAACTAGAAAAGAGTCATAATCAATGGCAAAATATTAGAGACATTCCATTAAAGTTAAAAAACTAGTCAGAGAACTATCACTGTAGTGTACTAATGCAATGGGCTAGAAAAGGAATGAGAAGCATACATATAGGTTAGAGGGAACGAGAGCTTCCTTTTTCTCCTCCATTGTCACTGCTAATGGCTACCCTTCTGACCTTAATTTTTACCACTTAGTCTGTGGCAAGGAGCGGATGGAAAGTGGCCTGTAGCTTAAGATGCTTATGTGGTGAGAGAACTAGCATTTACCGACTTTACTATTATCAGGTTGACCATTTTCTCATGGCATCTGGAGCCAAAGTAGGAGGCAGAATAGAAAATGAAAAATGTTTTAAAATGACCTTACTCGTTAGAGTTCCCATAGTATAAAGATGGGGGTGGGCGAGGACAAAAAGCAAGAAAGAATTAAGTGAGCAAGAAGGGACAAGGAAATGAAAAAGGGAAAATGGATATGTGGTGGTTAAGTGGAGGAGTAGTCAGGAAGAGGAGAGAAAAGCAGAATCCTGAGGTGGAGAGTGAGGACAAGAAAATGGGAGTAAATAATAGCTAGGAAAACACTTGGATACAGGACTTGGAAGCCTTATCATGGCTGAAGAAGTGTGGAGGTTATCTGTGATGGAGCTGGGTTAGTGGGAGGATTTGACTGGGGAAAAGTAGCTTGCAGGGGTGCAGAGAGCTGTTAGGTCAGAGGTGAAGTTTGGGGAAGTCCTTGAAGATGCTCCGGGGCACTCTGCTAAGTGCTTTATATTCATTATCTTATTTAATTTAACCCTAACGCCAACTCTGTTATATAGGTGCTCTTATTTTTTCGCTACATCTTAATGAAGAAATTAAGTATTTTACCCAAGATTAGTCATTTAACAATAAGTGAAGCTGGGATTCAAACCTGGGTCTGCTGACTCTGGTGCCTTGGCTGGTAATCTTCAGCTTTGCTCCTCCAAATTCTTATCTGGCCTGACCCAGTTTACCTTCCAAGATTGGGTGTATTCAGGGCGGTTTGGGAGGGATCGCTATGCATTGTGTGGGTAGGCGAAAAGAATTTTATCTGACTAGTGAAATTATTGATGCCGGTGTCTCTAAAATCCATGTCAAATGAGGAACCTTTGGAGCAGCTGGGGTTAATTAGTCTAGAGGAGAGAAAAGTGGGACATTGGACATTGAGGGACTGACACAGAAGAAGTAATCATCTCCTGAGTCGTTCCAGAGAGACCGGTTGCTATGACATGGAAGGTGATTACAGCTCACCCTGGGTCAGACTTGCAGTCAAGACTTTCTGAAAGCGGGATGAGATGACCTGTAGAAGCACCCCATTACTGAGGGTCCCCAAACCAAGGTTCTATAGTCCATCTATCCGTTCATACCAATTCTGTGGAGAACCCATAATGTGCCATCTCTATTCTAGGGACTGGGGTGTGAAAGGCAACAAGACAAACATACTCACTTCTCTCCAGGAGATTTCATTTTCATGGGGGAAATGGATAAAAACAAATACAGAGATAATTATACAACTCATGATGTATATCATAAAGGAAATGAACAAGGACCTAAGGTAGGAAATAGAGAGACTGGAGTTGACCATGCCGATGCTTTGCCTAGGATTCTTGTTGTGGTTTCTGTACATCGGTTCCCCAGCTTCTGTGCACTAGTGCTACCAGGAACAGCTCCTGCAACTTTGTTCTAAGGACAGTGCTTGGAGCACCAGAGCTCTGTGCCTACAGGCACAGAGAGCTCCTGCTAACCCTCCTTAGCCCAGGACTCAGCTAGCAGTGTGGGAGTATGAAAACCTGGCACTTCATCTTCAGGAGGAATAAATCTGGATACAGTCCTGGCTTCCAGGCTTCATCCGTGCTTGGCGTCTTCTGGTTCCCTATGTGGCTTCCCCTAATCCCTTACCAGTGTCTCCTGGGGCACTTTTTAAATAAAACACTTGCTCATGAATTCTCATCTCAGGATCTGCTTCTGGGGAAATCAACCTAAGATAGAGGGAGAGAGACATGCTCTGATTGATATGTTTAAAAGGGACCCTGGTTCCTGGCGGGGAATAGGCTGTATGATAGACTAATGGAAGTAAGGAGACCAGTTGGGGCCACTAGTTTAGGTGAGGGATGAAGGACGATGGGAATGTTGATAGCAGGAAGAGAAGAGACTTAAAATCTGTCTTAAAAATGGAATTAACAAGATTTGCTTGGAAATGACTGAAGAAAAGAGGAATCCAGAATGTCTCCTATGTTAATGAGCACCTGTAGGTAGGGCTATTATGGATAGAAATCCCCTCATTGTGCAGGAAAGTAGAACTAGGTAATGTGTCCACGTGAAAATTCATCTGCAAAGACTGGATTTAGCAACCATACTAAAGAATAGAAGCTAGAGATGGCTACACGTGAAAAAACACATAAAAACATGGGAACGTACGCAGACCGGCAGGTAGCTTGCAAAAATCATTAAAGTAGCCCAAATTCCTTTGGAGTTACTGAGTAGGGTGTTTCTATTTCCTGCTCCTATAGTTCCCCTCCCACTTGAATCCAGGCCATGCCTGACATTATGAAATGTGCTGGGCCTTTCTTTAGGAGGAAAGTGTTCGTGTGAGAGCCATGCTCACCTTCTTGGCATGGCTAGCTCATGCTCTTGCTGACCAATCACCTTACTTTTTTTAAGGAACAGATGCTCAGCTGTTGTTGCTGTTTCGTTAACATTTACTGAGTACTTACTAAGTGCCAAGCACTTTGCATCTATAACCTCATTTAACCTTCGCAGCAACTCTTGGAGGTAGTGTTCCGTTGTTCCCCTTTTGGGGCTGAAGCCATCATGGCTTAGCCACTTATTCAAATTCAAATAGCCTGAAAGTGGCCGAGTTTAGATTTTGACCAGAAACTCAGAAATCCAATGCCAGACCCCAAGTTCTTAACCAGTATGATTAAACTGACTGAAAAAATGAACTGTTCCCAGGTGAGCCTCAGCACTTCCCCAGCTACACACAACTCCTCTCCCTCAGGCCTTGAGCCCCAGGGCAGATTCTCACTGTCCGTGGACATGCCCAGTTCCCTCTGTTTCCGGCATCAGAATTCCTCATCATGCCCATCTGGTTCTGCTCTACAAAACAGGGTTCCCTGATCTCTTTCTTGGGCTCCTAGTGAACAACATAAGCTCTTAAGGAAGTTAGTCCTCTCTGTGGTTTGGAAATTTCCTTAGAGAGGACCCCAGGGTAACTTGGTTAGGGACACTTCATATCCATCCAATCCATGTTCCCCCATCACCTGCTGTGTGCTAGACTCTGTTTTGGGGAATGAGAAGGAAAATAGGTGAACAATATCATTGACTGTAGGGAGCTCTCAGTAAATGTCGAGTATGTTGTCCAGGTGACTCATCTAGAAGGCTAGCTATTCCCAGTTCTCTGGAGACTTCATGGGCCTTTTCTAGTTTAAGAGGGCTCCCTGAAGCCAGAAAAAATTCCTGCCACAAGTGAAAACAGCCTAAATATCCAACAGTATTTAACTATCGGTTACTTGCTGATCTAATATTCCACACCGTAAAACATTCTCGAAGTCCTCGAAAACATTTGTTTTAATCACGAGTTTCACAATGTATTGTTTGTGAAATGAAGAAAAAGAGGTAACTTAATATTTTGTGCACTATGATGCAGTTTACATGAAAAAAGCTACATTGTGAGTATGGTTGATAATGATTATATTAAAATGGTGAAATTCTTGGTGGTTTCTTTTTCCTCATTAAAGAGTTGATTTAAAAATAACTTATTCAGAAGCCTATCTGCAAAGGCTACATACTATTTGATGTTTCTGAAAAAGGCTAAACTTATGGAGACGGTAAAAAGATCAGTGGTTGCCAGAGTTTTGGGTGGAGAGAGGGAGGTGCGAGAAATGACTAGGTGGAGCACAGGTAATTTTTAGGGCAGCGAAACTATTCTCTATGATATTTTAGTGGTGGATACAGGTCATTATACAGTTGTCAAAACCTATAGAGTATACAATACAAAGAATGAACCCTAATCTAAACTAGGGACTTTAGTTAATAATAATGTTTCAATATTGGCTCAATTATAATAAAAGTACCACATTAAGATGTTAATAATAAGGGAAACTGTGTGTGTGTGTGTGTGTGTGTGTGTGTGTGTGTGTGTGTGTGTCTGTGGAGTGGAGTGGTGAGAAGGTATATGAGAACCCTCTGTACTTTTTTGTCAACTTTTCTGTAAACCTAAAACTGCTTTAAAAAGTAAAATCTATTAATTAAAAAAATGATAATCTATAATGTTTCAAACATGCAGAAAAATACAGAGAAATAATGAATGTACATGGATTCACCATAAAGATTAAATAAGTCTTAAGATACTGCTATATTTGTTTTAGGTAATTTTTTTAAGAAATAAAAAATTACAGAAACAAAGTCTTTTTATACCCCACCCTAATTTTAACTCTTTCTTTCTTCCCCAAAGAAAATACCTTCTATCCATTTGTCTATACTTTTTGTATGTCTGATGACAGTAACAATATACAATATTGTGTTTGATCTTTTACATCTCAAAAATTGTATTTCTGACTCTGTGAGTTACCTTTTTATTACTCTTATATTAAGAATTAGTGTTTCTTGATATAGTGAGGCTCTGGGTTTATTCATTTTAACAGCTGTACAGTATTCCATCATGTTCATATACCGTGATAGAAAGTTTTAAAATAATATTTTGGATATATCTTTATGACATAAGGGAATACTCAATATTAAATGAGAAAAATAAGATATAAACTGTTATTTACATTATGACATAAAACATATAAATACAAAATAAAATGCTGCAATGACAAATACAAAAATGTTAACAGTGCTATTTTTTGGCAGTTTATTCACAAATGAAAAAAAATTTTAAATTATACTTGATATACAATATTATATTAGTTGCCGGTGAACAACATAGTGATTAAACATAGTGATTGTATGTAACTTACAAAGTGATCGCCCCAACAATTCTAGTACCCATCTGACACCATACGTAGTTATGACAATATTATTCACTAGATTCTCTATGTTGTAATTTACATCCCTGTGACCGTTTTTGTTACTGGCAATTTGTACTTCTTAATTCCTTCCCCCGTTTCACCCATTTCCCCACCCCACCTCCCATCTGGCAACCATCATTTTGTTTTCTGTATCTAGGAGGTTGTTGTAATTTCGTTTGTTCGTTTATCTTGCTTTTTAGATTCCACATATAAGTGAAATCATATGACATTTGTCTGTCTCAGACTTATTTTACTTAGCATAATACCCTCTAACAATATTATTTTTGTATTATAGTTTTCCGTATTTCCTAAACTTCGTACAATGAATAAATATTGATTTTATAATTTTTTAAAAAGTGAGACTAAAAGCATGTAATACCGCCGAAACAGGAGTTTGAGCCATGTTTCCCCTGACGTTATGATCTGCGTCCCTGCCCCTGTTGGTAGAGCCCATGGGTAAGCTGTAAATCGTCCCCTGTGTCACCCAGGCATTGCACAGGGGCAGCAGCCGGCCCTGAAGCTTCCTGTCCTAATAGCCTTATCTTCCTGGTCTCCGCAACATATTTGGTTGATTTTTGATGCCTGATACCTGCAACGCAATTATGGGATTGGCTATAATTATGCCCGCAGTGATATTATGGGATTGGATATAAATATACTTGCTACATGTGAAGAGAGTTTATTTCTGTTCATAGCCTACCAGCTGACTACAGTAACCCTTTCCTAGCTGAGACAGGGAAGAGCAGTACTCAAGCCAGAGGTAAAAGAGGAGTCCGATTGGAGGCTTTAAATAATCAGCTTCTGAAAAGTTCTCTCAATGTGTGTGATGGGGCCACAGTGTCAGGAATCACAGGAAAGAGGCAGCAGGTTTGTATCAGGTCTGCTTTGTTCTTTCCCTGCTCTGAGCAAGGAGCAAAGCGCAGTCAGGCTGGCTCGTGCTTTCCTGTCACAGTTCTCACGTGGATTTGAAGCTCCTCTCTTCTCAGAGGTACCCATGTCTTCACTTTCTGCCTTGACCTCCCTCTCTACCTTAAGTTCTGCATTTTCACCTGCCTGCTGGATTGCTCCAACTTCCTGTCCTGTGGTAACATCAAATAAGCTCAGCATCATTTCTTAGAAGTGCAAACTAGGTCTTTCTCCTGACTTCTCTATTTCTTTTAATGGCATCATCATGATCCTAGTCATCTAGGGGGTCATATTTGGTCACCTTCTGCTTAACATCATGTATTCCAGCAGAAGGCAAATTTTTCCACATCTTTCTTTATGAGTTTGGTGCCCAGATATAGCACAATTCCTGGCTCTTGGTGATTAATGAATGAATTAGTAAATAAATGAAACGTCTCTTCCTTTGTTGAATGAATAAACGAATGAATGGGAAGATAAATGAAACGTCTCTTCCTTTCCATTCTCCAAGGTCACCTTCTTAGTTCCAGCCCTTATTACCTCACACCGGGACTATAACAGTATCCTGTCAACTAGTGTTCTGCTTCTGGCCTTTCTCAGCTCTAAGTCATCCTGCTGCTGCCACCAGCCGGATCGTCCTTACATGCCACCTCCGTCATACCGCTCCCCTGTGTCAAAACCTTTGGACTCTTCACTGGCTACCTGATAAAATTCAAAATCATGAGCAAGGCCACTGCACTCTAGCCCGAATTAACATCTTGACTCTTATACCTAAAACTACAGTACTAACATTCCTAAACCTTCCAGGCTCTTCCCATACAGTGAACGTGACCATTGCACTTGACTATCTCTGTGAATACCCTCAGGCCATTTCCTTAGTCTGGACTGTGGGTCCCGTTTCTATCTACTCTGTGGAGGAGATAATACCTAAGTTAAGACAGGAAGCATGATCGGCAAGACACAGAACCATCATTCCTTTATTTAACAAATACTTGGCGAATTTACACTTCGCTGAGCACCAGAGCTGGCACAAATTGATCTGTCCTTGCTCTTGAGGAGAAAGTCAACTACTTCAGATTATCTTCAGGTTCTTCAGGGCCCTGGAATGGCCTTACCCTGAGCCTCCTTGATCAAACTGGGCCTTAGGTCTTAGCCTGTACCTTTGTTTTCTGGCCACCCTTGGGTTTAACCTGCTGACCCTACAGGGAAAATTGGGCCATTGTTTATCCCTAAGTGTTGTCTTGGAGCTAGTTAACTGGCCAGGCCTATCAGGCTTAGCTCCTTGCCTGAGCCTCAGTTCCTGCAGGACACCCCCTATCTTGGATCCGACTTTGTGTTACCTAGTCTCTTCTGTACTTCCCTGACCTAAACCATTACAGTCAGGCCTCCCAAGAACCAAGTGGGCAACATAATGACACTCCCAGGCAACATAATGACAGAATGGAAAAGGCCTGTTTAGAATAAGCAACTCCAATATATTACAACGTTTTAAAAGTACATTATAGAAAAGGATAAATTACATGGTCTTACTTTTTAAAAAAATTATTTTGCATGGAGATAAATTTGGCAAGATAGAAATAAAATTTAACATTTAATTGATATGATTTAAATTTGATTTATCAATCATTTCTAAATTTTTCACAATGATCACATTTTACTAGTAGAATATTTAAGGGAAAATAAACTTAGTGGCAGAAAAAAATAATGAAATATTAAAAACACCACTCTATATTTCGTTTTATAAGTGCAAAGTAATAAATGCCACAATACCTTTGTGATTTGTTCCCTTAAAAAGTTAATGATTGTGTTCCATGCTAATTACATCATCTATTATAGAGGGTGGATTAGAAGCCTAGAGGTTAGTGTTTGCTTACAAAACTGAAAGTCCTCACTTCTCATACATGTCAGCTGCCCAGGCCTCTCTGTCTTGGCGTTTACCAACCCCCAGGCACATGAAACCCTGGGTGAGGGAGTTTTCCCCGGCCTGGCCTACAGAAGCTTAGACCAGAATTGCCACAGAAGCATCCAAACAATAGAATGTGATGTGGTGGGCATCCCAGGAGGAAATAATGCTAGATTGAAATGCATTTTTGCATCATTGATTTTCCCTGCTGATTGAGCTCTGTTTATCTCATTTGGCAGATCCGCCTCAAAGTGCATGAACTATTTGTGCCTCATTAGTTTCCAATAGATTGATTTTGCTAGGATTGCGAATTGGCCGTCTTGAATTGCAGCCTGCAGAAGCCGCCTCTGGCTCAGCCTCAGGGTCACAGGCACAGAGAAACAACAGCAACCACTGCAGCCACGCTGCTGGATGTAGAGACTGGAGAGCTGTTCTCAGGTCTCAAAGACAACAGGGCCTTAAATCTTTTCTGCAGCTAGGCAGGATAAAATATGGAGCTGTAAGGAAGCGAACAAGGGTTGTTTCTGCTTGCTTTTCTTTCTCCGTCATGTATTCTCCTTGAATTCTCCCTCCTCTTTCCCCCCAAGCCTATCTATTTCCCACCCTCCTTCTCTGTCACTTTAACCCCCTCTTCGAAAGCAAGAAAAATAAAGACAACATTTTAAAAGGAAAATATAAAATAAATAAATTTGAAGGCTAGTTTATAAAACAGTGAATATTGAACTACTTACCATATAGTGATCAGAGAGAAAAGCAGAATATAAAACTAAACATACAATATGACATTGCTTTATAAAAAGTACATAGAGAAAAAGAAAAAATTAAAAGAAAAAAAGCAAGCCAAATGGGAATAGTGATAGCTTTGGGCAATAGGGGTATGGATAATTTTCATTTTTTTCCCCTCTTTAAATGTTTCTGTATTTTCAAAATTGTCTGAAGTGACTAGTAGTGTGCTTATCCTCAGAAAATTTTTATAAGTAATCATACACACGTAAATAAATAAAGCGGCCCATGCTTTTCATTCAGCAAGGTGTATTGGCCTCTGCCAGTTAAAATAATAGAAACCTAATTCAAGCTGGTCTGGCAGTTCTTCAAAAAGTTAAATTTAGAGTTACATATGCCATATGACTTAGCAATTCCACTACTAGGTATCTATCCAAGAGAACTGAAAACATATATCCACACAACAACTTGAACATGAATGTTCATAGTAGCATTCTTCATAATAACCAAAAAGCGGAAGCAGCCCATATGTCTATGAATTAATGAAGGGCTAAACAAATTGTGGTAATATGTACAGTGGAATGCTATTCAATCATAAAAAGGAACAAAGTACTGATACATGCTACTGTGAGGATGAACCTTGAGAACGTTACGCTAGGTGAAAGAAGCCAAATATAAAAGGCATTGTGTTGTATAAGTCTATCTATATGAGATGCCTAGAATAAGCAAACCTATAGAGACAAAGTATATTAGTGATTGCCAGGGATTGGGGGGGAGAGGGGAAATGAGGGTGACTGCTGATAGGTACAGGGTGTCTTTCCGTGGTGATGAAAATGTTCTAGAATTAGATTGTGGTGATGGTTGCACAACCTTCTGATATATTAAAAAGCACGGGACTGGACCCTTCAAAAAAGTGAATGTTCTGGTATGTGAATCATATCTCTTTTTTTTTTTTTTTAAGTACATCTATCACACTGTCTTGTCATTGCCTATGTATTTATTTACCTGTGAGCATCTTCAGGATATGTTCCTGTCATTGTTCTCTGGATCTCCAGCACTGAATAGAGGACCTAGAACAGAGCAGGCACATGAGACTGGTTAACTGAATGACTTGTGAGTTCTCTTTCCACCATCCCAGGGCTTTCTGGGCTGGCTCTGCTCTCACCCTTGATGAACCATCTGGCTGTTGGAAGCCTTGGGGTGGGCATAGAATACTCAATCCAGAACCAAAAAGTGGAGCAGCCTATGGTTTGACTACCAACTGGTAGAATTGTATTGCTTAACTCCATTGAGGCTTGTCCAGGGGTCACAGTGAGTCAAACAAAGGGGCTGGGGGTCTTTATTTCCCTCCTGACAGAGGATTCACCTTGAATAACCTTCCTTCTTTGGAGGTGGCAGCTGGGCTGCGGCAGGTTCTGGGAACCAGGGTCTAGCATGCTGTCTGGTTCTGCTCTACTTCTAATCAGGGTTAAATGAAGATGGTTCACTCCTCCTTTGTACAAAGTCCAGTTGTCCTCACTCTTTGGGTGTAGGACGTGATTCAGATTATCTCCTTACAGACAGAGCCGATGAGCAGGCCATGTGAGCTCTGATGAGATTGCCAATCTGAAGTGGGTTCCAAACATCTCTGAAAATAGACATCCTGTCACAGAGAGCCACCTAGGTCTGGATGAACTAGTTGATTTGGCCAGTTTGGGAAGCAGATGGTAAGATCTCTGAGGAGCATGACACAGTGACTAGAGATGGTCACCAAACTGCCATTGATAAAAGTGGGTTGAAGTAAGCAAAGGTTTAGGAGACGGCTTCAGAAGCTGGAGCAAGCATGTTTGGGGATAGGACGGACTTGCTGAGGGAACAGAGGAGGGGCTGGTGCTGGGAGGCAACCCTGTCACTTTCTCTTCTGCCCTTCCCCCACACCGTGGGGGGCATCTCCTCTTGGTAGATGCTCATGAAGTGTTTTAAACCGTCCCATGTGGCCCAGCGTGGCCCTGTGTAACGAGTTTCCTCAGTGAACTCTTCCAATCACCTCTGATAAGCTTCTCACTGCTTCCAGAATGTCAGTTATTCCCTTAACACTATTGTTGTTGATTTTTAAACCTTGTTAACATTACATTAGTTTAGTGAGGCTAGTTGCTCCGTTTCTGAAGTTATATTTTTTTCTTCGGGCCATTTAATGATTTCTCTCCCTCTCTCTTGCTGTTCCCCCCATCCCTTCTCTGCATCACCTTCTTTTTCTTCCTCTCTCCTCCCTTCATATTCCTTCTTCCTGGCTTCTATCTGCCAACCCTAAAAATGGTTTCCTCATGTAAACACTTCATTAATTAAATTACTTCAGAGTAGTAAGTCTTCTAAAGCACACTCAGCATCTCCTAATTGATTAATCCCCTGCCCAGTCAGAAAAAAAAAATGCATCTTTCGGGCCCTCTCCTCTTGTACCCTTCCCTAACCCCCTGATCTAAGGTGGGCCATTCTGTTCATACAGTGGAAGTGGATAGAAGTGAGTTCTGTACTTCTGATTTCTCTCAAAGATCTATCCAGATCAACATTTAAATGTCTTATTTTGACTAATAGCATAAAACAATCTTGAAGTCAAAACTCACACGCTTGGTTAAATACAATACAATTGTATAGAATTAAAATTCTATTATGTACACATGCTTTCACGCAAGCAACAACACACGACACATTGGAGAGAGTGTTTATGGACTGATAAACAGAGGCCAGTGACTAGACTCTTGGGGTCACTCTTCATGCTCATCTTGGCCTTGCTTCCCAAGCAGAGCCATCCTCACGGCTCCTCTCATTTCTACCTGGCCCCACAGACTTTTCCTGACCAACCTCCACCCACCTCACCAAACTTCCCTAAAGCTGAGTCCCCAACATTGACTTCCAATGAATGTGAAATTTTTGGATCTAGCATTCCATGATCCTCAAATCAGTTCTGTGTCCTCAGTAATCTACACAGCACGAGAGGGTAGATTTGCTTTTTCTCAGGAATTAATTAGTAAGAAACAAGAGAATCAGTTCTTTAAGGTAGTTTTGCTTTTTTCTATTACTTGCTTCACATTCTTCAAGATGCTACAAAAGAAATTAGGTACAAATGATCACCGGGGTTTTAGTGATATAGCTAAACTCTTTGATTCACAATTCCCTTGGTTTCATTTGATTTTCTTCTTCTGTCCTAGTGTTCTCCAGCTCATGTGTCTGAGAATGACTATCTTCCGGATAACTGGATAAACAAGTTACCCAAACCCACTCATTTTAGGAAAGCATCTTTCATGACCCGGCCTCCCAGTAATATTAATAACATCCACTTATTGAGTGCTTATGTGTCAAGCAGTGTGTAAGCACTTTACACATGTGCTGTCTTCTACAGCTCATAAATAGACCTTAGAGGATTGTGTTTTCCTCATGTTCAGGTGAGGGGACCTAAGAGCTTGCATAAGAGTTCCACATTAAGCATTGCAGCTAGGATTCTGCCTACAGGCTTAACCACTACGCTTACCACCATCTCTAGATCATCTTGTTTATTCCCCTTCCCAGTCAGTGTGACCCTGACAATAGAGGATTTCTGCTCCCTCTTCTAATTCCTCACACTCATGGCCCGCTTGGGGGATGCTTCCTCCACCATATTTATGATCCTGGTTTGTGTGCTTGACTCTCCTGCCTGACATTTTTATTTCTCTCCACCAGTAGGAGGACTGCTGGGAATAATCTGATGCACATGAAGAGAAAATGAGGAGTTAATAATAAGATTAAATTAAATTTAAGCACATTTTTTAAAACTGTGTAAAGCATACTGCTAATCACTGTTTGAGATGAGCAGAGACAAACCAGGACCTCATGGAATTTACAATCGGTGGGGAGAGAGGATGAGAAATAAAACTACACACATATATACAGGAGTTTATGCCAAATATGGTAAATTCTACGAGAAAGGAATAAGTGAAGTGCGGGAAGGCTAGAAAGTAGGAGTACTCACATTTCCCTGGGAACCAGAAATGAGCCTGTGTGATATAAAAGAAGGGTTGTGATAGAGAGTGGAAAGCCCTGAGCTTTACTCTAGGCTTGGTCACTGACACAGTGATAAGGCTCTGGTATTTCTCCTCCTCAGGACAGGCCCACATAATTTATAAAGCCCAGTTCAAAATGAAAATGTGGGACTCCTTGTTAAAAAGTGAAACATTTCAAGATGGTGAGAACAGAGCGATAAACTAAGCATGGGACCCTTCTCAATGCAGGTTGCACACCCATGGAGCTGGCCCTCGCTGGGCTTCTGCTTCGTCAGAGGCCTACCTTCCTACCTTAGGGTTTGTAGGAAGCCAAGTGTCACCAGTGCCTAGCATAAGACCCCACTACTCAGATGAACCAGTAAATGACTAGAGATAAGAATGAATTGACACAATTACCTCCGATGATTTCTTGGTTGCTTTCAGTGTTAAACTGTTTAGACCACGATTATGAGTACTTCTTGAAGGAGGCATTTGAGATGTGTCTTAAAAGATGAGATTTGTTTTCCTCTCTGTTTTCCCCTCCTCCTTTTCTTCCTATTCTTCCAATATTTTTCCAGTTAGCTCACAAACTCTAATGATCATGTTATGCTTTACAGTGAGAAATGCAACGGTCAGAGTGGAACCAGCAGAGGAGTTCAACATTTGAGGGATAGCTCGAAAATTTCAGCCTCACTTAAGATTCCTCAAGGCACTTTCCCTCTTATAGGGATGTTCTTCCCTGTAGATCAAATCTCCATGGGTAGAGTTTGGTTTTTCATTTTAAAATTATTGTATTTGTTTTCATTGAACAATGTGATAGATGTTTTTGAAGAAAAAATCAGAAAAATAAAAATGAGCAAAAAATACTCATAAGCCCACAAAACTATTAGACATAGTTCTAAGATTGCAGTATAAAACTAGTTTTCAACCTATCCTTCCACTTAATGATATATTATGAACATCTTTATATGTTAAAAGGTGTCACTATACTCCTTTATTTTCCATAGTTATATGATATTCTATCATATGGCTGCAGTGTAATTTTCTTGTCCAATCCACTCAACTGAGTATTTGAATCGTTTTGATTTTTTGATTTTTTTTCTATCCTAAATGGTATTGCCCTGATTTTGTTGGGTAGGCAGTTTACTTAGTGTCTCTACCCATTATTTTCCTTCTTGGTGGATAACCTGAAGATGATGATAGTATTTCCTCTGGGCATGTTGTATGGTGTAAGTAAATTAATGCAGGTTAAGCTCTTAATACAAGTACAGAATAGTGCATACCTGACTGGATGTGCTTGATAAAGGCCATTTTATTACTTTACTGGTCCAGAAGGAACTGTCTTGCCTAAATCGTGGAGTAAGTTAATAGTAGAGCCTGGGGAGCCTGTTTCCTAGTCCAGTGTTCTTTGCAAAGTAGCAGGAAGAGGTGCATGTGGTGGAGAGGCCTGGGCTGGGGGTTCCCTGGATTGAATAATCTTGTGGTGTGGTATCTTGTGTCCTCGGTTGTAGACTAAGCCCCCAGCTGGCTAGGAGCCTTCTAAAAATTTTTTTCTTTACACAGCAGAGGACAGCAGGTACTCAGCAGACTTGTCACTGTTCCCTGACATCTAAGAATGTTAGCAGATGTGTTTGCCATCAGCCTGTGCAGTGATCAGGTCTGTCTTTACCTCGCCACACACAGCCTATTAACTGGGAACGTGGTCTAGCTGAAGATTCTTGCCAAGGGCAACTGACTCAAGTTAGCTGTGTTCAACCCAAGGATGATTTCTCTACCTTCAGGGTTGTCTCAGAGATGTAGGGAAGCTAGGTGTGGAGGGAGCAAGGTCTAGGCTGGCTATTGTGACCTTGGGCAAGCAGCTTCTCCTCTTCGATTCCATTTCTGTAACACTGAGAGAGACAGGATGATAGTGCACAGTGGTTAGCTGGAACCCAGTCTAACAAAGTGGTCTTCTCTCCTCTTGTATATTATCCTGTTTTATTTTATTCACTCTTTTTGCATTGCAGAAGATCTTATTCACTTGTCTGCCTCCCTCACTAAAAAGAAAGCTTCATAAGGGAAGAAGCCTTGCCTGCTTCTTTTCTGCAGTGACCCAAGGTCCCAGCACATGCCTGCCATGCAGCTCATAAATAAATGTGTGTTGCATAAATGAACTCTCAGAGCCTGGGTTCAAATTGTTTGCACTGCTTTGTGACCTGAAGCAAGCCACTTAAACCACACCTGTTTTCCTGCTTAAAATTAGGGATTAGTAACAGTACCTCTCTTATAAGGCTATGAGGCTCAAAAGAGAAAAGGTCCAGAAAACATTAAGCACACTGGCTGGAACAAATTATAATAATGATAGTTGCAAACATGTAACGTGACAGCCAGACGCTGACCTAAACGCTTTACATAGATAGGTTAACTATAATAATCTTCACGACATTCTACTATTATACCATTTTACAGATGAGCCAACTGGGGCATAGAGGTTAAGTAACATATGCACTCAAGAAATGATAGCTGTTTTTATGTCCATGGCTCCTTCCCAGCTCCCCGTGGGCGATCTCTCTGAAGGGCGAGAAGTCGCGCCGCACCAGCCTCCAGCCGAACCTGCAGCCGGCCACGACAGAAAGGGTTACATGGCCCGCGCGCACGTTATCCGCCAGAGATCTGCGGGCCCGCGCGCCGGGCTGACAATGTCGCCGGGCGGGGCGGTGGGGCGCTTCCTTGCCTCCCATTGGCGCACACGCCCCTTCCTGTCACCGCCGAGCCCGGCCCCGCCCCCGGGCCCCGCCCGCCTTCAGAGCGCAGCCGGAGTGGACGGTTCCAGACGCATGCTAATGAGGGGGCGGCCGCCGCAGCCCATTGGCCGGCCGCGTAGTGTCGGTGAAGTCAGCGTTGAGTCCCAGAAAAACAGAGCGGGGCCAACTGCAGCGTGTAGTGCGAGTGGGGCAGGACGCGCGCTACCCGCCCGCCCGCCCGGCGACCCGCAAGGTAAGCCCGCGCCAGCCACCCGCCCTTGCTCACCCCATCCGCGGCGGCGGCGCCGGGGGCGTGCGCCGGCCCGGCCCCCGCGGGCGGCGCCTTTGTTCAGCGCTCTGAGGAGGCGCGTTTAAAGGGCCAGCTGTTGGAAGGACTTGGGGACCCCCTCCCCCAGAGGGTCCCCTGTAATCATCGGGAAAACCGTAGCCCCCCTCGGCCGAACCCTCCTTCCTGCCTGCTTAGTGGATCACTAGTCTTTCAAAGAAAGTTCCCCAGGGTGCAGGGGTTCTGGGAGATTCCAGGGCATGTTTTTTGGTGGGTGGGGGTACGTGTGATCATGGCCTCTGCTAGAAGAGAACGTCCTCCTGCTTCAGGCTGGCTGCAATATGGGTGGGTAGAGGAGACATCAAAGCCCGGGTGGGTTTGCGCTGTAAAGTGAAACTGCCGAGGACGGGTTCCTCCGGTGCAGCCAGGGGAAGAAGGAGGGATTGAGTGGCAGGATGGAGGCGTCTCAGGTGTGTACATTCATCAGCATCCCTCTGGAGGAAAGGGCGGCGGGAGGGGCGCAAGGACGACGGGCCTGGCCTAGGACCCGCCTGAATGAGCCGGTACGTGTGTATGTGTCCGGGGACTCCGTGCCAGCCCATCCGCTCATACTGCTTCATCCCCCAGAGTGACTAGCAGCATCTTGCTAGGCAGCTCATCACTGAGATGGACAGAAAGCAACTCCTTTCTCCGAATTCCCCGGGCATCTTCGGCTCTCCCCTGGCTGCTTTCCGACGTGGCTTCCTTGATAAGCGGTAGCGCCATTCAAGATAGAGGGGGAGAGAGGCTTGAAGTCATTATGTTCCTTTCATGGGGGAATATGCTGTTGAATTCTGCATCCCCGTGCATCCGCTGTCGTAAGATGGCTTTGAAATTCAGCAGTGCATGCTTTCTTCAGGCAGACAGATTTTATTACGCTATTCCATTGCTACATAAAAGCAGAAGGGATCCCACTGAGCGTAGCTCGTTTTATCCAGACCCTGGGTTTTCCTAGCATGTTCTGGCTGAGCCTTTAGATTTTTGTTTTAAACTGATCGCTGGGTTGCCCTCTTGTCACAGGGCCGACCTGCTGAAATTGCCCAAATTGATTTCACGGTCAATAGGAGGGAGGTTCATTTAGAGACATCCTGGAACTATCTGGCACATCAGGCATCTGACATCACCCCCACTTGTACCCTTTTTCCTTTCATAAGGGAAGGCCAGGGATAGCTTGTCTGTCACCCGTCCCCTCCTTGGTTTTTGAGCTCCCCTAGATTCAATTTTGTGTTTTGTGTTGAAAAGGTGGCTTGGTGGTGATTGAAGAGAAGGGAGTTGGTTAAAGCAGGGTGGGCAGCAGATGAGGACAGCAGCCTCAATGACAGAAAACACATACTAGACGTTTGGAGACTCCAGATCTACAGTCCTTAGAGACATAGGTGAGATAAATGGCTCTCTATGAAGTGAGAGAGAGAGAGAGAGAGAGAGAGAGAGAGAGAGAGAGAGAGAGAGTTCGTGTGTGTGTGTGTGTGTGTGTGTGTGTGTGGCTGTGAGGGAGGGGTGGGGGACGAAGACACTGCCAGCAGCTTTTCTGCCCCACCCTCTAGATGCTGCCTTAAATAGCTCCTTGCCAGCCAAGCTCTGGTGTCTCAGGCTAAGGGGCCCGCAGAGAAGGGTTGTTCTGTTTGTACCTTTGCCCTGGGCACGGTAAGAGTGGATGGTTAGGGAAGGGTTTAGTTCTCCAGGGGCTGCTGAGAGCTCATTTCTTAGCTGGAGGGCCCTGGGTTGAACTAGCTTTGGTGACTTCCCAACAGGGAATTAGCAACTGAAAAGAAATGCCTCTGCCCCTGTAGGGTGAAAAGGTGAGGGCAGGGGTGTTGTAATCTTCCATTGAACACCCACTCCCAATTGGCCTTCTCCTCCTCTTACCTGCTTTTTTTTTTTTTTTTTTTTTTTTTGGTAGGGGGAGAGTTGCTTTGAACTTCTCTGAAAGGACTGGAAATATTGTGGGGATGAGGTAGGAGTTATGGGAAAGGACTAGCAGATACTTCTGACTGGCAGAACAAAGAACTGTTCAGCTCTTCCCTCTTTTCCCACTCCAAAATAGAGTTTAACGTAGATAGCAGAGTCTGGAGTTTTCTTTGCAGAGAATGAATGGGCAGGATTCAGGAAAGTACGCTTTTACTAGGCAGCATTCATAATCATCTGGTCATCCAGATTTATCTCTGGACTCTTCTCTGGATATGGAAATAGATTTACTGTAGAGGGCACTCATTGGTAATTTAGGATTTATTCAGTCTCTGTGGAAAGGGAAATAATGGTCTCAAAAAGCTTTAATGGAGGAGCTCTGGACCAGAGGCAAGACAGCTGGCTTTGATCCTGGCCACGAACCTGCTTTGGGCTTTGGAATAATAGTGGCTTTGCTCTCCGGGGCTTGGCAAAGTGGAGGGCTTTGAGGCAGACCATTTTCCAGGATTCTTGACAGCATCACTGTTCTTAGCGTCAAGTACAGTTTGTGATGGCATCTTTAGATTCCTTTCTGTTTGCTAAACTGATGTGAAATCCACAGTATTGCTGAATGGTGTGAAAGAAGCATTCCAGGACTCAGACTTCTATTGGATTCAGACTCACCTGTTCCTTGATTAGTGTGATTCCTGAGGTTTTACTGTATGAGAGGCACAAACCCTTAGAGTGGGTGGTTGGCTGGGCAGATGGGGGTAGGATGACAGGATGCTGAAGGAAGAATTTCTATAATTCATTCTTTCTTCCTGCGTATGTTTAACTTACTGCTGAATTTATGGTAATACAGGTGACCGTCTAGATATTTAGAACATGAGAGTTGGAAAAGACCTCTGGGTTGCTAGGGTAAGTGCCCTTCATTGAGGAATTTGAAGGGTTGGGAGGTTTGATGGTTTGTCCAAGGTCACACAGTGAGCAAGATGCAGAGCTGGAGCAGAATCCTAGGTGGATATAGATTCTAGGTCTTGTGTTTTAAATGTATGTCTTAAGCCCCTTCCTCTTCTGCTAGAAATGATTCTAAGATGAGGTAAAGTGAGGAGGACTTGGGCTGAAGAAAGGAGAGGCTGGAGAAACATATTGAGGAGGGGGTTGGAGGCAGGTCAGGTTGAGAAGGGGAAAACAGAGATACCTAGCTTGGAGGAGAAAGGATAGAGCTGGAAACTGTGTTTGCGTGTGTGTGTGTGGGGGAGGGCGGTCTTTATTGGCTGTGAAACAGTAGATTTCTATAGCCCTTAGAGTGAAGTAAGTAAGGAGAGGCTTGCCTAAGACAATGGTGGGATAGGTGGACTGCATGCAGCTTGGGGCTGGTACTAATGTGGAGTCTCCTTGGGATCTCTCGTTGACCCTCAGATTGCAGAGTGTGGAGGCTGCTTTGTTTCAGGGCCAACTGAGGCCTTTGGAACCACTGGGGCACGTAGAACTTGACCATGTGGGAAGTCAGGTGTGCTGCTGGTGATGCTGGAGAATGCTGAGGTGGGACCCGGTTCTGCTGAGGTCTCAGTTTTTTTTAAATGCAGAAACTGAAAAAAGTTTTCCATGGAAAGAATTTCTTTTCAACTCAAGCAGCATTTTCTCCTCTGACTTTCACTGTGCTTTGTACGTTTTACAGGTAGTGTTTCATATACTCTTTTTTTCAGAGGAGATACTTGGAGATGAATACCTTACTGAACTAACTCATTTAGGGGAAGCTTATGGCCTGTGACCTGAGCTAAGCCTTGGAATGTTTCAATGAGCAGTTAAAGAGCTGCGAACAGTGGTTAACTAGATTCAAAATGATGTAAAGGCATAATAGGTGATAATACTTTAAAGTCAATAGCTCCAGCTAACAGCTGGCCATGTACAGTGTAATTTAACTCTTCAGGCTGAGGAAGCATCTCTGTGGATCTTTTAGTTGTTCCTTCTTTTCGCGTATGGGTCGGTGTGCGCGTCTGTCCCTGTATCTCACTGTCTTCCCGTTCTTTCCCCACATCTCCCTCCTCTTTACATTTCCTTTTCTCTCTTCCTGTTGTATCTATCTCCTTGCCCTCCCCCATCCTTTCTTTACTGTCAATAATGTAGTTTTTTAATATACTGATTGTGTCATTAAAATTTGATCTCTGTTCTTAATTTGAAATCAGATGAGTTCACTCTTTTTGAATACGTGTGTATGTATTTTACACATGAAACCAACTAAACCCAGTTAAATTGCTTTTTACTTCTGTGTGGTCTTGCATTGACCTCCCTTCCACCCCTGCTTCTGTGGTCAGTAGTGACTCTTTATAGAAAACAAAATTCCCAGCTTACTGTCATGTGGTTATTATTGTTTTTATAACAAAAACAGTTATAACAATGGAAAAAGTCTCCACCCTGTATTGCGGACACAAGGGACACCCTCTCCCAAGAGATGTGCCATGCTTCTTGACTTCCTTCCATGGAAAAAGCGTTTGCAATGTATTCTATAACAGAGGCCTGTACTGTTAGAGCTTGGGGATGCTGATGGTGTGGCTTGGGCTCTTGTCAGTGATTCTGCTAATACTTAGAGTGTGTCGGGGGGAAGGGGTGGTCAGCCTTATGGCCAAGAGACGACATTCTAGGAAGAATTCAGCGTGGTGGTTTTTCTTTGGTTTCCCCAGGCTGAGCAAACTCACCTGGCAAGAGCAGGACCCAGACCCCTTTGGAAAAGAATGAGATACTTCTCAACTTTTTGATTTGTGTTGGTTGGGACCCAAAAGGTGTCTTGTGGTGACACGGGGAGGGTAGGTAGTCATTGACAGGGTGCTGGTGTGAAGTCCCAGATGCTTTGATGGATGCATGCTATAGCACTTTCAACTTTTCTTCTGACTCTGATTAATTACGGAGAATATTGAGTCTTGGTGCTCATGGTCAGCAGGAAGTTTAGTGTGCTAAGTGGGCCTCTCAAGCAAGAAGTCCCTTTGAAGTCTCCAGTTTTTATGTTAAAAATTCACATGAGTTTTATGTTCTATAATATGTGCTGGTTTTAGTATAAAACCATTGAAAATGCTTTACTGTTGAGTACAATTGATGGTCAATGAAAAAATGTTTCTCTTGGGCTTTCACCTGTCCATGTCCCACCTAAATATGCACAGTAGGTCCTGTACTCCAGCTGGAGAAGCCAGCAGTGGGGCAGGCGTCAAAGCTGGTGGTGTTGAGAACTGTCCCTCCAGCCTTTCCTGCTGTTTTTGGCCGACCTATTTGCAGTACTGGTTCCTGATTGTTCATTTTAGATATTATTTCTTCATGTTCTACTACAGATTAGAGGAGCCTATATTCCCCTCTTCTCACCTTTCCTCCCTACAAACTACCCTTCCTCCCTGTCCCTCCAATCTGGTTATGTCACAGTTTCTGATTACATAGATATTCAGTGTTTACATCATTTTAATTATGTAAATTGTGTTCATGGCTGAGCATTATAGTTGCACTATGATATTTCCTTTCTTGTATATCCTTTTTTTTTTTTGAGTTAATAATTGCTTTCTTTTTGCTATGTATTTAGTTTACTATATATTATTACTAATTCCCAGAGTCTCTGACAGTATTTTAAAACATCTCTGTTTCACAACATATGTTCCTTCTTATTTTATTACAGTTCTTTTTCCCTTTGAGACCTCCATCCCAGAGGCATCCATCCCACTCCTCTATTCTAGACCCACTGATCTCTAGGCCTGGGACATGACTCGACTTAGGGATTCTCTCACCTTATTCTGGGTTGGATCCTCATTTTCCTCTTTCTTGACTTAATCCTTTAGGAGCTTCTGAGAGGATCTGTGAAGTTGGTCACTTCAAACTTGCAAATATGAAAAGTTCTTATTCTATACTCACACTCAGTTCATGGTTTGATTTGTCTAGAATTTTAGATTGAAAGCCATTTTCCCTTAGAATTTTGAAGACATTGCTGTACTGTCTTCTAGGGTCCAATACCGATGTCAAATATTTGAATGCCATTCTGATTCTTGATCATTGTATGGGCAATCTGCTTTTTTCTTGCCGAAAATTTTAGGATCTTCTCTCTTCCTCTGTATTTGTAGTTTTCTTGTTTTAAAAATGATCGTGCTGTGTCTTCGGTATGTTCTTTTGATCTGAAGATTCACATCCTTCAGTTTTTGAAATTTTGTCATATTTCGTTTGACAATTTTCTTTTCTCCTTTTTCTTTGTTTTGTCTCTGGAACTACTATTAGTTGGATGTTGGACTTACTGGGTTAAGTAATTTTAAAATCTTTTATTTTCGTTTTCCATTTTGTTTTTTTACTTCTTGAAAGATTGCTTCAGATTTAACCTTAAGTAACCCTTTCCTGCTTTTTATTTATGCTTTCATAGTTTTGCATGAAACATACTTGCATGTTTTACTTTCTAGAAATTTCTTGTTCTCTGAATGCTCGCTTTTAAAAAATTTTTAAAAATACATCCTGTTCTTGTTTCATGGGGCAGTAATTTCACTTATGCTAGGTTTTTGTTTGTTTTTGTGTTTTGGCATTTTTCTGCTGTTCCCTGCAAAGTTTTTGTTTCCTCCAAGTCCCTTTTTCTGCTTGCTTTGGTTACTTTGTGTTTCCCATTGAAACCATCCTTCTAAGTATGCTGATCATTGAGTTGTACTTTTATGCTTTAAGAGCGGACACCAAAATGCTGTTAGGGCATTTCTGCAATAAGGAAGGGGTTGCTAATTTCATTTTAAGGCGATCCAACCGAGAGTCCCCTTTTTTTCCACTGGGGACACTTAGATGTCAGTGCTTGTAGATCTTTTCCCTGGAGACAATGGCTTTTCCCAGAGAGGATTTGTCTGGAGAGGCTGTAACAGCATGGTTGGCCTGCATTCTGGGAGCCTTCATGGGGAAGGAAGTTGGGTACCCTATTTGGTGTATAGAGTTTCCCTCAGTTTATCTGTTTTCTGAAAGTTGCTGCCCTCCCTCACTTCCTCCCTCAGCTGTGTGTCCCTCCCTCAACTGTGTCCGAACCCAGAGTCTCTGCTGTAATTTGCCTAAACAGTGAACCTCCACCTTCTGCTGGCTGAGCAGATTGCGGAGGGAATCTGGGGTCTGATTGCTCCTTGCATCAACTGCTAGCGAGGTGTTCTCTTTTTAGCCCTCTCTTGCTTTTCCCCCTCACATACCTTGGGGCCTCCAGTTCCTGCACTTTTTCCTGTTTCTGTGGCACTTATTTAGTGGTTTATTCCTCTGCTTGCACTTAGCAGAGCAAATGAAGCAGAAACCTAGATCGGCTACTGCACGGTGGTCAGCTCTCTGTCTTCCAGAGTTTTTTCGACATATCTTGTCTGCCGTTGTCTGTTTTTCATTAAAGAACAAATTCCTTTACTATTCTTTTAGTGGGGTTCTGGGAGAGAGCAGAGTTAAATATGGGTGTTTAACCCTCTGATTTAACCAAAGTTTTATTTCATTTCCTTATCCAAGCCCTTAACTGGTGCCCGATATATATTATATTCTTGAGAATAGTTAAATGATTGAATGCCTGTTTCTAAGATGGCATGCATACAATTACTCATCAGATTTTAAGAGAGTTCCAAATATACAGTCTTACAAAAATACATAACAGACAGCAGAACCTGTCACTCTCCCTAAACTGTAGGATAAGAAGCACCTTAAGACAGCATTATAGATTGTTGAGCTGGTGAGTGACGAGGCCCAGGTTCTATCTTCAGCCCTGTCACTAACTACTTGAGTCTCCTTGAGAAGTCACTTAACCTCTCTTGGTCTTGGTTTCTTCGGCCTTAAAATGAGCTGTTGGTCAAGATTTGATTCAGTTTACTGCACTGAGTACCTGCTATGTGCAAGGCATAGTACATATGTCTGTTAAGACATATGTCACATTGAATTGATTGTGTTTGGCTTATATGCCTTTCTCCTGATTGTAGTTCAGTGTCTCGCACAAAGTAAGGCCTCTGCAGATTTGACCTCGTACTCTTTCCAGACCTTGGGCTCCTTGTGAAGACATTGTTGTCATCTTTGTATCTTCCGTGTCTCCTAGTCCTTGGAGCATAGGAGGTATATGGTAAATGTTAGATTTTTCCACTTAGAAAGAGTACATCAAGGAAATATGAAAACATGAGTTGCTCTGCCAGAATGCCCAGACCCTACTTGAAGAACAAGGCCTTGCTCTTTGGGAGTCCAGCTGCATACTCCCTGGCTCCCTTACGGAGCCAGGAGCTCGGAAGTATTGATATTAAAGTCAGCGGAGACAGCAGTTCTGCACCACAGCCCCGACAGTGGAGAATTTCCCCCACCCCACAAACAGATCATAGTCATGTACTTAGTTGGCCTCACATTGTTACAAGTTAAGGTTGGAGTCATCTTAATTAAGAAAATGAATTACAGATATAATCCTGCATTATAGTGTTTAAAAATGTTTAAGTGCTTTTTCATAACTTATTTTGGTTTTCCCAAACCTGTGAGCTCATGTGCCAGGACTATTAAGTGGATTAAGGGGTCTGTGCTGGGCTGTGGGAGTACAGCGATGACCAAAGAGAAGTGGCAGCTGCCATCTTGGAATTTATAGACCAAGGCTGAGTTTTCCAATTTGGTAGCCACTAGTCACATGTGACTATTTACGTTTAAATTAATTAAAATGAAATACAATTCAAAATTCAGTTTGTCAGTCACAGTAGCCACATTTTAAGTGCTCAGTAGCCACCTGAGACTAATGGCTGCCATATGGACAGCACAGATATAGAAAATGTCCATCATCTCAGGAAGTTTTCTTAGGCAGTACTGGACTACAGAGCTAGGATCCTGTGTTTTTAGATCAAGCATCTGTGATTAGCTTTGTTTCACAGCTGAGGCAACTGAGGCACAGAAAATCCTGTTGGTTAAGGTCCTGTGGCTTGGTGGGCCTGTGCTGGGAACAGATCTCTTATTTTGGAGCTCAGTTCTTCTCTCACTGAAGTGAGTTCAGGGAGTAGAATGACTGAGAGTGTGGTCTCTGCACCCCGGCTGCCTGGGTTCACATCCTGGTTCTGCTGCCCTCTGGGGCAGCTGCAGCTCTGTTTCTCAGTTGCCTCACTTGTGAAACGGAGAAAATAATTGTACCTGCCTTACAGGATTGTAGGGAGGATCATATGATCCAATAATGCAAGTCTTTAGAACTGTGCCTGACACATAGTAATCACTCAGTGGTGCTGGTCGCTATATTGAGAATGAGAAAAGGACAGAAATTATCAGTTGCTTCAGGGAGGCATTTTTCAAAAAGGAGACTGTGGAATGGGAAAAGAACATTGGGGAGCAAGGCTGTGTTTGTAGAGCTGACCGACCACCTGGAGAGGGACACATAACTGAGTGTGTCTAAACCAGGGGCTGCTTCAGTCATGTGAACTGATGTAAAAATACCAGCATGTTCATAAAACCCTTTGAGTCCCTGTGTTGGTCATCGGTACTCTGAACGCGGATCCTTTAGATGTCGCCTTCTTCCAGGTTTGTCTCTGCCCATAGCCCTTTCTGCTCTCCCCACACATTCCTTCTTCCCTTACTGCATCTCTCCCGTGGAGGGGTGGGGTCACAGACATTTATCATCACCTCTGTGGAGCAGAGGGATATACCAAAGGAGTGCAGAAGAGAGAAGGGGCAGGAGCCCAGGTAATTTAGAAGTTAGATCCTGATGTTTTGAAGTAGGAAGGTTTAGTGTTACAAAGTGTGTGTTGGGGGGTCGGGGTAGCGAGGGCTCTTTAGGTATATATAACCCCTGTGGCATCTCGCCTTACCCAGTGAGGCACAGAGCAGATGGTACAGAGAGGCTAGTGACAAACCTAAAGTCAGATGTGTAGCAATGACAGACCCAGAAATGACCTGTGAGGAGACAGTTCCTGATGACCATTCCTGACGACCTGGATCCTCAGTGTGGCATAAAAAATACTGCCTGAGTACCAAAGGCAGTGATTAGGAGTATTGAGTACTTGTAACTTAACCTGTAACTGGCTCTGCCAATCTCCTTCCTGTTTGGGTCTTTCCATCATCATGGGTGATGTTCTATCTCATAGCAGCTGTAATAGGAATGGGCGCTTAGTTAGATCCCGGAATTGCCTTTCTGCCTGCTTGTCAATGTGAAAACTCATTACTCATTTATATAATGCCTGATGCATTGATTATTAGCATCAGCCTTTAATTAGCAGGCTGACCTTTGAGCTTGGTTCCCAGTATGAAGGGTCACTAGGACATTCCTTGTGAAATCCAAACAGTTTCTCTTATTGCTTGGAATTTGTGTGCAACCTGGTGTTTGTGCATATGAGCAGTTTCCTTGACTGACATGTAAATAGATAATTTATTGGCAGGTTGCTTTTCCACTTAGTATTTGTCTTTAGTCAAGGCAGATCTAGTGTTGGGTGACAATTTTCTGTGAGCATAGAATGATGGTCATGGGATTGTAGTTGCCTGTAACAAACTGAGGTGGGGGAAGAAATGGAATTATTTTTGTGGTATGTCGATATTAGGGAGTCTTTTCAAGGCAACTGTAATGTATACCCCACTGACCCTTCTGTGCTTGAGCCTTTCTTTACAGACAGTCTACACAATAGGCTGGTGATAGGAGGCTGGGCAGGGTCTGGAAGCCAGAGATGAGGTAAGACAGGCCGGAACTGGAGCTGAGAGATCTAAATCGCTGCCCTAGTGGCCCGGGCAGTGGGCTTGAGAGCAGGCCAGGGATCTGGATGGAGAAGCCAAGGCAAAAGCAGGAACTGGGCTGCTGTAAGCAGGACAAAATGAGTAAGGCTCTAGAGAAGGCAAAATCCCAACAGGGACAGAAAGTAGAGTAGCTGGAGAAAGCCAGGACTTGGGAGAGCTTGGGGCCTAAATAGGGTTTGGTGGTGGTTGCTGAAAATCGGGCTGGCAGGCCCCTGAGCCTGGGCCAAGGCAGTCTCAGGCCTTTTAGGACTATTTTGTTCGTGTTGTGGGGCCTTTATGCTGGACATGGTACATTAGTGAGCCAGCACTGGCAGGTGTGAGGGGGCGAGGCCCCCCAAGAACTGGGAAATGTTAGTCATGCCCGAGCACTGATAGAAGATATGGCTCCTCTTCAAGACAGCTGCTGCGGGGGGAGGCCCCACCGCCCACCAGCCTGCATGACAGTCTACGGTCTTGGTTTTGTTTTTAATTATTAAAGTCATGGCCATTTAAGCACTCACCTGAAGCATCATTGTAAATAATTTTTCCTTCTTGGGGTCAAAGGAGCTCTAGTAGAGAAGAGTTTTGTGGCTGTGGTTCTAGATTCTCTCAAAGAACATAATGCCTGGGCAACCAGCGTATCCAGAGGATGCTCTTGACAGTGGGTATGCACCTCTACAGACTACCTTGCAGATTGGCATTTATTTTGCATAAATCCTTAATTCAAGGCATGTAGGGTATTCCTTTCCATTGTACATAGGAAGAAACTGTGCCATTAGGTAATGTAAAATATTTAACACTCTCTTTAAAAAATTAAACCTGTCCAGGAGCCTTTGAATGGTGGTACCCATGGCAACATGCATGGTTTTCAGGAGTGTCTTCCCAGGGCTTTTGGGCTTCTGAGAAGGGGTGGGGGGCCAGTTTCTGGGAGGATTGGCCTGGAGGCAGAGAGTCCACCTGCTCTGCTTGGCCCAGAGGCTGGGCAATGGCAGAGCTGTGTGACACCTTTGTAGATCCGAAGCTGGTGGTGGTTTTGATAAGTCGAGAGGAAATGGGAGGAGAAAGCATCATCCTTTCCGGGCTTGTTCATTCATTCTATTTTATTGGCCTCTGTTAATCCTGGCCCTTAACGCTTCTCCGTCCAGCCTCAGGACTTTTGCCTGTGCAGTTTCCTTAGCCTGGAGAGCTTTTTTTCTCCCTTCACTTTCTTAGCACTGCTCATCCTTCAGATTTCACCTGAAGCAGCATGTTCTTGGGGAAGCCTTCTCTGACCCTCCCTAGCAGGTTAAACCCTCCTGTGTGAGGCTCTTGCGATGTGGTTATTCTGGGTAGAACATTCTTCACAGTGTCTCTCTCAGCTGCTTTTTTACACTTGTTTGGAAATTCATTGTTTGTCTGCCCAACCTACCGGTCTGTAGGATCCGTGATGACAGCAGCCAGTGCTGTTTCTCATCACCACTCTATTCCCAGAGCCTAGTATGTGCCTAGCTCCCAGGAGGTGTTCACTATGTGTGGAGTAAATTAGTTCACTTATTAAGTTTAGGGTGTTATACCAAAATCTGGGAATACAAAGAGAATAAAACACCCCTGCTGCCCCCATGTTGTTTTTAACATAGAGCAATGGGTGCGCTCTCAAGATACCCATTGAGGGGCAGGAAGTAAACATTCTCAGTTGAAGTTCTATTTATTCTTTAAGTCAAGTACAAGAAAGATGTAGGTTTCCTATTTCTGATAGTATAGATTTTATAGTGAATTTATAAGTAAATATGCCCCATGCTATTTTACTAATAGGAAGATGTGATCAAAAAGTTCGGTGACCAAGGTTCTGAAAGAACAGGTAGACACATGAAAGGGTTTTTATGCCAAAGTGTGATAAGCACTAAGTTAGGGCAAGTACAGGGTGCAGTGGGGCACACAGGAGGTGAGCTAGAACAGGCCCAGAGGAGGGCTTTTTTGATAGAGGGCAGGGGGATCAGCATGTGCAAAGGCAAGGTAGCATGAGAAGAATTAGTGCTTTGGAAGAAAACAGACACTTTTATAAGGCTGGAGTACAAGGCAGGAGGAGGGCCTGCTAGACACCCCTACTGGTACTGAGAGAAATTGGGAATTGGGAATAACAAGATGAATGACACTTGGCACCTGTCTGTCTGCAGGATGGATATAGTCTAGTAGAAGAAAGAATTGTGCAAACGTGCCTTAGGAGAGAGCACAGTGAGTACCTGGAATTCAGAAGAGAGTGGATATTTTGGTTAGGAGCAATGAGGCCTGGTCATGGTTTCACAACCTACCATGCCCCAGTTCAAACAACCCCCTCTCTTCATTGCAGAAGGGGAAGGGGAGAGGCTGGGGACTGATGTCAAGCCTCTTTCAAAGTCCATCTCAGGTTTAGGCTTCTCCATCTACCCCCACCCAGTGAGATTTTTACCTTAATATGACTTAGACCTTTCTGTGGACTCTATTTTCTGGGTTACAAAATTATATATGAACAAGGAAATGGAATATGGTATATATAAATTGATGCATATTTGATGTGTTTACTTACCTGTATAATCTTATGTGTGCCCTTTTTTTTTTTTTACCTTTTTTGTTTTTAAGTCCCAGGGCTTGAAGTAATTATGTAATTAGAATCCACATAGAGTATGGCTAGATAAGGTGTAATTAAAGAGGAAAGCCTAATTTTGGAAGAATGATAAGAGGTCATTTGACTCAGTCTGGGCCCAAATCCAATCTTGGAAGAACACTGAGAGGTCATTTGGATGTACAGAGCTTGAGGCCACCCAGGAGCCCAAACTGGCCTGAGAAGTGGACAGATTCTGTTTCAGTTCACTGTGAACGCTATTCGCTGAGCACCTTCTTGGTGTAGGGTATTGTGGGAGGCCCAGCTATTAGTAAAGAAAAGGTCTGGATCTTAGGGAGGACATGGGGTGGGGGGAGGGGCATGGGCTTGAGAAAACTAGGGGGTCGCAGGGTGGAAAGGTTAAGACTCCAGGGAGCAGGGGGTGGGAGGAGGTGGGTTAAAGAAAGATTCACAGAATAGGTGGCATTTAATAAGTGCCTTGAATGGTAAGGAGGGTTTCAAGAGCAAGGACAAGAGCTTTCTGTCATATTAGTGGTGCTCAGCTAATATTTGTGGAATGAATGCTGGGCAGTTAGGAGGTAGAAGCAACATGGCTGAGTTGTTGGGTGGCCACTGAAGTTTGACGAGGGACTGGTGGTACAGTGACAGCGGGGGCACCAGGAGGCCACCAGGCTTAGGTCCTCAACCGCGCAGAGGTGACTGTGTGCAGAGGAGTCAGAGATTGCTGTGGACTGTGGCGATCAGGGGAGGTGTCCTTGTGGAGGGGTCCTTGGGCAGAGCCTGGAAGGACCAACAGGATAGGGGACGGGGGAAAAGGGAAGACTTGCCAAAGGAGGGGAGTGATATGGGCAAAGGTCTAGAGAGGGAGCAGAGGGGAGATTATCCAGGAGAGGGGGAGGGGGCACGTAGGCTGAAACCAGCTGGGCTGGCGTGGGTGAAACTGGTTCCTGGGGGTTGGGCGTGTTGGGCAGGAGAATTTTGACCCAGTGGGACAGAGGAGCCGTGGCAAGTGGTCGGACAGAAGAGCAGCATGATGAAGGCATGTGGAAGGAAGAGGAATGTGGCCTTGGCTGATGGAATGGGCTTCTGAGGAGTTCAGCCTGGGCTCTTTGTCCTGAGGTGATGGGGACAAGGCAGTGGTGGGGCCATCTGCAGTCCTTTATCGCTGATGGGATACTGGTCTTGGTGATAAGCGGGGGGAGAAATAAGGCAAGGGAAGAGGTGGAGGTAACTGCAAGCTTCCCAGCCTGGGACAGTGGTGCGGGACCAGCTGGTGGAAAAGAGGATGTGGGCAGAGGCTTGGTGTGTCCAGTGCCCCGAGACTCTTGTTCTAACCCCTGCCCTGCCTTTGCACTAGCAGGGAGAACTTGGGCCAGTTCCTTCATCTTCTGAGATCTTTTTTTTGTCAATAGGCCTCACTGCCTTATGGTTCATGCTCATCTCAGCCAGTGAAGTCGTTACAGCTGTAGGGCTCAGGCAAGGGGAAAGGTCTGGGCTGGAGATTTATGAGGCTATCCGATGTAGATGAGAGAAAAAATCACACAGTCCTATTCCTTGTCTTCTTAGGATGCCCAGTGAGTATCAGGGAGGGGCTCTGGGCAGCTAGGTTGGATGAAGAGTTGACTCATCCTGCCCATTCAGGTTGGTTTTGAGCTTCTCTGACATAATGGGGCGGGGGTATAAACTCTAAGCCTATACAGATGTTGAGGTCATCTCCATTCTGGAGTGGTGCAGGGGAAGGGTTAATCTTCCCAAATTCACAGAAAGGAGATTCTCAGGGCAAGGATCTGGCCATTACTGAACTCCTTCCCTGCCTCCTCTCTCCACTGCCCGGCACCCCTTCTCCCCCCTCCCACCTCCCCCCAACCAATCTTTGTGAAACTTATGGCTTTGGACCTTTAGAAACAGAAACCTTGCAGAGAAAACTTCCTGGCAGGGGTAGGGCTTGGGAAAGGAGAGAAGGAAGGACTTTCCTGAGGAGAATGACGGAGAGTTATATTCCAGAATTTAAAATAGTCCAGAAAGGAAGGCATATGTTTTTTGAATACTTAGAGTGTATAACAGTTCTGTACTAGGTGCTTTCATGGTCTTTGTCTCATAATCTTTCCATCATTTCTGCCCTTCTTATTAGCCCATTTTACAGATAAGGCACCTGGATTAGAGAGAGGGACTAATTTGCCCAAGGTCTCAGTACGGCAGGATTTCATTTTGTGCAAGTCTCTGACTCCAGTGGCAATAAATACCCATTTCTGTATTCTGCAAAGACTGTTTTCTGCTGGGGGAAAAAGAGAATGATTTGTCTTTATGACCTTTATTGTGGGTCCAACTGCCGTCCATACGGCAGTATTCCAGTAGAGCGCAGTGTCTTAGAGAATAATGACGGTGGGACACTTAGAGCTCATCAGCCCTCAGAATAGGAAACTGAGGCCCAGAAAGGAGAAGGGAAATGCCAAGGTTAGGAGCAGAATGGGAATGAGAACTAGAAGAGTCTGGAGACTTTGAGGCTTTTTGGCTCTTTTAAGGCATCCCTGTGGAAAAGTTTGTTTTCAGACAATAATGGAAACCTTTGTCTGAAGAGTTGGTCTGGGCAGGGTTGGATCTGAGAGGTCCTCTGTGTGTGTGTGTGTGTGTGTGTGTGTGTGTGTGCGCGCGCGCTTTCTTTCCTCAACTTTCACCTCAGATGCCTTTAAACCAGCAGGAAGGATTCCTTCAGACCAAAGGTTAAGACCAAAGGCATTTAACAGGTGGAAAGGGCATAGGAAGGAGGGGGAAGATCAGAAGCCACAGAAATAGAAGACTAAACTCTAGGCTTGGCTAAAAGGAATGTTCCAGGCCTGCAAATAATCACTAACATTTACTGAATACTCACTGTACCAGGCAACCTTTATGTGTCATTTTGTTGAATTGCCATGGCCTCCCCATGAGGCTGTTTTGTTATTCTCATTGCATAGCTGATGGAACTGAGGCTCAAAGAGGCTGAGTGAACCACCTGAAGTCACAGCGTTAGTAAAACATAGAGCCAGGACTCCAGCCCAGGTCCACCTGATGCAAAACTCTGCCTTTAACCCCTAAGCTTTGTGCAAGACTAGGAGCTCTGGGTACCTAGCATTTGGGGATGTATGGAATAACACATTTAGGGAGGTGACTCTTTGTCATTGGTTCTCAGCTACAGGGTGATTTTACCCCTAGGGACATTTGACAATGTCTGGAGACATCTTTGGTTGTTACAGTTTAGGGGGTGCTACTGGCATATGGTGGGTAGAGACCAGTGTACTCCTAAACATACAATGCACAGGTCAGCTCCAAAACAAAGAGATGTCCCATGACAAATGCCAATGTGCCAAGGTTGGGGAACCCTGCCCTCTGGGGACCTGGCTGTATTTTTACCTAAGAGCGCAGGGCTAGTGGAAGGCCACCTGGAAAGCCCATATGAGGAACTTGAGGTGTCCTTTTAGCTCCATAGGCTTATATTGTACCTGGATGAATATTTGCAGTTTGGGTTCCTCACTGAGTCTTGAGAGGCTGGGTGGAGGCCAGGAAAAAACATTCCAGCAAGGTGTGATGGATCAGGGTGGCCCTGGGCTGCATGTGAGTGGAGGCAGGTGAGAGGTGAGTGCGATCCTGTCTGGGCCGCTGAGAACTGATTGAGCTGTTTCTGTGCGTATAACACTGAAATAATAAGAACTCAGATCCAGTTAATTGTCTATTTTATCTTTAGAAAATGCGTTTTAAGTGATTGCCAGGCCTACCCACCATGGGGAGGTCTGAAAAAGAGATACCATGTTGCAGATATACTGGAATACAACTGCCTGCTTGCCAGACTCCTTTGTTACTAGTTACCGTTTAACTCTCGTCTGCCCCATGTCACTTAGGGCAGAAAGGCAAACAAATTGGGGAAGCCCCAGGGCCCTTGACCTTGACTTTAGCTTCTTTGAGAAGCTTTATCTGAGCATTGCCAACAATCAAGTAGGTCAGATCTAGCAGGTCAGATCAAGCAGCCCCTGCTTCTGAGGGGGTGCTGCCTGGGCAGACCCGAGGAAAACACTCCCGCCTTACCCCACCTGTTTTCCCGTCAGGCCCCCTCTTCCAGGTCAGACACCGCAAGAGCGTGTCTGAGCCCCTCTCTCAGGCTGTGCATCACCAGGTAAGGCTTTTACCCTCAGCAGCAGCCCTCCCTTGGTCACCCTGGTTTCGAGTGAGCCCTCCCTTGTCAAATTTCCTACTGCAATGCGTTCCCCCTGTTGGCCTTGATGGCTGGAATTATTCCCCACTTTCTTTCCATTACCTGGGTCGCACCCCGAGACCACCTTCACGAAGCATTGTGGCCACTCCAGCTTCCAGGGTCACCTCCCCCCTCTTCTGTATGCGCTTTGCTGCAGTGACTTCTTTGGTCTTTCATCTAGTCATTAAATAAGAGTATTACTTGTCGGTCTCTCCTTTGTCACCTTCTGACCTCTCCGGTGGGTCGGTCTGACCTTGGATGAGTGAGTCACTTAACCTCTGGAGAAGCAACATCGTGTTGCATCAGGTGACTTTAGTTCCCTTCCAGCATCAGTGTCAAATGAGAGTAACAGTCATAGGACCTGGGCTGTTGCTCTAAGGTTAGCGGCAATTCAGGTTCCCCTTGGATCCCATACAGATCCATGGAGAACCCAGAACTTGTTGTTAGGAAACTGCCATCAGACTAAATAAGCAAACTTTTTCATATTAATTCTAAACTCAGCAAATGTTTGTTGAGTGTCTGCTATATCCAAGGGTGTGTGACGGGTTCAGTAGAGCTGTTAGATGGGTCTCTTGGCTTTGCCTTTAAGGATCTCGCAGCCTTGTGGGATGGTGTGTATGTAGGTCTGTACAAAAACTATAAGAGTAGAATCTCCATCATATCACCCTTTGCCTATCCTTGGGACCAGCTATCACAACTGTACACACACACACCACACACACACACACACACTTAATTTTCCATTAGAGCTGTAATTTTTTAGCCTTCTTCACTATGTGCCTAACACATAACGAGCAGTCGGTAAAGATTCGTTAAATGAATGCAGTAAAGAATGGCACATTTGACTTGGGTTTTGAAGGAAGAGTAGGTCTTAGACCTACACAGATGTGGAGGGGCACATTACAGACTGGGCAGGGATGGGGTGGGGTGGAGGCAGGAGGAGGAAATGGCTTGGGCAAATGCACAGGGATACTGAAGCCCAAATAACTGCAGATCCACTGGGATTGGACCATATATGGTCAGGATGCAGAAAGTCTGGAAAGGTAACTTGGGCCCAGATGGTGGAGAGTCTTAAATTCAAGCTTATGTTAAAGGGACTGGATTTATCCTACAGTAGGATGACCTCACATTCCAGTTTCCCAGGGTGGCTTTGCCCGTTGTCTTAATGTGATTATTAATAGTGTCCCCTTTCACTCTCAAGTGTCCCTTTTTGGATGATAAGTTATATGGCCTGCAATCCTAAAGGCTGCGTGGAGCCCCTGAAGGGTTCACAGTGGGACACGGTCAGGCTACCTTTGGGAAGGTCAGTGTTTGATGGAGCCTGGAGATTGGAGATGAGACGTTTTTCAGACCAGGTAATTCAGGCCTGAGCCCAAGATGTTACAGTGATGTGTGAAAGGAGGAGATGGTTACAAAAGACACTAAAGGCTAAAGTGATACCACACATGGTCTTTAAGAGGCTGCAAAACACCTCTTCCAAAAGTAGACCCATCCTAAAGTTTAGGCATCCTGGATAAACTTTGCTCTAACTTGAGTTAACAAATGATAAGAAAAAAAAGAAAAAAAAGAATGCATTGTGCCTGTTTTCTGAGCAATTGAAAGTCAGAGGAGCTTCTTCCCAGTCTCCAAACGTTCTGGTGAGACACTCTGGCATTCACTTTCCTAAACCCCAGCATTGTTCCTTGGAATTTAAAATAGGTTATGAATGTGCTTGATGTCAGGAAAGATAAATCTGTGAGGAGGACTGTAGTCAATACATTTCCTTTTTAAGTAGAAACAATATAAAGAGCTTGATTCAGTCCTGAATCAATCTCGCTTTGTTGCCGTGATTGTGTAAAACCTGAACTGCTTTCTGTCTGTCACGCTGTTTATGTTTCCCCCATGTTCCCCATCTCAGCTGGCCCTGCACGGAGTCAGAGCCTTTTTAGGCCATGGACGGCTCTCCTCTCAGGGCTGTTTCCTTGTGCACTGCAAAAGGGTTGTGCAATGAGCGGTGATTTCATTTAATATCTAGGGGTGCCCTTCAGGTTAGCTCTTCAGTGGGGCCTCCAACTGAAGCTTCCTTTGTCCTAGAGAGTTGGAATGCGAAGTTCTTTGGCTTTTAAAAGATTTTAAAATAGTCGATACGTAGACATGGCGCCGAAATCAAAACGTTACAAAAACGCGTGCATTGAAAAATTTCATTCTCACCCCTGTAATGCCTGTTTCACTCCTTCTCCCAACCCAGTCCCCCATGAGATGGGCCGGACACACATTCCAGTTTGCCCACAGCAGTCCCACTTTCTGTTCTTCGTGCCAGTGAATGGTCAATAACAACCTGATTCATACTCTAAAGTGTCTCAGTTTAGGTGATAAATGATACATTCTCCTGTATCATTTGTATTTATTAGTTTGTTATGTATCCTTCCTGTATTTCTATATGCAGATACATATGTAAGGGGAGCTGTGACATACATTGCTTTTGTCACTTCAAAGTATATTCTGGAAAACTCTGTATTAGTAGAAATGGAGTGTCCTCATTCTTCAAGACTATCTTTGGATAGGACTGTTTGAAGAGACTGGTGGGCAGTTGCCTTTTCCTTGGTTTAGCAATTTAATTGCGATTTAGGAGTGGCTTCTTTTTACCCAGGGAGAAACAAAAGGCTGTGGGAAATGAATCCAGCTTCCTTCACTTAGGACAGCCAGTTTAGAAGTGAACTCATCCAGGAAGCATTTATTAAGCACCAGCTTTCTGCTTAAGATGGTACTAGGTACTTTGGATGAAGTGGATCCTCCCTTCGTCTCCCCTTGTTTAAATGCTTCAGGATCCAGGCCAGATGCCTCAGCCCTTCACAAAATCTTCCCTGATTCTATGGCCAGAATTCTTTGGCATCCCCATCCATCCATTGTCTACTCATCCATCCATTTATCCATTTCATCAAGCGGCATTCCTGAGTGCTTCCTTTCCTTCACTGAGTTCAAGCAGTATTCCACAGACGCTAGGATCTGTGCTAAAGAGGTAGAGATGAACGAGATGAACAAGGTGAGGCCCTTGCTGTAGGAAACAGAGAGAGACAGGTGAGTGAACAGGCAGTGGTTTATCTAGGCCACTGGTACCTTGCAAAAACCCCTCTAAATTGGTGCCTGCCGCTCCCCTCAATCTTTTTTCCATGCTAAGCATTGCCATGGCAAGAAACCCCCTAACTCTGTCTAATGCCGAAAAGAAAGAGCTGCGTAGAGAGCCCCAAGTCCCACACCTCTTTGGTTTTGTTTTCCCTCTTGGAATGGGAGGGTGGGGTTTGACCCCTGAGGACACTGCACCTCTGACATTTTATAAAACAATGATTTCAGGAATCAGCCTGGTGGCTCGGCCAGCTTCTTCTTTTATCTTCTTCTAATAAATCCAGCTTCCGTTGCAGTTTCCTGGTGCCAGAGGGGGTGATCAGTCCAGGATAAGAAATAGCCAGGCCAGGAAAATGACCTCTTAATAAAGTTGAAAGGGCCACTGGGAGAGCTGGGATGGCCAGACGTGTGTCCGTGGGCCACTCTGCTGTCAGCTGTGTTCGGCACCGAAAGATGTTCCAGGTAATGACTCTAGCTCTAGCTGCTGAGGAAACGAATAGAGTCGGGTTGTCACGGAAGAGGGTTCCGGCTGAACATTAGCAGATGTTTTCCTATAGCTGTGCAGAGCAGCCTTTGGTGGGAAGAGGTGAGATTTGTCTGACAACTCACACTTCCCTCTCTGTTGCCCTCATCTGTTCTTCCTGCAGTAACTTTTCGCAGGAAATAGGAAGGCGGAGCTGTGTTTGTCTGGTGAGTCCATTTTGGACCGATGCTTGGTGTTGACTGTGTGCCTGGCACTGCGCTGTGAGTCTTCACCTTCCATGAAAACATTGGTTCTCAAACTTTCGGGAGCATCACGGTCACCTGGGGTGCTTGTTAAAAATGCATATTATTCCCTGGGCGGGGGGTGGGGGAGGGACCCAAGAATTGAATTTTTAACATGATCTGTAGGTCGTGCCGTTTATATCTGGCTATTTTCACCTGCAAGTGATAAACTCCAACTCAAATTGGCCGACAGGGAAAATCATTGTCTCTCAAACAGGAGTGGTGCGCTGTCCAACTCCAAGACCCACCATTATGTGGACTGCAGTGGGAATCGCGCCCCCTGCAGTTGTGCGGTGGGCAGTTCTGAACGCTGAGGTAGGGTAGGCCTCAAGGTTGATCCTTTCAGTGGCTCGGGGTATCATCCAGACCCCCGGTCTTCCCATCTCTGCCGTCTTTGTGCCGGTTTCATGTGCAGGCTGGGAATGAGGTGGCTACAGCATTTCCAGGCATCTCAGGCACAGTGACATCAGGGGAAGAAGAGGGATGTAGATAGGTTTCTGGCTCTTTCTCCCAGGAGTCGGGAGCCGACCCGTGGCCCATCCAGCACTCTCCTACGACGCCTCCTTTTCTGGAGCTGGGTCACATATCCATCCCTGAGCCAGTCTCTGAGGGCGCTCGCACTTCAGAAGCCCTCTGCTGAGGGGCGGGTACCTTAGCACAATGGAGGTTCTGTTAAGAAGGAAGGAACAGGGACGAGGGGCTGGGAAGGCAACCATCAGGGCCCAGTGTGCAGGTGGTTGCAGACCACGCGCCAAGAAACACCGCCTCACGTCATCCTGAACAGTTGGGGCTGTTGGTAGGGTTATCTCTGTTGTGCAGATGAGGAAATGAGACTCATTGAGCTTCAGCGACTTGTCTTAGATAACGCGCCTGTAGTTTGTGGGGGTTGGGAGTGAGGGAACTGGATGTTTTGAGAAGCCCTTTAGTCCTAGGTGAGTAATCACCCTTTTTTAGCCTTCCCGAGTGGCAGAGCACCCCCCTTCATTTCTGATCTCTCCTCCGTGACTATCTGACTATCGTTATTCACGGCAGGAGGCCTTCCGAACCGTTCTCTGTGGACAGAATTCTACAGGCCGAGAAAAAACTGCAGCCGCCCCACCTTCCACGCTGGCTGTGCCCGGACGCAGCTGAAATAATGTTACCAGCTCAAATTTGGGCGGGAGCGGGGGCCGCCCACTTCAGCCCCTGAGCTGTGTATAGTGCAGACATTATCTTAAATCCTGCAGCAACCTCTCAAGTGAGGTTTCATTATTCGTATTTTATGGATGGGGAAATTGAAGCCGGCTGAGGTGGGTTGCACAGCTTATCCGTGGTGGAGCCGGGATGGCCGACCGCCTGCCTCAGAGTCCGCGCTGCTCCCCTGCTCCACACTGTGGCTTATCAGCAGCCACCAGCCTTGTTCTGTCCCTGAAGAAAGGTTCTCAGGGAAGAGGGTTTTCGGGTCAAAAGAGTTTCAAAGGAGCTGAAGGTTTCCTATGGGACTAATTCTCAGGGCACTAGGAAAAAATATCCTGAGCATAATAAACACAAGAAAGAAACAGGAAATCTGGTTTGTTATATAGCAGTTAAAATACAAATAGGAAAAACTCTCAAAAAAAAAAAAGCCTAGAATTTTGTTGGATTTGAAAATGAAAGGCTGTGATTGAGAGGGTAGGAAAAGCACCATGGGGTCAGGAGACAATTGGTAAATGGTGAACAGTGTGGTGGTAATAAGGGATACTGAGGGGAGCGTCTGAACACCTTGCTTGTTTGCCAGTTCTGCTTCTGAGACACGTAAAATGGGGTCCTGGCTGGCAGCTCTATGGGCAGAGGGAGCAGAGAGGTAAAGGGTAGAGTGAGCTTTGCAAGCCGTATAGGGCTTCGTAAAGGTGAGAGGGCATCAGACGATAAACCATAGAGTTGACACCTCAAAGTTTTAAATTTAGTGCAGCTCTACCTGGTTGTGAGCTGTTAGTTGCCTAGAGTGTAGGGGCTGTCGGAGCTGACAGAGGGCAGATGTCTAGCTTTGGTCTCCTTTCAAGGAGAAATTAGCTTTGCCTAAAGAGCCCGTTTTTAGCTCCGGACATTTGGAGTCCCTCCCTTGGCGTGTTGCCTGGCCTACACCTTGGGGAGTATTGTCTGCAGATGCCCAGGGAAGGGGGGCGGCGGGGGGAGGAGTTAACCATAGTGCAAAATGGCCAGAGATAAGTGCTCTGTGCTCAGTGCAGAAGGTGCAGAATGTGGCTGCTAGGGAGGACACTGGGGGCGCAGGAAGCTCCGGACAAGCTGAGAGGTGGGAGCTGAAGATGTATGTTGATGTGTGTGTGGCAGGTGTGTGTGTGGAGGACAGGCATCAGCAGGTGAGGCCCTTTCCAACTGCAGCTAACACACTGCTCTGATTGTCGTGGCTCTGGAGAGACAGTGACTTGTCTTTTCAGATATGAACAGAGGAAATAATAGGGTGAAGCACTTCTGCAACTTTGCAGCGTTTTGAATCTGTAGCAAGATATTTAAAATTAGTTTCTCCCCGCCATCCTTCCTACTCCCTCCCATTTATCGGACACCTAAACATTTGTTGGCCAACATCTGCTTGAGTTGTTGGGCTTGGTGTTAGGGTTTCAAAGACCAAAATCATCGCCTTCAAGGAGGAGTCTCATAGGTAAACAGAACTATTACAAAGCTGTGTGATAAGTGCTAACAGGCCTGTACAGGGTCCTCTGGGAGAGGTAGGAGGGAACACCTGATTGCGCCTTGTGGGGGAGGGGCCGTTATTTCTTGCAGAGGTGACACCTGAGCTGGGGCCGGAAGGCTGGGAGAGAAATGTGCTCGGTGGACCAGCCTCTTGGAGGGGATTCTAGACCGAGAGTGGCAGTAAGCTTTCATATGACAATACAAAAAGTTCCTGAAAGCCTGCTGCATGCTGTCGGTGATGCAGAGATAGATGGGACTCAGTCCCCACCCTGCAGGTGCTCACAGTCAGAGGTGAATAGGAAATGACAGTACAGGTGTCAGTTTGATTGGAGTGTGGACAGAGCCCTTTGGAAACATAGGGGCCCCACTTAACTCTGTCACTGGCGTTTGCTTTTCAGTGTTTGTCCCAGGAAGGTTCGTTCTTTGCAGGCTCTTTCATTGGTGAGAGGCTCTGCTTAAGAAGCTAGCTGGCTCTCTGCTGCCCTCAGGGTTGATTGTACTCTGAGGCATCTATTCATGCTTACAGATTTCCTCCTATGAAGCCAGCACTGGGCTTAGGAAGTTGGACTTGGGTAAGGCGCTTCACCTCTCTGGGCTTCAGTTTTCTCACTTATGGAGAAAAAAAAAAAAAGGTTATTGGCCAGGTCAGTATTTCTCAAACATCCTTCTAGGTGTCACCTACCATAGAATGGCATGGGCTACAGAGTCCTTGTGGGGTGGCATCTCCTCATTCATATAGCCAGATGCTTGGGGGTGCGCCTGGGATTCTGCATTTAATAGGTGCTCCAGATGATTTCTACATCTTTGAGTTTTAGGACACCTGGGCTACAGGATGTCAGCCTCTAATCCTTTTAGCCCTAAACTCCTCAGCCCTAGATAGGTGTTTCCACAGGAGCTGGAAAAATGAAATGTTAGCTTTCTTGATATTTTATCATTGCAACGATGCTTTCAGCAAACTGCTCCATAGTTAAGTGTTCTGACTCGTCAGTGTGTGATTGTGAGTGGTTCTGCAGGTGGGTTTTGATATTCCTTAAGGAAGAAGAGCCTTATTAATGTGCTCCTGAATGTGACTGTCAGAATCTTTTCAGTAGCTGAATCGTTACAACAAACACCCATCTCGGCTTCTCCGCTCTGGCTTTGGCATGTCTGACTGGCTTCCCTGTCCTGAGTGCTTCCCCCTCAGCCTCCTGCATTCTGACACAGAGCCAAAGTTTCATCTTCTCTTCGACATCTCTATTTTGGTTCCCCGTCAGATCATCTTTGTGAAATTATTAAGACAAATTCACAGTGTTTTAATAGCTGCTGTGTATATTCTCATTTTTTGGTATGGTGTCTGAAAACAGTTTTAAATGTTCAAAGTAAATAAATAAGAGCTTTATATACCTGCCTGGGAGCCGGCCTAAGTTTCTTGTTTTTCTTTCCTGCAGAAATTTCCCAGTAGCCCCTAAGATTCCACAGTGTTGGTGGCTTTGAGAAGCTGTTGCCTAAGAACTACTGTCAGCTTGACCCCTTCTTATCATTTAGGTGCGAATGGAATGGTCTTAGGTGAGGGCACTGTATTCTGGCCCATCGTAAAGACGAAATTCTAGATAGATCTTAAAAATTAAGAACCTGTCTCTGGATCTTGGTTCACGTCTGGTTCTGTTATTCCTTGTTGTGGGCTTCCTTGTTGAAATCAGTCTGTGAATACAGAATTCTAGTCAATTCTGATGAACCCTCTGACATTAATTACGCAGGTGGGAGAAATCCAGAACTGAAAGTGGTAGAGGCAGGTAATGCCCCCAAGCAGGCAGGGTGGGCCTGGTCCTTCCCTCTGTTTTCGAAAGGTCATGCACAATTCTCTGCCACAGTGGGTGCCCCACACGTGGCTGCTGGAAGCATGGATTAAAATATACGTAGACCAGTAATTCAACTGGTGAAGGCATGGAATTCAAAGGGCGGATCGGTGTGAATTTGGATTTCCCCTTGGTTGTTTTTTAAGTTTAATTTTCATGGAAATATCAATTAGATGCAGGATTAGTTGCAGTGCAGAGTGGCAGAGGGGAGAAAAGACAGACATTATATGCATTTTAAGTACTTTGGTATATCTGTTAGTTGTTTGTTATTTGCCAGTCATTTTGTTAGATAATCCCAGAGATTGATTAACAAACCCTTTCATTTTGTGTCCAGGGAAACTGAGGCAGAAGAGTGCAGTAATGAGTCTAAGTGTATATAGTAAAGCTGTTGGCAGGCAGTTGACCGATACTCAAGAAGGATTTATAGAGTACCTTTTCTCTAGTGGAATACACAAGAATGAAAATTTTTAACTTTGCCAAAGCTGTTTAGAAGTGATGGAGATCACCTCGGAGTGTATAGTTGCTTTGTGATATTTCTGTTACTTGGTTGTTTGGTTTTTGCTGGTGTCTCTTCCACAACAGGGAGCTCACTATTCATTGAGAAGTTCATTTTATTTTTGAATGCTTCTAATTTTTAGAATTCTTTAATGTGAGCTATAGTCAACCTCTCATAAGTTTCTTCTTTAGGACCTGTGTCTCACTATATTTACACACCACCTTTTCTTTTCTTTTCTTTTCTTTTCTTTTCTTTTCTTTTCTTTTCTTTTCTTTTCTTTTCTTTTCTTTTCTTTTCTTTTCTTTTCTTTCTTGCATATGTGTTGAGCACCAGCTGTGTGTTAGGTTCAGGAGGAATAAGAGAAAACAAGATAGACAAGGCTCCTGCCTTCTGGAACTTAGACACTGGCAGGAGTATTGAACCAGATATCAGAAAACCTGAGTACAAACCAAAGACAGTTACTGGGGGAAAAAAAAAAAAAGGAAGAAAAAGAAAACAAACAAAAAAAAGAAATGAAGGTTTTGTACCACTTGCAAAGTGTATGAACTTGGCTAAGGCCCTTGAGTATCTGTTTTCACTTCATTTTACAGACCACATTATCCCATGGGACCTTCCAAAGCAGTGAAAGTTCATTGGGGTGGTGTACCTTGTAAAATGTTAATTGCTATGTATTACTAAGAGTGGTGCTAGCTCTTGCTTCTAGAGCAGTAGTTCTCAAAGTGCAGTTCCTGGGAGAGCAGCATCACCTGGGAACTTGCTAGAAATGCAATTCCCCACTACCACCCAAGACCTGGTAATTCAGGAACTCAGCGGGTGGGGCCTGAAAATTGTTTTCCAGGGCTCCTGGTGCCTCTGATACCGTCTCTAGCTGGAGAGGTACTGTTAGAGACTAGAGCAGCAGTCCTCAGCCTCAGCTGCACATTGGAGCCACCTGAGAAGAGGGGCTTTTAAACCTGTTCCTGCTGTGCCTTCTGATTTACAAGGTTCCCCGCCCCAATGAACTTTCACTGCTTTGGAAGGTCCCTTCTGTTGAGTCAGATCAGAATCTGAGGGTGAGGCTTGTGCAGAAGCCTCCCAGGCTGTTATTTTCCTTTCCAGCCAGGGCTGGAGGTGCCTGGGATCGTAATGCTGAGGAGCTCAAATGGTGGATTTACCCAGTTTGGTTTGAGTCCCAGCTCTGCCCCTTGTTAGCTCTGTGGATTTTGGCAAGAGGACTCTGGCCTCAGTTTCCTTATCTGCATACTGAGGATGAAAAAAATGCCCATCCCTCAGGGTTGTCATAACAGTCAAGTAGGATGCTGTGTGTGAGTCTCCGAGGGAGTGTCTGGCATGTGGTAAGTGAAGGGGGGCTGAACTTATTGGTAGTAGCCCTGGGTATTTGAAGCTCATGGTGCTCATCTCTCCACCCAACCCTCCAGTTTCCCCACACCAAGCCTCTTTCTTCTGGGACATAATTTCCAGCCTCCCTTTTGGGGAAACTCCATAACTCTCTTTAAAGGGCAGTGTCCCATTTACTAATATTCATCAAAATTACAAATGCACTCACTTTTTATCCTTGTAATTCCAGTTCTTGGAATTTGTCCCGCAGATATACCTACACAGGTGAAAAATGATGTATGTTTATTCCTTACAATATTGTTTGTAGTAGCGAAAGACTGGAAAATTGTAAATGTTCATCAACGTAGCATCCTGTGCAGCCACAGAAAAGATGAGGCTGCCCATTAGGAACTGGTGTGGGACTCTGTAGGATCTATTTTTTAAACGAAAAATGCAGAGTGTGGAATTGCATGTAAGTTGTGCCACCATTTGTGCAGAAAAAAGAGAGGACAATATATGTTTATTTGCCTGTATATACATACAGTACCTGTGGAAGGGTACAAAAGAAATGGGTAACATTGTTTGCCTCTGAGGAGGGGACTTTTCACTATAAATTACTGGATGCCTTTTAAATGATGTGGCTGTAACCCATGAGAGAAACTTATTTTAAAAAGTGTGGTGCCCTGAGCTGAATCCTCCACTTGTGGCCTGGCCACTGTGAGGTACAGTGGGAGTATTACTGTTTTTCTGTGAATTGGACACTGTCCTACTTTTGATGCCATTTAAGATTGCGTTACTCTTGGCGCGGTCGGCCCTGATGAACCTTGTGGTCAGCGACAGCACCCAGCTCTGTTTCACGCGAATGGTTGCCAGGGCAGGTCTCATGGACTCGAGGAAGTTTAGAACTGCCCCCAGCCTGTTCTTGCACAACCGGCTTTGTGTTTGGCCCAGAATGCTAGGCTGTCCGGATCATTTGAATCTTGATTCTGTCATCTATGGCATTATCTCCTCTTCCCAGTTTGGTGCCATCTGGGGGTTTGCTGAGCCTGCCTCCTTTGTCCGTCATTAGTCAAGTCATTGTTAAGACATTGGACAGGGCGTGTCTAAGAATTGAACTCCATGTCCTGTTGTCAGTAACCTTCCTCTAGCTTGTCATCAAGCCTTTTAAAGACACCAGTGTATGCAGACGTTTAATGTGTTCCTGTTTTGTGCCAGGCACTGTGCTAGTGCCGACGGTACACAGAAGAATAAGACAAACTTCCTGCCTGAAAAGAGATAATAATCATTTGGTATAGAGGTGGGAGAACTTTTTCTCTAAAGGGCCAGATAGTAAATATTTTTGGCTTTGTGGGCCATTCGGTCTCTGTTGTAAATATTCAGCTCTGCCCTGGTAGGGCTGCCATGGCCATAGACAACATACAAACGAATGGCATGGCTGTTCCAGTAAAATGTTATAAAAACAGGTTGGGGCTGCATTCGGCCTATGGGCCATAGTGTGCTGACCCCAGGTCTAGTAGGAAGACAGACTAATAGTAGCTCAGTCAAGTTTAGTAAGTGCTATGATTTGGGTATGTCCAAAGTAGACGCTTTGCTGAAATCAAGGTGCATTTTATCTCTCTCATTTCACCTGGTCTACCAGCTTGGTCATCACAATAAGAAATAACCTTTTGGTTGCCTTTTGGCGTGACTTCATCATATACTCACATTGCCTTTTCCCAATGTTCACATTCTGTTCTAAATGTCCCCAAACCGTTTGTCCTATAATTATGCCAGGAATCATCATTGATTTGTAGTTATCAGGGCTTATTTATTTGTAGGAGTCAGGATCGCCCACTTTCCTGCTTTAATATTGGGACATGTCTCATGTTGTCAGGCCCCATTCTCCTTTGTGTGCTTTTGAATTTGATCAATTGCAGTTTGAATAAACTTTTATGGTCAGTTCAATATGCATGAAATAAATTATATGTTTTCTGAAGAAAATTTGGAACCACATTAAAAAGTGGAAGGAATGCTAAAACAAATCAGTCATGGCACACCACTCCAGCTTGGCCCCTGTTAACATTTTGGTGTCATTTCTGCCAAATATGTGAAAAATAATCAGAGTTTACAATCAGGCTGCTTTGGAACACTGGTTTATAGGGGGAGCCTGATGGTTAAACTAATTAGTAAAGTTTTAGGAGAGCGTTCAGAGGATAGTGAAAGCATAGAGAAGGGGGCAGTTTCACCTGGGCAAAGGGATGATTAGAAAAGACTCCATTGAACAGGGGACTTGATAATCAAACAGAAAGTAGTTGGAAGAACAGGAAACAGTTGGATATAAGCTACAGTCAAAACCAAGCGCTAAATGTATATGAAAAAAAGCTGCAAAGATTGTCTCAAAATAGTACTGTGGTAGGTAAGAATGTTGGTGAATGTCGTTTTATTTTATTTTATGTTTTGGTTTTCCAAATGGGGCCGTGTTCCCTCTTGTTAGTATATATTTTTGCATACCACACACATGTGCCCTGGTCTTCAGAAGCTCAGGGCTGCAGAGCTTGGCTGCAGGTCTCTGCAGAGCCAGGAGCTCGGAGCCAAGCCTGCAGCGCTCATGCATCGCCGTCATTTCCATCAGTGGTTCCTGAGGATGAAGTAGAGAAGCAAATACTCCTCTGATAGCCCAGATCCCCGAGAGTAGTCTCAAATTATCTTTGAAATCTCAAAGTTCTAGACAAATCTTGTTGTAACTTGAATAAAACAGTACAGATTTCTTCTTTGGAACGCAGCCTGAGCAGGCCAGACCTTGCTTCTTTGTGCTGAAGTCTTTTGCATAGCAAAAGTTACCTTCGAAATGTTCAAGGGCGAAAGCCTGAGATAATGGTTTAGGAGGTAAGTGACATTATCGGGTGCATTGAGAAAATATTTACATGCATATTTCTCCCTTCTCATGCCCCTCGATCATGAGAAACGAACAGGTATTTACTGCCAGCATTCCCCTCAGTGTTTCTGGCACAGATTTCTCCCCCCTCTCCCCCCACCCCAATATTAATTTCTACCACCGTATCCATAAGCAGAAGGGAAGGGCACCCAGACTGGAAGGGTCTTGCCGTATGTGCTGCAGACATTCTTTCCCACCAGGGAGAGAAGAATTATTGGATTATTCTGAGTCCAAATTTTGGCTTTGCCTTTTACTTGCTGTGTAACTGCAGGCAAAGTCTTTGAGCTCAGCTTTCCATCTCTGTTAAATTGGGATGACAAAATTGAGCCCACAGTTGTTGTAAGGATTAAACCAGGTAATGCCTGACCCATGAACAGGTGCGCAATACATTGTGGTGGCCGTTTGTTGTTCATTATTACAACTTGACTGTTAGCGCCAGGCTCGAACATCGGCTCGTACGTGTCCTTCCCATATGTAGTCATGCAGTGGGAACCATGGCCTCGCATTCATTACCAGTGCTTTGCACTCATGATTCTGAATATTGATCTGAAGTTGGCAGTAGTTGTGGCCCTACAAGTTTCACTTCAGACATTCTTTTTCACTGAAGACTTCCTACAAGAGTCCTAAAAGGGCAGACTTCATAAAATGTCAGGTGATGTGTGTGATTGTATTACATTGATAAAGGCTGTGTGAAACTGGGAAACAAGCATATGTTAAGTGAGGGCTCGAGAAATATGTGTTGGTTGACTAGAAAAACAAAAGGGGAATAGCGATAGGGAAGAAGAAGAGAGAGAGAAGGAGGCCTCTTTGGATTGGGTCTTGGGACCATGTAAAAGCTTCCCCACCCTTCTGGTTTCTCTGTAACCTGTAATCACACTGGGATCTGGCTCTGAGCTTTATGAGGGCCTGGAAAACTTACCTTTTTGAAGGTAGTGATGTGACTTTACACTTTTTTCAGGACAGCCCAAGTTTTCACTTTTCTACCATGCTGAGGTCCTGCGGAATTCCAGTTTCAGTCTTATTGGTGGTCAGAAACAAGATAAAGTTTTGTGCTCCATCAGGAGGGCCTGAAGAATGAGAAGACTGGCTTAGCAGCTACCGTAGAAAGGATAATGAAAGAGTCCACTAGTTTACATTTGTCCGCCTCTTCAGATGAAGTCATCTCTAAATCAGGGTTGACATATTCCTCAGTTACATGGAGGACTGAGCTCTTTTTGTGTGCCGTTCACCTCTGCTTGCTGTTAAATATCAGCTGTATCTGAAGGCATGGTATGACCTTCAGTTCTCTTTCTCGATTCCTAACCTGTCACGGCCATTTGGGAACTGGGAAGACAAGGGGTCAGGCAAAATGGGGATCTTAGCTCTGAGGTCTGGCACACAGTAGGTGTTTAATAAATGTTCTTCTGTCTTGTCATCCAGTGCAGGACCCATCTGTGGCAATTACCTCAGTACAGGGTGCGGATCGAACTGGAACCGTCCTTTGTGTTTGTCTTTTTAATATCTGAACAGTAGGGTGTTTAGAGTACTCAGGTTAATATATAAAAACCACTTTAAATGTCTTTTTGTAGAAGTGTCCATTTTAACACATTATACAGAGTGAAAATCTGTTGGTCTCAGTTAGGCTGCCTACTACTCTTTCCTTGTTTGTAGGACCATCCCATACATCTACCTAATAGAGCAGATCAATTCTCAGTCTTACTGCAGTCTCTTAAGCCTCCCAGCATTTATTGCAAAATCCTGAAAGATTTTCATGCCTTTTTAGTATAGAAGCATGAAATCCCCTTTATTTAAAGAAAAAACTTAAAATTTTCATTTTTAAGTGTATATTTTACCATTTAATTTGAAAGGGTTTGCCTAAGTATATTTAGGCATTTGGGAAATTATTTTAAAAGTTAGAAATGTCTTCAAACTCTGCATCTGGTATCTTACTTGGTGGTGGGTCCACTCAATATTTACCAGTTTGCTTTTTTTATTTTGCAGGAACTGAGTGCCGATGTAGTACAATTGATTTGTTAGGGTTGTTATGTCGTCTTTGATGTTTAGAGTGAAATCACAGACCTTCCTCTTGAACAGCCTTGGTAAGTAGGGCTGAGGGAGCAGGACGAAGGCTACCAAGGCAGCATCAGGCAGGGGCCGCCCTCTGTATCACCATTCTCTTTATTTTTCCTTGTTTTCTTCTTGCTCTATTTCCCTTGTTTCTCCCTACTTTCCTGCCTCTATATGTTGCTAGACTTAGTACATCTAGGCCTGTGGTAAAGAAAGGGATATTCTGCTTCCCCTTCTGCTCTTCCTTATGGTTCAGGCTTTATTTTTATTATTTTTTTAAATTTTATTTATTTATATTTTTTTATTATTATTTTTTCCCGTCTTTAATCCCTCCCCCCCACCTCGCCATTTCCACCCCTGACCTAGGGGTGTTGCGGTCTCCCTTTTTTAAGAACTGGATCTCTGAAGGTGGGACATCTCCTCTCATGTGCTTGTGGAGTGCCCCCAGGGCCCAGAGCACTCAGGGTATGGTCCGTGGCTCCACCTGGGGCACGAACCCAGGGCCTTCTACGGGTAAAGCAGATATGCTAACCACTACACTATGGGGCCACCCGAGTTCAGGCTTTATTTTAATGAACATTTTACAGAATAGCTTGGCCATTTCCGCTGTACCTTGCCATACATGTAAACGTCAGTATGAGTTTTGTAAAGAGTCTGATGGCTCAGGGGTCAGCAACTTTTTACAAAGTCAGTGTCAACTCTTCGCAACTCCTGTTTTGGTGCTGGGATGACTGTGCTCGCTCTTGCGGGGACTGGCAGGAGGCAATAACTTTCCCAGGGGTTGGTGGCAGCACAGGCTCGAGTGCTGCTGAAACCTGGGCAATACCAGGCTCCTTGGCTTCTGCTGTGCCCGTTGCTGACTCTATGTTTTGGCTAGTGAGTTTTGTCTTCTGAAGTGTTGTATTGGTCATTTAGTGCTGTTCCAGAGCCTTTTCACCATAGGAATTGCACAACTTGAACATTTTTGACCTTGTAAGGCTTTGTAGAAGAGACTGTAAGTTCCAGATCACTCTGTACAGCATCTCAGAGGCCGATGCTAGGGAGAGACTGTTTCTTGGAACCCCTGCCATCTGAAGGCTGTTCCTGCAGTTGGTCTCAGGTATATGTAGAACACATCCCAGAGAGAGCTTGTGCTGTGTAGAGGACTGCTGGTGGGCATGAGCCCAAGGGAAACTTTGGAGTAGACACCTGCTTTTTTATAGCTTATGATATATTTTTTTTCAATTTCCTGCTGCAGGAAGGGAGGTTCGGGTTTAATTAAATGTATGGCAAACAGTCTTCTTTCCCTTATTGCTTATTCTTGATTTATTCCAAGCCTATGTTTTAGGAGGGCCCGGTAGAAAAATCAGTGTCGTTCCTTCGCTCCCTACCAGAAAGCGTGGAGTCTCTGGCTGACCTCCACTTTAGGTGAGCGACCACAAAGCAGGGTCCAGGTGGGGGCCTGGCAGATGTGATTTCATGATAGAGTTTGACTGGCAGGCATTTTTATGTGTTTATCAGCACTGGCTCTCCTCTCTTGATGGTCATATGGTCCACGCTTTTATATGACTGGAGAGAAAGGCTCCCTGGGCCTACGGAGGTAAAATGACTTACCTTGGATCACATAGTAGTAGAAGAACCTAGACTAGAATTCTCTTTCCTTTCTGCAGTGTGTTTTACACCACTGCATTGGCTCATCGAGGCCTGTACATCCTTCACAGTCTGGAGAAACTTACACCCATTATAGGACAAGGTAGTTGAATATGGCCAAGAGCATGCCCTGTGCAGTCTGACTAATTTGGATTCCAGTTCTGGCTTTGCTTAGTAACTATTTGATCATGCTTGTGTTCCTAATTTCTGGAGTCTCTGTTCCTCCGTCTATAGAATGGGAACCATATCCACCTCATTGGATTTTGACTGGACTGTTCCTGGTACATAAGTAAACTGCAGCTGGGAGCAGCATTTTCCATGCTTTGCTTCAGAGTTTGAGCTGGGGTGAGGATAGAGTTCTCCCTCCTCTTTAACTCATACTGAGGTAGGGAAAATGGCAAGAAATTCCAAACCTGCCTGGACTTATGCAGTATCTTCACTTCATTCCACACTTGCCCAATGAGCAGACTGAGGTCCTGGGGGAAGTGACTCTGTTGGAAGAGGTTGCCTGTGGGTTTAATAACTTGCGGATTTAATAATCATTTTCTATTGCCCAAGTGATATGGCTGAGGCAGTTTGCTTTTATTAGTGCCAAAAGATTTGTATGTTTGTCTAGGCAACCCTGAGTCACACAGACCTCCGACTTGTGAGTTATCTGCATATATGCATAGCCAGCTGCACATGACCTCCTCTTTCCATTATTCATCCCTGCCCTGGTATGACTCATTCTCCAAATATTTGAGTGCCTACTGTGTTCCAGGGCTAGGGCAAAGTACCAGGGAAAGATATTGATGAACAGGAACAGACCTGGGCCCTGACTCCATGAAGCTTATGGGGTTGTGAGGAAGATAGACTTTAAGTAAATAAAGGTAAAATCATAATCATTTTAAGGCTTCGAAGAGGAAGTACTTGGGACCATTGGAGCATACACTTGAGAGATTTGACCCAGTCTGGGAGGAGAAGAAGGAAGGCTCCTACAGAAGTGACAATTGAGCTGAAAGCCAAAGAGGGCGGAATGGGTGACCTGACATTTTGTGCCATCCCCTAATCCTACCACCCTCCCTCCTTTTCTTGATCTTTTAGAAGGACATTAATCTTCCTGCAGTCAATCCTTTTATAATTTCAAATATTCACTTTTATTTTAATTGCATAGTTTTCGGGCAAAAATATAATATGACTGCTACTTTGGGAGTTAAATGACATAAATTGCAACTATTCGTTGCATGGGTACCATGTGGCAGGCACTGTATGTACATTGTCATATAATCTTCTCAACTACTCTACAAGATGAGTATTATGATGTCCAGGTAAAGACACCAAGGCCCGGAAAGGCTAAATGACTTGGGCTTTTTCTTATGTTGGTGAATGATGAGAAAGCCGGGATTTGAACCTTTGGGTTCATGGCTAAACCTACCTGTGCTCTTCTGCCTCCCTCTTGCAGACGGACTTGAAGTGGCTCTTTCTGATCCAACCACCATCTCCATGTTGCGTCCATGGGGAAGGGCAATCTGAGTTTCAACCCTCCACCTTATGAATGAATTTTTGGTACACGGCCCATATGTCAGTTGAGGATTATTGTCTGTCAGATCAACATTGAGATTAAGTGGATCTGTCTTGCAGTGGTTTTAAAATTGCCTTTTCAGTGCAAATCCAGAATTAATGGAGGAGAGTCTTAGAAATAGTCACTTGATGTGATGGGCTAGATAAAAAGAAGGAATGTCAATTTCATTTCTGCTGTCAGCAATATCCCCATAGACCATGGGGGAAAGAAATTGATATGGGCTGGTAACTTTTAATTAGTCTCAGTGACTGTCCTGTGGCTTGTCAGTTAGTGGGCTGTGGGTGGACGTAATGTGTGTCAATCATTTCATCTGAGCCTCAATCTTCGTACCTATAAAATGGGATAATAATGCTGCTTTATCTACTTCAGCATTGTCATGAGATTCAAATGAATGATAGGACCTTAGGTTTAGAAGAGCATATCCCTAAGATAATATATTTGAAATGTTTTGTAGGTCTATGTTAAACAAATGTCACTTCTGTTGATTTACTATGGTGGTTCATATTGTTACCGTAACACTGGTTCTCAAGCTTTAGCTGCATATTGCTGGGCACCTCCTCCAGAATTTGATTCAGTAGCTCTGAATCTGATTCAGTGGGGCCAGAGAATTTGTATTTCTAACAAGTTCCTGTGTGATACTGATGTTGCTGGGCTGGTGACCACACCTGGAGAACGAATGGCACATACCACTTAGATCTGGAGCTGCTTGGCCCTGTCACTGGCCTAGAGAATGACAGGTGAAACCCACTGACTCTTGGGGATGTATAGATGCCAGTTCAGGGCTGTGTTGTAGCTAGACAGCTGAGTGGGCATTGGTGACTCCAAGTCAGTGGCTGTGATATCCAGAGTCGGGTGGAAGCTGCTTTGCTGTTTCTTTGGATTCCTTAGGATTTGGGATCGCCTTTGGCAGTCACCAGTTCTCAGGGCTATGTGGTGTGTAGGAAGAAGATGCCACTGGCAGGGCGCTTTGGGCCAAACTTGGGTAGCTTCATTCACATTGGTAACCTTTTCCTTTCTTGAGCCTGGCCCAGATGCACCCAGACTCACCCCTGTTTGGCTCGTGGGAAGAGATCACCTTTCTTATGATCTTCGGAGGCTGCAGTTGAGGGAGAGTCTCCTCGCAGGGCTGGGTGGTTCATCATCATATTCTCTCTCCCTCAGCAGAGGAGATTTCCCACTAATTGTTCCAGCCACTCCCTTCCCTCTTTCCACCACATGTGTGGTTTCTACTTAAATCTCTTTCCTGATTGAGACGCCCAACCTTTAATTACCGTATTTCAGAAGAGGACAGGCAGGAACAGACAGCAGCAATTTTCACACTTTTAGGATCATCTTAAGTGGCTTGTAAAAAATACAGATTTCTTGGCCACACCCACAAAGATTTTGATTTCTCAGGTCTGGATGCAGGGATCCGAGAACCACACGTAGGGAGAAAACCGAAGAGAATTTGACTTCCTTTTCAATCTGCCAACATGAGGTGGCCCCGCTTTTCCTCCACCCAGGAGCCCTGCTTGGACATCTGTCCTCCTGAGAGTCTACCACCTTCGTGTCTATGATCCATACCTGAGAGAGACAAAACTGTGGGTCTGGGAGCAGAGGGAGTTTGCTTAATAGTTACTTTCTTGGTCCTCCAACAGAGGACCTGGCTGGCTATTGATTTCTCTAAGAAGAAAGCCTCAGGGTTTCTGTTATGGTCTCAGAAGAGGTCTTTTACCTGGAGTGTCTTCCATCACAAACTGACACAAACTCTTCTCCAGCCCCAAGACCCAGTGTAAAATCTAGATGACCTGTAGCTCACACTTGATGCATTCTTATAACTTCTTGTGACCGATAATGGGTTTTTAAATTTTTTTCCTTTGTTTTATATGGCTGTCTCATTAGCTTTCACTGAGCTGATTTTTAGCTCTGAAATTATATTGTAAGTGTCATGGAACTTCTGATGTCTATAGATATCTAATCTGTGGCAGGCTAGGTAGGTTTAACATGATATTTCTGGGCTGGCCACTGCTTGACCCCTGCACAGATCTCAAAACCCTGGCAATAAGGGTTTAGAACTGGCTTGATATCAACAGTGTCTCTTAGATGGAAAGTCATTTTTAGTACAAGCCCTTGAGGATTACCATCATCAAATAGTACTTCCAAGGAGGGAGCCCCAGGCAAGTCTGGGTTCTATCTGAAGCCCCAGTTTTAACCAAAAATAGACCAGCGTCAGGAAGGGAGCTGGTCAGACGACTATTCCACTGCATCAGTGGTTGGCAGAGACTGCTGGCTACGACGGAGTTAGCTGGGCATCAGCCATGGCAATGGATTACTCACAAGGCCAGCCGAGTGTATGAGTTTGTATGTGAGAGACAGAGACAAAAGGTCCTTACTTCCACTAGCATTCTTCCTGTATCTCCCGAGGATATATTTGTTCCTTTAAATGTTTTTTTTTTTTTTTTTCTGCATAATAGTCAGTGTTCAAGATTGGGGGCGGGGAGGAAGGGGCGGAATCAAGAAACAACCCAAGAACCCAGTTTTCAAAAGGGCCTGGGCACACGCTCAGCATTTTGTAAATGGCTTTTTCTAGCCTGGGTCCTTTCTGCGGTGGCATGCCAGGTTCCTCCGGCAAAACTGCTGGTTGTTTCACCTGTTCTTTGCTCTCAGTCTAAAGTATCTTGGTTCATTCTAATCCTTTTTAATTTTCGTGGCTTATTGCATTTAGGTAACTAAATGTAAAGAGGGAACGTGGAATCAATTTAATGCAACCATAGGCCCAAAGACATTAGAGCTGCAGGAGTCTTTCCTAGGTGATCCTAGCTGGCCCAGGGAAATCTTGCAGCTGCTTGGTGCCAGGGTCGTAAGCCCAGTTCCCCTGGTCTGCTTTAATGCTCTTCTCCCTGCCCCACGCTGTCACCACAGAGATCCTTTCTGCTGCTCTGTTTGGCCAAACCAAGGTATGGCCAGTAGAGAGAAAAGGGTTTCCAGGGCAGAGGTTGATGGAACTACTTATGTTCAAGGAGACTGATGAGAAAGGGGTGTTGTTCAGATTGCATTTTAAAATGGGTTGGGAATAACACTGGCTGTGAAAACATTATCAAAAATCTGCAAAATCAACACTCTTTCTTCCTGGTAAACATGAAAGCTCGGCAGCTGCACCTCCCTCACATGTGTTTGGCCAACTGCTGTTCCGGACGCCGCGCTTCCCTCAGCGGTGTATGGGAGCTGATTGAAGCCAGGGTTGGCATTCCAGCTCTTTGCTGGGTGGAACAGGGCGTATCAATGCTCTTAAAAGCTGTACCGTTCAAGTTGTTATTGAGCTTATACTGGAGTATATACCCATCCCTCTGGGGTTATGTGGATCCTTTGATATGGCTCCATGTCCCTGGTCAGGTTTTACAGAATCAAGACCTGGTGTAGACAGAAGAACTGATCTTATTTAGTCAAAGGTGATTCGTGGGTGATTTCTTTTAGTCAAAGGTGATTTGTGGCTAATTTCTTTTCTATCAAAATCCTCACCCTCTTAGTCACCCCATAACCTCTGTTATACAAGAGAATTTTGTTTGTTTCAGAGAATCAGCCCACACACAGGTTTGAAGCAAGTCCAAAAGGAACATTTGCCACTGTGTAAAAACTTGACTCATCTTGATGCTCCTTGATGAGAACTGGTCCATCCATCCATGCCTTCTGTTCACCCCTCCACACCCCCTCCCCAGTTCCCTACATCATTTGTAGAAAATTTACTGTTCAGGAATTCATGAGTTTATTTCTCAGAACTGGAGCTGTTGCCTGATGTTCTTGAGGAAATACTTGGCAAAAGCAGAACTTCCTCATTTGCTCTCCCATATCTTCTTTTATATTTTTATTTTTCATGTTTCTTCATGAGGACATAGCCTGGGAACAGTTACCAAGAAGAATGCAGCAGTAATTAAGAACTAGTAGTGTAAGTTCCTGGAGGACAAGCCTGTCAATGGATCATATTCCTTTTTCGACAGGGATGTGCAATAGATACTGCACCATGTGTGCGGACCTCAGGCGTCTAACAGGAAGAATCCCATTAGGAGCCTCTGGCTAAAATGGAAAGGAGGGCTGGATGAGAAGTCTGCAGGTGGAGTCACTGCTGCCTGGATTACCAGATCGGGTTTGCATTCTCTATGTGGGAGGCCTCTTGTGGCAGACCTAGGATTGTGCCTGGTCAATATTTTTTTTTCAGACACTTGGATGTAGAAGGCAGCCATGTGAAGTGTGCAGATCTCTTAGGGCTGGCAGAGAGTGCTTGCACTTCAAAGAGTAATTGGAACCCAGAAAGCTCTTCTAAGATGTGCCCGGTATATGAGTTACAAAGAAATCCCTTAGGTGTAGGATAAGGGTGACCCAATTTTAAAAGCAGTTTTTATGGGAAAAGGCTCAGGCATTTTGGATGTTTAGGAAAAGAGGCAGGTCCTTCTGAGGGGGATGGAGGAGTAGGTGGTTCTTTAACTGGATGCCTTCTGGACCTATTGATTTCCTGTCATGTGGTGATGCCAGGCTGGGTACCCCAGGAGCAGAGTAAGTTGTCTTTGACATTGGTCTTCCTCCTTGGCCTCCCCTCTGGAAAACCACTCCCTTGTCTACACAAAGCTTCTTCTTTGTCTACACTGCCTTTTCCAGGCAGGGTCAGAGTTTTTCTTATTTCTGAGGGCTGCCTAGTTAGGCTCTAGGCCCTGGGGCTGCAATTGCCTTTCTTCAAAAAACAAAAAAAAAAAAACAAAAACAAACCCAACAACGTGGGCTTTAGAAAATGGGTAAATGGAACGCTTTGTATTCCTGTTTTAAACTTAAAAACAATTCTATTCTGCAAATGCAAAAAGTAGTAAGAATATGATTTCGGTTCCATATTGCATTGGATTAAAGGTGACAGAGAGAAATAAAACAAAAAATTGGATGGAGTAGGGGAGGAAAGCTAGTGACAAGTTGCAGGGATGGGGGAGCGAGAAAGAGAGAAGCAAAGAGAGACTCATATAGGAAGAAACAAACAAGGCACACACATAGTCAGAAAACGATACAATCTGATGTAAAACCAATTTGCAGTAAGGCCTCCACCCCACTGCTGTAATTTTACATCTAGGAATTCTGAGAAAGTCACCATGTCACTATCCAAAAAGGGTTTTTTTTTTCTTTGTAAATGTACCATGTAGTCGAAATATGACAACCTGACATGCCTATCTTTATAGAATGAGATGTTGATATGAACTGATGGAATAAGAAGCAAAGGCCTAATTTATTTAATGCTTTTCAAAATATTTCTTCTCCCTCAAAATAAAACAAAAGGCTTATAGTCATTGAATAAGTCCAAAGAGTTAAAGAAAATTCTCTATATTTTTATTCACACTCACACACACACACACACACACACACACATATACATATGTAAAAAGAAACTACCTCTAAATCATCCAGTGGTTATTTTTAATGGTGATTTTATAACTTTTTATTTTTGTTCCCTTTTTTGGAGGGGGTGTTGCTTAATTTATTAAAGCAATGAACAGCATTGCTTTAATCAGGAAAAGTTATTAAAATATATTCTGGTTGAAAATATGGGGAAATAATATTTAAATATTATTATTTACCTAGAGTATTATTTTTTATATCTTAAGTTGGAAAATACATACATCCAAGGTTTCCTAGCCCTTTCCCCCCCTGCCCCCAACTTTCTTCTTGTTTCTAAAATTTGTAGTGTTTATCAAAGTTATACATGCATATAGTTTCAAGAATCAAATAGTTCTCCAGGACCACAATCTCCTGCCCCCAGTGCCGCCATTTAAAAATCTTAGCTGATTATTTTGGTATTTACTTCCACATTTTCCAGTAATTTGCATGTTTTGCTATTTTGGGGCATTATCTGTTGACTCTGTACCATGTAAGATGAAGATTAAGCTCTCCTCCCCATTCTTGCACATTTTCCCCTTTTATCTTTGGAGGAAGAAAAATCCTGTCTTGCTTCTCTAAAGGTCTTGAGTGTCATGCTTTTTCCTAGAGGGACAGGAGTTCCTTATGTGAAGTAACATGTCCATCTTCTGGCCTTTTGTGATCCTGCCAATAAAACATTTAAAGACTATCCAGAATTCTGAGGTAAAGTTTGAGTTGGGCCATGCGTTTTTTCTAGCTTCCCGGACCAATCAAGGGCCCATCAGAATCTAGGCTGAACAAGGGCATCTATTGGATGATGTTTTTTGGAGCAAGTATCAACTTATTTTATTACCCTTTGCCATTATTATAAAAGTGGAAGGTAGAGAGGAAAGACCATCCTAGTTAATTATGAGCCATTATTTGCTGGACTTGATTATCTTGGAGGTTCTAGAAGTTAACATGTGTTCTCAGTTCGAGAACACTCTCAAGGAGACAGCTTCTGTTTATATTCAACTGGTAAAGTCCAGGGTTGTGGGGCAGTGGCAGAGATGCCTGTGTCCTAAGGCCCCAGAGGGATTTGTATGAAGCCCTAAAAGTGCCACCTTTTCCAGAAAAGCTGCTACAGTTCAATCTCAGGGTAGAGTATGTGGACTCTACTCCAAGTCTCAGAGTTTCACTTTGTTCCCAGAGCCATCCACAGATACCTCTGAATTCTTCTTCCAATTCTAGAGGCCATTCTTCTTGGCTTCTGTGTGTTCTCCAGGCTCGCAAATGACTCCCAGCTCCTGCCTTTTGCCTCTATTAATGGCTGTTCTGAAGAAGACTTCACTGGAACTTAAACTGTTGATGTTATTCACTTTCTTAATTCATGAGGAATGAGGGAAGGCAACTGGGCAATGCCCTCATGACTTCCACTGTAAGAAATCTTAAAGTTGTGAGCACATGGTTTGTATAGCTCTGCTTGCTTCCCTCCAGCAGTGAGGAGCTCACTCTGTCAAGGAGCTACCCTTTCTAATGTTGGGTGGCTCTTCTCATTGGGGAGTCCTTTCCTGCTGAACTGACACCCCTGTCTGAGACATCTTTCCACTAACGGGTAGATGAAGGCAGTCTTGGCGGTACAGTTTGTCAAAACTAGTCAACGAAAAGTACTTTCTGTTACTCTGGCATAAGCAGTGTTAAAAATGGTTTTAAGAGGCAGCCTATAAACGATGCTGGTAAAAACTGAGCACCAAGTTTGTTGCCAGAGAAGTTCAGTTTTGTTTTTCGTTTTCATTATGATTTTGATTTATTCAAGTCTGATAGAACAGTATCAGTGACATGAGGAATACTTACAGTATCTTTTGAAATTCTATCCTGGAACCCCACCAGGAACTGACCCAGTTTTGTGCCAAGGAACACATCATAGGTTTTGTTTTGTTTTTTTAATGTGTTTTTTAAAAAATCCTTGTTTGAAATGTTAGATTTTTTGATGCTTCAAGAGCATTGTTTTAGTGGGTGGAGTTCTTTTTTGATCCCCTAAGTTTAAACTTCTTATTCAGAGGTGGCCATAGTGAGCATCCAGGATTATGAGTTTAAAAGGCCTCTGAGAAGCAAGACCTATACACGCGTGTGCGTGCGCACGTGCACTTGCCTTCCTTTTGTTCTAAATGGTCTAAAATTTTGTTGATTCTTACTGTTTTTACTGATTCTTCGTATCTGGTATCTTAGGAAGGCTGTGCGATGTGATTCTTTAAATAAAAATGATTTGCCTTACAAGAGAGAGAAACTGGTAGCACTAAATCAACGTGTTGACATTGGTGGTTGGATTATTGTGTTTCCTTTGAGATTTCCTTTGTTTTCCCAACTTTCTTCGATGAATTAGATTTATGTTACAGAATTATTACTTTTATATTACAGAATTATTACTTTTATATTACAGAATTATTTGGGAAAAAGTATGATTGCTTGCAAACTCATCCCGAGTCTGCCAGTGTGGTGGTGACAAGGTGAATTCAGTAGGGGTAACAGATCGGAAGCTAGGGATGTTGAGAACCAGGGCCGCCATGGGCTCTGTTGTCCCTAGTCTTTTTTTTACTACCAAAGATGTCTCTTTTCTATTTATACTTATTTTTTTTTAAATGTCCCTTGCTTTGAAAGATTTCATCTAACCTAACATTGTGTTTATCAAGTAGTAATTCCCTCACTGTTGATCAAAGATTGACTGACTGACTATGAGAATTACCCGGGTTTCTTTATAAAGTTGGTGCTGTTCCAGCTGAGGGTGGACGTGTGATGTTTGAGTTGCCCCTTCTGTCAGGCACCGTCTGTGTTCTCCACCTTCTTTGCTACCTAAGTGGGACTTTGCAAGCTGAGGACCCAAGGTTGGGGTTCTCCTTTCAGAGCTCTTCTATACTTGGGGCCTGGACCCTGTATTTCCCCCAGTACCGGTATTTCTCCCCACAAACATTTTGTTTTAACAGATTTATTGAAATAAAATAGACAATTAGTTGCTCACATTTACAGTGTACAATTCGGTGAGTTTTTTCAGTTATAGTTGGCATACAATAATGTATTGATTCTAGTTGTACAGCATAGTGATTGGAGATCTATATAACTTACAAAGTGATTACCCCAATAAATCTAGTACTCCTCTGCCCTCTTAAGTATTTATTACAATATTATTGACTATATTCCTTATGCTACACTTTATATCTCCACGACTGTTTTGTAACTATCCATTTGTACTTCTTAATCCCTTTGCCCTTACATACCAACCCCCGACCCCTTCCCATCTAGTAACTCTCAAAATATTCTCTATGAATGTGTTCCCAGTTTTTGTTGTTGTTTATTTTGTTCTTTTAGATTCCACATGTATGTGAAGTCATAAGGCATTCGTCTTCCCCACAAACCTTTTTTGATTTTGTGTTTAATGTAACAGCATCTAGAACCCCCAAACCATGACTATGTGACCTTTGTCTGCCTCAGCCTTCATCATCATCATAATCCTCATAATGGGAATAATAGTTGGCATCAATTGAGTGAGCACTCATGGGGTTACATACAACCTGATTCTATAAATGTCTACATAGATCACATTTGATCTTTATAACTCCTCTGTGAAGCAAGCATTGATAATGGGCCCCCCATTTTATCGATGGAGAAACCGAGGCTCAGAGAGGTTGAGTTATTTGTCTAAGGTTGTGAGGCCAAAAAGCAGCAAAACAAGGATTTAAATTGCTTCCCTTCTCTTACACTTGCCATAGCCTTTCTCTTTCATCCCTTTCTCCTTAATCTTCTCTTCCCAGACCAGGACCTCAGCTTCAGATCTTATTCACATCCCAGCACGTCACCTTTTTGTGCCTCTGGAGTTGACTCTGTTTTCTCAGTTCCCCAGCAGGAGGTGTGAGAAAGGTGGCCAGACACCTGGAATGAAGGGGCTGGGCTACAGTGCAGAAGCTCCTACTCCTGCACCCTGACAGACCAGAATGGAGTGGGTTTATTCTCGAGTGTGTGGGAACTGGAGTTGAGATTTGATGCTCTCCTTTCTAATTTCCCACTTTTAGGTTGAGGCCTGACGAGGTCTGAGAAAGCATTTTCCAGCCATAGGAATGACTGTGCGGTGCCTCCAGTACAGTTCCTCAGAGTTCTCTTTCTTTGCCCTCCTGGAGTAGGAGGCATAGAAAACCTCAAACCCAATTCTTATGGAAAGATGAGGAAGGTAGACGTAGCACTTCCCTTCCCACAGAATGGCGTTAGTTCCATTCCAAAGGTGGTATGTAGAACAGGGGTTCTTAATTATTATTGGGTAGTAGACCCCTTTGAGAATGTGGTGAAAGCTTTGGAGTCTTTCCCAGAAAAATCATAGTGATAATAACCAACATTTATGTTGTAGGCATTGTGCTAAGCACTTACATGTGTTACCCCTTGTAATCCTAATCCTAATGCTTTGAGATATAGATACAATTGTTATCCCTCTTCCCCAGATGAAGAAACTGAGGCATCGAGATATTAAATGACTTGCCCATGGACAGTCAACTTTAGAAAGTTGTGCACGGTCTTTGTACATGATTTCATTTGCACCTCAGGTCTAGAGTACCTCAGTTCTAGAGTACAGGCCACTACCTGCATTGCTTAAAGACGGAAATGTGCGCATGGAACAAGATGACAGATAGTTACCAACCTCCGCAGCTGGTGATCAACCTGCTTGTCAGGATGGTGGAGGAAGGAAAGGCTGCTCTTGGCTCTCCTTTGCAGAATCATCCTCCACCCTCTTGAATCATTTTGGTGCATCTATGTGGGGTTTCTGAGTGTCCAAGCTCTGCAGGGATCCCACGCAGTTATCTAATTGACATTTAACGGTAGGTAGAGAGTCAGACAATCTGGGCTTCTCTCCTGGTTCTGCCCCTGAAAGCTGTGTGACTCAGGAGTCATTCACTCAGCCTGGGAGTTTGCACTCTGGCCTTCATTAGGACGAGGAGGGCCTCACCACTGTGGGAGGAAGGCACTGCCCATAATGTGTCTTCAGGGCAGCACATAAGCAGATGGCCTGCTCCAGGTACAGTGCATACATTGTTCTGTTATTAAGATTAATAGGCCCAGGAACTGACCTGTGACCACTGACCATGCTTGACAACTGCAGCTTTCAAAGGTGACAGCGAGTATATTCACAGAGCGGCAACTAGTGAGCATAATAAGATTTTAGGATAGTTTGTATTCTTCCTCCTGTCTACCTTTCTCTACCCCATGTGTACATGACCCCCTGCTCCCAGCAGTGATCCTTAAAATCATAGAGCTGTGGAATGTCAGTGCTGAAAAGGGACTCTGATCACCTATGGCCAGCCTTCTTCTTCTGTAGGAATAGAAATGGGTTCACAGACGTGTAGCAGCTTGCCTGAGGCCACACAGCTAATTCACGGCAGAGCCAAAACAGAGACTAGCATTCTCTTAGCTGTGCCGTGTGGCTGTCCCCTCACCCTCTTCACAACCCGACGCAATTCTTCATCAGTTTTTACCTATATGGCCCTTAAAAGCAGAGACTGGGTCATTCTCATCATGATTTCTCCCTCGCCCTCCTCACTGCCTCCGACATTGCCTCAGTATGTAATGAATGAAGGACCAAAGCCATTTATTTGTATAAGCAGAGCCATCTCAGAAGTTCTTTCTGGTGCTCGGCCCATAGTTCCACACATTCAGGTCATTGTAACTTCTCCAAGTGCTAGGATGAATCTCGGCTATAGACAGAGACCTGGGAAATACTCCTATATACTGCTGTCTCCTCATTAACATACTGATGATGATATGCCTAGCCAATGTGTTGTCAGGAGCTTTTGGAAGCCATGGTGGTATAGTTTACTAATGGCTGTGCCTGGGTTCTCTGTCCAACACAGGTCTAACTTCCATATAAAGAGCATCTTTTCTGAAGCTGGGACGGGTATTCAGCACGACTGGGCATTAGCTTAGCACTCACTACTCCTTGCCACATGCCACTGTGAGTGTCCATGAACTTTCTCTTCTCTGCTAAAGAGTGTTCTATTATCTATTACTCAGCTTTCCCAGTTATCTTACCTTTTAAGGAGAATTTTCTTTTGGTTAGCTCAATTCCTGGGTGTTTTTCCTGTAAAGTCAGGGCAATGAGAGAGGCGGGGTTGGAGGACTAGGAGGTGGGGGTGGTGTGTGTGTGTGAAGAGTGGCTGTATTTGTATCTGAAAAGGCCTGGTACTTGTGAGAGAAGACGCCAGTGGTAGCTAAAGGAAAGGAGAGGGAAATTTGTTTATGAGCTGGGTGTTGGGGAGAAGGCGGAGTGAAGAGCAGAGGAGAGTTTCTAGAAGAATAGCTGCTGCCTGTGTTTGGGATGTAAGTGGTAGAGAAGGAAGGACTTTAAAGATAGTGTCCTATGCATTAAGAATTTAATTCCCTTTCATTGGTGTTCAACAAGAGATCCAATAGCATTTTTGAACTAATTGTATTATGTTTGGGCTGGATTGTTTGCTTGTGCAGCCACAGAGTTGAGACTGGGCCATATGGAGGCCCAGTAAGGATCATGGTTCCGGTGTTCTTTCTGGGAGGCAGAGGCTGAGTGTGGGGCAGAAGAATGTAAGAAGCAGACTCTGGATGCGGGTGATTTGCAGGAATGTCCTGTGCTGGGGGATCCGGGGCTGGTGTGCCAGACTCACATGTAGTTTGTGTTACTGCGCTCTGGACAAACCCCATATCATTTTCTTGCATTTAAAATACATGCGTCAGAGTCCTCAGATTCAGTGATTATTCATGTCGGACCTACTTCCAAAAAAGCAGAGGCAGTTCATACTTGGGGAAAATGGAGAGATTCATTCACATGGTATTTTTTCCATAGAGAGGAAATTTGCCCCAAGAAGAAGGAAAAGATTGTTTCTTGGACATATTTTACTGATAGAAATATTATCGGGGAAGGATATTTAAATATTTTTCAAGAAATTACTCTTTCATATTGATTCGAGATGGAGGTAGCTTAGCACAGAGAGGGTTTTTAATAAAGAGAAGGGGCAGTGAGAGTTGGGTTTTAATAGAGTGTGTTATTCTCCCAACGTGCCTTTTGGGGTTGAATTCATCCGTGTGCTCTGTTTGTCTAGCATTCATATTTAATAAAATGACTTTTTCCAGTGGCCAAAGGCCTCAGATGAATAGGCTGCTGGAACTCGCAGGTCTGTGCATGGAAGTCCTGGCCCCTTTCTGGGCTCCTGAGAGAGCAGGAGAAATGCTTCTGCAGAAGAGCCCAAAGAATTGGTCTGACATCCAGAAGTTCAGGCAAGAGTTGGTGCTTTGGGAGGCAAGCAAAAGAGACGGGTACCAAGCAAAATAGAGGACCGACCCTGGTTCCTCTTATGCGTTGCTGCGGGGAGTGCTGAGCACCTCAGCCTTTTTAGCCCAATCGCCAAGCTATTGGGCACCTTGAAATTGTCCATATTTTTTGATCTTTAAGGAGCCTTGTGTGAGGGCAGGAAGTGTCAGCTGCCTTCTGGTGTTTGAAACAATGTTTATGGCAGGCAGTCATTTCCTACCTAAGTTTAAAAGATGTCAGGAAAGCAGCCCTCTGCTGGGGGGAGGTCCTGAGCAGTTCCTGGCCTCACATGGGTCACCCCTGTCTTGCTTCCAGCTGGGCTGCCTGACTGTGGGCCAGGAATGTCCCGAGGAGCCCTGACAGTACCGGTCACAGTTCCTCAGCTCTGTCAGTGTTTCTTAGTTCTGAATGAGAGCAATTTCTTGTGAGTATTGCGCATACCTGGACCGATACCATGTGTACAGAGTGAGAGTCTCTGGGAACTTGGGACTCCTCCAGTAGATGGAGAGTCACTGTGCCATCTGCAGTCACTGTGCAGAATTAGGCGTTGTAGTTAGTAAATTTGATGCCAGGGGATTCTGGGTTCAAATTGTGTGGTCCTTAGGAAGCCAGGGCAGAAAAGAGGGAGGTGCTCAGGTGCTGAGCACCAGCTATGGCAAGGCGCCATGCCCCGTGCATCCGCTTACTCTTTCATTGACTTACACTGCTTCTCAGTGTTTGTGCCCGTGTGCAGGGGAGGAAACGGACATCAGAGGGATTGAGAACTTGCTCCAGCTCATAGGTGGAGACCAGGCTTGACCAGGTCTTTTTCCATTTTGATTGTAATCCCCATGTTAGAATGCTGAGTGCCCCCTTGAACATGGCTGTGCAGTGGATAAGTCAGTCATGTATGGAATTTAAGATTTCTAGGAGACACGTTAAAAGGTAAAAAGAAACGCAAATGAAATTAATTTTAACCATGTGTTTTCTTTAACCTAGTTTATCCAATATATCATTTCAGTATGTAATCAATATAACAATATAAATGAACTAACGTTCTTTTTTTTTTTTTTTCCACACCAAGTCTTCAAAACCCAGTGTGTATGGTACCCACCCATAGTACATCACAAGTCACCCTAGGCACATTTCAAGGGCTCAATGGCCACGTGTGGCTAATGGCTACATCGAAGGACAGTGCAGCTCTAACATCTTTTGACCAGAGAGGTGCGTCCTATCTGACTGCCCAGGCTAGCAAAGGGGTCACAATTTTCTAAATTCATGGTTTCCAGATGCCACAGAGTCAATCAGTCAGTGCTGGGCAGTCTGCATGAGCGTCACCTGAGAAGGAGTTGGATATTAAAATTCCTGGATCAGTCTGGAGCCCCAGGTGATTCTTCTGTGTAGCTAGATTGGAAGCAACTGCAGTAGAAACATTCACTGGCAAGTTACCTGGGTCCTCTGACTCTGCCCCACCCCCTTTTCAGGGGCACTCGCATTCCAAGCACGTACAGTGGGGTGGGGGCAGGGCTGTGATGGGAAAGGTGGGGGAATGCGTGCCCTGAGGGCCTTTTTCCTCCCCTACATATAGAACTGCAGTTTCCACAGAGAAAAGAAATCTTGCTTATTTATCTGGATGTGATCATGCATAAGGGCTGGAACTTTTCTTTTGGTGGCTGAGAGCAAGATCCTGTGTTCTCAGGAAAGGTGAGCCCAAAAAATCAAAACATTCATGGGAGAATGGGATACTGTGTACTTAAGCTGTTTTCTTTTCCAGTGGTTTGGTTTTAAAATTTATTTCCTGACTTAGAAATTTGGTTCTAAAGAGTTATAGTCTAGGGGTCCAAACTTCAAATGCCTCAGAGGTCAGGCAGGTAACAAGTGATGAATCGTTGAAGGTTGCAAATCAAACGTGCTGGAATGTTCTTCACTTTCACAAAAATGTGGTGGTCTCTCTTTTTTCCAGAAATATAAGACCTTCTTGGTCTTTCATTTTCCTACTGTTAATAGAGAAATATTTCTCTTCTCTAAGAGGACAAAAGCAGGGCAAGTATCATGACAAATGGCAAGTGACACTTGGCCTTAGCGTTTAGGGAATCTGAAAGCTATGCCCATCTAAGGGGGAATAGCTGCTTCCCGGCTCCATCTAGCTGTTGTCCTTGAGGCCCAGTGTTACCAGATCTTGGTATTTTTAAGGAGAAGTCACAAATCCAAAATATTTAAAAGATAAAATCTTTGGCTTTTTTTTTTTTGAGATATATATATTTTTTTAATTTAGAGTTTTGCAGGCAGAGAGAAGAGTAAACGCAAGGGCCCTTGGTGGGAGGAGCCCATCTTCAGGGGGTGCTCTGGCTTTGCCAAGAGTTTCTGGGAGGGTGTCCCACATCAGATAGAACAGGTGTTTTGTGGCGGTAACTTTTTTAGGAGTGGAGGAGGGAGGGAACCATCAGCTTTGGGAGGAAGAGGTGCATTTCCCAGTGGAAGAAAGTATGAAGTCATTGTGAATCATTTAAAATAGTAGGCGTCCTTTTTTTTTTTTCAAAGGGGAGCTAAAATTTTTCCTGTTTTTCCAACTAATTTTATTCTATTTTATGAACCTTCATAGTGTTCAGAGAACTTGGAAACTTTCATTATACCTCCTACTAAATCTGTGGAGTAGGTGGGAGAACTTTAAAAAGCTTCTCCAAACCTACTTTCTTCTGCCAATGGGTGTGGGGAGAGGAGGACAGCTGGGCAGTGGGACCAAGAGCAGGGAGGTGTGAGCCACCTTGGCATCGGGCATCTTGGAAGTGTCAGTGATGTTCATGTCCTGAGGATGTGGCACTGGGCATGGACCCAGTAGATTCGTTCTGGGAAATAGGGAAGTGCTTTTCAAGGTCAAAAAGGAGTTTATTTTGCATATATTAGAAAGTTATCTTTAAAAATAAGTGCAGGGTGAATTAAGGAAAAAAATCAACACTGCACAGAAGAAACAAAAACAATTATTCTGGTTTGTTTCCTTCTGGAGTTGGTCAGCCTCAAGGCTGTTTGGGGACTTTATTCAATGCCGGACTAGCCCTCTGAACAGAGTGCTTCCTAGTCCACTAACTTAGTGGACGAATTAGTGGCTGTTTAGATTTCAGAGGCCAGTGGCAAGACTAAGTAGTTGGGAAATGGAAGACATGAAATTTGAGATATATTCTTGAAAAAACCTGGAGGGTTTGAAGATGGTATATTAGGATACAGTGATTAGCCGGTCAAACAGACAAAAGATCCCTTACATGTCAAATACAACAAAAAGGCAAGCATGAGTTCAGTGGTTTGTGCTGTGAAGGAGAGATGCATGGTGCTATTAGAACATGTAACCGAGAGGCCCCCATTGGTCCAGAGCTGCTTGGCTGGTCTGGATTGATATTTGGTAGGAATGAAGGTGGTTAAGGTGACTTTCACAGCATCCACATTGCAATGTAGTAGAGATGAGGATATGAGGGAGGGAATGATTCCAGGTGTGTGGCAGGGCCTGGAGCAACTTGCGATTTCTTTTGGAGGATTGAGTCAGAGAAAGGTCTTGTTTTAGGCAAGGATATAATAGTACTGCAAGAAATAATTGATCTAAAAATTGAGGACCAACTGGAAGGGACCAGTTAGTACCCTGAGCTTTTTACTAGACTTCCTGCCTACACATGCTCTTCCAAATTTACATTATGACTCAAGTGGAGGACCCTTAAGTTGAAGGGACTCTTGAAAGTCTCCTTGTTCTAGAAAAGCATACTGTGCATTACTACTGGGCCTTGCAATCAGGAAGGCTGACCTTGGTCAGCTATGTGATTCTCTGGGGCTGGACTGTCTGAAGGGCACCTGGTGATATCAGGGAAGAGATCTCTCTAGGCTGGTCCATTCAGGAAACCAGCTTACTCCGATCTGTCATATTTGTGGTACTCAGCATTTACTTTGACATTCTTGGCTTGAGATTGCTCAGGCAGTTTCTTGACCACAAAGTGGAAATTTGGGAAGAGAAGTGTCCAGCTGGCTTGGCAGGTTTCCAGGCATTGCATTGATCTTCAGTGTCCTGTTCTTTGGGCAGTAAGGTCTTGATCAGAGAGCTGTGTGCCTTGTAGCTGTTCCTCGAAGGACATCTTGGTGACTGGATACTCTGCGACCCTCTGTTTTGCCAGAGTGAGCCTACACAGCTGTACAAGGGCTCAGATCTCTATTGAGACTGGACAACTCCAACAGTTTATCTGGGGGGCACTGGCATTGGGCTGTATCATTCAGGGACTGGGTGAGAAGGGAGGCCCCCTTCATTTACCTAGTTGTCATTCTGGGTGCTGGCATTCTGTTTTTTTATTTGCGTAAAAAGGAGTTAAGTGATGGCTGTCATAATCTGATGCAAGGAGTGGGTAAACATACTAAGGCTGTGTAACTCCTTTAACATCTGGATCCTTGAATTCTGCTTCAAGGATGCTGAAATAATGGCCTACCAGAGACTGTTCTGGAGCTCCCAAAGCCTCTGGGTGAAGGAGAACCCTTTTCCAAATGGGTATCAGCTTCTGGGCCTTAGAATCACCTGAACAATTTCTAGGCCTCCAATTAGGAAAGTCTGATTTAATGGGTCTGGGGCCTAGAAAGTTATTTTTTAGTGTGAGTCTAATTTTTAGCCAAATTTGGAAACCCAAATAGTGAAACTCTTCTCAGTCTTCAGGTGAATTCTTCCTCCTTGTTTCCTCATACTGAGCTTGAACAGTGAACTCTAACCACGGACACATATTGGCCTTCACTCCTCTTTATTCCCTTTTCCAAAAGCTTGTTTTTCGGGGATGCTGTACCATGGCTTTGCCTCAGGCAAGGTTAGGGCTGGCACCTCATCTCTTTCTTTTCCTTGACAAAAAGGAGAACTCCACCTGAGAATTTTGGTGAGCAGATATTTTCTCACAAAACTTCTTGCTTGAGGATTGAATGAATGCTTTTTAGATTCTGGCTGTGGCAGTCCAGGTCCTGAAGTGAGAACAGGACCATCTTATGCCTGGCACAGGAAAAATGTGTTTACTGTTTTCTCAGAGACCTTATGGAAAGCTCAGTATCTCTCCCACCTTGTTTCTCAGGCCCTGCAGACTTTAGGATAGCATCGGTCGCCCCGAGGGAGACATAGGTGGGCACTGCCAGGGAGCAGAGCTGATTTGGTGGCACTCTTGATACGGGCACTTGGTGAGAAAAACTTCCAAGGGTGCACATGTAGGACTGTGCATCAAGTCTCAGCAGATGTTGGGCCACGTGGCATAAGGCAGGGGTTTTTAAGGCCCCTGAGGTGATATGAGATCCAGACTAGACCAACTTGGAGGGCCTGTTCTCACTCCTTGCTTTTACCCATGTTGTCCCATGGCCTGTAATTCCCACCTTCCTCTTAGTTTGCCCCCTGCCTCCTCCACTCCTATCCTTGCTTTAGGGTCTTCTCAGGCCTCTGTCCCCGCAGGAAAGCATCCGTTCATCTCAGCTGTACTACGAGCCCTTACTCAGCGCTCCCGTAAAAGCTGTGCCTACCTAGATCTTTACGTTTACTCAGTGTTTTCAAATTTCTTTTTGAGTGTATAGGTCTGTCTTTTACCCAGACAGAGCAACTCAAGGGCAAGGACTGGATCTTGCTCATCTTTGTATATCTCCATCACCTCACACACTGTCTGGTGTATAACAGGGTTTGGTAAATATCTGTTGAGTGAATGAATCAGTACATTCTTTGAGGGGATGGTATAAGTAACTGCCACCAAGATCTTATAGTTGAACATTGTTCACTTACTATAATGCTAGTACCTTGTACATAAGCTTATTTATAGCCTGGCAAAGAGAAATGTTTCTAGTATAACGAGTATATTTTAGACGGTTTGGGGCATTAACTGAGCACTTTTGAAGTAGTAGATGTATTGTATTTGTGAGCATTTTTTTGTACTTAAAGCAGCAAGATTATTAAAAATGTCACATTAGGAAATGAACCCTCAGGGAACCTGATATAATTTAGTCTTATATTCTTTGACAGATGAAGGTATGGTGAGCAGTTTAGTACAAAGTGGGTTGGATACTTCAACTGTATATCCTTGAAGTTAGTATTAGCTTTGAGACATGCACATATCTCTCCCTTTGCTCCCATCTCCCCTTCTCCCCCGGCTCTGTATATTTTATTATATATGTTATATACAATATTTTTTTGCTTCATAATATAAGACTACTGGGTAACAGGACATAGTGAAAGAGGTCCTGGATTTGCATTTGAGACCTGGAGTCTAGAATTAGCTCTGCCCTAACTGTAGGAGTGGGGAAGTCAGCTTCCTGCGTACACTTAACTTGGATAAAATGGGAGGGTCGTACTTGCTCGGGGGCTGTGCATGTCTAGAGAAGTGAGGTTACTAACTTAAGTTGCTGTATGTGCTCTACCATTTTTCCCCCCCTTGGAACTCACAGCCCTTTTTTTCCCTCCCCTTTTCCTACTTTTGTTAAAATTATAGATAGAAATATTTCCATACTACAAGAAAACCAATAACGCAAGAGCAGTGATAATCACAGCTCTTCTGTGTTTGGAGAGTAGGGAGTGGTGGGGACTGCGGCACGCGGGGCTAGCCACGCCTGCCTGTGAAGGGCAGCTACTGGTCCGTACCAGCTGCTCATTTTCAGACATGAATGTGGGCCATTTTGACAGATCCTTTTTTTTTCAAAGAGAAGCCAGAGGTCTGGATTACAGAAGTCTGGATTTTATGTGACATCTCAATTTTTTTTTAGTTTTGGCTTACCTTTTCTAAACATACCCTGTAGTTCGGTGTAATACCTCCATAGGCTGAGCATAGCCCACTGGGCTTTCCATTTGTGATCCCTGTTGTAGATGATCTCTAAAGCTTCTTTCTGCCTACGATCTGGTGATCCTAAGGGGGACCATTTCAGCTGGTGAATGAAGATTCTTGTTCTTCTTGAGGAAGTGAGGGTGGGAAGAGAATGAGCTGGAAGAGGAAGATGGGGGCTTTGAGTCTAAACAGGGTGCCTTGCAATTTGGTGTTTGGATGGCCTCCTTGGGGAGGGGCCACAGCGTATCTGATTCACAGCATATGTTTTGTGCGTTTGTCATTGCAGGAGTTGGCATTTGTTGGAAGAGTCTGTGACACCCTCTCTCTGCTCAGTGCCCCAGGACCAATGCATCTTCCTACCACCTTAAACCACTGGTGAATATATGCACCTTTTTTCTTCTACAGTGAAAGGAAATATTTTTGGTGGATTATAGAATGTGATTGTCAGAGAAGCACACAGTCTTTTCTATTATAGAAGGAAAAGGAGGACACTGGGCTGGACCTAGGTATATCTGGGTTCTGCCACTTTTATTGTGGGATCTTAGGGGAATTGTTTGACCTTTCTGGGCTCCAGACAGAGAAATGAAAAAAATGTTCTGCTTAGCTAAGGAGATTGTGTATGTGAGAATGCTTCAAAAGGAATAAAGTGCTGGGCAGATATAAGATAATCCTATTTGGCAGGGCAATTCTAAGCTAGGAAATAAATTAAAATGTGAACATATGTTGAAAACATGGAATTTAAATACCTATTTTCTGAGAACTCCAGAGTCGTTCTTTAAGAGATTTGCATTTTCTTTGTGTTTCTTCAGATCACTGGAACTGCTTTTTTTTTTTTAAAGATGAATTAATTACATTTCATAGTTACCTTCATTTTTATTTGTAATCAGGTAATTTCACAGTCAACAAATATTCTTTCTTTTTAGAAAGAAACTTATTTACTCATCACAGCAGGTAAATGTCTCTGTGAAAGAGGCAAAACTGTGTCCTTAGGGACAATATGTTCCGGTGCTGAGGTGAGAATGCTTCGAGGCCTGCGAGCTGGTGGATGTTGAAGGTCTCATGTCAGCTACTAAGAGGCAGGACCACCGTGAGCCAGGGAAGCTGTTTGATTCCAGCCACTCTTTGTTGAGAAAAGCTGGCTTGTTTGATTGTTGGTCAACTCCCACCACATGGACCAGGTGCTCTCATGACCAAAGGGGACAAATCCCAGTGGCTTGGCCACCTGGAGAGCTTGCAGGGTGCAGGGCACTGGAGCTGGAAGGAAGGGCAGTCAGTCAGAACAAACAGGCCCAGGGTTAGGGATACATTTCAGGCTTGAAAGGGTAGCTGTCCAGATTACTGTGTCTAAAGGGAAACGGTGGACACTCTGGGTCCCATAACCGGAGTCACCTCTGGTAGGCAGAAAGAGCTCTGTGGTGGGTGTCCTCAGGGAAGCAGCTGGCCTCTGGTGGGTGGGACACTTTACCCGTTCAACAAATATGTATTAATGCCCACTCTGTGCTAAGGCACTGGTCTGGGCACTGGCTATTCAGTGGTCACAGACAGACAGCGTCTATGTTCCCTTGGAGCTTAGATTCAAATACAGGTGACAAACAAGAGTGAGCTCCATGAGGGCAGGAGTCTTTGCTTATCTTATTCATTGCTGTATCCCCAGCTCTAAGAAGAGCACCTTGCACCTGATGGGTATTCACTAAATACTGCTTTATGAATGAAGTAGCTAAAAAGATAATATAATTTCAGGTAGTAATGAGTGGTAGAAGAAAAGAACAAAGTGAAGAGCTGGTCGGGGTTTCTTTTGAGAGTGGTCTGAAAACACTTCTGTGGAGGAGTGGGGCGGGGGAAGGAGGGGGAGAGATTTTGTGCAGAGATTTGAATGGAGCGAAGGAATCTGGGGAGGAGCGTTTAGGTAGAGGGAACAGCAAGCGAAAAGAAAGGCCTTCGACATTGGCAGAACTTGGCAGAATCGAGCAATGGGAAGGCAGCCAGTTTAACAAAAACTGGCCTCGAGCTGGGGGTAGTTGCAGGGAGGGAGAGTGATATGAGGTGAGATCAGTGGCAGGTGGGAGGCCGGTCTCGTGGGCCACGATAAGGAGTTTGGATTTTTCTCCGTGTGTTATTGGATATCACCGAGGAAGTTAAAGCAGGACAGTGATGTGATTGCCTTTGTACTTCAAAATGATTTTTCTGGGTCCCGAGTGGAGAACAGACTTTGGGGACAAGATTAGAATCGGTGTACGCTCCAGGAGGCCCTTCCAGTGGTCCAGGCAAAAGACAGGGGTGTGGCTTGGGTTAGTGTGGTGATTATAGATTGATGTGAAGTCGTCAAGCTCAGGATATAGTAAAGGTAGAGCCTGCTGGATTCGGTGTGGGATGTGAGAAAAAAGAAGAATCAAGAACGAGAGCCAGTGTGTTTAGGTGAATAATATTGATGTTTACTGAGATGGGGAACAAAGAGGGAGGTTTTGGGGGGTACCTACTGAGTTCTGTTTGGGACATTAAGTTTGGGACATTAAGAAGATGCTCATTAGATATTCTTCTAGACATGCAGAGTTGCCTGGTGCTGGAAATGGTACCTTTGAGAGTCATTCGTATGTTGATGGTATTTAAAGTGATAAGATTGGATGTGATCACCTTGGGAGAGAAAGGAGGGATAAGGTAGGATTTGGACAGAAAAGAGGAAGGGCAAAGCATGGATTTTCCTTATAAAATCCCTACTAAGAAGTAAATAAAGACACATCCTAATGAATAATGTATGATTTTGTGTAATACAAAGATAAATTATTCAAATAAGATACAGTAATATAAAAGTTGTAACAAAGCCTTTTTTTTTTTACACTTTATGTAAAAAAAATTGGAAATACCATAACTCTCCCAAATCAAGAAAATTAGTTTGAGTTCATAGATAGAGAGACGAGATTGGTGGGCGGTAGAGCCAGGGGGTGGGGAGTGGGCAAAATGAGTGAAGTGAGTCAAATGTACAATGTTCTAGTCATAAGATAAATGTCCTGGAGAAATAATGTACAGCATGGCAGCCATGGTTAATAATGCTGTATTAATATTTGAAAGTTGCTAAGAGAGTAGATTTTAAAAGTTCTCATCACAAGAAAAAAAATTCTTTAACTATTAATAGTGATAGATGTTAACTAGACTTATCGTGGTGATCATTTTACAATGTATATAAATATTAATCTTTATGTTGTACACCTGAAACTAATACAGCGTCATGTGTCAGTCATACCTCAGAAAATTATAAAAATGAGAGAATATTTGTTTTAGAATTGCATAATTTTAAATCTGGTCAGCTAAGTGAATTATAAACTGCATTTATGTGATTGGCACATAGCTGTGCCTTTGGCTGGCAAGCAGAAAGATCCAGCATCCTTTGCCAATAGCTTGTAAACAACACTCTATATGCACTGGAACTTTTACAAGCTATTTTGATGACTGTTGAGTTTAATTCACTGTTAATATTTCAGATTTTTTTTTATCCCAGAATTATGTCATCCAAAAGTTCATTAAATGAAAGTTCACTAAGTGAAAAACATGCCTGAAAATCAGTCATTTTGCAAGGAAAGTTAGATGTGATAAAATTCTATGTAGAAGGCCAAACAGGTACCATGATCTGCAGTACCTCAGGATAGGAAATATTTAGGGTATCTTTGAAATAACAAAGGAAAGTGCCACAAGATAAAAAGCAGCAAAAGATATACTCCGATGATTGTAATAAATGTATGTGTTTCAAGCACCATTCGTACCCCTTTTCTGGCTTAGACTGTCAGGGCAAAATCAGTTCTGAATCACACACATTTTCACCTATTTGTGGGCTTCTGTCATAAAATGCAACTGATAAGTAGTGGTTTTGTCCATTTCCCAGACAAACGACCCTACTGAGCTTCCCGCAGATTCTCATTGGACCCTTGAGTTTTTCCATTTTGAGCATTCCTGTTGAGTGTCTCTGGTCTCGTTATCTCCAGCCCCCGTGGGCATGGTTTTGCCCCCTTCCTGCAGTTGCCAGCTCCAGGCCTGCCAGCTGCTTCTCTCTTGCCCTGGGCGTGGACCCCACCCATCTGTGACTGCTTTGGTGAACCTCTCATTTGAGCCCTCACTCCAGGCTTTTCTCGAAAATCCTCAAGATTCCCTTTCAAAACATTTTCACTTTTTTCTCCAGGCAGGGTCTTTTTAGGCCTTTTGTGGAAATGACAGAAGAATGGAAAATCAGTGCAGCTATTGGGAACAGTGTGATAAACAGCATTCCAACCTGCGCTGTTTCAAACCACTTGGGAAATGGGCAGCCCTAACTCGCTTTAACGTGTATTTCAAGACCCTCGTATTTCAGTGAAATTATTCTCAATGGGACTTCCGGAGCATCTCATCTCTGAAAAATGAGCATTGATTGTGTAGCTTTCTATAGCTATAACCAGCAGTTTATGGCAAAATGAAGGTTTCAGTGAAATGGTATTCGTGACCAATGACATCAGCTCCAGTTTTCATTTGTCTTCCTAGAGTGGATCCTAAATAAAATAAAAAAGAAATGAAACTCACGGGCAATAATATTGGGGAGGCTTTCTTCTTCCTGCTTGCTTTATCAGTAAATGATTTTAGGAATAAAAGGATGGTATTCTCTCATGCCCCAGAGACTTAGAGTGTTGGGGCATTTAAAAATGGTAGTATCCTCAAGTTAAAAGCAGAACCATCCTTCAGTGCTTGTGTGCATGGAGAGCATCTCGGGAGATACTAGAGATGACCAGCCTTGTGGAAAGGGCAACGGTATAGGAAAGAGACTTACTTTTCACTATGTGCCCTTTCGTACTTCTAATTTTTTTGTATCATGTTCATGTGTTATTTTTAAAGAGCACTTTAGGCTTAATACATGATTTGGAAAACTTTTAAGTTCCTTCACTACTTGGTTTCCTAAGTGCCCTTGCTTGATACACATTTTGATCAAAGTCATTCATTGCCTGTTCACTGTCCATTGCCTTTATTTGTTCAAGTCTTCATTTTTATCTGCAACTTGGGACTAGACTTCTTTAAGTTGAATTTCAAATTTTTGCATGTTAGGGATATGTCAATCAGGCCAATTTTTTTCTTTCATCCTTTCTTCCTTTGAAAAAGTATTTAAGGCTCTTTCTGGCATATGTTTTATTTGCCTAAATATGGATTTGAAATGAGCCGTAGTGCCAGGAGTTGAGCCACAAATTATGCCTATTTTGACTGTACAAGCTCTCTGCCACCCTTGAGAGCAAAGTCTTGCTGCACTGTGGAGCAGGACGGGGGGTCTGGAATCCATTGTGGTTCAGAGTTTCTAACCCCAGAGTTGAAATTTAAAAGCGACCCAAATTCATTTTTCTCATCTTAAGAATATCTGCTACTATAGGAAGATGCTCAAAATCCAATCTGTAGAGGTCGTCACCTTTCTGAAAGTGAAGGCTGGAGTTCAGTGCCTAGGACCAGTGATTGGAGTGTGTGCCGTTGGGGCAGCCTTCTGCAGGGGTCATTGTCGGAAAGTTGTCTCCCTGGGTTGCCATACTGGTTTGTGTCACCAGAGGTTCAGGACACTTTGTAACCCTGCAAAGACATGATATCCATTTTGTGCAGCTGTGACGTTTCTTAGATGTTGGTTCTTCTTTAAGAGATTTACGTATTTGATTTTGTACTTTTTAAAACAAACAGGAAAGTTGTTTCACATTCGCTGGCCATGTGTGAAACCAAGATATTGTCTCCTTTTCCATGTAGTGACTACCAATAGTAAAATGCATCTTTTGTCTTTCTTTTTTACTCTTGGTTTGGGGAAGTAAACATTCGATTGTGCTTGGGGTTGTCACTAAAATAAAGAGAGCAACATCATCTCCAGTGATTAGTGAATGTCATGGGAAGAAATCATTCTCATCGCTCCGCTGACTAGTTTAGACGAGGCACCATTTGATATCTACTTCACAGCAGTTCCCTTAGCCCGCAGTCTTCTTGTCAGCGTAGAGATAACTCACCTGTTTTCCTCACTTAGAAATTTTTCTCAGGTCTGCCGATTACGACAGTGATTCAATTAAAAAAAAAAAAAAAAGGTTCGTGCACAGGTACGCTTAAAAAAAACTGCATTATTTGTGCTTAAATTTACACAATTGAACTTTCACTATTATAATCAGTTAGCTATTAGTTCTTAGGCTTTTTTGGGGGAGGGGGGTCAAACCCCTCTATGGCATAATGTGAGTACACAATTTGCATTTATAATACTGTTACATTTTCAGGAAGTGACACTCCCCAAGCAGTTATCATGCCTTCTAACTTAGTCACACAAGTCATTAGCATACCATTATATCAGTGGCTGCATCTGGATAGCTCTGAGTGGCATATATTTGCTCTAGGATGGCATTTCTGTTACATGGAGAAAGTTTAGGGAAGCTAGCTGGTGTGTTCAAGGCAGCCTAACTTCGGTGAATTTTGCAACTTCCAGAATTGTCCCAGCATGGGACAATTATGTGAGTAGCTATTTTTCTTTAAAAGGAAATAGAGACACCTTTACCCTTTTTGCTTTCTAACAATTAATTTCATTTTTTTCTCAAATTCATTCTCCTTTCTGTCCTCCACCTGCCAAGAGAAAAGTTATTACAGGGGAATATAGGTTTTAAGAAAGTATATAGAGATCAACTTTTATTTTCCAGCAAAATTCGTGTTTCTAGAGTTTGTATTTGTTCCCTGAGTTAGTCACATTTATAGCAGTTTGTCCTTTGTGGCGGGCTGCAAACTAGCTGCCCACAAAAAAACAGTGTTTTCAGTTTTTGTAGTAGCCAACATTTTAAAAGTCAGGAAATACACATAATTTGATTTCTAGCTCCTCTCGACAATTAGACTACCTAGCAGCATTCGGCCATATTCTTGCATGGAACAGCATGGGCTAGAGTGGAACCAGTGGTTATCCCTGTGTGTGGGGACGTGTGTGTCCTAGTTTGCTGGAGTCCCCATATTATCCATCTGTTACCTATTTGGCCTTCTCAGGCTTCGGTTTTATAACTCCTGACTTACAGTTTCAGTTTAAAAGCTTGTCTTGAAAAATTAAGGGATCTTGAGGTTCAGGAAAGCATCATTTCGGTATCTTTTTTAAATAATAGAAACTAAATTTAAAATGATAAGGAGAAAAATAGTTGGAGTGATAAACTTATGAAATAAATGTTTTTATCCTTAAAGAGATTTGTACATTTTTAAATAAAAGGGGAAGGAAAGAAAACAATAATGTAATTTATTTGTATTTTTTACAAATATCAAATCATTTTATATTAATTTTAAAGCATATCATATGCTTTGCTCTTAAAATTACCATGTAGGGAACATTTATACAAATCTACTAATTGCATTTGCTCTTAAATATTTCCAGGGTTTTTTTTTTTTTCTTCTTTCAAATAGAACTGAACAACTGAACTTAAGGGAGCCGACCATTTCTTAGTTTTTCCCTTTTTACAATAAGCAGACAAAAATATAAAATTGGATGATAGAAGTCACCATTTTAGTGGGAGGTTGTAGTGTTTTGGGACCTGGTACCGTCCAAAGTTTCCATTAGATTATAAACAAGACAAAACCAGCAAATCAACCTTACATTTTAATAACCATGTGAAAGTTATCTAAATCATTCCCATTTTATGAGCTATTGCGATCAGGATTTTCTGTTTCTTATAACAATGTCTTTTTCCTCTTAACATCATCATCATAAACTTCTGAAAACTAAATGCGAGCCAGGGTGGAGACAGCATCTTGATCTTTTTTCATTTTTAGCTTCTTGGTTTTATGGTGAGAACTCATGATAGACTCTTGCTATGCTGGGCAGGGGATGAGGAGGTTAGAATTATCTCCCTTTGGCTACTTGCTGGGTCTTGACTTACTACCTGTCCTAGGACAACCTAGGCTAGTTTGTTTCTTATATAAAATGAGATCATATTTGGATTTCCCTCAGACTCTTAACAGTCCAGAATTCTCTCTCTTGTCACATGCAGCACTCACTCAATGCCGGGCGTGAGGTCTGGGAAACTGTGGAGTTGTGGCTACATAACAATTTCCATGGGATTAGACGAGCAGAGTGTCAGTGGAGAAGGGTTCCTATGTCATCATTTATTCCTCATGGTTACCTGTAATAACATGAAAGAAGAACTAAATACAATGAGTTTTGAGCTCACAGTATAACCCTGAACTCGCAGAACTGGGAGAGGGCTCTGTGTAGTAGATGGTGCAGGAGTGAACTCAGCAGAAGGATTTTTATCTTCTTGGCATTTTGTAGAATGTTTCCGATGACCGGAGTTCCGGGTTTATAAGTTGCCCCACGTTCACTGCTTGACTACCCTAACACATGTATTTTATAATCCTGGATGTTACTTTTCCTGTATTTCTTTGTGGCAGGTCTAACACCAGTCGCCTACCATCTCTTGACCATTATGAGTCAAAAATGTTGACCAGAACAAAAAAATAAATGTCAGTGTTTTTAGCAGAGTAAACAAATATGTGTTGTAGAACATGCCTCACACAGGATGGTGCCATGGAGGCTGCTAAGGGTGTTTCGCAGTGGGGCTGTGTCAGCAATGGGCTGGGAAGGTGTTGTGTTTCTTTTCATTGGCTGAGAGCCTATAATGGCACTTAGAGCATGGAAAAATACAGTATAACATATATGTACTGTATATTAAACCTATCGAATATGTATTTTATATTAGATGTGTTTGTTTTAGGAATTATAGTTCAGAAATAAATGACACTAAAATGATTCAGTGCTGCTTGGGTTGGCATTAAATGGGCCGTGTATATAAGAGCAAAGCAGGACCCAGAGACCGGGTGCCCAAAGGCCTTGCCGTTGTATAACAGAAAGGATCTTGGCCAAATTCTGGGCTGCATTCTTGGTTCACATGCCTGAAGATACTATGCATTTTGTAGCTCTTTAGACTGCCTCTTCAACATTGAATTCATTGATTTGTTTACTTATTTATTCAGCCAACAGTTAAGAAGTTGCTAATAATATTTACATAATGCCTTTTGGCATGTAGAGTATATCCAAATACCATATCTCATGTACATGTGCTTGTTTCACAGCCCGGAAAGATGCATGGGCAACAGCCTGCATGGGTTGATGACGGTGGTTTCTGTTTTGTACTCTTTTGTACTTGTGAGCAGAGATACCCACAGCTTTGCCTGGGCTATTTAGAAAGGAACTTGGGACAGGTGGGCAGAAGCGTTGCTACGGGAGCTGTGCTTAGTCATTCCCAGGAACAGTGGAGGTGGGAATCATCCACTGAGCATAAGTGGGGTGGGTGGGATGCAGTTGCAGCTCTGAGGAAGATGGAAACTATTTGGAACAGCTGCCATGGGCTGGGCACTAGGGGCTGAGCAAGAGCTGAAAGCAAGGCTGGCCTGTTGAGTGACTGGGAAGAAGCTTCCCTGTACAGCAGGTGTGGCCTGGCTGTGCAACTCAGGGACAAAGGGAGAGTCTGGGGGCAGGGTTGGATGGTTACTTGCTGGTTCACCTGGCGTTGGCATAGGCCAGCCTTGAGAATGTGGCTATATAGGGAGATGTTAAGATGAACAGCAAAGAAGTGGACAGGACAGGAGGTCTGGGCATGCTCTTCTTAGCATGGCTTTATAACTGCTATCTCAGAATTGTTCCTATGGATGCCGCATTGGGCCAATCCTGTGTGCTTTTGTACATATGATCCCTTTCTCCCTTTCCTTTGGCATAATTACCTCTTCCTTCAAGCCTGGCTTGGGCATCACTCCTGGGCAGCTGTTCCTGATTGCCCTCTGCTCCATTCTCTTGGGTCAGCTGACCCTTCTCCCTGTCCACATGTCTTTCTTTCTGTATTCTAGAACCAGGCTGCTGGTGTATATGGATCAGAAGGTTCCTTAAGTGGAAGACTTCTGGTACTCAATAGAGAACCTGAAGATGTTCAACAAATGCTTGCTGAATGGAGGCATAACTGCTTGGCTGCCCTACTATAGTCTAATAGACTGTTAGAACTGGAAGAAAACCATGGGGTCAGCTCATCTAACTCACTTCATTTCATAGTTTACAGAGAAGTGAAACTCAGAGAGGTTGAGTGTCTGACCTGATGTCACACAGCTGCTTGAGGCAGAGCCAGGATGCAAATTCACCTCTTCTGACTCCAAATACCATGTTCTTTCTACCATACCACAGCAGTCTCCGAATGTTTCTGGGGGTGACTTCTATGTGTGCGGTGGTGGCAAGCCTCTGCCTCCGCTCAGCTCCTGGTTACAGCCTTGGGTCACTATTCACAGTGGTCTGTTATCTCGTTTTTCTTGTAGGGAGGAAAACAGTGTCCTGACAACCCAAAGAACTTTTCCTCTATGCAGTGCCAGGTTTACAGCAGCCCTTACCTCACTGCTTCCCCTTCCCTTTCCGGGTTTGTTCTAGTTTATCTTTGGTTGGGGTAAGCATCGGCAACTGTTTCTAAGTAAATAGAGGAATGGCAGTTTCCAGGTTTGTGGTTCAAACGTTCAGTGCTCTTTGCTTCAGCCTGTCCCCTTCTGGCTGCTGGCACTGCTGCTCCTATCTCCAAATCACCCTGGTTTAGCATATGTTAAAGACTAGTTGTGCATGATGGACGTTTCCTTCTTGGAACAAGATCACTGAGAAAGGGAAGCCTTAGGAGAGAGACAGCGGACACTTGTCTGAACCATTTGTATCAGTTTAAAAAAAAAAAAAAAAAGTGAATCTGTTGGTTTCCAGATCCATCCTTGGAGAATGGGATACAAGATTGAGTGTCTAGAAAAGAAAGCGTTGTTTGCATATTTTCCATCTCCAAAACTTGTCTCTGAGCTTTTGGACCCTATCCGATGTTTCGAGTGTTCTGTTGAGGGTTAAAGTCTCGCGTGACAGAGGGTGGGGTGTGGCTGGTTCCCTTAACTGCCCGTGCGTGGATGATGCAGTTTGGTGAGGTTTGTTCCAACTCACTGCAGGTCATCTGTCCTCTCTCTTCATCACCCTTGGTCCAAAGTACGTCAGGGTCAGTTCCAGGACTGGAAAATTCACTCACTGAGCACTGGGGGTGGTGGTGGTGACTGCTTTGAGCCTTTGAACCTTTGGTTAGTTAACTTCTGTTAACTAACCAAACAGTACATGGCAAAAAAAAAAAAACCCAAAAAACAAAAAACCAATTTTGAAAAAAGTACTGTGGAGACCAAATTAATTAGGGATTTTTGTAACATTGCTTCTTCTTAGCACTTCCATATTCCCCTCAATTCTTTTTAAAATTAAGATCTAGACTACGGCCAATGCCTCCTTTTAGCTCAGAAATCCTGTGACTTGGAATAAACCCAGTGTCTTTGATCTTAGGGGTTTCTGAAGCCTCTTTGGACCTTCTTGGCTCCCAGCCACATGGGAGCCTGTCTCTAAATTTCCCTGGGCTGGTCTTAAGTTCCAGGTATTGAGCTGGAAGTACATCAGCTGAGAGTTTGGACTACGTCAGGAAGTATTTTGATTTTCTATATTCTTTGTTTGGCATCTGCTTGTTTCCTTTAGGGACGTCCCCTTCCTTGGAAAAAAATAACTCCAAAGATGCTTGTCTGACTGATGAGCTAAGAAGACATTCCAACCAGGCATTTTCATTCAGGGATCTTGGCTTATCACTCACAGGTCACTGGGTGAGAATGATGTCACCAAATTTAAAATGATCCTGATATCCCCACATCTCTGACCCATTCCGCTGGCAGTGGTACTTTATCTGATTAGTTTTGACTGATTAGTGACAATCTTGAGACAACCAACTTTAACTCCAGAAGGAGCCTCTATGGCGTCAGCCATCACACTGCTGGGCTGTGACCTGAAGGTGTATCCTAAGAGGTGGCTTCTCTTTAGCCCCTACCTGAGCTCTCCTCCAGGTGTGTGGTTTTTCTATGTGGTGCCAGGGAATTGTGGTTCTGGATGAGAGCATTAGAAGGGACTTGACTGGGGTCCGAGAGCTGGGTCACGATCCCCTTCAGAAGTTTTCTGAGGATCATCACACTTGACTATTTTCAGTGACCACTTCAGGCTCTTGGATTACATGAAGGACGTGGTCAGCCAAAGGGCTGCTTCTTGTCAGTTTCCCCCAGAAATGCGTAGGCTTCACATGTACCCATCTTACATTTAGTCTTGTTAGATTTGATTCATTTTGTAGCCTATGAAGAACTTTTAAAATCTAACTTTTGTCATCTAATGAGTTAGGTGTGTCCCTCATTTGTGCCACCTCTGGACACAAATTGTTGACTAGAATATGCCAGGACAGGGCTGAATCCACGTGCCTGTGGTCTGGTACTTCCATCATCTATATATAAATCCAGCTAATCGTTCATGTTTTTTTTCGTCATAGTCACAAAAATATTATGGGACTCTTTGTTAAAGCCTGGCTCAAATGAAGTTATAATCGTCTGAACTATTGCTCTAATAAATCTAATTTAGAAAAAGGAATTGTTTAATTTGGTCCGTATTCATAGTGAACCTATGCCAGTTTTTGGTGATCACCACATTTTTTTCTTAAGTATTCATCAATTTACCACTCCAGCCTAGAATTTTTCTGGACATTGATGCCAGTCTTCTTCATGTATACATCCAGAACCTTCCTTCCTCACCGTTGCTTTCTCTGAGGTTTCTGGAGGATTACTGGCAGCGATTCATCAGTGAAACTTTGGATTCTGCAGATGGGATTCATCTGAGCCTGAAACCTGACTTTATTTAGTAGCTGTGGCTCTCCTTCTCACTCCCCACCTGCCTCTGCTTCAGCCACCTCTTACCAGAGTTGCCTTTTCGGATGTGAAGAACATGCTCTCAGATGGATGGGGCGGAAACAGCACAGATGAGGAGCCATTTCTCTTGTCTCTGCTGGCTGCGACGTTACACTGGCTGCCCAAACAAGCCTGTTACGTCTTTGCTTTTCTTCTTGCTCTGATCATAGCTTAAACAAACAAACAAACAACAACAACAACAAAACTCAAACCCACCTACTCCTGATGATTATTCACATTTCTCATATGTTTTAACTCATTCCAAGTCTTAGCCTTTTGGACTTTCTTCTGACTGATAAATTCTACTGTCCTTGATTCAGCTTCAGCTCTGTTTCTTCCACCTGTGGCCCAAATGTGCACGTAGAGCATCCCATACTAGGAGTGCTTTGCGGACATTTCAAGGACTTCTGGGGGCCCTCCTGGTTCCAGGCTGCCCCACCTTTTTTGAGCCACTGGAGTTTTTCTCCAAGCTTGGATGGCCTCTGACTCCTAGTTTGCCCTTCTGAGAACTTTGCTTCTCACCATCGTGTTCTCTCTAATTTTAAATTATGACTGGCTCTCTAGGCTGTCTGGTATAACCGTGTGGGACTGAGTTAGTGACTCAGGGCAAGATTCAGCCCTATAGACCACCTGTAACTTTTATTCCCGCTCTGACTCCCCAAGAGACCCGCTCTTCAGAATTCCCTCCCAGGGTGGGGCTGGGCTGGGCCTACCAGTAGGTTCACCAGTACCTCCGCCAGGGTTGAATTCTCAGCCTCTGGTTCTCTCCCTGAGCTGAGGCACAAGACCAAGGTCGCCCAGCCCCAGGTCAGAGAACCAAAGGAAGAAAACAGGCCTGGGGTGGTCTGGCAGAGAGAATGGGCTGCCTGAGCTGGAAGCAGGACATTTGTGGAACAGTGAAGGAGGAGAGGTTGTAAGTTTTGCTTGTGACGACTCTGAGGGCACTCTAATCCCAGGGGCATCCAGGCAGTGAGGTGTTCCACTTTTCTGAGAGAGCAACTCATACTGGGAGAGTACCCTCTCAGTTACCTATCCTATTTTGGGATAAGTCAAGGAGCAGCTCTATCTTGGTGCCTGGAAGTATCTCACATTTCCTCATTTTAGACTTGTCATTCCTGTAAAGAAAAGCACCTTAACTTCATTAGTACAGATTTAGGATCATTAAGATTCAGGCTGGATTGAAATTTATCTCTTTACTGTCTGTGGACAAAGATTCACTGAGAAAAATCTCAGTGAGGGATGCTGATTTAGGGGAAGCTTTACAAAGGACCCACTTTAGGAATGTGCATTTGCATACGAACAATGAAAGTGTTAATTAAAATGATTCTCACATAGTCATTTCAGCAGTGTGGGGACTGCTGCTTAGCAACCCTGGTAGAATGGAAGCAAGTACTTGGAAATAATAAAATATCGCTTTTTCCATTTGTCTAACCAACTGAGGCATACTGAGCACCTTGTGTTTGCTAGGCAGTGTGCTAGAACCAGAGGGTGAGAGTTGAAGGTCAACTGTATAAAACCTAATACTTGCCCCTAGCGTGGCCAACCCAGGGGTGTCCTGGGACATGAGACTTCTGGGAAAGTCCAGGGAGAACTAAGATGAGTTGGTCACCTTGCCCGAGGGCTGAAAATTTAGTAGCAATTAACAAAGTGCCTAATATATGTCACTTGTTGAGATAGGCCACACCTGTTCATATTATTTTAAAAACCATACCAGCATTCTGTCCTGTGGGGGTTTTCCCTTTTCACATAGAGTAGTCTAATTCCCGTTTGAAACGATATCCCAACATTTAAAATATTTCCATCGTGGTCATCATCCTTACTGGCATCAGTTGTCCCCAGACACCTGCTGTGTGCAGGGCCACGCACGGTGAGGCTGAGTTAGCCGTGAGGTGGTAGGAAAGCCTTTCAGCTCCTGAGGGAACACCACCAGCTTACCTTTTTAAAAAGTAATGTTTTAGAGCACAGTACGCGCAGAATAAATATTTGTGGATCGAAGTTTATTAACTTTGTGGTTAAGAGTACAGGGTCTGGAGTCACATGGACTCGGTTTCAAATCCTGGCTCTCTGCCATGTGCTTGCTTTATGATCTTGGCTTGTGACTTAACCTCTGAGCCTCATGTTCCTCATTTCTGGAATTGGGATTAATATGAGATTCATAATAATAATAATTATGACTATAGGTTGCATAGTATAGAACATAGTTGAACGTACTCTGGAGTCAGACTGCCAAGTTCAAATCCACTTCCTACTTATATAACCTTGAGCAAGTTATTGAGCCCCTCTGGGCCTTAGATTTCTTATCTATGAAACAGGGATAATAATGGTACCTAGAGCAGAGAGTTGTTGAAAGTAAGAATTGTACAGCACCTTGTGTCTGGCATACAGTGTTATATAAATGTTTACTAAATTTTAAGAACCATAAACTATTAATTATTTCAATTTAGTTCTTATAAAATTCCTATAGACAGGGCAGGCATTTCTCCCTGGTCCCTCACTTTTTGTTATTATATTTGAGGGTAAAAAGGAGATTCTGATGGGTTCAAATGGTTTGCTGAAGGGAAGCTGGCTAGTAAATATTGAAACTGGGACCTGGACCCATTCTATTTGCCATAAAAGAAGGTACAGGTGCACCTGTACACACTTATCAAGAGCACACGGGTGTGCATGAAAGTATTAAGGCTTTGATGTAATAAATCTGGAGGCAAGTGAATAGTAGATCTCCCTCTTCTGCAGCCACTGCTCTTGCTTAAATGTGCGGATCTCCTGGCCTACCCCTGACTGACGTTTTCTGTGAGTTACAGCATGGAGCTTGTACTCTCTCATTGGGTCTCTGGGACTTCCAAAGGTGCTAGTTTAAATCTCTTCAAGATTCTCACTGTCTCAATTAGTGTTGCCTGCTCTCTGGCTGGACTCCCCTTGGAGACCACGAGGTTCTACTGTGTTTACGTACCGATTTCAGAGCTCCTGAGGGAGCTGTTGCATTCAAGCCTAAATAGGAATTCTCCCCCTCCCCCTGCCTTTATATTTGGTGTTGAAACTCTTCATTGCTTGGGGAGAAACTTAATTGTGAAAGCAGTGTATCAGGGAATGCAAATATAGCTTTATAACACTTGCATTTGCCAATCTCTGGTCACTGAGGCAGACATCTTTAGATTAAAAATGTTTTGTGTTTGTTCACAAACATGGGCACCTAAAAATGCCGCAACGTAAGGGGTTAAAATGTAAATATTATTCTATAGAGCAATGAAAGGTGCTTTAGTACTTAAGTCCTATTTTTGGGCTGTGGAATTTAATTCCTTCCTGTTGCCAGCTGAACCTGGGACTGATGTATTAAATGAAAATATATTCCTATCTTCAAACGCGGACAACAGGACATTCTGTACTCCAAATTTCAGTGTTTGAATTGGGTGTTGCAGGAAACTTGGCACCCTTTCTTACTTTTCAAAATAATAAACAGAGATGATGTCGCCTCAGGTTTCATCTGATGGGGCTTAGATACTATTGCCTCATAAAGGCTGATTCATAGACAAATGGGAACTAATTATAGTAACTCAAAAAATAATGTCCCCATTTATATTTGGCAAGGCAAGATGCCTTGCATGTTTTGTAGGACATGAGAGATTTCATTTCTTTAGTGGCATAGAGGTGACATACCCATTTCTATTTCAGCCCCACAGTGGTTGTTCTGGGTCATTACCTGCCATTTTTAATTTCTTTTTTTTTTAAGGGATTTCTTGTGCTCTCTTCCTGCACACCCCATGCACAGACATTGAAACACCTCTTACTACTATCTACACAGAAATTATTTCCCGCTATCTATCCACTGTATTTTTAAGAAACAAATGTCTGAGTTGAAAAAAGTAGATGGCATAATGTTTTTTTTTTTGTTTCTAAGAATTTTGGAATCTCTATGAAAAATTGCAGGAAGTTACTCACATCTCTCTGTGGAATGACTGGTGAGTTGTCAGAGGGAGACTGTTCTGATGACTTCTACTCTACGTTCCTTCCCTGCTGTGAATTAGGTTGGAAAACATTTCACCACAATTTTCTTCAAATAATTTTTGTTTTTGAATTTGCTTCAAATAAGTAGGTGATATCTGAGCATGTTCAGAATTCAAAAACTGGAGAAATGTTTGTAGTGTTTGTAGTGAAAAGCAAATCTTCTCTCTCTCTCCTGTGTCCAGGAGAGAACCTTGTTTTCTCTTCAGAAGCAATCCTGGGCACCAGTGTCTTAGATGCTATTCTGGAGACTTCTCTCTGTGTTTATAAATATAGGTATATTTATATTTTCCTCACACAAGTGCCATCATACTATTCACAGTGTTTTAAACTTGGCATTTCTACATATCCATAATCATAGAAGTCATTCCATCGCACGTGGTTTCTAATAGTTTTGTTGTTTTCATTGAGTAGGTGTGTCATAACACACGAACAATTGCCTGTGAATGGTTTTAGGCCATTTTAATCTTTCGCCACTGAAATCATGGTATAATGATAATCTTATACACCTGCCATAGGATAGGTTATCCTTCTCAGTGGGTATGAAGAGTGGGCTCTAGAGCCCAAGAGCCTGGGTTTAAATCCTAATTTCTACATTTGCTATTGAACTCTATGGTCTTGGCCATTTATCTCTCCATGCATCAGTTTCCTCATTTCTAAGAGAGTATTTCTCTCACAGGTAGGATGTGATGTTAAAAACACTAGGTTACATAAAGCTTATAGACGAGTGCCAGGCATGTAGACAGGTCTGTATGTATTTGCTTATCATTTTGTATGGAAACACCTGAACCCAAAGATGTGCTTATGTCTGTGTGTTTCTGAAGCATTCAGTGGCTTTTAGAGGCCACAATACAGTTTTTGAGTCTGGGTTATCTCTCTTAAGTTTATGAAAATGCCATATTCATTCTCCCATCCCCTACTTCCTTATTGTTTTTGTATAACATCCTGGAGGAGAAAAAGGAAGAATGTGTTTCAGGCCGCCATACTCAACTGTCCAAACTCCTTCAAAGGCATAAAATGTATTGCCAGTGGTGATAATCTTTAACAAATGGCCCAGATTCCCGACCCCCCATACTTAACTAATTTAGAACTTTATGATATTTAAATACATTTAGGCACATACATAGGCACATACATAGCTCATGTTCATGTATGTGTGTATTACTCAAATTCATTTAATAATTTCACCATGTTTTAAATTATACATTAAACCTTTGGGAAGGACTGGAGAGTGTACTTACTCTGATTTTGTTACTTCGATGGTGGAAGTTACAGGGTCTCACATCACCTGTAAGTCTTTTATCACTTTTAGATTCAGACAAACCAGAGCTAAAATCTCTATGTTGGTGTTTGCTATCTGACCTTGGCAATTCACTTACACTTCCAAAGCATTGGTTCTCCATCTGTAAATGGGGACGTTGAGCTGCCTCTTAGGACTTGAACAGGATGCAGAGAGAGAGTAGATGAAGGACCCAGCAGTGTTTGGCACAGAGCAGTTGCTCACGAACCGTCCATTCTTCTAACCTTCCCTCCCCTACATCCTACTTCCTCCTGCCAGTAACACAGTCCCCTGGAAGTAACCGCCTCTACCTTAAACTCCAGTGCCCTTTGTTTGCACTCGCTTTTGATTTACCAGTCAGTGTGCTTTCTCTGACTTAACTGGGAGGCCAGTTTATGTCTCAGTTGTTGTCACGTGCATCCTACCTTACATTAACCAAATAGTCAACGAATGCCAGCAAGAGAGTGAGTGAGAGGCAGGCCTGCCATTTCCCTACCCTAGTGAGGTCACTGCTATTTCTTTGAAAGCATTGCAAGATTGGAATTGGAGCCACAATGAGTTATGGTAGCCTCTGAAGTGACCACAGAGAATGGTATTTTCATTCTTGGTTATTCCTTTGAAGAAAGTTGCTATAGCCAACTCTTGGAAATTATTTTCCCAGCTTTTTTAGTGGGAGGGGCATGAGCTGGAGAGAATGCCTAGAAACTTAAATTTCATCAAAGCTCCATAGAACGGCACTTGCAGGAAGACTACTGTGATTGTTTTACCTCCATCTCCCAAGGAAAGCATGAGCCAGTTGGCTTGTACACTTAGTGCTCAGCTTTACTTGGCCCCTGGTATTATGTCTCGGAAGTGGGCTGCTGGGCACCTGAGCAGAGAAGGCGAGCAGAGGAGGTCAAGTACAGCTGGAGAGGGAGCAGGGAGACCTTTGCTAGATCCTTCAAATCACTTATTTGGAGAGGAGCTACTCTATTTTGCATTAAGTGTTTTGCTGTGACTTTTTGAAATAGCAGTCACACCCATATTCAAATGTAGGAACCAGAGTGCTCTCCAAAGACATGGAGGCCAGGTCCCTTCCAGCTGGCTACAAAAAGCTGCGATTCTACAAACAAATATTTGAATAATAGGAACCGTTTTGTCATTTGGAATGCTCTTCCCAGTTCTTCTCTTTTTCACTCAAACCTTCTTGTCCTTTAAGATCCAGCACAATTCCCACTGTCCAGTTTGTATAGTTCTTTGAATCTGGGCTGTTCAACTGGCTGTTAGATGTAGCCTTGTGGGTTGAACTGTTAGTTATTTGTCATTTAGGCGTTTTCCCATGTTTATGCCTTGGCTTCCCCACTAGGTCTTCACGCTTTAGGCCTGGCCGCTATCCAGCCCTTGTAGCACTACTGATGGGGGTGGTGCATTGGTTCTCAAAGTATGCTTCCTAGCAGCAGCATCACCTGAGAACTCGTTAGAAATGCACACCAAGCCCACTAACTTAAGTCTAGGGGTGGGACTCAGTTTAACAAGGGCCCCTGGTGATTCTGCTGTCTGATTAAGCTAGAGAATGGCTTGACCATAGGACAGTGAATTTCTCTTTCTCTTTCCCCTTCCAGGGTATTTCATAGAAATCTGTTCTGCAGGATATAATGGGTGCCTTAAAGGTAGGGATGGGCAAGAGGTTCTGTGGCCAAGTAAGTTAGCGAAATGCTGCTTTAGCGAATTTCAACGGGATTCTTTATGGCAAGATTTCTCAGATACTTTAATATGTCCTTGCGGATCATTGAGAGTCACCATGGAAAGACCTGGCAGACTTGTTAGATTCTAGAACACCTTTTCTGCCACATACCTGCTAACTTTTCTGGCAACAGTGTTTTGTCGAACACGCTTTGGGAGATGCTGGCTAGGTGATCTGTAAGGGTACGTTAAGCCTTGAGATTTTTATGACCCCATAAATCAGTGAGAATTTCAGAAACTTCAAATACAGGGTAAATAATCAAACATGATGCCAGCATTTATAATTTGGGTAAACCAGACATATACAACAACTTGAACATTGAGATGATGAGGAAATGACTAAACATTGAAAATAAAAGACTTTATTTTTCTTAGGTAGAAAACTATGTTAAGGGAGAGGTGGAGAAGACAAGTTAAGGAAAATGTCATTTACTGAGAGTATTAGAGTCCTGGCAGGAAACATATGGCAGATTCAAATCAGGTAATTTAAGAGCTCGAAATAAAAGAACTATTTATTAAAAGTGTAGGCAGAGTTTGGGATAAACCACAATGAACTTAAATTCCTCTATATACACAAGGTTTGACATGTATCACATTCATTCCTCATAATAACCCCAAAGGTAGGTTTTATTCACGCTTTGCAGAAGCAGAAAGTGAAGCTGAAAAGAGACAAAGCAAATTACTTTAGCGAGTAGCTAGGAAGTGGAGGCAAAATGCAAACAGCTCTGAAAGACTCGCATTTCTTTAGGCAGAACATCTCTTCCTTCGTCTTTCTCCACGTCATGGAGCTGAGCACACTGCTCTCTGGAAGCTCGTGTTCTGAGCTAGATAAGTTGATCTGATCATTCAGTAGACAAGAGAAAGTAACATATTGGGCAAATATATAAATTGACAATACAAGGATGCAGATTACATATTATGGGGAAGAGAGAGAGATTGTAAACATGCAGTTTCCATGCCTAGGTGGGTTGGGGTTATGGAAATCTGTCCTTTTTGAGAATCTGTCTCATTCTAGAAAATATTTTTGGTGGATGTGGGAGCCATTTGAAGGGCATGAATGAGGCGGCTCAGCTTATAGGGGTTCGGGGGAGGTAGAGGGACATTTTTCAGACATATGGCACAGCTTGGGAAGGCTTGGCTGTGGGAGTAAATAAAAAGGTGCTCTATTCATAGGTGCCGTAGCCAAATGGAGAAGGTGCTGGTGGTGGGAAGTAGGCAGTTGGGAGTAAAAGAGGTCGTGGCAGGATCTGAATGTGCCTCTGACTCCAGTTTTTGGACTGGGGCCACTCTGGTCCAGTGAAGTCTGTCTCACCTAGCATTTTTGTTAGAAGATGATAGATGCTGAGTTTTCTACGTACAGATTTTACTTTTTTCAGGAGAGTTCATAGTATGTGAAAACTAAGAAAATTTAAAAGTCATGGTTGAGAAGGTTAATTTCTCCCATGTCATTTTGAATTTGGATTGGCTTTTAATGCTCACTTAGAATATATCTTATGGTCAAGTCCTCTTTATTCCAGAAAACAAAAACACTTCTCAAATACTGTGCACAAGACCTGCCTTTGAAAACATCTGGTAAAAATAACAAGTCGCTTGGAAAACCGTGATTCTCAGATGCAACCCCCACCTCTTTATTAGCAGGGAGTCACTGGAGTAAACCTTTATTTCCTGTTGCTTCCACACAGCGGTCCTTTACGGAAATATTTCACATGTTTCTTTAGGCAGCAGGGAACACCGAAGGGCAAACAGTGCGGAGGCCCCAGATAGGAACAGAGATGCCTTCTTTGCCCAGTAGGGCCTCAGGATGCGTGGAGAGCCCGCCTGGGCCTCCGAGCTCTGAAGCTGTGCCAGGTCCCTGCCCCAACTGCTAAAAACAACTCTCCCCCAGGCACGAGCATGGCCCAAACCTGCCATACCTCCAGCTCTTCTTACAAGAGGGATGTTTTAAAATAGTCTTAAATGTCAGACTTTTTTTTTTTTTTTTTTTTGCAACATGCCTTAGACATCTCATAAATTATCCCGCAGTAAAACTTTAATAGGAATGCTCAGAAACTGAAGAGTTCTAGTCAAGGGAGTTTTGGTAACTCAGACAACTGTTCACCCCAAACCCTCCTGCTTTTTCTACCCTGGAACTCATCCAAGAAAATTACTGTAAACTGATTTTTCTGCAATCATGTTTGAGGGTGTCTTCAATGACTGAGGTCTTATGTTCCCTCAGAATGCTTGCTATATGTCAGTTTGAACAATGTGATATTCTAATATTTGATCATTTTTGACTTATAAGTGGCCATTTTATGTGGTTCAATCCAATGGTTAACGTAGAAACTCTAGATTGGAGTTTGAGTTCAGTGTTTCCTGGCTTCAAAATATGTCTAGAAAATTTTTTTTTAAAAAACTTCGTGATATTTACCCTTTTTGCTGTTTGCTTCTCATGAAAATGGGTAATTAAAGATTCTGGTTGTAGATTTGCTTTGCTGCTCAGACTGTGTCTGCTGTCACATTGGGGGCTTTTACAGATATGTGTCACATCTACAGCTATAAACATACTAAGTTCTATTTCATGTGTGTGTGCCTCTGGGGGGTGAGCCTATGAGCCCCCTTTTTTTTTTTATGAGTTCTTAGTTTGTTGTGTCCTATGTTTATTTTTACTTACAATGCTTATGGACTTGATTTATTCAGTTACTAGTTTCTGAAAAACTAGAATTTGGGGAGAACTTTAACTTACTGGTATGAAGAGATAGAAAATTTAAATTGGGGCTGTCCTAAGGGTCTGGGATATGTGGTACAGCACGGGATCGTGATCACTGATGTCCAAAGTGATGTTCTCTGGATGCCTTTTGGCCCATACAAAAGCAAACTGTGTTAAGGATACTAGTATCTTTCACTTCATGATATTTATCATTTTTCAAAAATTGAATTTCTTAATTATCCAGTGTCTTACAAAATACCGCAGACTGGGTGGCTTACAAACAGCGGAAATTTATTTCTCAGAGTTCTGGAGACTGGGAGGGTCAAGGTCGAGGTTCAAGGTCAAGGCACTGGCATAATTACTTTCTGGTGAGGACCTTCTTCTAGGTTGCAGACTTCTTGTCATAGCCGCACATGGTGGAAGGGGTGAGGGGATCTCGGTGGGGCCTCTTTTATAAAGGTGCTAACCCCACGATCGAGGGCTCTGCCTTCATGATCTAATCATTTCCCGAAGGTCTCACCTCTTAACACCATCATCCTGGGTATTAGGTTTTCAACACATGAATTTTGGGGGATACAAACATTTAGACTATAGCAACCAACATCTCATTATCAAGAACATTCCATTATTTCTTTGTATATGGAAAGTTAGTATCTAGAAGAATTTTTCATGAGGGTACATCTCTTATTATTATTTGCCTTTTTATGTTAAGTCAAATCAACAAAATATTTATTGCCCATTTACTACATCCAAGGCACCACGTGAAAATTCAGAAAGAATATTTACAGCAAATAAAGATTTTTGCTCTCCTTGAAATATGACATTAGCATGACATTCCCTGTACCATTTGGTCTGTAGAAAGGTAAAGCCACTTGGCCATGTCAGGCAGCATCCTTTGGAGGAAGCAGCGCCAGATCGGGACTTAAAAGTCCTGTTTCATTCCTGTCAAGGTCACAAGCTTACCCCGCCTTTGTGGGCAGGCTTCTCTTTTCCCACCTAACTGTTTTCTCATCTGTACAATGAAGGCGTCAAACCATATTATTTCTAAGGTCCTTCAGGACAAAATAAACCTGTCAATGATTTTTATTGATCACTTTCTACTGCGTAAGGTACAGAGCTAGTTCTAAGTTTTTATTGATTACTATACTATATAAGGTACTGAGATAGTTCTAAGTGTAAGAGAGTCTCTTCTATGATTTTTTAAAGGTCTCTCGTAGCTAGATAAACCAAAAACAAACAAACAAAAACATTTGCTGACCATTTTCCAAGAGTAGTTCATCACAGAGCAGAGAGAATGTCAGAATGTGTAGGGTGCTCACCCCTCCCTGCTTCAGATGGTCATTTATTATGTACTTGTACCATGCCTGGCTGTTCTTCTAGGTGCTTTACTTATATTATCCCAACAAAACCTTGAAGTAGCCGCATTAGAGGAATGCTGTGATTACCCCCATTTTACACGTGAGGAAACTGAGGTAAGTTGCTCAAGGTCACACAGCCAGTAAGTGGTGAACTGATAATTGATATCGAGCCTATACTCTTTATCACCATGCTGCTGAGGGAAGGTGAGGGCATGAGTAGAGAGAGGCAATAGGTCTCTCTCATTAAAAGAAAGCATGCAATTGTCAAGGGTTAGTGATGGAGGAAGAAGGGACATTCATGACTATGAACCACCTACACTGACTTATTTCCTATGGTTCTCTCCCTTTGATTACATGCCACTGCCTTGCTGGGCCCTGGGGAATGCTGCTTCTCTGTTAAGACTGTAGCCCAGGCTTGGCCAGAAAACTCCTAGCTCCCCTCCACTGTCCCTGCCAGTGCTAAAATGAGCTGTGTGTTTACTGGAACTTGGGATATCTTTGCCACTTGAGTTGGCAAGAGTCATGTCAAAGGAGTAAACAGCTGAACTCAAAGAACTACTTGAGATTGGAGGGTGACCCCAATGGCATAACTGTGAAAAAGTTTTAAAAATTTTTAAAAAAATTTTCCCAAACTTAATTTTATTTGAAACTAATGTTTCTCTTTTGATGTCTCCATTTGCAGAACCAGAAAATTCTAGTTTTGGAATTTGTACTGTGAAAGACTCAGAGCGAACAATGAGAAGAGTTCTTAACTGGCTGTCAGTTGTATTCAGGGACCAAAGAGGTCACTTATATCTGCTCACGGGCCTTAGCCCAAGCGTCTGTTCACTGTCACTCTCGGCAGCCAGCAGTGGACATTGTCCAGGCATCACGTGGCATTAAAACAAAACAAAAACAAAAAAAGCCATTCTCTGGCTTGTAAGCACCCTCCAGGGCTTGGACGAGAAGCCCCTCGAGAGCAGTGGTAGTGTCTGTCTCTGTAGCCAGTGCTAAGCACAGTGTGTGGCGCTGAGCAGACCCTTCAGAAAGGCTGGGTAAATACGTGGCGTGGTTTGTGAGCGCATTCTCTCAATCACCATACAGACAAATGCAATGGAAGGGTGTTTACAAAATGAGTGATGGAGTGAAAGGAAAGGGAATGACGTGTGGGATGCATCTTTGTAGCGTGAGGTGGCAGTTAAGAGCCTGGGGTTTAAGGTCAGGTAGGTCAGGTTTTATGTCACAGTTCCACCGCACAGTGGTCGTGTGACCCTGGAGAAGACATGGGACTATTGCCTCCTTTCTAAATTGGTAACCACAGTACATACATCATAAGCTCATTGGGATTCAGTGAGACAGAAGACATTATACATAACACGCCAAGCAATAGTGCCTGTGCTGAAAAGGGGAGCTCTTCATAATAACAATAGTTTATTTTATTTATTGCTGGGGGGAAAAAATCACATTTGGCTACCTTTCAAAAGAAATTGGTAGCAGAACTTGAATATGTGCCCATCCCCCCCACCCCACCCCCTAATTAAAGTTTACATGGTGCAGAGCGGTATAATCCTTAATACTTTGCAGGTACCTGGATCAGAAACAAGTTCACCAGATTGTGAATCTATTTGTGGAAGTTTGGTTCTGCAGATTAAGAAGTTGTTAGGGTGGTGATGTTATGAATCTTTTTTTTTAATTTTCAAATATTCTGTGCTTATATGTTTCTTTTGTACTTCAAAACATTTTTTAAAAAATAAAACCTGTTAAATCTAAAAACTACACTGTTAAATTGAGATGGAAAAGGGATTCTTCTAAAAAAAGAATTCAATACATGAACAACTATTTTTGAATTTTTGGGGTTTTAATTGCATTTCTAATTGCTTCCACAAGAAACTATTTTCTGACACTGAATACTTAATAAGACTATATTCAGTGGAAACACATTGAGAAATTGTGAGTTTACGTTTTATACAAAATGAAAACTTTCTTCTTACAATATGATAGGATAAAGTATTAATGGACTATTAGAAATGAAAGCCCAATCTGATATAACTTAAAAAAAAAAAACAAGTATTTGCTCTTTAAGTGGCATCAACAAATGTGTCAAGATATATTCTTTTTTTAAAGGTTATAGTCACTTTATGGATTGTGAGATGAAACAGTCCTAAACTTTGGGTACATTTGATTTCATTGCTTTCTCAAATGTGTAGTTTTGAATATTCGGGCTAATCAATGAGTGCACTCCTAGTAAACTGCTCGCTCGGAAACCCTGCGCCAGACTGTGCAGATGGGGCAGCATTGAGCCTGGCAGGCCTTGCAGATGGAATTACATTTGCACATTTTTTTTAATTCATTGTGAACATTTTGCAGGTTAAAAAGGAAAAACTGTCTTCCTGCTCAAATGAAATTTTGACACAATCAGTACAAATTATAAATTATGTTTAAAGTGATACAACAAATTCATGATCATTTGCAGCTTTGTGTAAAGCATTGTTGAGCTATGGGCATTTAATACTTGGTGCTGCAGAGTAGCTTGGTCGTATTGGCCAGTGTTTCTCAAAGTGTGACCTTAAAGCATATCTGCCAGAAATGCAGATTCCAGGGTCCCCTTGGACCTTCTCGGTCAGCACATCTAGGAGCAGAACCAGCCAATCTACATTTTAAACAAGTGTCTCCCCAGATGGTCAGTGCATAGCAGTATTTGAGACTCTGGTACAGTGGAAATATGTTACAAAGATTATTTTAGTTATCCAAATTGAAAATATGTTTAAGACTAGAGAAATCAAACTTACAATCAAAATTGAAGTATAAGTTAAAAATTTAGTTGAGGGGCACATGTAAGAGTAAGTTTTAAAATCAATGATGGTTTAATAGGATCTTCCAACCACATAGTTACATGAAGTAGCATTTTTGGCTTTTCAAGCAGTGAAATTAAAGCCCTAAAGAGGAGTCAGTTTATGTCTTGCCATACTCTGTACTACAGATATAGCTTTATCTTTAAGGAAAACAAATCAAGAAATGAGAGAAATGAGCACTTTGGTTATCTTAGTTTCTTTGACTTTAAAAATATTTCACATAACATCTGTATTTAAATATAATTTCTCATCATTTGTGTAGATTTCAGTGACAGAAGAAATGAAATGAGATTTAAATAAAACTTTTAAAGCTGTTTAGTAAAGAATTTTATATGTATTTTATCTATATAATTTTAATAATTCTTATAAAGAATTAATCTTTTGGGGGCCCGTTGAGATACTGTTTGGGTTGAGAAGCATTGGCCTACTCTCTACCCACACCGTGTTGCTGGGCTCTGGGGACTCCCTGCCCGCCTGCCTGTATCTTCCTCCAGCTGCTGTCCCTCTCTGATGGCACTGGGGCCCAGGGGACTGGAATGGGGACCCAATACATCCTACAGAGAAACCACACTGTATTTCCAGCCAGAAACAGAGCAACACTCTAAGGATAATTTCCATATTTTCCTTAGAATTAATTGTCTGAACTCTCCCTTCTAGCACTGTGATCCGTGAGCTCCTGTGACCCAGGCACTCCATTTATTTTCTTTGCTAGGAATTTCCAGAGCCATGGCTGGGTCACCCTTTGCCTTTCCCAGCAGCTGGTTTCACTCTGAATTTAATGAGGTAGCGAGTGGAGTGGCCAGGGAAGGGTTTCCCCATCTGGCACCCCATTGGAAGAACTCCGCTGTCTGTCCGTGATCAGCGAGTAAGTGCCGACTGCTGGTGACTCCTAGAAGGGGCCTTTTCAGCTAGTCCTCATCTGGTCAGCGTCTAGGGCACATTCCTCAACTCGCCTGCCCCTCCCTCCCTTCTCTTTGGACTCTGGTCTAACCAGCAGTGAAGTAGGGATGTGCGTATTTTAAATCACACATGTATGTAACTTGGAGTCGCTGGGATTTTCTGTCCCTGATCATTAGTTGGACTCCACAATTTAGCAAAACCCGTTGGCAAAATTTGCATAGTCATCCCAGATTCCTGCTGCCTGAGGCCTGGCTTGCACCTGATTCTCCTGCATTTAAATTTGCCGGGTAGTTTTTAGAGCTGTGATATTAGCAGATGGGAATTTGAAATGCTTCATTGCCATGCTGAGAATTCATGCATTTTTCATTTCTGTTTTTAAGAGTTTTAAGCTTATATTTTAGTTTTTTTCCCTTTATAATCTGGTATATTTATTTAGACTTTATATTTTTACAGAAGAAAAGACATTTAGTTTTACACCTATATTATTAAACAAATAGGAAGAAAGTCTATAATTATATGCTTCTTAAACTGGATTTCCCCCAGAAATGTAATATATTCACCAAATTTGACAAATACCAAAGCTCCCTTTAAGAAGATTGGGAACCCACCCAAGAGTTCTAAAGTTACATTTTTATGAAGGATTTTTGTTGCACTCTTAAAGGACAGGGGAGATTATTGTATGGGATCTTTGTTCTTTCCCCCATCTCTGCATCTTTTTTAAATGCCCTGTTAGAATTTTTGGTGGCTTGATTTCCAGATATGTAAGATATATGGAAAATTTCAACAGTGAAATTGACTATTCAATGCCTCACATTTAGTGAACTTTTATTGAATGCATTAATGAGTTCAGAAGCACTAAAGGGTATTTGATTGTGGGTTTACCTTAAATTAATGAATTATCTTTTTAAAAAAGGAGCAACCCATTTATTCCCCAACGTTGTATATAAGATTTTAGACTTTAGTTTTATAGACATTTGGGCTTACCGTGTTATGAAAACTTAGATTTTCATTTTCTACTGCTGCCTTTAAAAAAAAAAATGGAAGAGAATGTCACAATGAAAAGTTTAAAAGCAGCATAGAATGTTTTATTGCCCTCGTGATTTACAAACTCATAGGGTCACAAACACCTGTCTTCAGGGAGCTTAGCTTCTAGAAAGCACAGCAGGGCCACAGGTGCGGTTGTAACATCTATTGCTGACTTGGCTTTCTCCACACCCCTACCCCCACCCCAACCCCCGTCTTGTTGAAAGAGCTTGGCAGGGTGGGGGTTCTTTCTGTTTCAGGCAGGATGTATGCCTGGATGTTATATTTATCATCTAATGTTAGGACTTCAAGGCTTATAACACTTGCAAATCGTGGTCCTTTGCTGCCCTGGAATTCTGTGATGGTCTGAGTCCTCTGGTCACATGAAACCTTCTTAAAGACAGAGCATATTGCATTCTTTTCTTTCCTTCCTGCCTACCTTTCTTTTCTTTTCTCTTTTCTCTCTTTTTTTTCCCCTTCCCTTTTCTTCCTTTCTCTTCCCTTCCCTCTTCCCCTTAAGCCTTCCCTCCCTTTTCCAACGTGTCTTGCAGGCAGCTGAGGACACTGCTGTTCTGTAACCTATAAAGTTCTATATAAATGCGAGGTGCTGTGTGGGTCACCACAAGTTTTGTATTTTCTTTGCCCAAGGCAAAAAGCCGTTATTCCTGGCAGTGCCCTTGTCTCCTTCAAGCATAATTCCAGTATTCTGTTGTTATAGTAAAACAGTGACTAATTAGAGCCTTTTATTAACCAGGATTTCCACCCACCTCTGACTCCCTTCATTTTTGGAATTAGAATCAGGCAAATGGGAAATAAACCAAATCTGTCAGTCATGACTGTTTATTGAGTTCTTACTGTGTGCCAAGCACTGTACTACCCGAATAGATGCTTGGCCTCACTGTTCCTCACAGCAAGAAGTTAATGCTGTTTTAATACCTGTTTTTACACTCAGGAAACAGGGTCACAGCGGTAGAGTCACTGACTAAACACCTAGAACTCTTTGCCGCCAGAGTTGGGTGCGAGAGATGTAATACTGTCTTATTTAGGATCTCAGTGCCATCACCCCATCCTCCCCCAACAATCCTACAGTAACTTTAATTGGACACATAGTTCTTTCCCATTATCTTGTGCTATATTTATATAAGTTGTGAATTATGAAGACAAGGTCATTTTGTGTTGAGAACTATTCTCTTTAACATTAGTTTGAAAATGATCTCTTAAGCATTCCTGACTCTGTCATCCTTTATAGTATGTTAGTGGTTGCTATTGCAGTTTCTCTTACAATAGCCAGCTTTGAGTTCTGAGGGATCTTTGACACCTTTTATTTTCTGATGATTTTATGGTGTCTGCCACCAAGGCAATTGGACATGGAAAAAAAAAAAAAAAGATTCACTGTGGCAAAAATGGCAGAATGAGATTTAAGCAGTAAGCTCAGAGAATCAAATTCTTTCTGAGCAGAAGCAAGACAAGACAAATGTAGACATTGTTGCCTGTGGTTGCTGTAATCGAGGCTTCTGTGGAGCGTGGCGCAGCCAAATTGGCGAAACAAGTTTGCCGGGAGCTTCTTTCCTGGGTAGAGCGGCGTATATATGGTTGAGGGCAATGTTTTTGGTGTGTGTGGGGAATCTGATACAATTACTAGATGTCAATGCCTGTTCCTTTGGCTGGGCTTCAGCTCACGTTGCTCTTGTTAGATCATGGTCTAATAAGTGGCAGAACGGCAACTGAAATCCAATTTATACCTATTCTAGAGCTCCTCTGCACATATGTAAGAATGTGTGTGGGTAAAGGGGTGTCGGTGTGTGTCCTTGCTTCCCAAAGGCTGCTAGAAAATGCCATGTGTGGTCTTACTCAGTTTAACCTCCCCCAGTGAATACTTTCTGTAAAGAAGTTAATATCATAAGATCTACGGGGACATTTTAAGCATTCAGAAGAGGGATGTTTTGTTAGCATGTCCTCAGGTAGTTTTCCAGGTGAGCCTGGAAGCTGGGCATTCTCCTAGCTGGCACATTGCTACACTGGAGGGCAGTCAGTGGGTGCGGTTCCATGCTGTCTTCAGTGATTCATCAAGGTTTCGAGGCTGTTAGGTTCCTTTTTTCATTTTTTTAGGTAAGGCAATCCTTGGTTGACCTCACAGACTGCAAGGACCTTTTCAGTTTACAATCCTTTATTTTTTATTTTTTTATGCCTACAGCACCTGGTCTTCCTAGTGGTCTCCCATTCAAGTATTAACCAGGCCCGACCCTGCTTAGTTTCTGAGATTAGACGAGATCAGGCTTGTTCAGGGTGGCATGGCCGTAGACTCAAGGCTGTTAGTTTTCTGTCACCAACTAGAATGTGAGGTCTCTGAGGGGAGGTACCATCTTTTATGTTGGTTGATAAATTTGATTATTTCATTTCTGCAGCTGGATAAAAATGCCCCCTAAATTGTCTCTCTGTTTTAGGCATGTATATTCTTTGAACAACCTTCTTATAGGAGCGTCTTGCTTCCCACAGGGACTGTTTGGTACCTCTGTTGGCGAGGCTGTGTCATGGAGTGGGAAAGAGCATGGGCTTGCGAGCCACTCTGGGGTCTGGCTACCAGCTTTCCTGCTTGCTTTTGAAGACCTTTCAATGAGTCTTTTAACTTTAATTGAGGCTCAGTTTCTCTCTGTGCAAAATAGGTAGCAACTTTACACAGTTCTGCAGGTTGGAAATGACATATGTAAAGTGGCTGGTTCCTAGTTGGCGTGTAGGAAACAAAGAAATGTTTCATCTGTTCTAAAGCATTAGCACAGGGCATGCACAGAATGCATGCATGATGAATGGGTCTCAATAGGAATGGTTTGGTTCCTTGAGACCTGATCTTAAAGAAAGAGCAAGTCCAAAGTCTCTTAAAACATGATGCTGCTTTGGGAGTACCCTTCATTGCCTGGCTTTACATGAGAAGGCAGAACCAGAGACCGATGTCTTGGTTCTTAGACACTACTTCAGTGGGTTAAACTTGACGTTTTGTACAGGTAAGTATTGGTAATATCAACCTCATGATAATATGTACAGTGATGAATTTCATCAGTCCGTTAAAGCAATAAGCAAAGGGTAACAGTACTAGACCAGCACCTTCTTGGCTAGCATGCTTTTTCTTTTATAGCATGATTTACAATGTCTCATATATGTTTTTAAATTTAATTTTAGAAACATCTTAATTTAGGTATTATTAATTCAATTTAAAATGTCTAGTATATTTTTAATTTAATCTTATAAACACTTTACTTATTTAGGTATTATTAATTCCCTTTTATAGGTGAGGAAATAGAGTCTGAGAAATTAAGGAGTTTCCCAATTTGCACAGCTCTGGCAGAAAGAAAACTTCGTGTGCCCAGAGTTGTACTTATAAATATGAAGAGTTTGAGAAGGAGCTTGGGACTCCCGCAGAGTTTGAATTCAAACCTGGTTCTTCTGATCCTGTTTTTGTTGTTTTCACAAAGCCACTAAGCACGTAAAGCAACTGTTAGCATGGTATATTTTTCTCTGTCCATTTATTTTAATCATATGTGTCTTTATAGTTAATGTGGGTTTCCTGTAGATAACATACAGTCGGGTCTTGTTTTTTGATCCACTCTAACAATCTGTCTTTTAATTGGTGCCTTTAGACAATTGATTGTTCAATGTGATTATTGATATAGTTGGATACACATAGAACAACTGAAGCCAGACGTGTGTGTATATGTACATGCATATATGTGACATTTTTATTAATATATAAATGTATAATAGATGCCAGGCTATTTCCAGGTAGTCTGGTCCAAGAGACAACAGATTTTTTTTAAAAAATACATTTTTATTGAGTGTTTACTGTGAGTTTGGCACCTATTAAATATTTTAGTAATTTTAGCTTATTTTCAAGAAAACCCACTTCAGAAATTTACTGTATTTTAAGTGCTTAGATGTAGATTTTCTACCTGATATATTTTTAATTGCCTAAAATCAGTGTAAGATAAAATTAAGAGAATTTAGAAAAGTCACTACTATAATACAGTATAATTCACTGTGTGGGTCGCATTTATTAGTCGGGCACTAATGATCTGTGCAGTCCTCAGCCTCCATGACCCGCGTTCGGGGACCGATTATTGATTCTGGGCCTGTGTGTGTTCCAACTCAGTTATTAAATAAACACCACCCAGAAGAGACGTTTTCTTAGAAAAGATAATGTTTTCAGTGTTTCATATTGGCTTTTTTTGCTAGGTTAGTACACTCTCAGTAAAACTTCAAAACTTCTTAAGGAAAACAAGCAATTCCTGAATAAGGTAGTATTGTGAATTGAGGTATTTAAGTTATGTATTCGTAAAAGACCCGAAGTCTTTTTCCTGAATGGAGCTTCTGTTCTCTCATTCCTGAGCGTGGTATGGGCCTGTACTGCAGCTGTCTGTATGATATATGATGTGGCAAATACGTGGCCTTAGGAATTTTGTGGTTTAAAAGAAAAGTTGAACTACGGATTGTCTGTAAGAGTCGCCACCTCTCCTGCCATATCAAACCACCCTCTTTTCCTGTTCTCAAGTTCTAACAGAATCTTTTTCAGCCTTTTAAGATTTTTTTTTCAGCTATACACAGTAACATCTTAGTCTCCTTTACCTATATCGTGGCGTATTGCCCAACCTTGACTCTCCTGAGAATTCAGGATGCTTTCGTTCGTGCATCTCTACAGGTAGACACTGTGTAGTCATCACGTCAAAAAAAGAAAAAAAAGAAAAAAAGAAAAGGTGGGGGGATCCTCTGTATCCTGGGCTTGGCTTTATTAGTTTGAGGTTATGTGTTTACAGTTTAAACAGAGCTGAGATGTTTTGCTTTTATTTAATGAATTTGGAAATCTGCTCTTGTTCGAATTATCTAGATTGTCTAAGTGGAGGGTTCCAAATGTACTGGATGCTGCAATGAGACAGCGTTTTGGCTCTGTAGACACAGCCATATTTGGGAAACACAAATGGGCCAGTTTTTGTATTTAAGACTAATGGTTAACAATGCATGTTTAAGAACTGTCGTGTGCCCAGAGTTGTACATATAAAGAGTCTGGGAGGGAGCTCAGGGCTCTGGAATGCCATGAAGCTGGGCTAGGAGCAGGGACTTGGCAGCAAGTGGGCCTAGGAAGCAGTGGGTGCTGTGTGTGCTGTCACCTGGTGGGCCCTGCTGACTATTTTAAGATTAAACCTTTTGGTTCAACTACTTCTTTAGGAAATCTGGATGAACATTCTAGTTGTTTTATTGCCCTACCCTCTTTGTCCTCAGAAGACACTGCATGGGAGTAGATTTGGCTTCATAAAACAAAAGCAGTCCCCGGGGATTAATGTTGGAATCCCATATTTGGGGTATTTGCCATTAGTCCGTAGAAGATTGATTATAACATGCAGGGCTGCCATGGTCTAATGGACAGGGTTGTTAGTGGCATATTTTTGTTTGTCTCCTGGGGTTTTCTCTTGAAATTTCTGAAGATTACACAATTATGTATCAAATACCAGGTATGATCTGAAAAAAAAATTTAGTATTCATTAAAAGAAAGAAATATAACTACATTATAAACAGTTTGGAAAATAGAAATGGAAATCAAGTTACCTCTAATTCCATATGACCACAGTAGTACTAAAATTTGGGCATGTTTCCTTTCAGATATATGCATGTGTTTTGTTCTTTACAGAATTGTAATCATAGTTGTCACACAGACCTACACCCTGCTTAGTCACCTAATCTTATGATAAGAAGTCTTTTCCCGTGTTGTGTGATCTGTGTGACAGCCGTCTTGGTAACTGTCCACCCAGGGGGTATGTGGCCAAGTAATTGGCCCTCCGTTGTTGAATACAGGAATGTTTCTAGGTTTTCATTATTAGTAGTAAAGGTATTAGAAATGACATCTCCGTATAGCTTTATTTTCATTTGGGGTTCTTTCTTCAGGTTAGATTCCCCTAAAGCACAAAGGGTATGACGTGCGTAGCTTCTGATATGTTATGCTGAAAACAGGGGCAACAGTGTACACGTCGCCACCTGTAGAGGGAAATGTCGGCGTCCGTGCACTTGTCTACATTAGCGTTTTTAGATTTGTGGACTAATTTAACAAGTAGAAAAAATGGTTAGTCATTATGTGAATCACTTTTTTAAAAAAAACTAGTCAGGTTAAATGAACATTTCTCACAGATCTGTTTATCGTTTACATTTTTTTTCTTCTGGGAATTCTTTCTTCATGCCATTTACATTTTATTTTTTCTTGGCAATACGTATGAGTGCACTGTAAAGATATTAACCCTCTGTTACGTTTGCTGCAAACCATATATTTTAATACATAAATAATGTGATTACAAGGCCTAAATTCTATTGAAATCTATTGTCTTAAGTGTAAATAATATTGCCTTTATAAGACTCGAAGCTATTTTGGCTGCATTTTGGTTGCTGGCAATTTTCTTCACAGAATCAACTTTGTATGTTGATTTAAAGGCTCCATTTAAGTATAAAAAGTAAATGATTGCAGATTTATTGGTAGTTAACTTTCTAGCTCCGAATCTGACCTGGGATGGGACCGTGATGATTTTAGAGGGACCTTGGGTATAGGATTTCCGAATTCTATGATTATAAATAGGTCTTATTGAAATGAGTTTCTTATCATCATGACTTTTAATACGGATTAAAAACCAAATCAAATCAAAAGAAAAACCTTCAGTCGTTGTGGGGCAAGTGGATCTGGCCACTGAGATTGGCCTTAAAGTTAAGGGAGGTGAGGGAAAGGGCATCAGTAGGAAGTAACAATGAGATTAACGATGTGGAAATGGGAAATCTTGTCAGGATTCAGTAGAAAGGACAAATATGGAACACATGGAGTTCAGGGCTTATTGAGTATACAGAGGAGGCGAGACTGGAAAAGTAAGTGGAACCTCATCTTATAAGGCCTCCTGGTCTGTTAAAGAATTTGGACTTGAAATTTTAGACTGGTGTTTCCCAAAGTGTGACATTTGAGGTGATTGTAGAAGGTATATCATTGAACATTTAAAAATTTTAGTGTTTATTTCATTCCTGGATCATCTTTCCCATGCAGAATTTATTCCTTTTCTTTCTGTGCTCTCATAGCGCTTAGGGCAGGTTGCTAGCAGAAGGGTTACCCACCTATCATTTTATGTTTAAATGGGTTATGTCTGTCACCTTACAACTCTGAGATAGTTTTAAAGACAGCAGCCATGTCTGATTCATGTTGGTGTCCTCTGGGCCAAGTACTGTCCTGGGTGCTAAAGAAGTGCTGTTTGGTATCATTGGTTCTATGTTTTTAGATAACATTATTCTTTCCTAGGAGCTTCACATCTCTCTTCCTTTTGTCCTGTACTTCCCAGACAACCTGTCTGAGCTCATAGGAGACCCATAGATTTTTCCCTCCACTAAAATTTGACCCAGGAACTCTTTCCTCACTGAAGTCAGAATGTGGCAGTACATGAGCTATTTAGGGTGATTCTGAGCCTTATTAGACTATTGTAATTGTCTAGGAATGAGATGATGGAATAAAATGGTGAGTGTGTGGATGGAAAAGCAGAGGTGGCTGGGATGCATGAGTCATGACGATGGAAGAGTCGACAAGGCTACGCAACGTATCAGGTGTTGGGTGGAGGCGGGTGGCAAGGGCAAGAGGAGGCACTGGTGTGCTAAGACGTGTGAAGGACAGATGTTCACTCCACCAGTATTAATTGGGTGCTTACTCTGTACTAGGCACCTTACTAAACGTTAAGATACAGAGATAAGCAAGACCCTGCCCTGCCAAAAAGTGCTTACTGTCTAGGGGGCTTTGTGTATGAGGCCTGAGTGGAGGAGCAGAGACCAGAAAGGCAAGGTGGGAGAGGCGAGTAATGGGTTCTGCCGGTCCCAGTAGCTGCGTCAGGACTCTGCACTGTTCAGTGAATAATGGGGCAGTATCCAAAGGTTCTAAAGCGAGAAATGATACTGTCCAGTCTGTGGGCTGTGGAGGGCTGATACTCATCTGGGATTCTTTATCTGTTGCCAAGAGGCCGAAGGCCAGAGGTGCCCTGAGGAAGTAGAAGAGGGATAGGAGGGAAGCTGGGCTCAATAGAAGGCATATAAAGTAAGACAAAAGGAAACTTTTTCTGACTCTGTTTTTGCACCCAAATAATAAAGGATAGATTAGATTTCTGGTTTATAGCCCCCTCCTTTTTTTGTAGCTACAGATCCCATTTATCCAAGGAAAGCTCAAGAAGTATAAGTGAATAAAACTGGTAAAAGCACAGCTGCCCTGGTTGAAGTGAAAGGTGGGAGCTTGTACTGTGGCATGAGGGGGCTCATGGAACTCCTGCCAATACAAGTGGAAAACTGTGAAAATGGACTATGTAACCTGCATGGATCCTTTTGGTTTTAATATTCCAGATGAAATTGTCGAGGGAGTGAGTGTGTCCTTGGAAAAGAATGAGGACCAGCTCAGCGCCCTCTAGTTCTTATACTCCTAGAAGAACCCAGCCTTTTTCTAGAAGGATCCTTATGGCCCAGAGTAAACCAGTTCAGTGACGTTTAATAATCAGGACCAGTGTTTGCAGGAAGAGGAAGGAGTTAACTGTCTTAAAATTTGGTGGAAAGGTCATTGGGGGCCTGATCAGTGCAGAATTCATTGGGCTTGGCCATGTGTGTGCACTGGAAACCTTTCTGAAGGCCATTTTAGATAATTGGTTAGAACGGAAACCACGTTGGAGGGACTCCAGGAGGAAATGGGAGGATGTGGGGGATGGCCTTTCTGATGTATTTTCCTATCGCTTCCTTTCTAGAAATATCAGGGTTTTTCTTTTTTTTACAGAAATCTTGTGCTTGTGTTCTGAGCCCCCGGCCTTGTCTTGGGATTCCAGACTGAAGTTGATGTCAGGGTCAAGTTTATCCTAACTTCCTCTCCTTGAAAGGAAGTGTTAGTGACTCAGTATTTATTCTTTCTGGCTTTCTGAAGAGCCTTCTGCACTCTCTCCAATAATATAAAGAGTGCATTTGAAGAGAAATGACATTTATAGAGATCGAGTAGGGGATGAGCTGTAGAAAAATTGGAGAAACATGGCTTTGGTGGAAGAGCAGCAAAGTTTAAAGCAATAAGGCTTTGTGAGCTGTCTCTATTGTTTTCAAGCCATTGGAAGTGGCTGCAAATATATCAAGTCCCAGACTGGATTTCAAGCTAGAATATAACCAGGGTTTGGTCACAGTAGGGAGCTAGCTTGCTTTAAAGCAGCTACAGTATTAAGTTAAGGAGTGTCTGGTTATCTTGAAGATAGGACTCCAAAGTTAGGTTCTGAACAGAAATAAGGGCAAAGTTTTCGATTGAGCACCTACTATATGCTTGGTCCTAAGGATGACACATGTCTCCACTCCAGAAACTTAATGTGTGTGCGCGTGTGTGTGTTTATGTACTGTGTGGTGGGGAGGGGGAGGAGTGACTTTGGAGGCAAAACACCATAGTGCATAAGAGGAGCTAGAGCCTGCTGTATTGAGAGGTCAACCAGAGGCTCATTCTCTACCAAGAACCTTTGCTGGAACTTGAATTCATTTTTATAAACTCAGTTCTTCTCTAGTCATACATCCCTGAACCATCCATATAAGGACCTTCTTTCAGTCCCAAACAAACAACCCATATTTAGTTATTGGATTCTGTTTCAGCTGGAAGAAGGAGTATAACTTTTGCTTTTTAGTGATTATTTCACTCTGTGTCATCTCAGAATTATAGGGTCATGGAATTAGGGAGGGATCACGCAGAACCGTTAATTATTCCGATGCGTTCTTAACAAGTCTGGCTACTTCACATCTTGTTCTTCTGGTGGAATGTCTGTGTTGATGCTGTGGTGCTTTGACCAAGTACGGTAGGTCTGACAGCCCAAGGGCTGGAATGGTGGCCCGACCCTCACTGGCCCACCCAAGCTGTGACACTGGGTAGGTTCCTGCAACCTACTGGGGGAGAGCATGTCCAGTCTTGCCACTAGATGGCACTGTTCATCTTTTTGGCTTTTACCCAGAGGTGCCTGCCTCCTTTGGAGGGGACACATGGAGAAATTCCAAAAAGGTGCCATCATGTTCGCAATCAAATCAAGCTCTTTACAGCTTTGTTTTAAGATAAATATTAAGCGTCAGAGGTTTTATGTAAAATAAACTCTCATGTTTAACATACAATCGTAATAGCTTGTACTATCTCCAAATTAACTGCAGAGACTGGATTTTGACTTTCAAAGCTCTTGGCATTTTTCTGGTTAGGCTCAGGGCAGCTTCCTGGACAACGTATAGGTATCAGCTCTGCCCTGACTCTGAGCGTTGCTGGTTGTAGAGACAGAACCATTTGCTAAGACACGTGGGATTCACATCTGGCTGGCCTTGCTGCAGTAAGGAGGCACGAAGATTCTCCTCTTTGGGACACTGTCTTCCCCCTCATCTGTGCTGGTCAAGGTTCTTGGGCTGCAAATGACCAGAAACCACCTCTGGTTAACTCAAACTGAAAAGGGATTTATTGGCAAGATGCTAGGTAGTTCAGAGTTTATGGGAGGCTGGAGAATGGCACTTCGAACAGGGGCAGACATTCAAGGAGGCTGAGTTGGCTGGAATCAGAGCCAAAATCAGGCCTTGGAATAGTCTAGATCGGATGTCACTACCGTTGCCACCACTGGTGAGGACTGGACACTGGGCGCCACCCTTGGCACAGCTGCCACTGCTGTTCTTGCTGCACTTTTTATTTTAAACTGCTCATTGTGTCTTTGCATCACCTGCTGCAGGTTCCATCAATCACTGAATGGGAGCATGCAGCGGACCGTACCGCCCCAAAACTCTTCCCGTGCAGAGCTGATACCTATACCTATACCTATGTCATCGTCGCCTACTACTATCATACTGGTTCTTGAAATATCGAAATAGTGTCCTACCACCCTGGGCCCATTCTTCCGTCTTCTTACAATTTGATCACTTAATGGTTAACACCTCGCATAGGGGACTCCCAAAGAGCGCTACAACTGGCATCTGCTGTGGTTGGTTGATGTTTGTGGCAAAGAGATGGATATTATCCCTGACCATGTGTACTTTAGATCAGTTTGTAAGTGAGAGTGGAGCTGATACTTAGACATTACTAATGTCTATATTGAGAAATATCAAAGGTGCATAGTGCTGCATTTGACAGTGATTGTTGAGGCATCCTTTGTATTTGGTTCATAAGTCATTTCCATTCATCTGTTCCCCTGCCTAAGAATGTCATTGTGCTATGTACTTATTCTTAAAATTAAGATGAATTAAACAAAACTATACAGAGGGAATTGGTAAATGAATTATGGAGCCTTGTTACTATGAAATATTATATAGCCATTAAAATGATGGATATAATGACTGAAAATTCAGGAAAATGTTAATAGAATACTTAATTTAAAAATTAGAACACAAAGCTGTTGAGACATTGTGTTTACAATGGTATAAATTCTATTTATGCAGATAGATAAAGGTAGAAAAGACTACAAAGGAATAGAAGGGCTTCTTGTTAAAATAGCTGCATGGTTGAATCAATATTTCTTCAGTCATGCTTTAAAACTTGAACAAATAACACCTTAACATAATAAAATTGATTACTAAAATTATTTTAAAAATAAAAATGGATGCTATATCGCAACAGTCATTTTGGTCCTGGGAAGCAAACTGAGGTATCATAAAAAACCAGGACTGGAAACCATCGGGGCATACAGAACACAGCAAGTTGTGTTCTTTGACTGAGAGAACAAATGTTTCTGCCGCTTAGAGAATGATCCGAAGGGGCCGTTGAAGGTCACGGGTAGTCTCAGGTGTATTTGACAGTGACAGAGGCAAAGTAACTGTTGATTTGGGCTGCATAGGATTTAGACCGATTTCCTTGTTGCACTGAGCTTTCTACTCAGTCAGTTCCAAGGACAGTGAGCAAGGCAGCTGCCTAGAAAGGAAACAAGTGCCAGTGTTAAAAAGGAAACTAAAGCATGTCTCCTGTGCAGACCCTCAGACCATACCTTGACCTTCTTGTTACAGAATTCATAAACCAGGGAGTCGGTTTCCTCTGCACCATTGCTTCTCACACTTTAAAGTGCATACGGACCAGCTGGGAATCTTATTAAAATGCAGATTCTGGTTCAGTTAGTGTAGGGTCAAGTCTGAGTTTCTGCATTTTAAATAAGCTGCCAGCTGATGCCACTGCTGCTAGTCCGTGGACCATACTTTATATAGCAAGGTTCCACATAGCCTGAAGACTTGCTTTTCAGATTGTCCTTCAGATGTTCAGTGAGACTTTGCTATTCAAAATATATGTAAGACCTGTACTTTGAAAAACTACAAAACACTGCTAAGAGAAATTAAAGACCTGCATAAAGGGAGAGATTGGCCATTCTCATGATTTGGAAACTTCAATATTGTTCAAGCGTTAACTGTACCCAGATTAATCTATAGATTCAACAAGATCCCAGTCAAAATCCTGGTGGGCTTTTTTGTTTTTGGTAGAAGCTGACAAGATGATTCTAAACTTTATATGAAAACACAAAGGACCTAGAAGAGCCAAAACAATTTTGAAAAGAACAAAGTTGGAAGACTCACACTACCTAATTTCAAGACTTACTATAAAGTTATAGTAATCAAAACAATGAGTTATTGGATAAAGGCAGATTAGTGGAACAGAATGAAGTCCAGAAATAGACCCACATGTATATAGCATTGTGTTATGCTAAGTGAGAGAAGCAAGGTACAGATTACATACATAAACTTTGATACCACTTATATAAAATTCAAGAAAAGGTGAAACTGTAATGACAGAAAGGGGATGAGTGGTTACTTGGGACTTGGGATGAGACCATACTAAATTAATATCCGTTTGAATGTCAGTGGTGAGTAAGTGCAGTGCCTAAGTGCGTGGGCCTTCGAGTCAGGCTCTCTGGGTTCCGTTACCAGCTCTGCCACATAGGCAGACAAGCTATTCACCTCTCTGTGCCTCAGTTTCCTCATCTGTGTAAACTAATGCAATTTTAGTGCTTACCTTGTTAGGGTCGTTGTGAGGAGCAAATGAATTAGTATATTTAAAGCATCTAGAACATTTCTCTGTGTATAATAAGCTGCATTTGTTGCTGCTGCTGCTGTTATTATTATTATTATTATTGTTAACCTTCAACACAGTTTGAATTGTAATTTTACCTTTCTCCTAAAATTTGGTTCTTTCCTTCACCCTCTCCTCAACCCATGTGCACTTGTGTAACTTGAGGTCTTTAATAGACCATCAGAACTGGAAGAGATCTTTGACAGTATCAAAACCAGGTATGGGTGACTAAAGGCCAAGGAGGTTGAGTGCCCAAGGTCATGTTAGTATGTAGCTAACCAGGAAACAGAAGTCTGGCCAAGCAACTCCTGGTGTGGCTCTGTTTTATCAAGTATATTATACATGTTGTTTGCATTTTTAATGTAAGCTGTAGGGATCTATCTTAAACCCACCATTCATCAATTCCATTGTGTGGTGTTTGTTTTTCTGCAGAGCATTTCAGAGCCCTAGTTGCAGAAGACTTATCCTATCACCACCATGAGCTCCGGTAAGTTATTTTGAACCCTTTCTTCTCTGGCAAAATCTACAGAACTAGGCAGTTTACCCAGATTTTCCTCATACTCTGAAGGTCCCAACTGCACCAGGGTTTTGTCATAAATCATCATCATCACTTTCACCTTCATTATTAATGATTTATCATCTACTGTGTGACAAGAACTCTGCTGTATGATTCACATGTACCTTGTCCTAATCTTTATAATAGTTTGTTCCCTCTTTTTTTTTTTAAACAACTTTATAGAGATAAAATTGGCATATACTAAACTGTGGATATTTTATGTATACAATTTGATAAATTTTAACATATGCTTCAGTGGCATTTCTTAATCTGTGTGATTGCAGCTAAAGTAAACAGATTGACCATAATGGCTCCAGGTCGTGAGCTAATCTAATACTTCCTTCATCCAGGCTGGCAGGCAGCTTGCTCACCCTTTTCCTATGCTTTTGGTAGTAAAAAATCAAGACCTAAACAGATGACCAATTCTGAGCGTTTTTAGTTTAGAGCCAGGGTGGAAAACACGGGTTAGGGAAGACTGAAAAGGGAACAGGTCCCTGCTCATTGTGCAGCCAAGAGCTGTCAGCTTTCCAGCCCACAATCTGAGGCAGAGAGGTTTCCATCTGGAGATTAAGGCCCATCTTGGCCACTGAGCCTGTCCTAGAGCCCCTCGAGACCTGTAGGCTGTGGGAGTGAGGGGAGTGACCAAGAGGAGATAGCTCATTCAAGGGTCTTTTAATCTTGCATTATCTCCAGAGTGTTATCAGAGGCTTCTGTAGATTAAAAACAAGCCTTTCTGTTTATTTACGTACAGTGCCCCTTTAGCCAGGTCCTAAATCGTGCGGGACAGTGTGTGCTGAGGATCTAGGGACCTCCAGGTGAAACAGCTCAGGGCTACACCTGGCTTCCTCACGCACCACTTGTGTGGCCTTGGACGCGTGGTGGACCCTCCTCTGCATGTTCCTGTGTAAAATGGACATCCCGAAAGCACCGACTCATTGGGATTGTGTGAGGATTGACTGAGGCAACGCCTCTCAAGTCCTGAGTACTATGGCCCTGGCTAGTGTTCCACCCATGAGTTAACAGCTCTAGCTTCCTCCTCGTGAGGAGAGGGCTTTGGCTTAGCCCTGATTCCTTGAGCTCATTTGCTCTGTATGAAGAAGCTACACACCTTTTCCCCTCCAAGTGGACTCAAGTATTGCCAGTAACTCCTCCTTTGTAACTCATTTTTTCGTTTTTGTTTTGACTTTTTGTTTTTGTTGTCAAACAGACCAGGGCTTTGTTTTCTTTTTCTTTCTTTCTTTCTTTTTTTTTTTTTTTTTTAACTTTGCCACTCCTGGTGGCATGAATAAGGGCAGAGGCAGTAGGAAGGGAGGGCCCCCTGGACAGGAGGGCGAGGATGTGGAAACACCCGCGGAACTTCCCCCCAGGTTCTCCCGCTCGGGTGTGGTGCTAGCATGAGGCATTTCAGAGCAAGAGTCCAAAAAATCTGAGCCCTTTGACCTGATGATGATCCCACTCTTGGGAACTTCTGTCTTAATTTGAAGGAAACGAAAACATCATCTACTTGAAGGTGGGGAATGAGTAGGTGCATGTTATGTATTTACTTGGTGGAATATTATGCCACTATTAAAGATGATCCTTAGAAAGAAAGCAGCTCTGCAGAGAACATTCGTTTTAACCTTCGGTTGAAAGAGCAGCATGAAAGTGATGCATCCTTTTTATTCCGAGTTGAGACTGGGCTGCCAATCACTGAAGGAGGTGCTTTCCCTGCGTTATCTCTCCAATCACTGAAGGAGGTGCTTTACCTGCGTTATCTCAGTGCATTCTCCCGGCAAACCCACAAAAGTGGGCATGGTTTACCACTTGCATTCTGTAGATGGAGAAACTGAGGCCCTGGGGGATTGATAAATTGTCTAGGATCACCTGGCTAGCGTGTAACGGAGCTGAAGCAGACCCAGGTGCTCACTGTGCTGCAGAGATTTGAGTCTGAGGAGATGGAATTCTTTTTCAAAGTCTCTTCACGCTGAGCTCTATTCATTAAAAAGAAAAAAGAAATTAAAAGAAAGACATAGGGCTGGGGCTGCCGGAAGCTCAGAGGCTGCACAGAGGCTGCTGTGGGGACACCCAAAGCAAGGCCTACAGCCCTAGGAAGGAGACAGCCAAGAGGAATTAGGGCAGGTGCATGGGGAAGGGACTGTCAAAGAGCAGATGGAGTGACAGAACCTGCGAAGTTTCTGTTACCTGGATTTCTGGCCTTGTTGCCAACACCCTCCTCCATCTATCGCAGAAATATAGGTGCAAGGGAGACCTTGTCACCTGGGAGAGTGAGCCTTTATCCGTAGGTGGATCGAGGGCAGTGAACAGGACAGAACCTGTGAAGTCAGTGTCACAAGGTCCAGACTGCTGGCAGGAGGAGCGGTGGCCTTGCTCATATCTGCACCCAGCAGCATCCAGGCTGGCCTGTCAGGGTAGTTTGTCAGGGAAGCTGACTGTGTTAAGTGCCTTGGTAGGGTGGCCTCTTCTCAGCCAAATGAGCTACTGGGGTTTGGGAGAGGGCTTCTGTCCCAGCATCTGGGGAAATAGAATATATATATCCACCAGATATATGGCATAGAATATAGAACATAGCTCATATATGTGTGTGTGTGTATACACATACATACACACATACCATTTTATATAGAATATATCTGGTTTATGTGTGTGTGTGTATATAATATATGTAAACTTTTTTATTTTAAAAATAAAAGTGTTTCTCCCAGTTGGGGATGAAGAAGATGAGCTATGGATGGAGCAAACCCAAGTTCAAATCCCAGCTTAGTGATCTGAAGGCCTGGCATCCTCTCTGGGCCCCAAATTTCTTATCTATAAAACAGCAGTTCCTAACACCTTGCTCCAGGGCCCTATTTCTTAAAGACAAAATGAGATGCTAAATGCGGAATGCTTAGCATGGATCCTCAGATCCAGGCAAATAGATGTTTTAAAAAACAGTTCTTATGATTATATTTATGGCTTGGTTGGCTCTTGGCTGTTGGGGGGTAAGCGGGAGGGTGGGGGGATCGCTCCAAGTGCAGCGATCACTCGTCCCCAGGGGGCAGGGTGTGCCCACCTACCTTCCCACTTGTCTTCTCTCTCCTGCCTCTGCAGTTCTGGGATGGAGAACTGGGTGGGGCTTAGGCTGCAGGTGGGCAGCGAGGGTCTCAGTGTCCGCAGCTTAGCAGAACTCAGAAAGGTTACTGCTGACACAGAGGAGGTGACATTCCAGGCGAGGCTCGAGGATGAGTAGTATTTGCCCAAGGTAAGAAAAGGGGAGAGGGGATTCTCTGCCAGAGCCGTGAAGGAACCAGGCCAAAAGATCAAAAGTCTCTCACATGCTCAGGGGTGATGCGGGGGCGGGCATGGCAGGCTTGGGGAAGGCAGCGCGGCCGAGTAGGGCCAGTGCTTGAAGAGCCTCCAAGCCAGGGTGAGTTGCCCAGGCTTTGTCCCCTAGGTAGCTGCTGGATACTGGGCCTTGTTTCTTTGCTTTTAATTATCAAGAAGGTCAGTTTTTTTCATTTAAATATGACCAGGTCTGCCAAGATACAGGTCATCCCACTTACTAAGAAATTATATACTGAATAAGTCATTTGTACATTTTGGGGGATTTGGAATACATTTTTTTTCTCATGGAAATGATAATATAAATAAACGATTGAATTCCTAGACTAAACCCCAATATTTTTATTTTCAATACAGGTAAAATACAGCATATTTAAAGTAGAGGAATTTTTGAAAATCATCTGGCACTGTACCATTTGTCTTTCATCTGTTCTGCGCCCCGGGGCCTTTTAACCCAGGAAGTGGTGTGGTTAAATAAGGGTCTAGACAGTGTTCTCAGGATGCAGAACAGTGGTTGGGGTAGAGAAGGGACAGAATGAAGGCAGGGAGAGTGGTCAGGAAGCCATGTCATCTTTGAGACGATAACATAAGAGCCTCAACTGGGGACAGTGGAACGTGAAGGAGGGGCGCAGTGTCTGGAGAGGTTTCATGGGAAGGACAGCATGATTTTGATGATGTTGGGATGTGGGGTGAGGTGAAGGAAATTGTCAAGAGGCCTGAGGTTTCAGCCGTGTGACAGCTCTCTGGATGTGCAGAGATGCCTTTGAGCTGGCTTTGAATGAGCAGATAAGGCTTTGTCAGGCAGCAGATGCCATTTTGAGGAAATTAAGCAGATTTTAAAAATACTTTAGAAACAGTCATAGCCAGAAGGCAAGAGAATTTACATCACCCACCACATACTTTCATTCCCAGTTTTTGCCTTCTCTCCTAGTTCAAGCCACACACAATTCTCAGAATTCTCCCACGACGCCCAGGGGGGCTCATCCCCAGACTTGAGAAAGCCTGTGTGTCCCCAGCACCTCACAGGGACTCAATAAATATTGGGGAGACCTTATCACTAGCCTCATGCTTTTTTTCTTTCTTCCTTCCAGAATGTGACGTTGGCGCTTCTAAAGCTGTGGTGAACGGGTTGGCACCAGGCAGCAATGGGCAGGACAAAGGTAAGGCTCTTGAAGGGAAGCCTGGCAGTCATGGAAAGCGTTTCTAGAAGGAGCAGAGGATGTCGGGCCTGGGCCACCTACCTGATGGGAATGGTCGCTGGTCCAATCAGGCCGTGAACCTGGAGACCTGTTTCCCACACTGACTTTCTAAAATGATGAGCATGTTCTTACATCTCATGAGTCTGAGGCTGCTTTTTCCCACTGTGAGGTGACATACTAAAAACTGTCCCTAGCTCATAGGCTATTTCGAATAACAGATCAAATACACAGACCGAGGCGTACCTCATGCTGGTGCATGTGGCTTTTATCAAACGGAAATCTCCCTTGCCCAGCATTTCACCTTCACAGGTCTGCCCCTGAGGCAAGAGAATAAATTGCTGGGGGAAAAAAAAAAAAAAGTTATTTCAGTGGCATTAGTTTCATGCACATCATCTCATATTTTCAGTTTAAAAAATTTTGGGGACAGAAAATTTAAGGATGAAATGAGTAATGGATCAGATGACCTTTGAGGTCCCTTCTGCCTCGTAGTCTGTCATCCTGAACCTCTCAACGTGGCTGCCCAAATAACAGGCAGCAGGGCTCCCCGCATCGCTTCTGAGTTGAGTTTTGCCGCCGACAGACATCTTTGTCTTACGAGTGTGAGTCCTCATATCTAGAGGATGAGAGAATTGAACGATTGGCAGTATTTTTCCTGCTTCAGATTCTGGGTTCCAGAGATTCTCTCCATGCCCATCCCACCAAATTTTAAGACGTCAAAGAGGGAGGGCAAAAGTCCTGTCATCGGGCATGTAAGTCAAAATGTGCCATCTCTCGAATAATTTCAGAGAGTTTGACGTGTTTGGCCTTTGTAATTTTCACCTGGTTTAGGCCAGGGAGTCCTTGTGAGACAAGGCAAGGTGCAAAGCCAGAAGGAAGGGGGAGAGGGAGGCATAACGAGCAGCAGGGATGGGCAGTGGGGGCCTGGTTGGTTTGGGGTGGGCACCTCTGTGGCAGGAGGTGTCCTGCTGCTGGCCTGTTCTCCTTCCCTGCACAGCGGCCCTTCCTTATGGTGTTGGGCTGTGTTCTCCGGGTCCTGGACAATCCCAGCTAAGTTGTACTTAGGGTCTGTTGAAGGCAGTGCCTGTGGAGTGGCCCCAGGGAAGTCCGATAAGGAGCATGGGGAGAGATGAGGGCTCTACTGGGGCCATCAACCCCAACCCTGTGAATTTAATGAAACAGACTTCAGGGGTGTGAGGGGAGGGTGGCAGGTGGAGGATTCCACTCTCTCCTTGGTGAGGCTCACCTTTGGTTGGAAAGAGGAGGAAAATGCAACCTGGAGGTCATCATGGTGGCCTGGGAAGGTCACTGAACCAGGAGCCAGGACAGTTGAGCTCTGGTCTTAGCCTCATCACTTGTGAGCTGGATGACCGAAGAGCTCTCTTGAGCCTCTTGCTTCTTCCTCCGAAAATGGTAACATAACAAAAATCTCCCACACAGCCCATTTCTCAGGCGGTCATACAGAGCAGTCAATAGGATTGCTGTGAAAGCATGTTTGTATCTTAACATATGCAGTATTGTCGTTATCGACTTAGTTATCGACGGCCCATGTGCCTCATGAAATAGCAGCACGAAGGACTGGAAGGTGAGCCGTCTGTTGCTGAGGGGCCTCCCTCCCTCCTGTCCCTTTGACAGGCCCACCAGCATAACACTGATTCAGCAATGACCTTCTTGCTTCCTGAACAGTCCTACCCCCAGTTATTATGTGGATGTGGGGCCATAGGACCTCTGGGTGTTGCCCATCGGAGTGACGCTGGCACCATAGCATACGAACTCCCATCTCTCTTAGTTTGTTGCCGTTAGAGTGACGGGGCGAGGGGAGGCCTCACAGCAGGTTCGTTAGAAGGAGGGTTTGGAGATATGCCCACCATTGAAATTCAAGAATCCGGGAGGCAGGGGCCCCAGAGAAGCCTGTGCACAGATAAGAATGGCCACCCAGGGTTTGAGGACAGCAGCCCTTGCCACACCCCAGGCAGCATTTCAATTTTCTTAAAGCTCAGCCGCATGTCAGGATCCTGGGCTGTGCACTTGAGTGCTGACCAGACTCTTGAACATGCACTTGGACACTTGGCAACCTCTTGTCCAGGAAAAGATGGGTTTAAGCAAGACCATCTGCTACCCAACAGATGGGGGTTCTGATTTGCTTGAGGTCAGATGGCTATGATTGTCAGAACAGGCACAGTTCCCTAAAAGTTAAACTTTGAGGAAGCAGCTGTGATGGCTGAAAGAACCAGGAGAATCAAGACCATGTTCTTTTCCTCCTTCAACTCACCTGGGGCCTGGGCCATTGCTCTCCCCCTCAGAGCCCTCCCCACAGCACAGACACCCCAACATCCTCCCCGGGGGCCACTTGGACTCTGATCGCCCTCCCCTTCCTCAATTTGCCAGGCCATCTGCATCTGTGTAGAGCTTGGCAAGTTCCTGGTGTGGCAGGAGGCACAGAAACACTGACCAACTGCATTTGGGTGACGGTTGGAGGGCGGGTTCTGCCGGCTTGGCAGCGACCTCTAAAGAGAGAAAGCAGGTTATTTTAAATTACTGCACCAACTGCTCTTTCTGTTGTTCCTTCCGTGTGGGCCACTTCCTCCTATTGTCCCTGCCCAGTTCCTCAACTGCCCGAGTGTTTCCCAAATGTTCTTTCTGGATGCACCTTTCACCCTTTTGTGTTTTCAGCAACTGCCGACCCTTTACGTGCACGCTCTATTTCCGCTGTTAAAATAATTCCTGTGAAGACAGTGAAAAACTCTTCAGGCCTAGTACTCCCTCCAGGTATCTCTCCTTGGGTTGGTTTCCTTTATTTAATTGTTAGCAGATCATGCATGGTTTTCCTTTCTTCTTTCCTTCTAACAAAGACTTGGACACTTAATCCTTGCATGTTTAGGAGCCATTCCCTCCCACTTCCTTAGTTGGTTTCCTTTCTTCGTGTGTGTGTGTGTGTGTGTGCGTGCGCGCGCGCGCGTGTGCATGTGTGTGTGTACATGCGTGTGTGCGTGCGTGCGTGCTCATTTCTGTGAGCCAGCCAGTCTGCGGATGAACTGCTAGGTTCCTAGCCCCTTTCTTCTTCAGGAGAAGGACAGTTAGTTCAGAGGCTACACATTTACCCTGGTGTTAGTCTAAGGTACGTGGACTTCTTAGGTTCTCCCTAGAGGTTTCCAGCTTCCAGTACTTTATTTTGAACTCCAGTGTCCCCGAGAACAAATGTTACCACACAGGGAACTGCTCTCTGAATTGGGCAGAACTTGGAGAAGCCACTTTAGATGCCAAACCTAGATGCACCTCTGTGATGCTCACTGGGCCGTTTCCCAGAGCTCTCCCTCCCCATGCCCAGCTTCACCGGTGGTCACTTCCTGTTTCTCCTCTCCAAGGAGGGATACAGTTCAGATGTCACCTCTGGCTCGTAGCTTCCTTCTGTACAAAACAGGACGACTGAGGCCTAAGTGGCGCTTTATCCCAGTGGTGCTTTCAGGAGCTGGGCAGATCTGGCTGTGCATCCAGGAACCTGTGGACGGGCTGCATCTGTCTCTTTGCCCCTCATCCTTTTGGAAAGACCATGGATCAGTTTTCCCAATAGTTTTGTGACATCAGTCGTTTATCCTCTCGATAGGGTCGGATAAGCCAGACGCTCTCCGAGGTCGCTGCCCACTCTGCCGTACATCGTGTTTTTGTGTTTTGCTTTCAGTGGAATTGGTGCCGATGGAGCAAATCTGTTCTCTTCTGTCCAGCTAATGAGTGTTCTGTCTGAGTTGCTGGAAAGAGGGCTGCTGGAGTGGAAAGGAGGCAGGAGGAGAGAGGAGAGAGAAGAGATTTGCTTCTCTCCGCCCTGGCACAGGCATGGGGATGAGTTGGACGGCTGGGCTCTCACATCCTGCCTAATGGCCACCTTCAACTTTCCCTCATAATCCCAGGCTTAACAATTTTAGGTCAGCGATCCTGGCTGTGCTGTGAGCAATTTGAAAAAAAAACATGAACCATGGAATTCAGTTCAGCCTAGCCGTGAAGAAAGAGACCTGTAGCACGGGTGCCTCCTAGGCTGTGGGGTCTGCATCGGTTTCGCGCCTCCCGTGACTGAGTTTCCTGGAGGATGAGCATCCCCAGCTCCTTGGAAGCCTATTTTGAAATCCTTCTCAATGGAATTTTGAAAGATGACCTGTGTCTGTTATTAGGCCATTGGCGACTGTGGACGAGGTCAGGACCCAGTGACGGCCCAGCTAGTGGTGCCCTGGACACTGTTCATGGGAGTTTAGTGTTTCTGGTCATTTCCTTTGGTGCGCATTTTCTTCACTAAGTTTGGCATGCGAGGCTCTCTCACCCATGATCTCTCTCCCCAGGCAGCATACCCTGTCTCATCATTTCAGGGGTCTTGACTTGCTGATAGATGTTCTTTTCCTTTTGCCATTGGACAATTGCAAGGAGCAGGGATTCTCTGTAGAGCAACCACCTAATTCCTGCTGTTCCCAGCTTGATATATTAGAAGAATGATGGTCTGGAAGCTTGAGAAATCTTTCATACACTCTTTTTTGAACTCTGCCTTACTAACTGGTCACCAACCTAAACTTCATTTCATTAAAGGAATAAACACACTTTCATTTTGAAATGTTTTCAGCTGCTATTGTAACTCGCATTTACTCAGGACTCATTGTTGCCTCCATTTTCACCTAACCTATGGTGCGTGGTAAACCTCTGAAAATGTGATTCGTCCCTCTTCGCCATCCACAAATTAAATTTCATTGACCACAAGACTCTGCGTGGCTGTCACCAGGTTCATCTCATTCCCCAGCTGTAACAAGTTGCTATCTGTTGCTTAATCATTTGGGAGCCTTGCGTTCAGTCTTCTCTTTGGGGTCTTTTCTTTTCAGACATGGATCCTACAAAAGTCTGCACTGGGAAGGGAGCCGTGACTCTCCGGGCATCGTCCTCCTACCGGGAAACCCCAAGCAGTAGCCCTGTGAGCCCTCCAGAAACCCTGCAGCATGAAAGCAAACCAGGTGTGCTACCTCTGGGACTGGGTGCAGGTGTTCAAAGCCATGTGGGATAAGCGTAGACTTATCAGCGGCCGTCTGATTCTCCCAGGGGGCCCTGCAACAGTCAGCTCCTTGTCCCATCTGTTATGGGTAGTGATCATTGCCCTCAACTGACAGGTACTCACTTGCTTCAGGCAAGAGCACAGCAGCCACCACTACTTTATTTCAGCTTTTGATAGAACACATGAACAAAAACCCTGTTACAGAGCTGGTGGCTCTGCAGACTGCATTGGTGAGGATAGAGATGGCTTAGGGGAATGGGGAGGGAATGGCAAGATGGGCTAGCAGTTCGGTGTCTCTGAGCCCATCCCCACTTCTGAGAGCTTGGCTGTGGATGGCCAGGGAGGACTGCGTCTGGGAAGAAGCCATGGGCAGACTGAGACATGCAGGCAGCTGACTGACCTGGCTTCCAGGAAAGCAGAGGTGCAGCAGGGCTCAGGATTGGCAGCTGAGGGGGCGGGATCAAAAGAGCAGTTCTGAGGCCAGTGTGCACTAGACGTGAAGGGAGACAAAAGAAGCTAGTCTGAAGCCCACCTCCCCACTCTGACCCATCACTCAGGAAGCCTGGGTGTCTAGAGCATGGTGTTGATGTTTAGGCCTGGGACTTTGGAACCCAGTAGATCTGTGTTCGAGTCCTGTTGGCTATGCAACCTTGGACGAGATATTTACTCTCAACCCTAGTGATCTCATTTGTATAATGGGGTCGATGACTGCACCTACCTCGTAGCATCATTGTGAGGATGAAATATGTAAAGTGATTTACACCACATCTGGTGGCACAGAATGAGCTGTTAGACGATTTCGGTTGTGATTATTTTGGCCTCTCTGGAGAGGGTTCATGCCACAGCCTAAATGTCCTGGGAGTTGGGAAACCCTGACTGTGAGGTTCCACAGGCACAATTAGTGCAGGGTGGGGCAGCCCCTCTTCACTCTGTGGGGTGGTGAGTGTTTTCCACGCTTGAGCTGCACCAGAATCACCTGGAGTAAAAACACCAATTCTTGGGCCCAGGCTGGAGCTTTGGAACTTATGATTCCTATTTGTGGGCTTGGTGTAGGGTCCGAGGTTTTGCATTTCTGAAGGGTTCCCAGGCCATGCTGATGCTGCTGGTCCAAGGACCACATATGAGAACTACTGCTCTAGGGGATGGGAGTTTTCTTTCCTGAAGAAAGGAAATAAAGGGAGAAAGGAATGTGGGTGATGACCACTCCCTTGGGACCAAAGAGGATAGGAAGTGGCACATGAAAACTCTTTGGTACAATGCGGGGAACAGTGTGTTGTGATGTGGTGGAATTATGTAGGATGGAGATGGTCAGTGCCCGGCATCCTGGGGACAGATCTTCTTCCTGTCCCAGCTACCTGTAACAGGTGCCAAGGCAGATGCCCAGGGATGAGGCCAGGTGGGGTTTGAGCACAGGCCCCATTCTGGTCATATTGATCCATGTGGAGGCTTCTTTCTCCCTTGGCTCAGGGAGTGCACGAGTGACCTCCAGTACTACAAGTCAAAAGTAGCCCTAGATTTCTGAACCCAGTAGATTCCTGAACCCACATCTGACTTGCTCCACTGTGGTTTGCCATCTCCAGGAAAGGGGTGCCAAGGAGTGAAGGCAGAATAATTATTTCCTAAAACAAGTCTAATCCAGGCTCATCAGGCCTAACTGGGAAGATCCAGATCCTAAGCTGGAGAGCATTTGAAGAGAGAATCTCAAACCATAATTAAAAAGAAAAACCATTCTACAGCCCAACAGCCCAATAGAACGACCTGTAACAATGGGCTGGCCCTTCCTCTGGTGGTGAATGGGAGTGGTGAATGAAAGGAGACGGAGCCTGGAGCTCCCCCTGGTGGTCCCAGTGTGGCACTAACAATGCAAATACTACTCTAGTTCACTGTGAGTTTTCACTATTGTACTGTGTGCAGTGATTTGAGGCACTTTAGGAAGTTCTCTGTAGTCCCCAAGTAATTCTATATCTTATAAATTTCTAACACCTAGTTTAGGTAGAAAATATCATGTTTTAAAATGCAACTACTCTGAAGAATTAGGGGATAGCTATCAGCCATTCACACCTTACAGTAATTTAATCTTAGATTATTTTCCTCCTGGTAAATTGAGATCCCTGAATTCAAATCATTCATTCAGAAATTCATTAAGCATCATCTCTGTGCCAGGCACTAAATAAGTCACTGGGAATTGTGATGAGTAGTGGGGAGAAAGGGGGAGAAGGAGGAGTAATTGTGGGTGCATTAGGTAAGGAAAAAAGACATTTGTTGCAATAGGAGAGTCAGATGTAAGCCCCTAGCTTTCTGACTGTGGGAAAGTCACATCTTTGAAGTACATATGAAGTATGAAGGACTTGAGCAAGATGGTTTCCAAGCCTTTTTAGTTCCAGATTGCTCTGTGACCTTGGGAAGCTTGGGAATTTACCTAAGAAATTGAATCCCATTCACTGGAGACAAATTTAGGATTGTACACTGGGGAAGTTTGGGTGGAAGAGAATAGCTGGGTTTGAGTAGAGGACGGAAACTCCCATACTGATTAAGAATAGACAATAGGCAGGAATCCGTTAACACTAGGGGTGAGGTTAAAAGGATGTGACTGAAGAGCTGGGACCTTCAGGACTGGGGATCTTGTCCTCTTACCCTACTGCTCACTGTCCAGCATCCTGCTGGCTCTTGACTGTGGCTATGTCCTTGTGGCTCCCCAGTCCTTCTGTCATCTTTGCCTACTCTCTGTATCTGAGCCTCTGGATGAGAACTTGCTGGCCCACACCAGTCTGCACTCCTGTCCTGGGGTCTGGGAGCCCCAGGGCCTTGACCTGCCTCATGAAAACAGTTCTCAGCAGTATTTTCAGACATTCATGCCCAGCCTGGACTGGGAGCCCAAGTGAGTGGCTCTTGCCAAGATCGGTAAGCTTCCTACTCCCAGTGTCTTCACAGATAGCTAATGTCCGATAACATTCAGCTCTCTCCCTTATCACCTGGGTAAGCTTCTGTTCCCCAGCTTCTCTGTCTGCCCCCTCTCTGGCTTGATCCCTGGCTTTACCACCTTCTTCCAACCCTATAGGTCTCCAAGTTGCCGATCATTTGTCTGGGCTGGAAGCTCTAGTCTTGTACTACTGCCCAGCACCTATGTCTTGATTTATTTCCTTAAATGGCCCTTTGACACCCTCATTTCATAGGTATCCCCTATTTCCAGTCCTTATTCCAATTCTCTCATCCCGCGAAAGATGGTCTAGTTCACAAGTCACGTAGTCCTTTATCGAGGCTCCGTTCTACCACTTACTATCTTTTGTGACGGGGGCAAATGACTCAACCTTAGAGAGTTTTGATTTATTCATTTGTAAAATGAGGATGATCTTACTAAAGTTGTCGGGATTCAGTGAACTATTTCATACCAACCTTTAGCACAGAGCCAGACATACAGCAGGTGCTCTTTAATGGTAACTATTCTAGCTACTGCAGCTTAAGAGGTTCCTTAAAGACTTGCAGTATTTCAGTTAGAGGCCAAGAGAGCCTTGGCCCATGTGCTAGCAGTGGAAATAAAGAGCAGAGGCCAAGGGTAAGTGTATTTGGAAGAGTGAAATGCAGGGCTCAGTGCAGTGTGTTTAAGGAACATGGTGAGGTAGGAATCTGCTGACCAGGAAAATAATCGGCACTCATGAAGATGGTAGATTGGTGAAGGGAGCTGAAAGAATGTTGAATTCCATTTTTTAACGAGTTGAGGTTTTTTTTGGGGGGGGGGTATGAGATAAAGATTTCTGGGAGAAGGTTTCTAATAGGCATTTGGAAATTTGGAGTCCAGCTGTGGATTTGGAAGCCATCTGCATCGAAGTGAACATTGAGAGGATGGAGACGCCCTCTGAGGTGCAGTGACAGGCAGAGCCCTTGGAGTTGCCCAGTTTAAAGCTGCCATCCAGATACTTGCCCTCGAGTGGTTGCTTGACTCTGATCCCCGTCCATGGCTTCCTCACCAGTCCGCTCATCTCTGACTGTGGACCTTGGTCTCTGGATCAGAACCATCTGGAAAGAATCGTAGTAGTCTTAATGTTGGCTCCCTGCCTCTGGGAGAAGCGTTACCTGCTTCCTGACAGCATTGCTTGGCCAGGTCTGGGTTGTGGCCCTGTTGTTTCAGAGTGACTCCACTCATGTCCCCAGGTCAGGGTCTTTTTACTTAAGAGGAGACGGGGAGTCTGAACTGGTGGTGGACGTAATACCAGGCTTCCTGTCTGGTACAGCCTACAGCCTGAAGGCCATCAATCCTTGTAGTCTGACTCAAAAGCCAAAATCAAATTCAGTCCTTATATCTTGTTAATTCTGTGCCAGTTGACTCCAGTCCTTCCTGTCTGATTCTTGATGACCAAGTTAACTTTGGCCATAAAGATTCTTGGGCCTGCAGTCAACTCATTTCCTCTAGCTTGATTCTCACATTTGCTCTCCAGGAATTGGCAGTAGCAAAAAGGTATCATGAGAAAATTAACATTGAAGCAGTTGTTAAAGACACTTCCTACCTCCATTAACTCAGAATCCTTTTTATGAGCACGTATATGAGAATTAGGGCCCATTGAGAAAATGGAGGGAAAAGTCCCCACAAGAGAACACCCTCACTTCTGACACCAACTCCAAGTTTAGGGGATTCGCAAAACCATCCTCAGCTTTGATAATTTGCTAGAAGTACTCAAAGAACTCATTGAAAGCAATTATACTCATAGTTATAGCGGTTATGGTTATGGTTATGGTTATGGTTACTGGGTCTCCAGTACATAGGCATTATCCACTGTCCTTGTGTAGCTGACACCACTCTCCAGTCCCTTAGGGTGTTGAGCTCAAAGCCCCCATCTAAATCATGTTATTGGTGTGGCACAAAACCACTGCTATCAGGGTGACATTCCAAGGGCTTAGACATTGAGGCCAGAAGCCAGAGGGCAAAGACCAGACATCTTTTTGTTGGATAAAGTTAAGCTTTTTACCATGCAACACTAATAAAAAATAAATACAAAAAGTTTTAAACACTTTTAACACCTCTCATCTCTTGGCTACTCTACCAGAACATATCAGTTCGGGCTCAGTGAAAGTTATCCTAAGATCCCAAAAACTGATCAGCAAAACAACTTTGGAACAGACCGGAATGAAATTAGCACAGAATGAGGTACAAAAAAATATCAGGAGGCTGTGGCCACAGGCCAGTAAAGATTGTCTGTAAAGAACAGATGGAGGAAAAGATAAAGTAAAAGAAATTACCCTTCTCCTGGGAAAGCTCAGTCTCTTCAGAGCTAAGATCCAACTTTCCAAGGCCCTCTTCCCCCTCAGGAGCTCCAAGGTAATATTTATTAAAAGAAGCATTTTGACAGTCTCTTCAACCAAAAGTTAATAATCAATGATTATGTATATAAAATTTCACATGCTCGCTCAGGCACATAATGGCCCTGGACTGCTACCAACCTTCAAGGTTCAAAAGACGAGGTAACAGGTGAAGGGTGATAAAACATGAGAAATAGCTCTCCTTTAATAAGGAAGAGAAGAATGCTCAGAGAGGTCTTGGGAGATGCTTTTTGTGGGGCAGGGGAGGGGAACCGTTTTAATGACTTGGAATGGGAAGAAAAAGTGTGTCGATCCTCAAGGACATTATGTTCTTGAAGCTATTTATCAAATAAATGTCAGAAGTTGGCAACTCTAATTTATTTCTATATCTGGGGAAAATTTTTTTCTTATGCTTTGGATTCTGAGTTTACTAAGCACACACTTTATGCCAGATAGTTCCATTTGGTCCTCATGACTCAAAAAAGGTAGATATCACATTTCACAAATGAGTCATTTGCTGCAGTCTGATGCCAATGTGATAGCCCCTTTATGTTACCTGGAGCTTTGGAGGGATGGACTCATCTCAGTTTTCCACAACACACATGTTTGTCATGTCACCTGACAATCCAAGAGGGGGCAAAATAAGGCACCCCAAAATCCATGCACAAAGCTCATATCCTTCTTGGATAGCCACTCACTCAGAACCTATTGATATTTAGTATCGGTGTAAATCTGATATGTTGGATAGAATGAATTGACAAAGGTGGACTAGAAATAACAGCTTAGAAAGGAAGATGGGACAATAAATGTGATAGGTACAGGGGAGGAGGGAGAACCATTGTCACCTGGTGTTTGAGGACCTGTCAGGTGTGAGGAAATCTCTGGGCCAAGGTTCTGGTTGGATGCAACAGAGTGTGTTAAAAATGATCACTTTGAGGATACTTCACACACCTAATCTCTGGATCTTCAGCAACCCTGGGAGGTGTACATAGAGTAAGAATTATATTTTATAGATGAGAAAAGTGAAGTTTAGCATGATTAACAGCTTGCCCTTGGTCATAAAAGCCAGTACATTGCAGTAATGTGAGCAAAATTCAAGTCCTGTAAATTTCTCAACTCATGTGATTTGGAAGAGAAGACAAATCCCTATGAATTAATTGTCCATAAGAGAGGGGTAGAAATGTAACAGGCAACCTGCTAACGGATTATACAGTGGAAACACGTTATAAAAACTCTGTCTCAGGGGAAAAAAATAAGCAAAAGCGGATAGTTAGTTTTCCAGAATAAAGATGTTTTTAAGTATTCCTTATATCAGTGGTTCTCAAAGTATGAGCTGTGGACTATCAACCTTAGCATCCCCTGGGAACATGTTAGAAATGTAAATTTTCAGATCTCCCCTCCCATTCACTGAGTTAGCAACTCTGAGGATGGGACCCAGCAGTCTGTTTTAACAAGGCTTCCCTGTGATTCTGATGCAGCTGCACTAACTGCCTTGCCTTTTTTTGCTCTGACATGTTTTGGGCTCCTACTGTCTCTCTGGAATGTAGATTCTACTTTGTGGCTGATGGTGGAGTTGGTGGCTATGGATGGTGGACAGAGCACTATACTTCATTCTGGAGATCTGGACTGACTGCTTTGTTGTTTCCTGGCTGTGTGATTTTGGGCAAGTCAGTTGGCCTTTCTGTTTCCTCATCCATGAAGTAGAGTGAGGATCTACCTACAGACTGGTTGTGTATACCGAATTAAATACTGAATAGGTGCAAAAAGTGACTAACAGTGTCTGGCACTCAGAAGGGTGTTCAATAAATGTAAATCTCAGCTTGACATCTGGAAGGCCCATGTCTAGTCCTTAATAGGACCACCCTAAAATGGAGACTTGGGCTGTTAGAGCTGCAATATCATTCACTCTTTATCTCTACATAGAGTAAGACAAGCGTAGCCACCCAGGGAGTTAAGGGATTGGGCAAACTATGACCCATTGCCAGATCTGGCCTATGTTTATTTTTAAATAGCCCATGAACTATGAATGGTGTGTGTATGTATATGTATATATCTGTATGTACATGTGTACATACATTTGTATGTACACACTAATGTATGTATATATTAGTGTGCTTATGTATACATACACACTATACATAAGCACACTATGTATAGTGTGTATATACATGTGTATGTATATGTATATATCTGTATGTCATGTGTACATACATTTGTATGTACACACTAATATATATATATTAGTGTGCTTATGTATATACATATACAAATACATGTATAGATCAGGCTTTCACCTGGGATCTTTCAGCAGTTTTCTATATTTTTAAACAGTCGAAAGAAAAATTAAAGAAAAATTAAATAGTCTATGCCACCTGAAAATGATAAGAAATTCAAATTTGTGTCCATAAGTAAGGGTGTTTTGGAACCTAGCCACGCGCATTCATTTCTATATCATCTATGTCTGCCTTTGTGCCGCAGCAGAAGAGTTGAATAGTTGTGACTTAGACCACATGGCCCTCAAAGCCTAAAATATTTACTGTCTGGCACTTTATTGAAAAAGCTTCCCAACCCCTGGGCTAGACGGAGGACAGAGAATAGGGAGATGATGTGGACGGTGATAGGAGCAGACATTTACTGGGCTCTGCCAGGCACTGTGCTAAGCATTTCTCATGCATTGTATTATTTAATTCTTATAACCCTTATGAAGCAGGCATTATCGTTATTCCCATTTTTCACGTGGGGAAACTGAGGCTCACAACTTGCCCAGGGTCACAGAACCTGTAGGTAGTGGAGCCAGGATTTGAATTGAGGTCCAGCTGCCTTCCCAGCCAAGCTCTTAACCATCGTTCTCGGCTGCCTCATGGTGCTAGTGAGTCAAGGTAGAGGAGGCTTCACGTCTCAGATGCATGGGACGGTGGCTGGGAGTGCAGGGTGACGGCCAGCCGAAGGGAGACAAAGTGTCTTATAATGTGAGGAGAACTCAGAAAGGGGGATTAGATTTTGCAGTGTTTATGTGGCTCGTTTAACAGAAAGAGGAAAACCAGGCGAGGAGGAAAAAAGTCCTTACCACAGCAGATGCCTCTGCACTTAAATCATGTTTTCCCCGTAACCCAGCACCCATAGCCATGGAAAAAGTGCTTATCTACATCTACCTCTTGAATCTGTTAATTAGCTCAGACTGCTAATGAGGCAGTCTTTCTGAGCCCACTTCAAGCTTGAGGAAGGAGAATGAGAGTTACTGAGCAGGGACTGGACAGTAGAGTTCTGTTGCCTTTTAGTCTGTAAAATAAGAATGTCAAGGAACAATTGTTTCTTCATTGCTGTGAATGTGAGCCTTGTGTTTTCAAAGGTCAGCGCCCGTGAACATCATGGTTTAGAGTGGGTTCCTATGGTAATCAGGCCAGCGTGACTGAGGGCATTTTGTGCCAGGCAACGGGGCACTGGATTTTCATCCTTCTATGCAATGCATGCTTGTTTCCTGCAAATGTAACCATTTCTGTCCCTCCCCACCCCTTTTTTTCCTTGTTTTTATCTTTTCTGCACCACACACAGTTCTGGAGTCAGAGAATTTCTCAGCAGGTATGGTTTCTCTTGCATTCTTTCTCTTCCTGCCTTCCTCCAGGGACCCTTCAATTAGTGGGGAACCAGGGAGTGTTGTTCCTTGTGAGTGAGGGGAGTTTTCTTCTTTTTCCATCTCAGATGAGTGGAGGCTTTCTTCCAATGCTGATGCCAATGGGAACGCCCAGCCCTCTTCACTCGCTGCCAAGGGCTACAGAAGTGTGCATCCCAACCTTCCTTCCGACAAGCCCCAGGTAGGCATGTGCCCGAGGGTGGGGCGTGGGCTGGTAAACAGTGCCTATTTTGAAGTCTTCTAGCTTTGATTTGTGACTTCCAGCTTGCTCAGCTGGATAATGGACTGGGTTCAGAGTTGCGTTGTTGGCCAGCTCTGGAAAGGCTCTGCAAGGACCAGGGTCCGCGAGAAGTTGGGGTCGAGGGAAGCAGAGGCATGGGATGCACATCGGGAATATGGGCCGGACATTTTCTAGGTTTGAACTGTATTTAGAAATGTTCTGAAACAGGGGATCTATTTAGCTTTGAATAATCGGGGAAAGTTCTGAGCCTGTTTGTTAAAAACTCTTTAGAGTGTAATATTCGAGAAGAATCCACGCTTGTGTTTATTCCATTACTTTGCTGCAGTTGGGGCTATAAGAGTTCCAGCAACTCCTTCCTTATAGATTAAGATCAGGTTGCTGTGACCAGACCCTTACCCTGCAGCCAGGCGCAGACACACCTGGAAGTGGGAATGACAGTACAGTGGGGTTCAAACCCCTAGCTCTACCTTACAAAAGAAAATCCCTCGAGGTGTGCAACTAGCATTAGGGATCATTTGGCTTAAGTCTTTCTTCCTCCTTCTCCCTGCGGCTACTTTGCCATTCTCATGAAAGGAATAGCCCCTATTTTAATGCAGGCTGTCCATGAAGAGTGTTTTTACTTTAGAGGAGCCATATCCACGCAGGGGGGCATTCTTCTTTTCAAAGGAAGTTGTGCTGCCCAAAATACATTGCAGAAACGCATTCCTAGTATGATCCACTTTCCTGTGCCTGCCTTCTGTGAAGGGGCTCCCCGAACTCACGAGAGTCTGGGAATTCTCCACGGCCTTCCTGGTCCCATTCCCCCTTCTCCACTGATCCTCTGGTTCCCGTTCCTGAGGACATAAAATCGCGCTGGCCCCTGAAATGAAACTGGGTCAGAGATGACGTCTTCTTCCTCCCTGCAGACCCACGTCTTCTCAGGCTTAGGGCTGGCACTTAACGGTCTGCCATGTGTACTGAGCAGCACCACTGAGCCTTTCTGCTCCCCCTGCCCACGGCTTTGCCTCCCTTAGTACAGCAATGTGACGGGGCCGCCGCTTAGACCAGGAGCCGCACAGGTGCCTGGCCTCCTCATTAGACACGGGGACTTGGAAGGTCAGTTGTCCAGTAAATGACTTGCCATAGTTTTCCATTCCTAAGACCTTCCCCAGTGTATGAGTGTGCTGGCTGGGGCAGACAGGCTTCTTTCTCAGCTGTCTCAAGAAAGGATGCAGTCGGCTCTGTCCGGGTTAGGAAGCAGTGCTGATGAATTCGAGGCAGATATAGAAGCACATCCTTTTCCACTATCAATGACTTAGCTCAAGGGTAACTTTCTAATTCTTTTTGATTTCTTAAACAGCCCTTCAGAAGAGATGATTTAAAAAGCATGTGAAGTAATTAAAAAATTCTTTAAACACATTTATTTATCACAGCTTTATTGAACTCCTGTTGTATTCAGATCACTGTGTTAAACATTGTCCTCGAGGGTGAGCCTTGTGATAAAGGTGAACATCCCGTAATATCTCCGATGAATAGCATAGTTTCCTATCTGTTACTATCTAAAAATTTTTCTTTTTACTGGGATGTCTTAAATGGAACTTGGTAAATTGCTCATGTAGAGGTTTTTCTATATATTTAGTGTAAAATTGGCCATGCACAGTTCAAGAAACTTTAGGTCATGCATTACCTCTTGAAATTTTCTGAATGCAAAAATGACTTGTCTATACGGTCATTGCCAGAGCTATAAGTATACCCTGGCTGACACAAAGCCAGAGTAGGTCGGGGTCTACCCTGCCTTGGTTTCAGCTGCCGAAAGCTCTCAGACCCCTGCAGGCCTAGCATCTCCTTATAAGGACTGAGTTGGGGTCCAGGAGACTTATGGGGTAGGGGGCTGTCTTCTGATGTTCCCGTAGGTGGCCTTTCCTCCTGCCAGCCAGGACCTGCTGCCCTGCTCTCCTCACCCCCAGTAACAAAGGGCCAAGACCGCCCTCTCGTTGACAACATCGTCATGGTGGTCCCCAGTGGAGGTGGGATTGGTAGTTTCTGGAACTGTATAAACCAGGGACATATCAGATTCTTCCAAGCAGCCCCATTTTTTCACTGCCTCACCTTCTAAGAAGAGAAACAAAGTCTCCTTAGTAGCCTACTGAGTAGCATGCAAATGGTCTGTTTCCTACAATGTTTACAATGAAACAGAAAGCAGTTCCTTCCATGTAAAGTGGCTTTGCCTGGCTACTTCTTTAGGAGCTTCAGGATAGGAAGGCTTTTGGCTCTGGGTGCATCGTCCACACTCTGGGGGAGCATCCTCTCCACAGGCCTGGGAAGACTTGCACCTGATATCATGCAGCTGTGGCGCCGTATATGGCCACAGCTAAATTAAGTTAAAAACTCATCGAAATCGATTTCTATCTTTGGACAGGAAGGAATCACATGTGGGACACTCTGAGCTCTCAAAGTAAAAGTAAATCTGAGCCTAATTCAAATTGTCTTTTACTTACCTCCCCACAACCATTATCAACTCCCCCTTAGTCCCTTTGTGCACATTGGCTGGTGTTTTGTTTCTAGAGAGCATTTTACTCTGTAAACATGCCCCACCCTCCAGCGAGTTTACTGAAAGCAAGTGAATACATCTGGAAGATTTTGCTCCTGGGTACTGCTGAGGAGGGGCTGTTCATTTTTTATTTTTGGCTGGTACATATGGCCACATTCCACTGTTACTGTCATGGGCACCCTGTGAAAAAGATAGGCATCAAGTTAATCTAGGATGCCCAAATAGTTTCTTCTTCCTCCAGGTTATTTGTAACTTGAAAACTGAATTTGTGAAGTGATAGGTAGTTTACTATCTCTGAATCGATATTCTAATCCAGACTCAAAACTTTTATTTCTCACCTATTCACCCTTGCTAACATTCCTTCCCCTTGCCACTTGCATGCCACGAAAAATACAAATAAAATGAAAAGCAATCTTGAAACAGACCCACCCCCTTTCCCCCTCCCAATTTTGGTCATAATCCGTTTACTGGGATTGACCAAACCCTACCGTCCCTCACGTGTGCCATTTGGAGGGAGGTTCTGGTTTTCTTACAGTAAGGGCTATCTTTAAAGATAGGGGCCAGTGAGGAACATCTAGGTGCCTTAGCTTGGGCTGCTGTAACAAAACATCATAGGTAGGTGGCTTAAACAACAGACATTTATTTTTCACAGTTCTGGAGGTCGGAAAGTCCAAGATCAAGGTGCTGGCCTACTCAGTTCCTGGTTACGGCTCTCTTCCTGGCTTACAGATAGCTGTCTTCTCACTATGTCCTCACGTGGTAGAAAGAGAGAGAGAGCTCTGTTCTCTCTCCTTTCATGCAAAAACACTAATCCGATCATGGGGCCCACCCTCATGACCTGATCTAATTCTAAGTGCATCCCAAAAGCCCCACCTTTAAATATCGTTACTTGCAGTTAGGTGTTCAGCATATGAATTTTGGCAGACACAGACATTCAGCCATAACACTAGGAAAATAAACTTAGGGTGCAATTCCCAGTGGAGCCACAAGTTGACAGATGGCTCTCACTGAAATGCAGATCAGTCTGGAAATTGACCCCATTCCTGACCCTCTGCCCCCTTGAAACCCTAGGACGAGCTAGGAGCTGTGTCGAAGGAGAGGGAATAAGAAGTGAACTACAGGTTTCTAGCTCTGAGCCTGGAACCAGAGCTTTAGGTTTAAGTCAGGAGCCTGAGGCTGATCACACCCCTCTAGATGGTCTATGCCAGGCAGTGGGCTGGGTGGGAATGGGAAAGGCTAGAGTTTGGTAAATTGGGCCAATCTGGTAGGTCAGTCAAGTGCTTTTGCCTGGTCCCTTTGCTCTGTGTGCAAAAACTGGAGACTACGTGCTTTTAATCTCGTGCCTGTCTTCCTTCTATTAATTGGTTCCATCAAATTGTGTCCTCTGAGAAAAGAACACATGTGGATTCTAAGTCCTTAGTGTTCTCTTCTTGGTGAGCTTTAATTTCTTGTGCTTATGGAACTAAGTGCTAAATCTCAAGTGATTCGATTAAGATATCTCCTGTGAGCATGAATAAGGGTAGGTCTTCCAATTCTCCCTTTCCTGAGGGAAAAGAACGAAAGACACTCGAGAGTTTCAGTAAACTTTTAAAGCCAAAGGCTTACAGAGAAAAATCTCTGAGGAAAGGAAGTGTGAGGAAAGTGGGGTCTTTGGGGCTCCTTCCACCGGCATTTAGCCCTTGGACACCATTCTTCAGTCAGGAAGTCTAGAAGGTCAACCAAGGTTTGGTGTCAGATTTGACTTGGCACGTGGCCTCTCCTGGGCTAAGCAAAACCTCCCTGGGATGTGAGGGAGAGTCGAGCTTGCCTCTCCAGGTGAGTACGATTCAGTCCTTGGCTTTGGCCCAGCATGAGGAGTCTCAGCCGAGGATTTGCTTAAAAACATGTCTAGAATTGTTTTTTTCTTCAGATTATGTTATGGTGCTATTTCTAATGATCGTCCTTCTTTCCGTTTCCCTCCCTCTCCTCTCTCGTTGCCCTGTCTTGATACTGTGCTTTCAAAATAAAGGTTCTCTCTCCCCCACGCCCTCCTCTCCCTAAAGAGGATCGCTTTGCATGGCAGCCCCCTGCCCTCCGCAGTTTCTACAAGGACTCGCTCTACCAGAGCTCACCAAAGCCTTACGTCCCACCCAGCACCCCCAGCCAGCAGAACCCCTCACAGCCCCAGCCTGTCCCTGTCCCACTGGCAGCCAGATCAGCTCCCAAAGATGCGGTGTGCCCTGGGCCCTCGCTTCTGGATTCCACGTTCCCCAGTGCTTCATCCCAACCCCAGCACCACTGTGTAGCCACCAAGACAGTTTATAGTGGGAATGTGAGCTCTAACCCACGTCATGAGGCAGTTGGGAATAAAAAGGTCAGCAGCTTATATGTACCTTGTTTATCCAATAACATTTGCCCAGTGGCATCAGAAAGCCTCTCTTGTGCTGCACGTGACCCAGCCAAAGGCACTCAGGCACCGGCTCCCAGCATTGTCTCCTGCACAGCCGGCACGGGAAAGCCACCTTCTGCTCCTCCTCACCCTCCCGAGCTATTCTTTGACCCTCGTAAAGATGCCGTTAACCGTGGCAAGAGCCCTTCCCTGGGGACTTGGCCTTCGTTCCCAGACGCAGTGAGACCACCCGTGCTAGGCCCCCCGGTTACCTCTGATCCCGAAAAACGGAAGAGAAAAGAGCCTTACCTTTTGCAGCCGTGTTATCCAGCCAAGGCAAGGAATTAGGAATGTTTGTGTGTCTTCTGCTCCGTCTCTTTTGAAACTCACGTGAGCAGCTCATTTGTTTTCCGGGCTGCCTACCCTTTCCTCGTTAATATTGCTGCAGCTTGAATCCCGAATTTTTCTCTCTAACTATTTCAGCACAGTCCTCTGTCTCCCTCCCTCTCTTTTCTGTAAATATGTAAGTATGCCAGAGCGTGGAATATGTAGACTGATAATACGGTGAGATATAGTGTGTTTATGTTTTATAACAAGATGCCAGAGAAATTGTATTTATTCCCAAGCTTTCAGCCTCTGCAAGCAGCTTTGGGGGTTAAACGCAGCCTGCCTGCCTGTTCTGTTTTCTCTCTTTTTCTCTCAAAGTGTTAAAAGGATTCAAAAATAGATGGATGGAAAGTAAACTTGGATGGGGTTCCCTCTGTGTCATAGAGTGTCAGGAGGCCAACTGGCTAGCACGGACTGTCTCATGCACTCCGAGGAAAGGGCACTGATTAAATAGTTCTCAGAGTACATCATTGCATGTCTACTGTTAACTGTTTAAATGTGGAATTCCTCCTTCCCTGCCATACCCCTTTATGTAACGACCCCCTTATTTCCCACAGGATGCCACTTCCTCCAGCCCCGCTCAGCCTGTTATAGTTGTCCCTCTCTACCTGGTTAATACTGACAGAGGGCAAGAAGGCACTGCCAGACCTCCAGCATCTCTGGGGCCACTTGGCCCCCCAATCCCGGCGACCGCCCCTGCAGGCTCACCTCTGACCTTCCCGACTCTAGATGATTTCATTCCCCCTCATCTGCAGAGGCGGCCCCAGCACAGCCAGCCAGCCAGTGCTCCTGGCCCCCACCCCCCCGTTAGCCAGACACCACCATCCTCCTCACCACCACCTCCGCTGGTCCCCCCGGTACCGGAGGGCCTCCACAGAGTCTCGGAGCCTGACCTCACGGGAGCCGTGTCAAGTACCGTAAGCTTGCTGGAACCCCTTCCTCGTGGCTTTCCTGAATGTCTCTGCTCCCGGCAGTGAAAACCCCTTTCTCACCGAAGTGCTGAGCTCCCAGGGAGGTGTTGGCTGCCGCTGTGCTCGTGTGATGACCGGAACCGTTTGCTCTCGCTGGCGTGCATGCCTCCCCCCCGCGTGTCCGTGGGTCTCTCGCAGCTGTCCCGAGTCGCACGTCCCTCTTCCTCGCTGTCCTGTTCGGAATGCACATCTTCCTGAAAGAACTTTGTCTTCCCTCAGAGAAAACCTCTGTGGCCTTGCTTTTGGCTCGTTATACTTGCCGCAGGCCAGGCAGATGCAGTGTCGAGGGCTGAGGAAAGCTGGAGAATTATGTGGAACAGGGAGATTCTAGTGGAGGAAGATTCACTCTTGTGTTGATTTAGCAAGTAAGTTCTTTTATATACAGCTTGGCAGAGACTAGGTTAAAAAAAAAAAACTGAGTTGAGTTTAATTGAGCAAATAGATATAAAAGCCTTGTACAGATAGATGTTAGAACTATATCCTCAAAAGAGAGGAAATTGTTGGAGCCCCTGAGTAGTGGCTCACAGGGCTTTTGTGGCAAAACAGTCCCTCACTGGTCATGTGAAGTTAAAGGACCCTGACACCTCAGGTCCCATCCCATGAAGGACAGGTCCCCATCATAGGTGTGAAAGCCTCAGTGCTTTAGAGTAAAGCCGAATCAAAGTACCCCGTCTGCTGTCTCCTCAGAAGCCCTGGGGATTGACAGACTCTTAAAGAACTACAGCTCAGTGTGAGCTATAAAATAGGGGTACATGGATCTACACACAGGGCTGTGGGGTACAGGGGACCTGAGTAGGTAAAAGTTTTGATTATTGTGCTTGGCACAGAGAGCGTGCTCAGTAAATCTTTGCTACATTGCTGAGGACTTGCCTTGGCAAATGGGGGTCAGAGTTTTCGCAAAAATAAGTAACCGGCTCATTAATAATTACTCATTGAGTTCCTCTATGTCCTAGGCATTCTGCTAGATTCTCTGTGTATAGTCTCAATCTGAGCAGCAGGGAAGCTCATGTAAATTGTCAACTCTAGGTTATACTCCCAGAGGTTCTGATTGAGTGGGTCTGGGAAGGGACCTATGACTCAGGCTACTTGGTAGCACGCATCCTGGGGGGCTTCTGACACTGAGGGTCTGTGGCCCACATTTTGACATATAGGGGTAAAACTAGACATTCATAGACCCTCCATTTGCATAAAGAGGTATGCCTACAAAACAGGTTCAGATGGCTCATTAAACTGAAGTGAGTCATGCAGAATGCAGGAAGGAAGTGTCTTTTTGGCTCGTAAGAGAGTGTGTAGTCATATATCAGACACACCAAAGCTAGGGATGGCTACGTCCTGGGCTGGGAGCTCTTCTCAGATCTCCAGATGCAGCATAATGCAGCTAGGTCAGGACTCTGCCAAATTTGGCCAAAGGGCTTGATACCCTAGCTTTGAGCTTTATAGTTCAGCCCTGTTGGAGGAAAATTCTAGATTGTTCCATGATGCACTCACTTCATAGTAGCTCAATTTATAGGTGAATTAGAAGCCGTTGTTTTGGAGGGTACAAGTATTCTTCCCTTTGGCATAGGGAACCACGTAAAGCAAGTCTCATTTTCAGTGTGCAGGTATACATTGTGAGTAGTTTCGCCGTGCACCCTTTACTTTATTATATGTGGAGATCTAGGTTTTCATAATTGAGTTTGTTTCAGTGTACCGGGACCGGTTAGTTGGAGTGGTGTTTTCAGTTTCTCAAACCTTGACTAATCGACCTGGTATAGACTTCCCAAGAGGATTTTAATTGGCCTGATTATTTCTGGTTTGGCCTCAGGTAAGAGAGTAAGAGGTGAAAAGGGAAACTGCCTGGGTGCCTCCACTAAATGAGAATTGTCAAGAATTGCAGATCCCCTGTGGATGGCGGCGAAACCACAGGTTGATATCTGCTCTACCTGCAGCTATTTAACAGTAAGAGGAAAGGAGAAAATTCATGTTAATTGGTCCAGGTTCTTTTAGTCAATGGCCTTTTTTTTTTTTGTAAAGTTCCAGAAATAAGACATATGCAGCAGAGTAAAATTTATAAAATGCTTAATGTTCACATGATCCTTCCAGACGTCACAGGAGGAATTTGTACTTTAAAGAGCTATATGCCTGACTTTTTGTGTTTCCTGGGGCTATTATGGCAGCGTTTTTACTGATATGTCATTTATCTTCATTATATCACTTCGGAAGTAACTTAGAACAGTGTGATTGTTTTCCACTTTATAAATGAAAAAAATGAGATGAAGCACTTTGTAAAAGACCATATTGTGCCTCTTGAGTCCTGGGAAAAGGTTTTATTCACTAAACTGAGCTGCTGCTTATGAATAACAGCTGTGACATTAGAGCCACTTTCAGAAGAGTTGAACTGACCAAGCCACTGTTTCAAGGAAGCTGCCCCTACTGTGTGTCAGGAGCTGTCCCGAGTCCTGACACATGTCCTCTCTTTTGTTGCACTTGGGCCAGTGCTGGTAGCTCCTCTCTTTCGTGAAGGATTTACTGAGCACCTTCTGTCTGCAGGGTATTGTGCTAGGGTGTGGGGGTGGGGGGCGGGAGGCGGGAGGGGGGAGGGGCAGAGGCATGGCTCTTGTCCTCCAGGTATTTACAGAGCCATTGATCTCTGGTGGAACATCTGAATTGCCTTGAGCCATACTTTTATTTGGAGAGTAACAAAGTCTTGTTCTTCAAACCCTTTAAGAATGATATTCGGGCTTTAAGGTCTGTAAAGTCTAAAATAGAAACGTTGCAAAATGTGATAGAGGAAGCTGCCTACATATCTTCACTACATTTCGTGGTCTGATTTTCATGTCTTCAAAAAGATTGGCATTCTCATTGTGAAGATTATAATATTAGTAGTAATGATGTGTTTGGTATTTTTTTGCAGAGACTCTCAGGTTCTTAAAAGTCAGCATTTTCACAGTTCTTTGCTTGAGAGATCTTTGTCATTCAGTATTGGAGTGAAAAGACATCACAGTAAGACAAGATAACATCCGAGTTTCAGAAGCAAGTGCTCATAAGGTTGTCCAGTGAAGTGGGTGATAAAAGCAGCTTCCCAGGAGCACCCGTCCTCCACTCTTCCTATCCTTCCGTGGATGGCTTCTTGTCCTTACATCCTCTTGTTTCTTTAAACAAGTGTACTAAACTTTCCTGATTTTTCCCAATTAAACCAGCTTTCATTCTTGGATCGCACTTAGAATTGCATGAGTTTTGCATGTTTTTCTACTTGGATTTGAATTTGCTTTTTCAGTAACCGGATTGATCCACAATTATTACCAGGTGAAAATAATGTATGAGACTTTCCCTCTCTCCCCTTACTAATGCCATCAAAGAGAACGAGCATTCCAGATTAAGCTTCTAATTGGAATTAATGATGTCTCATTAATTACATTTCTTTTTTTTATAATTAAGGTTTTGTAAAACTTTAAATTTCTTTTTTTAAAAAGCATTCACTCTAGGTTTCACGTATTGACAGTTATAACGTTGGTTTTCTTTTCAGGATTCAAGTCCTCTACTAAACGAAGTTTCTTCATCTCGTATTGGAACTGATTCCCAAACCTTTGCACCAGCTAGCAAGCCATCATCTGCCTACCCCTCCACGACAATTGTCAACCCTACTATTGTGCTCTTGCAGCATAATCGAGGTAAGAGAGCTTGGCAGCGCGCCCCTCCCTCAGCTCACAAGTCAGCCTAGCTATCCCATGACATCTGGGACAAGAATTCCGCCTTTCCACAGAAAGTTTCACAAAGCCCATTTCCCCCCAAGGCCACCTGCCCCCGTTTGCTTCCACGACTCACAGCAGGCAGGACAGGCCCCTGATCTGGAATAAGAAAGCTGGCGTCACGCGTGTTCCACACCTCTGGTGTGTTCACGGTGTCCTCAGACGGCAGCACCAAAAAGAAAGAGAAGACAGGAAAAAAAAGTCTGTGCCGTGCCCCCAGTTCCTCATGAGCATTCCAATGAGAGCTTCGCTGAGAAAAATCTAGGTACACTAATGCCTCTTGTAAGTAGTGTCCTAGATCATTTCATTCTTTGGCATCATGAATTTTCTAGAAAGCAAAATTTTGAGTACCAAAATTTAAGAAAAGAAAAACAAAGCAGATGAAAAATGTTCTAAAAATATAAAACATGTTTTCGTACCTCTAAAACAGAGGCTACGGACCTTTTCCTTAGTGACTCACCAGCCTTCGTTCTCACCAGCAGCTATTGCCCTCAGCAACCACTCACTGCGGCCGTCTCTGGGGACGTGCGTGGCTGTTTGCCCCTCTTACTGCATGTCCCCAGACAGCTCTGCTGAGGGCTTTTCATGTTTCTTGTCTACAGTTTCTATGATTGCTTCTGGTTGGTTCTTCCCTTCTCTGCAGGGGCATCTTAGGCGAAGCAGAAGGGCTGTGAGGTAATAATTGTATATGTTGATTCTTCTGCTTTAAAATTCCAGAAGATGATTCTAAATTCCAAGTTTTCCTTTTTGGAATTCGTCAGAAGAAAGAACTTTTCCCTTCACAAAAGTCTTGGCAGTATGAAATGTAAAGTTTTCAAGCAGTTTCTGAGTGGAGAAAAGACTTCTTCATCTGAATTTCAGAGAACAGTGGAGGTTTAATTATTTTGCTCAGAGCTCAAAGCTCTGCACCAGATTTTCCTTTTCTTGACTCCCTGCTTGTCCACTTCATAGTTTCTCGCCCCTCCCCCCACCCCTCTGCCTTAGCTTGGATGAGACTGGGGCTGGAGTCTATTTTTAATTGTTCTCCATATTAAATGGAGTTTTCTGTTTCCTGCTTCTAACTTGACAAGCAAATGAATGAAACTTTCTCTCTCACTTAAAATCTTCCCACTCAAATCTTAGTTATTTTAGTAATTTTCTTCTTTTTTTTTTTTTTTCACTTTGTGCAGCTTCCATATTCATTTTCACCCGAGAATCTGGGTTCTTCCAAAAGTCAAAACGGGTCCCAGCCCCCACGCTCAATTATGTAAGAGCCCGTTCTCCTCTCAGCAGTGCCTTACCCCTTACTGGCAATAGCTTTCTCTGCCCAGAAAGTATTCGTAATGCAGGACAAAGTGAAATTTTGGTTCTCTATAAACTTCTTTATGACTCATCTTTAAAAAAAAAAAAAAAATCCAATCGAACCAAAGCAAGTTAGTTCCCAGAAGGAAAGGCAGTTTCTCTAAAAATGGGATTTATTCCCAAGGCAACTTGGTTTTTGGGAAATGCCAAGTGTAATGACAGCTGCTTCTGCCAAGTCCCTCTGATGACACCTAGCGAGACATCTTTGGGCACAGAAATGCCTGTAGTTCCTTTTTGGTTCTTCTCTGAACAAATGAGTTCTTCTATTTGCCTAAATGCCTTTGGTTCTTACCTTTCTCTTTTGTCCAGGTCCTGTCCTTGGGTTTAAAAATCGGAATTATTCAGCCTTACTCACACATCCTTCAGAAAAGGATACAAGTACATTCATTTTTTGGAATTAAAAATAGTTTCCATAAAGACCAAACCATATGTCCCCCAAGGAGGTGGGGCAGGAAGAATCTAGGAGAATGGAAGCGCCTTGCCGGCCCAGCCTTAGATTACTGATTATCAGTGGGGTTTAGGTCAAGCATTTCGGCTTTGCTTTGGAATTTGCCCAGCCTGGCAGATCTGTTTTGCATCCTAGACAGTACCCATAAAAACAATTTCTTACCTATGATAAAGGTTCCTGAGGGAATGATAACTTTACTTCTGGGACTCTAGTCATCCTAAAAAAAATTTCCCTTTTTTCCTGCCTAGACAGGCCCAGGGCACAGTGTGACAGTAACCCATGTCTCCAAGCCGCCTCCCCTAACTGTGAACAAATGCAGGGCCACCACGCATCTGGCCTGGCTCTGAAGGTTGTGTACGACGCAGCCCTGGCTCCTCCTGAGCTTTTATGCTACGCATGTCTGGGGCAGATGGTTCACGATCAGTCAGGAAGGAGGATTTGAATCAGGGAACTCTCAGGGCTGAAGGAGGCTCATGGGTTCTCTAGCTCAAAGCTTCTCTGTCTTGAACGTGCATAGAGTCTTGGGCATCTTAACTTTCAGGAAGTCTAGGGCGGGGCTAAGATCCTGCATTTTTCAGCAATTCGCAGGGCTTGTCTGTGCTGCTGGTCCGTGGACCACACCGGAGAGCAAGAGCTTGGTGGTTCCCAGACTCCCGGATCTCATGTCACGCGAAACAGTCTGGGGACCACCCTAGGGTTTTTAAATTCTAACTTTTCTCAGTAACACCCCCGAAAAGCAATTGCTATTATTGACATCACATGTCCTTCCAAGAAAGAAAGGCCATTTCACACTTCAGAACTGGGAACAACATAGTCTTTTGAATTGAATAAATTTGCTTTTATCTGTTGGGGAAGGCCTGGCCTCTGGCTTAGAGTCCAGAGTTTGGAAACCATGGATCCAGTGAGCATTTTGATTTAATAGACAGGGGAACTGAGGCAGAAACTGAGGAAATTGAGGTTATGTGATTGGTCAGTATCCCCTGGAGCATTGCCGGCAGAGCTGAGCCTAGAGCTCTGCTGGGCTTCTGTTGTCCAGCCAGTGTGAGCCTCATCCACGTGCAGAGGTGGACAGGGCTGCTTCCGCCAGCTGTGTGCTCGCCTTCTACTCTATTTACTTCTTGGCCACACTGACTCTGGAAGGAGGGTGGGGACGTGGCCAAGGGGGATGATGGTAGCACCCATGGTCTGGCAAGCCTTCTATTTTTATCTGTGTGGCTACTTTATATTTAGCAGCTGTGGGAGGTGAAGGTCATTTCTGTGCTTATCCCATAGCACGTATGCACAGAACTCTCTAAAGGAGAGGTTGGCCTCCCCTCCTCGTGAGCGTCCAGGAGGGTGAGAAACCAACAGATCTCGATGTTAAGGAATGACAGGGGCCTGGTGATTAGAGTTGAAAAGAACCTGGACTAGGAGATTAAGGGGATCCAGGTTCTAGACCCAGCTCTGCTTTTTAGCGTCATCTCGGTTCATTTGTGCCCCTTTTTTCTGAAATGTCTCAGCTAAGCTGACCTACCCACTAGGGTTGCGGCGAAAGTTAAAAGCAACGTGTGCAAAAGCTCTCAAAACAACATGTGGCACTTAGCAAGCTCTCAGGAGATGGTAGCTGCACGGTTATGATTACAGTTACTTTCTCACACGAGGTACCAAGACTAGGGTTGTATAGGGTCCTGGTCCCTTGAGCCGGGAGTTGGGATGGGCTCCTTCAGCGATCAAGGTATTTTGAGACAAGATGGAAACAACCAGAAACAGTGACAGTTTCCTGAATCCTGGTATGACTCTAGGGGGAGGGGGATCGGTGGCACCACACTCAGATAACGGAGCCATTTTAAGCCCCTGTATTTAGCTGGGCTGCACAGTATATTAGCATCGAAGCCCAGAGGATAGTGAGGATGCAGATTTTGGGATCCTGACGAGTCGTACCAGTCTTACCATGTCTTTGTAAATCTCACTTACACTGTGTATTTTTTCTTTTACCACAGAACAGCAGAAACGACTCAGTAGCCTTTCAGGTAGGTGAAAAGTATTTATTTACACATTAACACCTGTTCCTGTCAAAGCCAGCTTCTGGTCACCATCTGATGTTCAATCAGCAAAGTCTCGTGTGCCCCTCTTATGTGTCAGGGACTCTGTTTATGGCTGGACTGCAAGGGTAGTGAAAAGAGCCATGTTTCCTACCTCCCTGCAGCTTTCAGGCTGGTAGGGGCAGATGGGGCAAGGGACCCAAACTAGAAAACTTGTTCCGTGGCGCTGTGACGAGTGCCCTGATGGGTAAAAACAGGATACCCTGAATGAAAAGAATAAGGAGTTATGTTTTAGATGGACTGCTCATGGTAGACCTTGCTGAAGAAGTCACCTTTCTATTGCTTCTGTCTCTCTCTTAAGATGTGACAAGTTGGGGGTTGGGAAGTACAGGCAAGATCTTTCCTTTTCGGTTGGGAAGTCCAGATGCCGCTCCATGACCCTGGCATGACGGACCCAGATGAGAGCCTCCAGATCAGCAGTGCCTACAAGAGGGAGTGAGAGCACCACTCCCCGAATCTGAGCTGGTCTCGGAATCTCCTTGATAGCTAGTCAGAGTTCAGGCCATACCTCCAGAGATTTGGATTTAATGAGTATAGAGAAGAATTTGCACTTCTAACCAGCTGCCAAGTGACGCTCAGGCTGCCCTCTGTACTAACCACACTTGAGTAGCAAGTTTCATCAAGAGCCAGCAAAGATGAGGAATGACTACAAATAAATCAGATATTCAGGCTAACTCCTGATAAAGTGTTCGGTGTTGGGATGAGTTGGGTGGGGAAGGAGCAAACATGTAGGTGAAAATTTTGAAGAAACCCAGGAATGTTCAACATTTCCTTACTGCTTGCTATAGCCATTCTGCTCTGAATCTTAGTTCTACCACCTACTGATGATGTGACCATAGGCAGGTTACTAATGAGCTAAACTAGAGATTAGTGTCTTCCGTCAGATGGCCTCATAAGTTTTGTAAATGGCTGAGTGCTACACACGGGCATTCACTAAGTACTTGATGGACGTGAGTTACTGTTTTCAGTAGGTGCCTCCATTGATTCGCTCATCATTTTGAGTGCCTACTTCATGTCAGGTGCTGAGCCAGGCTCGGGGCCATATCAGGGAACGGTGCTGCCCTTGCACAGCTGTGGTGTGGTGTGATGGTTTGTAACCTTGGGTCGGTCACAGACCCATTTGGGGAACCTAATGAAGGCAGTAGATTCATTCTCTAAAAAAGAAAAAAAAGCCACACATGTGGAAACACAAGTATGTAGTGGATTTGTAGATACTTGTGAACTTTGGGGTTAAGAACCCCTGATCTGTGGCTAACAAAAGCTACCACTCTCTGAGCAGCTGCTTTATGATTTCTGTGTTACTTCATCCCATTGCTGTCCTTGTGATGTGTGGAGAGCCTGGGTGGGCAGCACATAGGGTTCTCACACCCTGTCAACTTTATCAAGACTTGGCTGTGGGACCGGGACAGGTCGTGGTAGGGTACAAGGTGCCCTTCGCTGTCCCCTCCTGGAGGTGCCACACTCCAGCTCCCTTTACTCTGTGGGCAAGCCCAGGTTGCTGAGAACAGGATGGCTCGGGAAGAAAGGTAGCTGCTGTGGGCTCCTTCCTGTCTTTGGGAGTTTGAAAGCAGTGGAATAGATGAAAAATGCACCCAAACATAAATCAGACCTGCCTCTTCCCTCTTACAGCTGTTTGTCCCTGGCTGAGTGACTTCACCTCTCTGAGCCAGTTTCCTCGTGTGAGAACTAGGGTGATAATCCTTGCCCCTGCCTGACTGAGGTGTGTTAAGGAACCTAAGCAACAGAAAGAGTTACGCTTTGGACACTGGAAAGTGCTACGTAAATGCCGGGGTTTCTCTGCCATGCTGCCAGGCTCAGGCCACTTTTTCATCTCTGAAAGAAGCCTCGTGTTTCTGTCCTCGAGTTTTGGGACAGATTCACTTATGGTGTTTGATAGAATGAGACATAAAGAAAGTACTCCCTAAATGGTAGTTTTCTTTAAAAAGAAGCACCATTTTGTTCAGAAACTCCTGAAAGAGGGGGCTGGCTGAGCCAGTGCATGCCCTGAAGCAAAGGATTCTACCCATCTGTGGTAATGGGACTTGGAAGGGCCACCAGCCTCCCTCCTTCTAACAGGTTTTTATTAAACGGATCTCCATAGGGCTTCGTGCTCAGTGAGATTCATCTGGGAATGAGACCTGCAGGGAGTTTGGCCTCATGACGCTCCTGGTCCCCTATGGTAGACAGACAGGAAAACAAGATAAGGGCTAGGACAGAGGGGCTGGCATGGGATGTAGAGGTCATGCCTCCCTTCCCTGAGAGGTGTCAACACTGCTGCAATCCTCAATCACAAAGCTTTGGTGTGAAGAAAAGGAAAACTTTCCAAGCCCCTAAAACACAGAGGCTCCGTCTGAGGTTGTCAGCACCATCATTTACTCAGTGGCCCTTTCCAGGACCTTCCTTTCAAGAGCACAGCATAGTATTAGAAATAAATGCTCCAGGACGTCATGTGAGGGATCAGTATTTGCCTAGTGAGAAAGAGCAGCAAGCCCTCATTTAACACGGACGTCAAAAAGGGTGGCCTTGTTACCTGTGTTGCACAATGAAATGTCACTTTGGGTGACACTGTGTAAAGAGAGACGTTTTCTTCAGGGGCTGCAATTCAGCCCTCTGTGTATTGAAATCCACTCAGTCATGAATCACATGATCACAAGCTTCTAAAAGTAAAATGATTCAGGGCTAATTTTGTAGATCAGAAGGATTCTGGCAGCTTTGGAATACATCCATGGACTGTCAGCCCGAGTTTTGCAGTTAAGTGATTGTTGTCAAGGTACCTGCTGTAACAATTACAAAATTTCTCTGCATCTGAAAACCGTGAGAATGGCATAGCTGTGATCAGTTCTTGAGAGGTGACGCTAGAGAGTGAGGCATGTGCCTCCAAGCATCAGGTGAGATAGCGCTTGAAATCTTGATCCTACTTGGGATGGAGAGGAGAATGCTTAGCAGGGCCATATTAAAGGAAGACTCTGATAACTTGAAATACCCTTGTGCTTCCCAGGCTTCCTGCCAAGTTCTTGACCCCCCTGATGGAATTCCCTGGGAGCATTAGGACTCACACGATAATGCCAGTCTGGTCTTATTAACATCCTTTAAAGCGTGTGGTGATGATGCTCAAAATCAGGTTTTCTGAAAGACTCACTGAGCTCAGTCTCCCACGGAATGTTTAGAAGTCGCTCTGTGGTGACAGAATGAGTGAGTGTTCATTTCAGATGTTAGTCTGAAATCTGGGCAGAGTCACTCCGTCGAGCAGACCGTGGAAGTCGTAAAACCCGAGCCAGCCGCTATCACAGGCACACACACATCTCTGACTGCGGCACGGCTTTGCATGCGCCCCGCGTCCCACCTTTTTGCCGAAGTTTAGTCCTTCAGCCAGCACTCTGCACCTCTTCTGTTCTCGAAGATGAGAAACTTCCTCTCAGTCAGTGAACAGGTGTTTATAGAGCATTCATCAGTGGCCAGGGGACTTCTCCCTCCCCGTCAGTCTCACCTAAAGAGGTTCACTGATAGAACTTCAGACTCCTCTGGCTTACACCTTCTTGCCCCCTGTGTCGTGACCTCCGTGGTTGCCGTCTGACACAGCATCTTCCGGGCTCACCTCCCTACTCACGACCCCACTTCCGCTCACACATCCCTCCCTTCTGCAGTCTGGCATCTGTCCCCACTGCCCTCCTGAAGTTGCTGCCTCAGAGAGATCCTGTGACCCTTCTTTTGCCTCATCTAATGCCTCCTCTTCTGCTTCCATTTCTGTTTTTGGTCGTTTTTCTTTTTTTACTTTTTCTTTTTTTTTTTTTTTTGACGCGGTTAACCACCCACTTCTTGGAATTATCTTCTCTGGTTTCAACGACACCTCAGTGTACCTTTTTGATTCATTTCCTCTTCCTCTGATGACATCGTTTTGGGGATCCTTTTTTGTTTGTCAGTCTGTGTCTGTGGCTTTCCTTAGGACATGACTCCAGCCCTTGACTCTGCTCTCACTCACCTCCTCCTCTGGGTTCTTCCATCTCCTTGACGTCAGCCCTCATTTTTGTGCTGGTGGCTCCAAAGCTGCACTGTGGCCAGGGCCTCTCACCTGGGCTCCATGCCCACCTTTCTTCTGGGGGGGGGGGGTCTCTAGGGCATTTTTACATGAATGTCTCACTGTCTCCTCAAAATGACCATGTCTAAATGGAAGTGGCCATTTTTCCTTGCCTTCCCCAAACAGTTCCCTGTCCTATGCACGTGGATGGGTAGCACCTGGGAGGTGCTTACTAAATGCTTTCCATAACTAAATGACGTGGCTTGGAATTACAGATTAAGCTAAGTGGCTTTATAATCCATAGACTGCATGTAGTATGTTATTAGCTCTCTGTAATGTCCAACCCTGAATCAAATTTTAAAAATTCCAGTGTGCACTTAGCAATTTGTGCTCTCTGAGCATTTTGGTGTAAGCTGGCTCCTTAGGTTCTCTCACAGCATCGCTATGAGCTTGCTAGTAGAAGCATCATCCCCATTTTCAAATGGAAAAACAGAGGCACAGAAAAGTTAAGTGACTTCTCCAAGATGAAACGAGAACTTCCAAGTAACGTTTGGTCACCTCTTTATGGTTTTGCGTGTTCCCTGACTTTGTAGAATAGTCAGAACCGCTTGGACGTCTGGAGCACCAAGTGTATACCTCTGAGGACACTTATCATGCTCTCTGCAATTTTTTTTTAAAGGGCCCGAATGGTAAATATATTAGGTTTCACAAGCCACACGGTTTCTGTAACAGCTACTCAGCTTTGCCATTGTAGCTTGAAAGCAGCCTTAAATAATACGTAAATCCAGGAATAGTCATGCCCATTCAAAAGTTTATTTACAAAAACAGGTGATGGGGCCTTGTTTGCTGACCCTTGCTCTGAGTGAAACTCTTTCCAGCTGAGAATCAGCAAACACACTTTCCCCCAGATGGATTGTTTGGGAATTTTATTTTTGCTTTGGAGCTAGCAGTAGAGCTTCAGCTAATGATTGTTTTTCACTTCCAGATCCTGTCTCAGAAAGAAGAGTGGGAGAGCGGGACTCGGCACCAACCCAGGAAAAACCCACCTCTCCTGGCAGGGCTCCTGAAAGAAAGGCAAAGGATGACGGCCGGAGGGTGGTTAAGAGCACTCAGGACCTGAGCGATGTTTCCGTGGATGAAGTGGGCATCCCACTCCGGGTACGAATATTGGCCAGGAAGTCCTCCTAGGCTTCCTCTTAAGCTGGTGATTGATATACACCCCAAGTGCACGTGGACTGCGCCGTGGATTGCCAAGGCCTCATGAGAAGGGTCCTCACTACTCTCCACGTCTGCCGCGAGCCATAGAGCTTAGAGAGCTGTGCCCCAGCCTCTTGAGCCCACCTTGGTCCTGGGCTCAGCGTGTGGCAGCTTTTCTCAAGCGTGTGTTAGGTGTTACTAAGTCTCATGAGAAAATGGATTTCATGGTTGAACAACTGGAGAAAAGCTGGGTAGAACAAAAGCAGCTAGATTTCCCTGCAGCAGAACTTCTGAGAGGCTTTGTTTAAGGGGAGAATGTTATGGGCAGTATTTCCCAGTCTCCTTTATTATTTATTGTTCTATGGAGGACAGCCAGAAATTGTTAGTCCAGGCTTAGAGAACACTGGGGAAGAGTACAAGACTTAGGGTCCCTGTCTATGGGTTCAGGAAAAGTTCCCCTGCGTTGGGAGCTACCCCAGCATCCAGAGTGAGTAGGAAACTCTGAAGGAACCACAGAAGGGATTCAGCCAGCTGAGGCCTCTGGAACAGTGGGTCTCGCCTGGGGCAACCCTGCCCAACCCTCCTGGACTGCACAGCATGCCAGCCTCCTACAGGCCCTGAGGGATTCCAGGGAAGCCCAGCTTTAAAAACTGAATTGGAGTGAATTCCATGCCTCTCTATATGCCCACCAGAACATTGGCTGCAAGATATTTCTCTGTGATTTTCATTGAGCAAATGGACAGGTTTTTGTGTCCCTTTGGAGGGAACTGATAGAAACAACAGTGGGCTAAGCCTCAAAAGAACTGTCATCTGGTCCTAAGTAATAATGAGTATATAATAATGAGGAAAAGAAGAAGTATTAGTAATCACAGCTACTCGCTGAGTATATTATCTCATTTAAATCTCATTCACTCTATAAAGTAAATTCTAATATTCCCATTTTATGAATGAGGAAACAGGAACTCAGAGGGATTGCATTACTTACCCAGCATTACACTACTTGTGGGTGACAGGTATGTCTGAGTCCCGGAACTCAGGAGTTAGGCAGCCCCTACTCACCTTCTCACCAGCTCTGTGACCGAGGACAGCTTTGACTCATTTCCTCATCTGTAAAGTGGGAGTGAAAATGGCTGGTCTAAATACCTGTCGTCTTCCTTATTTTATTTTTACCTTAAAAAAGAAAAAAAAAAGAAAAAAGAAAAAAGAAAAAAAAAAGCCCCGCCGTGTGGTTAGGATGACAGCTCTCTGGCCTTGGCTGCTATAATGGGTTACCTTTTAACATATGCATTCTAAATCTGGCCCTATACAAGGTGACTTACATACACTCTACAGAATAAGCTGAAATGGGCGGGGGCCTGGCCTGATAAGCGAATGTTCTTTGTCTCTTATGTTTCTAGGTGGCTCTACTTCAGTTTAGTGCTCTATATATGGAGAGAGATTCTCTCTAAAAATAAAATTTTAAGAAATTATATAAAAATGGACACATACAAGTGGATCCTTATTCACCGTTTTCAAAATCTGCAGCCTTTTGGCCAAATATTATTCTGCAGATTCAGGTCTAACTCTCTTGGTTTATCTGTTCTTTCTCAAATGTTTTAAATTTTTTAAAAAAGATTTAAATATGAGTCACAAAGACGTATAGAGTGATATGAGTTTTGACTTGAGGTGTTGTCGCTTTCTATTTTGATTTTGTGATCACAGAAGTTCTGAAACATCCAACATTTCCATTTCATTTTCCTCCTTGCCTCTGTTTTTTTCCAGAACACCGAGAGATCAAAAGACTGGTACAAGACCATGTTTAAGCAGATCCACAAACTGAACAGAGGTACTAGTTTACATTCGTAGAAGCTGCATTGTGCTCCTAGGTTGACTGTTGTGATAAGGGCCTAAACTCACTTCACTAGGATGCAGGGAGACTGGCCCTGGGGCTTGACCTCATTAAGTACCAGCCTGCCTGAGCCCAGCCGCACCCCTTCAGAGCAGGAGAGGGAGGGAGCACTTCTGCGCTGGCCTCACACGCGAGATTTGAGGTCAGCTCGCAAGTCCTCCCTTCCAGATACCATGGGATGCAGCAGGCTGAGCTCAGCCCTCTGCCTGTACCCCAGCATCCGCCTGCCTGGGATCGGAGCAGCGCCGAGTCCCACCTGCTTCCAGCTTGAGGCGCACTTCCCCATGTCAGCCCATGACTGTCTTGTAGCAGAACGAGTTGAGAAAGTGCTGAACTGGGAGTTAAACCTACTCTCAGCTGGATTCAGTCCCCTAGCATTCATGTGATCGTGAGCCGGTCATGTACCTCTCTGTGTTTGTCCCACTTCCCTTTCTCCAAGGGACGATGCAGGGTCCAAATGAGAGCAAGATTTGCCTTGTGAGGTAATGTGCCTGGTGCACCTGTAAGGCGGTGTTAATATGAAAGATAATCTTCCCCAGCTCGGAGCCAGCCCTTGGCAGGTAGCCCTGAGAGTCAGTCAAGAGCTGACACACGAAAGCCCGCTCAAGCTGGAAGAGAAGCACTGCCAAGTCAGGGGCCCACCAAGTGGCAGCACATGACCCAGCATGGCGGGAGAACCTTGGGCCAGTGCTCAGGCAGGTCATGACCCCACCAGCTCTCACTGCCTGCATCGCCAGTCAGCTGATAGGCAGGGATGCAGCTGCACCGTGGGAAGGGTACCACTCCTGCGGGCAGAGCATCCTGTCCCTCCCTTTGGCCAAATCCAGTCTGGCTGCCTGCCACAGACGACACATGAAGGCAAAGAAAAAGTGTTCGGGTCAGTGTCAGCCTAAGCCACAGATAACCGATCTCTCTCATTAGCTGTGGATGCCAGCTAACGTCACTGTTAATTAGCTCCTGCACTGTTCAGAATGAACCTGGCTGTGCCCCTCTTTGACTGTTTCTAAATACTGAGATGCTTGTGTTTGGTGTTTCCTGAGCCAAGAGTAAGTCCACTCCAGTCGGGTGGATGAGCTCCGTCACAGCGGTGTTGCTAATTGGATAGTGTTAGTTCCACTGGTTACTTCCTAAAGCGAGTGTCCACTTCCTCCAGCAATCTGTGTCTCTCTCTTTTAGACACAGTTCTGGCAGCCCAAATGCCAAGACACTGGTGCATACGTGGAAAATATGTAATTCTGCCCCACAGGCAATATTGGTCCTCTCATATGTTATAGCTATTAACTCAGCCTAAATTACGGGTCCTAAGCAAAACTACCTGCTTTAATGTTAAGTGGAGTCTTAATTTTCCAAATACCTCTGTCTGTTTGCCTTAATTCTAATGTGCACAGCACAAGGTTTGATTTATTTTTCAAAAAAAAAAATTTATGAGTGTTTTTATTGCATAGTTTTTATTAACATATTTAATATTTTTTCCTATAAAAGGTAAAACTGGAAGTTTTGTGCTTTATGCCTCTTGCTTACAGGAGCCTATATGTATGTAATTTTATGTCCAAAAAGAGAAATGATTATTTTTCTTTTGATGTGTCTCAGTACTTCAGGCAAAAGGACTGGATTTTTAAAAGCTGTTTGAATTTCTTTCATGTCACTAGTGAAGCTTAGTCTGTTCCAGAATTCGAGGAACCGAAATTGTGTGTGGATTCCTATTCGTTCATTCTCTCCATTTGTATCTTCCTTTATTCTCTCTCCCAAACCTGCTCCTCTGCCTAGACACTCCTGAAGAAAACCCTTATTTCCCTACGTACAAATTCCCTGAACTTCCTGAAATCCAGCAAAATTCTGAAGGTACCATAAACCTAGACAGCATATCTGTTGTCCTAGCCTTTAATTAATTCTTATAGTTTGATTATAGGAATGAGACTTGGCTTTTAGATTGTTTTTATAGTTGTTTTTGGTTGTCGAAAATTTCATTTCACTCATTTGCATGATGTGCTGTATTAAAATAACTAAGACCTTCCTAATTCATTAACCAATTTTCAAGCGTGATGCCAGTGTGCTTTAATAACACTAAAATAGGTAATCGATCAAAAGAGTCATTTGGGGATTTGTAAGTTCCTCCACTTCATGGTGGATAGTTTCAAAATCCACTGCTTTTCTCTGCTGCAGAGGACAGTCCTTACACTCCTACCTACCAGTTTCCTGCATCTACTCCTAGTCCTAAATCTGAAGGTAATTAAGGGGAAATCGTGTGCCTCTCTTTGTACCAGTGCTGTTACTTTCTTTTTCACCTTGGGGTTTTTCCCAGTGGCTAAGGGCTGTCTCCCAGTCATTTGCTTTCCTCTAACCTTGTCGTCTCACTCCTCATTGACTGTGTAACAGAGTCTGTCCAGATGGTGTTTTTAATCCTATTCCCTTGGAGTCTACATGATTAACGGCATAGCCAGTATAGCTTAGTTATGGTGCTTTGATCATGTGCGGCTCTGGGAAAAGCTGCCCGTACCCAACTATCCAGGGGCCCAGGGGTGGTTTGTGTTGGGGAGGTCACAAGGTGCTGGTGGCTGGGCAGTGACTGAGGGAAGCTAAGTCATTATGGTGGGTGGGCAGGAGGTAGATGTGCCAACTGTCAACAACAGAAAATTTATCCAGTTTCCGTATATGCAATTAACTCGTCACTGGGCACCTCTTATCATGGACGCTCAGGGTGTGTCTCCTTAATAGAGAATTCCCAAAGAGATCTCCAGCTATAAGAGTCAGTCATGCTGGGAAATGATACTTCTTGAAAATAAGGGCTTTGGCTAGAACGTATTTCGTGAAAGAGCTGGCTAGGAATTTGGACCTGCTGGGGAGGATAGCCACACTTGTGTCCGAGATGTTCTTTTCTAGAGCAAAAAATCTAGACGTCAAAGAAGGTTCTAAAAGGCTAGTTAAAGGCAACATCCTGAGAATTAGCCTAGTCCCAGAGATTGTCTGATCTTTGCATGAGTGACCCAGAAAGAGGAGAGTGGATGGGCTGTGCAGGAGGAAATTTCATTAAATGCTCTTCTAGGATAAGATGCTGAGTCCTCTGAACTTCATTCATTCAGGTAGTATTGAGCACTTGTGTGTGCTGTACAGTGTCCTTGGAACTGAGGCTAGCACCATGAGTACGATATGTCCTCTATTCTCAAAAGTCCACATCTGGCAGGGAATTAAACAAAGCCATTTCATCGTGCTGTGTGTGGTGGCACTTGCAAGAGCATATGCCCAGAAGGCCACAGAAAACCTTGATGGTGCACGGTAGGCCCTCCGTACACACCTGTAGAATGTCGATGGGTGCAGGCTCTAGACCATGGAATCAGTTTTTTCCTAAAGACATAGCCCCATGCTGCCACCTCCTCTGTCCATCTCTGCTCTGGTTAAGTCAGCAAACCCATCCCCACAGCCCTTCTCGTCATTGGTAAAGTCATCCATTCAGTCATTCATCAAACTTTTATTGATCACTTCACACACATGAGATGACGCAGTGGGATGTGTTAGATACAGTTGTGGTTAAAATACCACATTCTATTTTTGGCCTCCCTGTTATGTGCTAGTCTTCTGCAGCCAACCATTTCATGCCCAGGATCTATTCTGAAAAAAGAAAAAGTCTACCAAACAAAAACAGACTTAAAAATTAAACGCCGATGATTTAATTTTAATCATTGACCTTCTTGCTGCCAAAAAGAATCTAAATATTAGGTGTGAGATAACCTAATGTTTTTGTCTTGGGTTGCCGATTCTAGCCAAAAGCATTACGTAAGAAACAATGGACTGAGTTGAACAAGGAAATTTTTTTCAGGGTAATTCTGACTAAATGCAGTTTTTGATTTGTGCTTTATTTGGACTTGTGAACTAAACCCACTCAGTAAGATAGAGTTCTCTTCTATGAAAGATGACAAGTACACAGCATGCCTGAAGGCATATTATCCCATAAGTGTAGGCAGAGGAAGGCCACCTAGAGAAGTCCCTTGGAGAAGAACAGTGACTCCCATTGGATAGAAAGGATGCTGTCGGCTTGTCATAGGCAGTGCCAGCAAATGTCACAGTCATCCTGGCTGTTGATCTGAAGACAGGGTTTTGCCGCCTCACACCCAGAGCTGCCACGTCAGGAGCTGCCGCACCTGCAAACCTGGCTGAGGATGACGTCTGCTTTTCAGTACACATCAAGTCAGGCACAAGAAGGAATTGGGGTCATTTTGCCTAAATGCATAAACAGTAAGGGATGACATGATAACATTTACCTATCATTTAGGAAGCAGACCCTTACTATTTTTTGTTTTCAAAGATCAAAAAGGAAGAAATAGTCTTAAAGGATAAAAAGGAAAAAAATTAGATTGGACATAAAAATTTCATAATACCCAATGTGATTAAATTTTAATGCAAGTTTCTAAGAAGCCTACTCTGGAGAGCTTTTAAAAATAGGGTAGATTTCATCTCTTGCCCACGCTTCTGCCTAGATGACAGATCCAGACGTTGATCACAGATGTATTCTGTTAGATGAAGGCTTTTTACAAGTGAGTGAAAGGTTTGAGCTGGATCACTTTATTGTCATTTTTATTTAAAATTTTTTTAACTAATAAGCAATTCTCTGGCTTATGATTTTGATGTCTGTGAGCTCCAGCAGGTCCTCCTCAGCCGTGTCCTTGGTATGTCTCCAGCCTTGTGTTCCTGATAGGTGGTCCTGGGCTCTGCACACCCTTTTTGACATGGGAAAGATTTATGGCTTTCAAAGAAAGGTGTCAAGGACAGAGTAGCACTTGACTGAGGCTCTACCCATTGTTTTTAATAAGCATTAAAAAATAGACAGCTTTACTGAAAAATGTGAGCTGTCTGTCCCCTAAGAAGGAAACCTGTTGTTGCTGCTGGGTTTTTTTTGTTTTGTTTTGTTTTGTTTGAATTCATAATTTGAAACTAGAATTACTTGCAATAAACCCATCAAAACCTAGCCTAATGGCTGCTGCCTCTGTCTAAATTGTATAAAAAATAAAATAATAATAATAATAAAAAAAACATTTCTAAGAGTCTCAATGCTGATTCTTCTAAACAGTAAAGGACTATACGAAAGTTTGTTTATAGCAGCTTAGCAACCTTTTTTTTTGTTTTTTTTGTTTTAACCCTAGCTACAGTGACAAAGTAAACTTATAGCCAAACTTTCAGAAGATAAATAGAATTAACATATCTTAATCAATGAGGTTCAAAATGTGCTTTTAAAGAAACCCGTAAATTCCAACAAGGAGGAGTCACTTCTAATCACTTTCTACTCTTTGAGACCGCTCTGTGGGACAGGAGTGATATTATGTTTAATTACTCTTTGTTTCATGGGGTAGTTGGGAGGAATTGAGGGTAGGAAATTCTGGAAGAATAGAATGAATTCAGGAGACTTATTTCTTGTAATTTTACTATATGTCCTAGTCATTAGAAAGCTTATCAAAATTAAAAATAATTTACCAGAAATTCTTTAGGAATAAATTTCAAGTAAGGCTAAGCAAATGAGTTTTACTCTACAAAAACGAAAGAAAAGAAAACCCACTCTGTCCTCCCCATCATTCCTTCCTCTCTGACCATGAGCTACTTGTCTGAGAATTACACTCCGTTCTCTCTCTTAAAAGCAAATGTCCTTTCCTTGCATCTTGGATGTGATTAAAAACCAAAAGAGTGAGGGGCGGGAATGTGGATGGAGCAGCACCAGCCCCACCCACAGCTGCACCCAGACTGTGGAAGGGCTTCCGGAAGAGTCTTCAGACATCTTGCCCCATGGTTTCCTTGTGAAGCAGGAGCAGGACGAACAAGCTGTGGAAAAACAGCTTCAAAAACGCTCCCACTTCCTCTTCCCCTCCTCCTTCCTTCCGTTTTAGGAAATAGCAGTGTGGTCGCCAGCCCCTCAGCAGCTCGCAGTCATAATCCTATTAATAATAATAATAGCATAGCCACCACAGTGACTGTGCCTCACCGCCCTTTTTTAGGCTCTGTGTGAATGCATCACAATTGTCATGTCATTTTCCTTCTCCCAGCAACCTCATGAGATAGATATAAGTCCTCATTTTTATCAGTAAAGGGTGTGGGGCTTAGAAAAGTTAAGCAATTTATGTAAGATCACACAGTAAGTTGCAGAGCCAGAATTCAAATCCAGGGCTTTGCCTGCCCCCCCCACCCTCCCCCCTCTTCCAAACATGGGCTTGCACTTACTTTGTTCTAGTGCTCTGCGGATTCCTGTTCCCCTCCTGCTATACTTTGTGTTCATGGTTGACCCACTGATGCTTAACTCCAGGCCTGCAGTTTGCCCTGCTTCCGAGTCAGCTGTGTTGCACTCAGCCGAGTTTGTGTCTCTTGGGATAGCGTCTAAAAATATGAAGTTAGGAAAGCTCCCCAAGTGATTTGACACATGGCTGGGACTGAGAACCCCTGGAATGGAGGAATACCGCCTTTCCCACTCTCCGAAAAAAGGAAGAAGATATTTGCCAGTGCAATTTTGTGGGTTTGGGTGTAGAATTAATTCTAGTAGGGAAAACAGATTCAAAAGTTCCTTCAAGAAAGTGGAAGACATTTTCAAATGATGCCCCTGAATCAGCAGCAAAACCAAGTAACTAGTGTGTTACTTTGTGGTCTATGGCCTGTAAGGCCTCGTTGGGCCACGTCAGGATGAAAGGCTGTCATATTAGCCAGGAGCAAAGTCCCAGAGTCCAGCTTTCCCCCTTGCTTTTGGATGCTTCTTCCACTAGTCAGGCTGATGGTGGCCACTGCCACCTCCTGGTGAAGTGACTTAAGACACCATCCCCAAGGCATTCTTAGGTTTTGGAGCTGTGTCGTCACAGTAATCTTGTCTCATTGAGCTTTTTCCTCATTTCTAGATGAGGATGCACTAAGGCAAGGATTTAGGAGGCTGATTTTCCCAGGCACATCTATGTTTGAGTTAAAAAAAAGTCCTCTACTAGCCTTACAGGATTTCTAAGAATAGCCTTATTTTGCTTGAGTTCAAGCAAATAGTTCTATTGTGAAGATGCCTGGCCAGGATCTGTGCCTCCTGCCCCAAACTCCAGCTAGTACTGCCCAGAGGAGGGGCTGAGCTGCTCACAGCGGCCACCTTTGCTCTCCTAACTAGAGCAGCCCGGAAGGTCTCCGCCTGGCAAGTGTGAAAGTCTGTGACTGGCCTGTCAGATAGTTGAGACAGTTGCACTTACCCCCTTTCCCACCTTCAAGGGCCAGGGATCTGCAGGAGGTGAGGTCGGTGAGTCTTTTTCCAGCTTTTACTCCTCTCGCTTCTTTCCTGCTCCACCTTCTTCTCCTCTAGATTCTGTTTTTTTCCCCAAATGTGCCTTCTCTAGCTACTCAGCACCCTATAGTGATCTTTTTTTTGTCCCTTAAAATTTGATCACCTTTAACCAGAACATAGTTAACTATTTGTGACCACCTGGCCCCATGTCTTCCTTTCTTCCCAACCAGTCCCACCCAGACTTTGTCACCCATCTCCGCTTACATCTCTCTCTGTGAATATTTATGTTTGTGGTGTGTCTCTATCTTGACCCCTTTATCCTTTCTCTCCCTAAGTGTGTGGGGTAAAGCAGGAAAAGGAATTAATTTGAGCAGTGGAAAAAGATTGTGTTAAAAGTGAGCCACTAATATTGAAAAATAATTTTTAAGTTTAAAGACCTAAGAAATGCATAAAATTGAAACTTAATTGATATAGGCGAGCAATTATGCAAATACTGCTTTTTTAGAAGTTCATTTTTAAAGTCACTGTGGTTGAAAAGGCAATCATGTGCCTCCTGGCAGTTTTAGGAGAATGGTTGTTCCCAAGTGAGCCTCTGAGGACAGATTGCCAAAGCCCAGAGTGGAACCGTTGGCGTGTGAAAGTCAGGGCCCAGCGGGGGCCTTTGGGACCCATGTGAGTCGTGCACCCTGCATAAATTCCACTTAGTGCTAGAGCTTCCTGGGAGTCACGGGCACAGGAAGCTCTGAGTGTTGGTGCCAGGGTTGGATATATGCTGCTTTGAGGGGTACAGTCAGCATGTGGCTCCCCCACAGATAGAAATCACAAGATCCCAGCTCACCAAGCCCACTGTGCTGTTGTTTTAAAGAACCTTGGGAAAACAGTAAGGGTGTGTTTCAGACACTCACATGTCTATGTTCCTAGACAACTTGAGAAACATTTCATTTAATGTGTCTTAGCTATGGTTAGACACATACACTCTCTCTCACATGTTCCATTCAGCTAACTCTGGCATATAGAAATACAGACAGATGACCCTTGCACCCAGTTTCCCCACTTGTTGGTATTTCTGACTTCTTACCCATCTACCTCGGTGTGGACTTAGCCTGCAAGGAGAGGATAGCAAGAAATAGCAAGTGGAAGATGTAGCAAGAGTGACTCAATTTTATCCATTGTCCCTGGAGACCCACTGGAGGAAAATGAAAAGTGTGGTGGGATAACTTAGAAAACTTGTTTAAGGGTCACCAGGGAGGGGGTGTTGCCGAAAAACAGAGCAAAGGCGTCAAGGGCTGGGAGGCAGTATGGCCACCACTGGAGTCCGAGACTTGAGTTTCAAAACAACGCCCTCCCCTGCCACTTGCATAATATAAATTATAATGGAAGAGCCACATTGTCCTCCAGGACTGAGCAGCTGAGGGTCGGGTTGGGTTAACATAGAACGTAGCACCCATCCCTACTACAGGGCTTAGAGGCGCTTAGAGAAGTGAAGTCAGAAAAACCGTGATTCCATGTTTACTTTATCTTACTGTGCAACTAAGGGAAAATTTTCTAACCTCCCTGGCCCTTAATTTCTTTGTCCGTAAAATGGGATATTTATGTATCTCCCAGAGAGTTTTTTTGCAAGGATTAAGAGAGACAATATTAGTAAATCATTAGTAAATTAATGGGAGCTGCTATTATTTTTATCCCCAAGTGTGGGTAAAATTTTCTTCCATTAGATTTGCAAGACAAATATTTTAAAAAATTGAAAGATTAAATTTTCCATCCCCTAGATATTCAGATGAATCCATACAACTTCAGTCTGACCTCTTAAAAGTTCGATGAATAGAAATCCACACGTCAGACTCAGATCTCATGGATGCTGCCAGAAATGAAAAGCGTGTTCCCTCCAAGACGCCCTGCCCTGTGCTAGCCTCGGTGGGCAAGATTTCTTTTTCCAGCTACGCCAGATAGGAAATGGCTTCAGGAACATTCAGCCATTCAGATTCTCTGTTGACTTCACCCCTCATCTTTCCCACTTCTTATGCTTTTCAAAAAACATAAATGGTTTAACTCCCCAAGCTATGTTCTCTTTTTCATTTTATAAGAACTATTTCTCATTTTCTTGTAACAAATCTTCTAGAATTCTACATTAAAAAGCTCCGGGGTGAAAAATAATTTTTAAGAGTTCAGGCTTTAAAAAGAAAATTCTTTGAATCTTTAAATATCTTTTTCCTCCTCATTTGCTTTTACCTCAAGAACGAGGTAATAGAAATTAACCCTCACTTTATCATCTGCTGAGAGCTGTAATTTCTCCATGATTCAGAGAGATACAGGGTTTTGAGCTAAAATGCTAGGCTGGAATTTAAGCACTATATACGTTGGTTCCTAACTAAACTAATTTTTCATTTGGCAAAGCACCATTTTCCCAATCAAATTCCTGCAATCAAAGTTGATTTTTAATTTTCTTCGACATTGTGGCATTTTATCAGTACAATACTCATAAGTTCTGTTAAAAAAAAAACAGACAATTCAAAATTCTTCAGAGCAGTACTTCAAAATATATATATTTCTGGATCCCGTTTTATCTCCTCTGTCCTATTTTCAGAAGTTAAATAAGCTTATATACTCAGTTTATAGCAGGAAAAGACTTGGCTATGTTGGTAAAAGAACCTTAAGCCCTGTTCAAATTTGATATTAACTAATCCTGTCTTTAAAGCAAAAGGAGGGAGGGAGGAAGGGAGGAAGGGAGGTTGGGGAAAAGATAATTTGGTACCCGCTGCTTTTTCTTTATTCAGGGACAGATAAAAATGGGGGAGAGGAGGACGAGTAAGAAGGAGTGATTAGAGAGGTGGTCTTTGAATAATAGTTTACTCAAAATAATAGCAGTGTCAGCTTTATTTACATTTCACAAAATATTGCTCTGAAACTTAAAATGATTTATGTAGAGACAAGGACTTGATTAACACTTAGTCATTAATACATATTAGATTCTTTGACTTGTCTTTCCAGGTTAGTTCACATGTTTTGTTAAAGTTGCTACAGACTTTAAGGGGAGGAGTCGAGTCTTCAATTCATATTCATGAATTCTGAATTCAGGTTAGCAAGATACCTAGAAAATGGGAAAGACAGACTTTTAGCCTAACTCTTTTTAGAGAAATATTTTGGAGGGATCATCTTGACTAAATATTCTGCATTTTCAGGACACTCCCAGTTTTAAAATCTATTCCCATCAATGTACCTGTAGTCTCAGTTTTAGTTCGTGCAGCCACTTCCATGAGAGTCTCAGATCTTGTCTCTAGAACTGTTCAGCTTATTTAGGGACGTGCGTCACGCCTTTGGAGAGCCATCTCACACTACAGAAACCCAGGCGAGTTCGATTTGTTTCAGAATCAGCATTTAGAGACTCACCCCTAGCAGCGCCTTTGCAGAGCAAACCGCATAACCGCATTCGCCACGGGTGTGCTGTGTTCCAAGGAAGGAAAGCTATGAGGAACCAGGTTGAGATGGAATCACAACAAACGATTATGATGGTTTTCGCAAACTATTTTCTTAGTTGCAGAACCTGTCTATTAAATGATATTGTATATTGCATATAAAACAGGTCACAGCTGAGATGGGGAGCTAGAAACCACACCTCTGCCCCGCCCCCAACACACCCTGTAAAGCAGGCCTGGGGGACTCCGCGGAGCTCAGCAGGCAAGATCAGAGACTCTCAAGGAGAACTGAAGGATCTGTCTTAGCCCCTGCTTTCAGGTCAGCCAGACTGAGGCCCCCATGTTCCAGCTTTGGTTGTGGAAATTCTCTTGAGGAGGATCTTTGGCTACTTGTCCTCATGCTTTTCTTGGTGTCAGATGGCAGTCGTCCTAGTGTCATGAATGTACCTTCTGGACTGCGGGTGGGTGGCCCTGCAAGACCTTGCTCTTGTCAAGCGTGGTTTGCTGTGGCACACTCGGCTCCTCTCTCTTCTGGGCTCTCTGGTGTGGCTGGATACCAGCGCAGGATGGTGGAAGTGGGGGACATGTCCCCTGTTCTCTTACCTCAGCTGGATTTCTTCTGATTACATTTTGTTTTGTTCAATAGATGATGATTCAGATCTGTACTCTCCTCGGTACTCCTTTTCTGAAGACAGTAAGTGACTTAGAGTTTCCTGGTTGGGGGGGAGGATGGGGGAGTAGTGGATGAGGGAAGACATCTTACTATTTTCAGTTTTCATTTTACAAGTCTTTTGTTCCATTTTCCTTCTCCAGCCAAATCTCCTCTTTCTGTGCCTCGCTCAAAAAGTGAGATGAACTACATCGATGGTGAGAAGGTAGTCAAGAGATCGGCCACACTTCCCCTCCCGACCCGCTCTTCCTCACTGAAATCAAGCCCTGACAGGTAAGTGCTGCCTCATCCCCAGTCAGCTCTGTGGTTTTAGGCTCTCAGACACAATCTGCTGGTAAAGTACCATCCCTCTGCTGGGGCCGGCACCTTCGGAGCCACAAGTCAGGCAGACCTACTTTTGAATCTCTGCTCTTAATAGCAGTGACTTATTCATTCTGAGTCTCAATGTCCTTATCTGTAAAATGGGGATAAATTTTACATTTGTAGGGATGTTGCAAGGATACAACAAGATAATGCATATAACATTTATAGTAGTGCCTGGCTCATAGTATTGTCTCCATTCATGTTGACTATAGTTATCATCACTTTTTACCTTTTCACAAAAGAAATCTTAGCTATAAGGTTTGTCATGTGTTTTCATACTCATTGTGCATACTGCCGGGGCCTATAGCAGAGGATATCATTTTAATATAAAGTCACGCTTTTCGATACCGACTTATTTGTGCAACACATATTATTGAGACCTCGAGGCTTGGGCTGGTTGCAGTGATGACGTTAGTCATCTCTTAGTGCCTAAACTGAATGACCCACTTTTCTTTTGTCGAATTCTCGTTGTGCCGCGGAGCAACCTTCCTATGCCATCTGGACTAGTGTCCCATGCATCTTCCAGCCCCATCTTTCACTACTTCTCAACATAAAAAAAGGGCCTGGCCAAGCTAAATTATTCTTCTCTTAAATACATCCTCAGTTTCACACCTTCATACCTTTTTCATCTTCATCGACAAATGAATGGCTGTTTTAAAAGTCCCACACATGCATAAGTGACATCTGCCTGAGGAGTTTGATGGTCAATTTGAAAAGAAGCCTGAATTTACCCTTATATTTTTTACAAGTTCATTCATCAAGCATCTAGTGGGCGCTTGTTGAACCAAATGCTATAGGGGAATATAAGCATGTATAAATCATTATCCCCACCTTTGAGAAGCTTTATAGCCTTGTAGAAACAAGTAAATATCACCACAGTGCAAAATGCAATAATGTACATGCATAAAAAATTTGCAAAACAGTTTCTACAAATTCATGTGTCCTCTGAAACCCATCACTGTATCCGGTTAAGTATCTATACCAAAGGCTGCAGTTTTGGTGATTATGGGGGTGGTGTGTGGAATAGGGAAGAACATGGTTTTAATAGCAAATAACATTTATTGAGTAATCACTGTGGGCCTGGTATTCTGCTAAGTGACTTACACGCACTGTCTCATTTAACCCTTAAAACAACCCCATTTTTCAGATGAAGACACTAAGCAAGAGGTAAATCGCTTGGCCCAGACCACAGGCCAGCAAGTGCTGTAGCAGGGGTTGGAACCACAGCTGACTGGCTCCAGGACTCGCGCTCTCTCTCCCTGCACTAGCATGAGTGGGAAGTACAGGCATATTTGGGGAATGATAAGCTCAGGAGAGCAGAGCAAGGTGAAGGATTTTTCCAGAGCCAGCTTTGCCGCTGCTTCCCTCCCTTTTCTTTCCCTCCTCTATGCTTCCTGGTGTCTGGTTTTGAGCACAGGACACCTCAAGCCTTTTGTGAAGAGAACACAGATTCAGCTGTTTGTTTTGAGGAGGGAACCAGCACAACTAAAGGCTTTGCACTGAGTCTGGTTTTAAGCTTTGGATATAAAAATTCCTCGATTAGAATACAGTCATCCAAAGTCAAACTGTGTCGGATGCCAATTTTCATGAAAATAGCTCTAACAGGATTTTCTCTCTACAGAAACGACTGGGAGCCCCCAGATAAGAAAGTGGATACAAGAAAATACCGTGCAGAGCCCAAAAGCATTTACGAATATCAGCCTGGCAAGTCCTCCGTTCTGACCAACGAAAAGATGGTAATGTGCATATTAAAGTTCTTTTGTCTCACCCTGCCCATGATCTTTAATCCGGATGCTTTGTGCACTTGGATTACGTTCTTTCTCCCTTGAGATAGACTTGTTTTGTTTAGAAGACAATGAAAAAATGAAGTATTTTTACCCTTTTCACTTTCGCAGGTGTTTATAAAATAAGTCCTGAGAGTTTGCTTTGAAAGAATCCTGTTATTGTGGCTTTCTTGCGCTTTTTTTGTGCATGATTTTAACTAATTTTAAATTTTCTACTAACATAAAGATTGATTTTTGCTGCTGTCTATTTTAAACATCTAACCATTAATTTAGCAAGCTTATTATTAACTGGACTAAAGTCGGGCTTTTTTTAAGTGACTTTTTTGAACATGCATAAATTTTGTAGAAGTTTTAAGTAGTACATCATTAAAAGCTAAATAATTAATATGATGTTGTGACTTGGGAAAAAAGCTCCGGGCCGTTACAATATGTGTTTTAGGTCTTCCTTTTCTGACAAGTGCAAAATCGAGGACGAGTTTCATATTCAATTTGGTTTATGGTTCTCTACATAAGTTCATATCTCCAAGTAATTATAAATGGGGAAAATGACCTGTGTGGGCATAGCAGACCACCCTGGAAAAGCAGCCTCTTCTGTGAAACAGGGAAGAACTTTTACAAACAGGTCTGCCAGTCACTCTTCCTTTTATTCACCCTTCATTTGAAAAAGCTGGTTCAGAATTCTGATCATGGTTAAAGGGATTCTCCAAAGCTCCATAAACATCTCAGCCCTCTAGCCGTGCCAGCAGAATTATCATACTGGGGAATTATCATACTGGGGGTTGGTTTTTATTCAAACGCTGTTACCACACTCGGTACGGAATAAGTAAGCCTCTGAAATATGAGTGCAAGCTATTTTCTGTCTACCTCTTCTGCTCTAAGGAATAATTGATTTAACTTCTACTAAAATAAAAGTGCGACATCTTTAAAAGCACGAAGGGATAAGTAATTTTAATTAGGAAAAAAGGTCAGCAGTTCACAGAAATGCTTTAATATCGTTCTTCAGCATTTACTCTGCACGGCAGTTATTTTAAGCAGAAAGTTCAGAGAATTTTGCCTCTGGTTTACCCTTCATTGGAGGCTCTCTCCCTGTTAGAAGATAATAAACATGGAAAGTAACCTTCTACTTAGTTGTCCCTAGAAAGAAAGTCATGTGTTTTGGGTATATTCCTGACACTTGAATAACAAGCTGGGACACACATTCACATATCAATACACTTAAATGATTTCAGAGACTCTGTGGGCATTTGGGTGCTTTTGAACAATAATTTTGCAAAAACAAGCCTCATCCCTTGTTCTAATTTCTTCTTTATTCTCCCCTCCTTTCCTTGGTTCCTAATAATTTGACCGCTATTTAGAACTAAGAGAAAAAAACAACATAGTTTTATTTTTCTCCTGATACTACAAGGGTTACAAACATCTATTATGCCAGAGTCCTTGGTGTCACTTATATTGTTTTTACAGAGCGGAAAAGTAATGCCCAGTCTCCCATAGTGGCTCTCTTTGGAGAGTTGTCATGATCATACGCATGGATCGCAAAGCACCATCTGGGTGTTCCTACACAGTAAGCTCCCCTGCGCTGTACCAAGACCTAGGCTGATCCATAATGGGACGTAAACATCAAAGCCACCCATTAAATTGAGTCATTAAATTTAGTGCCGTTTACTCTATTTAGCACTCTTCTTCCAAAGACAAGAAATTTCATCAGAGAGAAATTTCAGTCAAATCTTTATCTTTTCAGTCTACTCTTCATAGTAGTTGAATTAGTCCTTTATATTTGAACATTTTCTGCTATTTTTGGACAGAGAAGTTGCCATGTCGGCTTCCGCGTATGAGTCTTGCCTTTTGGCATCCAGTATCTGGTTTGCCGGAATTGGAGGACACCCCCACGCACACACCCCAACCACCGCACACATAACAAGCACACACACACAATTGTTAACTGTGGATAAGTATACTAACTGGTGACAGATGTAGAATCTAAATTCGCTCTCAGAAATGTACAATTGCCTTTGGGCGAGGGGGGAGAATTTTTTTTGTTTTGTTTTATTTGAGGTACTCATGTTTGCCTAAGCCTGGCAGTTTAAACTGCGGCCTCATAGGCATATCTACCTGTCATTTGCAGGAAGAGTTGGATGGTAGACTGGAAAGGCTGCCTTAGAACTCATCTTTCCCTGAGGTGGACCCAAACCATCCCAGAGAGAAAAAACACTGTACTACCATACTACCTTCAGAATCCCTCACGAGGAGATTTATAGCCTTGAGGACCTACTCAGCTATTTGGCAAACTCACACGAAGTTCTTCATAACTACTCAGCCCCACTTTTATCACAGTGTAAATCCATCTTCTCTTTTGACTTCGGAATTGGAGAAAATTGGTCAGTCCCTGCCTTGTTAGAAATAACCTTTTTCAGGCTTTGTTCATTTTACTTTTCCTCCAAAGTCCCTTGTAGAATTTTAACTCAGTTCAACAAATATATACAGAATAACTTTTATATTCCAAGGCCTAGGTTAGGTGTTGGGGTCCCTGCTCCCATGGGAGTATAACGGGAAAGACAGGCATTAAAATAGTTATTACAGACACGAAATATGTTTGGAAGTGAAAAAAGGGGGGATTTACTGAACTTGGTTTCTGTCCAGTTCACAGTCACTTTGAATTCCTTCTTGGCTTTTCAGGTTTGTTGCTTTAGCCATATTGTAGCTTGGTGTCATCCGCAAACTAGGTCTACCCTCTCTCCTCATGGCGAGTATGAGAAGTGGAGTATGGTATAGTGTGAAAAGCACTAAACTAGAAATTGGAAGATCTGAGTTCTGAGTTTAAATTCTGACTCTGCCTCATGTCTTGAGACAAGTCGTTTAACCTTTCCGAACTTCAGTGTTTTCATCTGCAAAATAGAAGTATCCTCTGGCCTGCTGACCTTCCCGAAGTACTGAGTAAGAGGATCACATGCGATCATGTGGGTATAGGAACCACAAACACTATAAAATGCTGTGCAAATGAATGTACTGCATTCAGATTAGTTATTTATTTAAAATTGGAAGCTAGTCTCTGGCTCCTGTTTGAGCAGCAGAACTGTCCTTGAGAAGAATCGGGCATTTTCCTGGTGAAGTCACCTGCCCTTTCCGGGGGTTTTGCCAAGCTGGGCGAAGAACAGCCCCTGGCAACAGAGAACATAGCCCAGCATCGTGGAATCTGCCCTGCCTGCCAGTCTGGAGACCCTGCGGTGCATCCAGAAGGACATTTGCTCTCTGTCCCTTCCATAATTGGATCTACGGCTGAGTTATAAATGGCAGAATCAAACGCAGATGTTAGTACCATGTGGCGTTTAACTTTCTCTTGGGGCAGCTTCAAGGACTGAGGCTGGCTGCTCTGGGCCCAGGCTGATTGACACACCTCCTGATTCAATTCTCAGCACAGTATTAACTTCGGCAGTGAAATTCTCTGCAAACAACCTTCGGCAATAAAATGGGTTAATTCCTTCAGGACTGAGTACCAAAACATTCAGGCAGTTTCCTGAAAGAGTTGTATGTTTTATTTTTTTTTTAAAAAAAAAAGAAAAAAGAAAAAGTCTGACCTATTCCCAGAGAGCAGCTTATAAATAGTCTCTAAAAATAATAAACATGAAATAGGTTTCGTGAAACTCCATTATATAAGAATCTAGGATGTCCCAATGTCTTAACTCATCTCCTGAACAATTGTGGCCTTGTAGGTATTGGACCTCATTTCACTGAACAAATATAGAATCCATTATTTTACATAATTACAGAAACCATTAGATGGAGCATGCCTTCTCCTTTAAGATTTAAGCCCTAAGTCCTTAAAGACAATTGGAGGAGATTATAACCTGACTCTCTGTTGCACCTTTGCTTACAACTAATGTACAGTCAGTGAACTTCAGTTTAAAGTTCACTGCCATGTTTTCCTCTATTTAAAGCAGAAATAGAAATAATGGTAAAGATTCTTCTAAGGATTTTAGGAGAAGAGATTGGTAAAGGTCACTAACAACGTTTATAGCCATTTACACAAGCTGCAAAAAGCCTGTTAACTGAATCTTAAGAAAAACGGGTTCAGGAGGAGCTGCCTGTGAATGTTTCGCATTGAAGACGTACGTTCCCACAGGACTTGCAGTCCCCTTCCTCGTGTGGTGTGGCCCCGAGGGACTGAGGTTTCTTATATATTGTTTTCAATCTCAGTGGAAAATGTACATTTTATATTTCATATTGTTGCCAGAAAATCACCATCTCTCTCTCTCTCTCATGACTATCAAGGTTTTTTGAAACATCTCTACATAAATGAATTTAATTAAGCTATGAGCTTCTAACACTTCTGTCTGATGTGAACACATCTCTAGTTTATTAAGGGAAACCTGATTTGCCTTCCAAGCATTCATTTTCCAACTAATTATTTCCAGAAACATATTATTCCACAGAGCAAGGTACCAGAACTTTATAAATATTTGATCAAATACGAAATCCCGTGGAGTCAATTATCAGTCTGTGTGAACGACCTCTTAGAGTTACATAAAGTGAGAAATCTAATTTATTTTTGTAACATAACCCAGACATTTTCCCCCGCCTGTTGTTCTGTTATCTGTCTTGTTCAGCTTTTCCCTCACCTTATTATTTTTTTCAACAGTTTTTTGACATTTATTTGTTAGAAGTATATTCTGTTTGTATTCATCCTCCATGGGTACTTGTTTAAACTTGTGTCCTGTTTCTACTTATATCATCTTTCCCTTTACTATGTATGGGACATGGTTTCACCTACTCATGTGCCATTAAAGATGCAGTATTAACAAATTGGCTTTTATAAAAGCATCAGTATTTGCATTTATTTTAAAAACTTTAAGGCAGCCTTACAGATAAATACTAAAACTGTACTAGCCCATAAAAATTGTTTGCTCTACTCACCTGGCATAGATGGCTAAATGTTTGGTGTGCTCACCAGGTCATTTGCTCGTAACTAATAGTTCTTTGTAAAGAAGAAATAAGGACTTTCTTTTCTCCCACAATATGGGAATATGGTTATGCTCATATTCAGATTTGCTGTGGAGGGCAGCAGTGTGGGGCAGAGTTCTCCATATAGTCCATTTTTCATCTGCCTTAGGACTGAGAATGATTCATGCCCTGCTCCCTGCCTCAGTGTCTTTGTTTTTATAAACACATCCTTTTCCACCTGTTTTAGCTCCCTGATTTTGCTGTCAGTAAAAATGGATGATTGCTGCTCTTGACGACAGTTGCTGTATACATCTGGAAGCCACTGCATCTCTACTGGCCTGTTCCTATGTAATCTTTGCATAATGTTATCCTTCTCTCTCTTCCATATCCCTATCACCAATCCTATAGAGTCGGGATATAAGCCCAGAAGAGATAGATTTAAAGAATGAACCTTGGTATAAATTCTTTTCGGAATTGGAGTTTGGGAAACCGGTAAGTTTAATAGCTTCAGTGGTTATAGACACCTTTGAAAATAATGCTGTCGATGCATTGTTGCTGCTAAAGAATCAGATCTAATTTTAAGGAATTCAGGAAATGGGGAACAGCCATGTCGGTTGTCACATGTGGGATTGTCTGTTCTTGTACAACTGGTGAGCTTTCCCTGCTTCACTTCAAGAAAGGACAGTGAGCTCTGGAAGTATTTTTGCCAGAAAATCCCAGAGAGACACAACTAAATCATTGCTTGTCTTAGGACCTCCCACCACTAGCAACAAATATCACATGCCTGGGGATGGCATGCTGTCAGCCATTGGTTCAGTTCCTTGAACAAAGTCTTTACGACACACTGAAGACAAGCAGGAAAATGCATAACACTCTAAAAAGACCGGCATTGTCACTGCTTTAAGTAGAATTCTTAAAAGCACAAATGCAAGGGAAGTGCCAGAGCAGGCCAAATAGAGCCTCTCTGTGCAGATGTGATCCACACATGCAGCCTCTTTTCAGGTGACTTTTAGGGAATGATCTCTATGAGTTAGGATATTTCCCAAAATTTGAAATAGGAGTTAGAAGTTCTAACAAATTTAGTATTTAGCCTAATAATATTCTGCAGCTTCCCTGTGATGTGTCTGAATTGGTTTTGTTATAAATCGATTTTTGGCACTTAACGGAGGATTTTCTTAGCCCTGCACCCAAAAGGGTATCAGACAGAAGGGAAAATTGAGCTCATTATTTCACTGGAGATAACTGGAAACTGACTTTAAAACTCCAGTTACTTTAAATCTTAATTATTACAGCTGCAAAAAATTTACAGGTAGAGGGGCTACATGCATACAAATAAAACATTTTACTAGATGTTTGAGACTGTAAACATCGAGACTAAGCAGTGATACTTAAATCACTATGGGTTGGAATGATAATTTGCAGGCAGGAATTAACTTTATAGTTCAGTTAAATGTTAAATTCCGTGGTGTATATTTTTCGTTAAGACAAAGACAAATTAAGCTGATGCTCTGGAATTCTTAAATTGATTCAGTGATGCTGAGCTTTGTTTCAAAGTGAAGGCATCTTCTCAATTAGCAGTCATTCCTCTCGCCTTAGACACTGTCTCCTAATAGCAGTTGAGCGGTCCTGGATGAACAGCGCCACCTAGTGACCAGTGGAGAGAAAGGCGCGCCCGACCCGAAGTGTGCACCATCTCCTCTCCCCTTCCCAAAGCTTTGATGCACACCTCACTTCTCTTTTCTCTCCATTTTTATTCTGCTGTACACCACTCAGTGAAGTCTACTTCATGCAGTCTTTTCCACATGCAAATATTTAACAGTATCCTAACCCTTTTCCTTTTCTTTTTCTTAAAACTTGCTCAGTTACTTCACAGAAAAACTTTTTGATATATGTAATTTGTCCCTTCTACCCACACAAAAGACCATGATTGGTATATATAATAATAATGACATACTTCTTCAGGGAAACCAAAAGCTATTAGCTTTAAATTATTTATAATAAAGAATCTGTGCCACTGATTTTGGAAATCCCATTCAGAATCCACATATTTCTAGCCATCTTCTCGTTGACCAAATAACTAAATTAGTTTTATTTTAAATATTAGCTTTTAGGAACTGTTATGAAACAGGTTTTCCTAGTGAATTGTGATTGGTTTTACTAAATGTCATTCCAAATCATTTATTTTTTGTTAGAAATAGACAGCATTTTAGTTCCAGCATACGTTAAATAGGCTTCGGGGAAAGTTTAGTAAATAAACACTGTTTCCACTGGAAACCGTGACCTGAGCACCACATAGCCAAACTAAACAAATGTTGAGAACACAGTCCATTTGTATATTGGGACCTTCCTATAATTTGTATCCCCGCCCTATTGTTCTAACTGCCTCTTAATTATTTAAAGAGCTATTCTTCCAAACTGTCATTTTTTCTAAAGCCATAAGTGTTCCTTGTATCTACCTTAGAGTCCTCCTTAAATGGGGCTAATTCTTTTTGTGCAGGTCTTTTAGAGTAATAAAAGATACTTGTACACCTGAAACTTACTGGATTTCATTAACCAATGTCACCATAATAATAATTTTTTTTAAAAGTAATAGAAGATAATATGTTTGAAGACTTACCAAAATAACTTAATCAGTGTGCAAATCCTAAGGAAAACTGCCGAGATGAACGGTTTCTTATGGTCTGCGGCAGTCTATGGGTGGGCTTATTATTTAATTGAACCAAATTGATGACTGGGTGTCATTTTCAGGGTTTGGGAAGAAGGCGTGATGGGGAGAAATTTTTTCTTTGTTTCTCTTTTACCCCAGTCACTCTGCACCATAAAAAAGTAATGGACATAAATAAAAGTGGCATAAGCCATGGAAATTGTTTTGAAAGGTTGTTCAGTCATTCAGAAGCACAATGAAATTAAAACTCCTACCAAAGCATGTGGATCATCATTTCTACTTTTATTCCACACCATCTCAGGAAACACGTCCCCCCAGTGAGGAAAGCCTGCCAGAATTTTGACACTACACATTCCCCCCGGACTCCTTTCTTCTTTAACTCTTTCTCTGAAAGCTACCCAAAATGAGCTGAAATTTCAGCAAGATCCCGGTAGTAATACCCTTCAGCTCTAATAAGTTGTTGTAGAATATTAAATAATTCAAGACTCCAGGGACCATTTTGGGGAAGATTATTTAAAACCAATTTCATTTATAAGCACTGTCTATTTTTTCTTTTACAGTATGTAAAGAAATGAGTAGGGGGCTTTTAAAAATATGCTTCCTCAGATGAACAATCTAAGTGTATGAAATGCTTAAAGATGAATGATAAGTGTTAAAAGCACGCACTCGACAAATTGTAGAATATACATATGCATAGATCATGTTACTGACCTGTTGCTGTCAGTAATGAATGCACCTTGGAATCAGATTACTTTTCATTGCACACTCACCACAAGGAGTCTGGGTGTCAGACAGCTTTTTCTTCTGACCCCCTCTAATTTCTACAGGAATTTGATTTCTATAAGTAAGCTCAAGGCAGAATGTCACTATGTAAACCAATTTGAATGCTTCCATGGTTGATTATAATGAAATACACATAAGACTCCAGGGGCTTTTAATGGTCTCCTCTCCTCAGAGGTCCTGTATATAAGAACTTTCAAGTCTCAGAAGGCAGAACAAGAAGGTCCACTTGGTGGGAGAGAGGTTCCAGAGTTAGAAGTGGCTTCAACGTCCAGATGTCCTACCCTCGGAACCCCTCCCTCATTAAACTTTCAGCAATTCTCCCGGCAGGTTTCTTTTTTCGGAATGCAGCTCTAATTCTAACTTGAAAAGTTAAAGGAGAAAACAAAAATAATCATATAGCCTGCTGTTTAAATTCAAAGCATAGACTTCGTTTTCTAAGGGAGAGAGCAGGTATGCCTCTACCACTAGTGGTCTATTAAAGTCTAGTTATAAACAGTAAGAGGAGATTTTAAAAATTGTCTCATTATACAATGCAAAATTTAATCCCCATTTTGTACAGGGATTTTATTGCCACAAACCACAGAAAACACATTTAGTTCAGTATACCCTCCACGGGCCAGATCTCCAAATTGACACATTCATTAACACGTAATGCATTTTACATCGGAGAAGACTGCTTCAAAAGGGTAGAATCTCAGTGTCAATCACAGTTTGAAAAGAACGGTTAGGAATTTTAAAATTTCTATTTTGGTTCAAATGGGTGTTGATGCTTTTTTTTTTTTTTTTTTCCTTTGTGTCTTCTTTTACGTTTTCAATATTTGGACTCCAACAAGGATTGATTTACTCTTGAGTCGTAGAAACGAAGCTCCCAGTTAGTGTCTGCTCCCTTTGCTTTAGCTCACCTTTCTGTGTTGATATAGTTCTCCTAGTGTGCCCCTCTTTGTTTGAGCCGGTCTCCATGTTTGTCTTTATGTCTTTATGCTCATTTCTTCATTTCCTCCTCTGCTTCCCGTCAGCCTCCCAAAAAGATATGGGAATATACTCCTGGAGACTGCTCTATCCTTCCTAGAGAGGATAGAAAGGTAATTCCGTGCCTCCTCCGTGGGCTGTGTGTGTGCTCTCTAGCCTGGCTAGTGTGAGTGTGTTGTGGGGTTTTTCTTTTATTTTCTTAAATCATTTTCTTTTAACTTACAACTTTTCTTTTTTTTTTTTTTGGCTTGGTGATAACACTGTTTAACAAAGTCTCTAAGATTTATACTAATGGTTAGAGGTTTTTGTTTGTTTTTTTTTTGTTGTTTTTTTAAGCAATGATTTATTCTTCTGACATATAGTATTTGTCACAGTCACCATATTCTGAAAAGAGAGAAAATAGATATTTCCTTAAAGGTAGGTTTTTGTGGTATTCATAGTTCTCTTTAGCAAATAGAATAGAGTTTTGGAGCTCTGATTACTTCAGGATTTATATTTTCTATGCCTAATGTTGCTTTCTCTGTTCTCATGGCTTTAACTAATTTCCGGTGAGCTCTCGTGTTTTAATCATGCCATCTCTGCCTTATTAAAATATAACACTAAAAAAATTTATTTTTCAAACTTAACCTTCCATTCTCTCTGCCTTTCCTCTAAACTAAAACCTTCTTTCCCATCTTTTCTTTCTTGAACCAGACTAATCTAGAAAAAGATCTCAACCTCTGCCAAACAGAGTTAGAGGCAGATTTAGAAAAAATGGAGACGCTTAATAAAGCACCCAGTGCAAACCTGTCACAGGTATTTTCTGAGTTTTTCCTCATGTTGTCAGTTCCTTTTCAAACTGTCTTATTTTCTTCTTTGTTCTATGGTTTTTGATGTAGTTGAGGTGATGAATGATTATGCTGGTTATTTTTAAGCTGCATGGCTTTCTGACTCCTGATTTAGATTCCCTTTTTTCCCAACTTAATTTTCGCTTGGATTCCTTTTGAGCTTGGCATCTTCCTTTAAATGGGCTTTTCAAATATGTACAGGGCGGCTAGTGATTTTAACAGCTCCCCCCTTTCTCTATCATTCTCTTCCTCTCCTTTCATGGGGTGACCCTTTTAACTTCCCTCTCTTTGCCGTGGTATACCTTTTCTGTATTTTCAGGGACCCATTTTTTTTTTGGCAGCATTTCATTTTTTGCAGTCCTGGAAGATACCAACCTCATCAATCATTTTCAAAAGCATAGCAAGTGTGATTTGAGTGCCTCTTAACATGTATAGCACTGTCAGAGTAGTATTTGTAATTTGGAAGGTCAGAAAGTTCTCAAGAAAATATTTGCTCTAGAGGTGAGATGCCCGGCCACAAACAAGCATTTGAAACTCAATCTGCACTGACATTTTTTAAATGTGGTTTATTAAAGGATAGATTGGAAAGAGAGTCCAAGGTAAATGGATTCCCAAGGGGACAAAAAATACCCAGTGTTTTGAGAACTGCTCCCAGGGCTCCCTGACAAAACAAGAGAGACTCTTACAAGGAAATGGGATTGTTACAGGAAATAAAAGAATGAGGATACTGCTGAAGAGGCTGGGAAGGTCCACAGACTATGGCAGGAAAGGTGGAAAATGCCAATGAATCGTGTTATACATAAGCAGAACTGAGACAGGGAAAGTCAGACCACCAGCATGAGTGACTTGGATGCCAAACGTCATGTGAGTGCCAGAGACTCAACCCATGGGGAGGGATAAAGAAAGCAGGGGATTACGGCAGTCGCCAGCGGAAAAGAGGGCCGTGGAGCTAGAATGAGAGGGTCAGAAGGAGCTGCAGGCAGATCAGGGGAGTTGGGATTCGGGAATCCAGAGTCCGTGGAGGATGAGGAAGCCAGCAGGGGCCAGTGGTCAGGCCTAGCCCCCGTCAGAACTTGGAGGAGGCATGAAACGTGAGCCACAGGATGCACAATTGAGACATAGAGGTGATGGAGGGGAAAGGGGCTGTTTCCAACTGGGGCAGAGCCTGGAACTAGCTGTACTCACTGCGGAATCGAAGGGGCGAACTAGTTCTAGGGTGATAGCTGTGGCTATAGGGAAGTCCTAAAGTGAGCTGGGGCAGAATGGGAGCACTGGGATTACAGGTCACCCAAGAAGGAATCAGGGGCACTGTTTCAAGCGGTCTGACATGAGTGATTCTGTAATATGTGAGGATGGAAGGCAGCTAGCTATAGAACAACTAAACTAACTGCCACCCCTCTGAGGGCCCGCGTGGTTTCTGGTACCTAGATTCTGCTCAGAGCAAGGTGGGCACAAAGACGTGTCTGATTCATAAATCACCTTCCCATTTGTTTAGGTACCTGTTGCCCATTAGTCCCGAAATGTGTGAGACATGCTGAGGGAGGTTCTAAGTCAGCACCAAAAAATGGACATTGCCTTCAGGAATGTGATGATTTAGTCATACTCATAAAATAGAAGACCTCCAACAGTACACAGCAGTGCCTGCTAAGGGCTAAATGAATGTTTTGAGCTCTATGTGCCAAGAGAGAGAAATCTTGTGGAAAATCAGGGGAGTTAGCTGAGCTCTTAAAGGACGGATAGGGCTTTGGAACATGGTGAAAGTAAGGGCAGCCATTTGAGGCAGGGTGAAGAGCACAGAAGTAGACATGTTTAAGATGTATTCAAGGAATAAAGTGGAACTTGGCTATAATAGAAAGGTCGGGGTGGTAACAGGGGGAGGTAGGTTTGGGAAAGAGAATTGACTCCAGATTGTAGGAGCTCAGAAAATATGGTTAAGGAAATGATTGATTTTGCTCTCAAACCAATGATTTAATTCAGGAAGTGTTTTTAAAAGGTTCGCGCCATCACTCTAAGAGGCTGAATTGAAGGGAAACCCTCCAGGTGGAGGTCGAGAGGGCAAGAAGGCTACTGCGTGGTCCAGACATGCAGTGATGAGAACCCATACTCCAGTGGCACAGCGTGAAGGGAGGGGTCGTTAGATGTGAAAGGTCACCGAGGAAATTGCAGTGGGACATTTTAATCGCTGTGAAGAACAAAGGATTGGGGGATGGGATGGAGACAACTCTAGAGATTTGGCCAAGCGTCTGGAAGAATGGGGACATCAGCATGCCACATAAAGTCGGGGAGAAAAAGATGGGTAAGAGAAAGGAGTTGATTTTAGATAATTTACTTTTGAGGTGTTAGTTGGAGCTCACATAGGGAATATCCAAGAGACAGTTGCAAATGTAAGACTAGGGCTCGTGAGAGTGGCAGGGGCTTACAAAGTCAACTGGAGTCACTCGAACAGAAGTGATGATCCCTTGGGAGCAGGTGAAGACACCCTACCTGGTGGGAGGTGAAAGATTGAAGGGAGAATCATGTTGACAGAATGAGAGACCAACAACTACCCATTGGGATATTGGAGGACATGGAATAAGAAGACAAGGGGGGAGGGTCAGAGAAAAACCAGTTCTGAGAGGAGCAAAAGTGCATGATGGAGCGAGAGGAGAGGCGTGAGGATGACCCCGTGCCCCAGAGAGGTCCCAAAAATAGATTGATGAAAGGGTTTGATAACCAAGAGGTTTCTAAAAACCTGGAGGTTGCTAGGCGGGCAGTGAATGGGAGCTGGAGTATGTGGTGAGGAATCAGGATCCCTCGGGTCGGTGCATCACTGAGCAAAAATGTGATCATGGAAGAAGATAGGATGCGGGATGTTCTCAGAGGACTCAGCAGGGTCCTGCAAAAATTTTCCAAGATGGAGACCAGGGCTTTGTCCACAGAGGTGAATGAAGGCCAAGAATGGGACAAGTGCCCCAAGGCAGGAAGTCCAAGGAGAGAGGCTGGGCCGAGAGACCAATGCAGGCAAAGTGCTGGGAGGATGTTTGTGGAGGGGAGAGAGGTGCCTTCTTTGGGGAGTAATGAGGAGCAAGAGGGTGCAGGGTATTCATCCTGGGGCAGAGGTGCCCTCAGGAATGGACGGCCCCGCAGGTGGAGGGAGGGTGTTTCGGCAGGCCGAGGGCCAAGGGCCGGGTGGCCGAGCCCTGACGAAGGCTGCCCACCCCCTTTCTCTTTCACAATCTCCTTCCTTTTCTTTCTCCTGGTATTTCTTTTGCTCTTCTTTCCTCAGATCTCTCTCCTCCAGACAGCTTGTTTTCCTTGAAATGGTCATTGTTAGAGATTAGAGTATCTTTAAAAGTTAACTTTTTCTTTGATTTATTCAGGTACCATATTATTTTTAAAAGCAAATATATTGAACTCTTTGCTTTTTTTTCTCTCCAACAACAGAAACCCTAAGCTACACAATTATGTGGCTTTTTCTCTGCATGTAGCTCTCAATTGTTTTCTTTCTTTGCAAAGCGGCCTGTAATCTTATAAAATGTTCCCCAACTCAGGCTGAGATGAGCATTAATAGCTTTTGTGAAACTGCATTTTCCCCTTTTCACACTTCTAAATCTGCAGGGGCAAACTAGTGATCTAAACAGTGTGGTCTTTTAAAATGCATTTTTGTACATTCTGTACCTAAAGTGTTGGGTGACCCTCTCTCTGGTTGTGGCATCTCGGGTGCATGAAAGAGCCTGTGGTGGCTTGGCAGGGGGTTTGGGGACTGGGGTAAGCCGGTGGGGGGTGCGCTGCCCACTTCACTAGTGCATGTTGGCTCAATGGATAGCAGACCAATTTGCCCAATGGGCCTGCAACTGAAGGTGTATATATAAGCCAAGAGGCCATCCCCTGACCCACCCATAGAGCCTTGGTCGCACCCCTGGGAGGCAAAAGATCAGAGAGAAAGAGAATACCCACTTGTGCAGAAATCCTCCTCCCAAGAAAGGTCTCCTCCACGAGCCTGAGACCTTTCCAGCCAGGTTCCCCAACACCCAGAGGTCCCTATCTAATTTAAGGAATGAGAGGGACTTCTCTCTTTTTCTCCTTGGCTTGAAACATCTGAATCAAAATAAATCATATACACTTTTTTTTTTTTTGACATTTACAGAGCTCAACAGTCAGCCCCACTCCGGAAATTTCTTCAGAGCCTCCTGGATAGTAAGTTGCCATTTTATTTATGTGGCTTACTGTATGAAATGTCAAAAATGGGAAGAAGCTTGTGTTTTGGACTCGTGTGTTTTATTTGTGGCAGTCTATTGGCTTTGAATGATGTACAGTTTGGTGATAAGTAGCAACTCAATTCTCGTCTTCATTTTTTTTCTTCTGTTTTCTCTTCTTCCAAATTAGTTTTGCGAGATTCATCTTACCTTTGATAAGCTTTTGTCTGTGTTGGCATCTTTATCATTAGAATGTGAGTTTATTTGAGCTTAGAATCAAAGTTCACCTCATTAGCTGATTCCTGTGGGGAGGGCATGTGTGACTGCTTAAGGTGGGGGTGAGTCCTTGTCATGGGGAAAGACTAGGCTGAGAGGGGCTAACTTATCTGATTCTCAGAGATGTGGCTTTATTTCCCCATGCCCATTCTTAGGATTCTGCCTGGGCGATGTGTGCACTCCTCACTCACTTCTTCAGAGGGTGACCATCAGCCAGCCCCCTCTCCCCCTCCCCTAGATTATCCTGCATCCTCTGCCAGATTATCTCAGTACTGTACCATTCCACCGGAAAATGCTGCATGCTGCCCTCGCCCCCACCAGCATACATAGATAGTAAATAGCAAGCATTTTAGCTGGTATGAGCAGGCCCTAACCGAGCCTTCCTATGCCCAATCTTATGTCAGTACCTCGTATGGCATTTCCTTCAGTTGCTGTAGACTTGAATTATGTTCTTGTATTTTCCTAATTACTAGTAAATTACAAGCTCTTTGAGGGCAAGGACTGTGTCTCCTGTGCCTGGTGCACCCAACAGATTTGGGAGCCTGTTCTGCTATAAATAGCTCATTTTTTCACCACCATATCTGTATCTTATTTAAAGTGTGACAAGAAGGAAAGACACAACTGTTCCCTTTGGGTTGGGTAAATCCACAGAAGCCTGACCTGATCTGACTACTGAGTTTATGGATTTTGGGGGGCAAATATTGGAGTCACTTGGGCATTTTGCAAAACTAGTTTCATTTGAGTCAGCTGGGATTTGGTATTTCACTGGAAAATTGGAAAATATCTTTATCCTTTTAGGGTAGTGACCAAATCTCTAGCTAGATCTGTTCATTTTTCTTCTTTAAATATATATATTAATGATTATGATCAATAAACTTTAGAGCATAAGGTAAAACTGAGAGTGTATTAAGACAGCAGCTAGAGAAAGAGTTTCCAGTCCTGAAAGACAGTTCCATCTTGGAGGAAGTTGGTTATAAAGTCTCTTGCACCCATTATAAGGTTAGGTCAGACCACCAATATGACCGAGAGGAACCGACACTCAGATACAGCATCTGGACTGCCTCACTTTCTCCCTCCACTCTGGGCTCTGGGGCTCACTCTCCTTCAGGGAGCTAGTTGAACTATGCCTTCAGCTCCAGAGATAACAAGTCTCAGGTCCTCTAGGTCTCAGAGATGTGCTTTTTGAGATGAAGCCCACCAGGCGACCTTAGGCTACCTGCAGATAAAAGGCTTCTTCAAGGCCACAGCTTCTGACAAACTCTCCTTGGTCCCTGAGGCCACCTGTTTGTCAAAGTGACCAACTTTGTCACTTTGACAGTCCTGACAGCCCAGCGTGCGATAGGACCAGATCTCTCCCTGCTGTTGTCGGGATTGCACAGTGTTCACCCTGCTTGTCTCATCTCCTGCCTCTGCATCCTTACCCCCATCTCCCAGAAATGCCCAGGACAAAAATGCTGCTTCCAGTGGCCCGCTGAGTGACTTCCTTAGCTCTAATGGATCTGAGGCACTATGCTAGATATTATAATAAGAACGTGAGAAATAGTCCCTTAATAGTTTTGGGGACAAAACACACACACACACACACACACACACACACACACACACAAATACACAAATGAATAAATGTTAGTAAATAAGAAGGCAAAGTAGCAAATGATCGAAGTAGTCTATACTTCAATTAAAAGTATTTGGAAGAGAAAGCAGTACTTACGGGCTGTCAGAGTTAGGTGTACAGGTCTTGAATGAAGTGATAACTTTAACAATTTATTGAGCATTTGCCGTGTTCCAGGTCCTACGTTTAGCATCTTACGTACTTTACCTCATTTGGTCCTCTCAGCATTCCAAGTTCAGGCATTATTTTTAATCTGCATTTTATAAGCGGGGAAAACAAGCATATAAAGGCAGTGTAATGTCCAGAGCTATAGCCAGGGGACTAGTGTTGGCAGCAAACTCTGGTCTGCACCATACTGATTCAAAGCTGGGTGCTAAATTAACAGAAAGCATGTTATGATTTGCTGTTTTTGAGTGATTAAAAAGACAGTTTAAGCAATTATTCATAATATTGCGTTAACAGGTTTGAAGGGGACTAATGCAAACTGCTTAAAAGAGCAAATTGCTGTCACTGTATATTTGTATATATAAAGATACCAAGCACTCTTATTTATATCATCAGAGTGGGTCTCCAAAGACCTCTGCTTTTCAGCGCTAGCCTAGCTCTTGTGAAATACTTGGCAGTGATAGATGAATTTTTTCCCTCTTGCTATTCTACCATTTGGGGATTTTTTTCAGTAATTCAGGCTTGGTGTTTTCCCAGTTTGTTCAAACGAGTAAGGTTTTCCCATATGTGGAATTGGTGAGGAGCCATCCTAAGTACAGGGCCTGACACATAGGAAAATGCCCAATAAATGTTTGCTGAATAAGTGAATGCATCCATAAATCTTAATTAACTAGACTGCAACTCACTCAGCATCAAGGCAGGAAGCTTATGACCTGAATCTGGCCCCTTTCACTGGATGGACAGGGATGGCTCAACCCAAGGACTGAAGAGGAGTTATAGATGGGCCAAGTTCTAAAACTTTGTGGTCAATGGAGAAGTGGTGGTGTTGTGTTAAATCCACTTTCATATCTTGGACAGTCTGCAGTTTAAAATATGATTAATTAAGCTAATTACATATCACAATATTGAAAGAACCTGAGAAGAGAGAAGAAATTCACCCATTGGCCCAATATCCTAATACAATTCCATCCTTCCTCTCTAAAAAATATATATTTTTATAGTTGCGATCACAATGCATTCCAGTTTTGTATTTTATTTTCTGTAGAGTTATCAGATCTATAAATTACCAGTGTAGACTACTTGTTATTTTCATTATTGCTGCGCCTTTCAGCATTGATTAGCACTAATACATTCTTTGCCCAACCGAAGAGTTTTACTCTATTTGGCCAGCAGGTGGCACTCAAGCAGAAACTGTTCTTTCCTAAAGGGGGGTACACCAGAGAAAAACACCTTTTCCCCTTTAATCTTACTTAAGATCAAAACGCAAGTTACCTCTCATTACCTCTCATTAGAAGCTTCCCAGGGCTTTAAAGTGTGTCAGAATCTGTGTGTGCGTAGGCATTTAATTTTATAGAATCATTTATTATGCTAATATTTATTGAACAATAGTGCTAGGCATGATTAATCAAATAAACTGCCTGCCCTCAAGGGAAAAATCAGTGTAATGGGGAGACTGGCTTGTAAATAACAGTCAGAGTCGGTGTGGTGCGTGTAGTGATGAGACCCAGGAGGGCGTCTGTTTTGTGGAGGAGGAAAGGAAGGCTTTATAGAGGAAGAACAGCAAATAAAAAATGAATAACAGTAACAGTATAAATAGGAAAAGTAAATTTTTTCATCTGTACAAAAGGCTGTAAGATGAAACTGCCGTCTCCACATTGGCTAGACCCTCCCTCCCCCAAAACAGTTTTTGTTTCTTCCCGAAAACATCAAGTGATTTTGAACAGTGAATTCTGTGAGGCTGGAATTTTTTTGTCTGTTTTGGTCCCTGTTGAATCTCCACCTGCAAGAGTGATTGACATGTAGAAGGTGCTTGATAAATGCTTGTTGCATGAAAAAAATGAGCAGTGGAATGACATGATGAGAATTTTTATAGAAATATCATTGACAGTGATTTGCAAAAATGGTGGAGGGAGTAAGGGCTGAGACTAGGGGAGTGATGGTATACTTATTGCAGAGGTGTAGGTGAGCAGGTGGTGAGGCAGTGAACAGGCAGGTAATGAGCTGTATCGCGGAATATAAGTAGGACTTAGTGGCTGATTAGATTTAGGGAACAAGGTGGAGAAGAGGGTCGATTCTGTGGGCTTCCTGGTTTGGGTAATGGGAGGTGGAGGACCAGATTCTGGGTTTGGTTTGGGACATGTCAGGTTTAAGATGCCTGAGGAACACCTGGGTGGGGCTGTCTAGAAGGCAGTTGAGTGTGTGCATGCATGTGTGTGTCTGGAGCTCAAAAGAATGGTCTATATAGATAACAGATTTGAAGGTGGCTTTTTTGGACAGTCTTACCACGCCTAATAGTTTTGCAGATGAAAGAAATTGAGGTGGAGAGAAACAGATTGTTTCCAAGTCTTTAAAATGAGTGGGTTTGCCTCAGCTGATCCACTTGTTGGAGTCAGGCTGGGATCGCAGCTGCCAGGACTGCCCACTTCCTTCAGAGCCCACCAGTTAGCACAATTGGAAACAGTCGGCCCTAAAATGATTGCTCTGAGCTCTCACTTTATTCTTTGAGTATGTTTTTGTTGAATCCCCATGAAACTCAGCAGCAGCTCTGCATCTTAGCTCCAGGGTAAGCTCTTTTAACTGTCTTCTCCTGGTTTGCTTTTTCTTAACCGAAAACTGGCTCAACCTAGGCTGCTGAGAGCTGAGCTTTTGGACTTGATTTGTTTTGTTAAATAATCGGTAACTTGGGTCTTTCTCAATTAGCCTGAGAGCACTTTTCTCATTTTCTCTGGTCTGTTTGAACACAGCAAAGACCCAACAACTCTGTGACCTATGGCAAATGCCTTCAACATTCTGGTCCTCAGTTTCCCCTTTGGTACAATGGACAAAGAATGTCTGTCTTTCCAACATTAGGTGATCCCGTGGAGAGGATACATTTCAAAACTCTGTTCCAGAGCTTTTAGATATTGTTTTTAAACAATGTGCAAAAACTTACACATCTGGAAAAAGCGTGTTGGCTTTGGTATCAGAAAGAAAACAATTGGCCAAAGCAAATCCATTCTGAGAGGTTTCCTGAGTGCTGACTTGTCATTCTAATGGAGAAGCAGGAAAAAGTGGTGATAATGGGTGGAATAAAGCCAGAAAGTGGAGCGGCCGGTCCCCACTTTTTGAGTGGGTGAGTTCTGACAAGTGGTGAGGTAAGGAGATCCGAGGTCAGGCAGCCAGTGTTAAGGCCAAGAGTCCTGACTGCATGCAGATAGGAGCTAGAGAAGATAGGGTTAGAAGTGCTAACCAAGGCTGCTCAAAAGACAGCAGGATAAAAGCCATTGTCAGAGTCGCTCAATACCGAGAGAGGTCTGGTAGTCCCAGAACAGGACAACCAGGGCTCTAGAGAGAGAGAGACTCTCCTCACAAGACAGGCCTCAGTCACCACAGCTGTGGGCAAGGCTAAAGGACATCCCAACATGGATTTTTCTGCAGTTGGGTGAACAAAAGGGGGAAACATGGGTTTAAACTGAAGGACAAAATAAAAATAAAAAAAAAAATACAGCCAAAAATAAGATGGTAGACTGCGAAAGCGAGTTTAGAAAAGAGGCAGATTTATTTTTAATTAGGAAATTCAAAGCGAAAGCCAGTTTAGATGAGCTTATATTTATTTAAAGTGGCATATAGTGCCAACAACCGTGCATGTTACCTTTAGGGGTACTCCTGCCCTCTAGCTAGAGCTGATGGCTTTTACAAGTCAGGACTGGAGACAGCTGCATGGGGGGCAGTCTTGTCCTTAGGCAGAGCCCCAAGCCTCTTTGTCTCTAGAGATGGGAATGGGCAGAGGCCGGGGCACCAGCAAGGACAGCCAGCCTAAGCCTGGGCCGCCCTTATCCCCTGTAGTCTTACTCTTTCCATCATTTCCATGACTCAGTCCATGGTCACTGATGTCAGGAGCTAGGAACCTTAAGTAAATGTGATGTTATTCATATACTTGTGGAAGAGTATCTAAATACATAATTGCACAAATCAAAATATAACCTTAATCAGATCATATGTGCCGATTTTGCTTTCAGAAAATGTGACCTCTTATTCATTCAACAAATATTTATTGAGTGTACTCTTGGACCCTACAGTCAAGTGGGCTCCTACAAATAAGGGCCTGGCCTGGGGGAAAGAGACCACCCCGTCCTACCCCTCCTGGAGGTTCTTCCTTTCTGAGACACATGCTCCGGAGGCTGCTCTGAAGACTCACTTCATTCGCTTGTTTTTATGTTCTCAGCTTTGAGGATTGGTTTTCTTTTCCCTTAGATTCCCAGTAATGATCCTCCGTTTCATCTGAGGAAAGGGGAAAAGCATTTGCTCCCCTGACCTAGGCCTGAGAGGAGGAGAAGGGACCTGGGGGAAACACCAACTGCCCAGGAGGCCCCTGAAATCGAGCACGTAAAGCCCTTAGAATAAGTGGTGGGCATGTGGTAAGGTGGCTCCTGTGAGGGGTGTTAGCAGTGCTAGAAGCAGCAGTATTGCTCAGGGGAACTTATCTACTCTGAGGTGAAGACCTTCCTGTTTCTGAGCCCTGCATCCTGGAGCTGCTTGCCCCAGGCATGCATTCATGGCTCTCGGTGGTGGAGCTCGAGCATCCTTAAGCTCCCTGCTTCCTGTGCTGCTCAAGCCCGGGCTCTTGGAAGGCACTGCCTCTTCAGTCACAGGGAAATGTTATGTATATAAAGGCAGCTGAGAATACTCTCTGCATGGTCCTCCATGACATGGCTCAAGTTCCAGCTCCGCAGTTCCACTAAACCGTGCCTGCTTTGACAAGGACCCGAATCTCTCAGTGCCCTGTCTCCTCATACGAAAATGGAAAAAGTAGGATTGTTTGTGAGGATTAAAGAGAGAACGATCATTGGGCACTTAGCAAGGTGCCTCCCACGTAGACATTTCACCAGGTGCTGTATAGGGTTGTTGTTACCATCATTACCTGTGACTGAAGGCTCAGGGGCTGCATGAAATGTAAAAACAATTCCATCGGATTAACGGGTAGAGGGAAAGAGATGGACAGATGTGATAAAGCAAATGCAGCCTGTGTTCCTTGTAGACTTATGGTGGGGGCGGGACATACAGGTGTTCGCTGTTACAGTTCCTGAAGCTTTTCTATAGATTTGATAATATTCATAATAAATTATGGGGATGAAGAAATTTCACATCTTGATTAGGATGCCAAGCTATTAATATCCTCAGAGCTGAGAAACCCACTTTGATACCAGGAAACTGAACTGAGTAGGATTGAGAAGCAGCCTAGCAGAAGCCTGAGTACTTCTGTGGGAAAGCAATCAGTCATTCAGTTGTCTGAGTGAGTGTGCATGTGCGTGTCCACGTATCCGTGTGTCAGTGGGTGAGGGCATAGAAAACTGGGGTTTAGGGGGAGGGAGATGTTCAGTGAGTAAGTGCTCTTAATTTTTTATGTGCTCACCTCTTTCAAAAAAGGATTTGTTGTAACTTGCAAAAATACCTAAGATTTCAACAAGATGAAAATAAGCGAAAGACACAAATGATTAATAGTCGATACTCATAATACATGTCATGAGGTTCTGGATATAAATTTTGAAAGAAGTGGGTGCAGAAGGTGGCCAGGATAATAAAAGCACAGGGAGTCCTAAGTTTCAGTTTCACCTGGCGACTGATTTTCCTGAAGACCCAGGACAGCTGGGCCTCCTCCTTTCATGGTCGATTTCAGTGCTCCATCTACCCAAATGCATGTGAAAAATACTCCAGAAAAGTAATCCAAGTGGTGGACTTGAAGTTGCCAGCACTGGCCAGTGACATGTCAGAGGCTCCACCCATGTTCTCAGCTGCCTCCTTCCGTGTGCTGTGCGCCCAGCACCCCTCTGCCCTCCCCTGTGCCTTCCTCTCATCCCTTCCCCCTGTCCTCCCCTCTCCCATCATCGTTTCCCAGTTATTCTTTTAAAGCAGAAATGCAGCCATCTCAGAGGACTTCTGGACATGATTCCTGAGTGTTCAGGGGCAGCTGTGGGCCTGCCTTGTCTGTAGAAGTCCATGTCTAAATAAGGATGTGCTTGATTAGGAAGCCAGAACATGTGTTTCTCGTCCTTCATTGGAAATGTGCCTTTTAGAAAAGTGTTAAAAATACTAACTCCTATTCTTTTCCCTCCCTCTTTTTTTCTTTTATAATTACATTGTTCTTAGTATATATTCTTCCAACTTCCACGCAGTGAAGAGGGAGTCAGATGGAGCTCCCGGGGACCTCGGGAGCTTGGAGAACGAGAGGCAGATTTATAAAAGCGTCCTGGAAGGTGGAGACATCCCTCTCCAGGGCCTCAGTGGGCTCAAGAGACCCTCCAGCTCGGCCTCCACTAAAGGTAACAGAGTGAAGCCCACAGGCCTCTCGCCCGTCCACACCCTTATTGGGGTATCTCTCGCCTGTCCGCACTATTATCGGGGTGTTGGCAGGAGGTGAACCTCCAGCTACTGAGATAAGTTTTGCCTTGTTCAGGTCCATTTCCAGGCCTTCGAGCCTTCTTATGTCCCCTCCCCTGGTTTCTCACCGGCCATTTTTCTTTCTGTATTAATAATTTCCCTTCCTTTGAACCTCAAACTTGCTCTCCCTGAAGCACCTCTCTCTCTCTTTTTGTTGTTCTGATTCCTTTTTCGTAGAAATTAGCTGAGCTTTTGAGCCTTTCCTCACTCTAGCAAGGTGGCCATTTTTTCGTTGCATCTTTGCACCTGCTTTGCAGCACAGATTATTTTGCTCCTGGACGACTGGACACGAAAAAACAAAAACAAAAACCATATGACCAATAAGCATGTTACCTCTCCTTTTTTTTCTTTTTTCTTTTTTTTATTTTTTAGCAGCTTTCAGCTTTAACCTAATGGGTCTGTTTATTTTATTCTGCATGCTTTCCAGTGGATCGTAAAGGTGGGAATGCTCACATGATTTCTTCATCTTCGGTTCATAGCCGAACGGTTAACACTAGCAATGTGTTAGGCCCTGTGTGTAAGCACAAGAAACCCCTGTCCGCCGCGAAAGCCTGCATTTCGGAAATCCTTCCCTCCAAGTTCAAACCCAGGCTGTCTGCTCCCAGCGCTCTTTTGCAGGAACAGAAGAACGTCCTCTTGCCGTCGGAAAAGGCTCAGAGCTGTGAAAACCTTTGCGTTTCGGTTTCTTTGAATGATTCCAAGAGAGGCCTCCCCCTCCAGGTTGGGGGGAGCATCGAGAACCTGCTCATGCGCTCCCAGCGGGATTATGACAGCAAGTCGAGTAGCACCATGAGCCTGCAGGAGTATGGCACCAGCGCCAGGAGGCCCTGCCCTCTCTCGAGAAAGGCTGGGATGCAGTTCACCCTGCTTTACCGGGACATGCACCAGATCAACCGAGCTGGCCTCTTCCTAGGCTCCGTCTCCTCCTCGAGCGTGCGGGATCTTGCCTCCCACTTTGAAAGGAGCAGCCTGGCCTTGGCCAGGGGTGAGCTGGGCCCCAGCCAGGAGGGCTCAGAGCACATCCCCAAGCACACCGTTTCCTCCCGCATCACAGCTTTCGAGCAACTGATTCAGCGGTCCCGGTCCATGCCGTCCCTGGACCTGTCCGGCAGGCTCAGCAAGTCCCCCACACCTGTGCTGTCCCGGAGCGGCCTGACCTCAGCCCGCTCTGCCGAATCCCTCCTAGAATCAACCAAGCTCCGGCCCAGGGAGATGGATGGGCTGAATCCCGGGGGGGTCTGTGCCTCCCTGACGTGTAGCAATATGGTGGACCCCACCTTGGGCTTCAGGGGCCTCGCGCCTTCTGAGCCCCTCTCCACTTGCTCTGACGAGCTCGACCACTGCTCAAACATCTCCAGTGATAGCAGAGAGGGCAGCAGTGGCAGTTTTCATGGAGACTTCCCCAAACACCGCCTCAACAAGTGCAAAGGCACCTGCCCGGCCTCGTACACCCGCTTCACCACCATCCGGAAACACGAGCAGCAGCAGACCTCCAGACAGCCCGACTGGCGCCCCGATTCCAGGGGGGACAAGAACACGCTCCTCAGGAACATCTACTTAATGAGCCCCCTCCCTTTTCGGTTGAAAAAGCCCCTCCAGCACCACCCCAGACAGCCTTCCCCTGGTGACTTCTCGGGCCCCCCAGTGGGCCGGAGGCCAGACCTCCCCAGTCAGCCCCATCAGGACGATCCCCGCCCTGGGGGGAAGCCCTCAGTTCCCAGGCGCCTGTCTTCTCGACACACCATGGTGAGGCTGAGCCGGAGCTCAGAGCCCCCTCAGGAGAGACCCTCGATCCCAGAGGCCTGCCCGAGGGCCTTTAATGACGGGAACTCTGTGCCGTACTCAAACCACGGCCTGGACAGGAACAACAATCCACAAAGTGAACTGGGACCGTCCCTCGGAGGTGGCATTTTGTGTATTTGCCCGGTCTCACCTCACCCGTCTCTCCACTTTGCTTGCTCTGTCCTCTCCTCCCATGTGCCCTTGGTGCTCATTTTTCTGGTCCGTCCTTTGTTTTCCGTTTGTTTTGCTTGGCTATTAATCATGGCTCATAGTGGCTGCACTTTAAAAACAAAGCCCCCATGTCATTTAAACTAACCACCAAAGTCTATTTCGAAAGAAAAATTGGCCATTTAGCTCATCTGAGAAAATTTGTTCATTTGAACCCTGGAACCCCTTGCAGTTCGCACCAACCCTGACTCACCCCATGGTTTTTCGAGAGGCAGCCTCTCTCAGTGGCCCTGTGTATGTGTGTGAGTGTACAGTGTGTCCCTGTAAGATCTTGCACGCCTCTTAGCAGGGATGCTTTTCAGAGAAGGTCTTCTCTTTTCGCTCACCTTTTGCCTTCTGATGAGTATTCTTCGTATTGCACTAGTTAGCAAGTAAATTCGAGCAGTCAGGCGGGGGGGGGGTGTTTTTGTTGATATTTAGAATTTGATGATTGATCGTTGATTTCAATGATTATAAAAACTTGACATTTAGAATGAATGAAAGGTGAAATCTTTTCCCAATCTGGCCTGCCACTAAATCTTTGCCTATTTTAATTCTACTGTGTTGTTTTGAAGATTCAGAATCACCAAGACATTTTATACCAGCTGATTACTTGGAATCCACAGAAGAATTTATTCGAAGACGTCACGATGATAAAGAGGTATGTGTCATCTCTAAAGCGTCTTAGCGTTTGCACATATAAAATTATGGAGGAAATAAATGTTCTAGATAGCTGTTAGAGAGCTGGCGTGGCCTAGCGATTGGAAGCAAAGACCGGTGTTGTCAGAAGTGACTTTTTATTGACATTGGCTCAGTCACTCCACTCATAGTCCACTTTTCCAAAGAGTAGGACTGATTTCCCCAAGGCATTCAGTGCCAAATGCCACGTCAAGCCAGGACTGCTCTACGGGAGGTTCAGATAGAGGCAGACCTCCCTATATTGCTCTTTGTTCTTCATCCCTTGCCCCAACCCCTGCCTTATTATTCTCTAGAGAAATCCACCACATATTTCTCCAATACTCCCCACTCCTCTACTGACACAAAGCACAGTTCAAATCGGGAAGGATGCAGTAGGAGAAAGAGTAAACTAGAAAATAATAATGACCATGATACATATTATGAAATGATTTGAAAAGTTGCCTTTAACTCAGAAGAAGAGACATCCCGGTAAACATTGACAGACTCCCCACCAAGGACTTCAGGATACAGATCTTTCTTGCAGCTCCTGACAGGTCTGTACGGCAGCAGTGTGACCGACAGGGTTCAGAAGGGGATGAGTTCCTTGGGATTGAGGGAGAGCGCATTCTACAGACTAGCTGAATGGGCAAAATCACAAGCTTCCGTGGTGATAAAGTGCTGTTATGAGGCATGTTTTCTAGATTTCGCATTCCCAGGAGAAAGGGTCCTACAGATGAAACAAGCTCTGATGCCCATTTTCCTGTAATGAATTAAGAGGTGGAAGAACGGCTTTGAACCCGGTGGCAGGAGGGGGAGGCCATTCATATCTCCGCCACTTTTTTCTTTTCCCTATGAAACCTGAAGCCCTTTTTCTATATTGTTCTTTTTTGTTGAGTGGTCTCAGACTTCAGGTCGATTTTCTTTAAGGATTTAGGGTAAGGCCAACTTTGAGGAGCACTGGGTCATGATCATTGCTGCCAAATGGTGAGACGAAAGACAAAAAGGCCATGGCTCTCCCCCTCTCCAGGCACAATGCAAGCAGGTTCAGTAAGGCACTTGTATGTGTCTATTGGAAGAAACAAGATAAACAGAATTCAATATACAGAATTATTTGTTATTATGAGGTGAAAACTCACATACAGTGGGTATTCATCAGGCCACAGAACAGATTCAATTTGAGTCACCATAAGGAAAGTACAAGATGCCCGCCTGTGTTGTCCTGGGCTGCTATGGTGACAGAATATGACACTTGACCTTACTACTATAAACCTTAGTACCCAACATGGAAGGTTTTGTGATAGAAGTCTTGCCTACCACACTGGAGATTACTTAGTTGGTTTAGAGTTAATACATTAGGATATATATCCAAACGGTGAGCAGCTTGTTTCCTGAATAATCCTGGTTCAAAGATTCTTAAAAACTTCATGTCTTTATCCACGGTTTTGGCTTATGTGGTTAAGCTATGGGAATGATGGATTTACTGAGGTCAGATTCAAGCACTGGTTTGGAAGCATCACTCCATTTCCTGTCCACTTTCACTGATTTTATGTAACCTCGGCCAGAGCACCATGGATCCATATGGCATCCTCAGGCATCAGTTAATTCCCATTGCCACAGAAAAGACACATTTCCCAGCTAACGGAGTGCCAGTCCTGGCATTTTTCGATGCAAATACTTTATTATTAACATTGACGATAATGGAATTTCAGAAAATGGGGACGTGCCAGTCCTGGAAGGGACATCAGTGGCAATCTAGTCAATCCCCTTGTTTTATCCAGGAAGGGACTGCATGCAATAAGGTAGTAAGTGGCTTGCTCAGAGCTACATACCACATTAACTTACAGAAGATGCAGAGCTAGAAACCAGGGCTCTGCTGTGCTTTGCAAAGCACTTTCTCATGTATTTTCTCATTCATTCAGTCTTTACAGCAATTTACCTGAGCATTGGAAATCCCACAGCCACTTGATGAATTATTACTTTATTACTTGTAGACCCTGGAGAAAAATAGAAAAATCGGGCCCACCATCCTTTGGGGCTAGGAGTGGCTTGAGGCATTTAATTGCTTGCTGAAAGAGGACTTTATTGAGAAAGCTAACAATTATCAGTTCTAATTAATGCTTTCCTACAAGGAATGTTAATCCCAAGAATATATGTGTGATATGGAATAAGAAAACACATTAAAATTCTGTTTCAGAGGGTCATTTCAGTAGGCAATGAGGACATTTGGTAAAATGCCACACTGCTTAATTATTTAAAAGAATTTAAGAATAGAAATAGATGACTATTTCCTTAAAGTGGGATAGAATATTTCTTTAAAACCCTATTACCATTATTCTTAGTTTATATAGTTCAATATTTATATTCGATATTCCCTTAAACTCAGCTTTATTTTACCTAATGAAGAAACAGTTAAGCAAAAAAAAAATACAGTGAGAAAGTAACTGGTGCTCTGTGCTGGTCACATACGTAGCCTTTGGTGCATGTGGTAAGGCCTCCTATGAACTGTGCTCAGAGGAAGAATTGGCTGGCCTAGGCAAAGGGGGTGCTGCATTTTCTGAAATGAGCATCTCCACTCTATCGAGCACAGTGGAATAACAGACATTGGAAGCACAAAAATGCCATAGACCCCACAAACAACCCAGAGCAGGTTTAGCAAGCCTGAGTCAGGCAGAAGACTGAGCCAGCCGTGGTCCCACCATGGGAACACACTGTGGGAACTTACCATTGCCTGAGAGAGGTAAGGACTGCACTTCCAGCCCCCTGCTGCCAGCCCAGCATGCTTGTGGATGCTCTGGATGAACCACACTGGGTCACATGGCCTTTGCTGCCCTTGTATCAGGAGGTAGGAGGCTCTGGGCTGAGCCAGGGGATAGTCTGCAGGCAGTGCGACTGTATGAAATTCATCTTTCCCCGTGTCTCAATGTCCTTCAAGTGTCTCCCGTGTAGTGCCATGTCCTCCCCATGGGGGAGTGGTCACAGGGAACATGGGAGCTGTGGCCGTAAAGCCCCTCCAGCACCTGACCCTACGTTTTCCTCCCCGCCGACCCAGCACCTTCCTCCTTAGTTGTTTTTGTTGGCATTTTTCCAGTACCCTGGACCAGATGATTCACTGCCCATTTTATGCAATTTCATGGCAGAAACTTTTAGCGGACCAGAGACGACTTAAGCGCGAGCAAGAAGAGGCCGATATTGCAGCTCGACGCCACACCGGCGTCATTCCAACGCACCATCAGTTTATCACTAATGAGCGCTTTGGGGACCTCCTCAATATAGACGATACGGCAAAAAGGAAATCTGGGTCAGAGGTCTGTTTTAGTTGCCTCGATCTGCTGCTTGACCCAAAGCAATATTTGCCTCCCCCCTAGCATTGCCCTCTGTAGGCTAAATTAGTTCTCCCAACAGCATCTTTTATCTTGGCTTCCCTTAGGCTTGCTTTGGCTATTCTGTGGCTGGTCAGTGGACATGATTCCCATCATGTCCTGTGCTCTGTATGTTCAAGCATGCCTGGCTGTGGGACCGGGATCTGCTGGCGCACACCCCTATGCATGCCTTAGAGCATCGGCTGCCTTCATGAGTCCAGTTCTCTGTGTCCTGCATTTTATCATGATACTGTGTTGCCTGCGCGTTCTGCCTAGAAACCTTATACCTTAGTCCATTTGCATTAGTAGCTATGGTGTGGGCAATGACAAGATTCTTCTTGAAGAGATGGTTTAGTGGAATTTACGTTACAAAAGTTAGCTACGATGCATTATTTACACTGACCCTCAAATTTAGTGACATTAATGTTGAACTATCAGAGAACAATAATGCTGCTCAGTGTTCTACAATGAATTAATTGAATAAAGTATACAGTAGTGCTGAAACCTTAATGAAGAGTTTTGAAACCCAAAATCATGCAGTTGGGATAAGCTTGTGGAGGGTAAGGGAGCTCTCTGAGAGACATTTCATTTGTTCCCTCCATTTTGACGTTTCTCAGCTGAGATTGCAAAACTTAATGTTATAAAATAAACTAAGCAGCACAAACATTTGAAGTAATTTTGTTCAGGCCTTGGCCTCTTGCACTAAGGCCAACATGTTGAAATCCTTGTGCCGGCCAAGGGCTGAATCTTATGTCAGAGTTTGTTTTGCCCTGTAACCCTTAAGTAGCCCTTCCCTGCTAAAGATTAGCTCTTTTGGGGGAAGTGTGTGTGTCTGAAGCTTGGGGGTGAGGGGGGCGGGGGGCCGTAGGGGATGGAAACAAGTGACACTCAAAGTGTATACAGTTTTATAATCTTTCAATATAATAGTAGATTAATATTTTTCTATCTTTTGAGTGACAGAGACAACACTAGTCATCAAAAATTTTTCTTAAAGAAATAGAAGGTATCTGGGAAGAAGAGGTAGAGAAAAGAAGGAGGAACCAGATTAAACGAAGGGAAGATAGAGGACAGAGACTCTACAGTGATGGAAAAAAGAAAATGTAATAGAGAAGAGGCTGAAGTTTACAGGTGTTAACCAGTTGCAAGGGAAGGACAGCCCCTCAGTCCTCAGCACACCAGTTCCTTTTCAAAACCACCCTGTTCTGAAGGTTCCAGTGATCCTCTTTTATAGATCTTCCTGCTTGCAAGTGATGGAGAAGATAAGATCATGCAAAGGCACCCTAGGGCTATATTCTCACTATAGACAATACATGCAAATGAAAATGCAACTGGGGCAGATTAACCATGGACAGAGGCAGGCAAACTCTGCCTAGGCTGCCCTGCCTCCCTTCTGAAGCAGTGGTTTTCAAACCTGAGTGCATCAGAATCCCCTTGGGGCTTGTTAAAATACAGATTGCAGGGCTCCATCCACAAAGATTCTGATTCTGGGATGGGGCCTGAGAATGTGTGTTTCTAACCAGTCCCCAGGTGATGTAGATGATGCCAGTTTAGGGACCATGCTTTGAAAATCGCTGTCCTAGATGGTGACTGATGTATAAAAGAAAATAGACACTAACAAGTCCCAGGTACACTGGGCTGTGTAGACATACTTCAGTCTCATTCAGTAGATTTTGACCATTAGGTCTGTGTAAGCCCCAATGGAGTGGCAGAAACAAAACTCAGACTATGCCCTTGAGAAGCTGGTAGTCTAGTGGGAGAAGAACTCTTGGAATTGTTATCTCTGTTGTAGTAAGACGATGCTGTGGGAGCCTGGAGATTAATGGATTCTGCCTCAGGGAGATCGGGAAAGAAAAAGAGGGAGATGATGCTTTGTATAAGCAATGATGACTCACATAGTATGTATTAAGAAATCAATGAAATCAGTGTTTCCAAACTTTGAGTAATGTATGTATGGACTCTCTTTAATGAAAAAGAAATTTCACTAACCCCCAGTATAGACCTAAGCCAATTCATAAATTAAATAGTAAACCACACAACTTTATTAAGTTAATTGAAGGTCATATCAATTTTTGCCTAAACTGTGTTGCTACTCAAAGTGTAAATATGGTGCTATTTTGGTATAAATTTTTTAAAGTTCACACACCTCTGTAGATAGATAGCTGTCATGGGATGACCACTTTTAATAGAATCACTGTGAGACATTTGTTATAATTTTTTCCTTTGGCATTCTTTTGTGAACTTGTCATTTATCATTAACCTCACGTCCATTCTTATTTCCCTACAGCTATTAAATTATGCTCTCTGGTCACAGACAGACACAAATGCAGGCATTGAAATTGTGTGGCATTGGCTATAAGAGAGTCATTCAGTTGACCTCTGATATGTATGTGTGTAGACAGGTAGATGGAAATACCAACATGAAAATGCAAAGATTAAAAATTCCTTTGGAGAATTCATGGCCCTTAAGAAGATCCCTACGAGACTGCAGCTTGGGAAGCCGGTCATATGGGGCATATCCCTGAGGGATTAGGATCTAAAAATAAGCTCAATGAAATTTCTCAATACCTTTTTTTCCTTCACTTAGAGTCTCCCATTTTTCCCTTTTACTATGGCTGCCCTCTTATATAAAAGAGGAAGTGTATAATCTAATTTTCATCACATTGTTTTTTTAGACTAGAAAATCATAGCAATCGAAGAAGTTGGAGCTACTCACAGCTGGGATCAGAATTATATTGGCAGCTGTAAACAGCTTGCTCATATGATTTCTCTCCCCTACCTTTAAAAAAAAAATATTTAAAATAACTACTTTTCATTGTGGAGAAGAGAGATGTACAAATAAATGTTGTCAGTAAAGGTGAACTTCTTGTTGGAATTGAAGAAGAAATTCCAAATAGAGAATGATTTAGACAAAGTGTAGCAAATAGACTTGCCTGACGGGAACAGGAGTGTAATATGAGATAAAGGCAGTTAGGTATGAGTGGAGAGAAATTACCCAAAGGTCTTAACCCACTTTAGGAACTGAGATTTGATCTGAGGGACAGTTGAGAGACTCAGCCAACTTCAAAGCAAGGAAGTGATGTGATAGAAGTATTTGAGGAATGTTATTTGTGCTCTGAGTGACAGTAGATTAGAGTGAAGAGAAGTCAAAGGAAGCTTTGTGCCTGTAGGAACTATAGGTCAGACCTGAGAGGGGTTTTGGAGGGAGGGACGGAGGGAGAAGGAGGGTTGGCGCGACTTAATGACAGACTTGATGAGGAATGGGAGACTAGGGCTGAGGGTGACCTCTAGGCCTGGCGTTCCACAATGTAAGGGCTACCCAACAGGAATGCAAGGCTTCAAGAAAGAATGAGTTCAGGGCTCACCTTATCTGTCTTTTTGGATGATCTCACAGACCATGAGAAATACATGGAGTCGAAGATGACGTGAGAGGTGAATCAGGGTTTCATCTACTTGCAGGTTGTAATTTAAGTCAGGCAAATAGAAAACATAAGAGTACAACAGCGGTAATTCCTAAACAGACTCCTGGCTAACTTTGTTTTTTGTTTTGTTTTGTTTTGTTTTGTTTTGTTTTTTGTTTTGTTTTTAATAGCCATAGTTAGCTTTGGGGAACTAGCACTTTAGCTTTGGGACTTTTCTAACCATCTCTGCTCCAGATCTGGCTCTCCATAGGGAGATTCCTATGCATGACATCAATGACCAAACATCCACCTAGTGTTCTGCTAAGGTCAGACAAGTGGAATCTTGCCCAGATTTGTACACCATAATGAGATGGTTAAATTGAATTTTTCTGCTTTGCTTTCTGGAGACTTGTGAAAATGTATCCTTTTCATTGTATACGAATTGTGACTTTAACTTGACATTGTTTCTTGTATTTAGATGAGACCTGCCAGAGCCAAATTTGACTTTAAAGCTCAGACATTAAAGTAAGTGCCACCAGTTATTTGTCATTTTAACTGCCTCTTTTAAGCACAGAAGCTCGAGCTCACTGATAGAGTTGGAGAAGTAACAGTGATAAAGAAAAAATAGTAGTTTATGGAGTTTACTATATGCCAAGGACTGTTCAAAGCGCTTTATACTGCATTACAGTGTTACATAGCTTACACTGTAATCCTGTAAGGTCAGTACTACTATTATTCCTTTGTACAAATGGGGAAACCAAGCAGCTGCAAGATTAAGGAATTTGCCCAAGCTGGTCAGTGATGGAGTCAGGATTCAAACCCAGGCATCCCGGTGCCAGGGCCTGGGTTCTTTCCACTGCGCCACCCTGCCTCCTCCTTTGTAGGGACTCAGTTTGCTTATTATAAGTGGTGGCTCGATCTGACTCACCCTTTCTACGAAAGGAGCCAAAACCAGTCTCTAAGAAGATAACTTTATCAGTTTTGCTACAATATCCCAAGAGATTAAAGGCTATGGGAACCTACAGAAGACCAGCATTTTTTTAAGTACCTTTGGGAAACTAGAATTCCTCAGAGTGCTAGATCTGTAAAATATTTCTCAGAAAGAGTGTTCTAATGTAGAAATGAGTCTGGGGACCACTGCATACTATGTCTGTACCCCCAACTTGAAGAGATACTTTGCCATTGGCCTTTAATAGCTCTAGACATCTTTCAATGAAGAAACCTCATTAGCTGATTTAACCCAGTGTTACCTAAATTTAGATGACCAGGAAACCTTTATATTTTCCATGGAATGAAATTTGGGAAATGCTACCAAAGACGGGGTTCCACAGGTCCCTCCTCACTTTATATCTAATTATGGCTTAAAATGGACCATGAGTTTTCATCGGCAGCAATGACCAGTGGACGTCCGTGGTCCTGCTGATGGGAGGCCCCACGTCTGATGACAAGAGGGAGACATTGGGAACTACTGGGTGGGGGCTGCTCAGCCATGATCTCCTCCAACACAGAACCAGGCCATGGTTTCCAGAACTTGGATACAAATCTGGTGCACTTGGGTGCGCTTGCAGTTACTACAGCCTTTTAGCCCATCAGCTAACAGAAGGTGGTGGCATCATGTACCAGAAAGATGATGGGCCTTAACGCCCCAACCATGCCGCTTATTACCTCTGTAACTGTGGGCAAGTCACCACCCTCTCCACCTCAGATGTCCTCATCTGTAAAAATGACTCTTGCAGGACAGCTGAGATAACACACAAAACATTTTGCACAAAGTAGCAAAAGTTGTTCAACTAGAGACAGGATTACAAAGATATATAATTTTTAGTTTAATCAAGTAGATACCTTCTTCTTTTTTTTCTTTGAATTGAGAAAGGTCCGTGTAATATTCATTGAATGGTATTGTGTTGACACTATTACATTTCCCTAAATTTCATTTTAAAGAGTCTTAAACCACTCTTTTCTTTAGAGCAACCCTGTCTAATAGAGTGGGAGAAAGCTGAGGTAGAAAGAACTTGTCACCACGTACCAGCACTGCCAGTACTGGAGGGTTCCTTCCTCCTGACTCAGCGCTTATCTCATGCCATTCTGTCTCCAAAGAAAGTTGATAATTTTTTTTTAAATAGTGAATGACAGATCCATAGACATGAGTCTTTTAAACATCTTCAGTCACTATGTTCTGTTTTTTTCCCATAGAATATATGTTGCTTTAAAAAGTGTTCTATGAGAGTACTTGATTCAACAAAGTTTAACATGTTTCCTTCCCACGGGACTTCTCTGAGCCTCTACTGTGCTGATGTACATGGTGACACTCCAGGAACGATCTAAAATATATATCGTTATTGTGCATCAAACCTCACTAGCACCAGACCTTGTCACATGGTTCTTTGGGGGATGGGGATGGTCCACAGCATGGGCAGGAAGGCAGCCCCAGGCACCCCGTGGTGCATATCCTTTGGCCATGACTCCAGACCTCTCACTCACATAAGCTTATCTCCTGTGTTAAGAGTGGGGCCTTTATGGCTCTCACCTACCTGTATAGTTGCAGGTCACTTAGGGTGACAGGACTGGAGCCTGCAGACTTCCAGCAGGGGTGCATCTGCTCATCTGTGTGTCTGTGGCTGGGAAAAGGGAAGGGGGAATTCAAAACACACCCAAGGAGGGCGATGGCAAAAATTTGACCAAAAACATTCCTTCTTACAGAGACATGCCCTGGATCCCCCTCACGGGCCTCTTTAGGATTAGAACCCTATCTACCAATGTGAGATTCACAAAGGATGACTTGTTCTTTCATTCAACACAGTGCTGACTTTGTGTAAAGTTTTCCAGATGTGCCTCTATTGTTGAGCCAGCATCTCTCACTTACCGTGGGGCTTCCTGACACATTGCAAAGCATTCACACCCCTTCTAAATTGCAGTCAGACACCTGTCTTTTCAGGCTATTGGTTTGGCACAAATGGAAAAGATCTAGGTCTTTTATTATTATTATCATTATTATTATTATTGTTATTATTATAGAAAATTTCAAGTTACAATTTTTGTTCTTTTAAGTTCTATTTCATTTATGTTATCTCCTTGTCTCCTTTTTTTCCTCAAAAGGAATCATTATTAGAGGTTAACATCATCATCATTGAGGCAAACAAAGGGGATAGATGTGGAAAAATTGAAAAAAGGCATGAAAAACACTTTTATTTCCCAGATTCCATTGTGTTGAAAAGAAGTGAATTAACATTTACTAAGTGTTAACTGTACTCTGCTAAGTGTTTTATTTGTAGTTTGTTGCCGAATCCTCCAACTCTTGAGTTAGCTCCTATTTTGATTAAGTATCTCAGGTATTTTGCCCAAGGTTCCAGAGCTAGTAAATGGAATGTACCTAAGTTTGAACCCAGATCTGCCTAATTTCAGAGCCTTTCTACTGCACTGTGATAGATGGATGGATAATGAGATGTGTGGGTGGATGGATGGCCAAATGGATGGATTGATAGATGATGTTAATTCATGAGAAAAAATCTGAGAGTAATTTAAAACAATGAAGGTACGCCTTGCCAGGACAGAGAAGAGAGTAGTGAAAGCAGTCAGTATCTAGAAGGAAATGTTTTCATCATTCAGTAAACATCAGTTAAAACTACTGAGTGCATTGTTTTGTGTTACATAATTATTTTGAGCATAAGACGACATTCGCAAAAAATACATGGAGAAAACCGCAAGGAACTAAGAAAGCCTCTGAGCACTTTTGAGTGCTCCTCAGTTTAAGAGTTAACATCCATTCCACAAAAAGCCTGGAAAACTTCCAAATGCATTGTAATTTCCTTCATAGTGAAGTCCTCACCTCAAAATATGGAGCCCCGCCCCTTGTGTAATTTGCTCCCTTTGACCTCACTAGAAGTCTCTTTTCGCTAAAAAACTTTTTTTTTTTTAGACAAGGCAACCCTTGGTTGACCTCACAGATTGCAAGGACCTTCTCAGTTTACAATCCCATATTTTTTTTATTTTTTACACCTACAGCACCTGGTTTTCCTAGGTGGTCTCCCATCCAAGCACTAACCAGACCCGACCCTGCTTAGCTTCTGAGATCAGATGGGATTGGGCTTGTTCAGGGTGGCATGGCTGTAGATGAAAACTGTGCGTCTTAATCTCACACATATCAAAACATCTTCTAAAATGCATGACCCTCTGTTGACAGGGAGCTTCCTCTGCAAAAGGGAGACATCGTTTACATTTATAAGCAGATCGATCAGAACTGGTACGAAGGAGAGCACCACGGCCGGGTGGGCATCTTCCCACGCACCTACATCGAGGTACCACAGCTTCTTCTCTTTCTATGGAAAATCCCAGTCATGCCCCAAACACCATTGATTTACCAAGAACTTGAGTTTTGTTTCTTCCTCTCCTCTCGTTTCCCCACTTTCTTCTCTTTTCTTTTTCACCTCTTTTCCTTCCTCAGCTTCTTCCTCCGGCGGAGAAAGCTCAGCCCAAAAAGTTGACGCCAGTGCAGGTTTTGGAGTATGGAGAAGCCATGGCCAAGTTTAACTTTAATGGTGATACGCAAGTAGAGATGTCCTTCAGAAAGGTGAGCCGCCTTCTGAACCCATGCTTAGGGGCCCTCGGGTGGCGCTGTTCTCAGGGCAGTGTGGCCCTGCAGTGGCATTGCCGCTCTGGCAATGCTGTCCAGATGCCGTAGGGATGTGAAGGGCAGTCGGAGAATCTTCCGAGGTAAGATATTTGAAAAATAAATCCTAGGCTGGTGTCAGAGGTTAACTACAGGGAGTTCACTGATTAAAGGCAGGACTTCTTGAATCTTAGACATCTTTTATAAACTGTATTCAGTCAACATTTATTGAGCACCTCATGATGTAATAAGCACTGTGTAAGTGACTAGGTTTCCCAACACAGCAATGTGGCCTAATGTGGAGAAAAGCGAGACCTTTGACACCAGGAGAAGTTTGAAAACCTTCGAAGCCAAAAGCCACGGGTTTTTTCCAAGGCACAATTTCCTCGTGTATAAAATGAAGATAAGCGGCTCTCCTAGAGCTGTTGTAAGAGGATTAAATGAAACATCCGTGAAGTCCCCAGCATGACACATGGCACCTTATTGGTGCTTGGTAAACAAGAGACACCAGTTATTATCATTATGATTGCCTTCGAGGAGCTCAGTGTGCGTATTTTGAACACAGTTAAGCAGAGCAGAGACACTATTCTTCCCAGGAATTCAAATACTCTCTTTATATGTCAGAATTCTCTGGCTTGCCAAAGTTATTAAAGTTACTAATTTTATTGAGGATTGAGGGAAATGAGGTGAGCCCCTTTATAGAAAAGAGAAATATTGGAGGCAGCCCAATTGCCTAACATCAGGAGACCACTAATTGTATCATTGTATGTCCATGAAACAGAATATCTTGGAGTGGTCCATTCATTAAGCTGTGCATCACTGTTAAAAATATCAAATTATATTTCTTGATAAAGAAGGACTCTCAGTATATGTGATTAAGGATTTAAAAAAGCAAGTTGGAAAAGGGAAATATAGTGCATACTCAATTTTTATAGGAAAATATGTGTGAGTCTAATTCACATGTATAGAATTCAATCTGGGAAGTAAAGTACATACATCAAAATATTAACAGTAGTTACCCCAGGTGCTAATATTATGGATGATGACTATTTTCTGCTTTATGCTTGTGTTTTAATTTTTCTATAATTATACAGGAAAAAATAAAGTTATGAAAAGGAAGGGGAAAAAAAGAGAACCCCCCAAAACCTCTGCCTTAGAAAAGGAGTTGGAATATCTGTCTGTTTTGCATTAAATGACTCATAAACACTACATTTACCTGCTAGCTTGGGGGAATGAATCTGACCTTCCCATTTACTGAAATGTTTTAAGACCAGGCTTAACTCCCCAGCATCCAGATAGCTCTATTGCTGTTAGCTTCCCTATCCCAGTGAAATTAATTTCATCCAGGTCTAGCAAGGAAGGTTTTTCTGAGCAAAGAATGTGATAAATAATGCAGATAGAAGAGAGTACAGGCAGGAGCCTTGGGCATGCTGAGCCATCGTGGGACAAGGACCCTTGCCTCGCCGTGTCTTACAGGGTGAAAGGATCACGCTGCTTCGACAGGTGGACGAGAACTGGTACGAAGGGAGGATCCCAGGGACGTCCCGGCAAGGCATCTTCCCCATCACCTATGTGGACGTGATCAAAAGGCCACTGGTGAAAAACCCAGTGGATTACATTGACCTGCCTTTCTCCTCCTCCCCAAGTCGTAGTGCCACCGCGAGCCCACAGGTACCTAAGCTTCTCGTCACTGGCTTTCATACTCAGCATGACAGACCCATGGTGCCGATGGCACACAGCCCCTGGGGTGGTTCTTCAGCACTGTGATGAAGAACCGTCCTCGGCAATGCAGCGTATACACCCCGGGACCTGTTGTCATGCATACGAATGGCATTTTTCACACACTTGGTTGGAGAAATGCTAGCACAGGGGAAAGGAAAGAACATAAGGTGATTGCTCTGGGGATAACATAACTAGGGAAAGAGAAACGAGATCCTTTATTAGTTGGTCCAAAACTCTACTGGGAGCGTCCCATCCTGGTTAAGGCTGGTGATCTGGGTGCCACCACCGCACCGTACATACCATGGCCCAGCACTGTTCTCTTAGTCATCTTGCCGGTCAGGGTTGGCCTGCAGAAAGTAAAGATCCAGAGTGTTCTTTGCAAGCAGAAACCAGGTTAGAAAAGGAATTTACAGCATCTCTGTCTACACTGGGCTGAAAGGAAGTAACTTTATAGTAAAATGTTTGCTTTCTTGAACCTTAATTATGAGCAAGCTTGTTTTAAAATATAAATTGTTCTAACTCATCCCGACTTTCCCAAAGCAAAGAAAAAATTAGGACCTCAGGCTCAGGAGAGGCATGGTGGGACGACTTCCTGTGAAAGAGATGGACTATACCACCATTGTAGGTTGTGGGGAGGATGGCCAGAGGACGGGGGGCAGGACTGGGGCCCCAGGATGACACTTGGATGGTGCCTGTTTTCTCTCATTCTCTGATCATTTCCTCCTCTTCAACTGCCCATCACTGACCCCAGGAGTTGCTTCTTGGCAAAAAGCACAGCAAGATTCATATCCTGTGATCTTAAGGGAAGAGAGTGTGAGGTGGGCACAGGGCATTCTGCTTTGTAATAATATGGAAAACTCACCTAGATTTTTTGCCTGACCATAAACAAGTGTGACTATAAAACAAAATGACTACGCTGTTCATACTCCTCTCTGCAAGGCTCTTTGCTGAGCTCCCTAGAGAGAGTAAAAGCCCAAGGAAAGGCAGTGGCAGGCCACCGTTTTTTCCTTCATGGTTCTGGGTCACGGCTTCAGTAGCAGAGCGGGTTGGGTGGGGCATGGTGGAGAGCTCCCACTGTGTCCCTTTGAAAGTCTGATTCTGCAGACAAGGCCAGCACCGTGTGTAACTGCCCCGATGGGACCCTTTCTTCCATCTCCACACAACTTGCTTCTTCCGTCTTGCTCCTGACTGTAGAAGTGCATGAACGTGTGCACACACACCCACACACACACACACCAGTTTCCTCTCCAAACCTAACTGGATGATTTCCTTTCCGACACCAGACTGTCCCGCTCATCCTCTCCATTTCATTCCTCTCTGTATATCCTTTGTGATTATGTCCCTCCTTTCTTCTTTATGCTGACCCTTGTACCTTTTACTTTTTTTGTTTTCCTCTCTCTCTTTCTCTTTTTAAGTTTCCCAGTCATAGCAAGCTCATCATACCAGCCCCCTCATCTCTGCCTCACCCCCACCGAGCCCTGTCCCCTGAGATGCACGCCGTCACCTCTGAGTGGATCTCGCTGACCGTAGGGGTCCCAAGCAGGCGTTCTCTGGCCCTGACCCCACCCCTGCCTCCTCTGCCAGAAGCTTCTCTCTACAGCACTGACCACCTCTCCCTGTTGGCAAGGCCCAGTCCCTCCCTGTCCTTTAGGCTCCCCCATTCAAGTTGGTCCACACCACGCTCAGTAGTTTCCCCACGGGCCCTACCTCCCCCACACAAAGCCTCCTCCCTGGCACCCGGTGCCCAGGCCTCCCTTCACATCAACGGAGACAGTGGTGTCCACATGCCACCTTCAGGGATCCACCAGGATCGCTTCTCCCAGCCACTGCTTGGGAGCTCCGACAGGGTCATCTCGGAGCTTAGCGATGCCTTTAGCAGCCAGGGCAAGCGGCAGCTGTGGCGAGAAGAAAGTGGACAGTATGATAGGAAAGCAGAGAGGGAGGCAGGTGAGAGATACCCTGGTGGACCCAAGATCTCTAAGAAGAGCTGCCTGAAACCGTCAGACGTGGTCAGGTGCCTGAGCACCGAACAGAGACTCTCAGATCTCCACACCCCCGAGGAGAGCCGGCCCATCAAGCCCCTGGGTAGCCCTTTCCCGGGAAGGGAGGCTGAGCAGACAGAGCTGCATAGAGGTGGCGAGCAGGCTGAGAGGAAGGCCGCTCGGAGAGGTGTGAGCCAGGTAGGCCTGCAGCATGACACGTGTGCCTTGGCGTCTCAGTTGGCAGGGTGGGCCAGACGTCTCACCCACGGTCCATCTACTGAGGCTGCGTGGATGCCGATGAGACTCACACTTGCTTGCCTTGGGAGTAAAAATATCACTTAGGAGGGAATGGAGGCATCATTGATTAAGGTTTCAGGGCTGGGGACAGTTGGAGGCAAAAAGATAGGCTCTATTCTGGCCTCTTGAGGTAATTCAAAAGTTATCCCCACTTTGGGCGCCTCCTGGCCTGGTACTAAAGCCCTGAGAAGGAAGGCCTTCCTCATGCCCCCTTCATGCTGTGGAGAGCATCTCAGTTCGCTTGGACTAACACAGCTGAGAACACCAGGCTTCAGTTTGGCTCAGTGTGGTTTGGTTTTGTGCGAGATACACCTTGTTTCCATAACCCATGGCGCTCTGCCGATGCTCAGCTCCGTCAGGTGTTCGTCCTGTCTCATGTTTGTATGGCTGCGTGGGGCCTTTGTTCTCTGATGAACAAATGCATTTTGGTTCTGGGAGGATCATGCAGGCCCAGCATTGGGGCCCTGACAGGTATGGGGTCCTTGAATGGGCACATCAGGTTTGTAGGTGACTGTCTCATCTCCTCTCTGGGTCAGCTACAAAGATTTCAGGGTTTGGATCAAGGTGGCCTTACAGTGTTATGAAAGCTGAAAAATTTGGGGAGAGGCGAACTTGGCAGTTAGACCATGATTCTGATTTTGCTATGCTGTTTAATACCCCAAGTCAAAGACTTTGGGCAGCTTCTACAAAGGAGCTAGGTTTAAATGCCTACTCACCTCCTACCGTCTAGTGACTTTGGAGTTACTTCCCCTCTCTGAGCCTCAGTTTCCTCATCTGTAAAACAGATAATAACTCCTACCTCATAGAGTAGTTGAGAGAATTCCACGAAGTAATGCATGAGAAGGGCTAAGTGTAAGGGTTGGGAGTGGAACATGGTCAGCACTTTGTAAATGAAAGCTGTCCATTTGGGGTGATCTAGAGCCGCTCTGGAACTGAGAACATTCTAGAATGTCTGTAGAACCAGATGGAATTCTTAACGATGCCTCTCCAAACCATGTATTTGTCTACTGTGTACAATGCCCACAGTAGGCTGTGCTTGATCTCAGACCTACAATCCCACTTTTCCTTTAAAGTTTCATTTGTTCACTCAACAAATCTTTATGCAAGACCTGCAGACAGCAGCCTCTGGTCAGGGGTCGTTGCACCCCTTCTCTTGAGCCTGTGGTTCCAGCTGTGAGACCGGTGGACACAGCAGTGTCACGGCAGCATTAACAGAGGCATGCTTAGAGCACATGGCCGCACAAAGGTCCTAAATGCAGATGCTGCCAGACTTCCAGCCCCAGCCTCACAGTCAAGAGTGGGGGACCATTCGTTGGGGGAAGGACAACGTAAGACGTTGATGACTAGTCAAGGTTAGCCTCTCGCTAGCAAGCCACCTGCCTTTCCCCAGCCACAGTTTTCTCCTGTGCAAAGCATGAATACAAGTGACCCCTCCCTTGTAAGGTGGTTGTAAGGATTAAATGAGGAGTTGTGGTGCCTGATGTGTGGGAAGGCTCCAGAAAGTGAATTGTTGCTCTGGCTGCAGTGTGGGGCTGAGGGAAATAACAATACCAGTGGAAGGCTTTGTCTGGCCCCGGAGCAGGTGTTCCCAGAATGTGTTCTGTGAGGAAGAAAAAGGTATTCATTTAAGGAAAGAATAGTTTGTTAGGGAGAGGTGAAGTGACTACTTGAAAAGAATTCACTCTCTCTGACAGAGGAACAATTGTGTAAACATTCTAAGTCAGTCCTCGGTGCCTGGAGACCTCGTTATTGTCAGCAGTGAGTCACAGAGACCTGATCCCAGGACCGGTGTGCACAGGAAGCGCGCGTAGGGCCGGAGTGCCGGGTGAGGTTAGGGGTAAACGCTTCCCGCTTCCTACCCGAGGGCAGCAGGGGGAGGGAAGCAACACAGAAAGCCAGGCTTGTTGACCCCAAGTGTACCACTTCCTGTTCCCTCCCTCTCGCCTGCTCTCCCAGCACAAGCCCTTCTCCATGAGTACACCCAGGCTGTGCGCTCTGTTGAGAGCTAGAGGGTTGTGTGAAAGGGGCTCCTGCCCACACACCTCCGTCTTAACCCCCTCCTCATTCCCTTCCTGTGACTGGGAGCAGGAGCGGGCAGCTCGAGAAGCGGGGTCCTTCAGAAGAAGCTTCCTGCCTCTTGAGGCCCTTTTTGGGTGACAGCTAAATATGGAAAGGACTTCAGTGACAACTATTCTTTGGTGGCCCCTCAGGATGATGTGACCTCAGGCTGTGTCACTTGTTTAGATAAATGCATTCCAGACCAGTTTATGTTATCAGGAAACTTGTTGGCCACTCTCCTCCTTGCTGTGGAGAGCTGAACAAGAAGTTCCACTTTGTGATAGTTGTTAGGAAGCCGAGTTGAGTATCTGACCAGTAAGGAAGGAAATTTTACTCAAGAGCCTTAAAATAACAGACATCCTGAAATGCTGTGTTCGTTTACTCTTCCATTCGAGCACAAGGGTGTTCCAGGCACTGAGCTAAGTGCTGCGTGAGTTGGGGACAAGCATCGTCAGGGGCTTCCTGCTGCTCTCAGGAAGGTCTGTCTTCCTTCATGGGCTCTGAGGCCATTTAGACGGCAACCTGGCCTCCTCTTCCAGAGCCTCCCATGCTTGTTTGCCTGGATAATTCTCACCTGCCCTTCACTGCTCTACTTAGATGCTACTTCTTCTAGGAAGCCTTTCCTGACAACACCGCCCCCCACCCTGCAAGACCAGGTGCTCCGGTGTTGTGCTGCCCTGCGTCTGACCTGTGGGAGCTGTTGCCAGCTCTGTGGTATTCATTTGCTCCTTTGCTTGTCTGTGTCACAGTTAGAGTATTAGCACCATAAGGTCAGGGACCATGACACCAAACATATGGAAGGTACTCAATAAATATTTGTTCAGTGAAAGAGAAGATAAAATATGACTGACCCCACCTAAAGGAGTATGTGATCTTTATTGGGGAAATGACACGTTCACAAATAATTGTAGAGACAGAAGGAGAGTCACAAAGAGCTCACTCTGAAAGTTCAAAACTGGGAGAAATAATAAGCCACGGGAGAGGGAAGGGGGCTTATAGAACGGGGAGTTTTAAGATAAGCAAACCGTAAGGAGGGTGGTATTCAAGGCAAGCAAATAGTCCAGACTCGGCCCAGAGGTGCGAATGTGAAAGGGGAGAGTGGGGAATGGGGAATGGTGAGCTCCTGCTTTGGGCGAGCTGCAGGGTGTCTGCAGGTGGGTAGTAGGGGGCAGTGTGGAGAGGGGGCTGGAGTAGAGCATGGAGGGGCTCGTTGGTGCCACGGTGGATATTCATCAGTTCCTCCTAACAGCATGTCTGGTCATCTTCCTCACAGTCACGTGACCCTGCGGCTCGGTTGTCAAACTGCCCCGTTTGGTGCCAAGTCCCTGCTTTTGCCACTTGCCTTCCCCCTAGTCATCTTTCCAGCCCTCCCCACTGCCCCCAGCTCCACAGATGTGCAGAACACTTCTTGCGAAAGTTTTCACTTTTCGCTCCTTTGTAGCCTCCCAGACTGATATCACATTGGGTCCATTGTTCATGTGTTTAGGTGTGTGTTCCCTGAACAGCAGAAGGGGGTGAGTCAAGTGAGGGGGTGTCTAGGGGGTATCAGGGTCGAGCGGGAAGAGCACTGCATTGACAGGATACCCGATTCCAGCTCGAGCTCTGCCATTAGCCTGCCGTGTGTCTTTGGATGAGTCATTTCCCTTCTCCGGCAGCTTCCCAGTCTGTAAACAAAAGATTCCGACAAGAAAACTAAAGTTCTTTCTAGCTTTATTATTCTTGATTAGCTTAAAATCCTGTGTGGATTTCAGGTTGTTTTTTTGTTTTTTTTTTAAAGAGCAAATATAAAATTTAAGTAGGAGGTTTATTATAGACCTGCAGACTTTCTCAATTAAAAAATGAATGTTTTTCCTTTTAGTATTTGAGGGGCAGCTTAAGTAATTGGATAAAACATACATACAAGATGCCCAAGAGTTCAGAAGCATCACCCAAGGTCCTGGATTTTATTGGGTGTAATTTTGGCCAAGAAAGTTTAGAATGATCAATCAAGAAAGTAAAGGGGAAGATCACCATGGACATCGTTATCATTAGCATCATCAAATGTTTATTGGGCTTCCCCAAGATAGAAGCGCTATTGCTGACTGGTATCCATCCTTGGTTTTTGAGTCCCTATAGTTGTTGAGAGAGCCTCACTGAGTTTTAAATTAAAAGACTCTTTAAAGATCATCAACTCCAGTTTTCTGGTCATGAAACTTTTGAGAATCTGAGGTCAGCCAAGGACTCCAGGCCAACACATACAGTATTGCATAAAGTTTCAAGAGACTCACTCCTGAGTCCATCTGAGAGCTGAGTCCATGAACCCCCAGGTTAAGAATCCCTAATCTATTTGACTTTTGTGATGAGATGAGAAAGCTGAGACCTGAGAAGAGTGACAAAACTTTTGTGATATCAGTTTGGTTTCTAAAGGGAAGAAAGCCAATCAAACAATAAAATCGGAGAGCATGAAGTTTAAAATAAATGTTCAAGGGAAATATTCAGGAAAGCTACGTGTCCTCAAAATGTCTGTCTGAGAAACGCAAGAACAAACTTTTCTACAGCCTTAGGGAAAGGAGAGGAGAGAAAACTACTCAACTGATGACAGAAAGATGTGCTTTGGTGACATCAAGGGAACATCCTTTTCTACATGAAAACTAGGTTAGTTTCGAGAAAGATAAGAGCAAAGGCATAGGCCTGCTCTGAGCATGGACATCAGAAATAGAAGGAAAGCATGTGATGTGTGACTCGGAAGAACAAAAAGATGTTAAAGATGTTAAGACACCCAGCTAAAAGTGGGAAACATTTTCCTTTGACTCACTCAGACGGGAAATCTCTAAATAAATGCAGAAGGTGTTTAACACTTTACGGGCTGGGGAGAGACATTGGCTGCAGTTCTTACAGCAGTAACCAGGAGGTATTGTCTCAATACCAAAGTAGGGAACTTAGACCCAGAGTTGAAATGTCCACCCCTAAAAAAGTACTAGGAGGAATGGTAGACGGTAGAAACCCTAACGCCAGCTACAGAGCACCGAGCAAGTTAAGGAGACCTCTTAATCAGCACACTTCTCCAGCTGTCTGGCATTTCCCCAGCAGAGCACAAGCCCAGGAGATCCCGGTGTAGTGGGATGCGTAGGACTTGGAGTTAGAGAGACCAGGGTTAAAATTCTGGGTCTTCAAATTCCCAACTCAAATATGTTAGGTCCTACTTTTATAAAATGAGGTGCATTAGGGCCACCTTATTGAGTTGTTATGATTAAGTGCAATACCATGGAGATGAAAGTGCTTAGCACAAAGCATATGGTTAGAACTCAATAAATACCTGTTGTGTGACACCAGGTAACAGGGAGGAGAAACAGAAGCAGTTTACTGTGTTCTCCTTACCCTATTCCAGCTGATGAGAGGAAGATGGGGGAAGAAAGAGAAGAAAGTCGACCATGGGTGAATCCTTTTACTTTGGGTTACACAAATCCAGAATTTAGAAAATTCAGAATTTGTACTCTGCAAGTTAGTGCTTCTCCTTATTCTCTCCTGCCTTGAGTACGAAGTCATCTTCTTGGAAAGCTTTTGGTTTCTTCATACTTGAGTACACATTTGCCATTACTCTGCTTGTTTTAGGAAAGAAACGGAAGACCACATTACAGACTATGACGAGATAACCAAGTGTTCAAGTTTAGTGTTGTAACCAGGTTCAAATTACAGCAAAGCTGATGTGGTATCTGTCCAATAACCTGCAAGGAGATTAAGGCTAGGCAATAAGCATTTGAAGAAATTGCTTTTCATTGGTTTTACGTTTAAGCCAGGACCTTTATCCCAATACACTCAAGAAAAGAGCTCAGTGGGATCAGAGATTTTGGAGAGTCCTGTGGCTGTTTCCTAGAGTCAAAACCCAAGAGCCCAAATCACTCACGTCTTCTGGCTCCTATGACAGAGTTTGCTCCTGGTGTTCAGGACCTGCAAATCTGGAGGCTACTGTCAGAAGCCGCCTCTGCCCAGCCTTCAGCGGGCAGTGGGTGGGGTTCTGTCTCCCTTCAGTCAGGTCATCCCTGCCCAGTCCTAGTTCTCCATTATAGGGTGTGCACTCTCCAATCATGGAAAATTACAGCCAAAAGAATATTTGTTAAAATTGTGTTCAACCACCTTATTTTACAAAGATCTCAAAGTCCAAAGAAGTTAAGCATTTTGCTCAAAAGATAATAAATTAGTGTCAGATTTTCTCACTCTAGTCCAGTGTCTCCCTGGGAGACCGGTGCAGGTCACCAGAAAGGTGGGCTAGGGTCTGAGGAGTTGGGAAGATACAGAACATAGGACGGGTAGAGGAATGCCATTTCTGAGGGACTCGGGCAGGTTGAGGGAGCAGAAGAGGCCGGTGATATCTCTAGAGCCGTTCGAGGCCACGCTGGCATCGAGGTCCTCTATCCTGTCCGCATCTCCAGGACTTCCTGCTGTTCTTAGGCCTGCGGACAATTTATTTTGGTTTCAAGGCTTTGGCACACAGCCAAAGCTGGAAGAGGACGCCTGGTAACCACAGTAGCACCAGGTGTTTTGTAAATCCAAAGGGATTAAGAGCCCCAGATTGCTGAGGGACTTCTGTGAACTGAAGACAGAAGGGCAGCAGGACAACGGGGCAAGGAGGCCTGCAGGGTCGCTCACTCGGAAAGAATGAAACAAGGGCTTCAGGCCAAGAGGGGCGACCTGCGTCTGTGTCTGCAACTATGGAAGAAAAGCAGTTTCTGGATCAGCACCTGTCACCTGCTATGCCGTCGATGGGGGTGGGGAGGGGACGGCAGTGTGCATGCATGCATGTGTGTGTGTTGGGCCAGTTGCTGTTTTTCTAAACACGTGAAGAACTGTAGCGCATCTCCAAGAGCCGAAATGTACTGAGCATGAGATAAGACTCCCATTATTCTTAACCCTGGATGTGGTCCTGGTGAGAACTTGTATCTACTTTGAGGCTCAAGTAAGGGCATATTGTGAGGACCCAGGGAGGGTTCAGCAGGTTACATGAGCCCCACATTTAATTTTAAATTTTCTGGTAGTAAACTGGAACAGGTAAAATTAATTTTAATGATATGTTTTATTTCGCCCAATATATCTAAGTGGTATTGTAATATACAGTTGATAAGAATTAACGAGATAGTTTATATTCTTTATTTTATAATACATTTTTGAAATCCAGTATGTGTATTTTCGCTTACAGCACATATACTAGCCACATGTAAAGTGTCGAGTAGATACATATGGCTACTTACTACCATATTGGACAGCATAGGTTCAGAGGAAAAGAGATATAAATGTACTCAATTAGGAAATGGGGCCTGGGAGAGAAAAAACATATGCCTAGAGGGGGGAAATGTCTGAAGGTAAACAACCTTTGAATCTAAAGGTAAATCCCTGTCATGGATATTAACAGTTTCTGTCTCCACCAAGGGCTCACCGCATGCCACCACCACCATCCCCGCCCCAAAAAAAACCCACACACACACACACACACACACAAAAAACTGTGGTTTATATTTTAGTTATATGAGAGGTTTGATTTAAGTCTAAGGAAAGCATATCCAATAGGGAGAAATTGAATCTTAGCTAATCGGATAAATGTTTATCTTGCCTTCTTTCTTACTAATAAGATAAATATTTATCATGCTTTCTTCCTTCGTTTTTCCACAAATGTTAGGTAAGGAGCCAAGTCTTTCCTACCTCTCAGGGTTGACTTACGTTTCTACTGCTTGATAAGTTTGTCCAGATGTGAAGGCTATGCTGATAATTGCCATCTGATTTGAATAGGAACTGAGACCAAGGAAGACTGGGCCATAAATTCAGTATTGGGAACCCTTGAGTTAATAATTGGACAATATATATGAATGCACACTATACCTTTTACATCATGAAAAATTCATCAAGGAGAGAAGTTAACACTGCCTTGTTTTCACTAGAGGCAGAAGCTAGGTGTTGCTATCATGGTATACCAGTTATTCCTACATGACTCAAAAGGGAGGTGGCATATGGTGATCAGACACTGAGAGGCTCAACACTCGGTGGCTTTGCCACCTTAGACTTCTCTGAGCCTTAAAAAGTTTTTTTTCTGCCATCTCCAAGTCAAAGAGTTAGTACCAAGTCAGATGAGGTCATGATCCTCTATGCGCTTTGAAAGCTCCTTTAAAAAGAAAGTGCTTTATAAAAGAAAGGGATGATAAAAATATCAGGTCCTTTTTACTGTATCACCAAACCTCTTTTAAGTGCCAAACATTAGTTAGATGATCAGTTCTAGTCACCACTTTGGGATTAAGTTGATCAGAAGTTGCCAGGGGCTTCCGCAAACCATGTCGATCATGTGTAGAGATCGTCCACGTTCTCTTACTGCTGTTCCTTTGGCCTGAGGTCATTAGACCGCCAGCTGGAGTTTGGAAGCATTTTTATGAGAATTTTTATTTTCATGAGGTATGACCCAGATCAGTCTTAGCACACCGTAGCCAAAGAATCCCTGTATTTTGAATAATTGAGGTCCTCTTGTAGCCTTGCTCCCCAAAGTTGGTCTGGGGACCAGCTGCATAAGTCTCACCATATAGAAATGCCCAAACAGGACAGACCCCAAATGTGTCACACAGAATCTGCATTTGAACAGATCCCAGGTGATACCAACATACATTAAAATTTGAGGAGCACTGCCCTACAATATCCCATCTAGTAATGCTAGGACAGCTGCTGGGACAGGCCTCTTGAAGCAGACCTTCTGTTGTTGGACAGCTCTTACTTTTAGAAAATCTTCCCTTAAATCAAAATCTGCCCGGAGGTATCACCCAGTCAAGGTGTCCAGAATAAGTTTCATTCTTCTGCCATGTGAAAGAGAACAGAGTAGGTGCTTGGAAATATCGTTACTTTGTTACCCAGAAGCCTTGATCCAGAAGCTGGATGGGTAATGAGTGGGGGCCACACAAGGTCAGCTCCCACTCACCTGACAAAGCCCTGAAGGTCCTGAGAAGGAGCATGCAATGGCCACTTCCAGTTCTGTCTCCTCCTTCACTCCTGCCAGAGTCCAAGGGAAGTAGTTTAAGTGATTGCAGTTCGAAAGGGGTTTGGTGAATTTGAGGAGGTTTCCCAAAAGGACAAGAGTGTAAAAACGATGTCTGGGATGGATGTTGGTCCCGCTGGGCATGCTAAAGGTCATTTACAGTGGCAGTGAACAAGAGGGGCGGAGTGGCAAGAGCAGCCTAGCAGCTTCATCCTCTCCCTAGCTGTGTGACGTTGGAGAATGCGCAAAACCCCTTTGACCATCAGCTTTCTTGGTTTTTAAAAGGACACAGGATGATAAACTCTGTCCTGCCTGTTTCTAGTGTTTCTGTAGGACTTGAGTGAAGATAATGTCAGTGAACACATTTGATAATATGGGAAATGGTCCAAGGATAAAAGAGAAGGTCCAGTGGGACAGTAGGTGAATCCAGGAGACAAGTCTACCACTAGCTTGCTGTGCAACTTCAGGGGAGGCCCTCACCCTCTCTGGGCCTCTCTGTGAAACAAGTGAGTCATACACAAAAGACCTCTGAGTGCCCTTCTAGAAGGCCTTGGGGTTGCTGTGGCTCATTGCTATTATGACAGGTTACCTGGGGGATTTCTTCAAAGATGGCTCTTCAAATTTTTATTTAGAGAGCATTTTTAGAGTTTGGAATTGAATCTTCCCCAAGGTAAATGATTCCAAACACCCTTCCATGGAAGGCCTGGCCCCTACTATGGGAGACCCACTTAAAAGATGGGTTTGCTTGACCATGATCACACCTGTGTTCCCATATTAGCATGTGGTACCCAAGCTGCTGAGTGAGAAGTGATGGTTTCATTTCTACAGCCGCATCAGGTCACACAGTCCTATTTCTGGAAGCAGGCTCTTTTCTGTGGGATATCTGAATTCACGTCATACCTAGCTGGAGTGTGTCATGTGCGGATTTTTCTAGGGGGACAGTCTTGTTTGATACATCAAATATTACCAAGGAGTTTTTCAAAAGTACAACTCTCTTTTGCATTTTTATGAGTACCCAAATATGACAGAATGATAGTTTTATAAGCTCGCTTTGCCCTAGAAGTCTCCCAGTTAACAAGATAACTGAAACTGGCTTTTGGTCCAGCAGCCCATCCACAGATGCTTGTCAACTGAAAGTGAGGGGACTGATGTGTATGGTTATGAAGGGGCATAACTGTTCCTTAAGACAGCCCTTCTGTGTCCCTTTCCTGCCAGTGTGGGGACCCTGTGTCGTTCATTCTCACGTCACCGCAACCATGTTTCAGCTTCCCATTTCATTGCCTGGATGCTTGCTTCTAACTCTGTACATTGCATTTTCTCCTGTGCACCCACCGTGTTGTCATGGAAACTCGGTGGCCGTAGGCTGCGAGTATCCAGTGTCTTCGAGTGTGATGGTGTGGTACATGTATTTGCTCATGCTTTTATTTTGAATTCTTTCCAATGTGACATCTGCTAAAACGTCTCCCTTATAATTTGCTTGGTGATCACAGCCTTCTCATCATTCATTGAGAGCAGGACCTGATCTCACAGAATCTGAAAAGAGCTATGTGGTAAGATGCCTGTTGAATAAGACTAGCTTTTGTAAAGAGAATCCTTACTGACTTATAGAGGCTAGACTGAAGTAATGCCTGGTTAACCCACAGAGACATTATTTGCAAGAATTATGTGTCAATTGTAGTAGAGAGAGATGTTAGGCTATGCCTTTACCTCTCAAAAAAAGCAGAGAAATTTAGAGATGATATTTCTACTCTGCCTACATGTGGGGTTAAATTAATGTATTAGTGCATGATTGGGGATACATACTTGCATTTCTATCCTGAAGTTATTCCATTTGTAACAGTTACTCACTAATTAAAGGCTTTTATGCTGCTGCCTTTTTTTTTTTTTTAATATTCATACTAAATTCCAAATTCTTCTGTATCTTACCTGTTTTTCCATGCTTACGCCTGGATCCTTCCTGCACTCCACTACTGGAATATCTATTTTTTTAACCTGGATCTTCAACTCTGTTGTTTCCCTGGACTTATGTGCTCCGTCTGGAATGTTACATCTCTTCCTCTCTTTCTTTTTTTTTTTGTCCCCATGTTGACTGTTTTATGGGGGTTTCTGGATATCTCGGGGCCACCTCACAGGAAGCAGTTTGCAATGAGATCATAAACATTGCCGAAAAATCTGTTCATTACTGCAGCACTGTTTCTCATCCCCTTGACTTTCATCACAAGGTATCCCCTTCTGACAATAAATCATCTTTAATCATTTCTCAGCAACCTCAAGCCCAGCAGCGAAGAGTCACCCCAGACAGGAGTCAAGCCTCACAAGATTTGTAAGTACACTTGGCAAACTTCAGTTCTCATGGTTTTAGTAGACTCTTGGTGGGCTTAGGAAGTAGATCATTGACTCTCTGCAGACAGGGGCAGCCATGAATGAATCACTCCCAGCTTCTCCAAAGAGTCCATGTTCCCCATCAGCCAGTATGAAAACAGGTGATGGGTAAATAAAGGAAGTTGTGAATTATTGGGAGAGAGAGACAAGTAAAGAATGAACTGCCATACAGGGGCAAATGGGAGCCATGCTGACTGGTTTCAGTCCCAGTATTGTGGGGCTAGGGAGGAAGGAATGGTTAATTCTGACTGGAGCTGAGTGTATAGGGTCGATTCGTTTATTTTCAAAAAATTATTTGCTATCTTCTATGTTTTAAGCACATAGTAGTAAACTCCATTCACAGAGGAAGAGGATTTGGAATGAGCATTGAAAGATAAGTTGGATTTGAGAGCTAGAACAGGGGTCTTCCCAGCTGAAGAAACTACACATGTAAAAAGGCCTGGGGTAGGTAGAGTATTTAGACAACTTCAAAAATGCTTGTGTGACCACAGGATACAGTTCAGGGAGGAAATAGAGACAAAACTCAAGAAGTAGATTGTGGCCAGATTGTAGAATCCATAATGCAATTGAAATAAGTTTGGATTATATTTTGCAGGCACTCAGGAGCGAGTAGAGGATTTTGAAGTGAGGAGGGGCATATTGATTATATTTCGCTTTTGGGAGATAACGCTGACCCTGAAATCAAGGGTGGATTTCAGAGATGAGGGACAAAGATATTGGTTAGGAGATATTAATCCAGCAAAGAAGTGATGGAAGCCTAAGCTAGGACAGAGGGAGTGCTTCGTGGCCATGGAAGCATATAAGATTACCCAAGGAGATTCAAAGTAAAGGGAGAAGGGAGATGAGGGTAGATCCTTGGAGAACCAACTCGTAAGGCGACAGAGAAGTAGCAGTGAAGGAGACTGAAAAGGAGCTGCAAGAGGTGCAGAGAGGGTCTCGAAGCCTTCATTTGCATAGAACAGAGCAGGCAGTGCTTGATCAGCAGTGCCTCCTGCTTCAGAGAGGCCAAGAAGCGTAGAAAATGAAAAATGTCCTCCAGGGTGGGCTAGTTGGCAACCGAAAAAATCACCGGTGACCTCAGAGACAGCAGTGTTAGAGAGGTGGCGGCAGAGGCTATCTGAGAAAGGGCTGATGAGTCAGTCTGATGGTGAGTGGAAGGCCTGGTGGCAGGGGGCTATAGAGTAAAGGAGTGGCAGAGACAGAGGAGGTGCTTTGAGATGGGTCCTGCCGGACAAGGAGTTGACAAAGTCAAAAGATGTAGGAGAACAGACATAACTTAAGGAAATAGCCCAAGGGAGGGAGTTCAAAGTGGCCAGGGGAGGAACCCTTCCTCATGCAGAGGAACAGCGTTGGGCAGCAGAGATAGAATAGGCAGAGACATAACCCCAGACCAGAGGGAAATCAAAGTGCTGTCCACAGCCAGCTTCATCTCAAGAAATGGGGGTGGAGTGAAGAGCCTTCTGCCGAGAGTTGGATGCCAGAACTGACAGTAGAGATGGGACAAGGACTCAATGGAACAGTGTCCTGAGAAGCAAGGTGATGGGACTTTCTCCAGCCAGTACCCACTATCTGGGAGTGAGGACAGAGAAACAGAAATCAGGAGTTACTTCCCAGAGCTGAGGCTAGCAAAGCATCCACAGTGGAAGGGAAGGGGATAAGGCATTTGAAGGATTGCAGGCTGGGAAGGAGACAGCAGGCAAATAAAGGACATCAAAATGTGTTCATTTACCAACTGGAAATCCACCTGCATCTCTTAATTCCTCATTAGAGATCTTCCTCTGGCAGACAGATCCATCTCCCAAAATATCAATACTTTCGGATAAATATATAAAATTAAATTGTTCTTTTGGTTTTAGAAGAGAATGAACCTCTTGTTTCTGGGAACTGACTCCACTTATATCTAGTCTCTTTGCCCACACTCTGGAAATCACTCATCTCCTGGAAATGGTAGACGATTGGCTCATTTGCAAAATTTTGCCTACTAGTGTTGTGTTTCAAAGTAGTGAGTAAAAAGAGTTATGAACTGAATTGTGCCTAGTAGGTGCTCCTTATTTGTCAAAGGAATAACTGAAAATAATAAGTGAAAGCTTTTCCTTGTTGCCAAAGCAGATATCAGATTTCACCACAGTTTTCTCCCGTGGCTGCTGTTAGAACAAGCAGAACAGCACACACCAAATTGCCGTAGGCCAGTTACCAAGTAAATAAAAACCTTAGCTCCATACATCACTGCGATAGAAAAAAGGCAAAACACTTTCAAGAGTTACGGGAAAATGACATCCACATTTAAAAGCAATTAATAAAATATGTGTCGGCATATTAAGAAATTCAAGGTGGTTTTGCTAAACTGAGGCAATTTGTACTTTTTATGTTTTTATTTGACTGTGACAAATATATATATGACAATTGACTTACATTCTCCAATGTATATGATCAGAATGTAATGTCTGTCTCTGGACCTAAGTAACTTCTGATTATTCTTGATGATCGACATATGTCATATGTTGAATGGATCTCTCCAAATGCTAAGTTAGTCGAGAAATAGCCAATAAAATACTTTTGTCCCCACCGATGAATAGGAAACGCTACTAAAAGTTGATTTAACTGAAATGGGCTTGAAACTTTTGTTATCAGTGTTTGAGTTACTTAATATTTATTTTTCTCATTTGTAGATTTAGCTACCAAGCATTATATAGCTATATACCACAGAATGATGATGAATTGGAACTCCGAGATGGAGATATTGTTGATGTCATGGAAAAATGTGACGACGGATGGTTCGTTGGTAAGCGATCTCATCATACTTTTCTTACTAGTCGCGTGCGGAAGGAACGACTAGGAGTGATGAGCCGTGCGAAAAGCATGGTTCTCTGCACAGGAAGAAGAGCCTTCCTCCTGCACCACCCTTAGGAATGCTGGGGCACCCAGTTTGTGTTTGCTCTCATGACTGTGTGGGTGACACTAACGTTGGACCTAAAGAACAGATATGCCAGCATCGGCTGCATGGGAAGGCAGTTGTCAAATCCATTCATTAGGTTCTGTCAGCTTTTCTATTGTGCATCTTATCTGTCCTACATTTGGAAATTTTATTTCTGAAAACTTGCCTGAGCCTAGGTCTCTACCATGAAACCTAAGTATATGTGTGGCTATTCTAAAGATGTTATTTACTCCAGGTTTCTAATAACTTCAATCAAAACAACCTGCTTAATTAAAACAAAGAATTCATCTTTATAAAACAGGGGAGAGAAATATCAACATTACTGAAATTCTGTTAAAAAGCAGACACTTGATATACTTTCTTATTTGTTGGCGTTCTGTCAACAAACAGCCCATGAGACAAGAATCATTCTCATTTCAAAGGGTCGAAAACTGAGGCCCAAAGAAATTAAATAACTAGCCCAAGGTCACCTAGATAGCAAATAGTGGGGCCAGTCTTTGAACTCAGGCCCATCTCTTCCCAAGCCTCTGTTCTTTCTGCACAGACATGAATATGATGGTAGGAGCCCCTGACTCGCTCTTTGCCTCAGTTTTCCCCTGATACAAATAGCTTTACCTTTGTCTTCCCAAAGACCGGTTCGTTCCTGATCTCTGGAAAACCTTTTCTAAAGTGAAGTAATATTAGGGCTTGGAGTAGCGAGAACAGCAAAACCTCAGCATAAATGGGAAGCCAGAAAGATTTGCCTTGGCCTTGCCAGCCTTCTAGAAAGTTACCTCATCTTCCCAAGACCCCCAGAAGCCTGCAGCCCTCACTACCTTAAGTCATTTTGTTCAGAATGAAACCAGATCAGAGACGTCAGCAGTGCGGTCTGGTAGAAACATAATACAAGCCTTGAATGAAATTTAAAGTTTCCTGGAAGCTATGTTGAAAAAAATAAAAGGATACCAGTGAAATTCATTTTAATATGTTTTATTAAATCCAGTGCGTTCAAAATATTGTCATTTGAACATATAATCAGTATAAAGGAATTGTGAAATATTTTACATTTTTTTCATACCAAGTCTTAGAAACCCAATGTATATTTAGTTATAGCACAGCACAATTCAAAATAGCCATGTTTCACGTGCTCAGTAGGCAAATGTGTATCATATTAGAGGGCAGCTCTAGTATACGTTAGCTGATAACTTCTTCCAGAAGCACTTACATTTTCTTTTGCATTTACATTCTTTTATGAGAACTAGGGGTGGGGTAAAGGGCACCAGTTCTCTAATGGGGCATCCCCAGCAGCTAGGTAAAGGGAATGTTTCAAGTTCCTCAATTCCCCATACACTTCAAAACGTAGCCTAATATTCAGACTAAGAATAAAGTAACCCAGCAGAGCTCATTCTTCTTGTGCATAAGGAAAGTGCTAACCAGCTGTGTGAGCAAATCTCTGCGCCTTACTATCTCAGACCTCTGCGACCTCCTTGACCAGCTCCCCTAGGGCTTCAACTGGTCATTTTAGATGTCTTTAGCTTCGACACATTCTTTTCGCTTAGAAGTTTCACTTTGCTCAACAATTCCAACCCACTGGTGGTGGCTGCTTGAAATACCGTGTTCAACAGGATTCCAAAGCCATATCCAAGCCATATGGGAAAAGGATGCAATGATTGATTAAATTGTGATGTCCGCTAATGAAAGGGTAATAATGACACAGCATACTACATACACACCCCACCCCATCCCACTCCACCCCCTGCCAGTTTTAGAGGGAGAGTCCCAAGGAAAGGAACTGGAGGAGGGATCCAGGAGTTCTGGATGTGGAGCAGCCCAGAAAGGGCTTTATGCCCAGCTGGCTTAATGTTCCTGGCTCAGCCGGAACCCTAAGAAGGTTGGTAGCAAAGACAGAGTTAATTTGGGGCTTAGTCAGGCTTATGAATTTCCTTTAATGTGTGGCCGTATCCAGTAGACTTTCGGAAATCCAACAGGTCAGAAATTCTATCTTGTGTTAAATAAATGTGCTTGTTTTTCCAAAAAGAAGTACTGGAAAGAGCAGTGGACTGGGAGTCAGAAGACCTGGGTTCAGAGTCTGCTTCTGATGCTTATTAAGCTATGCGACCTCAGCAAAGTTACTTCAGCTCTATAAGCTTAGGTTTCCTCATCTGAAAAAATGGGAGTATTAAAAATGCCTGCCCGGCTTACCACCCAGATAAGGGAAAGTGCTTTGGAAGCCATATGCTATTCTGCAGGATCATGATCAAGGGCTGTCTTCGAACTCACATGGGTGAATCTTCTCATTGTGCATATGTTTTTTTATAGGTACTTCAAGAAGAACAAGGCAGTTTGGTACTTTTCCAGGCAACTATGTAAAGCCTTTGTATCTATAAGAAGACTGAAAACCACAGAGACGATTTTTATTGGAGGATGAAGTATAATTCATGAACCGGTCTCTTTATTTAAATATTGAGTCAGTAGGAAAACTAATGAGGTGGAGAAAGTAAGAAGCAAAAGAGCGGGACAGAGAAGTGTGTTGTGTTGAAAACCGGAGCCTGTGTAAGCTTATTGTGTGTCAGACAGGCCCTAACCATGTTCTGAGAAGAAAGGAATGAGGCAAATCTGTATTTACTTAGCTGCTCTGGGAGCTACTCCAGCCCTCCCCTGCCCTCCCCTCTCCTCCCCTCCCTTCCCCTCCCCTTCCTGTCTTAGGTAATCTAACCTGCAGTACAGTCCAGGAGCAGTTAGGCCAGAAATGCCTCCTGCCCGTTGTGGCCTTGACCAGCTCCAGCTCAAAGGGCTCTCGGCATTTAGCCTAAAGCAGCCCTCAGAGTGCCAGGCAGATCCCAAACCAATCTCCAGAGGCTCTACACAGACGACCAGCCTTAACCTGCAGCTCCCCTGGAGCCCACTGGCCCCCCAACACTGCAGTTGCCTCTGGGCTGCAGAGACCATCTCTAGATGGTGGTGGAGCCCCACAAAATACCCTAGACCAAGTTCCCCACTGAGGTTTTGTGGAGAAATGGAGGCAAAACGCAGGTGCCTGTGTGTCTTCAGCCTACTTGCAGCATTGCCACTAATGCCCCTGGCATTAAGACAGAAGAGCACACAAGGTTTGCCCATGGGAGCCAGGTGGCCAGGCAGATAATTAAGTTTGTATGTTGGGAGTGATTTAAGTCAAGAACCCTGTAGCTCTTGAGGTCACATGCAGTGTGCTCCATTCCTATATCACTGGCTTTCATAAACATTTACCTTCAGGGCAGCAGTTTCACTGATCAGAATACTATTGCTGACCTTTCTTTTCTGAATTTTGGTTTGGCCAGGACAGTTAGGAGTTGATAGGTTTGTTCTCAGAAGCAAGGATGCTATTCAGCGATTCATTTAACATATACCGATATACACTATATGCCAGGCTACTCAATGAGCAAGGCGTGCTCCAAGCCTTAAAAGACTCACTGTGTCTCCATTTTTACTCCCCATAGGAGTTCAAGGGCCACTCAAAATGCAGTCCCCCAGAGTTATGAATCCTGGTGCACACTGGTAAAGCTTCTCTTCAGAGCGGAAGGTGCAGATGCAGTGGCTCGCCTTGTGAGGCAAGGATTCTGCCACTCCCAGGTGGTCTGTCCTTTGTGAGGCCAGGTCCAAGGCGGGAGGCCCCTGTGACACCTGGAGTGTTCAGTCACAACTCTAATTCAGGGATGTTTATTGGCCTCTGTTAGACCCTTGGAGAGAGAAAGATAAAGATGACCCATTTCCCACCTGCCAAGAACTCAGAGGTGATTAGGGAAACAGACACACAAAAATACTAAATCAAGAGAGCCTGTGATATGTGCTAAGAAGGGTGTGAGAGAGGAAGAAATCAATTTTCCCAAGAGGGAGGAAGAAATCAATTTTCCCAAGAGGGATTCTAGAAAGCAGTGTCATATTTCTGTCTGCATTAACTCACTTTTGAACAACTAGGATGCTGGAAGAACCTTTGCTTGAGGGTACTTTACAAATAAAATATTTGGAATTGTTTCCAGAGTCTTCAAACTCTCTCCCTTCCCGCAAATACACTCGCAAGGTCACACATGAAAGTAGCAATCTGAGATGGCAGGGTGTGTAAAAGATCCTTGGCTTTCTTTATACAGCTCAGAATTGCCTCAGGATCATTGTCCCAAAGTCTAGAGTCTTTATAAGCAGGCGAAGTTTGTCCTCAGGACCTCTGCCTTTTTGTCTCTGCTACTCATCGTAGGATCCCATCAGCTGCCCACCCTCTGTCAGACAGCCACAGTACACTGTACTCTCACTTCTCTCCTTGTCCTTGATTCAAATCCTTCTCACAGGAAAGAAACTGCCACTGACTCCTTCACACTAAAGTGTAAATGACTGATAATGAGGAACGTGTTACCTCTTCCCAGAGAACTTTGTTTTTAACTAGGACAGAACATAGCCTTAATCCCAAGAGAAAAGGTTGTGGCACTAATGGGAGAGGTGGGGTTGCAGGTGGGGTGGAGGAGCTTCCTGGGTAGAAACTCCTTAAATAAGATTCATTGCTTTAGGAGGTCCACTCCACCAGCCAAGGGCGCTGTTTGTTTGTTTGTTTTTTGACTGTCCGCGGGAATATAGTTCAAGTGCATATGTACGTGCATTTGCACAGCAGCATTTCAACCATTTTGAAATGTAATTCTTGTATTGGCTAATGTGTTTCCTGGTCTTAGATGTAAACCATTAATAACACGATCTTATCTAATAGTTTTTTGAGGGGTGCTTCTTGATTAAGTAGGTAATTTTGAACACCTCGTTAAATACAGCTAGAAAATAAAACCAATTTGTAAAGCCACATTTGCATATGATGCCAGCCTCATGCATTTGTATATCTCCAGAAACCCAGGTATGCCTCACCAATTTGCCCATCTTTAATAAAATCATGTTAAAATTTGCATCAAATTTCAGCTTCCTGTGTCTGACAAAACAAGGAACCAAGATTTCCAATGGCTCTTCTGTCATCAGACATTTAGTAATATAAAATACCTATTTTTGTGCCGAGATATTTATACAGGTTTATTAATAGCAAGTGCAACTCACTGACGGCATGCCTCACAACCCGTTTTGATATGTTAGCCATGCTTCTGGGTAAAGGCAAGCCCCAAACTACTTCTCTTTTTCAGTCTCTCTGAGATCAGTAAAAGAAAAAATCATATGCTTAAGTGGGAGTGTATATATGTATATTTAACTTTGTATAGCCCATGTACCTACTTTGTATAGAAAAATAATTTTAAAAATTTGAAGGGGTGGTAAAATAAGGAAGTCATGAAGTTTTTTGCATTTTTATTTAAGTGAAGGAATTCCAAATAACCCACCGGCAGATTTTTAGCACAAATATAGCCATTGTAAAGTGTTAAAAATTTTAAATATTCTTCCTGGGAACGAAGGTAACTGCTATCTCAGCTGCAGTTTTTTGGTTTGAGGAAAGGGTTTGTTTTTTTGTTTTTTTGTTTTTTTGTTTTTTTGGCAGTTAAATTTATCTGAAATAGTATTAAGGCCTATTGTTAGAATAGGTTACTACAAAAAAAGATGATATTCTGAAAGAAAAATAACTGACATATATAACCAATTACTTTAAAGTATTGCCATTTAAATTACACACCAAGAGCATGGACTAAGCTGACACAGGTTTTTCTGTTCATTTATTTTTCTTTATTGCAGTGGATCGATTTGACAGAGGTGTTGAATCACTGCATTTGCTGTACATATTATTTAATAAATTTTATTCAGAATCGCATGGCACACGTTCTTACCATTCATTCTTTCCTTCCTTTGCCAAGCTTCTCAGAGGAAGCTTATGTTCGCTGCGTCAATTTCTTCCACTCTCCTTTCCTGTTCTTACTTATTTACCATCTGACCTCCATCAGGCTCCTTGAAGACACCACTTCTTATCTTACTCCACTTATGCTAACTCCACGACCATTTTCCCATCCTATGTTTTTATTTGTTCTGATTATAAAAATAATGCATATGTCTTTAAAAGCAAAGGCAAAATATTACAAAATCTGTGTAATGGGTCTTGATTTACTCCACAAGACATGGGTACAGGAAATAACACTGCACTTAGTTCTTCTAAATCAAGTTAAATCTGGCTATGAGTTATCTCGTTATGGTAGATGGAAATGCAGTCTGCCTTTTTTTTTTCCCCTCTCAAACCGAGTGTGTCAAGGCCATGATGCTAGGCATCCAGCTTCCTTCACACCCCATGGCTAGGATCACCCCTGTCACTATTTGGGGTGGGGCCTGCTCCATACAGAGCATGGGTCTGGTCCATAACAAAAAACCCAGAACCTCCACCCTCTCTCCCATAGTTCTGTCCTTCTCCACTTCCTTCAACTCAAAGCACCAGTTGCTCAATGGAATCCCCCTCAGTGGACTCCATCCTCAGACAGTCCTGGGAGAAAGATTGTCTCCCAGAGGTCTGACAGCCCCAGTACGGGGCCCTGAGTCACAAGCATTACTTCCTCTCACGCCTTCCTCCTGGTCCAACAAATCCATTAGCTGTACCTTCAAAATACATTTGCAACCCAACCACTTCTACCACTACAGTCTAAGCCATTTTTCCTCACCTGGACCATTGCTATCACTTTCTATCTGGTCTCTCTGCTTTCACCCACAGCCTCTACTTTAGTCTTAACGGTGCAACCGGAGTGCTCATTTGAAAGTTGGTCCAAAATCCACTAATGGCTCCTCTCATTTAGGGTAGTATAATGGCCTCAAGGCCATAGACACACTGCCCCACACTTCTCCCTTACCTTGGCTTTGTTCCTTACTCTTTCCAGCCACAGAGTCCTTGTGACCTCAAACTCATGAAGCACACTTCAGCTTTAGGGTCTTATATATGTTGTCCCCTAGAAGACAATTTCCCCCAGAACCGAATGGCTTTCTTCCTCTTCCTTTAGGCCTTTATGTCACCTTCTCGGTGAGGCTTTCTCTAAGAGGACCCTACTGTTTCTACCCCAGCATTCTAGTCCTCTTCTCTTCCTCTATGCTTCTCCATAACATTCATCAGCATTTGATGTTTGTTTTCACAATCACATCAAATCCGTGAGGGTCATGATTCCGTTTTGCTATTACAGGCCCAGCACCAATAAGAGCATGTACCAGGGTTGGCACTCAGTCACTCAACCTTTTATTGGTAAAATAAATGAGTGAATAAATGAATACAGTAAATGAATGAATGAACCCGTAGGGCCAGAGATCCCAGAACTCTGAATACTAATAGTGAAAGAAGAAAAACATCATTTGGCCATTTTTGTACAGCAGCAGAAATAGAACAGAAATTAATCTCAAATTATTCTGGGCTCATACAAACCTAGAAAGTGAAAGTTCCCCATAATTACACTTGTCACCCCAAAGATGTCCAGTGCCAACTAACTATTCAATATATGGTCTTCTGAGCTTTCTTCTCTACACATATGAAATATACGCAGCTAAAAACAAATGCTGTCCATTGTCTTACACACTTTTTCCCCTTAACTGAGACATGTTTCCATAATTTACTTAACCAACCCTCTATTGATGATGCAGATATTTGAAATTATTGCCAGCTTTTTACCACAACAAACAATGCTGCATTGAGTACAATTATTGGCTCAAAGAGCAGGAACATTTCAAATCTTGAGATACTTCCAAATTGCCTTACAAAAAAAAAAAAGCCTAAGTATGCTCCCACCAAGTACATGGGAGTGTCCGTTTTCCTACCACCCAATTAAAACTAGTCTATTATCTGCTTCTACGAAATGCTGTTCCTTGGTTCGCTTGTCTTTTTCTGACCAGTCTTCTGTCTTCTTATTCTCCTATCTTCACTGAATTCTCAGCCCTCTGTTATTTTCTCTCAACACATGTTCCAGATCTCACAATATAATTTGAGGCCAAAGAGTTAACCTAATACTATTGACCATTCTTGAGTCATATCATTGGAAGAAGGGGATTGGAACTAACCTCAGGCAGGAGTGAATCCAAAGACTCAAACTTCCTGTCAGTATTTGTCTTATTCTTGGTGTTTTGGGTGGTGTTCAGCTATATTTTCACTTTCTGAATAAAGCAATAGGAAACAAGGCTGCAAGCAGCTCCAGCCTCATTCTTCTCATACTCTGACTAGACGAAGCAAAGCGGTCTTTCTGTTTGGCTCATCTGAAGACAATTCCAGACCCTGCAGATTCAACTTGAATATTTACCCTATCCTTGGACTGACCATCTTGGCCGAAGGGGTTGGAATATGATTGGCAGCCACACCAGAACATCATGAAATTGGGGAGAGGAAAAGGCCAGGGGAGAGGTGTACTCCTGAAAGAAGAGAAGAAGGCAGCTGGATAGACAACTCAATGGTCCAGTGTGCAAACTGGACTTTGAGTGTCAGTGTGACAAACTGGAAAATGGAACACGATTGCCTTGTCTCAGTATAAATGTCAGCACAGCTGAATGCAGGGTATGTGCTGAAGCTCTGCTAGCCAAGGTCTTGAGAAGAACACAGTTCAGGACGTCCAACCAGAGGAGGGAGCTGATGTGACCAGGAGAGCATGACACAGCTGTATCACACCCTAAAGGTATTAGGGCTCTACTGATAAGATACAAAGATTAGAGTCTCAAAGTCATGAGTATGCAGATGAGTTGCCAATTCTTAGCATGTAGAAATCAAGCCTATCTTGGGACACTTACCTGAGGAATTTGAGGACAAATGAAAAAAAGTTCCTACTTGATACAAGTAATTTATAGACTGCAGGGTGGTTCAGATTGAAAATATTCCAAAAAAAAATTAAGATGAGTCAGTCCATAGATGCAAAAGGCCTTGTGATATTGTGAAGGACCACACAGCATGTTAGTTTAGGAAGTTTTTGAACAACTACTCTGCTCTTCCAGCACCCTCACTCCCGGCATCAGCAGAAGCAAAACGCTACATAAATTAAGAGTCTCTCTGGAAAAACTTTTTAAAGTGAGATCTGACAAACAGATGAATCTGCAAAAGAGAGATCCGCGAATCATCTTTAGAGGAGTAGCATAAATCATTTAGATTGACAGGAGCTTATATTATCAAGAGCAGTGGAGTTCAAAGTATGATCTATAGACTCTTGAAGTCTCCAAGCCCTTTCGGGAGATTCATAAAGTCAAATCAGTTTTTATAAAAATGTTAAGATGCTCATGGTAGCCAGCTTCCAAGAAAGCCTTCAGCAATCCTCACTTCCATATTCGCAGCCTTGGGTGGTCCCCTTCCGCATTCTGTCAGGGTTGGTCTGCATGACCAATGGACTATGACAAAAGAGATGGTATGTCACTTCTGAGTCAAGGTCATAAAAGCCATGTGGCTTCTGTCTCTTTCTCTTGGGGAGAAACAAACTATACTTTAGAACCTCTATGTCCCAGGTATCTTGTTGTGTTAGATAAATGTGCTAAGTCCTCCAAAAATGAGAGGTATTAGAAAAATGGGCTGGGAGTCAGGAGACCTGGGTTAAGAAGACCTGCTGCCTCTGATACTTGTTAGGTTGTGCGACCTCAGAAATTGCACTTAAGCTCCCTTTGCCTGAGTTTCCTCAACTGAAGGGATGAGATGACTGCGCCAAAGTGGAGTTCTTTTAGGAAGGAGGGAGAGGAAGTGATGCTTGGAACGTAACCCACAATGCTCCCCACAGAGCTTTTCAGTTATTCCAGCGCCTACTGTATACCAGCACTCTCCATGCATTATCTCATTTCTCATACCAACCCTATAAGGTAGGTATTCTTATCTCTATTTACAGATGAGGAACCTGAGCCTCAGAGGAATTCAGCACAAGGGTATACCCCAAGTAAGTGGATTCTGTTTGACTCTAAAGCCAGTGTCCTTTCCATTGGTCACATTCTACTACCTCCAGAGGACAGATAGCTGGGATAAATCCGTAGACCAGTATACCTCCGGAACATCTCCAAAAGTGACCTCATGGAATAATAACAGTGATAATCATTTGATGAGCACCTGCTATGTACTTGAGCACTGAAGGTTCAGTAAAGGATCTATGTCCCTCCTCAGTCTTCTGTCAGAGCCAAGATAGCAGCAATGACATAGAAGAAATCTTCATATACTCCTGCTGATTCCATGTCATCCTATTTTTTACCGTCCCAGCCTTGCTGCCTGTACTTCCTCACTAATCCTTTATCACTTGCACTGTGGCTCTCATATTCAGTGTCACAGATCTGCAAAACTCAAAGGCCACCAAGAACTTGTATTCCTCTGTATTTTCTGTAGCAGTTATGAATGACTTCAACTGCAATAGCAGGTAGTCCCAGTAGCAACCAATGTGACACAGAGGTGTCTCATATTTCACAAAAAAAAAAAAGAAGACAAGCCTCTGGGTAAGTTTTTCTAATTCCTCTGACCTTCCTCTCTTGGTTACAAGCTGGTTACTACCATGCATCACATTCTCATACAACTGCATTTCAAGGCAGGAAGCTGAGAGCAACATAAGACAGAGGTTTCCTCTTTGCATTCTTCCCTCATTAGGGAAGAAAATTCTTTTCTAAAAGCTCCCTGCAGACATCTTCCTACAACTCATTGGCTGGAGTCGGTCACATGGCTACTCCTAGCTGTAAAGAAATTGCTGAAGGGAGGTGGTCAAGGCAGAGAGGGTGGGAATGGTTTGGGGTAACCAACCAGCAGTGGGTAGGGTATCACAAGCAAATCCCTCCCTGGGCATCCTTTTTTCCCTTGGCTTTTGAAAGATCTTCCTACCTTTCCCCTCACTGTTTCTTTTAATTCTTTTTAGGCTTCTCATCCTCTCCTCTACCCTACAATATGAATATTCCCCAAGCTTCTCTCTCTAATCTATTGCCTGGGCAATCTTATCTATTCTCCTAACATTATTACCCCTGTTTTCTACATGTTACTTTTTCTACATTTTAAATCAAGTAATATGAAGTTTTTGAAGTAAAACAGAGAAGTTACTACCACTGAGATATACCCTCCTTAAGAGTTCTACGTGCATGTGTGTGTAACCTGCTCTATTCGTTTATCATAACCACCTCTCTTGACAATACATATTTATCTACATCATTATTTTGCTGATTACATGGTATTTCACAGTCTAAATGTGCCATAGGATCTCTAGCAGCTCCCGTTGCTACTTGGATGTTCCCAATATTTTGCAATTATGGACAAGTCTGTGATGAACAACCTTTTATATACTCTTAGTAACTTAAATGCCTACTTTTTCTAGAATAAATTCCTAGAGGTGGAATTGCTGGATCAAAGTTTATGACGTACTTAAGGCTTTCGACATGTACATATTGTCCGCAACTGTTGACAAGACCTGTCAGGTCTTCCTTGGAACTTAGCCTGGATTTATGCTTTCCCGACTGTCGCCAAGAATTCATCATCCGATGCCCTCCTTCTACTGATACCTCTTCCTGAAACCTCTTCCTCTGTGATACAGTATTTCCTACTCACACAATGAGCATGGATTTAGAGTTGCCCTCATCATCTTCAGCTTGGGAGTGCAATAGTAGATAAATGGGCTTAAACATTTTTTTTAAAGTTTCCAAAGAATTAAGTGAGACTCCTTAACCTGGGACATTGGGAGTCAAGGAAAAACGGTCTTTGTAAAGAGTCAGATGCGCCAAAGCCATTGGGGTGGAACGTCTTGAAAATTATGGGAGAAACAGGCCAGATGAGATAAGGGGAAGGGGAACTTTAAGAAGAGACTAAAGATTTCAAGAAGAGCTGCAAGAGCTGACAGAGAAGCAGTTAACCTTTAATCCAAGGGTGAGCCCAGAGCAGGGTCAGCCAGAGAGAGAATGGGAGTAACGATAGCATTTCGTTTACCTGGAAACAGTGAAGTCCCTTATACACACCGACCTTTCCATGACTGTGCAAAGGACACCTAGTCCCACTTTTCAGTTAAGGAAAAACGCTCAGTCCTGTTCCGCTTCCAGCTACTGCTTCGTGTCTCTCATTCCCTATGCAGCAAAACACCTCGAAAGGGCCATCTGTACTTGCCGCCCCAATTCCTCTCCTCTCACTTCCTCCCGAAGCCCCTCCATTCAGGATTTTGCCCCCTACACCCTCTCAAAATCCTTCTGATCAGAACTTCACGCCACTAATTCTCATGGTAGATATCAATTCTCAACTCCCTCAACTTTCGGCACCCTTCGACACACCTGATCACGCCTTCCTCCTCGAAACCTTTTTCTTTCCTCGGCTCCCAGGATGCCACCCTCCCTAGCATGTCCTCCTGTTCTCACTGGCTGCTCTTTCTCAGTTACCTTGTGAGGTTCCTCTTCATTTCCCAGGCCAACATCTTACAGTTGGGGTTTCCAGGCCCAATCCTTGGCCCTCTCCTGTTCTTCTACTCCTCGGTGCCCTCATCCACTCTTATGTGTTTAAAAATCCTCTGTATGCTTCTCTCTTGCCTGAGTCTCTCCCGTGGACACCAGACTCCTATAGACAACTGCCTGCCGCACGTCTCTCCTGAACTATCTAGTGGGCGCCTGAAACTTAAATATGCCCAGAACTGAATTCCTCAGCATACCCCCAAAGCTACTTCTCTCACAGGTTCCCCCGTTTCAGTTAACGGCAATTCCATCTTATAACTGTTGCTCAGGCTAAAACACTTGAGTCGTCCTCGAAATCTCTCCTATACCTCACTTCCTATCCATCAGCAAATGCTTTAAGATACAGCCAGAGTCCACACACTGCTCACAGACTCCCCTGCTCCCATCCTGGGTCCCAGCCAATAATCATCTCTTGCCTGGATTATGACAACGATCCACTTACTTGCTCCCTGCCCTGCTCTTGCCTCCTCTTCCATCTGTTTCAACACAGCAAGCAGAGTGTTGAAAACAAAAGGCAGATCATGTTAATCCTCTGCGTAAAGCCCTCACGACCTTCGACCTTCCTCTTACTCAGAGTGGTTCTCAAATGCCCTATCAGGCTCTCTGATTTCTCTGACCTCATCTCCTTTTCCTCCCCTCGTTCACTCAACTCCAGCCCCAGTGGCCTCCTTGCCAATGAATGTGCCAGGAGTTCTCAACTTTGAACTTACTATTTCCTCCGCCTGAAAGCCCTGCCCCCAGACACCTACATGGACTCCTCGCTCGCCTGGTTCTGGCCTTGACTCAAATCACTTTCCTGGACAAGTCTTCCCTCATCACATTTATTTTTGACGTTTGCAACTCCACTTTATTTTCTCCATGGAACATAACACCGGCAATCATACCATATTTCTTTTTTCCTTTTTAAAAAACATTTGGAAATAAATTCAAGATCACAGAAAAGTTCCAAGAATAAGGACAATACAAAGAATATTATATACCTTTTGTCCAGATTCAATTCACCTATCGTTAACATTTTATCCCATTTGCTTCATTTGTGCCCTTTCCCTCTCTCTCTCTCTCTCACACACACACACGTAACTTTTTTCTAAACCATTTGAGACTTAGTTATACACATGCCGCTCTTTATCCCTAAACACCCCTGTGTGCAGTTCCTAAAAATGGGAATATTCTCTTACACAACTACCATCTAGTTATCAACTAGTACATTTAACGTTAATACAATACTTTATTTAACCTATTTAATCTGTATTCATGTATTCCTTCTAGTATAGGAGTGAGTCTACCATCAGATATGTTCCATTTGGATTGTCTGACTCTTTATTTTCCTTTCATCTGAAACATTTCCACAAATTTCCTTTGTCTTTAATATCATTGCCAATTTCGAAGAACATAGTCCCTTTTCTTTAATAGGGAGTCTGCTGTTTCCTTGTGATTAGATTCAGTTATACTCTCCTTGCTGGAATATTACATAGCAATGTTGTCATATTTGAGTCACATAATATTTTACTTTTCCCTGCTGATGTTAATTTTGATCTCTTGGCAAGGTGGTGTTGAGCTTTGCCGTTTGTACAGTCTTACAAACACCCTGCTTCTCAGATTTTGCACCCTGGATTTTTCACCCCATGATGATTCTTTGCCTGAATTAATCTTTACTACAATAGTTGTCAAGCGATGGTTTTCAAATTCTCGTACTCCCTCTACATTAACAAGTTGGCATTCAGAATTCTGCCGTAAGTAGGAACCCTCTTTCTACTTCTCTTCCTTCCTTCTTTCATTCATCCATCTGTCCATCTATCGACTGTGTGGACTTGTAGATTCTTGTTTTTTTCCAATAGGCTAGAATTCCTCGTTATTTTAATGCTTATATTATTTCAAATTTGGCCAGTGGGAGCCCCTTTCGGCAGGCTTCTATACCCTCGTAACACATACCCGCCACTTTTTGAAGCACTTTCTTACTTTCTGCTGAACCGGCTACTCTGGGCTCATCTTGTACCTATCATGCTGCAACCCTAGAATTTCCTTGTAAAGTCCTGGTACCTTTTATGCCATTAAGAAACCAAAGTCGGGATACCAGGTATACTCATTGCTCTGGAGTATTTTTGCTTCTAGGCCCTTTTGGCAAGAAAACATGCATGCAAATACACACATACACACACACATACTTATTTAAACACACACACATATATGTGAACATATGTACACAAAACATACCATATAGTTTACTTCTTTATCTTATTGTTTGCCTATTACACTAAAATGTAAGTTCTACAAGGGAAGACTTTTTTGTCCATTTTGTTTGCTGTCAATATTCTAGGGTATAAAACAGTGTGTAGCAAATGGGAAGTGTTCAATATATAGTTGTAGACCATAAAAGAAAAAGAAAAAAAAAAGCCCCCATCAGCTAAATGACTTGCCAAATACAGCTGACAAATGGCAGACAGAACTCTATTTTACCTTGCTTCAAAGACCCAAAAGAGGAGTTAACATCCAGGCTAGCATGGCAGACATCTTCATCATTTTCTCACCTTATTTTTCCTGACCTCTTTTACCTCCAGACGCTATAATTTGTATCCTCTCTTCCAAAACTCTGGGGTTTATAACCTCAGGTGCTCAGTGAGTAGGAGTTGAAAGCAGAGGCTAGGTGGCTAAGACTGTGGATAGCAGAAGACCTTATACCTGCAGGACGTAGTGGTGATGGCAGGGACCCCTCCTCAGCCTAGAAAGTGGCATAATAGGGGGAGAGGGTCAAGGGGGACAGGTGATGGTAACTGGAGTCAGCATGGTCATTGTTAGCTGGTGTCCTGCTCTGTTCTCACCCAGCAGAAATGGTGATGCCACTCCAGGAATGACCACATGTAAGCAGAGTGTTAGAGGTAATAGTGGGAAAGAAGAGGATCCCAGAAGGGGTGGGTGGGGACCCAGCAGAGAGGAAGCCACTCTCTAGGAGCCTTGGCGTCATGGAAACTGGCCCTGCTATTCCATCTGTCCCCAAGTGCTATAAATAGTCAGTTTCGGTATCAGCCATGGCCAGACCAGGCCAGCAGCACAGGCTAACCCTAAGAGGAAATGGATTGGGGTGGGGTTTGGGGGGGGGGCGTCACAGAGAGAGAGTATGGGTGGAATGGGTGGAATGAGGCTAAAGGAAAGCCTTTGCCTGACCCCATCGCATACTACATCAGATCACTGGTATTCAGAGCCCTCCCCACAGAATTTTCCAGTCTGTTTATTATCCAATAATGTCATTTCAGCACGCCGTGTCCCATCCTTGCTACTTTGTTTTGTTTCTGTTGCCTGTTATGGCCTTTCTGCCTTTATATTTGCTGTTATTTTTAAAGCGTATCTCAAATTTCACCTCCTCCAAAGAGGAAATCAAAAACGCCGTCCACTAAAAGATTTAGTCTAGTTCAGTTGCTGACACTTGGGCTGTGGTTGTCCCTGCCAGTCGAGCAGGAAGATCTGGCCCTTGGGACCTCCATGAATTATGGACTCGAGGGGTCTTCTGGGATCATAGAAACCTCTGAATAATCTCCTGCACCTTCCTCTTCTCTTATAAAGCCCTCCAGACCCTACAGATGATCTTCTTCTGCCTCCCCAGCCCAGACTTTGCTTTGTTACTTGGTTACTGAGTGATTTTAGGGAAGTAACTTCTCTGCACCTATTGCAGGTGTGGTTCCCTGGTCCCAGAGGCAGAGTATAGCACATGGATATTCATTAAGAAGGGTCCTTGGTGTCAAGGCCTGTGGAAGGGAGCGAGGAGGAAGCTGGAGTGAGCAGAGGGAAAGGTGGAGCTGCCATGTAGGCCTGACAGCCTCAACCTATTCCACGGGGAGCTCTGGAACCAGAATGACCCATCAGAGTTTTCATATGTCAGGCCAAAATGGCCCGTCTTTACACTCACTTAGATCAGTCACTGAATGCAGGCAGCCTGGGGAAGGGTGTGCCATTGGGCAAGACTGCTCTCTGCAGTAAACGCAGTCCCTGAAGGGACTCAAAGCTGACAGCTCCTAGCATCTGGGACAAATCCTTCCATGAAGGGGATCTGGATTGTACATCAGTGCCTCAGCCTTCTCCTGTAGTAAGAGTATCATGACACTTCATTGGGCTCTTGTTCCAATGAAATGTAACAAAATATGTCAAGTTCCTAGCACACACTCTGACTCGCAGTCACCATTTAGTAATAACAACAGTGTTTACTGCCTGGGTATTGGGCTAGGATCCATTGGGTAGCCCTGATCCTAAGCCACTTTTCTCTTTTAGGGAGGAGTCTAAGGGCTGGCTCCATGTGAGCTAAAGACTCAGATTTAGACTTTCGAAGTTTCTCTAGACGAAGTTACATATAAAGCCGCGGAAATGAAATAATAGAAATGAAATATGTTCATCATACAAATTTATAGATAAATTACATTTTTTAATTAATGATCCTGTGAACAATACAATTACATTTTGTGTGTGTGTGTTTGTCTTAACTTCTCCAATATAAATGTTAAAATGAACCACTTTATCTATGATCCTATTTTGGAATTTCTTTTTAATATTCGGACATGCTTGAGAAATGGTAGTCCAGGTCCAGGTTTCTTGCTGCCTTGGAGAATTCTGATGCCACCCGTCCAGGTGGGGGCTAGGAGGCAGGTGGGCATTATGGTTGTGGCTCTTGAGCTGGCCCCTCAATTTCTTGTCTACTAGGCATAGGATCAGCCTCAGACTCATCTGCCCACACCTTTCCCAGCCCCGAGGGAACTCTAACCAGGTCTGGTGCGCAGGTGTCCTCATGGCCCTGGAGCATGCTATGTGCCCAGTGGAATCCCAGAGGCACTCAATCCCGAGTGGCCACTTCAGGATTTCCTCTGGGCCAGAGCAGGAAGCGGGAGAAAAGCAAAAATTAGGCGCTGAATTCCCTGCCCAGTACCTTGCTCAGACGAGGGTACCTCCCCCAGCGGATCCCGCCGTGGACTGTCCTGGAATGACCCGCGGAGTGGATTGTCCTGGAACGACCCGCAGATAAGCCGCGCATGGGACCCCAGTAAAGGAGGCGCTGCCCCTGGGAGCGGAGCTGGGAGTTGAATGCGACTAGACCTGCAATATAGAACGGGGCGGGAAAAGATGTCTTTGTTCTGCGAGCCTCCTGAGCTTGGGTTTCAGTTTACTTTGCATAAAAGAGAAAGCCAACCGCTCCGGTGTCATTTGACCCAGGAGCCCCAGGCTGTTGCACAGGTTTGGGTACGTGGGAGCCACTGTGCTCCCGGCCTGGTGGCCACCAGACCAAAGCTTCTGGCTGTCTCCTGCCCCTGGGCAGAACCAGCCTCAGATCTTAGCGTTGGCGTGGGGTCTGAGAGTTACCTAGCTCCCACTTGGACCCGGACCAAAATCGCTCAGCCCCAGAGGAGGGGTCCTGGAGGCGATCTTCAGGAAAAGAAGTTCTGCAGTCACCTGGGCGAGTCCAGGACTTGTCCTGGAGATTAAATAAGACCATATGTTAAGCTTAGCGAAGTCATAGTCTCTGTTCTTAAGAAATGGGGCTGTTGTTTCAGGAAGCAAAGTCTCGAAAGAGTGGCTCTGGAGGGTCCTGGCAGTGGCACTCTAGGTGTGAATGTTGCTAGATCTGCAGAAGCCAGACCGAGAATCTGCCTGCAAACACCCTCACCCTGTCCACACGGTAAAACTGGACTGAGAGCCGGAAAGACCCTCTGTCCCTGCTGACTCCTCGGTCCTTTTCCCACCCTCCTTGCTTCCATTTCTCCAGCATTTTCCCGCATCCCTGCATTTCCCCACTCCTCCTCCCCCCATATCCAGATAGTTGATGGAGGCTGTTTAGGTCCACAAACTTTTACGGAATGCATTATAACAATAACAAGGCAACCGAAATTCAGAGAGGTTGCTTAAGGCCTTGGCAGAAGTCAAGAGTCTGAGGGAACTACACAGGATGGGTAAATAAACAATGGTGTTTAAAATAAGACAGGATTGCTTGTGTTTAGGGGTCAGAGATGGCAATTCGTCTGGGTATTTTCTGATTCCATGCTATGTGCCCAGCTCAGAGCTAGCTGCTGGCAGAGGTTAAAAAGAGATGAGGTTCCCTACCCCCAGAAAGACCGGCATTTAGTCTCTAATCCAAGGACCTGAGACCATTTTACTGATTTTAACATCATCATTAGAAGAAATTATTATTTTTTAATTCTCCAATTCTATCTCCCAATACGAAGTTAGTTTTTGTACTTTTCCTAATTTTTATCAACAAGACAGTTTTTATTTTTAACATAAAATGTACAAATAATAATAATATTTGGTTTGCAAATAATTTTGTTCCACTCATTTTATTTCCCTGTCTTCTCAGTCTTCATGGTCATCATTTTCATGCTGCATACTATTACCTCATATGGCCATACCATATTTAGCCATTTTTCTCTTACTAGTTGACTCCAGTTTTTTGTCATTATAAATAATGAGGCTATAAATATCTTTGTACATATAGCTTTTTTTCTTCTTTTAAATTATGCCCTTGGAATCAGTGCCCATAAAGGGGATGACTGGGTCAAAGGGTTGATGTTTTATAGTTCTTGCTATGTAGATCCAGACAACTGAGAACATTTAACAACTAAATGAAGCAACTGAGGCCTCACAGCCCTCACAAATGTACTAATATCCTATATCTGTAAAGAATATTGTGTAGAATAAGCACTGTTGGGGATGTAACCTGATTCGCTGTAAGACACATGGGATGAATGAGAGGCAGCCACACTCCTTGTGGGGCACAGAAGCTGTGGCTTTTCAACCTTAGTCTCCTCCTAGGACACAAAATATTTAAAACTGCTTCACATTTAAGGCCAGACTCAGAAGCTGACAAGTCCCCAAAATTCTGCCAGGACTTGAAACACTAACATGTTTTCTAATCAGCAGAGTCTTAATCAAAATGGGTGGATTTGGGGCTTTGATGAAACAGGAGGCTGGTTCCTGGCTATAACTCTATTCTTTTCTCTCAGATTCAAGAAAGCATATCAGGATGCAAGGGGATGGGAGGGATATACAGCTAGCACAAATCCACTTAGATTTCTAAATACAGGCAAACCATTCCTAAAAATAGGCATTTGTGCTGTGAAAATCAGACAAATTAGATGATCTTTCTATGTGTAAATCTGTGCACAGGACTCCTCGGTAGGTCAGGATCACAGGAGACAGAGCCTTGCTTTTAACTAACATCTTAAACTGGGTTCCTGGACCCAGTTCCTACAGGGGTCCCTCATCCCCAACAAACAATTATGACATCAGCCTGGTGTCCAAGAATTCAACTCCATTCTGACACTACCTGACCACCTGGAGATAGTATCAGATTCCATAGGTTAAAGGTTTGGTCCTATAAGACTGCTCCCGCCCCGCCCCCATGCACACGCCTCAGAAGCCAGCGGCAAGCTGGGGCCTCTATACCTGTGCTTCTGACCAATCAGCTGTAGTTGGCGGTTTTAACGATCCCCTCTAACTCAAAAGTCCAGGTTGTTACCTGCTGGCTATAAATTAGAGGTTCTCACGAACTCCTCTTTGGGTTCGATTAATTTGCTAGAATGGTTCACAGAACTCGGAGAAACATGTTACTTACTAGATCACTGGTTTATTATAAAAGGATATGACTCAGAAATAGCCAGATGGAAGAGGCGCACAGAGTAAAGTTTGTGAGAAGGGGCTCAGGGCTTCCATGCCTTCTCCAGGCACACCACTTTCCCCGAATTTCCACCTGTTCACCAACCTGGAAGCTCTCAGAAGCAAATTCATCGAACCCAAGGAAGAGGTTGTGGGAATTTCTGCGTTACAGTCTGTTTTTATGGAAGTTTCATTACAAAGGCATGACTGATTAAATTATTTGCCTTGGCGACTAATTCAATCTCCAGCCTCTCTCCCTATCCTGAAGGTGGGGATGGGAGGGAAAAATTCTAAACCTCTAATCACATGGTTGGTTCTCCTAGCGACCAGCCTTCATCCTTCGGTACTTTGTAAAAGTCACTTCATTCCCATAACAAAAGACATCTTTATCACTCTCAACACGTGGGAAATTCCAAGGTTTTTAGGAGCTGTGAGCCAGGATCTGTGGCCGAAATATATATGAGAAATATATTTTTGGTTGTCTGAATGACCAAATATGTTTTTTTTTATAAATCACAATATTGCATACATTGAGCACGTGCTCTGTGCCAAATGCTGGCCCTGGTGCCAGGATGAATGAGTGCCAAGAAAACTCTGAGAAAACTGGGGCTGGAAAGCGTAAGTGGTCATAAGAATGACCATTGTAATGCATTCATTAAATACCATGTGCCAGGCACTATTCTAGGCCCTGGGACGCAGCAGCCATCAAAATTAATAAAAATCCTACCCCCATGGAACTCATGCTTAGAGGTGGGGGTAGGACAAATAACAAGTGAAATATTGACTGTATCAGATGGAGATAAATGGAGAAAAATAAAGCAGGCGAAGGTGACAGGGTGTCCTAGAGAAGAGGTTTTAAGGAGGGTGCTCAGAGACGATGACTCAACAAAAAGAGAGCCACCGGAATGTCTGGGAGAAGGGTATTCCAGACAAAGGCCCTGAGGCAGGAGCAAGGAGGCCTCAGTGCGGTGGGGACGTGGGGACGGGGCAGCTGGAAATAAGGTCAGAGAAGGAGTTGGCATTATTGGGTGGCCTTGTAAGCATTTCAAGTATTTCGGCTTTAATTAGAGTAAAGTGGGGACCCAACAGACAGCGTGAGACACGGTCTGGTCTGGCGTGGAGGAAGTACTCAAGGGCGAGGTGACAGGGAGGCCAGTGGGGAGGCTAGTGGCGGCTGGGAACTCGGGTCTTCCTACTCAACCCCGTGCCCTTTCCACGGACTTAGTCCTTGGCCTGCCCCAAACCTGAAGTCTGAAGTGTTGGAGAGATAAGAACCTACAGCGTAATCCAGCCTGGAGGAAAGGTTTCTAGGAAGGTTTTGAAGTCCAATTATAACAGCGTGCGCTGGTCTTATTAGCATGAAAAAAGTTCCTGTAAGGGCTTTCTTAGCACCTGGAGTGTGGCCTCGGGCAAGTCTTCTAACCTCAGACTGAACCAGTTACGTCAGCTGAAAAGTGGGGCTAAATGCTTTGACTGCTTCAACGCGTCGAATGAAATCATTCGAAAGCACCTTTCATGCATCATTACCGTTTACAAAAAGCAAGTGAAAGTGGAGCTGCAATCAGAGGGTTGACTTTGCACAGCACTTCTACACTCGTTTTAAAGAAGGCCAAGCCTTGGTCCGTCGGAACCTGCTTGCCTCTCACCTAGTGAGTGGACTCGGCGGTGCTGCGGTCCAGGGCGGAGCTGCAGGGAACCGGGCCCGCCGATCAGACTCCGGGCTTTCTCGGATCGACTCCCAGCCTGGGCTCTCCGCGGGCCCCTGGGCGGAGAGTGGCTGCGGCCCCCGGGCGAGAGAACGGGCGGGGCCGGCGGCCTCAGCGCGGCCTGGGCGGAGCCGCCCCCGCCCTCGCTCCCGCCCGCCCCAGGCTCCCAGGGGCGGTGGCGCGCGCTCTTTCTCCGATAGCTGCTGGAGGAGCCCAGCCGCGTCCTGCCGCGTCTTTCCCCGCGGGCCACCGCTTGCCTTCCCAACGCCATGACCACCCAGCAAATAATGCTCCAGGGCCCGGGGCCTTGGGGCTTCCGCCTCGTGGGGGGCAAGGACTTCGAGCAGCCTCTCGCCATTTCCCGGGTAAGAGAGCCTGGGGCGCGCGGGGAGCGAGGCGCTCCCAGGCTGGGGAGCGGTGTGGCCTGGAGGGCAGGTGGGGAGGCTGGGGCTCCGAGGGCGCTGTCGGAGACGGCGGCCTCGGGAACCGCGTCCGGAGCCGGGACCGCCGGGCGCATCCAGGTGCGCCAGCAGCGCCCTGCGCGGCGCGCTCTCCGCGCTCCTCCGGCCCGCCGCCCCCCGCCGCCCAGTCCGGACGCTGCGCTCACGCGCGAGCCGGGCGGCGCCCGGCTACCGAGTCCCTGAAAAAGAATGGGGCAGCTGTCGGTCCTTCGCCCCGGAAGCGCGGCTCGGAGTGCGGACGCGCTTTGTTAAGCGGCGAGGGTATAAGGGTCCCCGCAGATCCCGCACGCTGGGAGACAGCACTTTTCGGTTCTTCGCAAGTCGCAGAGTGGCGTTCGGAAGCGCCCGGGACAACCTGGAACGTGCAGTGGAGTGGGTGGGGAGTTTCCTGGGGAGCGAGTGGGATTAACTTTAAACACACAACCGAAACAATTCGTTGCCCACTCTTGGGACCTCAGACGTGGCCAGATCTCACCTCCCTAATACCTTTTGGAGAAAAGGCAGAATTCTGGAAACAAAAAAGCCCGCATAAACACTCTTGGACATTCCCCTTCCCCTGCGAGAGGTGGCCATGGCCATATTTCTTCCTGGCATTCCCGGATTATCAACCAATCGGCCCTTTTCCCCCAGGAATACTTGAATCAAAGGAATAATTGAAAACTTAGAAGGACCTCATTTCTTTGGAAGAGCCCAGATTCAATCGGAGACCACTCGAAGCCTTAGGGAGACCCAGACTCAGTCATCTTGTTTGGGCTCAAGACAAGATTGATATCCAACCGAGAGTCTCCACAGTCAGTGCCTGCACCTAGAAGGTAGCCAATAAATATTTTTTCACTGAATGAAAAAAAGCAGCCAAAAGCACTTCCTGGTGTCCATGCCTTACCTCACATTCCATTCTTGGGCCCATCTACTTGCCGAAGGTGACCCTAAACTTCCCTTTCCAGCTGTCTGAACATCTCTTTTATTTCTTGGAGAGGGGAATGAGGGAAAGGGAAGATCCCTATGGATCCTTTTGACTTAAGTCCGTGCCAGCAGCTGAAGGGATATGTATGGTGGGAGGTGCAGGAGGAAAAGAATTGGGGGCCTCTTTTTGGCTTCTCTGCCACCTACAGTACTACCCACATTTCCTTCCCGGTGGGTCTAGAGGACTGAGGAAGTCGTCTCTGACCATCCCATGCCAGACAAAAGGCAGGTGCCTCACTCAGTTTTTAGGTCCTATCTTCCCCCTGTCTTCTACCTATTGTCCTGATGAGATCTCTTTGATTATTCTCACAGGTACAGGTTGTCCTCCCAGCCACTGAATTCCTCAGGGTGCAGAAAGTGTGCCTGACCTTAATCTGGACTCTCGCTCCCAAGCCTGACATAGAGCTGAACCTGGCTGTGCACAGTAAATCTTTGCAAGCTTATTAATAAATGCTTGTCCAGGGAAGGCACATTTAGTCTCAGTTACCTCATAGTCCATTTGTCCCTGCTCTTTGTGTCTATAATTAACCTGTCAGCCCTCTCCACATCTGACTTTGTATATGCCATGAAACCTTTTATTAAGAAGCGGAAGATACATTGGCAGTCTGTTGAAAAGGCAGTTACCACCCGGCATTTTAACTGCTTTAAAAAGTCTTAATGCACTGTATAGGAATGACTCTATGGGATGGAAAACAACTCTGTAAATTCATTAGCTTGTACTTCATATATTAATTAATTAATTAATTTGTTTATTAGCACATGTTTGATGTGCATATACCATACTTCAGAAACTATAAAATCCTGGGGTCTTAGAAATGAGAGAACACAACTTCATTCTCAAGGTGTTTATGGTCTAGTAGGGGAAGCTAATCTTTATAATGTCCTTGGCAGGTGCTTTAGTTAAAAAATGAAAGTGACTCAGAGAAGGTGACATTCTCATGCTGACAGTAGTTTGCTCGTTTCTTCATCTCATTTCCACATGAGAAAAATGTGGGCCTCTTCCTGGCAATAGGAAAGTCATTGTCATAAAGGGGCCTCGAGGTGGCTTTTTGAGATCTGGTGCTGGTCTGTTTTCTGATTGTTGCCTGAACTGTGCTGGGATGAGCTTTCTATTGTCTGAGGCTGCCTTTATCGTGCAGTGAGTATAACCCCAGCTACTGGCTGTGAGTTAGGGAATGTAAGTGCTCTGTAAACAGTGAACAATAGTGAGGAGGTGTGAGCACTGAAGAGTGTTATAACGCACCTTCTGGTTGGTAGGTGTGCTACATTTATCATTCTGGGCAGATGGAGTTTGCTAGTATGGTTTTATATATGTAGACTTCGAGTCTCCACACCAGAGCAAACCATAAAATTAGCCTGGGAGAGGAGTGCCTTTTATTTTAATAACTATGTTTGCTTTCTCCTTCATGGATTATTCTGGTATTGGCTCTAGTCTTTTGTTAAACTGCTAAAGCTTCTGAGTATAATTCTGGAATCCGTGTACTTGAAATTGTTTTTTTTTTTCTTTTTAAACTTTTTTTTCATTTGAAATAACAAGGTCATAAAATATGAATGCATAGCAAATGATTATAAAGTTAATACCTGTTTAATTACCACCCAGGTCAAGAAATAGAACATTGCCAGCACCCCAGAAGCTAACTACACATAATAGTATCTTGATTAATGGTAATCACCTCCTTTTTCTTTATAGTTTTACCACCTCAATAGGCATCTGGAACACCATAGCTTAATTTTGCCTGTTTCTGAGCAGAATTATACAGAACACATTGTATGTATGTGTATAGCTACTTTCACTCCTCAGCGTTTTCTATGTTATTGTGATAAAATTTACATCCAGATTTTCAACTTTAAATGGACATAAACTAGCTTTCTTCCTTTCCGAATTTTTTATTGAAGGCCTCTACCTTGGACTCTCCTTGATGAGCCAGAGACACATTGGCTACCATCCCCTGAGATTTTTTCTTCAGTGCCTGCTCCAAATCTACAGTTGTATCTCTCCTTGAGGGTTCTTTTTTTCCCCCATGTCAATTTCTTATTTCCTCTAGTTGCTTTCAAGGGAAGTCTTCAGAGAATCCATACCCAAGCCAAAATTGCTGCTCAGTTTATGTTGACTGTTTTTCTCTCCCAGCAACTGACAAAAGACAGGAAGGGGTGGGGACAGAGATAAGGGGATGCTCTTGTGAGGAGGAGCTGCTCATTTGCCCCTTGAGTCCTGGGGGAGCCTTTGCTAAGAGCAGCGTGGTTTTCTGGGGGAATTGCTTAATATCCTAAGTGGCGCTTAATAAATATTCTGTAGCCAGAGGGTCTTCTCTGAATTTTTTTAAAGAGTATTATTTCTAGGCTCAAGTAGGTTTACATCATGTCCTAAAGGTCTAAAGAGCAGGGCTCATCTGTTAGATTATGAAAAGTAAGAAACGACCATAAAGGCTCATCATGCATTATTGACCCTTGCTCTACGCTCCCTCATTCTGTGAAATCGATCACCTAGGAAGTATTAGCTACTCCAGCTGATCACTGCTGGTCTAAGGAGAGAGGAGAAAGAGGATAAATCAAAGGGAATAGAATGGAAATGAATGCTTGAGTCTACTGGCCTGAAATTCACCAAGCCATGTTCTGACCCCCTGACCAGAGATCCTCCCTTTCCCCAACCTTCTGGCCAACAGTGTTGATTTGCCTTTGAGGAGAAGAGAGGGGAGAAGAATTGCTTTAAGGTTTTGCAGTGTGGCAGATGACCAAAAGGAGATTATCATATAACCACTGAGGTCACACTCCTAGGCTAATTGGGACTGCGAGAAGCACCAAGAAATTGCTCTCGTGCTGGGATCAGGCTCGGACTGGTTTCCAAGCTGTCCTCATTCCCTAGGCTGTGCCTTGCAGTGCTCCACAGAGGAGAAGAAAGCTGGTCGTTTTCGCCTTTTACCGAGAGGAAGCTCAGGTCCCCATAGGTTGGGTAATTTGTTTGAATCTACATAATTTTTCATTGGTTGAACTACTTAATGTTTTTGTAAAGGAAAGCATAAAAACCAATTAAAAGGAGCAAAAGTGGCTGTGTCAGAAAATTAATTTTTAAAGGATGATTTGGCTTGCAGAATGTCTCAGAGGAAAACCTGGGGAAGCTGCCAGAACTTCTGTGTGAAGCCTGGTAAAGTGTCCAGGGCAGCGACTCAAGCTGACCTCCAGTCTGGACCACCACACTGGGTGACTCTGGGCAAATGACATACCTTCTTTAGGCTTCAGTTACAAAATAAAACAAAATGATAAACAAACAAGCAAACCCAATGTTCTTGTACCTTTTGAATATGAGGGCTCACTTGTTATTGTTAAAAAGTGTCCCAGCTTCTCATATGGCATTAGTTGCACTTTCAACCATGAGTTGATTTAGAAAACATATTATGAATTCAGAAATGTTTTCAGATGAATTTGTGTTGTGTTATTCATCTGTGAATGTCTGTGTCCACGTGACTCTTGTGTTAATCACAAATACCTCCATTAACACTTGAAAGATTTGTGTGAGAAATATTTATTTGATTGGCTTGTCACAATGACCATAGTTAAAATGTATATAAGACTTTTTATATGCTAGGCACTGTTCTTAGTGCTTACTATAGCCTCTCAGTAATCCTTACAAGTATCTTCTGAGGGAGATACAATTAAGATGCCCATTTTACAGCTGAGAAACTTGAGGCATGGAGCTGTTAAGTAGTTTGCCTGCATCTCATGCATCATACAGTAGTGAGTGAGAGAGCTGGAATTCTGTGAACACTCTGACTTTAGAGCCCATGGCCTTAATCTCTATGCCATACTAATATTTTAATGGCAACTAACATTTTTGAATGCCTTCTCTGTGCTAGGTGTGCACTTGAATTAGCTTCTGTATTCCCCACAACCCATGACACAGGGACACTGGACACACAGTCAGTAAATTGCAGAGCTGGGGTTTGAAGCCAGGCAGACGGACTCCCATGCCAGCTTTAATCACTATATTCTACCTCCTGATTAGCTGTAACTGTCAATATTTCATTGGTAATAATATGTTGGCACAAAGCTCCAAGAAGTGCTAATGGTGGTACAGGCATCAGCATGAGGAGTAAGACCCTCTTGGGACCCCAAAGCCTTTTGTGCATGTGAGGGTTGTTGTCCGGGTTGCCTTCCAGCAGCTTTGTGGCCTCAGCCCGAGTGCTCCTGGAGCTCAGAGCATCCCAGGGAGTAGTACCTCCCTTTCCTGTATCTCCTGAGAAGCCAGAAGCCCTGGCTCCATCTGGAGGAATTGACAGTTCGGCTCTGAGATTCTCTGCCCACGTGGACAGTGAAGAACTGGAGAGCAGAGTTGTTGAAGGGCTGGCCAGAGAAAAAGCCTGTTTGGGTGGCTTGGAGGGAATGTGGGGGCAATTTTGTTGGCAAATGAAGACGGTCAGGTAGTGGACAGATCTACCTTGCCCAGCCAATGATGGGCCTGGAAAGTGGCAGCCAAAACACAATATACCCCTGAAAACCTAAGACAAAAAGGTAATTTCTGCGTGATGCTTAGCACCTGTATGATCGTAGCTGTTGTTATGAGCCTCATTGTGGGTGAGCGAGAGTGACTGCTGGTCCGTAACTGAGGCGTGTGTTGTACTTCTTGCACACAGTACACTGCCTTCTTGATAATGCCATGAACGTCAATTGTGATTTTCTAAAGAATGACACTCTGGTCTTGTAGGAGGCCAGATTCCTGACCAAGGACTCAGGGCCTAATTTTTATAGACATGACTACTCGTATCAAACAAGACAACAAGGACACAGATGTGACATAAGTAAGATAAGACTAAAATGCATAGTGACAGGTTAAATTTACCTCCATTTCTTCTTTTAAAAAGTTATAAAAAATACTCATGCTTCTAAAGCTAAACATACCCACATCCTATGACCCAACAATCCTAGTTAAAGACTCAAGAGAAGTGTGTCCACATGGGCACCAAAACTCAACTCAAATGTCTAGCAGCAGGAGAATGGACAAGTAAATGGTATCATCGATGATGTCAAACACCACGGCAATGAGAGTGAAGGAATTATCACCGTGCACAAAGATATGGATGAGGCACACACACGAGCACAAATACGATGAGGGAAAGAAGCCAGACATAAAAGGATAAACATATATTCGTATATTGTATTATAGCAATATGTAATATAAATATATTGACGTATACGTAATATAAAATTAATCAGGCAAAATTAATCTATGGTGTTGGAAGTCAGTGTCACGGTAAGGAACCTTTCCAGGAAATTAGTGGTGGGAGAGAGGCACAAGGGGACTTCAGAAGGGCCGTTCTGTCGCCAGCTGTGATAAACGCGCTGGTTTCGTGGATGTGCACTTTTGTGAGAACCCATACAGCTGTGTATTTACGATTCGTGCACTTTTCTGTGTTATACTTCAATAAAATGTTTACCTAAAAACCCTCATGCTTGTTATAAAAGATCAGATAATATAAAAATGGGGAAAGCATAAGGTAAAAACCTTCCCCATACCCTTTCCCAATCTTACTTCCCAGATGTAAACACTGTTAACAGTTTGCTGCAAAACTTTGCAGGCTTTTTTTTTTTCGATTCATGTAACATTTTAAAAATCAAATTGCCATATCTAGGTGAACTATTTAGACATCAGTGCTTTGTACTTTTTGTCATATTTTTACTGCAGTAAACACGAATTAAAGACATCTCGATGTGGGAAAATGCAGTCTGGGTATCAGCCTGATCTAAGTTCAATTCCTGTCTTGTCTATTTATTAGCTATGTGTTCTTGGGCAGGAGTAGCCCCTGAAGCCTCAGTGCCCTCATTTGTAATATGGGAATAATAGTACTTTTCTTCAAAGGTTGTGGCGAGGATGAAGATCGTGTGTAGAAAGAGCCTAGCACTGTGGCTCACACAGAGAAGGCATCTGGAGACAGTGGTGCTATTAAAAATATACTAATGGTAGCTGCTATATATTGAGTGCTTATTATGTGCCAGTCTTTTAAACTCTTTACACATGTAACCTCATTTAATCTTTCCAGCAACCTAATTAGATTGATACTATTATGTTTCACTTGGTAAGTGAAACTGAGGCATAGAGAGTAATTTTAATTTGCCCAGTGTAATGTGTCTAGCAAATGCTTAGGCTTTAGGTTTTGGGGGTAGTTTTTGGAGCTATTTAAATGCACTTGGGGTTCATACAGTCTTGTTTGGAGACTGGAGAGACTCAGTGACTTCCTTATAAATAGGGCATTCTGTCTTACTATCTGCTTTTTAAGTGTATTCCTCCTTAAGAGATGATGGTCTTTCAGACCAAGAGCAGTAAGTTTCTGAATTGCCACTCCTGAGTATTGTTAGCTTCCTTTGGCACCGAGCCTGAAGTGAAGCTTGATTAAGGCAGAACTCTTGTACAAGTACCTGAACCCTACTTTATTGCATCATTTCCTTGAGAAAATGGTTGTAATCAAGAACATTTCGAAACAGTCTTGGGGTTTTCTGACCAACCTACATAAGCTCATACAGTTTCTGTGGCTATAATGTGGTTTAAAGTCTGTGCCATAGCTCTGGCCCACAAACAAATTGAGTTAGAAATCTGATGAAAGGAAGATCAAATTCCATATCTAAAGGCTTACTGCAGAGCTGGGTTCTACGTTGTCCCCCAGTACAGAACCGTTTAAATTTACATCTAAATACTTTGACACAGCCATTAAGTCAACTGAAGTTGTCTCTAAAGCCCCATGGCACTGAGATTGAACTTGAATTCCAAATTTCTTTATTTCAGTCTTGTATACTATTTTTATTAATGCTCTCTCATCTACTTATAAGGATTTACTTAAGATGATTTACAATGCAAAAAAAAAACCACACCTATTTACAATATTTAAAACATAAGAACACACATATAATAAGATTTAACAAAAAACTGGAACATAGAAGCAGAGAGAGAGAGATGTGCCAGGGCCTTTAAGTCAGATGGTTTCTGAAACTGCACTCTACGTTTCAGTGAGTTTTCTGGCCAAGGCAGAATAGGAACCATGTTGATATCTGGAATGAAATTACTTCTGAGTAAATTACTTCTGAGTTTTCTGGCCAAGGCAGAATAGGAACCATGTTGATATCTGGAATGAAATTACTTCTACCATATTTCACTTGCATAGCACCTTCAAGGATGTTGATCGACTTTAGGGACTTTATTTATTTTTTTACTCTGTTTTGGTAAGAGAGAAATACTAGTCTAATGGACTTTTTTTTTTTTTTCTTTTTAGGTGAGCCAACCCTTAGTTGACCTCACAGATTGCAAGGACCTTGTCAGCTTACAATTCCTTATTTGTCCCTGGCCTTCCTAGGTGGTCTCTCATCCAAGTACTAACCAGGCCTGACCTATTGGACATTTCTTTCAAGGGCCCTCTCTGTAATTTAATAGGAGTATAAGCCCTTGAAGTTGTTTTTGAAGGAGCTGAGATTTAGGTCTAAGTATTTTTTGTTTACCTGGTGACTTAATGTCATTCAGGAATAGTCACTGACCTCCTTGAAGTTTCCAAACGTGGTGAGCATCAAAATTTTCTGGGAAGCTTTACAAAAATGTAGATTCTTGGGTCCCACTGTTAGACCCTCTTTAGTAGATCTGAGGTGACGTGTGGAGATCCATTTATATTTTTAAAACCACCAGGGGTTCTGATGACTGACTCGTTTGGGAACCATTGTCTCATCCTTGTAAATATCAAAATTTTCCCTTGAGTTATCGGTGAGCCGGGTCAATTTCTCGCCTACATTTTAGATGCCAATTCCACGGGGCAAGGTTAACAAGTTTTGTGAACATTCAGGAAGTTGACCTGTGTTTCTATCCACAGGTGAAAGTCAGAGAACCTTCTGAACAGACAGTTTTCCCCAGAAGGGTGGGGGGATGGTGGTGGTGGTACAGGAGAAGCTCTGCATTAGAACCGTTTAAACGCTTCAACAAATATTTGGTTAAAACTCCCATCTGTCACAAGGATGACAATACAATTTGTCAAACAAACTAGAACACTGTCGAGAGTAAATGACAGTGCTTTTGATAATTAAGATGGAAAAATAGATTATTGTCCCAAGCAAGCCAGGGTGTTTTATAATCCCGGTCATAAAATGTTTCTACGTATACTTTTGTTTTATATAACTTTTTAACTAAGCCAGCGGTTGGTTACAAACACATTTGCATGGAGGAGCCAGGAGGCAACGTAAATGAGTTTTGACTCAAGGGTGAGGTAGTAAGAAAATTAAATTAATAGCTGCAAGAATGATAATAAATGGCAGCTGGTACCAGGTTTCTGTATTGGGGGCAATGGAGTGTGGCTGTGTGGGGGACTGTGGCTAAGCGGAGAGTGTATGTGTCATCTAGAGGGGATAGAGGCTCTGTATCTGGTGCTGATTGTTACCCTATGGGAATATTGGTCTAGAATTGCTAGATTTCCTGATTTTTCATCAAAAGCTGAGAATATAAGACTTCATATTAAATTTACCAATATATAAATATTGCAAATCATTTAGATTTATAAAAAAACAAGGTCATGGGCTGGATTCATTTCACAGGCCATCAGCTTTCAATTTTGAGCGCAGGGAGTTGAAGGAGCCCCATCTAGCTGTCAACTGAATATGTAATTTTAATGGAACTGCTTTCTGAAAGGTCCACTAGAGGAAGCCAGCCTCCCAATGGTCGGCCCGGAGGCCGACTGGGTGACCCTCTGAATGGTTCTTCTCCTTTAACTACCATTATGAGAGTATTATCAAATTCAGTCACCTAATCTCAGCAGAACTAAGACTCAGTGGTTGTTTCTGGGCATAACTGGGCAGACATGTTAGATGCTATGTTTACATTTTTTTGTTGTTCCCCATTGTTTTCCAGATAAGATACAATCTTAGAAAGAAAATAACAGGGCTCTTATGACGGCCTGATTCGTGTTTACGTCTCCAGCCTCATCCTCCTCCTTTCCTTTCACTTCCTGAGTTTTATCCATGCCAGTCCACATGTTCGTCCCGTGGCTTGTCATGCTCTTTCCCGCCTCTTGTAGTGCTTTTGTACGGTTTTAAGCAGCACCTCCTCCAGGGAGTATTTCCTGATTCCTCCCTTAGGTTCCCATTGCCTCTTTGCTTGCTCCTAGCACAGCACTCATCAGTGGTTGGGACATGTCTGTCTCCCCCAGGATTTTGTGAGCAACTCGATGGCAGGCACCACCCTTTTCACATCTGTATTCCAGTGCCTTGTGTGGTTTCTGGAATCTGCAAACAGTAGCTCACATTTCTAGTGCTCTGCCTGAAACATCTCATGTAATCCTCACATCAGCCTTCTGATGTCAGGGCTGTTATCATCTTGTTTCACAGGTAAGAAGAGTGAGGCACACAGAGGTGATTATCCCACCCAAGGACATTTGTCATACAAGTGGCAGAGATAGGACTTGAACCCTGGCCATCTGACTTCAGAAGGCACATCTTAATTAACAAGCTACACTGTCTGTCTGTCTTTTCCGAATGTAGTAAAGGAACGGGCGTCTGGTGAATGAATACATGAGAACGAGGAGGGGACAGGGGAGGAAGGTTACCTCTTCATTTGTCGTGGCCAGTGACTACACATCTAGTTCAGTATAATAGCAATATTTAGTTATTTAGATAGAAGTTGAAGAGAGTGGGAGAGCTACATCACAGTCCTCTTCTGTGCCATTTAGAAGTGACATCAAACTCTTCAAAAACCTTATATGCTCAGGAGTTTGACAGTAGCGCTTTAAAAATGCATTAGGAACTTGCAGCACAGGGCAGGTATACAGGTTGGCCTTTGAGCAAAGTGTCTGCGTGGGGTAGGGAGCAGGGGTAAGGGAGACACAAATGAATTCTGCAGAAAATGGCAAGTTGTTCATAAGTGGAAATCATTGCGCCTAAACTCGTTTATTCTCATGCACCGAGAGTCGTGTGGTTATGTTGTATGGTCTCTGGGGATGAAAGCAAGAAGAAGGTTTTTGAAGATGGCCATTGAATTGGGTCTGTTTCTTTAGAGGAGAGTATAGGATTTATTTTTTAGAAATCGAATCCGACTCCATTATGAGCCGATTCTGATGGAATTTGATGGTCAGGAGGAAATTTGAATAGACAGTGTGGTATGCCGGGTTAAGTGGTTGGACTCTGGATCCCCAGAGCCTGCCACTCACCAGCTATAAAACCACTTAACCCTGTTCCTCCCTTTCCCTGTCTGTAATGATGCAATAATATTGCCTACCTGATAGCTAACCCTTACCAAATACTTAAACCATGCTTTCAGCATACTGAGCACTCATTAACTAATGGCTAGGATTGTGATGACTAGTTAGTGTGTAGTAAGGATTGGAGTCTACTAGTCAAGATGGGAATTAACTAATGTTGGAGACACAGGGCTTCTCTTGTGAGGCCCTTTTCTGAGCTGGGTATTTTATAAGGGGTGAGGTTACTGGGCCCCAGCTCAGTATAGAGCAATTGAGATGATTGTCTTATGGTAGGAGGCACCCAGGCAGCACCAGGAATCTGACACTCCATGTAGAGGAACACCGCAGATGAAGCTACTTAATTCCAGATTTCTCTTTGGCTCTGGCAGTTGACCTTGGAGCATCTGCTTGTGGCATCGTGGTAAAGCAGAAAGTGGAATTTGGAATAAGGAGATCTGGTGTCAAGTTTAGGCTCAAGGTTTTTAGCTCAGTGAACTTGAATCAGTCACAACTTCTGATTCAATTTCCTCATCTGTAAAGTTATCTTATATGTTGGTGGTGAGGTCATCATTATTGAAACCTCAAATAGGAGATTGTATGTGAAAGGATTTTGTAAAAGGTACATTCACAATTTGTTTAAATCAATTTTTTAAGGAACCAATGGCTCATAAAAGAATGTGAATTTAATCTGTTTATGTATGATTCTGTCTAAACCCACCAGATGATGTTGTCTTGTAACTTTCTGAGATTTCTTTTGGCTTCCCACTAGTTTGACTTAAAAAAATGAAAATCAGACTGAACAATAGGCCTCGATTACTCAGGTTCAGGGCTCTTAAGACTGGTTTTAGCTTGTCCAGGACCTGTTGGAATATACTTAGCAGAAATGCCTCTCCCACAAGACAGTTTGAACCAAATGCTGGAAATTACAGAGTTCTTAGCATGAGCATACGAAATTAAAAGAAACTTCTGTTTTTATCTTTTCGAACCTTCCCCTTACTCCCATCTCATCGTTTTAGTTTTGTGAATGGTCACATTCCAAGATAGCAATATTGAGGGAAATGATTATTTGATCCCTTGTGAAATAGTCATTTTTTAAAGGATAAAATGAAGTATCATGATTACATATTTAACAACACTAGGTATTCTAGATTCAATCATTTGTTGGACAAATATTTATTGAGTACCGACAATGTGCCAGTCACTGTTCTGGGCACTGGGGATACCATGATGCCAAGGGCAGACAAAATCCCGTCCTCACACACCTTACAGTCTTTAGTAGGCCCTCGGGCATTAAATAAATAAACCCACAAGATAGATTCACAAACCTAATGTGACAAGTGCCACAATGACGAAGAATGACAGGGTGAGGTGGGGGAATATAACTAAAAGGTCAGGGAAGGCCTCTGAGAAGGGTCATTTAAGCTGAGACCCGAAGAATGAGATTTAATTGGGCAGAGGTTATAGCAAGTGCTGAGGTCCTGAGATGGGAAAGAACAAGGAATACCCCTGTAGCTAGAGCTTAATGGGGGAATGGCAGGATCAGGATGAGGAGGAAGGCAATTTTGTTGGTGATTTTGAATTTTATCCCAAGGGGTTCTTTAACGCTATTAGATTTGGTCATGATAAATGCGTTCCACCTGGCTGCTCTTGCTGGAGGTAGTTTGCCAATGCAGAAGCATTGCCAATCCCAAATAAAGTGATGCTTAAGACCATTGTTAAAACAAGAGGTCCCTGTTGTTCTTTGGGGTGGAGAGTGAAATATACATGAAATAGACCAGATCGGTCTTCTCAGGAAATGGGCAGAAAATGAGAGGTATTTGTTTTTATTCTGTGTGACTCAGAGCCTCCCTTTACCACATTGACTGAAAGAAGAGCATCTTACGCTTGTCTGTATAAACATCTTTTCCCAGTGGCTGGATGAGAAGAAAGTCTGACCTTGGATCAGGGCTTTCGAAAGGCCAGCTCTCTGGTGGACAAATGATGGGAAAGCCAGAAAGGAAGGTTAGGAGGTCAAGCTCTCTGCACTGGTTTCCACATCCTGCTACATTCCAGGAGAGTTTTGCCTGACAAAGTCATAACATGTCTGAGCCAGAGAGACCTCAAAGATCAAGTCACTCGCCCCTTATTTTATGGTCAGGGTGCTGATGAGATGGGCCATGACAGCACCTCAGCCACCTCAGAAGGGCCAGCATCTTCAGTTTGGTGAAGGCTGATTGGAAACTATGGTTGCTGAAACCTGCATCAGATGCGGAGGCTTAGGGCATAAGCCTGTGTCATGGTTGGGGCCTTGAAGGGCTTCTGAGCTATGGTTCAGCCTTACAGAGACACCCAAGTGTTCACAAGATCTTCAGTTGGCTTCCGGGAGTCAAAGGCCTTCTCCAGGGAGAGGGCGGAACCCTCTGTGGACTGGGTGTCTGAGTGCGTTACTGCCACTCTGCTCCTGGGGAGGCTTGGAATTCCCATCGAGGAAGGTCTTCTATGTCAAAGTCATGGACCGACCCTAGGATGACTGTCATATTTTTAGTATGCCTCGGTTTAGAAAATACCTAATAATGAAAATGACTCTGAGGTTAGTACTACTTCAAAATGAGTTTGTATTTCATTCATCGCAACAGCATTTATAGTCACTTGAAAGATAGTTGTACATCTGTGTGTGAGACATGATATTTATTCAGTCCACATGTAATGCCCAGTAGGCCAGGCGGATTTCGATGACCCATTGCAGTAATTGACTATCCTTCTCTGAACATTGGTGGCCCATGATTTGGAACTACAGGTCAGAAACATCGGCCTGCAGAAAACCTGCCACCTAGAGGGGATGACCCACTTCTCGAGTGGGAGGAAATGAACCAGTGTAAACCCACAATGCCAGATTTTAAACTTTTTTATTGCTTTTTTAAATGACAAGTAATTTAAGCTCATTGTAAAAACCAAAAACATTACAGAAATGTATAACTGAACAATTTGGTGAGCAGTGTTCCAGAGTTTTTCTGCGCATAAATAACATGATTTTTATAGCAATAAGATGTTACTAAACATGTTGTTCTGTGTGTGTGTGTTAAGTATGATTGGTAATTCAGTGGGAAGAACATTGAGTCTGATTTGAGGGTTTAGGTTTTAGCTCTATAATATACTGGATGGATTACTAGTAATATGGTAATATACGAGTTTCGGTGGTCCCAGGTGAGTGACAGATCTTTCTAAGCCTGAGTTTCTAGTTTTCTAAAATGAGGACTGATAGTCTTCCTTTCTCACAACATTGTAAGGATCCAGTGAGATGGTATATAGACAAGGACTCTGTGTAAACCATAATGCTTCCATAAATATAAAGGATTGTTATGGTTGATGCTTATGATTTCAGTCCTCTTTCCTTTTTAAATGTATTCATTCACATTTGTGAATACTTATTACCCCAGTGGTAACTTACTCAGTGGTTGCCTGGGAGATGAGTAATAACTAGCCTGTTCTTTCCCTTTTTCCAGGTCACTCCCGGAAGCAAAGCTGCTGTGGCTAATTTATGTATTGGAGATATAATCACAGCCATTGATGGGGAAGATACTGGCCATATGACACACTTGGAAGCTCAGAACAAAATCAAGGGCTGCGTAGACAACATGACTCTCACAGTGTCCAGGTAAGTCCTGTGGAAATGTCTGTTTCTTTCTGATCAGCTGGAAGCTGTTTGTGGGCAAAGACTGCCTCACCTATCCCAGAATGCCCTACACTCCTGAGCCAGGAGATTACAATGACAGAGAAAGATGGCAACACACTAGACAGAGCGCTGAGTGTAAGCTTAAGTACACTACAAGAAAGGAGAGCTGGATGAGTGAGGAGAGAGCACTGGGAGTTGTAACTGGGGTTGAATTCCCATTCTTCTTTCATGGAGTCTTGGAAGGCGCCCTGCCAGGGCATGATTTCTGAAGTGATTTTGTTCAGCCCTGATGGCTCCCTATTTCCTGTTGGATCAAGTTCACATTCTTTATTTTAATCTCCTGTTACATAATCTGCACTTTAATGTCTCATTAACCTTAGGTTCCATAGCTCTTTATCACGAACCTTTTGCTCAGGTTCTTACCTGTGAAGTAGGCTTTTGGCTTTTTTTTTTTTCCTGGTGCTACAGGACTAGTAGGAGGACCAAGTATGGGGCAGGATGTGAAAATATTTTGTATACTTCAGTGTCCCACCTCCTGGAAAGTGCACCAGTTTATTACCACCCCCTCAGAAACACATTTACCTCTTATTCTCATTTCCATTTCTATCTCAGTTTAAATCTTCTTTTTCAAGCCCTAGTTCAAGACATTCATTTGCTCATTTATTCATGGCTTAATTTATTTGATTCATTTACCAAAAATTGAACAGGTTCACCTTGTATATATCTGGCACTGCTAGGCACTCTGACAATACCAAAATAAGTACAATTATTCTTCACTTGTAAGAGAAAAAAAAAAAAACTACACTAATTAAAACTGAAACTAGACTGAGATAATTGCTATGCCATAGGTACAAAGAAATCCTTTGCAAGCTCAGTAAAGGAGGCATCACTTTTATCGAGTCCAGACAAACCTCACAGATAAGTTGGTTATCTGGTCAGGATCAAGAGTGCTGGGAGAGAGAAGCTTGTTTTGTCCTGAGCAGAGGTGGGCAGCATGAAACATGCTCAGGAGCCAGGAGGCCAGTGCAGCTGGGAGTCAGCAAGACAGAATGCAGTGAGGGAGGACCAGGCTGGTAGAAGTCCCAGCAGCTTGGGAAGCCTCTCAGGCGTGAACATGATGTCATCAGATTAGTGCTTTTGAAAAATCACCCTGGTGACAAATGGAGGGGAAGGCAGGGGCAGAGTGCTAGTGCAGAGGCCAGTAGTCAGGCAAGGCATTTTCCCACTCTGTTTTTAGTGCATATTATTAGTGCGAATGAAACAACAGCTTTGTCCATCTCTCGCAGATCCGAACATAAAGTCTGGTCTCCTCTGGTGACAGAGGAAGGGAAACGTCATCCATACAAGATGAATTTAGCCTCTGAACCACAGGTAAGTACTTGTTCACCATTACCACTCCTCTGACGACCAGTGTCTTTTCTCCTTTTGACACAGCTCAGCACACTCCCTATTTTTCCTGCCCTAGAGGCCTGGAGATAAGACAGCAGGGAGAGCCCTCCACTGTCATTACTGGATCCTGGCTCTAGTTCACTTCTTCCCGTAAGGGAACTGCAGGAGGAAAGGGCTGGAAAACCCCAAGTCAGTGACGCTGTGGCCTGGACTGGAAGCAGCGGGTAGGAAGGCAATACAGGAAGCGGGTGGAAGCCTTTCTATGCAGAACAGGGTGGCGGGACTGTGTAAGAGAAGGGAGCTGACTCAGCTCATTGTGGATTTCAGGTACAAGTATGAAGAGAAGTTTGGGTCCCAAGGTCCAAAAGCTAAAGGAGCTGAGGGAGAATATAAAAGGAAACTCTGCCTCTCCTCTTAGTATCCCACTCCCCGGTTTCCATGATTCTTAGGGTGAAAATCCCTGTTTTTGCTATGGTTCAACTTGTAGTGAGACCTTAAAATTACTAAAATGAACTGGTAATTCATATTGAAGAAATGTGGTAGGGAGTCAAGACACAATTTGTCAGTCAAAAAGAATTTCCTGGCACAGTAGACTGCCCTAGGATCCCAGATTTGTAAATAAATCTCTCAGCACTTAGAATATAGGTGATTTTATTTCTTTTTTCCTTAATTGCATCTTCTAAGTAATCTAAAGTGAATGGGTATTCTTTGGAATAAGGGGACGAAATTTAAAAAGAATGTTTAGAATATCTTTGTAAAATTCCTCATGTCTGACATGCTGTTTTCACAAAGTGTGTGTCTGTTGGATAAATTAATGAATTATTAATGATAAGTTAATAAGTAAATTGATAATGGCTTTTTAAAACTTTTAGACTAGGTTGTGATTATTACCCATTTCATCCCAATTAAAGATTTGGGCTCTAATCTTTTTCTAGATTTGGGACACTCAGGTTTTTTGGTGAATTGAGATACAATTAAAAGATAACATGTAGCTAGCAATCTTTTATACATAAAACAGATATACAGTTGAATTCACTGGCTATGTTAGTGTGGGTGAATCAAGTGGTCGTATGTAAATCGTATTTTCTCAGGTGGCTTCCATTAAAATGTCAGAAAATTCTCCATTAATATCATAAAAATCATACTTAAGAATCCTAAGAGTCACATTTAAGTATCGTTTTGCATCTGACATTTCAAAACTGATATGAACATATGATTCTGGACAGCTCCTGTTAGGAAAGTTCATAAAATGGTGCTCAGTTGATCAACTGGCAGTTGTGTAAAACTAATTTAAAACATGCCACAGTTAATTCCAATTTCCCCAGGGAGTTCTCGGCCACTTCATTAAATTTACTATAAATGTTATATTTTAATGTGTCAAGTTCTCATATTTTATAATGCAGAAGGAATAATTTTTGTTTTAATTTGGTTGATCTAAAATCCTAGTTTTCACTGAAATAAGGTAATAATACTTAAATTTCAGTTATACTTTTTATATGTATTATACTTGAGTTTTCATCTTAAACATATAATCTGGTTACCTGCATTAATATTTTGAAGGTAGTTCTCATCAGATTCAAAAAATTCTCAAATACTTTAATATCTAACTTGAGTATATTTTTCATTTGATTCTAGTAATTCTTTTTATGAAAAATTTCCCTCTTCTCTTTTTTCAAAATCTTACACTTGCAGTCATTCTAAAATAGAGGAATGAGTAGGAGCAGAGTTCATCTATAAATTAGAAGATGTTAGTTCATGTTGTGCCAGCCAACACCCCAGCTTATCTGAGGTCAGAGCAGTTACACACCTAGTTTATATTTCCTCATTATTGAGTTTCCTAGGCGACTGATAAATACAAAGCCCAAACAATTACGTCATCCCTTCCAAAAGGCAAGCTCTGAATTACCCGTCTGATTTCTGGAAAGACCAGTATTCACATGGGGTTAGAGATATTCCTTTTATGTACAAAACAGATATATTCTTGGACAATCTCTATAAAATGAAAACCAGAATTTCCAACCTGAATTTTCTACTGACTTCCATTCTAATTGAGAATGTATTTTTATGGGGGGAGATGGGAACGAACACTGGCAGAATGTTTGCTATGCGACAGGCTCGTGCTTGGCATACTGATATTTCACACCAAGTCCTTGTGAAGGAGGCTTTATTTACTTCATTTTAGACAGGAGAAATGGGCTAAAGAGAGAGGCATAACATGCCCAAAGCTGAGCAGGAAGCAGCAGGGAAATTTGAGTCAAGACAGAACCATCAGGGCTCTTCCCTGGTGCTCAGCGTCCTATGCTGCTCCTAGGAATTGCTGTGGAGAAGGGGAGAGGAGAGAATTGCAGTCCCACAGCACTGTCGTGTAGCTGGTAACGTGGGCCAAGGTCCCTCGCCACCCCCGCCTCCTAGTCTGCTGCCGTTAATTACTACCTATTATTCCTTGGGCTAGTTGTGTCAGAAAATTTACTTAACCATTCTTCGAGTACTGCTAAAGTTATTTTCTTAACTAATTACACTTTCCTCTTTGTGAATGACCTTTGTGTTCTTCGTTTTTGTCCAGTGTGGACCAAGTCAGCGCAACATAATTTATGCAGTAAAACTTCACTCATTCCTACTTGTTGAAGAGGATGCCCATCTGAATAGTGAAAAAGAAATCATAATCATAAGAGCGTCTTTATGTTATCTTTTATTTTAAATTAGCACACAGTACAATAAGGTGTTACTTTTCATCATGTTTCCCAAGAAAGCCTGAAAGACTTGAAGGTTTAGCGTTCAAAGATAAAAGAAGAGTAACAGAGCACAGGAACTCTTTGGGGGGCAGTTGTTCTAGGCCTGGGTTTTGAAAAAGAGACCAGGGTTGAGGAAGATTTCTGGGGGACCCAGAAAATATGGTGCACGTTGAGTTTTTAGAGGCTGCGCAGAGCATGCTGTGTCTCCTGGGAGCCAGAGTTGACCCAAAATGCCTGTGTAGAAAACTCTTTGTTAATTGAGTCATCAAAGATGCCATAATTTTTTTTTTTTAAGTCATGTTAGTTTAAAAAGTTTTGACTGTTTCTAAAGGAGCTCTGAGATGTCGTAGCTATAATATTATCCTAGACGCCTGGCTAGCCAGCCAGCGCGGGGGTGGAGGGCGCTTTCTCAAATTACAGAAGGAAGGGAGTGAGCACAGGATGAACTCCAGGTCCTCCTCTGAGTTCCCCCTGGGCACCGCCCCTGTAACAGGTATCCCCTAGCCTTCCATCTGATTAGCCTTGTCCTTCTTCCCCAAGAAACAACAAATCCTGAATTCCCTTTGGCCCCCTTCTGCCGGAGCACTGAGGCCGACTCTGCCGAGTCAGCAGCTGCCTCATCCTGTCGCACCACAGCCCTTTTATCTTGTTTGTCTAACCCTCTCCATTCGGGAGCCTTCGTCTCTACTTTTTATCATCTCCTGCTCTGCACTGACCGAACTGACTGCCCGTGCTTCTTTTCCTGGGAACTTAATCCCTCTGGAGTGTACCCCGAAGGTGTTTCAGCTCTGACTCGGTTACTGACAGCCCAGAGCAGCTAGGAGTGTCCTGGCCAGGGCTACCCAGCAGGGGATCAGGGTTCACTGGGTCTCAGGGAAGAACCTGAAGACTGAGCTGGTGTGCGACACACATCCACACTTGCGAAGCTTCCCCAGTTACTGTCCTTTGTCTAGTGGGTAGGTCAGAGCCCTTTAGCTAAAGTTTGGTGTTGAGCCAGGGCCACCGTCACTCATTAGAACTCTCTCCCTGGCTCTCAGTCCGCACTGTCCATCGAAGGATATCCGTCGGACACCTCCTCATTGCTGATTTCTCCTCCGATCTCTGCTTGCAGGAGGTCTTGCACATAGGAAGCGCCCACAACCGGAGTGCCATGCCCTTCACTGCCTCGCCTGCCTCGAGTTCTTCCCCCAGGGTCATCACAAACCAGTACAACAACCCCTCTGGCCTCTACTCCTCTGAAAACATCTCCAATTTCAACAGTGCCTTGGAGTCAAAGACGGCAGCCAGTGGACTGGAGACAAACGGCAGAGGGTAAGTAGGCCTGTGAATTCTCCTCAGGCCAGTCCTGGAAGAGGCTTTTTATACCAGGACCAGGCTGGTCCAGTCAGGGGAAAGAAGATTGGGCCACTAGCCCAGGGAGAAAAAGGTCTATTTTAGTACAATTCTTTCTGTCTTCATTTTCTTCATCAGTAAAAAGAGGGTAATATCAACTGCCTTGTAGGGTTGTTGGAAAAATAAGAAGTAATCAATAAAATGCCTAGTATTGTAGCTGGCACAAGTTAGTCGATTATTCGCTGAGACCCATGTTATTGTCCTGATTTCTGGGGTGGTTGTCACCTGCTAAGTGACCATGTTCTTTCCCTGACAGTCCTGTTGCTTCCTGAGAAATTCGTCAGTATTTACAATTTTGGATTTCTGCTCACCTTCACCATCCAGTCTGAACAAGGGAGAAGTACTTCATGATACAATTTTTTGGTGAAGCAAAAATTTCCCCCAGAGTGGCCAGTGGAGATAATAGAAAGAAAAGAAGTTCGTGAGGATATAAATGTGTGTCTATAGGAACAGTGTCTGATCTGAGGACAGAGGTAGAGATGGGTTTGTCTGTGGGAGGTGGGGGCTAGGAGGGGGACAGCGTGGAGAGGTCGAAGGAAGCATCTTGCTCAGGACTAGGGAGGCCTGTCTCCCTCTTGTCACTGATGATGTGGCCACGGCTGCCTCCATGTCTTCATCTGAAGTATCCTCTGGATCTTCCCAGGAAGGGGACAACGTCTGCTCCATTTCAGACTCTTTGAAGATGAAACCAGAAACACTGGGAATACCATAGCTCATGGTAAAGACCTGGGTTTGAGGATGGAGAGTAAGAGAAGGTACCAGTTTTCTGTGGGTGAAAGGGGAATAGACTGGGTTACCAGCTGCCATGGCAGCGATGATGGGACCATGAGGGCAGAGCTATGAGTGTAAGCAGGGGAGCAGAGTGGCCCATTGCAGCTGGCCAGTACATGCCCCTTCCAGAAAGGCTACTGCTCCTTGGCTCTAGCCAGACACCCCGTGCTGGCCTAGGAGTCCCATTGCTACTGATTATAATTTCATTGAAACGGAAGTTGCAATGCCTCTTTTTATCTGAAATTTCCTGATCTTTAAATGTTGATGACAGTCAAACTTGTTGGAAAATACCGTGTGGTCCAAACTGGTCAGATGCCTGAGGATCTCTCCCGCTTGGAATCCACAGTTCTTGGAACTCAGCCCATTTTGCTGTTCAGCGTCTCCCCAATTCACCTTTAATAAGAATCTGCTCATCTCTTAGGGTGATTAAATTGCAAACCCATTACTTCAGAGGCAGGTTAGGAGAGACTTAAGGCATGAGAGGTTCCAGGTAACTTTAGTGTTTGGAAAGGGCTATCATGGGGATGTCTCGAGGACTCCTGAACCACACCGTGCATATAGTCCCTCTCCCCTTGGAAAAGAGGGACAGCCATTATTGGGTACCCATTGCACAGGTCCCTGTGCCCAGCACTGAAAGGCACTGTGATTTCCTTTAAGTCCTGTTGGGGAGATTCTGCTATGTGACTTTGGCTTTACAAGATGTTAAAGGTCACGGCATCTATGGCCGTAACCAAGACAAAGTGGCTACTAATGCTTCTTTCCCCAAATTCTGATTCCTATTGACTTGAGACGATGATGTCCTTCAAGGTACCTGGGGGAATTTGGAGCCCCTGAGAGAGAACGCCATGCTGGGCCCCCCAAGCTTTCCACAGACACACCCTGAGGGAAGCTTTCTCTCCAGCAGCTTGGTGTTGGGGAGGGGGGGCGGGCATGGGGTGCTGAGTGGTGGAAACACCATGGGCCATGAACCTTGTTCTTTGTTGCTTTGGTGCTAGGGGAGGCTGAGAATGTGACCCTCTTTTACTGTCCCAGAGTGGAACGTTCCATTCTTTGGATTTAATAACCCAGGAAATGACACATCCTTAATTGAAAGAGCTGCTATGCCTTGGGAGAAATATGCGCCTGGAAAGTATTTTTAGTGTGGCCTTGGCTGTTATTCCTTCATTAATGTCTTCTTTCTTCTTCTCTCATGCTCCCTGCCTGCTCCCTCTCCTCAGTCTGAAATAATTAAATTCAAAAATGTCCGGACGCTGTGCAAGCCTTTCCTCCAGGCCCTGTCCCCTCCTGTTGCAGACTTTTTGGCTGCTGCAGCCTCTGAGTCTTTATCAACAGTCTCCTTCCAGATTTTCTCAAAAGGGCCCAGTTCTGCTCCATCCCAAACTCTGAGGATGAATCCAGAAACAGTGTGAATACCAGCAGCCCCCACAGCAGAGGACTGCCCAAACAGGCTGTGCTGCCTGTGTGTGGGTCAGCTTACTGATCCATTCCTAGAGAGGCCGTTTGTGCACTCTCAGCAAAGGAAGATTCTCCCGCAAACCCAGCAGCCACCGGTAACCTTGCTGCTCCGTCAGCAGAAGTCCCAAGCGCTCACTCACCCCCGCTGTTTAGTCTGAAATCCACTGAGATTCCAGAATTGGCTCACTTTATACTTGGCATGAAGTCATCGCTGATTCCCTGGGGCTCACTCTGAGTTTCTTTGTCCTGTCCTTAAAAGCGGCCTGGGGTGTGTGTGTGTGGCTCTTTGTCCTGTAGTACATCCCAGGGGGCCATGTCCTCATCAGACAAGAACACAGACAGCATTGTCGTTTCCTAATTTAGCTGGGAAGACAGGCGAGAGGGTGTTATCTGCCACCTGGCCTCCCAGCGCTCACACGGCTGAGTGGGAGGGCCTTTGGGTCAGTTCAGCTTAACAGTCATTGATTGAGTGCTTGCCGTGTACCAGGTGAGTAGAAGAAATGTTATTCTGTTTAACATTAAGCTTTCACCTGCCCTCTGACCTCTTGCAATTGAGTTTAGGGGCTCTGGTCATTTTCTGGTGTTTTGGAGTTTGGATTTCATTACATATGTGACGTTACTTGAGACTTTCTTAAAGGTATAGGCTTTCTAGATAGAGGGGCCTCAGCTTGAATTCTAACTCTGCCTCGTACTAGCTGTGTGATCTTGGGCAAACCAGAAAACTCTGAAACTCCATCATGTTATCATGAGGTGCAGATAATATTAACTACCTTACCAACCAGGTTATGGAAAGAATGAATGAAATGATATGTGTAAAAAGCACTGAGCGTGGTGCCCAGCACCTGGTAGGTGCTCAGCGAATGCCAGTTAGTACTGATTTCACTGAATACTAGGGGTTTCCCCCCCGGGAGGCTGGAAGCATGTAGACAGATGTCATGGAAAAGACTTTGCTGTGACTTCTGGTAACCTCCTCTTTTTCCCAGCATTGTAGCTTAAGTTCAGCCACCAGTGCAATTAGTCACCTTCCTGATGGCCTCTTCATGGAATCGTTGGTTGGGCTCCATAACCAACACAATAGTGCCAAGATACTGTTCATCCAAGTTGTGTTCTCAGGCAATCCCTCCATCTACTCATGAGGCATATTTCTAAGCAGGTGCAGTGGAAATAAAGAGATGCATTGTTCTATTCGAATGATGTGAGGGATTATATTAAGCCTGACTCTTTCGGAGCCAGATCAGAAGAAAACCTCCATCATGAAAGTGGCTGCTCGCTCCTCCAGCTAAACTTGCCCACAACCCACAGAGAACTGGCCTGGAGCCTGGCTGTTCCTCCCTCTTCTTCAGGTACCCATGATTACTACGCCTCTCGTTTCTTATTACAGGCCCAATATCTAGGCCTTTGAACACTGAAATGCAGGGAACATTCTGGCCAGGCTCCCCTTCTTACAGTGATTATGTAGGGGTACCCAGAATTGCATTGTGTGTGTGTGTGTGTGTGTGTGTGTGTGAACATTGGGGTGACCAGGTTAGGGCATCTCACACATGAAAGGTTTTTCTGAGTTGGCCTGCCTCCTTTACCCCTTCCTACATAAAAATCAGGTGCTAAAATCTCTTCTACGTCATTTCCGGTTAGCTCTTAACTTCCAGCATTTGGGGAAAGGACTTCTTAAACTTAAACTTTTTATTTTGAGGTAATCGTAGATTCGCATGCTGTTATGGGAAATAATAGAGAGGTCCCATATACCCCTTATCCAGTTTCCCTCCATCATAACTTTTTTCTTTTGCTCAGCACAATTCACGGAAATTTATTTGATTTATTGAGTTCTTATGTATCAATAGTTCTTTTTTTCTGTTCTAATGATTTATTTTTATCGTGGTAAAAAACACATAATATAAAATATACCATCTTAACCATTTTTTAGTGTATAGTTCACTAGTCCTGGTAACAATATGCAGATCGTTGTGCAACAGGTCTCAAGAATGTTTTCATCTTGCAAAACTAACACTCCACACCCATTGGACAGTTCCCCTTTTCCCCTCTCCCAGCCCCTGGCGCCCACATTCTACTTTCTAAGAGTGACTGCTTTAGGGACTACCTCGTATGAGTGGAATGTACAGAGTTTGTCTTTTAGTGACTGGTTTATTTCACATAGCATAATGTCCTCAAAGTTCATTCATTTTGCAGCATGCAACAGGATTTCTTTTTACTTTTTTAAGGCTGAATAATATTCCATTGTCTATATATATACCACATTTTCTTTATCCATTCATCTGTCAGCGTACATTTAGGTTGCTTCTACCTCTTGGCCCTGCGAATAATACTTCAATGAACATGAGTGTACCAGTATCTCTTTGAAATACTGATTTTAATTCTTTTGGATATATACCCAGAAGTGAGATTGCTGCATCATATGATATTCTATTTTTAATTTATCGAGAAACTTCTATAGTGTTTTCCATAGCACTGCAACAGTTTACATTCCTACCAACAGTACACAGGGTTCCAGCTTCTCCATCCTCACCAACATATGTTGTCTTCTGGGTTTTTGTTTTCACTGTTGGTGGTGGTGTTGACAGCTATCTTAATAAGTGCAAGGTGATATTTCCATGTGGTTCCCTGATGATTAGTGACGTTGAACATCTTTTCATATGGTTCTTGGCCATTTTTGTACCTTTTTCAGAGAAATGTCTATATAAGTCCTTGGCCCATTTTTTAAATCATGTTATTTGCTTTGTGTTGTGGAGGTGTAAGAATTCTTTATAAACTCTGGATTATTAACACCTTATCAAATATTTGATTAATTCCATTAATTACCTTTTCACTCTGCTGATTGTTTCCTTTGCTGTGTAGACTTAATTTGATGTAGTCCCACTTGTCTACTTTTGATTTTGTTGTTTGTGGGTTTGGTGTCATATTCAAGAAATCATTGCTAAGACTAATGTCATGACGCTTTTCGCCTATGTTTTCTTCTAGTAGTTTTATGTTTTCAGATCTAACATTAAGTCTTTCATCCATTTTTAGTTGATGTTTATATATAGAGAGCTAAAGGTCTAATTTTATTCTTTGCATGCAGATATCCAATTGTCTCAGCACCGTTTATTGAAGAGACTGTCCTTTCTGCATTGTGTATTCTTGGCACCATTATTGCAGATCACTTGACTATATGTGCTGAGGTTTATTTCTGGGTTGTATATTCTGTTCCATTGGTCTCTTTGTCTGTTTTATACAAGTACCATCCTGTTTGGATTACTGTGCCTTTGTAATATGTTTTGACATCAGAAAATGTGACACCTCCAGTTTCGTTTTTCTTTCTCAAGATCGTTTTGGCTGTTGGGGTCCTCTGAGATTCCATGTGAATTTTAGGATTTTTTTTTCTGTTTCTGCAAAAAATGCCAGTGGGATTTTGATAGGAATTGCAATGAAGGTTGCATTGAACTTACAGATCGCTTTGGGTAGAATGGACATTTTAACAATATTAAGTCTTCTAATCCATGAACATGGATGTCTTTTCATTTATTTGTGTCTTTGCTGTGCAGATTCAGGTCCCAGAGCCATAGGTGTGCTGTTCCCTGTCCTTAACCTTCTGACCATCTTACCTTCACCCCAGCTGCTCCTTTGGCTGGAGTAGGACTGTGTTTCATAAGGTCTACAGGCTCAGCCTCCAAAATCCACCTCTGGGAGACAAGCTCAAAAGGAGTGTCTGCTTAAGTTCTAAAGACCGCTAGCATCCTTAAATGCCTGGATATATCAGCCACAACATCAGGCAGGGCATGACCTGTCTGTAATGTGCCTGGGGAGACAGGCCTATGTAAGAAAATATTTAACATTGAAGTAAGTAGTGTACATTTAGCAACAAGTGTGACTTGGGAAGAAACGAGAACCAGGAAACACAAAGAATGTAACGTATAGTTACTCCAAAGGAGTTGAATTTGAGTAAACTCTTATATTTTGCTATTAAAATCATAAAGAATGGGTTTAGAAGAATGGTTACTTTTAGCATCCCACCCTCACAATTTTCCTCCCAGTGACTCAGTCATGCATATTATATTTTTCGAAGACTTATCACTGTGATTCTTTCCTTCACCATTGTTACTACATATAAAAATGACAGTGCTTTTTTTTTTTGCTCTATTTCTAATGCATATTTTTGACCTAGAATTTTTTTTTTTAAAGATATCACGCTGTTATTTATTAATATCTTAGTCTGATGTCTAAAACTTAGATTTTGTGTCTTAGGATATTTTTGAATTAGGTGTATCAATACTTCAAATAAGGTAACGAAAGTTGAAAGTGCTTTATAATTTGTCAAGCAGTAGCAAGATATTACCATTATTTGAGAATAAATAGTAAATTTTTTTTTAATCACGGAAATACTTTTACAAGACTTTGCTGGAAAAATATGTGGTGACTTTGTATATCTGATGACTTTGTGGTCTGAGTTCTGTCATTTTTAGCATTCTGTTGGTGGCATAACAACGTAGACCAAAGCAAGCACAAATCTCAAGAGCATTCCATGGCCTGATCTTGACTTCAAAATAGTTCTAAGGATAGTAGGGAAAAGAGTCATCAAAAATACTATGACACAGTTATTACAAAGCCAGCTCAGAATTCAAGACCCAAAGAGAAAGGCAGGCATGCAACTTCAGAGGACAGGGCTGGATAGGTGGGCCACAGGAAGACAAGGTCCTTGGTTAAAACCACTCCTCAAGGTGGCCTCTTTCCTGTGGGGTGGGGATCGGAGACTCGCCCAGTTCCTAAGTGGGGGTAGGGAGAGAGACAAGGGCAGGGACCGGCAGTGTCTGTGGATGGGGCAGGGGTGGCTGGCTTCCCTTTCCTCCCCTGCAGCCAGCACAAGTGACTGGCTGATGAGTCTCCCTGGCAGCACCCAAGTATTTGTCACTTTTTGAGGACTTTGTGCTCTATCGTGAGAACCTGACTGTAGTCAAAGGGAAAACCTGGAGCTCCAATGATGTAAGTGACTCTGCTTCCAGCTGTGGACTTGAGTCTATTACATTCCCCCAGAGGCCGACTGAGAAAGAGAAAGAAAAGAAAGAGAGAGGTAACTTGGGAAAAAATACCCAGGGAAAACACATACCATTGTTTCCTTTATAAAATAGGATGTGAACTCCTTATAAGCAAGTGGGTAAAGGTAATTGGCATAATTCATTTGCACTTGTAAAAGTGGCTTCTGCCCTAAAGACAAAGTGGTTAGTCGTGCTCAGGTAGCCACTGCCTGCATCCTCACACTTGAGGGGCAGTCTGGTGGACGGGAAGGCATGTACTGTTGTTACAATTCACGACTTGTTTACGTAGACTTATCCATCTGCACTGATAAATTGCATCACCTTCTGGCATTTTCTCTTTGGCTCCCTGCACACACTGTCCCTCCTTCCTAGGGGGTGGTAGCTTCTGAAAAAGCAGTGGATGCTGACAGGCAGGCAGTGAGCTGGGCCCTGGAGGCTCATCTCCCTGGCACAGCCTAGGAGGTCCCCCGTCCTAGAAGGTCCCTTGTGACCCCACTTGAACATGGAGAGGCAGCGACATGGAGGAGAGAGGGCCTTGGCCCACTTGGCAATTTTCATTCACTTTCCTAATGCCTGCTGAGGCCTGACACCGTGCCAGGCCCAGGAAGACAATAGTGAACGAGACAGACCAAAGCCCTGCCCTCGTGGGGGTTACTTTCTAGAGGCTTACTTTCTAGGTTACTTTCTAGACAATGAAGAGACAGATAACTGTATGTATAATCCATGGAGCGAGGAGAACACATGGAGGGAGCTGCGGAGTGTAAGGGGATAGAGTTATGGGGATGGGTGGGCTCTTCTGAATGGAGGGTCAGGGAGCCTTCTCTGAGGGGCGGCATCTGAGCAGAGACCTGAATGAAGCGCGGGAGCCCTGGGCTCTGGGAGGAGAGCATTCTGGGCAGAGGGAGTAGTAAGTGATAGGCTCTGAGGCTAGTGGGTTCCAGAAACAGCCCTGAAGGCTCGTCTGACAAGAGTGGGGTGACCAAGGGGGTGCAGGTGATGTGTTTGGGGAGGAAAGCAGAGCCACATCTGTTAGAGCCTTTCTCCTTTTTGTAATGAATATTTACTCCAAAGAGATGATTTTGATTAAACTGGTATTTTGTTATTAAAACTGTAAATATTTGGTTCTAAGTCAGATGAGAATATTTCGAGCCACATCACAACAGTCTAATTCTTATGTTAAATACCACTCCGGCGTCTGGTCAAAAATAAGACTGTCCTGAGGCTGAAAATGGCAGCAGAGGGACAAGTTATGAAGCTGGTCAGTTGTGTCAGTACCTAATGGCGTGGCTTGGACAGGTGGTGGAAGTAGGGGTGCTAAGAAGGGGTGGGATTCAGGATAGACTTCAGGTTAAGCTGACTGGGAGGAGGCTACCTCCCCCTTTCCTCTTCCCTGAGACAAGGCAGCAAAGGCTCCTCCTTTAAAAATGGGCCCTGTGGGAGAGAACCCCCAGCTCTGCCTGTCCCATCCTATCTGGGAAACCCAGAAAGACCAGGCAGGTGTGGGAGGCAGGGCCTCAGTTGAGGCCTCTGCCCCCTCCCTTGCAGTGGAACAGGACTTCACAGTTTATAAAACACTCGCTGATTTCATCCTCGCCACCAATCCTGTGAAGGAGGCAGGGTAGATACTGTTACCTGTGTGTTGTAAATGAGGAGACCAGAGCTCCTTGCCATGAGAGATATAAGAGTTTATAGAAACAGAAAACACTTTGATATCATCAGGAATAAAGAATACTGACTTCTGCTTTGTGAAAAGAACACACATGGCCTGTACTGAGGGCCTCCAGCCGAGGTTTTAGTGGTCAAGTTGTGGTTGACATTTTCTCTTTTCTAAATTTTCTTTTCACATAATGTCGTTTATGTAATTTAAAAAGAAGCAAAGCATTTGCCGTTCCATGGGTTTAGGCCAAAAAGTAATTGAATTACTAAAACTATTTGGAAAAATAGCTTCTTACCGCATTACAGCAGCAGCCAGCTCTGACTGCGGCACATGTAAGGGAGGGCTTCATCTGTTGGTAACATTTCTACCTACTGTGATTCAGAGGTGTCTTCTTTTGGAAGGAGTGGTGTCTGTGGATTTCTTTTTTTTTATCCTTCTGACATATCCTAATGAATTTCCAAACATTTGTTACAGCTTAGAGCATTCTCAGCCTCCAAGTGGACTCGTCATCGACAAGGAATCTGAAGTTTACAAGATGCTTCAGGAGAAACAGGAGTTAAATGAGCCACCAAAACAGTCTACTTCATTCCTGGTTTTGCAGGAAATCCTGGAGTCTGAGGAGAAAGGTAATCAGCTCTCTGTGTGGTCCGAGGCTCTTGTTTAAGGCCTGGGGAGAGAGTCAGTTGGTGCTGGAACACAGGTGAAGGAGCCCTGGGCTTTGGATTTGATGCCTTTTAAAATGCTGAGAGAGAAAGGGAGAGAGAGAGGGAGGGGGAGAGAGAAAGAGACAGAAAGAGAATATGAATGTGATCTCAATCACACCTGGCTAGCTAGTTCCTTCCTATCATGTGAGTATTAGGGAAGCTAAGGTCATGGTGAACTTGACTTTTGTGGGATTCTGTTGGTCTGTCTTTTGGACTTTTATTTGGTTGGTGCCCACATAGCACGCTTCTGTGGTAGTTGACACGTTTGAGTAGGTGAAGACAACGACGACAAACAATGAAAATGAATCGGGCACAGTGAAAACAGACCCCAGGGCTTTCACTTTGGGGCCATGGATTTTTTCTTGCTCAAGGGCGAATGGCCCCTTGGGGGCTGAGAGTCCCCTGTTTGGCCATGCCCTCTTCCTGTGACCTTAGGCAAGTCTTTGAGCCTTGCCAGGCCTGTTTTCTCATCTGTCAGTTGAGGATAAAAATCCTTTCCTGTCACGTAGGTGTGATGATCAAACTTCATAAACTGCACAGAACACCCATCACTGCAGCGGGCACACAGTAGGTGCTTCATAACTATAATGTGGTTTGAAACCTTGGCAAGAGGCTCCAGGCTAACCTTCGCTTGTCCACAGTGTGAGCTCATGCCCAAGACACCCAGGGCCACCCCATGTGGCTCTTCAGGTTTCAGGAGAATGTCTTCGCATTGTAGACATTGTATACTGTATATTTATTATAGTAATTTTCAAGTGGATAACGGTAAAACTACCTTAACGGAACAACAACAGTATATTATGAGAATTTTTGACAGTTGAGTGTGTTGAAGAAGGGATTCTTTTCCTCATTCTCACAGAAGGAACCCGTAAGCAGCAGCCCTCAGGATACCTACCTCCCAGGTGGTTATTCATAAATGCCTCTTGACTCTGATGAGCAGCCCCGCTAGGAATGACTTTTCAGAAGAGCTAGGTTTTGCCCCCCTTTCTGGTCTCTGTGATGCCCAGCCCTCCACATTCTGCCTTTGTCTCTTTCTCTGAGGCTTGGGTATCTCATGGGAGTCCTGCTTTCTAGTGCTCTCTCCAGCTCTCTCCAGTGTGCCCGCCTGTCAAGAGAGAGTTGTTACTCCTGGGAAGGACACCTGGAGCTTCTGATAGTGAGACTTGCTTCAGCCAGGCTCCAGAGGGGTTGACATGTTTGCTCAGCGCAGCCAGTGAGGGTCAGAGTCGAGCGCCCCCTGGAAGAATGAGCCCCCTCCTCAGAGTTCCTAGCTGCAGAGTCTGCCTCCTCGGAGTCCTTGAGCTGGAAGTTCCCTGCCAAACACACCCAACACTCAGACTTCCTCCCCATTTGGGTGGGTTCTTTAGAGAAATTGGCAATTTACAAGCACAGGAAGTCAGGATATAAGTTTTTCTTTTATGCTAAAAGGATATTGTTTTACCGGTAATTTACCTTTTTCTTCGAGTACCTGTGCAGTTGGGAAGTAAGTAATAAGTTATGGTGTTAGGCCCACCTGACAGATAACTTGTGGGTCATCCCTAGAGGATGACAGGTTTGTCAAAACATGTGAGAAACTACAACTTATTCCACTCTGAGTAGGTGGGTGAAAAGCTCTTCAATTAAGAGAGGAAGAGCCAGTCCATTCTAGCCCAAAGTAGGACATAAAACCACAGAGGTCATCTAGTTGAATGCCCTCATGTCAGAGAGAAGGACCCGAAGTCCAGGATCACTGAGCTGCACTGAGGCAGCAGCTCCATGCTCATCAACATCTGAACTCCTTCCATCCTGTGCTTCATCTACCAAATTTGTGGCTTCCATTCTCAAGGTTACCTTGTGGTCTTAGTTAGCAGTTGGTGCTCCAGCCATCATGCCCACTTCCAGGCACCAGGAAGGAAGAAGGCAAAAAGGGTTAATGGGGGAGTCCTCCTTCCAGATGAGCCAGCTTTCTCTTTCCCAGAAGTCCCATGCTATTATTCCATTTCTATTTTGACCAGAATTTAGTCCCATAGCCACATCTAGTTGCAAGAGAGTCTGAGAATAATAGTTTCCTCCCTGGGCTGAATATCTTCTAGCTGCAAAGAAAATAAAGTTTTTTCTAAAAAAAGAAGAGGGAGATAATGGATCTTGTCTCTCCCGTATCTCTTAATATGTGCTTACATTAAATTTTTACTGAATGAAGCATCATAAATTCCAGTCCAAACATCCCCCACATGCAGAAGGCTCTCAGGGGAGGGGCTCGAATGCCTCTTTTTATTTGAGATAAAGTGGTCAAAGCTTGGGTAGTGTCTGGTACAGTGGAAAAGCACTTGGTGAGGGGTACTATCATTCAAGCTGTCTGGTTCATAAAGCAGGGTTTCATGGTAGAAAGAGCACTGACATCCAGGATCTGGCCATGACCTGCCATGAGACCTTGAGCCCTAGTTTTTGCACATGTCCAGGGGGACTAATAATGGCTGCTTTACGGATGGTTTAAAGCATTAAGGGAAAGAAAGGGCACATGTGTGAAGTGCCGTGTGCACAGTCGGTAAGGCTCCCGATGGTGGTTTGGCTGCAGCGGAATTTGGTGGTAAATCCCCAAAGATGCAAAGTACATCTTCTCAGTTTGGGTGAAATTTAGCTTCTGGTCTAGGAGAAATGGTCTTGGGTTCCTCAAGCTTCCTCTTGTTCTGGATTAGATTCCAAAATTTTCAGGGGGAAGAAGGCTTTCTGTCTGTTATTTAATTCTGATGAAATAACACCTAACGTAACATGTACCGAGTTAACCATTTTTAAGTACATAGTTCGGCGGCATTTGTATTGTGCTACCATCACCACCATTCGCCACAGAACTCTTCATCTTGCAGAACTGAAACTCCGTACCCATTAAACATGAACTCCTCATCGCCTGCTCCCTCCACCCCTGGAAACCACCATGCTCCTTTCTGTTTCCATGAGTTTGACTTATGAGTGGAACCCTAAGTATTTGTCATTCTGTGGCTGGCTTATTTCACTTAGCATGATGTCGTCAAGGTTCATTCACGTTATAGCATGTATCAGCATTTCTTTCCTTTTTAAGGCTGAATAATGTTCTATAGTATGTACCTACCACATCTCGTTTATTTATTCATCCATCCATCCATTGAAGGAGATTTTTAACAAGAGGAAACTCGGAGGGAGATACGGGCTGAGAAAACACACAGAAATCACAGAGGATCCGAGATAAGAAAGCTGGACTTGCTCAGGAAGTATCAAGGCTCATTTTGCCTGGGATTCCAGGAGAATCCTTGGATGGTCTGGAGTCAGATCATGAGGACCACCAGGTACTAGGTTAAGGAACATGCGTTTGATTTCTAGGCAATGTGGAGCTATGGAAGGTTGTTGAGCAGTGAAGTAGAGAGAAAGCTGTGCTTAACTCAACTCATTTTCACTTTATTTCCAGAAAGCTTTCAGACAGATACAAGGTTCACTGGAAGAAGAGAAATTTGGAGATGTTCGTAGCCGCCCAGAGTCAGAAGGGAGCTGATATTTTTACTGTCAGCTAGTTGAGAGGGAAGGAAGAAGTGAAACTTGGGTTTGCAGGGTTGGCTGAAAAAGGGAAAGAGGAAAATCTAGCCAGCAGGTGGCGCTGCAGGAATGAACAGGCCACAACCAGCCAGCTTTGTCCAGCACACAGCCTCCTCTGCTCCTGCTGTGCTCAGTTTTGGCGAGTTCACTTCTCTTCATTCAAAAAAGGGATGTGGATTCTTCTCCTACCGAGTGAGGCTTGCATGTCCCTCCTTCCTTCTCTTCTTTTACCCTCTTGCGCCCCCTACCCTTTCCTGGTAATTTTTCTGCTGATTGAATGAGTTATGTGAAAAAAAGAGCCCATCGCATTAGAGACCCTGACCTCACTGAGTTGATTCCTTCCACACAGTCAGTTTTCATTCTGACCTGTCCAGATATGCAGAGATGCTGCCATTTTCTGCTTTTCACAAAGGATAGGCAGCCAAGCTGCAGTGCCAACCAGCCAGAAGATGAGGGAGCCTAATTTGGGATGCTTGGAGGCATGAAGCTGCCTACCTAGGCCCTTCTGAGATTCCTGTAAGGGGCCAGGATCAGGGTGAGATGAGGAAGGCATCCACTTTGGCTACAAAATTTAAGCGGATACCAAAAACTCAGTAATCAAAGACACGAATGATACTTTAATGCAGTATTTTTCAAAAAAATCAAAATTAAGGCCAAAAATAATCTATAATAAACTAAGTTGCAACTGTGGCCAAAGAAGGGAGGAAGGTTTGGGGAGGCAAACCTTGGACTCAGGAATAAGCAGAGCACCAAGGTGTTTTCTCCTGATGCACCTGCCAACGGAATAGCACCAAGCCTCTCCAAGCCTGTCTGTAGTGCTCACAGCTGAAAATGGTGGAAACTGCAGAGCCACCTAATTTCTGCCCCTCCTCACGTGTTGCCAGTTGGGCATGTGTGCTTATCAGCTCCCCCACGCAGCATGTTCCCAGCCCTGCTGGGGGGAACCAGAGAGACTGTGTGGTAAACAACCATGTTGGGCCAGGCTGCTTTGAGATATTCCCTCTTATTCTTCATGAGGCAGCCAAGTGCCCTAAGCTGGCTCTCTCGTACTAGTCAGGAGTGTGTTGTGTTGCAGCAACAAACACATTTCTTGCTCCTGTTTTGCAGGGCTCCTGGTCAGCAGTGGCTTGGCTGGGTTTGGCAGGCCCGGGCCTAGCTCCATGAGTCTTCTTATTCATAGCCCGGCAGAGGGAGGCATCACTCTCCAGGGCTTGCTGTTCTTGTGGCAAAGGGCAGAAGCTTGATGGAGACCAAATCACACGAGTGTACTTTGTACCTTTGTTTGAACAGGGATCACATCTGCTCACATTCCTTTGGCCAAAGCAAGCCATATGGCCTAACCCAAAGTCTGTGTTTTAATAAGCCCTCCTGCTGATTCTGATGCACAGTAAAGTTTGAGAACAGTTGCTATCGTCTAAAGAAGTGGGTTTTAACCAGAGGTCTAGGACAAGATTTCCTAGGGCCCCTGCACTTGGAGGTGCTCATTTAGCAGGCCTGGGCAAGAGCCTCTTCTATAAATTTTATGAATCTCTCCTGTTGCCTGGGATGCTCCTAGGTGCCTGTTCAGAACCATTATTGTGGAGACTTCCCTAGCTTCTTGGGCCAAAGCATGTTGGACTAAGGTAGGGACCATCATGCATTTGTCATGGCATTCATCTTTATTTCTGTGTATTTACTTGAGTCTATTGTTCACTAAGCCCTATGCTAGGCTCTGCGGAGTACCGAAAAGTATATGTTACAGGGTTCTTTTGTTCCAGTCATTTGCAGTCCAGACAGAGACTTGTGTAAATAGCTGATGAACGTAACAATACTGCTAGGCCATAATTACATAGTAATAATAGTAAAATTAGTAGCTTACCATTTTAATAGCTGCTATTGTGACACAGGGCTCTGAAGATTTGATGAACTAAGCTTTAGTCTTAGTACCCAGCACCTAGGAACCTATTTTGTACACATGGAATTACCAGGAGGATGCCGATGGTCCTCTGGCTGCTTGTGGCCTATTCTACTGTAGTGATTTTGTTCTTGTGAGTTGGGTTTCTTCTGGCATCTCAATACACTATCTTTGGATGATCAGATCACGTTTCATTCATTCATTCATTCATTCATTCATTCCATCTGTGTATGGTAATTTTACGTTCCCATGAGCGTTTGCATGTATTTAATCAGAATGTAATGTGTGTTTTGAGAGCCGACCAGGTACTATGGGAGAGCTTTGTGTGTATATTTTAATCTTTTTGATGTCCTGTGTTATCGACGAGGACACTGGGGACAAAAGATGTTAAGTAACTCACCCAGGATCACACAGCAGAGTCAGGTGTCTTTGCCTCCAGTGCCTATGACCTTGTCGGAACATTTGTATAACTGCGTGTGAAAGAACTAAATGGCCCTTAAGTCGCAGTCTTATACTTCCTGGCTAACCCTTGTTTTCCTCATTTTAGGGGATCCCAACAAGCCCTCAGGATTCAGAAGTGTTAAGGCTCCAGTCACCAAAGTGGCCGCATCTATTGGAAATGCCCAGAAGTTGCCCATGTGTGACAAGTGTGGCACCGGCATTGTGTAAGTATCTGCCTTCCCCAGGCATTGGAGCCCTGCAGGTGGGGTAAACCATGGAAAAATGGAGAGTGCTGGATGTTGGACATTTTGGGTATCATGGGAAAAACATGCCACCTAGAAAGTGGAGCAGAGAGGCTGGGTATGTCCTGTGTCCCAGAGCAGGGTGGTGGAGGTGTTCCTTGGCTATAGCACCCTTGGGATATGAACATGTAAAACCAGAAGAGGTAGGACTGCTCTGTTGAAGTGGGAGAGACTTCTGGAAGGTTTCAAGACTAATGTCCCTGGATTCCACGAATGAGAGGCCAGTTGGGAGGCCACGATCTGCCCTTCGAGGGGCTTCTTGAGAGGAGCCCTGGCCCCCATGCCGCTTCGGTGTGCTCATCACTAACGGAGCCACTTTCCTCCCTCCCTCCTGCAGCGGTGTGTTTGTGAAACTGCGGGACCATCACCGCCACCCCGAGTGTTACGTGTGCACCGACTGTGGCACCAACCTGAAACAGAAGGGCCATTTCTTTGTGGAAGATCAAATCTACTGTGAAAAGCATGCCCGAGAGCGGGTCACACCGCCTGAAGGCTACGACGTGGTCACTGTGTTTCCCAAGTGAACCCGCAGATCCGCACCAAATGCTCTTCTGCAGCTTGCCCCTGTTGCAGCTGGCCCTCTGTGTGCTCCACCCCTCTTTTCTCTGGGAAGTTCCTGCTTCATCTGGCTTTATCCCTGCTCGGTAAGCGCCGTGCCCCTCTGCCTCTGCCGACAGACTCGCACTGCTGCGTGGTGCCTGCTGCTGTGATTAATGAAAGATCGTTTTGCTTGGTGGCCCCCATGCCAGGATCACTGTGCTTCTCTTCACCTCAGTTCATCTCTGTTGCAGAGGGACATCAACCCCGTTTAAACCAAACTGAATTTAAATAGAGCCGACATCGATTTTGTTTTTACTCAATAAATGTATAGACTCTCAGGCAGTGTGGTGTCCTTTATCATTTTTTTTAAAATTACAGTGACATTCAATATTATTTTATATTAGTTTCAGCTATACATCACGGGGTTAGACATTTATGTAATTTATGAAGTCACGCACGTGGCGCCATACACCGTACAGTATGGTTGACTATATTCCCCTACACTGTACTTCACCAACTGTGACTATTTTGTAACTACCAATTTGTACTTAATCCCTTTTTGACCCAGTTCCCCAACTTCCCTCCCATCTGGCAACTATTAATTTGTTCTCTGTATCTATGAATCTGTTTCCATTTTGTTTGTTTATCTCGTTACCTACATTCCACATGTAAGTGAAATCTTATGGTATTTGCCTTTCTCCGTATGACTTGTTTCACTTAGCATAATACACTGTAAGTCCATCCATGTTGTCACAAATGGTAGGATTTCAGTTTTTATGGCCAAGTAATATTTCATTGTATAAATGTACCACATCTTTAATCGTTGATGCTTCCATATCTTGGCTATTGTAACTAATACTGCAATGAACATAGGAGGTGCATGTATCTTTTCAAGTTAGTGTTTTGGGTTTCTTCAGACAAATACCAAGAATTGGAATTGCTGGGTCATAGGCAGGTCAATGTTTAATTTTTGAAGAACCTCCATACTGTTTTCCATAGTGGCTGCACTGATTTGCAATTTCACCAACAGTACATGAAGGTTCCCTTTTCTCCACATCCTCGCCAACACTTGTTTGTCGATTTATTGATGATAACCGTTCTGACAGGTGATATCTCTATGCTTTTAATTCACATTTCTCTGATTACTAGTGACGAGCATCTTTTCATATGTCTGTTGACCATCTGTATGTCCTCTCATTTGTCATTTGACCATATGTCCTTTTTCCTATCTCGAGCCCCATGAGATTTCTGAGGCCTCTCCTCTTGTTCTGGGCTTCTCATTTATCTGAGATTTGCAGGCCTTTTCCTCTAGGTATGAGAAAACTGGCATCTGAATGAGCCATGTTCTTATATTTTTTTAAGCTTACTCCAAATTATTTTCCTTTGATACTGATGCAAGATATTTAGTTGTAAGGAAATGGTCATTCTGGGGTTTATTTTAGTATATGAATGTTTTCCAAATAATAGATGATGAGCATTACCAGTCATTAGAATATTCCATAATAAGCCCCTCTCTAGGCTGATTCCTGCCACCATACCCCTCTCTTTTTGGAATTAAAGCAAACTCAGGAACGTGGTCTTCAACCTGCAGACTGCCGAGGGAAATGGCAAATGTGTCCTCTTCACAGAAGAGACTGGGGACCCTGGCTGTTAAGGGGTCTTGAGTCAGAGCTCTCAAGTCACCACTGATCATCTCCTGGTGACTAACTTCTAATGAAGTCGTTCGCTCAAACAGTGGCATCCCCATCATTCCAGAAACAGACTAAACAATTTGTTAAGAGAGGTGGACAGGGCACTCCAGCTAACTCTCCTTCCTCTGAAAGAGCAAATCATCCTTAAGCAGTGTTCAGCACCACAGGTAATAGGTTATGCCCTTTATTGATGAAGGAACCAGCTTGGCAGTGCTTCTTTCAATATTAAAGATTTTAATTCGATAGCACTGGTAGGTTTTCATACCACAGATCTCTGAAACTAGAACATACCATGCACAGTTTAGATACAAGCAGTTCTGGTTTACAAAATCCAGAATGGTCCTTCCAGGCAGAAAACTACATCATGTTAAACCTCAAGGTTGGTTGGTTGGTTGGTTGGTTTTAACAATTAATCCTTACTTTCAAATCCACCTGTTTCTGAGTTCGTAAAAGGCAAGGGGGCTTAAACTTTGCAATTTGGGGAAATCACATGAAACGAAAGCTCTCTAAACCACAACTCGATTCACTTACAAATACAGTAACAGCTATGATTTGGGTTTATTGATTGGGAGGGGATGAATGTGTAATAGATTCTTAGAATTCTCTCCAGTTCTTTTTCTCAGAAAATTTGCCAGTAGTCAATGAGCCACGAAATCTATAAGCAATCAAGTAACTGAGCTCTCGCTAACGTTCTACCTGCTCCATTTCGATGAGGAAACAATCGAAAAAGTCCCGAGGATTGTTAATGTCATAAATTGCTTGATGTTCCCTTCTTTTCTTCGTAACATAAGTTATTAAATAAATATAATTTTCCATTATTTTTCTATGCCTCCCTAGGAAATAATGAAAGACAACAGGGAAAGCATTGTAGAGCTAGAAGAGTAAATGATATTTTATTAGGTAAAAAAAAAAAAAAATACTTAGAGAAGACATATACCATGTGCCAAGGCCTGACTACAAACTTTACTGTAAATATTAGTAATTCTCACAAACACTGGGACACTGCCTCTTCCAGAAAACTCCTCTCCCAGATCAACCAGGGCTTCCTTCACTGCTGGATACCCATGAAGCACCATGGTGGGCTCCATGCCAAAATACACCGTGAACACAGGGCCATAGACTTTTGAGAGCTGGGAAAGGAGATGCAAATATTAGCAAAAGAAGTTACAATTTGATTATGTATCGTGCCTGAGTAACAATGTTATTATCCCATTTTTAAGCTTTCATTTTGTGATCCACTGTTCAAAATCTTTCAAATTAAATAATTCGATAACGAGGTTGGTTAATGAAGCACGTATGTGCCAGGCAATGCTCGGCTAATTTGTACACGTGTTGCGATGAATCCTCAAAGCAGCACCTTCAGCAGGTTCATTTGCCCCACTTACAAAGAAGGATACTGCTGTCAGTAAATTCTAATTTATCCCCAGCATCTCATCGCTACTACCTAGAACACTGAAATTTGAATCCCTTCTTATTTGACCTCTGATCCTTGAGCAACGCATCAATTCTCAATGCCCACCTTGGACCAATACCCCGCTCACCACTGCACGGCCATGTGTAGAGCTCTTGCTTTAAGAATTCTGATTCAGTAGCCCTGTGATGAACACTAACATTTTATATTTTTTAAATTAGCCCACGTGTTTCTAATGCCCAGTCAAGTTTATGATCCACTGGTATTACTGGTGTAGAAGGAGAGCGAGCACCACAGAGGCAGTGCCAGGATGTGCAGCATCTCATGGAAGAACAATGTCTTTCACCTGCAGCATTTATACGGCACAGACGGCAGCTGTGCACAGAACCCAGACAGTCTGTTAACATCAAGCTGGCCCAGATGGATTATTTTTTCTTTCATTCACTTATACTGGTCCTTATCCCAGAACTACTTCCTTCATATAAGGCATAATTGGCTTCTTCAGAGAAGTTCAATTTCCATGGCTATTCCAAACAAAAAGCACTATTTATATAATAGATGACTTCTTGAATGAAGTCTCTGATCAAAAAAAAATGTCCTTTGTCATGAGGAGCTGTTTTCCCATCTCTTGCCACTTTATTATTTTGATTCCAGTATACAAAGATCTAAATGTATCTCCCTCACAAAATGCATTACTTCACTCCACTATTCTTGAGGATGACAAATCAAAACAATACTCCACAAGAAGAATTTTTTTCACAATGATACATGTTAACAATTTGATTTTCTATGTCACGATTTCTGTAAATATATTTTGATAAATACATTTTATTTAAAAGTAGATATCAATTTGCTTGCCATTGACAACCTGCTGGAGAAATATAAGACATACTTACATTGCTGAAGGATTTGCTTATGTTCTTCAGATTTGGCTGTAGAATATTTCCATAACTGGCAGAGGCGTAGGGCCAGGTGGGAGGTTCCCTTTTCCCATGTCTGTTCCCCAGGGAAAGGAGAAGCAAACAGGAGAGACAGAGGCCCAGGACCACAACCGGATCCATTACAGCTTTCTTCTTAGACAACAGGGAGTTTAAAATCGAAACTTTGATAACACTCCCTACTATTCACCCTGTGCCTCTTTGATGCCTAAGGAGATTAATAAGCTAGATCTACTTACTTTAATGTCTTTTCTGAAAGGACTTGGCCCACTTGTCGGCTTCTTTATAATGTTTCACCCTGGAGATGCTGATTTGACAAGTTTGAAGTGCATCCCAGATATTGTTTTTTTTATTTTTTATTTTACCATCCCATGTGTTTAAAAATCAGTAAAGTAAATAAATGGCTCAAAAAAATGATGAATATTTTGGATTCTCAGATTTAAGACCGGTTTAGAATTTATAACCTGTGAGACAATCCTCGTGTATAAAAAAAAGTTTATCCTTCAATGTTTTATCAGATCCTAGCATACTTTGTCCTCGATTATAAAAGCCTTATGGTTAGCTAAACATAAACTAGGGAACACAACTCATTAACTTTGAATATCTAAATACGAACCAAGTAATTAGCTAATTCACACACATTTTAACATCAATCTCCCCCACCAAGAGAAAAAAAAAATGAAAAAAATTATTTTTACCTTTCAAATGGGGAAAGGGAATCTCAGAGAGGATAGGACACCCATCCAGTGTCACGCAGCTCATAAGTGACAAAACTGGGGTTGCAACTTATGTTCTCTGGTGCCCATTGTGGTGCCCTATGGCTTACAACTCAGCTGCCTCAAAAGGAATTTCAGGAAAAGAAACAAACTCCTAAAACACAAATTTCTCTGAATGGGCACCCCATCGAGTGTTCACAAAATAACGGGCTCCACATTAAACAGAAGCCCTTATTTGACTACAAGGATAAAAGGGCCATAGATTCTCAAGAGAAGAACTAAAAGATGAAGATTCTACTCACTCCATCAATGCAGAAGTGAAACTTGGGCAGGTCTCTGAGGGAAGAGCCCGTGTCACAGAATTTAGGGAGAAGTCTTGAAAAACCGTGGCTTCCCCACCTCCCTTACTTCAGAAATCCTCCCACCTTCAGACACAGCCTTCTCTGTTATTTTTCCACTCTAACATTGTAAGAACCAATGGAATGAAGTATGCACAACAAGGAAGAAAGATTTTAGACAGGACAACAGACATAGATTCTGTGGGAGATGGAGGACAGGGACTTAACTAAAGAGACTTAGAGTACAGAACTAGCATAACATGCAGACCTGAACATGAGACGGGATTTAGTGATCATAAAAATCCGAATATCACTGTAATGATATACATTACTAGATTACTGTACAAAGATGTATTCTGTAAAGATATCATCTTATCAGTCCTAAAATGATTAGCACACTTAGTTTGAAGCACTTTGAGAAGGAAAACTAAGACTCGTCAAGACCACATTTACAGCACATACTCTCGTCCCTCATGTTACCAGGCAGAATGACACATCCATCATATCTCTTTTGATACACTCAGTTACTTTTGCCTAAGGTAAAGTTATGTCCATTTTAATGATGAGGCAGCTGGCTTGAAAGTTTCAGCACCTCGGCCAAGGACAAACAGCCTGCAGGTGGTGGCGCTCTAGACCCACATCCTCTGGGTTGTGAATGCTTCCTTACCCGAAAACACTCGGTTCAAGCAAGTTCCCCAGTGTTTCCTGAGTCATCTGTGACTTCCCTTCATTGGTGACTGTGACTGTGAAGTAAACATTAACCATGTTACTATTGCAGCATGGGTTGACTAAAGGAAGGGTCAGAAAAGTGTAGTTATGTAACCTGTAGAAGTTCGGTGAGTCCAGTTTTGGTGATCCCTTTATCTAGGACATAGAGTAGCATGACTTTGCTGCCTGACTCACACAGCTCTGGACTCTGACCGAGCAGCGCTACTTTCTCTTGCATGAAATGAATTTGATGGCTCTCTTTAAAGCAATCATTTTATTTCTTGAGAGATGGGTGTCTCTGCTCTTCTCCTCCTTTCTCTTGCTGAGGCTCCTGCCTAATCTATTCTCTTTTTGTAGAGTGAAAGAGTCACAGATAATTAGAGAATGAGGGATCAAAGCCCTCTAGTCTAATCCTGACTTTAGATTTTGAAGTAAGGAATTGGTGACTCGATGAGCTGCAGTGTTACTATGTCATCAGTATAAAACCTTGTCTAAGATTCAGGTTTCCAATTTCGAGGTCCGCGACATCTCAAATCAAGGGAATTTCTCATCACTTCCCAGATGGATGGCCAGAAGAGCCCAGGGTGAAGCCCTCCACAGTGACAGAACGGTTCAAAGTTCTGTGAGGGAAAAATAGTGAATTAGAACTGTTTATTTATCTGTTTGTTTGTTTGTTTGTTTGTTTGTGTTTATTATTTTATTCAGTGTTTCAGGTATACAATTCAACAATAAAGCACATATATGTGTGTGTGTGTGTGTGTGTGTGTGTGTGTGTGTATGGAGAGAGAGAGAGAGAGAGAGAGAGAGAGAGAGAGAGAGTGAGCATTGCATAGTCATCACCCAGAGATAAATTTCTTCCTGTAACCACATATTTGAGACCTTTTACCCAGTCTACCTCCCCCTCTGTCTGACACTCTGGTAACCACAAGTCTACTGTCCATGTCCATGTGTCTCTGTTCGCTTGTCCTGTATTTTTATTGCTTTTAGGTTTATATCCCACATGTAAGTGATATCAAGTGATTTTCAACTGTTTCTGTCTGACTTATTTCACTAAGCATGATTATATCAAGGTTCATCCACGTTGTTGCGAACGACAGTATTTCATCGATCATATGGTTGAGTAATATTCCATTGTATAGATGTATCACAGCTTCTTTAGTGAATCATCTATCGTAGGACACTTCAATTGCTTCCATGTCCTGATCACTGTGAATAACGCTGCTATCAACATCGATGTGGAAATATCTTTTCAGATATGTGTTTTTAAGTCTTTGAGGTGAATACTCAGTAGAGGGATTGTTGGATCATATGGTACATCAAATCCTAGGTTTTTTGAGGAACCTCCATACTTTTTTCCATATAGCTGTACCAACTTGCAACCCCACCAGCAGTGTATGAGAGTTCCTTTTACTCTCCATCCTCTCCAATAGTTGTTGTTAATTGTCCTTTCGATGACAACCAATCTAACAGGTGTAAGATGCTATCTCTCTGTGGTTTTCATTTGCATTTCCCTAATAGATAGTGATTTTCAGCATCTTTTCACATGTTTATTGGTCATTTGTATATCGTCTTGGAAGAAGTGTCTGTTCAGGTCGTCTGCCTATTTTTTAATTGGACCATTTGTCTTGTTGTTGTTATTGAGTCGTATGAGTTCTTTGTCTATTTTGGAAATTAGGCCCTTATTGGAGGCATTGTTTGCAAATATATTTTCCCATTTGGTTGGTTGTCTCTTTCCCTCATTGACCGTTTCTTTTGCTGTGCAGAAGCTTCTTAGTTTGATGTAGTCCCATTCATTTATTTTAGCTTTTACTTCCCTTACTTTTGAGGTCAAATTCATAAAATCCTCTTTAAGGCCAAGGTCCTTGAGTTTAGTTCTTATGCTTTCTTCTATACAAGTTATTGTTTTAGGACTTACATTCAGGTCTTAATACATTTGAGTTAGTTTCGGTGTGTGGCGATAGACAATAGTCTAGTTTCATTCTTTTGCAGGTGGCTTTCCAGTTTTCCCTGCACCATTTATTAAAAAGGATTTTCTTTCTCCACTGTATGTTTCTTGCTCCTTTGTCAAAAATTATTTGCCCAAATAAATATGGTTTACTTCTGGATACTCAATTGTTTCCGCTCTTCCGTGTGTCTGTTTTTCTGCCAATATCATGCCTTTTTGGTTGTAGCCACTTTGTAGTATCATTTGAATTCAAGCTGACTGATGACTCCAGCCTCGTTCAATTTCTCAGAATGGTTTTGGCGATTCTGAGTCTTTTCTGCTTTTATACAAAACTGATGATTTCTTGTTCTATTTCTCTACAAAAATGCAGGTGGGTATTTGATGGGGATTGCAATAATCTGTATAATGCTTTAGGTAAAAAAGGTCATTTTAACTATGTTGATGCTTCCAATTCAAGAACACGATATCCTTCCATTTCTATGCATCTTCTTCAATTTCGTTTAATAGGCTCTTATAGTTTTCATCATAGAGGACCATCGCGTTTTTCATTAAATTTATTCCTAAGAATTTCATTCCTTTTGTTGCAATTGCAAAAGGAATTATTTTTGCCACTTTTTCTGACACTTCATTGTTAGAGTCTAGGAACGCCATGCATTTTAGAACATTGATTTTGTATCCAGAAACTTTACTTTTTATGCTTATTATTTCTAGTAGTATCTTGAGGAGTCTTTAAGGTTTTCTTTCTAAAGAATCATATCATCTGCAAATAGTGACAGTTGGACTTCTTCGTTTCCTATTTGGATGCCTTCTGTATCTTTCTCTTGTCTGATTGCACTCGCTACGACCTCCAGTGTTACATTGAATAACAATGGCCATAGTGGACAACCTTGTCTTGTTCCTGATTTTAGAGAGAAAGTTTTTAGTTTTTCACCATTCAGTAAAAGTTGGCTGAGAGTTTGTCATATATGGCCTTCATTATGTTAAAGCACTTTCCTTCTATACCCATGATGTTAAGTATTTGTTCATAAACGGATGCTGTACCTGATCAAAGGCTTTTTCTGCATCTATTGATGCGATCGTATGATTCTTATTTTTTAATTTATGTGGTGTACCACATTAATCAATTTGTGTATGCGGAACCACCCTATATCCTGGGGATGAAGCCGACTTGATCGTGGTGTATAATCATTTTAATACGTTGCCGTATTCAGTTTGCCTGTGTGTTATTTATGATTATTGCATTTGTGTTCATGAGAAATATCAGTTTGTAGTTTTATATTTTCACTTTATCTTTAGCAGGTTTTGGTATCAGGTTATGAACTCAGAAAAGATCATGAATTGCCAAAGCCATATTGAGAAAATTGAAAGGTGCTGGACACTACACACTTCCCAACTTCAACTTGTACTACGAAGTAACAGTAATCGAAACGGCATGGTATTGGCAGCAAACCAGACGCGCGAGCCAGTGGAACAGACTTGAGAGTCCAGAAGTAAACCTACATTTCTATGGGCAAATATTTTTCAACAAAAAGCCAAGGCCTACATTGGAGGAAGGAAAACCAATTCAACAAATGGTGCTGGAACAGGAAAGCCACCTGCAAAAGAATGAAACTGTCGTCAATCAGCACACACCACAATTAACTCAAAATGGAGTAAGGACCTAAATGTAAGACCTGAAACAATAAAAGACAGAAGAAACCGTAGAAACTAAACTCAAGAATCTTGGACTTAAAGAGGATTTTATGAATTTGATCTCAAAAGATTAAATTAGATTGCTCGACTCTGTTATTCCTGGATCTCTGTTCTGTGACCTCGTATGGTTTCTCCTTCTTTGTTTTCCCCTTTTGGCTGCATTTCTGTGTCTGTTTCCATGTACTAAGCACATTTTTGATTAGAGACTTCATTTAAGAAGTCATCTAGTATATAAAGTGCTTTTTGTTTGGAATGGCCATGGAAATTGAACTTCTCTGAAGAAGCCAATTATGCCTGATATGAAGGAAGTAGTTCTGGGATAAGGACCAACATAAGTGAATGAAAGAAAAAAATAATCCTTCTGGGCCAGCTTGATGTTAACAGATCATCTGGGTTCTGCGCAAAGCTGCCGTCTGTGCCTTATAAATGATGCAGGTGAAAGACATTGTTCAAAGCTCCTAAGTCTCCCAATCTTATTGGCATGGCATTTTTTAGTAAATGTCCAGTGGCACAGTCCTGAGAAGAGTTCAGCTGCAGCCAATTAGGCTCAGCCTGTGCCACTATGGAGCCACCTCTTAAGATTCAGCAAGCAATCCACAGATTTTTTGCTTATAGTTGCCTCAAGAAACAATCCAACAGAGGCCAGCGGCCACTGTTGTGGCTCATCCTCTGAAGCGATATACTAATTTTGAGTGCTTTCTCACATGCTCTAACCTTTTTGGTTTGCAAAAGAAACCTGTAAACTAAGCTGGTCAGAAATGTTGTGGCTCATCCTCTGAAGCTATATACTAATTTTGAGTGCTTTTCTCACATGCTCTAACCTATTTGGTTTGCAAAAGAAACCTGTAAACTAAGCTGGTCAGTAAATATTAGCTCCATTGTTTTGAGGAAATAGATATTTACGTAGGTTACCTTACCCATGTTGGTACAGTGCACAGAGCAGTAACTGAAATCCAGGTCTTCTCATTTCAAGTCTGATATTTTTTCACATGCAAAAACTGAAAAATTGCTTTATATTCTCCCCCCCCCCCCAAATTTCCAGATCAATTGTTAAAAACTTTTAGAAAGGTCTACTCACTCTGAACTAAGAGGATTGCTCTCCTTACTTAATGTGCCTAAGCCAAAATTTTCAAGTTCTGCAAGCCAGGAAAATGTGTCAGAATTGCAGCTACATGTTCACAGTAGAAATGAACAGAGTTTAACTTGGGCAAAAAGAGGATCATTATCCCCTCCAGAGAAATGATCAACAATGCCTTTGTCCAAAGAATGGAGATTTTTATTTGGTATTTTGCGAGGCATAATGACACAACAGAAAGATTTGTTTGGATTTTGGTTCTTCCACTTAAGCATCATTTCTTTGGTAGTTTATTAATGATAATTTAAATTGCTAATATACAGTAGTAGTTATGACGGTACCTGTTATTTATTAAATATCAACTGGCAGACACTGCATGAAGTGTTTTATGTATGCAGTATCATTTGTCCACATCTTTGAGATTACTGAGTTTAATGTATAACTTTTTGTGCAAGGTCCTATTTAAACCCACCATATCCTTGAGGTAGTTATTTCCTTCATTTTGCAGTTAATAATTAATTACTAGAGGCATCTATAATATTGTATTACAGAACAAAATTTACAAAAACATGAAGTAATCACAAAGTACCTTTCTCTGACAACCAGAAAGATTTATTCCTAGAGAAATACAGACTCTAACTAAAGTGATAATAGTCTGTTTAACTAAGGGAAGTGGTTCAAAAACTTCCCTTAGTTCTGGATAACATCAGACCTAATTCTGAAGGTGTAGGCTGCCTGTTCAGTGACATCAGCTGCTGGCTTCAAACTCGTCCACTTCTCCATGTGGTTCTTGGCTTTTATAACACTGCTTTGCCAATAGCACTACTGCTTATTAAGAATTGCCTGCGTTCTGAAGTACTGCATTAAGGAGATCCTCAGAATACATGAATTCCGTTAGGCTGTTTCCAATGTACTTCACAGGGTTGGGTCAGTGATTTTACTTCCTTTTAAATGACAAAACTTGTATGCCTTAAAATATCTATCTTTAGTTTCTTCACCTGAAAATTTGCTATTTTACTATTAAAATAAGACATCTGTTGTCTACCTGATCTTTGTTCCTTTGTAGGTGACCTAGTTTTAGATTCTGCCTTTGATGTTCATATCTATACAGTGCACCCAGGTGATTTTCCTATCTTTTGTTTAGTACTCGATAAACTATGTCTTTCATTTTTCTTTAATTCTATGGCACTGAGTACTTAACCAATGTGTTCACTTGGCACTGCTTTTTAACTTTATTCCTGTTTCACATTTTCAATATGCTCATATGTAGTGAACAATACAGGTAAAAAGATTAAGTGCTCAATCTCATGATTATAAAAGGGCGATAAATTGAGAAGAGTAAGATCCTTGGGGGTGGGGGGCACAGTGGGGAGGCATGGAGATCTGAGACATTCATTCTGAGATGAAATGTGAGCTGAGACCTAAACATCAAGAAGCTAACTCTGCAAGTATTCAAGTTGAGGAATATGACCAAGCATCAAGTCTAGATAATGATCAATTATGTATTTTTATGATTACTTTTGTTCATTAGTAGTGCCTCTTCAGGTCTACTCAGACCTTGAACTTTATAATCCCTCCCATGAAAAAATTAAACCTGCCTTGTGCCAGGTATTACCTCTCTTGCACTCTAGTAGAAGCACAGAGGATTCAATGAAAGATGGAGAAAAGGCATAACTTTGGTGGTGAGATAAATCAAGGAAAGCTTCCTGGATGAAACCCCTTGCTCCCAAATTAGTCTGTCCTTGTTCCCCAGCACAAGTCATGCCAGAGAACTCATTTTGATAAAGCATTAGGATAGGATTCAACTCATAGCTTTCAAGTACCCAGAGAAATAAACTTGGGCGTCAGCAGCCACCCCAATAATCCTTACTTGAAAATTCAGTAATAAACAGAGAAAAGGGGAAAAAAACAAGATAAACGTGTAACTGATCTGCTCTCACGAGGTTTCCTTACCATTTATCTGTACCAAGAGAAATGCTATTTTTAACACTTCCCAAACTTCATTAATTCACATATTTGTCAGACTTTTGTGTGGGACAAATCTAGTGATAAAGGTTATGAGTGACCACCTTGGAGTAGTTACATAGGGCAGAGAGCCTTCTGAAATGCTAGAAACATGGTTATCTGGGTGGCTCTTCTAGTGGATACCCAAGAGTACACCAAAAAGCACTCAAAACTTCTGTGTTCTCCTCAGTATGTTGTACCTCAGTAAAAAGAAATTCGCCACATTTCCGTAATGACTAAGCTATTCTTATTTTTCCTTAAATAACTTTTAAAGCTAAAAGAATGAAACTTTTATCTGACCACCTTAATTGGGTACTGAGAGACATTCATACAGTATTTTATAAACATTCTAAAATACTTTACAGAAACAGCTCACATAATCCCATTCTCAAAGAGGTCTTCAGGTGGTTATTTCAGTAAGTCAGTGAAGGATAGAGATCTAAAAATAATACTCAGGAAGAAATAAAGACCCAGGGACATGACTTTTAGGGAAAATTATGGACAAATTAATCCTTAGGGTTGCATTTCTCAAACTGTGGACATAGCTTAGAAATTTGTTTTTATGTGTATTCATTTCAAATCTAAATTTATAGGCGCATATTCAAGGTCACATGACTGACAACCATTTCACAATTACAACTATCTGTAATTTATTTACTGCTCATACTTTCAAATTATATTGATACCATTTAAGACCTAGAGACTGTTTTATGTGCCTGTCAATTACTTGGCACTGTTGTCAAACTCGTGTCCTGGTCCTGAAAAATGGGACATTACAACATATGCTATTTTAAGCTTAGTTGCCGATTTAAGTTAAAAAATATATAGTAATTCTGCAAAAATGTAAATATTTGCTTTCATAATTCCTTTAAAAATCAATTAATCGACTATTTAAACATTAGCTAAATTGGGGGTATAAAATGTCTATAATAAAGACAAAGAATTACTAGATTGACAAGCTGAATCTTCTCTGAATGTAGTAGTTGTAAACCAAGGGATAAAGTGACTAAAGAAATGAAGACCAAAAGAGATTGTTTTATTTTTATCCACGATTCCTTGAACTTAATTTTTATAACCATAACTGGTGGTGAAGTATTAAAAACATAGTATGTTATTTGTAGAAATGTACTGGCCAATAAAGCAAACAGAATCATTAAGTAGCATAAACTTAAAAAGCTCAAAACCAAAATAATTCTTTGAAAGAGTATGGAATTTGTTTAAATCAACAGAAGTGCTTTTCAGGCTTCTTAAGAAGTGTTACTTCAAACTGCTGAAACTAAAAAGATTATATATAATTGCTAAGACATGGGTGAGATTCCATCAAACATATTTGCTTGGAAATGTTCAAGAACCACCAACACTATACATCTCAACACATTCAGGAACTGCCTAATGATATGGAAGAATGTCAATGAAACAAGTATTTTTCATGGCGATTTAATGAGGTGATGGAAGACAAGGTCTGGTTTAAGAATACTTTTTTATATGAGATGAAGCAGGGAGCATTTGTTTCAGTGTCATGGAATGAGAACGTCTGTTCCCCTCTGCCACTTAAATATTGGAAACTAAAAAAACAACAAAATGATGAAATAAATAAGCATTAAACCCCCAGAATAACAAAAGACAGAACACAAGATTTTGGAAGCTGAAAATAAATGTATGGGTGCTAACAGTCAAGAGGCTGGAGACCTACAAGTTCATAACTTAAAATTTGGGATAATTCGAGCTATTAGGCAACCAAGTAAAAATGTCAAGTAGGCAGTTGGATTTGACTTCAGGAGAAAGATTCTGGCTTGAGATAAAAGTTAAAGTCATTACCACATATTTTGCATTTAAAGTAACGAGAAAACACCGTCACAGGAGCCTCAAGCCCTCCTTGGGACATTCTAATGTTTAGGAGTCAAAGACATAAGAAAACAGCGGAGAAAACTGAGAATAAGTAAAGTGAGGTCACAGATGTCACTGGAAACCTTAATAAAAAGTTGCCATGGAGCAATAGAGATGAAAACACACCTGGGATGGGTTCAGGGGGAAAACTGGAGAAACAAAAAAGTGAACACAGACAACTTTTCAAGGGGTTTGCTATAAAAGAAAGAAATGGTTTTCGTGTTACAAAAGGAGGAGGTATTAGAGATGTGAGGACAGAAGTGAACCCACCATGAATGTACTATTAGGGAGAACGTGAGAGAGAAAAGACTTTGAAGAAAACAGTATAACTACTAAGAAACCAACTACGGTTACAATGGTTAGCATTACTGATCAGTAAACATTTCCAGTTTAAAACAAAAACAAAAACTGCTCTTTAGTCTGTTTTTTTTTTTTGGACTGTATATTCTCTCAAATTTTTACTTTTTCTTACAAGTCCTAGTTCCACCATCCTAAATTGCAGATAATCTGATCTACATTTGAATAATATACATGGCAGCAAGAATAACATTTTTCCATGAGATAAACAGCCTATACATAGAATGTATGGTTCAGGAAGTGTTCGGGATTTCTCTTCCTCATAGCCTGATGTATTTAACAGGGCATAAATTTTGTATTACTTATATTTTTAGGTCTTGTTTTCTTTCCTCTGATACTATTTCCTTTTCTACTATAGATTTTAAGCGTTTCCTATCTCTTACTTTGCATGATATGTTGACGCTTCCAGTTTCTGGCCTTTTGTTGAGACCCTACAGTTTCTTCCAGAGCCTTCTCTGCAATAACCCAAAATGCAGTTGAAATCTTTTTATGGCAAGTGTATTGTATTAATAAATGAAACCAAGATAAATAATGTTGAATTATAGTGTCAGTCAAGACTTTTGCTATTATTTCACCTGAGACATTCTTTTCTGAAAAATAATTTGATGAGATTATCTCATAATGAACATTTATTTGGTAAATTATTTTATAGAAACAGACCCTAAAATCAAACAATTTCTTGTTTAAACAGTAAGCATAATCCCAATCTTTCCCCCATCAAAAGCCTACTCCATAAACGAAGTACCAAAAACCCATGAAAAGTACTGTTAAAGAGGGGAAATGAGGGAAAGACATTAAACTTCCACAGGAAGACTGTATAAATCTGGCAGTGGTTAAGTACACATCAGGCTGAACCCAAGAGCACTACTGAATCTGAAAATTTAACTGAAAATCTAAATATGAATACTTCTTTGTTCTTAATAAGGCTCAGAAAATTACAACCTATTATGCAATGTTGCATCATGTAAACTGATATAATCCAAAAGTAAAGTGGACAATATGGATTTTAACACCAATATAGGTAAAATCTGTAGATGTAAACGAGAATTTTTAAAAGATGATCTTTAGCTCCAATTTAAAACAAACATTCAGGACTGGAATCTTCAGAATTTTCTAATATCTTGAAAATCCCCATCTTCTCTTTTATTGGTCCTGAGGCATTCATTTGATCTAAGAGAAAAATATTAAAACAAGTATTTATTTTTTAAAAAGTATACAAACCTAAAGAACCTTAAGAAACATATCCAATATATTATGAGACGTGAGTCATTTATCGAAAATTTTAAAGCCCACACTAATGTGGGCCCTTTTATTCCTTAATCATTAACAGCAAAAAATTAAAGTATATTATCTCATCATAACTAGAATTGGCCTCCTGGTTTTATTAGGAAATATCAGTTTCCTTATCAAAATCGTTTCTGTTGAATTTAAGATATACAGATACAGAGAAATCAAAAGAATACCCATTTGAATTGTGTTCTCAGAAATGTTTAAAAAAAAAATTTAAAAAGCCCAATCATGGTTAGTTTAAAAGCTGAAAATTTATCTTTACACACCTCCCATTGGCGATATATGCTCTTTTATACTTTTGTCATTGTGACAGCTGTGGAATGAAATATCCAGTGGTTTTATTTTGCATTACTCTGATTTCTAGAGAGGTGGAAACATCTTTGTATGTTCACTAACCATTTCTTTCTCTCCTCATAATCACCTGCTCATATATTGTCCATTTTTTTCTGTTGATTTATTATTTATATATGATAAACACTTCCCGTTATGTGTTGCAAATATTTGTGAGTTCTCCCTTATCTATTTATGGCATTATCTATTTTTACAGAAGTCTTTAAATTATTGTACAAAATCAGTTCATTTAGTTTGTTTTGTTACCTTAAGAATTCTTTTTGCATCTTCAAGTCACACATAAATTTTCATATTTTTTAAAAGTTTTACTTTCAGTATTTTGCTTTTGACTATGTAAGGCTGTTAATTCATCTAGAATCTGTTCTTGAGTACGGTATAAAGTTTTCTTCTGTTAGTTACATATTGTTCCAGAATCATGAATTGTATAAGAATAATTTCCCCTTACTAGTTGGAAATGCCATTTCTGTCATTTATTGATTTTCCATGGAAGTTTGGTTTACTTTCTAGATTTACCATACCATTGGTTAATTTAACTTATCATATGCTAATTCAACAGTCTTGATTATTATGACTAATTAAAAACTTAATACTTGAACTATTTTGTTGTTCTTCAAAATTATCTTGGCTCTTGACTCTTTATTCTTCCATATAAATTTTAAAAACACCCTGTCATATTTCTTTAAAAAGTTATATTGGAATTTTAATCAGAAGATCAATGTAAACAATATAATTTGGGGACTACTGTCTTATTTTTAATACTAAACATTTATATGCATAAAATAGTTAAATCTGTACATTTACTCTATCCTGCTGTTAATATCCTTCAATGTTTCATAATTTTCTCCATAAGACTTTAAAGAAATTATTGTATTTAATCCTCAGCATGTTATAATTTTATAGCTGTTATAAGATCACATTTTCTAAACAATTATTGCTTATATACATAGTATTAATTTATAAGCAATCTTCTTGAATTTTGAGAGAGATTTCTCAATTTCCTTGGACTTTCTATGGAGACAATTACATCAGCTGCGAATATAAGCAATTTGAAACTCTTTCTTACTATTATTCCTTTAACCTATTTTTATTATTTCATAGCATTAGTTAGAACTTCTGTGTACGCTGTACAATGCTGTACATTATACAGTGGGAGTGAGAGCTGTTATTCTTGAAAGTTCTTGGTTTAGTAGTAGTTTCCTCAACGTATGCATTTTAGCAGATTAAGAATATCCTTCTCTATGTCTAGTTTAAGCATTATGAGGGTGATTGTGATGGCATATCAAGTGGGATTTTAGTAAATGTGAATTGATATTTTCAAACATGACACTATCCTTGCATACCTTCTATACTGCTGATTTTTATTTGATAATATATTTAAGATTTGGCCTATGCTTTATTTTTCTATTTGTTCATGAACTATTTGAATATTAAAATGCATATAAACATACAAGAAACCCAGAATAGATAAAACTAATTTGTCGAATTCACTCTTCCCAATTTCAAAACTCACCACACAGCTACAATAATTAAGACAGTATGTTACTGGCATAGGATTGACAAAGAATTGACAGTAAAGACATAAACCCTTACATTTATGATCGACATTTTCGACAAAGGTGCTAAGGCAATTTGATGGGAAATGAACACTCTTTCAATAAACGGTGCCCAAAGAGTTGGATAACAACAATCAAAAAAGCTGAATTTATACCTTTATCTCATACCCCACACAAAAATTAACTCTATAGAAGAGCTAAAACTAAACTCTTAAAAGAACATTGTGACCTTGGGTTCAGCAAAGATTACTTAGATACAACACTAAAATCACTAGAGATAACAACTAAAAAAAGGCAAACTGCAGTTCATCAAAATTAAAGCCTTTTGCCCTTCAAAAGATACCAAAAAAGTACAAAAAGAAGCCAAAGACTGGGAAAAAATATTTGCAGAACATATCTATAAAAGACTGGTATCTAGAATATGTAAAAAAAATTTCAATTCACTAACAAGACAAAAGCCACAAGTTTAAAATGAGATATTTGAAACTAAGTAGAAGACATCATGACACTACAACTAGTGTGTGCTAGTAAATGTTTAACAATTAGCTCTTCCCCTACCACCTCAGAAAAAAGAGCTCTAGTTTGTAGTTTTTCTCCCTATTTTCATGGTATTATTAAATATTCCTATCATCCTTAATATCAAGATGCTAACATAACATTGCTGAAAATAGAATTCAGAAAAGATAGCCAGTAGCAGACCATTATATAGTATTTCCGACTAAAATTTACAACTAAATAAAATTGTAATGCACATAAATAATAGTATAAGTACCATAATATGTTATAAAATAATTAGAAGATGTTTTTAGTATTATATTTTCAAAATAATTTATGGTCGACATTGTAGGCATCAAAATTCATTATTTTAAAAATTGATAAATAAAAGTAATTTATCCTGTTTCACCTGTATAGATTGTATCTCAGAGTAGCCAAAGAGTTTATAAGGAAAAGTTCTAAATAAAGGAAATTTTAGTTAATAAAGGAAAGGTAGCACAAGAAAACCACCATTTTGCAATCCTTAAGGAAATAATGGTTTAAAACATTCATCATCAATGGATGCTGAAACCATCAGGTTAAATAAAAGGCAGAAAGGAAATTCCTATATTAAGGACCAACCTGAATCTGCTCATCAATCTTAGCTCACGAAAAATAAGAAACCCACATATTATGTGCCTCCTGGTACGATTTAAAATATGAGAACAATCGAAAAGGTTGGTGGTTCGTGTTCACCCAAGGATGCAAAAAAGCAGCAGAAGAAAGACAGACAGAAAGAAAGAGAACGAAGCACTGGTAGTCCTAAGATATGAACCTAGATATAATTAATATAAATAGCTACAAAGCTATTTACACACACTATCTACCACTTCACAGTAAGTAAGTACACTGAGGAATATGACAAAGGACAACACAAAGGAGGGGGAAGAGCAAAAAAAAGAAAATCAGCCCATTCTCGAATATACGACAAATAACAGGTGTCTCCAACAAATGGCATGAAAGAAATAAGGGAGGGCGAGGGGGTGGTATTATAGAAGCGATGTTAACAATGAAATTTGGATGCTGATTCAAACTAAAAAGATGTGAGACAACTGGGGAAATCTGGATATGTACTGGCTATTAGTGCCACTTCTCTTTAATGTAATAATGACACAGTGGCTATGTTTGAAAACATGTTGTTGGTAAAAGATTCATGAGAAAGTTATAGGTAAAATGTCATAATTTTAAGATTCTGACAAACCAGAATGGTACCAAAAAGAGACTGGCTAGATGTTATCAACTATTACAGCTGAATGCATTATACATAGAGGTAGATTATATTATTCATTTATTTATGTGCATGTTTCAAAGTTTCCATAAAAAAATAAAAGCCTGAGAGATACTTACCAACGAGATCACTTCGATCTAACAACAACTCTAGATCTTCATCACTAATGACCTTCTCTCTTGATCCTTTTACTTCCCTATAGAAAAAAAACCAAATACTTTTACTTCTATGATAAATCAATGCTATGAATCACACTTTTCTAAAATTAAAAAAGTCTTACCTTTCATAATCCCTAGATTTTAATAATTCCATTAATTCCTTAGGGTCTAAGAAGTTCTTAGATGGATTTAATCCAGATTGACCACCTTTGAAATGATCTAGAAAAAATTTTCAAGAAATTCGAAATATTCAAAATTACTTTCAAAACCAAAATACATTACAAGCCAATCAAGAGTTTCTTACATTTAAAACAAACAAAACCAGATAAAACCAAGTGTTGGTAAAGAAGAAGGGCAACCCAAACTCTCATATTTTACTGGTAACAGTGTAAAATGGTATGGCCACCTGGGAGAAGTCTGACAGTTTCCCACAGGAAAAGATACACCTATCCTAAGACCCAGAACAAATAAATGCATATGTCCACAAACACCTATACAAGAGTGACTTATTTATAAGAATCGAAATTTGCAAACTATCCAAACATCAAATATACACAATGTAGATGAATCTCAAAATAATAAACAACAGTAGCACAACAAAAAAATAAGAACAAATGAGTCCATGTATTAAATTAAACAAAAACCATGGACAGAAATCATAGTAGTTGCTTTCTAGAGGGGGACAAGGAAGCATGGGAAATGACTGGAAGGGATGCATAAAGGCAACTAATTTCCTTGACAATGAAAATGTCTGTTACTTTTGATATAGAGGATTGTCACACATATGTATACGTATGTCAAAATTCATCAAGATGTACAACTTAAAATCTGGATATATTATATGTATGTCATACTTCAGTAAAACACTATCAATATTTTAAAAATTCCTTTCAAATTGTTCTTTGAAATAGTAATCTCTCAAAATATTGAAAATAGAACTTGGGAAAATAAAACCATAAACTTTACTTAATTTAAATTCCATTTGCCTATAGCCATGCTACCCTGAACAAGCTCTATCCCAGTCTGGTCTCAGAAGCTAAGAAGGGTCAGGCCTGGTTAGTACTTGAATGGGAGACCTCCTAGGAAGACATGGTACTGTAGGTGTAAAAAATAAAAAACAAAGGACTGTAAGTTGACAAGGTCCTCGCAATCTGTGAGGTCAAAAAAGGGTTGCCTCGTCTTAAAAAATAATAAATAAATAAATAATATTCAATGAACAAAATATATTTCTATTAAACTACTAAAGCAACACAGGTGAATTTTTTTAATTTGCACAAAATTTTATTAAAGTTCTTTTTCACTCCAATAAAAATTTTCTACAATGTGAATGTTCCATCAAGTCAAATTAAAGATATCCAAAACCTAATTCACATTTCTCTCAAAATCAGATACCCTGGAGAAAGTACAGCATGTCCTCGAATAATACCATCTTATTATAACATCAATGAGATGTCATAGAAATTTAATTTGTTTTTATCAGTTTATGGAAAAACTGGTTTTGTTATACGTCATTTTGCTTAAAGTTACAGAACCTATCAACAAAGTTAGGCTCACTGTATCTGCAAAGTAGCATAAAATAAATTGATAGTGATTTCCAACATCATGATGTCCCCATTTCTCTAGGCTTCACAACTTATATAGACAATTTTCAGCTTTTTTGAAGGCAGCCATCAAGTCATTTATCCAAATATAGTAATTTAATATTTAATAAAAGTAGAACTTCTCCAAGAATTTCAGGGAACAGAACATAAAATGCCAAAGCCTCACCCACTTCACCTTCTCTACTCCTCAGAACCTTTTCTAGATTAAAAAAACACTTTTTGAAATACTATCATCGTTAAGTATGAAAAGGGCATTCTGGCGTAAAATATTTTTTTAAATAGTGATGCACAAAATAGCTTTTTTTTTTTTTATAGCACTACTACTTCAATATACCTTTAACACTCTAGTTCTTTAATATAAAGAACTTGGAGGAGGAGGCTTGGAAGTTTTCTTAATCTTTTGGCAGGCAAATCTCTTATCAAGAATAAGCATTATCATGTCAAAACCCTGTGACATATTTAGAATGTGGCACTTTAATGTTCCTCTTTTATGTCTATGGTCACCAACTTAGGTCTTTACAGATCCGAATTTCCCACTGCCTATTTATCAAATTCTGCACTAATTTATTTTATAAAGAAAATTACAAAAACAAAAATTCACAACATGCAATAGATAACAGAAGTAAAAATGTACTAGAAAATGTTATTTACTTTTGTGGATGATCAACTTTTCCAGTTTTCTTTTAGCAGCTGCTCTTTCCACAATTTTCTGATCAATAGTGTTTGCTGTAACAAGACGATATACAACAACTGGCTTTGTCTGACCAATTCTATGACATCTATCCTGGGCCTGAAGGTCAGACTGTGGATTCTTAAAAGTTAAAAAGAAAAATAAAGTTTACCAATATAAGGTTGAAATTATTTAAACTCACTATATGGATAAAATCAACATGCATGATCTAACTAAAAACTTTTAAAGTGTCTTAACTCAATTTAGACTTCTAGAAAGGCTTCATTGATAGAACATGTTCAAGTCTTAATGAATATGACACTTAATAAAGAAATGACTTTTACTTAAAATGGACAGCTTTTCAAAATAGGTAAACAAAACTGGAAAGTGTACAATGGAAGATTAAAAATTCAGGATGAAAAGATAATCAGCATATTGCTAAACCTGCAACTTACCCAATCACTATCATAAATTATAACTGTATCTGCTGCAGTCAAATTAATACCCAGGCCACCAGCTCGTGTACTCACTAAGAAGATAAATACATCTGGATTTGTGTTGAAGCTGTGCATCTAAAAGCAAAAAAATATGTGAACACAGGAAATTAAAAGAAACAAACTATTCCTGCCTGAGATATGGATATAGTCCTGCAAGTAGAACAGCCACATAGCCATGAGTTTACCAGGAAAGGAAGGGGGAGGACAGTGATGTGTCAAGTTTATAGATATAATAAGCCAGTATTCTTCAAACTGGGTATGAGTTCTTCAGTATCCACAGGACTTTTTGATGTGGGGTAAACAAATACCGAAAACTCCAGAAGCCATGAAAGTTGAAAAAGACCAATTTACTGCAAAGAGATAAAACTGCCAAAGACTCACCTCCCAGAAAACAAAAAATCATAAGCATGCTTATTGCAGCAAAACAAACAAACAAACAAAACCCCCCCAAAACAAAAAACAAACAGGGATCCCGCAGCAAGCTGTAGCAATTTGACCTTCAGACGGAGCTTGAGACTTAACAGCTCAGGACAGTCACACAGCAGGGGGATCCATGCCTATTTGACTGAACCTCAATAAAAACCCTGGACACCAAGGCTCTGGTGAATTTCCGTGGTTTACTTTACATGAGTTGTTATAAATTGTTGCTGGGAAAATTAAGTGCTGTCTCTATGAGTCTCTAGAAGCTCACATTAGGTTCTCCTGGACTTCACCAATGTAACTTTTCTCTTTGCTGATTTTAATCTGCATCCTTTCACTGTAATAAGCCGCACACGCATGTGAAAGACAGGAAGGAGAGAGCTTTAACCAAAAGGACTGAAGAGAGGAATTATTTTTAACTACAACTATTAAAGGAATATTCAAGGGAGGCCAAATCACAGATCTACAAAACATTAAAACATCCGCTCATGTTAACTTCATTTATTATCTAAGTGCCTATTTTATTAATGTCTTAATTTCATCAGCATGCATCAAAACTCAGCAAATGCACATTTTATTCCCCTCAGGATATGTAAATATTACTTACTTCAGAAACGAAATGTTGAAATAATTAGAAAGGGAATATCTGTATTTATTTTTGCAATGTACCAAGAGGATGGAATGTTGAATGGATACAGTAATGGACTGATGCTCTATCACAGGTATGCGATAAAAAGGAATAATAAAATTTTAGTGGCAGGTTCCAGGTGAATTTACAGGTGGTTACTGTAAAATTCTTTCAACTGATGTTATTGAAATTTTTATAGTAAAATGCTAGGAATGGAGGGAATAGCCAAAATGGAGGAAAAAATTTCTGTTATCCTAATATAGTGACAGTGGTCATTAAGTAGGATATTTTTAAGTAAGGTTGTGTCAGAAGTCATACTATATTAGAGAAATGGTAAGATTAAATCATGATGCTTATGTTTTTGATTCTGCTATAGTGTTTTTGGTCTTTTGTATCTATCAACTTGTGGGTCTATTTTGAATATTACTTCAGAAATCAAGATAGGAATCACAAAAAATAACTTGGTAGGTATGAAATTAAGTAGTCTTACATTTTTTTCTCTCTCTGAATAAGACATGGATCCATCAAGCCTGCTAAAGTTGAAATTTCTAAAGTGGCAGTAATCCATCAAAATGTCCAACATTCTTGTCATTTGTGAAAAAAGGAGCACCTGAAATTTAAATATATCTTAGTATCTAGACTGATTAATAAATAATAAACAATGCAAAGTCCAACCAAAAGTACCACCTTGTGACCTCTGGTTTTTAGCTCTGGCAGCATTCGATCCAATATTAAGAATTTCCCAGAATTTGTTACCAATTCTTCATCAACCTTAAAAGTGGGCAAAGAAAAAACCAGAAAGGTCATGATAATCTGTAATAATTGTTTTTGTCAAAATAAAAAACAACATGAACAGTTCAATTTTCAATGATAAATAAATCCCTATAAAACTTTAAAATATTTTTAATTGCTCTTGTTATGTATTTAATCTTTTTTATTAGAAGATAATTTTTCCTCTAAGAGACATACTATAGAATTTAAAACCCAAGATCTTGCAAAAAAATTTTTTCAGTTTAAGTATAACCTTTATCTATCCTCCTCACCCCTCTTCTCTCCCAAAGCTTTGTATAAGAGAAATAAGGTCAAACTTTCTGAATATATGGCAAGGTTTATTCTTTATAGCTGAGTATACTTTCAACAAAATATGTATGAAAATTACTGCTAGAATTCTCATCAAAAATTTAAAAAATCATAGGGCTTAGAAGCAACCTAGTATTGAAGATTAAGAAACTTCTCACCTTCTGAATATCAAATATCTTGTCAGATTATCTTCTTCCTTACTCAAATAAAAAACTGTAGAGTAGTTGTTCTCAAATCAACAATTCTGTCCTCCAACCCCAGCGTGTATTTGACAGTGTCTGGAGACATTCTAGGTTGTCACAACTAGGAGAGGGAGATACTACTGGCATCTAGTAGTGTCTAGAGGCTGGGGATGCTGCTAAATGGCCTACAGTCCACACAACACCATCTCTTCGACAATCATACTGGCCCAAAATGTCAATGTTTACAGGGGTCAGCACCTTGCTGTAAACTAGTAAGAAACTGGGTTACTGAGAACAGATTTCTTTACTACTATGCTATTTTTTTCATCAACTGCCCAAGAAAAAGTAATTTCATTTAAACTGAAAGCACGCAACTCATTATCAACTTTTTGGTTCTTTTTGTGGCTATTTGTTGAGATTTAAACAATGAGCAGCCAGATTGGCTGAATATTAATTTAAAAAGGAATACTGAAAAGTTTGACAATTAAAGGTGTCTTTAAAATAGAAAATGAATAAAAAGGAGTGGAAATCAACTGCATTACTAAAAAAACCCCTACAATTCCAATATAAAAAATACTTTCCACAGTATGAAAAGGCAGAGAAACCAGAACAGTGCATTATTAAACAGTATTTACCTTAAACTCCTGTGTGACCAGGTCTATAGGGTACTCAATCAAATATGGATGATTGCAGCACTTACGAAGTAGCATCATTATATTCTGCAGTTTCAGATCAACTTCAGATTCTAGAGGAATATTCACTTCCACAATAGCTCTACTGGAAAGATATAATCCATGATTATAAGAAATATGTAAAATACTACAGTTTAAAAGATATTTTATTTTTAAACACACCTTTCTCGGTCTATCTCTGGTTGAATTTGACTGATCAACTTTTCCAATTCATTAGGGGAATCATCTATTTCACTGTAATTTATCAACTTTCTAGTTCGCCGTTTTGGTCGTCCAGTGGAAGTTAGCTGAACTGTTTCTTTCTAAAAAAGAACAAATTAAAGAAACATCTGTTTAAAAAGCTATACCTTTAAATCCTAAATATATAAAGCAGGGGATATTTTTATGTATAAAACATTTTAAGATAAAAAGAAAAAAAACAATTTTGTCTTTCGTCATTAAGTTTAGTAATTTCCAAATGCAAAAAATAAAGGATCCATAAACTAGCCAAATGCACATGTCATGAAAGTTAATTGTTTAACACTAATAACAATACCTGAGAATGAGTAAAATGTCTTCTTAATTCAGTGGAAAAAATTAAGGATGGATAAAAACTATTTTGAACTTAAAGGTATCTTTGGGTTAATATAATACTGCAATGTAATTCCTTATAGTAGGTAACCCCTGCAAGTTTCTAATAGCTAAAGAAAACCAGATCCCTCTTTAATTATAAGGAAAAGGGGAGAACAGAATCTAACGGTTGTACAAAAGAGAAACGCATAACCATAAGTATTTTGGAAAAAAAAAAAAAAATACACAGGTCCATGGCATACAGTCAAAAATCTGGACATTTCAACAAAATTTAAGGGTCTCCTAATCTTCAATTATAAAATAGTCACACTCTATACTTTGATCTCTTATAATACGGTGAGTAAAGAAGGTATTTCTTTAGAGTATTCTATTAAATTTCTTGGCTGTCAATAACATCTTGTAAAGAAATTGTGTATTTGGAATTAATCTAGTTGGCAAGCCCTTAGTATACCGTGTGCTTGTTCAAATATATGTCCAAAGCCATCACTGGATAGAAGGATATGGGTTAATTTGGGAATAAAAATTCTTAACAAGCATTCCAGAAGCCTATAAAGCCATTAATGCATCAACCATCACTTAAATTTTGGTAGGACCATAGCATTACTAGGTAACTTTTGCTACTGGTCTTATGCCTGTTACTGCAGTTAGAAATTTACCCCCATATTAAATCTTGACAACAGGATGAGACATAAGACTGCAATCAATCATAAAATCTTCTATGCCAACTGTCAGTCACAGTATATTTCAATTCCACACTCTTACCTCAGTAGACCCAAACATGTTTGCAATTGTACGATTCACAATGGCTGTATAAAAGATCTCTTGTTTCTTTGAAAGAGGTGCATAAACGACAACTTCTCGTTTAGGAGGAACTTCAAGAGCAACATCAGATTTTAGTCTTCTCAGTAAGAAAGGTGTTAGAATCTAAAATTTAAACATGAATAAACATGTGAATATTGAACATTCCAATATTTTAGGGAATATTCTTCCCATAGGCCCCTTTACTCCTCTATTCTTCCTATATAAATATTACTAAACTCAAAAGGGGAGAAAAATTATCTCCTTGAAATTTTCTCAGACCAGACCACCACATAACACAAAATCAGTTATTTATCCATAACATTCCACAATTTACTAATATTTCTAATACATCTTGACTATTTGAAAAAGCTAAAATAGGCAAATTATACTTCTTAGGTTTAAAGTTAGAGCCCATAGCTTTTAAAGTGAGGTTTTGGATTAGCAGAAAACCAATGAATCAACCAATCCAGAGATGTAAACATGAGTTTCCTTCTATAAGATCTGAAACCTCAGGCTTAAAATGATGCTCTTTTAATATCTATGATGACAAGTGATTTCTACATTTATAAAACAACACAGAAGCAACCGATAATTATTAAAGACCATTATTAAACTGCTTAGGTCTTTAAAAAAAACCCAATTGTTTAAAATCATGGCATGTCTTTTTATAGCCTTATCTTCCAATATAATCGATAATTGATTTACATATACAAAATCCATTTAGAGGGCTCTATAAGTAAATACCCCAGAGGTATAAAGTCAGAGAAAGACTTTACCTGAGCAAGAGAGAACTTTACCAACAGTTTAAGAAAAAACTATCTGTAGATATCAGCCTAGAAACAGCTATACCTACAGGAAATCATCTGGAAAAAGGAAAAGATTTGGTAGGATCAGAGTGATCTGGGACATTATTTTTAATTTCCATTTCTATACTGTTTCAGATTTTTATCATGAGTATGTATGAACTTTTATAAGGATTTTGAGTAAAACTGTCAAAGCACAATTCAGCTTTTCAGGCTCACAAGAAAATGGCTAGGAAACTTTTGAAAGACTATGTTTATCGAAAGTAAAGATAGGTTGAATGGCTGGCAGTTGCAGAAAAGAATAACAACAGATTGAGGCAAGAAGTAAATTATGCAAATATTACTGGCAGGCTGTACATAAAAACCACTCATTTTCATTTTTTTTGGCTGACAAACATATTAGTAACCACTATGGGTCCAATGAGTATACATGAATAGAGCAAAATTACAAAAAGCACTTTAGTTCTTGTAAAGCCATGTGACCTGTGGAGGGTGGGTGGGTACAGTTGATAAAGTTAAATTAGGGGGACTCTCATTTTTCAAAACCTATTATAAACAGTTTAATAGTTCATTTTTAGGGTTCCCTTTTAATTACGAGTCTACAGTAAGCAGAATAAGAAAAAAGTCAAAACCTGGTGCAGCATATGCAATACATTCTGTTCTCTTTCTTTAGCAATAATATCTTCAGCAGTTTCAGAAAGACTAGTGATATCAAACCAAGATTCAAAGCTGTAAGAGAAATGACTACAAGTTAACCTATCACATTAACCAATCATATTAACATGTTTTACATTTTAAATTTTATAGTAACCTGAACATTAAGAAGCAGATTTTTTTTTAAAGGGGACATTTTTCTGATTTTGCCTTAACATAATCTTGCAATAGTATAAAAATCAAGTAAACATTAAGGTACATTTTTTTTTCTTTTAGGGCAGACTGCCACCTGCAGAACTTCATTTGGATGTGTCTGGAGTCTTAGAAGCTTGAGTATCCTATGTTCTCTTACAAATTGACCTTTACAGCTTGTTTGGAGCTTCTACCAGGGGAAAGAAAAGGAGCACGCAGCTACCCATATACCAAATACCCAGATACTGGTGACTGAAAAACAACCCTCCTCTATCGGGGGAGGCCATTCTCTTCCTGTTCAATCTCATGTACAGCTTCAGGAGGGATGAAAATGAATGAAGCAATAAGGTAGAGGATGCCCAATTAACCAGCCACATCAGCAGCAGCAATCTGGCTGTTAATGGGGTGACAGATATCACAGTCAGATCACCCTTACACCCTAATATTTTATTGAACATTTTAATAAAGGGAATAGAAACGAAAACTATCTCCGAAAACGAAGGTGGTATGATCTCTCTCTTTAGGTATAACTATGACCTGTTATAGCCAGTGTCTGAAAAATTCACATGTGTATACCTTGATAATGACATCTACTATGCATCTTTATTTCTTCAAATGTTAAAAAAAAAAAAAAAAAAAAGCTATTAAAATGAGCAAATAAATATAAGCATGCTTTCTAGTGGTCCCCAATCTTTTTTTGCACCAGGGATCCATGCTACTACAAGAATCCAATGCCTAATGAGCTGAGGTGGTGATGTTAGCACTGAAGAGGAGCTGCCCATACAGATAAACTGCACTCACTCATCTGCTGCTCACCTCCTGCTGTGCAGTCTGGTTCCTAACAGGTCACAGGGCCAAGGGGTTGAAGACTCCTGCTTTTTAGTCTATACTAAGTAACGATATACTGTCAATAGATAAAATTGGGAAAATGCTAATAATATCTATGCAGTAGTAAAGATCAGATATTCCCAAACTTTGATCACCTGAAACATGTCTTATAAATTCATCGCTTCCCAGCTCCTACACCTCGCTGTTCTAAGTCAGTAGGAATGTGTATGAACTGGAAGGGTCCAGAATTAAATGTTCCCTAGTGAAAATAAGACAGTCTGGCCTTGGGTCAACATTTGGTAACCAGAGGTGGAATATAGTCTCAAAATAAAATAAAAATTATTTTCCCATATTAAATACCAAAGTATATAGCTATTATTTTGCCCTCCTGATTTTGGTATTTCTATAATAATTATTTTAGTTTCTGTTAAGATTATCTTCTATCTATTCAAAGCATATTAATTATTTTCTGAAAACTATTTTTACTTTTTGTTTTTCATAATATAAGCTAGGATTTACACAATTTCTAAACTAAAAAAACATTACATTGAAATTGGGAGACTTTTGTTTTACTTTGGCTCTGGCATTAACTGGTTTTATTTTTAACAACTTTATACCTGGGCTTTTTTACATGTGAAATAGGAGATATATAACCTCTATCACTTGGATTGTTTTGTGAGGATAAAATGAAAAAATCCATATGAAAGTATTCCGAAGCTGAAAATAAAGAGCCCTAAAAAGATATTTTTATATGTTAATAAAATATTTTAATTTTCGCAATAGTGTATCTTTAATCAATGCAAACAAACATTTAAACAATATTTATTTGCTCTTATATAATTTGTGTCAAGAGTGGAACATATAGGAAAGGAAATTGGTGAAAGATGATTAAAAGGTACAAACTTCCAGTTATTAGATGAACAAGGGGGTATAATATACAACATGATGACAACAATTAACATTGCTGTATGGCACATAGGGAAGTGGTTAAGATCCCAAGAGTTCTCATCACAAAGAGAAAAAAATTTTTTTGCTGCATCCATGAGATAATTGTTAACTAAACCTATTGTGGTAATCATTTCGTAGTATATGTAAATCAAACCATCATGCTGTACACCTTAAACTTATAATGATGTTTATCAATTACCTGAGCAAAATATATAATAAAGATCAAAGAATTTGTCAAAAAGCTATTATTTTAATTTAGCTATCTAGAAGAAAGAAATTAATTTTAACTAAGAACACAGATTTTGAGATTAGGAAAACAGAGAACAGAGTTAAATAACTGGCTTACCTACCTTTTCAAGTCATCAAATACATCTGGCAACAAAAAGTTTAGCAATGACCAAAGTTCTGATAAATTGTTTTGCAAGGGAGTCCCAGTCAAAAGAAGTTTGTTATCTGCATTGAATCGTTTTAACTCCCTGATTAGACGACACTTCATGTTCTTAATCCTGTGTCCTTCATCTACTATTAAGTATTTCCAATAGCAATGCTAGAAAAGGAATTTAAGGAAAAATATTTAAATGGTACCCCACAATTTTTCCTCAAAAAATTCTAAAAACAAAATTTCTTTATTAGGTAGGGATGAATGTTCAATTTTATCAAATGGCATTTCTGTATCTATTGAGATGATCATATTTTCATTTGATCTATTAAAAGGATAAGTACATTTTCTAAAATTGATGTATACTTGTGTTCTGGAAATACCTCACTGGGCTATAAACTAATAAAATCCACCTGCAATTATGTATTTAAGATTTTTCCATTCACATTCCTTATCAAAGCAGTCTGTAGTCTTCCTTTCTAATGTATTGTCAAGTTTTAATTAGTGTTATATTAGATAACTAAAAAGTAATTGAAAGCTTTTATTAGTTTCATTTGCTCTGAAAAGCAGCATAAGAATTTTCATTCTTATTACCTATATCTGAGATTGATACTCTTTTTAATCTGCTGGTGTTCTCAATGTTCTCAATTTCTTGCATAATTATTGGTTTAGGTTTTCCCTTTCTTCTGAAACTAATTTTGGTTATTTGTACCTTTGCAGAAAGCCATCCATTTGCTTACATTAAGTTGCCATGAAAATTGTATCAATTTCCTATTACTGTCTACGTCTATGCTACCCTGAACAAGCCCGATCCCATCTGATCTCAGAAGCTAAGCAGGGTTGGGCCTGGTTAGTACTTGGATGGGAAGCTATCTAGGAAGACCAGGTACTGGAGGCATAAAAAATAAATTTAAAAAATAAAGGATTGTAAGCTGACAAGGTCCTTGCAATTTGTGAAGTCAACCAATGGTTGCCTCACCTACAAATAAAATAAATAAATAACAACAAAAATAAAATAAAATGATATGGCTGTAGGTTAAAGTGTCACAGACCTTAATTTTCTTTTTAGAGACTGCAACCTTTACCTTAATCTTGCTGTTAAAATGAACATCCAGTTTCTAAGGAAATATGCACAGTACAAGCTATTATTTCCAACAGAAAAAAAATATTTAAAGAAATGCTAATCCATGGTAAGAAAGTATTATAAAGAAAAGTGTGATTTATGGATTACAAAAGAATCCAATGAAGACAGACCATTCATACCTGTAATGCATTTCGGTCTCTCATGGCTATTTCGAATGAAGTGATTACCACAGGATGAATCTGCAGTGTCCCTTTCCGTTTGTGAATATTTTTTACCAATTTTCGACGTTCCTGCTGGGTCCCATGATATAACATAGTAGGAATCTAAAAGATTTGATGTTGGTTTATAACAAACTTTAGAACAAAATATAACAAAAATTTGGAAAATATAAAAATAGAAAAAATATGATTTAACCAAATCTTAGTTCTATATTTCTACGACAAAATGAGTTAATGGATTCTAACAGATTACTAAACTATGGGAGGATTAAAAAGTCATAAGAACAAATCAAGTGTAAGGCGAGGCAGATGAAAAAGCTACTTCTGAAATATATACTTTTCATAAGGCAAGATGTGGCTAAGACATGTATGTATGTAAGACATATATGTATGGCAGACAAACACCATAATGAACATAAACAGAATTAAAAAATACATTCTGTCTTAGGTGCCTCAAACTATCCAATACACTGAAAGTCATCCAGGGATATTTTTGGCAAGATGTCTGAGATTACAATTATCCATTTTTCTTTATAAACTTAAAATAGGTATTGATTAGATTGAAAGGCAAGTCAAATAAGATTTGTAATGTTTACACAAATCAATACAATTACAGAATGATCTACAATTGAATTCAGACAACAAAACAGAATAAATAAACATTTGAAATGATATAGAAAAAGAAAATGAAATATGTCTTACTTCTGGTGTAAATCTCTGGAATTCAGCCATCCAGTTAGGAAGGGTAGACAAAGGCCCACAGACAAGAAAAGGTCCAGGTACTCCTCTCTGAATCATCAGTGCAATTGTAGCAATGCACTGAACTGTCTTCCCCAATCCCATCTCATCTGCTAAAATGCCATTAATTCCATTTTCCCAAAGCATCTAGACAAAATAATATACACTGCATTTAAATTCTGATATTCTGACGAAAATACCTATTGAATTAGCAATTTTTTTAACCAATGATAACTAAGATGAGACAGATATATTCATACTGTAAGTTATAACACTTGTGGGAAGTCAGTTATCAAAAGCCATAAAGTGTTGGTAGCCTTGAATAAGATCATTTTCATAGTTAAAGTTTTACTCTAGGTAAATAAATGAGAAAATAAATATTTACACCTTTGCTCTACACACAACAGTGAAATATGGAAGAAACAACTCAAGTTGCATTACTTCACATTAATAGGTTATTACATAGAAATGAATCAATATCTTATATTAAAGTTGAGAATTCATTACCCTAAGCCATTCCATGCCTTCTACTTGGTACCATCGCATCACTCCTCCCGTAAAGTGTTTTGGCTGCTGAAAGGGTACTGGTTGTCCATTATACTTCCGAACCGGGTCAAAAAAGAATTTAGCATTCTGCCTAACCGTTTCTGACAACCTATCTTTAATTATACTATTTGAGTCTTTGTTTTTCTCAAGATCTTCTACACAGAGATTGGAAGAGGAGCTTTCATCCTATAAAGAAAAAAGTTTAATTAGAAGTTTGATATATAATGTTGGTACCCTTTACTTACCAAAAAATATAACTACTACTCAAAATTTACCTGGTCCTATATAATCACTGCATATAGAGAATAAAACCTTAGTTGAATAAAACCCTAGAGACCATTACCTACATTCCTCACACCAATGTTAAGCCATTGGAGGGGGGGGGAAACCCCTTAGAGATTATAGGTATATGCTTCTGAAATAACTTTACAGTTGAACCTTCCTTCCAAATCTCTAAAAGGTGCTACCCAATTAGTTGTTGAACTATTTCCTTAACAAGTTCCTTTACTCACAGCAAATATGGATAATCTCTGTAAAAAAATTTTTTTAATTTCCTTTCAAGGAACACAGAAACATTTACTTCCAGAAAATAATTACTTTCATTGCAGGAAAAGGAGAAAGTTAAGCTTCAAAACTCACTATATCACACACTTATGACCAATGGTAGATTTTATTGGTTGGCAACCTCTACAACTCTATTTTACCAATGTGAAACAAGGATTCTAAGTCAATTCAAAGGAAAAGTCTTATAATTGATAAGTCTTATAAATGACGCCACAATTGGATATTTAACTGGAAAAGTGAATGGGTACTTTCCTTAAAGGCTAAGAAATAGGATAACTGGTAAGAAAACAAGTACCTTGGTGATTAAAGAAAGGAGGTAATGATCAGGGAAGCAAATATAACTCCTAAATTGAATGTTTATTATATATCACTTACCTCATTCTCCTTTCTATTTTTTTTAGCCACAGACAAGATTTCCTAGAACATTAAGGAAAAAAAATAATTTATGTTGTGGTTCCTTCATTCATTCATTCACTTAACATTTACTGTTCTGGTTTTGTGCCAGGAAATAGGGTTAAGACCCTCAAGGCAATTGAAACAGAGGACTCAAATTGGTGGACCTCAAGCAAAATTAGTTAGCAACCTGTAAAAATTGAGATATTTACTCCTGAATTTTGTTTTGTTTTTTTTAAATCAAAGTTTATCTGAATAGACCAGGTCTGAATTCACACATACCCAGCTATCCTTTAGTACAGAGGTTGGCAGACTAAATATTGGGAACCAACTCTGGCTGGTAATCTGCTTTTATAAATAAAGTTTAATTAGAAATAAAGTCTCAGGCTTCACTTGTTTATAGTTTGTCTGCTTGCTTTTGGGCTACAAGTCAAATTCAAGGTTGAGTAGTTACTCACAAAACTACGTGAAGCTAAAAACATTTACTATGTTGTTGGTCCTTTACAGGAAAAGTTTTCCAAACTCTCTTCTAGAATCAAGTTGTGGCCACTTCTGTTACTCAAGAATTGACTTCCCAAAAGTATTATAGTTCCAACTCCATTTCGCTATACGCCTCTGTGGATAGATATGAGTTTGCAATCTTGAGCAAGAGGCAAACACAAATTAAAAATACAGAATAAAAATATACTGAAGTTCCTACTAGATGCAAAGGGTATGGAAATGAGCACTACCTGGGTGTCATTTGGTGCCTTAGGAGAGTATCTGTTACATTGAATTATCTAAAAATTGTCATCAGGGCACAATTATATTAAAGAGAAGGTATATTTCAAGCAGACAATATCATGTGCAGAGGACAAAGGGGATGAAACTGATACATTCAAGAAACTTTATTTAAGCCTATCTCAAAATTTAACATACATAGAGAATGACAGGACCTGTCAATAAGAGGCTGACACACAAATCCATATATATATGTATGTTGTGTGCTGGTAAATATTAAGTACAGATATTCATATTCTAAGACTAAAGGGATTTTAGATAGGGAACTGACACTCTTTTTAAATGACCAGATAAGCTGAACCTTTTTGGGGTACAATTTGTAAATCGATCAAAACAAACAGTACCATCTGTGAAGTAGTCTTGCTAAAAATTAAACCTTATAACTAAAGTTCTGTCCCTGCTTACCTTTACAGCTTCATTCTTCAACACCCTTTAGTTTACACACAAATTGGAGTTGAACATAATGTTTTTTTTTTAGGTGAGACAACATTTGGTTGACCTCACAGATTGCAAGGACCTTGTCAGCTTACAATTTTTTATTTTTTACACCTATAGCACCTGATCTTCCTAAGTGGTCTCCCATCCAAGTACTAACCAAGCCCAACCCTGCTTAGCTTCAGAGATCAGACAGGATCAGGCTTATTAAGGGTGGCACGGCAGTAGACATAATGCCAGCTTGCCAAGATCTTTGCCTCTGTACATTTGTCAAAGCTTATTATCTCTTCCTAGAACATTTCCCCATTATCTTCCCTATATCTTACTATTTCCCTATTAAATCTCTCACCCACCATCATATGATTTAACTTTTATCTCTTAAAGCTCAACTTAGATGCCACTTCCTAGATCAACAGTTTATGAATCTCAAATGCCTGAGTATAGAGCCTTCTATATGCTCAGCACCATCCAATTTTCCAATTGTAATTGACTACTTACTGCTGTATTTCTCATTGGACATAGGTTAAGGGAAAGAAAGTGTTTATTTTTCTTTACTAAGATAGAAAGTTTGTCCGCAGCAGACATACCACGAACATGATGAATTAAACTGACAACAGTGTGATCGGGTAAACTTCAATAAATCTCATTAAAAGTGTTTTCCAACTGCAGGCTAAGTGTGTTCCATAATCAACTGAGTGGGTCCTGAACATTATTTTTAAGGGGGAATTTGGGGGGGAAGATATCTCTAAAGACAAGAATTATGTGAAATTTTATATTTTATACTTTATAAAGATCTAAAGAGTTTGAATTTGAGGTAAAAGAAAAATGCTGTAGATAAGGAATTTTTTTAAAGTTAAAATGTGATGCATTAAAATACGCTGAAACATTTAAAGTTTTTCATAATTGAAGATGTTCTTTAAGTTCTATTATGTGGTAACGAGTAAGGTGAAAAAAGGATCTGGTCTTAGAAATAAATGTGATCTTAGTTTCTATCTTTCTATCTATCTATCTATCTATCTATCTATCTATCTATCTATCTATCTATCTAAATAAAGGTCTTCAACAAGGAACAAGAACAAAGTTCTTAAGATAAGGTTTTGAGGTTTCAAGAGATTATAATAATTTCTGATTAGGCCAAGCTCATACTCCCTTAATAGACAGGAAGATGCTACCTTTTTTTCTCTCACTTAACAGGCTGAAAAGCCAAGTAACAGCTATCTTAGAACTTTAATGTAGTTCAAATAGGTTTTTATTCAACATTGAATCTTATATGCCCTTCCCCTTAAATTTTTACCTCTTTTGACATGACCTCTGAAATACTGTATGATTCATCTTCTCTTCCTCTTTTCTTTCTCATAACTATAAAAAAAATTCATTTTATTTTTGATAGTAATTAACATAAAAATATAAACACATATTCTTCAAAACTAGAACAAAAAAATTTACCTGGATTCTCTTCACTTGCATCATTGGAATTTTTACCCTAAAAACAATATTTAGAACATTATTTTTCTAAGGACCACAATGGTATTATAAATTAAATGTTCCCTGCAGTGGAACCACATCCGCAACTCATCACTATTATACTTACCAATACATAACCTTTTTCTATACTTACTTATTTGTAACCATGGCCCTCTTTTAAAAAGACTACATTCTTCCATTTTTTCTTTCATTTTACAAGAGAAATTTCAAAATCAAACATAAAAGGCATTAACATTTGAAATTACCATGTAAATCTTCTGTAACTGTATGTTTATGCTAAAGATATTCAATAGGCATGGTACAGAAAGACTACTCATTTTCAGTAAAATTAACAAGTTAAATTTAATTGAAAGTAGAAATAAAATACTGACGGAAAAAAATATTAAGGAAGGGAAAGGAAGAGATTTTCAAAAACAGTTTGCAAATAAGAGTTGGAAAAGATTGAGAACAGGTAAACAACATTTATGAGAAATGAAAATGACAAAGAAATAAAGTAAGTTTTAAACTAAAGTTAAAAAGCGAGAGGATTAAAAATGAAAATACCAAAGGGGACCAGTGAGATGGAATAGGCAGAATTTAATGGTTAGCTTCTTTAGAACAAAGTGGGAAAAAAAACAAAACCCTGGTATAAAAACTTAGCTGGGCAAAAGCGAAGGGTAGATTAAATCAAAAGCTGAAGAGTGGGGAATAAATGATAAAAAGCCAGTAAAATTATCTTGTAGGTATATGTTCTTTAAAAAACCAAAATAAGTCTGTGGAATTAGCAACTGAGTCAAATTATATGTTTTTTAATAACTGCTTTTGCTGCAACATTACTGTGTACATTAACATCACCACTAACCACATTAAGAAACTAATAACTGGACTTAACGATACCCTATTTTGTATTTTGATATTTCCTAATAAAACCAGTTTAGTATAGAAGTGTTGGATCTGAAACTAATCCTGGGTTCAAATCCTGACATTACTATTTATTAGATGTGTGACCTTCAGCAAGTTACAGTCAATTCTCATACAAAGTAGTTCTGTTTTAAAAAGTCGCTGCAAATATTGAATTGGTGAAACACTGAATCACTGCCTCTGGGAAAATACAAGTTGAATCTCCTGCAGGCTGTGGTCACATTTTCAACAACCAATCAATACATAACCCTATTTTTTGTGTGTTGCTATCTTCTTTAATACATACACTGATTAACAATGAACTGAGGACTAAGAGCCCTGTAATTCACTCATGAAGGAAGCTTATCTAACATACATATTTTCCCCATGAGGCACAACAGGCCTCCTTACATTAAAAACACTAAAAAGCGCTTCAGTACAATGTGGCTGAAGGCCGTTTTAACAAAATCAACAAAAATCACAGAAATGCAAAAATCATGGCATTACATAGACCACAAAAAAGACATCTGTTTACAGTGTGACGGCTTAAACGAGGCAGGTCATCACTTTGTTTGACCTCAGCTGGGAATGTGCTTGTTGGGAAACTTAAATCTTTGGCCATTGTGCACATGCACATGTCTGTGAATAATGATAAAAACGTGAGCATGGATTTGGGAGTTAAAAATAAATTTTAGCCACAGGCTAATTTGCAAATGAGGAATCTGCAAATGAGGATGGACTGTACACCTTATTTCCTTGCATTAGCTTCTGTATATATTAAATGGGGATGATAACAGAATTTCTACCTAACAGAGCTGTTTTGAGAATTACGGAAAAAAATGTGAAGCTTAGAACAAGACCTTATGCATTAAATAACCAATAAATGTTACCTTTATCATTTCTCTTTCCACTAGCAGTTATTTATATAACTCCCATCAATACAGCCTCATGTTAAAATATGTTCTTTATGAAGATCACATCTTAAATTCAGGCTATCCCTAAACAAATGCTCTATTATCTAAAATGTTTTTAGGAGATGATTATCTGCTCCACTTTTGGTTCCACTGTTGCAGCTATGCACGAGATACAAATGTAGATCACTGTTATAGCTCCAGGTTGACAAGATGAGGTTGAAGGGATGAGAGAGAAAGAGTAATCATTACATGCACCAACAGGTCTGGCTACTCATAAAATTCCTTGAGTTATAAAACGTGCAGATTTTTACCAATTAGGTAAAATTTTGCTTTTATGAAAAATAGTCCACAGAATAAGAAACTGAAGGGGTCGTACTTGAGCTCTCCTTCTATATCTAAAATACTGAGAAACAGTTTTACATGTTCCCATGCAGCTTATAACAAACATCAGTTATCAGATAAAGGTTAAAATTAAATATATGATCAATAAAATCAAAAGCATACAAAATAATTTCTTCAGTATTTACAGTGAAACATACACTATAGTCTAGCTTACTATATATTACCTTAGCAGCTTTTGAAGATTCCTTTTTTCTCTCTAATTTTTCTTTCTTCTTCTGTTCCTATAAGATATTTTCTTAGTGTCACAAGCGGAAATACAAAGTATAAAACACACATCTCAAATGACTATGCTCATAAAGAATATATGTATATGTATACTTTATATATATAAATTAAAAAACAAGAGAGAACTTGCACTTGAAGACTTTATGGAACAATAAGGAACAAATTTACCCTCTTGCCTTAAGCAACTAAAATCCAAATAAAATATATTAAATAATGGTTATCAGGCAGCATTCAGCAAAGGAAAGTGAACACCGACAGAAGGGAAACAAACGAGGTGAATTTTGACTGCTTAGCTTACTGTCTGGAAGCAAGTTACAAGGCAAATAATAGCGAGAACCCAGTTTAACAGTCTACCTGAGTTGAGGAGACAAAATGTAAAACTTAGAGCAGCTAGCACACCCAGGGTCAAGTACCAGAGAGGAGAGAGCTGCACACAAAAAAAGCTCTGAAGATCAGCAGTCAAATCTTCACTAAGTGTTGATCAGTACGTGACTGCAAAAAAAAAAAAACAAAAACACAAAAACAAAAAAAAAACCAAGGCCAGAAAAAGCCACTAGAAAGAAGCAAGGTGGAAAAATCCCCGTTCTCACAGATCAGAAATAGTTCACATTTCTATCAACCAAAGTAGAAAGGCCTCCTGACATACAGGCATCAATCATAAAAAGGTGATGGAGAATAAGAGGTTCAGATTTCTAGGTATAAAACAAACAAGTCATGGGGATGTGGTGCACAACATAGGGAATATAGTCAGTAATATTGTGATGGCATTGTATGGTGTCAGATAGGTGCTGGATTTATCATGGTGACTTCTTTAGATATATGTTAAATAACTATGGTGTACACGCGAAACTAAAATAATATTGTATGTTAGCTGTATTCTAATAAAAATCTTTTTAAAAAGTTATCAGAAAAGTGGGGGAGGGGACAAGTTATTCTATACTAAAAGAGGTTCCATTATGACCCTACCAAAGCTTTAAAAGCAAGACACAAAAGGTTTCAAACCATTCCCAAAAGGTGGTTAAAAAGGTTATTTGCCTAACAAATATTAAGCTTGATATTTGTTGACTTCCTGTCTCATTTTACCATATTAAAAAGGGCGTCAGCCAAGGAAAAAGAATTTAGCAAATATTGATAATTATTTGGTTTAAATAACAGGGACAGAGAAATTTGTTATAGTCTCAAAATTTGCACAAAATTTAAAATCTTCATACATTTTAGTGGACAATAAATTATATATATAAGTATAATAAGAACAGAACAAGGTAAAAGGGATCAGGAGTGTGAGGGTAGAAGACGTGCCAGATAGCAACTTTATTTAAGGTTGTCAGGGCAGGCCTCATTGAGAAAACATTCAAGCCAAGACCTGAAGATGATGATAGAGTAAGCCATGCAGATATCTAGAAGAGAGTTCCAAGCAGAAAACAGACTGTGCAAAGGCCCAAAAGCAAAAAACACACTTGGAATAAGGTCTGAAAGGTAATGGGGTTGAGGGAGGCAGCCAGATTGCTTACAGTTTTGTAGGCCATTATTGTCAGAAGCAATGTAAGCAAGAAAGCAGTAATATATCATTAAATTACTATTTGGGGGCCAGGAGGGGCAGTAATAAAAATAAATTCTTTACTCAGTAAAAATATCTTCCAAAAATGAAATCAAATGAAGACTTTTTCAGGCACATAAAGAGCTGAAAGAACATATCACCAACAGAAAATGTAAATTGATCTACAATAACAGAAAGCAGATCAGTGGCTATCTGGTGATGAACACAGAAGTGATGGGAAAGAATTAAAAGGGGGTAGGAATTCGGCCATATCAGCCATAAAGATGAAATCTTGCCCCAACAACATAGATGGACCTAGAGGATATTATGCTAAGTGAAATAAGTCAAACAGAGAAAGACAAAACCATTATGATCTCACTGATGGGTGGAATCTTAAAAAACAAACAGGAGCTCACATATACAAAGAACAGACAGACCCATGATTGGGGAAAGCGAAATGGTTTAAGGTCAAGTTACCAGTTTCCAGTTATAAAATAAGTCATGGAGATGTACTGTATAGCATATGACTATAGTTAATAATACTGCACTGCATCTTTGAATGTTGCTGATAGTAAAACTCAAAAGTTCTCATAAAAATATTTTTGTTAACTAAGTATGGTGATGGATGTTAACTAAACGTATTGTAATTATTTTTGCAATAAATAAAATATTGAACTAGTAATGTTGTACACCTGAAACAATTGTGTCAATTATACATCAATTAAAAGGGAAAAACAGGAAGAATTTTTTGGAGTTGATAATTATGTTCATTATCTTGATTGTGGTGGCTTCATAGGTGTACACCTATGTCAAAACATAGAAAACAACATTTTAAATATGTGCAATTTTGTGTATGTCAATTATATCTCAATAAAGCAACTTAAAAAAAGATTGAGCAACATAAAATTCACAATTTCCAGTATCCAAAAAATATTACCAAACAGGATAAAAGTCAATAGGTGAATAGAAAATAAATAGTGGTATATTCATATAACAGAATGCTTCTCAGAAATAAAAAAGAGTGGCCTACTGAGTAAACACGACATAAGTGAATCTCAAAAATAATCTGAGCTAAAGCAGCAAAACACAAGAGTACTTACTATAACTCCATTTATGATATTCTAAAAAAAGGGATATTAATCTATAGTGACAGAAAGTAATCAGTGGTTGCCTGCAGCTAGGCATGGGGATCACTAAACAAGAGAATTCTGGGGTATGATGAAATGTTCATCCTAATTGTACTGATGGTTACTCAAGTCTTCACATTGATCAAAAGTCATTAAACTATAAACTTAAAATGTGTGCATTTTATTGTATGTAATTTCTATCTCAATAAAGCTCGTTTTAAAAATTTTAAGCAATCAGCTGTAATCAAGCACATATACATACCTCTAATTGTTGCTGTTCCATTTTAGTCAATAAAAATTTGGAGTAGATATTACTTTTTTCAAGCAAATGTTGAAGTCTACGGTACCGAATGTCCATAGACTCTCTATCCCAAGACATGCGAGCCTATCCGAAGAGAAAATTTCCACAATTATTAAAGTTTTCTGACATACACTGACCTACTGCATAAGGTGTAATAAAACTGACAAAAATGGATGCTCTTCAGGTTTAATATATTTCATGTAATTAACGAAAAGGACTTTTTATAATATTGAATTCATTTACTTAAAGTACTTTATTTTCCAAACCAAAAACTAGCAAATAGATGAAAAGATGATTCTTGAATTCAACAATCTGGTAATATGTAGCTTGTATACCAGAATATCAAAATTTCAGGTACTGGACATACGGTTACTGGCCATCTACTGAGGGCCCCTGTTGAAAATATTTGAAATTAAAGTTAGAAAGTAAATATTTAATTCAAGTTGGAGTTAAGGTTTTAAACAACCAAATGATGAGAAAAATTTTATAGACCACTTTTATTTGCAAGGGCATTGGAATTAAAATATAACATCATTGCTGAGCAACTAGAATACCTACTTTCAGAATTTTAAAACTGTATTGTCAAAATATTTTAACATGCTAAATCAGATGATTTCTTACAAGCCTTTTCTTTTCTCCTGCAGTACTGTGTTCCCTAGAGGCTTACTCTCAACATTTATCTTTCTTTCACTTTTTCCTTCACCTATGCACAACTTCCAATTACAAACCTCTGCTTTGTTATTTTTAAAAATTACTGTACATTACTTTTACAGACCATTTATTCATTGTTTTCTAAAAGCCTAGAATAGTCTAGCAAGTTCACAATGATAAAAGTTAATTTTAAAAGAACACCAGAAGGCACAAGAAAGAAAACATAAAAGATATAAATACTATAGTTCGGTGGCCCAGAAAATTTTTTATATAAAAGCCCAAAGAGTAAATATTTAAATATCTAAGCATTATATGGTTTGTATTGCAAAAACTCAGTTCTGTCTTTTTGCATAAGAGCCGTCATACGTAAACAAATGAGCATAACTGTGTTCCAATAAAACTATTTAATCAACAGGCTAAATCTAGTTCAGTTTGCCAGCTCAGTATAATCTGAATTCAAAGAAAAGTGTTAAAAAGGGCTGCTGAAGTGAGTGAGTTTAATTATCTACTGAGGCCAAATATATGCAAACCTTACCAACCATTAATTCCACTGGTGAGACAAAGAATGTGTTAGACCAAACAGCATAATCTAATTAACTTTAATTTAGTGGTTAAGGCTTGAATTTGTGAATCAGGCACCACTGTATATTATATTGGCTTGTATTTCCTAAATGTTATGTCATCCCTCTAGCTTTTCTTTCAAAAGACATTTATTTTCTATTACAAAAGCAGTGACAGAAACCTAAGAATAAATCACATGAAAGTAATACATGCACATCACCGAAAAATATTTTAAAACTACCCATAATCTTACCCATGCAGTTAATCTCTCAATATCTTATCAAATTCTATTTCCAGTTATTTTCGAATAGCCTCTTTTACTATTACCAATATACTACTACTGTGATATACTACTACTGTGATTACCACAGGCAGTCAACAAATGAGGTAGGTATTATAAATGGGAAGATGAAATTATTTGACTTTATAAAAATGAATTCCTCAATTTTTTAACTTTTTAAATTTTTTAAAAATTTTAGTTAAAATCTACTGGGTTTAATTTACATATAACTGCTACCTTAAATCCTGTTCAAAATAAATCAGCATACTTTTTAAATTAAAGCTTTAAGATACCATCATAAATAATTTGTAATTAATATAATTAGAATACCATGTCAATGGTTAAGCTTTAAACCCAGCCTTCCATATTTCAAAACAATTTTGGAGTAAATCTTATCTATCGTTAATTACTCTTGGACTTAACAATTTCATTATGTTATATTAAGGTAAATTGCAGCTCCATTGTGGAAAGAACTGACAGAAAGCATATCTTGACGACCAGCATGAAAGTGTATGCCAATGGAGACCAAAAGCAGAAATTCCCCACTGTCTATCCCATTATCTCTCCCAACACCAACCCCAGATCTTAAGGGATGGAAAAGGAGTTATATTTTGGTCTATGAAATATGAACTATTTTCCTTTACTGATCTAAAAAAATCTACCAGCTCTTACCTTTCCCCTCCCCCACCACAGACACATTAATGATACTTTTAAATATTCTAGACTAACAATGACTTTCTAAAGGAAACGAAGGTGAAAAGCCAAATAATATAACTGTAGCACAAAAAAGTCAAAGTCATTGTCCAGGCTCTTTACAAAATTTAAAATCTCCTAAAGCCTAGTAAATGTTTTCATTAAGACTTAAGCAGCTCCTAAATATTATTTTCTCCCAAAAGGAAAGGAATTTGTATAGTGAGTTTTTGGCCCCCAGAGACATGTTGGAAGAGACTCATTCTTAAAATTTTCTCCATAATCACGTGGCGTATAATTTATGTCAAGTACAAAACTGAATCAAATTCTTTCAATACTGTACATAAAAAGACAATGCAATACCAACAGACCACAATATGAAATTTTAAGAAAATTACACCCTTGTATTAGTAGAAGGATTAAAAAGAGCTAGCTGTATGCTTTACTCATAGAAGTAGGTAGGTAGGTACCATACTTATCCCTCAACAATAACTCTAAAAAACTTTCAGGATTAATTGGAAAATGTTTGTTCAAAGCTTAAAATTTCATTGAAAGATGTCATTTTGACTCCTAGTTTCATCAGCTATACTTATGGTACTACAAATTTTGATAGCTCTTCCAATGAGATAATGTTTATTCCCTTCTTGTTGTACTTCCTATTTTTCAAGTGGCATTTCCTTACCCAACAACCTGCGCTGGTTATAAAATGAGATACACTACCCAAAATAAAGGCTTTATCATTCTTACTGCCTCTGAAGTTGATACTATTCTGGACACTTGCCCCAGGAGTCAGTCTTCCCTTTATAATTATCTTGCTACAAGTCTGGTAAGTATATTTATTTTATTTATGCAATTTTATATACATTATGTAATATATTACAAAATATTCTTTTACCATACTTAGAAATTGCTTGGTGCCCTCAAGAAACACAGCGAGAAAAAGCCAAATAAATTATGCTAACATTCTGTAATAAACAAAATACTATGCGAATTCAGAGAATGAGGAAAGATGGTTCAAGGTCCACCTCCTAATTCTATTAAAATCTGTTAACATATTACCTTTATTGATTAGCGTCAGCTATGGATAAATAGTAATAACAGAACCTGTGGATAATTAGTAATAACAACCTGCTAGAGTAAAAGTATACGCATGGTGGTTATGAAGAGTGAATTCTGGAACCACGTGGTATACTGTGCAATCTTGGCTAACATTTACTAGCTTATGGGACCCAGGCAACCTAGGTAGGTGTCTCAGTTTCCTCATCTACATAATGAGGTGGAAATAGAACTTACTTCATACAGTACTTTAATAGAATAGTTTATACTAATAATTAAACTAATAAAGTTAATAATAGTAATAATGTGCTTAATAACAGTAGCTACTTTGTAGAATAACTGAGGATTCAATGAAATACATGTACAGCATTCAGAAAAGTGCCTCACAACAAATGCAATGATGTGTTAATAATATCAAAAATCATTACTGCTCATATAAAATAGCAAGGGACCAACTTTTCTTTGGAGTATATTATTTCCCAATTTAAGTAGTTTTGTAATTACATGGAGTAAATTCAATACTGAGGTATATTTTCTTAGAGGGGTATAGAGTTAAGGACAAGACACTCTAAAGACAGAGTTCAAATATGAGTTCCTTAGTGTGACCCCCAACTACAAGTTTCCTCTCTTTGTAAACAGAGATATCAAAATTATCTATACATCATCGTAATATTGGGAGAACTAAATGAATTACAAGAAAATCGCTTGTAATCACAGTAAGAGCTGTTGGCTAGCTATCATTCTTTTTCTTGCACATGCAATAATTAAATAGTAGGGTGGGGACTTGATTATTGGAGCAAAATGTACTTAAGAATTTAAGAGGTTGAAAACTGCTTTTAGTAATCTACAAAACTGATACTCTGTACAAGAGAACCACAAGTATAAATTATTTGTAACTAAAGAATCTTACTTAACAATAGTCCAAGAAAACAAAAAGCAAGTCAATCACTTAGGTGGAAAACAGCGCTTAAAAAATTCATTATCAACTTTGAAAGAATTATATTGGCTAAACAAGCAATTTAAAATGCTCACTTAAAAGATGAGGCCACTTTACTATCTCTCATAGAAACATCATTCAAAGCACGTGCAAAGGTTTCTCAAAGATAGCATCTACAAATATACAAACAGATAAAGACCAAAGTCTGTTCTAAAGTTTATGAAAAAATCGGACTAGTAAACCAAAGAACACAAACTACGCCTCTGAGTTAGCATCAGGTTACTACCGGTTTTAACGACGATGAACTTGGTTCCTAAATTACCTTTTCTAGCATCTTCCGCTCTCTCTCAAGTCCAGCAGCTTCGAGCTGTTCTTCCTCTTCTAGCATGGCTGGGGTAATCACGGCAGCCTCCGGCTGTTCAGCTCTATCTGGAGCTAAGGTCCCTAAGAGGAAGAAGGCTTCCAAATTGCAGTTAAAAAACAAAATTACCAATTACTCAACTCCCACTGAAAACAACCTTTCGCCTCTTCCAGATGCTTTCGAAGCAAAACTTTAAGACCCACGGGGACGCCAGTATCACCTCAGACGACATCCTAGGTCCTTCGCAATGTCAACAAGGTGCCTGGACCGGAGTTTACAAATAAGGACGCTCGGGAAAATGCACGTTTCCCGTGTAAAATCTATATCGTGCAATATGTGCAATTCCGGGTACGTTCCACTCTCTCCACAGCTTCTTCCCCCTCTTTTCCTCCTCAGTCTCTGCCCAGGGTCAGCTCTCCCACTCAAAGCTCGGCTGCAGCTTCCATGCTGCGCGCCCCTCAGCCCGGGACGCCGCCGCCCGTGCCCACAGGAAGGTTCTCCTCACTCACCGCCGCTGCTCGCGGGCTGCTGCGCTGGCATGGCTGGACACACACTACGGAACAAGGTCCTGTCGTCTCAGAGCCTGCAACGTCGCGCGCTATAACTTCAGAGCCGCTGCCGACCCCAGGCTTCTCGGCAACTCCCGGGCCAAAGAAAAACGCGCGCTTCTCCTTCGCGGGAAAACGCCATCATCTCGCGATACTTCGTGTTCCCCGCCTCCAACCTCGGCGGCGCGAGATTTGGCTCGGAAAACCCACCTGAGCGAAGGTGAGCGTTTACCTGGACCTGTCTTGGCGAAACTGGGTTTTGCTGCAGAAGTCAGCGTTTAACTAGCTGTGATACCTGATGAGTCAGTCTGCCTACCGTGGAGAGCCCAGTTTCCTCTTGTATTGGCGCTCTCAAGGGTTTGCAAGGCACCTTCACACACGCTGTGATTAAATCCTGCCAACCGATGATACTTTAGGTAAAATAGATGAGTATCAGAAGAGGATGTTAGAAACAAATATTGCCAACCTCGCCTGCCATCCGCAGTGCGTAGTTCACCTTTTTTTTTTTTTTGAGTGAAAATTCCCCGAAATGACCTAGAAAAGGGCTCTTTTGTAAGTTAAAGGGAAGAGAAATAGTAAATTAAGATTATGGTAGAGCTCAAGAGTTGTTTCAGGATAAGAGAGAACTGAATGCAGTGATAAACCAAGCAGAGTGCCCAGTAGAAAAGTAAAATTCAGGAATTCAAAAGATCAGTAATTAGGTTCGGATTCTGAAAGAAAGAACAGGGGTTTTCTTGTCCCTGGTTTTGACTTCAGCCTTCAATCTCACCCTTGTCTGCAGTCCCTTTCAACAAGTTCCTGTTTCTTCCATCCCTTCAATTCAGAATTTATGGTATACCTTCCATCTACCTGTTTCCTTCATTTCTGGCTCCAACTTTTATTGCATTTGTACAAAACACGGGTCTACATCTACCATAACCATCTTCAATTTTCATAATAACACTGAAATAGCAGAGCGGATTATTTTTAGTCCTATATTATGTGGAAAAACAAAACAAACTGATGCTCAGAGAAGACAAATTGGCTTGCTTAGAAGCCTACATTCACTGCGATAAAACATGAGTCAAACCCAGGTCTTTTTGATTCCTAGTTCAGTATTATTTTAAGATAAAATGTAGCCTCGGTTAATAATTATTCTTAAATTTCACCTTCTAATCAAAGGCAATAGCTATCAGTCTCACTCTACATAAGAATTTTGACCTTCACCAAACTATCCTCCAAAATTTCTTCCCCCTTGACTTTTCGAACATTGCTTTTTAGAAAGTTTTCCCCTAATGCATTGAAAATATTTCCTTGTTCCTTCTTTTAAACTCACATATGGCCCACCTTCCAAAATATTTCCTTCAGCTGTTTGTTGTTTTTCTCTATACATGCCTTTAATGATCAGTTCAAGGCCAGTTCACTTCTTATTCCTTAGACAGAGAGTGGGAAAATTTGTCCAAACACCCATGGGAAAGAGTTCAAGGCAATTCCATCTGATTCTCAAAGAAGAGGCATCTCATATAATATCTGGCTCCACACTTCTTAATACAAGTGCACTGGTGCATTTCCTGAAACATATGCATTGTGCAAACTTCCCCTAACAGTGGCTGTGGAGACATGGACCTAGAGGGTACTGTGTGGAGAGAAGTCAGACAGAAAAAGACAGATACCATATTTCACTTACATGTGGTCTAAAGAACAAAATAAAACAGAAACAGACTCACAGAGAACTTTTTGATGGTTGCTAGATGGGAGGGGGTTAGGGGCTGGAGAAAAAGGGGAAAGGATTAATAAGTACAAATTGGTAGTTACAAAATTATCAGAGGGATGTAAAGTATAGCATAGTCAATAATATTGTAGTAACTGTATGGTGTCAGATGGGTACTGATTTATCAGGGTGATCACTTCATAAGGTATATAACATCTAATAACCATGTTGTACACCTGAAACTAATATATGCCAACTGAAAATTAAAAAATAAATTATTTAAAAAAGGAGTAGCTGTGAAAAGTTTTGTTCGTTCACTTTTACTTAAGGGCCTACGTTTAAATGTCTCCTGGGTACTAGGAACTTTTCTAGAAGTTGTACAGCCGTGAACAAGACAGACAAGAACCCTGTTTATATGTTATATTCCAGATGTTATAAATGTGTGTGTAGAAGGGGGTGTGTGAGACATATTCTGCAAAATATTAGAGTGCCATGAGAGTAACTGAATAGTTACTTGAGACTGGGTAATCAGGTTAAATGAGGAAACTGAGAACCTAATGTCAAGCAGCCAGCTAGCCCAGAAGAGTGGAGTAGTCCAAGCAGAATCTACAGCTAGTGCAAAAGATTAAGGTAGGAATAAGCTTGGGCATGTTTGAGTATCAGAAGGCCTGTGCAAATGAAGCAGAGTTAGCAAGGGGAAATGGCACAAAAAGCCAGACAGAGATTATCCAGATGAGACACTGATATTTTCTTCTGAGATGTTACAAGTCATTATTTTCCCCTCCATATACAAAATGTCTTCCTCTTCAAGCCTCCTTTTCATATTTATGGCTTCACCATCCAATCATAGAAAAAAGAAATCCTTAAAACAAAACCACTGCTCCCCCTTGCTTACACTAGATGGCCCCCATTTCCTGCCTAGCACACAAAAGTAAATAGTAGCTACAGGACAGGACAGAAGTCTTTCAGATTCCCAACACCAAATTTACAAAACTACTTGCATCTGAACACTTTTTCCACTTTCCCTTACTTTATCCTCCGGATCCATCTCCCTGCATCCTATTCAGGGATCTCAGATTACACATTATCCCATTCTTTCTTAAATCTTTACTGAATACTTTCCATTATTATTTAAATATCTGAACTGCTCCCATCTTTAAAAAAGTTAAGGGAAAAGGAACCTCCTTTTCCCCCACCAGCTGTTTCATTATCTGCGCTCTTCCCTTTTACAGCTAAGGTTAGAATTATCTACACAGCCAATCTTTAGTTTCCGTACCCCCTACTGATTCTTCAAACCCTTTGGCTGCCACACTCAAGGCACACCAACCTAAGGAAATCAATGACCTACATGTTGCTAAATTTAATGGAAATTCCTTAGTCCTCATCTCAACCTCACTGCCACATAATACTATCAATTACTCCTTAAAGGAAACACCGTTGTCACTTGTTTTTTTCTGACCCCCACGCTCTCCTGATATTCCTATTTTTGACCTCTATTAGTTCATTCTCTTCTACCCAACCTTTAAATGTTTAAGTCAAGTTTCTAGCTAAGTAAATCATTTGAGTTTCCAGAGAAATTCGTAATCTAATAGAAATTTTCTAAATAAAAGGAAAGTTCACCGAGGAGTGGCCCAAAATAAAAACAATCTATCCATCTATATCTTTCATGAGTAGTGCCAAGCACTATTTCAAGCACTAGCAATTCAGTGGTAGTAAAAAAAAAAAAAAAAGAAAAAAAAAAGTCAGTGTTTCTGACAGAGTTTACACTGTACTGGAAATAACAAACTATAGATAACAATGTCAGCTAGTGATACGTAATAGCTACTATAAAGAAATATGAAGCAGAGTAAAATCATGAGAATGATAGATGGCTAGAGAAAACCCGACTCTGGAAGTAACATTACGCCAGGGACCTGAATGAAAAGAGAATACAAGCCATACAAAGACGAAGGCAAAGAACGTTTCAGAGGAAACAGCAAGAGTAAAAGCCCTTAGGTAGATAGATAGGAGGTTGGCAGATTGAGAAATGGCAAGAAATTAGGTCTACAGTGGAGTTAATGAGGTAGCTGAAATTATAGAGAGGCAGAGACCAGAACAGATAGGACCTTGTAAAGTTGGATAAAAGTTTGGATTTTTATTATGAATGCCACTAGAAGGTTTTGAGCAAGGAAATGATCATATTTTATATATACTTTTATAAGATCATAATACATGCTGTCCAATTAAAATTTTGATGAGAATTACTTACTTTTTAAGGGCTCCCATAGTGGCTTTAAAAATCAAGGCAAATGAAATATTACAACAAAGAAGTTACCTTACTGCAGCACAATTTATTTAAAAATCACTTAGTATTAAGAATAAAACACTATCATTCAAACATATTCCAATTTATCTTTACAAGTTAAAGTCTAAACACAGGCATTGAAAGCCTCTTATAATCTACAAGGGTTTTAATCAAGTAAATACTTCCCTTTCAAAGTTTCTTATGAATATAGATGCTAAAACTAAAAGCCTTGGGATTTACGTGCTAATGAAAATACATCATCCACTTACAATACTGATTATCAATACTGCCTAGACCAGGAAAATTTTAAGTTTTACTTTCTGCTTTTATAATATTATTGTGTATAGTATTATGCCTAATGAGAACAAACATATATATCATTGCTGTCAGTTTTATATACTCCTAAATTTATCATTTACATTTTTATTACAAAAATGATTTTCCAAATACATTATAATTATACAAGTCATTTTACCTTAAATAAAATCATGAAAATATTGTTCACTTAAAAATTTGACAAATGACACACTTTTGAAATACAATTTTTAAAAAGTCTAATTTCCTTCTTGGTGTTTATTAGAAAACAAACCTAACCCACGAAATGAAATGCATATAGTAAAACCTCAGTAGCTGGAACCAAGGGAAGGAAAATCAATATGAATGGTAGAATATTTAGAAAGAAATGCAATTTTGCTAACTTTTCCAAGCCTTGTAACTTTAGCCTATTGAAATATTAAGAGGCAATGGTTGGCACATAATCCGAGCTTAAAATGTTCCTGCATTCAAAGTCATTAGTAGTTAACTTCTATTGCAATTAGACTGTTAGTTAGTAAACTATTTTTAAAAGACAAGGCTTTCTTCTCTCTGAAGTGGCTGGTTTCCCTGAAATCTTTTTTAAAACTTCTATTAATTTTTTTTTTACATGTTGTGAAGCAGTGAGATTCTAATTAATGAAGTTTTATTACATTTGAGAATTATTTTGGGCACTGTTTTGACAACATCAAAATAATATGAATTCAATATAAAAATCAATTTCTTCCCTAGAGTAAGACTTTGTTTTCTAATACTATGCCAAATAGTACTGGCAAATTAAAATCTGATTTTTTCAATATTATCTCAAACGTTTTTTGCCTCTTTTATACCAATCAATCTCTGTTGTTTGAATACACTCATGGAATACAAAATTATCTTATCCAAACAAAAATAGGATATGAAAAATCAAAATAAACCATACAGCATTATGAAGACAAATTATTCCATGATTATATGCTTTAGAATTATATCCTCCAACAGTGTAGACTCTAAAAAGTTGACTTTTCGAGATAAAAATAGCTACAATAAAAGCTGTTATCTTGAAGTCAGAGGCTTTGAAAATCTCAATGCCCTTTTGCAAATGCTATCTATCTTTTGTAAAGTCAAATACCCTCAAACTGGTAATATTATATAAAGGTCATCAATGCAAAAGAAATCAACGAAAACTATGACTATGTTCTATGACTTTAAAAAATTATGCTAGTTACTGGAATCTTCTAGTAGCACTTAAATAATACAACGTAGACCTGAGCTAAAAGGGAGGGAGAAATATATACATTAAGTAGAAAGATGAAACAACATATTAAATTTCACATTATCATGAGGACTGTAATAAGTTATTTTTTAAATTGAAAATCCACTTTAACCTCCTTGCCCCCCCCTCAAAAAAGAAAAGAACTGTTATACACTGACCATGTAAGTAACTCCATATTGACTCTATGGAGGTTCCAGGAAAGAAACAGTACAATATTTTAGCTGCCAATACTGTCAGTCTCAACAGGCTGAAGGCCTACTGCATCCCTTGAAAATTTGGCAAGATAAGTTCATTCCTTTTTTTCTCCAAATGAAGTTAAATAAACAGGTACCTGCCCCCCCCCCCACAAAGTAATGAAGACTCATTTCAAGTAATTACTCTGCTAATTTGTATTTACACATTTATTAATAGTGGTTTTTAATGAATTTCTTTTATTTACATTTTATATACACATTTATACTTGAAAGGTAAAGAAACTGTACAGTAATAAAAATGAGAAAAAAGAAATACAGCAATTTAGGTCGAACTCAGGAAACAAATACATAAAAGGAAAATTAAATTCAAGCAGGTAGTATAACCTCAATGAGAGTACTGCCAGGGCTTACACTCCCTCTATCAGGGCCACCAATATGAAGGAAGTAGTTACCAGATTTAAAATGTCATCCTAAAACCTATTAAGACCCTGGCTACTCCCTCAATATTTTATTACATAGTAGTTTCCACTAAGCAAGCTCCTATGACAGGAGTTAACTTCTGAGGTTTCCAATAGTGGTTCCTAGGCTTGAATGACCCATGGGGTAAAAATATATGGACATCATCTGGTCCCATACTTCTAAAGAGGCAGCCAATACACTAACAAGGTTCTCAGGTTTGTTAGTTTGAAGACAATATACCACTAACAGAAGTAGTGTGCTTAAGTGTTGTTTCAAACCAAACTGCAACACAAAAGCATACTATAAATCTAATTATTAACCAAATAGCATGTTATATAGATATCACTCGTAACACTCAAGGGATTTACTTTAGGTTTAAGAATTAAACATATTATAATAAACTTAATGAATATTTACCAATAATTAATAATTTCTTTACTACCATCAAAGTTAGACTCATTAGAAAAGTTAATTTTATCTTTTTCTTTTATTCCATTAATTAGAAAATTATGCACAGTGTTTTACAAGTCATGGACTTGACTACATATTAAGATTTCGAATTTCAAACTGGAATTAATAAATTGTTTCTAAGGACAGTGAAGGAATTTTAACTAAAAATATAAAGTCTTGCCACATAGCATGCTATTTAAGAACTCTCAGAATTCATAGTTTTTACTCCTACTAGTGAAAAACCTCATTTACATGTATGGACTTAGTCCCAAAATCAAGTCTTTAGTCCACTAAAGTGCAAAGAACTTCCCTTCTACCAGTTAGCTTTCTTAAATTACTAGATGAACAATTTCTTAGACAAGAAACAGGCTAAAATTCTTCGAGTGATATTAATTCTGTAAGGGAAAGAAACAATTTCCCGCTAAAAAGAAATACGCATGATACTGTGGAAAAACACCTAAACAAATGCGAAACAATTTCCCACCAACATTTCCAGTTCTCAGATAACTCAAATTTGCTCCAACTTGTGAATGAAGATAAACAACTTAAATAATTTACAACCAAAGTTGCTTACTCTTGGTCTATAATATCTTCGAAAGGTCAGAACTGACCTTTGTCAGTTGGAAATGGGCAATATGTGTAATAAAGTGTTAATTTCAAATAGTATTTTGGAAGTTAAAGTAGTATTTAACAATCTTGCTCTGGCCTCCAAAGTGCCTTTATGGTAACTGTTAAAAAAGAAAAGATGTAAAAAATTTGAAGTATCTCCAAACTGTTAAAAAAAAATTATCGCATTACTGTTCACTCCAAATTATGAACTATGAACCAGCCATTTAAATTTTTTCCTTTGTAAAATGACCCTCCCTAAAAAATACTTTTTCACTAATACTGTCAATAGGTTACTTATTTCATTTACTTCATTCATGAAATTCAAAATCAGCAGTTTTCCAAGTCTTGATCCTTTTAGATTTCTCCAACATTTTCTTCCATGCTTTTTACATAGGAAACAAAAAACTTGTACCAAAAACCATGTTTATATTCCAATTAGTCTGTTAATTTTGAAGATCAACTTTTCAGAGCAGGGGTATTATTCTTGTCTCCTTCTTTAATATCCTTCATTACAGATGCAAAGACCTAGAATTATATAGGGAAAAGATTAATCCTCAAAAAACTATCATGCAGATTAAATACATTTAAATACCTATAGTTTATTAACATGAAAAAGCTTTAGTATACTTAACTCTGTCCCCAGAAGACTGCCATTCTCAAATTCTTTTGTTTGTTTCAACCCAATTTTATGGGATATATTAGATTCTAGTTTTTTATCACTTGTCAAATATTCTGAAATTATTATTTGGTAACAGAACATTTTCTGGACCAATATGCTTTCATTTAATTTTCCTAAGCAATAAAACTGTGAGCTTATAATACCTACTGTCTATCATTCATGGAGCAAATCATAATGCTTTTGTCACTTAACTTTAGACTGCCAATGTTTGCTCCCCTACTAAGACAAAGCATCTAAAAAGCCAAGATCACACATTATATTCTTTCTATTGCAAATCCTTAGAACAGAGTAGGTGTTTAATACAATTGTTATCATTTGAAATATCGTAATAATTACATATTTGCTCTGGCAAATACTTGACTACTGTAGATGTACTTCGCTAAACTCAAGATATTACTGAACTTACATAAAAATAAATCTGAAGGTTTGAAAAGGTAAAAGAGGAGTAATCTGCTTTAAAATCTTGCTTTTTCTTTTTTCTTTTTTTTTTTTTTCGAGCATTTATTTGGGATAACTTTCACTCTTGTGTACTCCTTTATGCTTTTTGAATTTTTTGTAAGTTTTAATTAAGTTGATTGGGGTAACATTAGTTAATCCAATTACATAATTTTCAGGTGTACATTATCATTTGACTTCTGTATATTCTATTGTGTGTTTAGCAACTTGCTTTTTTCAAAGTCAAAATATATTTTTAAAAGATTCTTTTTTAAATTTAAGCACTAACATTTGAGAAATACACAACTTTTTATTTTTTACAAGAAGTCAACTGTTTTAACATATTTATTAGAAGTAGGAAAATGTCACTCTACCTGAGTCCATTTTTTGGTGCTATTTTGCATCTGAATGGCTGCAATACAGCTGAACAGCTTTTCTGATGTGATGTCTTCTGGCAATTTAGTTAGAAATTGTGCTATGTGAATAAAATCCATCTGTAGGAGAATATCTTCATATAATCGGAGGATCCCTAATCCAGTCCTAAATAAAAATTCCTCCCCATCTCTGCAAAATACATCCCAGACTCGACAGGCCAGATCAAGTGGTAGTGATTTGCTATACAAGGTGAAGATCCTAAAATTAGGGGGAAGAGAGTCATTGAAATTGTCCATTTATTTATTCATTCACTTATTAAGCAACAATATGTAAAAACAGCTTAATTAGGGATAAAAAGGCTCCTTTCCTCAAAGAGCTTGAGTAGTAGGAAATTAAATAATAAATAATGAAATTATGTGAATTTACATAATTCAAACTGGAGTGGCAGAATAGCCTAATGGTTAAAGGCTTGGCTCTGAAACCAGAATGCCTGAGTTTGAATATTAGATTTGCAACTTATTAGTTGTTTCATCATGAGCAAGATAATTATCTGCTGTCCTTAAATTTTCTCATTAGTAAACAAAAAATAATACTATAATGTAAAGTATTTAGAACAGTGCCTGGCACACAAGAAATGTTCAATAAAAGTTACTTATTATATTAAAAAACCCAAGTATCATCTTCTTATAACCTAAATGCAAAATTATAAAGTCTTCTCTTTTCTCATTCCATTAACATCCACCATTTTATCCCCCTTAACCAAACTTTATTACTTCTTTTGGAACATGTATAATAACTCCAACAGAATTACCAAAATGGTTTTTTTCCTCATTCTTTCTGACAATGTCTGATCATGTAATTCAGTATCCAGAAGTGGTGCTTCGGGGTAGCATTCTGGTTGGGGAAGTCGGGAGAATAGGTGCCAGAGAACTTTTCTTAAAGTTTCATTGGCCAAAAAAGGACACATTTTTTGCATTTATCTGAGGTTAGGGCTGATGAAACTTGAGAAAGGGAACTAGAAGCTTGCCTACCAAAACAAATAAACAAACAAAAAAACAAACAAAAAACAAAAAACAAACCCTTTAGCACTGCCACATATTTGTTTTCTTGCACAAGTGATTTTGGGATTTGTATGTAATAAGTTCAACAGAGGCAGTGAAACAAATAACCACATCTACTTCTTTATAAACATACATTTAATTGCATAACAAAACGAATACTCTTGATGGCACAGAGAATACTAACAGTATTCAAAACAAGAAAGGGTACCTGCAGTGCCTAGGCACTTTCTAGTACACAGTGCTCCCGCATTATTAACTCCACCCTACAGTAACTGTGGTCATGATTTGCCTTATATTCCCTCAACACTGACAACTGGTTATTTTTTTTTCACCCTTCTTTATACATTAAGTGTTTGGTCTTGATCCTCTGGGTCCTCTGATATAAAACTCGTTTTCTCCCCATTACCTGGAGCCTTTCCCAGAGGAACTCCAATGTTCTTAGTGGGAATGGAAGAGAATATATTGAAGCATAACATAGCTTCAAAAAAAAAAAAAAAAAAAAAAACCCTAAATAAAAGAAGCCCCAAACTGGGAAGATTTTATATTTGACTAATGACATTATTTATTTTTCTATATTAAAACACAGTATCATTTACATAAAATCAAATGATTTTAAATGATGAGAATTTAAGATTTAAATATTTCAAATGTACTCTTAATCTATCTTAAGATCACTGGTCCATCTCTGGCAAAATTCACCACCACCACCACCCCACCACTCATTCTACAATCAACTGGCTACTGCTCACTAGAGTCTTAGGCAAATCCTTCAAATTAAAACAGAAGAACTGGAATTATAAAGTTGAAAAAAGATATCAGCACCTAAATAAGGTATCATTCCTCTGTCAGAAAGCTGGATAAACCTTGAAAAAACCAAGCCCTGAGTGGGGAAAAAAAAAAAAAAACATAACTATCACAAGTCCTTGTGTGTTAAATGAAATAAAGGAACGGCAACTAACTTTTTGAAAGCGTTGTATGTACTAGGCACTGAATGAGATAATCCATGTAAAATACCCTCACTACAACTCAAAATGCAGATATTATCATTCCCATTTTATGGATAAACTAAAACACAAACTGAGAGATTCTGATTTCAACCCCAGTGTCCATTCTCTTAATCTAATGCCTCCCCACAAAAATGTGAATTTCTCTATTTGCAAGGGAAGGACTTTTTATATGTATAATCCTGTGCATAAGATTTACTCTAGTTGCTAAAACACACAAAAAGTTACACTTTGTTTCCTTTTAATTATTATATTTTATGTATCTTTTGACTTACCAGTCTATCAAGTATATGTCTGGTGTAAGACTATAAGATTTGAAATGAAGAAATAGTTTGGAGAGATTTTCTTCAAAAAATACTTCAAATGTTGCAAAATATTTCAACATCTAAAGATAGAAATATCAATAAAATTAAAGAGTATATTCGCAAAATAAATTAATCATAAATTAACAAAATCTTACTCAGCACCTCTTTGAGTCTTTTCATTACGCATTTATAAAACTATAATTCAATAAAAAAGTTTATTTTAGATCAGATTATTTTAGTCTTCTATTGGTTTTACTCTAAAAGGGCATTCCGACTACTGAAACTGACAGTCGAAGGAAAGCATAATTCATCCCAAATGTCCATACCATGCTGTGGTCCACACGGAAGAAGGCCAACTGGCATGGCTTATTCAGGAGATTTGCAAAGGCAATGAAGGCATCTGCCTCTTCCAAATTGAGAATGAGAACTGCTGCTATGAAGGACATCCCTTGGACCTTCAAAGGGAAGAAATTAATCAAAATGTGCTTATAATAATTCTATAGTTTATTTTATTATATTCCTTAAAAATTATAAGGTGATGGTACAGGGTAAAATTTAAAAAAACGATTTTTTCCCCAACAAAGGTAAATACAGGGAACTCATTAATAGTTATGAAATCTCCTTAATTTTAAATCTCTTGATGATGTGGTATGTATTAAAAAGTATTAGGGAAAATTTGGAGGGGCAGGGGGAGAATCAGCTTTTACTTGCTACAAAAGCCTATCTCAGTGTACCACCTAGTTTTCATTTTTTCTTAGTCTGAAGTCTTTCAAAGTACAGAATCACAAAGTTTACTGAAAATCAGGTAACCGTCTTCACTGTTACAACTCATCTGTCTGGAGTAGAAAGTGATGAACTAAGAAAAAGAAATCTATGAGAAGTGCTGTTGAAATTCCAAGAAAGATGAGTTAGTTTGTGAAGGTTGAGAAAGTAAGGCAGGATTCCTGAAAAAGCAGGAAGAGTAAGAAAAAAATCATTCTATGATGGGAAAAACATATGAGTAAAGACATAAAACCGGCCCAGTTGAAGCACAAGATTTATAATTGGAATAATGGGAGAAATTATAAAAAATAGGATATATTTACAAATTGTGAAACATCTTGAATAAAAGGCTAAGCTACATATAGAGGTTTGCTTGTGAGTTGTGGGGAGCTACTGTACATTTCTGAGCAACTAGGTGGTATGGAACAGCTACTGTAAATATATTAATTCTTTCACCAAAAAAAGTTTATCCAGCACTTACTTCTGGTAGAGATTTGTATAACAGAATTACTACAGAAAGGCCACTAAGAATATTTGCAGTGATACCTCTGTCTCTTTCTACTTTCTCGTCAACCTTTAAACTCTTTAGCGTACTTCCATCTGGATTCCCACTCCATTATATACTCTCTTGAAACTTCTCTTACCAGAGTGACCAATGATGTTTATCATAAGTGGGCACTTTCCTACCCGCTTAGCAGAATTCCCTTTAGCTTCTGTGACCCAACATTTCTTTGTTCTCCTCCTACTTCTCTGGCTTCTTCTGAGTACTCTTAGCAGATTCTACAGTGATTGCCTATTTGATTTTCTAGAATATAAGTTCCATGAGAACAGAGCCTGTGTCTGTTGACACTTATATTCTTAATACCACAATATTTGCTGAATGGATGCAAGGGGAAAATAGTTAACTATCTGTAATAGGATAGTAGCAGAGCAAATAGAAGGGATTAAAAGTATATTTAATTAAATATAAAATGCTATTTATTGTTAAGAAACGTCATTATTTTACATACCAAAAAAAAAGAAAAAATGCTGCCAACAATTATGATGCTTACTTAGAATTTTTATTTTATGTATATTCATAGAGCTATTTAAAGCTCATTTAGTTTTACCATATATCACTCTTTTGTATATATGAAAAATAAGAAAAAGTTATTTCTACAATATCTTGAGTCCATTTTTTCTGAATATTCTGTATTATTTATCAACTCGTGCAATGCAATAAAATGGGCACATCATTTATGCAGTATTTCCACAAAAAAATGTATAACGTAAACCTAATAATACGAGAATGATCAAAAAATACCACAAAAGTATTTAAAAGGGTCATTGTGAAAACATCAGGTTTAACTCTTCGAAGTGCTATTTATGACAGAAAAGGCTAGATTAAAGGAGACTAATGAAAAATTACAACAAAATGCCATACTTAACTATGACTGGATGCTGTAAGTGTAGGTGGGGTAGAGCTACTGCAACTTTTCTGTTAGTTTGAAGGTGTTCAAAATAAAATCTTGAGAAATGAACAATAAACCACAATTTTTAAAAAACAATATATAGACCACCCAGCTTAAGAAATAAAACTTTACCAGTTGAAGCACCTTTGTAACCCACCCATTTTCTGACACTTCGTCTTTCTCCCTTCCCCTATGACTGGCTAGGACATGGGAGGAGGTCATCTACCGATATTCCCCATTTTTTATTATCCTTGCAGACACACGCACAGATCTTATTTTATGGGTTTTACTGATAATCACTATAGAGAAACAGAGAGCTATAATGAAAAATAAAAGTGAAAAGTTACAAAGCTTACAAACTTCTTATGGAATATCTGAGTCCTGGTCTACAGGTTCTGACTCCTGAGATACACTAGGAAGTTCTGTTTGTCTTCTCACTTCCACTTTTATGACATGTTCACCTTAGAGCCCCACCATAATACAGGCCCAGTTCATTATGTGTGCCCGTAGATACGATCCAGGCAAAATACCTATCTATAACCATTTTCTCACACTGAAAAACTAATACAATTCAACAATCTAAACAACAGCAGCTTTAAACTGGGACAAATGTCCCCTGGAGATACAACAAAGACTTTCCAAAGAGTACACTGTACACCGTCATGTATTATTTTAAGGGAATCTATTCAAAGATCCTCAATTTACATATGTTTTCTTTCCTAAACATGGTTTGCCTCAGTAGCAAGAGAAAGTCCAGTCCTCAGCCATTACAAAACTTACAATGGTGAATTTCTCTGAGGCATGAAATGTGAAACAAAAGGATCATTCTAAATACTGTTTTGGGAAGGTCTTGGGCTTCCTAGTCACATATAATAAAAATAGTAATTCCATTATATGGTAGAATAGAGATGAGTAATAACAATTTTCATTAAGTGACCATGCCTCTTCCATGCCACACTTTTTTCAAAGACTGCAGAGCCCTTGAGAGAGAGTCTCAGGAAAAAAAATAAAGAAAATAACAATATGGACTGGTCACCTTGGTTCTTTTAAATATAACTGGAATACTAACCATCACAAAATTTTTCAAGAAATACTGAATAAATTCCACATATAAAACTTTTGGATGATTTATTTATAGATTCAGCACGTTATTAGTTAATGCAGTTAAAAACCTATTTTACAAATCACATCATGAAATATGTATTACAATATAGTTTATATTATTCTTATCTTATAAAATAAGTCTGATTTGGCTTACTGGTTTGCCAATGAGGCTTGGCATCACCTGTTAGGTTATACTGTGGTCATTTTACATAAATTCAATGATTTAATAAATGTATATTCTATAAAATATTAATGAAGAGCTTTTCATATAGTTTTCTTCAAATGGATAATGATGATATATAAAATCACTATAGTGTTTAAATTCCATTGGTTACATTTTTTAAGAGATATCGGTTTTATTTTAAAATAGTTAACAAATGCTAAAAATTAAATTAAACACTTTACAATTAAACTCACGATGAAAAAATTTTAATGTCAACTTAAAAATGTGAAGCAGTTTCATAATGTTTTTACAATTCTATTACAGAATACATGAACAAGGGAGTTTAGAGTCTATTCAAATTTCACTTTCTCCATAACAACTATCTGACCATATTCCTTAAATACTACAACCAGCACCATCCCCAAATCTGTTGCTTTCCTCCTTTATTATGCCATAAGTTTTCCATAACATTTATCATCTCTTAATTTAACATACAATTTACTTATTTGCTTATTGTTTATTGTCTGTCTTCTCCTTCTAAACTTTAAGCACCTTTCATTCACTGAGGTATCTCAAGAACCTAGAACAATGCCTGGCATATAGCAATATGCACACAATAAATATTTGTTGAGTGAATGAATGAACAAATGTACAAATAAACATGCAACAAAATAGAGGAAGTTGTACCAGGTAGCCACCCTATTGTGAGGTCTCTCAAATTATTTTACTTTTAAGACAAAGGTGAGAAGATGAAGATTTTATGACTTCCAGTTAAAAAATGGCAAACTGAACACTCACATTTTTCTTTGTTCCTTCCCAAATCCCAATTAAAATGACATTAAAGAAAAAAATAAATATTAACCTAGGAGGACAAAGAGAATGAAAAATAAATAAACGTAGATGATAGACATTAATAGCATTTAAAATTTTTTTATTTAACTAAATGGAGCAAGTCAAACATAAATATCTGCAGAGGAAAAGCCATAAGCAGCAGACCAATTCAGCCACAAAATCTGGAAGGCTTAGGAACTGAAGTTATCAGGCACCTCTGAAATTGAGGGGTATGGCTAAAACTAGGATTTGTTGAAAATCTGTAAAAGGAGCAAATTCCCTGCCCTACTCCTTCGGCCTGGCAGAATATGAGAAGTTTATCTCTGGAGGCACAGTCAGGAAAAGGAAGGTTAGGGAGAATGGGTAAAGGCACCACACCAACGGCAGTGACAACAAAAGTTTACAAATCTTCAGCTGCTTTCCCATAAAGCTGGCAGCCAGTTTTATAAGCCTCTGGTAGGAGATGGAAAGATTCCTCTCTAGCTGGGTAAGTTATAGGCCCAAAAGAAAAAGACACAGAGATACACACGTTTGGGAGCTAATACAAAAGAATATTCTTAGATAAGATAGATTAAATGTTTATATTCAAAAAACAGATTGAAATAAATACTTACGTAACCAACATCAGGTCTATAACATGTATATGCCCCTAAAATACTGTGTAAGACATCGTGATATGGGCCACCCTTAGGAGAGAAAAGCAAAATGTCAAACTATACAGATAATTGTCTCTAATTGTCTCTAAGTTAATTCTCAAATAACATGTTGATAAACTTTAAACTTCCTAAAAGACTCATTTTAATTGGTATATTTAACGATTGTTAGAAATATTCTAAATGCACTCTGTCAAAATGTTTTCTAAAGAATAAAAGATATTTAATCCTGAACAATAAAAACAAAAAACTCACTTGAGTGATACAAGCTATATAGTTTAAGTACAATTTTAAAGACTTCTAGACTTGGGACAATAAGATTATGATGAAAACAGACTGTTTCATTTTATATAATTTCAGTAAAAAAAAATACTATAAAAAAAATACCATCAAACTATTAATAAAAGGGGAGGCACGTCTGCTTTACATGCAGAAGGGTTCGCGCCCCAGGTGGAGCCATGGACCATACCCCGGGTGCATCGGGCCCCCCTGGGCGTGCCATGGTCTGGGTGCTCCAGGTACCCCGACTGCTCTGGGGGTGCCAGGCCTTGGGCACACCAGGCCCTATATGCATGCCATGAGGTCATGGGAGGAGACACCCTGCCTTCAGAGATCCAGTTCTTAAGGGGAGAAGGCATATCCGTAGGTTAGGGGTAGAAGTAGCAGAGGGGTGGAATTAAAGAAGGGGAAAAAAAATATGGTAAAATAAGTCTAACAATTTTAATCTTAATAGTAAAAATTTTTTATCTCATCTCATCAATCCAAAGGTAGAGAAATTCTATGTATGAAGATTTGTGTCAAATATAAAGTACACATAAAATGTAATCATTTCTCAAAGTACAAGCAACTTCATAAGAGCCTCTAAACATACACAAAAAACTTTTTTTTTCTACTTCAATAATAACTGAAAAATTTTGTTTTGGGACAAATTTCTTTACAGTTTAACAATTTACTAGGCAAAAAATGTTAAAATTCAGTTATTTCACCAAATAAAAAGCAAAACAAAGAAATTCATCTTGATGAAAATTTATCAAATATCTACTACATAAAAGATATTGTTCTATGCTAACTGCAATGCATTCAATGAGTGGAATAAAATTATAAAAATTCGTTTAAAATTTTCCTACTGTTTCAAATGTTTTATATAAAGTTCCCCAATCTTCATAGTTTTGACTTTTAAAAACTCATAGCTATGAATTTAAAGAATTTGTTCCCTTGGATTAAAAAGAAAAGTAGTTAAAAACTGATTAGAAACCCTCACCTTCTGAAAGATGTAGAGAGATGGAAATGTACGGGATATATCCAACTTAATTAATTCCAGACTGGCCTCGCGATCAGCAACAAATACACCTGTATTTTCCAGGCAGATAAAATTAAAATGATTACTTGGCTATACCCAGTGAAATTTTGTAAACACAGAACAATCACACAGTATCTGTTACTTAAGGAAACTTAAAAGCTGAATAACCAAGAAATTTAATGAAATGCCACATAGCTTTTGCTGGAACTTAGAGCCCCTTAAATGAAGAAAATATCTATACATTTATCAGAAAGTTATATGGTGAAAGATTTCTACTTTCAGTTTTATAGAGGTAGGAGTTTTTTGTAGAGAGTAGGTAGATTATCGCTCCCACAATAACTAGGGGGAAAAGATATATTTCAAATATTACATGTTTTTTGAAAAGGCAGAAGAAAGTTGTGCACACAGAGATGTCTAGAACATTTAAATCACAGGAGAAGAGTCTTGTCTAGGTGAGTGGATACCATTTACCATTTTTCCTTCTAGGGGCATCTGCCAAGTCTGGGAATGGGCACAGAACTGAACGTGTCATAGACAAAGGTACTTTTACTTGGGGAAAGAAAAACCAAAAGAGCTTTTTCGTGGCCAAATAAGACTGATATGATAGATAAAGCCCGAGTGTATACATATATCTCATTTTCCCCATGGGACTTTTGCTGAGTACTAGTGTAGTATAGAAAACCAGCTGGAAAGGCAGATTGAAATTACCCAAAATCACATGGTCCTTAGGAGAGAGTCTCATAGAGGAAGAAACTTGTTATCAAAAAAGGATAATTCTCACCACCAAGAAATTTGAAACCTGAGATGAACTAAGTCTATCTAAAGCTGAAACCCTGCCCTAACCTGGGTCAGTTACTGACTGAATTGAGGTGACAACCCAAATGCCTAACAAAAAAAGAACATGCTTCCTCTGCAGGGAAAATATCTATTTCAGCTTATACATTCTTTCATATATGACTGGCATAAAATTAAAAATTTTAAGATATGCAAAAAAGCAGGAAAATATTACTTCCAGCCAATACAACAGCCAATACAGCAGATATGCAAATGATCTAGTACTGAAATTAACAAATAAGAACATTAATTATTATGTTAAATAAAATAGAGGAAAAGATAGGGGGAGGGGAGTATATGGGATGGAAAGATGAGGAATTTCCAGAGAAACAGAATTCATAAAAAGAACCAAGTAGACATTGTAGAATTACAAAGTATAATATCTGAAATTAAAGATTCATGGGACAGATTTAATAGACTAGATATATGAAAAAAGATTAGCAAACTTAATTATAGGTCAATAAAAATCATCTAAATTGAGGAACAGAAAAAAATCATTTTTTTTTAAATTTTATTTTAGCTATAAGAGACTTGTGTGGGACATTGTTAAATGAGCTAACATACATGTAACTGGCATCCCAGAAGGAGAGGAGATTTGTGGCAGAAGTAATATTTAAAAAGATAATGTCCAAATGACAATTGCAAATTATACAACCATGAAATAACACATCAGTAGTTTAAATAGTACACTGCTTCTGATTGAAAAAATTCATTTACATTCGATAAATTTCTACTAAAGTATAACTTATATCACGTAATCATGACAAAATATCTCAGAAGTAAATCTTTATATTTTTAATTCTTATACTTTCAGTATTTCATACAAATGAGTTTAAAAAGAATGATGAAATAGCTACATCTTCCTTGTACCTCTAGTTTCCCACAAATAGCTCACACAGCTAACAGGCCTCAGGTGATACTTACATGAACCTTCTCAAAATCAAGTCTTATCTCCCCTAACCCTGTTTAGTCAATTCCGCCCCCCCCCCCTTTTCTGTTCACTTTTCTAAAACAGAAATAAAGAGTATTTAAGGAATTGAACAGAGTTGTTTACATACTCATAGAAAATTACTATGAGATATGCACCATTTATCCTAAGCTATGTTCATGTTTAGAGTTATACTCATGACAAAAGAAAAGGGTTTGCTTTCCATGAAGTAGAATAAATACAGAAAGAAAAATGACTGGCAGAAAAATAGAGTGAAAAGGCATGATATGAATATTAGGGAGTGAGTGAAAGTCAGTGAAAGGGAAGATAGGAAGTCACAAGTGAGGTATGAAGATCATCTATCTATCTTTAAGTTAAATAAGAATTGACCTAAAAATACTTCACCCCTTATTAGTCTTACTGTTGTGATTAAATCATGGGCTCTGGTCCAACAACTTGGGTTTATATCACAGCTTCACTGCTTACAAGTTAACTACTTAAAGCCTCAGTTTCCTCATATCATTCAGGATAATAGCACCTACTTAAAATGTGATTAACATTAAAGGAGATAATATATGTAAAACAATTACTATAGTTTACTATAGTTTCTGACACCCAATTAAAATCATACTATTATCTTCATTGACTGGATTCATCCAGAAATGTTTACTAATAATCTCACCTTCTGTATCATTCTCTGAACTTGTTTCGCTGAAACTTTTCCAACGTTCTTTTGCTCTTGATAGGAAGATTTCATAAAGTTCTGGGGGGAAAAATAACAAAAATTCCTAAATAGTAGGAATGAAATATATTCACATATTTTTAACTCTTAAAAATAAAGAGGAAAAAAATCTATTATATAGGTCAGGTCTCCCTTATGTAGCAGGCATCAAAAATGTGGCAAATTGAAGTATTTGATTCTACCAAAACTATACATTACACAACTAGAAAAATAGTAAATAAAAATACTACAGAGTGGTCATCCAAATAGCTATAAAATAGAATGTATGAACGAGGCAGGAAAAGATGCTTCTGCTAAAAGAGTATCACTGGAGAATAGCAGAAACATGATCTTTGGAGTTAATCAGACCTAGATACAAATTCCAACTCGGCCACGTGAGACTTCAAAAAAGCTACTTGGTAATTCTGGAACTTGGCTTTCTTCATCTGTAAACTGGAGAAAAGTAATATCTACTTATGGAGTTACTAATGATTAAAAAAAGATCATTTATGTAAAGCTCCTAACATCTTATAGATCCTCAACAGATGCTAGTTCTTGCTTTCTTTAAATAACTATCATAATAAGTTATAATATAATAGTTATTTAAAGTTACCTAAGCCAGCGAAAGCTACCTAAATTTCACAAAGACTTGGTCAGAGGATCTACATACAAAAAATCTCTACCCCTATATCTTTTTAAGTGCCCAATCACTTTTTGAGACTACCACTCTATATTCCCGTATGCAGGATGTCATCAAAACTTCAAGAAGAGAAAAAGTGAAAATTTTTTAATTCTCAAATTTCAATTGTCTTTACTGTCTACCTAACCATTACAGATATTTTAAATTATACAAAAACGGTACATTTCAATGACAGAGAAAAAGCAAAAAAATATTTCTTGCCCAAACACCAACAATTTTTTATTGCCCAAAATACCAAGAACATTTTGCTTCAATTAATATTTTTAAAATTTTATTTATTTTTAAAGGTAATACATGAAACATGATTTTTAAAAAATTCGAACAGTACAAAACAGTATAGTTAAAAATAAACTGCCTTCCCTCCATTGCAACTATGCTTACCAGAGCTCTAAAGATGAAATATGCATGCACAGGTATGGGCATCTTCATTTTTTCAAACAAACAATGTAGCAACATATTAATTACAGCATTGATCTGTCTCTTGCTTGATTATACTGAAAATTGTTCCAAATTAGAATAAATCTGCTTTAGTTTTCTCTTAATTGCACGATATTCCAATGTATGATTGTACCATAATTAGTATTCTTAGATTGCCGAAAGTCATATCATTATAAAATAACTGACTAGGTAGGTGTATTTCGAACTTCTAGTTTGAAATAAGAGATCTTATTATTCTGATCTCTTCTTCCTTTTGTTCACTTTCCATTATTACTAATGGTTTGGAGAGAAGAAATTTTTTTAAGAAATCAAAACTCAAAATTTCTATTATTTGGTCCCCATTCCATCAATGATTTGGTGTAAGAGGTGAATATAATTTTTAAATTTAGATACACAATTTTTTTTTTCAGTTATCAGGTACCAAATTGAAGTTCACACTTTTTTTACTTCAAACTGCTTCCAGGTCCAGCTTCACTATTCTACTCAAATTTTAAAACTATCTTGGAAAAAGAAATGCTGACCAACAAATCCACCACCTTTGGAAGCCACAAATTGATCCAATAGGAAAAATGTGGTAACACATTTCAAAATATCAAAGGACATCTCTTCACAGAAGATTTACAGTGCTTATCTATAATAAACAGACATGCACCTCAGTTCAATCCTTGCTTGATTCTGCATGTCATTTTATTTTGAATCTACGAATTAGAGCTTGAAGAAGACAAATATATGTCTTGGACTTGAAAATACCTTGAGATTAGAATTTGGCTTTCTGATTTTTTACAATGATGCTATTATATACAGTCTCAGCAAATTTAAGTTTCACTATATTATATTCATTATCACAAAAAACTGTTATAACAATCCTGTGAGATAACTAATAATCTCACCTCCATTTTACAGATGAAGAAAACTAAGACTTTTAGATGTTAAGTAACTTGCCCAAGATCATAAACCTAATATATGGTAGAACCAAGATTTGAACCACACTTGACTACCTTTAGAACCCTTATTCTTAATTACTATTCTCTAATGGTTATAAATTTCATGATTAAAACAAAAACAAAAGGTGAAGAGTCAAAATACTAGAGCCATGGAAAGTAAAAAGGATTACCAAAAGTAAATTTACTTCAATCGAAATTTAGCTTCATTCCTATCACTTATGAAAAAGAAGAGTACCCTTTCCATTCCTGCATATGCAATTGTTTAATAGAGAAAATCTAAAATTACTTTGAAAATAAACGACCCAGTTATGTAACAAACTTTATAAATTTCAAGCTTAAAAAAGAATTTTTTGCTTTTTCAGTATGGTATCATAAAAGGTTAATACCAACTTAACCAATATTTTAATGTCTAAATTATCAGGATACCTAACATTCTAAAGCCAAAGTTCTCAACAAAACAAGACTGCAAACAAAACAAAACTTCAAATAGCCGCCAATATTTTATCACCTCCTCTCTATGTAAAACCAATTCCTTTAAACGATTACACCTTAATATCCAGGATTTTAATTCTCTAACTGAAAGTTCTGACTATAATGTAAAAACATTCCTTTTAATCTGCTCTAAACACAGAAGGCAAAAGAAACATTTGTTTCATTTGGAGAGAACAGTTAAGTCATGTAGAATCTAATCTTTTCTAAGCTAAATTACAAACTTAGTTCTTCCCCTAAATTTTACTTAAAAAATTTTTTTAAAAGTTCAGTTAAAATAACATGTTTATTATGGGTATTTGTGAAAATCAATTTTAAAAATCATACGTGATCATGCTATTCAAAGTTGGCATCACTTTTAAATATAACACACATCTCCTTATAGAAAAGCTCTGCACCCAATTCTGATTATTTCCTTAGAGCAAATTCTTAGAAATGGAATAAATAGGTCAAAGGTTATGTTTTTTGAGGCTTTTCATAAATATTTCTAAATTGTTTTCGGTCACATTTTATTTTGGTAATTTTCATTCATTTTAATCAATTTTAATTAAAAAAATAAAAAACAGTACACCTTGTTGTTCTTTTTAACAAACATATTATTGATTTGGCTGCCTACTAGGAAAATGGTTAAATAATGGTACAGCCAAACTGTGGAATACAGTGCAGCTACAGAAGGTACACTTGTATGTACTGACACAAAAGGATGTTCAGGATAGATTATAGTACAAAAAAAGCAAGTCACAGAATAATCTCATGACGTAAACTTTTTGTAGGGGAAAAAAATAAAAGGAAGAAAAAGAGAAGCTTTAAAAATTATCATATGTAGAAACACACTTTATTACATGTACAGAATAAAGACCAGAAGAACATATACCAAATTGCTTACTTGTACTTATATAATAGAATTTAAAATTGGAATTTGGGTAGAAGAGAGGGTAGAAACATATAGTCTGCACTTTATTATTGCTTGACACTTTTTTAATGAACATGTAAATAAATATTTTAGGTAACAGTAACAAAATATTATTTTTATTATTATACTTAGAATTCCTGAGTCTTTCTCTGGTGCCATCATCATCTAGCATCATCATTACCATTCAGATCTATTTAGCACCTTTTAGTACTATTTCACATTTCCCCCTATTTGACACTTTCCTAATTTTTTTTTTTTTTTTGCTTCATCAAAACTACTCTACATTTTATTCCTATCATTCAAGGTTTTAAGAAACTTAAGAAAACAAAACAATTCCTTGAGAGTCTTCTTTTTCTGTTTCTTAAACTTTAAATTTTCCAATAAAAAAATCCAAAAGGACTGGTTTGGGTACTGATGTAGAAAAAGATATTTCTAGCTTTTTTATGTTTTATTAAATAAAGGGGAAACCTTTCCACAATTAGACTATTTTATTTTTCCTTATATATACTTATTTATTCACTGCTACCTAGAATCTCAGAAGTTTTTGCAGTTACTTATAGTTAAGATATTTTGATATCAAAAAGTATTACTGACGGTTGTAAACTAAAGGAAAATCCACAAATCTTATTTTGATGTATAAAATATAGTAACTTAGTAAGTCATACCAGGTTTTAGAAGGGGATGGAGAATGAAGCATGTTCTCAAAATGACATTTTTTATATATATATATACAGTGATGCCTTTTTAAATGGCCAATCTACTAATCTGCTTTGTAACTCTGGAGATGGCTTTTTGTATGTGTGGGAGTAACTGAATATAGAATACAAACCAGGAGTGATATTTAGTTCATTTCCTACAGCTAGACTCCAAACTTTCCCACGAACACTAGGGGGCAATCCCTGCCACCACAATTCTCGAACTCTTCTCGTACTACGCCTAGAATTAAAGGGGGAGAAAAAAGGAAAAAGTTACTTTTTATACCAAAAATACTAGTTGCATGATGGTTTACCTAGTTTATGGCCAAGTAATTAAATGAATTTTAAAAACGTAGAGATTTAAGTATGTGATGCATTCTTTCCATTAGGTTCATGCTTGTAGGCAAAAAAAAAAAAAAAAAAAAAAAAAAGCCAAAAAAATATATAGTTCTAAAGAGAAACAACAGTAATTTAAAAAGAACTGCTTTCTATATAGCTGCTATTTACACTGATAAAATGAGAGGCTCGGAAATATGTGAACAATTACTATAAAACAGGATAAAAGAAACATAAGAATTGTCAATTTAATACCAGAAAGAAAATTGCAAAGTATTTACTATGGGTAAGGCCCTAGTCTTTGAAAGGCAGTGCAGTCTGCTGAAAGTGTTGGCTTTAGAGTCAGATAGACCTGAGTTCAAATCTCGTTTAACCATTCATTAATTGTAGAACCTTGGGCAAATTACTTAACCTCTCTGACCTTGAGGTTTCCTGTAAGATAAGTGGGAGTAAATTTACAGTTTTAAGAATCAAATGCAATTACTTATGTAAAAAGCCTAATATATCTGGCACACTGTCCAATATTCAGCAAATTCCCAATGCACATCCTGTACTGGCATTGCAGAAGACATCTCCTCCCCTCCCCTCCATTCTAGAGGGAAGATAAGGCATGTATAAAAATATCAAAAAATAAAAGCTAAAGCAAAAAGTGTATTAGTTTCAAAGTATAATGATACATTACAGAAAATAAACATTATATATACACATACCATACCATATTCTCTTGACTAGGAGAAGCATATTAAAAATCACTTTTATATTAACATTTAATAAATGCGTCTTACAATGAATGTACATACTTAACAATTCCTTTGCAAAAACCTGCTATTACATCAATAGTGTATCTTGCAATAGATGGTTTATTAGAATTTTTAAAATATGGCAACTTAGGAAAAATTAAGTTTCATGAATCAACCAGCATTTCAGATGGGACGCACAGAATAGGTAAGATTCTAACAGGCGTAGAGGATGATCAATAAAGGAAGCAGGTATTAGGGACTGGAGAGTTATAAAAGTAAAGGAAATAAGCATGAAATTTTTCAGACATTGGTTAACAGTATAATTTAGCCAAAGCATAAGCCACATGGTAGAAAAAATAAAAATAGAGAATTGGAAATATCAGATCTTTGGAGACAGACGGAAATTCAGGAAAAGTCTGCTTACTTACATTACTTCCCAATTGGGCAGTATTTCATTGATCCAAATTACCATTGCATTTGCAATATTTTCTTCCTGTTTAAATCGTTCTTTCATTATTTTTTTTCTTTTGTGTGCTTCTTTAATTTCTGTTTTAAACAAGTAAGAATTATTTCAATGCGAAAGAGCTAGATCAAAATCCCATTCTCATTCTACCGAAGTCTACGACAGAGGCTTTCTCAAAAAAAATATTTTGATAACAGGAAGGAAGCAGAAAAGGAAGGGGAGAAAAGGAAAAGGGAGGTAGAGGGACGGAGGGAAAAAGAGAACGATAATGAACTTGATTAATTTTAAAATAACATCTCTTATTCTACAAAATGGAACAAAGACCAGAAAAATCATTTAAATGATTACTGTATCACAGATCCTATTTATACTTAATCAATGAACTGAAAATTGTCATGAATTAACTATGTAAAAAATAAACTGTGAACAACTAACCAATACCCTTTTTTTCATACAAGAGGCTTATAAACTTCCTCACATAAAACCACATTAAAAACTGATTTTCCCAACAGCACTATTACAGTGAACCCTTTTTAGTATGATGTTTCACTTTACTAATTAGACTGAAATTCTAAAATCCCCCTAACACACAGACATGCACACAACACCTCTCTGAAAATCAGAAGTCACCATTTCATAAGAAGAGATGCCTCAAAAATAGAGAAGTGTTATATATAATTTTAGAACCAGAGGGGACTTCAGAGATCAGCTAGCCAAAGTGTTCTCTAATTGTGTCTCACATATATATGCCTCAGAAACCATCTTAAGGGGCAAGCAGGAGGCCAAGTAGGTGGCTCCACTTTCTAAAATTTGTTTAATGTATTAAGATTCTATGTAAGATTGCTTTGGAGAAGGTTCCATTGCTTTAAAAAAAAAACCAAGTGATGATGGGGGTGCTTGAAAGCCTGGATCTAGTTGACCTGACTCCAACACTTTACAGATGAAAACTAGGTCTATTTAGAGTGTCACATCCAAGTAGTGTCAAACAGAATTAAAGCTATGAACTTCTGATTTTCCAATTCAATGTTATTTCTATATGGTTTTTTCCCCCTACTTATCAATAACTATCTTAAATATTAAATAATAAAGTCAGCATTGAGAGTCAATTAAAATTTGTTGGGTATGTTAGAAATATTTCAAGTTTTATATGGTAAAATAAACTCAACCAATGTTTAAATAATTAGGCCTTTCAGAAAGATAACTGGCCTTATAGGTTTACTATAACATTAAAGAATTAACTTTATTTCCAAAATAGTGCCACAAAATAGAACTATATACTATTATAATATTCCATTCACTTAAGTCAAGCGAAAAAAATCTGTTACTAAAAAAGCACATGTCTAAAAGTATAATATTTCCTAAAACTATATCCTGAACTAACAGTGTTTAGTAAATAAATACTGTTAAATTATCCTTATATTTTTTGGTTGGAGAAGAAAATGAATAAATAAATGTATGAATTTATGCACATGAGAGTATATATATATGTGCCTATTAAAATAACACAACTGAGACACTAGAGAATCCATTAAGTCACAAAAGCACATTTTGATTTCAGATCACATTCTCTCAGCTATAAGGAAGTTATGTTAAATTCTAAGAAATCAAAAGCCTAAAAACTTTATAAAAGTGATTTTCATTAATAGATTCATGAATATCTTCATTTATAAGTTAAGATAAAAGTAGTCCAAGGTTTATGACTGAAATTACAAGGTCCCTCATAGTCTGCTGCCTTTTTCCTCCAGTTAGTTTTGTAAAAGTACCTGCAGAAAAACTATGATCCTAGTATGATATTTCATTTCTCTTTAAGAGCAAATGTAGTTATAAAAAATAAGAAATCATCCTAAAGACAGACTTTAATTTCATCATCCGCCCTCCTGTTGAAATCAGTAAATTAAATTTACCAATTAGAGTTAAATTTTATACCTCGTTTTTTAGCTTCAGCCACCATCTCATCATATTCTTGTCGGTGACGTAAAGCTTCTTCCACAGATTTGGCAGGAAGATTTCTGGAAAAAAAAAATTTAAGTCAATTTTTAAAAGACCAATCTTTAGATGTATTAACTTCTTCCTTTTAATGGCCACATACAAAGAATTTCTAACCTAGCCTCGTTTAATACATTAAGAAAATAAAAAGTTAAAAAGAACTCTGCATTTTTGAAAAGAATCAGAATCCAGGTTGCTAATATTTGTTATATGTGTTATATATATTTATATATATTTATATGTTATATATATTTATATGCCATATCTATATATATAGTATTTCAAATGTCAGATTTCAGCCAATATTTCTAAGTTATTTGTTAAACCCACTTACTACAGTTTTTTCTAAGTCAACCTTTTGGAGGTATAATTTATATTCATGTGAAACATATTTTAAGGTACACTTTGACAAGTTTGAATTGCATATACCTATGCAACTAACATAGCAATCAAGATATAGAATATTCCCATTGTTCCACAAAATTTCCTCGTGACCCTCTGCATGCAATACTTACCCACCTCCTACCTTAGGCAATCCCATCTCTGATTTCTATCACTTACACATTAGTTTGTTGCCTTTTAAAGTTTCATAGAGATTCTTTTGTGTTTGGCTTTTTTTTGCTCAGCAAATTTCTAAAATTCATCCATGCTGTTCTGTGTATTACTAATGTATTCCTTTTAACTGGTGAGCAGTGTTCAATTTATCCATCTCAATGAACATTTAAACTGTTTCCAGTTCAGGGCCATTGTGAATAAAGCTACGATAAATATTTATTTCAAGTCTTGTGTGGGCATCTGCTTTCATTTCTCTTTGGGTAAATACCTAGGAGTAGAATTTTGGGATCATATGGTATGTGCAGGTATACTTTTCTAACAAACTGCTTTGTACTTTTACAGTTTTAAAATAATATTCCGAATAAAAATTTGATAATCAATCACTTGTATATACTTGTATACAATCAATTGCTTCACAGAGTCAGTGATTTAAACATATGACTATCCAAAATGAAATACATTTAAGTACTACCACACATCCAAATGTATCATCATAATAATATCCAGTTTTGGGAGTCAATTTTTAAAATTATTTTCCAACAGGCTAGGGTGAGGAGAGGTATGTGACAAACTTTTAAATTACACATTGTACCTCTTCCTCTTTTCTCAAGTTAGTCAGGTTCCTCAGGTATGTTGTAGAAGAGAGGAATAATGGTTAAGACTTCTGCTTCAGACTATAATAGAATAAGAGGGGCCAGGTTTACCCTCTCACTTTAATTCGAAAAATGAACACACAATATTAAACCACAGTGTTTAGACACTGGATAACAAGCAGCACCAGACAGTGATTGTTAAGAAAAAGGAAACAAGGGTAATATGACAAGGGCCTGGAGTTTCCAAGTCTCAGTGCTGGAAGGGAGTATCTAAAGAGTCCACCAGCCTGGCTGTGTTAAGAAAACAGTTTGGAGTTGGAGAGTTCAAGGCAGTGAGACTTTGCAGATCAACACTAAAGAGAAGAAGTGGCAGAGTTCTTTCAAGCAGCAATTCCCAACCTTTTTGGTACCAGGGACCTGTGCTATGAGAATCTAATGCCTGATGATTTGAGGTGGAGCTGAGACAGTAATGCTAGTGCTGGGGAGTGGCTGCAAATACAAGCGAAGCTTCACTTCGCTCGGTTTGCCTACCACTTACCTCCTGCTGCGCAGCCCAGGCTCCTAACAGGCCACCCACCGGTACTGGTCTGCTGCCTTGGGCTTGGGGATCCTTGCTTTCAAGTCTTTGGCTGTGTACTGATCAATGCATGCATGTGATTAAACTATGGTAGCTAGGGAAACACCAAAAGGAATAAGCAGAGCATGCTCAAAGATCACACTGGAGCAGCCAGGGTGGACAGACCTACTAATAGACAGGGCATCAGGGTATTAAGATATTGCTTATCAGTCATAAGGATAAATTAGCCCTAAACTAAAAGCTGTCCTGGAACTACTCTAACAATGATTAGATCAAAAGAACAAACCATTTCCAAATAATTGCATACCGGATTAAAGCCTAAAAATATTTAAAGGAATACCAAAAAGTCTAGCACCCAACTATGTAAATTAGTAATATCTGGTATCCATAAAAATTACTAGGGATGCAAAGAAGTTGAAAAATACATTATGGTAGCAACTAGTCTAGCGCATATGGCTATCTAAATTTAATTAATTAAAATTAAATAAAATTAAAAATTCATTCCCTAGGACACGCTAGCCACATTTCAAGTGCTTAGTAGTTACATGTGGCTAGTGGCTGCTGTATTGGACAGCACAAAAGGACATTTCCATTATTGCAGAAAGTTTTAATGCTCGTCTAGACCATGTGGGAAGAGGATGTGCAGGAAAGGATCTCAATAAATAGAAGACCAGATCCCCTAAACTGTGTCCTTAATTAAATCTATCTATTGGTGTTTTTTAAAAAATAGTCCTATAAGCCTAAATACTTTAAAAAATATAAAAGGCTCATATCAACACGATCAGCTAGTATGAATGCTCTTATCTTCCTACCCAAGACTGTCTTTATATTGAAATGGATTAAGATAGGCACAGGGACTGAGATAATTAACAAAATGATGAAATTCTAAAAATTTTTATATTTGAAATCCTCTGAACTTCAGATGATTAAATGCTATAATTACATAATATGTAAAGAAGTTCTGACTATAAAAACCTACGTCGCCAATGATTTTGGATGCTTTTGCAAAGGAGAGGCTATGAGAGGAAAAGCAGCACCAATTCAAAGTCCCTTTGCAGTGGGAAACGCCTCCTTTCCTCATATCATCACCTTTGACCTATGGAAGAGGATGTCCCTCTTTCTCCACCTTCTCACCAATGCCACCTCATAGTTGAAGTAGTGGTGTTACTAGAACCTGGCTGCATGCAAAAACAAAAGAAACCTAGATTATACAAATCTCTGCTCCAGGTTCTCAACCTGTGAAGACGTAGATGTTCGCTGGCCCAAATCTGCTACAAGAGTATTCTAGGGGAGATAAAGTAGAAAGTGCCATTTAACACTTAGGTTGTACCCAGGTATTCTCATCTGATCTTATCCTCAATAAAACTTAAGTTTTCATTCTCATCTGTTCTCTACATCTATCTGTTTCAACTGCTGAAGTAGGAGGGCTCAGTGATTTGGTACTCCATGGAGATTTCAATACCATAGGAAGCCTTTGTTTGTTGGTTTGTCTCAGTTACATAAATGTAAATCATACAAATCACTTCCCCTAAAAAAGACCCCCTCAAATTTAAAAAGGTGGACAAATTTTTAAATTAAATCACAGCATCTTAGAGCTGCGTGAGCAGTAGCTACAAGTTGAATTTCTGTGTCACATACATGAAAACTTGCACAGAAACAGCATGAAAGCTACAATATTTATTAGAATTAATAAATTAATTTCAGAAAGTCAATCGTACAGTAAAAAAAAAGAAAGTACTTTTTTCAGTTGTTTACACATTTGCTACAATGAGATCTTATAATGTTATTGTGTCTAGTATATTTTTTCAAGTACCAATTTCAGAGAACTACGTGTATGAATTACAAGAAAAATTTAAGAGCAGCAGATATCATTGAAGGTTGAAGATGAAGACTTGCCTTGATAGAAATGAGAAAGCCTAATCCTTTAAGGATTAGGTAGGCGAACAGTATAAATAATTAATAAGATAATTGTATTCTCAAGGAAAGGTAATAATATGAGCAAACACATGACGGTGGGACTTAGATAGGTTTGATTATAAAATCGAGTATAGTATAACAAAAAATGTGTCCCAAACAACTTGTCTAGAATAGAACTTTTTGCATAGTGTTTTTATAAACTTCTTCTGGAAAGAAATGAACATTTCTGGTGAGCCATTTCAGATGAATTTTAACAAGTTTAAGAAAACTCTTCAGGAACTTAATTATCTACCTATTAAGGTGTCAGTCAAGAGTCTAAAAAGTCTTTAATCAGGTACTTTTCTTGCTCATCTAACCACTCTTTGAATCAGCCTGGTTCATTCTCCTCCCTGGCAACAAGACTAAAATAAAACTTTGGCATGTCCTCATAACTAAATTTCTGAAGAGCTGGGTTTTTTTTGTTGTTTGTTTGTTTTACCAATGGAAAAATGAATATGAACATATCTACCAAATCCTAAAAAAAGGAATATCAGGATCACAATTCTTTACCATGAAGAAATGTAACAATAATTTAAAAATAATGTGCTTATGTCCAACTTTTCTTCTGTCACAATGTCTAAAAAACATTCAACCTCCAGATCCTTCCATTATGCTTCTCAGGATAACAGGTAGAAAAAGCTACGGATCAGGAAAATGACTGAAAAAAGGTTAGGAATTTTTATACTGGAAGGAAAAAGAAGTCAGGAAGAAGAAAAAAATTCATCCAGAGACCCAAGAAGGAAAAAAGGAGTTAAAAACCAAGTGGTCTTGCTTTAAGGAAGGTATGCTTTGTCTGATAACAACCCAGAATCAATATTTTGAAGAATAGCAACTCTGTGGAAGGCTGAGATGGGAAGGGCAGACATGGAAATAAAAGAATTTAAGATGGTTTGCTGGGTATTAAAACTATATTCTTAATAACAGCAAACCAACTAGTTGACAGTCAATAGTTAATATTTCAAGTTTCAATTTCAAAAACTGTCTAAAAAGCAAGGACAAATACATCTTATGTACATATTAAATGTCAAGAAAAGAAAAATAATTGCCCTATTATATTAATATAAGGCAGAAGAGGGTTGAAATAGGAAAAAATACAAAAAGCCAAGATTTTATGTCTCACACACTGGCTCACAGAGACTTCTCAAAAATATGTCTACAGCTTGAACATCAATAACATATTCCTTCCCATTAGTTTTAGGATGCACGACTAGAATTAAAAAATTTTTTTTTAAATAAAACCACTCTACATCTAATTTCTTGATATCTTTTGTGTGAAACAGTAAGCAAAATTAAATTTAAACTATAAACTTTGTGCTCGATGTTCACTAGAATACTTACGATGGTCGATCCTCAAGAATCAGGGCAGTGGTAGAAAGCGGCTCAAATTCAAAATTCTTACGTCTTAAAGACTGAGGTGGTGGTTTACAGGTCCTCCCTGTCCGTGCTTCGTATTCCTAGAAAAGATAAAAATATACTTTATGTAGAGACCTTTCTAATTTTCAGTTTTTATTATTAAATCTGTATTATTAAAGATATTATGCTATGAAAGCGGCACATTCAATTCATACATTAACCTGGTAAAAATATCAGACAGACCAAAAAAAGTAGTTTCTTTTCCCCGAAGCAAACTAAATTATGAATATATATTACACTTAAAGTGTCAAGCTGTGTCAAGAAAGAAGACAGAAATGCACTAGACTAATAAGGTAAGGTTTTGGGACATGTTCCTGACTACCTTCTATTGTACCAGCTATCCAAGTCCAGCTCTGAATAATCTACAAGTAGATAAACCTGTTCCTTAAACTTTCAGCTGGATCAATGATGGATATGTTGATGCAAAATAATCCCGCTGTAATGTTTTGAAGATCTCTTTCAAGGGTGACACTGAACCTCTAATCAAAAGCTGGTTTTGACTTCCAACCTACTGTAAGTCCACCAACTTACTCTAAATTTAACCAATTCACTAATATATCTTATTCAGTAATATGGCCAAAGACTGTTAAATATTTCACCAAAATTAAGAAACTGATACTACAGTGGTCTACCCTTATCTGTGGTGTTGCTTTCTGTGGTTTTGGTTACCTATGGTCAATCACGGATCAAAAATATTAAATAGAAAATTCCAGAAATAAACAATTTATAAGTTTTAAATTGTACACAGTTGAGTAGCCTGATGAAATCTCGTGTCATCTCAGTGGGACACGAATCATCCCTTTTAGTCTCTCAGTAGTCTTGCAGGTCATCAGATTATAGGCTCTTACTAGTCTTCTATGTTATCATATTGATGTGCTTGTATTCAAGTAAACTTTTTCATCAGAAAGTCAGTAGTAGCCTAAAGCTGTGTCACACTGCCTACATCAATCACTTTACTTCACCTCATCACATAGGCATTGTATTACCTCACGTCATCATGAGAAGGGTGAATATAGTACAGTAAGATATTTTGAGAGAGCATATTCACATAACTTTTATTATAGTATATTGTTATAATCATTCTATTTTATTAATGTTGTTAACCTCTTACTGTGCCTAGTTTATAAATTAAACTTTTTCACAGGTATGTATGTATAAGAAAAAACAAACTATACATAGGTTTTTGTACTATCCATGGTTTCAGTCATCCATTGGGAGTCTTGCATGTATCGCCCATGAAAAAGAGGGTAATTACAAATATAGTGTTTTTCTAATTCATCTGAACTGATAACCTTATTAAAATAAATGAAGTTAATTTGACACAATATGTTCTTGGTGGTGGACACATTTAAATTTCTACATTTGAGCGTTTTTCACAAATGTTCACAAACTTCTACTAAAATTCTAGAAATCTGTCAAAGATTATTAACAAATCTACTGGCTTATAATTTCCAGAACCCAAATTTTCCCTTTCTAAAATAATCAAGCTAGTGTTCGCTCATTGCCGGGTAACATATTTTTCATAAAATTCACAAAGATTATTCAATGATTTCATAAGCATATCTGCAATCCCACTGGGAGCTAGAGAAGACATTAATTTAAATGAAGAAAATTCAATTCAATTCAAGTAGTTAATTATTTCACTTATAGCTGCTTTTTTATCATGGCCTATTATTCTTTTAATATTATTATCTTCTTTTCTAACTCAAAGACTATTTTTTTCCTACTAAGACAGTTGCAAAATATGAACTGATGGCTTCACCCTTCTTAAAAATTTGATGATCGTGTTGAACCTTAATCTTATTTGAAATATTACTTAAAAAATTAATGTTGTCTTAAGCATTTTCTATAAATTTCAGCTTACTTTATGGTTCTTGCTGTTTATCAAGGTTTATACTACCATTGTCTTTAGTTCTGCATCTCCCCTTCTATTTACATCTCTGTTAATCTAAGAGTTCCTTGTTTGCATAACTGCACTGGGCTTTTAGACTTCTTTCTCAAATTATATATAACAGTGTATGATCATTTTTAATTCCCATCTCAAGAACCGTACAGCCTTTCAGAATCAAAAACCATGGGGTCACTCATTGCTTTTTCTCTTTCGAAATTTTCTTTCCTAATAACTAGGACATATATGTAGTTATGATCAATGTTTCTTTTCTTTATTACAACTCAAGTGCAACAAATCTCCCTTTCTAATAATGTTTTTCTAATTAAAATTCATAGATGATATATGAAGTTTGCTATCATTTAAAATGGCAATGTGACTGACCTAGGTTCACTGCCAGACAGAATACATTGAGTACTAAACAATAAAGCATTTTCTATGCAAATGAATGCCACTGCATAAACAGCAAAATAAAACATCTAAATCAATATACTAATAATTACTAATGACTGACAGAACATACCATATGCACTGTTTTAAACACTTAACATATTTAATCATTGAAACAACCTTGTGGGGCACCTAACTCACAATAAAAGAAACTGAGGCACAAAGATCATTTGTCAAAGGTCATAAATGGGAGGCAGTGTAGCTCCAGAGCCTGACCTTGTAACATCTACATATGAGTTTACTATGGTAACAGTCAAGTAGATATCTATGAGGAGAATAGATTTAAAAGAATGAGATAGATAAAATCACTGAGTGAAAGGCTGGGTAGATCAGACTGATAGTACCTCAATCACTGATCCACACATGAAAGACCACCAGATAGTATATGTTTCCTATTATGTTGCAATATAATGTACATACACCATTCCTGAAATATTCTTGCCAAAAGAAAAATCAAACTTAAATATGATTAAGCCTCTAGAACTGTTTTCTCCGATATGGTAGTGAAAAGAAATGATAAGCAAATAAGTCATATATACTTGAATACATACAGAAAAGTATCTAGGAATCAGAACTATTAAGAAATTCTCCTCTGGAGGGCTGGAGTAGAAATGACCATTTGTTTTACTGAAAATTATTTGATACTGTTTGACTTTTCTTACAAGAAATAAAAGTACTCTGCTTGTAAGTGAGATTATGTATAGTCATGGTGGATAACTAACAAAGGTTTTACTGAAGCGGTGGAATCAAAATTGGGGCAAGTATGATGGGTATTAATTACACTGGCAGAAAGGACTAGAAAGAACAAGGCAGGGGAAGAAAGAAAGGCATGGATCAGGGGAAAACATTAATCTCACTGAATATGAAGAAGGGTGAGAAATAAAGTTTGAAGAGTATAGGCTAAATTATGGGGCCTTCATTGGCAAAAATATTTGGAATTCACAATGAACAAACTGGAGAGCCACTGAAAGTTTGAGTAAAGTCTAACTTTGATGAATGTAGTCTTTCATTAAAAATTAACTGAAAAAGTATACATTTAATATAAAAGGCAACAAAAAAAATGAGGTGCCTAAACATCATTTATTTACCTTACAAATTAGCTTTATACACAATTGTCACATGAGAAAAAAACTGTATTCCAGCATTTCCTATCACAGATCATTAGCAGAAAAATGCTTTTAAGTGTCTAGAGGGTAATATTTTAGAAAACTTAAAAACATGGTATCAATCCATCCTTATCTAAAAAAGTACAGATTTATATATCATGAATAACTCAAATATTTGCTGAATAAATTAAAGATCTATTCTAATGTGATTAAAATTGCAAATTATATTAGAAATAGCAAAATATTATATATCAGTACTTTCAAAACTGATCACAAGGTGAGATCCTATTTATTAATTAGGATGCTTATAAAACAAAAAGAAACAACTCGAACCAGTTTAGGCAAATTTATCAGATCACAAGACTGAATATTCCATACACAGCTAATTTTGGACTCTTGCTTAACCAAAAGGTTCATAACATCAGTCACAGACTCCACTTCTCTACCACTCTCTCAGCTATGCCGTCCTCCACGTGTAAGCTTCATCTGGAGGCTAGCTTGCTACTCAGAGAAATGACTGCAGAAATGCCAGCTGCTCTTCCAGTAACCCCCACAAAAGAGAAACAAAGCATCCTGCCAGGAAGTTTCGAATAAATACCCCATTCTACAAACAATCACAATGACCTGAGAAATAAGCTTTATTAGGTGACTTAAAATCAATCAGAGCCTACCTCTGCAGCTAAGACAAATCACATGACTCTTATCTCTTGAGTTGAGGAGAGTAGAAAGAGGTAATAGTGCTCAAGTTATTGAGAAGTAGTTAAAATACATAAGACTTCATTTAAAAATATAACCAAACAATAGCTCATGGGTAAAATTCCTGAAGTCACTTTCACATTAAATCTATATGTATCATGTCATAAATCCCCCATGTTTCTTTTATAGAAGTTTAATAATGAATTAAATATTGCTAATTTCAAAGGCTATAAAGAAACTTTACAATATTAAAAAGCAACTAGAAAAATCATAGTCCAGGAAAATCAGTAAATAATGCTAACTACAGTACATTCACTGTTTGAAAATATCATCTCAACCTGCTTCATTTTCTGCCAACGAAGCTAGCTACCTGACAAATGTGAAATAAGATGTATTTAGTTTTTCTTTTAACATATGCATTGTATTTCTATGAGACGCTGTAATGAAGCCTGTTTATTTTTTAAAATTTAACTTATTCATTTTCCACTCAAAATATTCTGTCCTATGAATTATGTTCACTTTAAATGGGGTAACTAGAATAGGAGATGAAACTATTGCTACGGGCAGGCTGGCAAATATCTGTAGGATATTTTAAGCTACTCTAAGAAAATCTGAATCAAACAGGCAATTAATTCTAAGATTGACCAAAAGATGGTAGGCAACTGTTGGCACTTCTGTGAGTGTAAAGTAGAAAAAAATGACTTACAAATCCAAGACAATGAAATATGATATACACATAAAGGGAAAAGATGTTTTTCCTCAAAAAGATTTCTCAGAAGAGGAAGCACATTTGCTTAACAACATACCTCATAATATGGATGCTTTTTTATCTATTAATTTTGAACAGCAAAGCATTATTTGGAGAAGATACATTATTCCTTAAAGTATAATTGTCAAATTGCAAACTATCAAAAAGAGCCTTTCAAACATTACCTTATAAAAATGACAATATTAAGAAACTAGATTATGGAGATAATTTCATACCTATAGGACAAAAGAAAAAATATAATGCACTTGGAAATTTATGGCATGAGATAAAATTTCTCATAACAAGATAATACATAGAATTAAAAAGCACTGTATCTCCTAGAACTTGGACAGAAGGTGAAAATAATGTGTTCTTGAGTTAAAGACTACAAAACTGGACACAGGGATAATGAACATATTGATGTCAAGAATGTACGCCAACAGTTTGGAATAAATATACAAACAGTTTTACATAATATATAATAAATATATAAATTATATAATATTAACTTGAGTATGTAAATAGAAATTTAAATAAATATTTCATCCATATCTACATTTCTAAAAGGTATATATGTTTGCCAAAAAGTTATTTGGAAAGAAAGCAGATTCCCAGTTGGTGGACTAGGTAATTCACTCCACCTTTCTTGCTGAAAACAACCTCTCTGATCCCTGACAAAGGGGAAACAAACAAGATGAGCCTAATGATCACTTACTGTTGTGCATGGACACGATTCTGGACATCAGTATAGGAAGGCGGAACTTGAAGAAAGCCTGGCTGTTTGTTTCGAAAGGCAAAGAAGGGCCAGGAAGAAAGTATTTCACTGAGAAAGAGCTCCAGAAATCTGCACTACAGTCTTCTTGAGTCTTTAGCTAAATACTAATCTCTATACGTCCAAGGCAAAACACTACAAAGCTAGGCAAAAACAACTTCTGGCGGAAAAAAACAATCATAGGGGAACAGTAAGCAAAACAGTTCCCAGAGCTCACTCAGAGCTGAGAAGTATCCATATTTCCATAAACCAGAATGGAAAGCTGTCACTGAATACTCAGGACATTGAGGAGACACCTGAATGTTCCAATTCATTTGAAATTGTGCGAGTCAGAAGACAATGGATAAAAATCTTTAAAACAATAAAAGAAAAAAAAAAGAGTAAAAACAACTCCTGTTGACTTAGAATCCTATACCAAGAGAAAATCTTTCAAAAATGAAAGCACAATAAAAATTTTTCAAGCACACAAAAGCTGAGTCCGTTATCAGCAGACCTGTACTGTGAGATATTTTAAAGGAAAATTTTCAGGCAGAAAGAATATATTATATGAAAACATGAATCTACACAAAGAAATGAAAAGCACCAAAAAATAGTAAATATGGATAAATATAAAAAAAACATTTTAGAAAAATAACTAAAAGACAAAAATATAAAAGTAATTTAAAAAGTTTTTAAAGGATATATGACTACTTAAAAAAAATAATACTAATGTATTGAGGGGTTTATAGCACAAATCTCAGAAGGGAGAGAATTGGCAATATGCTTTTGTAAAGTTAATTATACTGCATTCAAAGCGGTATAACGCTGAGGGTAGACCGTGATAAATTAAAATGTCATAAGCCCAACTGCAGCAGTTATCAACAGTGTTTCAGAGATGTTTTAACGAGGTCTGCAAAGTCAAAACCATATTTATAATAGTGCCAAGTTTGTCAACGTATTGGCATTAGTATTAATAGTGCAAAAACAATGTTGAATAAAATTGTTGGTACCTAGCACAAATCAGAGACATGACACCAAAATCTACTAGTCACTGTATTTGTCGTGACATGCACTTGTCAAGAATTTAAAAATCAGTTTCACTTAAGAATGACTATAAAACAGTAAAAATTAATTATATTACACCTTGACCTATGTATGAGTATATATCTCTTTAATATTCTATATGATGGATAAAAGAAGTATAATAAAGAACTTCTACTACACAAAGTACAACAGTTGACTAGAGAAAAAGCATCTGTGCAATTATTGAGTAGTGAACTAAACAAACGCTTCTGATCATGAACACTATTTTTACTGAAAAGAAAAAGGTGTAGTAACATCAGAAACATGGTAGAGTGAGAGACATCCCTGGATCTCTCCCCTTAAAACAACAATAAGCTGACATCTAAAACTTAACAAAAAGCACCCAAACTGCACACTAGCACATCTGAGCATGGAATCTGCACATAAGAGCTACCACAAATCAGAACCCCGGGTGTCACGTGGTAAACTGGGAAAAACAAAGAACCTTCCTCTCACAGGTTCCCTGTAGGAGGACAGGGAGGGAGAGGATGCAGCAATTTCCCTGAACAGTTCTGCCTGGGAGTGCTCCGCGAGGCCAGCGGCAGTGCTCAGTCATCAGGGCTGAAAGCAGAAAAGTGGGAAGGCAGAAAAACAGTTGACTTTTATCAGATGTGGTTGCAAAACCGAGACTGAGCCACAGCCCCAATCCCTCAACCCAGAGAACTCCTCCCTCCATACCCACCGAGACAGAATGCAGTGAATCCCCAGAGGAATCTGAGCAAACGCTACAGAAACTGTCGCTAACACTGACAGGAACTGAGACTGAGGGTAGCAAAAGTGATTAAACATCTATAAGGGGGAAAAAAGACATTATTAAGACTTTTATATATAGGAGAGATCTAAGAGGCATAGACGCAATCTACTGGAAACAAAAACAAAAACACCTTATTTACAACAGGCTATGGACCATTATATGACAAATCTTCTTTCTGGAAGAAAAAAAAATAGGATACATTTCCATTAATGCCCAGGTAGGAAACAGTCCATTAAACACCATGAACAACCAAGGTGACAAGGCAGCTCAGAAAGAAAGAGAAAAATCTCCAGAAAATAAGCTTACAGACATAGAAATATGTGACTTAAATGACAGAGAATTCAGGATGGTACTTCTGAAAAAACTGAGTGAGATCTGAAACAAATCATATCAACAATTTCAGGAATTGAAATAACATCTAGATGAGCAGAGCAAGGAGACTGAAACCCTCCAAAAGAATCATATAGAACTTCTGGAGATGAAGAATACATGGCAAGAGTTGAAAAATGAAATAGCAAGCTTGGGAAATAGAGTCGACCAAATAGAGAAAAGGAGCAGTGATATCAAAGATAGAAATCTAGAAATAAATCAGAAGGAAGAAGGGAGAAACCGAAGATTGAAAAATAATAAAAGAGAAAGACAAAAAGTAGCTGAAACCATCAGGAGAGAAAACAAGAATAATGGGAATTCTCGAAGGGGAGAAAGAAAGGATTAGAAAGCATTTTCAGACAAATAGTTGACAAGAATTTTCCAAATCTAAGGAACAAGCTGGGGCCTGGAATTCAAGTAGTCAATAGAACACCCAATTATCTCAACCCAAAAAGGCCTTCTCCAAGACACACTGTATTAAAATTATCAGAAATCAACAACAAAGACAGAATTCTCAGGGCAGCCAGGGAAAAGAAGATCATAAAAACTAAGGGAAAACCCATTTGATAATCAGCAGACTTCTAAGCACAAACCTTACAAGCCAGAAAGGAGTGGTATTAAATATTCAAACTGTTAAAAAAAGGAACCGCCAGTCAAGAGTAATATATCCAGCTAAGTTCTCCTTTACATATGAAGGAGAAATAAAGACCTTTCCAGACATACAAAAATTGAAAGAGTTCTCCACTACGAGGCCTGCACTACAGGAAATACTGACAGGGGTCAGCTGACCTAAAACAAAATGACAAAAAACATAATACATAATTAGGAGTAAGGTGACTATCAGGCAAACAGAAGCAAAAGAGTTCAACCTTTACTAAGAACAGGGCATTACAAGCTTAAACATTAAGAGAATTGCATAGCAAGATAGAAATAAACGTTCGGCATACACAGGAACAAATTGAGACAACAATGACTGAAAAGGGGAAGATTCAAAGATGCAAATTTGCAAAGTGAAATGGAGATAAGGAATGCACAGACACAAAGGAATGACTATCCATATGTATAACTATCCTTTACATATTTGTAATGGTAACCACACGCCAAGGATTCAGAACCGAAGTATATATTATAAAACAAGAAGGATCACAAGGAAAACCCATGAAAGTCAACCAAAATAAAGAAAACAAAAACACAAGAACAAGGAAGCAATGGAAGCACCGAGCTACCAGAAAGCAAAAAAATAAAATGGCTATAAAAAAACTTCATATTTCAATAATCACCCTAAATGCAAATGGACTGAACACACCAGTAAAAAGGCACACAGTTGCAAACTGGATCAAAAAGCAAAACCCAAAAGCAAACCATATGCTGCCTCCAGAAGACACATCTCAGCTCCAAAGAAAAATATAGACTCAAAGTGAAAGGGTAGAAAATGATATTTCAAGCAAATGGCGTTCAGAGAAAAGTGGCAATAGTGGTACTAATAGCAGGGATGAAAGAGGGTAAATTACAACAGACACTGTAGAAACACAAAGGATCATACAAGAATACTATGAAAAAGTATATAATAACAAATTTAATAACCTAGAAGAAATGGATCAGTACTTAGAAAAATACAACCTTCCTCGACTGAATCAAGAACGGGAAAATCTAAATAGGCTGATTAGCGGTATGGAAATTGAAACAATTACCAAAAAACTACTAAAAAGTAAAAGTCTAAGACCAGATGGCTTCACCAATGAATTCTACGAAACATTCAAAGAAGATTTAATACGTATTCTCCTCAAACTTTTCCGAAAAATCGAAGAGGAGGCGACACTTCCCAACTCATTTTATAAGGCAAATATCACCCTGATACCAAAACCTGGTAAAGATAACACATACACACACAAAAAAACTACAGACCATATCTCTCATGGACACAGATACAGAAATCCTAAAGAAGATACTAGCAAACTGAATACAGCAACATATTAAAAAGGTTATACACCACAATCAAATAGGCTTCGTCCCAGAGGCACAGGGATGGTTCAATATACGCAAACTGATTAATGTGATACACCACATAAACAAATTAAAAAATAAGAATCATGTGATCCTATCAATAGATGCAGAAAACGCCTTCGAGAAATACAGCACCCATTTGTGATCAAAACACTTAACAAAATCAGTATAGAAGGAAAATAATATAATATAGGTTATGTATGACAAGCCCTCAGTCAACATTTTACTTAAATGGTGAAAAACTAAAAACCTTCCCTCTAAGATCAGGAATAAGGCAAGGCTGTCCACTATCACCACTGTTATTCAATATAACATTTAGAGGTCATAGCGAGTACAATCAGGCAAGAGAAAGATATAAAAGGCATCCAAATAAGAAACGAAGAAGTCAAACTGTCACTATTTGCGGATGACAGGATTCTCTATATAGAAAACCCAAAGACTCCACAAGAACACTACTAGAAACAATAAGCAGATACAGTAAAGTTTCTGGATACAAAATCAATGTTCAAAAATCCATAGCATTCCTATATTGTAATAGTGAAGTGCCAGAAAAATAAGTCAAAAAAATAATTTTTGCAATTGCAACAAAAAGAATAAAATACCCAGGAATAAATCTAACGAAACATGTGAAGGACCTAAATAATGAAAACCATAAGACCCTACTAAAAGAAATCGAAGAAGATACAAAAATATTCCATGTTCCTGGATGGAAAAAATCAACGTAGTTAAAATGATCATATTACCTAAAGCATTATATAGATTTTATGCAATCCCCATCAAAATCCCATCAGCATTTTTTTAAAAAAATAAAACAAAAACTCATCAGATTTCTATGGAAGAAGCACAAAAGACCTCGAATTGCCAAAGCCTTGAAAACCCATATCTGAAAAGATATTTGCACACCGATGTTCACAGCAGCATTATGTAAGGTAGCCAGGACATGGAAGCAATGGAAGTGTCCTATGACAGATGACTAGCTAAAGAAGCTGTGGTATATATATACAATGGAATATTACTTGGCCATAAGAAAAGGTGAAATACTACCATTTGCAACAACATGGATGGACCTTGAAATAATTACACAAAGCAAAATGAACCAGACAGGAAAAGCTGAAAATCACATGATATAACTTATATGTAGAATATAAATCTAAAAGCAACAAATGAACCGTACAAACGAACAGAGACTCATGGGCATGTATAATGGACTAGGGACTACCAGAGGGAGGAGCGGGGAGGTTGATGGGGTGGGGTGGGGAGGAAATTTAAATCATTTCTTCAATTAAAAAAAAAAAGGAAACAGTTACATGATTTCCGATTCCACACTACAACTTCCCTTTAAGAAACTACTACTTGTCTACAGTCATGCCACCCTGAAAAAGCCCGATCCCGTCTGATCTCGGAAGCTGAGCAGGGTTGGGCCTGCTTAGTGCTTGGATGGGAAACCACCTAGAAAGGCCAGATGCTGGAATAGAACCAAATAAGAATATCCACAATTGTCTAAAAACTCTATTAAAACTTATTCTCTTTACTATCCTACGTATCTTTGTGAAGCCAAATTTTTTTCACACACTTAAATTAAACCAACATATTGAGAAACCGAATGCAGGAATAGATATGATAATCCAGCTTTCTTTTATTAAGCCAAACGTTAGAGATATGCAAAAATGTAAAACAATGCCACTCTTCCCACTAGTTTTTTTAAATAGGTTTTTAAATAGAGTTAATGTAAATGTTACTTCTAGTTACATGTAATGACTTTATTACTGTTGTTTTAAATGACTTAATAAAAATTCCAATATTTCAATTTTGGGTTTAGCAATGATTGATAAACACCATAAACTAAAATTGTTCGAGGTCCTTAATAACTGAGAATCCAAAAGAGTTGTGACACTAAAATGTTTGAGAATTGTTGACCAGGAGAAACCACTGAAAAACTAAAACAATGGTATCTCTAATAAGCTAATAGTGGAGATAAAATGGAGTACTAAAAATACCAATTTAATCAAAAGAAGGCAGGAAAAGGAAATAAATAAATACCAGATGGAAGCATTTAAAAAGAAATAGCAAGATGGTAAATTTAAACTGAATAATACTGATAATGACATTAAAGGACACTCACTTTAAAAAGCAGAAGGTATCAGACTCCATCGAAAGACCTAAATAAATGTTGTATGCAAGAAATCCACTTTGAATATAAAGACTGATAAAATGTTAAAGGATGAAAAACAAATTATCATGCAAACACTAATTGAAAGCAAGCTTCAATGACTAAATTAAAGTGAGACAAAAACTTCATAATAAGAACTATAACCAAAGCAAAAACAGACATTACATTAATGGTAAAGACACAAAAACAAAGCTTCAAAACATATGGAGCCAAGTAGATAATGGTAAAGAATTTATTACTTCTCTCTAAGTAATTGATAAAATAAGTAGGCAGAAACCCAGCGAAATTATACAAGACTTGAACACACTATCATCTAACATAACCTAACTGACATTTATACAATACTCACCCAACATCTGCAGAATACAGTCTTTTCACGAGTGCCTGGCTCAAACAGATTCACTGTTTAATTCTACCAAATAAGAAATGATATCAATTACCTACAATCTCTTCCAGAAGACAGAAGCAGAGAGAATATTTCCTAATTTCACCTATGAGGACAGCATTACCCTAATACCAAAATAGGCAAAGAAATTACAAAAAAAACCCTACAGACCAATATCTCACATGAACACAGATATAAATAACCTTAACGAAGCATATTAGCAAATGGAATCCAGCAACAAAGAAAGGTATATTTATTGGGAAGGAAGAAATAAAACTGTCTTTGTTTGCAGATGCCATATTCATCTATGTAGAAAATCCGAAAGAATAGAAAAAAAACTCCTGGAACTAATGATTATAGCAAGTTTGCAGGATACAAGGAAAGTCAATCACTTTCCTATAAATCAACAATGAACAAATGGAATTTGAAATTTAAAACATATTAACATGCATTAGTATCCAAAATAACGAAATTCTTAGGTATAAATCTAACAAAATACATACAAGATCTATATGAAGAAAACTATAAAATTTGAATGAAAGATATCAAAGAACTAAATAAATGAAGAGAGAATCCATATTCCTGTGTAGAAAGAGTCAGTATTGTCAATATGTCAATTCTTAAATTTATAGATTCAAAATAATCCCAATCAAAATCCCAACGTTATTTTGTGGATACTGACAAAGTAAATCTAAAGTTTCTATGTAAAGGCAAAAGACCCAGAATAGCAAACAGTGAAGGAGAAGAATAAAGTTGGAGGACTAATACTATCTGCCTTCAAGACTTACTATATAAAGCTACAGTAATCAAGACAACATGATAATGACAAAGGAAAAGACAAACAGATCAATGGAATAGAATAGAGGGCCCAAGAATGGACCCACATAAATACAGTCAAATGATCTTTGAAAAAGGAGCAAAAAAAATACAACAAAGCAAAGACAGTCTTTTCAGTAAATGTTGCTGAATAACTGGACATCACATGTAAAACAAATAAAAATAGAAACAGACTTTATTCTCTTCATAAAAATTAACTCAATAGACCTAAATGTAAAACAAAAAACTATAAAACTCCTAGAAGATAAGAAAAAACCTAGATGACCTTGGGTATGATTATGACAATTTAGATATGACATCAAAGGCACAATCAATAAAAGAAATAATTGAGAAGTATGACTTTATTAAAATTAAGAACTGCTCTGTGAAAGACTGTGGAGAATAAAAAAACAAGTCATAATCTGGGAGGAAATATTTGCAAAAGACACATTTGATAAAGAACTATTAAAAAGTATACAAAGAACTCTTGAGTTCTATTCTTACTGTTATAAGAAAATTAACAACCCAATTAAAAAATGGCCAAAGATCTGAAGAGACATCTCACTGAAGACATACAAATGGCAAGTAAACATATGAAACATATGAAAAGGTGTTCTGAACATATGTTAATAGGGAATTACAAATTAAAACAAGATACCATTACACACCTATTAGAATGGTCAAAATCCAAATGGACAAGACTGAATGTTGGCAAGGATGAACATTAGGAACTCCTATTCTTGCTAGTGGGAATGCAAAATGATATAGCCACTTTGGAAAACAGTATGGCTGTTTCTTATAAAGTTAAACATGTGATTACCATATAATCTAGCAATCAGGCTCCTTGGTATTTACCCAAATAAAATGAAAACTTATATACATAAGAAAATCTGCACATGGATGTTTGTAACAGCTTTATTCATTATTGCCAAAACTTGTAAGCAACCAAAATGTACTTCATGGTATGAATAAATAAACTATGGTACATCCGGACAATAAAATAGTATTCAACACTAAAAAGAAATGCTTTCAAGCCATGAAAAGACATGAAGGAAACCTAAATGCACATTCCTAAGTGAAAGAAACCAATCTGAAAAGGCTGAATACTGTATAATTTCAACTATCTGACATTCTGGAAAAGGCAAAACAATAGAGTCAGTAAAAAGATAGTTACCAGGGATTAGTGGGATAAAGAAGGATGAACAGACAGAGCAGAGAGATTTTTAGGGCAATGAAATGATTCTGTATGATGCTGTTAATGGTAGACACACGTCATTTTACATTTGTCAAAACCCATAGAATGTATAGCACAGAGTGAACCTTAATGTAAACTATGGACTTTGACTGATGATGTGTCAGTGTAGGTGCACTGACTGTAACAAACACACCACACTGTGGTGCAAGATGTCAACAGTAGAGGAGGTTATTTGTATGTGGGAACAGGGGAGTATACAGAAATTCTCTATACTTTCTTTTCAATTTTGTTGTGAATCCAGAACTTCTCTAAGAAATAAAGATTATTAATTTAAACACACACACATACAAATTGAATCTAGCAAACTAGAGAATAACCGTGACTAACTGTAACTAACAGGAATGCAAAGTTGGTTAAACAATCAAAAAACTTTTACAATGTTTTTACAACCCCTTTCCAAGAAAAAAGGCCAAAAAAGACTGTATCTGAGCTTTCCCTCATTTGGATGGATGAAGAAAACTAGATAACTAGTGCCACCAAGAACCTAAGAGACATAAATTCAAATCTGTGAAGGATGGTATCTATCACCTCAGCCTTCGAACTGTTTTCTACATGTAATGTTTTAAATATTATATCCAGCACCCAAGCAAAAGTAACTAGTCACATACGAAGATAAAATAGCATTTGCTAACAAGAACTATCAGAACAATTTTCAATACAAACAGACCTACAAACTTCCAGACATGAATAATCAGACACAGGCTATGAAACAACTATACTTACTATGTTTTAAGGAGATAAAGGCCAAGCTTGAAATTTCAGCAGGGAACTGTAAACTGTAAAGAGTGATATAGCAGATTTGAAAAAAAGAACCAACTAGAAACACAAGAATTGTAAACACAAAATCAACAGTAAGAACTCAATGTATGTGGCAAAGGTATCTACATTCTTAACACATTCCCTAGGCAATTCACTGTATTTAGGAACCAGATTCACAGACGACTATAATAAATCTTAAATTCCTCATTTGCACATTTCTAACTTAACTTCTATAATGCCTCCAAAACTACTTTTCTAATATATGAATTTAATGTCTCAGTACCTTAATAAAATTCAACTCTCTTACCTTGTAACTAATGATCCTTCACTATCTACCCTACATTCCTGATATATTGGCCTACTAACTAAACAATTCTTTGCATTCTTGGTTTGCTAATTCAATCTTCTCTTTCTGTAATGGTTTTCCCTGTGTTGTCTACCTAGTGAACTCCCACTAGTACACTTCAGAATATATGACTCACATGTGATCTCTGAGCAGAATGAATCATTTTTCTGTACTTTTATTCATCTGTACTCTCATATTTTGTTCACAACTCAACCACAGCACTCACTATACTAGATCGAAATTATGTATGAGCCTCTCTGTCTCCTCTGCTCTACAAACCAACAGTTATACTAGAATAATTCAAAGGCTAGGCTCATTTATTTATATCCCAAGAATTTTAGAGAAGAATCTAGGATTGATTCAAGAATTTTATCCTTCGATTTCTGCTAGAGAAAGGCTTAGAGTTTGCTACTATGATGCCAAACGATGAGTTGGTGGCAGAAAGGTATTCTACCACACTCTGATGCCTTGGGCTCTGTAGCTTAAAGGGCTCAACTAGAGCAGTGTACTAGGAGGAAAATGTGAGAAAAGATCAGACTACGGTTCAAAGGAAGAGTGACGGGAGTCCTTGAATAGCTTCTTAAAGAAGTAAAATACAGGAACTGAGGAGAATAAAGAATAGAATAGGAACTTCTCTTTCAAAAGCAATAGTAAAACCAAACAGTCTGACACACACACACACACACACACACACACACACACACACACTCTCTCTCTCTCTCTCTCTCTCTCTCTCTCTCTCTCTCTCTCTCTCTTACACACACTCTCTCTCTTTTTCTCTCTCTCTCTCTCTTCCCCCCTCCCTCCTCCCTCCCTCTCTCCCTCCCTTTCTCCCTCTGTCTCTCTCTCTGACTCAACTTTTAGTTTCAGTGGACAGTGAGAATATTCCTCTTAAAGGGGTTAATATTAAACTCACAATTAATAAGTAAATTCTCATATTTCTATATTCTGTGAACAGTTTATAGACATCCAGAAAAATATTTCAGAAATGGAAGAAACTCCCCACAGGGGCATCTCTACCACTTTAAGATCCTGTCTGCTCAAGATAAAGAGGTTTTTTTACGTGACTTGACTCAAGAGCCACGGAATCCATCATACTTGAAGTAGAGAGGGTTAAGGCAATTATGGTGCCATTACTAATTCTAAATTTTATTCCAGAATCTATGAATTAGGAGAGATAAAAACTCACCCCATAATTCAAGCTCAATTGAAACCTTAGGGTGAAACATTTCATCACCCTCTGGCATATAGGAGTACTTTATTTGGGCAAACTTCTTAGCACAATTTATTTGTTTAGTCTAATTTGAAGTCTGACATAAAAAAGATAAAATGAATACAACTTCTACTATAACTATGATATTCAAACTATATTTATGGAATCAAATGACGGTAGTCAGAGTATTTTCAAACTGCAACCCCTTTCCATGTCTGTCTCTAATGATAGAGAAAAAATGTTCCCTCAAATACTAAACTGTTCAATTTGAGAACTTTTCTTTTTCTTCTTTAACTAATTTAAGCTTCTCTCTTAAGGCTCATTCTTCTTCCCTCTCCCTGAAGCTCAGGCCCAGAGCTGTTATGAATTCCTCCCTTCAAACCAGACAAATTAACTTTTATAAAATTAATTTAATATCAAACGAAAAAGACATAATAATTTATCATTAACTATAAATAAAGAACATACATTCACCTGGAAAGGTAGTTATGCACTGCCTTTTCAAGATGACAATACATCAGGTAAATAAAGATGAAAAGAAAACTTGCAGGGGTGTAACAATTTTAAGGACTTTTCAAAAATAAATTAAGACATAGTCCAGCCCTTCCACAAGTTTAACAACAGTGAAGGAGGCAGTTAATTTTTGCAGTACTCAAATTTCACACCAAAGTTATTTATATTTAAGCGTAATTAAAGCCAATGAACTAGTCTCAAATGTTCTAATGTTACACATACCAATGAAGTCAGTAACCAGAAAATTAAGCTCTAACACTTTCAAAATGTTATATTTTTAGCTACTGCTAACAAAGCACATGTATTCTAGTCCTTCCAATAATGTTATTCCTGGAGTAAAAAGTTTTAAAAGCACAGTTTTAAACTGAGAAGAGGAACCTATTCTACCTTTAGACAATTTGAAGCGCTAAGATTTAAGAAGTCATTCAGTGTCTCAACCCTTTTTTCTCTTGCCAGTCAAAAGTTGCATGAAAGTGATTTAACCATGCAACTAAAATTTCACTCAGGAAAAGACATGAGTTATGGAAAAAACTGAAACATCATCTAAGTACTACAATCTCACTTTCTCATTAAAGATGCCAATAAAAAACAGTGCCTAGCAAAACAAAAACAAAAACAAAAACAAAAACTTTCTAAAAAAAGATTGTCAATTTGACATAAATAGGGTATATTCAATCTAGTATAAAATTATACTAGATGGCTCATTTGTAATCATTCTCACTTGCAGTTTGGAAGTCATAAGACAAACTATGTAACTGCTTTCCAGCTTAGCCTATTAATTTCGAAAAACCAAAAATTTAGGTCAGTTGAACTAAAGTATAACTGAAATACTATTTACAATTAAAATGCAATTTTTAACATGGCTCACCAACTGGTTCAAAAGGCCACAAGCAGGAATTTCACACCTGCAAGAGAACACATGTGATAATCCTCAAAAAGTAATATTACGAATATTCATGTGACTTGGGAATAGTCAAGTTAAATGTCAAACTTGAATCAGTCTGACTTTGCTTTTATCCTATAAATGATTTTTGTTTCTTTGTTAACATGGACAGCACTAAAATTGATCACACTTTTAGTAAAATTTACTATAAGAATAAAAATTTAAAAAAATATTTAACCGAAAAGTATCTTTCACTTATGAACTTCATGCATCTCTGAAAAGCTAAAGGTGTTAAACCATGTAAAGATAACTAAGGCAAAACAAAAAATGTACATTTAAATGGTGACATTTTGGTTTTGAAACAAGCTATAGAAAAATATATGTAACACCATATATGTAAAATATACACATGTGAAAATAATTATATGTATTTTCCACACAAACAGAAAACTTTTAAAGGCCTGAAAATGAGAAGGGAAAGTGAAATGAGACACTTCCTATGTTTTATATTTTATAGACAGAATATAATCATGCTATTCGTGTAATTAAGAGAAAAAAGTTTGTAAATCAAAACTTACTCTGAGTTTATAATCTTATAGATCATATTCTACTAAAAAAAAATTTAGCACAATAATCTAATTATACTCAATAATATGGCAACTCCTTTCTGAATATCTGCTTTAAAAAAATAATTATCCAATAAAATAATACTACTACTCTAATCTAATACATCTTACTGTTTTGCCACTTAAGCATAAGGCATCTTTAGAAAGTGCAAAGGAATTTATTTTCCTTAGTACTTTTAGCACTGCTCATTTTTTCAGGCAGTTTACATGGGAATTACTAGCTATCTTCATTTTTCCACAGCCTTAGTAGTTTAAGATTCTAGCCTAAAACATGACAGATATGTCCTAACATCTTTAAGACTGGCAATATCTTCATTTTGGACTTCTGATCTCAAACACATAACACCCTTTTGAAAGGAGTGCATTTTATATTAATAATGTTTTAGAGAGTTTAAAAGTCAGAGCTGTGAAAAAAATGTCTTCAGGTGGGTAAAGAGACACAAAGTTGGAAATTTACTATTACTAATAAAAGAATATCATGCCCACCTTGAAAATGACAATTGCAGGGAAGAGGACAGCTAAGTTAGACAAACAGAGAGTAGAGGACACACATAAAAGCAGGGAAAGAGAAAGCAGAAAAGGAGAGGCGAAGACATCCTATCACATGATGAAAGAGATACATATTTTTAGGGTGGAAAAGGGTCAGTGGAACAATGACTTCACCATCCATCACACCTACCAGAACACAGAGGAAACCATGAAAAAGCCACCAACATACACAGTAGAACAACTAGAAAGCTCAAATATTAAGAGCAGTAGCTGACAGAAATCATCAATTACAAAAGGGGATATAGAGGACAGCAACTGCATTTCAACTGCACTCCCTCGGACCATATGAAAATAAGTTGTTCTTTCCTTGACCAGTCATCAAATTTTCACACTATATATATATATATATATATATATATAAAAAAGAGAGAGAATGTAGCTTTCCAAACAAAAAGAGCAGATTAAAGGCATATAGAGTATCAATAAACAGATAATTATCCATCCAGTAATTTAGACACCTACTGTAATAAGATATTGCAGAATATTAGTTTACATAAAGATATAAAAGTATATGTACATGCATATTTAAGGTAAACTACCATAAAGTAGGAATACAAACCTTCAATAGCAAGACCACTGTTTTGCCTCTAGAGGGCGAACTTGGTCTTCTGGAAAACTCTAGACAAGAGAAGTTACTTTCAGACTTTACCAAAAAAAAAAAAAGTTAAGATGTAGAGATAGCAAAAGTTCCCACACTTTCTTGATTAACTGTGTCCTTAGTGTCTCAGTAATTTTTTCATGGTGCCTCCCAAAACCAACAAAAATACCTAATCATTCTGTTTAATAACTATAGCAGTTATGTCCAATGATTTAATAGGATTTGTATCCTAAGTTAGTAGCCGTTTGAAAATATAATATACATAAATTGAAAGAAAAGTTTTATTTCATTCTTAATTACTAATTAAATAATAATTGATTGTACGATTTTGTGAAATGGACAATGTATGCCTGTTGTGCACTGTGTAATTTCACAAAACTTGAAATCACGTTGAACATCATCACTCTCATTTCCTTTCCACACTAATTTTTGCACAGCATCTGATTTTTAACAGAGCAACTTCAGAAAAACCAGATTCACAAAGATATGTTACCAGAGAAAAGAATACAGTGCCATTTAATGTTGAAATTACGTACTACCTCAAGCTACCAGTCTCCACCATATCCAACAAATGCGGAGTAGCACTGAGTTTGCCATGGTTCGCCCTGTGCATTAGATGCAGCACATGGGGTACCTGAGCACACGGCACAATTTTAAGTCCCAGTAGCTATTTAAACTAGTCAATACTTTAATTGCTCGTAAATAAAATTAACTATAATAAATATTTTTAAAAATCTAAAAAGTATTTTCTTGTATTACTTGGGAGCAGTCAAAAGAACACTATTAAATATTTAAAGGAAAATATTTTTTGAATTTCAATAACAATTATTGCCTTGATGCAATTATTTTTTTAAAATGCTGGTTGTGTTAAATCTGATAAACTACAACTGCAGAGAGAAATAGGAAATTTCTTATGTATCTCCTGAGCAACAACTTCTCTTAACTTAAAAATGCTACAAATTGATCCAGTCTCACAGCTTTTCAGTCTCACTGATCTCCTGGTAGTGAGCAGCACATGTTCAGGAGTCAAATAAGATCTGAAATTCTTAAGAACTCAAGAATATGAATATTAATACAGATATTAAAATGAATGGCTCTTAAATTACTAGAAACATTATACACCCACACATCTCACAAAGTTCTTGGGTTAGGCAGAACATCAGAAAAGTAATCAAGGAAAGAGTTCAACCTCAAACTCTCAGTTTTTGCTTTTTACTGTTTAAGTTCACAACTATCTATATCCATAAAATCTGTGCCACTGGCAAATGCTACCATGTTCAATGGGCAGTCAAAGCATGTGGTAGCGTAGCTAACAACAACAAAGATGCTATCCCAGGAGTACCTAGGAAACAAAATTGATGTTCTGTTACTTTATAGAACGTTCACGACCACAAAAGACAATTGAAAATATATGTCGTGTTTTAAAAATATAAAGTTACTAAAAATATCTATAATCCCAAAATTTTTATGTAGAAAAATAAGTATGAAAGCAGGACATGGTTAAATATCAAGAAAATAATATTTTAAAAGCTAAGACAGATCACATGGCTATATTAGTACTTACCTGTTGAATAATTTTAGAAGCTTTCTGAAGATTCTCTCTGGGAGGGACTTTACCAAATAATTTCCAACCAGGGGCACTATGGACAACTGATTTGAGTTCCTTTGTCCTTTTTGGAAAAAGGTTTCTGAAACACAGAAAAATTACATAAATTGTGTTTTTGGTAACCAGGGAAATACTTAATAATAATTTTTAAAGTAGTTTCTTCCCAAAACAAATACAAAATACTTTCAAATAAAATTATTTCTACTGTTTACTGACTAGTAGCTAATAAGACTCAAGAATACCTAAGAATATCGAAGTAGTGGAAGAATTATCAATAGAGATACTAGGGAGATAAACGAATTGAGAAGAAAATGACGGCTATAAATAAAAGGTAAATATTTGCTTTGAATAAGCCAAAAAATGACAAGAACTTGAGAATAAAATAGAGAAAGCATAAATGGAATATGTAAAGGATTAAGCAATACAATCTTTTGGGTAAATATTATTTACTTATTTTCAATAATAACTCGTTGGTAATAAGATGGCACCTACTGATCTTCCATTGCATAATATATGTATATGTAAATTGTTTTTTCTAGGACAGGTATATACAAGAAAGCTTATTGCAAAAGAGTCAATATATAACCAAGGAAGAAAGTGTCTATCACTGAAAATCTACAAAAAGCTTGTACATAATTCAAGCATTTTACTTATTATCTCCATGCCCATATCAACCGATCATCATATTGAGGTAGTTACTAAATAAAGCTTTCATACTAACAATCAGCTCTTGGAGTAGGGGTGGCGGGGAAAGGAAAGTCTACAATGAACAACCAGTTTTGTTTTGTTTTTTTACAGCTACCACCAACTCTGATCACTGACCAGAATCAGATCTTTACAATCTTAATTGTTTCAAATCTAAAAACCCATAAATTGCTTGTCTCCTTATAGCAATATGTGAACAAGATAGTGCTTTTAAGGGGGAAAAAAATAACATTTTATTTTCTATACAAGGAATGCAGAGTTATATATATAATTAAGGCAGGGTAACCATAAAATAGATGGGCATAAGCATTTTTTTTTCAAATTCAGTGAAACACAGCTCCAAATAATATGATCTGACAGAGAATCCAGACATAGCAGCAGAATGTGGAGACCACAAGTGTAAGAAGCAGCTGTACCAAAGAACAGTAATAACCACATATCAGAAAACTCCCCATATGTAGTTTTTTACAAGGCACCTAATGGGGTGATAATGTCTCTACTCTTACCTACAATCAGATATTGTAATCCCTACCAAACACATCCTCATATGAAAAACTATGAGCTATACATATTAATACTATACATCAGGCCTCTGTAAGTTATAGAACTCTATAAATCACAGCCAAAATGCCAAATATACATGAATCTTGGACTGTTAGAAATAATCCTGCATCACGAAAAAACCTGTTAAGATGTGTGTATGTGTTTATGTGTAAAATTAATTTATAAGAATATTTTAGACTTCCAAAATTAAGGTCAAGGAATATTAACTTCTTAAACCAAACAATAGTAGGTCTTTCAATGGCTAAAGTTTCTGAAGAATCTTGCTACGACTGGCAGGGATAAAAAGAAAAAAAGCAAAATAAAAAAATAAGCTCCACGATAAAAAGCCTGGTTCTAACATGTAGTATAGTACAATATTACAAACATCATTAAGTTCGGAATGAAGTTTAAATTCCAATTAAATCATTAAAAAAAGCAAAACCCTTAAATATCCAATATACTTTGGTTACTATAAGAAATTTCCATAAAATAAATATAAGCCCATGGGTATTCAAGTACTATAAAAGGCCATCAGATAATGTTCCACATTAATTTCTTACGCTACTAAGAAATTTTGGATTGTGTTTTCAGGTTATCCCCTGCCATGAAATCTATTTATATTATCCACTGTCACGGAAAACTATTTATAATGCAGCGAAATGCCATATATCTGTAACGAAAAGTAATTTTTAAATATTATTACAAATATATCAAATTGCAGTAAAACAACATTACAGATCACCTGGGCTTCTTCTACCAGTTAGACTAGGAAGAGAATCACCACTTCATTAAATCTTAAAGAGAAAAACACAATGAAAAGGTACGTAAGTAGGCCAAAAATGTGTCTCTCTCTGTCATTCTTCTCCTGCACTGTTCCTTGTCCCCCCAAACCCATTTTCGGGGGACTGATGAAGTAGAGGTCCCAATGCAAATAAATGTGCGGGACTAGGTTCCTCTTTATCACCTTCTCAAACAGAAGACAGACAGGCAGACACTCCACTCCACACCACACCTCCCTCCGCAACACATATACTCTTCCCTTTATCGTATCCCCCAAGATAATCAAATTCTTAAATTCAAATCAACACTAAAGGCTTCTTAGCAAAACAAACCATGTTCAACTACCTACACATGAAAGAGAGAACAATTCTTTCTTTCTGAATTCTGGAGGTAGTGCTCAACTCTATAAAGAAGATTTACATGGCAGTGCTGAGGAAAAGGGTCACTCTTACTCTGTAGTCTTCTAGTTTTGGGGGAGGGGCAGAAAGGAGGAACATTCCTAACTTCATTCTGCCCCTTTATTCATCTTCACCTGTGGGGTTGAAATTTGGTTACAGACACTGTTGCCTACAGCAGAGAAGATTGTTCTGCTCTCCTAATACGAGGGTAAGTTTTCCCTGTACCCACCTGTCCCCCATCCTCATAGGAAAGGCCTTCCTGTGCCAGTAACTAGCTGGATAAATTTAATTCAGATGAAGTATTAGGAGGCTCACTGCAGCCAAGGCACATCTTTCAGTCCAGATTTCATCAGTATTAAAGCTGATGTTTTGAAGGCCCATTTGTCTGGTCTATGTCTTTTTTTCTACTAATTCCAAACTCATATGGGCTAATAGAGAGGTGTTAGTTACTGGTTCTCCCTAAAACTTAACAGTCAAGTTTTAATAAGTTGAAAGTGTCTTACTGCTTCAGAAATGCTGGAAATATTAAAAACTATGTGTTTTCTAATTTGGGTTTGTTTTTTCTCATTCTGTGACACATTTTGTCAGTATGTATAGAGAATAGGGCATGTCAATGGTAATCCATCTTTCCCCCATTAAATTCATTCTCCACTCCAATCAACACTATATCCACACACACAACTACCTAAACACACATGGAGACACAAACACTTTATCTTCCATTCTCTCCACTATCTGTGTCCACTCTTTTAAGCAAAAAGGAAATGAGAAAATCTGTTGCACGCTTAAGAAACAGCACCAGTTGAGAAATAGCAGTCTAATGTTTTTATATTGCTGAAACAAAAAAGAAAAAAATAAGAGGCACACCTAGAAAAAACAGATATGAGGATTAAAGGAAGGGGGGGGGGGAAGAAAGCCCTAGCTTTCTCTTAGTGGTTTTTATAATAAAGGTTGATGAATAAATGATTCTTGCTTGATAATACCTGTTAATATTTGCTTCATATATCCGTTTCCTTTTCCCAAGATTTCTTTTATTTCACCGCACACAGAGTTCCATATGATATAAAAGAGTCAGAAAACTTGTCTAATACACCTTTTTAAAGGACAGAGCCAACCAAAAGGGACAAAATTTATTCATGCCATGTAAGTTCTCTACTCATGATTTCTGAAGTAGAAGACTCTCCAATGGGACTTTAAGAATTGGCAAACCTACTTATAAACTGAGACAAAGCCATGTAATCATAGTTTCTCAGAACTGGAATTTGGCACTACAGAAAACTGTGGCTGCCTAATTCTCAATCTTCTTACTGCCAACAACAGCAGTTCTAGTCAAAAAATTCAGTTTTTGCCTAACATTTACATATATATGACTATTTTAACATTTTAGATTGATTAGATAAATTCTAATCATCACTTAAATGGAGTTGTACATTAAAAGAGGGTTGGAATACTTTCGCAAACAGGAAAAAAAAAAATCAAACTTCAATCAAAAGAGTAAAATTAGTTTAAAATATTTTAAATCATGACCCGATCTTTAAACTCTCTCAGTAGAAGTTGGACTGCTTAAAACATCAACTTCCTGGACTTTGTACTTACGTTTCTGCAAAGTATAATAGAACGCTAAAAAGAAAACATTATCTAGTGATCATGGAATGCCACTGTTGACTACATAATTAATTCAAAGAAGCACTCTCTCTTTAAAATACAGTACACTTTGGCTACCCTTGAGTATTTTGGATTAAAGATTTGGCATGAAGATTACTTACATTCTTTCCAAACCTCAATCAAAAGCTGAAAGGCTTTTTCAAGTGAAAAATATACACACAAAAGTACTTCTTTTTTTTTTTTTTTTGCCAGATAACTTAAGCTTTTTGTAATTTCAAGAATTTTCATTTTCAGGCTCTTTCATTTTCAGGATCTTGTCTTTGTCATTATTATAAATCCTAAAAAACTTTTAAATAGAAAATTTTTATTTAATATATGCTGCTTCACATAAGTTTTTTTTTTTAAAAAAAAGGACAGAATTCAGTATCATTTACTCTTGTCAAAAGTCAGAATTTCAAGGCTGAGAGTAAAGGTTATAATTTTTTTAAGTATTTTAAAGTTGCCAGGGACCTTAGAGAGCAACCAAGTCAAAACATCTTCAAGAGTCTATGGCCCTGCCATCCTCACCGTGTCTGATCTCTTCTGATCTCAGAAGCTAAGCAGGGTCGGGCCTCGTTAGTACTTGCATGGGAGACCACCTAGGAAGACCTGGTGCTATACAGGCATTATTTAAAAAAAAAAAAAAAAAAAAAGATCTTCAAGAACCAATGAACCTATACGAACGGACTAGAGGAGGTCCATAAACCTCCTCAAACTATATGAAGTAAACAGTGTGCTTATGAACATTTTGCTTGAGCAGCTGTCTAGAGTTTTCATCAAATTCTCTAAGGATTCAGTGTGCCGCCCCACCATCTACAAGAAAGGTTCATGAGCCACATTCCACGGTCACATCACTAACAAGCGTCTGAGCCAGGTCTCTTGCACAGTTCCTTTTCTTTCTAATCACACTTATCCTGTTCACATCCTCCATAGAACAATCAAGATACAAGAGCTTTCAAAACTATACATCTTTTTCATCCCACATATTGTCAAAAGGCCTCTTGATATTCATTTAAACAGTTCAAAAATATAAATTGTTTTCTTCTTCCTCCTGTGTTCATGTCAGCAAGTCACCTTATGGTGTGTCTTATCTGTTATAGTAAATACGTTTCAGATGATATCTTAAAGATTTTTAAAAACTCTTTTGCTGCAGGGAGAGAACAAAATTGAATTAAGGGAAAAAGAAAAAAATCACAAAAATATTCTTCCTTTTGTGCTGGATACTACTTACATAATGTATCAAATGCTTCATGAACAGACTCTCCATTGGTTTAACTCCAATGTGGTATCTAAGATATTCAGAAGGAAGACAGAAACCGCCGGAGGAAGAAAAGAGGAAGGGTACAGGAAAAAAACTTTTAGGGCAAGAACAGAAACAGTAACAAGGAACAACATCAGCAAAATATGAGCAAAATATTCCAGTCACCAGGATATAAGCTATCTTTTAACCCTAAGAGGAAGTTGGGAAAGAAAGGCAAGAAAATGATGATGATGAATAAAACTAATCACATGTGTGGATACTTTTTTATTTATGCTTCTTGTATAAATAAAACGAAGAACTATGTTAAAGTTTTTATTTAAATATGAGTAAAATAGTTTCATATATATTTAATCTTCATAACGGGTACAGAGTTTCCTTCCAGAGTAATAAATATGTTCTAAAATGGATTGTGGTAATAGTTGCACAACTCTGAATATACTAAACATCACTGAATTATACACTTTAAAACAAAGATTTATATGGTATGTGAACTGTATCTCATTTTTTTAAGTGAAAAAAAAAAAATCAAAAGTGACCATATGTGAAAGGAAATATAACAAGACCAAGTGGGTTTATCTCAGAAATGCAAGGCTTATTCGATGCTTGAAAGCCAATCAATGTAATTCACTATACTGACAGTCTGAAGATGAAAACCCATATGATCACATCAATTGATACATCTGACAGTATCATAAATCCATTCTTGATTTAAAAAAAAAATACACAGAATACTAGGAATGGAAGTTATTTAGCCTATATAAGGGCATTTACAAAAACAAAAACAAAAAACTACAGCTAATGTCATACTTAATGATGAAAGACCATATGTTTTAGACATCAGAAACAAGACAAGGCTGTCCACTCTCATTACTTCCATTCAAAATCATACTGAAGTCCTAGCCAGTGTAATAGGCAAGAAAAATAAGTCTCACAGATTGGAAAGGAAAAAATTACATTTTCCGCATTTGCAGACATTATTTATTGGCTAGATAAACAATCTTACAGAATCCACAGAAAAGCTTCTAGAACTAATAAGTTTATTAAAATGGCTACAAGACACAAGGCAAACAAAAATTAATCATATTTCTATATACTAGCAATGAATAATTAGAAACTGAAAAATTAAAAAAATATATAATTTACAATAGCTCCAACAAATATTAAATAGATATAAATCTAAGCAAACATGAGCAGGATGTGTATGCTAAAAACTACAAAAGACTGATGAAGGAAATCAAAAAAGACCAAAATAAATGGAGAGACACAGTGTTCAAGAAATGGAACATTCAATGTAGGAAGGATGTCTTAGATACAAACTGATTCTAAAATTAATAAGGAAAGGCAAAGGAGCTGAATAGCCACAACAATTCTGAAAATTTATTTAGATATTATCTTCTGCATTAGAATGTGAGCTCTATGATGTTATCACTGCATTAGAGTGAACTCTGTTCACCTTGTATCTCCAGTGCTGTGCTTGAGCTCATGAATGAAAGAAAGTCTCCTAATTTGGGGGAACTACAGAAAAAAAATCACCTTTGTCCTCAAACTTAGTTGTCTTAGTAGGATCTGGCTGCTATAACAAAATATGATTAACTTGGTGGCTTATAAACAATAGAAACTTTTTTCTTACCATCTGGAGGCTGATAAGGCCAAGATGAAGGCATTGGCAGATTCTGCGTCTGGTGAGGCCCCACTTCCTGGTTCATAAACCACCAGTTTTTCAATGTGTCCTCACATGGTGGGAGGGACAAGAGCACTCTCTGGGGTCTCCTTTAGAAGGGCATTGATCCCATTCATGAGGGTTCTACCCTCATGACCTAAGCGCCTGCCAAAAGCTCCACCTCCAAATACTATTGCACTAGGGATCAGGTTTCAACATATGAATTTGATCTACAGCATTAGTCTTATGGAGGAGTATAGTATGGTAAGCCATTATTTCTATGAAGCTTTCTCCTCTATAAGTCACTACTTCTAGGAATCATACTCTTCTTATACTTTTCACTTTCTACCTTAACTGATTTGAATACCACTTTTAAACTATAAATGCATTGAAAATGAGATTTGTGTAACCTTCACAATGCCCTGCATATAAAGTATTTAAAATACTCAGTAAATATTTTATTTTTTAAACTAGTGCAATAAAAATTGGCTTTCTTTCTACTGTGTACAGTTCTACAAGTTTTACCACATGTTTAACTTGGATAACTACCACCACAATTTAGGTATAGAACAGTTTCATCACCCCAAAAACACTCCATCATGTTACCTCTTTGTAGTTACTCTCTCCTCTAATCCCTGTAAAGCACTGCAATGAGCCTGAAGATTGGTTTATACAAACCAAATTTAGTGCTAGAGAGGTAAATCTTGCTTTCCCCACCGGCCATGATCACACTGTAGCATATCAATTTATGTTTGCAATGTCGTCATCACTGGCTTCACCAGAAAAGCCTTATTCTACCTCCTTCTTTTCCTGCTATATAGTCAGTGCTCAAATATGCTTGCTGAATGAACCAAGGAAAGAGTCAGACAAACTGAAATTAGAGGAAAAGAATAACAACTCATTCTGACTAGAATGACAATATACAAGTAGGAAAGAATAGAGCATTTCATTTCCTTGCCTTCAAATCCTCAACACTCTCCAATATAAATGGAAATGTTTTAATTCCTAATCCTAGCATTAAGGTTCCTCACAATTTGGAGTCAAATTATCTTTCCAACATCATCTCCTACTACTCCTTGTACGACTAGGAGAAATATATGAGGGCTTTAGCATCCCTACAATCCACTCCCATTTCTTTGACACTGCCTTTGCCCCAATCCCTACTGAAGTAGTAACCCCAACGTGACTCTATTTATATCTTATGGTATTACCTCTCAGTGAGTGCTGATTAGATGGGACTGCTGATAAAATAGGGACAAATTCATACATAGGCTGAGACAATCAGATTCTTGGGATTTTTAAATAGAAGACTTAGAGATTGGCTCAGTCAAGACAGTAGATGCTTGAACTGATAAATCATATAAAGCTGGAGCAGCTTTATAGGATTTTTGCAGGTGGAAACCACATATTGAACAACCAGGAGATAGAAAAGAGATGAGAAAAAAACAAACATCTCTTGAAAGGCAGAGAAACCAATGTTCCAAGTATTCTGTAGCCTGGGTATATTATATTTTCTATCTTCACAATGTCCACAAGATGCCTAGTATATGCCTACAGCAAACATTCCTTCATTTAAGGTAGCTTAAGGGGGCTTCTGTTCCTTATAACTAACATAAACCCTAACATATCAGCCAAATTGTACTCTTTTTCACAAATTCTGGACTTCCCTGTCTCTGTGCTCTGAACAGCTACATACAAATCTTAGTTCCCCTATTAAAATAAAAATTAAGTTACACATACTTAAAACTATAATAAAACAAATTTAAATCCAGAAAGTATAAAGACAAGCCAAAGAATTGGAGAAAATACTTCCGATTCATGTATCTGATAAAAGTATAGTAACCAGAATATATAAAGAAACCATATATCACAACAACAAAAATACAAACAACCCAATTAAAAATAGGCAAAGGACTTGAATGGGCAACATTTCTCCAAAGACATACAAATGGCCAACAAGTACATGGAAAGATGTTCAACATTATTAGTATTAGGGAAATTCAAATCAAAGCCACAATAAAATACTACTCCATACCCATTAGAATGGCTATAACTAAAAAAAAAAAAAAAATGAAAAGTGTTGGAGAGGACGTGGAGAAACTAGAACCCTCAAAAAATTTCTGGTGGAAATGTAAAATGGTGCAGTTGCTATGGAAAACAGCTGGCAATTTCTCAATAAGTTAAACATAGAATTATCATATAACCCAACAATTTTACTCTTAGGCATCATACCCAAAAGAATTGGAAAAAAAAGTGTTCAAACAAAAACCTGTTCATGAACATTCATGGCTGCACTATTCATAATAATCAATATGGAAACAACCCAAGTGTCCATTAACAGATAAGTGGATAAATGAAATGTGGTATATCCATACAATGGAATATTATTCGGCCATCAAAAGTAATGAAGTACTGATACATACTACAATGTGAATGAACCTTAAAAACATTATGTTAAGTGAAAGAAGGAGGACATGAAAGACCATATACTGTATGATTTCATTTATATGAAATATCCAGAATATGCAAATCCATAGATTAGTAGTTGCTAGAGGGCTGAGGAGTTCCGAGGAAGAAGAGTGACTGCTAATGGGTATGATGTTTCCTTCTGGAATAATGAAATATTCTGGAACTAGACAGTGATGACTGCACAACACTGAATGTATTAAATGTCGCTAATGGTAAATTTTGTTATATGTATTCTATAATAATAAAAAAATTGTAAAAGGTTTCTAATACTGAAATTCCAATTATCGGTTTTTAAAATATGGTTGCCAGTTTAACAGATTAAACTCATGTCTTTCAGTAGGAATAAGTATGCCAAACTAAAACCACAGCTAAACCATAGATTTTTGTAAAAGAAGAGCTATTTCAAGGAAATCTAAATTTTTCTGGCTGTTTGGTATTAAATATATTAAGTAAAAAACTAAATTCCACTGATTAAGGCTTTTTAAACAAAATACAAAAATGACTGTTCATATTAAAAGCTGTTTATTCTAGATGAGCTGTTTTTAAGTTTTATCAAATCTAAAATGCAGGTTAATATATTAAAATTATTAAAAACTTCACTAACAGTAAAAAAAATGGCATTTAGTATGGACTCATAAGAATGAATTACATGACAAGATGTTTGCTATTAATAAAAAGATCAAACTATAAAAACAAAGTGCAAGAAAAAGCTAGGCACGTCTACAACTGAAACTGATAGTAATTTGTTTTACTAATTAGAAAAGTTAAAGAAAATACCTCACAAGTGGAAAAGTATAAAGGATACTTCAAAACTAGCCGCAGCATTAAGGTAATATTTATAATACAAAGTTCAACACTTCTTTTATATAACATTGTCAGTTACAGATGCTATATATGGATTTTACCACAAACTATATGTCAGTCCTTTAAATATGGACTGCTTTGTAAACTAGTAACAAGAATTTTAGGCTTCATCAAAATTGAACTGATATACCTAGACTCACCTAAAGATGACCAAATTTAAGGATGGCAGACCCCAAGTCTCTGACTATATTTATTCCTTGAAAAGAGTATGAGGTATGAAATCATTTATGCCTGTTTGTACAAACTTCAACTATTTACATATTATGTATAACTATTTGCTTGGGGGTGAATCTATTATACATAGGATACTAGAGTTCTTATTACAGTTAATGTACAACTGAACTTGCTTAGTTTGTCTTCCTAATGTATTTCAGCTATGATTCCCTTTCAACATTCAGTTCTTCAGTTCTATCTTACATTGAACCAATTGATTTCTCTCCTACAGGAACATCTCCCAAAGACAGGTACCAAATATACTCTGAGAAATGATACCACTAAAGTAATAAGTGGAGAGCCTCCCAGAGTGACCACATCAGAGATTCCAATTATTTGGCTATACATGTTCTGGTACCTTTAAAAAAGTTTTTAATCCAATAAATCTTTGTGTTACTATTATATATTAAGCTATATGTCTCTATGCAGAGACGAAAAAAGCAAAAAAGACATGCTCCCTATGTCCAGGGGGTTTGCATCTTAGTAGAAGAGACACATATACATAGAAGTAATTATGAAAACCTCAATAATCTGTCTTAACGTCATTCACTCCTAAAAAATGGCTGATGGGTATACTGTCACCATCTATTTTTACAAAGCAATATATAGAACTTGTGCATGGAACATGTGCAAGTCCTGGATGTAAAGACTTGATTTTACAATTTTCCCTTAAGTTGTTTCCTTTTTGATCCGTGACAGCAAAACAACTAATCTCACAGCTATTCTGGCTCTTTTTCTTCCTCATGAAATTCCTTTAAAAACGTAGTTCGTCACATGACTCTATTTTTATATTATCCCAAAACAAAAATCAGATTTAAAGTCTACCTTCATTAAAGCTTCAGAAAAAGGGTACTGGTATAAGCAAATGTTGATTTGTTAGCTATCCCTCAAACAGGGATTAAATTTAATGTTCTCTGAATCAATTATCTGGATATCACATATTAAGAGACTAACAAGCACCAATAAACTACCACAAGCGTATCCAAGCTCCAGTTTCTCAAGTTTCGAATCATGTGCCACACTACAAGAGTCACTGTTCTAAAATACAATTTGAAGCATGTTGCCCAAGTTTTAAAAACCCATCAAAGGTCCAATGCACTGCCATCTCTCATGGAATCAATTCAAATTGCTTAGCTCTATCACACAAACCTCTTGATTATTTAGTCCCAACCTTTTTGCCTCAGTTTTTGACACCCTACTTCACCTGCCCTTCTGGGACTGCTCATTAGTCAAACTAATGAGCACCTGCAGTCCCAGAAGTGCTATGGCTATTTCATCTAGAAATTTTGCATATGCTGTTGTGTGCATTTACTGACCTCAGTCTTATTTCAATTCAAATCCTCCCTCCCATCTGTGAAGAGTTCCCTATTTCCCACCCCAATGTTAATCACTCCTTCAGTTCTACTGATGCATCCTTATAGCTTCTTTTATAGCACTAATCAGGTAATATTGTAAGTATTGATTTATATAACTCCCTCATCTTAAATTTTATTAATATTCCATCATCTGATTTCCTTAGTGATTCATTTACATAATAAGACTTAATAGCATTTGTGAATGAATAAACGGTAAGAAAATTGCAACCTAACTCAAAATTGTATATGCTTAGCTAGGAGAGTCCAAAAACAAACAAACAAACAAACAAACAAAAAATGGTTCCATAGCAATCTTTAAATTTCTGAAGGAAAATTTGTAAAAGAACTGACTTGTTCTTTGTGGCTCTAAAGGGCAAATTAGGACTAAGAATATCACAAAAAGATACACTGTGCTGCTACATAAAGAACCTTCTAACAATTAATAACCACAGTAGGCTGCCTTTAAGAAACTGAGCACCTTGTTAGTGAAAGAATTCAAGCAGGCTAAGCAGTATCCATTAGCTGCCTAAAAGCTCTTTAATAAAGCTGCAGAAACTTAGCTCTGGGGTTGTTGTTCTTGTTACTTTGTTTTGTTTTCTTGATATTCTGTTCATGTCTAACCTAGAAGTACTTCCTGAATTGATAGAACCTATGACAGAACCTATGATAGATCCTACCTTCCAGTAGCACGGTTGAAATCTTTCTCCTGACCAAAGTAATTGTCTTTTTTTTCCTACATGGCGTTATGATGTTTCTATCAAAGAACAACTACATCAAAAAAATTATATTGTGGTGGTGCTATATAAGAGCAAAACAATCAAGTATTCATTAAAACATGTAACTAGTTAATCTTTTACCCAAGAAAGTTTTACAGTGGTTGTCTTCTAAAATTTTTCCTTCATGCAGCATAATTCTCAGCTATTTTATTAGTATGCCCAATATTAAAAGTTAATCACTGTCTGACTATTTTTAACTGTATTAATGTGCTTTTGGGAGTATATTACAAAGATAGACGACATCATCTAGTTATACATTTGTTGTGCCAGTTATGTTATATAATAATTATCAAAATGTTTATTTTATTAGTCTTCAGATACAAATTCCGTGCTCAACTCCCAATTTGGAATCATAACAAATATGTTTTCCAAAACCCAAGAATTATCAATGTTTTTAATTCTAGGTAGTATCAACGAAGTTAAAAAGTCAGTCCAACAGAGATAGAATGAGGAGTGTCAAGGGCCATGTAAATAAAAAAAGCAACATAAATGTTATCACTCTTCCAAAACCCAAAATCTACTTAGTTGAGACCTTTTGCTGATTTAAAACTTCAATAACTTATTTCAGAACTTAAATTTCTACACAGTATAGCTTCCTGATAATAAACAACTAATTTTCTCCTCATGGGTGAGGGAGATTTTAATTGTTTGCTAGATTTACCATGGTGCTTATAAGAAATTTTCCTTTTAGCACTGGAACTCAAGTAAGAACACACTGTGTAAAACTGTATATTGCATTTATTTTGCCCTTTGATACGTGTACTTTTTAATAACCTGAATCTATCATACTAACAACCTAAACTTTTAAAGCCTAAATTAAACTTTATATATACCAACTGTCATTGAGAAATATTTCACTTGCACAATAGGGGCACTGCAGGTATCTTCAAGGAAAGAAATTGCCGGAAACATCCACAAAGGCCCTGAAAATAGAAAAAATAAATACAAAGATAATCTGAAGCCCAAAGGCCAAAGTACAGAGCTAATTTCCAGCTAATAATATTCTCTCCAGCATTTTTGCTCTGTACAAAGCCCTTCAAACTCATCTGTTTCTCCTGTCTCTAAGCATACCTCCATACCCTTTATCTTCTTTCTTTCTACCTTAACTGGAATAGTATGGAAACAAGGTATTTATCTTTAGTTTTATTTTATATTCCCTGCCCTGCTTTTCAAAAGCAGAAGATATGAGCATTTTATGTTTTTCTAACAACAACAACAAATGTTGTAGTGTTTTAGATAACTTTTTCCTGGGACAACAACAGAAAAGCATTTCCCCTACTTGACTAGAAGATTACTACAAACAGTCCAGATGAAAACCAGATTTGGAAAATCTAAATAATGCCCAATGTATGATGAGTACTTGTACATTACAGTATTTAGGAAAATATGAGACAACAGCACATAATTTTATTTCAAAACTATCATGTTCAGTTCCAAACTTAAAATATTTTAATCTGTGTTGGGTTAGAGACAGGCAGATGGAAGTATTTTTAACCAAGAAATGTATCCCAAAACAAAATTCAAATTAAAAAGAAACCAATAACAAAATTCAAAAGTAAATTAAACACATTACCAAGTTCACTGTCAAACTAGCTTTAAGTAGAAACATAACTTGTAGCTTGGTTTCCTAAGGTGAACTTCTCTTAATTACAGGAAAGAGCCTGCTGAAAACCCAGACAGTCACATGGGTTTCCCTCTTTCTTCTTTCAGCCACAGAAATAAGTCCAAGAAAGGCTGAAGCAGCAAATTCTTGAGGGGCATAAGCCATGTGTAATGTGCAGGATTTTTTCTCAAAGGCATGGAAAAGAATTACAACGGCAGAAGGAAGGAAAATTAATAAACACTCTTTTTGATAAGCTATAAATAAGGAGGTAAAGTTATGACTGCACATTAAAGAGACCTGAGTAAGGTTTTGTGAGCTAAAGCTTTTTACAGAACAGGTAAGCATGGCTATCTAAACAGCATAAAATGAAAGTAAAAGACCTTTCCCACCAATAAAAGGGAAGCAAAGATTTAATTAGGCAGAGATAATTTCTCAACTAGTGAGGGTTAACGAAATACTTTTACACTTGTATTTATATCTGTTCTCTACTGTATTTCTATTTATACTCACCAATTACATAGTAAATAAATATGATCCAATTTTAAATAAATTAAGCAATCTGAGCTATAAATGTATGTTGTAGCTTCCTTCAATTATTACCTGAGAAGACCTGCTTATCAACAATTACTTCAGTAATTATAGTCTGGGAACTACCTGCATCAAAACCACTTGGGAGTACACATGTGGTAAATATCTGGATTCCTGCTAGGCTCCACTCAAGTCTCCTGAATCAAAAGGGGGGCAGGGGCTCAAGGAATCTGCATTCTTAACTTAACCACAAACACCACAACCACCACCACCACAATACCACACTACACCACCCCGCCCCCATAATTTTAAACACTAAAGTTTAAGAATTAGTATAGTAGGAAGAAATATGCAGCCTCAAAAAGGACTGGCTTTCCCTTTCTGAATAATACATTTAGAGATGGCTAACAGATGTATCACCTCAAAATCTCCAAATGTTTCCACTCTTCCCCAAAGCTTTCCTACTACAACATTCTAAGTATGAAATGTATGAGTAAGCCAAGTTAAACATTTCATGAACTTAAACTTAAAAACTGGCTTTGCCTGTCTCTAGGACTTCCTTAAAACATTAAAGATACAAATATTTTAATCTCTCTCAATACTCCCTCCCTTCAGTCCCTTCTCAGATTTGTTCTAGTCAAAGCTCCAAGACTTCTGTAAATTTTATATCACTACACCAGAGCCCTCTTTAACACTCATCCAAACCCAGATACAGATTATATTTTAAAATCTACTACACTAACTGTGTAAAGTTTCTTCAGGTCATACACAAAATTCATTCTAGTCTTTCCCTTTCTTTAAATCAGTGGATTTCAGTGATGGGATTGGGAAAGGGACTGTGGTGGTCTTGCTGCAGCTTGAATAACATTTGAATCCTCACTAAATGCCACATAATACAAAGCACTTTAAAATATTACCTCATTTAACCCTCATGACAATTCCATGAGGTAGATATCACTATTACCCCCTTTTTATGGGTGAGTTGCTTAAGGTCCACAGAGGTCAAGTAACTTGTCCATAACTACATAGTTAGTAAGCTAATTCAAACCCATGCTCTCTAACTCCAGAACCAGCCTTTTTAACCACTACATTATCCTGTAGTTTTGAAGATACCACCTGCCAAAAGCAAGTCTCCCGAAATCAGCCAGGTAAGGGTTGTGGATTTTGCAGAATCTACTTGCTTTTCATGTGCTTTTAGGATATTCTGAAGTATAACAAAGGACAGGAACTACTGCACTAGGATACTTGTTCACCAAAGTGGAACACTGGTAACCTCTAAAAACTCATGGTGTGAAAGTTAATCTCAAACTCTAGTTCATTGATTAACTAGAACTTACTTATTATCCTAGTTATTCTCTCTCCTACTCCACAGAAATTTTAAGATTAAAAATATATATATATAATTTGCTAAAGAAAAAAAATTAGAACTGTTGGTCTGTGCTATCTGCATATGAGAAACTAAATAAAGATCACTGATGTTTAGCATGATTACTTTGAGGCAAATTACTCTGAGTTAGAACTTACTGAAAGAAATGTTCAAGGTAGAATTTAGAGTAAAGGGAGATATTTCTACCTCTGGCAACCTTCTCATTTTACAGATGAAAAGCATCTTGTGTTTTTAAGCATCCTCTTTAACTTAGTTCACATCTGTAATATTCAGCCAGCAAATGTCTGAGGTCTACAACAGTATGTGCAAGAGGCTCTTGTAATGCAATATCACAGTATATTGAAGCTGGGAGGGACTCTGAATCTCCTAATTTCAAAACTACTCCTCAAATAAAAACCTTTCAGTCAATAATTCTATACCAAAAAAGTGTGAAATTTAATTAAGAGTAATGTACAGTAGGTCCAAGAATAATGTTTCATTCAACATCGTTTCGTTTTAAAGTTGATGAGATGCGGTAAGACTTAACTCAATTATATCTCTTAGTCTACAGTAAAACTGGTTTCGTCACACATCATTTCACTTAAAGTCAGTCGCAGAACCTATCAACGATGTTAAGTGAGGACTTACTGTACAAATGTTGCTTTCCAAGTTGTGACAAATGTACCACTGTAATGTGATGTTCATAGTAGGGAAACTGGGTGAGTGTTACGCGAGAACTTTCTGCACTGTGCAACATTTCTGCAAATCTAAAACTATTCTAAAATAAAAAGTATTTAAAAAAATAAAAAGTTGTCTACAGCCATGCTACCCTGAACGTGCCCGATCCTGTCTGATCTCGGACGCCAAGCAGGGTGGGGCCTCATTAGTATTTAGATGGGAGACTACTTAGGAAGACCAGGTGCTGTAGGCATAAAATAAAATTTAAAACTAAGAGATTGTAACCTGACAAGGTCCTTGCAATCTGTGAGGTCAACCAAGGGCTGCTCTGTCTAAAAAAATAAATACATAAAAAATAAGTAAATCTCTATGCCTATTTCAAATAGCTCAAGTAACTCCAAACAAGTAACTTCTGGTTAATGACATTAATAGTCTGCTTTGCTTATTACCAGGATATTGTTGTTAAAATATTAATTTAGTTTAACATTTCAAAATAATGTTGGAGCACTTAAAATTATCTTGGTCCCACAAAAATTGGAGTTTCCCAATATCTCTACCTAATTTATATCCTCATTGTCACATCGCTAACAATCCACCTTAAAACCACAACCACATTTCTAAGGTTAGGTACTTGAACGAATTGTGGACTTAAAATAGTTTAGTGTAGATCCCTACAGCGTTTTGTGGTTGGCTGGTTTTTCCAGTTTTTGTTTTTGTTTTTGTTTTTTTAAGAAAATACTTGAGAAAAAATACAGAATCTTGGGAAACATGACCAAAGCTACAATAGGCTCTTGAGCCATTGGCTCCCCAATCTAATATTACAATGGTTTTAACAGAAATGACATATAACGAAACTAATTTTACCATTATAATACGTTTAACAACACTCTACAATCTACACACTTCTATTTTTATTCTAGAGCAATTACACATTCTTTCCAGCTTTTCTACAATTTTAACTTTAATTCTACTAATATGCAAATAATGCCAAAGGCATTCCGTTAATGACATAGAAATACTTTTGCGTTTATTTTTATAATCTCTTATAGTAATGAAAATTTTTAATTTAGATCCAGATGTTTTATTATTCTATTTATAATTATTCCATACCTATATTAAAAAACTGCTTGCTTTGGGAGCCATAAAAGTCTTTTAAAAACTTATCAGAAGTTTAATGCTTTGCCTTAATCAAGATGTTGAAGAAGGAATTTTTAAAGAAACACATTTTGAAACTGTAGCTTTTATTTTAGTCAGCTGGGAGAAATACACACCGGAACAAATAAGGAAGCCCTATTTGACAGAGGTCTATGATGGGTCAATCAAGTGAATTATGATTTTGTCAACTAGTGTAAATTCAGGTGGAAAAAAAATACGTGGTTGATTTTGTTGTTTCTAAGAATCTTAAATTGAGAAAAATTATTACTTTAGATTTTAAATGCTTAATATCATAATTTAAAAGAAGAATATATTCTCTCAACCATTTTCATATTGGGGAGAAGAGACTATCCAGATGTGAAAAGAAATAACTAAAAGAGTGTCTAGTCTTCCCTATCCAGCCTAACTAATACAAAGGACTCTGTGAAAGTAGTTTTTTGCCATAACATTTAGGAAGTTTCAGAAATCAGTAATTAAATGGAAATCTATCTGAATCTATATGTTTCAGAATGTGTAAAGTCAATTTTCTTTTCAGACAGAAGGAAAATAATCAATACTTTCTTTCGTACTTTGCTATGCCTGTTAAGACCACCAAATTCTTGTAATTCATCATGAAGACTGTAAAAATTATCAATACTACCGGGAGACAGATAGATACTTGTGTATTTCTAAATAGCAGTAACTATGCCAGTGCATTCCAAACAAGGCCCAAAAGTAAAAATGGCTTTTGAAAAATACGCCTATAAATACACCTTTAAAAATACATATCTACCTAAAATATGATCCATTCTACTTTGAAAACAATTAAGAAATAAATTTGCTTTAAGGACCCATAAAAATGGTTAAAGCTACTTTATTTTTAAAAGAGTAATAAACAGATCATTGAGGAACAAAAGCTAGCCTAGAAACAAAAGCTTTTAAGTTTTCACCTCCTCACTGCTGAGTTGGTGACAGTGGGGGTAGTAGTACCCATCTAGCATTTCAAGACATTTGTAGACAGGAAAGGGCCAAGGATCTTAGTGAATGTTACTTCTAGAGTTCCCACAGTCAAATTGCCATAAACACAGAGAGATGCCTATATAAAGCTGAAGCAAGCCCCTGTTCTGTCCCCAATAGGGACAGAACAACTCAACTCATCTGGAAGGAAGGGAAAGCAGGAATCACTAGAGCAGTCCCACCTGGACCAAATTCCTTTCTCTTATTAGATGTCTACCTCACTCAATGAAGCTTTTGTCAATGATGTGTCCAAACTGAACATCACTTTGTAATAATAGATAGATTGCTGTAAAATGTTTCCCTCTCTTTAGTTATGTTAAAAGAAACATGAAGCTATTCTTTAGAAGTATTTATTTCTATTATAGATTCCTACCCCCCTCCCCCCGCCCCGTTCCCCCAGGGAAGGAAAAGAGAGGAAGTGGGAAGGGAAAGATGGAGGATAATCAGGTGGGAGAGAAAAGAGGCCACAGGTGAACAGCAATAGTGATGGAATGTAAATCTGGACTGAAAATGAGAAATCCTGGTTTCTCATTGCAGCTCTACCATTTAGCTAACTAAACTACCTACCTACTTTAGACAGTGAGCTTCTTCATCAAAAAATGAAGCAGGGGTAGGGGGTTGTATCCAAGAACAAAAATACACCCTAAAAAAAGATACCCCAAAGGGAGCCCTCACCCAGAGCTTTAGAGTTGAGAACGACAACTGTGCATAGGAACCAAGAAAACCTCTTAGGCTTAAGGAACAAGGAAAATTTCTGATTATTCTGCTTAGGTGATGAGAGAGTATTCAAACTTATTAGATACAAATTACTACCTAGAGAACAATAAAGAGGGAGGGTCCATGCAAGCTGCTAATTCAACACCACTTGAGTGGGATTCTTCATACCAGCACCAGGCATTGTAGATTCATAAATGAATGTCACAGTCTTTGCCGTTAAGGTGTTCAGAATCCAGTTAAGGTTCTGGCTAATGCTAAGAGAAAAACTGCCTATATCAGACTCTGCCTTTTCCCACCAATGTTATGCAAAAAAAGCAATGACACCTAGAATCTTTACATTACATTACATTCAGATCTCAATTAAGAAAAATGAGGTTTAGAGAAATTTATTTTAGGAACTTTGTTTTCTGACTTCAAACCCAGTGATCTGATACACATCATTAGTGTGGCCCTAGGAATGTCAATTAGCTATATTAATTAAAGTCCTATTCACCTAAAAGTTAAAGAAAAAAATTTAAATTATATCATAATTCCTGCCTACTGTTAATAGTATGAAAGCCTCTTATAATAGATTTACCTTGCTGCAACTCATAAATTGTAATGCATATATACATATATCTTCGAACTTAATCCCCTAGCCTGCACTCTCCATCCAACTCAAGGACCATTGTCCAAATCATTTCTATTCCCAATGGGCAGCACAGAGTACGTACTTTGGGTATACTGGTTGAATTACTGCTCTCCAAAGCCCTTTCCAGGTCTAAAATTGCCAGACAGTTGACATCAAAATATAACCAATAAACACCCAAAGGCCGCACAAGGTCATAAACTTAACTCACCTGAAAAGCTTTTAAAATATTGCCACAAATTTTAAGTATATTTTTGAAACTACTAGCACAAATGCATAACTCACGAGTCTACATATTTTGTTCTATGACTAACACAAAATTAGAATTTCCCAATCTTGATTTAAACAACTTTATAATTTATTTGTAAATTTTACAAGCAGGAAAAATAAAGGATAACAAAGTAGAAAAAAAGAATAAGAACTATTCATTACAAGCAGAAAGCTTTGTTTGTCTACAATGCACACTAATTGTATGATCCTCTATATCTTAAACTGCAGAATTTGTTGATTTCTGGGTTTTGTCAAGATTCTTGAAAAAGGAACAAAAACAACACAGAATTCTGAAAGGGAGTGTTTTAGCATTTGGGGCTACTTCTCCACATTTTTTTAAAGCATGTCAAAATCTGACTCAAGGGAGATTGCTCTTACTTTTTATTAATGTGCATTACTATGAGTATTTTCTGACTATTTATTTATCCCAGACCCACCAACAAAGCTCCATTTTTAAATCTGCAATGTCCAGCACCATAATTTAATTTCAAGAATGATATTTACAATACCATAAAAAATTTAAAAGTTGTTGAAAAAAGTGGAGGCCTATCCAGCATTAAGTAGATAAGAGGGATTTGTCTAGATAAACAACCACTGTAATTTGATTTTTTAGGCTGGGATCAAATTCTACATACCAAACTGCATATGAATAAAGGCCACTGAAAGAAACGGTTAAACACAACCTCTTCTAATTTCAAGAATTCCCAAACTACTTGAATGGATTCAGATTCCATGCAGGCAACTCTGCAAAATGACTTCCCTTTCTCTTTCACAACCACACCCCTGTACAAACACACCGCCATCCGCCCTCACCCGCGACCCTAATCTTTATAGCACAAATTTTTCTTTAATTGGGGACACTGAAGGTTGTCTCCTTTTCCGAAAGGGGCAAAACTACATAGACCGTGCACTACCACGCTGGCAGGACCTGAACACACAGAAAGCAGGTATGAATGACAGGTAGAGCCTACTGCCGACAGGTGAACAGAAAGATGAACTCCCTACAGAGCTCACAACTTCTCCTACAGACAGCACAATACAGACTCAGTTCCTCTTCCTCCGGTGACAAATCAAAGCTAAGTCCCGACGCCAGGGAGAGCCGTGGACACGGAGGCGGCCCCCGAGCCGCTCTTGGCCAGCTCCCGGCCTCGGCCCGAACCCGCCCGCAGCCCCTGCGCAGCCTGCGCTGTACCTGGCGAAGAAGTCGGCGAAGCCGCCGCTCCGTCGAGCCGGGGCCGAGGTCCCCGCGGGGCCCTGCTCCGCGGCGGACGCGGGCACCCGCAGCCCCGCTGCGGGCTGATGGTCGCCGGCGCTCTGACCGCGGCTCACCTCGAACGTATTCCGAGAATTCAAATACACGTCGGAGAAGCCCAGGCGTAGCTCGGCGCCTGCGCCCCCTCTAGTCCTCTCAGCCGAGGTGGCGAGAGACGCGCCCTCCTCGGGCCCCCTGGCGCTGGCCCCCGCCCGCGCCAAGTCCTCGCTGCCGCCGCCGCCGCCGCCGCCGCCGGCCGGCCGGCCCCCCGCGCGCTCGGGTTCCTCGGCGTCCGCCGGCGCCAGGCGGCAGCTCCGCAGCGGGTCCTCGAGCGGTGCGGCCCAGTCGGACTGGCTGCCCGCGCCGTCCGCACCCTCATCGCCAGGCCCCTCCGAACGGAGGCGGAGGTGGTGCGGATCGCGGCCGCCGGCGCTGGCCAGCCCGCAACCCTCTTCTAGGTCGTGGCAATCCTGGCCGGGCAGAAAGCCCGAGTCCCCGTTGGTCATGCCGCCGTACCGCGATGTGCCGGCATCCACTGCTTCTGCGCCTCGGTGCCTGGAGCCCTTGTCCGGCGGGCAGGAGTCCGAACGCGGGGCTGCCGACGGCCGCGGGGCGCGGGGTGGGCCGGCGGGGAGCGGACGGCGGCACAGTCCGGGCTCCAGCGGCCCCCCGGCTGCAGCAAGGTAACGCCGAAGAAGCTGCTGAGGCGGCGTCCCCTCCCCTTCCTCCAGCGGCTCCACACCGCCGACGCCTCCGCCACAGCCGCCCGAGGCAGGTATCATCTTCCCCTCCTGGCCCACCGGCTCGGACGTGGGCACAGGGAGCAACTTGGGGTTTCTTTCCGAGCAGGCTCCGGCATCCTCCGGACCCACCATCTGGGGCCGGGAGAGCGTCACCGGAGGAGGCGGCAGAGACTCCCCCACGCAGGATCGGCCCGGGAACGGCCGTGGGTGCTGGGGCCGCGGCGGCCGCCGCCGCAACCTTCCCAGACCCACCCCTCCCACCCGGGTTCGGGCAGTTGCGGGAGGGCGGGCACGTGCCTGGGCTTGCGCACGCGCAAAAGCCGGACGGGTCAAGCGCCGACCTGGAGATTCCGCGAACCATAGAGACGGCAGCTAGAGAGACCCGCTCCGTGACACTCCCGCGGCCAATCTGGGATCCGCGATCCGTGTGGTTGGCCCACTCCGAGATGGCAGTTCTTAAAGAAGCACGGGAATGGCTCGCTTAGCAAAAAATTCATTTGACGTACTTAGTGTATGGGATTAGATGGAATACGGGATGTTAGATGTATTTCCTTCAAGCTCTAACTGGTCACTAGCCGACTTCACACGTCTACATCCCCCTTCTTCATCGCCACTGCCACAATTTAGGACTTCATCGCCTCATGTAAACACCCTCTCTTCTCCACTTCATCTTCCACAATACTGCTAAAGTTATCTTTCTTATTTAATACCATGTTTTATCACATTGCTCTTCAAAAAGATTTCCATTATCACTCAAGGAGGGAGAGGAGAGTCAGGCAGAGAGAGGCCATTGAAATCCAGCACCCTGTGATAATGGATTAAAATGGGGTGATAACCGCTGAATGGAAATGAAGTGTGTTTAAAGTAGAAATCAGTGCTCGCTTCGGTAGCACATACACGAAAATTGGAACGACGCAGAGATTAGAATGGCCCCTGCGCAAGGATGGCAGGCAAATTCATGAAGCGCCTTATATTTTAAGGCTAAGCAAGCAACTAAAAAAGCTATGGCTGCAACTAAGGTTCCCACAAAGGCCACACCTAGGCAAAAGATTGTGACACCTGTGAGGGTTTCTACTCCCCAAGTTGGTGGAAAAAGCTAAGTTGGCAGATCAGATTTTTAAAAAAAGACTGACGATAACGAAAAAATAAAAATAAAGTAGAAATCACAAAACGTGATAACATAGTTTAGAAGAAGTGATTGAAGAATCGAAGAGGCAGGAACCAGTAATTACTACAAAACTCCTGAGACTGAAAGTGATGTGGTATGAGGAAATGGGGACTGGGATTGGAAAGTATTTGATTAATAAGGGAAATATATCTGGTAAAGTAAAAGACTGGGACTATCCACCCTATGGTTCGAGGTCTAAAACTTAGGTAATGGCTTAGGTTTGTAGATGCAGATTGAAGAGTCATCTGCATAATGTAGCTAGCGAAGTCATGAGTGGCACAGCTTAAGAAGAACTTTACTACATTACTACAACTCTAAGCATAAATGTATATATAATGCTTAAAAATAAAATCATTCTGAATTTTTAAAGTCATTTTAGGATGGACAAAGATGTTATATTACAAGGGATTAAAGAAGCACTAGTTGTGGATAAAATGAAGCAACAAATATAGATCGCTCATTCTAGAACTATGTCAACGAGAGGACAGAAATAGAATGCAGTAGTAATTAAAGGAAAACATTGGCAAGCCTTTATATATTTTCCCTTATAAATATATATACATATACACAAAAGAGTGAATATAACCTATATATGAATAATAATACATATGTAAAAAAATGGACATCCATATTCCCAGCCCCTAGTTTAAAAATCATCAAATGTCTATTATAATTAGCATTTTTGAAGGCCCTAAAAAAGACAAAGCGTCATAGGCATAGATAGCAATGCATTTATTGTCAAGATCTTTCAGAAGAAGAAATGACTTCCAGAACATAGGTGGAAAAGTTAATATAGGAAGAGAGAAAAGACTTGCAAATCATATACCTGATAAGAGTTTGGTATCAGGATATATAAAGAATTCATACGACTCAATAAGAAGACAAACAACCTAATATAAAATGGGTAAAGGACTTAAACAGACATTTCTCCAAAGAAGATATGCTGTTAATAAACATATGAAATAATTCTCAACATCATTAGTCATTAAAGAAGTGCAAATCAAAACCACAAGGTAGCACTCACACCTACTAGGATGGCTATAATCAAAATAAGCGTAAGATAAAAAGTGTTGTAGAGAATGTGAAGAAAGTGGAATCCTCATGTATTGCTGGTAGAAATGTGAAATGGTACAGCTGCTGTAGAAAAGATTTGATGGTTGGTTCCTCAATAAGTTGAACATAAAATTACCACATAATCCAGCATTTCCACTCTTAGGTAAGATGTTCGGACAAAACTGAAAGAGTTGAAAGTTGTTCAAACAAAAATTTGTGCATGACTGTTCACAGCAGCACTGTTCATAAAAACTAAAAGATGGAAATGACCCAAATGTCCACCAACAGAGGAATGGCTAAAGAAAATGTGTTATATCCATACAATGGACTATTAGACATAAAAAGGAATGAAGTACTGATATATGCTACAAAACGAATGAATCTCAAAAACATCATGTAAAGTGAAAGAAGTCAGATACAAAAAGTCCATATTGTATAATTCCATTTATAAGAACTATTCAGGATAGGTATATCCATACAGAAAGAATGCAGATTGGTGATTGCCAATGGTTGGGAGAAGGATATGGGGTTTTCTTCTGGAGAGATGAAAATGTTTTGGAAACAGATAAAGGCGGTGATTTCATGACATTGTGAATGTACTAAATACCACTATATTGTATACTTTTAATGGCTTTATTTTATGTAAATTTTACCTCAATTAAAAAATTTAAAGTTAATATAGTGTGACATATCTAGATATAATTATGGTTATATGATGGTAAAGATAAGGGTAGCTAAGAGTCTAATCTCAATCTTTTGTCTATTCATCCTTTTCCCTCTCTTACTAGAAAATTTATCCTTGTAATTTTCTTCATGCTGTCAAATAAATCTTCCCTAATTACCTTGTTAATTTATTCCTTCCTAGCTACTACTCTATTTCTCCATTTATGAAATTATCCTATTTTTAAACTTCAATTTCTCTAAATGGTTTATTTGGTCATCATCTTCCTCTTGCATGGTCAATAGCAGCACAGGTTTTATGAACCACATTAGCCCACACAACTATTTTCTCAGGCCAGACTTCAAAACTGAAACACATTTATTTATATTTTGTAACTTTGTTTACAATAATATGTGTTACATAATACTAAATTATGTTACTATTTTTGTTAGTGGTTAGTGGTTTTAGTTCCCACTTTCCGCAATAAAAGTTTGTCTTATCTGATAAGTAATATATTTCATTTTACAAAAATAAATTGATTTTCAAGGTGTAACATATTCTTTTTGCAGTCCTTAAGAGTTTAACATTAAAAACTTTTGATAACATATTATTACATTACTACAACTCTAAGCATAAACATTATACCCTGGTACATTCCTGATAACATATTATTACATTACTACAACTCTAAGCATAAACATTATATCCTGGTTTAAAATATTAATTATTTAAAATATGGAAAACCATTGATATACTTGGATTCTTATATTTTCTAAGAAAATTTGACTTTCACAGAAATTCTCAAAATACATATAATTATTCTACATGTATGACCCAATCTTCAATATGAAGGGTGAAATATGGTACCATTATCCCATATTATTATTTTGCTACAGTTGTGCTCAGGAAAAGTACGAAGGCCTCAAAGAAGGCCGCAAAACTCATATCTTTCTTTAATCTTCAACATTTTTCTTGTTATACTGGATTACCAAAAAGCATTCAAACATGCTTTACCTTCTAAGGTGTAAAGCACCAGCCTCACCACCCAAATACCCTTGAGCAATGTTCCTCAAATTTAGCTTCACATTTAGGAAGTTTTTAAAAGTGCTGATGTCTGGGCCCCACCCAAGCCCAGGTTAAGTCAACACCTCTGGAGGAGGAGCTCTTACACTGGTATTAAAAGCTACTCGAGTAATTCTAATTTGCAGCCAATGTTGAGAAATATTGCCTTATAGCTACAATCTTATCTCTCTGCTTCCCTGAACAAGCAAGCTTCTTTGAAAAGTTGTTTACACATTGTGCACTTCTAGATGTGATATCATGAGAAAGATACAATGTGGCTAAGAGTGTATAATCTCAACTTAATTACACACAATCATCAGACAAACTCTAAATGAGAAAAATTATATTTAAAAAAATGAAATGGGAGCGACTCTATTCTTTAAAAAGTGCCAGTATTATAAAAGGCAAAGAAAAGTTATGGACATGTTTAAGATTAAAGATTAAAACAATATGACAATTACATGCAGTATCTGCCCCTAAACTGGATTTCGTACTATCGAAAAAAAAATCCTACAAAAGACAATATTAGATCAATAGACACAACTGTCATATGCACATTGGATTAAATAAAGGTGTCAATGTAAGTGTTGATATTTCCAATTGATAATTGCTATATCAGTTCTGTAAGAAAATATTTCTATTCTTAGGAAATTGCACTGGAGTATTTCAGATAAAGAGCCACAATATGTATAATTTACCACTAAAAATTCAGGAAAAAAATTTGCATGTACACAAATACACACACAGCAAGTGACAAATAGAATAACATGTTAACAGTAGGCAAATCTGAGAAAGATATATGAGTATTCCTTGTACTATTTTTATGTTTATGACTTTTTGTAAGTTTAAGGTTTTTCCAAAAAAATTTTTTAAAGATGTTTCCATTTTCTCACCTCCCATTACTCCATTCTAGCTTCTGTTCTTAATGCCTTACTCTCAATAATGACTTCCCTGTCCTTAATCCAATAGAAAGTTCTCAGTCTCCATCTTGCTTGATCTTTCAACAGCATTTATACTGTTGATCATTCCCTCCATTTTGAAATATTCTTTCCCCTTTTACAAGAAACACTCCTTTTCCTTAGTTTTCATTACTTTATTGTCGCCGTATTCTCTTGGTTTTCCTCCTACCTCTTTGGTCAATATTTCTCAGTTTCTTCAGGAGAAGGAGGATTTCTTTCTCCTTGACTGACATTTTCTAATAAAATTGTTCTGAACTTTCTCTTCTCACTCAAACCACTTTATCCCAGGCAAACAATTCTCATGATCTAGATGATCCTCTATAAACTGATGACTTTAGAATTTATATCTACAGCTTCTACATTATAATTCAAACGCCTTCTTGATATTTCCATGTGGATATTTCTAGCCATTAAACATAAAATGACTAACATAAGTTTCTCCTAGTTTTCTTACAGCATTCTTCATCTTTATACATACCACCACCATCTACTCAGTTTCTCTGAATTTTATATGCTAACCGTGTACCCAACACCCAGCTTGGTGGTTTCAAAGTCACCTCAAACTCAATATATTCAAGTCTAAACTCATAATTACCTCCTCCAAATCTGGTTTTATTATAATATTTCATATCTCACTGAATGATAGTACCGCATATTCACTTGCACAAATATAGAACCCAAGAGTCATCCTTGATACCTCCCTTTTCCTTGTTCAAAGAGCTAAGTGTAGTGGGTTGAATTGTGTCCCTCGAAAAGATAGGTCCAATTTCTAACCCCGAGTTCCTGAGAATGTGACCTTTATTTAGAAAAGAGTCTTTGCAGATGTAATGAAGGTAAAGCTCTTGGAATGAGATCATCCTGAATTAGACATACACCCTCTTCTCATAGAGCTAACAAATAGATGTAACAGATATTTTTATAAAAGACAGAAAAGGACACACAGAAATGCAAGGGTGTCCATGCTAAGATGAGAGAAGAGATTGGAGTGATAGGTCTACACACAAAGGAACACAAAGGATTGTTGTCAGCCACCATAACTTAGGAGAGAGGCATGAAATAAATTCTCCTTCAAAGACTTTAAATGAGGGCAAGTTTGCCAACACCTTGATTTCAGACTTCTGATCTCCAAAACTGTGAGAGAATAAGTATCTATTGTTTTAAGCTACCAAGTTTGCAGTAATTTGTTATCACAACCTTAGGAAGCTAATATACCAAGTAGTTGCTGAAGTTTTACCTCCTAAGTATCTTCATTTGTTAATTATATAATACAGTGTTATCAACTATAGTCACCATGTTTTACATTAGATTCTCTGAAATTAGATGGCTGAAAGTTCCTACAAACTTTCAACTATAAAATGAATAAGGTCTGAAGATCTAATATAAATGTCTTCAAATTTATTCATTTCACACTATATCCACCCACCTAGACTAAATTACCATCATCTCATTTCTGGGAGACAAAATTAAACTCCCCACATTCACTTGGGCCCATATCCAAACAACCTTCCATGCTGTGGTCAAAGTACTTTTTTATAAACACAAATCTGATCATGTCATTGCCCTGCTTTTTCAGTCTTCATCACATTAATCTTTCAATCTTTTAAGAAAAACAGTTTTTCCTGTTTTCATTACCCTATTGCTTCCATTTTTTTCTCCTACATTTTTGGCTGTTTCTTTGAAGTACTCTTTGGGAGGATTCTTCTTTAATCAAAAAGTAGTAGCTTCCTATTTTCTTAAGGCCACAGACAGAATCTTTTTTCTTGACCTACAAAGCTCTTCATGGTCTGCCTGTCTAGCCTCCTCTCCCACTTCTCTCCCAAACTCCCTGAACTTCAGTTACATTGGCTTTCTTTTCGTCTTAGCTACCACGAATCTCCTTCTGTCAGTTTATCTTTCTAGGACATTCTCCATGATTATCTGGGTCTTTGTTAAACTAACTTTTATCTTCACCTCCAGCTTCATCTCACATTTATCTTTTCCTCACTTAATATGTTTTTGACACATTGCCCTTTTTTCTGTTTCTGAAATTATGTCCTAAGCCCTTCTTCCCTAAGAGTCTTCATACATGTTGCTCCTGCTGCCGAGGGGCTCTTCTCCACCTTGTTAACCTGGCTAACACCTATTCTTTCTTCAGGACACAATTTTAACGTTACCTGCTCAGGGAAGCCTTCTCTGATCTCTCCTCCAATCACTTAGACTCTAGTTACATGCTTTTATGCACCATTTTTCTTTGTAGTCAGTATCATAGCTGTAATTCTATGAGTTTTTTTTTTTTGCTAGCATTTACACACACACACACACACACACACACACTACAATGCAAGCTCTGTAAGGAGAGGGAGTATATTTGTTTTGTTCATCTTTTTAGCAATAGTATTTAGCACAGTGTCAAGCACATAGTAGCTGTTCAATAAACATTTATTAAAGGAATACTTGAATAAATGGATGAATAAAAGTATCAAAATAAGTGTCTAGTCCCCAAGAAATTCTCAAATCAAAAGATTAATCATATCTGTAATCCTGAAGACCGTGATTCGGAAACTGCCCAATGCTAATTTTTACTTGTAGAAGCGTGCAATTTCATCATCTATGGATGAATGTTTAACCTAAACATGATTTGTTTTGTATGAGTATGCACTAATGATACCTAAAATAATCATAGGTTGTCTTCACTATATACCAATCTGAAAGCTGTGAGTCTTTAACAATAAATTGATTAAAAAAAAAATTTAGTGATTATTTCCATTTGAAATTCGATGACAAGATGTGGAATAAATTTGGCACCGAAAGCCAAAAGAAAGTTCTGTAAAACAATGTAAATGAACAATCTTATGTGGAACTATGCAACTTGAATTTCTACTAAAATCATCTACAACTTCTACAAATGGTTTAAATTCCAGGCATGCCTTGTAAAGACTCAGCTGGTAAAAGGGTGACTAGGACTAAGGTTGTTAGATAACAAGTAGTGAGAGGATACATATTGCAGATTAGCTCAGCAGGGTGAGATATGTGTGGGAAATGAATGATAGTAAAATCATAAAGCAGCTGCTGTTTGGGAAGCCACAGCTGGATGGCCACAAACCAAGAAACATGAAACGCTTTAGAAATGCACACTGGGCCTTTTGGGGAAGCAAACTGATGTCACATGTCAAGAGGTACTGTAATGCTACTCCTGGGACTCTGTCATAGGAAATCATTCAAAAGGATAAAATAAAAGCTATAAAAGGATGCTTGCAGTAAAATCTTTAATAGATAGAAATTAGAAATTACCTAAATTGTTGATACTATGGAAGTGTAGGAAAAACTAGATCATATATTTCTAAAGAAATATTTTGACGATAATTAAAATGATACAAATGCAGAAATATGAAAAAATTTTACAAATAATATTAAATAAAATATAGAGATACACAATCACTTATCATAATTACAATGATATGTAAAACTATATCAAGCTTGATAAAGGTCAAAAAAGATAGACATGAAAAGAGAATGATAGAATTTTTGAGATTTTTTAATACTTTTCCTTTTATGATATTTAGAAAAGTGATCAAATGGTAACTCTTTAAAAGAATGCTCTGAAAGGCATTTCCAAATATGTGCCATAGCTATGAGCTGTGTAGAAATAAGAATTGTAAATATTTTTTTTGTGATACAGGAGAGCATCCAGCTGGATTTGGAGGGAAAATCATCTATAAGCCTACATTTAAACACTATAGACAAACTTGCAAAAACGATGACAAGTCTGTAAAGAGTTGTTACTGCTATAATCTAATGAGTTTTTATTTAAATTCAGTATAAGGAGGATTAAATTTGTCAAGTGTTAGTGTTTTCAGAAACGTTTGGGGCCAGACCTGAAGTAGGCTAAATATATATATATAACTCGCCACCCCCCCCCGCCCCCAGTGATTACAAAAATATAACAAGAGGCTATTTTGCAATAGAACAGAATATAAAAAAATTTTTAAAGTCACAATCCCATCACCTAGCAGTAGTCTATTTTAATATTAATCGATGCCCTTTTACAGATGATTTAATTTGCTATGTTGTTTCCCATTCTGTGGATGAAATAAAAGTATATTCTACCAATCCCATTATTGGTCATTTTGATGATTTCTAATTGCTTACTGTTGCAGTTTAATTCCCTTATACAACTATTTGTACGTGTCTTTGGTTATTTTCTCACGAAAATTTATGAGAAATGAAATTGATAGGGGAAATGATATAGATATAAATTTTATTTTTTTGAAAGCCAAAAATTTTGTATTGTTTTACATATTTTCTTCCTATGTCTAATTAAATCTCCTTTCTATCCATTAAATTCTCATCTATCCTCCAAAACCCAGCTTTGAGCATTATTGTCCATGCCAATTTCGGTGAGTCCCACAATGCTCACTGATTTCCCACATTTTAAATTATTTTTTTATTTTTCATTTTGAAATAATTTGAAACTTAACAAAATTTGCAAAAGCAGTAAAAGGTATTTCCATATGCTCTTCATTTAGAGTCTCCAAAAGTTAACATCTAACAAAAACACAATTATCAAAATTATAACATTCACATTGATATAATACTGTAATCTACAAACTTTGTTTGTTTTTCATTTTTCCCAGTAATGTCTTTGTTCTGGTATAAGATCAAGCATTCTAAAAGGTCTTTATGCCCCCTTCTAATCAACCAATGCAGGACAGTGTCTCGGTCTTCCTTATCTTTCATTACCTCAGGCCACCTTCATGGGCATGCTACTTGTCCAGTCATATAAGGCCCTGAACAAGTCTTCTAATGCTCTGCTGTTGTCATCTTGAAATTCTTGATCAGTTTTGAAGACGGAACCTCACCTTCTAATTTGAACTGGGCCTTGTAAGTTACGTAGCTGATCCTGAATGACCTTGATGCTCTTGGCCAATTATTTTGTAAGATGTTCCTTAGTTTAGGTTGGTTTAATTATTTCCTCATAATTAAATCCAAGTGTTGCATTTTTGGGAAGAATGTCACAAAAGCCATGTGTGTCCTCTTCCATGCATCATATCTGGAAGCTCATAATGTTGGTTTATTTCAATACTGGTGATACTAACTTTAATAACTTAGTCAAGATAATGCCTCCTAGGTTTCTGCACTGTAAAGTTGCTATTTTGTTCTTTGACACATATTTTCAAATTGCTCTCAAAAAAGATTGCACAACTTTATATTTCTCACATGCACTGTAGGTGAAAGTGTTCATTTTCCTGAACCCTCACCAAAGAGAGATTATATTTTTTCAAAAGATTTTCTAATTTTATATGAATAAAAGAACTTATCTTAAATATTTCAAATTACTTAACTATTAATGAGTATGTGTGTTGTTATTGTTATTTGAAGTGAAAAGAAATTGGAGACATTGAGAATTGGGATAAATATATAGTATAATAAGTGGCAGAAGAACCATGATAGATAACTATGTAACAATCAGAAACAACAGATTAGATATACACAGAGCAACTTGGATAGATAATAAAAACATAGTGCCAAGCATGACAAGAAATGAGAATAATGCAATGTCATTTACATAAGTTGAAAATATGAATACAAAATAGCAGAAATACATATTTTCACAAGAAATGAATAAATTTTTAATATCTATGTTAAATACATTAAGATGCTTGCCTATGGAAAAGAAGAGAAGAGAATTGCTGAGAGGGAAGAAAACTGAATATACAGATAAATTAAAAATGCAATAGACGGTCTTTGCATGAATGAATGATGATAATGTATCAAGATCTGAGAAAGGTGTTAATAACTCTCCACATTCAGGGAGAAAAGAAAGAAGTAAAGGAAAGAAGGGAGGCAGGAAAGCGGGGAGGGAAGGAGGGAGGTGAGAAGGAGGGAGGGATGAAGCGGAGAAGGTAGGAAGAGGGAGCAATCTAGCAAGCAGCAAACTCTGACCTGTAATAAACCTGTACTCCCTTCAGTCACAGGGCTTTGCATATGCTATTCCAGCTGCTAGAAGTTTTAATCACACACACACACACACACACACACACACACACACACACACACACTAACTCCTATTTCCTTCAGATCTCAGCTCATCATTTCTTCAGGAAAAGCCTTCTATGATCTCTCAGATGCAGCCATATCCCCCTATTATGGTAGATCTTAACACCACATACTCTCTCCTTTTTGGCACTAATTACAATTAAAAATTAAATTTGAAAAATTTACATCTATTTGTGTGGTTCTTTGATCAATATCTGCTTCCCACTAGTAGACCATAAGCTTATCAAGGGCAGGGATGGTGTATCATTTTCCCTTTCTCAGCCCCTGACAGAATGGGTGATATAGAATAAGGGACCAATTAATGTTTGTTGAATAAGTGAATTAATAAAAGAATATATCAATGAACTGAGAAGAATAAAGATAGGAAAAGAGAATCAGAGTGGAAGGGCTGTGCAAATAATGACAAGGTCTTGAAAGTGCTTGCCAGAAAGAAGAGAATGTTTTTATGTTTACCACACCTTTTACATGCCAGGTGCTATATATAGATTATCATTATCCCCATTTTAAAAATTAGTAAGAACTATGTCTTTCCGCCCTCAACATTCATGCTTTTCCTCATATACCATTTAGGATGTGGGTATTGAGATTAGTAGGATAGGGAGACTTACCAAGAATGCTGACTGGGAGGAAAGGAGAGAGGGAAAACAAGGGTTTAGCAGAATGAAGGGGGATACTAACTAAACTAAAAAGGGGAATGGTTACCAAAACAGGACTTTTGATTTAAAGACAAAAGTGATTTACAGAAAACAGCTTATCCTTGGGATGGAGAGTAAGAATAGGCTGAACTAGAATGACATAATGTAATCTCATAGTAGTCTCATACTTAGCTGCCTTTAGGAACCAATAAGTTCATGATTATTAGACAACAGAAAGGTGAGGAATGAGTGCTGTGAGAAATAGAGAGTGCATACTGAGCATATGCCCCACCTAAAGGGATTAAAAAATCAATTAACAATAATATAATGCACACACACACACACACGATGCTGTTTTAATCAAACAAAACAACTTCACTGGCAAACGTTAGTCCATGGGCCTACAGTTTGTGCCCTTGTGACTGCTCTAAATTCTAAAGAAGAGAGCTGACCATATCAAAGAAACAGGTAACAGAAAACACCCAGAAGAACCATGGTACATACTTAATTAAACAAACCAGTAAATATTTTTTATTATTTGAAGAGAAAAAATAGTCACCTAGGTGTTAGGCATTATAAGATAGGATAAGTCACTATCACTGTACTTTGGTATTTAGTTCTCAGTTCAGTTTTATGAGTGGGTAGTACAAAGTTTTATGAATGGGTCGTAACACAGGTTACAAAATAAGCTTTTTCCTCTGCTTAGAAGAAAATCGGTCCCTCATGTGGTCCATGATTTTTTTTTTTCTTGTGGTGGGTACTAACTCTAATGGTGGCAGGAATAGCAACATGTTGTTCAGGATTTAAATCTCGCCTTCATGTCTGTTTAGCTTTAAACCTATCATATAGTCCCATAATGCCTTGAATTCTAAATTGCTTCTTGTTTACCTACATAAAAATTCTGATTTCTTTAGCTCTGAGTTATAAGAAAAAATTTGTGTTTGAATTCCAGTGCCTACTCAGGTATCAATAAAGATGCTCAAAAGATGTTCATTGTATACAACACTAATGGTTTTTAAATACGTCCACAAATTCTTTGACACTCTTCCCTCCAAAAAGTAAACTCTAATTTCCCTATCATCGAATGTGGTCTGAATTAAGTAACTCGCTTCTAACAAATTGTATAGCAGAAGAGACAACCTTCAAGACTAAATCTTAAAAAGTATGAGAGTGTTCCCCTTGCTCTCTCTTGCATAACCTGCTCTGGGGGAAGCCAGCTGCTATGTCATGAAGACATAGTGAGAAACTGAAACTTCCTGCCAACAGCCAGTAAGGAAGTGAGGCCTCTGGCCAAGAGCCATATGAGTGAGCCATGTCAGAAGCCAGTCCTTGGGCCTCAGTGAAATCTTTGGATGACTGCAGCCTTGTCCAACATCTAGACTGCAACTTCCAGAATCAGAGCCATCGTCTAAGCCACTCCTAAATTCCAGACCCACGGAGATTGCATGAAATAATAAATGTTTATTACTGTTTTAAGTTGTTAAGTTTTAGGGTAATTTGTAAAGCAGAAATGGATAATGCATACGCCCATTGAAATTATTATTATATTATGATACACACACATCATTATATTATGTTTGAAAGCTAGCTGTTTTGGAACTTAGCTCTTTCACTTAACACCCTTCCCTTCCTCCACTTCTCATTTTTGTCACCTCCAGAAGTTACCGATTCCTTTTTTCTCTAAATGTTAAAAATTACTAAATAGAATATTAAAAAGTAGTTTTGCTCTAAATGGATCCAAAGAAGAGATGCCTTTAGGAGCAGAATTTTATCTTCTTTCTGGTGTGACAGATATAGGGGGAGATATTTGGGAACATCTAAACCTCTCATTGATCTATTCGAAAATATCTACTTATTTCACTTTTGTATCCATTTATTTACCAAATGGATTTTAATTACAATCAGCATGAGTTTGGGGAAAAAAAAGATAAAGAGTCAGAAGCATAAAGCAGGACTTCGGAGTGTGTGCAGATAAGGCCATGAGTGAAAGTATTTCCAAACTTGTACCTGGAGGAAGGACTCAAGCTTTGGTGATAGATGGAGTAGAGAACATTAGAATAAGCAGGGACAGGAATCCCCCCTTAGGGTTCATTTGGAGTGTGTGAGAATGACATTCACAATATCTTAGATGTCAGTTTCATTCTATAGTCTCATCCTTGCTTGGCTATGCTTCCCCACAGCTTTAGAATAGAGGCCTAGAGACAATGAGTCTTTGTCTTACAGAACATTTCTTTCTGAGAGCTCCTAGCAGAGTCTGGTACAGAGAGGAGAGTGAGGAACTGTTGCTGCCAAAGGGACTATCAGAAACTGTACATGACTTTGTGTGTGGAATTTACTTCCTCTTCCCTAGAGATTTTGGAAAGCAATGAATAAATAAAGATTGGCTCCGAACAACCAATTCAAGTAAAGAAAGAGGAAATGTCATGTCTTAGAAGTTTAATTTGTCAACAACAATCTTAAATGAAAGAACATATATCACAACCTTAGGAAAATCCCTCTTTTACTTTTTTCTGATCTATAATATTGCAGATTAGGAAAAGAGCTTAAGGCATTTGATCCCTTTTGCTGAAAAACACTCCCATTGGAGTGGGACTGACAACTTATATTTCCCATTTGGTGTAAACATAGACTTTGCTGGACTGTAATATCTAATCCTCAGATTCACTAACTTTAAAATAAAGCTAATATTTATCTTAAAATTATTGAGGATAAAACAAAATAATTTCTATTTAGGGTACTATATGATGTGCTTAATAAGTGATAACTGTCTTACATTAGGGACCCCCAAATTTGACCCTGAGTCAGGAAAGGTGTTATGGGTTGAACTGTATACTCCTCCAAAAGATATTAAAATCCTAACCCTCAATACCTATGAACGTGATCTTATTTGAAAATAGAGTCTTTGCAGATATGATTAAGTTGAGAGGAGGTCATCAGAGTGGGCCTCTAATCCAATATAGTGTCCTTACATAAGGGGAAGATGGCCATGTGAAGACACAGAGATACAGGGAGAATGCTATGTAGAGATGGATGCAGAGATTACAGTGATGCATCTACAAGATAAAGAATGCCAGTGATTGCCATCCATTACTAGCAGCTAGGAGAGAAACAGAACAGATTCTCCCTCGGAGCCTTAAAAAAGAATCAATTTTTCCCACATCTTTATTTCTAACTCTAACCTCCAGAACTGCGAGAGAATAAATTTCCGTTGTTATAAGTCATGCAATTTGTGGCACATTGTTATGGCAGCTTCAAGAAGCTAATACACAGAGATCTGAGTGTTAAGAGGTTTGTTTTGAAGGAGGGTCCCGGAACTACTGATAGCACGATGGAGAAGTGAGACATGGAAGAGAAAGACAGTAATAGAGTAGACTGATGAGTAAGTTACCTCTCCAGGTGGGCTCAATCCTTTTGTGAACCTCTCAGAGATAAGGTGGAATGTACCTCAGAGTTGTCCTATCTCTGAGGAGTGATGACATTGGTATATTTATTAGTACAAATGTTTGGGTATTAGTTTTCTATGGCTGCTCTAACAAATTACCACAAAGTTGGTGGCTGAAAACAACAGTTTATTTCTTCACGGATCTAGAGGCCAGAAATCCAAAATCATTATCACAAGAATCATGTTGTCAGTATGGCCTCCCTTTTTTCAGAGACTGTAGGGGAGAATCTTTTCCTAGTCTCTTCCTCCTTCGATGGCTACTGGCATTTCTTGATTTTTGGCTACATCAATATAGTCTCTACTTTTTAAATCATACTGTCTTTTCCTCTTCTGCCTATGTGAAATCTCCCTCTTCCTAGCTTGTATAAGGACACATGTGATTGTGTTTAGGGGTTACCTGGCTAGTCCAGGATAATCTCCCCATCTCGAGATTCTTAACTTAATTACACCTTTGGCCATATGAAGTAATATTCACAGGTTTCAGGGATCAGAACCTGAAAACGTTGTATGACATTTTTCAGTCTACCAAAATTGGTATATTTATCCTTTAGCTTTCATTTTTAATATGTTCAAGGCTGCTCTCAGGGTGAAAATTCCTTGGTACTTCTGGCCTGTCTTGCAGGGGTTGAGAAAAAATCCTCAGGTGAAAAGTTGCAAGCACTTATAGAGGACTTTTTTGGGAATTTATGGGATGGGAAGTCCTGAGAGGATGCCAATGGGACACCAATAACACCTGCTATATTATTATTACTATTTTTGTTATTAGTTTGGATTTTCATTAACAATTGATTTTAATTTAATAATTAAAAGTTATAATTAATATTATTAGCTATTTTAACTTAATTTCATGATGGACCACAGTATACGTTATTTGTACTACCTGTATGACATTGCTTAGAAAATATTATCCCACTTATTTGAACTTGATCTTTTCTTCAAGGGTAACTTAAAGCATACATTGATCTGTCATTTCCTCCAAAGTACCATCTTTCCTTCCTTTCTTTCTTCCTTCCTTCCTTCCTTCCTCTTCCTTCCTTCCTTCCTTCCTTCCTTCCTTCCTTCCTTCCTTCCTTCCTTCTTCTTTTCTTCTTTCTTTCTTTCTTTCTTTCTTTCTTTCTTTTCTTTCTTTCTTTCTTTCTTTCTTTCTTTCTTTCTTTCTTTCTTTCTTTCTTTTAGCACCTATGCAATTTCTTTTATTATTACTCTGTATTTGGTCATACATAATTATCTTTCTCAACTCCATATTTTTTCTCAACTACATTTTAACTATGTTTAAAGCATTTACTTTGTCTGTTATGCACTTTTGGTTTCTCCGAGATCCCTAGTTATAACATACAAATTACCTTATGGGACTAGAACATCAGAAATCTTGTGGTACCATGTCCACTAAGTGACAGTTTCAAACCAGTTTATTTTTAGAAAATGGGAGAATTGTAAGACATGAGTGATCAATAAAGCCCTGGCTTGTTTCCAAAGACCTATGGATTGTGGAGATTCTAGTTGTGGGTAAATGAATGGAATAGGAAATGTTGGAAGAGGTGCAAGTGAAAAAAAAAGAAAGTTTATTTTTAAACATGGTGAACTGAAGTCCGTGGTTACCATGCTTGAGGGAGAGGTCTGGACAGGACAAAAAATTGGGGACTCGCTTAGGTAGATAGATGAAATTATGCTGGAAGAGAAAGAAGAATGAGAAGTAGAAAAGTGGGCCAAGAGTAGAACACTGAGTCTACGGCTATGTTACCCTGAACGTGCCTCATCTAGTCTGAACTCGGAAGCTAAGAAGTGTTGGGCCTAGTTAGTTCTTGGATGGGAGACCACCTAGGAATACCTAGGTACTGTAGGCATAAAAACAAAACAAAACAAAAAAAAGAGTAGAACCCTGAGAGTCAACAAACATTGAACAGGCAAGAGAAAAAAGGAATGGAGGTAGGAGAATCTGAGGAAGAGGCTGTTAGGAGAGCCAAAGGAGTTGAAATTCTAATGTGAGAAAGAAGAAATGCAGTGGAGAGATCTAGTGAGGTTAAAAAAAAAGGAAATGATGCAATTCAGTGCATACTTAGAAAAAATTCTCAGCTTGGAGGTCTTGATGACCTTAATGAGAGCAGTTTCAGTGGGATGTTACAGGCAGAGCCAATTGGGTTAACAGACCTTTCAAAAGCACTCACAGAAATCTCTGAGTACAATCCATGTGAAACTAATTCAGGATAGTGCAGTGACTCCTCTAAGCTCAAGTGTCCAGGAAAGGTTTGGAGGATGCAAGAGAATCTAGAGCCCAAATGGAGCTTAGCAGTGGATTGAGTGGATGTGCAATGACACAAAGCTGAGAAATCAGCAAGATTAAATTAGTAAACTTCCATTTTTTAAAGTTTGCATTCAAATAATAGATTGCTCAAGTTCAAGATGGAAGAGATTTTGTTTGGCAACAATTGTTTAAAAATGATCCAAAGACTTTAGTTGATTATAAATTTAAAATAGGCCAAGAGTATGACTTAATTCTCCAAAAAGCTAGCATAGCTTGGGCTGTGATAATACAGAAAAGTAAGCGGCGATAATTTTTCTGGAAAGACAAAGGAAGGAAGAAAATAAAACAGTAACTGAAAGGAGATTGGGTCATTAGAAAAAAATGAAGGATGGAAGAAATTTCAATGTTTATTGGCCAAGGGGAAGGACCCATTAGGGAGACAAAGGAGAAAAGGGATAATTAGTGATACAAGAGTCTGATGAAGCTGGGAGATGTTGGTTTTGAATTGAAATGCAGAAGCCTCACCCTTAAGGAAACTGGAGAAAAGGCTGAAAGGATGGGAGTGACCATGTATAAGTTTCCATTTGGGAAAGAATTCAAACACTTGGGAAGAGCCTGGGCAAAAGTTTTCAGTTTGCTTGATGAAGTAATACTCTAGTGGGACAGCCTATGCTGTTTCTGAGAGTATGTGGAAGGAAAGAGAACAATGGGGAAATTGGGGAAGCTGAGAGGGAAAGAATTCCAAAAGGAATGGGATTCTTGGTCTTTGAAGTGGGATCCAGAAATTGACAGATTTCTTCTTAATCTCTTTAAGACCAACACCCACAGGAAGCTCAGAATCTTTTGAGTCTGCTGGCTTTTCACGATGGGCTCCACTGCCAGGCCAGTCTCTGTTCGGTAATATGCTTAAGACTCAAAGGCTTTTTATTATTATTTATTTATTATTATTATTTTAATAATCTGAAGTAGAATTCTTAAATTTATTCAGGATAAAAAAAAGTCATTTTGAAAAAAACATATTCTTGCAATGCATAAATCTTCCCATTGAAATTTTGGCAGAATTACTAAAGCAGACAGTATAATTTACACAAATATAGTTGTAAAATATAGAAATGCACATAAATCTCACTAATATGTAACTACATCAGACAATGGTTATTAAGGCAAAAGCTGTTTCAAAATAAAACATCAGAATCACAACCTTTTGAGTGCCAGCAGGTCATAGGAAATCATTCAGCATTCCACAAACACGCCTGGAGAGCCCGTCTTGGGCCAGGCGAGGGGCGGGCACTACACGAAAGGAATAAGCTTTCTTTTGCTCTCGAGACCTTACGGATGGAAAACAGATCACAAAATCAGTATCTGTGACAAAGATGAGATAAGCTACTTGAAGAGAGGCACAAAATGCAGGACAGTGATTAAAAAAAATTAAGTCCCTTCATTGTGAGAGGAGGAGCCCGATTTCCCAAACACTTCCAAAGAAATCCGGGAAGAGTCAAAGATTAAAAGACCTTGTAAAGCACCGTCCCTGGCCACACGCATTTGCCTACGCCGTTCTGGGCATCGTGGTCGCCCACGAGTATGCAAACCGCGGGGACACCCACCTAAGGTTGCGAGACTGTCACCGATAGAGGACGTGCGGCCAAGGCCGTCCACGGAAGTCCCGCCCCCATTTCCGGCGGCGGAGAATGGGGCGGGACTAGCGGCAGCTTCCGTCTTGCGCAGTGAGAAGGTTGCGGCACGTGTGTCGCCCCCTTCGGATTCCTGGGATACCCCTTCCGCTGGTGAACTTGTCACGCAGAGAGAGTCCTTTCCCATTGAAGGATGAAGGCGGTAAGCGTCCGCAGAAGCCCGGCCCTCGCGGTTTAGAGTACCCTTGGCTGATAGGGTCGCTTCCTGGTGTAGCTGTCGGGCCGGTTTTCGCCTTTGTTTGGGGGGCGTTGGTCTAGATTTGGAGCTGCCTCTTGGCTCTGTGCGCTGTCCACTTCCTGGCCCTTAGAACTGGCTCTTTCTGCATTGTCCACTATGCTTGCACTCGGCTTCAGGAGCTACGATGGGGCAAGCACCAGGCAAGCACCGAGTCTTGCATCCCTAGGATGTCAGACATTGAAGGATTCTTCAAGACCATTTTTCGAACCCCCTTTTTTACAAATAAAAAACAGGGTACTTTTCTCAGTTTATAGTATTAGTCATGGGACCCAAAACGAGTCAGTTTTTCTCCCTAAGGGGTAAGGAGATTGGAAAGCAAGTGATATGTTCCAATTCTCACAGAAAATTAGAGCTACTCGTAGGATTTGGATTTTTGAATGAGGGGTCACCAGCAAGAGAGTTGGATTTCAAAGACCGGCATTCAGTTTTGTCTTTCTTAGTTTAAAGGTCTTTAACAAGTCAACATAATCTCCCTAAGCCTTAGCTTCATCAGTAATATAGGGTAACGGCAATCATTGCTTTACTAGGCTGTTGAGTTATGCTGGAACACTTTGTAAGCGGTAAGATAGTATATAAATATTAGCTGTTATCGTTAAAGATAGCACCGTTTTGCTCTGAGTATGCTAAACTATAGGTGGTAAGCAAGCCTTGAATAACCATTTACCACCGATCAATGGTTCTTAACTTTTTTGGAGGAGGGGGAGAGTGTCTTAGACCCTTTTGAACAGCTGTGGATTTTGGTCACAAGACGACCCTGGGTTGAATAACTGATGCTCTAGCGCCGTTCTTTAGGATTAATGCCTTAGTTTGGTTTTAGCTCTTAAATGGAAGATCCATGGCTGTGAAACATTGCAACGGTGGAATTGGTGTAGTGAAATCTATAATCAATTCTCTTTACTCTGGCTTTGAAAATATACATTCTCTTTACTCTGGTTTTGAAAATATACATTTCTCAGTGTGCTGCATTCCTACTGTTGTTATTTTACAGAGAAGAAACAAAAAACAGGTCCCAAGCTTTCGGAAGTTGATAAAAACTAGTAAAGTCAAACTTGAAAACAAGCTAAAAAATAAGCAATTTAAACAACAAAGCACTCTCAAGAAGTACCGAAAAGAACAGAGGAAACTAAGGCAAGCTGTAAAAGATGCTGTATCTAAGAAACCCATTCCACTGGAGGATCCAAAGGAAAAACGACCAGGTAATTGTGAAAGTATTCACGTGCTGTAATTTCCATTGATTTGTTCCAAAATGTTCTTCATTTAATAACTGCTTTCTAGTAATCACTGTTGTTCTCAGATCTTCCTGAGAGTAGGTTAGGATAGTAGTTCTAAATGCTTTATTATAGACAGTATGAGAAAACATTTCAGTACAGTATTCATTGTGAGAAAGAGCTAGCCTCTGCGTTTAGTTGTCTAGAAAGCAGATCTGAAGATACTATACTTGGGAATACAAACTCAGAATACCCCTGTAAATAAATGTTGGGCAGAAGGGGCAGAAGGCCAGGGCTTCCACTTTCCCATCTATTGGCAGTTTGCTAAGGTAAGAACATTGCTTTTCTCTGGGGCGTTCTTCACAATGCTGCCAAAGTTCATTTAGTATCCAAAAGGCCTGGCTTTCTTTTCCCTTGGAAACTTGGAGTGAAATTGAGCTGTAATTGTCAGGGTTATTTCCTAAAACTATCCAAGAACTCTACATACCGAAAACAGGTAAGAAATATGACCATTTTGAGTCAGACCAGTTCTTCTACAATGTTACATATACTTTTAGAGTCGTCATATTTAACTGGATCTGACTATTCAGTCTTCCTATGTCCATCTCATTTCCTTAATGCTAACCTATTTATTTGATCTCTTGGCAACATATACAAAGTCATCATTGTACTGGAAGTACGGACACTTGGGCTTTTTCTTGCTTTTGTTACTTAATAGTAACATGGCCTTGGTCTGTCACTTAATCTCCAGGAATTTAATCTGCAAAAAAATGTGATGGTTGAGTTACATACCTTTTAAGATCTCTTCCATCTAACTTTCAATAGAATTTAAAAAGCATGATGTTAATAATTATATATTAAAAATAAGCAAAAGGTTTCATTCTTACATGTTGAAGTCTATCAGGTGTTTGTATATGACTGTAAGATTTAAAGGTTAGAGAGTAATTTTGTGAATTATCAGCATACAGTTGGTAATTGAAGCCTTAGACTTGGATAAAATCACTGGAGACTGTTGTATGAGAATTATAGAATATAGAACAGAATTTTTTAAAAATGCCTATAGCACCTGTAGAACAGAATTTTAAGGGACCCCAGCATTTAAGAAATGAATGGAGGAAAAAAACTTGAGGAGGAACCAGAGAATTAGGAAGAAAGCCAGAATTGCGCAGTATGTTAGAAATCAAGAGAGTTTCAAAAAGAAGGAAACTATATTCTAATATGAGAGTCTACAGAATGGTTAATTAAAACGTGAAAAATAGTGTGCATTGAAGTTTTTATCCACTTGAAATTATAGGCTCTCACCACATGTCTGATATGTTTACATCTTTGAATAAAAAAGACAATATATATATATGCACACTCATAAACATGTAAACTGTGACAGGAAGGAATAATAAAAAAAAAAGAAATGCACTTTCCTTTAACCCAGCAATACCACTGCTAAGAATTCTATGATCGTATTTGAAAAAATTTGCAAAGAATATATATGCACAAGCATGTTCATTGCAACACTTAAAATAGCAAAAGAAAGAAAGAAAGAAAAGCCACCACCACCATCAAAACCTGACAATAATCAAAATGTCCAACGAAGAATTGTTAAGATAAATGTTATATTGTATATAGATGTTGGAATACTATACAGCTATTAAGACTGAGGTAGAGCTATATTCTTTATGATACATAAGGTCTATGCAGCAAATGATATGATTGTCACTTCCTACTTCACATTTTTTTAGCAGCTACATATTTTTGTCTTGAATGGAAGTTCATTTAACCAGTAATAGAGTCATACCTTGAAAGGTGAGTAGAAAAGTTCACCGAAAGGCGAATTTAAATTTAAATTTTGTCAAGATATTGACAAATTGCCCACTGGAAAATGACATGACCATCTTAAAATGCTAATATGAAGAAGTCAGTAGATTGAAGAGGTTGAAGATACAGGGGAGAGGGCTTAAATGATAGAACAGAGCAGGAGAAGGCAAGAATTTTTGAGATCCAAAGCACAAGAGGAGAGGTATCTCTTTCAGTGTATGAGAAGGAAAAAGAAAAATGCATACAAATGCTGTTAAATTCAGTGTGGGAAATTGAAGGCGTTTCTACCTTATAGCTTTTCTTTTCTCCATGAAGTGAGGTAGATGATGAGATTAGAAGTGTGATGATAGATGCACTATTTGCAAAGACACCATAGGGCAGAGAGAAAGTTGACCAGGGAAATAATTGTTAGTCAGTTTTGAGAAATGGCAGACTCATTTAAAGTAGATTGGCGTTCTATTCTGTGCAGTGTGTACATTTATGTAGCACTATTTATGAGTATTGTTGGGTCAGGGAGAATTATAAGTTCTGCTAGGGAAGATGTTAAGATTGCCTTGTTCATGGTTGAATCCTCAGCACTTAGGACAGTGTTTAACACTAGTTGGCATTCTTTTTTATTATTATTATTATTATTATTATTATTATTAAAAAAGGGAAATGGAAAGAGCAAGGGACAGAGAGAAGGTAGAATAATCCATGGTTGGGGTTTTTCTGGATGTGCTTGTCTAAACTATAGAGGGAAAGTAGTTGGGGATATTGGCAAGAGGGTGGTCGAAGTGATAACCATACAATCTAAACGAGGGAATGAAAATAGAACACATTAGTAGATAGAAAGTAAAGTGGTCAAAGGATTGAAAGAATGTTTGGTTAAAGAAGTGCAGCAGAAGTAACTAAATGAGAACTGGAAGGACAAACGATTGTGGGCAGAGAGTGGATGAGCCACCAAGGTTGGGAATGTGGCCCTTGGAGGGGTGGCTGGGTGGAATGAAAGTGAACATCATTGGAGGTCAGACGGAGCTCAGGGGAAAAGTCATTGGTTCTCAGATGCTCTGATAGGTAATATAGGATGTGTGGAGACATTTACTTTTTGATCGTCACAGTGATGTGGGAGTGCCCCTGCCATTTAAATTTTGGGAGTCAGAGGTGCTAGCATTTTGCCTAGCTCAGGAAACCCCAATACAACAAAGAATTGTCCTGTCCAACGTGCAAGTTGTGCTATAATTAAGAAACACTGGGTTGAGGTATCAGAAACATAAGCTTTTCCTATTGTAGATACAAAAGTGCAGAGTTCTACATCTCCGATACTTGTTTCTGATTTTTTTCTTTTTTGTGGAACAGGTAAAAGGATTGAGAGGGAAGAGGAGGAAGAAGAGGAAGCCCTTCCTTTAGATATGTTGGATGAAGATGACTTACAGTTAATGAAGGATTTAGGTCAAAGAGCATCTTTTCTAACCAGAGATCTTTCTTCTAGGTAATACTTCATTTAGATTATTTATTTACATCTTTTCAGTGTTAAAAACTTGGTTTTGAATTTTCTTAGGTGGTTAGTGCAAGACTTCAGCTCTAAACACAGTGTTTACAAAGAGTTAACTCTATTATTGAGTTTATTTCCTAAAGGAAGTTCATGAATAAAACAAGCTGATTTTATTTAGTGTACCTCTATTTCTTTTGAGTTTGAATAGTGAAGTAGAGTGAATAGGGAAGAATGCTGTTCTTTCAGCATTGGCAGAACAGTCCTGAATTCTTTATGGCTATGACCTCAGTCCTTGTTACCCTATTAGGTAAGTATTATTCCTATTTATGGAGAGGAAACTGATGTTCCCCCACAATCACAAGTAATGGATCTGAAGTTTAAACTTAGACATTTTTAACCCCTAAGTTCATACTATGCTCTGAAGGTTTTTGAGAACCCAAAATAGCATGTCACCCTTGATTCTGTGGAATATTCTTCAAAAAGATTCAGCTGTTACTTTCACATTTATTTTGCATCTAAAGGGAAAGCTAATAGCCATAGTTTGAGTCTTTGTGGCAGACTGTACAATTCATTTATTCGTTTACTATTTTGAGTGCCTGCTGTGTACTGGGTCTAGGTGCTATTATCTATGTATGTATTGAAGGTCTGGCTAGTGGTTTGTTTTTCTGTGTTTTAAAAATGAAGGTCTCTAGGTTCCTTTTTGTTATATTAAAACTGAAAATTAATTTTGTTTTCTGCAGTGAGCCTGTTCACGCCAAGAAACGAAAGCATGAGCACGTTATAGATAAATATGAAAAAATACCAAGAACTCTGCAATATGCACCACAGAAGGAATTGATTCACTTGCTTCCTATCAAAGACAAAAGCGGCATAATCCCACAGACCAGGGAGAAGCCAGGTAAATCTGATCAGCCTGTGTATTAAAATTTTAGCTCCTTAATAATATCTTTTATTAAAAATTTAATTTTATTTGGACTTTTATCCATAGGTAAAAAATAGGGATGGCAACAATTAGTCATCTGGCAAGCTTGATGATTTGGTGAGAGATACAGTTGATTATCTCAGGTGTCTGTTGTACTGCGAGTACAACTGAAACTACAGGGTTAAGGTGAATTTTTTTCAGGGTATTTCACCAAATTCTGTTGTTTCTAAAATTAGAGCACACATATTCTTTTATTAGGCCTTTTTTCTTACATGTGTCTTTTGTGAAATAAAACACAGAAAAGTTCAGAAATCAAAGATATGAAATTATATAGTTTGTCATAAAAACTACACCCTTAAAACCACAATCTGGGCAAGGAACAAATACTGCCAGCACCCGGAAACGTCCCTTATGCTCTCCTGAATCACTAATTGCTCCCTCCTCAGAAAAGTAACTACTTTCCTGAGTTTTATGTTATTCACTTTCCTGCTTTCCTTTGTAGTTTCTCCACTTAACTATATTGTCTCATTTTTCATATACACATTTTTCAGTTCTTGACTCTAATCAAGATGAAGAGGATCAAGAAGAGCTGGAACTTGAGCACGGTAATGGGATACATCTTGATAGTTACTAAATTGTTAATTGAGAATTAACATTTTTTGCATAATAGTAAATGTGAGTTAATTTTAGATAAAATCTGGATGTGCATTTTGGAATACTGGTCATTTCAAGTTCGTTTGGAACATTTTCTTACATTTTGAAACTTCTACATTGTGCAATTTGTTGCTTTTATTATGGAAAAATTCATGTAGTTATATTTGTAGTGTCTAGGCATGCATGAAGGTCTTATTGATTGTTACCGTTTTGAGTTCTTTTAAATTGTTAGTGAAGGATCTGCCTACAAATAACTATTATACCTGTTTAGCTTAAATTACAAAAATGATTCTGTGCTATGAAATCATTTTGGTTCTTAGAGTAGTTGTACTTTGTATATGTGTTTTAGATCGTTAAATGTGATTTTCTGGATAGCACAGTTCTGATCAACATTAAATTGAAAGAATGTATTTTATTGTTTGAAACTGTGTGCTTTGGAATTTCTGAAAGAATAAACTGGTTGAATTTTACTTCTATGTAGCAAACCTCATTAATAGTGTAAATTATGTTATAGGTCAACTATTTTACAGTTTTTCAGTCATCTTTCATAGGCTTATTGCAGATTATGCTTCTGTGTTTATTAAATCTAGTTCCCTATGAATTTCTTAAGGTAACCATTTTGTGTAATTCAAAGCACTGATGTTTTGTGTAGTTCAAAGGACTGTACAGAATTGAAAACAGAATATTCTGTACTTAAAAAAACAATCAGAATCTACAGTCATGCCACCCTGAACACGCCCGATCTCATCTGATCTCGGAAGCTAAGCAGGTTTGGACCTGGTTAATACTTGGATGGGAGACCATCTAGGAAGACCAGGTGCTGTAGGCATTAAAAAAAAAAAATCAGATTGCTTTTTCCCTTAATTAATATGAATTATTGTGGGCTTATTAGCCTAGTAGTTAAGAATATGAACTGTAGAGTCAGACTGCCTGGGTTTAAATCCCATTTCTGCCAGGTTTATGAGCCTAGGCAGTTACTTCTCTTTGCCTCAGTTTCCTTATCTATAAAATGGAGTCGTTCATAGTACATGCCTCATATGATTATTGAGAAGATTATATGAATTATGGTTCTTGGATACTTGTAAATAAAGGAATGTTTAAGAGAGAAAACCTAATCTGTTTTAGAGATCATTGAAGATCCCATTCGAGAGCTGACCATAGAAGAACATTTACTTGAGAGAAAGAAGAAACTTCAGGAGAAGAAATTGCACATCTCAGCCTTGGCATCTGCCATATTATCAGATCCAGAAAGCAATGTAAGTAGTATTAATTTTTTTAGGTTCTTTACATTAGATATGGTCCAAATGTTTAATATTTTAAGATTCTCTTGTTAATTATAAGTATACACAAAAAGGAAAAGCATTAGCAAAATACTGTAACTGAATTAGAATAAGAGAGTAGATAGAACCTTAGCCCAATTCTACTTCTGAACATAATTTCTTCTGTAATCTAAGAAAAGTCTCTTAAATGCTCTGAGTCTTTAAATGAGGATATTGGGCTTAGATGTTGTAACTCTAAAAGTGATAAGTCTATAAAATTAATTAAACTAGGAAGGAGGAACCTACTCGTACATTTGCTTGACTGATCTATAGAGTTTTTAGTAAGGAATGTGCTACATAATAGGTTAGTCAGGAATACTTGTAAGTGGAAAATATTTTAAGTGAAATAGACTAGAGAGTAACAATGAATTATCATTGTGCCATGGGTACAGTAGTGAGGGTGGTGATAGTTATAACATGGACTCAAAAACTTGAGGTTTAGTCTTGGCTTTGCTACGTACTATTTGTTAGACTTTGGATAAGATTTTTATCTAAGGCTCGTTTTCTTCATTCCTAAAAAAAGATGGAGCCTGTTTTAAAACTGTTGAGAGGATTAAATGATAGTAGTATACATAAAGTCATATAAAGTGATACCGTTATTTTTGTTATCTTTGTGTCCCGAGCATCCTACTATGACAAATATTCATTTACTGAACAATAAAGTACATTGTTTACATTTATAGAAGAAGTTTCATGTGGGTACGCTTTGGAGCGGCATTTGTCCTTTTCTAATAAAGTGAGGGGAAGATCTGGAGCAGAATCGGAGAAGGGAATTTGGAATATTTCTCACCTGTATTATTGCACTTAATCATTATAAAACCATAGAGACAAGAGCTACTGATCTCATTTTACAGCTGAAAAATTGAGCCTTTGAAAACTCAAGTGATTTATTTTAGATTTTAATAGCCACTGTATTGAAACCTAGGTCTTATACTCTGAAGCCTCATGCTCATTTCATATAAGTTAGAGACAGCAAATAGGTGGTGATATACTTGTTCTCTCCCTGTTATGACAAACATTGCTAATCAACTAACGTTGCTTCTCAAGATGCTGTTCCAGCAGGCAATAGTAGGTCATCAAAGCAAACATGTTAGTTTAAGCTAATTTTCTACTTTTGCAATACCATACAAATGATCTTTGTATGAGTAACTTTGAAGCTAAAGTTAATGTGGATACACTATATTAATTCCCGATTAATTTATATACATGTGATTATATATTTGATTGGTATATATAACAATATATATCAGTAAGTCTTTTTAGGGAAATAGGCTACACATGCTTTAAGAAAACCTAATTAAAAAGAATTTCTAAAAATAGGTATATTAACAAATTTAAGCTATTTTTTAAGTCTCTGTCTTTTCCACTAATTTAACAAAATTTTGATTAATTTATAACTTTAGTGATTTACCTGTTGGTAGCGGGGGCTGTGTCTGGAATTGTGTATGGCTTGACTGGACTCTATGAGTCATTGTGTGAATTTCACCTATAGTGCTTTAGCTCATAATTGTTTTGCCATGATTTTCTAGCCTTATAAGTTATTTCTTTAACAGGTTAAAAAATTGAAAGAATTACGTTCCATGCTGATGGAACAGGATCCTGATGTGGCTGTTACTGTTCGAAAGCTGGTGATCATTTCTCTGATGGAGTTGTTTAAAGACATTACTCCTTCATATAAAATCCGGCCTCTAACAGAGGCAGAAAAGTCTACCAAGGTATGTGAAACATAATTACTATACAAAATAGCCTGAAAATTTTGGAGAGCTAGAGATGGGAGAAATAATAGAGTTTTTTGTTGTTGTTTGGTTGTTTTTACATGACTGTGTATATCCTGGGTATTCCTATTTTGCACTAAGTTTTGGATTTCAGTATTTTGATGTTGAAAAGTGATTGATTTTTTGGTCTTTTCAGATCCGTAAAGAAACCCAAAAGTTAAGAGAATTTGAAGAAGGCCTGGTTAGCCAGTATAAATTTTATTTGGAAAATCTGGAGCAAATGGTTAAAGGTATATTAAACATACCATAAAGCATGTAACATACTTAGCTTTGTTCAGGAAGGTGAATTCTATATTCTGTGCTGTGTGTTGACTGTCATAATGTATGGTCAGGAGTAGTTTAACTACCCATTAACACATGTGTTAGGTACGTCACTTAATCTATCTTTGTCTCAGTTTTTCCCTCTATAAAATGGGAATTATAGTACTTACCTCATTAGATTGTTGTGTAGAAGTAAATGAATTTATAGATGTAAAGCACTTAGAACTATGCCTAGCCTGTATTAGGCACTATGTTTTACCAGTTATTAGTATTGTTGCTACCTAGTGTTTAGGTGTATGTTTCTTAAATTTATGAATGTTTGGAATTCTACTATTTTTGGAGGGAGTAGTCAGGGGAGAAGGATGGCGTGTCATGAGTGCTTTGAAGAAAGCTTACAAGGCAGTTATTCAGGCTGAGAAACTCTTCTGTCAAACCTTGTTCTCTTTTTCTTTGTTCAGAAAAGGAAGGCTATAGGAAAAATTTAGACAGGATTAGGGAAGGGGTTCAGTTTCCTAGGCTAGGTGCTTTCACTAACTCGGTGGGCTCTTTTGCCTAGTGCTGGGCCAAAGGATCACCCTGTTGCCCTCTCAGCTGGAACAGGACTGCTGAATCCTATTGGCCCAGTAAAGGCATGGAGGTGGTAGAGCACGGAGGTGGCGGCTATGTGCCATGGGCATCGCTTCTAAGTTCCGGTATCTCAGTTGGAACTTGCTAGCATTTATTCTCCCAGAGATAAGGCCTAGGAGCTTTGTGTAGACCAACACTATCACTAGAAATATAATATGAGACATACAAGTTATTTAAAGAAATGTAGCCACCCTTAGAAAAAAGTAAAAAGGAAGAAAATTAATTTTAGCAGTAAATTATATATGTCTATGTTATCATTTTAAATGTAATCAATTTCTAAAATTAGTGAGATAGTTTACAGTTTTTTGTAGTAAGTTCAAAATCTGGCGTGTATTTTATACATCTAGCACACATCAACTTGGACTAGTCACATTTCAGGTGCTCAGTTGCCACGTGTGCCCGTGGCGTCTGTATTGGACCATGCAGGTGTAGATCTTTTCTAAGTGAATCGAACCGCTATGAATTCCCCAAGTTTTAAAATAAATCATGGTAAAATATAAATAACATAAACTTTATAATTTTAACTATTTTTAAGTGAACAATTATACGACATTAAGTAAATTCACATTGTTGTACAACCATCACCACTTCCATCTCTGGAACTTTTTCGTCTTACCCAACTGAAATTCTGTGCTTATTAAACATTAACTCCCCATTACCTCTGCCTGCCCCCCAGCAGTTGGCAGTCACCATTCTACTTTCTGTCTCTATGAATTTGACTACCCAGGAACCTCATTTAAATGGAATCATATAATGTTTGTCCTTCTGTGAGTTGCTTATTTTATTTAGCATGAGATCTTCAAGATTCAGCCTTGTTGTAGCATATGTCAGAATTTCCTTTCTTTTTAAGATCAAACAATATTCCACTGTATGTATATACCACATTTTGTTTACTCATTCATCTGTCAGTTAAGTCTTGTCAGGTTTAAGTAAATAGAATATATCGTTCTTATTTATGGTGAACACAGTCTGTTTAGGGAAAAATTATATGTACGAGAAGCAAGTTTTAAAATAAAGGTACTATCCATATTATCTTTCTCACCTCTGGCTGTATTGATATAGAAGGAGATGTTGAACTTGCTATAGAGAGACTAGCATATTTTCATATTCTCATAGTCAACGTGCCATGTTACAGTAACAGTGTATATGTAGAAATTTCTAGAAAAGAGGTATTATGAATCATCAATTATTTTGAAGGAGAATTTTAATTTCTTTTGGACCTTCTGGGTAAAGATACCACAGTGAGCATCAGCAGGAAGTCAGGAGAAATGATGTTTTGGACTCTTGGGATTTTTGAAACATGAAATAGACTGGGGCTCAGAGAGTTTAGGATTTCCTCATATTTACTAGCCATTTAGTGGGTAACTAGGATTTGAACCCAGGCTCTTGACTTATAGTTGTTTTTTTGGGGGATAGCCTTGGTAGAACACAGTGCAAGGACTCCTTTAAGGTATTGAGCTGCCTCTCCCTTCCTTCCTCTTTTAACCCCTAGGGAACCTTTTAATTTAATGATTTAGCTCTTAAAACACACAGAAAACCAAGATTCTGGTAATTGTGGTTAGAGTCAGAGGGTGAATAGTATAGAAGAATTTTAATGATAGCCTTTGTACTTGTTTAAGTATAGATACAACTCCTATTGAAGAATTTGCATTGTGTGTTGAGTTTTCATGTTATCACATTACTGTAACAGAAAGATAATTAGTTGAAGTATTGACCAATGAGTAAAATAACTAGCTACAATTATCTTTTGACTAGACTGGAAGCAAAGGAAGCTGAAGAAAAGTAATGTAGTTTCCTTAAAGGCATATAAAGGACTGGCAGAAGTGGCTGTGAAGAGCCTGTGTGAGCTGTTGGTGGCACTACCTCATTTCAATTTCCACAACAACATCATTGTATTGATTGTCCCTCTCATGAATGATGTGTCAAAATCGGTGGGTTGCTCTTAATGATCGTGGCTTTGTGCTTAACAGAAAATTAAAAACAAAATCCTTTGGAGCTGTTATTTATTGCTAAAATAGTCACTTTGTTAAACATCGTCTCTTCAAGAAAATTATTTGACTGTAAGTTTAGTGCACTGTTTTGAACAGGGGGCAGTTTTGTCCTGCAGGGAACATTAGGCTGTGTTTACAGACGTTTTTTATTGTTACTACTATAGTGGTGGGGGTGTGTTACCACTGGCATCTAGGTGGTAAAGGCCAGGCTTCTAAACGTCCTACAATGCACAGGACAGCCCTCCCACAACAAAGAATTATCTGGTCCCAAACGTCGGTAGTGCTAAGGTTGAGAAACACTGGTTTAGTGTAACATTTTACTTTTCCAGATATCTGAAATGTGTTGTGAGGCGGTAAAGAAACTCTTTAAACAAGATAAATTAGGCCAAGCTTCCCTTGGTGTAATTAAAGTGATTTCTGGTTTTGTGAAGGGCAGAAATTACGACGTTAGGCCAGAGGTAAGCTTGTCTTTTTTTACTTTGCATTGTATTTGTTTTTAAATTATTAAGTTAATTTTTAGTTGTCATGAGGAGTTTATTCTTACAGACGTGTACAAAGTAGAAAGGGAAAATACTCAATTCTCCAGATGTAAACTTCTATTTAGTCACATGCTTTTGATGTTTTTCTCTTTACAGTTTGATTTGTATCCTAGATGGTTTTCCATGCAGATATAGATTTATTTTTAAAATAAAAATGGTTTTATGTTGTGGGAATTATTCTGGATGTTTTCATTTTATGTATTGTGGACTTAAGTATAGGGCTATCCAATTCTTTTGAATGTCTGCCTTAGTGTTCCATTATGTGAATATACAGCCTCCTATTTGATGGACAGCCGAGTTTTTTGTAAATTTTTGCCATTGTAGTCAGCATGGAAGAGAATATTTTGGCCATATTATTTTTTCATGCTTGTGTGAGTATTTTGTGAGGTAAATTTCTAAGGTGTAGGTACTGGATCCAACAGAATACACATTTAAAAACTTGAGAGAGAATGCCAAATTGTTCTCCAAAAACATTTTATCACTTAGTTCCTGCTGGTGATAGGGGTTTCATTTCCCCATAACCATAACTATTTAATCTTTGTTAGTCTGGTAGGTAAAAAATACTGTGTGCTGCATATGTCTTTTTTGTTTACACATCATTATTAGGTTTTACTTCTAGACATTTATTCATCATTTGAATTTTTTGCCTATGTTTATTCTTTGCCAGTTTTTCTCAGGCATTTGTCATTCTTAATGACTTGTAACAATTTTTTTTAAATATTCATTCATTTCAGTAAATATCAGCTGTGTACTAGGCACTAGTCTAGGTTCTGGGGATAAAATAGTGATCAAAAGAAGCAAGCACTCTATGTGTTCATTGAGCTTACATTACATAGTAAGGATAATAAGTCTCTGTTCCGTGAGTTTCAAATATTTGTTGCTCTGACTTTTAATTTTGTATTTTGGTTTCTTGCTTTGTAGAAATTTTACATTTTAATTAACAACCATTATTTTCTCCTCCTTTATATATGAGGTGAATTTTTGTCATGGATAGATCCTCAATCCCAAGATCTATAGATTCTCTCCTTCTGAAAGAATTCTTCCAGAAGAATTTTAATTTTTATATTTAAGTACTTAATCTGTTTAAAATATTTGTATTTAAATATTTAATTCTTTGTGTGTATGGTATGAGTGTAGAAATCTATAACGTATCAAAGTAGGATGGTACTCATCTAAGTGGGCATTGTGTTAAGAGGACTGGATCATTCTTTTTTTCTCCAAAATATTTTAAATTATTTTAATGTATTACTTTAAACTGATATTTAAAATCAGATTTTTACTTTCCCCTCCCACAATAGTCCATACACAGAATTTGATTATAGTTGATTCAGTGTATGGATTAGTTTGAGAGAATTAAAATATTTACAGAATTCATTTTTTTCTGTTTAAAAATATCATATATCTTGCCACATATTTAAGGCTTTTATGTTCTTAAGTGAATTTTTATGGTTTTCCTCATTTGGGTCTTAGATATTTTTATTAACTATTTTTAGCCCTATAGTTTGATTAAGTTGATATATTCTACTGTTTATTTCCCAATTTCAGAGTCTTTTTTTTGCCATAAAATTCCTTTCATTAAAGCCAATAATTTTAGTTCAACTGCTAAAATTATGGAAATTGGGCTTAAGAAAGAGAAAATATTTAGTATTTTTACTCAGAATGGTAGAATGATCAGGTAATAAGAACATGATACTTGGTCATAGGGAAACACTTTCATTTTAGTGATGTTAGAATTATAAACTACAATCTTTAATGTGTTGGGGTTTTTTGGGTACATATTTAGATAGTACAATATGATTTTTTTGAAGGTGTACATTGTGATGATTTAATATATGTGTACATTGTGAGGTGATTACCACAATCAAGTTAATTAACACCTCTTATAGTTACCTTTTATTTGAGTGTGGTGAGAATACTTAAGATTTTCTCTTGTAGCAAATTTCAAGTGTTTGATAAGGTATTATTAACTATATTCATCCTGCTGTACTTTAGATCTCAGAATTTAGACATCTTATAACTGAAAGTTTGTATCATTTGACTAACATCTCCCCATTTGACCCATTCCCTGGCAGTCAGTGTTCTATCTGGTTACATGTGTTTGGCTTTTTTAGATTCCACACAAAAGTGAGATCGTACAATATTTGTCTTTCTCTGTCTGGTTTATTTCACTTACCATAATGCTCTCTAGGTTCATCCATGTTGTCACAAATGGTGAGATTCTTTTAAATGGCTCAATAATATTCCATTTTATGTATATACTTCATTTTCTTTATTCATTTATTTGTCTATAGATACATAGGTTGTTTCCATATCTTGGCTATTCTGAATAATGCTGCAGTGAACATGGGAGTGCACATATCTCTTTGAAATACTGATTTCACTTCCTTTGGCTATATACCCAGAAGTGGGATTGCTGGATTATGTGATAATTCTGTTTTTAATCTTTTGAGGAACCTCCATTCTGTTTTTCATAGTGGCTGATCAGTTTTTATTCCCACCAACGATGCATAAGGGTTGCCGTTTCTCCACATCCTTGCTAACACTTATTTCTTGTCTTTTTGATAATACCCATTCTGATAGATGTGAAGTAATAATTCATTGTGGTTTTGATTTATTTGCATTTCCCTAATGATTAATGATCTTGAGCACCTTGTAATATACCTTTTGGGCATTCATATGTCTTCTTTGAAAAAATGTCTATTTAGATTCTTGGCCCATTTTTTTAATCATATTATTTGATTTTGCTATTTAGTTGTGGAGTTCCATATGTATTTTGGGTATTAACCACTTATCAGATATATGGTTTGCAAATATTTTTTCCCCATTCTGTAGATTGATTTTTCATTCTGTTGATGGTTTGCAGAAGTTTTAGTTTAATATGATCTCACTTGATTATTTTTGCTTGTTGCCTGTGCTTTTGGTGTCATATCTAAAAAAACATTCCTAAGGCCAGTGCCACGGACCTTTTTCCCTATTATTTTTCTAGAAATCTTATAGCTTCATGTCTTATATTTAAGATTTTAATCCATTTCAAGTTAATTTTCATGAATGGTTTAAGAGAAGGGTTCAGTTTTATTCTTCTGCATATAGTATCAGTTTTTCCCAGCACTATTTATTGAAGAGGGTATCCTTCCCTGTTGTGTATTTTTGGTGCTATTGCCAAAGATACTGTATTCTTTAATTTGGAGTTATTTTTCATGAGTGGGTAATATTTTATGAGCACATAGAATACCTATAAGATACTCAAGCTGATCTTTCTGATATCTAGAATATAGATTCACTATTTATGCATGTAGTTCTTCTTTGTTTTCATTTTATGCTTTTAAGCCCTGTAATCTGAAATACTCAGCTTTCTTCCGGTGTACATAATGGAAAAATATAAAGCTGTAGTTCTCAAGTTTTTTGTCTTTCTGGAAATGTTTCTGTGACCGCAGATCAGTAGAATGGTTTTTTCCCCAGGAAATGTAGAATTTTAAATTCCTTTTGTCTTTGTGTTTGGACGGTTGCTATAACACAGAAAACACCTGCTTCCAAATTAGCTTCTCAATTTTTTTAATGGCTTAAGGCAATAGTTCTCATTGTGGTTTGTGGACCGGCATCAGTGGGAATTAGAAATACAAGTTCTGGGGTCCCACTCCAGACTTACTGAATCAGAAATTGCACTGGGGTCCAGCTATTTGTGTTTTAACAAACCCTTCAGGTGAACCGATGTTTGCTAAAGTTGGAGACCCATTGTCATGAAGTTGTCTTACAATTAATAACACTAGTTGTCATGTTATTTTTTTTAATATGAAAAAGATGAAGATTAGGTCTGTTTGCTATAAAACTAAAGCTATTTTGGTAAACTAAAGCTGGTTTAGAAATAACCTAATTTATATCTTCTCCTCCCATACTGGTCTAAAACCTTTTTCTGGCCTGCCTGCTCATTGTAATCCTATATTCCAATGCCAAATAACGTGTTCTCTCTTCTTTATTTTCATTAAACTGCAAAATAGTGTTACATGTATTTAGCCAAATACTAGTTTGTTCTTTCATAGACATACTATGTTTAGCAAAAAGATGTAATCGAACTTTGTGTAAAATGTGATAAAACATGTTTCACATTTTTTTTTTTGCATAAAAAAGGGAAATAACTGTTTAAATGCTTGTTTTTCTGTATAAATTTTTTGAGGGCAGTATAAATATTAAGCCGTGTGTTTGTGTTTCCTTCAATATTAGATGTTGAGAACATTCTTGTACCTAAGAATCAAAGAAGTAGAAGTGAAAAAAGATACAGAGGACATTACTAAACCAAAAAAGTTCATGACGTTCAAGGAAAAGAGAAAAAATCTATCAAGAATGCAGAGAAAGGTTTGATTTCTTTCTTTCTTTATTTTATTTGCTTTTAGATTAAAATCATAGGGTAGGCACAGGTAAAAATCATAGTTAAGTCATAATTATAAATATTTTAAAATCAGATACTTAGAGAATTTAGTTTTTCCCAGTTGTTGCAAAGAAATATTTTATCATATCAATTTAAACTGACAATTCATTTGCAAAGAGAGCAGTAGATGAAAAGATTTTCTTGCCATGCTGACTTTTAAGGTCATCTTAGATTTATTGTGACACAGATTCTTTCCTTAACAGAAAGGATGTCTTCATGTGAAGTTAGTAACAAAGTAGGTTTTGGTAATCGAATCATGTTTCTTTATTGGTTTGTGTTTGAAACCTTTTTTTATTTACTATGAGACTTTGGACACCTTTTTTTTTTTTTTTTTTTTTTAACTTTGAGAGATGGAGCTAATTAAAAGTACCCACCAGTGCAATTAGCATTAATATATTGGCTAGGTGGAAAACCAGAGGAGAGAATTACCAACGAGGGGAATCGTTTTATAAACTATGTAAATGTCTAACCAATGGACTGTATACTTGAAACTAATTAAATAAATACGAATTTTTTTTTAAAGAAGCCCCCACCTTCCAGAGTCATTGTGTAGTTTCAGTAAAATGATGTATATAAAGAACTTAGCAGAGCGCCTAACACCGTGTGCTTTATAAACATTTGTTACCATCACCACCACCATTGCTATCACGTCTCAGAACATTTCTAAACAGTTAAGTAGGATTATCAAATTGCTTATAAAAACAAAACAAAAAATAATTTCCAGGTTATCCATCTTTGAATGTATCTAATAATTTTGAAAATGTGACAGAATATCAAATTAGATGTAATAAGTGTAAACAAATGAAGGTAGACGTTTTCGTTACTTATTCCGTATCTCCTTAACATAAGTTGGAGATGCGTGGTAAGAACAGCATGTATGTAGCTGCGGGGAAGCAAAAGCATAATAAGAACGTGGAAGCTCTTTAGCAGCCTCACACAAGGGAAGGAAACTGTTCCCTGTGTCTCAGGCAGCTTAACATCCATTGTTTGCTGCTCTTACAGTATAAGGAAGTAGGAAAAAAATTGGAATTTATTAAATTTCTATAGTGTATCTGGTTTTATGCCTTGTGTATAAGTGAGCTTAGGAAGTATTGTTGATGACTGGTTTCTATGTCAGATGATTTAATACCGAGAATTATTTCTGGGCCCAGCATGTTCTTTTTTCTTTTTTGAAATATTTTAAATTTAAAACAACTACAGAGAATAGTATAGCACATCCCATGTATCCCCCTTTCTGAATGAGCAGATATTAATAGACTCACCTCAGTTTTCTTCTTGAAAAGTAAGAAACCAGAGATAGAATGCCCTTTGGTCTCCCCGTCTCAGATTTTGTGCCTTCTTCCCAGGAGGCAGTTGCCATCATGACTTTGGTTCGTGTATGCTTCTTAGCCACGTTTTTGTACTTTTGCTTATATTTGTATTTAAATATTATGAAACAGAGTATTGTATGTGTTTCGTAGTGTTTACATATTATGCCTCTGAAGCATGTTTTTTTCATTCAGTGGTAAATACTCTTATTTTTTTCAATCTATTTTCAGTGGAAGAAAGCAGAAGAGAAACTAGAGCGAGAGCTTCGGGAGGCAGAAGCTTCAGAGAGTTCTGAGAAAAAACTTAAACTGGTAGGCAGTTTCACATTCTTTGTGCCTATGAAATGTTTTGTTAAATAATTTTAATTAGGGATTTATTGTTTTAACTTGTGGTTATGTAATTTTGGTTTATTTCATGAGGCTTGGATATGAGATGTGCAAGTAACTAACTGTAATGTGATCAGTGCTGGTTTTATGAAGTCACGGGCTGTGTATCTTCATTCTGTTTTGTCAAAGCTCCTAAGTTTGAATCATGGGGAAGGATGGGAGGGGACAAAAAAGATTGAGCTTTGAAAGTGCTAATTACGGTAACTCAGGAGAACATGTACTGGGTTATACTAAAGTCCTGTTGTCTGTTTCTTCTGCCAGCACACGGAGACTTTGAATATTGTGTTTGTAACCTACTTCAGAATATTGAAGAAGGCCCAGAGGTCACCTCTCCTGCCAGTGGTTCTAGAAGGTCTTGCCAAGTAAGGGCTTTGCAGGTTGAAACCTTTTAGATTCTTTCTAAATAAGACTGAAGTAACCATGACTTTTAAACAGAGTTTACTAAAGCTGACTTAGTGTTCTCAGTTCTCATTTCTTTTTTGTCACTAGCCTTTCCTTGTTTTACTTTGTTTGGCTCATCCCTTTGGCACTGGAAATATCTTCATGCACTTGAGTTCATATGTTGTCTGGCCAAAGGTTATGGTCATTTGAAATTTTGATAAATATTGCCAAATTGCTTCCCCTAAAGGTTGTACCAATACATGGGGACTATATCACTTATAAGGTCCTTGTTCTAAGGTTTACATAGCATCAAAGGCTCTTGCATTAATGTTGAAGAGTTATCCTTGAACTATTTCATTGCTTAATATTTTATAGTGTACAGGGTGCCCTGACATTTAGGCACTCCCACGATTCTTTAACTCTATTGGGTGATCTCAGTTATGTCTAGAAATAGAGGCCCAGGCCAGCCAAGCAACTTATAGAGAATCATAAAGGTAATTAATTGCAGAGCCTGAACTAGACACCAGGTCCAACTTTTCCCTTTTACTTTTAAAGCTTACATAGGGTCTATATTCTTATAAATAGCAGAATCTTTCCTCCTTTCTTTTTCCCACTGCTTGTTTTCTTAGAAGCTGATGCTGCTTGTCCTTTATGACTTAGAACAGTGTTGGACACCTGGTAAACTTTCCTGGGGAAGTTGTTTACTCTTAGCAACTTCTTTCTCAGGGCAGAAGTATTTTTGAAATACTATATTTAGTTTGTTTAGTGCCTTATATATTTCTGCTGAGTATAGAATCCAGCAGTGGATGAATTGTCAAAAAGGCTGATCTAAATTATTGAAAAGTATCAGTAAACATCTTCATCATCATCTCCATCATAGCTAACATTCTGGAATAAAGAATGTTAAAAACAGAATTTTAAAGTCGTTTAATTTTTGGCTGCTTTATTTCTGTTTTTAGGTTACCTTTTAACTACGTCTTGTTTGATTCTAGGTTTGCTCACCTTATAAATGTGGAATTTTTTGATGATTTATTAGTGGTTCTGCATAGTCTCATTGAGTCTGGTGTAAGTAACTCTATTAATGAATTACTTTTTAAGGTGTAAATGGTATTGTGATTGCAAATTGGTGCAGCCACTATGGAGGTTCTTCAAAAAATTAAAATTTTTGACAGAGCAATTGCACTTCTAGGTATTTATCCAAAGAAAACCAAAACAATAATTCATAAAAATCTATACATCCCCATGTTCATGACAGCATGATTCACAATAGCCAATATATGGAAGCAGTCTAAATGCCCATCAACAGAAGATGGATTAAGAAGTTGTGGTTCATATATACAGTGGAATATTACTCAGCCATACAAAAAATGAAATCCTACCATTCATAACAACATGATGGGACCTAGAGGTTATTATGCTGAGTGAAATAAGTCAGAGAAAGATAAATACCATATGATTTCACTTATATGTGGAATTTACAGAACAAAAAAACCAAACAAAATGAAAATAGAGGACACAAATACAGAGGACATTGTGGTGATTACGTTGGAGGGGGTTTAAGAGGCTGGAAGAAAGGAGTGAAGGGGTAAAAAGGGACAAATTTGTAATTGAAAGATGGTCATAGGGATGGGGAGCATGCATAGGGAATGTAGCCAGTAGTATTGTAATGGCTATGTGTATGTAGAGCCTGAAATAATAGAGTATTGGGGAGATAATTTCATAAACTATATAAATGTCTAACCAATGTACCGTATACTCGAAACTAATAAAAAAAGATATAAATAATATTATTATTCTTAACATCTCCTCTTTTTTTTAAAAGGACTTAAGCTATCAAGAAAGTCTTCACTGTGTCCAGACTGCTTTTCATATTCTTTCTGGTCAAGGTGAGACGCTTTGTTAATTAAGTTTGTTTGCTTTAACCTTTGGAGGTTGGAACATTCCTAATTGGTATTTGTGGTCATTTCAAAGGTGATGTTCTGAATATTGATCCAATGAAATTCTATACACATCTTTACAAAACACTGTTCAAGTTACATGCAGGTATGTATGTTTAGATAAGGTGTCTTTAATAAATATTTCTTTTAAGAATATGTTGCGACCAGAATTATAGTCAATGAAAAATGAGAACTAGGTACTGGTATATAAAATGCTGGCCTGCCAGTGCCCCACGTCTGTATTTAACCTTAAGTAAGACTTGGAGCGAGAGAACTAGAATCCACTGAAGATGCACTATAACCCACTGCGTCTCCTGAGCAGTATAGTCCTGCTTTGTGGGTTAGGGAAATGATTTGGGACAGATAGCGATGGTTGATCTTGGGTTTTTCTGGAGTTAGGTGAGGCTGCATAATGAAAAAGTAATGAAGAGCGTATTTGCTATTTTAGGTGCTACCAGTGAAGGAGTCGCGATTGTACTCCAGTGCCTCGACGTCATGCTGACTAAGCGCAGAAAGCAGGTTTCTCAGCAGCGAGCCCTTGCCTTCATCAAGCGCCTCTGCACCCTTGCTCTTCACGTTCTTCCAAATGCAAGCATTGGCATTCTGGCAACTAACAGAATATTAATGCATGTAAGCAGTGATACGGATGTAAATTCTGGCCCTGCAGCAGTAGTGCTTTGTTTGAGGCATGTCTTAATCAGGCGATTAGGGAAGTACATAGAATTACAAAAGGAAAGCATTTCATCCCTAGTGATACCCTCCAGAGGTAGCCATTTTTACTGTTTGGTGGGTATCTTTCCAGCAAACGTCTAAAAAATTCATAAATAAATGCGTACATTAAACACTAACAGCATAACTTTTTTTTAACACTTAATGGTGAACACATTTTTTTGTGTCAGTACAAATATAGCTACTTTATTTCTCCAATGACTAAATAAGGTTGTTTGCTTAACACTTAATGTAGTTCTTACTATGTACCTGCCACTATAAAAAATGCTCTACAAAAATTAACTCACTGAGTTTTTGTAACAGCTCTGTGAAGTAGCTATATTGTTATTTCAGGGAAAACTGAGGTCCAGAGAATGGGTAACTTGCCTAAGGTGACACTGCTAGTGAGTGGCAGAGGTGGGATTGAAAGAAATTCATGCAGTCTGGTTTTTATACTTTGTATTTTTCTTTTGATGACATATGGCTTTTTTCCTTTTAAAAAGCTATTACAAGTCATGCTATAATGAATATTCTTACATGTGTCTAATTATTTGTATCGGAAAGATTCCTAAAAGTGGAATTGCTGGGTGAAAAGAATATTCTGTTTTCTCTTGCAAGATAAATTCTTAGCAAGCCAAGAAAATAACCTTTGGCAATTTTTGTTTTCAAATGGTATAAGCTTACATTTCAAAAATTAAAACTAAGTATGAAGTCTATATGCTTATAGCTCTTATATAATCATAATATCAAATGAAATTTAACTACAAATAAAAGTGCAGAATCCAATAGCCTTCTTCAGATTAACAATATTAATTTAATTAATCCTTCTTATATGACATATTTGCAGACTTTCCCAAAAACAGATCTGTTGCTTGACAGTGAATCTCAGGGAAGTGGGGTTTTCCTCCCCGAACTCGATGAACCCGAGTACTGCAATGCTCAGAACACCGCTCTTTGGGAACTGCATGTGCTACGGGTAAGAGTGGTACCTCAACCCCCCCATTTTATTTTGTGAGCAGTTTTGTTCAGTTTCTCCCCAAGTAGTTATTATTGCCAGATACTTAATATATTTTGTTCTGAGACCGCCTTTTCTAGAATTCCTGTTTTAATAGTCTGCATGTTACTTTGCTCTTACTAGTCTTTATGCTGTCAGGATACATTTTTCAAAGGAAGCTGCAAATGACAGTTTTGCAGGGTAAGAGTTGACATCTTTTCCTTACCAGGCACATTTGTATTGGGTCCTATCCAAGAAGACTTTGATTGGCCTACCGGCTTTAAGAGGTTTTCACCTACGTCATGGTTCTACAGTGGGGACAACATTAGACTGAGACTCGTAGAAACTATGTTTGAGGAAACCTGTTGCAAACTAACTTCTTCCCTTTGATTTTTTATTTTTCTTTTCATATGGTAAAATCAAGACTAAGCTATGTCACTGGTGACTTGGTCATCAAACAGATTCATGTTGTAATCATGTGAGCAAAGATAGTATTTTTCTTGTAGGTATGTGGTTCTTATGAATTAATATTTATATTTACATATACAGTTTTTTAAAAAAATTGTTAAGTAAAACCTTTGCTGTAGCTAGTGTTTTATGAAGTACTGACCTGTGCAAAATATAGTTGTCCCGTTTCCCCTTCAGAGACATTTCCATCCTACTGTGCAGAGGTTTGCAGCTCACCTCATCGCAGGGGCCCCTTTGGATGGCTCTGACGCACTCAAGCCAGAGTTGAGCCGAAGGTAGGACTCAGCATCGCCACCTTTTAAAGCTGTGAATTTCAGTTGATAGCTCTTTACTGTGAGAAGTCTGTTTTATAAAGAGATTTTAAAATGTAAAGTGCTAGTTGGTTATCTGGGGTTGGTCTTACTTCATATTCCTGAATTGTTCTAAAGAAAAAACATGCTGATTATGATTTTGTTAGTTTTGGTTAATCTTAACACTTTTTGTCATAAAAATTTTCACATGTATAGGTAGGTAAGTAGAAAGAATAGTGAATTCCGGTATGCCCGTTACTCAGGTTCAACAGTTAATAAGAAAATGCCATATATGCTTATGTGAAGATCAGTGAGTCCAACCACAATGAGATTCCTTTTTGAACGGTCGTGCTAGTGCCAGGAGAAATGAGGAGAGAGAGAAAAGTTCTTTGGAACACTGCTGCCCAGAAAGGCACTGGTTTCTCTCCTGGGCCTTCACAGCCATCTCTGTGGGGCTTCCTGATGTGCAGGAAGCTTGGACCACCACTCCGGCATTAACTTTAACTTTTCCAGAGTGGGAAAAGGGTCCTCCTAAAAGAAGCTTCTTTTCCCCTACCTTTCTATTCTGAAAAATCTCAAAAGTACAGAAAAGTTGAAAAAATAGTAATGACCTTTTTTCTCCACAAAATCAGTTAGGAAATACTTTAGTTATACAGAAAAGAAGAAAAAATGCTATAAAAGACACCCTTGTAATATACTGACCACTCAGAATTAATATTCTGTGGATTTTTCTCCATCTTTGCAAATGCACCGGTTTTTAAATTCAGACATCACAGGCAAGTGACCTGTAGGCCAGCAGGCTGATTTTCTGGCCTCGTCAGCGTTTGAACAAAAATGGAATTACTTATTTTTTTAATATTGGAAGAATTCACCTAAAAAACACATTTTCAGCTTCTTTTAAAATACTGGGAGATGTGGCAAAATAGGTCTGTATGTTTTAAATGGCAGTAGTTAGCTGCTTACCCTTCTAAATGAGACATAAACTCTGTAGTTTTCCATAAACCTTTTTCTTTTCTGGGCAGAATAGAGATTAAAAAGAGAAAACAATTTTTCGTCATTTTTTTTTTTTTCATAATCCTTTTCTGGCAAGTGTTTATTAGAGATCTTGAACATTTGACTCATTTATGCCAGAGGTTTCCTATTCAGGAGGAAGGTGAGGAATGGGTTCATCCCAGAGGCATGAGAAAGGAGACTCATGGTGTCTCCCCTTGGAGAGTGGAGCTTGGGATGTGACCCTCATACAACCCTCGCAGGCCCTTGCCAATCTCCTGTAGAGAATGTGAACCAGCCTCGGTCATTAAGGATTCGTTTACATGCCACGGGTGTGGACATTAATTCTGTCGTGAATGGCCTCTCCTGGCTTTTAAGGGTTGAGCTTTTTGAAATCCATGGAGGATAACTCCATGTTTCCGGTTCCCAATACCACATTTAGCCCATAACTGTGGTTGAGTTGGGGTTTGATCACATTGAGCTTGAGGTCTTCTGCTCAGCCTTCTCTCTGTCCAGACCTGTATTTCTAAATGTATACCAGATGCCATCTGAGGTAGAATTAGTTGAAGAAATGTTGTCATTACATGAGAATTTAGGATTGATTTTACATGTTGATTTGTTGGTTTCACAAGCAGGATTATTTTATACCTTTAATATATGGGTTTAGAATAATGAGTCAGTCATTCTTTGGGTGTTGTTAATTATTTTCAGGTTATATAGGTATGGTGGTGTCTTTACATTTCTACTTGTGATTATAGATCTGCTGCAGAACTTTTTGAGACTTACAGCATGGCAGCAATGACATTCAATCCTCCCGTGGAAACTTTAAGCACCAAAAGGAAGGTATGTCCTACTTTTTATTATTTTTTAAAAGATGAAATAAAAACTAAACTAAGATATCTCTTAGTAACTAATTCCAACTTGCCTAATTGTTTTGTAGTTTTTTTTTTTTTCATGTGTAGGAGTGGGTGGTAGGATGGATCTCTGAGGTTGAAATTCTATGTAGAGACAGTCATGAGACTGTACCATTCAGTACAGGATGTGTCCAAGACCGGACCCAGCATCTGTCACTTGTTGGTTTAGTATCAGCTGTTGCCATTTTCAGCATTGCTATATAGCCTGGCTTTTGCTTATGGCATGAGAACTTTTAACTCATACTTTTAATATTTTTTTCAGGATAAAGTTTTACAGGGGGATTCATTTTTGAATGAAGATTTAAATCAGCTAATCGAAAGACATTGCAATACAGTTGCTACTCAGTGGCCTCTGGATTTCGCCAGCTGTTTGGAAACATCACTAAGGTAGTAGAAGAAGGAAGAGTCAGTGGACTTTCTTGTATATTTGGATGTTTGTGAAGATGCACATGAAGATAATGTTAATTTAGGATCTTCTCCTTTTATTCAAGGGAAACGTCCTAAGAAAATTAATGTTACCCATTGGCGGCATAGGATTCTGCTCAAATTCTGAAAAAGCCCTTTCCTCCCCTAATATTTGGGAATTTCTATCTTAATAATGTTGCCATTTTAAAATTTAATATAGATATTAAGCTATAGTTTTAAAAAAGTCTTTAGACCAAGCTTATTAAAATAAAGGCATAGAGCACAGAAATATCAAGACCGTGAGATTGCTTTTTAAAGTGCAGCTACTCTTTATAACCAAATATTCTTTATAACCAAATACATTTTTTTTTTATTGTATCACTGTAGTTGGAAGAGAGAAAAATTCTAAATTTGAGTGAGTATATTTTTATAAAGATTTTTGAGAAAAGAAAACATCTTGAAATTGGGTGCCAGGTTCCTTGGCTCTTGCTAGATGGTACACTTCAAAAAGTAACCTAATTTTGGCCTTTAAAAAAAGTGTTCATTGTGGCCACTTTCAAAGAAAGTCTGAATGTGATTCTAGTTTCTTCGAAGTCCTTCACATTTTTTGACATGCTCTAAGGGTGGTGGGGGAAGAATTGCTCCAGAATGGAAAAATCAAGCCCAGATTTTACCGTTCTAAGGATAAAGGGTACCCGGTGAAGGGCTTTTTTCTTTTTTCTTTTTTTTTTTTTTTTTTTTTTTAGACAGGGTGAAATGCCTTATTCTTATGAATATTACAAAGCAGTATTTTATGTAACAGCTATTGCCATATTTAGAATGGCCTATGAAATAAGTGTTTAATGACCAGGTTATAAAAATTCCTGTGAATAGTTGAATAAAAAACAGCTGCTTTTTTTCTGCTTCCTCTTCTTGTGAGAGTTTTTAAAAATGCACAGCAGTTCCAACTAAATAGTTTGTTATTGCTTCAGAGCTATGGAAGCCAGTGATTTTGGTCTAGAGCTTAAAGCTCTTTTTTTCCCTCATGACGTAAATGAAAATAAAGTTCCTTTATCATTCCAGCAGAGTTGGGGCTAACACTGCATGTTAATCTCTTAGCACATTCTTTTATGAATTTTAAAAGTGTTTCTAAGTTCAGTTTTTTAAGCTTGATTATTTAATGATGAGAAATGTATGATTTAAGATGTAAATATTTGCTTTTAACCTATTGTTTAGATATAAAACAAAGTTCAGGAATGTTATGAATAGTTTGGAGGACCATTAGGGCTCAAGTGACCAATACATGTCACAAATCATTTATTTTTCAAAGATACACATTTATATTCCATTTTGGCAGCAGAAACTGTAGTTTAGGTGAAAAATCAATGATTTCACACTTCAGTTATGCTTTTAACCTTGTTACACAGAGAATTATAGATCATAAAATTATACATCTATTTGAATATTGTATATGAATTTGAGAATAAAATATATTCATGCTCTAACTTGTTTAGCTTTGTATTGATGAGTTTCATTTTTACAACTGAATGTTATAGTCATTAATAACATATACACCCTGAGGCTATTCTAAGCTACAGTCTTCATATTTTTTTTAACTAGACAAATATTGATCACCTACTTGGTGTTTAGCACTGTGCTAGGCACTTAAAAGTGAAGTGGGGTAACATTGGTCATAAGATAGAGCCTCAGTCTTCCATGATCGTGCATGCTGTCAGATCATTCACACAACCACAAAAATACTTTACCTAGTTCAGTGTCAGACCGAGTTGTTTCAAAGTTCAGAGACCCGTGTCACCTGAAATAGGGAAGGTTTCAGAGGCCTGCTTAGTGGCAGGCTTGTGCACAGTATGTTTTGGGTCTAAGAGACATTTATGAATATTTTGATAATCATGGAGATGTCAGCAAGTATTTCAAAAACATTCACTTCAGGTATTCCTATGTCAGGATACTTAGCCATCAGCCAAGGATATGCTTTCAGGGGGTTGATGCATAGAGATGGCAGAAAACACATAAATTGTTAATGCACTGTATCATGGAAATGACCCAAACATAGACTCTGTAAGAGGCAATCTCCCTTTTCTAATAACTTAGAGGAAGAGAGGTTGACAGAGATTAGAAAGAGACAGAACAGAGGAATGGGAAGATATAGTTAAAAACAGAACATATGTAGCAGTAGGGGAGGCTCCAGTGCCTCCAGAACTGTCAAGGTGGGAGACCTTCGTATGAAAGCAAATTTGATTACAAGCACCGGCAACTCACCTTTGTTGAGTCTAGATTGCATATTTACCCCAACTGGAGAATTTATAAACAACTTTTACTTAATAAAGACATGAAAAGAAGTGTTCTCTCAAGAGGGCACTTTGTACCCAAAAAGTGTTACTTCCTACAGATTTTTATCAAACTTACCCTAATTCCTCTAGTAATTTTACACTTTGCAAAATAACCAATTCTACATGAATGGTTCGTGACCGAGATGAAGTTAATCTCTGAGCATCACAAATCACAGTGGATTCTTATACTCTAATCCTTTTTTGCCAGCTATAGGGTTTTTCTTAAAGTTGGCACCACCTAACAGAGTGACAGCTTGCATATTTAGATTCTTTTCCATATGAACGTTACTGAAAAAGTTTGCTACCCAGATTTTTTAGTAGTCTGAAAAGTATGAAGTGGTAATGAGTATAGTCTGGGTGGCTATTTTAGATGCATTCTAAAAAATAGGATAATTTCATTTGGTATACTAATAGCTGTAAAATTCAGATAAGCCATAAATAAAATTTTCATATTTTTGACAAACACCAGGTTTGTGCTGCTTGGTTGTAATAGAGCAGACCCTTTGCATTTTTGAGCAATGCGTCACTCCTAAAATTCCAAAGACTCACATATAATAGAGTACCTACTCTTACTTTAACGTGGAATGAACAACCAAGTAGGTTTGCAATGTAGGCAACTGGCTGGTTCACTCACTTGATAAAACAGTCTCACATTTGGTCTCAGGGTGAATTTCAGATTTTGTTTTGTAGCCAAATCAGCTATGTTAAAGGCTGTGAGGTGGAGTAGAGTGAACCTTAAAAAGAGCCAAAGAGTCAAGGCCAAATGATAAACCTAGGGAGATCAGTTTTGCCTTTCATTTCATTACTCTGTACAGTTTTCATTTTGACTCTAGCCACTTAGATAGCAACTCGGTTTTCAATACATGGTAAGCCATACCAGAGGGAAAAATGCCTATTATTTTATAGAAGCTCGATAACATGTTGCTGGAATACTTTTTAAAATGGGGCAGCATTGTGCATTTATGATAGACTGATTGATTTAAAAGGAGACCTGCAGCAAAGGGAGATTGCCTCTTACAGAGGTAATCTGTGTGAGCTACATCAAACTGGATGAGCTTGAATTCTGCCAACAAGTAATTGGTGGTTCTTGTAGCATAAATGCTTTTTGAGTCAGTAAGAACTTCCAATAACATGAAAGGTGCGTGGTGTATTTTTAACACTTATGGTTTCTAGAATACGAAAATAACTGGGGATCATTTTAATTCTTTTTTTAATTGTAAAAAAAACTTCTCAAAGCAAAGTTGAGGATTTTTAGTGTGCTTTATAATTTGAAGAAAAAATCAAATTTTAGTATCAATAGATAAAATTTAGATTATACTTTAGAGGAACACATATTTCATTTTAAAAATCGTATTTCATTTTAATTGCTTCATACCAAGAATAAGAAGAATCCTTTATACTTACATGATAGTTTTATACAGAAAAGTTTTAAAAATAATTTACATTAAATGGCAAGTAGGACTTGGATCAATAGTTCTTCAGTGAATCAAAAATGAAAATGAAGCTTTTTTATTTCTGGCCCATTTCAGGTATTCAGAGCATACATTTTCTTTTTAGGAGATTTGTCTTCAAAGAGTAAGACAGAACCACTAATGTTTCTAATCCTTAAGCGATATCAAGAAGCTATGTATAATAAATATATAAGTACAGTGTCAGTACAAACCTTGCAAAATAAATAAATTTAAACACCAACTCAATCTACTTTTGCTTTAAAAAATGGTTAAGTTTCTTGTTAAGACATCACAACTCAGTAGATATTAAATTACACATCATTCTAAATGTGAAAACCAAACATGGAATAATCTGAATATATAAGCAATAAACTTAAAAAAAACCCAACATCATTCTATATGTAAAAAGAAATCCTAGAGAAGAGTACAGTATGGTACACAATATAGAAACTAAGCTGAATTACTCTTTAATGAATCTTACAGGACATATTTACATTTGCAATGCCCAAAAGCTTCCAATTCTCAGCCGTAAAAGTATGGCTACACTAGGTTGCTTGTTCTCAGACCTGTATGCCTCTTCCCAGCTTTCAAAGTCAGGTCTGCTATGGCCCTTGAGCGAAATCCGGCCTGCCACCTGTTTTTGTATGGCTCTTGAACTGAGAATGGCTTTTACATGTTTAAATAATTGAGGAAAAAAATCCAAGGAGGAATATTCATGACTATGAAAATTATATGAAATTCTAATTTCAGTGTCTGTAAATAGTTCTCTTGGAAGCCAGTGACCTAGCCATGCTCATTCATGTGTGTGTTGTCTGGGGCAGCTTCTGTATCTGAGCTGGCTAGTTGCAACAGAGACCATATGGTCCATAAAGCCTAACATGCTGTCTGGTCCTTTACAGACAAAGTTTGCTGACCCTCTGTTCTAAATCCATTCTTGCAAGCTCAGCAATGTTTGTTTGTTTGTTTTAAACAACTGTTGACGTTTGTATAATGGCAGTCTCCTGGGCCTCTTTGCTTCATTCATCAGGAAAATGGTTGGTAGCTAGCCCAGATGGTTGGTGCCATTTTGCTTGTCCTCAGTGTGGATCTCACATCATGCGTGATGACGGCTTCAGTTCAGAAATCATTAATTTCCAGTTTAAGCTAAAGGGAAACAAGGAAATTGTATTTGTTTCTACCACGTTTGTTCTTGACTTTAACTCCTTGCCAAAAGATCTTCGCCTGTAAAGTTGTATATATGTAGGCTTGTTAGTATATTTTAAACCAAGGAGCGGAAGCATCGACAGTGGAGCAAGGGTTTAGTGTTGTTCAGCCAACAGAAACCCACAGCTCTGGTGGCTCTGGTTTGGGGGAGAACCTATTTCCTGTAAACTCACAATGTTATAATGTTCCCGGGAGGTGGGACATCAGGTGATTTCCGTCCTGGCTATATTCCTTAGAAATATATATATATATATATATATATATATATATATATATATATAAAATCATAACCAAACCTTTTAACTTTTTAAAAAAGGTGGAATTCCTTTAACAACTGTATTAATTACTTCAGATAAGAGTAAGTAAATAATTACTTGTTTAGATATTTTTAGAGTATTAAGGGGTAAATCTTGAAACTTTAGAAATAAAAATTTTAGGATAACATGAAATACGTTACTGAGGAAGCAGTAAAAATACTAAACTTGTTTTCTTCTGCACATGTTCTAAAAGGCCCTTCCTTTGTCATCATGTGTAAAGGAGTTTATGACATGGGATAATATAGTCCCGTAGATGCGCCAAGTGGCAGTTTTAAAAGAGAAGCTCCTCCAAGTTAAAGCAAAGCTTAGGTCAACTGAATGATTGTGAATGTTTGCTTGCTACAGGAAAATGAGAGTCCAAAGGCATTCATCTAAATCACTGCTACTCTTCCTACTCCCCTAAAATACAAGCAATTAGTAATGCTCATTATATCAAGTATAAGGCAGATTTTTAGTGGAGTTGTATTCTTATGTACTTAATGTAATCTTGTAGCACAGCGAAGGCTTCTTATGTGCAGACTAATTTCACTATGTCATTATGGAGGTTATAAAAGAGAGGTGTGTATAACATCTCACCTGTGATATATCTGATGCAAAGTTCTTGGTATGGAAAACATTTTAAATTTTTATCACTGTCCTTACGGCCTGTTCCCAGAACCACTACCATGGGGAGTCATTTTCTAAAAGTTAGAGGCTAACACTATTGTTTAGTCCTAAAGCTCACAGCTTTTGGAGATGGCACTGATTGTCTCAGTGACCCGGGGGCAGAAAAGGAAGTGAGTTTGGAACTTTACAAAATTGGAATACCAACTGTATCTCAACAGAAAAAGGGTGCTGAACATTCTTAGCATCTGGACAGCCCAGAGCTTCACTATTCTGTGCATATTCGATATTATCTGATGCTGTATGATATGGAATTGCTGCCATACTTCCGATATTTCTGATGAATCTTTGCTTACAGACCGCAAACAACCCAGAGTCCTTCAGAATAGTTGGATATGCAGATATTTTGGAGGAGGAAATTTCCTATATTTGGCTTTGTCTGTTGTTCTGAAAGAGCTTTGTTAGTGTAGTGTGGGCACCAATTATTTTAGGAGTTGCTCCTTAAATGTAGACTCATGGGCTCAATGTATCAGTCCCTTTGAGCTGTTATAAACCAAGTTGGCCCTGTCAAGAGATATCAATGAATTCTTTAACTGTGAGCTTCTACAATTTTATATATGGACTTCCTGATTGTGATAAAGACAGACGATGAAGCTCTGCAGTATAAGCAACAATGCCTTTACTGCTGTTGGTTTCACGTAAATTTTATTTTTTATTTTTGTTTCATGAATTTTAAATCTTAAAACTTAATGTTAACAGGTAAAAAGTAGGCTTTAATAATCCCTTGGGTTCATTAAGAAACTAAGTGAAAAAAAGAAACCCATGTTTGGTTTCTTTTAAAAACCTGTGTTTGCTTCTTCAAAAAAATTCACGTTCCACGTAAATAATTTATTTTAAGCTAGAATGAAGTTTGCTCTGTGTGTGAATACCAAGCACGGGCCTAATCTACTGTAGTGTCAGGATGGAGGTTGTTATTGCTCTTCTGCTTTCTTTTTAAGGATGACATCCTGAATGCCAGATTTTTATTTTTTAAATGAGGCAGAAGTCGTTGAGGTTGTTGAGACTAAATCAAACCTCAAAAATGAAAGCTGAAGGGCCCACAGCAGCCCCTTGGGTTTTACGTGAGTTACCAATAATTAAAAGAGTTCTATATCTGATGAGATGAGGCTGATGTAGTAGTTTGGGCAAGTTGGTTGTCCTCTTGGGGCCTTTGTCGAGTTATCTACAAAATAAGGAGGTCTAAAATTATAAATGCTGAAGGTACCTATATCTTCAGAGCCCTCTTCCTATTTTTCTACCATTCGTACCTCCCTCAGGGGCCATCCTCCATTTGATACTATACAAACTGTGCCTTACAAAGTGTAAGTTGATCCCTGTTTCAGAATGGTACCCTGACCTAGCATACCTGGTAAAACATGGTACCCTTGGTCACTGTCGGTAGTCTAGCGTGTCGCTGGAGAACAAGCCTCCCACAGGTTTTTCCTCCTTGTTTTGGACACTTTCTGAGGCCAAGACCTGAGAAGGTGATGTGAGTCCTCGGGGCTGTTTAGTTGACTTGGTGAGCTTCTTGAGTTCACTTGCAAAAGAAATGCCTTTTCTTTTGTCTTCTCGGGATGCCTGCAGAGAAAAAAAGAACCCTCCACCGGCATTAGGTTGAAGCCAGGATCCTCAGTCACATGACATTATATCAGAAAGCTCTTCTCTCTTCCCTGTCAGAGCGTTGGAAACGAGGGTTGAAGGACTTGCCTCTCAGGACCGCTTAACCGCCAAGGGAATGAAAACAAAGCCACATGGGTTTCTCCCCTCTACAATCCTTAACTCAGAAACATTTTCCTAGATTTCTTATCTCCCAAAGAATATCAAATAATCTGTGAAGACGGCAAAATAACCTTGAACTTTACCTGCACCTGCTCCTTTAGCTTCAGGATGAATTTTCCTGCACCTTTCCACTTGCTTTGTGCTTGAAACACACACTCCTGATCCAAGAGGACCCGCTGGGAGGACTTTGGGGTAGAAGACCTCTTGTTGGAGGTGTCTTTCACCACCTCTTCCAAAAGCACATAGTCACTTGGGTTGGGGTTGCTCAGGATGCTATAGGAGTATTTGGCTTTGCATAAGGTCTGAAAGATAAGTTATGATCAACTGAATGAAGACACTGTCACTAACACCTGCATTCACTAAATGGAACTTTCACGTGGAAAACTGTCACAGACTTAGAGATAGAGGGAGTCTTTCAGATGTCATCCCAGTCCTCATTATATCTGTGTTAAGTCGCAGTTTATAACGCACTTCCCTACATTACCTCATTTAGCTACACAACAATCCGTGGTTCTGGTATTATTATCTCATTTCAGACTAGGAACTTAAGCAGATTCCAGAGGGTGCACAGCTAAGAAGTAATGGAATAAAGACTTGGACTGTCTGTATGCACCAAAGCTCATAGACATGAAGGTCATGCTGACAGTTAGGGACAGAATCCTGACTCAGATCCCTCTCTGTCTCATTAGGCTGCCTCTCCACCACAGTGTATTAGTTGTCGAAGGCATTTTAAAATTTACTTGGTCTTACTTCTCATTTAGTGCAAGATTATCTCATTTATGCATTTATTCACTCATCAATGTTTAGTGAGAACCTACTATGTCCCAGATACTATACTATACTTTGGAAACACAAAGGTGCACAAAAGAAAACACATCTAAACCCTCTTAGAGTTCAAAACCTATTGAGGAGGTTAAAATTAACCATGCACTAACAGCAAATAGCATTTAAATAGTGTTTGCCCTGTGCTAAGCATGGTATACCTTACATATATTTACTCTTCGCAACACTGTGAGGAAAGTACTATTATACTATCTCCATGTTATCTACGTGGTAGCTTGCCATGCAGTGGTGTGCTGGAGCCAGCTGGAACCAGCTAGTGAAATCAGACGTGGTGGGAGTATTTATACAACAGAAATGAGCAAACACTACAAATCAGAGATCTCCCACCCCCTGCTTTTATTTAAGAGCCAATTTTACCAGTACACCACTATAACTAGGGCAAAGATAGTTAAATAACTTGCCCAAGATCTCAGAGCTAGTAGTAAGTACAGCTGGGATTTCAATTGAGCAATTCGATCTAGTAGAGTCTGCATTAACCAATATGCTCAACCACTTTTCAAATAGGTGTTTAATGCACACGATCCGTGACAAAGCCTTCAAAAAAAGGAAATATATTTTCTGAAACTACGTACACAGAGAAGCAGGCCCTAGAGGAGAGGAGAGGGTCAGGGCAGGCCTGCTTATCTTCTGACAGACCTTGAGAGGTGGTCATTAGGTATTGGCTTAGGCATTTCTGGGACAATGAAATTACTGCTTTGCACAGCCACCTCCTAAACCCATAATATTCGAGCTTCATAGAAGGCCTGACTCATAGTAGATGCTATGCTGAAGGGAGCAACTAACATTTCCCAGCCTTAAGAGGCACATACTGCCTTTTCAGGTCTCCGTAGGTCTAGAACTTCATTCATAAAATGAGCTGAAATCTGATCTGTCCCAGCAATCAACACTGAGGACAGGACTAAAGTGAGGTGAGGAGGGGCTCTGACCTGCTGAATGACATCCTGTGCGGTGCTGATGCGGGGTGCTTTGATGACTGTCCGCGGTTGCTCGGGAGAAACATCATGCACTTGGACAAAGAAACTCTCCTCCTCCGTGCTCAAGATCACCTCCTTGTCATCTTGCACGATGCTTTTCTCTTCTAGGTTCTGTATTAAAAAAGAAGAAAAATATGAGTATATGGTGAGCTGATGCAGAATAAGAAAAATCGAACAAAAATTTAAGATGTACCTGGGTAATGTGAAACAACTTCCTAGCTTTTTATCACACACTAGTTAATATTTCATAAACCACTCTGAAAGGACTTACATGTCTCAGAGAAAGAAAGTACAAGTCTCAGAGAAAGTACTGTAAGTGTTTCTGCTGATGCTGACAGACTGATAAGGTGTGGCCAGAACAAGCCAGTAGATGTGTTTCTGTTAGGTGTGGATTTTTAGTTCAAAGTAACTAGATAAATTTATAAAATGATAACATACCATTTGGCAATTACCAAAAGCTAAATAAGAACACAGTAAATTCCATTTAAGAGAAAGTTCTCCCATTCTCACAAAGACATTGAGCATTTAAGAAATGCTAGGCATCTGAAATGTGAAATTGACATTCAGCCAGGCTAGATGAACAAAATCCACAGTGAAAAGGCAAAAAACAATGGCTAGAGGTGAGTCACATTGAAATTGATATTGACAAAATGCTAAATAATTATGAGAATTGCTCATCAAGTTGATTGGCTTTTGATGAACTGGCTTCCAGTGTATTTTACATATATAACTATATATATTATGTAGTTAGATATATCTGTAGACATATGTATCTTATTAAACATTTTCAGGCAGTACAGAATTATATTAATAAAAAGGCAAACTTTTCCCATTCTCATTCTTTTTCCTTCTCTCTCCCCACCTCCTTCTCTACAAAAAACCACTATTGTTAGGTTACATATCCTTCTAAACATCTGCCATGGATATACAAATGTATTTTTGTGTATATGAATAGATAATAGAATGAAATCCCGGAATTATGTGAATTTAGACATGTGATTGTCAGATGGCTCCTGTTCTTTGTTAGCCCCATTCTCGAATGAGGGTACATACAGCTATCTTCTACAAGATGGGGGATAGGAAGGGGAAGGAGAGACAAGTAAACAGGCAACCCATCTCAGGAAGCAAGGATTTGGCAGGAAGATACTCCTATCCCTGGCGATATCCTAGCATAATTTCCTCAGATCAGGCACTGAAGTGGTGCTAACTAGCCAGAAGGTCCCCCAAATCATCACTATCCTGAAGTTCCAACCAGCCACAGGACTTAGAGTTGTTCCCATTAAAATTAAAGTCAAAATGGATCATTGCCACCAGGTGGCGCCAAACTGTAGCCACGACCAGAAAGGTCTAGTTTCCGGAGCTTCTTGCCAACCAGGCTCACCCCAATCATTTCATCATTCTTGCAGTTGTGGAACCTACAATTTACACGACTGAAGTTTTTGGACCCTATTTATTATATTAGGGATGTGTAGAAGAGAGTTAATGTCTTTTTATTGCATAAAATGAGTTTGTACTCCACATACACTGTTCTACAACTTGTTTTTTCTCCCCACTTAAAATGTCATCATTTCATGTCAGTTCCTATAGATTTTGCTGCATTGTATGTTACTGCAATGATCATAATATATTTAACCAATCAGTCTGGGTTTGGGTGGTGATTCACATGACATGCTTTTCAGGGCCCTGAAAACCAGGAAGCAAGCAAAAACCAAAAAAGATTCTAATTGCCACATAAACTATCCCGACAACCATGCGCTTTTATTTTTTTATTTTTTAAATTTTATTTAATTCATTTCAAGTATGCAATACATTGGTTAGACATCTATGTAGTTCATAAAACGATTCCCCCAACTGTTCCCTCCCTCCCCTGACCCTTCACCTGGCCAACACATTAATGCTAACTGTGTTCCCTATGCCATGCTCCCTATCCCCGTGACCATCCGTCAGCTACTAATTTGTACTTCTTTAACCTTCCACTCCATTCTCCCAGTCCCCCAAACCCTTCTCCCCTCTGTCCATCACCAAGTTGTTCACTATATTTGAGTCTGTTTTTGATTAGTTTGTTCTTTTTGTTCCTTAGATTTCACATATAAGTGAAATCATACGGTATTTATCTTTCTCTGACTTAAATACCTTCTAGGTTCATCAAGGTGATATCTTTTTCCATCTCCTTCCTGTGTGTGTCTTAATCTGAAGTGAGTCTCTTGTAGGCAGCATGTAGGGGTCTTATTTTCTTATCCATTCATACACTCTATCTTTTAGTTGGAGCACTTAAACCTTTTCCATTTGAGGTACTTATTGATAGGAATGTACTTGTTACCATTCTTTATTCCTGTTTTTGATACATGTTTTTTCTTAAAGAAGTTCCTTCAACATTTCCTGTAATATTGGCTTGGTGGTAATAAATTCCTTTAGTTTATTTTTGTCTGGGAAACTCTTTATCTGTCCTTCAACTCTGATAGCTTTGCTGGCTAAAGTATTCTTGGTTGTAGATCCTGGGTCTTCATCCTGTTAAATATTTTGTGCCAAGCCCTTCTGTCCTGCATAGTTTCTTTTGAGAAATCAGCTGCCTGTCTTATGGGTGCTCCCTTGTAGGTAACTATCTGCTTTTCTCTTGCTGCTTTTAAGATTTTTCTCTTAGTAGTTAACCTTTGGCATTTTAATTATGATGTGTCTTGGTGTGGTCCTCTTTGGATTCCTGGTTTGTGGGATTCTCTGAGCTTCCTGGGGTTGTACTTCTATTTCCTTTATCGGGTTAGGGATTTTCCATCATTATTTCTTCAATTAACTGTTCAACATATTGTTTTCCTTCTGGTATGCTGATGAGGCGGATATTTTGACCTTTCATAGTGTCCCATAAATTATTTTTATAGTTTTGGCTTCTTTTTTCTTACCATTCTGATTGAGTGTCCTTGTCTTTGCCATCCTCTATATAGGTCATTTGATCCTCTTCCTTATTCACTTTTTTTATTCCATTTAATACACTTCTCATCTCAGGTAACATGTTCTTCATTTCAGACTGGTTGCCTTTTATAATTTCCATTTCCATTTTTATGTTTTTATCTCTTTGTTGAAATTCTCACTGAATTTATCTACACTTCCCAAAAGTTCATTGAGCATCTATATAACTAGTGTTTTGAACTCTGCATCTGTTAGATTACTTGACTCCATTACATCTGAATCTCTGTTCTGTTCTCTCATATGGCTTCTACTTCTTGTCTTCCCATTTTGGCTGCCTTTCTGTGTCCATTTCTATGTACTAAGCAAAGCTCCTAAGTCTCCCGGTCTTATTAGCGTGGATTTGTGTAGTAAGTGTCCAGTGGCGCAGTCTTGAGAGGGGTTCAGCTGTAGGCCAAATTTAGCCCTAGCCTCTGCCCCTCTGGGGCCACCTGTTAAGAGTCAGCAAGGAATCCACAGACGCTAAGCTTATATTTGCCTTAAAAGGCCATACCAGAAACCGAGGCCAGTTGCCTCCACTGTGAGTCTAGGCGCTGCTCAGTAAGGAGCACCTGACTTGCTGAGGATACACCTGGATGTGGCTTGGGTGAAGCTGTGAGTTGAGGGAGGCAGAGTTTCAGGGAATCATCTGGGAGGAGCGAACTCTGTTATCCAGTTTGATGGTGTCACAGCGATAGCGACTCTGTGTCGGTGCACTGGAAGTGGGAGAGGGCTCAACAAGGAACAACGGATACCACCAGCACTTCTGAACAGAGCGAGTCTTGCTTCGTCCCTCATTCTAACAATGTCTTCCTATAAGTCCCTGGTGCCCCGCCGTGCTTAGCTGAATAGGTGCTGGTGCTCAGAGCGAGCAGGTCTGTCACCACGAAAGTCCGCTCGCGGACGCGGCCCCTTTAAGAGGAGTCTGCTGCTACAGCAGCCTCCGTCTCACTCAGCCGCTCAGGACCGGGCAGCCCCTCGTCCTTGCCCTGTCCTACCTTCTGCTGTTGCAGGGTGCTTTCTTGGCTTTCTACCTAGTTGTATGGCTTGTTCATCTAGATCCCAGGAGATTTTTCCTTGCTGTTTGCTCCTTGTTTCTGTCACAACTTTGATTTGGTCGCCAGAGGGATGAACAGAGCCTCTATCTATGCCATTTTTTTTCCTCCGCGCTTTTATTTTTAAAAGATCTCCTTCGAACCTCACTCTGAGCTTATTTTCTTTATTGAGCTTTAATATTTGAGGTTATTCTTTAACTTAAAAAAAAAACTACTACAGTTGAATATTAAAAACAAAAACAAGTAGTGAGCATATTATGATTACAGTCCTTCACTTATTCTGTAAAATGCCAGCAGTGAATGTTATTCACTGGCCCCACTAAGAGTTCTGACACTGGACACCACCCCTCGCATGATGCTCATCAGCCTCATGTGCTTCTCCATTGTAATGGTGCCGTCTTTCTTGATTTGGAACAATGTCCAGTTCTACCTGGTCCATTTCATTAGTCTCTTCTACTTCTTTTCAGGTAGGAGTTTTTTAAGCAAAGAGTTTATTAGGAGAGAGAAAGCCATTTTCAGGAAAGTTTACCTTAAATTTGAAGATTGGGTGACTCTTTTAATATGGTCTATGATAAACTGGCATGCTCTCATGTAGCACACACTTGATATCTCCACACTTGACAGTCTGGATAAGAGGTGATGGCTGTGGTTCAGTTGTCCAGGTAGATATTGGCTTCTGGAAATCACACAATGCTTCAGCCGGCTGTATGTGCACACACGAAAGGGTCTTCTTGAGTAAAAACAGAGTGGTCCTTCTGATCTGAAAAAAATGATAATGTCTCTGGGCTCCCATCGTGGTTCTTAGTCTCCTTCACCACGGAATGTCATCTTCTGGCCATCTTTTATGCCTTTGTCAATATGAATTTCTAGAATCTTCTTCTCTTTGACTATCTTCCTTCCATTGAGGCTTTTTTATCTACCTTTAGTACCGATCTGTTTCCCATGGCCAGGTGCTCCATGTAGAAAGACTGAATTTGTTGTCCTATTTGATGACCTCTAATTTGCATCTCAGTATCTCGGCAACTGGGACAGTACTCTGCTGCTCTGTCCTTCCTAACTTGGCCTTCACATATTTGGAGAGCTAGATACCTTGTTGCACCATTATATAAATCTTCTAGGGTTACTGATAGCTGATGCACAACATTTTACCTCTCCTTCCTCTTTGCATCCTTCTTCCTCCTTCAAAAAATGTCAGAGATGTCCATGGGGGAGCCACGACCGCCACCTGCTCCACCTTCTTTAGTCACCTGTTGTTCTTCTTTGTCGTATGATTTCCTTTTCTTTGCATCAGAGAGCATTTTGTAAGCTTGAGAAATCTGTTTAAACTTCTCTCCTTCATTTGGATTCTTACTAGGGTGTTACTTCAAGGCCAGTTTCCTATAAGACTTTTTCAGTTCTTCCTGAGTGGCACTGGGTCTGACCCCCACAACATCATAGTAAGTGGTTTCTTTCACCATTTTCGACAGCTGGTGGGCGGGCTGAAGCCAGTGTTGGGGGAGCAAGAGGGAGCGTGTTGCTGTCAGATCGTATTTATTTTTAAGGAGTTTTCAGTTGCAATGGAAGCCACAAGTAACAACCATGACAACAGCCCTCACCTGTATAGCTCTTCACTGAGCACTTTTCTACATATTGTCTACATGTTTGGATGAGTATCATGACAACCTTTTTGAGTCAAGCAGGATAGTTTCTGTTATAGATTTTACACAGTAGGGCACAGAGGTTTACAGAAGTCATATGAGCTATCCAAGGTGACCTAATATGTGGCAGAGCCAGGTTTGTTGGATTTCAAATACATCAGGTGTCAAAGGAGGGCATACTGACCACAGGAAGATGTGATTTTTGCCAGCTTGACAGCCCAGGAAACAAAAAAATTATAAAAGGCAGACAGGAAAGATCAGAGGTCATAATTAGCAGTTTAGGAACTTATATGAGCAAACTGCTTATATATCTTACTAGTTTCACAGAGTAAATGAATGAAAATACTAATAATCGTAATCTATAAATTATGCTAGTGTCTGCTTGCATTCAATAATTGCTGAATTCATTTATTTAATCAGTTAATATGTAGTGTGTGTCACGATGCAACAGGTATACCTAGATACATTAAATGTGATTTGTTATCTTTTATTACACATTTCATTAGTCATTTCAAAAATTTCCCAACAAAGGTTTATAAAGGAGAGTTTGCTGTGTTCTATTAATCAGAAAATGCTTGTTAGACTTCTCTCCTAAATTATCCCCCTTTTTCTTCAAAATTCTTTCCTCTGCCAGCCCTTATTAAACATTTATTGCTGAGGTCACTACTGCCTGTTGTCATATACATTTTAAATTGCATATGGGCATCCCTAACCTTCCAGTCCTTCCAACCAAATGATGAAGGCCTACTCAAGAGCCCGCCCATGTTTCCTCCTGCTCATCACCTCCCACAGTGCTGGGCATGGGTGGTCCACGCGGACTGACCCAACTCCAGCCTAAACAGCATGGGATGGTGGAAATGACACTGACCTGGACGCCATAAGTTTTGAGTTCTTCCTACTTCTTGCCCTGCTGGGATTTAACCTCTCTGAAGCTCCATGTGTAGAATGATTTCCATTATATCATGGATCATTCAAAATAGTGGATGTTTGAGAGCTGTAAACATTGTAAGTCATTATGCAAATATATGATTTAAAGAAGCCACTGAAATTGTCACTTGTAGCAAACTTAATATGGCAAAGACAATTAGAAATAGGAAAAAAAATTAGAGAGACATTAAAGATGGCTTCAAAAGTCCAGCTAAGCCCTCTGACAGTTTCTCATAAAGCTATTAATTATTAGAATTGCATTTTCACCGGCTTAGCAATTTGTATGTCTGATAGGGAGAGGAAGCCGGGGAGACAATTACATTTCTTTGCTTAAAAGAAGTGTTATTTTATGGTCTAAGGCAAGGTTAGGAGGGAAGGCAGTGAGGGGGAGATGCTGAAGGTCTGCAGAGGCTGTGGGCCATGCTCACAGTTAAGTCCAGAGTGAAAAAGTGACATACGGTGCTGAAAATGGTTCCTTATTGTCTCCACTCTGTCCTAACAAGCATAGAGCACAGATGCACATTTTATGAGTCAAGCTCTATTACATGCCCCAAAAGAGCAGTTCCTGTGCCCAGAACAGGGCTTAGCACATATCAGGTGCTTAATAAATACTTATTTAATCAAACTGTTGAACGGATTCAGTTGCTTCATTATTGACGTATAATGAGGCATGATTGTCTACACTGGAACAATGACTTTATATTTTAAATTTACCATAATTAAAAAAAAATAGCAGTAAGTTAGTGGGCTCCTTTCCAGAAAAAAATTGTTTCTACCAACAAACCCCCAGAGGAGCCAACCAATCTGGAGTTGACATGTTAGTCATTGTACTATTTCTTTCATATGAAAGACCATGGGAATATTAGTGAACATAATGTAATTTTATATGAATTCTGACTGAAGCTGAGAGATTATTCTTATTTTGTGTGAAGTTATGGAATATTTTCAAAGAAATACCATTATTTTTCTTATATACACAGAATCTTTTATTAGCTAAAACTTGAACAGGCACTAACAGGAAGGCAGCCAACCCTAAAATGCAAACTGCCTACAGGCCTTGCATTACACAGCTCTCTGAGCCTCATAACAGTGTCTTTCCACACATACAGATAAAATACTGGACACAGAGCTGAGGACACACGTAAGGAATCCTCTGAGGTTTTGCTTGCTTTGTTTTATAAGGGATGATTTTTAGACTCAATTTTTGTTAGCCTGGAGATAATATTCTGAGTATGTGCAGAAGAATAAAATCATCTCCCCACGTTCACTTCAGGAATAATATAAACCAAGTTGGAATTACAAGAAATTCCGATGTTGAGGGAGGTGGCCAGTAGGGAGGTGGTTAATTGCATACTGAGCTGTGACTGTGTAGGCTGCGCCCAGACACACTTACTTCCTGCTGGGGTCTTAAGACAATTCTGCCAACGTATCCCTCTTCTGGAAACCAGCTGCTTAAAATCTGTAAGATCTCTTCTTCTGGACCAATGACTCTCTGGAATGGTTGTTTTCTGCATTCATTCTTTTCTTTAGATATAAAATATTTTTCTTCCATCAAAAAATAATCTGTGGCAATAAGTTTGATGTCTTGTTCGGTGGTCAGAATCTAAAGACAAAGCAAAGGCAAATTTAGCACACCTCTGAGGAGTGGGCAAAAACTTCAATTCAAAATAAGTCTATTTTCATGGTGTTCAGGGAGCTTTGATGTGCAATTTACAAGTGAAACCTACTCTGGAATGTTGCATAATTCTTTTTGGATGGTCTAAGAATTCTCTTATGTCCAAAAGGATTGTTTATGTCCATTCTGGGCACCAATACAATTTATTCATAATCCCCAGACATCATAACTGTTTTTACCACTGCTGGAATGAGAGCTCCTACCGATTTAAAACCTCTAGATTTTTCAAACTATGAATTTAGCTCTTTGTAATCTTGCAATACAGGACTGAGGGTAAAGAACTTAGTTCAGTTTTTTTACCAAAATAATCTCTCAATCATCTTCTAATCTCCTCTTTTCTAAGTTCCTGTGAATTCTCCTTTCAATAAACTTGACAGTGAGACTAGAAGCCTGTTTTCTTTGTTGGCCACTGACCTTGGTAATCAAACAGAGTGGCTGAGACAAGGCTCAGAAGCCAGACAGACCTAGTCTGAGGTCTGCCTTTAATATTTACTGCCTGTGAGGTGTTGGGTAAGATATTTAACCCTTTGCAGGTTCAATTCCCTCTCTATAAAATGGGAACAGTGAGAGTAATGAGGGGAATCAGTCTGCTATCCCAAAATATGCCTTTTGAGATACTGATTATTTTAGGCTGGTTATTTTCAAGAAACAAAAGACTCAGAAAGAAGCTTTAACCTTTGCCCTACTGCCTAAAAGAACTTAGAGGACCTCCTATGGTTTAATATCAATAAGTATGAACCTAGCAAGGCCCATTTGATCAAAGTCCTCTCTGTGTCCCTTGTTAAAGATGCCCCATCAAACATTTATTTACCAAACATTTACTTTTCCATCTCCATGTGAATTGCTTTCCTGTCCTGTGAAGTCCCAAACTACAACCTCTCCTTCCCTTTAGCTCAAGAAAGTATATAAGCCTTAATTGCCAGATCTGTCTTTGAGTCTCATATTCTTATGGAACCCCTGTATGTGCGTATGTAATAAATGTGGTTATTTCCTCCTGTTAATTTTATTTTCTCATGTTATTTTGTTATTTTCTCATGTTAATTTGATTATTAGTCTGGCTAGGACAACTTAGAAGGTGGGAGGAAAATTATTTTTCTGCCCCCACAGTAACAACCTCTTAATTTTGTTTAATGATTGAGTCACTAGTTATAAAGCATAACGTGGACACATTATGAGAACTCAACAGACACGAGCTGTCACTATAGTTCCTCTTACCGATGTATTCTTTCACGCTCATGTTGTGCGGGGTACTGACAAAAGGCTAAACTCGAAGGGGGTGATGAGGGAAAGCTGCCACTATCTGGCCTGGAATAAGCAAACACCCTTCTCCTCAACACCTGGCACTGCTGTGTCTCAACTTCAAGGAAAAACAGAATGAACTGAGGATGGTGGGGGCAGATATTTTCAAGAAGACTCTGCTCCCTTCAGCCCAGCCCTTGGTCTGTAATTGATGCTGGACTCTGGGCAAGGCAACTTCTCCTTCAACTATAGGAATAATTTAGGACAGGGAGCTTCCAGGAGTAGGTTAATTGGCACTGTCACCTCCAGGAGGGGCCCAGAATCCCTCCCTCCTCAGACTTGCTTTACATCCACATAGTTATCCGCATGGGGTAACAATGAAGCAATGAGCTGCTTTTCATGGGTGGTCCATGGAAATATTCCCTTGCTTTAAATCCTCACATTTTATAGCATCTCCAAAAACCCAATAGTGCTTTGTGATAGTAGATATTGAAGTTCATGGACCAATTTAAAAACCAAAGCTTTGGTAGTAGCTTCTGTTTGATATGCTATGAAAGTTAACACTTAAGCTGTTTTCTTTGACTCTTAAGTCAATTTAAAATGTTAGGCAAAAGTTGGCTTGTCCATAGAGACTTCCCTTCAAAGGACAGAAATACTTATGGACACTGATTATGTATGGGTTTTTAATCCTCTAACTATTCTACAATCCCTTAAATTCAAAGGGAGCTCCACAGTCACTGCCCCCAAGTAGAAGAAAGAATTCTGAGATGGGTTAAGGATAAAAGTTTGCAAGGATATTAAGCCACTGTGCCAAGGAAGAGTGGAGCTTCAAGTGTAAAGAGAAAAGGAAATGCACGCAGGGCTGCCTTGCCCTTTCAAAGAGCTGCTTCTCTCTCTGGATGCTGCTCTTTGTTCCTGGATTTCTCAACCTTACAAATCCCCCTGTGGGGCACTGTCCCTGCCTGCAGAAGGCCGCTGAGATCCCTGGGGCTCCGGAACAGAAGTGGCACAGCATGAGGGGACTTACGCCAGTTCTGCTTCAGGGTTTGGTGTAACAGGCTCTCATCCTCTTGTTTTAGGCCCTCCATGCCTCTTTGTAGCGTTAGAGGTGTAGGACCTCAAAGATCAAGAGTCAGGGGATGGGGAACAAGGAGGCTGCTCAACATGTAAATAAAGACCTATTGCTAGAAGGGCCCAAGATGTCATCTGGGCCTATGTGGTCCATTTGGACACTCTAAGAATTTGATCCAGCTCCTAGAATGACAGAGTTCATTCAGCTCGTGTGCAAATTCTTGTTGATTAGCAAGCTCTGCATTACGAGGGAAGATGAGGCCTGCGTCTATGCTCAGAGGGAAAGGGCACACATGGTCGGAAAGCCACTTATTCGTGTCTTTATTCTTCTTGAGCCCAGTGTTTTTATGTGGCTGAAGAATTCTTAAAAATGTTTTTCTAAAAGTTAAGGTGACTGTTCAGTGGCACCAAGATCCCTCAGATCATTTGTAGGGTTGGTCTCAATGTCGAACATCAACAGAATCAAAAGACAGATCATCAACATGGACTTTTGTGTATTTGTGTGTGTTTACAGACACAAACACACAATCACACACACATACCCATACATATTAGATGTCAAATTCTCCCAACTGCAGGCTCAGTGGACTTACTTGTTGGAGAAGCTGCTTTGCCTTGGTGCCTCCACTTATAGAGAAAACAGTAAAGGGCTCTGGACCTGGGACCCCATGAACCGTGACTCTGTGAGTCTGCAAACATTTTCTTTCTTCTGTATTAAACATCTGTTAAGGAAGAGCATATGGTTTCTCATTCATTCTCATACAACTTCTAGGCTACATTTAACACAGAAGTGCTAGTTCTTGGAATGAGGGACACATAAATGCAAAAGCGGAGCATCCTTTTATAACCTGATGCATCTTTCTGTATTTGAAGAAGTAACAGTGCATCTTCCTTAACAGTCTAGTGAGGATATGTAACAGCATACCACCAAAATATTATTTTATAAAACTGTGCCTCTTTCCATCATAATTATGGGACTGATAGCACCTGGGATGTATGTCAGTCCTTACTTATGAACTGGAAATCAATAGTGTATATTGAGTTTTATCTCTCTTTAGGGCAGTGGGATAGAATTGTGGATGGTGAGATGATAAATAAAATATTCTGGCAAGTAAAGTACTTTCCTGAGCTCTGTGAGTCATCCCAGCAAATTACTGAACCTGAGGAAGGGGCTGTGGAACCTCTTGAATTTATAGCTGGTTGGTTAGAAGTACCGGTGACAAGCTGGGACTTGTGACTGGCATTCGAAATGTGGGCAGTCTTTCAAGACTGAGCTTTTAACTTGTGGGTTCTGATGCTAATGCCAGGTGGATCGTGTCAGAATTGAATTGAAAGGCAGGACCGCCAGGTGTTGTCAGAGAGTTGGAGAAGTAACACATTGGAAAAGATAACCACACATTTGGTGTCAGAAGTGTTGAGAGGAAAAACGATTCATTCATGGCAGTGTGGAACCTTCAGCTCTAACAAGTATTGAGGGCAATCAACCCGGAATTGGGCAGTAAGCCCTGTCTTGTGTTTCTGAAAGCATCTGATTCTTGCTCTTAGGTACCAGGCAGCCCCAACTCCAACTCCTGGTCCTCTGCATGAGACAGAAGCAATACCTCCCTCTACTTTGGCCAACGTGCTATTCTCAACCTTGGCCATACATGGAAGGGGAAGGAAGGAGAATCTAAGGAAATAAGGTCAGGGACAGAGAAGAAGCTGATAAGTGAGGGAAAGAGAAGCAGAAAAGAAAGCAGGGCTATTGGAGGTGGCAGAGGCAGTGGTCAAGCCAGCGCCATCGTGAGCGTATGAGGTGGCTTTCCAAGGGTTGTTTGGACTATGTTGAAGTATATGATTGATACAACAGTAATCAGATTATTAAACACATAAAGAGGTAACTGATGGACATCCCTTGAAATTAATTTTTAAAGAGCAAGCATAATGGAATTAACTAGTTAATTAAAGCAGTGTTGCTTGTTTAAGTAAACAGCTTTGCATATCATTACTGGGGTGAGTGCTGGTCCTATGATTCTCGAACTTCACTAGGCACGAACCTTCCCTGGGCAATTTGTTAAAACATCGAATCTGCAATGGTGGGACTTTTTGTGGTGTTCCTCTCCCATTCCCAAGAGCGAAGATTCTGCACCTCCCCAAGTGCCAGGGTGTAAGTTGCATATCGCCAGCAGCATCTGGCTGCTCACCCCAACCCTGCTCACCTGTGACACCTGCCCCTGGACCACTGAAGAAGCAAAGGATTTCCTGGTCTAACTTAAAGTTATTTCCTGGTCTAACTTAAAGTTATAGAAGTAGTGAATGCTTTCTAGCAGATATGCTTAATTAGCCTCTTCCCCACCTTGGTATGTTTGACTCACTTCCCTGGCAGGCACTATAATATACTCATTAAGAGTATGGATTTTGAAAAAAAAGAGGAAAGAGTTTTGGCCCTAGATGAACTTGGGTTTGTATGTGTGTGATCTCAAAAGTATTTAGCTATTACCTTCCTCATCTGTAAAATGGAGACAATACTAACAGATATTTTGTGAAGTTACTGAGAGGATTAAATGAATTAGTATATATAAAGTGTTTATGAAGTGCTGAGTACCAGCCATTATTATTATTTCCATAGCTACCTAATTATCACTGTCCTGTACCACAAGAAAGCCTAACTCCAGCATAGCAATCTCTGCAAATATGCTGAAACAGAACTTGGTTACCAAAGAGGCTGGCATAGTACTGCTAGAGGAATTTTCTTCCATCCTTCTGCTGTTTATGAATAAACTGGAGATTTCCAAGACTTCATTGTGCAGGTTTCGCAGCTGAAGATGTCGATATCCTGGAATAATGTAGAATTGGGAAAAGTCTGTTAGCCAGGACCTGCAGAGCTATGCCAAGAAGATACCCTAGGGAGGTCAAGAAATGATAGGTAGATATAAGACCTTATGATGGGCACGCAGAGGCAATAGGCTTGCAACCAACTGGGAGAATGGATCCTTCAGGGACAGTTTTGGGCCACCTAGTGGTGATTAACTTAAAACAGAAACTCTTAAACAAAATATTGTAGGAAAACCTGGTCACTTTTGTATCAAGGCATCTACAGTCACCATTTTACAAATGTTCCACCTCAGAACAGCTTTAGTGATATAAAGAATTCCAACCACAGGGGCTTGGTTAAATAAGTTAAGGTGTGTTTGTATAAGTATAAAAGGGCATTAGAACTAGTATGCAGCCAGTAAAAGTGATAATTAGGTGTATAGTTATTAACTCGAATAGTTATTAACTAGAAAAGTTGCTCACTACACATATTATTAAGTGAAAACCAGTAAGTTGCAAAACGCTAAGATGATTAGGAAGCCTCTACATGGGCAGAAAAATTAAGCCTGCAAAAGATAATATAGTAAAGGTGATTATTTTGGAGACATGAAAAAATGGATTAAAAAAAATTGTTCTTGCTTCTCTATACGCTCCTATTTCTGTAATAACTGTTATGGGCTGAATCGTGTCCTCCTAGAATTCATATATTGAAGCTCTGATTCCCAGGAACCTCAGAATGTGACAACGGCTGGAGATAGGGCCTTTAAAGAGGTCATGAAGTTACAATCAATCGTTAGGGTGGGCCCAATACGACTGGCATCCCTATACGAAGAAGGGATTAGCACACGGATAAAGAGACATCAAATGCCATGCTCACAGACTGAAGGATGAACATGTGAGGACAGAGTGGGGAGGTGGCCACCCACAAGTCAAGTAGAAAGGCTTCAGAAAAAAACAAACCTGCTGACACCTTGACCTTAGACTTTTAGCCTCCAAAGCTGTGAGAAAATAAATTTCTTTTGCGAAGTCGCCTAGTCTGTGCTACTTTGTTATGGCGGCTTGGGCTCATTAACGCAGTGACCACGTGGTACTTGCACAATGGTGATAAGCAATAGGAAATGCACAAAAAGTGGGAAAATATAATGTGTCTGTGGTGCTCAGAGCCTGGCAGTTTGAGTGTGGCTGTGGGAGGAAGTATGGACTAGAACTTTTGTACTCAAAGCAGGGCCAGCATCCCTAGGAGCCTGTTAGAAATGCAGGATCTCAAGGCATAGCCCAGACCTACTGCAGCAGAATCTGCATCTTATTACCAAGAGTTCCAGGTAACTCCCATGCACACCAAAGTTTGAGAGGAAATGCAGACAGTCTGACAAACAGAAGTTCCCAGGAAGGCCATGGCAAAGCCAATTCATCAGCCGACAGGTCTGGCTTCTGCTTAGGATTCTCCATCCTCCCTGCTCTGCACCAAACATCCACCTCTGGCTTCTGACACTGAACTTCTGCCAGGCACTGATTCCAGCTTTGGCCCACTTAGTTATACCACACCCCAACTCTCCCTTCTGTTTCCTCTCCTCACTTCAATCTCTGCTTTAAAAATGCCAGGGGGTGGGGCAGTGGGTGTTACTTGGAAAGGGATGTGAGGGAATGAGAGCCAACCGCCACTGCTCCCGACATCAGCAGTGGAGGGAGAGGCCATACTTCCTAAGGAATGTTGTCAATACCTTGGATTTTAGGAAAATGTAAAAAAAAAAGAATGCTCTTTTGAGATGTGCTTAAACAGTGTTCAAATTTGCATTATTTCTTCCTGCCTCTTATTTTAACTTTTTAATGTGAAAATTTCAAACATACACAGAAATAGAGAGAAGAGTCTAATGAACTCCAGGGCATCTGTCACTTAGCTACAATAATTATTAACATTATGACAATGTTATTCTACCTCGCTTTAAAGCCTTGAGTGGAATGATTCTCTGAGCAGTTACTGCTGAGCTGTTGTTTTCCACAACGGCAAAACGAAGAAATATGAGATCTTCAAAATGAACTCGGAAGAGAAACTGTTCATTCCACATGGGGTTCAGGGTATTGCGATGGATGGGCTTCGTGCGAAAATGGCAACTGTCCAGGGGCATTCCCAGGACATCGACTTCAATACACGGGCTTCCTGTGCTGTTACTCGGGCACACGTTTTGTCCAGAGACAATCTGAGGGAGGAAATGAAGATCAAAGTCACTGAAGATGAAAGGGAAGCAAAGACAACCCCTGCGCCTCTGCGCCTCACCGTTTCCTTCACAAAGAAACACAAAGGACACTCTGGAATGGACGAGGGGAATGATTACTAAACCTGCTAATCGGTCATCAGATGACTGGAATCACGGGAAAAATGTATTTTGTCTAAAGTATTCACCTAACTATCACCTTTCAACTGTCAAAATGTTCAAGTATCTTTAAAAACCAACCGATTAAGATGAAATTAAATTTCTCAAGAAGGCGAGAGAAAAGGGGACCTTATGCAACATCACCATAAGTCTGTTATGAATATTCTGTTCAGAAAGTTTTAGGTGGATATTTTTTAACTGCCAAATCATTTTCTTGAATAGTTTGTTTTAGAGCAAGTCACAGGGAATGTTGTTAAAAATTAATTTATAACCTTCTGTAAATAGATGATACTCTGCTCGAGTCTAGTTAAAAGGGCCAAACAGAAGAGGGGCTACTCCCCTAGTCTTAGGGAAACAGAAAGGCAGTTAGGGTGGTAGGAAAATCTGTGAGTGGGGTTCACGGGTGTCGTGAGCAGAGACTGCTTGGCACCCTTCCTTTGGAGGGAAATGGCTAAGTTCTAACAATGGACGGAAGAGATTACTTTGTCCCTTTTTTCTATGACCCATCCAGCTGTCGTTTTCCCTGTCTGCTAAGAGGGAGCGAAAGAATGGGGAAATAAAGTTGAGTAATGAGCTAGCTACCAGGGGCTGTTGTTAAGGGCAGTCTGTGGAGTCTCGACATAAAGTTAATTAGGCAATAAAAGGCATAAGGGAAGGTCCAGGAATGATAAAGGTTAACCTGTAAGGGGGACAGATATTTAATTGTATTATTATAATGATGCCTGTTAATCTGATCTACTAAGAGCTTGTCAGAATTTGAGATGACCTGCTCTAACGAGGAGCTTAAGCTCAGAATTTTGATTCTGAGGCCAGGAGGAACTACCACCATCAGTACGTAGGAGAAGCAGGGAGCTGGCGACTCCATCTCCTGGGCACTGGCCAATACAGTGCCTGGTGACAGTATTCCTAAACCCTAGCCACTGCTTTTGAGAGGTAAAGAAATCCTGGGAACTAAATCTGCATAAACAAAACTGTGTGTGATGTGAAAAACTATGTGATGCCTTTAATTCAAAATCAGTTCGCATCCAGGAAGGCTTAAGCACTTTGCTGCTTTCTGGAGACAGGGGCCATACTTACAGTTAAAGAATAGATGGCAGGCTCCATGTCGTCCAGGTCTCTTTCCAAGGGAGAAAACTTCTGATACATAGGACAGTTCTTGTCCCACAGGACTGGAGGTTTTAAAACATAACCACAGCCACCATTGGCCTCGAACATGGCAGCATTTAAATGTAAAGGGAGATCTGCAAAACAGAGTCAATAGTGCTTGTTACTTTGTCGCTTAACTGTTTACCTTATAGACTTAAAGTTCAACAGATTTTTCTATCGATAACCATCTGTCCATTTATTCCATAGATTGACTGAGTGGCTACTGCGTGCCATGTTGTGTTAGGCACCAGAAATATGGCAGATTACATGACAGAAAATCCCTGTCTTCATGGGGTTCAGTCTGTGGGAGAAGCTCGGCATTCCTAATCCAACCCAGATCTTGCTACTTAAAAACTTTTTTTGCAAATAAAAATTTACAACATCCACCCCCCCCAAAAATCTTCGAAATACCTCATTTTATAATGAATTTTAGAAAGAAATAATAATGGCATTTTGTTATCCCCACAGTCAAAACATGTAGATAATTATATGCTTTTTCAAATATAAAATAAAATCTTAATCATCTAAGAAAGACTGGGAGAATAGCCAGAAAAACATCTTTCCTTGAAATCTCAACTTCAATCTATAAATTATAATACTTCTACCTTTTTAAAAATTGTAAACACGAAAAAAATTATTATTACATGTGATTCACATCATGTTCACGATTCCCTCAATCATAAACTCGCAATGCCTTCCAGTCTTTTGTGGCCAGAGTTTATTTGGCACAGTTCTTTGGTGAACAACTAGACACAGAGAGAATTCTCTCCTGTACTATTTTTGGGCTCTTACACACTCAAATGCTCATCTGATGGCACAAGTCTGTTATAAAGTTGCCCAAAGGAGCAAAAAGTTTATGAGACACATCTGATAAATATTCCCTCTGATAGATTCCTTCCATGTGCAGAATGAACTCTGCTACATGGACCAACATCAAGGAAAAGCATGTAAGCACCATGGAGCAATTAGAAGTTGGCCTCTACTCGTCTCGTGTGTAAAATTTTTCCATGTACACGGGATTGGTTGGGATCATGTGCAGGAATTCTTATGGGAAGATGTTTCAGACATATATCAACTTGGGCATCAGTCTCCTTTTCTATAAAACCAGTGCAATGGACCCCATATCTTTCAGGTCCCTTCTAGTCCCAGTGTGACATTCACTGAGGCCTGCTTGCAGTAAAAGAAAATTCTCTTCTCAGGCTATTCTGTGACTGAGGAACATAGACATGGGCTAGGATGGCTGAGAGAGTAAAGCGAACTAGCTCATGCAGAGTTGGTAAATGTGGAATGGATATATCTTACTAAAAAATCACAGCAGCTTACACTACTTGTGCTCTTACCGTGTACAGGCCTCACTCTAAGAGGTCCATCAGTGCTTCCCAATAACCCATCAAATACTCTCATTTATATTGATGAGGAAACTGAGGCACAAGAAGTGAAAGAACCCAAGGCACACAGTTAGTAAGTGGTGGATGCTGGGGTCTGAACCCAGACAGCCTGACTCAATCTTAACCACCAAGCCATATAATATACATCGCACAGGGCTGTCATAAAGATAAATGAGATAATGTGAGAAAGTCCCTACCGTACCATCTGGCACATAGAAGGTCTCTATAAACAGTAGCTATTAAATTATGATTATGGTATCCACTTCAATTTGGGTTTGAAGTCTGATTTCATTAGCTCTGTGTTTACTCTTACAGCTTTCCAAAACTTTAAAGCACTTTTTCTTAACTACATTCTCGTCTGGTGATCCAATATGTAAAACAGATCCACATGGAGCTGCTCAGTTTGGAATAAAGGTGGTACCTCAAATCTAGCCCTCCTACTGTCTGTCCCCTAGAGGTGGTCCCAGAATTTCACTTGGAGCTTCAGTTTTAAAACCCTTATTGTAACCAAGTTAGAGAGTGTGTATGAGTCCATGTAACCCAGGGGCCCCCAACCCCCAGGCCGTAGCCTGGTATTGGTCCGTGGCCTATTAGGAACTGGGCTGCACAGCAAGAAGTGAGTGGTTGGTGAGCAAGCGAAGCTTCATCTGTATTTGCAGACACTCCCAGCACTAGCATCACCACCTCAGCTCCACCTCAGATCACCAGGCATTAGATTCTCATAGGAGCACCTGTCCCTGGTGCCAAAAAGGTTGGGGACTGCTGGCACTGTAACTTGATCACCCCTCTCAGTCAATGCATGTGATGTCAGATCAAGTATATTATTAGTTTAATGGTCATCTATTTATTTAAAAACACTGTATTCAGTAGACACCATTCCTATAATAATTATCTCTATATTTTGGGGCTGCACGTCTACATACTTGGGGCTCATAAAGAGTTTGACAATTATTCGAGAAAGCGTAATAAATAATAGAAGCTTTTCTTTTGACTGGGGCTGCACGTCTACATACTTGGGACAGGAATTGTTCTACCCCAGATGGAAAGAACTTTGAGGGACTGTTGCCAGCAATAACCAGGGTTTGCATACCAGGCTCAAGTCAATTTCTGAAATAAAGAGTTAGTTTTATTGAGTGTAGACCTTCTAAACTCCTAGTTCCAGATTATTGCAGACCTTCTTGGAACTGATGGCATCATTAGAAATCCTGGGAAGGGATGACTCTAAGTCCATGGACAGCCCTTTGTGGTATCAGCGTCGCCTGAAATTCATGAAGCGGTAAGGAACATATCTGGAGGCTAGACACTGGGAGGGGGTTCTCTGTTATTTGGTTAGGATGCTTCATGGAAAATCAAGGACTCTCTGTTTTCTTTGCAAAAATTAAAAATCAAGCACTCCCTAAGAATTCTTTGCAAAAAATTAAAACAGGGACAATCTGTTTCAGCTCAGTGCAGCACGCATTTATTGAACATCTACTGTGTGCAAAGTATTGACCAGGCTCTACCCACAGTCTGTGGAAATGAAGAGCTTTTTTACAGATAAACATGATGAAACTGCAAGTAGCTTGTGCTTGGTCCAGCGAGGGGAGATGTTTAATAATTTCTTGCTGCATTAAATCAAGAGAGGTTTAATGACAGCCCTCTTTCCTGGGTTGGAAGATTATGTAGGGAAATTTGAGGATGAACTATCAATACAGCCATCTGCCTCTGCTGAGTGGGACAGCTCGAACATGCGCTCCTGGCTTGATCTGGGAGAGAGGCAAAGCCATCAGGGGTGAGTGAAGGCCAAACTGCAGCCTCAGTGTGTGCTCCTGGATTCCGGGATGGCCCAAGGAGGGTCAATTCCCATGTCCCCTTCACCTGCGGCTCCCTTTGCTGTCAGTGGAGCCAGTGCGTCTGCACCAGCCTTGGCACTTTAGGAGAAAAGGATCATCCCAAACTAAATGCGTTTACATTTCCTGGGGAAAGCCATTTTCCCAGTTATTTCGGTTTACTTAAAATATTTCAGTATCATAATAATCAAGGGTGCCAGTGGACACAGGGCTACAGACAGGGCCAGAGATGTGAGGCCACAATCCACTTGGGACGGACTGAAAAAATTTTTTTACAACTTTGAAAATATTTCATTATTATTTCCACTTGCAAGTCCAAAGCATACTGTTTTCATAACTTACCAAAAACACTTGATAATAGTTAACATTTGTGAAATGCATTCTATGTGCCAGGCACTATGGTCAACTTCACCTGCATTATCTTATTTAATTTCAACAGAAAGAAGCAAATATAACAAAGGCAAAAAAATACATCTGCAGGGTCAGCACCACTGTCAGGTGGTTAGATGGTGCCAGAGCTAAAGCTGTGGTTTGACCTTGGCTGAAGACAGGGATAAGCTGTGGTTGACCGGTCAGCATGGTTAGTTAGGATCTGAGTCAGTCCATGTGAGAAGAATGAGAAGGTGGCTTGAGTGTTCAAAGAAAAGACTGTGGTTTTGAATGAGCTTTGAGGAAGCATTCCTCATCTGCTCTTCCTTTAACTTTTGTAGCTCTCTTTCTGCCCCCCATAACCAAGTGAAACAAAACACTTAATTCTCTAAACTCCCAGAGCCCTTGCATTTATTATTATAAATCATTCTGTGACCTTGAGCAAAATTATCGCTCTGTGCCTTGGTTTGCTCATCTGAGGAATGGGGATCGCAAAGGTATCCACCATTTAGGGTTTTTTCAAAGATTAAATGAGATAACAGGGGTCGAGAATTTAGCGTAGTGCCTGGCGCATAGTAAGCATGCGATCAATCTTGTGCGAGGCCTCATCGGTTATCCCTGTTACGGGGTCTCATCAATAGTGAAGAAACACCAACACTACTTCCTCTGTTCATGTCCTTCACGTACTTGTTTTCTTTGTGTTTGCTACTCTATTATTCTCCATTTCAATCTCAAAGGGATGAGAAGAAGCTAAAATGGTCTTAACTTGCAATACTTTTGGAGTGACAATTACTTTTGGACTGCAAGGAAAACTAGCTTAACAAGACAGCTTACTAAGGGGTTTTAGGAACTGTCCCAAAAGATCTTTGAAAAACAAACTGGACACAGCCCTGAACAGTGTCCTGTTTAAAGATACACAAGAACGGTCTTATGTTTAAAAACTTCTTCAAAAGGGGGCCAGGAGCAGGAGACTATTAGGGAGCCCTTCAAGGTTCTTTTCTGTTGCCTTAACTCTGAAACATCAAGGGCGCAATGCAATTCAGTATCAAATTAGTTTCTGCTTTCTGTTCTCTGTATTTTTACTCTTATACACAGTGTGCCCTGGTCTGGAATCTTGTCCGTTAAAAAAATGTTATTTGTTGAATTACGTTTACTGAAATATAAGCTGCAAAGGAGAAAGGTGAGGAGGCACCCAGGGGTGCGGTAGGCCCATTACCCTCTGTTTGGTAGTTGAGTGCCACGAGCTGTATCCCATGCAGCCAGAACATGAGGGGGTTAGGGTTGGACGAGTCGATACGGGTGGCAGCTGGGTAGGTTCTCAGCAGCTGACAGGCGGTGTGCTGGATCAGTTTCTGAGAATACCTGCGACACAGACGTTTGGCGGCATTTTCATTCAGCGATGAGATATGATAGCATTTGGGAGTTCTAATGATAGCGCTGAGGGATGTGGTTGGGCTGAGTGGGGAAGAAGATTCCTCCCAGGCCTGTCGCATTCCTTCGCAGGCACCTAAATCCCCCAAAAGATGAGCCTCAGATTAGTGCTGAAAACTTTAAATATTTTAGAAAGGTAAAACTGAACAACATCCCAAGAAACAATTATAACCACATAACACATCAGAATAGATCTTGAGTGTCACTTGTGAGATAGCCCATCACCGTGAAACAAAATGATAGCTACTGAATTTTAAAATGAGTGTAGAAACACCAATTTAAATTAAAAGCCTGAAAGTCCTTTGCCTCTGTACTTCATCTGCCCCATGGATATATTTGCACAAATACACAACAATATATGCATAAGTGTGTTCACTATAGCATTATTTTTCATAGCAAAAAAAAAAAAAAAAGGAAAAGCGACAACAAAAAGAACCAAGAAGCAATCCAACCTTTCTATCAGGGAGGAAGTAATTAAATAAATGACAGTATATCCACACAATGGAATACCAAAGAGGTATTAGGGAGAATAAGGTAGATAGATATATGTACAGAAAGCTATGTGAAAAGTTATAGCAATATAAAAGTTATACGAATATGTTCAGTCATATCCCGTTTGGATCATCTTAAAAGAGAATCTTATTTTTCTTGAACAAAACACTATAAACTTAACAGTGGTTACCTCTGGGGAGTAGAACTGAGCCATTGAGAGTGGAAAGGAATTTTAATAATACCCTGTATTGTTTGAGTTTTTAACTATGAGAATTTATTACTTTTATAATAAAAACTAATTAGAAACAAAATGGATGTATCTTCTGGAGTTATAATGGTGAGGAGAGCAGTTCCAAGAACTGCTGGAATGTTCCAAGGTGGTTCCAATTTTTTCCTTTTGAGGTAAACACTGTTAGAACATCTTCAGTAAAATGCTATTTTTCAGGAAGTTAAAAATGTAAATTCATAATTTAAAAAGTATTTATACCATACGTAGTTAATATAAACATTCATAACAGTAAAAAATAAATTAAAAAGTTCAAGGGAAGTGCTTAGTAAAACATCAGGATCATCCAGTACACAGAATCAAGCAAAGAGATTGTAAGAAGGTGACTTTACTTTTTCCAGATGCTTTGTTGAATGATGCTGTCTCCCCAGGGCTCATTCTGCCCGGATTGTTGCCAAAAATGGACTTCCTGCTTTTCCTTTCTTTTCCTCTGCTAGAGCCAGATGCATTTAGAGTTGACAGGCCTGTTCCCATAAAAAAAAAAAAAAAAAAAAAATAAGCCAAAAACTGCAAGCAAGGGAACTCAACATTTTCCATCCCTGTTAATGTTTATTTTGAAGTCCTACTATTCCCTTGTAACCCAGTATAGAAGACTTACTAGCATTTTTAGCAATGTTAATAATAGTATTGTAGGCAATTCTAGCCAAATTTTTATTTCTGTAGGCAAATGTGACATGAACTGCATGATTATTACAGAATGACCATGAAATCACACACACGCCCACTTGATTGTGCACCAGAAAAATTGAAAAGCTGCGCAAAAAGAACATGCTCCAGTCCATATTTAATTATCAGGACCTAATTACTCATTTTGGAGATGAAAGAATGGTTAAGAGGCCGAGTTTTAGCATCACATTGTGTCTAGGTTCAATTCCTGTCAGTATGAACTTTGACTTAACATTTACCTTCTCTGTTCTTCAGTTTCTTTATCTACAAATGGGCATAAAAATAGGAAATCTCACAGGGTTGGTCTGAGGATTAAATGGGAAATATATTATGATGATAATGTTTCATGGCTTTTCTTTCTCACTCCTCGTCCAACCACTGCCTGGATCCTTCCTGCCTGGCCCAGTGCCTGGTGCACAGCAGCAACTTAATAGATGTTTGCTGAATGAGGAAATGAATGTACACTGTGCAGACCTGGATCCAGTGCAGGAAGAGTGACTTAAAGGCACCAATGAAGCCAGAGTTGCCTCCGAACAGTTTCTACTGTCTACAATTATATCTTAGAAAGTAATTCCTTTAACTAAAGCATTCAGGAAGTCCTCTTTGAGATAAAAATACACACCTTGCAAGTGTAACTGTGCAAATCTTCACTTCCTTAAAAAGACCTTTTCTTTTCTCTTTCGCCTTGACTCAATCTGGCCTTGTACTCACTTGCTTCTTTTCTTTCCTTATTCTTCAGCACATGCATGACCAATCCCTAATTCATTAAGCCCTTGGGTCAACATCAAACAGTCTTAGGAACAAAGCCTCTGGCCACAGAATCAGAGTTTTGGTCAAGCTAAAGATAACAATTTGACCTCAGATGTACTGCAGCTCTAGACCCATGAAGATGGAATGTCCCTACCAGCATGCCCTGGAAACCAGACAGGACAATGCCATGACTGACATTAGGACTTGATGCAATGATCAATTGCCTCCTATCTCAGCCCTGACCAATCAGTAGAGCCCACAACCCCAACTCTCTTAGCTATCATGACTAATGAATTTTCCCCTATGTAACCTATTCCCTAGAAGTCATTTGGGAGCCAAGTCTTAAGAGTTCTAGCTCACCTGTGTCTCTAGGCTTGGTGCCATTTCCTTAAATAAACCGCTATTTTCTTTGCTGCAAACTCCTGTCCATGTCTCCTTTGGCTCTGACGTGTGCAGGCAAAATGAACCTTTTGAGTTCAGTAACATAAGAACACCATCAGAGGAGACAGGATAAAGTAGTGTTTAATAAGAGTGTAGACTTTGGGGTTTAAACCCAGTTCCTGGTGGTGTGACCTTGCACAAGTTACTTAATCTCTTGGCATCACTCCTTCCTCATCTGTAAACGGCTGTGGTTAGGATTAAATTAGATAATGTATATACATTCTTAGTAGAGTGTCTTATTCAGAGAAATTGCTCAGTTCATAGCAGCTGTGGGCGTCTAGATTTTTTTCTCTGAAGTATCCACAAAGATGCACAAACTTGGACTAGTGAGTTCTCATGCTTTGTCTTAACATTTCGTGTAAATTCTGCTCTCTACACAATGATGTAGCAGTGGATATTCTCCCAAGTAAAACTGATAAGGAAGGGCCAGAGTGCGGCTCTGTGTTCATCCTGGGGTTTTTGCATACATCCTGGCACATACTGGTATCCCCCAGGGAAATATGGACCCTTCTATGAAGAGCCTTGTTGTTCTCTTGGGGTGGGATAAGGAAGCAAGAACAAGGGCTGGGTGATCGAGAAAGGGGAGGAGTCTGGAGAGGCCAGAGAAGTAACTAAAGGAGCAAAAATAACCTTCATTTGCCCTGTTGGGCCATTTTTCAATAATTACAGCAACAACCACCTTTTCCAGAGTGCCAACTATTTCGTAGATAGTGTGCTGATTACACTGTATACTTTAGTGCTAGTTTTTACGACACCCTTGCAAGTTAGAACTGTTATGTCTCTTTTACAGATTAGGACTCTGAAATGCAGAGAAGTTATATAGCTGTCCTAGTGAAGGTCACCAAAGAGTTCAGTCCTGCCACTAACATGGGTTCATGATCTTGGCGAAGTTACTTTACTTCTGGAAAAGGTTGTATCATGTGATCGCTGTGGTGCCTCACTGCTCATAAGTTTTTTGCATAGGACTCTTTAGCAGGGACTTGAGATTGTGAAAGGTGAGATGCATTGAAATGGAAATAGAGCAAAATTAAAATCAAAGGTGTAGCAAAATGAACCTTTTATGGTATTTTTCCTCATGAGCATCAAAACAAATCATAATCACAATAAATATTTAGAAGGTATTATAACAATGATTCTGGCAACACAATTTAGTTATTTGGAGAAAAGAAATAAATTTGGGGAAAGAAAAATGTATGAAACTTCAATTGCTGAAAAAAATACAGTATACCTATAAAGAATGTGTGCTATATAAACACTTTTTAAACTATAGCATATGTGAATTTAAAAAATAAGCCAAACAACCTCATGCTTAGCCTGTGCCTCAAGCCAGAAGCTGGACTAAATGACCTTCTGATTCTTTATTGGTGCAGAAACTTTATTTTTCACAATGACTTCAAATACCTTTGGAAATCTGTGCTCTTTATTTACTCAGTGCTTGAGAATAAGACTAAGCCCGTGGAATAGTTTGGGTGTAGTGTAAGCTGAATTTATGAAGAACAAGAGATGCAGTGAGTGTGATTCTTGAATGAAGTGGCTCTCCCACTTGTTCCTGTGACGAAGGACATGCATGCCACAAGGATTTTTGACACGTAAAGGATTTTTTTTCCCATCATAAGAACAATTTTCTTGGCTGCAAATATGATCATATTGTACTTATGTGACAGAAAGTCACAATCTGTGAAACTCAACCAAATGGCTAGGTTCCTTGCATTTCTTTGAAATCTTTGCTTGCTACTTATTCATTCATATCCTCCTCAACAGAATTTGCTAGCAGGTAAGCAGGAATGGCTGCCAAAAGTTTAAAAAGTTTATAGAAGAAAGCTTAAAATTGAGAAGGTTCTATGAATTTTCCCTCTCTGATATGTAAAAAGACCATTATTATCTAATTTTTAAATAGCCTAATCCCCCCTGTCCCATTTGCAGGGCAGAATGTGAGAACTGGTGTTTAAAATAAACCTCTGGAAGCCAGTATCTGCATTTAGACTATCTTGAAAAAAATGAGGGTTGGTATTTTGACCCTCCGGGCCAAGTTTATATACCTTGTTTACTAATATTTGATGATCCCCAATTTCGGCTGTTTTTCTGTCCTTGGACATTTTGTGCAAGGGAATCTTTTTTCTTAGTATGAAGAGATAAGTTTTTCTGACTTCCATATATTGATGGACTTTCCTGTTTGCCCTCTACCCCCATTTGTAGAACCTGCTATTGGATGAGCTCACTGATGGCACATCCTAACGAGAGAGGCAGGGTAGTGCAATGCAGATAGACAGGCTTAAGAAATACAGTTCTACCTTTTATTAACTAAAATGCACTTTTTTTTTGGAAGCAGTTTATCAGTGTTAAGTTCACTGTACTCCTAAAAATGGCCAATTGGGGAAACCTTTTTTTTTTTTTTTTTCCTGCTGAAACCAGGTCTTTGGTCCATGTGGCATAGGTAGAGTCTTGCCTACCCAATTCAGGGATGGGGGCATGTGACCCGGGTCCTAGACTGTCAGAGCACTGCATGCCCTTGGCCGCAGTGATTGGTACAGGGATGGGCAGAGGACCCGATGAAAAACAATAACTGTTGAAAGTTCTGGAAGAGACTCTTACACCGAAACTGAATCCGGAAACATGTAGTGCTAGCCTGCTGCAGGCCCCTGCAGGCACAAAGGGCACAGGGCCAACACCGTGGAGTCACAGTGAGAAATGGGGAGCGAGAAAGGATCAGGCTGCATTAGAAACTTGTGAATTCCTTCGTTTTTCAATAGGAGCCAACAAATTTCCTCTCGGCTTAAGTCAAATTCTGCCACTTTCGAACAAGAGTCTTAAGTGATACATTCTGAACTCTTGGGCCATTACTTCATCTCTGTCAGCCTTTGTTTAGTTATTTCGAGAGTAAATAATAAATAACATTTTTTATCTTTTGGTATCTTAAAGTGTTTTAGAAGATATTGCCTATTCTTACCTGGAAATTTTACTGCTTGGCAATAGATGACAAGGTCAGAAAGCTCTGGTGCAATCTGTCTGCTTTCCTTTTTATTCTGAGGAAGATAAAATTCTTCTCCCAGTTCCATGTCATAAACCTATCAAGGGAAAAATGATACCAGTTGACAGGGAGGGTATACGCCACCCCAAAGCTCTTTATTTGTTCCTTTCTCATGTCACCAGTGTGTTTCATCTTGTTCTGTATTGATCCTTACGTCCTAACACCTTTCCTAGAGTAAAAGCTTTCTGAGAGCAAGGGGTGAGTCTAACTCATGTGGCATAGTCCAGTGTTGAAAATGTGGAACAATCAATGCATATTTGTTGAATGAACAGGTAATTGAGTATATATCTTCAGTAGCTCACATTTTGGACATAGTTTGTTATATATTTTTTTTTTATCTAACAATGTCACTGCAACTATGTCCACAGATTTGCCCAGAGCCCACATACTATGAGGCACTTGAGGGTAGGGTCTGGGTATCTCATTTATCTTTCCCAGAATCATTTCTCTGTTAACACTTCACAGTCTGGTCCCCATTAATCTTCTTGGTCATGTCAAACATCTTTAAAACTCCTAGAAATTCCTTAAATAAACCAAGCTGTCCTCTTGGCCTGTGTTCCTTGTTGTCTGCTTGGGAAATTCATCCTTCTGCAACATCATCTTCCCTGATGCTCTGATAACACCGTGTAATCGCTGCTCTTTGTTCTTATTTACAAGCAATGTTGACAGGTTTGTCTCTATCACTAAACTGCCTCCTGTGTCCCCTTAGTGTCTGCCACACATTACACCTTTACTAGGAATTGGTTGGATAATTCAACGACTAAGCTTCTATAAATGGCAGGTGGGTTTCCCATAGAATCACCCTGTGGGCTTTGACATCTAAGAGAAAGTGAGGGGAAACGTCAAGGGATGTGGGGGGGTGTGAAATCCCACCGGAAACTGACAAGTGTACCACGCTCCAAGTGTAATATAACAGAAACCATTCACTCACCTTTCCTTTGTTGCAAGCAGAGTTATCTGCTTTCTTTATCCTCTTGGGGATTTCTTCATTATACTCAAATTGAAGCTTGTCATTACATGATTTATTTTCAGGTCTGTCTTCTAGAATGTTGTCTGCAAATGAGTTGTCAGGCTTCAGTGAACAAGAACCTAATGCTTCACTTAAGGGCTACGTCTACGTCATTGCCAGGATACCCAGATACTTGTACTTATCTGGAAGACTGAGGCTGGCTACATGTTACCAAAATGATGGTTTGAAGTATAATTTTTAAAATTTGTTATATAGTGTGTTTATTTTTGATTGAATGGATTCATTTACCAGTAGTTTTGGTATCATATAGGTATAATCTAAATGCGAAGGCTCATTTTCGTACAGTGGATTGGAACTGTGGAAACATTATGGAAGATATCCTATGTGAAGAAGCTCTCAGCACATAAGTTTCAGAAAGATTTAGTGGTTGAAGCACTTCTAGATGGTGCATACATCATTTAATCACTATCACTTTAAAATGAAGTAATTAGCTTCTTTTACCTCTAGAAATGTCAAAACCAGAAAAGACATTGTTATTTGTAATGCGGTTTTCATAATTGTTTATCATTTATTAAATGAAAATCTTAGGAATAAGAATTAAAATATATCTAAAAATATCTAAAGTATGAGAGATAATTTTATATTTTGTTTCTGTATTTCTATTCAAAACGACTTTAAAGTTGTTAGAGGTATATCATCATTGTATTCTTTAAAAGAGAAGAATAGGAATGCTCATTTCTCACTCAGGATTTACTATTTCATCAGACCACAAATGCTTAGACCGAAATATCCTTATACCAAATCAAGGCCATGCAGGCTGCCAAGAAGTAAATGAGATTGATCATTTTATTACATTTTTACTCATGTAAGTGTCACAACTTCATGCTAATCAGGTGTAATAAGTTGGAAGCAGTATGCTGATACTCATGCAGTTAAAATGCCCAGTTCAATGGCTTTACCTTCCTGACCGTTAGGAGCAGGAGAAGCAGTAAGGACATCTGCTATAGAAAAACAGAATCAGAAAGGGGATAAAAGTAAGAAAGATTAAGACAAAAAGCCTGATAAATTAAACTAAGGTATGAAACTAACTATAAATAACAATAGCTTAGGTGATACAATACATGAAACAAGTAATCTTCTGTCGATTTAATATTTTGACTATTAAGGGATGCAAGGGCTAGTGATAAAAGAAGTGCGAACATTGTTAGTGTTAATTGTGATGCCACATCCACATTTTATGTTTTCAGTTTCTGACAATTATAATACTCTCAATAATACATTATGTCAAGTGAATAGAAATTGGTTAATTTGTTAGAATCATGTAGTCATTGGCATAGAACATATCTATATTAAGTTGCTTATTCAAATCTGTACTCTAGTGTATGTTCAAAGCTAGTCAAGATAAACAACAAGGCTGGAAAAAATTAATCTATGTTTATTTAATAAAATTTAATTAAACAGTCATTTAGAACTTTTTGGCTAAAAGGTAGAGTAATGGTTCCTGAAATATATAAGCTTCATTTGCAACTTCCTTTAGATTTTCTGGAAGTAACTCTGTGGCTAGGAATCATCATACTTTTAGAGCCAAAACAAGCTTTAGACTAATTCTTTTATTTTATAGATGTGAAAACTGAGGAGTAGAGCTGTCACAGAGATAAACTGGGCCACCCAAATTCTACAGATAGATTCTTAACCCGAAATGCCTGTGAGGGCCTCAGAAGGCCTGTGAACACTCCTGTAATTTTATGCAGAAATTTGAGAGCAAGTTTATTTCTCTGAGGAGACTGGTGACAGCTTCTATCTCACCCTCAAAGGGACCCATCATTAGAAGAAGCTTCAAAAACTTTGATGTTCCCCCTAAGAAGCTGGGAATGGTCCTACCCACAAGCAGGCATGTTTCTATTTTCTTCTCATTTCAGATGGAGAAAGTGAGGATGGTAGAGGGAAGCAGAGATGAGCGAGGTACCACAAACCACCACCAAAAGGTATATGATCGACAGCACTTAACAGCAGCATAAGGAAGCAGAATAGTCCAAACTTAACCAAGTCATGGTAGAACTACAAGGCCTGTTTGGGTATCAGCCAATCAGAGGACTCTTTCAATGAAATAATCATGTGGTTATTAAGAGAGTGGACTTAACTGTTATAGATTCTAAATGTTGGTGCTGGAAGAAGGGAGGGCATCAGTCGACATGGAACGGACCCTCTCATTACACATCTGAGGGACCTAAGGCCTAGAGTGGTGAAAGGACATTACCTGAGGTCTCACAGTCCATTGGAGCAGAATCTGGTTGGGCCCCCTTTCCACATACATCCCACTGTAGCATATGTGGGTTTAAAAAAAACACTCAACTATCATAGAGATTCAGGGCTGTAGGGTTTACATTTTACTCTCCTAACTGAAAATACAGGCACACCTCATGTCTATGGCACTTCACTGATATTATGTTTTTTTTACAAACTGAAGGCAAGACCTTCCACTAGCAAAAAGTTACAACTCGCTTTATTGCGATTCTCGCTTTATTTGGATGGTCCGGAACCAAACTCAGTGTCTTTGAGATATGCCTGTAAATCAGAAAGATTCTTCTCCTACATGTTCATTTTGTTATTTGCATATCAAAAACATATATAATAATAATAATAATAATAATAATCACAACAACAACAATAACAACGAAGAAAAGTCTTCTTTCTTGTTCTCAAAAGTACAGGAAGAACACAGGAGTAATTTATGACAGAGAGCAAATTGATCTTTAGTGCGTTAACTTCTTTTAGAAGCAAATAACATCTGGATTGGGTGACTTCTTAAATATGGTTTTCATTTCTGATCTGAATAAATTTGTTTTATGGGAAAACATCACCATGACTGTAGTAGGGACCCATAGGGAAGAACAAGTCAATATTAAAATATTTATATTCCCACAACTTTTCAGAAATAGGATATAAGAAATTATCTTGACTCTTTCATTTTCTCCCTCTTTTGATCTCCCTGATAAAGAATATGCTCCTTGTATTATCTGATGGGATTTTAGGCTTTTAGTTGATGGTATGAAGCAATCGACTACTACAAAGGACAAATATTAAATGGACACAGAAATTAAATTCCACTCTGGGTATCTATCAAAAGAAAACAAAAACAATAATTTGAAAAGATATATGCACTCTGGTGTTCATTGCAGCATTATTTACAATAGGCAAGATACAGAAACAACCTGGGTGTCTATCAACAAATGAATGGATAATGAAAAAGTGGTACATATAAAAAATGGAATATATTACTCAGCCATAAAAAGAATGAAATCTTGCTGTTTGTAACAACATAGATGGACCTAGAAAGTATTATGCTACGTGAAATAGGTCAGACAGAGAAAGACAAATACCGTATGATTTCATTTATATGTGAAATCTAAAAAAACAAAATAAAACAAAAACAGACTCATAGATACAGAGAACAAACAAATGGTTGCCAGAGGAGGATGAGTTAAAAAGGTGAAGGGGAATCAGAGGTACAAACCACAAGTTATTTAAAAAAAAAAAAGTCATGGGGATGTAATGTACAGCATAGAAAAGATAGTCAATATTTTTGTAGAAACGTGTATGGGGAGAGTTACTAGACTTATTGTGGTGATCACATCATAAGGCACCATAAAAGTCGATCATTATGTTGTACCCCTGAAACTTATATGATATTGCATGTCAACTATAATTTTAAAAAATGGACATAGAGACTGACGTTGTATTTGTGAGGCAGAAAGAGACTGAACTGTGACTGTTGGCCAAGGTGGAGGTTCACAGATCCAAATATGACCAGGAGACAATTCTGCTGAGTGAGATACAGATATTTGGGGGATAACTTGGCTGTCTTAATGCCAGTGGTAAATGGTTGCTGTTCTGTGCATATCTGCCTATTTGTACAACAATTATCCTATGGAAAAGTAAAAATTCTAGGCATATAGTGTTTATATAAATAGGCAGTTGGGCTTATTTTCATTACTACGTTGTTGTCTTTCAAAAGTTGCCAAAATGAAGAAAGAAAATAGAGATATAATATAGAAGTTAAATAAAAAACTGTGTTCTTAAATTTAAATTAGAACTATCAGTATGAACTCATGGAGTAACTCTGTCCACTGAAGAGACTTAGAAACAGTGACCCTTCTTAGCAAACAGATTGTAGTTTTGAAATATCATTTTCCCTAAAACAAAAACAAAAACACCCAAATCTTAAAGATGTAGCTACCTCCATGTCTGTGGCAGGAAATAAACAAGATGAACCTAGAAAACCTTGTCATACCAAATAGCAAAGGAGTTACCAAAGAGTCATGTTAGAAGAACTTAGAACCAACTTGAAGAGCCAACTGGCCAGGTACAGGACAATTTTAGATACAATAAAGACATGTGAATGGTTGAAATGGGGATTGAAATTCCTTCACTTGCAAAAGGGATCAAACACAAGCCTCATCAAATGTCTTGGATACAGCTGTCAATTTGTAGGGAATACAGAAGAATAAAGAACGTGTCAAAGTGAAAAATCTAGACTATGAGAAGCTTCAGATCAAATGCCTCAGGTTCTTCCACATACAATTTGTGAGGAAAAAAACAGGACAGAGGAGGATATTGTGGATTAAGAGAGATATTAAAGATAAATTTTTAAAAACAGGTAAGATAAAATTACAGTGTCTAGGGATGCACACTTTCTTTATAAAACTATACAAGATACACAGAAGTGATTATTATGGAGTCAGGATAGTGGTTACTTTGGGGAGAAGGAAGACTGACTGTTGAGACTGAAAGGTGTTACATGCAGGAGCTTCTAGGGTAGTCGGAAAGTTTTATTGCTAAACCCGAGTAGGTGTTACAACAAGTGCATCATTAATCTGTGCATTTTTGTGTAATTTTCTGTATCTGTTTTATTTTACATGTCAAAAAAAAGTGCTAAATAAATCTTAACTATACTTTAAAAAGAAAAGTTGCCAAAATGAAACAGTCTACCATTGGCAATGGTACCCGAGGAAACATTTTGCAATATGTAATAAATGATGCTAATTTAGTGCAAACGAAACACTCCTGAAACCTAATTCTTATGTAAGAAGAACACTTCACTAGTAATCTCTAGATAATGTCATTCATGTGACTTTTCGTATTGTACCATTAGCCATCACCCATGTTTCTGTCCCTTTGGTGGGGCCAGAATGAAATGTCTGGTTGGTTTAGTGATGTGACAAGGAGGGTAGGGAAATGATGCTTCTTTTCATAGTCCTAGAAAGCAGGAGTGAAAGCTGTGTGAGGGAGAGGCTGAGTACAAAACGTGATGCTGCCCCCTGCAGGTAGCTTAGGGAACAACAAAGATTCAGCCACAGTCTATAATTCTTGGCAAGAGCCTTGGCCACTCCAGAAACTGAAAGGGTGAAAATGGGATTTTGCTGCTAGAATTCAACTTCTTCTGTATCTGACAAGGAATCCCAGTTCCCCAGGGCAAATTCTCCAGGAGAAAGCTCAGTGCTTCAGAGAACCACCATCAATCCCCAATGAGAATGTAAATCAGCCCACCTATTTTAAAAAAGTAAATCTCTGCTAGAAACCGACTTAGGAATGCCCCTGTGTTGCCTCCCATTCCTCCCTCTTCTTTCCTTGAGTGGAGGCTATATTAGCTAACAGATCCCTCGCTAAGTGATGGGATTCAGAAACTCTTGGACAATATTACAACAATCTGTAATGTTGGTCTATGGAGTGCCAGACTTATTTCTGGAAATCGCTGCCCCCCCCCCCAAAAAAAACCCCAAAAACCCCAGAAAATCATCCAGGCACTTGCCTGCGCACAGCATAGGGTTCTGCTTCTCTTACCGTCAGAGAGGGATTCGTAGTCATAATCATATTCGTCTTCTTCATCTTCCTCCTCCTCGTTAGTAGCAGGTGGGAGGCTGGCATTCCCACCATTATAAGCCTGAGCTTGCATGGATGCTAACTGATGAGCCTGTAAGATATAAATAATTAAAGACTGCAGATGCTAGAGAATTTCCATTGTTAACTTGCGAAATGACCATTTCGTACTTACCACAGTCATTAAAAGTGGCTTACCCTATTTTAGTTCATTTGAGAAAGAAAACAAAAATCTAATTAAAGTCATTTGAAGTATAAAGTTAATCTTTGGGTGAATGTTAACACCCCTACAGGAGGAATCCTGGAGCTTTTTGGAAAAATGACAAGGAATCCCAGTTCCCCAAGGCAAACTCTCCTGGAGAAAGCTCAGTGCTTCAAAGAACCACCATCAATCTCCAATGAGAAAGTAAATCAGTCCACCAATTTTAAAAAAGTAAATCTTTGCTAAGAAACTGTTTTTCTTTTTCTTTCTGAAAACAATATTTAATACAGATGTCAAATTATAATGTACACCTGAAAATTATATAATTGTGTTGACCAATGTTACTCTAATAAACTGAATAAAAAAAAGTATCTAAAGGCCTCTGACCTTGAGAGAAATGTTAGACTCCCTGTGGATAAAGGGAGCTAATGAACAGTTGGTTCAAATAAAGTTTTTTTTTCAACAGACTTTATCTGAATAACCTTCAATCAGATTAATAAGATAGGCTTAAAAACTTCCAAAAACTTGATGTGTGCTGCTAGGGAGGCCATGAGCCTCTACATTTGACTAGAATTACTATGAGGGGACATCACGGGACACAAGACTAAATATACGCCTGGGAACCTAGCATAAGGAAATATCTGAAATACAGAAAACATTATTTTTATAAATTAAAAATAGGAAACAATTTAAAAGCCCAATAACTGAGGAATAGGGTCAGTACACTATGGTATATCCGCTTGAGAGAATGAGATGTGAAAAAATAATTATGATTATATTTATTGAACAAAGGATATAGAATTGTATGTATGTACTATTTATACATGTAAATACATATGTATGTACATGTATCTGTATATATATTAAATTCTATATCCTTTGATCAATATATATCTGTCTGTAATGATTGTAATGATATAATACGACATGCGAAAAAAGGCTAGATATTAAATGTCAATACAGCAGGATTCTCGACCTGTTTTTGTGGCACAGATCCCTCTGGCGGTCTGGTGAGGTAGGATCCTGTCTCAGAATAATATTTTTTGATGCATAAAATCAAATACATGAGATTACAAAAGAAAAGAAGAATGTCGAATCTAGTTACCAATTATTGAAAAAACAATTTTGTGTAATAGGAATATATGCTTCTTCATTAACATAGTAAAAAATATATAATTTTTTATAGGTCAAGTAACATTTTTGAAATAGTGATAAGCATAAATAATTCTTGGAGATATTAACAACTGTGATGTAACATGGAAAATCTGTGACCTCCTCTGGTGACAGAGACATACTGCTAACGTTACTGTGTTTTGTTCCCTATATTTACAATCAGTGGAAACGCTACCTTTCAGCCAGAAGTTATTGAAAATGAAGATTTAATTTTTTTTCATTTAAGTTCGCTGACCCCCTGAATTCTATCTATGGATATTACCAAGGTTAAGAATCCCCTTACGCAGGTCGTTTTTGGTCTTGGAATTATGTATATTTAAAAAACAATTTTCTTTTCCCTAAACTTCTTGAAATGTGGTTATATTACCTTTATAATGAAAATGTATACATAAGGAAGATACAGTTTAGACTATATCTTTATCTGCATCCACTGAACATTGTCTTGGCTGGAATTTCTCAAAGTGGGTTTTATGGAATACTTGCTCCATGGGTGTTAATAGCTGTTATATAAAAACTGTGTTATATAAAAACTGACAATTACAGTAACCACAGAACACAATGGAAGTTTAGAAACATCAGCTTAAGAAGACTGAAACACATTCCTACTACAGAGCTTCACCTACCCCTTTATTTAATATGATAAAAAGCACCATGACTCGTCAAAGATCTCCAGTGCAGAATTTCCCACACTTATTTAATCAGGGAGTTTAAAAATCTTTTCTTTCAGAGTATCTCATAAGATTAAATGTCCTTCAGAACTTTGAGAAATCTGCTCTAGGCACAAGCGAGCCACAAAGGCAAGTCTATTTGTCATGGAGAGAGAAGTGCCTTGTTGCAGCAAACATTCGAAGTAGAGCCAAGCGCTGAGAATGATGATGCAAAGAGCCTGGTAGGCCCGCAGGCAGAAAAATGTGAGAACTGTGTTACAGGAGGGCTGCCATTCAAAGACCCACTGACTAGCAAATGTCAGAAAGTGAGTGCCAAGAACCCTTAGACACTCAAATATTTCCACTAATGCAGGAAGTATGAGATGGCCAAACAAATAACCAGTAATTGACACCATTATTCTTTGTAATATCTTACTTATTCTGAGGCAGAAAAACAGCACCTCAGTCCTTGAATACAAGCAATTCAGATATAGGTCAAGGGGTTAGAGCAAGGGGTCAGACAAGGAGACTGGCTCAGATGGGTCTTGGTAGGAGTCATGTCTTATGCTGCTCTCTTCCCCCAATGCCTAGTACAGTGCCTGTTCCTCTAGTATGAACTGAATCCAGGGGGCTAGAGTTTAGGAGACAAGGTCAGAATGCTGGGGATCTGGTGAGGTTTAGTTAAGAGGCCTCTCAGTAAGAGCCTCAATGAGAGCTTGCGGCAGACAGAGTGCTTGGCTTAGAAATTGTGCTCTAAGGGTGAGTTCCTTGTATGGAAATGACCCAGGCCTTCTAAATTAGGGACTGGGTCTGAGTGCATTGGAGCTCTAGGCATTCATTCACCCAGTCTGGTGTGAACAAAGATCACAACGTCCAGACACACAACCTGCCAGACAACTAAAAGGCCTCACAGATGTGATTGTCAATACTTCCTGGGAAATCAGAGGGTTGGGGGTAGGGTTGGAAGAAGTTTTAAAAAACTGGAAATGGCACACCGATGTTCATAGCAGCATTATTCACAGTGGCTAGGACATGAAAGCAAACGAAGTGTCCTATGATAGATGATTGGCTAAAGAAGCTGTGGTACATCTATACAATGGAATATTACTCAGCCATAAGAAGAGATGAAATACTGCTATTTGCAACAGCATGGATGGATCTTGAGATAATCATGCTAAGCGAAATAAATCAGACAGAAAAAGTTCAAATAAGAGTCTACGGTTTCATTCTTCTCATGCTGTCAGATCTTATTTGGAGCACTGACTTAGTTCTGGAAATCATGTTTTAACATTAACAAATTCAGGATACCCACAAATTTAGGAATATCCAAAATATTCTTACTGGCAAGTGAAGAGTCTTAGCAGCCACATCCTGTGAGGGACAGTTGACACAACAAGAACATTTAGTTTGGAAAAGAGAAAAGCTGGTGGGAAGATACATGCTAGCTTTCTAGATATGTAATGAGTCTGTGCAGCTGCAGTGGGAGGAAGTACCGCAAAAGAGTAGGAGGAACAGGAAGGAAGATTTGGGTTCAACATAAAGAAGACTCCTGTAACAACCCAATCTATTCATTAGCGGAATAGAAGCTGCATAAAGTAACTGCAAATGACTGTGTGAAGAATGGGAAAGGAAATAGCTCCAAGAGCAGCTCCAAGAACAAACACATCATGAAGACCGCAGAGGTATGCACAGAGAAGCTGGGCGATGAGGAGTGGGTAGTAGTTGTTGGATAAAGAAAACAGCATGGAGGAACAGTGTTATATAAGAAAGAGCCCCCAATGATGGGTAGTCAGTTGCTAATACAGTATTTGAGGCGGACCAGGCATCAGAGAACACATACTACCATTGCACAGTTGACTCTTGAACAACGTGGGAGTTTATGGGCGCCAGCACCCTCCCCCACACAGTCAAAAATCCATGTACAACTTTTGACTTTCCAAGAACTTAACTACTAATAGCCTACTGTTGACCGGAAGCCTTACTGATAACATAAACAGCTGATTAACACATATTTTGCGTTAGATTATTATAGACTGTATTTTAACAATAATGTAAGCTAAAGAAATGAAAATGTTAAGAAACTCATAAGAGAAAATACGTTAACAGTATTTACTGAAAAAAGTCTGCATAGAAAGTGGGCCCACTTAGGTCAAACCTGTGTTGTTCAAGGGTCAAGTGTGGTCAAATAACTTTATAACAAAGCCCATCAGCTTAGGTCTCATGGCCTCTGGAACCCAAGTAAATGCCAGGCCTTCTGGAACAGTTTTGAGAACACGGATCTAGCAGAGATCTTACCCTGGTGGCCCTCAGGGCCAACTTCATCTCTAGTCTAGACTTATTTGGTTGGTACAGTGTTTGAAAAATTATTTAGAGCTGTTCATTTATGAGGGCATGGATGCTCTACTCCTGTCTTCGCTTCCAACTGTCATATACAGTAGCCACATGGCTCCTCATATTAATGTTTCTTGCTGCCCCCTGAGGGTGGCTGATTTTGTCATTCTTGGTATTGAGCTGTGTATGATCTTCAAATTGGGTAATGTGTACCTACAGGGAATGCAAAGACTTCTAGAGATATGCAGGTTCATATATTAAAAAAAAAAATCAATTTCTAGATTCGAGATTTTTAATATCTGTGTACTTTAAAAAAAATAAGCCTGCCTGAGAATAAACTTATGGTTGGCTAGTTCTCCCTTCTCAACTTCATTTCATAATTGCTCTTCTCCTACTTTACAAAAGGAAATACAATTCTCACTTATCAACCAACAACCTTATTATGATGCATGAGATGGTGAGAAACCATCCAAGACAGCAAAAGGGACATTCGATAAAGTGGAACTCTTGAGAGTCTTGAGAAACTAAAGAGGGGAGCCTTTTATTTCATCTAGGTCCTAAGCATATACAAGGTTCCATGCCTTTTCTATTATCTTCCTTTCCTATCTTCCTTTCCCTGCCTTCCTCCCTCCCCCCAGCTCCCTTCCTTCCTGCCTTTCTTTCCTCCTCTTCCTTCTTTTCTCTGTCCATCCAGAGACATTTCTGACCAAATGTCTGGCTGATTTAGCTAATTTTACTTGACAATGAAGACTGTTTTTGTACATTATATTTGTATATAACTTATGTATTACATATTTATGTATGATATATGATATGTCTGAAAATATATCCTTCATAATTAAACTTGTGATAAAATTGTTAATGTCACCTTAAAAATGTATGAGGGAAAACGTATGAAAGAGATACACGGCTTCTCAAAAAAAATGAAGGGATACTCAAGCAAAAAACTTTGAAGACCATAGGTCTGGAAGATCCATGGTATCCTGAGCTGCTCTCGTGGGGCAAACCCGATCAATAGGCATCTGCCAGGCCGGACTGGTTTGGGGTCCTTTCCATAAATATCTGCTTTTCTGCTCAGAAGGGCAAATCTAAAGATGACAGAGCCTGTGGCCCCACCCTCCTTCCCGCCACCCTGAGGGCACCTGAAGCAATCAGGCTTTTGCTGAATCACTGAGGTTACCAGCTGATATAATGTAAGCCCCTAACTCAGCCTGGACTTTGGGCCATGTGAGTGAGCTGCGGGTGAGCTGGATAGTCTGAGAACTCCCTGATACTTATTAGAACAGAAGAGGACAGGATGCTCCAAGGGGCCCCTTAGAGAACCAGTAATGTTCTAGAATGGCAAGAAATATTGGAAATAGAGCCTCAGAAGTGGGGTAATAAAATGTTTACAGACTGGTCTGCCATTCTGACAGGTATTTCATGATTCATCTTGGGAGAAATTTTGTGAGATTTTAGTGTCGGAAGGGTACTTTGAGGCGAGTTACCACAACGTTCCCATTTTACAGATGAATAAATGGAGGTCCAGAAAGACCGGCTGGCCCATGGTCATACACTGGGTTTGTGACAGGGCCAGAGGCTCATACCTGGTATCTCAGCTCCCTGCCTAATGCTCCTTCTTCAACATCATGCTATATGTCATTTTTCTTTAAATTCAGGCCCTACCTGTGAGTTCTACAAACTAGAGCTTTTAGGTTTGATGACTGCTTCAAATTTACTACTCAACTAGGTCAAACTGAACACTTGACTCAATTCGAAATGTCATTTTTAATGATTTAGGACAAAGGTTCCAAATTTGTGGGACTCAAAATCTTGCTGAAGTTTCTATTTTCTGGGAACCACTAAAGCAACAATGGAGTAGGGCCTGGAGGCTTGGCGGTGATGGCGCACAGAGATAGTAAAACCTATAGGACACAATCTAGTTTTGGCGTCGCACTGTATTGCTGCTGCAGCTGCTCCATTCTCGTGGTGCTCTAAGTGGTATTTTAGGGCCTACAGTGCCCTCCTAAACAAGACAAAGAGTTTTGGCAGTTGTCATTCTGTGGTATAAGTAAGTGCCACCGGGCATGTGAACCCAGTGGCCTTGGATCCAAATATCTTCAGGGGGTTTATGGTGCTTGGCATGCAGGTCTCCACAGGGCGAGGCAGGCATGACAGTGTCTTAGCATCCACAAACCACAGTGATACACAGTGCCAACTTCCATGCTGAGGCCGCAGGGTTGCTGCTATGGAGTTCCACTACTGGCCTCAAGACTAATAACCTGGCTCCCAAGTGCTCTCCCTACAGGAGGGTCTCCCTGTAGTGAACTAACTATAGTGCCCACTGTGGGACTGACAGCTGTGAAGCCCAGGTCCAGAGACGAGTCACACACTGTCCCACTCAGAATAAATGGAATAACAGAGGCACATTCTACATGGGAAATAATTTCATAAAAAATAAAACTTTCGGTGAATAGGGTGTGAATATTTATTGGTCTATAAAATGGAAAGTCAAAAATCAAATGTATCATTCAAAGAAATTCAGTCTTCAAAAACCAATTTCCCAGCAGGTCATCTGAAAGCTTAGAATGATATCAATTTCTTTGTTCCAGGCACACAACATACTCACAACCTCTTTAACAGGAGGACAGTACCTTTTGCTTTAAGATATCCACTGGCGTCTGATGGGCCTTTAGCTTCTTATTTTTAAGAAGCACTTTCCTTCTAAGTTGGTCAGGCGAGGGAAGCATTGGATCATCTGAGAAGTCACTCTCAAATAAGAATTTAGTCACCAGTTTTTCTCCAAACACAGTCTGAAAGGAATAAAAGAATACACATAATCAATGCCTTTTATCTATACTTGAATTATTCAACTGGAAATTTCAGCCCAGTTGAATTGTTTTAAAAATCCTAGGAAGAGGAAATAGGAAATAAGTTGTGTCCCTCGTCCTCCCAGTAAGCTGTTCATGAAGGTCTCTGAGTGACAATGGCGAATCTCCTGATGCAGAGGGACCGACAGTGGGTCCCTCACATCTTTGTTTGCTACCAATTTACTGAGATTATTGCAGTCTGGGTGCTACCGAATGTCACCACTGTGCTTAAATTCATAAAAGGAAGTCTTTTCTTGAAAATATTTCATAATGAGACAAGAGTAACTATGAAAATCTTTTATATCACATAGAAGTTCACATTTTATATCATAAAAAAAGTAGTTACAAGAGTATTTCTAAGTTTTGCATTTTTCTTTTTAAAAAAGTGTCCTAAAATTTCTGATTTCTTCTGTTTAGAGTACTTCACTGTTACCAGATGATGATAATGATTACGACGATGATAAAAATTACGTTTAATCTGTTTCTGTATGATAAAGGTAGTGTTTAAATATTGAGTAAGTCATTGTTTTTTAGACAAATTCATATTCTGGAAAGAACTTTTCAAAAACACATGTCTAAAAACATCACTATTGTGATGTGATTTTGTTGTAGGAAACTGTGTGTTAAAACTGTGTGATAAAAACTCATATATATACATTTAAGAAACTTAGATTTTCTACAGGTTAAAAAAATCATCCAAATGAAGAGTTTTAGTGGCATTTGAACTCACCTGTTAAAAGATAATACTTTCTCAATAAGTTTCTGAGAAAAACTGATTGATACCAGGAAACACACCACTTTTCTAGCCAAATAGCAACAAAAACCTTTGTATCATTAATGGAATTGAGAAACGAATATTATAATTTGGCAAGTGCACCTAATGACACCCCTTTTCCATCTGGATACATGTATATTTGTAAGGTATATTTATTAGCTACTGTAGCTATTAAGAGCAAATACAGAAATAATAAACTATTAAACCAGACATCTAAGTCACTGATCACAAAGTTTAAACCAAAAATTTCAAACATAATGAAGCATATTTTGATCACATTACTGTCGAAATAAGAAATGTACTTAAAATTTTTTATATGAGCAAAAGGGTTTTTTCTGCCATTAATAAATAATAGTATTAAAAATTACTTTCTACTTCATCACATTTATATAATTCTCTTTTATAGTCTATTTTTGCATGTTTTAATTAATGTATAAAATATATTAATAAATAGGATATATATAATTTAGAAATAAGTCAGTAAATGCACGGTAGGAATACAAGCAATAGTTTTTACTGTTAGGAGTATACAATCAAGTTTAGAGACCATTACTATAAATGATGGCAAAGGAAAGACAATATGAAAGGCTAATTAGTTTTGTTGGCATTAGTGTCTGGGGACATTTCCCGTGGGCCATGTCCCTCCCTTCCCTTGAGATCCATGTTTCCACAAAGGCCTCTACCAGTGGAGGAAGGGGGAAGTATAAGGGAATATCTGCCTGCATTATAGTTTCTTTGTATAAGGAAGGGCTGGGTGTTAACATAGCAACTGTTTTGGCCACTCTCAGTAATTTGTCAATTTACCTGTGGTGTGGGCCACAAGAAGATTTGACTTATTTGCCCTGAGATATTTTCAGCTTTTCCGAAAACTGATGGGTGACATCCTGACATCTCTGATTTGTGGTTCCAGAAGCACTGGAGAGTTGGTCTCGCCTTATTTCCTAAGACTTTCTGGAAATGGTCAGTAGACTACAGAACAGTGCTTCTGCTGCTCCAGCTGAAAAGGCAGACTGTCAAGGAGAGAGCCCAAGCTCCCAGGGCACCCCCATTTCTCAGGTCTAAGGGACCTTAACTGCATGTGCTTTACGGCTGAGGTCCAGCTGTGGTGTGGTCCATGGTGGCCCCATATAAAACTCAACAGTCTCAAGACAAAGGCCAAGATACCATTCTGCCCCTTAGCTAAAAGCTTACCTTAAAAATTTCGGCCATTTTTCGTTGCTGAGGCAATGAACAGTGGTTCTCAATCGATATGATGATTGGCAGGTCAGAGTTGATGAAGGCACTGCGATCAATGGCTTCAACCACTTCCTATAAGAGGCAAACAGCTCATTAAGTATCTCACTAGATATCTATCCAGGGTGTCAGAAGGCAAGGTACTTATAGCCAGAGAAAGCATTGAAATTGTTGTTTTCATAAGACTCTAACCAAAGTGACTTTTATCTTTTAAAATATATTTTCAAATTAAGCAAGAGTGTAAAGCTATTTTCCATAAAGACATTAAGCTGTTCAGATTGATTTTTGTTCAGATACTATGAAGAAAAGCTATCAGTATGCTGAATTTAACAAACCAATACATGTACATTGAGTACACTGTAGGTAAAAGACACTTTTAGTTACAGCATCAAAAATGGTGAGGCACAGGCACTTTCCTGTTCTCAAGGAGTTTATAATCTACTTAGGGTAGTAAGACATCTGTAAACACAGTTATCAACTCCTCTTCCTCTCAATATATAGCATAAGAGTTTTAACAGAGCCGAATAGGAAAATTAAAGAAAAAAAATGCATTTTAGACATCGTTTCCACATATAAGACAGAAGTAATAATATTCTTTCCCAGCCCAGCCACAGTTCAGAGAAAAATGATGTTACACAGCCAAAGGCCCCTCTAAATGAGGATAGTAACTGCATAATAAACTACTAAACTACCTAGAATTTGAAACAACAATCCAATGAGATCAGTCTTCCTGGGTGATTAACTTTCCAGGTGGAACCCATTCTCATTACTTTATAACGTTAATTATTTAATCATCTCCTAACACATGATGTTGGCCTTTGTCAGGGGGATACCAGGACAAATGACCTAGCAAGAGAATAGGCCCTGCCTTTTATATATCATCTTATGATATAAAATTTGCAACAACAGTATTACCTGAAAACTAATTTAAGGTAATGGTTACTAAACTTCGATTGAATGAGTATCTGAGAGTTCTAGATCAACTCCCCCCAAAACAAACATGCCTGTACACCCTGTGCAACTCTGTAAACAATTTTGGGAACTCTTCAGAGCCAGGGAAACAACTTCCCCCTCCCCCTACCTAAGGTATAATTTGGTAGAGTTTCTGATTTAAATGATAAATAAAGATAATGACTCTTTGTGGTTTGATTTAAAGAAAGTTATTACCTGGGAAGGGAGGTAAAGAAAGCATTACCTTGAAGGGGATCTTGGTTGTCAGTGTGTGTCCATGGTAAATGATGGGCATCCCATCATCTCCATCCCAGCAGTCCAACTCTACGCTCCTGCAGCCTTGCAAGAGAACCTGTGTGATCAATGAAGCAATCCACCCCAATGAGCAAATGGAGATAAAGCCTTAAACCCAGCATGTGATTCTACATATCGGTGTTCACATTCAGGACTAAAGCCAAGAGCATAAGATCTAAATAAGTATTGCATTTTGGCCAAAGGCCACAATTATTCAGGGGTGGGGTACGGATAGAACAGATTAAGATGGAAAGAGTGCTTACCAGAGCTGAATACCACTGGAAAGTAAAACTGGATAGCAAAAATATTTGACCATTTTCCCAGCAACTTCGGTTCCTAAGGGGACTTATATGTACATGGTACATGCTAAAATGAGAGAGCCAGGCCAGTGCTCTATCTGGGCAGATGTCAGTGGAGGTGATGCCACAGTCCAAACGGAATGAGGCCACTGATTCCTTAGTTAATTGTCCAAACATTAAATGAAACCAATCAGGATAAAATCTCCTCCAGATTTAGATCAAAATTCTGCCACTGGCTAAAACATTCGCAATGAACATGTAACGTGTAAGAAGAGTAGAAGCAAGTAATTTATCAAGGATCTGCCTTGCTGTCTAATTGTAAAACACTATGTAGAGCAGAGATGGCAAGTAATTGTGAACTTGCCTCTCCCATACCCTTAGTAGGTATCGGTAATCAATCACAATGTACTTGTTCCCTAAGCTTTGATAAGTTATTTCCCAATTTCTTCAGCAAAGTGCTCCGGGAAACTACCAAGGAATCAGATGAGATGATGATACCTATTTGCTATCCTGGATCTAAAGTTGGAAGCAGAGCTCCTGACACATATGCCTGAGTTGTAGCTCTGTAACTGTGCTTGAAGTAACCTCTTTCTCCATAGAATCTATCTGGAGATTATCTTAAAAGATACCATAAAAGATTACCTTGTATTGAAAGGGTAATCCAAACCAAGAGGCAGATATATTTGTGAATGGGCCAATCTACTGATTTAAGAAGCCATGTAACTATTACTCTGTGACAGCAATTCAATACTGGGGGCCAGTGGCCATAAGAGTTGCTACAACAAAACTCGGATAGTGGAATTCCTCTTTTTCTATTATTGTTGTATGAAATACTTGCTATATTCTTCCCATTCCCCAGTAAGCAGTACTCAGTGCTCCTGGGTGACCAGTCTTCCCAGGTAAAACTGATTCTGTGATCTAGAATCCTAAGGCTATCAGCCTCTTCCAGCAGACAGAGCTTCTGGAGGTATGTTGCTTTGGGCTGAAAATGATTGCGTAATGTGACAGCTGCTTCATCTCTGTAGCGAGCCTGCCACACTGGGAAGAACACTGACCAACTGGCAGCAGATGAGATGGTTGTTCAGCATGAAAAGACTAAAGATCTTAATCAAAGTCTGCATGACCTTAAGGCTTCCATATATGGCTAGAAAAGGAAAACCACAGCTGAAAATTCCAGATGAGAACAGGGTTTTTTCTCACTTTTCTTTTGCTCTATAGAGTAATGTTAGGAGGTCATTAGGTGGAGGGAGAGAGGTGAGTGGTAAGAAATAAAATTAAAGGGACAGTCATACTAGGTTTAATCATGTCTGTGAGTCCATCTGAGCACTTCTTTTTGCTTATTCAAAAGCTGTGACAATCTCTACTTGTGGTATAATATTAAGGAGTTAAAACAAAAACCCTGAAGTTGGAATAAAAGTTAGAGGACACTGGTTGTTGCTTATTTTCTTGGGAGAAATTCTTTCTCTCTCTCTCTCTTCCTCTGTCACCCCCTCCATTTTGCTTCCCTAGAACAATGGGTTTCAAACTCTTTAAATTTTGGAATCTGTGCAAAAGCAGGGCCAATATTAAAGCACATAAAAGAGCAGGACTTCAGTTGCAGTGGCAACAGGGTATGAGACCCTTTTCACTCTAAGGCTTGCTTATCTCACTGTCAGAAGCCAAGCACTCATTTTGAAAATCATTCTCTAAGGATGGCTTTATTTCATAATAAAAGTATAGTAGATTTTAGAGTTTAAAACATATTTTATATTAGATAAACTTTGGGACAGAACTGTGAGGAATATATAGACTAATTTGAGGAATATACAGACTAATTTGGAGAACAAAGGAAGCTCAAGTTTGCTAGATTTGTATAAGCAATACCATTATAATTTTCACACTTGGAACTCTGCCCCCTAACCCCTCCCATCGCACACTTAGCTCCTGCCTGATTATCTTTTCTTGTCAGAGTTCAGAAACAGACAGCATAGACTTGGAAGATGCAGAGAATATAGCAGAGAGGCAACTGACACACGGGTCATTGAGATTTGGATGTTTAGGTCGAAAGGATGTGTTTTTTCTTGTCCAGAGAACCTACTGAGTTCTCCAGGACATCCCCAGGGATTAAGTTACAGGTGCAGTGTGCCTGCCGTCTGTGTGGACTTTTTTTTCTTAAGTTGGTTAGGGATGGATCGATTAGATTACCTAACAAACTGTAAAGCAAAACAAACGTTACTTTGGGAATAACTTCATAGAAAGCTGCATTTTCTACTATGCTTTCTCGCCATAATATATTGATTTATTTAGCATTTAGTGAAATAATTAGATATTTTCCCATGGGAAAATCTAATTTTAGTAGGAGTAAGTCAGACTAACTAGGATCTAAAAGCTATGAGTCTCAAGCAAATACTTTTTTTTTTGGTTGCACAGAATAAAGGTTAAGGATAGATAGGGAGGAAAAAACCAAAAGTAGTAAAGAAAACAACTGTACATATGGGCAGTTTTCCCACACATCATGTTTCCTCACATTTCACATGTAGTTCATAAGTTCTTCACAGGAGTCTGGGGTCAGGTTTTTGAGACTTTGGGGGTCATGTAAATAAGGCTTAATGAAAACCACATTCAAAATGGAATTCTCAGTACCTGGCTGTAGAGCTCTACTGAGGATTCTCCTTTGAGCTGATGGCCTGTGAGGTAGGTATTGTGTGAAGATTCGATGTAATAGTAGGAGAGGGGCAGCTGCAATTCTCTAACGTTCTCCTGCGATTCATCATTTTTTGAGGCAAAATTATCTTTATCCATCAGAAACCTAGAGGAAACAAATTTTCTTAGGACTGTGTTGGAAGAATATATACTTTTAAGTGATAGGCAAAAAGTATTTTAAAAGTTACCTTGCAAATCCTTCAAATGACATTAGGCCTTGATGACACATACTAATGCTAGGCTCAAACTTCTGCAAGGGATACAAAAAGAGTGTTATTTAGGTAAAAGAAACTAAGGGGAGAAAAACTACCACATCATTTTTTATAGCTGTTCTGTTTTCATCAGGAAACGTATAAACCAAATATTTGAACTTATTTAGTTATGTAGTGGTAAGAAGTAGTTTTTTAGTCCCAAAGAAAATATTTATTATAAGTGAGTTTATCATATGAAGCATATTTATTTAAGAGAAAAATGGAGAGTAAGAGAAAAGAATAAGGCTGATTTACATGAAAACAAATTATAGCAGTTTATCCAGGTGAAAATGGGGATATTAATAGCAGCTACCATAGAGTTGGCGAAATGAGATTATTCTCATAGAACATTCAGTATAGTGCTTGTACTCAGTAATATTATATGGTACACTCAGCATGTGATAATAATCTTACAATTTAAACATTTTCAGTGATCAAATCCAATTGCTGGAGAGCTAATCCACTGAGTACCAATCAACTGACAAGGGAGATGGAAAACAGACTAATTCTGTGGCATGTGATAGCCACAATGAACTGTCTCACCTTACTATCTCCTGCTGCTCTCTAGCTGAAGCCATCACTGCATCCTCCCTGGATTACTGTCAAAGCTTCAGACCAGTCTTTCTGCTTCCAGTCCTTCCCTAGCAGTTTATTCTCTGGCGAGCCCATGGTGACCTCTTACAAACATGAATCAAATCATGTTACTCTCCTGCTCAAAAATTTCCATTAGCTCCCAGTTCTCATGGACTAAAGTCAAACTCTGTACCACGGCCTAAAATGCCTAGATGGTTCGGCCTCTGCTTACCCGTCTGAAAACAGGTCTACTGTTGTCCCTCTACCTTATGCGGCTACCATTACAGTCTTTTTTCTCTCTTAAACCCCGAGCTCACTCCTGCCTCAGACTTTGAGCTTCCCGTCTCCTGTCTGAAATGTTCTTTCCTCACACCTTCAATCTCTATGCATTCAGCCCTGGTGTCGCCTCCTCAGAGTGGCTTCTGCTTAGTCCTCTTAACTGTCCCGCACCGCTCCATCCCCCTACTCTGCTCAATATTTTTCAGAACCCATTATTACCTGAAATTATATTTTATCTTTATTTGTTTACTGTCTGCCTCACACACCCAAATGTATGCTGCGTTGAGGGCCAGAACTTGATCTGATTTACTACTATATTCCTAGGTCCTGGAACAGAGCCAGGCCCATAGCAGGAGCTAACAAATATTTGTTATATGATCAGAGACGTTGTAAACCTTGACTATTAATTCTATTGCATGTGCTAGAACAACGAGAAGGAATCATGTACTGATTTCTTATAACAGTCACTGAGTAAGAGAAGCCTTGAGACTTATGTTAATTACATGTTCAAGAAGTACACATATATTATGGATTTTTTGAAAAATCCTCTATTTCTGCCCCAGGCTTAGAGTCTGTGGAAAGGAGTATAGAAAAAATAAATGTTCAGTAGAAAGAATTAGAATGGTCAGAGGCTTTACACATATGTGTGCACAGGAAACAGGTACATACCTGGATGATGCTGAGGGTTTCATCGTAAGTGCAGTGTTCTCCTTGGCAATTCACTAGAAAGTCATTGAGCTGGAGTATTCCAACCCCAAATATGCCCAGGGATGTGCTCTCGACCCCAGTACCATTTGTCACGATACTTGCAGCAGCAATGGCATCAGAGATCTGCCTCTGGTTGTCTGACAGTTGCTGTTTACTTTTAATGAACAACCCCAAATTCGAGACATTTCTGGTCAACAAATCTGAAACAGAACCACCCAAAGAACATGGACAAGCTAGCCAGTATCTTCTACAAAGTTCATTTTAGAAATAATGGGATTGTGGCATTAGTAAGCTAGAGAAACTCTTCACTAATCTATCTAAACAAGCCACCAAATTCAGTATTTATTCCTGGCTTCACATAGTAGAAGGAATAAAAAAATGAATAAATGAATAAATAAAAGCAACTATGAGAAATTGATGACCTTTAAAGCCCATGAGCATAGGTATTAGATGGGAACTAAATGTACATTTAATTGGGGATTTTAGGCTGAATTTGGACTTTGGTTTTTGAGAATAACTACAACATTTTTATGTTTGCAAAGACGGAAGACATACTTTAAAAGTATAACTTTCAACATTTGTGTGCAGGTTTCTGTGAGAACATAAGTTTTCAATTCATTTGAGTAAATACCAAGGAATACAGTTGCTGGATCATATGGCAAAAGTATGTTTAGTTTTGTAAGAAATTGCCAGACTCTCTTCTGAAGTGGCTGGACCATTTTATATTCTTATCAGCAGTGTTCCAGGTGCTCTACACTGGCACCAGCTTTGGTATGATTGGTCATTTAAATTCTAGCTGCTTTGTAAGACACTCTAGCAGTTTCATACAGAGCTAAACAGAAGCTTATCATATGATCTAGCAGTTGTGTTCCTAGGTGTTTACCCATGAGTTGAAAACTTATGCTCACGCAAAAATGTACAAATATTTATAGCAGCTTTATTTATAATTGCAAAACCCTGGAAACTACCAAGATGTCCTTCCATAGGTGAACTGATAAAAAACTGTTTACATACATCCATACAATGGAATGTTAATAAGCTATGAAAAGAAATGAGGTAGCAAGCTATGAAAAGACATGAAGGAACCTTAAATCTATATTGCTAAGTGGAAAAAGCCAATCTGAAAAGGCTACATACTGTATGATTCCAACTATGTGACATCCTGGAAAAGGCAATACTATGGAGACAGTAAGAAGATCAACGGTCACCAGGGGTTCCAAAGGAGGGTGGGAAGAATGAAAAGGTGGAGCATAGGGAAATTTTAGGATGGTGAGACTCTTCTGTATAATACTGTAATGGTGGATACATGTCAATATACTTATGTCAAAGCCCATAAAATGTACAACACAAATAGTGAACATTAATGTAAATTGTAATCTTCGGTTAATAATAATATGTCACTAGTAATAACAAGTGTCAGAGAAGTTGCGGGGAAAAAGGAACCCTCACACACTGCTGGTGGGAGTGTCAATTGGTAGAGCCACTATGGAAAACATTATGGAGGTTCTTAAAAAGTTAAGAATAGAATTACCATATGACCCAGCAATCTTTCTTCTGGGTATCTACCCCTGAAATTTGAATCCCTTTATCTATAAAGATATATGTGCCCCTCTGTTCATTGCAGCATTATTCATGGTGGCTAAGACATGGAAACAACTGGTGTCCTTCAATAGATGATTTCCTAAAGAAGCTGTGGCACATATATACAATGGAATATTACTCCACCATAAGAAGAGACGAAATACTGCCATTTGTGACAACATATACGGATCTTGAGATTATCGCGCTAAGTGAATTAAGTTAGAGAAAAAGTTGAGAACCATATAATTTCATTCCTTTGTGGGATATAAAACTGAAAGCAAAAAAAATGAACAAGACAAACAAACAAAAGCTGATAGACACAGACAACAGTTTAGTGGTTACCAGTGGGAAAGGAGGGAGGGGAGGAGGCAGAAGAGAGTAAAAGGGGTCAAATATATGGTGAAGAAAGATGTGACTTTTGGTGGTGAACACACAATGCAATAATACAAATGCTGTATTATAGAACTGTAGACTTAAAACCTATATAATTTTATTAATTCATGTCACCTAGTAAATTCAATAAATAATTTAAAAAATATCAGTATTAGCATACTCGTAACAAATATACCACTTGTAACAAATATACACTAAAGCCAGATATTAATAATAGGGGAAACTATGCATATATGTGTGGGGGGAGAGTATATGTGAATTCTATTTTCTGCTCATTTTTCTGAAAACCTAAAACTGCTTTTAGAAAAAGATTATTAAATTTTTAAAAAGTATATCTGGTTTAAAAATCCATAATTATGCACATTTTATGACTAAAGTTGAAAAAGGTTAATATTTTTAGCTTAAGGACAATACGGGTTTTAAATAATTGAAAAGCAACTACATGAAAGAGGTCAGCTTTTTTGTTTTTGTTTTTTTTTTCTTGTGTTTATAGTTTCCAGCAAGAACAGAAGAAAAAAATAATAGGCTTTAAAGTGCATGGGTGGTGATGGTAATGGTGGTGGTGATGATGAGTGGGACAGAAGAACCATACATTCTGGTTTACATATTAGGAAAATGTCCTAGAAGCTCAGACAAGAATGTTCTCCTGGGGTCACCAAAATTCTCCTTGTTAAAGGGCAGAGAACTCCCACTCTGGTGTGCAGCACCCATGGCCTGTAGACAGGGAGGAGACTGGCAGTTCTCAGCTAGGATGCACCACACATCCAGTGGACATTTGGAAATGGAAATGGACGGGAAAAGGTTTTGGGTTGTCAGAATGACTGGAGGGCTCTGCTGGTTAAATGTCCTAAAATACATGGATGGACCTCCGAATGATTAATTTTCTTGTTCTGAATGCCAATGACACCTTAAAATAACTGTCTACACGTTTCACCATGTTCTAGGCAGCAGCACACCATGTAGGACAGGTTGAGGGTTTGTGTGATTGAATCTCCAACCTTATTTTTTTTGATAGAAAGGTCTCAAAGGGAAAGATTAAATTGTTCCACAAACCTAGGTCAGGCTGAAGACCGCTGGTGTTTTCATCAATGGTTAGGTTGGTGTAGAGTGGGGCTGACTCAGAGCCTGCTCGGTTGCAGGGCACGGCATAGAGGTCAAAGAGATCCTTCAGGTCCTTTCTGCTCCTTACACTGGGCGAAGCATGAAAAGATCTCACATTTAGTACTGTTATTAAAATGTGGGGCTGACAAAGGGTAAGAAGAAATCATGTCATACCTGAATGATTTGAACAGCTCAACAAATTCAACAAAACTCATGCTACTGTCTGAAACCATGAAACTCTGAAAGCCTTTCATTCCTCCTTTGATCCGCCCATGCCAGCTGCTGCTGCTCCAAGCACTGCAACAAAGATACGGCCTTAATGGGCAAAACCAGAGCCAGTTTTGTCATTCTGCCCCAAGAAGCATTCTCTGATTAACAACATGAACAAAAAGATGGATTGCAGATCATTTAAGGTGGAAACTATTTTTTAGACTCTCTTCATTTCCCTCAAAATTAATCTATATTATATGAGAAGAAAGCAATTATACATTGAAAGCACTTCGTGTTTACAGCCTATTTAATGAGGGCATAAGACTGAGGTTAAAATGCCTGTACTAATCGAAACAGTTCTTTGAAACCACAGGTCAATGAGGGAAAAAGGTAAACAGTATTTTTGAAGAAAAGTCATTTTTAAAAAGAGCCCCAAATTACTCAATCATAACCTATGGAAAGTTAGGCATATTCTTTCCTATATTCTGAATTATAGAAACACACTTAAGAAGAAAGTCTCAAATGTATCAGTCTTCTTTTTCCCTTTTTAACCAGTTCTAAGATGAAAACGGGGAAAGGCTTTTAATGCTAATGGAAAATGTGAGTCAGAAAAATATTAGGAATGGAAAGAAGCCAACTCTGCCTTGGATTATATTTGCACCTGCCAAGGCTGTATCTATTCAATATAAAAGTATCAGTCAACCAGATCAGAAATTCAGTCTGGCTGTTTCACAACATTTTTTATCTTGTACACTAGTTTCCTGTTAGAATAGTATGAGAAATGTTTTGACGGGTTTTTAGTCAAATTAATGAACAGAATCTTTTTTTCTTTCATTTTTGTTTTTGCTTTTTATTTTTCATGTTAGAAATGTTTCAAATGTATAAGAAAGTAGGAGAATATTGTAACGAATAGCCTGTTTACCCTCAATCCTGCTATTTATTCACGGAAGATTATTTTGTGTTGACATCTGAAGGGTATCTCCATTAAAGAAAGAGTATTACAAAAGGACAGATTTCTAGTACTTTGTAGGCATAGGTTGTTGACCCTCCTCGTGGTGTGGGAAACAGAGGGTGGAGGTTCAGGAAGAGGGACAAGTTCAGATAAAGTGGCCTATCATGTGCATTTAAATAAGTACTCCCTGTCTTCCTTCCTTCTACTTCCAGGTCTAGCATTGTCTGTAGGTGCCTCTGACTTCAGGGAACTGTAGTCGTCCACTACTAAGCATATCTAACTTGCTGTAATATATTCATTTCTCTAGGCATGTATATTTTATATAGGAGAAGAGTATTAAATATATTTCACCCATAAACCAAGGGGCAAGCAGCTTACTTTACAACTCAATTTATTCTTCATGTAGGGCAGTGCTATCCAACAGAACTTTCTGCAGTGATAGAAAAGTTCTGTATCTGCATTGTTCAGTACAGTAATCACCAGCCACTCTGCTTCTGAGACGCTTTTAATGTGGTTAGTGAGACTAAGGAACTGAATTTTCAATTTCTTTTCATTTTAACTAATTTAAATTTGAATTTACATAGCCACCCACCACTTCCAGCCCCTCCACCTCCCCTGCTAGTGGCTACTATTTTGGATAGTGCAGATTTAGAGACTCGCAACTGGGCTACTGACCTTCAAAAGGTTGCTATATCAAATAATTAGGAGCAATTCCAGTAACATGAGAAGAAAAGAGTTTAAAATCAGGAAAATTAGGAACATTAAAAAATTAGGGTTTTTTTCAATTTTCAATGTAATTGTTAAATCACAAGTAGAGATAGTCTTTCCACAGAATACTGGAAGAAGACACCCTCCTACACCACTTGAATGATGTGGAGTGTCCTTCTGTTTTATCATGTTAAGGCCCCACCTGGATGGGCTCTTGTTTGAAGACAGCGCGGGGGAGGACACTGGCCTGATGGGAGATGATGTCCCGGAAGCCAAGTTAGGTGACACAGCCGTGGTCAGGGAGTGGGCTCTTCTGGAAGGGAGAGGGTTAGGCGGGCTTGGGATGGCATTTGCCTCTGTGAAAATGAGAGACAGAAAACAGACAATGATTCCAATTATACTTTCCCTCAGAGAGCAAATAAAACCAAGATGCTTCTGAACATCTGAGCAAATCAATCTATGCAGACAATTTCTATACATGAAGTATCAAAGTATTCTGATGAATGGACTCAACCCTAGGGTTATCAACCCTACTTACACATTAGAATCATCTGGGAGTTTAACAAGTATATAGCTGTCCAGTCCCAGCCAGAGAGCATCTGAGTCTTTTGGGTAGGGGTGTGACGAGGGGATCCAGATTAATTTTTTTAAAACCTCTAATATCCAGTTTGGGTTGAGAATCACTGGTCTAATCCATCAAATTGTATCTTGTATGGCTAATATTCCCTGTCAATAATGGCAAGTTAATTAATGAAAATTTTCTTTCAAGTATACTGTGCTTTCAGAAATACCTTTTGGGTTCCATCATCTAGCTAAAAACAAAGATAAGTATATTTAACAAGAAAAAAAGTTTTGTCAAGAATGCCTACCACACTTAAATCACAATTTGAAACCAAATGCCACATTTTTCCCCATCGAAACACCAATCTCAGCTGTGAAAATGCTGCTTTACCTGATTCTTCTTGTTCGTTAGCGTCTTGAGGATCAGAGCCACTCCGGCTCCGACACTCTCTGTGCATTTTGGCCTTTCGGGTGGCCATCTCGTCGTCGGTTGCCTCTCCACTCTCACCCTGGGAACACAAAACTCACGATGTTTCTCATTCTGTATTTCTCTCCCACTACTGCATTAGTTCTGGCAGGTCCCTATTTTTTGACTTGACCTACCTTCAATGCTGCCTCCCCCTGGTGAAGCCAGTAAAGACCTACGTGAAGGCTGACAAAGTATTTGTTCTTCACGGTAAAGCAGCACTCCTCAGAGGAGGGGGCAGACAAGAGGAGGTATCCAACCCCTGGGGTCTCCGTGTACAGACAGAATTATAAAGCAGATAAAGTTCGACTTAGGTATCAACGGCCTCCCATATACAAAGAGTAAGACCTTTTCTAGATAATCACGGAGAAAATATATTATCATGTTACAGTGATAATATATAATGAGATATGTAACATAGAGATAAGTATGTTTTTTACTGTGATAAAAACATACCAAAATTTACCATCTTAACCATTTTTAAGTGTGCTGCATAGTGTGAACTATATTATTGTGCAACAGATCTCTAGAACTTTCTCATCCTGTAAAACTAAAACTCTATACCTATCGAAAGACTCCCCCTCTTCCCTTCCCCACCAGGCTCTGACAACCACCATTCTACTTTCTAGGAGTTTGACCACTCTAGGTACCTCATATAAGTGAAATCATGCAATATTTGTCTTTTTGTGACTGGCTTATTTCACTTAGGATAGTGCCCTCAAGATTTATCCACGTTGTAGCATATGACAGTATTTCTTCCTTTTTTAAGGTTGGATAATATTTCATTATATGTATATACCACATTACAAAAATCCTTCATCTGTGGATGGATATTTAGGTTGCTTCTAGTGATAATATATGATACATTGCTTTCTATGATTAGCATTTTGGCCCTCTAAGACCTTCAAAATCTGATCCCTGTTCCTTTCTAGCCTTTCCTTGCTCACTATAGAGCCTTTTGTCCAGCTTGGAACATGAACTCAGAACTACAACACATGCGCTTCCCTGAACAAGCCCAATCTTTCATGCCTCTCTGCTGCCTCATCTACTAGGGATTCTTTTCCCTGTGTGGACTGTTTGGTAAACTACATATCCATCAAGATCTATCTGTCAATTTCTCTGTGAAGTCTTCCCTGCCAGTCTCAGCACTCTATCTTCCTTCTCTCTCCTCCCACAGCTCTCTGCAGATGGCTTGACAATGACTCTGATTTAGATCTTACTGTTTGTTAACACATCAGTGCCCCTTTGTGGACTCTGACTTTTACCTGGTGTTGACTCAGTTCCCAGCACTAGGTGTGGCAGCCCGGAGGTGCTTGGTAAGCCCTTGTATTTCATTTATTCTGTATCTCATCTTGTCCCAAACCAAATGACCTAAGGTTGTTTTACGGTAATGTAGACCATACAATGGTCCCGGGTGATTGGGTCTGATGCTTAATACACAAGTTAAGACACTCTACCCTCATAAGGATTTTCTTCTTTTTCTTGGTGGTGCTTATGCCCAAGGTGTTGTTCCTCTGCATGCTGGGCTTCTCAGTACTCTTTGCTGATATCCCAGGGCTGGGGTTTCGAGTACTCCATCGTCTGCCACCAAACAACTCCACAGCATGAGCCAAAGTCGGGCCTTCGTACCGTCCATCCTCCTGTAAAGAACCAGATGCTAAACACACAAGGGAACAGCAAGCAATGGGGAAGTAAATAAATGAATGGCTTCCAGTAAATTCCCAGAGGTGGAAAAGCACAGGCAGCCACCAAAGAATAATAATTTGGCCACCCAAGTGGCCCTGTTTTCTGCTAGGACTCTCCACTGGGGATTTCATCATGTCCTCTAGACCTGGTCACATCCCTGCTGAGTTCCAGTGATGTGCTTTGATAGGGCCATGTTCTACTAGGCTTAACAAAAAGAAAATTTTCCCTTTCCAGTTTCAGAGATTATGTTCCAGAATTAACACTGTAGAAAAATTCATTAAGATGTACTTTGCAAATTACGGCTTTGGAGGGCTTCAGGGGTATATTTGTGTGTGTGTGTGTGTGTGTGTGTGTGTGTGTGTGTATGTGTGTGTGTGTGTGTGTGAATCTATTTAAGTAAATTAAGTTCTATTTATCATTGCATTACTCCAGGTGTATTTTCACTTAGTTTGATGCTTGGGACAGTCTGACTTGAAATACGGAGTATGTGGCATACATGACATTCACCTTGGAGGGCTCTGAGGAGTGCGTTGAGTAGTTGGGCTGCTGGGCTCTTGAGTGACTGATATCCAGGGACAGAGAGCCCAGGGACTCAGAACACCATTCCTACTATGATGCAGTGAGCAATGAAAACATACTCAAGGGGAGGGTGAGTGTTTATAACAGCTGCTTCTTGTAAGGCAACTCCCTGTAAGCTGCAGCGATTTAATTATTGAATTAAATATTAATTGTTCAATTAACAGTGATCCATAATTCTCCCTGTAAGTCAGGAAAGCTAATTAATAAAACTACAAAATGTTGCGTATGAATTAAAGATGATATTGATAGTTCATAGGTTTAATAAAAGGGCTCTTTTAAAATTAATTCCCATTTACTGTCTTTACTTTCTGCAAACTTTTAAGGTTAGCCCTCCTTTGCAGTTCTGAAGAAGTGCTTGTAAATAGTTTTTCTTTGTTGTAGATAATGCACAAATAATAATGAGGCTTTGAGTGTGTGCATCTACTCCTTCATCCTAATGTTCAGTGACAATTTGGCTTTATAACTTGAGTTGTGACCTTCCTATTCCTACATCTTGTTACAGGCCCCAGGATGCTAAGCAACTTGGATGCTGGATGTGGGAAACCTTTATGCCTGTCTATTAATCATTTCTCTTTTCTCTAACCATACCCCAATTTTGCTTTATCTCTTTTCTGCTGGTTAAAATCTTGGGTCTATCAATCAAGGTGGAACATCTTAGACTAATGGTTGACACAGAATCCAAATAAGCCAGTCAGAATCTCCCTCTCTGGAAGCTGAATCTTGAATGCAGTAATACAGAGAATGAAAACGGTTGATTATTCCAACTGATGCTGAAGAGAGTCCCTGCTAACAAGTCACTACAACTGACTCCAAAGTGGAATAAACATTTCATGACACAGTTTCATACCTTATTGAATAACATTCTGTATCTGAAATTTTGTATAATTTTATCAATAGGTGTTAACTAAAACAGCTTAAAAAACTGAATAGCCCCTTTATTAAAATTTAAAATTTCTGCTCTGCAAAAGACACTATCAAGAGAATTAGAAAGCAAGCCTCAGACTGGGAGAAACCATTTGCAAAAGAAACATCTGCTGAAAACTGTTATCCAAAATATACTAAGAAATCTTAAAACTCAATAAGAAAACAAACAACCTGATTAAAAAATGAGCCAAAGACCTTAACAGACACTTCGCCAAAGATACACAGATGGCAAGTAAACACAACACCGAGTGTGAACTCTAAGGTAAACTATGGTCTTTGGGTGCTTATGATGTGTCCATGTACATTCATCTTTTGTAAAAATGTAGTCCTATGGTGAGTGATGTAGATAATGAGGGAGCTCATGCATGTGTGGGGATGGGAGGTTGGTGGAAAACCTCTATAGCCTCCTCTCAATTTTATCAGATGCTTAAAACTCCTCTAAAAAATAAAATCTTTAATAAAAAAAGTTAACAGACCCATTACCGACTACATATAAAAGAATTAGCCTCTACTGCTTTGGTTTTTCTAAATTCAGAACATCCCAACATGGGCCAAGCTTTACCCTTAATGATAATCTTTTAGGACTGAAAAAAGGCAGAATGCCTTCGTTTCATCTTTAAAGGTGGCTTTTTGAGAACTAAATTGTAGTTTGAATCATTCTTTAATTTTATGCAAAATGATAAATTTGTTTGGGATGGGTGAAGGATGTACCTTTTCTTTTTAACTTGGGAGGACCATTGTGAGTGAAGGCACAGTCTTAGTTTTAGAAAAAAGTTCATGTGGAAGTTGAGGAATAGGAAATTGATCCCTTAAAAGTATTCATGCACTTTGACCTCTTGGCATACGTTTGTGTATGATATCTTGAAGATGGTTAAACTAATCTAATCCCTTGAATAAGTCCTTCCTTTTTTTTCTTGAAGATAGCCAGAATCTGTTTCTATTGCATATAACCAAAGAAGTTTATTTGGTAATCCTATATTTAATCTTCTCAGCTTCTGAGAGATTTTTCCAAATACCTAAGATTATGGGTTCTTAGTTCTGTTCGTGATAACCTTGAGCCAAAGTTTATGATACTAGTCTTTCTTCCACACTCCACATCATATCCCTACACGGCTTACTTTCTTTTACTTTCCTATCTTCCGAGGCTTCATTACAAATGTCACTATTTCTTCTTGTCTTTGCTTTATCTCCTGTTACTATTTCCATTAGATCAATTTACATATACTAGTATTAAAATACTTATATTTAAATGTAACCTCACATAAGGGGACTCAGATATCAGAAAGATTTTCTATACAAGCTCTTTCTAAACTGGGGCTGTTAACAGAAGTTTGGAAGAACAGGACTTTTCATAAATTTCCTTAACTTATATATACATTTAAATAGGTTTTTTGTTTTTTTGTTTTTGTTTTTTTTTGGTACCTTAAGACTTCTCAGAGCCTTATTATAAGTCACCATGAGGGGCATTTAGTATAATGCCTATTTGATCTTTTGTCCTCCAAATACCAAATTAGCATCTTTTGATGTTCCCTGGGACAGTCTGGGAACTGATCTATATGATAAGGAAATGATCAGTTCATTGACCTTTTCCACTTTTTACAAAAAAAAAAGAAATCTTAGATTTCTGTTTGTAAGACATGCCACCTGTCTTCATGAGTGGCTCATGTAGAACAATGTTTTAAGGAAGAACATCACTAATATCTTCAGAAGTGACTGAGGTATATGAAGCAGTTTTGCTTTTATGTCGTAACCCCTTGGTTCCATGCAGGGGTAGTGGGATGCTGGGCTGGGGGCGGGGGGCAGGAGGGGTGTAACTGTCTGCAGCTAGGTAGGACTGAGTTGGCCCCAGGTCACTTCCTGTGTCATTGCTCCAGCGTTACTGCTTATCTCTTCTCATCTGCTGTTCCTGGTTTCAGCTGGTGCCTCTTTTAGCAAAAACTGAAGGTTGACAGGGCAAATGAGAAACCAAGTACACTTTATGGGTTAGTTCAGTTACTTTATGCTATAAGCTTGGGATGGAAACAAATGGAGTAAATAAATCACATAGGCTTTGTGACAGTGGTCGTAATTGAGCTTTGGTTTATGGCCAGGTTGAATGGATTGTCGCGATTCTAGAATGCTGAGGAATTAAAAACCAATATTCATAATAGCTCCTAGAGACCTTTCTTCCTAGCAGCTGATTGCATTGAAAACTCCCTGTGGAGTAGATAGGAAACAGGGATTTTGGTTTACATTTTAGATGAATTAATAAAACTAGCTTTGTGCTGTGTGCAGCAGTAGACTAATTGTGTATATAGGCCTATGTGCTTATTAATTAATTAACCAAGTTAGTTATTCGGCATATGACCTCACTCATAATTATTGCACATATATGTGGGAAGGAGAAAGAAGGAGCATTAAATGTGCCTCTACTAACATCCCAGAGGGGAAAATGATTTTACCTGTCAGAGATATGTTAGGACTATGAAAAGTACACGTAGTCAGTCATTTTAGTAATTCAAATCACAGTTCTATTTGTTTTGTGACACTAGTAAAAAAGATCATTTTTTTCCCCCCAAAAGATAGAAAAGAAATTAAATACTGTGATATGACTTGTTTGACAATACTATCAACAGTGTCACCCTGTGGCGGGTGTATAATTCAATTTCCAGGTGATTTCTGCCCTCCTTCCGCCACAAGCACGACTCTGGTTATGCCCGTGTTTCTTCTCGCTGCCTCATTCAGCCAACCTTAGCTGGGGTGTTACAGTGCCTGATAATTCAGGTTTAATGAGAACCTCACTCAGTTTAAACAGCTGACTGTGAGAAACTGCCTCCCATAGGCTGCTGCCACTACGAACCTGGTTAGAAAGAACTTCATGTATGAATTATCCCACATTGGGGAAAGTTTCTCTCAACCTTAGAACTTCTAAAATTAGGCAGCAACATAGAGCCAGTTAAATAACTCTCCGAGAGTCACATAGCATATTGGGTGATACAGCAGGATTTGTATTTTCAAGGTATCAGTTAGTCCCTGATTAATAAGAAAAGCATCAGATTACAACGCCTTCAGTGGAAACTTTAAGTGAAAATGCTTATATTAATTGGTTTCTTTCCAGGTGTGAGAAGAACGATGACCACAGCCACTATTTTCATGAAAAATAATAACAGGACCTACTGTGAGCCACTATCCTTTATACAGATGAATTTACATTATGGCTTTGCACACATTAACTCAATTAAACCTCACAGCCACTCTATGAATAGGTATCATTGTTATTCTCATTTTATAGATAAGAAACTGAGCACAGTGCGGTTACATAAAAGCTGCCTACTATCATTCAGGGAGGAAGTGCCAGAGCTGGGAGAATGAATCCCAGTGGTTTACTTGCCAAGTGTGTTTTTATGAGATTTAGATCCTGAGAATTATGCTAGTGAGGAGAGAGGGAAGGTTGTACCCCTTACCTGATAGAGGCTGACGTATTGTTTCCGTAGCCACTGCTGCCTTTGGTCAGGGAACTTCCTCATCTTTCTCACAGCCCTAGTGAGTTCCAATAATCCGCTGAAGAGCATTTTAGCTGTGTGCTTTGGTGCCACAAAATGCAATAATCTATTGTCCGTGGTCTGAAGCCCATAGAGCAATGTCACACCAGTCTCTGAGAGAAACATGCTACTCAGTTTGTTCTGAACACACACAGTGTGTATATCAATGCTAGGGTGTCCCATGTACACAGCCTTTGCTGAAAACAGATCCAAGACCCCCTCTACCAGGCCACTTAATCCAGCATTGCCCAGTAATGGGAATTTGCCAGGCTCAGATGTGTTACTAAGCATACCAAGTTTTGCTTTAGCACTGGCTGGGGAGGCAGTGGTGGGCTTTATCCAGGTCAAGGTGCTATTGTCAGGCTGAAGCTGGAGGAAGCAGCGGGCAGAGAGGTGTGTGTCCTGGTCATAGTGGATAACCGTGGCTCCCTGCAGTAGGAACTGGTGCACATCAGCTCGGATGGATAGGACGTACCACGGGATGAGCTCTGTCCCATGGTCAAAGGCCTTCTGCGGTTCTTCTAATCCGTGAGGATCCCATTCTTTCGGCTGCTCAAAAATGTCATTTTCAGAATCCAACAAATCTCCAATTATAAACCTGATGGAAAGAGATACAAATTTTGCCTGTATTATAATGAGAAGTGAGAACGACACAAAACCTTTCACTGACACTGGACATCTCTTTATTCCACTACGAATTCAAATTAGCACAGCAAATATAAAATGCTGAAAGTTATAGAGTAATTTTTTATAGCTCTATTTTAAAGCCTGATATTTATCAATGTGTCTGACCAAAGGCATAAGGAAAGAAACTCCCAGATCAATTAATGTATTTTTAACAGCAACAACAATAATCCTCATTATGTATTAGTTTTCCCTCTTGTGTTAGGAACTGTTACTTTATATACATTCTTGCTCTTAATTCAACCTACTAACGAAGTAAGCCTTAGTTTTTTTTTTTTTTTTTTTTTTTCAACCTATGAGGATACCTGAGGTATAGAAGGGGTAATTCCCTCCAGGTTACCCAGCTCAGAAAAGGTCTACCCAAGGCAAAATTCTGGTCTGACTTTTTAGCCTTGGATCTTCATCACTAGATTCGTTTGCCTTCTCCTTAATCATGACAAAAGGTCGTGACCTGAACGCACTGGGGCAAAAATAGGCAAAACAAGATTTGCTAAACTGGTCTGAGAAGGGGCTCTGTTAAAAGTAAAATACAATTAGTTCAAAGGCACTCGCTGGAAAATAGTCATGGTGGCCAGAGGAGCAAGAGCAACATTATAGATATTCGTTGGGTGTGCATGCATGGGCAAGCACGTGTGCACATAAAGGACTTGTTGCCTTTCCTGAGTCAGGAATCTGGATTATTAGGGATAGAAGGATGTGGGGGAAAGCAAAAGAGACTTTATTGTCTCTTTTCTATCTGGCCACCTTGGTAGGAATGTGCCCAAGAGAGAATCGATCTCTTCAAAGCATGAGGAATTGTTAGTAAGATCAAGGTTTCTGTTGTTTGATTCATAGACATTACTAGCAAAGTGGTGAATAAAATTGAGAAGGAGCTGGTCCATACATCCCTGGGAAGAAATGTTCCCATCATCTTGAGGCACCTGGGCAGCCTTCTGCCTCTTGGCAAGGCATGAGCAGCAGCACTGGGCTCCTTGGACTCTCAGTCTAGATCCTGGTCCCTGAGCAAGATCCCACTCCTGCTTTCAAACAGCAGGTTCTTCCTCCTTGCCTCACATAAATAGATATCCTTAAAAAAGAAAAGAAATCTATAGGACATCTCATAACTCTGATGGTCAGAATATCCTTTTTAGATAATCCACACTGGAAACAACCCAAATGTCCAGCAACAACAGAATATATAATTAAAATCTGATGTATTCATACAATGTAATTCTGCACAGCAGTGAAAACGAACACACAATAGCTAACCACATGCGACAACAAAGACAGACATTAAGCTAGACACACCAGCATACATACTGTATGATAACATTTACGTAAATGTAAATTTCAAAACCAGGCAAAACTGTATCATGTAGAAATGCATAATAATGGTAAAAATATAAAAAGCAGGCTGTAGTATCGTAAAATTCACAGTAGTGAATTTTTATCGAGGGAGAAAGGCGGTGACATAATTGAGAAGGGTCCTGGCAATGTTTTCACTCTGGACAGTAGTTATATATTCATTTACCTGACAATGATTCAAATACATTATTTTTAAAAACTTTTAATTTAGAATAGTTTTAGACTTTTAGAGGCGTTGCAAAGTGCCAACACTGATACATTATCATTAATGAAAGTGCATACTCTATTTAGATTTCCTTAGTTTTTCACCCATGTCTTTTCTCTGTTCCAGGATCCCATCCAGGATATCATATTACATTTAGCTGTCATGTTTCTTTAGGCTCCTCTTAAAGCTGATGTTTTCTCTGACTTTTCTAATTTTTGAGATCTTGGCAGTTTTGAGGAGCACTGGTGAGATATTTGTAGAATGTCCCTCAATCAGATTTTGCCTGACATTTTTCTCATAATTACACTGGACTTATGAGTTCTGGGCAGGAACAGCATAGGAGTAGATTGTCATTCTCATCATATCATATCCAGGGAACATACTACGAACATGACTTATTCCTGTTGATGCTTACCTGGCTGAAGTAGTGTTGGTCATGTCCCACTGTAAAGTTTCTTTTTCTTTTAAAACTCCTTTCTATTCTGTCCTCTTTGGAAGGAAGTCACTATGCACAGACCACATTTAAGGAGTAAGGAGTTATGCACTACCTCCTAGAGGGTGGAGTATCTAATAAGTTACTTGGAATTCCTCTGCATAGGAGACTTATCTCTTCTCCCCCATCTGTTTATTTATCATTATATATATGAACTAATGGATAATTATTTAATACTTTGGGTTATAATGTGATGCTACTTTATTTTGTTGCTCATATTATTCCAATGTTCACCATGGGGATTTTTTTTCAGTTGGCTCATATTTCTTTGACGTAACTCCATCACTGCGTCTTTTTTTTTTTTTTTTCTTTTAAGCACTTCTTTACTTTCTGGCACAAGATGTCCCAGGTTTGTCTTGCTTACTTCATACCCCAGTCCTAGAATCAGCCATTTCTCCAAGGAGCTTTGCTTTCCTTTATTGAAGAATGTTCTTAGAAATCATGATCTGGTTGCTAGGTGCAAAAATACATTCTATTTTATGCACTTAATATTACATTTAAACATAAAAGTGAAGAAAGAAAAACATCTTTTGTGTCTAACTTAGCTCCATCCCTCCAAAATTGCTCTCAGTAACAACGGAAAACCAATCCTATGTCCTCCTCCGCAATACTTATGTCTATGATTCAAACATATAGCATAGTGATTAGGAACATGCCCTCTAGAGTTACCTACCCTGGGTTTAATGTCCAGCTCTACCACCTATTTGCCGTGTCACCTAGTCAAATCACCTGTCTCTGAGCTTCACCTTACTTATCTGTTAACAGCCAAAAGACAATGGCCATTTCACAGAGTAATGGTGAAGTTCAAATAAGATGATACTTGTAAAGCACTCAGCATGGCATCTGGCTCAGTAAAGTACACCACGGGAAGACTGAGGTTTCATCCCTTCCACGTCTCCTTCCCTACTTCCTTTGCCCTAGGCTGAATCAGCCCAGCTTTTTGTTTAGAGGGGCTTTCTTCGCGTCTGTAAGAAAGCCCTTTATTCTTTTTTGTTCCTTTCTCTGGAACCATTTGCACATTGTCCATGTCATACTTCTTGTTGTTTTTTTAAGGAAAAAAAGGATTCAATTGGTGCCAGTACCCATGAAATGCAACATGTTAATTGGACATAGAACTTCTGATTTTAATTTAGCAAGAGAAATGGTGTTTCCTGCATTCTGTTTAATATGAGTTCTGTGCTAAATCAAGTATTTTCCAGTGAAAAACTACAAGCCTTATGAAAAATAGTGTCTGGACAGAAAAATTATGAGGCTTTTCTGGAGCCCATGTTTGCTCCTCAGAGATGACGCAAGCTGGGAGAGAGCAGACACTGTCTTTCTTAGCATCGGTTTCTATTTTAGAACACAAAAGAACTAATGCTTGGCGTTAATAATTCCATTAAAAAGCATTTTTCCAGGGACTAATGCCTAAGATAAAATTGACAACTGTTTGTAATGAAATAAGTTCCTTTCAAGAAAGAAACTAGTAGCTTTGTCTCTTAGATCATATAGTGAATTTTATGCACTTCTGTGCCTGATTCTCTCAGAAAACAAGTTGCTGTGGGTTTACAAGAAGCAATAAGGTGGAACCTTAAAGGGTTATTTAGGAACTAAATAATATTAACCAAAGGTCAAAGATGTGATTTACCAGCAAGAAACTACCTTGTCACATTTAAGTCATATGCCTTAAGGCAAGGACCAAGGAGTGAAAGAGAAGGAAAGTTTGTATCCAACCCCGGAAGGGGTTCTGTAGCATCCTTCAGTTAGAAACTATAAATTGACAGATAAACATTTTTCTAATGTTCCCTGATGAAAATCCTCTATTAAAGGACAAGTGGGCGATTTATCAGCCTGGTTATGTATTTTTTTTTAATAAGGGTTCATTACTTCCTACAAAGTTAATAGGATTACATGAACATGATTCATCAAATGATAAGCCTAAATTTAATTCTATATGATAGAAGAAAATGAACAGTTTTTTGAAGGGCTTGCTATAGCTGTTTCCTGTAATAAAATTCGGTTTTAATCTTGCTTCTGGCAAATTCTTGCTTTTAATTAACATAGCACTTTCCTCAAATACAGGCAACTTCTAAATTATATCTGGGTAGTCTGCGGACTTTGGAGCCAGCCTACCGGGGTTAAATCCTGGCCCTGTTTGGGGTGAGACCCTGAGTAAAATGAAAGTGTTGTGAGGATTAAGTAATTTAACATATAGAAAGTATTTGGGATAGTGTTTGTTTAAAAGTAGGCTCTAAAATAATAATCGCATGTCAAATATTACTAATATTATTGTCCGGATTGCATTTGCAATGTCAGTGTGGGTCTCTGGATCAAGAATGGATTTCCAAGTCCTGGCAGATGGTCCTGGAACCAACACTAGCTGACCTGGTTTCAGTCAATTCTATTAAACACCCCCTCTCTCACCTTGTGTGTTCAGTGCTTCATTTCAGACTTGCAATCTCTTAAGGAAAGTATTATTGGTACTGAGACACATGGGTTTCAATCTGAGGATTTCAATATAGCTTCATAGGTTTTGTAAAAAAAAAAATTTGCATTTTTTGTGCTCCCCCTGGCCTACCTGCCCCCTTCTAAGAGTATGTAGAAGCAGGGTCTGGAAAATCGGAAGTGGAAAAGAAATGTCCTTGAGATGTAGATGGCAAAACACTTGGGATGAGATAAGGGAATATGCAGAAAATTAGAAATAAAATTTCATGAGAGGTGATAGGATGAGGTAAGAAATTTATCACTTGAAAGAATCCCCAGCCAAAGGAAAGGATGGTAAAGGGAAAGCTCTGAGGCTCAACCAAATGTAGCATTCCTAAAAGTATTTCGGAAAGATTGACACCTTTAACTAACACCCCCTCCCCACAGCCCCAAGTGAAGATTGTTATAAAAAAGAGCCATATGAAATTTATTATTTTATCTACTCAGGGATGATATCTCCCTTACAGTATGATTTAAGGAATTTTGGCCAGATCTCAGAATAAAGGTTTATCCCAAACATCTGTTTGATTTTTCTTACAAAGATTATAAAACTTGTAATAAATTATGATTCCCTCTTTTCTTTGGCTACAAAGATTCTCGGAACAAAATTACGTCACTGCAAAGACTGTATCATATACACTTCTGTATGTATTTTTTTTCCTAACCTATTTTCCTTTTTCATTAATATCTTCAATTATTTATATTTATTCTTATAAGCATCTACAGAATATTTTGTGGAAGAAGGTAGATATACACATAGATACTTATATATAAAGAGACAGGCAAATAAAGGTAGATAGAGGTTAAGGACTTAAATGGCTTTGAGATGCTTCTTGTGCAGACATGTGCTTATTTGTAAATGGTCTCTTTCTCTCTATATAGCTATACCGTATGGTATACTAATACTATATATTCTATAACATATAACTAATACTACATGTACAATATTAATGTCAGCAAAATGCTAGTGAGAAAACTTTCAAATAATATTTGAACTGAGATAAACAAACAAAAAAAGAATTGATAAAACTATGAGAATTTGAGCTTTAGGTCTGAGACATTGTGGTGAGGGCACTACAGTTAATCTTTGAGCACCTGGGTCCTCTATGAGGGAATAAGCAAGGAAGTGAGGTTTGGAATAAAAACTCAAAGCCTTTGTAGAGATCTGGGATGTAGGTTTACATCCTTAAAACATAGTAGCATTAGGGATTCAGATAGATACAAGGCATTCATTTCTGTGTTTACCACCAATTCTAAGTATCTAGTACTACAATACCAAATAAATTATTTTCCAAAAACAGTATGACACTTTCCAATGTAGGTGCACATACACAGGGACAACTGGGAAAGGCTTTGCAGTACAAACAGCAATGTCTCACAAACACACACATGTGTGTATAAGGGCTCCAAGGTATGACCCATAAGTGCTGACTGTCAAAGCCAGTAGACCTAATAGTTTTGGATGGTGCTAAACGATTCTTCCAGCTGGCCCAGGCTCTGCCATTTGAGTTAGGCCTGACCATGAGTAAATGGCCTGGAAGAAATGCAATGCATGTCTCAAGACCACTGGTTTCTGAACTTATCATTTGGTTGTAGGTAAGCATGTCTGGCTAGGCTGCAAGGGGTGCTGATAACAGCAATCGGCACATCTGAGCAATGTCAAAGCTGAGGAGGCCACCTCACAGAGCTGTATTTCTGACAGTGAGATCCCTGACCACCTGACTTAGAATCACCCACAGGTGGGGGGGAGCTGCTAAAATTACTGATTTCTGAGTATCACTCTAGCCCTACTAAATCACTATATTTAATTCAAAAATATAGTGTCCCATCCAGTGATAACTAAAAACCATTTTTTATGGGGCCTATGAAATAAATAAAGAGATCATGGTTCTAATCTGTAAATTTAATTGGTCAAATTTTTAGAAATGGCAGAATAGGTCTAGTTTTTTTCAAGGGGATAACAGATGGCAAGAAATTAAATTATGAGCAGTAATTTTAGAAGGATGCAGCCAAATCAAACAGATAAATTCTAATTCAGAATTGGTAAAGTGTGAAGATAAAGAAGCATGGCTTATGTAAAGGTGGTGGGTTTTTATTAGGTGTCTACCTGAAACCAAACTGCAGTAGGAAAAAGGAGCAATGAGCGTCCCTCTTGTTAAAATGTACAACTTACTGCCATCGAGCTTTATCCTTCAAGGAGTTTTTCCTAGAGCTGTTCCCTTCATTGGGGCTGTCCTCCTCCTCCATCTCCAGACTTCGACTGCAGCTCCTGATGATCTGAAAGATGCTGTTGACTGTGGACTCCTTTTCTGAATTCTTTAAGCCATTTTGTCCCACTCGTTGTAAGAAATTATCTTGTCCACTGTAGTCGGCTACGAACTACAGAAAAATATATATTTTGTTATTGCGACTTCATATAATGCATCTAAACCACCTAGTTGGTGAGGGAAATGAAATCATCATAGTCATAAACATTGGCATTTGTGCCAATTTTAATGGGGGAAAACCACCAGGAAAAAAAAAAACCACCAGGAAAAACATTTTTTTCCCCTTTTACCACATGAAATACCAAACCTCACTCTAATTTCCACTAAGACAACTTTAGTCCCTCTAGGAACCAACACTCCACTTCAAATTGAAAACACAAGAAGTAATATTATTCCAAGGTTCCCTAGGGAGATTAGCCACTCTACAGAGGAAGGGCAGGGTTATTTTCTCAGTGAGAACTGAGAAAACCATGAAAAAGTCTACTGCTCTATGGAACCAGATAAAATTGTTGGGCCCAAGGAAAACACTGAGGAAAGGTGACATTTTGCTTTATTTCCCATATACCCTATGGTAATCCAGAGGCTTCTGGGTGGCTTTTAAGCTCTTATTGTCTGTATTTTTTTTTTTTTAGGTGAGGCAACCCTTGGTTGACCTCACAGATTGCAAGGACCTTGTCAGCTTACAATCCTTTATTTTTGACAATTTTTTTTTATGCCTATAGCCTCTGGTCTTCCTAGGTGGTCTCCCATCCAAGCAATCACCAGGCTCAACCCTGCTTAGTTTCTGAGATCAGATGGGATTGGGCCTGTTCAGGGTGGCATGGCCGTAGACTCTTATTGTCTGTATTCTTGACGAGGAAGTTTCCCCCATCAGAGCTAACAGCTAGGGCCGGGCTTTGAGATGTGGCATTCCCTCTTTCTGATACATGAGGAAACTGCTGTGGGTGCAGCACGGGAGACTTGCTTTAAGTTTTCTCCTCCATTTCTTGCACTTTTATCACCCCCTTAAGTAAGCCAGAGAGACGCAAGCTGGTAGTGTACCCATCAGGGGCTCTCAAGTCTTCCTGATACCAGGCGATGCCGCTGTTCCCAGGTGACACTGAACAGGCTGAAGTTTAGAAGTCTACCCAGGGCCACTGAGAAGGAGTGTGTGTGTTTATGTGCATATGTGAGAGTGTGTGTGTGTAAGATCAGTAGTGAGTACTGCTACCATAGTGAGAATGACCCTAGATTTGGGGGTGGGGCTTCCAGGTATAGAACTCTTCAAAATTCTCCACAAAGTTACCCCGATTTTAGTCTCCTCTTTTATTTCTAAATACCAGATAAGGAGGCTTCTTTATCTTCTTTCAGTTTCTCAATGTCTCTTCTCCCCAGAGTCTAGCTCCCTGAAGCAAAACTCATGGCTCTCTCATCTGGGAGTCAGGAACAAGAAGCAAGGGCCTGGGACAGCTGAGGCAGCTGTGACTGGGAACCTGGAGCTGGTCTTTAGATGAGGCGCCAGCTTCTCCAGGGTCCTCCCACAGAGGATGAAAGGAGGGCACTGCCGACTTCCCCATGTTCTTTCTTCCTCTGATGCAGAAAAGTTAATACTCTCACTTGACTTCGCTATCCCCTACATCCAGACGTTCCCACCCAACAACAGAAAAGAACACCCATCAACCTTAAAAAAAAAAATCGGAAAACACCACTCATTTCAATTTGTACTTCACATTGCTCCACTAAAGCTAACTTAACCATATTAAGCCCCAAATAGTGCCAGTTGACATTATTCTCCCTGGAACTTTCAAAGACCCAACTGTTATCCAACACAATAGTAAAAACTGACAACCCTGGGTTCACTAAGTTATCCCTCCTCGCTCTCAGGAGTGATAAGCCAGGGGACAATGGTGACTCTCCAGATCATGAGGATTTTGAAAGAGGCCTCACCTCTAGAGCTTCTTCTTGGGAATTGTACCTCGGGCAAAGCTTCAGGAGGCCAGAGGTTCCGTCAAGAACTTCACAGAGCTCCTTCAGGAACACTCCGCAGAATGGAACCACCTTGCAGCCGGGGATGTGCAGAGCCCGCGTCACCACCTTCCTGTACTCACAGGATGACTCGTGCTGAGCCATGGCATCCTTCAGGCTCCGCATGGTCTCCAGGTCGCACTGGTCCATAAACTGCCACATCTTCAAAACTTTTCTTGACCTATTGTAAGTAAATGACATTTTTTTTTTTCAGAATGAAGAAGAAATAATAGCTTAAATTCCATATGAATTCATTCTTTTTGCCTATTTATGTTTTAATATTTATTACGGATCCATATCTCCACCTACTTCCCTGAATGATGTGGCTGTTACTTTTTTAATTGAAACACAAAATTAAATAAGACAGATACAAACAAAAACACATGTGGATAGAGTTCATTTTGGAAGGTGGGCATTGAACTTAGGTTTTAGCCTTTCTGGCAGCTATAGCCAAAAGGGAAACCTAATGCGCCACATGGTTTGTACAAATATTTATGGAGTCTTGCCTGTAGAAAATGTGGTCCATTTACTCCTCTTGATCTTTTAAATGTTATCCTTGGATTAGGCCAGTCCCTCAGTGATACAAGTGAAACCTGTTTTGATCTCTTTTGTAGAATTGCTTTTATTGAATCCAGCTTTGACACAAGCTGCTGGGACATCTAAAGGGACATTATCCCAAAGTATTATTTGCATACTTCAGGATTCTAAATGGGACTTTACTATTTTGAAATTGCTGCTGAAAACAAGAGGTGACATTGTACCCACCTTCTAAAAAAGAGGTATCAGACTGTCAAAAGGGGTACCCAAACTGCTCTGCGTTCAGTGGTCTCTCTCCCTCCACCAGCCCCAACCCAGGGACTGGATCTGAGCAGCCAGATCAGGAATATTTCTTTGGAGAGTGTTGTCAGAGTGCTATATATGGAAGGGAGGAAATCACCCCAAGTTCAGGGGGCTTGAAGTGAACTCCATGGTGAGGTGGACCTGTGTCCTGGGCAGTGTGTTGGTCACCTAGATTGGGGTGACTCTTGCCTGGAAAGTCTAGAGATGAGCAGATGCCTGGGGCTGCCAGATGTCAGGGTGAGGGAGAAGATTCCAATGGGTGTGTCTTACATTTGCAGAATCTGGGAAGGCAAAGCGCTGAGTGTTTCCTGTGAGTCAGGGGTGGATACTGCGACAGGCAGTTGGACCTAAGCTATCCTGAAAGGCCTGCCTGCCAAATGAGGTGACACAATTGGAAAGAGTCTAGGAGGGCGGGACGTCCAGAGCTGGATCCAGGGGATCAAGGGGATTGCCATTTGCCAGGTAATGGTGCGGTGGGAAGTACTTAGGATAGGGAATGGAGGGAGTCAGGGGGAATAACTAGGAAGGAATCTTAAAAGCACTCCATAATGGCTCTCTGTGGGAGCACTGAGGCCACATTACAACAGTACCAGTCACGTAAGACTTTTGTTCCCTCTACCCCTCCTACTTTGTCTTTTCTTCTCCTGCCTACTTTTACTGCAGAGACCCTGCAGAGGGAAAGAAAAAATGAACCATATCTTCCCACTCCACTGCAGGTTTCTGAGACTGGCTGGGTTGTGGAATGTGGGGTGAGGGTAAGGCTTTAAATTCAATGAGAGTTTGTAATTTTGTTTTATATCGGACTAGGTTAAAAATCACTATGTAATGTATAAGATATCCAAAACACATAAAGCACAACATAATAACTATCATGAACCAACCTCTCAGTTAAAAAAATAAAACAATAGCAATATGGTTGAGGCCCCAGTGGATTCCTCCATGAGCACATACTTCCCCCTTCCTTGCTAAAGGGGACCACAGCTGTGACTTTGGTGATCTTGTTTCCTTTCAATTCTTTATACAGTCCCAACGTGTATGTATCTCTAAGTAGTTTGTAGAATTGTGTGTTTGTAAACTGTGTACAAATGGTGTCACATGGTAGTAGTCTTAGACAATGTCTTTTTTTTTTTTTTTGCACAGCTGTATGTTTCTGAGATTCATTCACACTCATGAGTGTAAGAAAATGAGACAGCTTATTAACCACACGAATGACTGGCAAATCTACAGGCTCTCCCAAAGTATAATTCAGAGCTGAGGGAGAGAGGGCCAAGTAGGCAGGTCTGGAACACAGACAGGTCAGAAAAAAAAAAACTTTCCTGTTTTCACTCCACTAAGTCTAGCTAGTTCTACAATTGGTTTCTTCTAAGCCCTATAGTTATCTTGATGTAGTTAAGTTACCTATAGACTGGTGAGAATCCTTTTTGGGCATGAAAAAGAGGTATAAATAAACAAAGTGAATGAATGAATGAAACATGGTTCTCATTATTTAATCATCCTTCTTTCCGTGAGTAATCATGGTACATTTGAGGCCAAGTGGTCATGGTACATTTGAGGCCAAAAGATGAACCTCAGCAATTATCAATGATTTTTTATTAGACTGAGAATCGATACTCTTTAAAAACTTTTACTTCTCTTTATGTTTATAAAGATACTAGATGCTCAGTGTACAAAATCTGGAAAATACCGAAATGTAGAAAATCTACATGCAGTTCTACCATCCACAGACAACATCAGGTATATCTCCTTTCAGTATTTATCCTATTTGTATCTGTGTGGTACAAATATTTTACAAGTTGTGTTGTATGAATATTGTTGAGGTTATTAAGTATGGAGAGCTTGGTTCCCAGATATTTTTATACATTATATGTTATTTGTTTTCCAACGATATTAAAATTTTTTCATAAACATCATTTTTGATAGCTAAATAATATTCTATTACATGACGTATCATATTATTTCCTTCATTTTTCTACTGCTGTTCATTTGGGTTATTCTAAATTGACACCATGATTAAGTAAATATTATAGTAAATCTTTGTAGTTCTAATTGTTTCCTTAAAACTGCTGAGAATGTAGTTGAGGAAGCAAAATATATAATATCCATTGAAAACCAGTCATTTAACAATAAGATTGCTCTCATCTAATTGCTTTAAAAATGCCCTTTAGTTATCTTGATGTAGTTAAATTACTTATAATCTAAATATTTTCAAGCTTGAAAGTACATGCACAAGCTCTGCCTCCAAAATCATTTCATCATAAGAACGTCTAGCAACTAATCTCCTATATGTATTTTTCCAGCAAAAGAGTTATTAAACCTAGTACTTTTACCTTTTCTTTCTTTCTTTTTTTTTTTTTTTTTGTAAAGATCAGTTCAGTTTTAAGCCAAATAGAGGAGCATGAAATGCCGTGGCGGTTGGTCTGGGATATAAGACAAAAACACACAGGAATTAGTGGTGCGGTTTAGCCTGGTTTGAGGTTATTCTTTGTAGAACAGAGAATCACCTGGCTGTATGGTGCTCTTGGATTTTGAAATCAACTAAGTTGTATCTGAAAGTCACATTCACTCAAAGCCTCTATCAGTCATTCTGAGGTCATTCTCATGTCAAAAGAATCTCTAATAGATGGTATGTGGCTGCCAGCCTCCAAAATGGCCTCTAATGACCCACACTTCTCTGTGCAGTGTAGTCCCACCCACAATGAACTAGTGCTGTTGCTAGGTGACCAGCATAATATGACGGCAGTGACAGTGTGTGACTTCTGAGGCTAGGAGATAAAAGGCTCTTTTGAATCATTCACTTTGGAGGGAGCCTGCCATCATGCTGTGAGGACAGTGATGTCCAGAAGAGAGAAAGTGAGGTCCTCAGCCCAAAGCCAGCACCAACTTGCCGGTCAAACACAGAAGGATCAGCATCATTACAACAGAACTATTTTATCATAATATGATCATTTTTTAAAAAAGAAAAGTAACACAATTTCTTTTTTTTTGGTAGAAAATCTATCACAAAGAGAACTAAATCATCTGGATATAGCCTTCTCTTCTTCCAGTATTTTTTCTATCTTTTCCTTTTTTAGAGCCATGTCCAGTATATTTGCATAACCACTTTGAATGACAATGACAGAACCACTTGAGTTTATTCTTAGTTAAGAAAGTTCAAAAGAACAACGGAATTTCCAGCTCTGAGAATTTTCCTGTCTTCCCCAACCCTGAATCCCCCTATGTATGGACCTGGGGAATCAAAGAAAAACCTCAATAATGTTATGAAGCAAGATCTATTTACAGTATAACCCTCATGGGGAAGGTGAAAAGACAGCAATAACAACAATAACAACAGTTCTCTTTACGGGGCCTTGCTACATGCCAGATAGACCTGCTGGACACTTTATATTTCACTAAATCCTACATAAAGAGGTAGGTGATTTTTATTATTACTCTCATTTTACAGATGAAGGAATTGAGGCTCAGCGAGGTCAAGTAACTTATCTAGATCATACGTTTATTCTGTGAGGGAGCCAAGATTTGATTCCCTGTTATTCTGACTTGACAACTCACGCTCCTTTTCCTTACACCACACTGCATCCCACAGGAGTGAGGGACAGCTACTTTATGCTGGCTAATTAAGGCTGAAAGGGAATAAGGTAGGCGACTTTATTGACAGAACAGTGATCTTACTATTAGCTTGATAAAGAAGACATAAGAGCAAGATATCATAGAGGTTAAGAGCATGGGCTCTGAAATCAAGGCTACCTGCATTCACATGCCAGACATGCCAGGTGACCTTAGATGAATGACTTAACTTCTAACCAATTGCCTGGTTTGGGTAAATGTGGTTACCTGGGCAATCAATTCAGTTCCATTGAAATGGTAAGAGGAAACTATGTCCAGATAACTGTATCCCCACTGCACATACCTGAGGCCGGCCAAGAACTCCATGACGGTGTTGTAGTTTCCCATGTTCCAGCAGCATTTGGCCACATGCACCAAATACGAGAAGACTTCCCGCTTCTCCTCCATGGAACCCGCCGTGAGGATCAGCCACGTTACCCAGGAGCTCACCTGGAAAATGCATAGGGAGGCATCCACTGAAGCTAGGTCCTGGAAGCTTGATAAATATTTTTTTCACAAGAAAACTGTTTTTCTTTAAAAAAAAAATCAGTTTAGTATTAGAAAATGAAGGACCCAAATGAGAGACTAAGGTGATACTCTAGTTCCATCCATACTTTGCTATGGGATTCTGGGAAAGTTACGTAACCTCTCTGTGTTCTTAATTTTCATATTTAAATAAGAAGGCTGAATGTAATTCATAAAATTTTCTTGATTTATAAAATTCCATGAGACTATAAAAAATAAAGCTTAAGGATAATATTGATTTAAATATATTTGACTGATGGACAGAAAGATTAAATGCAATCAGTATACTTAGCCCAAAAGTGAAAGACAATTATCAAGTATCGAAATACATATCAAATGAAAAAATACAAAAAAATACATAATTTTGAACTATCTTTTGCAAATGCATTATCTATTATGCTCCTCAAATGACTAAACAATAATAAGAAGTACAAATATACAGCACTTACTATAAGACAGGAACTGTTCTAAGTACTTCACATATGTTACCTTATTTATCTTTCACAACAATTCTAAGAGTTAGGGACTACTATTATTCTCATTTTATGGAGGAGAAAACTGAGGGACGAAGAGACTTGCTCAAGGTCCCCAACCAAAAGATAGCAAAGTCTGAATTTGAACTTAGGTGTGTTCCTCGGAGGTGGCACTATTAACTACTTACTAAATGACTAATGTGCACATATGAACGCTAATGTTCTCCAGTTCTGGGCTTAAATTTATTCTGATGTGATTTGTTTTTTCTATTATATAGACTGGAGTATCATATCTAATAATCCAATACTAAGATCCCATTTACAAAATGCAGTCTCAAACCCTCTGCTTAATCACTAAGATTATTTTGCTGCTCCCTGTACATTTGGTGCTTGGACACTAATGTTCACTTAAGTTACTTTCTCCATCATGGTTAATGTCTGGGCTGATAAGCTCAGCTGTTAAGAAATCAAAACTTTAGTCTTAACCCCACATGGCCCATTAGCTGCATTTGGTTCAGCAACATTGCTGAAACCTGGGGAGCAACTCATTTCCCTGGCCTGAGTGACACTGAGGACTGAACAGAGAGTTCGTGGTTATCTACAATAACTGCAGGAAAAAAAATAGAGTTTAAGGGCCATAGCATACTGCCCTAAAGTGACAGGAACGAATGGCATTTAGTGCTGGCAGCAACCACAGATGACAGCCCAACCCCATTTTCCAGATCAGGAATATATGGCTCATGGGAGAAGTGACTTTTTGAGGTCACAATTCTCATTAATGTCAAAACTAGGACTTCCAGTCCGGTGCTCCTTCATCTGATGAAGGGTGACAGTTTCTTCAAACTTGGCATTAATTAGGTCCTTCTAAGTACTTACTAAGAGCTAACTATTTGAGGACTGAGCTGGAATAAAGGAGAGGATACCTAGAAAAGTACCAAAAGATAGTTAAAGAAACAGAAAAAACAAACCAGAAGAGATTGATACTAAACACCTCTTTCCTCTCCCTACACAGGAACAGACAGGGACTGGTACCAGCCAGGAGCTCTGCAATAATAACCTATCTCTTCCCTTATGAAATAAGCTGAAGCAAAAATGTTGTGGGCCACTGGCCACCCAGGGCCCAGGGGGCTCTGACCATGCACCTCTGCTCTCTACCTGCCTCAGACTTCTCAGCCCTCATGCAACATCAGGAGAACCGATCTGGAGTCAGATCCCTAGGACGAGCCCTGGTCCAGATGAAGGAATTCAGAGCCTCTTGGGCACCATTTGTTCCACTCGCCTGGGACTGCTTGGAGCACAGAGGAACCCTCCGGGATTTGCAGAGCCAGCTCTGCCCCTGCAGCTATAAGCGAGCCTGTGCTCACCCCTCACCCACTTACCCGGTTAATAGTCACCTTCCTGAAACCCTGGCTCTCTACAACAAGAAATTATTTTGCCAGTAGAGACTGAGTGTCCTTGGTGCTTCCATCTCATTCTTCCTTTAGTGTACTTTGCTTTTGATGAGCCTTATCCTGCTGTGGGAAATCGCCAGCGAACACTTAGAAGCATAAAATCATCAACTTTGAGCTAGGAATTCAAACCTATCTCCTTAGAAATGAAAATGAAATCCTGGAAAGTTAAAATAATTCCTCAAACACCCAATGCATTAGTTTTTGAGGTCTCTGGCTATATCTTCTGTGGCTTTAGCTCCTTTTTTTTGTTGTTGTTGTTGGAACTTATGGAAAACCAGTTTCTCTGCAAGTTACGGTTCTTTCCAGCTATTCTGGTACCACAGTGACTTATTAGTCCAGTGGCCCGAAAGGGTTACCTTATCTTCCCCTGGAGAGGCCCGCTTCACAGAGCAGGCACAGGCCACTACATGGCTGGTGCCTCGATCCTGATCATGCATCCAGATTTCCTATCAGTCAAATCATTTTCCATATACTTTCCCACAATGCTAGGAAAAAAATAGCGATACCGTATTTCACATGGAAACCTAATTTAAACCAACTGTTCCATCTCTGAGTGTGAGTCCCCAGGGCCTGGTTGTTGAGATTATGTAAGCACAGTTATCATAAACACTCCCTTCCCCCTACATCTGTTTACAGACTTCAGGGACAATTCTTATTGCAACCTAATGTATTCATAATTTCACAGGCATTCATTGATGGGAGCGTCACCACTAATTATGAAAAATAAATGACAGAAAGGAAACAAGGATTCTGCGACAACTGTAAAATGTTGCCCGAAGCATAAACAGTGGTTACGTTTACTAAGTGGAAAATACAATGTGTTGCCAATCCAGAAATATTTCCAGGGTATAAATCACACAGAAAAATACAAAAATTGTGTACATATGAAGTACTATGCCTCGAGCATAGGGAGCATCCCTAGAGTAGAAAGGTGTTAAATGTGGTAAATTATTTTGCCTGATTTTAATCGTCAGCACAGAATAAAGAGAGAGTCTGGCACCCAGCCCAGATCTGTGCATGTTCCTTCCTAAGGCTCTCTGTTACCTTGACAACTCTGACCCCTTGGTACACGACGCCCACAACTCCTCCTTAGCGGCTCCTTTCCAGATGTTTATTTTCCTCCTTCTCTTGCCTTTCTCAGTACTCCTAGGCCTAGCTAAGCTGAACAATTTGCTCTCTCTTCTCACATCAAATACCTTATTGGTACTACACAAGCTCGGTTTGGAAGGAATGTTCTTGCTCCATTCAAAATGACCTTCCCTGGTTCACCCTATCCTTTGTAAAGCCAAATCTTCACCTCGGCCCACCAGGCCTTGCCTGTTCTCCAGCCTCACCTCAGCTCTCTCCTGCATCCTGCTTTTAGGGAGGTGACCATGACTTTTTCCCATCTTAAAGATGTTGTACTGGTTGTTCCTTCTACAAGAAGGCTTCCCACTCCCCACCTCCACTATTGATTTAGCTGACACCTACTTATCTTTAGGCAGAAATGTCCTTGGACCCTGCAGTCAGGATCCCTGCCCCAAACCCTATGCTTTAGAAGGCCCACACCACCGCATCCAGCTGTGCTCCTCTCCATAGAGAAGCCTGTAGGGTGGAAGAAACATGTCTGCCCATTGGCTATGCACCTACTTTCATATCATTCACCCCTGTAAATACAGGCCTGCTGCATTCCCTGTCCAAACAATCCAGGCCCACTTCTGGGTCTGCAAGGGCCTTTTACCTGGACTAGTCCTCCTGAGGGTAGGTCATAAACCTGGGCCTGAGGGCTGGCCAAAGGGCTGTGGGAAGTGGTGGTGTGTGAACCAAGTTTAAACTTGAGGCCTAGGATGTCCACACACAGGCACACGAGCCAGGATAGTAAGAGAAGGTGGATAGGCCACAGACTGGGGCCTCCTTGGTACTTTGTCCTGGGTTTATGGGTAAAGTCAGGGGCAGGGCGGCCTTCAGGAATTTGGTGAAAATATCACTTTCTTGAGGAGGCCTGCTCTGCCTTCCCACCTGGGCAGGGTCTATGTGGGGCTCCCATGTTTCTTTGACCCTAGATCCTCTGCTCGGTCAGCACTGTATTCCCCAAAAGGCAGATATCATGTCTGCTGTGGTCACCAGAAGCAGTGCCCACTACGTAACTGCTTAATAAGAATTGGCAAATAAGTAGATGTGGCCTCTTCTAGAAAGGATTTTCTGATGACCTAGTACTTCACATTCAACTTTGTATTTTTCTCTGACTTACTGTCGGACCTTGAGTTCAAAGTTGTATCTGTACTTGGTTTCTGACCATTGCGTGGGTGTGCATTGTTTATTTTCATTATATTTGTGTGTCTGACTCTTTCACATGGGCCCGTTCTGTCTTCCCTACCAGACCTTAAGCCCTCAAGGACAGAGACTGTGTTTCCCACATCTCCAGTGTGGGGATGCTCGCTGCCTCTGACCAACAGGCAGGCCACCCGGAGTCCCAGGAGGCCATGGGCAGAGAGGATTCTCAGCCTCCAAATGGTCAGGGATTCTATTTGGGAAAAGGCCTGCTGTTCCCAGGTCCAGAAAAAGGAGACATATGACTTTGTGCCAAAAAGTTTTTTTCGCTATGCTGAGCAGAAGTTTTCATAGAAAGATGATCCTTTGTAATGGGTATCTGGTTACCCTAATTACAAAGGCCTGTCTCAAATGGTGGAATCTAAAGAAGACAATGACAGTCCAGACAAAGTTACTCTCAAGTAGTTTCTGTGCAGCGTATATACATACCCTCCATGGGGCATTAGCAAAACAACCTTTGAACTAAAGCATGTAGCCATGTACATGGATAACATACATGGACAGACTGCACATCCTCCCCCCCTCTCCCCTCCATCCTTGACACATCTGGCTAGGCAGCAGTCTTCCAAGCACTGACTGCTTCAGAATCTCTGATGGCGGTGGTAGAGTGTTTGTCCAAATGCAGAGTCCAAGGTCTCACTCAGACCTAGAAAACAGACTCTCTAAGAGCAGAGCCCAGGAATCATGTTTCTTATGTGTACTTAGGTTGAGAACTCTCCCAGGGGTTCAGCGTCCCTTTCTGCACCCCTAAAATTGAGTCAGAGCTCAAGCATCATTTCCGTCCAATACTGTAAATCGCCACCTGTCACTATACCTGAGCCTGGGACCATGACTCATTTGGAACCAAGAAGGAGAAGCCAGGGGGAGGCAGCAGAGCACAGCACAGCGATGGAGAACCTGGGCACCGGGGTTGAGTGGACCTGTGTTTAAATCCCAGTTCCACTGTTTCCTTGTGCAGTTAACTGAGGCAAGCCACCAAACCTGTCAGCCTCAATTTCCTTTTCAGTAAAATGGGAACAATAATATTTATCTCATAATATTATCATGAGGGTGAAACTGCAGGTTGTTATCTAAGATCTCACTCAGCACGATGCTGAGTGTATAGTTAAGGGCTCAATAAGCGTTTACTACTGTGACTACTGCTACTGCTGCTGTCTTTACCTGAGTTGCAGAGAAGCTGAATTCTAGGACAAGAACACAGAAGCCCAGAAGAAAGAAACCTCTAAGCCCCACTTCCGAACAACAAGGAAGGAAGTAGTCCAAGGCTGGACCAGGAGGAATCTGTGTTGCCTTGAGAAGGTCTATGCCCCAAGCACAAGCCTTTCCTAATAGAAGGGTAACTCACATATTTCTTCTTCCCTGAAGGCTTCCCTGACTCTTCATCAGGAATAAAACAATCACTTTTTTTTTTCTATTTAAATCGTCCAATCCCATGTACATACATATACATACTTATACATATGTACGTGTAGGTGTATTTCTAGTAACTTGTCGGAGAACAATCTCCCCCACCTGTAGGCTCCTGAATGGCAGAGCCCAAGCTTTATTTATGTCAGGTCTCAGTACTCAGGATGCAATGGCCAGGAAGTTACACATGCCCAGGCATCCTCTATGACATGAAGCAGGTGAAGACGAGTCTTTTGAAATCCTTGTCCAGTATGGCATGGTTCCACTGATGACTCATTATTTAGGAGGGGTAGAGAGGGGAAAAAGGAGGCATCTAAAGGTAGCTTCTAGAGAAGCTCTAAAGACATCTTGGATTATACTCCTCCCCTCCTCCTCAAATTATATCACAACTGTCTACAGAACAAACACATCTCCAGTATTAAGTTTTTGCGTTGTCCACTACTCCCCTACCACATTTCATGTCTTATTTTTCTTCCTCATCTATTCCTATCTCTATGATATTGTTCAATCCATTTCCTTACATTGTGAATACATAGGAGATTTTATTTGTTTTGCTTTGGCTGCTGTCCAATATCTCTTGGTAGAGTCACCCTTTCTCTATCTTAATCTATTACAGATTACATGTGGCTGCTCCTCCCCTGCTCCTTCAGGCCTGGCCTTGATGATTTGTTCAGAGATGGGTATATGACCCAAGGCAGGGCAACCAGCATCCTCCCTGAGCCTTTTCTTGACACCATCAGGAGAAGAGACATAATTTTTTTGTTAGAATCATAAACTGTAAAGATATGAACATGGAATTATCAAAATCTGCCTCTGCCATAATATCAGGAGTGCCTGCCTGAGAATGAAGCCAACACAAAAGAAAGATGAAGGTGGATTCCTGAGGACATTGGTCAGATTCCTAGATCCAACCAGACTTGAAGCCCTGTGAAGATTCCATATACAGAAACCAAAAATTCCCTTATTTTTTTTGAGCATGGTTGAGTTGAATTGCAGTTAACATGAAACTGGAAGAAAAGAAGCCTTGATGAATATATCTGGGGACACTTCTTCTTGTAACAAACACATTGAGTATCTATCTAAGATGTACCATGCACCATGCTGGAAACTAGTAAACAAGACAGAAGTTACCTGCCTTTGGGGAGCTTGGAGCCTCATGGGGGAAAAGAACATAATTAAATAGTAGTATGGTTGATATTATGATGGTTAAGTACAAGGCCAACTTTACCCATTTATATGCTACCATCTTTGAAAGTCCCATCTTTTTACTGCTCCTTGGCCGCAGTTGCTCTCTCAAAGCATTTTACTTATATCTCTATAACAGTGCTTGTTCTTTTCACAAACAGTCACTGCATGCCTGCGAATTTGCTAGGAGCTATGCTAGGCATGGGAGCAGGAGGGACTGGAGCAAGTATAGGAAAAGTTACATAGCATGTTCTGCCTTGCAATTAAGTCAGTTGTATATGTGGCTGCCTTCTTTAAATTGTCAACTCCTTGAGGATAGAGAACGTATTATTCTGGCCACCTATTGGCTTTTTTATTGTTTGCAGAATGTCTTCCCTGTAGTTTGTAGTTTATTCTCAACTTCTACTAAAAATTCCCTAAACACTTAGAAATTAGGTTCTCAATTTACTAGATTTACTGTTTTTTAAAAATAATTTTCATTTTGGTTCCGCTTAACCAATAGTTAGTGTCATAAATTACATATAAGTATTTTCATCATGTGAACTCTAGAAGTTTTGACAAGTCCACAATTCCACATGACGTACTTAAACTGGCTTTTTGTATGAAGAATAAATTTATTAAAAGCTTTGAAAATGTTTTGCTGTTCCATTCTTTGTGATACTGCATTAGTTTTTTAAAACTGAGGTATAGCTAACATATAACATTATATTAGTTTCAGGTGTACAACATAATACTTCCATATTTGTATATACTGTGAAATAATTATAACAATAAGTCTAGTTAACATCTGCCACCTTACATAGGTAGAAAAATTTTTTTTTCTTGTCACGAGGACTTTTAAGATCTGCTATCTTAGCAGCTTTCAAATATGCAATACAGCATTATTAACCATAGTCACCATGCTGTATATTATATTCCTGTGACTAATTCATTTTATAACTAGATGTTTGTAACCACCCCACCCCCCACCCCTCATCCCTCTGGCAACCACCAATCTGTTCTCTGTATCTATGAGCTTGGGGTTTTGTTGTTGTTCTTATCGTTTTTAAAATTCCACATATAAGTGAGATCATATAGTTGACTTTGTCTGATTTATTTTACGTAGTGTAATGCCCTCAAAGTCCATGCATGTTATCATAAATGGCAAGATTTCATTCTTTTTAATGTCTATTTCATGTTTTAAAATCAACTAGGGAAAACACTTTGACTTAGATATGCACATGCTATTTCTAGTTACATGAACCGCTGAAATGTGCCAGCAGCTATGCAGGACCCATATGCTATCCTCTCTCCCAACCATACTCAATCGAACACATCATTCATTCTGAAACCAATTACTAAATGGTACTTAAGAGTAAGCCTCATTTCATGTATATTCTCCCCTTTTGTAAAAGTATTTATTAGTAGTCCTAGAACAGGGTCTTTGCTATTTCATCACATTTTAACAATGTAAAGATTACATAAAAAGTCTTGATATACATGAGTTGTTAGCTCCAGATTATCCTGATCCTATTGCAGGGTCATTTATGAATCACTTTCTTTTCCTCTTTACATGATTTTAAAAATGCAATAACAACAGCTTCAATGTATTGAGCATGTACTTGTGAGAGGATCATTGTTTACCCCATTTAATCTTCTCAGTCCTACAAGCCTGGTACTAATACTGTTCCCATTTACAGATGAGGAAGCTGAGGTTCAGAGCAGCTATGCTACCTGGCCCAAAGTCATACAACCTATAAACTAGCAATGAGCCAAATTAAAAACCTGTGCTTTTAAACTACCACGCTTGACTCCTTTCCATTTTCTCCTATGAGCATTAGACTGAAGAGTGAATTAATTATAGCTTTTAGCCTGATCTACCAAACAAAGAAATGCCTTAGCAAAGGCTGTGAGGGGATCAGCTTGAAGATCTGAGCAGCCGAGTCACACCCCTTTTGGGAACAGAATGTTAGCATTCTGAGAAGTCAGAGATTGCAGTGTAGGTGCGGGCTGGTTGTTTACCAACGTTTCTGTTCTGCCACCTGAGTAAAATGCCAAGTTTTCTGATCCAAAGAACAGGACAGGGTCCTCCTGAATTACAGTCTGGGAGAGGAAGGAGTGAGTGGGAGAAGGCCTGTGAGAGGGTCCATCCTGGCACTTCACTCATGCAGACAGCTCGGTGTCCCAGGCAGAGGTTCGAGAGAGTCAGGAGATGCCCCCAAAACCTGTTTCCCGAGCTGCTGCCACCACTCGAATGGCTCAGCCTTTTCCCCTCTTCACTCCAGCCAGCTAAGTTGTAGGACCTTCAGCAAGTATATGCTCATTGATATGCTCATTGCACAAATCTTGACTTGAGTGCTCACCCTTAAGGAGCTCTCACTCTACTGGGCACTGCTCTGGGCTCTGGGACATGCAGTGAGCAAGGTAGGTACTGTCCCTGCCCTCCCAGGAGATGGTGGCATCTGCACCGCTTAGCATGACTGGTCCCTTCCTGTCCTGGCTATGCTCTGGTCCCTCCTTTCCTTCTCCTCTCTGGGGATCTTAACTGGTCAGTGCCCAGGGACACTGAGAAGACGACTGCTGTAGGCTGCGGTTGTTATTTTTTGATATCAGTGAAATTATAATGCTATCAAATACTCGTAGAGTCTACTTAAATAGGCTTTATGTACTTAACATGTATTCATTTAACCCTACAGCAACTCAATTAGGAATATGTCATTATTACCCCATTTTATAGATGAAATGGAAGCACAGAGAGGTTTAGGCTCAGGGTCACACAGCTAGTAAGCTGTGGAGGTGGGATCCCATACCAGGCAGCCCAACCCAGAGCCCATGCTCATGAGTCAGTTCTTGAAAGCTGGCATTTCTTGGGCTTCTGTCCTTGGCCTTTCCTGGATCTCTTCTTATGCTGCCTCCTCTCCCTAGATGACTTCCTTCACTTTCCTGGTTTTACCTACCTCTCTGCTGCTGTCCTTGAATAGCTATCTAAGAATTAACTGGACATTTCCACCTGGAGAGTCCAAAGGCCCTGCAAGCCCACCCTGACCCCAGTCCTTGACTTCTCCTTCACTTTCCATTCCCACATTCAACGGTTGCCACGTAGCCCAGATGTCGCCTCCACTGAGAAGACTTTCTTGAACTCTCGCATGGTTAATTAGTCCTCTGCACTTATGTAACTTTACCATAGCACTGTGACCACTTTTCCCCTGGTCCTTGCCACTGGAGTTCAAGCTCCATGAAGGCAGGCATTGTTTTACTCACCTATTTCCCAGCACAGGGTCCAGCACAAATGGTAAGTGCTTAATAACTTCTTGTTTTGAGTCAGGCACATAGCACAGCAGCCACTGCAGCCAACTCCCTGCTGGTACTGCCCTTTTCAGAAGAGGAGCCAAACATATGAGTGCCCAGGGCATCTGGGGGCTGTGGCAGAGGAAGTAAGGCTGACTGAAAGTTTCCATCCATTTCCCCTAAGATAACTGGGCATCAGAGAGTGAGAGTAGTAGTGGCCTCATCTGCTCTGGAATAGGCAGGGTTCATTCTGACGTGCTCTGAGTGAAGGACAGGAAATGACCTCCCTGGTAACTTAAGTCCCCTGGATGGGGAAGTCACTGGTCATAGACTACACTGCTTGGGAAAAGGGGGAAGAGTAAAGATTGTCTTCCAGGGCCATTGAGAGGTCCAGGAGTTTCTGAGACATGCTGTAATAACTCTGGGCCCCAGGGCAGATGAATGCCTGTCATAGAAAAGTAAAAGTGAGCTCAACGAGTTACTACTTCACTTGTAGGGCCCAACGGCAAATGCTTGCCGATTGCAACGTGGATGGTGAGCAGGTAACAGGAGACTAACAACTAAATCAATGTTAATGATCAAGCAGAAAGGAGAGAATAGAAGGGAGTAAAACGGTTTGTAGGTCTTGACATATGTTCCCTTGAAGACAAATCTGTGTGAAGAACAAGGGATAAGGGCATCCCACCAAGATCAGTTAGACTGGCCCTGCTGGACACTAGCAGACATAAGAGATCATGAAGAAGAAAATAATTAAATCTGTTATCTGTGCGGCACATGTGTGCGGGTGAGCATCTTCGAATGAAACTTTAGAGAACAAATCTGATGAAAAGCAGAATTCTGTCTCTTTAACTTCCTTGTTCCAATGGGAATGGGGGTGCGGGAGAGGAGGAAGAACGCTGGATTTGGAGCCAAAGAAATGCAGGTTTGTTGCCACTGTGTTTTTAAAAAACTAATAATATGACCTTGAACAAGTTTCTTATCTTCCCCGAGACTCGATTTCTCACCCATAAAATGAGAATAATAAATATTCTGTATCATAAAGGGTGTGGTGACTAATAAAAGAGACAATACATGTAAAGGGCTTTACATCTATGGAGCAGAGTATATATTCAGTAAATGTCAATTAATATTGCTAATTAAAAAAAAAATAAGCTCCTTCTTTAAGAGGTTGTCTTTGTAGAAATGATGTTGGCCTTTTCATTATAGTGCCAGCTTCTCTTCTCAGAGGGGGACTTCCCCAGAATTCAACCCTCAGAAAAAATGAGCCTTCATTTCTTTTAAAGATGCCAGAAAGGAGAGGCAGGGGGAAGGTGAAAAGGGGCAGGAAAAAAACTTATCAACAGAAAGTCTAAGGAAAGCTGGCAGAGAAGGGTGGGAAGGTGAAGAAGGAGGATCTGGGTGAAGGCTGTCTGAGGAAGTTGGGGCACATGGATATGGTTTGGTGGGAGCGGAAGAGCTTAGAAAAATGGCAGTGAGTCACAAATAGGTTCTAACAGGGCACTCTCCCTGAGAACCCAGAACTCTTTGCCAAGGAAGTATCAGGTACCCCAGACTGCAGTCACATTTGATGCCGAGTGGGATTAAATGACAACATGTGACACTGACCATTTCAACATCTTTCCCACTTTGTGAAAAGAAGGTCGTTTTTTTTCTGGGGAAAGAACAGATTCCAATTTCCAATAAAAACCAACAGAGCTATACACGTAAGGCGAAAATTCTAGGATAAAACTACTCGGTGTGCCTTACCAAACACCTGATCGATAAAAATGGGCAATGGGTGTCTTGTGACGACACCATGTAACTGGCTGAATGGCAACTGCCCTGATGGAGCCAAGCCAAGAACTGGAGACTGACAGTTGAGAGCATGGAAATTCGATTCGGGAAGTTAAACAACTGCGTGGCGGCCTGGATCCAGCTCTTCCAAGCTGTATTACTTGACACTTCATTTGTCTTGTTTATTGACTGGCATGTTTATTCATGTGTGCCTATCCCTCTGCAGCTTTACATTTTGAAATCTTGGCTTGCTGACACTCGATCTGCCAATTTTGAATAATTCTCATGTGTTCTCCCTACAGTATGTGCTCAATAAATATTCCAGCAGCTGTAGTTACCCTTTTTTTGCTCTGAAGACCAGATAAAGCTAGGTCAGCAATGTTTTGTGGTAATGTTTCCCTAACTGTGTTCTAGAGACATGTTCTACCAGATGTTAAGTATTTCGCGAAAAAGTATCTGTAGCCATATTAGTTTGGGAAATGCTGGGATAAATTAAGATTTGTTTACTGGCAGGATTTCTTAGAGCTTTAAATATGCTAATGCACAGGGTAAATTTCCAAGAAGGAGCTAATATTCAGAGCTTCCCAAATTCTTCTTCTGATCATGTGATCCCCTCCCCCGTGCCTTCCACCCCCGCCCCCCCCCCCCAAAGACATTAACATTTAGAAAGACTCTGGAATATTGGCACCAAGTCTCTTGAAGTTCCTTTAGCCTGGAGGAGATGAAGCCAGAGGCTTGTGTCCACTGGCAATTCTGGACACCTTTTTCTGTCTCTACCCAACCTGATAACGCATTCCTTCATCTTCAGAAATAGCATGGTAGGAGTAGACTTTGGGAGGTAGAAATAGAAATGGCAGCATATGGTTTTATTGATATCATAAATTCAGCATCAATATATTATCGGAAGAATTCTAAAACCAAGACACAAGGGAGATTTTTCTTATAATCTAAAATGAGGAGACTAAGGCACATGTGCAACTATTATTTCAGAGCCAGGGCTGTCATGAGGAAATAACCCAGCAGACCATCTTTTAACTATGTGGTTCCACTACATAATGTCATAAATAATAAATCAAAGGACCTTAAAGGCAATTGGACCCATTTCTTTTGTCCTATAGATGAAGGAATCCAAGAACCTGAGTGATTAGGTGACTTGCTCAAGGTCACCCAGCTTGGCAGTAGCAGTATCAGGACTGGATTGCATCTTACAGTCACAATCTGCTGGGCTTCCATTACCTCTGTGAAGAGGTTGTGATGCACCGTTACTCTTTCCTCCCTCCCTCTATCCTCGGGTCCTTAGAGACAGGCTCACCTGGGCGAACAAGTGGCACACGCCAGGCAGGAGCTAACCTGGTCTGATGGAGAGGGGGAGGAGATCTGGGAGCTGCAGGAATTGCCAATGACACTAACTCAGGTAGCCTAAGAGACAGTGGCAGTGGGTCCTGGTTGGGCAAAACCTGAAGAACAAAAGGGAGAAGTTGGGACAATGAAAACGAGGGTGCCCCAAACAGGGGCTGCCACATCACAGTCCTCAACAGATGGCAGACCTGCCTGCAGAGTTTCAGATATGCTGAGGCTTGAACTTTGTTCTTTCAGCTTCAGTCAGAGAGGACTCCAGCTGTGCCCTGCAGACAGCGCTACAGAAGGGAAAGGGCTCAGGGGAATGCAGATTTGGGGCAAAATTGGAGAAGGAAAATGAGAAAGAATAACAAAAGCTGATACGGTTGCTATTTGTTTTCATTAGGGATTGCAGGAGAGGTCAAAGGAAGACGCAGAGAGGAGAGGGGGGGCCCGCAAGAAGAGCTCTCCTGAGAAAATTCCTGCCAGGATCTGTTTCCAGAAGGGAGAAAGCTGCTGTAGCAGCAGAGAGTTTGGGTTGGGGACCCTGATGAACAGCTCCATGAGCACAAACCCCAGGAAAGCTGCAGAAATTCAAAACTTTGGCTGTGGGGAGGCTGAAGTGAGCTTCAGATCGGCAGAAGAGGGGATTTATTTTGGCGACAGGGACCATGCGGCTGGCAGGACTTTGGAGTGATTTTGCTGAATGATCTGAAGTTAAAGCCTGTTTGTTTTCTTCAGGAGAGTCAGTTAAAGAAGTTTCTGGGTGCTAACAGTTTTTGAAGGTGTGTTGACAGTTTTTGTAAAAGTAATAGACCTGTTTGAGGTCTGGGGAGCCGGTTATTTAAAGGTTACAAAGAGCAACACGGCCTAGGGGCCAAATGCAAGACTTGCTTCTTCTGTAGAGAGGATGAGTTTCTACTCCAGAGGGGCGAAGACATGTTTTATATCTAACACAAAAAGCTCCTTAGAGAAACATTTACTTGAAAGTGCTTAGGGCATAGGTGGCAGAGAATGAAAAGTAAGAACACCATTCAAGTATTAGAAAGTGACACAAATTATACTCCAAACTCTCCCAAACCAAACCAAACCAAACCAAACCAAACCAAACCAAACCAAACCAAACCAAGATCATGGTTTTGGGATACTGACTGGACAATTTTTTTTCCCTAGATGCAGTGGGAAGCAGCGTGTGTTTGAAGTTAGAGATGGTGGATTCAGTTCTAACATTCACTAACTGAGTGATATTAGGCCAATTACTTAGTTTCTCCTGTATTCCTTCAATTTAAAGCAGGCTTATGAGCAACATCTACCTTACAGAATTGTAGGATTAAAGAAAATGTGAAAGTGCTTTATATACTAACGAGCGCAGTAGAAAGTTTAGTTAATCTTACTAATATTAATAGGCACATGTTTGATGATTTCCAGATATAGCATTTAGTTTTGTGAGGCACCTACATTTAATGTGGTATTTCTCTGAAATTAGAAATTATAATTTTTTATTAATGCTTTATTATGTTTCCCTCGTCATTCCACTATATAGCCCTTCCCTGGACTCTCTGCTCCATCGTGGGACTGGAGAGCATCATGTCTTAGACTTGTGCAGAGAATAAGCCTACATCACACCCAGATTCACTCTTTAAATTCTATATTTTTATATTTTTCCTGTGGAAGGCAAGAAATTAGTTAAAAAGATTTTTTTTAAATGTCCATGAAGTACTACAAATAAATTGACAGATACTAATAAGAGAGCAAAAGCAAATTTTGCTTTGAGTTGAGAGTTAAGTGTATAATATAAAACAAAGAATTCCTGAAAACTAGGTATTTTCATATAAGGCTGACAAAAATATTTCTATTTCCTCCTAATTTTCTAAGTGCTGGAAAACACAGTCAAAAACTTGAATGTGTTAGCCAAATATTTTTCTGAAACTAAATTGATGTGCATAATTTTTTTTTCTTTTAACTTTAAATGAATAGACTACAACCTTTTATCAAATATATCTAACACCTGTAGCATATAAACTCAGGCCCAGATTTCCTAAATATACTGGGCATGTTTTAGTATTTAAATGATAAAACCCAGATGTCTTGTTTTACATGCCCTGGAAGAAAAAAGACATACAACCTTACAAAGAACACTCACCATTTTAAATCTGATTAAACTTTATGCCAAACAAGGACTGGAAAGAGTATGATGTTTGTACAAACAATCTTTTAAAAAGTATTTTTCAAATCCACTTAAATGTTCTGGAAAACTCCTGAAATGTGAACAAGCAATATTTATTTACATTCCACCCCTGCACTGGAGTGTTAGTTTGGGATCATGACTTGGTGCTTCAAGTAGGAGTTGTGGTGATGATTAGCTTGATTGTCCAATTGCGTTTCGAGGCCCACATGGAAGGAACCCTGCTTTGATCACTTCTACATATGACAATATCATTTAGAGCCTGGTGGTTCCTAAATGTGGCTTAGTATCAGAACCACCATGAAAGTATCTTAAAAATACCCAATTGCAGACTTCACCATTCAGAGTCTAATATAACAGATCTGGGGAGGGAAGCAGGAATCTGTCTTTTTACAAAGTTCTCCTGAAGTGATTCTGATAAAGCCTGGGCGCCACAGATCTAGGACCCTGGCCTTTTTTTTAAGTTTGTTTAAATGTGCATAGGAATCATTGGAGATTTTGTTAAAACAGCTTCTGGTTCAGTAAGTCTGATGTGTGAGTAGAGGCTGAAAGATTCTGCATCTGCAGCAAGTTCCCAGATGCTGCTGCTGCTGGTCCGGGGAACCATATTGCATTTTGTTCTTAAGTCTCTTCAGTCTCTTCCAATCTGGAATAGTTTCCCTGTATTTCCCTGTTTTTCGTGTCCTTCGCAGTTACAGATTGAAGGTCTTATACTCTATTAGGAGGGCCTTGACCTGGGTCCTTTCGATATTTCTTCATTACCATACTAGGTTATGCTATTTTGGCAGGAATGATCCAGAACAAAGCTGTGATTGGCTTGGCGTATCATCAGAGGGCACAGGATGTCAATACTTCACACCACTTTCATATGAATCTTGATCATGTGGCCAGGTTTCTGCACCATCAGGTTACCATTTGTCCCTGATAACTGATAATTATTTTGTAGGATAATTCAAAAACTGCAATGAAATCCTGTCTGCATCACCCTTCAGTCCACCTGCATTCCATTGATGACTACCTATCTCTACAATGGCTAACAAAATGGAGATTTATATTTCCACCACAGCATTCTTTGGTAAGAACAGGTTTTCCTTTTCCTTTCTTTTATTTTATTTTCTTCTCTTCTCTTCTCTTCTCTTCTCTTCTCTTCTCTTCTCTTCTCTCTCTTCTCCCTTTCCTTCCTTCCTTCCTTCCTTCCTTCCTTCCTTCCTTCCTTCCTTCCTTCCTTCCTTCCTTCCTTCCTTTCTTTCTTTCTTTCTTTTCTTTCTTTCTCTTTCTCTCTTTCTCTCTCTCTCTCTCTTTCTCTCTCTTTCTTTCATTTGTTTAAATGTGCATAGACTCAAAGATTGCAATTTTTCACAATATTGGAATCTACGATTATATTGGAATATCATAATGAAGCTGAAATTATCTCAAAGTGGCTTCTGGATTCTTTTGACATAGCTACACCATTTGAGCATTTCCTTACTTTCTAGCATAACAAGATGTTTCAGACTTATCTTTAATTTTCCCTGCCTCAGTTGTGGATCAGCCATTTCTCCAAGTAGCTCTTGGTTTCCTTTTAGTGGAGGACAGTATTTAGAATACAATATCCGTGTGTTCCATGTGTTTACTGCTACTGTAATATCTTTGTTTCTAGGTCCCCTAAGCACGTAGAGCTAAAACACACACACACACACACACACACACACACACACACACACACACAAAACTAGTCCCATATTTATCAGTGTACATAACTTAAAAACATAAGTTCATAATAAAATCTACATTTCCATTTTAACATGTCGTTTCTTCTTTCTAGGTTTGTATCTTTTCCAACAGTGATAAATCTGGCTTTCATTTATTTATCCTAAATATATTTCCTTATTTAACCAACTTAGTTATTTGCTCAAAGTAACCAACCTCCTAACAATCCAGGCCTTCTGTCCACCACACATGTTCCCCCTTCACCACCTGCATCTTTTGGGCTGTTGATGTGTCTCTGTGTGGCTCCCACATCCCTCACCCTAGTCATCCCTTGTAAATGGTTCAATGGTGCTTTACGTTTACGCTACGATGGTTAGTAAATTCATAATTGTGAAAACAAATTTGATTTTTTTTATTGACATTTACTAATAAAAAAGTAAATATTAAAATACTTTAAATAGTATGTGTTTGTGTGTCTATGTGTGTGTGAGACAGAGGGAGGGAGGGAGAGAGAGCGTGTGTGTGTGAGTGAGCGGGTGAACTGAACTCTAAACCTGTAAAGAAGTTTAGAGGTCACTTAGTCAAATGGTTAAAATTTGGGGGCCTTAAGACTTTATGAGGATGCCTAGGATACAACACCAAGTAAGGAGAGCTGCTCTGGATGAAAAGAGGCTGGGTAAGTAGTGGGGTAGAGTCTCTTCAAGGGAATATTCCCTGGGCTCCTCAGAACATAATTTCAACACCACTAGCCTGGTCCAACCCCTCAAACTCTAAACTAGAAGAAGGTAGGCTTTATTGACCATTTTGCTATTTGCTAACAGCAATTTCAAATGTTTAGCACATAGATTTGTCCACTGTCTGCCATTGGTTGATACACGCCCAGGAACCACCCATGGGGCCAAGCTATGTGTATCTCAGTAGATTTCAGGATTCTCACATTCCTTCTGAATCATTATGAAGGGATATCAGAAGATTGCATTACATAGGACTGGCCCATTGGTGGCACAAATTCTAGCTGTTCACAGGAGAAACAGGATGGCCGAGGTCTCTATCTTTTTACTTATCCTCAATTATTTCAGTATGGCATTGAGGTGAATAGGATATATTCTCCCACTCCCCACAATCGCAAATAGAGACATATCTACATCATAATAAAGAAAAACAACTTGACTGTCTTTCAATGGTAGAAAGATAAATATAATAATGTAGAGCAATGAAAATGAACCAGTCATAACTACACAAATTGACATGATGCATTTCCAAAAGTGAAAGAATAAGTCAAGGAAGAATACACATAATTTGGTCAAAACCTTCCAATGACTTCCAATATCCTTCTGGGTAAAAGTGAAAGAGCCCTTACAACGGCCTATCAAGCTCTATGCCATCAGGTCATCTGACCTCACCTTGTATGGCTCCCTCCATCCCTTCACAGCTTACTCCACCCCAGCGACATTGACCTTACTGTTCCTTGAATGTGCCAGGCATGGTCGCACCCCTGCCTCCATCTCCACAGGGCACCTGCGCTTACTGTTCTTCTGCCTGGACTGCTCTTCCTTAGATATCCAGATGGCTCCCTCCCTCAGCCTTGTCCTGTCTTTACTCAAACACATGTCTTTACCACCCTACTTAATGTTCCAATAGCCGCCCCTCCTCGACTTCCCTCCCTATCCCTCTTCCCCGCTTTATTCCACACCCCCCCAGCACTTATTGTGCCATATATTTTACTTAGTTATTTTAAAAACTATCTCCACCTAACTAGAATATAATCCTTGAGGGTAAAAATTTTTGTCCATTTTTCCATTGCAGCATCTCCAGAGCCTAGGACAGTGCCTGGCACATAGTAGGCACTCAAGCGATATTTCTGGGTGAATGACTAAATGAACATATAAATGATATTCCAAGAGATATCAAGAAGCAAACAAAAGTGCTGGTTGACTGATGACAGAGGAAGAACTCATTTCCAATTATGCTGGACCAGAAGAGTCATTGTTGGCAGCCTGCCTCTGACATATAATTCTAGTTGACAGATGGATCCATTTAGGAATCTGGGGGATGCATTTTGGGGCTGCTCATCCTAGAAAGGGTGTTAGGATGTTGCCTGACTCACAACATAGTGTTTTAAAGAAGTCACAGTACATTTGTTTCCTGGTTGAGATGGCCAACTGGCAACGGCTGGCTGTCTCTTCTCTTCCGTGCTCTATTATTTAGTCTTCACCAAACATTTGTGGAGCAAATGTCTAAGTGACAGGATTGTACTAGGTCTTCATGTGCATAACTTTGTTCTGTTAAACAACCTTTTCAAATTTATTTGCATGCAATTGTATTTCATCTTTATTCTCTCTCTCTCTCTCTTTCCCTCCCTCCTTTCCTTCTCTTTCTCTCCCCCTCACCAGGTCCTGGTTTAATCTTTACTATTTTAAGCAATACATGTTTGTTGTAACCAGAAAACCCAACAATACAGCATTCTGTATGGGACAAAATGAAATTCCTTATTACAATAATAAAATTCATTGGTCCTCTTGGCTGACAGATAGGTGAGAGTCCCCTGGAGAATAGGAAGGGGGTGAAAGGGAGATTTTCACAAACTTGAACTACTTTTCTACATAAAAGGACCTGCAGGGAATCTCAATTTTCAATTGTCTGGAGCATATCACGCTTGTCAAAAGCTTGGTTGAAGCATCTGGTATTTGAGAAAGACATCCTACAGGTCATACCAGACATTCATTCCTTAGATTTTCTAAGCTTTATCCCTGTGTCAAGTAAGGCTGCCAGCAAGCGACACACCTGGAGTAGATTATCTTAGCTGTCCACATGCATACCTTCGGAGAGCTATGCTTTTAGCTATGTTCTTTTACTTGAGGATCAATATAAAATATGACTAGTGGGAGAATTCCTGCAAATATTTTTGTCCTCAAAACTGCTCCTGAAGGCTATTCATTTTCTATAGAACACAAACAAAAATTCCTCCTGAGGTTTAGCTTGGATTTTGCTGACCATCTGGTATGCTTCTTCTATGCCTTCTTCCTTTCCTTCCTCTTCTTTTTCCTCAGCTCCACACTCTTTCTTTTCCAGATAATGAGAACAATATAACTCATCATATCCCTTTTTTGCCTGGGCTACAAGGAAGCTCTGGCCAACTTTTGACTCAATGGTATCAGTTTCCTTTGGCCTAGGTGTTCTTTCTTGCATCATTCTAGCCTTTCTTGGATGATTTTAGTCTTTTTACTGCTCTGTTTTCAAAAACTTCTTGAGATCTTTTTTTCTATTCTTTTTTTGCAAGGAGGAGGAGACACAGTAACGCATTAATAAACAGTCTAATGCTGATATTTTACAATTTACCGGTAAGGAAAATAAGGGCCAGAGAGGTTGTCTCTACTAAGAGCCACGAACAGCTGGTTAGCGGAAGGGTTCAGGCTAAACCTGGAGTGACCACCCTTTCTACTACCCTATTTATCAAGTTAAAGACTAATATTTCTTCTGCCTTCACATGTTGTAGATATTCACTCAGTTTGATTTCCTTTGTGTTCTCCTTTTGGGGGGAGAAGCCAAGGCTGTGGCCTCTCCAAATTCCCACTCATCGACATCGATGCACAAGGACAGGGTCCAGGAGGGGAGAAGCTATCTCCTCACATCTTTTCATTTCTGTTTATAGAGGTCCAGTTTCAGCAACCTATCAAATCCACTTGGGACATCAGACTTAAATTAAGAAAGGAGATATAGACCGAATATCTTTAGGAATCGAGGTGTTTCTGAGTATTGTATTTTTGTTGTAGAGTGTGGGGTCATGAAAAAGAATACAGTTAAATGCAAGCTGAAGAACTTTACATTTTGAAGCTTAAGATATGGTAGTTTATACTCCTAAAGTAAGTATGATTGATTAGATTTAAGATACTAATTTCCACTTAACATATTAATATGAAGTAAAAAATTCCTATCTGTACTTTCATGTTTCCTTGCATGGAAAAATATGGTAGGTCTAAAGATGGGTCCAAGAGTGCTAAGATGGGCAAATATTCAGAGTAGACTGACAGGTGTCCATAAGCGCTGTGGAGGAGAAGGTCACAAGTCAGAGGGAGCAGAGAGTGTGATGGGGTCATGATCTGTCTGGAATGCCACTAGGTGTGGCACACAGACTGTCTGGAGGCCAGCTCTCCCACATACCAACTGGGTTAATTCTAACATGTTTCCTCAGTTCTTTGAGCTTCAGTGTTTCCATCTGTAAAATGGTAACAACAAAAGCTGTACCCTAGGATGTTGCAGAAGATTTAATAAGGCTGCATATATGAAGCACACAGTGTAGTGCTTGCTGACTTAGGTTCCCAACTAATCATAGTATTACCAGGTTGGAGAAACTATTGTAGTCAGTCAGTAACTGTTTTATTTAACCAACTAGGCAAGAATCATAAAGAAAAACCTGAGAGGACACAGTCGTCATGGAAGGCACTGAAGAGGCACTGGGGACACCTAGCTGAGGACAGACTTAACTCTCTGGGATGGAGGTAGCTGCAGGAATGACAGTTTCAGACTGAAATTGTAATAAGCCAGACTTATGTTAAGTCAAATCAGTGAATAAACTCCATACCTGGTAATTAGCTAACTCTGCTAGACTTATAGAGCTTATAGCTAAGAGGCCAAGGTTTCTTCACATTGTCATCAAGTCACAAGAGCATATAAAGGGCCAAGTGCCCCTGGGAGTAATAATGGGGAAAGACAGTCCTGGGATCGAAGCCTGAGGAGAAGAAACCCTCACAAATGGAGAAGCTGGCCGTTCTAAAGTCTTGAGGGGAGGGGTTGAGGGGCATCAGCTCCTTTGTGGGGTGGTGGCGAAGTTCTTGGCTCATTTTTGTCACAGAGAGCAATTTGGATCTGAGTGTAAAAACATTGTGCCAGAAACGTTCTGTTACAGGAAGCTCACTAGAAAGCAATGAAAGATGAAACTGCTACATGTCCTTTAAAGGCATCACTATTTTCTTAGGGAGGAGGAAAGAGCACTCATGGCCAAGAATATATTAAGTTGATAAAAGGAATATAGGAGTTTCCCCCTGGTATAAAACATCTTGACTGACTGACCTAGATGGTCCAGATGTTTGTATGTGGACATATTCTACACACTGTGGTCACATCATATACATATTGGGTTCTACAACATTTGTAAGTTGATCTTATGAGTACAGTTGCTCTTATTGTTAATTATAAAAGCAAAAAAAAATAACAATTAAGAGAACGAACAAACTCAAGCTGGATTTTGTTATTAACTTGGCAGATGCAGCAGCCTTTGATTTTATGCCTGATATTCTGAGTAACTGCTGGATTTTTTTTTTTAACCAATTCTTTCTCCATATTTCAATTTTAGAAAATAAATGACTACCTTCCCCCCAACTCCGCCAATATCTACAGCCATTTTTCTCTTTGGGTATCTCAGTGAACAACAATAAAAAAAAATCACAATAAATGTTTCATTTGAAGCTCATATAATTCATGTCATACAACCTTTGAAATAACTTTTCTTCTTTAAAATTTTATCAAGATTAAACTTCTATTCTCCAGAGATTATTTTTTAGTGAGGCAAAGTGTTCTATATAAACAAATGAAATTTTAGGTCTTTCTATTTATTTTGTGAGAGGATAACTTTTATAAAAGGTAAACTTTTATTTTAGAATATTTTTAGATTTATTGAAAAATCATATGGATAGTACAGAAAATTTCCTTATGCCTGACATCTAAATTTCCCCTTTATTAATGTGTTAATTTAATGATAACATTTGTCACAATTAAAAAATACTTTCGTATTCTTAACTAAGTTCCATATTTTATTCATTTTTTCTCATTTTTACTGAGAAAAAAATGAATAAAGTATAAAATGTAGTTAATAATGTCAATATTGTCCTGCCACACTCTTTCTACTTATACCTTGCCTTAACTTCCCCACGTGGCCCCTTGAGGTGTGTAGTGTACCTCCTCCAGGACCTGTGAGTCATAAACTTCTCTATTTCACTTTCCCTTGCTGTCTTTTGTTGAACCAGGGCTCAGTATCTAACATCCTGGGTTTCTATTTGACAAATATTGATTTAACAAACTCACAACAGACTATAATCTCATACTATTTTATTTCATTGCTCAAATGGTTCCAGCTTTGGCTACTGTGCCTCTTTGACATTCCCCATCATTGTGGGTTTTCTGACCACTTCCTTATATTCTAGCACCATCAGATGCTCCAGGTTCCTCTTGTGTATTTTCTGCCCCAGGCTTAGGATCAACCACTTCTCCAAGGAGCCCTTTTATTAGAGAATGGCATTAGAAACCAAGATCTGTAGGGTAAGTGTGCTTATTGCTCCTGGGGTATCAGTTCTTTCTGGGCTCTTTCAGATCACAGAGCAAGGAAATATATGTGTGTATACTAACTTGTGAATATGAACGTATCTGTAAATATTTCTACATGTGACCATCTGTATAATACATTAAACATAGTTCATACTGATGTCAAAAAGAAAATCTTTTGCTTGTTTGTTTCTTGTGCCCTTCTGCTTCTAACATGGAAAAAGCAAATTTCAAATTTGAAAAAAATAAGTTGAAATGATTACTTTTCTTGTCAGTTTTCCTACCCACCTTTCCCGCCCCCCACTGAAGTGGGGCATTTTAGATATCCAGTCCTCTTAACTGCTGTAGCCATCTTGAATGCCTTACCCTGGAGACACTGCCTGGTTAAGCCTGCATTTATTTCTCCCACAGCACGTCATACTGTCTGTCCTGCTGACTCCACTCCTGCTGACATCCATCACATAGGGTCATTTTTCTTTACAAAACTGACTCACACTTGATGATTTACATCTTGGTCATTTATCTGCTTCTGTGAAAAGTTCAAAAACTGGAGCCAAAACAAACTCCAGAATGCATCTAAGGCAAAACCTCTTGTTGCTTTAGACTTGCTATAACTTACTTTTTCTGCCAAGATGTAGGGGGAAAAAATGAAACATTTAGCTCATGTGGGAAACAAGTTTTACAGATAAGTGGGCACCATCATTATCATTTCTTACTTGGTATAGCGCTTTACAGTTTACAAAGCACTTCTGTTCATGCCGTTTCACTTTTATTTCTACCTAACGATCCTGAGAGAATACTAAGGCAGGGATTGCTGTTCCATTTACAGATGAAAAAACTGAGGTTTGTGACAACAAGTGCTGGTGAGGATGTGGAACAACTGGAACTCTCATATATTGTTGGGAATGCCAAACGATATGGACACTTTGCACAATACTCTGCAAAATAGTTCGGTATTTACCCAAGAGAAATGCAAACCCATAGTCACCTATTTGAGAATGTTTTTGGTGACAATTCATAAATGCAAAAAGAAACTGAAAATAACCCACATGTCTGTCCACTGATGAATTGATAGACAAACTGTGATAGATATACATACAATGGAATACTACTCAGAACAAATTATTGATATGTGCCAGAACAATGATTAATTTCCAATGCATTAGGCTAAATGAAAAAAAGGCAAGCTCAAAAGGCTATCTACTGTAAGAGTCCATTTGTATGACATTCTGGAAAAGACAAAAGGATAAAGGGAGGACTCAGATCGGTAATTTCCAGAGGTTTTCAGTAGGGGAGGAGATTGACTACGAAGGGGAGAAAGGAACTTTTGGAATGAAGAAAATATTCTCTGTCTTGATTGTGCTGGTCATTAGACAAATGTATGCATTTGTCGAAACTCAAAAGGTACATCAAATGGGTGAATTCTACTCTATGTAAATTATACTTCAATTTAAAAAAGAAAAAAGGTAAATGAAAAAAGAGGGATGAAAAAGAGGTTTAAAGAAGCTGTTATCTACTAAGCAACATGTTCATGGACTTTAAGCAGAATGAGGAATCGAACCTAGGTCTTCTACCTTTAAGTCCAGTTTAAGAAAACAACCAATTTTCTGATTTCTCTAATTAAAGACATAATCCTAGTTAGACCAGGAATCCTAAATGCTGACCCATTTATTCTTGTCCATACTTGGGAGCGGAGCTCTCACTTTCCCTATGAGGACACACATTCATACTCAAGGACTTAGAATGACAACAGCCAATCTATGAAGGTTGGACTATATTGTGATGTTATGTTTCACTGGCAGAAGTGCTGTGAGAAAGGATTTGAATGGACAGTTCTCTACAGAAAAGCTACAAAGTGAGCACATGAAAAGATACTGAACACCATTAGCCACTTAGGGAAATCAAATTAAAACCACAGAGCTTACCACTTCATACCTACTAGAACGGCTATAATAATAATTAAAAAAAAAAAAAACAGAATAGCAAGGGTAGATGAGGATGCGGAGAAATCAGAACCCTCATATATTGCTGGCAGGAATGTAAAATGGTGCAGCCCCTTTGGAACACAGTTTGGCAGTTCCTTAAAATGCCAAAATTGAGTTATATACATAACCCAGAAGTTTCACTCCTGGATATATATACCCAAGAAATGAAAATATACATCCACACAAAAATGTATATGTGAATATTCACAGCAGCACTATTTATAATAACCAAAAAGTGAAAATAACACAAAATGTCCATCAACTGATGACTGGATAAATAAAATGAGGTATATCCAGACAATGGAATATTACTTGACCATAAGAAAAAATGAAGCACCAGTGCATGCTATAACATGGATAAACCCTGAAAACATTATGTTAAATAAAAGAAGCCACACACAGATGACCACATATTATATGATTCCATTTGGTGAAATGTCAGATTAGGCAAATCCATAGGGGCCGTAAGTAGATATAGTGGTTTCCAGGGTCTAGGGTTATTGAGAAATAAGGAGTGACTGTTGATGTGTGTGGGGTTTCTTTCTGGAGCCATGAACATGTTGTAAAACTGATTGTGGTGATGGTTACACAACTCTATGAATATACGAAAAAGCCACTGAACTGTGTACTTTAAATGTGTGTATTGTATGGCATAAAATTATATCTCAATAAAGCTAATTGCAAAAAACATACTGAAAACAACAAACAAACAAATAAAAATAAAAGTGTTGCCAGGAGTAGAAAGAGCACATGAGAGAGGGGATTGGGCATTCTGGGTTGAGCTGTCCTACCTCATTATGCCTGAGTGGGGCTCTTGCTCCCTAAATTTCTCCGAGGAAAGGCAGACTACAGATCCTCCCCTTTTGGCCTAAGAAGTTTTCCCTCACTCTGAGCTAGGGGTGTAGCTGCTTCTTCTCTAGGGACTCTGCTCAGTTGAACAACCAGGCTGAGGGTGGATCGGGCAAGAAATCACTACCTGAAAGGAGTGAAGAGAACATATTTTGCAAAATATACAGGATATAGCAATAGCAGAACCCTCACTGACGCCCACCCTATAGACACAAGCCCTTAGTCCAGGGCTTTAGCTGTTGACTGGAAAACTCAGTTCCTCCTCCTTCCTTCCCTGCAAATAGGGGTATAACAAATGGGTAATGAACATAGGATTTTGGATTTGGTATTACATTCAATTCACATTATACATTAAGCATCGGGATTATAATAATGATAGATGACATTTATTGATCATAACAACCATACCTAGATGGAAGTATTATCCTCATTTGACAGATGGAGTCTTTCTAGAAAGACTTAATAACGTAGGTCAAGTAAACATCAGATTCAAAATTGGGAAGATCAGACTCCAGAGCTCAAGTTTTAAGGGTTGTTGGAGATCATTTGGTCTAATCTTTTGTTTTATGGGGCAGAAACTGATCTCCAGAGGCTAAAAGACTTGCCCTACATCACATGGCTGGCTAGAGGCAGAAGGAAGGTTCCAGATGCATGATCTTGTTCAAAGTTTCCTTGGCCTGTTTTAGATTCCTGGTACTGATATAAAAGAGATTCTCTGAAGTTAAGATTTCACAGCCAAGTTAAGATTTCCAGCTAGCTAGCTTGAATCCTGAAACTATCCCAGGCAGATGGGTATGTATTATTTTCTTAAGGATTTCTAAGAAAGTAGTTATCTTAATCTTCAGTTGTATTGCTGGCAGAGTGCCCTCCCCCCCGCCCCCATCTCCCCACTAGTCTCCTCTTCCCAAGAGAAAGGGAATCACTGGGTGTGGTCCCTTCTTTAAAAACTGTCATGTCATGCTGATCTTCTCCAAAACATAGCCCCCAATTCTTAGGGTGACATTTCCTGAAGTCAAACTTTGGTTCCCATGTCTTCTCTCATAGTGTCCCTTTACCTTTTACACAGGGACTTCTTTCTTGTTAGGAAAAGGACTTGGATCTCCAAGGTTTGACACTCAGTCCCTAAATCATAAACTCCTAGAACTAGAAGAGCCCTGTTAGAGGTCATGTGGAATCTGGACCAGCCCATCATTCTTTCTCTGTGACTGATTCTCATCTTAGGGAAGAGGGTGATGATAGTGAGCAGGGCATGGAGGGGAGATGAGAACATGTAATATTTTAAAAATGTGCATTCAACATTACAAATGCTTTCATTCATGCTATCAACTGTATTTTGAAATTCCAAATCACATTAAAATGTGGATGAGTTCTTTTTTAATATTTCGAAAGAAGGAATGAGTTAAAAACACTAAAAAATTTTACTTTAAATGTAGTTTCTCTATCCTATAAACCCAGATACAGACAGTAGAATCAACTTTAACGTCAGACCTCTATCTACCAGTTTTGTAATCATTCAAAGAGCCCACATAGGTGTACTGAATTGTTCAAAATGGTGACCACCATTTCCCCAAACTTCTTGATAGCTTATAAATGGTGATCTTCAAATATTATTGTATTGGAAGCAAGGAAAATTTTCTTATCTCTTTTAAAAGTAGGTGATCCAGAGTTATTAGTTTTCTAGAATCATGTTCATCATTAGTTATTTATCGAGTTCTTGAGTTTGAGTCAATCATTGTGGCAAACATTTCCTAGAATTATCTCTTTTAATTCTTGCAATAACCTATTTGTTAGGTATGTGTTCGCAGTACCATTTTACAGATGAGGTGACTGGAAATGGTTAGGGAAGTTGCCAGGGTTTCCCACAGACAGTAAGTGGTGAAACTGGGATCTGAATTCAAATCTCAGAGCCCACACTCTCACCCAGAGCTGCAGCTTTGTGTACCATGTGAATGGTGCCCTTTGGAATTATGTAGTGTCTCTGCCACTTCCCACGGAGTGCAGCGGTGAGTTGTCCAGGCTGACAGATGTGAAAGGGGCATGGAGGGAATAATGGGAGAGAAAACTGGACAGGTATGTTGTATAGCCCCTTGAATGCGGCTAAGATACCTGAATACTATTTGGTTGGCAGTAGGAGCTACTACCTAATGAAGAGAAGAGAGCTATCTCTGCTATTGCCACAGTGACAAGGAATGAATGTGAAAACCAAATGCTGAATGTAGTGTTTTTTAATAGTTGTCATATAATCCCCCTGGGAAAGGATGGCAAAACTATCAGCCAAAGTAGGACATTTGGTTTTATGTGAATTTTTATTAGCAGAATATCTGGCTCCCTCATCGGCACAGATAACAAGCAGTTACTTATACTGGACTACATAATAGGTATCTTGCCTTGTTTGGATTAGAAGAGTAAGTTACTGCATTGGGCTTGAAATTCTACTGGAATACCAATATGCTTCTAAGCAGTGTGAAGTAAACAGGTTTTGAGATTTTAAGAAGGAAATCACAGTGTAAGAAGCAATAAAAATTTTGCTTTTTAAAATAGACAGTTTAAGATCATACTTTCCATGGATTTAGCCTGCTTATCTCATCCATTGGTTGAGGACCAAGCTTCTGAGAGCCTAGCGGGGAAGCCCGCCTTGTGTTTACACGACAGTAGAGAAAATTAATTTCAACTCACATGCAGAAGTGGTTTTCAGAGGAAGGGATTTGACAAAGCTGTTAAACCCAGTGGAGGCAGAAGAGGAAAGCTGAGCGGATTATGTATCTGAGCACTGTCATTTTGAAATTCATTTTGGCCCCCAGAGTATAAATACACTTCAGTATTTTTGTTAGGATTGCCAGAAAATCAGCAAGTGTTCACTTTCTTTGGCCAACAAAAGCATGACTCTCTGTGCAAAAATTTTCTGCACATTTATAAACAAGAACATTTTAGAAAATCCCTTCTTGCTGAGAGATATGACAACAGATATATTTAACTATACCATAAAATAAAGCAGATGCAAAGAATACCATCAGTTGATCCAGCACAGGAAAAGTTTTTTGTTTCTCTTTTGACACGAACATATGTATGTCTTCCTATGCCCCTCAAATATCTTCCCTATGCTGTGCTGGTCTGATGAGCTGCCATCCGAGTTTTCACCTTTGTTTTTGGTCAGATTTCTCAAATAAGTATCTCCAGTCCATTATCTATACTTTCTCACCACTGCACTCTAGTTTTCCATCCCTGCAGGCTATTGTGATGGCAGTCTCCAAGAGATCCATGACCTCCTATCCAAATCTAAGGCAAATACTTTTCTCCCTTACAGAATCTCCCAGTTGGAAAAAAGCCACTAGATGATAAACTTTTGGGTGGACTTTTTCTGTAAATGGCCAGATGATCATTATTTTAGGCTTTGTGAGCCATTCAGTCTTTGTTGCAAATACTCAGCCTCATCATTACAGCATGAGAGAAGCCATAGACAATACATAACGAATGTGCATGAAACTATAAAGTTCCAAAAGAACTTTATTTATGGACTTTGAAATTTGAATTTTATGTCATTTTCACCTATCACAACATATTAGTCTTCTTTTGATTTTTAAAAAAATCATTTAAAAAATGTAAAAACCATGTTAGCTAGCTCAGAAGCTAAAACAAGTAGTGAGATGGATTTGGCCTCAAAGGTCACAGTTTGTCTAGGTCAGCATTCCGACCTGACCCAGGAGTTTCCTCCTAGCTTTGAAGCCAGTCAGCCAGGTTCTGTGTGAAATTTCTCCAGTTATATGAAGCTCACTACCTCAAGCGGATCCTATTCTCAGGGTGAGATGAAATGACTACACCTAGTTCTGCATGCTAAAGTCACAAAGAATAACTCAACTTTATCTTCATGGCAACCCTTCAAACACTGAAATGTATCTATTCTGACCACCTTAGATGTCTATACTTTTCGAAATAGTCCAAGTTTCTTCAGCTATTGCTTGTACAACATGTTTTTTTTAGCGTCCTCTCTGCTTTGGTCTGTAGAAATCCTGCAAGTTTGGCCTCAGAAGACAGCACCTCAGGTGTGCCCAGTGTTGGGGACACGTGAATAATGCTGTCTTCTACCATCTGTTTGCCATTTTGGACTCTCTATCGGTACATTTATCAACTCCCCTGGCTCAGGATAATGTGAACTTATCTTGGAAATTCTTTCCCCTTTGTTTTCGTTGCCCACATTGCCTGATTCTCTTGTGATGCTCATATTCTCCTTCTCACTGGATCCTTTTATCTTCTCAGATGGCGGGTGTCACCAAAGCTTTATCCTTGGAAACCGTGATCTCTCTGACACTTGATGTCTTAGGAAATAGATTAATTCTCGTAGCTCAGACATCCTCCTATAGGGATTGTGCCCAAATTGTATATATAGCTTTGATCTCTTAGTACATGAACTCCAGGCTCCTACCTCCCATTGCCTAGACACCACCCACTTAAAATCTCACTTTATTCTCACCCTAAAACCTTCATGTACCAAACTGAATACCTCTTCACAAGATGCTGATAATAATGATGGTGGTGATAGTAGTAGTAACAGAAATAACCACAAACACTTATTGAGCACCTACACAATGTTACACTGAGCTAAGGATTCATTATCTTAGTTAGCTTTTACAATGAGGAAATGACTCAGCTCCCTTTTATAGTTGGGGAAATAGGCTCAGAGAAGTAAAGTAATTTGGCCAAATCCACTGTGCTAATTAGTAACAGGGTCAGAATTTGAACCCTGAATTAAGTCACGTGCTCTTGACCACATTGCATGGTCTTTGTAACTGCCCAGATGCTGTCACAGGTGTTCCACGTATTCCGCATGCCCTGCCTGGAAAGCCTGAAGTCAGTTTTGACCCTTCTCTCTTGTTCAGCCTTCCTATCCAATCAGTCACTCTACTACTGGGATACTTTTCTGAACCACTGGGAGCCATTTTCCCCTTTTATTCTCACCAGCATCTACCCCAAGTCCCTTGTCATCTCCTGTTTACTCCAGCTCTCTCATGATGGGTCTTCCTGCATCCATTATGCATGATCTTGCCCAATATGTACGATCAAATTGGTTTTCTCAGTTGAAAGGTCTTCCCTGCCATGCATCGATTTGCCATTCATTCATTTGACCCACCCTGAAATTGTCCAGCCCTAACTCACCTAAAATACTCTTTCTAGGGGGAGAAGATATGGAAGACTGGAATGTATGTCAACTGTCATGTAATTTAAATATTTCTTATGTGTACTTTTTGTTACTTGATATTTTTTGTCTTTGGTCGTTTTAAGAGCAGTGTGTTCTGGAAAACTGGAGGAAGAGCAAGAAAAGAAATCTCTAGGTAAAAGAGATTTGAGAAATTCTGGAGAACTGTAATTGATGGACCTTATTTCTCGACTTCTTATATCTTCAATATGCTAATGTGCATTGGAAATATCAATATAGATGTGGGAAAAAGCTGCAAAGGTGTTTCTGAAAAGTACTGAACCATAAGTCTTTATTTTTCCCCCTTCTCTTCTAGAGCAGGTTGAGACACCAGGGTTCTGCAGCATAATTTTTGGGAAAAGTGACTCTAGGAGTGTCTATCACAATGCTAGGCATGCAACACTTGATGTCTTAGGAAACAGATCAGTTCTGTGTAGGCAATAGTGATGAAGGGAGAGAATCCCTAGACTTGGAGTGAGAAGGACAAATGGGAGCCCCAGATCCCAAAGCAGAATGGTCCTATAAGGATTAAATTAGATAATGCATGTGAAGAGTTCTGCATAAGTATGAAGGCACAGTATAAATATGTATATTACTTGATTAAGGGTTTTAATTTATATCTTAAAACTTTCTCCCAAGACTGGCTGTTGGTTTTTACACCTAAAGATTAAGAAATCATATGTCATATACAAATAGAGAGCTTCTTCAAAAATATTAGATTGAAGGACTATAAATACACAGATTTTCATCTTCTCTATTTTCAGGGAGTATTTATTACATTTACATATTTGATTGATCCAGATAAAGATCTGCCAGAAATATAAGATAATATTACTTTTAATTGAAGAGAATATTTTACAAATTACAAAAATGAGTCATAACAACCAGATAACTTTAACATGATTTGGGGTGGGTGAAGGGGTACCGAGGGCATCAGGGCGGCTGTGGGGCCCTAGAGAACGGGGAGAAGAGGATAGAGACTAGAAGAAATGATGTGTTGGCTGGAATGCCAACAAACACCTTGGCTGCATTTTTTGTCCTGGACCAGTCCTGCATGTTTTCGATCCTAATGATTTATATACAATTTTAGTGTTTGTATAATTTTTAAGTGTGAGGTGTAATGATAAAGGAATGAAACTTGTATTTGTGTGAGGCTTATGAAATCCAAATCATGAGATAAAGGTCTCACCTTGTAAATCCATATGCCAGCACAGGAGGGACCAAGATCTCATCTTCCACAGAATTTGTCCTGCTTTGACCTACAGCTGAATCTTTCCTTCCTTCTCTGTTCCTTCTCTGGCTCTTGAGGATTTGTGGTCATGCTGCTTTGGGAGGCTGAGGTAGGTGGATGTGTCATATAGGGGAAGCCCCCCGATCCAACTCTTCCCCTATATGACACATCCACCTACCTCCCCTATATGACAGTTTCCTAAAGTATGTTCTGTAATAGGTACCAGGCCTACAGGCATTCGGTACTCAAGTATACTTGTGAAATGTTGCATTCTGAGAATGTCCCAATGTACATTAGCATAATAAATGACCTGAGAAGTACTGTAATGGAAAAGAAAACCTTAGTTATCATTGTTTGTTCAACCTGAGGCATACGTGTTAAACCACTGGGGAATATTTTCCCACAGAATGCATACTGACATCCCACACAACTCACTGTGGGAGATACTGCTCTGGTCTTACTTGGTTATCCCCCAAATTCCTCAAACAAACCAGCGTTTTATATCCCCATGTCTTTACTCATGGTATTTTCCTCATGGTATAACTATTTATTGTGCAGCTAGATACATCGTACTACCTGTCTAGCAATATAAAGAAGAGTTTGGGCTTTGAGGTCACAAAAGCCTGAGTTTCATCTTGGCTTAGACACTTTCTGGCTATGTGATATTAGGCAAATTATATAGCCTTTTTAAATCTTAGGTTTCTTATTTGTAAAATAAAGCAATGATTCCCATTGTTCAGGGTTGTCTGAAAGCTAAATGTGAGTAGGAACATGAAGTGTTAGGCACAGTGGCCAGGACAAGGCATGAATTAACGATGGCTATATTATTAATTTCTCCATCACCATCATCATCATCACCACTACCACCATTGTTGTCATTATCATCATCCAAATAAATGGAGGAAAAATTAGACATCCTCAAACAGCTAATTATCAAATTAAGCAATTTTTCTCTTTTTTCCCTGAGGAGATAATTTGACTTCCATATTGAGGATGTGTCTTGGTTTTAGGAAGTTATTTCACAGATTATCTCAAGCTAAACTTAGAGACGAAATGAGAAACATCTGTTGGATGGTTGTAGAATTAAGGAGATTCACATCTAGCTTAAAAATGCTTAGCAAAGAGGGGATTGATGGTTCGAGGCCAATCTAATGAGCAGTCACTAGTGATGTGCCATAGGGCTTTCTATTAATTCCTATTTAGTTTGACGTTTTCCCAATTTGAATAAATATACATGACACACACTCACCAAACCTGGATATATATGTAGAAAAAATCAGGAGTGGTAGCTAATTCAATATATAACTGAATCAAGAGTCAAAATTATTTTGACAGGCTTGAATGTCCAAAAAGATAAAATTTAGTAGATTTAAATATAAAACATTACATCCATATAAAGAAACAATAAAGTAACCCATGCACAGAGAAAAGATGCACTTGATAGCTATTTGTCTAGGGGTTTTAGTTAATCTTTAACTAGGCTAATAATTAGACACTGGTATGTGAATGGGAGAAGGAAAAGTTAATAGTTCTATTTTGGCCATAGTTGAGATGCTTTGTGGACATTATTAGAATGTAAAGCTTTGTGAGGGCAGGGCTCTGTTCTTCCATGCTGTATCCCCAGTGCACAAAACAGTGCCTAGTACATAAGCTGGTGCTCAATAACATCTCATTAAGTGAAAAAAGCCAAGGATAGGTATCGAGAAGGCAACTGGGTTTATGAATGTTTAAATCTCTCGGGTGAATGTAGATTCTTGGCAAAGCATAAATACATTCCTTCCTGGCTCCTACATGTGCAGTAAAGATCTCTAAGAGGTTTTTTTTGTTTTGTTTTGTTTTGTTTTTTTTCCCAGCAAGCTGAATGAAACATCCTAATAGGGTCAGTTAATGCAGTTCTGTAGAGAGGCTCAAAATCTCAGTCTCTGACTAAAACGTACCTGGTCTTTCCCACAGTGTTGTGTCATTTAAGTGATGGCAGACAATGCCAGAGCTTCAGGAGCTACTGGACTACTTCTCTGAGTCATGTTTACTATTTCTAATAATGATAACAATATTTCTCACACATCGAAATTCTTATTTGACTATTCACTAATTTCTATTGGATGTATTTTTATTTCTATCAGTCTGAGGATTGAAGTGCTAACTTGATGCCTGCTTTAAACAGAATAAAATAGGCCTCCAATAGGTCAATGGCTTTGGTGGTTCTCTTTCTAGGTTGGTTAAATTCTAGATACATGATAGGAGCTTTAGGAAGAGTAACTAAGAAAATAAAAATATCCTGTCATAGTAACAAAACAATTTGATATTTAGGATTTCAAAACCAAGTCTTCCACTGCAGCATGAGGCGCAAAGAATAAAAAAAAAAAAATACAGAAAGAAAGAAGGAAGAAAGGAATGAAGAAAGAAAAAAGAGAAAGAAGCAAGGTACCCTCCACATTTACTTAAATTTACTTTGAACAATTCTCAATTATCTGCACTAATGGAGGACTTTATTGGGATATTGCTCTGTTCTTCCCTTTGTGGTTCGATGGTCTGGAGCAGTGATTCTTAATCATTGGTAGCATGAGAATCATCTTGTGGAACTTTTCAAAAAAAGACAGATCCCAGTGTCCATCGTGTATCCACTGAGCCAGAAACTCCTGGGGGTGGGGCTCCAGGCACGTGCATATTTGAAAAGTATTCTGATGCCCTTGCCTTTATTTGGCTGATCAGTGGAAACCACTGTTCAAGGAAATCACATTAGATGTTTAAAGCATGAGCACAATGTGGAGGTCCTGATTCCAAAGGTGCTTGGCAGCCTTCTCTACAGCGTTCTCTTGTTGCCCCAACTTTTAGCACAGGCTCCCTACCTCCCTCCTGGTCCTTCTAGAAGTACAGGTAGAACTTAATTAGGATTTTGAATTTCAAAAGCAATCCCTGTTGAGAGTGTAGATTTCATGCAAAATAGAAATCGAAAGAGAGGAGGAAAAACATAGCAGAGATGGTGTGGTCAAGAGAGGAAGATAAAGAAATAAAGTAAAATTTGTATTTTTTAAGGCATTCTACATTCTGAGGCATCCAGTACTTCAAACTCCAGAAGGAAACTTTAAAAGCCAAAGACCCAAGAGCCCCTTTATGCTGGTTGTGTGGAAATGACAACTTATTCTAATGCTCTTCTAGGAGAGTATTCTCAGACACTTGTAATGCCACTGTCCTCTCCATTTCAAGAACCACAGTCTCCCAATTCAAAGGATATGCCCCATGTTTAATATTAGGAAATAAGCACATGTGTTAAAGTCAAAAAGGAGGTCAGCATTGTTATATGTGTTAAAATCATAAAGAATATTTAGAATCCTGCTGTGAGGAAAATGATTTTATTCAGAGTAGGAGAACCAAGGTGAGGAAAAATGGCTCCTTCAGCTTTTGATTCGACAGCATCAGGTTGATGAGCCAAATACATTGGCTCTGGAAACCAAACCACCTGGGTACAAATCCTAGCTCTGAAACCATAGGCCATTTAATTAGCCTCTCTGTGCCTCAGTTTTCTCATCTGTTAAGTGGGGGGAGATGATGATATTTTTAAAATGGTACCTATTATTATTAGTTATTCTGAAAATGAAGTTATTTTAGTTTTTGTTGTTTTTGTAACCAACGATGAATCATTACTGTGCCTTGGGTCCTCAGTGAGTACTTTACACCTGTCATCTTTCTGCATGCTCACAGAAATCATTTGAGGTAGGTACTATTATTATCTCCATCTAAAGATGAAGGATTAGGTGGTTGTTTTGAGGTTACACAGCTGGGAATAGTGAATTAGAACCCAGGCAGGCTTACTTCAGAACTGCATCCTGAATGATAATATGAGTAAACCCTTCCCCACTCCTAGCCCTGCTGATTTCTGAGTGTTACTGTGAGTGAGGAGAATCCTGTGGGTGCTGACTGACAAGAACCATCAAACATGATCTGCTGTCCACTGGCTCCAGCGCAGATGGGCCCCATGTGAATAACCTTGCTCTTAGAAGCTGCCTTGCACAGCTCAGTCTTTGTGGTTTCATTGCTAGTGTGTTTTTTAGTCCAGAGATTTCTGGACTAAGACCTCTGTTAACTAGGGAAAATGCAGTGAAATGCTCTGGGGAATGAATACAATGCTTGCTCTCAGAGGTGTGCCTCTGAGGAGATGCGCTTTCCTAAGTTGAAATCTGGTTTTCCAAAGTGAGCTGAAATTTCCCTGACCCTGAGAGGGCTTTATTAGCAATTTACCCCATGAGTGTTCAGATACGAGGAACAAAGTATGTACAGCAACCCTGAACAGATGATTCTCTTAGCTGTCTGCATAAAAGGGAAAAAAGGCCTTGAGAGAAAACTTTTCTTACATAGTGGAATGTACAAATTTAAAACAATACTTTTTCCAAAATATTTCAAGTGAAGGAACACATGTGGACATGAGGACACGGCCCTCTATTACCATATGTCATACTTTTTTCTTATTGTGCTGAAATGGTGTTCCCTTGGCTGTGACCATCCTTTTGGATGTTGGAATGTGCCAAAGTGACCATCATCACTTACGAAGTGTATAAGGGATTCTGGCTGAAAGGACCCAGGCTCAAACCCAGCCTTCTCCTGGCTAGATGGTTTATTTATTCGTATAATTCTTTGCCAGGAAGGTAAGCTTTGTAGAGGAGGTGGCTTTTAAACTTTTGAATTGTAGAGGAGGTGGCTTTTAAACTTTTGAATTGACATCGGGTGAAGCCTACCAGATGGAAGGAACATGTACCAACTGAGTGGCATTGTGTGGTTAGAAAAGCAGGTTGAAGACTGCTTAGGTTGACTAAACTGAAGAGGGTAGGGGAAGGTCACAGGAAGCAAAGGTGGAATCCTTCCAGAGCCTTCTGGGGTCTCGGTAAAACTGGGCTCAATCTTGGGCTCATGACCTGCCCTTGGACCACCTGGTCCAAAAGGGGAGCCCAGACAAATAGTCTTGCTAAGAACTACTAACTGTTAATAGAATCTCGAAGCTGAAAACCAGCCCTGAGCTAGAGAAATCAACTATCTACTACACAAAAGAGTGGCTGGCAGCAGTGTGGGCAGCAGGAGGTTACGGAGCCAAAAATTCACTCTATTGACAGATCCTGAGGACCAGGATCTATAGATGCAGACTGACAAATCCCTATCTCAAATGCCGCCATCAAAGAGTGAACAACAGGATAGAAGCAGAGGCCATATTGAGGGGTCATAGGTTTGACAACTAGTGATGCAGAACTGTATCCAAGAATACACCTCATGTTCTACCACAGAGCACTACAAGATGTGAAAGCAAAGAAAGTAAGGATGATCTTTAATCTCTATTTGCTGCTCGTCTCTTCTCAACCTCATGTACTAATGTATGTGATCTCTCTGGTGAAATTACCTATAAAAATGCCTCCCTGTCTCCTCTAGAAAAGACAAATGGTTCTGATATTTATTCTAAGAGGAATTAAAAAACAGTAATATTTAAAGAAATGCAGGCTAGAGGTAAAGGTTGTACAGAGGAAGAAAATTGGTAGTGGGTGGGGGGAGCAGTAAGAAAGAACAATATAATTTGAGACTATCAAAGGAAGAGACTTTGTGGGTGGCCAGGAAGTGAGGTTGCTCAACTTGAAGGAGAAAGAGAGAACAATGGCTTCTTGGAGCTTTAGATCAAGAATATGACTGTAGAGGGGTGTCCAGATCAAAAGCGTTCAGGAAGACCTGCCTCCCAATGAAGCACAGCAGGACTTAACCCATGCCCGGCACAGATCTTGACTGCCAATGGCTTGAGGGCTGACCTCTTGCATAAGTGTCTTTGTATTTGCAAGGATAAAAAGATGATCTCTTTTTCGAAGTCACTCTGGTGTGCATTAGTCTCGATGTCAGACAAGAGAAGGGGGAATAGGATTGCTTTCAAGCCACAATCTAAATTGTTTTTTTTTATTTTTATTTTTTATTTATTTTTTAGGCAAAGCAGCCCTAGGTTGATCTTACAGATTGTAAGGACCTTGTCATTTTACAATCCCTTATTTTAAAAATTTTTTATGTCTACAGTACCTGGTCTTCCTAGGTGGTCTCCTATTCAAGTACTAACCAGGACTGACTTTGCTTAGCTTCGGAAATCAGACGGGATCAGGCTTGTTCAGGGTAGCATAGCCATAGACTAAATTGGTTTTAAATGACTTATCTCTTGGCCTTCCTTAATGTAAGCCAAACCTTTTCAACTGTATCATGATTGTACTTTGAACTGCATTTTAATTACATTTTCCTAAGAATGAATGTTATGTAACACTGCCCAAATGGCATCAGGGATTTTCTTCCCTTTCCTCACATTACAGTTAAGTCATTGCGTAAAGAGTTTGTTAAAGTTTGGGAAACTTCTAACTCTTGACCATGTTCTACTGACAATCAGGAGCAAACTGCCTCCTTAGATCATGAGTCTTGCTCTTGCTAAGAAGTGGTTGTTTTCTTTTCTGGAATGTCTTCCCTTCTCTGTGATGTTCCCCCTCTATCCCAGTCATCCTTCAAGGCCTAGCGCCACACTCCAGAGCTGAGTAGAGAGAGTTCTGCTCACTCACCCAGATACCTCAGCTCCCACTGTCTGTGCCACTCATACTGCATGTACTTTCTGCCTTATTTGGTAGCAATTTGTGCCCAAGCCTGACTACAATTTAAGATGGGTAGCTTCTGGCAGCCACAAACTGTTACTCACTTCCCTTAGTGCTTATCCACCATGGCGCCCTGCTTCTGAAAAATACTGAGAATATGTTAAACTGAATGACTGATTGCATGGATAAATGCATAAACTGCCTCTCCCCTAAGTGACTAGAACTCCTGCAATGGAGCTAATATTCTCTCTCTTTTCTTTCAGAGTCTCCAGTGTTCCAAGGAATATATCTATCTTCCTTCCCTGAAGAAAGCATATTTATTTTGTGTATCTAATTTTGACAGAGTCAAAGTATGGGTGTATAATGTTATAAAATTTCACCATATATTGCTAAATCCTTCTTTAAAAGAATATGTTTGAAAAAAAAAAGAGAAGGCTATATAGCATAGTAGGTGCTCAATAAATGTCTTGAGTGAATGAATGAATGAATGAGCGCATGAGTGATAACAGGAAATTGGATAAAAATAGACAGAAAGAGGAGTAGAAAAAGGATAGATGCACTGGAGATTTCGAAAAAAAGTAGAAAGAAAGGAAAAGGAGAAGGAAAGGCAAGCCAAGTCTAATTAAACTTTAAATCAGCAATTCTGGTTTTACTACAAACTTGAATGTGATAATAAGAGACGGAAGGAGTTGAGGGAGAAAAGAATAGATTCTAAATACAGACATCTGGATTCTGACATTCACTCAGTCACTGTGTGATCTTGGACAAGTGACTCAACCTCTCTGAGCTTCACTATTTTTTAAAACTTTAGTTTGAAGTAATTTTATATTTACAGAAAATTTGAAAAAATAGTAGAGTTCCCATATACAATTCACTCGGCTTCTCCTAATGTTAGCTTCTTTCATAACCATATTACCATTATCAGTTAACATTGCTATACTGATGTTAATTAAACTATATGCCTTATTAGCATTTCACTAGTTTTGCCATTAACATCCACTTTCTAGTACCAAGATCCAATAGGGTCCCACACTGCACTTAGTTGTCATGTCTCCTTTAGTCTTTGACAGTTCCGAAGTCTTTCCTTTCAGCACCTTGACACTTTTGAATAGTAAAATGTCCCTCAATTTAGGGCTGATGGTTTTTCTCATGATTAGAGTTAGGCTATGTTTTTTGTTTGCCTGTTTGTTTGTTTTTGTTTTTGTTTTTTGGCAAGAGATGATGTCATGCCCTTCTTAGAGCATCATATCAGGAGATACACATATAAATGTGTTTTATCTGGTCAGGTTGACTTTGAGCACTTCCTTAAGGTGACGTCTACTGGGTTTCTCCCCTGCTCTATTTTTCTTTCTGTAACTAATAATTATTTTGTGGAGAGATACTTTGAGACTATGCAAATATCTTGTAACTCATCATATTTTTGCCCAATAATTTTCACATTCATTAGGGGTTCCTTCCTGTAACAATTTATTACTGGGGTGTCCTAATGATGAATTCTTATTTCCCTCATTCCTTTCACATTTAATTGGAATTCTTTTGTAAGTAAAAGTTGTACCTTACCCTCCCCTCCCATTGCTTTGTTTATTCAATTATTTATATCGGTATGGACTTATGAATATTTATTTTATTCTACAGACCATAATCCAATATCGCCATCATTTATTTTGTTTCTTAAACTTCACTTCCTTCAACTGTGAGTCAGGGATAATGACAACTGTCTTATACAACCATCATAAGGATTAAACGGGATTGAAAAATGTGAAAATATCCAGTCCAGAGAACCTAGTAAATAAATGCTAGCTCCTTTCCTTCCTTTTCTTTACAGAAAATAGTCATGCTAATTTGGAGGCAAGATGATTCTAAATAGGTGAGAATCTTAATTTAAGAATTCCCTTAATATAATGCAGCTTTTCTAACCTAAGGTATATAAAGCAACAAAAATTTAGCTATCCCAATGTTGCCTAGTGGAGATCCTCTGGGATGTAATGACTATGTGAGATTGATTTTTAATCAGCATGCCAATAATTTGTATGAAAATAGATGCTTGAGAATACTTGAAGACAGACTGTTCTCTTAAGTAGTTGAAGTGTTTTCCCAGAAATCTTGTTTACGTTCTGAAGTTGCTTAGCTAAACTATTTTCAGAGATACTGCAAAGCATGCCTCGACCCAGCTATGGTTCATGTCATCACTCACTCTGAATTAGTGAAATCACTGATTCATCTTTGATTACCAAGATTGTGGTAGTGAATGTAAGAAATCCAAGTTTTTTTCTCCAAGATTAATTTAGAATTAGATTTCGAATGTTCAGGCAAATCACTTTTACATATAGGTGAAATTTAAACCAATAAGAACAGCGACAAAGGACGAGAATAAGGTCATAAGAATGTGAGAGTGACTGGATATGGACATTTAAAATAATTGACTAAATACAGTAAAATCCACTAATAAAATCATTCAGTTTACTGGAACTTTCATTTCCCACCCAGTTTTATCAGTAAGGGAAATCAAGAACGTCAGGAGATTTATTTTTAAAAAACAACTTTGGGACAGTGTGGTTCATAAGCTCTCATGTGGACTCCCAGACAGTCTGTCTTACTCAGTTTGGGGTGGGACCAGGATCTGTTTTTATCAGGCACCAGCTCCCAACATGAGCCTGATACAGGTGGGAGGCACAATACTGCAGTAGTGCAAAGCCCAGGCTCTGGGGCCCATCTGGATTGAATCTCACTGTTGCTGCCAACCTCCAGTGTAATCTTGGGCAAATGGCTTCACTGCCTCGTGCCTCAGTTTCCCCATTGGTAGGGTGGGGCTAATGACAGCACCTGTCTCCCAGAGCTGTTGTGAGGAGCAAATAAATGGTACACGTAAATGATCAGCATGGCAATACCAGATGGATTTCAGCAATCCCTATGGATAATGGACCCCCCTTTGAGGAACTGTGTTAACGGCATGTCTGGGCACAGAACCGCTTGAACTCAGCCTCTAACACTTTCTGCATCCACTGTGCCCTGCCATGGTCACTGCCATTTATATCCATCATCAGGGTCATGACTGGCAGGCTAAAGAGGATGCAAGGTGACCTGCTTTTGTTAGAAAGTGTTTAACTAACAAAGGCTGAGTTACATAGGACCCGAACAGGGACTCTTAGGATTTAGGTTGTTTACTACATGATTAAAATAGGAAACTACTATATTTGTAGAGTTAAACCGACTACCAACTAACTAACACAGGGACTGAAATTTTGCATTTTAATATTCAAGGCAAAAGAAATTAAATCTAAAAGAAATAAAATGTCAAACAGAAAACTCTGGGTGTGGGGTAATGTTTAAAAATCTTATGACTATGAGTGCAGCAACCCCAATCCAAGCACTGCACAGAGGTCTGCCTCTCCTTCCTGTCCCTTGTCTTGCTCCAGGGCCACAGGATGTCAGCCATTGGTCCTTTTCCTCCCAGTGAGACCCTAGACCTCTTATATTGCCTCCCTCTAAGTGCTCCCAGACTCCAGTCACACTCTGTCTCTTCAGAACTGGTTTCTGGTAAGGTCTCTGAGGCCTCAGAGGGACCTTCTGGGCCTGGGGATCTTGATGGATGCAGAGAACAGGTATGGGGATGATTCATTGCCCCTCAAGTCCATGTACCTCCCCACTCTCCTGACCCTGGTGTGCTGGCGTTCAGTGTCTGCTGAGGAGGCCTGATAGTGGAAGAGGGGGTGGGTTAGACAGATCTCATGGCCAGGAGTCATATTTTCAAAACTCAAAACTAAGACATCTTAAAAGCCCCTGTAGAAACAAGAGGGAGAATATTTGAATATGGCCCTAGGAAGAGTATCTTGTCAAGGGAGGGGAGAAAAGGTAGAGACTGGTTGTTCAAAGGGAGAAGGTGGGTGGACTTGGTAATGATATGGGGTAGAGATGGGATCAATTAGGCTTATAGGTAGGTATGTTGGGGTGAAGTGAGAGGGAGGATGACAATATATCATCTATCTTACTGCCCAGAAAGAAAGCAGCCATCATGGAAACAGCAAGACAGACAGGTAGGTGAGGTATCAGTAACAAAAACACCTCAGAGTGGCTTCTTACCTCATTAAATCTCATCACAAGATCTTCGAGGGCGTTGTGCTCTCCATTCTGGGAGGTGAGAACTGATGCTGAGATGGACGCTTTGAGGCCGGGCAGTGAAGCCTGGCATTCTGGAGTGCCCAAGTTCCGAGTCAGGAAGCAAAGGTAGTCAACCGGCAAGACCCTTCGGTAAATATTCTGTTCCTGCTCCATCAGGATGCTAGCGACTTCCTCTGGGAACTGGATGAGGGGCTGCAGATCAATCAGTTCCTTGCTGATCCCAGCTGAACTTGAAGGGAGGGCATTGGAATTGGCCACGGAGGTGGCTGGTTGGCGTTCTGAAATAAAACAATGAAGTCAGGGTCACTTCAAGGATGGTATCCATTACAATGGATATTTACTTGAGAGCCATTCGAAATCATATAGGTTTCTTAACCAAGGTTTCTGCTTGGTGAATAGTTCTATGTTATCTTTCTTGTTACGAAGACCTGATATCTGCCCTGCCTACTCCCTTCCATCCTCCCTAGAGGGTGAGGGAAGGCTTGGTTTCCTATTTTCAGAAGCAAAATTGATTTAACACACCATTCCCTAATCAGTTCATAATGGTACTCTGCGGAGTAGAGAAATAAAAGGTACCATTTGTTTTCTCATCCTCCAGTGCTAACCATGAGAGTGAAAAGAAAGGAGGATGTGTGTGGGCACAGCAATTGCAATGAAAGAGGAAAGAAGCCTGTAGGGAGAAGAGTCATGTACACGTACGTGCACATTGTGTATAAACACGCAGGAGACCTGAGGACCCTCTGCACATGAGGTTTCAAAACTTCATGGTCTACTCGGCCAACATTTCATCCTCAAAACTCCGATTCCACAGAGATCCATTTGAGGGTTTACAGAACCACTTATAAAAGAAGAAATGAATAGCTAATGAGATGTTTCTGAATAAATAAAATAAAGAAATCTTATTCCCTGCTCCACAACTGGTAGTAGGAAGACGGCAGTGGGAGAAAAAGTAGCAAGCGCATTAGATGGAAGTACCAAATGCATACGTAGACTCAATATTGTTCCCTCAGCACAAATTCACTTTATTTTAACCACTACCCTCCCAATCTGTCTCTTAATTTCCTACCTATATATGTCTAGCACTCATTCATTTATCTACTTAACCATTGGTCCATCCATTCATTCAAAAAACTGAAAATCTATAATGAACCCTATAACAGAATTTCCCAAAGTATGATCAGTTTTGTGGCTAGCTAAGTTGGGTAAATGTCACACATTCATGTCACAAATTCTCTTCCTGGAAATACATGGGGCACGTGAGTACACCATTAAAGACTCTAAAGGGTCTGGCAGTAAAGAAATCCATTTACATCACTTCACCTAGCACTTCTCCAGAGGCCTACTTTACATAACACCTATTATGCCATTCTGTGTGGCTAGTGTTGCTTGGAACCACTTCAGGAAATGCTGCCCCAAACTGTTCTCACTCTCCATCCAGTTCACATCTTCTCCTTCCCAGAAGTCTCTTTCTAGCCAGCCCTCCTTCACACTTCTCATGGTGCTTCAGGGAAGGACCACATTCTATTTTCCCAGAATCTTTCTTACATTCCTGATTTATTAAACACCCCTATTGACCCTTTAGCAGAATAAAAGTGTCTTCCAATAACACTGCATTTCTCACCACTGACTGTCATCTGGCCTGGACATTGGATAGCAGCGAAACTCAAGGAAGTCTTCCTCAACATTCAGACCTCAATATTCTTGACTTCTTCTTCTTCTTTTTTTAAATCTCTATTGCAGATAACGTTGGAATTGTCACTCCAAAGTACTCTGTCTCTGGTTTATTGAACTCTGAAGCCATTATCCCTGAATTGAGCTCCTTTTCCCTCTACCCTTTCCATGAAACCTTCTCTCTCTGTCCTCAGCAGACATCCAGTTCCTTGGCCTCGGTCTCGGTGCACAGTCAGAATTTTAACATGACACCCACCAACTCCCAGGATTCCGTCACAAGTCACCTTGACTTTCCACCACATGCACTTTCCCATCCTCAATCCTAGGCAAACTCAACCACCCACATACTTGGATTCTAGACTGCTATATGACACTGACGATTATGCTACTTAGTGACCCTTGGTGATTTCTGTTATCTTACTTCAGCTAGGCCCCCAGGGCAGCTTCAACTTGACATGAATTTATTTATTTTTCCCTATATAACTTACTGTCATTTTTATCTTGGCAGTATACCTTTTCACTCACCCTCCCAAACCTACTTTTATTTTCATTACATTAGTTCAATCATTTCTTAACCTACTACACTGTGATACTTGTCAAGTGTCAGGAACTCCTTCGGTTAGTTCAAATGCTTCCATTTCTTCCACTTTCCCTTCCTTCTCTGAGAATGGTGTGTGCCCCCTCCTCAAAAAGGCCCATCTAGGTTTGTGATTACGTCTATTCAACTTGCCTCAGTGGTTTCCTCCCCCTTCGGTCTCTGTTTTTCTAATGATTCTTCTTTGCCTACACAAATATTCAGCTTCCCTTATCCTTAAATACAAACCAACAAAACTTCCTTTCTCCCTTAAACTCCAAATCTTCTCTAGCCTCCCCTTCATTATGGACCTTCTCTAAAGGGTAGCCTACATTCCCTGATTCCTTCCTCTCTAAGTATGGTGACCATATCTTCTGATCCAAAAATTAGGCCACATAGTCTGTTCAAATTAAACCACCAAGGACGTGGGAGAGAAAATTGGAAACCAGGTCTGTCCTGGAAGCGCCTAGTTCTTAGATCGCTGTGTCGATAGGGCATCTCTGTTGACTGTCTGGGCTCTGATGTTCTCCCTTGATTAATCCTCTTCTAAGCAGCTCACCACCTTTGAAGCATAACTCAGGACAGAGTACTTTGTGATTTGCAATTTGGTGGTAATTTGCAATTTAATTGAGTTGGTCCCCTTTTTGGAGGAATGTTTTCAGTGACAATCTAAAAAAAAATTGTGAGGGGAGAGCTTTAAAGTTTGGGCTATATTGCTCTCCACTGATATACCGTGAACTGTTTTAAATATATTCTGGTCAGAACTTTCTGTTTGTCTTCTGTGTAAAAAGCAGAGTATCCAAGTTATCACTTCACTTTGATTCTAAAAAGTGAGCAGGTGAGCAAAGAGTACAATGACTTATTCTAACCACTTTTATCCATCTTTAGGACCAAACTACCAAAAAGAGACTACAGCAAAAAGAGAGGACTACCAAATTATATTTGGTTCTCTCTAAGCTCATATTTGAAAATAACTAAAAATACGGCTGGTGCTCAAAATCTATATGGCCTATATGTCCTCACTCTTCAACTTTCTCAATAGTTTAGAAAGTGACTGCATTTCCTGAAAATTGAGTCAGGATGTGGCCTGATGACAGAGGCAGACTGCAGTTTCTGGATACTGATAATTTATGTGCAGTGGAATTAGACATATATAGGAAATCTTCCCAGAAATAACCAACTCTAAGACATGCTTTCAAAGCAGAGCACTCTGAGAAGGAAATAAAAGTAATACCCAAATCTTATGAAACTATTTACCTAATATGTAAGAGAAGAGATAATGTAATAAAAAATGTAAATAATATAAGATAATATGATACAAACTGTTATAAATCTTGAGCTATGAATTACATGCTATTACAATGAATGAAGAGTCTAGTGACTGGTGATAAATAGCAATAAAAAGAACTTAAAAAATGGAATAAAGGAAGACAAAGAAGCCTGGTCTTCCTCATTATTTGGGAAGCAAAGTTTATAAAGACCACAGAAAACTATAATTATCCTCCTGTGAAAAAATTTTTTTTTGCAAAATTTCTGGTGAATAAAATTACCCACTTATAGTAAATGTTTGCTCTTAGTCCCATACTCTTCAGTTAATAGTTATTCTATAGTAGACTAGGACTATATCTCTAGACACTGTCACAGCCTAGAAATATTTACCATGAGACACATTATATTCAAGTTCTAATATCCTGTTCAAATAATAGCTTCCTGAACTAAGTGCTTTATATGGATTAATTCAGGAGGTAGACAGTATTATTATGTGACACTCAAATAGGGTCAAGGTCACGTAAGTAGTAAGCTGAGGATCTGGGATTTGAATCATGGTTTATTTGACTTCAGAGCTCATGTTTCTGATCACTCAGCATATTGTCTATGTAGCAAACAAAATGTCACACTAACATTCTGGTTTCTAGATGCCTCTCAAGTGATTTTAGTTAGTATAAATCAACTTTTCGTGCTCGTTTACTTGGAGTGATCTATAAAATAAACTCTTTGAACTCCAAGGGTAAGGATTTGACTCTAGAGCAGAGATCCCCAATTCCCGGGCCGTGGACTGGTACCAGTCTGGTCCATGGCCTGTTAGGAACCAGGCTGCACAGCAGGAAGTCAGCGGTGAGCAAGTAAGCGAAGCTTCATCTGTATTTGCAGCTGCTCCAGTGCTAGCATCACTGTCTCAGCAAATCATCTCAAATCATCAGGCATTAGACTCTCATAGGGGCACTGGTCTCTGGTGCCAAAAAGGTTGGGGGCCACTGCCCTGAAGGGTGGACAGTTCCTCTCCTTGGTGAGTCTGGAACTATCGCTTCAAACACTACATTACAATTACATTAGAATAGAGCACACAGAAACTTAGATGTGCCTTCTTCTTCCTTTCTTATAAGTTCATAAGAATGTTCCCATGCTTTAAACTAGCATTTGTCAGGGTGTGTTATACTGAATTTATAGACATACTGGGCTAAACAAAGTTAAGCAATCTCTCTTTTTCTGTTTTAACTGCAGGACTTCTCAGAGCCTTAAATAATTCCCACAAGAACAGTATACTATCATAGTTGACAGTAGCTCTCCTCAACCTTGTAGTATGTCTCTGTATTATTTACATGAAAATCATAGTCCTTTCAAAACTTTGGTCATCACACTCAGTGATTCTCAATGGGGGAATGGAGCCTAAGGTGTTTGTGAGATTAGTTTCCAAGGAAGCTTAGTTTGCCCTGTTGCTGGAACCCTACGTAAAGGTTTAAGGGTGAGGGACCATGGCTTTTTTAGGAAACTGCAAAGTATTCCTGATGGCTGAAGTATATTTTTGAGAGATGGAGCATCACTGTGGAAAATAAGAAAGGAAGTTTATTTTTTAGAAGGCACTAGAGCATTGATCCCCAGTGTTTTTGGCAGCAGGTTCCTAACAGGCCACACATCAGTACCAGTCTGCAGCCCGGGGTTTGGGGACCCTTGTACTAGAGTATAAGTGTGGCTTATGAAGAAACAAAGGCAGATGTGAATAGTGGCAGAATCAAGGCATATATGTGAAGAAATATCACTCTAGAGTTCTGAGTCTCTGGTAGGTCTAGGCAATCACCCCACTTGGAGGGAAGAGACTATGGGCCAAGTTTTCCCTTGAGGAATACTACCTGGAGAGGCATTCTCTCCTGCCATCCCCACAGAATCCTCTCATTCCCTGCTGGCTTCCTTCCTTTCTGGTGATCAGAAAACCTCTGATCTTGTCGATAAGCTGACATTTCCAGGGCTGTCTACAAACTGCGCAGCCCAGAAATAATCAGAAAAGTTACTCTACTTGATGAGCACTTTTCCTTAATAATTGTTCACCCAATGACCTGGAGTACAGTGCCTTTGTGGAACTCCTTCCCCCAGAATTCTGTTTTTCTCCCTCAGGGATAGTACTTTGGTTCAGAGATGCTAGTTTAGGTCCGAGCCCACAAAAGAGGTTCAGGCTTGCTCTAGAGCCCAGCAAAACCTGCCGCTTCCTACTTATTTCTCTCTTTTTTTTGGGGGGGGGGTCCTTATCAAAACTAAAAGCATTCGATCTTTCTGTGCCTCATATGAAAATCTATAGTTCATCAAATAATCTCAAATAATTTGCATAATGTTAGGGAGTCATGACAGGTAAACATTCCTAATCTTAGTTTTTATAAAGCTTGAGTTAAGTTGCTACGTAACTTGCCCAAGAATCCAGCTTCTGTGTGGTAGGCCATGGAACTGGCAAAAACTGAGCATGAACCAGAAAATTCCAGCTCCTGGCCCAATATTCTGCACTGCCCCAAGCCGAGCCTGAGTTATCTTGGGAGTGCTCTGCATCCATGGGCCAGCCTTATTAGCTCCAATACACCTGAATGGGTTTAAGAAAGGCTGAGTAGAATTCATTCACTCATTTATTGAGTGCCTATTATATGCCAAATTTTGTTTCAGGCTACACTGATGTTGGGATTTAGTGAACAAGAAAAGATCCTTGTTCATACAGACCATTCTAGAAGAGACAAATAAACAATAATATAATGTTGGTTGGTGGATAGAGGTGTGGAAGGTGCAGTATTACACAGTATATATTAATTAGAATGTTAGCAATTTCCTAGAGTTTTTCTGTAAAAGTTTTCAGAGCTTTACCATCCAGGATGCTCCTAGCTTTGTCACCTTAATCCTTGTCTAGCATCATAACGATAGCTATTCACCTAGCTTTTGTTCTTCACCATTCGTTAGCCCTTTGCATCATAACTCATTTAATTCTTACTATGAGCCCTGTAAAGCAAGTGTAATTATCCCCATTATATAGATGACAAGATAGAGGCCAGAAACGTTAAGGATTTGCCTAAAGATACCCTGATACTGAGATAGGGCTGCTACTAAAATTCAGCTCTGACTCCAGAAACCCATCTTCTATTACGCTCAGTGTTTCGAGGGATCTTTTGCAGGGGAGACAGATTCTTCTGATTTCCTGCTGAGTCTCTCTCTCTCTCTCTTACACACACACCCTCTTTTCTTTGCTGGGTATGGAGAGAGGAGGTTGGTGAGGTAGGCAATGTTATATTTCTAGGAATATGACTTTAAAAATAGAACACAGTACTTTCCCTATACATTTAAAATTTTAAAAAATTCAATTACATTTGACATTCAATATTATACTAGTTTCAGGTGTACAGCACTGTGGTTAGACATTTATATAACTTAAGAGGTGGTCCTCCTGATAGATCTAGTACCCACCTGACACCATACATTACACAGTTATTACACTTTGATAGTAGCTTTCTCTCTCCCTCTCTCTCTCCTTTCCTCTTTCCTTCTTTCCCTCCCGCCCCCCATTAATTAAATAATTAATTAATTTGGAAAAGTAAAAATTTTGGGAGAATCTGCCATGTAGCTCTAGCTACATTCTCTGTGAGTGGTGGTGAAATGGGCACAGGTTTCCTTGGATGGTAGAACAAAAATTTAAACAGCGCACCCTTTGTCTGAGCAATGTCACTTCTAAGATTTTATTTGACACAAATTCTTGCAAAAAATATAAAATGATGTAAAAAAAAAAAAGCAAGTTGGGAACAATGGAATATAACCCTATCGGACGAAGAAGAATTTTGTAAACTAATAATAGTGGTTCTATATTGCATAGTTCTGTTTTATTTTTTTTCTAGTGTACATAGGACAGTATAAAAACTATATTGAAATGACAGCTGAAAAATTCATCCAGAGAACAAAATCCCAAAATTCTGATGAGCACAAACTAGTTCAGCATTTGAGCTGTTCAGATTTTTTCAATAAATATTGGGATATTGTGTTTGAAAAGTTACTTCAAATACAATTAGGGAAGTTAAGTAGGAAAAACTTTTAATTTTATAGACTACCTCTTTTTTTTAAGTTAAGCATTAGATTCATCAACTGTACATTTAATCGAGAGTCACAATTCCAATTATAGAAAATAAAACAATAAAAGAAGGACGTTGATTTCTTCTTATAAAAGATTTAGAGTTGGCTTAAAGACTCTAAATCTCAGGCAGAATTCAAAATTGCTTTTCAACAGGGAAGCAATAGATGCAGAGAAAGTTTAGTTAATTGGTGACTCTCATTATCTGTTATTAGTTTTCAGAATAACAATAAACCTTGCAACAAATGTGTCTTGCCTGTCCTCAATACTACGTGAAAAATGACTCCACGAAATCAATGAAGCAGAGTATTTCTAAGTCAGTACTTAAAAAACAAAAAGAAAAAAACAATATGCCTAGATCAAGAATTAAACCATATTCAGATACATTACTTACTTGGAAAAGCCTCACAGTAGAAAAAAAACTGACCGAATTCTTATTAATAAAAAAAATGACTTCTGCACTCTGATTTCCAACGAAATATGAGCTCACTGAAAGTATAGAAAATTTAGAAAAGTATAGAGAAGAAAATTAAAAGGAACAATAGTCTCATACCAGAGATAATCTCTGCAAATATTTTTGTTGTAGTATTTCATGTTTCTTTTCTATAAATACACTCAGTATTTACAAAATTAGGGTCAGAACACATGCTTTTTTTCTTTTTTAAAAAACACTCTACAGTGCACATTTCCCCAACTCTAAAACTAGTTTTCTAATATTTGATTTTAATGGCTCTTTGGTAATCACTGTTATGTTTACAATTTTTATAACCACTATAAATAACACTGTAATAAAGAGTATTGCAAATATATGTGCTTATTATGTTACCTAATAACACTGAAAGAGAAAAATTCCCCACCCACATCGGGGACTTTTCAGGGAGCTGTAGTTTCTTTTCTTTTTACAGTTTATGAACTGTTTTATTAGTATCTCATTGAACACCTATTTCTGAATACACATTAACAGAAGGGCAACTCTGGAGTGTTGGTGACAATCGAATGTCCTTTTACCTAGCAACACCTTTCTAAGGGATTGCCGACCCAGTAGACGTGGGTAGCTCTAGAACCAAGACCAAGTAGCCAACTTGAACTCCAGAGTCCAACCTAGATGAGATACTTAAATGCACACTAATTACTCTTATGGGATTCTGTGTTTCTATTTTATAATTATAACCATCAACAAAATAATAAATGTATGATAATATCATTAAATGTATTATAATAACCACTACTTACTACATACTAGGAATTGCACTGAGCTCCAGAGATCTCACTCAATCCTCACAATTACTTTATGCAGAGGGCATAGCACTGTGTTATTATTATATCAATTTTAGAGCTTGGGGACAGAGGCTAAGGAACTTGTTCAACATCACACTGTACCACATCGGTCTGACACCAAAGCCCAGGCTCACCAAATCACCACCCAACACTGACTCCAAGGTTTTGTTCCTCTTACTGTCTCTACATGCAACTGAAAATCAGATGTTTTTTTTTTTTTTTTTTTTTTGTGGAGAATAAATGAGGCAGGACTGGGACTGAATACTCGAGCTGGAAGGAACTACAGGGATAGTTGAGACAAATTTTCCACACTTTACAAATCAGGAAACTATGCCTCTGAGAGGTTAAGGTTCTTGCCCAAGGTCACGGAGCCGATTAGTGGCAAAGCTGGACTAGGACTTAGGAATTTTTTTGGAGGCTCCCAACTCCCAGTCCAGAGTATTCCATCTTGACTCCACTGCCTCGCCAATTTGGTATGCTTAGAACTGCAGATGATATAAACTCTTAGGGACAAATCTCCTCCAGAGCGAGAAAACAAGGAAACCAAGAGTATAATCCAGAGGTTATGAGTGAGGTCTTGGAAGTCACAAAGATGTGGGGCTACAGCCCAGCTCAGGTACTAACTTCCTGCATGGCCTCTCAACAACTATAACTTTCCATGATGTGGAAATTAAAATGAGAAATGCATGCAAAATATTGAGTACATATTTAACTCTCAGTAGTTGGTCATTTTTACAGCATCATTAATTTATTGTTTGAAAGAAGAAGAAGGAATTCTGGGGCCTTTCATTTTAGCCAGATGGGGAGACAATCATATATCAAATCATTTCAGGCTAAGTAAACTTTTGCTTTGTTTTTATAACCTGTAACTTGTACCTTCTCATGTGGTGCTCACCATAAAAAAATAAAAAAATAAAAAACCAAAAAACTTTTTTAAAGATCCCCAATGATACCTCATTTATTCATGTAAAAAGAAATATCCACTATATCTTGCCATACATTGTAGTAACAGATTCCCATATGTAAAAACAGTTCCCTTCCCTCCCACAAAATCTGCTGTTCTTAACTCGGTAGCTCTTCCCTATATAATTAGAACATTTATATTCCTTCTAGCTTGGCATTATCAGCAAACCCCATCAAGACGTCAGAATAGTCTTAAGAGTTTCCAAGCTAAAATATTGCTATTTGTTGCTTTTTAAAATTGAGATACAATTCACATACTATAAAATTCATTTTTGGAAGTGTACAGTCCATTGGTTTTTAGTATATTCACAGAGCCGTACAACCATCACCATAATCAACTTTAGAACATTTTTATCATCCCTCTTCCCACATAATAATATTATCATGAACATTTGTGCAAAAACTTTTGTCGGAACATATGTTTTCATTTCTCTTGTGTAAATACCTAGGAATGGAATTGCTGCATCATGTGGTAATTGTATGTTCGGTATTTTTTAAAGAATGCTCAAATTGTTTTCCACAGTGGCTACACCAATTTATGTTACCATCAGCCATTTATAGGGCTCCAGTTTCTCCACATCCAGGCCAACATTTGTTTTCCTTGATTTTTAAAAAAAGTTACAGCTATCCTAGTTGATGTAAACCTTATGGTTTTGATTTGCATATCCCTAATGATTAATGATGTTGAGCATCTTTTCATGTTCTTATTGGCCATTTGTATATATTCTTATGAGAAATATCTATTCAAGCCCTTGGTTCCTTTTTTAATTCATTCGTTTGTTTTTTGTTGTTGTTGTTGTTGTTGTTGAATTTTATATATATTCTAGATATTAATCTCATCATATATGTGATTTGCAAATTTTCTGTCTCATCTGTGGACTGTGTTTTTACTGCATTGATAATGTTCTTTGAGGCACAAAAGTTTTAAATTTTGATAAAGCTCAACTTGTCTATTTTGTCTTTTGTTGCCCATGCTTTTGGTGTCATATCCAAGAAATCATTGCCAAATCCAATGTCATGAAGCTCTTTCCCTATGTTTTATAGTTTTGGGTCTTACAGTTAGGTCTTTGATCCATTTTGAGTTAATTTTTATATATTATGCAAAGTAGGAGTCCAAATTTTTTTTTTTGCATGTGGATATCCAATTTTCCTAACAATATTTTTTGAAATGATTGTACTTTTCTCGTTCAATAGTTGTGTGACTCATGTCAAAAATTATTTGACCATGTATGCGTGGGTTTATTTCTGGGATCTCTATTCTATTCTATTGGTCTATATGCCAGTCTTTATGCCAGTGCCACACTGTTTTGATTACTGTAGCTTTGTAGTAAGTTTAGAAATTGGAAGTGTAAGTCCTCCAACTTTATGTTTCTTTTAAAAAATTATTTTGTCTCTTCTGGGTCCATTAAAAATCCATAGGAATTTTAGACTAGGTTGTTAATTTATGCAAAAAAGGCATCTGGAATTTTGATAGGGATTGTATTGAATCAGTGGATCGCTTTTTGGGGAGTACTGCCATTCTGACAATATTAAGTTTTTTAAACCACGAACACAGGATGTCTTTCCATTTATTTAGGTCTTTTAAAATTTCTTTTAACAATGTTTGTAGTTTTTCGTATACGTCTTGCACTTCTTTCATTAAATATATTCCTAAGTATTTTATTCTTTTCATTGCTATTGTAAATGTGATAGTTTTCTTCATATTCATACGATTCATGGCTAGTGTATGGAAATATAACTGAATTTGTATTCTGCAATCTTGTTGAACTCATTTCATAGTTCAAATAGTCTTTTAGTGAAATCCTTACGATTTTTTATATATGAGATCATGTCACATGTTTTACTTCTTCTTTTTTAATTTGGGTACCTTTTATTTCTTTATCTTGCTTAATTGCCCTGGCTAAAATCTGTAGTAAATGTTGAATAGAAATGGTGAGAATGAACTTCTTTGGTTCCCGATTTTAGGTGTAAAGCTTTCAGTTTTCCCCCATTATGCATTATGTTAGCTGTAGTTTTTTTCACAGATGTACTTTATCTATTATTATTTAGTGTTTTTATCACTAAATATTGGATTTTGTCCAATGCTTCTTCTGATCTTTTGGAGGATCATGCATTATACATTAATTATTAATATGGTGTATTGCTGCGATTTTCATATGTTTAACTGTACATTCATTTTTATGTTAATATATTACATGTTTAAGTACAATCTAACTGAGGAGAGCTTTGTATAAGACCAACAGACATTTATTGTCTATTCTCAGTTCTGGCCTTAACTTGGACCTGTATGTTGGACAAAAACAGATGGCAAACTAGGACGTGACTGTAACCATGACTTCAAATCACAAACACTCCAATATTTAAAAAAAATCATGTTTGTTTTAAAGAAAAAAATATTTTAAAATTCATGTTGAACATGCACTCTTTATTGTTGTTTGTTATTATAATCACATTTTCAACCTTTGACGATATGAGTATCAATTAAAATAGCTCTGTGACTTAAAAGTAAACTGGTGTATGTTATTTCTGATTTAGAACATATTATTGCAGAAATGACCTGTACCAGAGTTTGGGTAGGTCAAATAATTTAATAAGAAAAACACATATGGACCTGGAATTTTTTTTTTTCCCATAAAAGGCAATAATAATGTTACTGATAGCGTTACTTGCTAATATTTTATTTAAGTCCTACCAGCAACTCTGTGGCCTAAGTATGATTAGTATTACATTTTGCAGCTGAGGAAACTCAGAACTTCTCTAAATACTCATAGTAAGTAGTGAGGCCAGGATTCTGACTCAGAACCAATTGACTCCAAAGCCCATGCTCGTCACTATTTCTTATGTCTTGGGTATAAGAGTTCAATTTATGCACAAACTCAAAATATTCATTTCCCCTTTTTAATTAAAATGGAAATGAAACATGGAAAGTCCTAGTATTCAGTGTCCCACTTGTTGACTAAATTCCATTTCAAGTCAAGAACTCATTAAGTACTTACCATGTGAATTTAACATATGAGATATACCTAATCTAGTAGTGGACAAGGCTGTATAGGAACTGTTTTGTATTTAATTATGCAGTTAATGGCTCTCCGACTATGTTCGATGATATAAGTAGATCTTTATTTACAAAGCTAAACCCATCTTAAATAGAAAAAAAAAAACGACGTCAAAGTGGCTAAAGATAGATTTGAGGACATTATGATTTGATGCATTAAAGTCACCATAGAGTTGTTATACAGAAAAAGTCTAGTAATCTACAATTCTAAGCTAACACCATGGACCTTCCTTGAGTCCTAGGCTCAGGACATTATACTTCCTTGGTTTTCCCCTTAAGTCTCCATCGCTGGCAGTGGTTTTGGGGCCTCCCTGTAGCTCTTCAGCCTGAATGCTACAGGTCTCAGTTCCCTGCTCATCTCCCCTTCTAGGAAAGCTCATCTCAAGCTGTAATTATCACAGTTAAGCAGATAACTTGCAAATGTATAATTCTAGTACTGACCTCTCACATATATCCAATCCTGATATTCCTATTGGGAGTGTCTACTTGAACATCCAGCATCTCAAAGTTAAGATATATAAATGGATCGAACTTTTCATTTTCTTTTTAATCGTACCACCCTCATTTCCCTAGGCCCAAATCTTGGAGCCATTTGTTATTCTTCCATGTCCTGGGCTGAGTTTGTATCCAGTCATCCACGAGTTGTCTCAAGAACTGGTCCCTTCCAGCCTATTCTCATTGATTTCCCTCAACTCCCACTAGCATAAATGCCTGCAACAGCCTCCTGAATGTCCCCTGCTGAGAGAGATCAAGAGAATTCCTTACAAAACTGTTTGTAGGCTAACATCTAGGGGGTTAGAAAGGCCATTTGGCCTTGTGAGGTGATGTCCATGATGGCAGTGGGAAGTGGGAGGAGGGTATAGGTTAGCCCAATGAACATGTAAAGAAAACACACATGGGATTTACACATCCAGAAGAGATATCGGAGTTCCTTCTTAAGGTCAGTTCTTCTTTGGTTTGGTGTAAAAGTCACAGGACCTAGAATAACATCTGTCAGCCTCTCTCTAGTGAGCCTGAGTAGCAGAGACAGAGGAGATGCTGGTGCCCACAACTAGACATGGACATCCTAGGCTGACCAACATCTGGTATATGTGACCCTGCTGCTAAAGTGCTGCCTGTTGTCACCATGCAAACCTGGGTTGCAGGTCTGAGAGCCTTGGGCATCTTCATTCGTGTGCCTTCTACCAGAGACATAGGGTAAGGAGGTGGAAAAGGAGGAGCCCTAGGCTCTAAAGGCAATACAGGAGAGAGCTCAGGTGCCTAGGTTCTGAAGTGGGATGGAACCAAGTTCAAATTCCTCCCTGCCTCTCTCTAGTTGCTCGACCCTATAATTAATCTCTCAGAGTAAACCAGGCCATCTGCTCAGCTTCCTGTGAACTCCGAGCTAGAAAGAGTATAAAACATCACTGAAGATATGAAAAAATGGAGAAAACCAATTTTCCTAAAGTCCTCACAAGTAAAATACCATACACGGTTGTAATGAATATTTTGGCAAATCTCTGAGATTGGAAGGAGGTGGGATGACCGTGAGGTGCCCCAAATGCCTTCTAAAATAAGGGCACCCACTTAATAGCTTCTAAGTCTCAGTTTTCTCAACCTTGAAATGGAGATCATGATCCTACCTCACCAGGTTATTTTAGAAATTACATGAAACGTACATAAATAATCCACATAGTGGCTGGGCCATTAATGGAAGGCCTGCGTGTTTCCACATGAATTCTGGGCAAGTTATCATATAAACTGGGAGTGCATTAATATTTACTTGTTTATAAGCACATGAAATTTGGCAAAGGGGGAAAATAGGTCATTAATACATATCAGACATGTGGTTCCTTCACTCTCTTGAAGGCCCAATTACTCTCTGGTCTGTTATTTCTTTCAGTGTAACTTCCTTTTTTTAATCTACAGTTACAAATAGAAATAATACAAAGAGATTATATTCTCTGACAGTTGGTGGGTCATATCTAATTACTCTGTCATCTCTTTACCTGAAAGGATCCAACTAGCCATCTTCTGCTCTCTCTGAAGAAACAATCATAAACTGGAACTCCCCTCTGGCCACTCTGAGTGAGTCTTTGACCACCAATCCTGGGCACCAAAAGGACCCTCAAACATCTTTATCAACGAAGGGGACTTGAGGTCTTTCTTAGTTGACCTCAAAACTGAATGAGACCAAAGGATTAAAGATGAAAGTCAGAGACGAAAAGATTTATGTTGCAAAATTAGTGAGTTGCAAGCTAGGACTTGGATCCAGTATTTCTACCTGAGTATCTTGTTAAAATAACACAGATTCTAATTCATGAGGTCTCAGGTGGAGCCTTAGATTTCTGCTGGTTCTGGGACTGCAATTTCATTTACAAGAGTGTTGGTGTTGATTAAGCACTTAATAGTTTATTGCATATGGTTCCTGGTTCAGTAAATGATAATTATTATTGTTGCTGTTGTTTCTAATACTTGTATTGATTGAGCTGCATGTAGCTCTCAGAGATCGGGAACATACATTTGGGTTTAAAAAACTGTTTTCTGTGAACTTAACTGGTTCAGATCAGTGCCCCAGTGTTCAAAAACTGATTCAGATAGGCTGGTTGACTGACCATACTAAGTTTCAGGTTCCATTGGAACTGAGCATTGGACTTCATGGGAGGGTGGAACAAATACACAAGAAAACATAAAAAAGCTGCCTCTTGTGTGTAGCAGCAATCAAAGGGTGCTACAGCAGGATGGAGCAGGCTTCCTGGCATGGAAGCTCTTGGCCCTCAGAGGATGAGTCAGTTTTCCTCGGGCAAAGGTGGGTGATGCAGGAGCCATGAGACACAAAAAGGTCTCTTGAGGAGGCTTTCAGAGATAATCTAGAGTCTTGCTACTCAACATGAGGGTCTAGACCAGCAGCAACTGCATCATCATTTGGGAATCCCCTAAAAATTCAGAATCTCAATCCCCATCTAGAACCTAATAAATCCGAAAAAGCATTTTGACAAGATCTCCAGGAGACAGATGCATGTAACCATTTAAGAAGTACTGCTTTGAAGGAGTTCCATTACAAATGGGGTGGCCACAGGGAAAGAAACATCCAGATTGGTAGGGAATGAGCCCCCTGGCTTCAGAAACCCACACGCAGAACCACCACCATAGTTATTATTTATCATCACAACTGACAGTAGTAACAGCAGCCTACATTTGTGTAAAAGTTTAGTCAACAAAGTCAACAAATTGAATGCCTCTACCTTCTTTTGATTTATAGGACAAGGTTACTCTTTTCACTTTGTGGATACAGAAAACTAAGGCTCAGAGAGAGAATAATCTAGAAGGAATGTGGCACCCAGGTTAGCAGACTCCTTCTCAGGTAGCCAGTCTAATCTCTCCAACTCCTAACATTCAGGAAAGAAGTAAGGAAGAGAATAGGAAGTCCTACAAAGGGACCATTGGCGAGGCTGGGGTGTGATCCACTTTTGATAAATGGGGCAGTAAGTTTGTGTTTTGCTGAACATGTCTGTTTTGGTGTGTCTGTACATACTTCTCTTCCCTTCCCCTTTCTTTATTCCTTCCCCTCCCTCTTCCTTCTTTCATCCATTTTTTCCCTTCTCCCTTCCTTCCATCCTTTCTCTTTTCCTTTTGAAAAGAAAAGTGTATTTTAAAAAATTCCACCTTTCTCAGCTGGTTGAGTTAGAGAAGGAGCAAAAAGAAATTGCTTGTGCATCAGGGAGACAAGAGAGACCTTCCAGGCAGGTGAGGTGCTGTCTGCAGCCAACATGGTTTGGAATAGTGGAGAGGAATGGGTGTGGGTGGGAGAAATGAGCTCCGAAGTCAAGAGCCAGGAAGAGCTGCTGTCCAGGTTCCTGACCTCCTGAGGTCTGTCTTGACCCAGGGTGTACCTTCAGCTCCAGAAGGCCTCCAGACCAGGGTGCCCTTCCCAGCTCCATTTCCCATGGTCCCCTACATTTCTCCTCCCATCCACCAAAGCTGATCGCTTGCTAGCCCTGCTTCTGAGAACCATCCTGCAGCTAAGTCTTTGTTCTTATTGTTTCTGGAATGTCTTTTTTGTTCCATCTCCACTTTTTCATTGTTTTTCTTTTTGGACATTGTGTTAATCACTTTACATTCATTAGAGTCATTTATTTTATCCCATTACAGTTCTCTGAGGCAAGTATCTGCATTGTCCCCATTTTACAGTCGAGGCGATGAAACTTAGGAGCAGCTGAGTTAAGCAATCTTCCCTGGGTCACAAAGTTTATAAGTGGTAGATCTGGGACTTAGGTCTGTCTGTCACCAAAGTCCACACTCTTAATCACTAATCTGTGCCTCATATCTTTTTATCACAGTACAATGGAACCACATGGTCACAATTCAGTTTATCTGTCAACTAAATCACCTCCTCCTAGAGATTTTTCTTTTCCCCATTGTTTTTATCCCTGGCTAGAACAAAGCCATGGCTGGCACTCTGTAAATTTTTTCCACTGTGCCTTATTCTATTATAGTTCCTACAGATAGAGGCAGAATAAGAGCTCAAGTCCAGCTTGAGACTAGTTTCGATCACACTTCTGTGACCTCTGAATTTGTGACCATCTAGGGCTTGGTTCTTAGCTGCTTTGTGTTTTGGTTTCTTACCTCTATATCCATCTCCACCTTTTAATAGATTGTGAACATCAGGGAGTTAGGAAATTGTTTATTCTTCTTCAATTCACCCCCTCCTCTGTCCCCAAACAGTGCCTAATAGTGTCCAGCCACGGTAGACACTAAGTTGACTACTTAGTGAATGAACAATCATAATTCTCTATGAATCTGCCTTCACAATTTAAAAAATGTGATCAAAGTTGAAAACATTCCATTTAACTGTTATGGGGAGAGAGACAGGAAGTTATGCTATACTATCCATATAGAAAACTAAATTATTAGGCTGGAAAGAGTGACAAAGGATATTGAAAATAGAAATGGTGGTTGGGAACTAACCAAGATCCTGTCTATGGAAAATGTGAATGCTCTCTGGAGCATTTCCAACCCAGTTCCTGAATATGTAACATACTTCCAGAAGGCCTAACTTGGGCTTTAACATCCCATTAGCAGAAAAAAAAAGTACTGCATGTTATATATAGGTTTAGAATGCAATCCATTTGTGGGTTTGCAAATGAGGTATTAACAGACTTCGAAAAAAGACAAAGATCACAGTGCATGCAGTCTCGTCAGCCTGGAGAGAAGCAGCTAGAACAAGACATTAACCCATTCAAAGACCCTTGAGGCCTCCAGCCTTTACCCTTGGAAAACTCTGAAAGGCATCCAGCAAGTTCCAATTTGGGCAGGGGTTTGTTTATTCTGCTTGGTTCAAATCAGGGCTACGGATCCCTAATGGTTTTTACATCCCGAAAGGTTTTCCACATTTGGGCAAGATCTATGCTTTATGGAGGGCTGAGGGGGCCCTGCTCCCGGTCCCAGTGGCTGAGCCAGCTGCACTAAGAGCATTCAAATGCCCTGACTCTGGGAGAGGTTTAGCAGCATCTACCCCTTGCATGAGCTTGGAGATTTTCACAATGGTGCTGTGTCATAGTAAAAATGCCTCCATTCTCAACCAACTGTAATTTTTATTACATTTCATTTTTCTCTTGGTGAGGCTAAATTTTCAAGACTAGTCTTTTTCCTGTAACCACTACCCTGTGCCAGCAAAAACTAAATGGGCTCACACTGGCTTCTGGCCCTCTATTTTGAGGACACCATTCCTAACCCAGGAATAACCATTCGGGTTTGTAATCACCACTGTCCTTTCTATAGAGGGTGTCCCCACCTCCAAGCTCTTCACCCTGCATGCTGCTGTTGGTCTGACTTCCTAAAATTCAACCTGCTTAAGAGCCTGTGTTGGCTTAATACTGCTTTAGGTCCAAAGTTCACCTTGCTCTCTCCAAACTGTAACCACACCTACCAAATTACCCTTATGTCTCACTGTCTCCACCATGAGATTGCTGTCAAGAACCATTTCCTCATTGTTTCCCAGGCGCGGCCCTCATTCCCATCCTGACATTTTACCTCATGTGCTTTTCCTGCCTGGAACAAGACCCCCAACCAGAATGCAATTCAAAGATGACCTTTGTGTCCGGAGCCTTCTTCACTTTGTTCCAACTTCCAGCCTCCTATATCTTAAATTCTTGCTAGCATAAGCAAATCTCAGAATACAATCCAGAGTTCCCAAACATAGATGCCTGCAGGGTCAGGTAGGTGAGAAATGAGACTGGAGTTGGGAGGTGGGGCTAGGTGCATCAAGGGAAGGGTGGAGAACTAGTGTCTTATCTGGGAGTGGTGTGTGGGTCAGATCTAATGCACTGGGCCAAGGGAGAACGGTGGCTCAGGGACGCAAGAGAAGCCAGACTCTACATGAATGCAGAATTGCTCAATTTTAAAAATACTGCAGCTATCAAAAAACAAAAACCAAATAAACAAAAAAACCTCCCATGCCCTGGATTTGGTTCATGAGAGAGTTTCTGCACCCCTGGTATAAGAATGACACTGTTAGATTCATAGTACTCGTTGGGTTTTCTGTGGGGTAGGGGGAGTGTTAATAGTTTCCTGGGCCTGGAGGTAAAGTGCCTGCAATAACCCTTTCTAGTTCACACCACAGCCTCTTCTACACTTGTGGAATAGAGTTCCCAGATAGCAGTTCCCAGACTTGGGCAACTAGGACCATTCCTCTTTTTTCCACCTCTTAAGAACAAGTTCATAGAACTTCAGCTGATAATATCCAGATCACTATTTCGGAACAATCATTTATTTTCAGATTCAAAAGTACATATTTTAGTTTTAAAAGTAAATATTTTTATTTTGGGTACAAGGGGAGCTGGAAGGGGCTGTGCATGGAGGTGCACCTTTATTTTTAAGAGAATTATCCTTTTGAAATATAAATCATATTATGTCACTTGTGCTTAAAACTCTGATGGCTTCCCATTGCTTCTAGGGATAAAGATAAGGGCCCTTAACAAAAGCCTGTATTATCTGGTAATTTATTTTATCTCACTGTGCCTTAGTTTCCTCATATGTAAAAAGGTAATTTAAAAATTATATAATACTTTAAAAAACACTTGTCACAATGCCTGGCACACAGTGAGCACCCTATACCTGTTTGCTTTTGTCCTTCTGACTTTTAGAGACTTTACTGATAAACTCTCCAGCTCCTTACTCTCCATCCAAACTGCAAACCTGACATTCTCCTTTCTGCCACTGGCCCTTTGCACATATAGTTACTTCTGCTAGAGCACACTGCCAACCATTCTTCTTGTAGTTAATATCTCTTGGACCCTTAGCCCTCAGCTGAAACATCATTGCCTCAGGGAGGTACTTCTCTGCCTGGTTCCAATCCTCCTTTTAGAGGATGTCACACAGCCTTGTTCCTTTCCCTGTAGTATGCATCATGGTTATAATTAGTCATTTGTTTTGTAATTACTTGATTCCCTACTGGGTTTTAAGTACCATGTGGGTAGGGGTAATGTCTGTTTTATTCTTGGTACCTAGCAATGTATTTAATGAATATTTGGAAAGTAAATGAATTTCCACCACCAGTGGCCTCATCTTGGTGTGCTGGGGTATGAAAAGCACAGGGCATAGGGCTTTCTCTGAAGATATAGAAGAAATTAGGACTCCTCTCCTGATTTGAGGCCTGGAGAATAGAGGTGCCCTCACTTTTTGCTCAGGAAAGAGACCCCATACCCTCTGAAGCAAGGGTAATACAGAGATTGGGGTCACCGCTTTCTTTTTCTTTCTTTTTTTTTTTTTTTTTGGTCAATAACAGTGTGGGACCACTTTGCAGAAATAAGACCCTCAGGACCATTTGCCAACTGGACCAGGGGTATGTGGGCACATTAGGCAACCACCGAAACAGACAAGAGAAAAATCATTCCATGGCTGTCTGCCTCACCGTGGGCCAGTTAATACCTCCCAACCAGGCAGGGCCATTCCTGCTCAGAGGCCAGTGAAGGTTTAAATGTGCTTCATATGGCTCTCAGATGGTCTGTCTTCTTCCATCTACTTTCAGTCACACACTGGGAAGGGCTGGGAGCCCAGATCATTTTTGTAAAATGATACTCGAAAAATAGTCACTGCTGATAAATTAACCAATAGGTGATACTCACAGAATCAAATCCGATGGCTTTAAATGTTCCTTCCTCATTTTAGTACAGGTAACTAACTATGTAGTAGCCTGGAGTTCTGTGCGTGTGTTTATTTATCCATTCATTTACTAGACAAATATTTTCTGAACCCATTCCATATGCCAGGTGCTGTGTGGCATTTTTTTTTTATTTTTCGCAGAAAGGAATACATTTGCTTGTTCCATTGGTTAATAGGAGTCCTTTCTCTCATTTGGTTAATTCTGTGCTATGACTACTCAGCTGTAGATAGGAAGACTTCCCATTAACCCCCATAGGTACCCATATCAAATCAAAGGATGCTTGAGATATCCTAGAAGTCCTCAGAGGTAAAGGAGGCAGGAGGGCAGCAGGTATACAGAAAAATGATCAATCTTATAGTCAGATGGACCTGAGTTCAAATCAGCGGTTCCGTGTTGTACTTATACATGTATGTGCACACATGCACACACACAGAGGCTGAGACCTCAGTGGGTGGTAATACTGGAGTGTTTCCTAGTAGTTCAGAACCTGGATTTGAGAATTGAACAGACTTGGGATCAAAAGCTGGCTTTGCCCCTACTAGCTCATCAGCTTGGATAAGGGTGGTTCTGGAGTTGGTAGCCTGTAACCCTAGTTCTTGTGAGTTGCCAGGGTCTCTGAAATGTTTCTGCACTCTCAGTTCCCCTCCGTGTTCCCAGTTCACCCACAGCAATATCTGTTTGAAATGGACTTTAGATGAGTCTGCTTATTAATGCAAAAATGTGATTCTGGGTATAAAAAGGAATGAAATACCCACCACTGCTACTATGGGTGTTTCTGGTGACTATGAACTTCACAGGGAAACCCTCAGAGGAGTCATGCATTTGGTCAGGCCTTCACAGAATCACTTGTGGCATTAATATTATAAAACCATTTTTTAAAAAGTTTGTTGTCATAATGAAATAGAGTTAAAACACTCAAAAGATCAAATATGTTACCAGTTGACAAAAACATTTAGACTTCATTGAAGATGGTCAAATATCTTGTTAGAATTTAGTCCATTGAAAACAAAACACTCTTAAAACAAAACACTATTTCAACTGTACTATTAATTTCTTGGTTTCAAGACTCAATTTCAACAGAAGTTTAAATAATGAATTGCACTATCTTGAGATCTTTTTATTCTCCCTCTTAAATATTTGCTACTGATTCACATATTATTATAAACAAATTATAAGCACATTCCATTATGTTCTATAAATGTTCTCATGGACAAGAATTTTCATAGCTTATTTAAGTGAATTTTTGTTTTTTAATAGAATAAAAGATTTTAAAACACTCAAAAGGGTTAGTGATATGTACTGAAAAATCTTATTTTGTTGTATGCATCTTCAAAAAAAATACAAATTTTAACTTGAACACTAAATTTTGCACCAATCATAGATTTTTAGACATGGCTCCCTATCCCAAGAATGAATGCTTAACACTGTTTTCTACTCTGAAGGTGTTGTGGAAAACATCCAAAATCAGAAGGGTGAGAAACCATGGAGCACTCGGAGAGTTGGAGAACTCAGGTGTATTATGCTGGTGGTCCCAGAGGAGCTAGAGCTCTGAAGATCTGGGCCAGGAGTTCAGCTGCAACTTTCTTTAGATAGACCCTTTTTGGCATGGGCTGATTGGTTAATTTGTCCTTAGACCGTTACAAAGTGACCAGAGTTGCTATGGTTGCAGGTAGTTACATTGCCTTATGCAGGGCTGGAGTTGCTAGGGGGTACAAACAGTTACATTTGTTGCTTAGACAGATCAAACAAAAGGCAAGGTGAGTCTTTAGTGGATTCTGAGAACAACCCATGCAGCAAGCATATTTACAGAAGCAGAACTGAGAGCTGATTAGCCTTTTGAATGAAAATTCCTCTTCAGATGGAAGAAAGATGATATCAACAGAGAATGAAGTAGAAACAAAGAAGCTTCGTAATACAAGTGAGGGCTTGTTTTCCTTAGTTATTTAACTAAGGTGTTCACATTTCTCTAGGCTCTTAAATGGTTTTAGAAACCTCAGACTTCATTCAAGAGGAACTTCCCTCTGAGCCTTCCTGTGCTTATTTCAACTATCACAGTTATATCATCCTAAAGTTGCATATTTATCTGTCCATCTCCTCTATTAATAGGTGAATTCCTTGAAAGTTAAGACTATATCTTATTTGCCATTTTTTTCTCAGGACCTAGTATAGTGCTTGGCACATAGTTGATATTCAATAAACATTTGTTAAGTGAATAATAAATGGATGAGTGAATGGCCTGATGCATGAATCCTAAGGAAAACCTAATGAAAGATTTTACATAAGGATAGCCTCCAGCCTCTAGATACCTCCTTTCAAGTGTCCCCGTAAGATGCTTCTGCTTTGTGCCCACAGTCAGGGAAATCTGGAATGTATTTTTCCTTTTCGTGTGTGTTTATGAATGAACTAAGAGCAGGGGATCTTAATTAAAAACAATGGAGAGCTGGCATTTCCAGGTGCTAGTGAAAGTGGCAGCAACCATCATTACCACCATCATCATCCTCAGCATCACCTTCCTGGTTGTAACATTTATTGCACATATTTTATTTAGATGCCAGATTCTATGCTAACTTCTTTATATATGTTATCTCATTTAATCCTCGAAACAACTCTATGAAGATCTTGCTCTCACTCCCATTTCGCAGATGCAAACACTGAGGCCTCAAGAAGTCAAGTCACCCTTTCAAGATGACACAGTGTTGAAGTCAATACTCAAATCCAAGGCAGAATGATGCTCACATTCAATTTCTGCTAACCATAAAGCAACTCAGAGGCTGACAGTCCTAATAGGCCAATGAGAGCTCCAGATAGCACTGGCCTTATTCATTCTGAGCTCCTCTTCTTACCTTACTTCAATAAAGCCTCTGGCCCTCCCCTGTCTGTCTTCCTTCTCATTTGAATGTAAGCCCCTAATGGTCTTCGGTACGGCTGCTAACAATATTGGAAATGAAGGGCTTGAATTCATCAGAGTCTTCACACAGGCTCCAAATGCCTCTTAAAAACATTATACATATAGTATGTGCACACGGATACTAACATTCAAACAGTCTAGATGGGTAGAGGATGACAAGTAAAAGGCCTCTCTAGAAAGCAACCATTTTTGCATGTTTTGGTGTCCATTCTTTGGCAGTTACCTCCTTACTCCAAAAAAAGTTTATATCCCTATTTCTTTATATTCTCTTCCCTTTTAAGAAGAGCATACTCAATTGCCTTGATGAAAGATGAGGAATTTTGTTTTTTCTCTCAATTTCTGCAAGTTGTATATTTTTAGTTATGTTTTTTCTATTGGTAACTATTTCAGCTTTAAATACTATTTGTTAACTTCTCTCTTTATCTTCAATTTAAATGTGTTTCTTGACTTCCCCAGGATTATCCTATCTTCTCTTTATTCTTTTCGAATTAAATCTGCCTTTTACAGGAAACATACAACGATTTCTTATTTCAGTTTGTTTTGGGGGAACATTTAATTACTGACATTGAGAAATCATCTTTTTCATTTAAAATATTCAGGAGTTCAGTTTTACATGTGTTAAGTTTTTGGGGGGAAGCGTTGGAATATAATCTCTGTTGTTTCTTTGGGTTAGAGTTTCAAATAACTATCTTACAAGTGTATTTCTGAAATATGGCTCATTCTAAGTTTCTGTAACTAGGACTCGACATCTTTTATGACCAGCTCAAATATGGGAACCCCAATTGACTGTCTAAGGTTGTTGTCCTCAACAATCCCGTTTCTGAATTCAATGTATTGTATTTAACAAACCCTTAACTTCCTGATTTCTTGAAGCCATGCTGGGGAAGGGGGAGGGGATGGGTTTATGATCCAAGAATCCTACTGATTTTTAACAATTAATAACAAATTGGAAGGATTTGAAATGATTTTTTTAAAGATAAAATAACAGTCATCTTAGACTCAGTTGCTTTTATCCTATCCAATCACCCATTTCTATCAATTCTACCCCTTATATATACCTATCTGCTGCTTCCCAGGGATTTAGACTTTTTGGTATAGTGCTTACTGAAATGGAGGAGTGGTCTGAAATCCAGCCCCCATGCTGTGCACTAAGTGATATGTGTGGGAATTAGGTTGCATCACCCCGCAGAGTGGGGAGGGGGGCCTTTTTGTAATTTTTACAGCAATACCCTACCAGGAACATTGTCTTAGGAACAGCCTTTTAAGTGTCTCTAGTTCTCACCGGCCTTTCCCTCTATCCACCTTCCATACCAAGCATACTTATCCGAAGTATCAGAGACCATAATTCAGTAAGTTTGGGGGTAAAGCCCAGAAACCTACATTTTGGACACTCATGTTGGGCAATTCTAATACAGATGGGCTAAAGACGACAGAGGGCTTTCGTCCTGTGCCCACCAAACTTCTTGGCCCCATGAGTGACTCCACCATCAATTGAGTAACCCAGCACTTTATGAATCTCTTAGGCGTAGTAAGGACTACCTCAGTAGACCAGAAATCTAATATTACATTTTCTTTGGCATGAGAAATATTATTTTAGAAGTTGAAAACTTCCAGATATAATCTTTTGCATTCTTCTAAGAGGTGACATAGCACTTGGCCATCGTGGGCAATGAATGGATACTTTTTAGTTGATTAATAGGTACAGAAACATACCCCAAATTACATTAACACATTCTTTTAATCATTAAGAAAATATTTTCATGGTCACAAAACTAATAAGTCAGAGGATTCTTTAAATAAACTTAAATCTTAGAATTAGAACTATGCATATGCCTTTCCCTGCCTGGTAGACATGTAAAGGGTAATTGTTTTGATTATGAGGAAGTCGACTAAGACAATTTTTATAAACTAAATTATTCATGAGGTACAGTCACATAGCTCAAATGTGCGTGTATATTCCTATTATGACTTCTTATTTTTATACTCAGAGGTAATAATTTTAGAAAAAGACACAAACAGAATATACTTATTGTAGTAAAAGAAAAGTCGAAAACTTATTAGATGTTTTTATCAGCAACAAAATATTCACTATATGTAGGAAAATCTGTTTTCATATTAATATTCTATATATTTTACATTCTATATGTGACCAATAACTTTAATACAGTTATTCTATATCTACACATACACACACTCAAACTGGTTAAAAATGAACAGTGGAGTTTTCTTTTCTACTGTATAATTTAAATATGGGTAACTAAGTTTAGTCCTGATTATATGCAAATATTCAATTCTTTAATTTACAAACTTACTTAGCAATAACCTGAGAATGAAAAATTGAGTTTAAAGAACTAAATTTATTATATTGGCTGGTACAATATGCACATTTGAAAACATTTATCTGCCTTATATTGAAAATCCTCTTCCTTAACACTACTAATTTTTCTAATTTTGCTATTTCACTGCTTTACATTACTATCAATTATTTCACTCTTTCCTCTCCCTTTTTACTAAATCTTGCTTTCGTAATTTTCAGTAGGTAGTACACTGGACAGAAAAGAAAAAAAAAACTGGTGATATATCTAGATAACTTCTTCCTGATTATGGAAGGCAATCATTCTTTTAATTACCACTGCTATACAGAGTTGCTCCTGAGATTTTAGCAAGGTTAATGAGGAGGCAGAGAAGGGGAATCAGAGAGAAAGTAGAAACACCTTTATTGTGGAAGTCCCTGACAGGATGGTATAAGCTCTTCATTTTCCATTTTGAGACAGCCCACCCTTGTAATCAAGGGCACACCCTTGGTGATCAATATTTCATATTAGAAAATGTTTCTCATTATGTGGCAAACTTTGAACTTAGTAGACAGACCATCCTGGGTGGTCTTAAAGGCAGAAAACAAGGAATGCTGTGTACTGACTGTTGGTTGTCTTTCTAGAGCCATCTATACCACTGGAGGTAAGCAAGCTCATGGAGATGTTGAAAAGTTATCAGAAACCTGTAGACTGTGGCCAAGCTGCAAGGCTGCAGAACTCTGGCCAATTAATCCTGGAGATATCAATTTCCGACTTGTGATCACCTTGTGAATAATTAATACTGGATGGACATTTCCTTTTCTCTTCTCACCTACTATAGGCTGCTCTGACCCTCATCTTGTACCCACACCACCTCCAGAAGACAAGTTGACTTGGATCACCTGGAGTCACATAAAATGCTGTCTGTCTTCCTATTTCTTTTTCATAACCTCAGTTCTTTCTAACATCTTAATAGACCTGGGACCAGACACCTACATAGCATGTTCCTCCTCCTTTTTAAAATTTCCGATCACTCTTTTTTTTAAATTGAACATCAAATTTAGCCATTTTTATGTGTATAGTTAAGTCGTATTAAGTACATTCACACCGCCGTGGAACTATTACTACCATCTATCTCCAGAACTCTTTTCATCCAGAAAATGAAAACTCGTTATCTATTGAAAGTGTTCTCATTTCCCCCCTCACACTCGCCCCTGACAACCACCTTTCTACTTTCTGTCTCTATGATTTTGACTATTCTGAGTACCTTGTATAATAGAAATCATACAGTATTTGTCTGCCCCCTCTCCTTTTCTCTCTTTTCCAACTCCATTTAATCTACTTCGAACATAATTTCTTTAAGGAAGAGGTCATTCTTTTTCATCTTTCTTATCTTTTCTCTCTGGAAAAAAAAAATAAAACCCTGTCCTGCCTCCTCCTTCCCTCTTCATTCCATTTATAACCCTCCCATTAAAAGGAAGGAAGGAAGGAAGGAAGGAAGGAAGGAAGGAAGGAAGGAAGGAAGGAAGGAAGGAAGAAAAGAAAGTTACTTGGATAATAATTTTCTGATTCTTCCATATAGGTATGAGTTTTAAAATGTAATTAACCATAATGAAATAACTACAGATACCAACATCTAAAATACTCTGAAATGGTCCATCCAAAGTTCTTTTCAAAATCTCCATAAAAGTTTAAATTTAACTCTATACTCATCTTAATTAAAATTACTTCCCCTCAACAAGAATTGTTTTTTAACTCACATTGCTTTTTTCTTGGAGGCTGATTCTCAGTATTCTAAAAATGGTGTTTTTATTCCTACATGGGAAATGTGTAGATTTCGACCGTGCTATGAGTTAAAGAGGTTTTTAAGACTAGAGTCTGTGAACCAAACCACAACATTTAATATTGTTTCTCCAGGAAAGTGTTCTCAGTTCCACACAGCTCCTAAGAATTGAACTGCTGGAGAACAAGCATTTGTAAACTGGAGACTGAGTGTGTGTTATACCTTTCCCATAGATTTTCATTAGTGATAGAAAGCTAAAAGCTGTTGACCAACTTGGTGCCATAGGACACACAGTGAACAATAACAGAAGCAGACTACCAGGCCCCAGCAAACCCCGGCATGTCTTCCAGACTCCCTGCCTGAGTATATGCCAACAGAGTTTAAGACCAACTAGTTAATATGTTGAACCTATAGATTCAATCAATATACATTCTATGACTTCAAACACCCATATAATTTTTCAATGCATTTTGTTCCACTGCATATTGAAGAAACATATGTTTCACTATGGCACATGATAGAGTTTGAAAGCCCCCACACAAGGGCACTGAAGTTGAAAAGATTTTCCAAGAGCACAAGCCAGAGCTATAGAAGTAAGCCTAGAGTAGAAGCCAACCAGCTAATCGTATCATTCAGCAATAAGTTACTTACAGAGGGAAATTAGAAACCGTTATAGAGCTGCAAAACAGAAAGCTAAATAAACTCCCAACCCTTGCATAAAACAATATTTAAAGATAACACATTAGCTGAGGGTCCAAAGAGTCCTGGAACTGGGAATGCTGATCTATGAAGTTCTGACTGAACAGAGAAGTGCAAACAGCAATTGAGATCAAGTTATTATCAGGGCAACAAACACACTAACCAGCAGCCTCCTTTTTTCCCCCCAAACAGTGTATAAGACTGGAGACAGCCTGCCTTAGTCTTGGGGGTCTATCCCTTCGCAATTAATGGAGAAAGTGGCTTTTATTTACTTTGTTTGCTTGAGGCCTCATGTTTTGGGCCAAACCATTTGTCACAATGAACATTAACTCCCTCTCTAAACTCTTTGAACATTTAGAGCCACTTCCACACGATTTGAAACTTAACTCTCTGCAGTCTCGTATTATTCTCTAAATACTTGACGCATGCAAATCTAGCCTCCTTGTTAGGATCATAAACAACTTAAAGATGAGGAAATTAACTTGCACTTCATTAGCATCTCCCATAATACCTACACATTCCTGGGTACAGGGTGGATATCTGATAAACATAGGTTACTTAACTTACAGGATGAGGTCCTCACATAAGGTCATAAGCACTGAAACAATGTCAACTCCACATGCCGATTAGCCTAATTTCTCAGGAAAAGTACTGATGGAGAATGTAAACTTGGCAGTCACTAGGAGCCACATCAGAATGCAGAAATTCTGAATCCTGTGCTTACCACCTAGAGACTATAAGCTTCATGGGGAGAGGAACTATGTTTTATTGTCTATTCAGCACCTGTAGGGGCTCAAAACACATATGTTGAATGAATGAAACATATATGAAACCACGGGTCTCCCCTTTAGTCTCTTGGATTAGTGTTTCCACATCTTTTGTTTCTCTTCACTCATCATTTATAATCAATCCACCAAAGTTAAGGTGACTCCAGAAGAAAAATCCAACATGGTATCACATGGCACATAGGGAGGTGTGTACCTCCTCTCGTCTGCGCAGGGTGTAGGTGCAGGGGAGCGGTGGGGGAGGCTGAGGATCAAACAAGAAGGTCACTGGTCTGCTAGCCATGGGTCTGGGGCTTGCTGGAGAGGGATAAGAACTGCTCTCCTGGAGAGAGATAGCCGGATGTTGGATTGAGCTCTTGGAAGCCTCCAGGCAGTGGAACACTTCTCTCTGCAGTCCTTGTCTGGTTGGCAGCTTCCTGCCAGGGAAGGCTGCCAAGCAGGTTGTGACAGCTGTGCAGTGCGCAAATCTCCACAGTTCTTTGGTGCACTGACATGTCTGACCTGCTCGTCTGCTACTCGTGGGAAATAGCTGAGAAGTTCCAATGCTAAGGGATTTCATTTTCCACTGGCATTCATTTTTCAGCAGAATGCCTGAATATCTTGTCTTTTAAGATGGAAGTCACTGGAAAATGGCCTTTAGCTTTTCTGGTCAACATGAACCTATTGATTCTGTAACAGGAGAACTAAAATCCACTCTGTTCCCAGCCACCACTGGTTTTCATTTTGGCCACATGACCACACTGGTTTACGAGTATCTTATTATAATAATTGACACCTGTCATGGAATACCACTAGGAGAAACCACCTGTCTGAATAAGTAAATAAATATTAAAGATAGCTTTTTAACCATTTAGTTCTTTTGAAAAAAATTTTCAAAATCTTAATGCTTATTATTTGGAATATTTATACCTTGCTTAAAGGATTCTGACAAAGGGCTACCTTTTTATATTCTCTTAAAGCAGCTACCTTTATTTAAAGTTATTGATAAGTGAACTCATTTTTTCATCAGACGTAACTTAGATTCTTTTCTGCACTCAAAAATAAAAAGTTAAATGTGAAATTTCAGACATACCTTTCAGCATCATTCGTCCGGTAGATCCTCCAAAAGTATTGAGAAGGCCACTCCTTGCTCCTAAAGATGTGGTTGCCTCTAGGAGAGAACCGGTGATGTACTGAGATACAGAAGTCCTTTGGAGGGTGGCACGAAATTCACAAACGTTGTTTAGGACACATTGCTTTAAGCAGGGACCAACGTTAATCCTTTCATGGGCTGTCTCGGAGTCTGGGAGCTTTGTGAAGAAATGGAGAAGAGATCCAATTGTATCTTCTGTTTCTTCTCCTCTTCTCACTGCATTGTAGATCTGTGAATAGCACAAAGTACAGGAAGTATTAATCTAGTTTCTTAGAAAAGCAAATTAACTTGTTGACAAGATGCCAAGATGACTTATTAAGAAAGAAGGCTCAGTTGCTCTAAGCACAAACACTTTTGAGCACTGGACTCATGCATTAACCTGAACATTCTACAGACATCGTTTATTTGGAAAAGCTATGTGTAGTTATGAAATAGGCCATTCAAACAACCCTGCTATCAAACAGAGCACTTACAAGTTGTACCAACCAAAAATATACTCAGCTCTTCTGCAGAGGTACAAAGGCAAACCTTTTCTTTTTGTCCTTTTGGACTCTAGGAAGTGACTATCCCAGGTCTGTTGCCTCTAGGGAACACTTCAATCTAACATTCTTAAGGAATCTTTCCTCCATTCTCAAACAGATGAGAGGATAACAGGGTCATGGGAAAGTAGAAATTCTATATATCTCTCCTTGGCATAATCCTTCAATCTATCAGCTTGGATGAAAGTCTCTGAAACCTTTTTCCTCCTCTTCCCTCACCTCCCACATGCAATGAGTTGACAGGTCCCGCTCACTTTTCCTGTTACATCTCTGTCACTGTTTTGATTTTCTCTCCCCTTTATAACCTAATCACCAAGAATTATCTCTAGGGGACTGGACTATTAAGAGAGGTGTCCCATCATAATTCCAAAGCATTCCAAATTAATCGTTCAACATGCACTTATGTAGATCCTGCTCTGTGTGAGGCACTATGTCGAAAGATGTGGAACATGGGCAAGAAGAAACACATCTCTTGTGCTACAGAATTTCACAATCTAATTTAGAAGATGAGGCCTGAAAATTACGAGGTTTAACATTATTGCAGGGAGGTTTTGGGTTTGTCAAGGTCTCTTGAAAGTCAGACTTTTAGGTACTTTTATAAACAACAGGGAAGAAACAGAACATGGGGTGAGTTAATCCGGCTTTCTGATGGTGGAAGAAAGGTCGACTATATTGTATTGTTTCCATCATGCCACTTTGAGCACCTCCCCTTGGGTTTCTTGTTATTCATTCATCAAATCAACAGCCATTATGTGTTTATATACCAGTTATGTGTCAAACCTGGTTAAATAAGACAGCTTCTCTCCTCAAAGAATTCAGTCTAGTGATAATCAAAAGAGCTCATAGTAGAGCGCAAATCAAAGTCATCCACTCTGGTGACAGCAATGAGTGGCCACGAAAGAGAAGACCCTCCTATCCTTTCCAGGCCATGAGTGTGTCCCCATGATACTGCACACTCCAAATCTCACCATAACTAGGGCTCATGGGCACTCAAAGGGGCCCCTGTTGATCTGTGCTAGGTCCTTAGGAGACCCTAGAATGTACCTACAACCTCCTCGATATCCAAATTATGCTGACCCTAACTAGATTTCTACTCTGCCTTCCTCTGCCTACTGTATAGACTTGTCGCTTGAAGGGAGAGTGTGAATTCTTTGCCTTCAATTCTCTGTCACTGAATTTCTGGTGGCCAGTGTGGCCATGGAGATGGTGTGCAGGGACAGAAAGAACTCAGGCTTTGGCATCAGTTTTATGGGGCTGTATATCTGACTCTGCCTTGACCAGCTAGGGAGCTGGTCATGAGCATGAGCAAGCCGACTTAAATGCTTCGAGGCAGTTTCCTCTTCTCTAAAACGGGGATACTAAGGCCCCTTCTTAGGGATGTTGTGGGGTTCATCGAGTCAATAATGCAGAGTGCTCAGCCTGGTATCTAGAAATGGTGTCCACTACAATTGGACAAGAAGAGAATGTACTCCTCTATCCTCAAGGAACAGAAGACTGTTGTATAACAACAGAGCATAGTCTATGAAATTCATAGTGATGGGGTTATATCCTTGCTCTTATGTGCTGCTGGATAATACCATCCTAACTTTATCCAACTGTATTGTGAGGGGTAGAGAGCTACAGAGCTCAGGACATGCTTTTCTTCTCTTAGCTCCAAATCACACAGCCAATCTCCAACACATTAAGTCTCAAACAAGCTCTTCAGAAGTAAAAGCTCTAGGAGTTCAGGGAAAAGAACCCACTGTTACGTCTGATTATTCAAGAAAGCTTCAGAGAAAAAACAGATTTCAGCTGTGCCTTAGAAAACAGACACGGCTTTAACTGGAGCAGCTGAGGGAGGCAACTCACATGGTAAGCAAGGTGAAGAGCCTGAAAAATGAATGTGTTCTAGGACAGCGAGCAGAGCATGGTATTTAAAGCAGAGATTGGCCTGATAAAAGAGAGCCTTGAATGTCAAGCAAAGAAGTTTAATTCATCAGAAGTGGGGAACTCTTCACTTCAGGTTTTTTTTTTTTGGGGGGGGGTCTGTTTGTTTTTAGCAGAGGAATGATGCAAAAAAGGTTTTACTCTACAAAATTAATATGCTTATCGTTCTTAGTTACGAGTGAGTAGATCTACTCACTTTCTTAATTTTCCAAGCTTGTCCACTAGCTCAGATGCCCACATTCATTATGCTATGCAGGCCAGTTTTCACATCTTGCCTTTAGATTCCCAATGTCTCTCTCAGTCCCTTATTCAGCTTTCCCAAAGGGGTTTCTTCAACTCATTAGACCTAGAGAGACTGAATGATATAAAAGACTCCTTGATCATATAAGTTTGAAAAACTGAGTACTTCATTCTCCTTCTGAAGCTTTAAATTGCATATTAGAATATGAAAGACAATTAAAAGGTTCAGAGTAAAGAAATATATTTTATTTTGCTTTACTGAGTATTTGAGTATTTCTTGTGTTATTTAGCATTTCATGTTTTTTAAGAACACACAGCCTGTGAATGTAGTGTTGTACAAAATAATTAGCTCTAATCAAATGGCCTTTTCTTATTCTCATTTCCTTGACCTTTGTGGAATCTCTGAAATAGACAATTACCCATCTTCCCTGAAGTTCTGCCTCTCTTATCATCTCACTGTTCCATCTCTGCCTTATTCTATGGTTCCCCTTCCTCCATGGACCTTCAAAAACAGTTGTAATGCAATAAAGAGGTGCCAACAAGTGCCTAATGCACAAATTGGCTGGCCCTTGGCCAGAGTTATCCAAAAGACCTGCTTCATCTGACACACAGTGTTTTAAATCAGGAAAGTTTACATACACATCTGATGTTACAGCATCTCCTGCTAAATGGAATAATCTGGCTACACTGAACATTCCCATGTCATATCGGATGGCTACATCTTAGATGGGGCATGAGTTCTCCAGTCGGCACCAGTTCCCACCACTCTCTAGTGATCACACCTGGCCAATATCTGGTCACCATTAGTATATGTGTTTGTGACCCTTGCCTTAATGCGATATGGGCATGGCTGAAGATACATGTAATAAACATGTATTGAGCTCCTACACATTGTCTGCGTGCTCTACCTTATTCTAGTTGCCAAGGATACAGAGAGAAAGCCATGGTCCCTGATCTCCAGAAGCATTACTACTCACCTCCAACATATATATGTATATTAAGTAATCATTCAGCATTGCTATCAGCCACTGGTTTCCAAGTCCTCGAACTTGTCTAAACAAATAAAACATGAATAACTCCAAAAATAAAGCTCTGAGCTGCCATTAGCATGGCTAATACTCATCCACAAAGAACCAGAAAAAGGTCAACAGGTTCAACCAAGATATAGATTACTCATATTAGTCATCCAAATACTGGATGAGCTGAATTCAATGTGCTTGTTGGAAAAATGCTGAAATGTGGATGAAGTGGTGATAGATATGGCAATGCTCGTGAAACTTATTAAAATCAGGCTATATCCTCTTATTAGATCATTCAATTAAAAAAAAAAGAAGCAATCATGGAAAATTCCACATATATAGAGTGTTAAGAGGAGGCAGTACAGAATACTCAGTGTAAGTGTGGCTCTGGAGTACTGGTTCAAATCAGCTTCCCAGCTTCCCAGCTGTGTAACCTTAGATAACTCATTTTGCATTCTGTGCCTCAGTTTCCTTTTCTCCAATATGGAGATATAGTTTTTGCCTCATAAGGTTGAGGTAAGAATTACAAGCTTTAGTAAATGTAATGAGATTAGAACGGTATCTGCTACTTAGTAAATGCTCGACAAATATTGGTTTTCAGGATGGCGGTGACGATGATGATTGTGACAGACTACAAAAATAGCCATAAATTATCTCATTCACTAATTCTGAGCCAGCCTTGTGTTTTGCTTAGCCAAGGGAAATTTAGCAATCACAAGGTAAGCAAAGTTTTGACAAATACTTGTTTGTTGGAGCTTGCTTGCTCCCTCTTGCTGCTTTTGGGAACTCTGCAACAATTACCATGTGGATAAGACAGAGTTAACTTGCTGGAGAATGAGACCATGGCCCAGTCACTCCTGTCCCTTTGGGTGACAGCATGCCAACAGCCAGGCACACAGCGAGGCCATTCTAGATCCTAGATCATCCAGTTGCCAGTCTGACTGCCGTCACAGTTACCTGAGAAAGCCCAGAAGAGATCAGTTGATCCAGACTAGGAGAACCATGCAGCCACTTCACAGAAGCATGAGCTAAATAAATGATCGCTGTGAAAAGTCACTAAGTTTTGGGACTGCTTCATTACAAAGCAAAAGTTAACTGACAAAATGATGATGTGTTGGGTACAGTGATGAGTACTTGCTTGCATGTGATTTGAATCTACACACTAACTTGAGAGATTGATTCATTTTGCAGATGGAAACTGTAAGCCTAGAGAGGTGGAGAAATGCAGTTAACTTTACACAGCTAGTAAGAGGTTGAGCCGGGATAGAAATCTCAGTTTGTCCAATTCTGTGGTCCAGCTTTATCCACTGCATTAAACATAATCGCACCCAAAGACTGAAGAGTGGTATTCAAGAAAACATCGTTATTTGGCAAAAGGTTTAAATGATGTTATATGGCTATTAGTATTGTTTTTCTTCATGATAATTCCTTTCATAGTCACTCTAAATTACTCCTTAAAACAGTCAAGTTATGATTAACAAATGACAAAATAGGTTTCCTTTACATGGAGATTTATGGTTTTAAATTACAAGGTGAAAAAAATATATGAACTTTATCTCACTTGATTAATGTGGTAATAGAAGGCGCTGAAAACTAGACAGATTACTGCCCAATATGGACCAATCTCTTTTTTGAGATAAAATCAACATGTTATAACATGGCATCTAAACTTGCTAAAAAGATATATCCAACTGTTCATTCAATAATTGATTTATTTTTATTAAGCACATATGTGTGTCGAGTTCAATTACTAGGGGTTCAACAGTGAGCAAGAATAGCTTAATTTTAGTAGGTAAGGCAGACTATAAAGAAGTAGACCATATAAGTTAATTAAAAATTGCAGACTGTTACATATAGTACAGATATATCTTGGATATAGAGTCCCAGTACATACTAAAGTTGCTGCAAATGAGGAAAGGAAAGGAGTCGAGGTTTCTACATTTAGTCATTGTTAAATTCTTACAGATTTAACATTTATATACTGGACTATATAGATCAATGTTGTGAACAGCACGTCTCATGGCTCCTATATTTAACAATCACTGTGAACTAAGTGGATCCTCTCCATGGAATGACACTACTTCCATTATGGCAGATACTGTGTTTCAGCAGGAAGACCTTGATACTATGAAGCTACCTGGAGAAAAACATGCAATGCTTAGACAATATTTAAGAAAATGTTTGCAGTTCCTTGTAGCTCAAGAAACAGGGATGCCTTGTAGAAACCAGCATTCGGACATGGAGTTCAGACCCAAAACAAAATAACACAAACACCCAAACCTGAAGAGATCTGGGAGTAATTCAGATGGAGAAAAAGCCAAAGATTTTAGTGCACTGAAAGGCATGAAGCAGCCAAACACACCATGTCTATGGTACTTTCCCAGGGGAGAGTTTCCTCTACAGAGCTAGAAAAGGCTTTGTCTTAAACTTGACTTCCACTGGGGTCAAAGAGGGTACTTGTCAAGGATAATCAATTCTGTACTTGCTCTGTTTCAAAAGATTTATGTAAAATTATTATTTTCAAGATCTGATGGCATATCTTCTGAAATGTTTCAACAAGGAAAGGTCTTGTTACTTAGGTGTCCATTGATTCTTAGTGATAACACTTTTAATAACTGCAAGATATATAGAGGGCTTAAAATGAAGTAAGCACTCAGGATTGAGACCTGATTTCACTGAAACTTCAGAAAAGCTCTAGGAAGAGGTCCTACTATAAATACTGCTTAAAAATAGGGACTAATGTTCACAGAGCTAAGACTCAGCATCAGGACGCTCTATCTCTAAGCTAGTGCTGCTAACCACCAAACTAAGTAGATAATCCTATAGTACAGTTGTCAAAGAAACCACTTTTAAGAGAGGAGTAATCGTAGTAATGATCCTGCCATCTTTTTATTTATTGTCTGTCTCCTCCTTCTAGAATATAAGCTTCAGAAGGACTTCTGTTTTTCATTTATGTATCTCCAGTGTCTAGAAGTATCTGGCATTGTACCTGCTAAATAAATAGTTCTTAATTGAATTAATGAATATTTCTATTCTACATTTTTACCAAGAACTTAGCTAGAATCCCTTCAGTTTTTTGAGATTGAATCTATCGTGATCATCATTTTAAACCACAGGTAACATTGTATTGTCACTTATATTTGTTGAACACCACGTACAGAAATCACAGGAAATGGCATACAATTTTTCCAAGGTATTCAGAATAGCTGTAGCCAAATGAGAGTGTAATTGCGACTAACCAAACATGGCTTATTCTGAGAAATTTTCTAATAGTTTAATATTATTCCATTATCATTTGCTGATTGGCTTAGCATTGAGGATACTTAATCAGATCTACCCTCTATCTTGATTTTTCATAAAAATGTGGACTTGGAAGGACGATGGGGCTTAAACAAAACAGATTATGGATTCCTATATTAACCCTTATAATTCTATTTAATTCAACAAATGTTGAGTTGTCGTTACAGAGACTATTGTAGATGCTTGAGAATATTAAAAAAAAAAGAAAAGAAAAAGGCAAACTCTGTCCTGCAATTGAAATAGTACCCTTATCTTGCCGCCAATGTGATCTTAAAGTATCCTGAGAATGAAAAACAAATGATCAGGTTTGTTTGAACTATGCGTTAACTGTGACTTGGCTGGGTAACAATGTGGGAGCCTTCCTCGTGGAATCAAGAGTAAGAGCTGTGGTTTGGAAACCCTTTTTACTGGTCTCATGGGCCCCTTTCTTAACTTCTGGAATCTAGAAGCCGTGATCTAGAAAGTTGAAGATACTGGAAGTTTGATTTCTGACGGATGTCTGTCTAAACAAAATGCAATGACATAAGAACTAACAAACCTACTGAAGAGTCAACAAAAACAGTGAGGCTGTTGTGGGGGGTGGTACCTTAGGCAGCCTGGAGACCTGAGTGGCAGGGACGGGGAGGAGGACTTTGGCAGCAGGCTGCCACTTCCTCTGCTCTTATATCCACATTCCATTCAAGTGCCTGTGTGGAGAATTCCATTCCACTGAGAATATTCAGACCATGCAGGAGACGCTGACCAAACAGAGCTCCAGAGAGCCAAAAATAAAGGCTTTGCTAAGGCCAGGCCAATTAACCAGAGCTATGCTACCACCAGCTTCTACAGGAAGTAAGATGAAACTTTATTACCACAGAAAACATCTATGAAGGAGTATGAGAGGATGGCCCAGGACATTTAATAGCTGAAACTGCCTTTATATGTAACTTGCTTCAATCTACATTTTACTCTTGCATTCAAATTTTGCCTCCTTCATAGCCTTCCAGAGGTTCCAGCAAGAAATAAACATCTTCTTTTCAGGGCTCCAAACTGCCTCTATGCAAACTCCATAGTGGCATTTTCTGTGAGGTATGGAGTCACTTTTCATTCTCCTTCTAAGCTGTGAGTTCTCAGGGGAGCAGGGGCCATGCCTTTTTCAAAATTTTGTCTCCAGCACAAAGCACACTGCTTAACACACTGCAGGCAATGGAGAGAGAAGGCAATGGAGAAATAACAGAAGCCTTAGAGTCAGGTCCTCAAAAGTGTGGTTCCCAGACCAACATCATCCTCATCACCTGGGAACTTGTTAGAAATGCAAACTTATGGGCCCCATCCCAGACACACTGAATCAAAATCTCTTGTGCTTGGCCCAGAAATATGTGTTGTAACAAGCCCTCCAATGATCTTGATTCCTGCTAGAGTTTGAGAGCTGCTACCTGAGACTTTAAGGAGAAGACACTAGCTTTCATCTTTGACTTCACTTCTCACATTATTTATCTCATAAACACTCACATCTTCCTTCTAGAATAGAAGCTCCTGAGGGCAGAGGTGAAGCTCTATCATCTCTATATTCCTCAAAGCCCTCAGCTCAGAGTCCAGTACAAAGCACACTCAACAAATGCTAGCTGTGGCTGTGAATTTAACAGGCGTTTCTGAAATGATGTTTCTGGCTTAATATTTCCAAAGATGAATCACATCTGAGATATTAATTCTAATGGGAATTACCACGCAGATGAATCACATCATAATGAGAGAACCTGGCTGCCAACGAAGCCTCCTGAAAAGAAAAAAATCAGGACAAATGGATTTTGTTGTGAGGCTTGTGATGTCAGGCTGTGAATTAGGCCAACAGAAGGGATTTAATGGCCTGAACCACCAGGCTCCCTGCAGCTCTAAGGAGCAAGGGGTCAATTAATGAATCACAAGGGGACAAAGCCCCTGCAAGACAAAAACAAACTTTCTCAAATCCCATACTGCAGTGGCCTAGCTCAGAGGCTCAGGGCCAGCGTTCTTGCTAAGCTGTGCACATGTGAAGCTGTGAAGGACAAAGGGTTCCTGAAGTCCTGTGGCTCCAGGCTGTTGTGTGTCTATAATAGTTGGAGGGGACCAAGACCAACCTATAGGGACAGGCTGTTTCCTGTGCCTCAAATGAATTCCCACTCACTTTGTCCCAGCTTCTGACCTCCTTCCCTCTGCTTAACTGGAAGGAAATCAGTGTTGCCATCTATTTTCATGGCTCCCAGAGGCCCCTTTCTGTGTGGGTCATCGATTCTGCACCAACCAACACTATATTTCCTTACCCTGTTCTTTGCTTGAAGACTGCCTGAGGAAAATATTGCTCTGGCCACCACAGCTGGGACAGCAGAGCAGAGGCGTTAGTGGAGTGGGGAGAGCCTGATCTTTGCATCACACTTATCATGATACTCTGAGTGCCACCATCTAGTAGCACTGGGAAAGAAACTTGTGTTTATTTAACAGGGATTATCACAGGGTTGTTATTAACCAGGACTCAGTGAGTTAAGATAGCTGTGAGTTCTTTGTCTCCAGCAACAAGGCTCTTTCTTGAGTATCCAAATGGCCATGCTAGCTAGCATCAATCGATGCCTGAATCTTTAGAGTTCTAAGGCCATGTCTGATTGCCTGTAGGGCTTGAGACAACATTTTGCCTTTGAAAGCCTCCCCTTGCCCCACCCTCCTAGTTATTCGCTGGTGTTCCAAGGTGGTGGAGCCTCTCCTGTGCTCAGAAGAAAGCTTTCCCAGACTCCTGCATGTGAACTCCACCCTCCAGCACGTGAACTCATGTGGAGATGTCTGAGATTGTTTCCTGGTCCACAGCTCCACAAACAGCCACACTCCCTTTCTTGTACTTCTCTGCTCTCTTCTTTCTTTTAGGTTGCCCATGGAGGTGTTTTCTCCAACTTTCTCTGGATCCCCATAGTTTCTTCAAATTTTTCATTCCTCCCCACTTTCATATCTCTTGTTTTGCTTTCCTTTTACTCTCATTCCATTTTTCCTTGCTCTCTCCTGATCTTCTTCTCCTCCTCACTCTCTCTCATTTTCCCTTTATTCCTACTGCCCATTTCTCTCCTCTACCCCTCATCTCTTCCTGCTCCATTTTGATCTGAATCCTTCAAGCTTAAGTTCCAGGGGCAAAGGAAGAGGGTGGAAATAAGGGTGGAGTGTTGATTAGCAAGGTTTGCAGCATTTACCCTCCTCTAATTGTTAGTGGATAGTTGTCATTATTGAATGCACTGTATTTCTTCTATTGGAAAACTGCCATGGTTTAGTTCTTGACAGTCTCTCCTCTGAAGTGAATGGCCACCAGGGAGGAGCAAGGGACAGAACTCAGTAGTAGAACCGACACTGGGTTCATCCTCAGAAACAGGACCCAATGTAAGTTGACTTGTAACCTTGACTGACTGAGCTGCTGTAGGTATGATGGCACTCACTTCAGAGCCTCATGCTACCAGTAAGTCTTGCAAACGATTTAGAACAAGTAGTAGACTCTCAGGTCTCATATAAGGGTAGAACCAGGCTTAATAATTGGCTAGTGAACATGCTTCAGGCAGAGCAAATGGCATAGGTAGCAATGAGTGAATAGACCATCAGGTTTCCAGGAGCCAGGGTCGTCACTGAGCTCAGACAGGTCAGGAGAACATGAATCCTAGTAGAGGCCTGGACAGGATGGTGGAGCTGAGGAAGTGCATAAGAATAGGAGTATAGCCCAGCTTGGTATGGAAATCCTGGGATCTACATCCCAAAAAGGGTAACCTCCGAGAAAGCTCAGCAACAATCAGGCCCGAAGGAGGTTGCTCACCCAAGGGAATCCTCTGAGAAGTGTAAACTGGCATCCAATACACACATAGACAAAAATCTCTGGCTGCACTTTAATTTTTGAAGAAGAAATCTGTGTCTACAAATGTCTTCCTTGTTTGGACTCCATTCACTCATTCACTCAACAAATATTTATTGAATGTCTACTTTGTGCCAAAAAGCTGTCAGAAGCTAGAGACAAAACAATGAATGAAACAGTTTTTGTCCTCAAAGAAGTTACCAAGTAGTAGGATATGTAGGCAAGAAAATTGGCAATTCTATTATGGCATGCAATTCTGCAACACTGTGAGCACAGAGTGCTTCAGGAAGACAGAAGAGGGTCTTAGAAGGCCATGGGAGGCTTCTCCTAGGAAGTAACATCTAGACATAACCTAAAGAATATGAGTTAGCCAGGCAAAGCTGAGGACAGAGTAAGAGAAGAAAGAGGAAAATGTTCTAGACAGAGAGAACAACATGTTCAAAGTGGCTCCCTGTGGTTGGAGCTAAGAAAGTGAGCAGTGAATCTGGGGAGAATCTGAGCAGGGTTCTTCTGCGTCCTTGCAAGTGAATGCAATGTTAGCTCGGAACTATTTCCTTTCATAGCTTGAGGGCTGTATATCCTATGCCTGGGGACACCCATCGCCCTTCTGGGAGTAGCATGCTTGACACTGCGGATGCAACATCAAAGAAATCCCAGTCTTAGCTCTTAAGGCACCAATGAGATAGAGACGATTACTTCTAAGATTTCTTATAACTTCATAGGTTTGTTATTAGCAAAAACCAATGGGAAAGGACAAAGTGTCCAACATCACCTACCAGCCTGGAATAGGAGACTGACTTCATTCACACCCACAGTGCAACAATGACAAAGGTGTCCCAAAAGTGGGCTGCGGTTTAGGACTTTCCATGAATAGCTGGAGAGATAGAGCCAGAAAGAGATGAGAGGGTTCCAAAGAAAATATCACCTCCCTTTTACCTTTCTACCAGTGGTAAGGTAAGTCTTCAAGAAGGTTCCAAAATATTGGATACTACAAAAAAATAAACAGGCGATGGCATTAGAATTGCACTCAAGTTCATGGAGAGGAGTCAGGGACTCTCCGCCTATCCCCACTTCTGTCCTGTTTCAGGGGCTCTTGGCTACATGTGTGTATGAGTACATATGGTCAGAGGTAGAAAGATGCCAAGAGATTAAAGGTCAAGACAACTTGTTCAGGGGGCTCAGAGGTGTCAGGAAGTTATCATCTTCCACCTCACTTGTGTCTACTCTGTAGTCAGAGAAGGAAGATGTGGTTATCCTGAGCTGCATTCCAGAGAACTCCATGGATATTATTAAACAAACAAAAACAAAACAAACAAAAAATGGAAGTTGATCAAAACTGAGGTCTACACTCATATTAAAAAAAGGCTTCCAATTTACATTATAAAAGTAAGGCACTTTAGCCCTTACATCTTGTCATTTAAAAAGCATATTCTGTTGTCTATACTGAGCTTAAGGGTTTTTTTTTGGCTATCAAAACAAAGAGGTCTTTTGTTGACAGAAACAGGCGACAGTGTTTTAGTAAAAAGATTATATACAGAATAATGGTCTGAAGCTCTACTGTGTAAAAGTAGACTTAAGAGCTTTCCCTGTCTCCAGATTCCCCGGGTTTCTTGCAAGAATCTAAAATACTGATGTCCTTCATTGTGAGAGCCCTAAACGACTGGCTGCAGTCATTATTTCTAGGGGCTTATGAACGACACTATGCAGATGTGGCCACACATAATTAAAGACAAGTCACCAATAGTGTATATACTAACCACAGCTGTGACCAACCCCACAGGGATCAACCATTTGTGAATATCTCAAGGATTTTCCCTCCTTTGTACCCTCCATGATCCAGTTATACCCATGATATGTTGTACTGCATACAGTTGGAACTCATAAAATATTCCTTGAATTAATTTTAATGCTGACTCTTGGCAACTGCATTTACTGGATATTATCAGCCCTGTCAAAGGCAGGGGGCAAATGAAACCAATGTAGCTAGCATTTGCACATGAGCCTATGGCCCGGCTACTGGGAGGGGTAGGGTCACTGAGGCTCACATCCAGCATACCATGCAGGAGCCAAAGGAGATACCGTAACTACGGTGTTGAGCTGAAAGAAGAGGTCTTTTGATGGGGTCACACCTCTGTGTAAATTCCAGTCATTTCTACAGCTGCTTTGGGTGTCTTTTCAGGAGTAAATAAGGGTTCAGCTGGAGGGTTCTAGCATCCATGGCCCAAAAGTCAGGCTCCTTTTGTTCACTGAGAAGCTCATTCCCCAACCTCTTTCTTCTCTCAAATCCTGTGCCCTCACTATAAGAACCCCAACTGCACATGAAGGAGAGGGGACGGGAACTCTATTTGTTATGCTCTTTATGGGAGCACATATAGGAACCCAGCATGGGGCCATATTGATGAACAGACAGACCACAGATGACCTTCTTAACTCCTGGTTATTTGTGATCCAGTAGTGACCCTGATGTGCTACAAAATAGGAGGCAGTGACATTGGGGACGGAGATGGATGCTGGGGTGCAGGAATGATATCAGAGGCTCTCTTTCTTTTCTCTTGATGTCCTCCCTTCAAATTGCTCTTTATCAATTCTTCACCTTGCCACCATGGAGAAGCAAAGGCAACCTCTTTAAGAGGGACTACACATTCTGTGTTAGAAAGGAGGGTGTAGCTGTCCAAGGCTGAGCTAATTCTGGTTTCCATCGGTCCCCTCCAACATCTTTCATCATCGGCTCTTCCATGTTTTGCCCTGTATGCATTACTAAGAATTCTTAAGACAGACTTGGCAACCTTCTCCTATCAAAGCCATGAATCCTTTACCCTCTTGCAAAATCAATCTGAGGCCACACACACAAAAGTTTAAAAAAATCATATTGTTATGTTCGCAAGGCATAGAAAATAAGAAAAGTCAAATGCTATTTATACAGCAAAAAAGAGGATAAATGAGATCCATGTTGTGAGCAGTAAAGGAAGTGGGGTGTGTAGGGGTATGAGAGGAATTTGGCAAGGGGAGAATCACAAAAAGATAAAATTCTGAAGCTGGGGATGGAAAGAGGTAGGCAGGGGAAGGATGAAGAGAAGCGAGGATAATGTGTCTGAGATGAGTGTGCTCCAGAGACACCCACTGTTTGCCCTGGTTTTGGACATCAGGACACTTATCACTTTACCCTAAGAAGTACTTACCAATTAATCAATGACTTACCCAGGCTTCATCAAGTGTCTCTTATGTGATCAGGGGTGGTTGGAAAGGCAAGGCAAGTAATAGAAAAAGTTAACTAATAGCATGAGAAAGGCGATAAGGAGCAAGAAGAAGAGGGTCAGGCAACTGGAAACAGGCTGACTTTACCAGATGCCTAGAAGCACACAAGGGCACAAAATTAGGTGTAATAGAATTAATCTATTGTGAGGTCTGGGAATGAAGAAATAAGGAAAGAACAGATGTGAACTCTTGGTTATCTGAGATAATATGGAGATTCTAACACTAAACAAAGCTACTACAAGTGAGGTGCTACAAGGCTTGGTATAAAAATCCAAGCATGACAGGAAGTTGGAATAGGGAGAGATCACAGAAAAACTTTCAAGAATGAACTAAGTCCTGAGATGGACAAAGCTGGGCTAGGAAGGTGAAGAGGAACGTGTCCATGGGAATGAAAAGTAGCAGGCACTGCATTGCAGATTTGGGTTAGAGATCAGACTGCCAGCCTGAGGGTCTGGATGTCCCTCTCTCTTCTGCCCCTTTAATCTACATTACCATCAGTCCTAGTCTGTCTCAATAGGAAGGGAGAGAAAGGCTAAGAAACTCAAGTTGCTCCTACTTTGGGGGGTCAAGCAAGAACTGGCTTTTCCTTTTCCTTTGGAGAGTTCACCTTTCAGTCCAGGAGGCTTGACACCAAATGTTCTGACCATCCTGGGCTTGGGAGCTCCCCAGGACTGGGACTTCGCTATCATGACAAATAATTTATGGTTCTAAGGCAGGTCCCATGGAGACTTTCAGTTCTCTCAGGTCATGGGACTTTTCTTTTGATGGCTGTTTCCCAGTGACCAAGTTATGGGGCCAAGTTGGGTGGCAGGTCCCATGGTGTGTCCACCACATACCAGGTGAGATGCAGGGAACAGAGTGTGCTCCAGACAATAAATTCATAGCTGGTTTTAAATAGACCCAGAGAGACACTCATTCAGACACATGTGTACCTGTGCATTGAGAAGACCCCATGTGCTGCCCACCCCGCTGCATTTTGATGCATAGCATAGTAACTGAGACTTCCTCAATAACCTCTCCTGTCCATCCTTCTGGTCTCATCCTCAATTATTACCCTAAATGAGCCCACCACTCCTGACAAAAACTCTTGCTTAGAATCCATTCCCTCGGCACACCCAAACCTTCCTGCCCTACTGTTACTTGGTCACCTCGAATGCCTTTACCATCACTTTCCTATCAGAATCCTATCCACTCTTTAAGGCAGTCTTAACGTCACTACTTAGTTGTACGACTTTGGAACAGTTACCTTCTCCGTGCCTCAATTTCACTGCGGTGGAATGCTGACGACTGTGTGATGATTAAAAAATTAACACATGTAAAGCACCTAGAGCAGTGCCTGGGACACAGTGAATTCTGTGAAAGTTCTTGTCTTTCACTCATTGGATATCCCCGGATATCTGCATGGCTTCCATTTTCCCCTCTGAACACTCAGGTGCTATGTGGAATATAGGTGATAAGTAAATGCACTCAGTTATTACCCCCATTTGAATTTCTGCCAATTTCGAAAGAAGCACTGACTTTCTTTTCTGCTGTTTTTAATTCGCTTGTTTAGGCCCCCCAGGGAAGATACCTGTGGCTTTTTTTTAAAATAGCAGCTTTATTAAGATATAATTCACAAGCCATACCATTTACTCATTTGAAGTGTACAGTCAATGGTTTCTGGTATAGTCACAGAATTGTGCAGTAGTCACCACAGTCAATTTCCGATCATTTTAATTATCCCCCAAAGAAGTCCTGTACCCATTAGCAGTCACTCTCCATTTCCCCTCAACCTCCCCAGGCCTAGGCAACCACTAATCTACTTTCTATTTCTGTAGATCTTCCTATTCTGTACCATTTCATACAATCCTCTGGCTTTTTAAAGAAGTCAAACTCTTCTTTCACTCATCACTAATCTATTTTCCCCAAAATATTTAGCCATAGGACCAAGCACATAGTAGGCACCTTAAATATTCTGTTGAGTGAAAACAAAAAGCTGAATGGAAACCAAAACATGGGTTCAATCAAGTTAAACATTTTTTTTTCACACTTCATCTTGAGATTTTGTTGATCCAAAGCAGGATCAGGAAACAGACTATAAGCAGAGGGTTTTGTTTGTTTGTTCATTTGTTTTTGCTTCCCATAAGGCATAGACAAGCTTTGTTCTGACTCCTCAAATTGAAGTTCTAGTGCAGTGGTTCTCAAACTTGGCTGTTCTTTACCATTATCTGGGGAACAAAAAATACTGAGCTATGAGCCCTATTCCTCCCCAACCCATCCCCAAAGTTCTGCTTTTGATGGGGCGGGGGCCATCAATAGCTTTCAAATGTTCCCCAATTTTAAATGTAATTCTATGAACAGCCGAGGTTGGGAACTCTTGTTCCAATGAAAACAACCATTCTAAGCAAAAATGATTTGTTGAATTCCAGCCATGCCCAGAGTGATACGCAGCCAAAGTTTTCAACTCTGTCTTCAGGGAAATGAATCTCTGAATTTTAAAGAAAGCAATAAAAAACAGAATATTCATTTCACAAAAATTTTCTTTATAGCCAACATTAGTATTACACTGGACCATCTGTAATCGCTCTGATTTAACTGTTTCTGAGCAATAACATTAAAATTTCATATCACACAACCTAACTGAACACATTTATTTCATGAAATAAAAGATACATACAATACTCAGTCTGAACCACCATTTTCGAATGCACTTATTCATCTTCTTTGTGCTTTACATGCTTTTAAAAAACATTTCGAGCTTTATTAATACACATCTCTAGAGAGGATGGAAAATAAATTAGCCATTAAAAAAGACAAAAGCTTGAAAATTCACAGATAAAACAAACACTAACTTTATAGTACTATTCACTTTTTACCATGCATTGTTTCTGGAAAGCACATCATAAAGTAGATTGTCATAAAATAAGTTACATTTTCCCATAAAAAAAATTTTAAGATTAGAGATTGTGCTCCTGACTAGACGTCATATAAATCAGAGTTATGAACAACAGGTCATGGAAGCAAAGCTGCAACAGCTATAAACCTCTATAAACATTTAAAATACTAAATTTACTATTCAAGCACCATAAAATGTCCAAATTATAATTTACCCATTGATCATTATCTTGTCATTTTGAAAGGTAATTTAGCACTACCCATCAAAATTCAAAATGTGCACGTTCTTTGATCCACTTTTAGTGATCTTTCCCAAAAGAAAACTGGTTCTGTTTCTTTGTCCCCTTTCAGGACAAGTATAAACGTCTTCGTGCAAGCCCAAGACCCTGCACACTCTCACTTCTGACTGGGCAGTACCCTCCGGGCTCCTGTCCATTTCTCCACCTCTTCATCGGAGGCTCTGTTCCTTCTACCTGCAAGCTCTGTGCTGCCCCAGGTTCTGAGGACAATTTATTCCGAACCATGAGGATTTTAAGAACCATTAGCTCTTTCATGTGGGCTCCACAGTGTCTAGTCAACTGCATTTCTGCTTTCATTTCCATCTCAGGCTGAGAAGTTGTGCTTCTGCCTCCTTTCTACGACCAAACCTGCTCACATCTCAGTTCTTCTGAGCCTGGCTACTTGCCAGACTACTTCCTTAACCCACCACTGCCTGCAAGATGTTGAGGTCCTCTCCTTGAATCCCACCCTGTAGCTGCAAGAAATTCTGCTACCTATTGCTACACTTTTCCCATGCCAAATAACTCTCTAGAAAACAAGTGTTTCATGAATGAATGAATTCCTAGATTTCCCTATTTCTGTGCATAACTGAACAGCCACGCTACCTCTTGGTGAGTCACTCTGAGCCAGCTGACCTGTGGGAATGCTGGCCACTATGACTTCTTAGTGAAAACTATGTGCTGTGAACACCGACTTGACCTTCCTGGCTCTGCCCAGCACCTGCTTAATCTTGGAAGGGTCTCCAGGCCTCCTCCCTTTCTCTGTCCCTTCTTCTTTGCTATACTGACCTAAGACCTTATAAGCTCCAGGAACAAACCTCTTACCCAAACACTCCCAATCTATCTCTGGACATTCTCTTTCTCTCCTCCCCATCTCTCCTGTCTTTCATGCACTGCATAGGGCAGTGAGCCTTTGGGAAAGTATTAGTACATGATTCTAGAACAATGGTTCTCAACCAGAGGTGAGCTTGTCTTCCAGGGGAATGTGTGGAGACATTTACGCTTGTCACAATCTTGGACATGTTATTGACATCTAGTGAGTAGAGGCCAATGATGCTGTTAAATGTCCCGCAACGCACTAAGCAGCTCCTATAATGAAAGATTATCCGACCCCAAATTGGCTGAGGTTGAGAAACACTGTTCTGCAGAAATCAAAGAAATCTTCTGCAGCACTACAAACTAAATCAAACTGAAAATTACCAAGAGAAGGATAATGTTTGCTTTCAATAAAAAAAAGTTCTTCCTCTAATTATCAAAATTCGTTTACATAATAGAAAAACTAGAAAATAAAGAAAAGCAAATAATACTACTATCATTGTATATTTTATATAGTTGTGATTGTACTTTATACATTTTATATTCTGCGTTTTTACATAACATGATCATCTCTTCTCTATTTTACCAAAAGGCATTACTTTCACTGTTATTTTTCTCTATGATCAAACCACAGTGTAATTAACTCTACTTTTACTGTTGTAAATTTAAGTTGTTTCTAGGTTTTCACTATTATAAAAGCTGTTGTGAATATATATTTGTGCATAAAACTTTTTCTGCAAGGGTGGTTATTTCCTGGATGAATCTCAGAGAAGGGTCTATACTCCTGACATAATATTGAAAAGGCAAATAGGATTTGCCAAAGGATTCTAACATCAAAATCCATGTGAAATGCTCTCCTGGACCCCAGCTCTGTTGTGGTCTAAAAACATGCTAAACCTGAAACTTAAAGTGCCTCCATTTGGGGAACATCAAAGAAGCCAGAAAAAAATTCATCTCAGAACTTTCTGAATAGAGCAGTGCACTGGATCATGAGAACAAGAATGAAAATGTCTTGTGATTTTTGGCACAGGCAGACATTAACTAATATGCCCTTAAGACGGCAGGATTTGCTGGTTACAGAGGCAAACGATTTTATTTAGAATGTCTGTCTTATAAGCATAATGCCATTTTCTGTTCATTAAAGCGATTTAGCTATTTTATTTTTATTACTTTTTTGGTTGTATTTTCCTTTAACTCAGTATTTACTTAGATCTTGGGAATGCAAAAATTTTGACAAATCATGTTAACAGTGTTTGTTGGCATAATTTCAGGATATTTTGAAACAAGAATATGTCAAAAGTAAAAAAAAAAATTTTCATTAACACCAAACCTTTTTCCTAAGTTTTAGTATCTGATTACTGTATGGCTATAGAGAAGTAGAAATTAACCTTTCACTTTTTTCTTGCTCCCAGATTCAAAGGGAAACCTATGAGTATATATAAATCAAAGCAAAACAATGTTTCTTGATGTGTAAACTCAGTGATGGTAGGAATCATAAGAAATTGGGAATCAGAGGACCTGGGTTTCTACTTGTCTATGCCACTAGCAAGCTCCTGGCTTAGTACAAGTCAATGATACTTGAAGGGTTCAGTTTCAAAAAGGAAGGCTATAAAATATGAAACAGATATGTGAAGTGCTTTTGAAGACACACATACTTCTCTAAATGCAAGAACAGAACAAAGAGGGTTGTTGTTGTGTGTTCCTGTGTATTGCGTACTGTCTTTTATGATCTCAAACTAGGTCCAATCAAGGGCAGAAAAGTCAGCATTCGTCAGGTAAGCTGTGGGACTGGAAAGAAGCAGGCAGATGTCTGGGTGGGGAGTTAGTGGTTCAGAAGCAGGAATCAAAATTCCCTCCCAAGTCACAGGTCTGGGAAACCAGGATATTAGCAATAATGTTGGGAGGCATAACACTGACATAATATCAGCAGAAACTACGAACAGATGCCACCATTTACTTGGTGTTCACCATGCTGCAGGGACTCAGAGTGTTTTACGTGCATTATCTCAGTCCATCCTCATAACCAGTGGATGGGAATTATTACAGAAACAGAGACCAGATTGAGGCTTAGAGAGAGGTTCAGTGTAATATAAAATCTTACAGCTGCAATATGGCCAAGCAGAGACTTTAACCCTGTCTTCTAACTCAGAGTCCAGGGGAAAAGTAGGAGTAAAATAAGGAGCTCAGTGACAGCACAGAGGAGGTGTGAATCTGTGAGCCAGGTAGAGGCAGAGGCTCTGGTCAGGGTGAGCTTACTTACACCTTGCCTGAAGCCCAGCGAGGTAGCCAGGAAGTCTTACAAATGGACTGGGATTGTTTTCCCCGTAACAGGGAATAAATAGTTCTTGCTGCTACAGTTGCCCTCTCTTTACTGTCCTTCCCCCATGACCGGGGTCAGAAATGGACTAGAAGGCCAGTGGGCTCTAGTTTGTACTACAAAAGTGAGACTAACAATGGTGGAGCCTTGGTTGGTGGGGAAAATCTGCCACTGGGTTAGACCTGCAGTCCATTTAGCACAGGGCTCATCTCTAGCAGTGAAATCAAACAACTAATGCAATGGATTATGGACTTTTTTTTTTTTTAACAACAAAAAAGTATTTTCAAGAGAAATCTCATGTGGAAGCCCAGAATTTACAAAAGATAAAAACCCGAGAGATTCTGGTTTAAAGAGAGAAGAAGAAAGCCTAGAATGCTCTCTTTCTACCCACCCCACCCTAAATACTTTCATGAACCCTAGGACTGTAAGCATCATGTACCCCTTGACATAAACATGAATGGCTAAGGACTCCAAGCATTCTGACTCTCCTTAGAACTCTAATAGCAATTGATCACTGTTTTCTAAAACTTAAACAAAAAAATCTGTAAGTTTTCCATTTCCACCACACTATTGGCTATGAAGTACACTATTCACTAGCCACATTCAGAAATATCACTTACTTCCTTTCTTTTGTCCTAGATTTGCTCTGCTCTAACTTCAAGAGGTATCTTCTCCTCTTTCTAGTAGTTACCCTAGAACCATTCACGACTTTAGAAACTTTGTTCACAACCTCCTCCCCTTTCCAGATAGAACATTCCTAATCTGTTTAATCTGCTCTCACTGGAGGATTAAATACAATAATGTAGAAAAGCACCAAGCAAGGGAGGTGGCGTAAAGGAGGGGTTCCGCAAACATTATGCCTTTATCTTCCTTTTCTGTCTCCTTCAGCATGAAACAGGTTCTTCTCTCATTTAGGCTTCCACTGTAACCCTCTGTTCCATTCTCACTGCTGTGATCCCAAAAGAGGGGCAAGATGATAGGGTAATTTTTAGCAAAACAGCCAAACGCTAACACTGCAAGACTACAAGCACCAACCCCAACCAGCACCATGTAAAGCGTTATCACAGCCAGGAACAGAGTTCACTCTGGTCTAAACTGCTTCTATGTTCCCCTGATAGGAAAACTGTAGCAAAGAAAACCTTGTCCTGATGAAGGTTTCTATTATGTTTTTGCATAACCAAGGGAGAAGAGAGAGATAGAGACATGGAGAGAGAGAGAGAGAGAGAGAGAGAGAGAGAGAGAGAGAGAGAGAGAGAGAGAGAGACAAGGAGAGAGAGAAAGAGAGAAGAGATAGAAGCATGAGTTAGTGGGGGAGAATCTGATATAGCCAAGCAATGTGGGAAGAAGAAATAAGTTCCCTCTGCATAAAGAGAGGCATGATAGAGAACATGAGAACATGAGTTCTCGTAGAGGACTCAGACTATTAGGAAGGGAGCTAGTGTTCTCTTCCTGAACTTGTATGGAAAAGAAAATCATGGGAAATTCCAAGACACTATTGGCAGGACGATAAACTGGCACAACTTTTTGAGAGGACTATTTATCAATATCCATTACAGTTTTAAATGTGTTTACCCTCAAATTCAGCAATCCCATTTTTAGCAATCTAAACCTGTAGAAATATTAACATTGCACAGATAGATGCATAATGATGTTTATTCCAACACTGTTCCTAAGGGAACAATATTGGGAGTAACCTAAGTGTTCACCAATAAGGCCTGATTAAATAAATTATAGCATGACCATACAATGAAATACTAGGCAACAGTGAACATTAATGGGGTAGTGACATGTATACTAACATGAAAACGCTTTTTAAAAGGTAATTGAAAAAAGCAAGTTGTAATATGTATGATATGAGCCAATTTTTAGTTTTAAAATTACGTAAATATTCACATAAACATAAGAAAGCCATCTGGATGGTTACACATGCTTATCTCAATTTTTTTTGAAGAGGCAGAGAATTGTTTTTTACTTTAGGTACTTCTAGATTGTTAAAATTCGTAATTAAGAATAAATTAAATAGGAGAGCTGCTATAATACAGTGGGGATATTCATGGGTTTTAAAGCCACACTACCTGAGTTTGAATCCCAGCTCTGCTTTGCCCTTGATGATCTCCGGGGCCCTTGTTGGCTCTAAAATTCTACAGTTTTCATGTCACAAAGAGGCAAATGAACAGGACTTCCTCTCCTGTATCAACATTGTATACCAGATGAAAGAGAAACCAGTAAAACACAGGATTCAGATGTGCAGGATAATGTAAAAGAAGACTGTTTACATTGATGGCTTTTTTGAGAAAGTACATATTGAATTTGAAGCCAAAGGCATGTGTCAAGGTCTGAAAGTGGGTTACCCAAATAATTTCCTTCCACACATGCAGCTGTTCTAAAGCATAAACCACACTCATCCAGTATAACCATCATCTGTTCCATAAAGAATATGAGCATTCATCTGGCTCTTATTTTTAGAGTAAGAGGTTAAACGAACAACGGGTGAAATGCAGTCAAGTCTACTGTACCAGATGTAGACAGGAGCTGAAGGCTAATTATAAATTATAACATCTGAATTTGTGGATATCTAAATTAAATGGCTTAGAGTATCAAAAGAAATAAATTATGGAATATAAAAATGGCAAAGAAAAGCCACAGAAGGCTCACCTTTCATTTGTTCATTCATTCAGCAAGTCACTCTCACAAAATAAATCACCAAAATAAAGACTCTGATTCATTTCCCACTGTTTGTTGAAGTTTGGTTATTTTTCCCACCTGGGTCTTAGAATGTGTGAACATCACGCTTACCCTTGTGTGTGAGAAAAACCCTACAAGAAGATAATCAACTCTATGTTAGAAGAAATTACAACTTTCTGGTACCCACGAGTAACAAGCACCGAAGCCAGGCTCCCTGAGGGCTGATCCCAGCTCTGCCACTGACCAGCTATAGGAATTCAGGTCAAGTTACTTAGCTCCTTTGTGGCTCAGTTTCCACTCACAGGGTTGTGATGAGGATGTTACTATTTCTACATTGCTTTGAACAGCATCTGCTGTACAGTAAGCACACTATATGTGTTTATAAAATAAATTTTAGTTGCTAGAGGCAACACAAGGCAGCTGAAAGTAGTCGACATTGATTCTCTTTAAGGATACTTCCTCTTTGCTCATCCTATTCACTCATAAAAGTACCACGGAAAACCAGATGTTAGACAAGACAAGGATCAGCTGTTCTTCATTTTCACTTCGAAAGGGCTAGGAGAAATTTGCACCGAAAAATCTCGTGCCTAAATTGCTGAAATCAAAATGACTCTTCTCTTTAAAAAGGAGATATGAGTTTGTTGGCAGATATGAAATTAGAATGCCCTGGCATGGTGCCCACCAGCCTCAGAGACTGTAATTTAAACCAACTGCTTGAGTTATTTGAACCCATTTTATTCTTAGTTATTCTGGCATGTAAGTGATTGAGGGGTGTGTGTGTGTGTGTGTGTGTGTGTGTGTGTGTGTGTGTATGTGTGTGTGTGTGTGTGTACACATATATACATGGTAGGGGTAATGGTAATAGTCCAGGCAGAGACATGATGCTTCAGTGCTTGAGTCTGGACCATTTTAGCTTCAACACTTAGGCTTGTGATCTAGAACAGATTACCTAATTTCTTGAGCCTCAGTTACAGGAACTGAAAAACGGTCTTGACAAGTGGTCTCTTGGGTGCTCTTTTCTAGACGCAGACTTATTATCCTAAGTGGCTGGTATGATTTGTTTTCTTAACAATTGCCCCCTACAGGCTGCTGCCACTCTGCTAGCTGACACATGACCTTGGTGTATCTGGCAGCATAAGCGATTAAGAGTATAAACACTGGATTCAGGCCCTGTGTTCAAATGTCTATAAGCCTCAGTTCATCTATCTGTAAAATGGTGATAATGACAACAACAGTATCTATCTTACCAACTGGTTGTGAGGAATAAATGGGAACACTCAAGAAGCACTTAACATGATACCTGACAGTCAGTGCTCATTAAATAATAGCTGTTCTTGTCCCCAAGTGCCCCACTGAGATCTTAGGTATATTCATCTTTGGGTTGTGATGGGCAGTTTATTTGCTGGTTTTTATATTAGCTTTTAAAACTCCCAATGAGAATTCTTTTAAAACATGCCATCTGCCTCCTCCACTGTTATTTTTCTCCCCCTCCTCCTACTCTTCCTCCTCCTCCTTTAAATTTCAGAACAAATCAGCTATTTTAATGTGTATCTGAGTGGTTGCCTATTATTCATCAGAAGAGACTCCAGGACTTTTTGAAGGAAAGATTTCATGTCGGGATGCTTCGGTCAAGGGCTGCCTGTCCTGTTCTTTTCCCTGGAATGAGTAAGGCTTCAAGTGGTAGGATGAAGTCAGGGTTGGTGGTGCTGGGAGCTGAGCCCAGGGCGAGGAGTAAAGGAGTCAGTAAGGAGAACTGGCAGGGGGAGTTCTGGCCCTGGCCCATCTAATATTAGCTGTGTGACCGTGGACAGGTCACTCTAATTCCCAAGACTGTACTGTCCCCATTTGTGATCTGAGAGGGTTAGCAATGGCCAAAAAACAGGAAGACAACTCACCCAGGAGGACAAGCAGTATATACACTGTTCTCTTCACTAGTTACCAAAGAAATACAAAGACATCGTTTTTACAATTATTAAGATAAAAAATTTTAAATGTTGCTTATTATTTATTTGTTTGTTTGTTTGTTTAATTTATTTGCATTCCTGGGAGTGTGGCAAATTGGTACAACTGCTTGGGACTGGTAAACAATTCATATTGTGTTTCATGAAAGAAAAGAAGGTGAAATTGGGTCTGAATTCTTATTTTTGCAACTCAACCTCTTTGAGACTCCATTTCCTCATTGGAGGGAAAATGGGTAAAATGGAGATAACAGAAATAATGCCCACTCGATGGGTTGTCAGATTTAGAGATTATGTCTAAAATTGACCAGTCTGATGTTTGGCACTTAACAGATGCTGCTTATTGTTGCTGTTGTTGTGAAGACGAAGGTGATGGTGAGGAAGATGATGCAGTTGCTTGACTGATATTTGTCTGGCTGATATTAAAATGCTGCTGGAGAGAAAAACCCATTCTCTTCTCCTTTCTTGGATTCTTTGTCAGAATGTGACTTCTACCTGGCAGGCAGAGCAGACAACTGTTCAGCTGTGGCCACACTCATTCAGTTTCTAAGGGATTCAAACCCACTGTCTCAGAGGACCCCAGACAACTCCATATATGTGGTCCACACAAATATGTCCTACCACACACATGCACTTGCATGCCCACACGTCAGATGCCCTACCCCTCTGGAACTCACTTCTGCAAAGAGATTTCTGGCCTCTCAGGCCAGACCCCTGCAGTGCCTGCACACACAGCAGGGGGTGACATCCTCCCTGTGCCATATGAGGTCCTCCTGCATCTCCCTCTCAGCAAACACAAGCCAGTCTCTCCTGAGAGCTCAAGCTCTGTGATGCATGTCTGCTGCTACCATCACCCTATATTTCTGTGCCTGCCTCTAGCCACCATATTTACCAAGTAACTCACCCCACCCTGGGGAGGCCCTCGGTCACTTGTTTTCAAAAGTTTCTGAACATAGTTTTTCTCTTCTTCCTCCAATTTCTCCTATAATTCATCTCTTGTTTTTTGGTAATTCAAGCTCAACACTGACTTGAATTGCCATGGAGCCTTTATCTATTCAATATCAAAGATGTCTCTTCTCAGATGATTCTTTGAATTCCTTCTCAATACCAGGTTCTGTTTCTGTTCCCATTTTGCAACCTAATAAGGACTGAAATCTGTTTTCAGTAGTTACTTGATTTTTTTTTCTCAGCTTTAAAAATAATTTCAGAGAGCCATGGAACCGGAGAACTGAAAGGAATACATGGAGTCCTCATTTCATTCATGAAAACTCTGAGGCCCCTACGGGCCTTTGTGGTGGTCACACAGTGGTGAGGTACTCAGGAGAGAGAAAGCAGACCACCAGACTCCTAGGAAGTGCTCCTTCTACCCCTCAGCCTGTCAAATGTCCCATTTCCTTGATAAACTAAGTCAAGGTAATGTAAGGCATGGCTTCTGACAGAAAATGACTGCATTTCCTTCTATGGAGAGGTCTGAGGGGTCTGGCAGCTCTGTAGAAATAGTTTCCCACAGGTGTCCCAAATCTATCATGGGTTCATTCCTCTCTCTTTCTTCTAGCCTTTTGTAAATGCTGGTTCCTCTTCCTGGTGACTCTAGCCATGTCACACTCCTTCTCGAGACGCTTTCCCGAGGAGGCCTATCTGAGCCTCCAGTTCCTGGCAGGGAAGCCTCCCGTGTGCTCCCCTCGTGCCTTGTATGCCTTCTCTCTGAGCTGAGTATTGCTCACCAGGCTTGCAACGGATCATTACCTGTTTGCATCCATCTTACCTAGAGGTTTGTGTGCAGCATGAAGGCAGAGTGGACACAATTAATTCACACCAAAATGTCAGTGACCTTTAAAATATTTGCTACCTGCAGAAACCCAGGACCTGAGCAATGGAAGAAGGGAAGAGTCCCAGGGGTAAAGCCCAAGGACAAATGACTTCACGATTTTAGACTAAATGGCCCCCCTTCTAAATTTTCCAAAGAAATGGGAATCGACTTCTTACTCAAGCATATAAGGAGAGCAAAGCAATTAACAGAGCCTGGATGAGCACATCCAAGACCCCTCCCCTGGATTCACACCTGTTCTTACCCAGCACTCTGATGCTGCAAAACAGGAATGAGCCTTTGAGAGCATCCTCATCCTGTCGCTTTAGCAGCCTGGCCTTTGACCCGAGGTGACCCAGAGTCCTGGCTGCCCTTCAGGGGGAGAGGAGAGGGGAAGACTAGACCCCAACAGAGGCAGAATGGGTGATGTGGAGGTGGGAATGAAAACACTTTGGGAATTAACTTCTCTGGATTTTTCCCTCACATTACCACATGTAACACTCCCCACCCTCCAAACAACCCTAAGACGTAAGTCCTTCATGATCTTCATTTTACCCAGGAGGAAAAGGAGATGCAAAGCTCAGTAACTCACTGAGATCACAGACAGACAGGTCAGAGGTTGTGCTGACACTCATCCAGAGCACCAAGCTCTTAACCACTGCCTCTTCCTATAATTTCCTACAGTCTTCTAAAAGGGCCCAGGAGTGTATGGGTGCATTCTCCAAACCATTTAAATACTCACTTGTACTAACAGGACAACTAAGAAGTTTAAACGGGGTATTTCTAACATTCTTTTCTGTTCCTCACTCCTGGAACAAACCTTTATCTCTGGTGATGGTCGAATATCCATGGGGTTCCATCTGCCTCTTCCCTTGCCATAAGGGCTTCAATCCAAGTTAAGTTCTCATTCTCCATACTCCTATTATGATTATGGATGGCTCCACACAAGTATTTCATGGAATTTTCCAACCACTGGTACAATCATTTATTATTTTATAACCATGAAAGCAAATACCTTTCAGCATCTACTAACAGCTAAATATATTTTTCATGATAATTCCACAAAATAAATATATCTCCCTCATTACAAAACGCATACTAAACCCTGATGAACCTATTTGAAACAAGTAGTATATGCTAGCAGTTTAGAGTGTGAGCTCTGTATTAGTCTGTCTGGGTTCAATCCTAGTGCACTAAGTAGGTAAATGTGCACAAACTACTTCTCTAACCTTCGGTTTTGCAATCTGTACAACTGGGTTGCTGAGAAGTCTAACGTGAGGTCATTGTGCATAAAGTGCTGAGCACAGGCTGGCAAAGAGTAAAGTGCCCAGTGACTTCGAGTACTTAATATTAGGAAGCAACAGAGTTCACAGCCAACTCCTTATTGTCTTACTCCAGGGCCCATGCTGCCTGCTTTTCACATAATCCTGAAGTAGGCTGAGTTTATTATCCCTAGTTTAAAGAGGAAGAGTTAGGTTTAGAAAGGTGAAGTGACTTGCTCACACTCACATAGCCATTAAGTGTCAAGATTGAAGGCTGAGCCAAGTGCAGCTTTACTTGACTTCATGACAATGTGCTGCCTGCGTTAATCTGTTTGTTTCATGTAATCTTCCTTCCAACTGAGTGATAAATTCCTCAGAGCCAAGCAGAAGTATTTTCACTTTCCCTGCATTTCCAAAATGGTCGGGAACAGCATCGCACTTACTGTGCTTTCAACAGACCAGTGCTAAAGGAAATAGTTGTTGCTCTTGCTTGGCCTGGCACCCAGCCTGCTCTTCAAAACCATGAACAGCATCAGCTCTGATGATGGAGCCTCCTAAGGCAGGAGGAATACAAGAAAGATGATTCCAGAGTCACCTAAGAATTTTCTGCCCATTGTACTTACAAGAAGTAAATCTCAAATAGTAACTCAAGGTGCTTTTAAAAAGACTGAATGTTCTACAGGACAATCGCCAGTATACGATTTATGTTCTTCAATAAATGATGTGAAAAAAGGAGAGGGATCTGTTAGAGATGAAAAGACTCAAGTGACATGGCCATCAAATAGAGTATTTGGACCTGATTCTAAATACCAAATTTTAAGAGCCATTTTGGTTGCAATCAGGAAAATTTGAATATAGGCTTATTATTAAGTAATAATTTGGGATTATTATTTATTTGTGTAAGTATGTTTAAAAAACAGTGATTTTTTTTAAAAAAGTCTTTATTAGTAAAAGCTATATAATAGTATTTATGGATGAAATTATATAGATCTGGAGTTTAAATATTCCAGTAGGAAGGAAAAATACTCCTGGGAGGATGTTGATGAAACACTATTGGTCAATGCTGATAAAGGTTGAAGCAAGGTGATGGGCACAAAGAGGTTCCTCATACTATCCTCGGTATTTTTGTGCTGGTTTGAAAACTTACACGATAAGAAATTTTTATTTTTTTAAATATAGCGATCTTCTGTTTTGTTCTACAATTGCTTTTTTTCCTAGAGAGTTCAGCTTCCTTGATGACATGAAAAGTCATCCTCTTACTAAGGCTCCCAAATGTCCTCGTCCGCATGAGGTTAAGCGCCTGATGGGATGACGGCACACCTGCACCAAATTCGTGGATGAGCAAATACTGTGAAAATCACTGACTTCACTTTTCCCTCCATGTATGCCTAACCATGAAGTGCTCTCTTCAGCATGGATCCTAATTTTGTCTTCCCCAATCCGATGATAATTACATCTTTTGTTGGGACTTTATCAAAGGTTATTTGAAAATCCAGATAAAAGATATTCTAGGGTTTACCTTTTTCCACATATACAATCTAAACAGACCTTAACTGATAGGTCAAATAATCTTAGCTTTACCCCTGAGTACATGTGAACTTGATGTAGCCACCAATAGCTTTGATTCTTGGTTTCATCATCTGTCAGAAGGGGTGGCTGGGTAATTGGTAGGATCCTGTCACTTAAAATTTTTATGATACTTTCTTTTATAGAAGCCATAATGCCTTGTGCCTAAGATGTTATATGCCTAAGTGTTTAGAGAGATTCCTCTTTATTTTAGCTTACAGCTGCTCACTTGACAGGGGAAATAGCTTTGCCGATATAAAGTTCCTTTCTGGAATTCACCTCCTGATGGAGTTTCATTCATTTTTTGTTGTTGTTGTTCAATATATATGTATTAAGTTCCTACTATGAGCCAATTCAATGGTAATTTGTTCCTTTTATTCCTGACACAGGACCTCTTGATGTTTTAAGTAACGTATCTTTTCTGTCTGCCTTTATAACCACTATTTTATTCCATATCCAAGGCAATCAGTGGAGACAACCAGGTACAGTTTATGGTTGGCTTATCATTTTGCAAATGAGTCAGCTAGATAAGAAACACACTGAAGGCTAATCAGGTAGGGAAAGGCAAGGGTACCTAGAATCTAGGTTTCCTAAGCTCTGATTCTGGACTCTTAAGCATCATTTCATACTGTCCCTGGGAGCAGGAAGCAGAACAGTTGAGAGAGTGAAGAGAACTGGGGTCCTGGTTTGTGAAGCAACCTGTGAATGAAGCGATGGCCAAAATCAGGCTGATCTGAATCACAAGAAGCCCCCAGGAACAGCTGGAGATGACAGTCTCGCTATTAGTCCTGGAGGTCAATCAAGTCCAGATATGCCTTGCAGCCTGAGAAGACCCTAACCAAGTCCTAATGGCATGGGAGCTAAGCCACAGCAAAGCCCACAGGCCTGGGTGCTTCCTCCAGAATATGGAAATGAGACCAACATGGACTCAGAATCTCATAGGTAGACTCAAATCCCACCTGTACCCCTTTGGCAGCTATGTGAAATCAGGCCTGTTACAAATCTGTACATGAGGATCATACTACGAACTAAGAAGAGTTTTCTGGGAGAACTATATGAAACATCCTACATGACAACAGGTAGTATGGAGCCAGACTTGATTACTCTCCCGCCCCACCCCCTTACTAGTGCCTCTCTCAGCTCTATGGCTGTTGGACACAGCAAGTGCTCAGCATCAGTTATTATTAAGAAACAGAAGGGCCCTCAAGGTACAATGCTGATTCAGGAGCCCACAGGAGAAGCGTGCTGTAGAGAGGGTACCACCAAAGCAAAGACAGAGTGCATCTTTTCCCCAGTGTATTCATCCTTGTGTGAGTCCTGTGGTAGACCTGGCTTGTGGCATAAAGGCCTTTATTGGCATAAATAAAAACTAATCTAGCTAGAAAAAGAGTTAGTTACAGAGGGAAGAGTGAGGTATTTTAAAGATGATTAAAACATATTTTTTGTTAAGCAGTTGCTAAAAGTCTGTAGTTACTAGCAATTAGAAACAGTTCCTGGGGTAGCCATCTAAGAAAAGTTTTTCACTAACAACTTTTGAATCTTGCTTTAATTTGATTAGATTGGGCTAATCAAAAATAGACATTAGGCAGAAAGGGGGCAATTAGTCAGAATTCTACTTTTATGGAAATTCACCAAGAAAATGATTGGATACCCATTTCTTCCCCTTGTACCTATGACCACCAGAGTAAGTATCTCTAAGCCAAATTTGCTCCTCATCCTGTGGCAGTTACTTGTGCATAAGCACAGCATCCAAAAGGCATTAACCTGCTGGTGGACCCTGGGTGTGAAACACTGCTCCTTGGTTGTGCATTAAAAGGAGTGTCCAGCACCCATAAGTAACTGTCCAGCTGGCCCCGGGCTTCCTACCCCTAGGCTGTAGGCATGGCTATTCTCTCACCTTGGAGCACTTCCCTTCCTGACCCTCCTCCTCCAAAGTTTCACCCAAGGGTTACTCACTCTGAACATCTCTTCTTAGATATGACTTACTCCAGGAAATCTCCCTTTCCCACCATGTCTGGGTTCCTGAGCTCCCATAATTGCCTGTTCTTTCTCCATTCAAGCACTTATCATACCCTACTGCAGTGATTCTTAATCTGGATGATTTTTCCTCCAGGGGACATCTGACAATGTCTGGAGACAATCTGGTTGTCACAGTGGTATGTGTGAGAGGATGCTATTGGTATTTAGTAGGTAGAAGCCAGGGATGCTGCTAAATATCCTGCAACGCATGTGACAGCCCCATGACAAAGAATTATCCAACCCAAAATGTCACCAGTGTTGAAGCTGTTAAACCTTGCTCTAGTGTAACTGTTTACCTGTATCTTTCTCACAATGGCTGTCTCTTTCATATTTGTATCCTCAGTACAATGTCTAGCATTTTATAAGTGCTCAAAAAAGACCTGTTAAATGACTGACTGACCTTCTCCCAAGCTTGCTTTGACCCTGACCAACTCCCTTTACTGGTCTCTTTGCTCACCTAGCACTAATTCCATGCTAACCCTCTACTCCCCCTCTCTATTCCTATGCAATGCACTGCAGGTCATGGATGATAGAGAATAAGACTACCTGCTGCAGAGTAGAGAACAGACATGTGGATTAGTCAATAAAGCAGGGCTAGATGAATTCAAGACCACAAGGAAAGGAAGAAGGCCTGAGCCAGCTGGGAACAGGGCCAGACCACCAGGCAAATCGGGGCAGCTGGACTGGGCAGCTAGGGGCTCAAAAGCTGATTAGTTTTCAAATCCTCCACATCTTTTATTTAATTAATGGACACTGAGCGTCTGTTTCCGAGGCTGCAGAAATCTTCTCCCCCTTTAGTGAAGCAGCACTGTATGATGAACTTTATCAAAACACTGAGTCACTGGCCATTTGTTCCTTTGTGCTTTTGCTACTGAGTTCACATGAATAATTACAAGCTTATTTTACATGATCGTGAGGGGCTGGGTTAATTCTCAGCAATTTCAAGAATGAAATGTTCAGAAAGACTTTCAAGACTATGACACGACAGGGTTTGAGAATTCAAAACCACTGCTGTCTAAAACATGTTTTCTTATTTGATTTATTATGGTTCATGTTTTATGTATATGTTATAATTTATGCTCAAATAATATAGTGCAGAGAGATGAAGCTGGGCCATATCACCAGACAATGAAAGGTTTTAGGGGGTTGCTGAATCTTTGAAGCTAAAAGTCAGTTACTTTAACCAACAGCTCCACAATTTCACCCTGGAATTCCTTTAGAATTCTTGGATAAACGACAAGCTGTCCCTGTGATTTATCCACATCCAGTTTGTCAGCTAGGTCTAGAAAATTCTGTGCATCTACTACGATTGGATCTAGTACCTCTGCTTCTAAAGATGATTTAAGAGGGATATTCATTTTGATATATTTTTCTGAAAAGATTGAGGCAAATAATTTATAGTGCCTGCCGGCTCCTTTTCATATGTCTATAGGTGTATTCTGATCATCTGTAAAAGTTCTGCTGGGTCTTCACTCTAATTACCTTAAAAGACATTCTTATTTTTAATATCTGATTCTTATAGAATGCTCCTTAAATTATTTATGAATCCTTTTTGTGGGCTTCCTAGGTGGGTTTCCCTATTTTTCCAACTGAATCAACTTTCAATTTTGTCCAAAGTCTTTCTCATTGAATATATCTTTGCCTTGAGCAATCTGCTTTGAGTTGCCTCTGTAAATAGCAATTATTATCCCACCCTCCAGGGCTATGAGAGTCAAATGAAGTAAAGCACATAGAGAGGGCTTTGCCAGGATCCTGGGACAAAGTAAGTGTTTAGTAAATGTTTATTTATTCTTATCATCTTGGCCAAAGATGGTGGGGTAGGAAAAGGAAATTAGTTCTCAACCCCACCTCCTCAAAAGGATTTTTGAATCTTGTCATACTTTGTGCTTCCCAAAAAGAATGTTTGGTAATGTTTTTTAAAAATCAGTTGGCAAAAAAACGAGAACTAAAAAACAAAGAAAAACAAAACAAACAAATTAGTTGGCAAGATTCTTGAGGTTTACTGATAATTTTTTTCATAGTTACTATTTACATTTTTCTTAGTTCTCCTGGTGTAAATATATATATATATATATATATATATATACATACATACACACACACACACACACACACACACACACACACACACATTATCTTGGTTTTCCTTTCTTGCACCAGACTGTTCAACTTATTAGGGTCATTAAATTACAATGGTTACACACAAACACTCCCTGCACCTTCTTCAGGGCTTCTCTTCCTTTTCTTCTGTAAAATCATTAGTGCAGGAAATGATCATTTGTCCTAATTCATCCCAGGGAAGTATTTTGTCAATCTACAAGCTAGTAAACACCCTCATTAGTACTAATTGGCCTGATTTTGTAGTTTGGTCAGTCCTATTCCAGTTTCCAGCTCAATCTCATTATCTCTGTCAGGTGGCACATAACCCCCTTCAACTGCCATATTTTCATTAACTGTTGACTATTTCCACTCATTGGGCATTTCCTGATGGCTTTTTTATGCTGAATCTCCTTGGATTTCTCCACTACTTTGACAGTCTGTTTCATGACCCTGGTTTCTTACCCTTGGCCAGCTGTCTCATGAGGGCCTTCAATTCTTAAGAAACTCTGCCTCTGCTCTCATTAGGACCCTCAAACCCCACCTGTTTTATGGTGCTATGTACTACAGCTTGTGTGCATTTCTAAAATGCATTATATAAGCCCATTATACATATAATGACTACAAAAGGTTCTGGTCTTCGGTCTCTTTTTCAGTTGCCCACAAAAGGTTCTGATCGTTAGCCTCTTTCTCAGTTGCCCAAATTAGCTCTCAGAATCTTCCTACTGTATGTTCCCAAGTTGCAGTACTAGAACAAAAGAGGAGAGTTAGCATGTTATCCCTGGGACATTCATGGGACAGGTTTCCATCCTATTGATTTCCTACTTCTTGTCTCATCATTTTCACCAGATGATCTTTACCCAATTTGTGCCAGAGTATGAGAACTCCCTCTGCCATCTATTGCAAAAATTAAGTCACTAGTCTGGAATGCCCCAAGGCTTCCCTCTGTTCTTCACCTGCCTAAGCCTGTAGTGACTGCCATAGTTCTTTCCCCACTGGATTCCTAGGCTGGTCTGATCCCAACGGAGAAATCACCTAACATACAGAGCCTCTGGCAAACCCCTCTCCCTCACAACACATGCACACACAAACACACACACGCATGCACATATAACCCTCACAACACACATGCATACGCACACATCTGCTGCTTCTCTGTATGTACCCATGTGGCAGGTGAGAACACGGAAATTACTACTATTAGCTGTCTAAGCTGTTTGAATTCAACTGCCATCTGTGGCCAAGTATGTCAGGGTTTAAAATGAATACTGAATAAAACGCAGCAGGTGTTTTACCTTTTTGTTCTTGTAGCAACAACTCCTTTAGGAAGTGGGTGCCAGAGACAGCGTTTATATTTTATTATCTCAGCCACGTCACACTATCACTGTGGAAACTGGGGACCATAATGTATAAGGACACTCTCTGGTATAGTGCTGGACCATTGGAGTTGTAGCACCTGCCCTTGAATGGCAAACTCTTTCAGGGCAAGAACTATTATTTACTCTCCTGGGTGTACCCTACAGTCCTAAGATTAGGACTTGTACTTAGTAACTGTTTAATTCAACTGAACATGACCTGGGAGGGAGCTATCCATACAACCAGTCACTTGTGCACCCACGTGTGCCATACATTATGGTCCTCCCTTTCTTTCTCTTCTCCATCCCCATGCCAGGCTACTAGCCTCCTTTTCTAAGAATCTCTACTAAACCCAAAGTTTCATAAGGACAGGGATCATGTCTGTTCAACTCATTACTATATCTCAGGGACCAGCAGTGTGAAAGGCCCCCAGTAAACATTTATTGAGTCAATAAATCAATGAGAACAGAACCTGCTTCCAGCTGGGGCCGGTTTCATGGAAAACACTCTGTCCCATGCTAAGTGTTACCCATGTTCATTTGTGTCAAACAGATCCACATGTGTCACTTGCCATATATAGGACATTACAGAAGCAGTGACATTCATGGGGAAGCAGGAGTGAAAGGCAGCAGTGTTGGGTCATTTTTCCAGCGTGTGTGTGTAATTAGTGTATATCATTTTGAAATACAGCCTATAAAAAGAAATTTCTATAGAGGCTCTGCTCACTTTAGCTGATGGAGTCATTTCTAATTGTAATCAAGGTTAGAATTTACACTGGACCAACTGTAAGGCAATGCTCTTCTCTCGGGGTGTGTATATCACATGCCATAGTTATTCACACAGATTACCTTCTCCCATCACTATCTATCTCTTTACCCAAATTCTGATTACAGATTTAGGATTTATTTGCTGCCACAGTTTCTTCCAGTGGGTTACCATGGCTATTAATTTCAGCAAAAGCCATTCTGAAAACTAGATTAGAAAAAGTGAAAAATGAATGCAGAAGAAAGAGGCCTTCACTTTAAACCAGTTCAAAGTGTGGTCCCGATGGCAGCATCGGCGTCTGGGAAACTGCTACAAGTCAACATGGGGGCCTAAACCCAGTCTTCCATAATCAGAATCTCTGGAGTGGAGCCTAGGAAGCTGAGTTGTACCCAACCGTGCAGGGCTTGCCTATGCATACTAAAGTTTGATAAGGGGCGGGTGGGGGTGAGGGTTCTAAAGCACTGTTTACTCCTTTTTCAAATTTTCTCAGACATTGCCTAGGGGAGAACTGGGTGTCTGGAATCCCTGGCAGGCTTTCCTTATTTTACCTTTCGTACTCTTTGAATTGTTTCGGCCACCCCCATGAATTATCATTTCAATAGAAATAAAAATAAACTAATAAATAAAACCTTTATCAAAGAGCACTTTATGAAGGAAAGGATAACTCCCGACAATTGTTCCTCAACCATTTACCTAGACAATTTCCCTTCTTTCCAAAATGACAGGCAAGGAGGAAGAAGAGAAAGAGGATGAGGTAATACATTGACAAAATTAGATTTTGATTTGGTCTTCTAAATATATTAGAGGACTCAGGATATCCCTTAAAAACATATTAATATGACAACAAATAAAGTCAGGACATTAGGCTTTTTACCATTTCCACGCTACGCAGCATGATTTTTTTTTTTTAAGTGAAATCATCTAAAGCTCTTGTAACAATAGCTTGCTAGATTCTTCAATAGTTAGAAGAGAATGGACACCACACAATTAAGAGTGTGCATGTTTTAACCCTTGGATGATTGTCTTTTCCTAAAGATCATGGCTGCTCTCACATCTAAATTTAGCCTTTAAGCGGCCTTATTCTTAACTATCCCACTGAAGAAAACACAATGTCTAAAATGCTAGGTTGAAGTAACACAAAGTACAAAAGACTACTGCCAGTCTGTTTCCTCATAAAAAGGAGAGGACTGAATGAACTAAAAGGGTCCAACAATAAAAAAGTTAAAATTAAAAAACAAACAAACAGTTAAGGACAATGGGCTACACAGACCTCTTCCCACCCAATCAGAGTTGTAGGATCGGAGCTTCTACATCTCACGAAAACATTTTACTTTCAATAAGTAAGCGGGATCAAGAGTCCTGCATCTATTTGCCACAACAGCCACAGGCAATCACTTCTACCAACACGTCACACACCCTTCATTGTAATGAGGTGTGCCGAATGCTCCCCTTTCCTCACTTTGACAATTCCACGCCACTTTGGACACAAGAAAAATGAGCTTGTGTCAGAAAACTGACAGGATTCCTTACATTATTTTCTTAGTGTTGTCATCTATTTCTTAGAATTATAGAATTTTCAACACTTAATTGAAAACTGTAATCCTAATGTTCATAAAACACCGTATGCACTTGAAAAAGGTTATAGAAATTCATGGATAGAACTGTGACCCATTTCAAGAGTAGTCTTCATAGCCTGAATTCCTTAAACTTAGTACTTTGCAATGAAGTTAGCCAAATAGAGAGAAACAAAATAGTTTTCAAGTTTTATTCTGGGTTATTTTTAACTCCAGACTTTTTTTTTTTCTTTTAAGAAAAGGGACAGAATTTGGAATTGAGCTGGTGGTGAGTAGAAAACTACTATTCCAATGATCTCTTCTTGAGCTATCTTATCAAAGGTCTAACAGGCTTTTAATATTTGTGAATAAATAGCTTAACCACAAAGATAAACTATATTGCCTTTCCCACAAATGATAGATATTCACACTGAAAAATTGTTAACAAAGTATATTTGAAGCATCTAAAACCATGTAGCTCAAGAGGGTGAAGTAGGTAAACAGGATCAAATATATGGTAGCTGAAGGAAACTAGACACACAATAGAATATACAGATGTGAAAGTATAATGTACACCTTAAAATTATCTAATCGTATTAACCAATGTTACCCCAATAAACTTAATTTAAAAAATCAGTATAGAAGGAAAATATCTTAATAAAATAAAGTGAACCACAAAACAACAACAACAAAAAAACAACAAAAAACATGTAGCTCATTCCAGCCGGGGATGCTATCAAATAGAATCGCATTAAACTCTTTAGTTTTTCCTCTTAAAAATTAGTTATACTTAAGGATATTCCTGACCAGTGTCATACTCAGAAAAGCTAAAAGAATTTTTAAAAAAGAAAAAAAAGAAAAAAACAAATCAAATCTGCAAAAAGAAGATAAACTTACTCAAAAGCTAGCATTCTGAAGAATACAAGTTTTCATTAAACGAGATGTTGATTCACCATCACAGGCCATTACAAAAGGAAAAACAAACATCTAATAAACCCTCAGGATTCTTTTCAAAATCTCGTAGATTAAAAATGCAAAGAAGTAATCCCACAGCTGTGATTTCAAAGAAAGAAAAAACTGCATCTCTATAGTTAAGTATTTTGGGCTAAAACATTTTAGAGACTTTCTTAACTAGGAAGGAAACTTCCCTGATCCTCTCTGTGAAATGTCTCAGAGGAATTGTGTCTTGGCTAACACTGCACAGTCATGTAAGTAAAGGAACAGTCCCCAGGATCCCATGCATTAAGAACATTGGGGGACTCCTTGGACTATGGGACTCTTACCTTGTCTTTTTTAAGCCTTCAGCATCCTCATCCATCCTTTAAGAAGGTAAAATTGGGTACCGCAGAGAGAGGGAAGAACCAACCAACCCTCAAGGCAGGCTGAGAGCGTGCAAAGCCCCAGCTGACAGCCTGCTTCCCTCTCCTGAGGCTCTCTGCCTCAGAGGCTGCACAGAAATCAAGTCCTGTGCCAAATCTTAATCCCTTTGCAGAATCTCACATGGAACTGCCTCACCTCTTCCATTCCCTCAAAGCCTCTTCCTGCTGCACTTCCTTCTGAAACAATTAATCACTGCAACAAATCACTGAGTGAGCCCAATCTCAAACCATACTGAAAAATCCTGCAACATACAGGGTGATGAGTGTTTACATTAGCTGAAACGAAATGATGTAATATCCAGAACCAAAGGAGGGCCTTAGTCCAGAGTCAGGACATCACAAGAACCTCTGTGAAATACTTTTCTAGATGAAAATAAATAAATAAATAAATTCATCCCCTTGGGTTTTATTAAATCTGGCTTCTGTACATTTAGGGTTATTTGGATTGTTCTGGTCTCATTAAGAATATCACGGTTTTCAAATAGAAATTCAGAACTTATCAATTACCTATAGTTTTAACTGAAAGAAAATAAGGTAGCTAACAGAACCCAAAGTGTATCTGTGGGCAAAGAACCTGGTATTTAGGGGAGAATGGTAGAAGGCACCAATCAGGGATATGGGAGCCTGATATGCTACGAGGTACTAGTAAACGCACCTCCCAGGAAAGGCAGTGTTTCCTTAAGCCAAAAATTTGTCTTTCTTTCTATAACTTTTGATGAACAAGAAAGCCCAGGGGATCCCAACACCATTCCTGATGGGCATCTACTACTGATTATTTCAGGGTCTTATGGTCTCTGATTAGGGTGGGATGGGAAGAGGCCATGATGCTGCTCCATGGGAAGAGGATTGCGGGAAGGGAAAGGGTTTGTCACTAGCACCTGCTTGGGAGAAGGACTAGCTAAGGTTTCGTGACTGATTGGGGTTGGCTTGAGACTGGTGGAGATGCAAGAGGTAGCCTATTTGTTTTTGGATGTGTTACTGATCATAAGGTGATGTTTTAAAAAGTACATACCATGTGCTAGGCACTGTGCTAAGCACTTTACAAGCATTCTTCACTTAACTCTCACAACCATCCTATGAGTAGATACTACTGTTGTTCTTTTCCTACTGATAAAGAAAGCAAAGCTCAGAGAGGTTAAGCAGTGGTAAGCCGGTTACGTAGTGGTACTAGGCTTGTCCGGTGTGCTCCTTAATCACCAGTCTACGGTTCCAGCCAGCTTCACCAGCTACACAACCATGTAAGCATGCTTCGCACTCTGCAAAGTGACAAAGGTGTTACTACATAAAGGTGTAACTCCCCAAATGCATATACCAAATCCTTGGCTGTGGCTGCCCAGGAGCGCCAGGCCTCAGAGCTCTTGGCCAGCTTGCAAGGACCTTAGAAGGAAGGTGGAACCTCTAAATCTAGGAACAAGAATCAAATGCCATATAAGGGAAGGTTTGGCCCGATCCATCTGGGTCATCGACCAGTTGTGTGACCTTAGCCATCTACTTCCCTTTCTGGATCTCAGTAAAATTTAGGAGGTTAGACTTAGATGGGCACGAGGGTTCCTTCCAGCATGAAATTTCTATGACGTGATTTTAAATGACATGAATGCTAGGTGAGATACTATTTTTTAAAAAACAGAATGTACGCATCCAAATAAGAATGAACTCCGATCTAAAAATAATGATGATGATGATGATGATGATAATAATAATAATAATAACCACCCAGTCTGTAGTGCTTTGGTACAGAAACCCTAGGGAAGAAATATAATAAAATAATCACTCCCATTTATTGAGTTAATGTACTATGAACTAGGCATGTCCTTATAAAAGTTCCCGAGAGGCAGTATTATTATTCCCATTCCACAGATGTGAAAATAGAGGCTCAGAGGAAATGAATAATTTGTATAGAGTCAGCCACACAGCTGGTCAAGGGGATAGGAGGGTTACGGCCAGCGCTGATCAATTCCAGAGCCCACATATACCATCTACACTACACTGCCCACTGCTCCACCAACACTCTTGCCACTCAGGGCAGGTCTGGAATAGCTCTTCTGAAACCTCCTTCAGAGCCCGCACATTCCATTTTAGTAAACATACATTTTTGTACATCTGCTTCATGCTGGATACTGCAAGGGTACACATACAGTCCTACCTTCCAAATGCTTCCAACCTACAGAAGGGGATGGAGCCAGAAGGGAATTATTCTGCTACCAGGGAGACTGGGCTAAGTATTACAACAGAGGCATCAAAGACGACAGGAGTTGGGCAAGTGAGAAATTATTTCAAAATTATATAGTTTACTACTAATATGCTCAATGGTGGTGACTATCCATCCTTAGAGGTTAGATATAATTTTGGCTCACAGGCAAGTCAATCAGAACCAAGTCTGGGGAATAAAGTGGGTCATCAAGTCGGGTGATACCATTTTTGGTTACAAGCTAGGTGTAGCTATAAAATACTGAGAAGGGTTTTCCTGTGTGGCCCAGACTAGCTCTGGAGACAATTCCTAAAGGGAAGTCTTTCGAGCAATGGTACCATCTCCAGATGAAAGGCAGAGCCACCCGAAATGATTCTAAAAGACAAGGCTTCCCCAAGCACAGCACTTGATCACCCAGAGGCAAAGCCTCGCAGAATCATCTGCAGGTCCAGATTAGCTTGCTGCTCAGCTAGGCCCCGAGCATCTGGCATAGGGCCTAGCACAGGGGGAGGCTCAATCAATCATTTGTTAACTGACAGTTTTGAATGTAAAAATTCTGGATCCTTTGTTTTAAAAAACTGTCGTATTCTTTGGTCACATTGAGACATCTGGGTGTCGACTGTGAACACATTCTCAGCTGAGCCCCATTGCCAGATTAAGACTCGACATACCCAGTCTGTATACCAGGCCAGGCCCTGGGTAGCCAGCTGGCCATGATTGGCCATGACAGTTTCCAATCCTGTTCCTACTTGTGGCCGTTCCTGCATTCGGTGTGAAGAGGAGCGAGTGCAAGGCACTAATTATGCCACCATGCAAGATCTGCTTAGGGCTTGTAGCCAAATGGGCTGACCAGCTCTTCATTTAGTGCCAGCTCCGGAAGTAAGGCAACATTGGAGAACTCTCCTACTAACCCCACAGCCCCAGTGGCCTCCTGACAGATCTAGGAGGACCTGGGCTGTCCCAGGAACCATTCCCTAATCACAGCCAGGCTCCACACACATTTCAAAAAATGGGTTGATATCTTTGAGACTCCAAGGGGTTCCCCAAATAAATAGGACCCATTGATGTTCAGAATAGATCTTGAGATAATCAGAAGCCAGAAAGGTTTCTCCGGTTTTCTGTGGTCATCAATTTTTCCTTTCTCCTCTTTGTGTTTATTCCTGGTATTTGTTTATGGCTGGCTTACTAATTGTCCATAAAAACAAGCCAATCCGAGATGGGCCAATGCCTCTGCCACTAGGGCTCCCAGGACTAAAGGAACTCTTTTGGGTTGAACGTCATTCACTAGGCCTGCCTGTCCACCACTAGTGAAAGAAGGGAGTGTTCTCTCATTTGCTAGGAGACCTCGTCTGGCTACTTAACCTTTCAGTGCCTCACTTTCCTCATCTTCAAATAAAGACAATAACAGTACCTTCCCCCAGCCCCTCACCCCCAAACAATGTTGAATGAGCAAATGCATATATATGAAGGACTTAGAACAGTGTCAGGTCCAGAGTGGGTCATGGCTACATATCAGTTGTTGTTGTCATTTCAGACTCCCTGGGAGCGGGGAAAGACCCAGAGATGATAGACCCAGCTGATAGGAGGAAGAAAATTCATATATTTCTGAATCTATTTCCTATGTCATTCTGTGTGAATGATTTGTACCCTGTTTAATGTCACAGGATTTGGTGTGGTTTCTATATTAAAGCACACAAAATCAAACAATAATATTATCCAGTTCTAAGAAGGATTTAGACCCAAGCCATCTGAGAGAAACCAGTATTGCTAACCAGTGCATTTAGCTCGGAGCTTCTTGGCAAATAGAGTAATAAGAGAAACACGCCGAGGGGGTATCACAGATGTCATCCAGTCAGAAAAAAATGTAAGGGATCAAGCCGAGAGACAAACTTTCCCCTGGCTCCAGATTTCAATAGGAATTTATAAGCTGGGATATAGGGCACTGGGGAACATAAAGGACAGTTCCTTCGCCATGACTTGCCTAAAAGATACACAGACATCTTTCCAAGGGCTCAGACTTACAAACCCCTGCATAACAGCTGAGGGCTCACATTAAACTGTAGTTTGAAGGAGGGGTTATGGTTTCACAGAATGTCAACACTGGAAGAGCCTGTAGTCCATCCCCCTGGTTTTATAGAAGGAGAAAAGAGTGCCTGGGGAGCTGAGAAGACAGCTGGCCCTGGACCCAGACTCAGAGCCCCCATTCTAGCGCTTCCCCTGCCCCCCTGAACTCTCACCTTCTCCCTCATTTCTTCCACTAATAAAAAGAAGCTTCCCTTGGTTCCTCTCCCCTTGGGAAATGGCAGCCTCCTTCACACTGTGGGAATCCCTCTGCTTTAAGTTTGGTTAAAAATAAATTTGGAAATGTTTAAGTCTGGCTTGGAGAACTTCCAGGTGGCCTTCGGAGTCTACAGCACAAAGCCACTTTCAGCTCTACACCATTGGGTGTGTATGCTGGTTGCTGAGATGTACGCATTACTCCAGGCCCAGTTTCAAAAGGTTGTGTGTGTTTAGTGGCTGCCATTCTTAAAAGCTCTCTACATGCCAAACGGTGTGCTAAGTGCCCTAAGTAATAGCTTCATTTAATCCTTCCAACAACTGCTATGAGGAAGGTGCTATTATTAATCCAGGATTTGAGCTGTAGTGATTGACTCAAGAGACAATGATCTTAACTATAAACTCTCAGTTACCTTTACAGAACAAGAATCTTTGAAAAGTAGGAGAAAAGTCTGGCAACATGCTTGTACCCAGCCCCCTGTTTACGCAGCAAACTTCTGAGGCCAACACTTGTCAAATGTCTTGAAGTTTTAGGAAACTCTATGGAAAGACGGTCTTAATTGTGGTGTTCTGAGAACATCAAAACGAAGCCCACAAAGTACATCTATACACCACATCTAATAGGAAAAATCACTTCTAGTCAATCACAGGAAACTGAGATTTGCTATCAGGAGGCAAGAAATAAGTGGGAGCAATATGGCAGGGTGGTTAGGTGCACAGGCTGCACAGTTCCCAGGCCTGGGTCTGGTCTCTGGCACTGTCACATGCTCACGTGCGACCCTGGGCAAGTAGCTTAACTTTTCTAGCCCTAGTTTCCTCTTCTGTAAAAGGAGATAATAAGAATGATAACTCTAGAGAATGTGGGCATTACATGAGACAATGGGAGTAAAGTTGTTTAGAAAAGTCACAGGCACAGATTAGGGACTCAATAAAAATTAGTTAATGACAACAGACACATGTTTTAGAGCAGACATCAGAATACAGATTAATGGTTGAAACTAGTAATACAAGGGGCTTTAATATGAATTAGATGTTTAAATGTTTGAAATTTCCCATTTTCTGCATACATTCTGATTTTATTTTACCTAATAAACACTTTTCCAATTCACAAAGCAATTATGGCATCATATGTTATGGGCTCATCTAAGTTCCTAGCAGTACCTTTTATTGATAACATGCAATATCTACCCTTCGTATTCTTGACCAAGAATGTAAACTCTAATCCTCTGCTGTCCCTTCTCACCAGGACCTTGGATGCAAAAAAGTAATAATTATAAAGAATTGTCAAAAATACATTTGGCCCATCTATTATTCATCTTAAAGTTTTAAATTACAGTCTTTGATCAAATCAATCATCATAGAACCACATACCTAAAATATCAATATTTTATAGTTCATATAAAATTGCTTTTATAAATTTGCTCAACATTTCACCATTGGCTTTTTAAGTATGTTCTGTAGTTTTCAGTGTACAAGTCTTGCATCTTTTTTATTAAATTTATTCCTAAGTATTTTAATCTTTTTATTTATAAATGAAATTGTTTTCTTAATTTCATTTTGAAATTATTCATTGCTAGTATAAAGAAATACAACTGATTTCATATATTAATCTTATATCCAGCCATTGGCTTTTATTGATGGATGTTACAAATAATATTCATTCATTCAAAGACTACATTATTAGCACTTATGATGCATCAGGCACTGTGCTGGGCTGTGGTAAACAATGAAGAATAAGATAGATATGGTGCCTGCCTTCTCAAGGAGCTCAGGGTTGAGTAGAGAAACTGAGTCCAGGTGAGGTTACTTCTCTATTATCAAGTAGATGTTGGTGAGCACTGCCCACATCATCATACAGGGTCCCTGTATGAAAGTCCTGGCAGAAGTTCCTTTCTGTCTAAGGATTAGGAAACACTGTGTATGTATTAGCTTAGCAACAATTCTATTTTGATGCCATGCCCACTGTGAATCGTGTAGCTGGACAGGTTTTCTTTGCTTCAGTTGCTAGGAAGCATAAAGCTATGTTGTAGTCAAACTCTAGTGAATGACACTAAGGCAAAAATTATTTTTATTTTGCCATATTTATTTTCTCCTTGCTCTGATTTTCCCATCTTCTTATTTTATCTCGGTTTGGGTGGAGCTTCAAAAGTTGCTCCATATCTTTTATGGATAGAGCATAGGAAGGAAGGAGGAGAGGAAGAAAAGGAAAGAAGGAAGGAAGGAAGGGGAAAGAAGGAAGGAAGGAAGGAAGGAAGGAAATTTCAGTTACTTATTAATATTCCCAAGAATGTTAACTTATTATATCTACTCCTTAATTCTGATATTCAAACAAGATGTGATTTTATTACCTGAGTGAATGCTTATATTATCCGGAATAAGAACTATTTCATACTTAAGTTTCTTTAATATGCTTTTGGCAGGTCTCACTAAACAAAGTCTATCAGTTTTGTTGAGATGCACTGGAAGTGCTTTTCTGGCATCACGTCAATAAAATTTTCTTCCCTTGTTAGACACAAAGGATTAGGGAAAGAACAGGCAAGATGGAAGGAGATATCTTTGTCTCAACTCATTTATGACCAAGAGGCAGTATAAGCAGTTCCACTTTAAAGTTGCTCAGACTTGGATTCGAATTCTGACTATTATTTACTTGCTATGTGATTCTGGAAAGGTTATTTATGTTCTCCAGGTTTCAGTTACTTCACCTATAATGTAGAGATAATACCTATATTATTATTATTGCAATCAAATTAAATGAGATTTAGCATAAGACTGAGGACACATCTATTTAATACTGCACTAGAAGTACTAGGAGATATAATAAGACAAGAAAAACAAACAAGAATTATAAAGGCAGAAAAGGACGGAATATATCCAACGATATGTGCAGTTTGGTAAAAATAAATTAGAGTTCTACCTAATTTCAAAAATAAATTCAGATGAATAAAAATATGAAATGTGAAAAGCAAAGCAGCTAAAACTTTTTGAGGATGGGAAGAATTTCTTAAAACATAAAAAGCACAAATCGAAAAGGAAAATATTAATTTCATTGTATTAAAATCTATAATTTCTACAGAGCATATAAAAACACAAACAAAGACAAAAGATAAGTTATGGGCTAGCAGAAGGTATGTGCACCGTATCTAACAAGCAAAGGAATAATGCAACTAAACAGAGAATTTTATAAACCACTAAGAAAACAACCAAACAGATACGTGGTAAAAGACATAAAGAGGCAATTTGCAGAAGCAGGCCAAGTAGCCCATAAACACACACACAAATGCTTAGCCTTACTAGTAATCAGGGAAATATAAATGAAAACAAGAGTGAGATAATATTTTCCATTCATAAGGCTAGCCAAAATGTCAAATATTCTATTTTCTTCTACTTACAGACTTTCCAATGACTGACCTCTGAGGAAGGAGGAAAGAGTTATCTCTGAGGAAGGAGGAAAGAGTAGAGATGGGACCCACAATGGTCTCTGCAACATTTTATTTCTTAAAAAAATCTGATGCACACATGACAAATGTTGACACTTGCAATTCTGGGCAATGGGTACATGGCTATTTGCCATAAGCTTCTCTGTGCTTTCATATGTGCTTGAAATATCCATAATAAATAAACAAAAACAAAGAAACTATCTAAAACAATCTGTTGATACTGAAGAGTGCCTAATAAGTCAGTTTTTGAGAGGGCTGCCTGGGCCCAGAATGGAGACCAGGATGCTCTAAAGAGAGACAGGGCAAAGGCCAGCAGGTGGGGGCAGTGGAAGGAACAGGTGAGAGATATGAAGAATGATGCATATTTAGAGAAAATACTGGTCCAGAAAATAAAGTCTAAAAGCAGAGGAACCATCTAAATCCAGGGTAGTACAGGCCTTGCTTGTCCACTCAAATGCACAAACTTTATTACACTAGAATATTTTACCTGGTATCTAGCCTAAGAGCATGTCCAGTCTTATCAGAGAGACAGCCTTATGAAATAATTACACAAAAAATTGGCTGATCTTGGTTAGAGAAAGCAGTATGGAGGACTGGGAAGGCTTTCCTGAGGACAGAAACTGAAGTTAACTGCCAGGTACAAAGAGGCTAGTAGTTAGAAGAGTATGTCCCAGGAAGAGTGACCAGTCAGTGCAAAGGCCCTGAGGCAGAAAGGAGTCTGGGCCTGACGGGTGTTAGTGCAGAACCTAGAAACCACTATGAAAGGTTCTGGGGTGCTGTGAGGAAGGGCACTGCAATGAGGGATTAAGAGGAGTGTACCTATGTCTTCCTTAAAGACCAAAGAACCAGAGAGAACTTACCCAGAGTGAAGGATCATGTGCAAAAAGTTTAAAGACAGCTAAAAACAAGAATAAAAGCTGGACAGGAAAAGAAATAACAGGAGTGCTTAACTGGTGTGTATATAGTTCGTACCCTGATATTCCCTTTTACTGAAGTAAAATCGATTATAAACTTGGAAGTAGGTTGAGCTGCGGAGGAGAGTGGGAAAGGAGCACTAAAGAATGGGAATCTGCTCAGGAGGATGGGAAAGTTCCCTGCATATTGACTTTTGCAGAAACTCCTAGAACCAGAAGCCAGCAAAGTGGATCATGTCAGCAGCAGCTAAAAAGACAATCTAGAAGCATCCTTCTTGGACGCCACCTCAGCCTAACCTGATCACACACAAAAATTTCAGGAATCAGAAATTCCAGTTGGCTTGCGGCAGGAATTTCTCCTGAGGGTTCTTAGATTGGCTCTGCTGCAGAGAACAGAAGATAATATTTTTTACACCTGCAGTTTTCATAATGGAAACTGACATCTTCTTGGGAGTAAACCAAGAGAAATAAATATAGCTGAAAGCTTTCCCCTAATATCATATCAAATCCAGGCTCCAGGGAGGACATTAACATTTTCTCATTTCAAACAATGCTGGGTGTTGGAGTTCTGGTGGGAGAGCGTGTGACCTCAGATTTGCTCCAAAGACTTTCTCTTAACATTGTGATGAAAATATCCACTTGACTTGAGTGACATTCACCTCTTTGCCCTCAAGTCCAAGTGCAGACCCTTGAGAGAAAAAGCAACTTGGGACTAATATTTTTTCCTCAAAAATTTTTTAATGGCCACAAATATAGAAATATTAAACCTCTGTCCACATGGGGGGCGGGGAGTGAATTGGAATAATACTGGGGAGGGATGCAGCACATACCACTGAAGACTTGGGTTCTGTCTCTTCCCAGAGATGTTACTGTGCCCAAATCATTGACTTGCTGTAGCCCATTCCCTTAAGCACATATGAAGCTAAAGAACCCACTTTCTAGAGATGTTGCTGTAAAAGTTAGACTTGGTAATGCCTGCTAACATGAAGCATAGTAAGCACTCAATTGTAGCTATTGCTAACATTTTAAATGATATTCATAAATATCGAGGCAAAAAATGTGTCTCAACGTCATGATTGATGTTTTCTGACAGGCTAATTTGCATGGAAAACTGCAAGGCACTGGCAACAATTATGGCCTGGTAACACAAATTTTATACAACAAAATCATCTTCAAAAGGATGGTTTTAGAGGCCGAAAACAAAATCAACCAAGTCACCAGTATTTGTTCATTCCATCATATGAGGGTTATAGAAACTCCATGCTACACATCAGTACAATATTTATTAATAAGCTAAAAGGGCTTTGAAATTTTTCAGATTAAAAATACCAGTGAAGTGCTTATACTATATATTATGTAACAGAGACTGAGGCAGCATTCCATAATCACAAAACATCTAAATATTCACATTAAATGGAATAAATAAAGACTATAACTAGCCTCGTGCCAGTTCGAGTCGGGTTTTGCCACCAAATGAGCTTGCTATGAACTTTAGAAAACCTTAAAAATAGTCTTTAAGGTCTTTAACTTTTAAAGAAAGTCCCTATACTCAGACTTTGTTTGTGTTTTATCTTGCAGAAATAAAATCTAACAGTGTACAACATTGTAAAACAATGTTTATTGCAACATCACTTTTAATAGCAAAGGGTTGGAAACAGTCTTAAATGACTGCCCAGTATGAAGATGGAGTAAGTAATACAGGATGGGAAATCCACAGTACAGAAAACCATACATACAGTACAAAGAATGAGGTTCTTAGAGAAGGGTTTCTCAGTCTTGGCATTACTGACAGGAGGGGCTGTCCTATGCATTATAGGATGTTTTGCAGCATCCCTGACCTCTAAGCACTAGATGCCAGTAGCACCCCACCCCTCTACCCTAGTTCTGACAATAAAAAGTGTACACAGTCATTGCCAAGTGTCAGCTGGGGGCAGAATTGCCCCCATTTGGGAAATTCTATAGCTAACCACATACATAGGCAGCCCTAAAACACTGATGAGTGAAAAAGCAAAATGCAGAATACTTACTGCATAAGCCAGCTTTATTTAAATGGAGATGTATAACTGTGTATGTTAGAAAAATGTCTGGATAGCTCTGTGCAACAGAGTAATGAATGCCTCGGGAAGACGGGGGGAGGGACCACGGTGAGAGAGTTTCCTCTTCTACTTTACCCACTTGCTCATTGTTTCAATTTTGTAAATTTTTACTTCAGAAACAGTTTCTGAAAAATAAAATCACGATACACAATTTGACCTTATGTACAAAGGTTTAAAACTTGGAATAAAAGTCTTGGAAAAGGTTGTGTGGTCAGGACAGGAGAAAACCCCCACTAGAGGTGGGTGTCCAGCAGGACTCACAGCAGACTCCTGGTTGCCAGCGGCTGCTTCCAGCACCGTGGCCTTGTGAGAGGCTAAAACCACTATCTGACCATCAGACTAAAACTATTCTACAGAATAACAATCCTTTAACTGCACACTCTGAACTTCTCCTGAGGGCTTTTTTTTTTTTTTTTGGTTTTTCTTTTGAGGCAGAAATTGAAGGGAGCCTGCCAGGATTCAGCTGAAAGGGCAAGTGCTGAAAGATTCAGTTCTATTTCCACCTACTGGTAGGAAAAAAGACAACAATGCGGATTTCAGAAAAGGCAGCACGACCTTCAAATACTCAATTCATACAGACCTTCGTCCAGTCCTAACGAAGCCCTTTGTTCTCTGGACTCCTATTGTAATGGGCCAAAGTCTCAGAAATTATGCAATTGTAATATAAGCTTAATTGGATTCAAAAGATTGAGGTATTGATCAAATCGACACTATACAGTTTATGGTGTCTGTCTTTACAATGGGCTGAGAGAGCTCTCAAGAAAATACACAATATTAGTTTCATTAACTTCTTACTGAACATACTCTCTCTAATAAGGATATCCCTGACCCCTGCTATTTATTTAGCTCTTTATGAGGCCCTCCAGAGCTCCGACAGAAGCAGCTTAGCATAGAGGAAAAAAAAAAAAAAAAAAACAGGCTCTGTGGGCAGAAAGACCTGGATTTAAGTCACAGACTTTTTTCTTTACTAGCAGTCGACCTTGAGCAAGTCAGTTAACCTCTCCAAGCTGCCATTTCCTCTCCTGTAAATGGGCGATCCTAATGATACCACTTTGTAGGGCTGTTGTTAGGATAAGATGAACTCACGTATTCAGCACAGTACCTGACTCATAGGAAACGAGTGCTCGCTGTTTTTGTTACACAGTGATTCCACTGAATTCCACCCATTTCCCATATGGAAAACTGAGGCAAAGGGTGATGCCCAAAGGAAGGGAACTTTGAACATCGAGACACATTCTGAATGTTACTCCCTCTCCCATGTCATGGTGCAGGTCTATTCCAAGTCCCTGCTTTTCCCATTTCACTTAGGAAGAGGATATCATCTGTTGTCATGACAGAAATGCCAGCACTACTGTCTCATGACATGCATGCTTCTAGTCATATGATCCAAATACATTCCCTTAGCTCAAAAAGAGGTAGGCTCAGCTTGAGATAGTCAGACACCAATACCAATGCCTTCACCCTAGGGAGCGTTTATTGTAAAAAGCAAAATGCAGCAATTCAGTCGATAGAAAAAGTATTAAATCTTCCCAGATGAATGACTCCCTAAACCCACATTTATGGGTTTGTCAGCTAATTTTACACCAATTTTGTTTTCTCAGGTAAATTGGCATGAACACGGATATCTTCAAATAAAATGATGATTCTATTAGCCTAGTATTTTAAAATGATTTACTGCATCTGGTGCCTACAATGCATTGGGTGATAGGGAAAGGAAAGAAAGGCACACAGAGGCCCTCAAAGAGTTCCAAGTCCAGTGGGAGGGGTGGGCACATTCCTGACCAACAACCTATTCTGCTAAAGGTACAAAAATAAAGTGTTAAGGAGCTGAAAAGAGAGAGAGACTAATTCTGATGGTGGATATGGAAGTTCAGCAAAGATCTCACAGGAAGATGGTTCTTGAAAGATAAGAATAAATGTGGGGAGAAGGGGAAAAAGGGATACAATGAAGGGACTTCAGAGGCCCAAGCACTTGAAATTCTACTGTTTTTATGGAAATCCTTATCTGTAGACCCATGTTGTCCAGGAGTAAACTGTCTATTTGATAAGAGAGGAGTAGACCTATTATTATAGCTGATCCGCTTGGTATAAAAATTATTTTTAAAAAATCAATGCCGAGATCATATAAAGTGAAGAGAGTTTTGGTACATCACTATGAAATGTATATCCTAGCAAGACAGTATCATACTATATTGAAATAATAATATTAATGCTGTTATAAGCGGATATTTACATTTCTCACTTAATAAAGTTAGTCATAATACATTCCTATTTAGAGACAAAATCACCAGGCTGACTAAACCCAGAATACAAATAGCTAACGGATTTTGCATTGTATGACAACTCTAACCACCTGGTAGATTAGATGTTTCATTACTTGGGATGTTTCATTATAAAGGATTTTGAGGCCATGCCTAAACTCACCAAAAAAGTGTGATGATGATTAGTAAGGTCTGCTATGGGTACAGTGGGTAAACAGCTGCATATGTGCCCAAATTGCCATCCTTGACTTAAAAATGAAAGAAAGTTGAGGAAAGGGGAAAAAAAATCAATTGGTGTCTATTTATTGAGTAGTAAAAACTCTCCCAACATGTTTCCTCCTCTCTTCACTGTACCATACCAATTCTGCTTCTGTATCTTCATTTCCGCACCCGAAATCTCTCTCTCTCTCTCTGAACTCCTACACATCCTTCCAGGTCTAATTCAAGGCCCAATTTCCATGAAACCATTCCTGATGATTTTTAGTACTCACTGAGCTCCATATGACTTTGGACATGTCAATTACAAGTTTACAATATAGTTATTTGGAATTCAGAACATGTTTATCCACAGAAAAGGCATAGGTGTTGATTAGTATCCTAAGCTAGTCTATAAAAACCTACCAAAGTAATGACATGGAAGAAAATGTATTTGCCAGAATGTTCATTTAAAGATAAATTGTGATGATCTGCTTGGGAACTTGGGTCAAGAGGCTGGGGGCAGGGAGGGGAAAAAAAAGAACTGGTACCACTTGGCAGAGGAGACTTTGCCTTTGGAGATGCTAGAGGAGTCCAAGTTGTTGCTGACGGAAAGGTGAGGTCAACCTTCTCCTCAATAAGCCTCCAAGTTGCTCACCAATGCTTCTGTGTGGAGAGTGGCAGCTTCTGGGGAGAGCGCCAAGATGGGGGCCACCTAATGTCATCAGGTGACATTCACTGAACCCTTGTTTAATGATGACATTAAACAAGGAAATGAAAACAGAAAACTCTTATTGCAATTCTAAAAATTAAATATAAGAAAAAATAACACAAGTGTCACTGTTGTTGCTTGAGAGAAAAATGGTTATTTGTAGGAGACTAAAGAAATAAGTGAAAAATTTGGGATACAGAAATTAATGGAGATATTCTGAGTAGTTTCTAAGCTTTGGTCTGTATCCATCACAAATTCAAATACCTCCAGGAGCCAAGCAAGTAAGTGAAATGGATAATGGGGAAAAGTGGCAGAAATGGAAATGAAAGGGCTCCCGCCAAGCACATTCCAATTTAAAATCAAACAATGATAACAATAGCAAAACATTAAAGGAAGACCGCATTTCAGCCTCAGTATCTACTCTCATGCCCATTTTATAGATGAAGAAATTGAGGAAGAGAGAATTCAGCCATTTGTCTAAGACAAAAAAAGTGGTAGAACTGGAACCAAATCCAGGCAGATTGACTCACAGCTCCCTAAACAGTACCCTGGAGCACAGTTCTCTTAATCCACCATCCAGGTACTATCTTCTGGCTCTTCGATGGAATGAAATAAGTGAAAGAGAAAGAAGGGTAAAAGAGGGGATGTAAATAGGAAGATAAGAGTTGATATAAAGAGGAGATGGTAAAAAAAAATAAGAGTGATTACAAAGAGAAAGGGAAGCAAAGAGGTGGCGAAGAAGGAGACTTTTTGAGGTAACTGGAAAAGGAGTGAAAGAGAAATTGAAAGAGAGGGAAGGAGGTTTAAGAAAATGTGCGTGTACAACAGGAAAGACTGCTGAGGTGAAATGGAAGGCTAGGGAGAAAGAGGACCAGCCAATCCTCAAGGTGGTGCCACTGGCACAGAAAAAATGAATCTGAGCCAGGATGGCCTCAAGGTGTGAGAGAAGCAGGGAAACAAAATGCCAGCACCAAAGACCCTTCCAGCCCTTGAAGTCTGCACAAGACACGCCCAAGTTGAAAGGCCTTGCCCTGAGAGAAGAGGTGTTAATTTCTCAGAGCTGACAGTAAGTGTAAGATCAGAGCTTGAATCCCACCCAGCTCCAGCATTTACTAGCTACCTGATACTGAGCAAGCTGCTAAGCTTCCCTAAATTTCACTTTGTTCATCTCTGAAATGAGAATAGTAATGTCTTCTCCTAGATTGGTTGGCAAGATTAAATGTGCTAATGAGTGCAAAGTGTTCAGCTCAGCGCCTGCCATACAGCATGTACAAGGTCATGTCAGGAGGAAAGGATTAACTTTGGCAGTATCCTCAAAGAAAGCTTTATAGACAAGGTCCTAAAAATGGGTATGATTTGAAGAAAAGTGAGATGAAGAAATTGAGGCTGGGGTGCTAGGGGATAGTAGGAATTGAAGAGATAGTTTCTGAAGGCAGAGAACCAACAGCAAGCCCAGATTTTCTGTCAATGTTGACCAATTAGGTGGAGACTTTCCCAATTAAACAGAAGAGCAGAAATAGTAAGGGAAAAGGTTTAATATGTAGGGGCACTGGATTGTGGAAAGGCTTGGAATTTTTGCTCAAAACAAGCATATCTCCATGCCAAGGAGTAACCTGTTAGAATGTCTTGGAGGCAACTGACCTAGTAATTGGGCAATTACAGCCTGGACTGAGATAAAGGCAAGGGAGGGAAGGGGCAGACTGAGAGGCACTAGAGAGAGAACAAACTGGCCTGACCTGGGGATCAACATTCCTGGTGAAGGGAGCTAAGTTACACTCTTCCTCTTTAGGATGAAGCCATTAACAGAGGGTGTGGGTTCAGAAGAATATCAGATATTTGGGCACCCCTTACGCCGATGTTCTTAACATATTTGCTCAACATTTATTTGTTGGAGCAAGGATAAAAACTGATCCTCTATTAATAAGAAAATGTGTACCTCATTCTTTATGTTAAAAAAAAAAAGATTTATTACACTGATGACATGTATTTTTTTTCTAAGCCAGACATCTTAACTGTTTGAAATTTAGATAATAAGTCAGTATTGTGCCACACATTATTCAGTTTCAGAACTGGCTGCTGGTACCTGCCAATGACAGCTAGCCTTTGGCTGGGTTGGTGCTGACGCCTGTGGCTGCAGTTAGAGCCTGCATACTCATTCAGTTCTTGGAATGGCCAACACTGGTGCACATTCTTTAAAAAGGCTTTTACTTGCTGGAAGGAAACTTCCATGAGTAAGGACAGACTTTTCGTTTCCTCATCATTTCAGGAATTGACTATGGAAAGCTGAATTGACTGGCACGTTATTTTCAATATATTCTAGTACTATTTTAGTACCTCTTGTGGAACTGGAGCCTCCTGAGAGCTACCCCTATGGCTCTGGCTTTGGTCAAACCTCACCTCACTCCTTGGAAGACACACCCCTTAAATCATGGCCACCCCTTCTGTCTGTTTACTCAAGTCATGGCTTCAAAAGAAGGCAGGATTGGGTCAGATGCCCATCCCGTGCTTCCACAACTGTCGTTCTTAAATTCCAACTTTTTGGATATTACCTTAAATTCTGACCTAGAACTTTCTCCCTGTCCCATATCCCTACATCCACCTGCAGCGCTAGTTTACTATTCCTCAGCAGAGTTTCTGCCTTGGGACTTGACCTCAAATTGTCTTCAATCTCCACTGAGCTATCTGAGTTATGCCAGTTCCATTAAATGAACCAGGTGGTTTGCCATGTGTTTATCTGGGACAACTGTATAGCATTAAAGATTTGTATTCCTCTCAAAAGCAACCTAATAGGATGGGCTCTATAGTCATGTACACCTGAATTGAAATTATAGCATAGGTTATAACAGTGAAAGTTATTTAGCTTCTCTGAGTTGCACTCTTCTCAATTTTAAAGAGAGGATGTTTGAAAAGATTCCTTTTCCTCCACTTATCATTTGGTCCTTTCTTTCATCATCTATTAAATATCTCCTATTTGTCAAGCTTTCTGCTAAGCACTGGAGTTAGGCAAGGGGATAGTAAAGATAAATAAAACATCATCCTATCATTCGTGAGTTTATGGCTTAGTAGAGACAGACAGGTAAATAAATTAATACAGTCAAGTGGTACTGGTACCATGAGGCTCTATGGCAGAGTGGTTAACAGTTAGAGCCAGACTGCTTGGCTTCAAATCCTGGCTCTATCAATTATTATCTGGGTGACTTAGCGCAATTTACTTAACCACACCATGCCTCAGTTTACTCATCTGTAAAATGGGGATAATAAATTTGCTCTGAGGATTGAATTAGTTAACACATGCAAACTTCTCAAGCCCGGCACACAGTAAGCAGTCCATATATGTTAATTATGGTCATGATGATATAATAAGTGTGGGACATTATAGGAGCAAAAAGGAAGACGTGGCCAATTCTACTCAGTGAGGAGGCTTAAGAAAGGCTTCAAAAAGATGGTGTCACTTCAGGTTAGTTTTGCAAAAAGTTTGGCAGTTGTTAAGTGGACAAGAACAGAGTGAGCATTCTAGACCAAAAAAAAAAAAAAAGTTACATGAGCAAAAGCATGGAGTAAAGGAACGGCCTAGAGCCTGCACAACCTACATAGGCTGCAGGGTAGAACGGAAGGCAGGAGGATACAACTTGATGGAAGTGGACATCATGAGGGCTTGGCCCCTATCCTATGAACTCTGGTTAGATACCCATGCTCTATAACTTCTATTTGTGTGCCCTACCCCTCTCATCTTCCTCAAATCCCACTGTCTTCCCTTCTCCACCATGCTCCATGCCCTGGAGGCTGACCAATATATACTGAGCCGCCAGCTCCTTTTCCCTCACCCAATGGGGAGTACTGGTAAGAATTCAGAAGAAGAGAGAGGAGGAATATTTCTTTCCTTTCTCCCTTCTTTTTAGCAGGTTAGATGCATCTTTCCACTAATTACTGATCAGGTCAGGCAGCCCTCTCTCTCTCTCTGGACTAGTAACCACTTCCTCCCCTTACCCTTTCAGGGCCCCTGCTGCTAACCCTGGGGTGCTGCACTAGCCCTCATTTAGATCCCACTCTTTGCCACACCTTCATTAAACTCTCTTCAAGTTACTCATTTTGAGAATGTCGTGTGCATCTTGCCTAGACCCTGACTTATATTAAAAAAAAAAAAAACTCTCAAGGAGCTTTAACAGTGAATGATATGAGCAGATTTGCATTTCAGAGAGGGCTTTCTGGCTCCTGGTTGGAAGATGGTTTGGGGGCAGCAAGAATAAAAGCAGAGCTTAGAAAAGTACTTCCCAATCCAGGAATATTTGTTACAAATATAGATTCCAGGACCTTACCCTCAAAGACTAATTCAGTAGGCCTGGAAAAGGGTCCCTAAACCTATATTTTTTAAATAAGAACTCTATGTGAGTATGAGGGGACTTCACAGTTATCCAGAACATTTGATCAGTATGTCAGCCAGGATCCAGTAGAGATCCGGAGGAGTGGGGAGGAGAGCTGATGGAACAAGATCTGGTAAATCAAAAGGAAAGGTAGAGAAATTTGTTTTGCAAAGGCCAAAGGACACCTCTTCTTTTGCGAGTGGACAAAGCAAAGTGAGTGTAAGGAAGTTAAAGAAATTCTTACTTCGTAACTTCAATTTCTCGTGGAAGTAGGAGACAGAGTCATATACTGTGACGGAAAGGACAGGCAAAGATCTGAGGGGCTAGAGTGATGTAGGTTTGGAACCACCATAGTGGAACGTGGGGTAGAAAATGATGACGAGGACCATTTCAAGACTGTTTTGTGAAGCCAAGATAAAAGATGGAGACTCTGTGTGTCATATGAGGCTTAGTTCTGTCATCTCTCTCAAGCAATGCTTGGAAGTCACAGGATGTTGAACACGCACACAAGCATGGAAGTAGCAGCACAAAGCCTGATGGGGAGCGGCCAATGGATGCTGTCCTTGGTCCTGAACTAGCTTTGAGCACAAGGGCATGGTTATTTTACTGTGAAGTTAGGGGTGGGTTGGTACATGTTCCCCTGCTCCTCCATAACACCCCACCATTACAAGACTCATGGTGTCCAAAGATTGTGTTCCTAGCCCCATAAGACTGTGACTGCAATGAATACAGGGCCTACAGTCTGGGTAGCATCATTTGTTGAAGATACAGTTCTAGTATTTAAGGAATATTTAAGAAATTAACAAATATTTATCGAGAACTTTCCATGTGTCAGGAAAAGGGTAGAGCAATAAAAAATATTGAGAAAATTTATTCCCAAGTCAAATCTTTTATTTCCTTTTCTCAAAGAACATCAGAGAAGCCCATTCATCCCTCCCTTTCCTCTCGAATTCCTTTCCACCATTCAGCAGTTGCAAAGCTCTCTCTGCAAAATAACCTCCCTCAAGTTCTCTTTCTCTCAACGCAGATCTTTGTGATTTCCATTCTCCTCCTTCCCTCTGGGTGTCCATTAGCCTATAGAAAAACTTAGCTTCTCTCTCAGCCAGACTGAATACTACCTGAGAGAAAATGGAACATGGAAAAAATGAATACACACTTATCTTTCACAGGCTAGAAGAGGGGGAAAGGCTGTGAACATTGATACACTGAATTTTGTGTTATACTAGTAACTAGAAAGTCCTCTCCAAGCAGAGAGGGAGGCCATGTCACCAACACTATCAGCTAACCATGAAACCTCCTCCCAAATAATTTAAAGCTAACAATACTATCTGTGGAATTGTTCCAAGGCCCTTGCTGTCCTCTAGTAGCCAATGGTCCCATTCCTCCCCAATGGACCCTAGCTTTTCTGGTAAGGTGACAATTTCCAATTAATTTTGAAAAATCATTAATTAAAGGTCTTCTTTTGTTTTCCAGAACCTGAACTAAATGCTGGGAACACAGAGATAATTAAGGAAAATTGCTGTCTTCCGAGATTTCATAATTTAATGGAGCATGCAAGTATGATGAAATACTCTGTCTGCAACCTGACCAAAGTACAGAAAGAATGAGGCAGATAGAGGTGAATTCTGTTTTCGGTATGCTGAACTAGAACTGGTGATATGAATCCAAAGGTCATGTCTCTCATTCACAAAGAAATAAAGGCAGCAACAGCATGAGGTTTTATACATAAGGGAGAAAGGCCAACAGAAGGCTGGGCATGAGTCTGGTCTAGGACTGGAAAACCAGGTTTAAGTTTTCCCAGATGGCAGGTGTCACAGGCGAGCCTTGGCTCCAGAGCTAGTAGGTCAGAAGGGGAGAAAAAAATGCATAGTATTGCCTATCCTGTGCAATTAAAGAAGTCTAGAACCAGATTAATGGAACAGTTGAAACAAAGATAATCAGATATCTCAATGATCAGGGCAGACAAGGGTCCAGAACCCAGGACAGGTAGAGGTGGGGTCTGACTGAGCAGCTAGGGTGGGAAATATAAACAAGGGGAGTGACAGTTAGAACAAGCTAGTACATGATCTAAGAACAGATAATTTCCTTAAGAATGCTGAACGAGAAGCATAGGCCAGGACCAAATATGGATATCAAATGCTCTTGAGAGGAGAACAGGGAATGAGAAGAAAGTCTTTGGGTCATATTCTAAGAAAGCAATTGCAGAACAAAACACCAAAAACATTGACTCCTCACCAGTTATTGTTCAGGGTTCTGCTGAGAAAGGTAAAGAAGCAGTAGAAAAGGGGCTGGGTTACTGCTTCCCTCTGCACAGGGGCTCTAAACACTCCTCAACCTTCTACACCCACATCTCTGTAATGAGCAATTAATATGACCCACGTTCTGTGCTCAGTGCTTTTACTGCATTTGTTTATTTAATCTTTACCAAATCCACATGGTAAAGATTATCATCATCTTCATTTTTGAATGAATGAATGGAAGCTCAGAGGTTAACTGAGTTGCCCAAGGTCATCCAGTTAGGTGAAGAAGCTGGGATCTGAAGCACGGTTCTGCCTGATTAGTTGCAAGGTTCATGCTCTTAGTCGTTACGGTAGCCTGGCTTACCATGACTAATTCCTCTGGGTCTGGTCATTGTGATCCCTCTGAGTTGGAGGCTAGGCACAAAAAGTTTTTATAGGCATAAAAATGTACAATGTGTAGAAACAAGCAGGGCAAAGATGCCCTTGCACAGAGTTGATGGCCATGATGTTAAGAAATATGGGCCATAAAAATGACTGCTGAAGTCCCCCAGCCCGGCCCTGGCCTACATCCTCACAATCCTCAGCTACTACCCTGCTCCTGCTTCTGCGTCTCTGGTCTTCCTTTGGCACCTTCAACATGTGCTGCACTCCTTCCCTCTTCGGGGCCTTTGCTCACGCTGCTCACTCTGCCTTGAATATCCTTTCCTCCACCTCCTCCCACCTAAGCAATTGACCTAAGCAATTACTAGTCCCCCTCCTGGTACACAATCGAACCTCACTTCCTTACCAAAGCCCTCACTTACCACCCCATTCCTTACTGGTTTAGGCCCCCTAGAAGCCACCCCTTTTTCTTCAAATATTTATTACGACTCAAATTAACTTACTTAAGAAATTTGTCTTCCTCTTAGTAAATGGCATGTCTAAGAAAAAGAGAAGACCACATCTTGTTCACCACTGTACCCCCAGTGCTGAACCACCTCTAACAGCTCTATAACTATCTATTAAGTGAATAAACAAAAAATGATAAGTAAATGTGTTTAGGGTAGTAAAAATGTGTCAGCTGATAAAACTCCTCAGGAAGAATCACTCACTTATTCATTCATTCTTTCAGTTCACTCAATACATATTAGAAGAATGCCTACTGTGTGCCAGGGTTTGTTCTGGATGTTCAGCCTGGAATTATGGAAATGGGATGTGGCAAGTACCTGGGACAGATGACATGAATTTCCTGTGAGAGTTGGGGAGACGGTGGCAGTTCAGTGTCTGTCCACTCCCACCCAGCACAGAGCAAAGAGAAAGCCGAATCTCCTACTCCCCCACCAAGAAGTGAGGCTTTCACCTCACTTCTGCTGAAGACCGCAGAGTATGTGGTATCTTCGGCTAAGAATGAAATTGTGGTAAAGGAAGGACAGGAAGGAGAGTGGTGAATAAAGCAGAGATACGGGGTCTCCTCACAGCAGAGCGGATGTTCTGAAGAGAGCAGGAGAAAAAGGCAGCAGGAAGGAAGCAGGTGGGGAAAAAGTCCAGGTGAGAAAGACTTGAATATCTTTTTTTGGGATTGAGCTGAAGGTAGCAGTAGGAGGGGGCATGAAGTGGTGAGTGTGAAACCAGGGACGAGAAAGCAGTGGAAGGGGGTGCTTCCTTTCCATGAGTAGACAAAAGGAAGTGAGAACATCAGAGGAGAGGGCTACTTAGAAGATATGTTAACAGAACCACACGTTCTCATGAAGTTCAGAAGTACGGAGTCCAGAGTCCTGTGATGACTCATGTACTTTCCTGGAACCTGATGTGTTGCCAAGATTGGCTACAGAGTGCTGTGGTCTGGAAAGTGAATTCAGAAAGACAACTGACCATGTTGTTCAGGGGCCAGAATAAAATCTGGAAATGATCTTCCAGCAGTGGAAGGTGGAGTGAAGCCCCTGTAGCGATCACCCTCGGATTTTCCGATTTTCTGTTTGAGGGCTAAAAATGTCTTTGAAATGCAAAGACAAGAAAAAATCAAGAAACCAATAGCTAATACTTACCGAGTGTTTTTACTATGTGCCAGACACTACATGAATTATAAAATGCTTAGTAAATTTAATTGTCACATCTGTCCTATAAAGTAGGTACTATTCATATAATCATTTAACAAATATAGACTATGAGAAGTTAAGTAACTTAAGGTTAGCTCACAAGTAGGAGAGCTGGGACACAAACTCAGGGCACTTGAGTTCATAACTCACAATCTCAGCCACCAAGTTGTTACAATAATAAAAACTAAGCCATACTTATTGCTTATTCTACATCTCCGGTACTATTCTTAACATTATATATTTATTAACTCTTCATTCTTACAACTCTGAGGTAGATACTGCTATCCTGCCATTTTAAAGATGAAGGAACTGAGACACAAAGAAGAGAAGTCGAGAAATTTGCCTGAAGGCACACAGCTATGAAGAGGTGGAGCCTGGATTCAACTGCAGTCAGTCTGGCTCAAGAATTTTTGCTCTCCGTGACTTCCCTGGCTCCTCACATGAGCCCTCCAAATGGCATCCTTGGAGATACGCAAAAACAAAAACAAAAACAAAAACAAAACCTAACTTTTGTACTTGAGCTTTCATTGTGCTTCAATTTAGAGACCATTGATCAAATTTTCATTTACTTACTTGCCTGAACAAAATATAGACAGAAAATCCTGGGGGATAATTTCTTGATCACATAAGTATAAAAAGCAATTTCTCTTTTGCTAATGGCATCATGCCCATCATAAGGAATCCAGCTACTGTTTTGTGTGATATTGATCACTGCTTTTCATTTGTCTTGGGTACCTTACTTAAGGGCCACATTTTTAGTACAACATTTCAATCCTCATCCACAGATACCTGGTGTTGGTTTGCTATGGTCTTTCTCATTTCCATGAACTCCTGGAGAACCACCAGTTAGAGAGCACCTGTTTAAGTTGATCTTTTGATCTCCAGTAAAGGAACTTCATTTTTCACTACAACCTGTAATAAGATTCCTACACAACTGGTTTCTCCAGCTTGTCTCAGTGGGAAACGTGTCTCGCAGAAAGTTTTCTCAGACCAGAAAAAAGTAAAACGGGTTTTGCTTGAAACTTGCCATGCTGAGAATCCAGTGCCCTTGTCCTGAGGCTTCCTCCTCCCTGAACCCTTGAGGCATGTTCTCTGCTATTTCCTTAGTCTCACAATCAAGAAACACAGAAAGTTTTCATAAAAGTTAAAAAAAGGGAAGAAAAAAAAAATCTAAGTCCAGTAATTGTGCCTGGGTTCATGCTAACATTAATGCTTCACAGCTGCAAAAAATATTTCCTACTTTGCAATCAGAGAGTCCAGAAGTTCAATATAAGTGCACTAATCCTTGTAATTTTCTTGTAAGGCAAGCCACAAGAGCACTCGTTTCTTCAAAGCACAGGGAAGTAAAGTCTTGCCAAGCTCACAAAACTAAGAAACAGACATTTAAATCAAGCTAATCCTATTTCCCATATTCTTCTTTATTTTTATGTCTTTATTCTTTTTTTATATAATTAAAATTTCTAACCAGTTCTATCAGCTATAGACCTCATATAGTTCCAATGCTAACAACAACAACAACAATAATAATAATAATAATAATAATAATAATAATAATAAAAAATAGTCCCTATTTGTTGAGTACTTACTAGGTGCCAGGAACTGAGGTAAACCTTTATACGTATCAACTCACTCAAATCTTACAACCACATTAGGAAATAAGTAGCATGATCATCTCTATTTCACAGCTGAGAAAGCTGAAGCTTAGAGAGGGAAAGTAACTTGACTAAGACCAGGCATGTAGTAAGCCTTCATTTCAAAGCCACTCTGCCTCTCACACCACCTGAGCTCTGACCTACATAATATATGCCATTAAAATCATGAAAATTAAAGTGCTCATATGGATGTTGCTTTTAGTAGCCTTTTTATTTTATAAAAGTAAACAAAAAAATATGAATAACACTTACACTATAACTTGATGTAATGTAATACTGTAACCAATTTAACTAAACACAGGCGTGTCTTCAAAAGCCACGATAGAAGCAAACAAACAAACAAGCCATCAGGAGCAGGAAAAGAATGTCCAGTACTGGAGTTGAAACAGAGATCACTCACTATATTCACTAAAACATAAAGAAATAAAATGAAGCTCAAAAAGAAGTATATTTCCTTGAATGATGAACACACAGTGCAATGTACAGAGAATGTGTTATAGAATAGTATACTTAAAACCTATGATTTTATTAACCAGTGTCGCCCAATAAATTTAAAAAAAAACAACAACCGTGAGATGCTAGGTGAAATAAGTCAGACAGAAAAAGTTAAGAACCATGTGATTTCACTCATATGTGGGATATAAAACTGAAAGCAACAAACTAGACAAACAAAAACTCATAGACACAGACAACAGTTTAGTGGTTACCAGAGGAAAAGGGGGGGGGGATGGGACACAGATAAGGGTAAAGAGGGTCAAATATATGGTGACAGGCGAGGTTTAACTTTGGGTGGTGAACACAATGCAATATACATTTGACATATTATTGAATTGTACTTGAAACCTATATAATTTTGTTGACCAATGTCACCCCATTAAATTTAATTTAAAAAGTAGTATAAATGTCAAATGTTTTGAAGCACTGTGATAAACTCACCCTCACAAGGTAGAGGATGTGTTAAATGGAATACAAAGTTACCTCACCAGTACAATAGTACATAAGTAAATAAGATTAGTGCGTGATACAAATATTCCTGATAAGCAAAGCAACAGAGTTATTATTTTCTTAGTCATACTTCCCAGTGTACTCGCCTGCTCTGCTTACTGGCCAGCTACACTGGGCTGCCTTGCTACTCCTCTAGATCTCAACATACCTTTGGAATAACATCATTTAACCTCTAAATCACTACTTATGCATACCTTCCCTGTCACCACCAATGGTATTACTTCCTCTTCTGAGGTCTCCACACTTGAGTTACCACTGGTTCTTCCTTCTCTCCCAGTAGAGCTCATGAGTCATCATGTTTCAACGACTCTTCCTCTTCATGGTTCTAGTCATTAGCTGGCACAGTGCACCTCTGCCCATTAAGTTGCTACCAGGGCCTCAGTGCTGGTCTTTGCAGCAATCCTCTTTTCTGATCTATCCTATGTACCTCAGCCTAAAAAATTCATCTAAACTACACCTTTCATGATGTTATCTCTATACTCAGGAACTACTGGGGGCTGCCTAATAGCCCCAAGTCCTTCGAGGCTCTCAACAGATTGCTTTTCACACATCTAATTTTCTTGCTTTCCACCATGACAGTGTCTGTTCGGCCAAACTTCTTTTCTCCCTTTCCCTTTCACATTGTCACCACCTTGTAGGTCTCATATATAGGAGCATATACCTGAACTTGTCATTTAGACAGATCGATATAAGCTATATGCCAATATATGCACATGTTTATGGTATGGAACTATTTCACATTTCATGAGGAAGGATTCTCACAATTCAATTCTTTCTCAGAGGCCCAGAAGATGACTTTAAGTTTTTGTTTTGGTATGGTTTTTGTTATAATATATTTTTGGCAAAGCTGTGTTGAGAAATTTTTCCTTATACTTCTATAATAAAGTAAGTGACAGAATCCCATAATGTTACAGCTGAGACTTTAAAGCATAATTAATCCTCCATACTCATTTTACCGAGGAGGAACTAGCATCCTAGACAAGTTAGATGATTTGTTCTAGATCCTAGATTTACCCTTTCAGGTTACTGGTCATCACCCAAGTTTTATATGACCAACTCAACTCTGCTTAATATGATTGATGGAGGGACAGAGATACATAAATCAGCTGTGCCTACAGCATGCTTGTTCCATGGCCAGGGAAAACTTGGTCTAGTAATTCAACCAAATTCCTTACTGAAAACTTTTCAAATGTTCATGTGTGCTATGACTTTCCATAGGAGCAAAGGGAAGAGTAGAAATATGAAATGTAATATTTCCCCAAGTTGGTTATCATGGAGTACTTGGCTCAGAAAAATTCTCTGCAGGGCTGGAGTTCCACAGAACACACTTACGGAACAGGCTGTTATAATTACTGACATCTCTGTCATTGCAGTTTATGATTTCAGAAACAGGCACAACCCTGAAAAGGGAAGAGAACTGATAGACTACACTGAGTTCCCCTAAAATTTACACACTAATAATGATAACAGCTAGTGTTCATGTAGCATTTGACAAATTAAAAAATATTTTTAACATACAGTAAAGCAAATGAATGATTAACTCTTCATTTAAAAATATCTATTTGTCATTGTTAATAGGAGGGGTCCCACTGAAAGGCTGTTACGCCACTTCAGTTACGGTTAGGATTTTGTTGTGGAAAGATGACCAAATAGATAACAAATAGTAAAATATTATAAATAAAAGGACCTTAAAATTAATCTAGTCTACTGGTTCTCAAACTTTGTACCTGTAGAACATAGGTATTCAACTACTAAAAGTAAATAACCATGTGTTTTCTCCTAATTCAAAAAAAAGTAACTTAATAGAAAGCATGAAAAAGAAATTAATTCTACCAACAAACAGTGAGCTTAGAAGAAGACTCAGAGTCCCAAAATGAGAACCGTAACTCTGGTCGACACCTCAATTTCAGCCAGGTGAAGTATGAGCAGAGAAAACAGCCACACCACACCAGACTTCTGTTCTACAGAAATCGAAATGATAAAATCATGTTGTTTTCATGGCACTGCATGTAAGGTAGTTTGTTATAATAAAGTAATAGAAAACTAATACAGAGTTTTGCTAGGTTATCATTAGAAAAATGAGCAAAAGGCATGAAAAGGACAAGGCACACAGTTTGATGGAAGTAGAGGTCATTAATCCTTCTTAGAGGAAAATGTAGCTCAAAGTATTAGGGGTCTTAAACATGTCAATACCCTTTGACCCAGTTGCTCTATCTCTAGGAATTTAAAATGAATATTTAGAGATGCATACAATGTCACTGTGTTATTATTTATTATATTTATAATGATAATTAATAGTAATAGTCCAACATTAGGAAAATGGTTGACTTAATTACTGAGTAACCATATGATGGAATATAGGTCAGCTATTAAAAATGTTTTCAAAGAAAATGTAGTGACACACACAAATGATTGTGATATCATGCTAGATGAAAAAGTAGCCTGTAAAACATTATGAAAATGATGCATTATTTTTGAAAAATAGTTTGGTGATTTCTCAAAATTTTAAACAGAATTACTATATAACCCAGCATTTCTACTCCTAGTTATGTGCCCAAAGGAACTGAAAACATAGCCACACAAAAACTTGTACAAAACAGTCACAGCAGCATTATTTATAATAGCCAAAAGGTAGAAGTAATCTAAACGTCTAAGAACTACTGCATGAATGGTAAAAGTGGAATATCCATACAAAGGAATATTTTTCAGCCAAAAAAAAATATTAGGTATTAATACATACTACACAGGGATGAACCTTGAAAATATTATACTATGTAGAAAAAGCCATTCACAAAAGGCCACACATTGTACGATTCTGTTTATATGAAATGTCTAGAATAAACATAGAAACAGAAAGTAGATTAGTGATTCCCAGGGTCTGGAGGAGAGGAAAATGGAGGAGTGTGACTACTGATAAATATGAAGTTTCTCTTTGGAGTGATACAAATGTTCTAAAGTTGATTATGGCAATGGTTGTACAATTCTGTGAATATACTAAAAACCACTGAATTGTGTATTTTAAAAAGGCAAATTTTATGCTATGCAAATTATATCTTAATAAAGCTGTTCTTTGTTTAAAAAATGGCTAAGAAAAAAAAAATATATGACTCAAAAATTTTTGAAAAAGGTATCTGCATAGAATAAGATTGTAAGTTCACCAAATACTAACACTGGCTACTCTTCGGTGGTTCAAGTATAGATAATTTTTTTCTCTCTTTTGTATTCTCAATTATGTAGAACACATATGTAAATATTAAAATCTGAAATGTAAATTACTTTAAACATTTGTATATTACTTATCAGTCTATTCTAGAATCAAAAATAAGGTATTTAATTTAGTTGGTAATATTCCTAGTTATTTAATGTTTCATAAACTAGAACTTCGTGGTGTTTGATAAAGAGAATCATAAATTCTGGATGATCTTCCAATCACATTTAAATACCGCTTACCTAGTCCAATCTTGTATTTCTTTTTTTTTTTAACTTTTTTTAACGCTATAAAATTAAAGAATATTTAGTATAAATTTAAGTATATTGTGCTGCTTTTTTCAAAATGGAACTAAAAGAATGAATCTTTGCCTTTTGTAAAAATTCATAACTTCTGAGATAGAAAAAACTTTGCTAAAAATAGAACTTGTAGAGGTCCAAGATGGCGGTGTAGCCGGACGTTGAACTCGGTCCCTCCTGTGAGCAAACTCAAATATACGAGTATAGAGCGAGCAATTACTCATGCCAGATAACTGAAGACTGAATAAAAAGTTTCTGAACGATAAAGAGAAAGAGGAAACAGAAAAGGGTGGAAAATCACAGAAGCCCTCCTGGCCCCGTGGTAATTCTCCAGACAGGAGCCAGCGAGCGCCACCGTTCCCCCAATCCGCCCGCCCTGTGGGGGGCAGGAGCTCTGTCGGGTTCATTAGCCTACCTGCAAGGTCTCCGAAGTGCAATTCCAGCCACATTGCCCAAGCCTTTTGCCCCGTAACAAAGGGAGCAAACAGGAACAACAGGACGTCACCACACCACCCGGCCTCCCAGCTGAGCAGCTCCGGCCCAGCAGATTAGTGCCCCAGGCGCTGAGAGCGCCTGCCCAGCTCCAACCTGCTTTCCCAAACTACCCAGCACAGAAAGCCTACACAGAGGCCACTTCTACACAAGACACTTTCTCTACAAGAGACTCTACAGAAAAGGCTGAGGAGCTGTGGCGCCCTCTGGGGACCTTGCAAATTCTCCGGGAATTCTCTGGCATTTCAGGTGCCGGTGAGCACCATGCTTAGCTCCACCTGCACCTTCACAGGGTGAGTGGGGCTCTATTCGGAGGCTCTGACCTGCCTGCAAGGTTGAAGCAGTGTGTTCCTGGACACATTGTCCAAACCCATTTCAGCCCCGAACAAAGGGAGCAAGCAGGGTCAACAGGGCATTAATGCACACATCTGGCCTCTCCACCCAGACCCACTCTGACTCAGTGGGCCAGTGACCTGGATGCCTTACGCACCGGCCTGGCTCCTCCCACTCTGCCAAAATCACCTAGCACACACAGCCTACACAGAGGCTACTTCACATAAGGATACTTTGTCAAGACCAGGAGAGACAGTTACTATGTCTAATTAATATAAATGAACACAGGAAGTCAAAAAAAATGAAAAGACAGAATATTTCTCAAATGAAAGAACAAGAAAAATATCTAGAAAAAAAAAACCTAAGGCAATGCAGATAAGTGACTTGCCTAATAAAGAATTCAAAAAAGAGGTCATAAGGATGCTCACCAAACGAAAGTGGCATAGAGAAACTTGGGGGAGAACGTCAACAAAGGCTTCGAAAGCATAAAAAAGAATCAAGCAGAACTGAAGAACACAAAAACTAAAATTAAAAATACATTAGGAGAAATCAACAGCATGTTAGCTAATACAGAAGAAGATCAGTGACTTGGAATGTAGACTAGTGGAAATCAACTGATCAGGACAGTAAAAAGAAAAAATTGAAAGAAATAAGGATAGAGTGGCTCTGAGATTACATCAAGCACTCAAACATTTGCATTTTAGGGATGTCAGAAGGGGAAGAAAGAGAGAAAGGAACAGAAACTTTATTTAAAGAAATAATGTCTGAAAACTTCTAACCTGGGAAGGGAAATAGACACCCAGGTCCAGGAAGCACAGAGTATTCCAAACAAGATAAACCCAAAGAGATCCACACCAAGACGTATTGTAATTAAAACTTAAAAGTTACAATCTTAAAGGAAGCAAGGGAAAAACAATGAATTACATACAAAAGAAATCACTTTAGGCTATCAGCCGATTTCTCAGCATCAACTTTACAGGCAAAAAGGCAGTGGCAGGACATGTTTAAAGTGCTGAAAGAAAAGAACATACAACTTAGAATAATTTGCCCAGCAAGGTTATCATTCAGAATTGAAGGAGAGATAAAGAATTTCCTGGACAAGCAAAAACTAAAGGAGCTTATCACCGTTAAGCCAGCTTTATAAGTATTAAAGGGTCTTCTGTAGGCAGAAAAGTAAAAGCCATAACCAGATATAACATCACATGAGAAAGTAAAAAATCTCACAAGTAAAGCCAAATATTTAATAAATACAGCAAATACACATTTAAAAAGCTACTAGGAAGGTCAAAATACAAAAGTATCAACTCGAATTGCAATAACTAGCTAGGAGATACACAAAACAAAAATACTTAAAACATGACATCAAAAACATAAAGCATTGGAGCGGGGGAGTAAAAATGTAGTCTTTATATAATGTATTCAAACTGAAATGTCTATAGCTTAAAATAGACTGCCATAGACATAAGATGATATCATAAATTTCATAGCAACCACAAACCAAAAACCTACAAAAGATATACAAAGAAAAAAGAGAAAGGAACCCAAACAAAACACTAAAGGAAACAAGCAAACCATAAGGAAAGAGATGATCAAGAGAAGAAGACAGGAACAGAGGAGACCTATAAAAACAACCAAAAATACAATTAACAAAATTGCAATAAGTACATATATGCCAATAATTACTTTAAATGTAAATGAATTAAATGGTCCAATAAAAAGGACATAAGGTGGCTGAATGACCCATCTATATGCTGCTTGCAAGATACTCTCTTCAAATCGAAAGACATATGTGAAGAGATGGAAAAAGATATTCCATGCAAATAGAAACAGAAAGAAAGCTGAGGTACAAATGTTCATATCAAACAAAATAGACTTTAAAAGAAAAATGTAAAAAAAAAGACAAAAAATAACATTACATAATTATAAAGGGGTCAATCAAAAAAGAGGACATAATAATTGTAAATATCTATCCACTGAAAACAGAAGCACCTAAATATATAAAGCAATTATTAATGGACATTAAGGAAGAAATCCACAGTAATATAATAATAATACAAAGTTTTAATACTTCACTCACATCTAGACAGAAAATTAATAAGGAAATAATGATCTTAACAGTGACATTAGACCAGATAGACTTAATAGACATTTATAGAACATTTCACCTCAAAACTGCAGAATACACATTTTTTTTTCCAAGTGCACATGGAAAATTCTCGAGGGTAGATCAAATTTTAGGCCATAAAACAAGTGTCTATAAATTCAAAAAGATTGAAATCATATCAAGCATCTTTTCTGAACACAGTGGTATGGAACTAGAAATCAACTATAGGAAGAAAACTGGGAAAAACACAAATACATGTAGACTAAATAACATGCTGCTAAACAACCAATGGATCGAAGAGAAAATCAGCAAGTCAAAAACTATCTTATATTAAAATATAACTTTTCAAAATTTACAGAATGCAGCAAAAGCAGTTTGAAGAGAGAGGTTCATAGCTATACAGGCCTACCTAAACAAACTACAAAAATCCCAAATGAACAATCTTTACCTAAAGGAACTAAAAAGAGAAGCACAAAAACAAATGAACAAACAAAAAAATACAAAGCAAATATATATAGTATACACATAGGAATATTATTCAGCAATAAAAAAAAAAATCTTACCATTTGCAATAACATGGATGGACCTAGAAGGTATTATGCTAAGTGAAGTAAGTCAGACAGAGAAAGACAAATTCTGTATGATTTCACTTATATGTAGAATCTAAAAAAAACCAAAACAGAATATAAATAGACCCATAGATATAGAGAACAAGCTGATGGGTGCCAAAATGGAGAAGGGAGTGAGGGATAAAATTTTAAAATAAATACATAAATAAAATAGCAATTCTACACAAATTGAACTATAGATTTAATACAATTCCAACAGGAATCTTTTTTTATAGAAGTTAGCAAAACAAAACAAAAGCCTAGACAGCTTAGGAAGACTTCAAAGTGCACAAAAAATGAAGGAAAAATGATATCAGTGTAGGTACACGATAATTTTTTGGTAACTGATCCCACAGAAATGGAATCTACAAATTACTTGACAATAATTTTTAAATAACTGTTCTAAGGAAGTTCATGAGCTTCATAAAAACAAGATAATCAACTCAATAAAATCAGGAAAATAATATGAATAAAACAAAAAGTTTGACAGGTAAAAATCACAAAGAACCAAACAAATTCTGGAGTGGAAGAATATAATGAGCTTTAAGAACTTGACTTGATGAATCAGAAAGAAAGAATTTGTGAACTTTAAGATAGATCATTTGATATTATCCAAAAACAGGAGGAAAAAAATAAAAATAAAAAGTAATAAAGAATCCTTATAGGATTTATAGAACACCATCAAGAGAAATAATAAATACACTATGGAAATCGCAGAAGTTAGAGAGAAACAGGTAAAAAGCTTATTTAAAGAAATAATAGCGCATATATGTGTGTGTGTGTGTGTGTGTGTGTGTGTATAAAATCTTGCTACACAGATATCCGTAGAGTAGGTAAACTATAGAAATTCACTAGATATAAACTATTGAGTTGGGCAGCACCTCAGAATGGATTCAAAGGTCCTTTGATAATTCAAACTGATATGTAGCCACAACATGATACAACCACTCATATTTACATGAAATCATGTAATGCCATGAATGGTTATTTAATTCTGTGTGTATATCTTGCCTTCCTGAATGACAGTAAGGGATCACAGAGTATCTCTATGGAGACTGACACACTGACGACTCAAGGTGAAGATGCTCTAAAAGAGCTTAAAGAGAAAGGCCATAAATTTGTTATGTATTGCTTGAGTCACTGAGGAGAGATCCATACATCATATTATTACTCCTCACAACTCCATGAGGTATGTGTCATTAGCATCTCCACTTGATAGGTGGAAAAACTGAAGCTCAGACAGGTTAAGCAATCTTCCCAGGTTACAAGAAGAAGGCAGAGCCAGGATTTGAATCAAGGAAGTATAATTCAAAAGTAAGACAACAAAAATAAACATTAGCTGCAATTTAGGCAATGTTCTATGTTTAATTAATTTATGTATGTATTTACAATATAACTAACTTAATCCTCAGAACAATCCTATAAAGTAGGACCAACTATTCTCCCCACTATTATCCCATCTGCTTTTATAATAAAATGATTCCTATTTGTCTTTCAGATCACAGTTCTCAAACTTCAACTCTTCAATAATGACTGTAATCTATTTTAGCTTGCTTTCATATTCTCTAATTGAGTAGGGCATTTTAATTTCACCTGAATAATTTGTATGGTCATTTAATTTTTGTCTGTTCATCCTGACAGACTAAAATTACAAGGGAATGTTACTGATTACTGTAAGAGATAAACCCCAACTTATCAGAAGCTTCACAAAGTAGTTTATTTTGCACTCACACAATTGGACTGTGGGTGCTCAGAAGGAAGATTTCCACAAGCCGATTCAGAAGCCAGGCTCCTTGCATCTCACCTTCCAATCTCTCCTGAGCCTCCACTCCTTCACCTCCAGCAGGCACATGGAAAAAGAAGGACAGAGGATCGACTAGGAAGTTTTGTTAACGGGTCCATCTAAATAAACATGGTGTACTCTACTTCCATCCACAGTCTGCTGGCCAAAACTCAACCATGTGGATGCATCTTACTGCAAGGGAGTCTGGGAACATGGTCTAGTAGGGAGCTGAAGAGGAAGGGAAAATAGGGTTAGCAAACAGCTAACCAGTCTCCTTCCCAGAACAGACCAACACATATGCACCTTTTCATCTTCTGCTATTGTATGAGACTGTGCAGAAATGATAGGCTAACCACCCTTCCCTGTGACTTCTTGTTTCACCTAGTGATGTGTCTTTAATTTCCATCAGACCATAAGCTCCACGGAAGTGGAAACTCAGTCTGTCTCATCTTTTCACAGCATGCCCACGGCTAACAAACATTTTAAGGGCCTGCAAAAAAAATGATTAAGCCCTGAAGAAATAATTTGTTAGCTAAAATATGAAGGAAAAACTATAAGATTAATAAATAAATGAAATTTTCTCAAAAGGTAACATGTTTATTCTAGTCATGTAGAAATTTAATATAGCTGAAATCATAGGAACCAATTAATCTATTATTTAAAAGGCTCAAAATTATAAAAAATTCCTTCAAAATCATAAAGCAAAAGCTACATTTAAAATAGTTTTTGTGGTATATGAGGAAGGGCTTCAAAAATAAGAGTGTACCATGGGGTGGATGAAGATTGTTATCATTATTAAATACTGTTATGTTTCAGAATGGCGATGGGGACATTTGGAATTCTTAACATAAACCCTAGAAAGGCAGAGATCTTAGGAGAACAAGGAAATTGAAGGTTTTCGTGAAGATGAGCTGGGGTAAAGTACTGGCCAGCAGAGAGAAAGACAACAATTGCAGAGTTGAGTTTAATGTTGCTATCTCCCCAAGCCCTTTTTGGAGCCTGGGGGCTTGGTAGGGAGGACCTGTCACCTCTTCATTTACAGACTGTACAGAGAATTTAGATTTTTTGCTGCTTGCTTAGGTTCGATTTCATTCTTGTTGGCTGGAAAGAGCAGTGAGGCTGACATCATCTATAGCTGACCATCCCCACCCTTCATATGTTCTGACACTTTCTTAATTATGTCCTGAGACCCTCAGGCTTGCACTTCTCACTTGAGGATCAATCATCAGTACTGACTCTTACTGCCTGTTTCTTCAGCTAGGATTCCAGCAATTCACAAATCCGAATCTTAAGTTCTCACCTTTTTATATTCACTTTTTAGCATTTAAAATATTTGCAAGGGAAAAAAATTAGAGAAACTTATCAGACCACCCTGTAAAATGGATTAACTTCTGTTTTCCAAATCTGCTATGCTTTTCGACTTCGTTCAGAGACTGGAAGGCTGGTTCTTACTATGGTGACGAGCACTTTGGCAGTCCCAGTTCCTAGGGGACTGGGATAGGGGTTTGGAATTTCGTTCAGCAACTGTGAGGATATTTCTAAGAGGAGTCCTCACTCTGGAGCCCAGTCCCCAACCTATATCGTCCCAGTACAATTTAATAAACCTTTGCTGAGGACCTGTCCAATGCAAGCTACCCTGAAAATCTCCTGGCAGATGCAAAAGTTAATATGTAAGAGCAGGTCAGGAGGTGTACAATCTAGAAGGAGCCATGGACTATAAACAACTACCATTTAGCAGAGTAAAAATGTCGTATGTGCTAAATAAGGTCCTGGTTTTGAACCCTATTTGCTCAAATCTAGAGAGCACATGCCTCTATTACAGACCTTTACAATTCATTATTAGTAGCCACAGTTGTAGAGATCATAATTATCACAGCAGCAGTTAAAATTTGTTGAAACAACTTCTATGCACTATGTTTCATGCGTTTCCAGCTATCCAATCCTAATGACTCTTTGAGTTAGGTGTTATTTTCATTTTTTTTTTTTTCATTCTACAGGTGAGAAAAATAGAAGCCTAGGGAGATCAAATAAATTGCTAAAGGCTCCACTGTGAGTTAACAACGGAGCCGGGACTGCTTCCAGAGCCCAGCTCTTAACTGCTCATTTGGCTGCCTGTATAACACATTCCACTATTAAGAAAAAGCAAAGAAACAGAGGTCTTTCCGAAAGTTTTCTCTTCAGGAAGCACTCTTTGGGACAGTACAGTGCAGGTTCACAGGGAGGATTTAAAAGCATATATGTGGCCATTAATCAGAAATGTCAAATGGCCTATTGCACTCCAGACTTTTTCAATTGGCAAGCACCAAATAAGCATTTAATCAAGGAGCTGGAGGATAATAACATGAAAATGAAACCTTGGGGAAATAATATGAATCATATCTTAAGACTATATATTTTTCAGTCTTCCAAAGTCATTGTTCTTTATATAAAGGCAACTACTTGATAACTAGGAATGAGACATGATGATGCTCACCACTTTTATTCCCAAAGCAATAATTAGTTTTTCAGTCCAGGTAGGAAAAGACACTTTGGACTTTCTTCTAAAAAAAAGAAAAAGAAAAGAGGGAGGAGAAAAAGAGCTCCCTGCCCTGTGCTTAAATCTGACTCTCAGTGCTCTTTTGATTAGGAATGGACTTTCACCATGCCCACAGGTCACCAACATTGCCCAGAGTTTGACATCATAATCATAAATTTCTGGCTCGTTCTGGGACGTGTATGCTCACCTCCAAAATTTATGGAACAATGTATCCTTTTGATAAGCATAGTTTCTTTTTAGATGGATCAGTTTCTCTTAACATGAACTAATAGTGATGAAGCAGATGTTTGATGACTAGATATACCAACGCAGCTGGCAAAATCTTAAAGCATGATCCCTACTCATGAAAGACAGTAAATCTCTTCTACAATTGTGATTTCAATGTTTCCTAAGTAACTGCAAGCCCATGAGCTTATGGAGATTTATAAATGTCCAAATATCACCTGATAAAATATCACCTAATCAGAGATTAGCATCTCTTTTCCCTTGATCCTCTATTTCTGTACCCTGCTTTATCACCCATTACTACCTGACTATACAATATCCAATAACTACTTGTTTCTTGCCTTTTGTGTTTTTCTCTCTACTAGAACATAGCAGAGACTCCTGCTTGTCCTCCATTGCCCATTTTCCCATGTACATTGAGCTCCTGAATTTATCGGTGTATATGATCTTTCAGAATCAAGATTGCATTTCCCAGTTTCCTTTGGAGCCAAGGTAGTGACCATGTAACAAAATTCTGGCCAATGAAATATTTTTGAAAGTGATGTGGACAACTTCTGCGATGTCTCCTTTAAAAGGAGTGTGCATGCCATTTCTTCCTCCTTTTCTTCTTCCTGCCATTGAGGACATGGACGCAATGTTGAGCTATCTTAGACCATGTGAATGAGAGAAATGTAAGTCTCTGGATAAGGTTGCAGGACAGAATTTCCAAATAAATTGGATTACCATGGACTACTCTTAAGTGACAAAGAAACATACTTCTATTTTATTTAGCCACTTTTATTTTCAGTCACTGTGAAAAACAGGAGACGTTTATTAACGTTAATTAACATACTTTAAGAGGACAGGGACATTTCTATTTTGTTCACCACTGTTTTTCTAGCTCATTAATAGTACCTGGCACATAGTAGTAGGTGCTTCACAAATATTTGTTGAATGAATCAATGAATGTCTAAATGCTATGTCCAGTTTGAGTCTGAGTATCTTTACTTATTTGAACAAATCAGCATTACGTTTATTTTTATTTGCTTGGTTTGAATTTTGCTTTTATCTTAGCATCTCCTAATTAAGTGTATTCAAGTGTCTTGTCACATTTCAACTCACTATCAATTCACAGAGCCTTTTGGTTCCCCAAATTCCTTCATCTGAAAAAGTAGCTGAGGAGATCTTTTCAACAAGTTTCCATTGCTAGCCATGTGACGGCATTCAAATAAACTAAATAGTAACATTCTGCTTCAACCTCCTCTGAGCATGTCATCTCATAAACTGCTAATATTTAAGGGCAGAAGCACATAAATCATTAACAACCTTGGTCATTTTCTCCATCACATCATGCTATGAACGTGGCCGACACTTTCCCCTGAAGAAGGATGAAATAAAGGTAGGTTGTCCTATCATCTCTTTGACTTACATAAACTCTTAGAAGACTTTTATTCTCTTTTCCTACAAATGAACTCAATGTTTACATGCTTAAGAAAAACCTCTCAAATTCCTTCTTAATGAGTAATTAGACCCTATCGGTTCATATTTGCTAAATAATTGTTTTGTAAACTTTTTTTTTTTTGTAAAAAACCCTCTGAGGATTGCACTTAGGGTTCAACTCATAGACTACAAGATTAGATACCATGATAGAGAATAACTTGGTATATTGAGTAGCCTAAGAAAGGGTCACAAAAGAGATGGGACATGATTACTAAGGCTTTGTAAAATAGCCAGGATCTTAAATAGTGGAGTGAATGGGGGCATGACAGGAAGAGGGAACTAACTTAGGCAAGGGCTTGGAGGCTGGCAGGGAACAGAATGGCATTATTCATAATAGATTTAAACTGGGAACAGCTGAAATGACTTAACAGCAGAATGGATAAAGAGTAGAATATTCATAAAAAGCAATGGAATAGTAAATAGAATGAGAATGCACAAGCAACAATTACGTGCAACGACATGGATAAATCTCACAGATATAAAGTTGGGTAAAGGAAGACATGTAAAAGAGTACCTACTATGGATTTATTTATGTAAAGTTCAGAAATAAGCCAAATGAATGTATAGTATTAGAAGACAGGACTGGTTGCTCTGGGGGAAGTAGAGATAGAGAGACTGGAAGGGGATACAAGAAAGGCTGGTGGGGTGCTAATGTTCCATTTGTTGATATTGGTGCTGGCTACATCACTGGGTTCACTTTGTGAAATATACTGAGCAGTACATTTTGTATAGTTTGTATATTTGTCTGTATGTATACTTCAATCATCATCATCATCATAAAGAGTAGAGGGCCAAGAACAGTAAGAACACTTCTGAAAAAAAAAAAACTGTTAGGACTTCCTAATGTTATTGGAACCATGATGGATAAGCTAAACAATGAAATGGATTATAGGGTTCAAAGAAGACCAATGCATGTGTAGAATTTTGGTAAATGACAGGGGTGGCATGTCAGCTTATAACTAGAAAATGGACACCAGTACGGAAATAGATTTAAATGAGATCTCTGCCTTATAACTTATACAAAATCAAGGATTTAAAAGGATTAGAAAATTAAATTGCCAAAAATAAAACTTTAAAACTCCTAATACTAAAGTGAGTACCTTTTAGACTTCAAGTAGGGAAAAATGTCTTAAAAACAAAGAGCACTAACCATGAAATAAAACTTTAATAAATATGACTATAAAAATTAAGTTTTTTTTTTTTTATCAAAAACATCTTGCAAAAAAAAGAAAAGAGATTTTAAAACTGGGAGAAAATATTTGCAATACATATAGAAAAGGATGTCAGGAATATTTAAAGACCTATAAATCAATCAGAAGCACAAAAATGGGCAAAGGATATAAGGTATATTCCACAGAGAAAGAAACACATATGACAATGATAATATGAAGATATGGTTAACACTAAAACTAACCACAGAGAAATACTCTTAAACCTGCTTAATTGGCAAAAAAACAAGTTGGAAAATATCAAGTAATAGAGACGATGGTTGATCTAGAGACTCTTTAATACTGTTCCAGCAATTCTACTCACAGGCATATATCCAAGAGAAAATTTTGGACATGTATGATAAGCGACACATACAAAATGGTCATGAAATGACTGTTTAAAGTAGTAAAAACACGGAAACAATTTAACTGTTCATTGGCTAGAGAATACACCAGTAAACTGTGATAATTCACACAGACAAATGTTATGAAGAAATCAAAACAAATGAACCACAGCAACATACAACATTATAAATGAAACTTAGAAATATAAAGTAAAAAAAAAATCTCAGATTATACATAGTATACCTTTATGTAAACTTCAAAACTACTAAGATTTAAAATCTCTATTTTTTATTGAGGTGAAATTCATATACAATTAACTAATCATTTCAAACAGTACAATTCAGTAGCACTTTTTTTTTTCCTTAAAAAAGAAAATAAGGGAATGGTAGAAACAGGATTCAGGATGAATGTACCTGGGCAGGTGTGTGTGTGGGGTGGGGGGAGGGTAGTGGCAGAGGTGTACAATGGCCAAAAGAGAGGACTCATATCACTAGCTACAGGGTTTCCCAAGGCCCTACCTAGCATGAGTTTTGACTAAGTTTATGGGTGCTTATTTCGTTACTAAAAATGACCAACTACATGAATAAAAATAAACAAGTCTTCTTTGTCTCCTCACATCGAAAGATGTTGTCAACAACTTTTTGCAAAGTATAGAAGGCAATTTTCACAGTAGTTGCTTTGAAAACAAACAAAAAACTTCTATTCTATGGAGAGAAATTATATCACTTTAAATTTCATGTGAAGTCATTTCTTTGGGGACAAAATGGCAAAAGTCCTCTGAAATCAACATTATATTTGGAATAAGTCACACTGACTTCTGCAAGTGAGTAAGGTGGTCAGTTTTCTTAAAATGGGACATTTTGCCTTCTCACTGCTAGAAGATGAGCAATCCCAACTCCTGGCAGGACTCGGCAGATGTCCTACCTCCTCTTCCAGGAAGCCTTCTCTGACTATACAAATCCTGCTACTCTTATAGCACTGAGACATTATATCCCATAATTTAGAGTTATTCTGTCAAGGTCTCTAGAGAAAAAATCTCGATTTATAGGGAGATGATACAGAATTTTTGGTTAAAAATTGAGGCTTGAAAATAACAACAGCAGAGCCAGGTACTGTCTAAACGATTTAAAATTAAGAACATTTTTGTTAATGTATGTTAACATTTAACATATAACAACCCATACTAATCTTTATAACTATCCAAAGAAGTAGGTTACGTTATTATCTCCATTTTAGAGATGAGGAAACAGAGGCACAGAGAGCTTAAATAACTTTCATTAGGTCACAGAGCTAGTAAGTACAGAGTTTGAACTTGAACCCAGGCATCCTGGCACCTGAACTCACTTAACCACGATGGAGCTTTAAGCTGTCAATAATTTAATGGTTATAATTCAATCAGTTCAGCTCCATACCTACGGGTCAGAAATAGTGTTTGGCATCTGGTATATAGGGTAAGAGAGAGTTGGCTCAAGAGCGACCAAGGTTCCAGGCCTGGCTTTGAAACTGATGCCTGACCAAACTTGAGCAAGGTCACTGCTTCTCTTTGAGCCTCAGTTTCCTTCTCTGTAAATTGAAGGGTTGGACCTAATGGTCTCCAAGGCCCTTCCAGTGCTGGTGTTTTATGAGCTTGGGATTCCTGGCTCAATTCCTTGCAGCTCAGGCCATACTGGCTCTTCCTGGGCCAGGTCTGGCCTCTCCTGCTGGGCTCAGTGTCTCACAGTTGGCTTTGCTTCCCGTAAATAAGAGAAAAAGAAGGGAAAATATCCTCCTGAGAGACTGGGAGGGATCCCACGGCTGCTCTGTGTACTTTGAAGAACTTGCAGTCGTTAACCAGAGATTGCTACCTGCCAAGTGAAGGATGGAAAGAAACTAAACTAGGGGGAGAAATGAACTCACAAAACTTGGCTACATTCAAATTGAAAAGGCATCTCCAGTACTTAAAGAACTGACAATGTTATTGTAAGAAGATGAACCAGCTTCTTCAAGAACAGAAGACAAGATAAGCTGTGAAAACTGGAATGGATCAGAGAATACAGAAAAAAATGATAAACTAAGTACCAACGAAAGTTATTTACAATCTGGGAAAATGGTGGAATAAATCAAAGATGGCATGGGCATGTTGGCCTCCACCATCCCACCATAACCTCCTCTAGGGCAGCTATTGTATCAGAAATCTATGACTCCCAGGAACCAACCCTAAAGGTATTAGGGTTCAGAATCAGCTAACATCAAGAGAGCAGCTACTATGTGCAGGCTGTATCACATTTTTATCTTACTATAGAGGTGAGGAAACAGAGTCTATAGAGACCAGATTCTAGTTGTGTCTTCCATTATCAACTAGGCGAACCTGGTCAAGTAATATCGCCTGTGGTTATAGCTATGTTACGGCTATGGCTACTTTATGCATAAAACAAGGGGCTGAATAAGGTTTTAGAAGATTGACTTTCCAGTTCAAACAAACACTAATTTTTATTTATCTAGAAAAGCATTCACGCTGGACCAATTTAATTTGTTTATACTTCAGAACATTGGAACTCAATGGACTCTACTGTGCTTAGCACAAAATACATGAATCCAAGAGAAAAACAACGCTACTTTGGGTTTCAGCAGCTCTTCTGATTCTCTTCCATATGGTACTACCAAGAATCACCTCGTATGGCTGAGCATGCTGTACCCTATACAAGGGCACCTGGCCAAGAGAGGTGGGAAAGATGGGACTAAATTTCAATCTGCCCTGTGCTCATGAGGCTGATTCCAAACCAAAAGTGCATTATGGGTTTGCATTTACCTCTAAACTATCCATTGACACTGAAGTAAAGCAGTGAGTAAAACTGGAACAATGGCCAAGTCTGTGTTCAAGTTGTGTTGAATGAAGAACTTATAATTTTACCTTTGCTTAAAACACTTCCAGACACCTCCTTTCACCTCCGGTCAGTTTATAAGACCCTCAAGGAAACCAGTCCTATCCTTCATAGCTATGCGTCAGAACTGACCCAAACCTGCATCAGCCAGGATGCTTGAATGGACTGTGTTCTAAAATCTCAATCCAAGCTCAAACTGTTAAGATATTTTGTATAATGGCACCATAAATGGAAAATGGAGACACCTTTCACCATGACTCCTTAGAAAGAGGCAACCCTTATTAGCTGAGCATGTCCTGGTGTTTAAAATAAATGTTTAATTACCTTCACACTTTCAAAGCATGGTAGCTACCAGACACTTGCCAAAAATACTGGAAAACAAAAACTTTGAGAAAAATACTTGCTGGGTTCCATTCTGGGCTTCTAATGTGTTATCTTCACATGTGGACAATTCTTTGCCATCACTATCAAGTCATTCATTTTCAGGCTCCTGATTTTCCTTTTTTTTTTTTTTTTTTTTTTTTTGCAACAAATTAGATTTGTACTGGTTCACTCACATTCTTTTTCCTTTATATTGTCATCAATAGCTACCAAGACCATTCATCCTGGATTTCCTGGGTCAGTTTCAATTTCAAATATTCTGCCCCTCTCTCCTCTCAATAAAAAGTTCCCTACTTTTTATTTGGAAAATATGGTTGCCACAATAACAACATTACCCTCACCAAATATCAGTCATGTCAGAGTAACACCATCATTACGGTCCCCTAACTTGGTTTGTAGCCATCAAAAGGAGAACGGGCTGGTCCATCCAGAGCCTGAGACCATTTTCTTGGCCTCATTAAAGAGAAAAATAATGCATTTGCTACTAAATAAATTCTGGAAATATCAATTTAGAACTCGAATAACTTTTCCTTTGTTGTAGAAGAAAATTTTTCAAGGCTAAGAAATTACTATTTGATGGAAGGGTACACAATCTGGAAAAACTGAAGCCATGGGGTTTTCCAACTGCCAAACTCCCACATGCTGGCTCTTGAGACACATCCACACTCACTATTAAAGTGTCACCGTTTATAATTTGGTGCTAAATCTTTCTGAAGCTAGGCAATTCAACATAGTCTACTGACAAATTGATTCCTTATTCTATTAAAACATAGGGATAAGACGAAGTAGGTGTCAGTGATAAAAGTTACCTAATCTCAAATTGAAAATGAAGTTATTCAAACTAGGCCAGCATCATGAAAGGAAAACCAAAGGGCCAGGTTTCAGTAAGCAGGTTTGACTTGATGCTTGCAGCATTTATGAAAGAAAATAGCTGCCTCTGCAAAAGTTTTTGAGTCCCTTTTTCCCAGGTACCTCACTCTGAATCCTCAGAGCATAAAGAGGAGAAAAGTTATAATTGCAGGGACATTTTATAATGTTTGCCAAGAGCATGAATACAAAACCAGCTAAATTTTTCTCCAGCCTCACAACCTTGTGAAGTAGGTAAAAACTTCGTTTTAATGGTGTGACTATGGAAAGAAATGTTACTGAGTAATATTTTTTATACTCAGGTTAGCTGGTCAGAATCCTTGAAGATCACAGAAAACTTTAAATTACAATGGAAAAATACCAAATTATATTCCCACTAGTTTCAGTCATTTCAGCGTGATTATGAATAAGCTATAGATTCTGAGTCAGATGTGTGCAGTTTTCTTTGGACTTTGTCCGTGCTTACTTGCTTATAAAACTTTTAAAAAGTACTTTCAAATTACAGCAATTCAGTAAAAAAATTCAAAACTTCAGACTTGGTTTCCTCCCCCAGCAGGCTGAGTCATAAAAATAAATCTTAGCCATTTCAATAGCCAACACGCCCCTCACATTAAGGACTGGTATTGTTCACCACATCTCCCATTTCATCCAAAGGTCACACCCAGCTCACATTTGAAGAAAGTAACAGCTCAAGGACTCATCCAGCTCAACATTTGCACATTTAATAAGAGATCAGAACCTCTGGCAAGTTATAGGAGTGAGTTACATCAGAATCTTCCAGAGAAACTTCTGAGGAGTAGCTATAAGTGTGGTTTCAGAGGTAGCCAGACCTGGGTTCAAGTCCTGACATTGTGTGAACCTGGTCATGTACTTATAATGAGCATGAAATGGGGATGTTCATAATATCGACATCATAGACAGTCGTCGTGAGAATGAAAGGAATAAAAAAGGGAAAGATGTTGGAAGCACGGTGCCTGGCACACAGAAAGTGCCCACTTGGTACTTGCTTTTTTACTGGTACAGACATCTCAGGGCTTGGCCAGGATAAAGAAGAGTCTCTCCTCTGCCCTCCCACTTCTCCAAGCATTGGAGTGACAAGTTTCTCTTCAAATCAAACCTCTAGGAGGCACTGCCAGAGAAAGTAGAATATTCTCTCAATCCAAAACCCAGGGTCAGGACTTAAATCAGCAAGTCATAGACTACTGGGCTTTTAGAGTTAAGAGAAAATGTGCAATTTATAATTCACTAAGTTAATATATGGAAATTATATATGCAGTGTCTGACATAGAGTGGGCAATGAATAAGTGTCTGCCCTTACTTTCTTTTATACACAAAGAAACTCAAATACCAGGTCCTAAAGTGACTTACTCAGGGTCATGCAACAGTTAATGGCAGAGCTGAAACTGATACTTGGGTCCTTTTGGGGGGATAAGGTACTGCCTTAGATTTATTAATGAGAGTATTGGGGATCAGAAGGTTTGAAGGAATTGGCCAAACACCTGCCATATTCCAAGGAGGACCTTCCTAACTAACAAACATAGCATGCTATCCCTATCCCTTTACCACCGAACCCATTCCTAACTACCACAGAGACCAAAGATAGATTCCCTCTGGTCCATGGTGGATATCCCTGCCTGTAAGGACTAGGGTTTCTGAAGGACAAGGACAGAGCTCTGGGATCTTGAGAGAAGGGGGCTTTTTCCCTCCCTGCCCCACTGCAGATGGCAGCAGTCTCAGGTAACCCTTAATAAATGTAAATGTTTGGAAACTTTCCCAAGGGTTTTTACAGCTGGTTGCAATGGGGGGCCAGGGAAAAGGAGGTCTAAATATAATCTTTCTTTGCCTTTTAGGCCAAATCTGTGAGGTGACAAGCATGGATCTCAGGGTTTATAGAACTAAAACAGACCCTTTTGAATATCAGTGGAAAATTCTGATTCTGTCCTAGGTATTAAATAAAGGAACTGGTTCCAAGCCCCGAGGGTCAGGAAGAGGACAGCTAACAAGCCTGCTGCACTTGGTCTGGGGAAGGAGAGAAGGAGACATCAGCGGTGGGTGGAACCCGCCTTTCCTCATTTATAATTCAAGGAGTCCCTAAAGAAATATACATTGAGCACTGACTGTCAGAAAAACTCTTGACTGGGGTCCATGGTAGGGGGAGGAGCTGGCAGGGAAAATCATGGAGGGGATGTGAAATCCAAGTTCAGGACTGAAAGATGGGTAGGAATTAGCCAGGGAGAGAGTTTTGTTCTAAGCCAGGGGTAGGCAAACCTATGTTGTAAAGGACCAGATAATAAATATTTTAGTATTTGCAGGTCATACAGTCTTAAATGCAGCTATTCAACTCACCTGTGGCAAGGAGAAAGCAAGTACAGAAAATATGTAAAGGAATGAGTGTGGCTGTTTCCTAAAACCTTCCTTTGTGAAAACTGAAATTTGAATTTCATGTTATTTCCACATGCCATGAAGTCTTATTCTCTTTTGATTTTTTGAGCCCTTTAAAAATGAGGAACCATTCTTAGCTTATAGTGTAGAAATATCTGTATTAAGATACAAAGGGGTTTAGTCAAGGGAGTTCACAAACTAAGATGATATACATTTCTAAGCCATATATTCCTTAGACCCTCATATCCACAGCTGGGACTAGCATGAGACAAGTGAGGTACCTGGGGCTCATAATTTAAGGAGGCACTCACTAGTAAGTAGAGGGTTGGCACCTGCAAGACCCCAAGAGTGAGTGCCTTCTTAAATTGTGTACCCTAGGAACCTTACCCGTCTCATCCTAGGCTTGGCCCTGCTCCTATCTGTGCATAATGGAGTATATTACTGTAAAGTAGTCACCTTCTCCTCAACCATCAAGCTTTGGATGCCTTCCTTATGAAGCACAAGTTTGCAGATGGTTCCAGTGCTCTGGGGTACAGAATTTGGATAATAAGTAAAATGATTTATATGTAAAAATGCTTAGGTAGAAGAGGAGGGAGAAACCATGCAGACTGGAGTTTGGAGAGAATTTGGGGGAGAAGATAAAAAAATTTTGTTTGAAAGTTGTTGCTGGTGGGATAGTGTAAGAAACACTAAGAATGAGATCAATGTCCAAAAAAGTGTTTAAGTAGTTTTACTGTGCATTAAAATTGTAAACCTTGTCACTCTCTTGACTTTCACTCATTACATCTATATCTATACCTATATCTAGATACATATTGCAAATCATATACCTGATAATGAACTTATCTCCAAAATATATAAAGAACTCAACAATTTTTAAAAAATAACTTAATTAAAAAGTGGGCAAAGAATTTGAAAAGGCATTTATTTCTCCAAAGATATATAAATGGCCAATAAGCACATGAAGAATCGTTCAACATCATTAGCCATCAGGAAAATGCCAATAAAAACTATAATGAGAAATCATTTCAGACCCAATAGGATGGCTGGCTATATAAGCAAAAAGATGGACACTAGAAATGTTAGTCAGGATGTGGAGTAACTGGAACCCTCAAACACTGCTGGTGGGAATGCAAAAGGGTACAGCTGCTTTATAAACATTCTGGAAGTTCCTCAAAAGGTTAAAGACAGCTATATAACCCAGCAATTCCACTCCTAAATATACACCCAAGAGAAATGAAAACATATGTCCACATAAAAACATATACATAAATGTTCAAAGTAGTACTATTTATAATAGCCAAAAAGTGGAAATAACCCAGTGTCTAACAACTGATAAATGGATAAATTAAATGTGGTATATTCATGTAATGAAATAGAGAAAAAAATAATGAAGTACTGATACATGCTACAATACAGAAAAACCTTAAACCTTGAAAACATTATGTTCAGTGAAAGAAGCCAGTCACAAAAGACCACGTACTATATGAGTCCAGACTAGGGAAATCAATAGACACAAAGAGCAGATTAGTGGATGCTCGGGGCTGGGGGAGGGGAGAAGGGATGGGAGGATGGAAGGTGATAGCTAAATCATATAATATTTCTTTCTGAGATGATGAAATTGTTCTACAATTGTGGTTTTGGTCGCATATGTCCATGAATATATCAAAACCCACTGAATTGTATTCTCTAAATAGGTCAACTGTATGGTGTATGAAATTATAACTCAATATGGCTATTAAACAAAGAAGAAATCAAAGCATTTCTCCTTCTCTCCAAGGGTGTCAAAGAACGAGCTCTCCTTACCTCTGAAAGGTAACGGTGTCTTTGTATTGCTGAAGACAGAGGTGGTTCTCTGCTTTCTTTCTGAGGGTTTGAGGGGTGACGGCCTAAATGAGACGAAAGGGGCTGGGGTTCAAGGGTTGAGCACTGGAGTTAGGGACTTGGATGGATGCCTGAGCTCTGCAGGATCCATATTTAATCTGAGGCTCCGAAGTGTCTGGGCCAAATGCTAGAGCAAAAAACCACTGGGTGGGGCACCATTTTGGTGTCATGGGGCTCTTTGGGGCCAGAAAATGACCTCAGTACCATTGTCTGAGAACAACTTTTCAGGGAAGGCCCTGCCTGAACCACAGGTTAATCTAGTCATGGAGAAGTTAGAGAATGGTCACCCCCTTTTCCCCAATGGTGCTTTAGTCCTTGAATGCTGGATCATTTTGTCACCAGAGAAGAAACCTCTGTACTACTCCAGGAGCCCTATAGGCCCTGACAGGACTGCTGTACTTGAATTAGCACCAAGGGAGGGGATCAAGGGGAGAGGAACACTCTTATCATTCATCGCTACGGGAAGGCCATTCTATGGGCAGCCTGAGTCCCGCCTGTGTACAAACGCAGGGTGTGAATTAGATCAGGGCTCTATCTGATGGTCCTATCCTTGCCCACAAGTCCTGATTCTTTTCAAGCCACATTTTAACCATGGCCCACTTCCAGGGCTACAGCCTTTCTAACTGCTAATTCCCATTATGCAGGACATCTGGGGAAAAGGAAAGAAAAAAAAAAAAAGTCCTAATGCTGATATTGCCTCAAGGCTACCACAAGAATAACGGTGGCCACAAATATATTTACTTTAAACTAGAGTCCATGGTCAGCATTTTTCATTCCAGTTTTTGACAAATCCTAGCCAAAGAGCTGGTGTATCTACAGAGGTGTAGAAGTAAATCTAGCCTAAACTCTCCCAGCTAATAAGGGAAAGTTGTCCAATTATCACAGAGCTGGCCTCTGACTGTCATATTTTCCACTGATGCACTAGACGTGACTAAACTGCACAGGGACTGGCCGGGAGCTGGATTCCCTTTCACTGTGCTCAGCAGGAAGGGGCCAGCATCATCCTATACCCATGTCATGAACCTGACATAACCCTTAGTCATGGAAGAAGAGGCCTGGCATGTCACCAAGCACAGGCTTTCAGCTTATCCTGTGCATCCTGTGAACTTTTAATTATTTCAAGGTTCAAATTATATCCAAGCTGCAGGGAGACCACATTTCCAGAAGAGAAAACAAGAGATGTTGCTATTTCAAGAGCCATCTATTGCAACACCAAACAGCAAGGCTCAAATAAATTTGCTCACCCATAAAAGTTAGAACTTAGAAAATGATTTTATTATTGGTTGGTCCCTTTATACGTAATAGAGAAATCAAGGCCATGTATATCAACAAAGGTATTTATGTTAAACATTCAAAAATTTTCATTGTCTCTTAAGTTTAATTTTCTCTGCTAGAGAGTAGCAAAATGTGTAAAGGAGAGATACATTTTAGAAGGAAGAAAGGAGAAAAGGAACTAGCAACCTAAAAGCTGGTTTTGACTTTCCTTTTTAATTTATAGATTTTCTAGTCTGATTTAAAAATATAAAACTTAGTTGTTTTTCTGTTTTGCTGTCCATATTGTCGTATGCTCTATCCTCTTGTGGATCAAAGCAGGGAAATAAAGCAATAATTACAGGAACTGCTGGGCTTTCTGCCCTGGCCAGTCTCGTTTCCTCCACGTTCCATCATTCAGTGCATGGAGAATACAGGTTACATGAATGATTCAGAGGCAGGAATTTCTTGTACTTCATATTCAGAATAACTCTAGGTACCTAAACTCCCCAAAATTCAGGCAGAGAGAAAATTTTTAAAAGGAAAAACACCCTTAACCAATCTTTAACCTGGAGACTTTAGCCACTTGCCAAATATGCAGTCTTTTTGAGCCCATAAATTGAAAGCAGGAGGGAGGGAGTGTGGCTGTAACTGGATAAGGGGTTGGGTTTTAATTTTTTACAAGCAGCGGGAGGAGGATACCAATATGGTTAGTCAGTCAGCCAGCATTAATCCTCATTAATGTCACCCATTCAAATCCATTCTCCTCTGCACAGCTGTGCAAATATAAATTAATGGATCATTCTGACAAAGGCACATAAGAAAAATTTTAATATGAGGAAAAGGAACTAATTGGACAAATAATACATTCTTTTAATGTGTGAGAAAGATTGTTCAAACTACCACATGATAGATGAAGGAACATACATTCAAATTCATACTGCTATAGACTTCCCTGTGTGAGAAGGGACTAAAGAGCAGAAGGTGGTAACATGTTCATGACAAAGCATGTCATAAATGGACAGAGTGAGGATAGGGGCATTCATTCACCGAGCACTGCCAACTAACCCCAGAGATCATGTTTCTAAGCATGACATTGTTCTGTTTTTTATATACTTTGCATTATGTTTGAATTATGGAGAGTAGAAAAAAAAGTAGGGCCATTTCTTGCCCTTAATAAATTTGCAATTTGACCCAGGAACAGAAGCAGAGCATTACAGTCAGCATTTTTTAGCTAGAGGAAGCAATTTATAGGATTTTGGGAAATATGGCTATACTTTTGAGAAGGATTTCCACCAGACTCAAAACTAAAAAAAAAAAAAGAGAGAGAGAGAGAGATACAGAGAGAATACTGTACTTTAGAAAATACTGATTCATTCTTGCCATGGTATAAATGTTCAAAAAGGTCTCTCCCTTAAAAAAAGACAGTCAACCCATGCCCCACTTGCATGTTAAGAATTGATGAAAATGCCCACAGTCTCCTGGAAACCCAGTCAGAGAGAAGAGAGAAGTTCCTCAAGTTTACTCTGACTGAGGTGTGGTAACCTCTCTCAGCCTCCAGAGACTAAGAAGGAAGGAGATGATTTGCATCATCTCTTCAGTTATTTTCATTGGAAAGTACCCGTCTTAGGGCCTCTGACAGAAAGGGGCCGATGTGAGCTAGGAACCAGTGAACACTCACAGAAGAAGAAGAGGCAGAGCTCTAAACTGGAAGAATGAGTATAGGCATGCCAAAAATTATTCTGCAGTTTACACCAGATTCATGACTCTCGTGTTTGTAACAGGTGTGCGTGGGAACTATGATAATGGTTCTCAAGCAATCTATTTCCGCTCACTTTGCTATATTTAAACTTCTGTTGTATCCTTAATGTTCAACTTCAGGTGTATGTGAATTTAAAAATCACTATATTTTTTAGTAGAATGAGATGTTGTTGTGACGAACTCCCTTCTCCCTGTGTTGACATAATTCAGAATTCAGCCAGAAGACACGGGGGCATGTGGGTAGCTGACACCACTTTGTGACTCAGGTTTCATGAGGTATCAGGTGATGCAAAAACAAACCTACTGACACTTTGGGGTAAAGGGGAGGTCGAATGCACAGAGAGAAGGGCCTGTAGCTCCCAGGTCAGCCCTGACATTCCTGAGAGCCCAAGCAATGTCAGGGTCTTTAAGGGAGAGTAATATTCCTGAAATGTCCCAACCAAAAAAGCAAAGAGCTCAGTGTAAGCTCCTGGTCAGTGGTTCTCAACTCCATAGAATCATAGAATCACCAGAGGAACTTTGAAGAAAGTATTCATGCAGTGCCCTACCCTAGCGATTCTGATTCGGAGGGTCTTGGACCCTCTGGACACTGTGATTCTAACACGTAACCAAGATTATAATTGCCATATGAAAAATGGCCAAGTTTGAGATTCCTAAGCATCAGTGAGTGCAGGTACTCAATCAACATATGCTGAAATGAACAGAATCCTTCTGTTTCTTTAAAAGCTTACTCTAAATTTTATTTCTTTCTGGATCTTGAGAAACTAAGAGTGTGGGCTGCCTGGATTACAATTCTAGTTATACCACTTACTAGCTAAGTGACCTTGGACAAGGTACTGACTTCTCTAAGACTTTGTTTTCTTAGCAATACAATGGAGTTAATAATCATACCAATACCAGAAGGGAGTCAAAATAATTGCATAAAATCAAGAATATTTGGCCCAATGCCTGGCACATGTAAAATATACAATAAATTTCAGCTATCGTGATTAATGATGATGAAAGTAAAAACATACTAGTAATATTTCAATAAAGGGGATGTTTTTCTAGACTGGTGTTTCTTTACAGGACATGGTTTTAAGGAATTGTGAAACACTGAAATGTGAGAGTTAGAAATTTAACGTTTCCTTCAATTATGAATACAGGCAACAAACCTCAGTAGTTAATAGCAGTATCTGTCACCAACAGAAATCACAGATATTTCTGCATATTACAGTCATGGTAGAGAGCCAAAAATAGTATTTATATTTAGTATGACCAACTGCCCTGCTTTGCCAAGGACTGAGGGGTTTCCCGGGATGCAAGACTTACAGAGCTAAAACTGGAAAATCTCAGGCAAACCATTTCCTAATTATGTTCATTACTATTTTGATGGTAATCAGCACATCGCTAGGTGCCATTGTTTATAGTGTGTTAATAAAGAAGTACCTACCCTACTATGTTACAATTTCAAAAAATAGATTGATAGATTTATACCCACATAATCTTGTTATGCTTTGTATTTCATTTGATGCATTTAAAAGCATTCTTCTGAATCAACAGCCTTCACCAAATTGCCAAAGGGGGTCCATGGCACAAAAAAGATCAAGAGGGAAGAAACTGGGAACACTGGTTGTAAAATGGAAGAAACCAGATTTTAAGTTCCTTTAGGCTTTGCAACCTAAAAACATAGTAAAGGAAGACAGGCATGTGTTTGCAAAGGACACAACTAGATAATCAGTTGATGAAGTTTTCCCAGTACCAGGAGTTTCTGTCTTGTAATTTCACACACAGCAACCAGGAAATTTCCATAAATTCTCCACTCCTGATGACATATGTATGCATATTTTGTTACTTAGGTTGTTGCAGGGTTAACTCAATCCTGACAGCTACTGATCAGAGTATCTGTTAGATCTACCAGTTTCTAATAACTACAAATGCTTTACCTATGAATCATAATTTGACAGAACTTAAAATTTTCCATGAATGAGGATAATAAAAATTTGGATTTTAAAAGATCAAGCTTACAGAAATGATCAAAAGAAACTTTAACTCTTACCGGATACCACTGGGCTTCTGACAGACATTGGCTCCCATCTTGCCTAGTCACCACTGTTGACTGCCATCCCGTTGCTGCCCCACAAGGCAATGAGAGACCACTTCTTTTCTGATCAATGTAACTCCAAGCTGCCAGCCCAATGTGACCAGAAGGCAGAGTCCTCATAATTGCCCTTGTCCCTGTATACACAGATTTCTTAACTTCCCTGTCATTTTTACAAAATCTCCTCACTAACAAAGTGGACCGCTCCTTTTTACTTTTAAAAAAGTCCTCTACATCTTCACAGTTATCAGGGAAGTCTTCAAAATGGCTCAGAAAGTCCTTAGCAGATGGACTATCAGTAAAATCCTTTCTGCAAAAGCTGTCACTTGAACATACCACACTGGCCTTTTGGCAGGAACCTTCGCAGTACAAGTATTTGTCATTCAAGGTGTCACAATGATCACATTGCAGCTGGCCATTCTCATTATCACAGTTTTCTGCCAATTCCATCAGCTTACAAGTATATGCTTTATAATTTTTCTTTTGCTCCTCACCAACACCAGGCAGTGATACACAGTTTCCACAATCACCCAAAATCAAGTTATCTGATAGGGTACAGAAAGTGTCTGACATTCTTCTGTCAAGTTCATAATGAAAATGAAATACCGCCATGTTGCCATCAGGTTGTGCCTTGCCAGGCTCTATGGTTGCTGACTGATTGCCTAAGGCTCCAATGCCCATGGGAGGTCTATTCATTTCCAGCTGAATTCCAGGGAACACCTTTCTTTCCAGTGAAGAAGGGATTCCAGTTTCCAAACAGAGGCCTTCCTCTGTGAGAGAATCACACGTTTCATAAAACTGGCTCTGAGGAAGGCCATGCTGATGGTTTTCCAATATGTTATTGCAGTTAATGTTAGGGTCTTCCACAGAATCTGGTGTGTTTTTCTCCCAGCACTTTTCATTACTGTTTTCATCACCTATTATTTTCTCCCTTGCAATTGAGAGAATCTTTGGCAAGTTGCTTCCAGAAGATTCTTCTTTAAGTTTGTTTGGTTTTGAGATGGTATAAGATGGTATAGACCCACTCTGCCTAACAGTATGTCCCTTTGAAACACTGACATCCAGGACCTTGTCACTACTTTCATCTACAGCCGACTGAGAAGACACCACTTTTCTCTGAGTCGCAGGTATGAGAACAGAAGCTGCCATTTCTTCAGATGTCATCTTGACCAACACACAGGTTTTAGCTACCGCTCTGTTTCTCCTTCCTGGTGATCATGTCAAGATTTTAATAAAATGACTGGTTACTAAAATAATCTCAGATGTACAATTCCTCTAAGAAACAAAGTGATAGTTACTTTCATTCAGATGCATTAAGAGTCAAATAAATTTCTCCAGTTATAATTTCCTATTATGTGCAATATGTTTTACTAGATCAGGGTTTTAAGGTGGCAGATCGATTCTCTTTCCTCTGTTGTTTAAATCAATTATTTTGAAGATTTTTATTTGGGATTGCATCCTGCACCTTCTGATCCATCACTGACTTAGAATGATTGAAAAATCCAGTCTGAATGTCTCCTGTAAGAAAAAGAGATAATGTTAAACACTGTGGCACTAAATAAAAAATTTTAAATGAACTCATAATTCTAAGCTAATACAATATATGAACCAGTTTTACAAAAGGAGTTTTGCAATCAGAAGTTAGTTTTATAGTCATGGGATATAAAATACAGCATAGGGACTATAGTCAATAATAATATAATAACTATGTATAATGTCAGCTGGGTACTAGACTTATTGAAGGTGATCACTTCATAAGTTATATAAATGTCAAATCACTATATTATAGACCTGAAACTAATATATCGTATGTCAACTATAGTTGAAAAGAATTTTTCAATAAAAGATACTTAATAAAAAAGAAGTCAGTTTTAATGTTTTAGGTGTTTATTTTTCTAAATTAACATTTAAGAACTTCTGTTTCCAGCCAAAATAGAGTAAAAGGGACCAGTTTATCTTCCTGCCTTAAACGAGAAAAAAATAATGAAATGATGGTTTTCAGATATTGAACAATAGGCAACACAGAAGATCCCTGAAAGAAGAAAAAAAACCAGTGAGGTAAGCCCTATAAACATCCTAGCTTACAGCTTGAGAGTTTCTAGACTGCCAGGGAGGGACAAGAAACTTAGGTAGAACACAATGGTGTGCCTGATTTAACGAGAAAAAGTTGAGAGTTCAATGAGGCCGAGGAAGCTAGATCAAAAAGACACATTAAGTAGAGAGGGACAAAGATAAGAATGATAGCAGGCTTCTCATGAGAAATAATGAAAGCCAGAAGAGAATGGAGTATATCTTCGAAATACTGAAACGAAAAATGCTGCCAACTTAGAATTCTATACCCAGCAAAAACATCTTTGAAAACGAAAATGAAATAAAGATATTATATATACAAAAACTGCAAGGATTTATTGCTAATAAATCTGCATATAAAAAATGGTAAAGGAAGTCCTTTGGGCAGAAGGAAAATGATAGTGGGTAGAAATTCGTGTTTAAGCGAAGGAATAGAGTATGGAAAAATGTTAAATATGTGAGTAAATACAATTTTTCTTACTTTTTAAATCACTTAAGATAATTTGCCATTTAGAGCAAAAATAATAACAATGTATCATGGAGCTTCTAACAAATGGAGAAGTAAAATGTATGACAATAATATCACGACGGTCAAATGGATGAAAAGAAGGTGGACTGTTATAAGATTATTCTCTACATGAATTGGAATAATGTTGCTTAAAGGTGGGCTGTCATAAATTAAAGATGTTTATTATAAGCTCCAATGCAACTACTTTTTAAAAAGGAACAGGTAATTTCAAAATATTTGAATTATAAAAAAAAATTTTCCATTAGTAAAAAAGAAGACCAAAAAAGAGAAAAAGGTGAACAAAGAACAGATGTGACAAATGGGAAACAAATGGTAGATTTAAATCAAAACACATCTTTAGGCAGCGTGTCCAGCTTTTCCATTGTATATATACTTAACTCAAATATATATTTAATTCCCTCTGTTTCATTTGAATAAGAAATTATTCAAGTGAATGTTAGTAGACATAAAAAATTTCAATTTATGAAAGGCATTATTAAAAAAGTAATTTAGCCCATCTTTATTCTTCAGATTATTGAACTCTGCTCTATGCTGGGAAATGTGTAATGGGCCAGAGAGCCAGCACCTGCCTGCAAATCTACTAAGAAAGAGGGAAAATTGAACCAATTTCAATGCAATGTGATGAGTACAATTATAAATGATATACAAGGCACTATTGCCCATCATAAGGATACCATTCCTTTGTAGGTAAAATTGTCCTTCCCAAAGCAGTTTATGAATACTCATGCTCTGCCGTCAACACTAGATTTGACCTACTTTTGCCCATTGTCACACAGATGTTTCTCTTCCTCTACTCCTGTTTCTTCTTTTCCCAAAGAGTCAGCAACTACTTCTTTCCTTACGTATATGTCCCCTCAAGCACAATCATAAACTCTCACCTGCCTCCAGCATATGTAGGTCTTCACATCAAACAAATATTTCACAGGGAACAAACCAGCCCACACAGAGCAGCAACGCCTTGGTTCTACATCTTAACTTTTTCCACTTTTCACGTCCTCCTTTCAACTTGGTTTTTTTCTTATTTTCTTTGGGAAATGCCTCTATTACTTTTGTAGCTATATGCTCGATGTAAAACAATTCAAACAATGCAAAAATACAAAGGAAAAAAATTATTAACACAAACCCCACCACCCAGAGATAACGACTATTAATTCTTTGAAGGAATTCCTTCCAGAATGCTCCCTCTGCCTCAACATACAGACATATATGTACAGAATTTCACAAATACCAGATTATACTGTCCATGCTGCTTTGTACCTGCTTTTTAAAATTCAAAATGTGAACAATTTTTCATGTCAAGAACTATCTAGATAACTCTAATGGCTTACAGCATTAACTTGGTTTCAATATAGTTGCTATTTTTTTAGAGCAATTTTTCAAGCCAAAGCCTTCAGCCTGACAATTAATCTGTCCTTTCTCATCCATAAGGAAGGTGATTCAAGGTAGGTGCTGCTTAAGTCTTGTTCTAAGCACTTTGTAATTTTTATCTCATGTAATTCTCACTCAATCCTACAAGACAGTGTGATGATTTTGAAATAGGTCTGTAAATTCCTTGACACTCCTCCCTTCAAAAGGTGGAGCCTAATTCTCTTCCCTTCAATGGGGGCTGCACATGGTGACTTCTTCTTAACACATAGAATGTGGTGGAAGTAAAATAGAGAATAGGTCATAAAAGTCATTGGCGTTTCCTCCTTACTGTTCCTCTCTCGCTTGCTTTGGGGGAAATCATCTTCCATATCATAAAGAGAGGTCCCTATAGCAAGAACTGAGGCCTCCTGCCAATGGCCATTTGAGTGAGCCATCTTGGAAGGTGATCCTCCATCTTCAGTCAAGGCTTCACGTGACTGCAGCCGCAGTCTACATTTTGACTGTAACCTCATGAGTAACCTTGAGCCAGAAGAGCTCAGCTGAGCCCCTCCCAAATTCCCAACCCATAGAAACTGAGAGATAATACATATTTATTGTTTTGAGATACTAATTTTTAGGGTAATTTGTTGCACAGCAATAGATAACTAGTACAGACAAGGTCTGTCATTATCCATATTTGACAGATTAGGATAGAAAAGCTGTCACTTGCCAATGATCATACTGCTAGAAAACAGTGGAGTCAGGATTCAAACCCAAGAAACCTAACTCCAGAACCTATGCTCTTCACCATAGTTATACTGCTTTCTTTGCTATCTAGTCTGAAACCCAATGAGTTTGAATTCCTGATGATCACTGGTTTCAGAGACTCAAGGCTTCTGGGAAGATCTTTTATTTGAGTTTGTCTCTGGAAGACTGAGGTCTTTGTTTTGCCTCCAGCCATAATCAGGACTGAGCAACACCACAAAGAGCTGACTCCCTAAAGAACTGATGTGGCTCCATCTCATGTCAGTCCTTTATTCGACAAATATTTACTGAGCGTAAAATTAAATGAGGCAGGGATTTGCCCTTGATTTCCTGACAAGCTAATAAATCATCAGTTGAGGAGTTGTGCAAATGTGGCTATGATCTGGGTTAACACAGAGGAAGAGCAGCTAAATCAGATGGTGGGGATGAGGTAGCCATGATTGCGAAGGAAGGTTTCCTGGAGATGATGACGGAGCTGAGTTTTGAAAGATGAGAAGGAGTTGGCTAGATAAAGAGGTGCAGTGGGCTTTTTGGAGAAGAGCAAATGTGGAATCTCATATAGAGAAAGAGAAAGACATCAGCATCTGGCACTTTGGGCAAATATTTTAACCACTTTGAGGTTTTACTTTCTCTCCTGTAAAATAAGAAATAAAATCAGCTACTCCATAACACTGTGAAGGAAATGTTTTGAAAACCAAACATTCAGGAAAAATGTTTGTTATTCTATGCCTTGTAAATGTCCTGATGAGACGAAAGATCAACGTTCAGCAGCTCTGTTGTATCAGTGACATGGTGTTGAATTTACTTTTGCCAGATGTACACGCTCTGCTCACAAGATCCACTCAAATATGAATTTCAGTTCTATAACTGGAACTGCCTCACTGAATCTCTGCTATCTGACCATGAGATGGCTATATGATCACTTTCAAGTTATACTTTCCACTTCTGTAATATTGGGATGAAACACACATATTTCATATGAAAGCAGTGCCTGGCTCATCAATAAATGCTAATTTCTACTTACCTCCTCCTCTTGGGCAGCCCTACGTCATCTTTGAGGAAAGTTGTGTTAAGTTAGAGTTATAGTTACACTAGACTGTTGGCCGAAGGAAGGGATGACAAAGGGACTCTTCTTTTCTTAATGTGAACAGGTTTGAGAAAAATACTGAAGAAGAGCCAGACTGGGAGAGGTCAAAGAATGTGTAAGCTAAGAAGATGGCAAAACAATAAAGTGCTTGTCAAGATAGTATTTTTAAGTTAGAGATGAATTGGGGTGAATAATATGTCTGGGAAATTATTGGCTAGGAAGTACATTTATGGAGTTGCAGAGGGCATTCAATATCCTAGCCAAGGTAGTAAGACAAGAAAAATAAATGAAAGGTAGCAGAAGAATCAGCAGTAACACAGTAAGTTTTCAGCTTCTGGACAGGGGAACATCAGTTACAAATAACCTCGTCCATAAGTTTCCATGAGCTAAATCAGGGGCTGATCAACTATAGCCTATAGTTCTATAACTGGAATCGACTCATTGAATCTCAACTACATGACCATAAGATGGTTATGTGATCACCCTAAAGATATACTTGAGTTATCCAACTTGTATATACTTGAGTTACACAAGTTATACAATCAGGCCTGCTATCTATTTTTGTAACACAGTAACTGGCTACTCATTTATGTAATGCTTATGGCTGCTTTTGCATTACAATGATAGAGCTGAAAAGTTGTGACAAAGACCATGTGGGCCACCAAGTCAAAAATATTTACTATTTGGTTCTTTACAGAAAACATTTGCCAAACCATACTCTAGATAAATGGGTTAATGCAATGCCTATTTAGAGCCAAAAAACTAAGTGGGAACCAGGTTTAACAGCAACCTTTACATATTTGAAGAACTGAGATGAAGAAATAGGCTTGCTTCACAGTTTTCAAAAGGTAGGATCAGGGCCAAGACAAATAAATTACTGGGGAGAAATGTTTTGGCTTAGTCTGATAAAGAACTGCCTAACTTTTAGAGCTATTCAACAAAAGACAAGCTATCCTGGATGGCAGTCTTCTCTGGAATTTAAACAGAAAGAGGCACGGAATCAGCAGAACAGAATATGTGTTGAACAAATAAGTGTAAATGGATGACTACCTATAATGATTAATTATAAAAAACAATGCTTAATACTGATTGAGCCTGTGTCAGACATGTTCAAAGCAGATTATATATATTATCTCATTTAATCTTTATAATAACAATAACAGTAGGGTGGCAGACACTGCTAAACATCTCCCAAAATCTGTTATCATTTTCTTTAACAACAGAACCACTGAATTTTAGCCAAGCATATAGCCACTACTTAATCAGCCTCCCTTACAGCTAGATGTAGCTATGTAACTAAGTTACCGCTAATGAGACATAAGCCAAAGTGGTTTGCAACTTCTGGGAAGAGTCCTTGAAGAGAGAGGTTATGCCTTTCTCCTCCTCCTCTTTCTCTTTCAGCTGGCTGGAGGGAAGCCATGATACCAGGAGCCAGCCATATTAGACCATGAGGTGAACATGAGAATGGATACTTTGCATATCAAAAAAAAAAAAAAATCCTGAGTGACTGTTTCCGGAATTATATGGAAAGAAAAAATTCTATGTTGTTTACGCTCCAACTAATTAAGGTTTTCTGTCATTTGCATCCAACTTTTCCCAATAAAGGCGAGTATTAATATCATACCATTTTACAGATGAGGCTCAGAGTACTTGAATGACTTATCCAAGAGTCTAGAGCTGTGATATAACAAGCAAGCTGTATAGAAAATTCCTGCATTGGAGAGAAAATTATATTCATTAATTCCTAATATGTTTCCAATTTTATGTTCCTAAACCAGATGAAATCTTTGTGTCATAAAGAACCAATTAGAAAAATATTAAACACAAGCATATTATCTTTTCTGATTGTAGGTGGTGGAAGAGGGTGAGGCTTAATAACAACAAAAACTATTTTATCATATGACTGTCAATTATTTATCATATAACTGTTATATTCCACAGAGTTCAGAAGGCAAGATGGCCATAAACCAGAAGATCAATAAAGCTCTGATGGAGGGAGATTTGAGCTGGAACTATCCAGAGAGGTAGCAATTACCTGTATCCATAGTAGAGAAAAGAGACTTTGGATAGAAGGAAAGTGTAAAAAAGATGAAGTAGGAAAATACAATGTATAATGATTAAATAATCTGAAGTTCTTAAGAGAATATTTCATCCAATTAAAGAAAGTGAAAGTTGCTCAGTAATTTCACCATTGCGGAAAATAGAAATACTAGGGTAACTGTCAAAGCTGGTAACAAAACTTAATAGTCCTATTTGTTTCTTTACACTTAAAGGGTTTTATAGAGTCCCTTTGAACATCACGTATACGACAAGTAATCATGCCAGTTATTTACTTATGTGTTCTCTTCTGCAAAGCTGACTCTGGAAAGAGATTAAAGAAAATATTTTGTGTGCACAACCCTTTTCTCCCTTTCTCCCTTCCACATGCACACAGTGTGCACATTTGTAAGTGTATGTGCACATCCACACCCAAACCCTACATGATATGAGTCAGGCTTTACTCTTTCATCACCGCTGAATGTCTGCTGCTCCACTCCCTCCTGACCTCTTTTCTCTGAACTATTATCATGGAACTTCCATAACTAGCAAAAAAAAAAACAAAGCTTTTAAAATATTCCCAACAGGCAGTGGTGTACTAATCTGGGTGCTTTTCTAAAACTCCAAAGATTTAACCCTTCGTGACTTCTATTTTTTTTATTAGAAATGTTTCAGAATCTGAGCTGCTAGACTTGTGACCCAGAAAACCCAGATATCTTAATCTTTATTCTCTGTGCATATTATATAGCAGGAGTTTACAGGTGGATAAGAAAGTTACACAAATATTTTTGAACTAATACATTGATAAGACTACCAATGCAGTAAAATGGTCACAAAAAAATTTGATAACAAGTTAACTCTCAATTGTCAAATTCACAAAGAAGGAAATCCTCACTCTAAACATATTCTCTAAACAGCCTGCAAATCACCCCCTTCTCACAGAAATATGAGGTTAGAGACATTAGTAGAACATAAAAAGCTAAGAGTGGAGGCAAATAGGATTGTGATGTTCTAACAATCACAGTATTCCCTCTCCTTCACTGTAGTACAATCATGCCAAGAGATTCTGGAGTTCAGTGTGTGCACACAAGCCCATGCACACAAAGATGCATATTTTTGATAAGACAGATGAGTAGAGAGAAAGAAGAACAGCAGAAGATGGCATTAGGTGGCATCGGACCCTCCATGATTTAGTCCCAGTCTACTTTTTATAGCTTCATATCTGACCAATACCCTCAAGGAAAAGATATCCAGTTACATTGGTCTTTTTGCTATTTACTGAACCAGGCTAGCTCTTAATGCCTCTGTGCATTTCTATTCCCCTTGTTTGCTAACTCTACTAAGAATCCATCGTCCAGCTTAAATGGCACTGCCCTTGTCCCCCCCCTCCCCCGCCCAAGACCCAATGTCAGCACTAATTGCTCTCATCTGGGTTTCCTGTAGTTCTTAACATTTCACACCACAGCATGTCATGGCACACTATATTGCTGCTACTGATTATGTAGGGCCCCTGCATGGATTGAGAGCTTCTGAATAACCAAGAACTCGCATCTTTAAACTTGAGTTTTACAGATACTCTGCACTCTACATTCCTGGCACATTACCCAGGTATACCATTGGTCTCAAGAGACATTTAACTTTTTCCTTCCCTTTCATTGGTATTTGAGCCCAATCTTTGTCTATTAGGACATGGATTACTTAAGGACTTCCAGTCTTCCAAATTCCAACCTCCTTCCGTTTCAATGCATCTCAAACAATTTTAAGAAAAATCTTCCTCAGACACTATTTTTATCACATCACTCCTTTCTTTGAAAAGGAATAGAGCACCAAATTATCTAGTGTAGTAAATCCAAATCTTACCTTGATCCTCAAGAGTATCATCAATTTCTTTTTTAAAAAACTCCTGCAGGGACTTTGATTGGGATTGGCTTGAATCAATAAATCAATTTGGAGAGAAATAACATCTTAACAATACTGAGGCTTCTAACCCATAAGTAAGCATGATAGAGCTAGCTGGGACTAGTGCTCTGCCTCTCTCCATACACACACGCACACACATATATATGTGTATATATACACATGCATGAATATATGTACGTATATGTACACACACATCTATGTATATATACATATAACTTCTTTTTGCCATTTCATAACTGTTTTACTGTCATTTAAAAGCTTTGCATAAAATAATATCTAATATCTTCAGAGCTAACATTTAAGTCGAAATACCTTTATAATAACATTATTTTATATAAACATCTAATTGTATTTTTAAAATAAAATACTGTGAGCAAAATATGCCCTAGAATTAAATTGGTTTTAAATTGTGTTTAGGTAAAATAATACCTGTATGTTTATGGTTTCTATTAATCTGACATGCTGTGTGATAGCTGGGGCCCAGCAGCTGTCTCAATTGTAGGTGATATTTATATATGAACAAACTTAAAAAAAGAAAATTTTGCAGATCTTGGGGTAAGGGGAACACTTCTTGTGTATTTTCTGCATGTCACAGAAGAAAGAACTACTGTGAGGATCAGACTGTTTTTATAGCAAGTATGTCACTTATAGAAAGTCACACAGCTGAATTGCTTGTGCTCAAAGGAAGCAGAGGATGGTGAGTGTGTATTATGACCATGCTGTGTAGAGGCGATAGCAGAGCTGACCGACTGCACAGGCCCCAGGAGTCTACACAGGAAGGTCAAGTCATGCATGTTATTGCAATCTGAATATGAACTCTTAATAGATTATTAAAATAAATAATTTTCTCATAGTTCCTCAACATTTTTTTTGTTCATCTGGAATCTTTCATGAAGGGTTGGTAGCTGCAGAGCTACCAAGGCAGCTAGAACCTGAGAAGCTATGATCCCACAGAGCACAGAAGCCCAGAGAGTCTTACAGTTGCTGCAACTTTGCTCCACAATGAATTTACTGCTTTAAAATTAACAAAGAAGAAGCTGAAACATAGATTACAGGTTTGTTATGACCAAATATAACTCAGGAACAGCCATAGAGGAGAGATGCACAGGGCAAGGCATGGGGAAAGAGTGAGGAGCTTCCATGCTGAGTGTGCCGCTCTCCCCACATCTCCGCTTGTTCACCAACCCTTAAGCTCCACATACATCCTCTTTAATTTACCTCAGCAATATTTCGTATTTATCTATATAGAGGTCTTCCACATCTTTTGTTAAATTTGTTCCTGTGTTAGTGCTGCTATTGTAAATGACATTATTTTACCTTTCATTTTCTGGTTGTTTGCTACTAGTATGCAGAAATACAATTGATTATTGTATGTAGACATTATACTTATCCCTTGATAAATTCAATTATTACTAGCAGATATTTTGTAGGTGACTTAGAATTTTCTACATAGATACCGATGTCATCTACAAATAGTTTACTTCTTTCCAAAATGTATACCTTTTATTATCTTTTCTTGCCTTAGTGCACTGACTAGGATCTCCAATTATGATGCTAATATAAGTATGAAGAGTGCACATCATTGCCTTGTACTCATAGTATTCAATATATCACTATTTAATATGATATTTGCTCTAAGTGTCTTTAAATGTTTGTTATTAAACTGAGAATGTTCCTTGTATTCCTAATTTTCTGGAAGTTTCTTTTTATCACAAATGTGTTTTGCCTAATGCTTTTTCGGCATTTATTGAGATGACCACATAATATTTCTCCTTTTATAGATTAACATGGTAAACTATATTGATTTTCAAGTAGTAAAACAATTTTGGAAATTTATATGAAATGTAAAGGGACTAGAGTAGCTAAAATAATTGTTAAAGGGAGAATAAATCGAATGACTTATATAACCTAATTTCAAGACTACTACAAAACTATAGTAATCTTGATAAAGTGTTACTGGCATACAAATAGAAATTTAAATCAATGAAACAGAACAGAGTCCAGAAATAGTCCAAGACATATATAGTCGATTGGCTTTCATCAGAGGTGTGAAGGTAGTTCAGTGGGAAAAGGACAGTCAATAAACAGTGCTGGATCCAAATAAAAAAATAATGAACATCAACCCCTACATCATACCATACACAATAATTAATTCAAAATGGATTATAGACCTAAACATAAAATCCAAAACTATAAGACTTCTAAAATAAATCAGAAAAATTTTTGAGTTTGAGATACAAAAAAATGTCTTAGACAAATTACAAAAGGCATTTGACATTTAAAAAAAAAGGTTAAATAGATTTAATTGAAATTTAAATCTTCTCTTTCAAAAAAATCTCATTAAGAAACAAAAAGGTGGGACACAGATTGGAAGAAAATATTCACAATACATATACTGAAAAAGTTCTTGTATCTAGAATATAAATTTTAAAACTCATAACTCAATAAGCAGAAAACAACCCAATTTTTAAAATTTTAACCATTTTTTTAAAAAATGGGCAAAAGACTTAACAGACACTTCACAAAATTATGTGAATGGCCTATAGCAAATTGTGACATATCAACAAAATTTCTGTATAAAGAAACTAAATCCCTTCCTCATATCACACATACAGTTAAAATGGCTCATAGTCCTAAATGTAAAAGCTAAAATTGTGAGTTCTGAAAGGAAATATAGGAGAAAATCCTTGCAACCATTAAAGTGTCTATTTCTTAGAATGAACACAAAACACAAACTATAAAGGAAAAATAATTGAAAAACTGAGCTTTATCAAAATTAAAAACATCCATTCTAAGGCAAGCCATAGAATGGTAGAAAAATGTTTGTAATATAAATATTTAACAAAGAGTTTGCATCCAGAAATATAAAGAACTCTTAAAACTCAGTAATAAAAAGATAAATGACCCTATTTTTAAAATTGGGCAATAACTGAATAAGCACTTTACAAAAAGAAGAAATATAAATGACCTACAAGATCATAAAAAGATATTCAACATCATTAGTCATTGGGAAAATGTTGATTAAAATCACAATCGATAGCACTTCATTCCCACCAGGATGGCTAAAATTAAAATGACAAGTCATCTCAAAGTTGATAAGAATGTGGAGCAACTGAAATATTGTGGTGAGAATACAACATGGCAATGCCACCCTTCGAAAATGGTTTGGCAGTTTCTTATAAAGGTAAACACACATTTATCATACAATCCAAAAATCCCACTCAGAGAAGAAAAGTAGAAGCATACATCCACAAATGGACTTGTGTACAAATGTTTATATCAGCATTATTCATAAAAGCCCCAAATTAGAAACAACCTTAAAGTCTATCAATAGATGAATAAACAAACTGTAATTTCGATCTCGCCTCTGCCACTTAATAGGCTGACTTTAAACAATTCACTTAACCTTGCTAAGGCTTAGTTTCTATTACCTGTAATATAGAGGGAAATAATAGTTTCTCATATAATCCTCACGAAAATCGTATGAAGTGGTAATCCCTCAAAATTTAGTGTCTTTTATTCTTATCATTATAAAAACCTCTCCAGAGTCATTATAAATTACTTCCTGACATAAGACCATGTTTATTTCTTTAAGTCATCTTCCAGTACAATAATGATAAAAGCTCAGTAAATATTTGCTTGCTTATCGGTTTGTGTAAAACAAACCAATTGTATGTTAATATGTGTTATTTGTACTTTAATATGTGTGAGTTTTCTTTATGTCACCCAGTGCAGACAGCTAAATGATTTTTTAAGTTTTACAAGTTTACCAGGTACTTAGTACAAGTGCAAGGCACCACATGACTTTATAAGAAGAGAAAAGCATAACCCTGTCTACAGGGAAATTATTCATTAGTATAGCCATAAAAAAAAACTAAGGATACAAGCTAATATAATAAAATACTTAATTTGACAGCCTAGGCAGTTAAAAAGTGGGGTGTCATTCAATAATGTATGTACAAATTGTGCAGTAGATGAAGAATGAAGATAGAGATGGTGAATACCATCATGGACTCAAGTCCTCAGCAAAGACTTCCCAGAGAATGTCATGGTATACAAGAGGACTGTGTCCTGGGAAGTGATTCCAGGGTGAAAACAGAGGAGAGAGGGTGTCCTGGCTGTTTCTTGGAAGGTTGTAAATTGGGTTGGCATGTAGAAGCTGGCCTTGCTAAGCATAGTAGCAGCAAAAGCAGTAGAACCTCCTGGACAGGTGCTGAAAAGTCCTCATACAGGTCAAGGCAGCATATTTTGGAAGCCTTGCAACAAAGCAGAAGAGAAAAGTGGGAAGGACCCAGAAGGCTTCCTTGAAAGCCTTATATTACCCATTCCATGCATCAAAAATATACCAGGTTTCCTCAAGCAGCCAACTGCCATGACTTAGCTAGAGTAACTATAGCTCATGTTACAAACAATTTTAATTAATTGTTAGGCAGGCAGCATCAACACACCTATTCACTAAATGTCTTTTTCAAACTGGTATTTTACTAGTCATTCTTCAATTAATGTAATTGTCTTTCCAAATTAAAAATACATGTGATGAAAACTAACTCACTTTGGATGAGCTAAACATAATAGAACTGCTCTACTACCCTAAAACATTCTCCCATTACAGTCTCTCAGTAAAACGATCCTGATTTAATCAAAATAAGATATGATTCAGTTCCTGCAAACTCTTTTCTTCATGGCTGTGCTTCCTGCACTCCCTCCTACCTGGGTCCCCCACATCTAATACCTCACCTACATTTTATCATCACACCAAGAAAAATGTTTTCCAGACTAAATAACTCTCCAGTTTCATGGGAGTTCCCCAACAAAGCATTAGTATATGGAAAGCATTTTAAATCCACATATTTAATATATAAGATGGTCATTTCTAGCCATTAAAAAAAAATATTTACATTATTTTCAACACTAGCACCAATGAGGATCCTTAGAGGTCCACTGGTCAGCAAGCTTAAAAAATTATTCCTGTTTCTCATGGATGCCCACCAATAATATCAAATTCTGGTTAGAAGACCAAGCCAACAGCTGACTCAAACTGTTGATGTCATTCTAATATCTTGTTTTCGGTAGAGTTCAAAATGCAAATAGAACACCTCGTTAAAACTCAAAGTTCATTTTAGCTATGCCTCTGATTTACCACTGAGAAGTCATCATCCAAAGGAAGAGAAGGAATATTATTCATATTTTTTACTCAATTGAAAAAATAATGAAGCTAACAAGTTTTTTGGGTGCTGGTGTTGTTTAATTTAAGTTTATTTCATCTATAATCAATACATTGGTATTTTTGCTATTTTTCAAGCAGTGTAACCCAAAGTACAGAGCTGTTTGCTGAGTCCACAATCTGAAGCAAGCAGGGTTGCTCTGACCTGACAGAGCAGCCTTCAAGCCATTCCTGAGTCTCTGACAGAGGGTAGTATGTAGGAGTAAGGGGGACCCAGGGAGCCTGAGAGATATGCAGCTGAAGGCAAGGAGCCATGATATAGCCAATCTCAGGATCTGGACATTGTAGGCTCCTCAGTACACAAATTACGCACATGAACCAGATAGAACTATACTTGGTAGGTGTGGTTGACTTTTAGTATCATTATGTCATTATTTCAAACATCAGTTGTGATTTATTATGATAAGTTTCAGGGATAAAAAAAATAACTGAAAGCAAACTTTGGCAAGAGTGTTACACCACATTCTACAGTGACTGTTTAACAAATAACACCTGTTACTTTTTTCTGGTTATAAAAGTAATGCATTTACTATAGAAAATTTGAGTAAAGGCTGAGAAGTATAAAGTAGAAAAGATAAGGTAAGATAATTAGGTAAGTCCTAATTTTTTTATTACTTCTTTCCAGTTTTCCCCCTATGAATGAATATACATCTTCTACAGAATTGAAATTATACTTATATCCCATTTTGGTCCGCTTTTTTTGTTTACTATTATATTGTCTAAAGGAATAACTTTTGGACATATTAAAATCTACATAAACATCAATGATCCCTTTCCCAGTGTTCTAAATGTTATTTTAAAAAAGAGGTCATAAAAAATTATATGGCCTGCCCCCCTAAAATCACGCATAATGTCACCAGTTTGATATATTTGTAAGCATTGCCCCATCCTTGAAGTATAACAACTTCTAGATTGCTCAGTCTTTCTTCCAAGGTCTAGTAAACCAAAAGGTTTGATTCATTCATTCACTTATTCAACAAATATTTTTGAACACCTGTGATATGCCAGATCCCATGCTAGACACCAAGTATAAATGATCCATAAAACTACTGGGTCTAGTAGAAATTTATCAAAGGTCTATTTGCTAGGTTTAGGTGATATTCTATGATATTAAACCAGGACAAACAAAGCCAGGTTTAAGGGTGATCTGATCAAAACCAGCCTCTCTAATCCACTAATTTCACACTCGCCTCAGCAAGAATGGTGTAGTCTTCTGTTTCCTGAACCTGCCTATTCACCCCTACTTCTGTGTCCTGTTCATTGCTCCCGAAGCTCCTCCACCTTCCTTTCTTCAGAGCCATATTCTATTCAGGAAGCTTTTCTGACCAATGACTGTAAGTCTTACTCTCAAACTATTACTGCACTAACCATCCAGAACATTCTTTAGACTTTAACTGCCCTCGTTCCCAAGTGGGGAGATGGAAAGTATCCAGGACATGGCCAAAGCCTCGTCTATTATTTCCCACAGCTAAGTAGTACATGCATTATACTACTAATCACCTAATCATTCTATTCAGGAATTTCTGCATGTAAATCCATCTCTGAAAAGATTTTTCAATAATAACATTAAACCTTCTCAATTGCTGCAGGCATATGCTTTTTTCTGTTGTGACTGGTAATCTTGGTTGCTTTCCCGCAGTGGAATGACAGCTAAAGATAAAGCACTTCTGAAAGAGTACAGTTTGATTCACTTTACCCATAATTAAGAAAACATAACTACTGAAAAGCTCTCTTGGGCCACTTCACCTCCTCTGTGCTACATCAAGACCTGAGATCTTCCATGCAAGGCTCCGACTTGAGCACCTCATCTGTATAATCTTATTCAATCTTACAGCAACTGTGGTGAGGTACTTACTATGATCATAATTCCCAACATAGATAAGAAAACAGGTAAAGAAAGAGTAAGTATTTGCCCAGATGTATTCACCTAGCCACTGGTGAAATAGATATTCAAACCCAGGCAGCTACCTCTCCATAGCAAGTCTTTTCTGTCCTGGCTAATATTCTTCCCATGAGGCTGAAACTAGTAATTCTCACATTTACATCAGCATCAGAAACACACGGGGGACTTGGTAAAAATACACTTGCTTGAGTGCTAGCCCAAGAGGTTCTGATTCAAAAAGGGGAAGGGACATCTGCATTTTTAATACACGCCACTCCGTACTCTTAACCAGGTGATTCTGGTACCAACTGTATTGAGACTAAACAGATATTCTATTAACAGAAGGAGACTTTATTGATCAGGGTTGCGGCGGGGGAAGGCTTTTGTAAAATAACATTTATTTCTCCATTACCCATGATCCAACAAGGCTTTAAAAAAGAAGTGGCAGGAAGTTGTTGAATGGGTACAAAGTATCAGTTTGGAATGATGAAAATGTTCTGGCAATGAGTGGTAGTGATGGTTGCACAGCCATGTGAATGAACGTAATACCACTGAACTGTACTTAAAATGGTCAAAATGGTAAAGATATGTATATTTTACCACAATAAAAATAATGGCAGAATGCTAATCTCTTAGCTGCCTTGGGGAAGGTGTCTCTGACATACCCTCTTGCTGATATGGAAAGAAGTGAGGTTCAGCCCTAAGGGATCCCTTGGGAAAGGGACAACTGAGAGACACAGGTAAAGCAAAGTTGGCCCTCAGGTGGCCCCTCTTCAGCTTTGGGCTGGCTGTGAGATTGCCTCGCGCACGTAAACATACTTTATCCCTGCCTGCCCACAGCTTGTCCCTGACATACTCATTGGTGTCTATGATGGTAGAAAGAAGAGAGAAGCCAAAGGGACACTGAGGAGCCTTCTTCAGGGCTCTAGGGCTAGCTCCACCTTGGACTTCCGAAAAGTTACCCACTTCCCTCAGGTGTAATGTGGTCCATTCCTTCTCACCTTTCGAATTTCAACTCATGTCATCTCCTCAGAAAGGCTTTGCCTGCTCTAAAGCAGCTGCTCCTTCCCCACAACCCATCACTTCCCGTAATACTACCCTGCCCGACAGTCTTCTGAGCATTTACCACCACTGGAAATTACATTATTTATTTGTACACTAGTTACTTGTTGGCTTCCCTTGACTAGAACCACAACCCCTGAGAGTTGGGAATGTGCTGGTTTTGTTCCCTGCCATCTTCCTAAGGTCTCACTGTAGATATAGCAGGAACTCAATACTTGTAGAATAAATGAATCAGCCTCATTTATTCCACTGTGTCTAATCAGCTCATTCTACCTCCCAAGGTGATTTGTATAAAAGGTCAAATGAGGTTAGGTGTGTCAGGGTGCTTTGAAAAAGGGAAGACTCTACACAAGGTGGGGGAGGCAGTTAGGAGTCCCTGAGGGCTTCAGGGGGCCTCTTCCGTGACCTTCCCACAGTGGTGTGAGGCCCCTCCTCACTCCTCCACTCCTCCTAGGCAGAGACTTGTCTGGAATCTAAAATAATAATGCCCCACTCTGCAGACCGTCCAAACAGAATGCAAACAGATTATTTATGACAAGGTAAAGCCTCTAAGTGAGTTTTCTCCATAACGAGGCTCAAATAACAAGATGCTACTTAGGAAGTCAGGGATCTGCTAGGAGGGCAAACCTAGAAGATGAACTTCGAAGGAGATCCCTGCCCCAGATCGGTTGGGTTAACAGGCATGAACTCAGAGCCTGTGTATTCTACGTCTGGGCTCAAGACCAGATTGAGAGAGAGAGAGAGGGGGAGAGAGAGAGAGAGAGAGAGAGAGAGAGAGAGAGAGAGAGAGAGAGAGAGAGAGAGAGAGAGATAGATGACAGACTATCACAGTGGAGTGGGGGAGACAGATACTGAATTGAAAACTCAAAGTCATGAGGTGAATCTGGCCTGGAGGTAGTCAGGGAAGGTGTTCTAGAGTAACTGGGACCTAGTCTGAATTTCAAGTACACAGAAAAGAGGGCTGGGGGAAGAGTGAGCAGCCCAAGGAAAGGCACAGAATGGAAATACCAGGTGTTGTGTTTAGGGAGCTCTGAGCAGTGAAAGCATTGGGTAATTATTGCTGGAGTATGTGGTGTCCCAGGGGACAGGTAGTGGGGCCAAAGGTGAAAAAGGAGGCTGGGCTATGTACCCAGAGAGGTGGGTATTACACACTCTCCCGCAGGTAAGGAATCAGAGCTGTGTTTCAGACTCATTTCCGTGGAGGCTGTGTAAAGAGGAGCCCACTCACTGGTTTACTAGCCCAGAGGGCCAGTCTAGTTTGGCTGGGAGTGGAAACAGGTGAAAAGAAAAAGATGAACCAGACTTCATGCTCCAAGCAGGGAGCACTTGAGTTGTGAGGGGCTAGTCTAGGGGAACTAGAGAGAAATACCAAAGGAAGAACTTTCCCAGCCAGACTCGTGGTAACGCTGGAGGACATGGGTTGTGTATGTCATTGATTCAGGACTGCCTGTGAAATCTGCATTCGGCCGTCTTGCCCTGGGAGGCTACAGCTTCCTAACAGTCTGGCAGAGGTGCACGGTTGCTGAGTCAGTGCTGAACAGAGGGAAGAGGAGAAAGAACCAGTGCAACGCCCTGCATTTTAGCCCAAAGTGGAACCTCCTCTGAACCCTAAGTGAAAGCAGCAGAAAAGAAGGCGAATTAAGGCCCTGGTGTTTTGCCTCAAGTATTTTTGCCCCAAATTTATTCATGAGACATGCTATGGTTTCAAGAATCAAAGGCAGGAAAACCAGAGATAGAGAGAGAAGGAGGAGGAGGAGGAGGAGGAGGAGGAGGAGGAGGAGGAGGAGGAGGAGGAGGAGGAGGAGGAGGAGGAGGAGAGGGAGGGAGGGAGGGAGGGAGGGAGGGAGGAATGGAAAGACGGAGAGGCAGAGAAACAGAGAGAGACAGAGATTGCCTTGGGATAAAGCAGGTGCAGAAGAGGGCTCCCCTTCCTTTCCTTTCCTACCTGTCCTTTAATGGAGCTGCCTCAATCCCATGCACTCAGAGAAAAGGAAACAATATATAGTTTCTCACAGATGGGATATATTTTCAAAGACTCCTAGGTGAAAAATTTAAACTCTGTATAGTAATTTTGAATGTATTTGTTAAAAAAAAAAAATGTTCTCAAACCCAACCCATCTCTCCCCAAATCAATCACTCCAACTTTGGTTTGAACCTGGGGATCTAGGTGCAAGTCCCCATCTCATTAGCATACATGCACTATTTCCCTTTCTCCCACTGATTCCAGTCCCTCCAGTTTAACGGTGCTGAGAGAGTCCTGACAAGGTTAAACATAGCAAGTGGCTGGGCCTGACACAGAAATTCCCGGTCATAAGGTCAATACAATCTCATATTAGTAGTAGACCCCTACTGGGTGAGAGGCAGTAGAGTACACTTCAGTCATCCACCTGTGTTTCCATCCTGCAAAATCTAGACGAATAGTTCCGCCTCTCTCATCTACTTCTGCATCCCCACAAGGAATAAGATCCCCTTTCCCTACGCCACCACAAGTAGCATTTTCTGCCTGCCTTCTCCCTTAGGTACTTCTCGTTGCCTCTAAGAGCTTGTAAACTCCTGGTTTACTATTTACCAATATATCCCAGTTTCTGCTGGACAGTCTCCTACACATTGCAAACAATCAATACCTGTAGGATAGACAGACACAAAAACAAGGAAACAAGGTATATTCTATCAACAAGGGAATGATTAAATAAAACATGGTACATTCATATCCAGGAACACAACTTTTTTGTTTTTTATGACTTAGAAATAGATAAAGTTACCCGGAAAGAGTTCCAGAACATATTGTTTCATTTTTAAAAATAAAAATAAAAAGGACAAAACATATTACAAGCTCACTTACATAAAACACACACAAAAATATATCTTTATGTGTATTTGTATGTATAACTGTATAAATATATAGAAAAAAGTTTGTAAGAACATCTACCAAAACTAGTAACAATGATCACTTCTAAAGAAGAAAGTCGAATTAGACAGGGATTGAAGAGCTTTTACTTTATCTGTAGTGTTTACATTCTTCGCAATCAAGAATGTATTGATGTATTACTTTGTAATTAAAAATAAATCAAAAATATAATTTTTATGATTTTTTTTTCATCCTGTAGAACTTTGCTTTAATGAGTTAAAAGATAGCAAGGCAATGGAACTAGTCCCACTTGGGCAAGGGTTTGTTTATCCTTCTTATCTCAAGTTAGAGCCAACAATGCTAATGATTCTGAACAGCACTGGCCACTCCCTGGCCATCCCATCCCCTCCCACCTGCGGCTTCAACTATCACCTCTCTGTGGATGACTCCCAAATGCCTCTTTCCAGACACAGCCTCTCCCTGGAGCTACAGTCCTTACTTTCCAGCTTCCTGTTGAATAGAGCCAACACCCCATGTACAAAACCAGACTCTAGTCTTCCCTTCTCTCCCTAATTCGATTCTTCGCCTAACTTCCTCCTTCCTATTAACTGCCACATTCTTTTTCCCAGGAACTCAGAAAGGAAATTTCCTAGTCATCAATAATCCTCTTTAGCCACCCACCCACCCAGTTAATTGTCGTATACTGATGAGTTTTTTAAAAAGTTCTTCCTAAATGTTAACTCCCTTTTGTTGCTATTGACACCACCCCAGTTCAGATCCCTTCTGTCCTTCAGCTAGACTGGTGGAATTGCTTCTAAATGGTCTCCTTGCCCCTGACTGCTTTGAGCCACCTGCTGGATGCCTGACTTCCCATTTGGTGAAGGCCCAACATTCCAGCCTGTTGAGGTCATTCTGAGCCTCCATTCCATTACCTATTGTATTAGCTATCTTCCCAACTTTGAGTCATCTGCAAATTTGGGAAATAAGACTTTATGCCTTCATCCAAGTATCTGATAAAAATGTTACAGTGGGCTGAGCCAAAGACAAGCCTCTAGACTACAGATCTCTTTTTCAAGAGAATACAGAGTTTATCACTGGAGGAAAGAAGTAACTTAAAAAGAAAATTAGTTTTAGATAACTTTTCATATACCACCTCATTTATACCTTACAGCAATTCCTGGTACAAGGTATTGTTATTCTAATTTTAGAGGTTTTTAAACTGAAGTTGAGAATGATTGTGAAATGCCTCTCAGCCATTCGGTGGTAGAGTTTTTATTTGAACCCATGTCCGTTGATTCCAGAACTCATGGTTTTTCTACCACACCACTGGAACCTTTCATGGATCTTCACCTTCTAGAAGATAAAACACACACCTCTTAATTTGCATTGAAGGCCTTCCACATTCTGGCTTTAAACCTATCTTTGTAACAGCAGAGACTATACCATGTGTCAAACTCAATTATAATGTTTTACATGCTTTATTTCATTTAAACCTTACCACAAACCTATGAACAAAGTACTATAATTATGTCTATTTCATGATTCTGATATTGATGCATCCTGAGATTAAAAATAGCTTTATCTATAAAAATCTATAAATCAAAGATTATCTCAAAATAATTTTTAAAAAATAGCTTAATAAAGTTCACCCAGCTTGTAAACAGCAAAGCTGGATTTCAAAATGGGGTCTGCCTGACTAAAAAGATATTTAGGAGATAGAATGGATAGGAAGTTCCACTCATATAGTCAATGAATGTGTATTTATTGAGCACCTCTGTCACAGGCTCAATATTGTGCTGGAGAGGAAGATAATGAAAGCGAACACCAACAAAATTCCCTGCCCCGGACTTCATGGAGCACACGCTTTATTAGGAAAGACAGACATTAAAATGGGAGGTAGCAGATTGCAGAGAAACCCCCAGTGCTAAGAAACCACGGACTGAGTGGGGGTGGCCTCAGATAGGTGAGGTTTCTTGTCTTGGCAAGTGGGTTGATAAAAGTTCGTTTCATTGTGATGGGGAGCATGGGAGAAATAGGTTTAGGAAAAGACTGAGTTTAACTCGAGACACTAATCTTGGCGAGATGTCACACAGGCAGCTGGATAGCAGGCAAGACCTCAGGAGTGAAGTGTATGCGGCAGAGAGGCCTGGAGTCACTGATGTAAAGGGTAAACTTAACTCATGGACATGGATATCAAAGCTGTAAGGAACCCCAACATAAAAGTGGAGCAAAAAAGAAAACTCTGCCCACCGGGCCAACTAAAGCTCTCTTGTCAACAAGCCTTCTAAGGATTGGTTTACCTCTTCCCAGAGAAACACCTTTCCATCAAGCCACACCCTGCCTCAATCAAGCCATTGCTCTGCACCAGAAAACTCCAGCCCACAGCTCCCTCTCCTGGACTCAAGGCATTTAACAGCTGGCCCAGGACACATTTCGGTAAGGGTAGAGAAAATTTCGGGTATTTGTGTACTGTCTCACTAATAGGACTGAAAGATGTTTAATGGCAAATCCTGGGTATAAAATTAGGAACGCAGTCAACATACTCTTCTTTACATAACCAACCAATAGTACTCAATTTCAAGAAGAGCAATAAAGCGATAAATCGGTAGAAGAGCATTTATATGAAATAGTTACTCCAGATGAACTTGAATGCCTTCAATACAAAAGCAACCCATGTCCTGGGCATTCTCCCAAGTTTTCCCCTGAGCCTCTACCCTGAATAGAGCCAGTCACAAGGTGAGCATTCGCTGCCTCTCCTTGTGCATTCTTTTCTAGTCCTTGGAATGTGCTGCCTTCAGTCCCAGCAGCCCTTGTTTCCAGAATCCTTCAAGTTGAAAAGAAATTTCTTCAGAAAGGAAAAAAACAAGGACGAAAATGTCTTACTAGAGAAAACACCAAGTAGGAGCAATAGAAGCTTCTTTCCCATGAGTTGAGTCACGGAGTTTTAATTAAGCCCCTTCAATAAAATATTGTCAAAATTTACAACTCATAAATGATTCTTTATTCATGTTTGATATTACCCTTCCATAAATAAGTAAATGTCTGAAATATTAAGAGAGAGTAATATCTTATTCCAAAAATTGTTGGAATTATTAGGTTCTCATCTGCATTATCATCTAGCTCAGGTAAGCTCAGGTGGGCACTAGCTGCGGGGATCTTGCTCACCAACAGCTCTTATCAGCCAGCATAGTGCCATATAGAAGTGACTCAAAATGACTGCTGAATGTATGAGTACTAAGTGAATGAGAAAATAAAGTTGGGAAAAAACAAAATTGTAAGAAAAAGGGACAACATGTGAGCAGCAAGAGTGTGAAGAAAGCTAAGATGAAAAGACAACTAACCACCTCCTTACATCTTAGTCTCGGATTCTCCTGGTTAAATGCAAATTTCAAGTATTTGCCATTTAATATTTTTAAGTCTTATAACTGCTTTCCTTCTTCCTTTCTATATGCCTTAGAAACACTTTTTAAAAATAAAAAACCTTTTACTAAGACTTGACATTGCTTTGACTACTACTAGATTCTAAGGTAATGATGCAGCCCAAGCTTTGGCTTTTAGGTTTGCTGCCCTGCTATTTAACATCCCATCACTTGATAAAAAGATCACATTCCATGCCTGGGATCCTCAAGGAAGGTACCTAACCCTCTAATAGTAGAGTTCCAATTCTGCCTATCTTATGAGGAACACAAAGAAATGAGAGTGTCCCGGTTTAAAAAAAAAAAAAAAAAAAAAAAAGACATTCCATTTTCATTTTACAGGACGAGAAAACTTAGAGACTACTCTTGCTTAACAGTAAAACTTCCTCCGAGAGCACAATCCCCAAATCTATGGTGGGCACTGTCTTCTCCTTACTCTCTCTCACATAAAGAGTGTCCCCAACTCCTCATTCCAACTTAAGCTAACCCTGTCTTCCGGAATTCAATTTATGCATATCCAGGAGCAGGAAGCTAATTTTAATACAAGGTTTTGATGACCATGGCTAAAATAAAGCTAATTTTTTAAATATCCAAAGTAAAATCTAAACAGGTTCTAGATTAATCTCTATTTTAGATATAATTTATGAACAAATGATAACAAACTGCCACAACGAGATTTCAAACATGCTTTAATGACAGAAAATTTGTTAACACATCATCAGGTCAAATGTGAAAAAAAGCATAGAATCATCTCAAAGATTATGTTTCTGGCATTTACTTAAACTTTTAATTTTAAAAATCTATGACTATAAAATTATTTCCTCAAAGTGATTTTAAGCCAACATCATACTTACAAGTGAATATGGAAAGCATGTCTATGAAATTCAGGAATAAAATAAAAAGGTCTATTATCCTCATTCTTTGTTATTAATGTCCAGGAATTTCTGATTTAAAAGAGAAGTAATGATTATTTGTGGACAATACAATTCTCTATCTAAAAAGCTAGAAGAATCAGCTAAAAATTAAGTGGATTAAATAAAGAACATTTTTAAAAAATGAGTAAGAAATATATAATTAATATGAACACTAACACAAAACTTAACTGAGAAATATAAAAGAATTTGAGTAACTTAAGAAATATATGCCAATATGGAAAGACTAACTACTGTAAACATATTAACTCTTCCTGGATTATTATATAGATTTATTATAATCCCAGTCAGAATCACAATGGATTTTTGAGACTTTGACAAAAATGTCTCAAAATTTAATTTGCAAAAATAAGCAAGGAAAAATAAGAAATATTTGAATAATTATAATGAGAGAGATTTGCTCTATGTTATCTTAATATATGTTATATGGCTAATATAACAAAAACAGTGTGATACTCATTCAAGAATTTACAGATAAATATCTTAGGCCTAAAACTGACTTTAAAATATACAAAGTGAGGTTAGAAATCATCTAGGATTATCCAACAAATATTTAAGGCAATTACATAAAGAATATAAATATACACATGAATAAATAAACATGCTATTAAGATCAAGTATTTAGAAAGCAAGTTAGGTCTTCAACTCACAGTATTTACAAAAAAACTGATTTCAAAAGAAAAGTTGAATATAGCTAAAACCTTTAAAAGCTAAGAAATAACGTTAATCACAGAGTATAGAAAAAGACTACAAATTTGAAGGCCATGGAAGTAATCACTGGGGAGGACAAAGACCTGTCTGCCATATGGAGATGAAAATTTTCTTTACATTCAAAACATGATACACATTTGAACAATATATTTTATTACCATTTATACATAGTATCCCATAGTGGGAATAAACCACTTAATTATAATTAACAAAGTTAGGTGAAGAAGCAAGTTATAAAACATGTAAGCATTATCTCAATTTGGGAAACAAAAAAAAAAACAACCCTAGAAAGCTATGACCCAAATGTTAGTAATTACTCTTGATGACACAATTGTGGATGACTTCATACTTTTTCTTTATTGTGTTTTTCTCTATTTCTCAAATTATCCAAAATTAACTTGTATTATTTTGTAATCAGGAAAAAGTGCTAGTTGAGAAAAATAACATCAAATGACAAAGACAGAAAAAGGCTTGCAAAAAAATATGACAAAAGTAAGGTATATTCTTAACTCATTAAAGAAATCTCAAGTAAAATAAGACAAATGGACAAAGGACACATTTAAATAATTAACAAAGAGAAAGCAATTTATATGTATATTTTTCCATTTCTAGTAATCAAAGAAATGTACATTCAAACTATGAAATACCATGCTTTGCTTATAAAACTGGTAAAAATGAATAATAAAAATGAGAAATATCACAAAACCAGTATCTCACTGACATAACACTGGAAAGATTACTGTAGTACATCATTAGTAGAAGTACAAATTGGTACGACCTTTTTTGGAGAGCATCTTGGTCGTATGTATCAGGAGCCCTTAAAAAAGTTCTATACTTTGACCCAGTAATTCCACTTCTAGGACTCTGTGCTGAAGAGTTAGAGATCTGAACAATGGAGAGCTATTTAAATAGTAAAACATTGCAGATCAACAACTAAAGTTCCAACAATAGGGAAAATGGTAATCCCTCTGTTAGACTTAAGACCCAGCCACTGAAATCAAGGTTTAGAAACACTAAATGGCATGGGAACATCTTAATGATGGAATATTAAGCAAAGAATCCAGGATCCACAATTGTGTATTATGTGTCTACTGTGTGATCTCAATTTTTATTTAAAGCAAACAAAAGTCTCAGTTCTGCCACTCTCCAGCTAGGTAGGGTAGCTTTGGTCAAATCCTTGAGTCACTCAGGAGACCAGTTCCTTCAACTCTGAAAGTCTGAGGTTCAAACTTGGACCCCTTCCCTTCTGGCCTTCAATTCCATTATTGGCTGCCATTGCATATAATAAATAAAGTAATAAATAAATTATAAACAGATGCATAATGTTTGCATTAATAATTAAAGGATAAAATCGTAGTTGTTAAAATACATTTTGTTTTGCATTAAAGATACTTTTTAAAATTAATACCTCCTAAATAGTGATATATTTTAGACCTAGCTGTTTAGATAGCGTTAATTCATTAGAAATACACAGCATGGCTAGAAATAATCACTCTTCCCTATCCTCTGTAACTAATATTATCTGGGCCTGCCAGCCTGAGTTGGGAATACACTTCACCTGTTGTCAGCCATCCCACGACTTGGCGTTGGTGAGGCCTGGCCCATTCACAGTCAGCACAGAGCAGTCAAAAAATCGAGATCTAGGCAATGTCACAGGAGAACCCACAAGGCCGCTTGACTGTTATGTTACACTTTGATGGCCTTTGGAGTTCTTTTTGTACATTTCTATAGCCTCTATGCATATAGCTCAAGAAGTTCTTGCCTTTCTCTTAGATTAAAATAATAATTGAGCATGTTTCTTTCACAACTGCCTCAAGCTTTACCAATCCTTCCCACTGTGAATTTTAAAACTATGCCAGAGGCTCAATGGAAGAAAAACCTCAAGCACAGTAAACCAGGCTGAGTTAGGGACTAATTAGCCTGCTGAGTAGCGGAGAGGTGAATCAGGAATCTGCTCAGACTCGGGCAGTTAACAAAACTCCAGACCAAGTGAGGCTCATGCTCTGCTCTGTCATCCAAATTCATTCTGCCTTTAGGGAAAAAAAAGGAATACAGTTTCATGCCAAAATATTTAACTTCTGTGAATTTTATCCACCTCTTTGAGACTGACAAACCAGGCTATTAAAGAGTGCTTCAGTTCTTCCAGGCAAACATTTCATAGGTGAAATTATGTTCATCAATGAAATCTGAGTTCATGTTAATAATAATAACAAATGAATTGAAACTTTCTTTAGAAATGACAGTAACTTGAACCAATTCCAGTGATATCCAAATTAAACTGTGTTATATGATATTTTAATCCCAGATGTGTATAGTATGCACTTGGTCACATGTGTTTTTCCCAATGATTTTTTTTCCATTCCCTGGATTTTCCATAGTCAGTAATATTATATAGTTTAAACCTAAAATGAAGTCATCAAAACAGTCTCTCCTTGCTTCTGCCCCTTCCTTAATTCTGAATACAGCAACCTTACCACTATATTATTATAATGTAGCTATTCCTACAAAGCCATAAAAATACATAAATGCTCACCATGTTCTGTTATAGATCTGGGCTTGTGTGTATGTGCAATCAGTGCCTCTGTAGGACACCTTCCAGTATTTTTACAAATGGAGCACTTTTCATTGGAGCTACCACATAGCAGATCACTCTACAGAGCTGGCAGCAATATCACCACTAAGTAAATCAAATGGCACTGTTTGACCAATAACCCTGTTAAACTTGGCTACCTTGTTTATATTTATGTTTTGTTTTGTTTTGTTTTGTATTATTTCCTCAAGCCCTAAGAGCAGAAGAAAAAGGAATCAAGGCTATAAGTCTGCATTAGAGACCAAATGTTTTAGAGAAGAAGCAGAAGACTGGAGTTTCACTAGGCTCCTCCTTCCTGCCCCCTACAGCTGGCAGGCAGAGGAGGAAAGGAGTAAAGTCCTCCAGGACTTCCTGGCAGAAGCAGTGGGGCCTCAGGGAGGTCTCATGGGTGCAGGCTGTGTCACTGCACCTGAAGTCCCCTATGGTCAGGGATGATGGACATTTCAGTTGCAACCAGGCAAACAGAGAGGAATAATGAAAGTTAAAACCCCTAGCTACAGCATTACCAAAAAGCAGAACCCTGTGAAGAAAAGAGGCTAGATTCTTATTCTACCACTCCATTGGGAAACTCAGTAATAATAAAAACGAAGATCATTTTGAATGTTTATTGAATTCTTACTATATATCAGGCACTGTTCTAATCTCTACATGAATTAGCTCACTTATTAGGTAGATCTAACTATTATCCCTTCCATTACATAGAGGAGAAAGTTTTGTTCTTAAACTCCTCTTTGTCTCTCTAGCAATAGCACCCCCTCTTTCATGCAAAATTTAAGGCAGAACTCCAATATATAAAGTGAGTGAGAGCAGGGTTGCTCAGTAGAAGCAGGACAAAGGGCTGAAATTCTCATCTCTGTCACTCGGCAGAGGCCCTGAACACTCCTGGAACACAGCTTAAAAACCCCTTGTCCAAACCAATATCACTGAATTATGTGCTTGAGAAAACAAAAGAAACACAACTAGAAAACCAACAACAGCCAGCTAAACCAAACAAAAAAAGGGAAAAAAAACCCCACACCCTCACCCCCCATAGCAGTCATAAAGGCACCTTACAATCTGGGCCCTGACACTAATCATCTCAAGTTTGAGTATTTGATGGGCCAGAGAAGGTGGAATTCAGGGCTGGAGCAGAGAGTCAGGAATGAGGCAAATCCAATAAACAGGCAGAGGTGGGAAGCAGAGCCAACAGGGCACTAGGGCCAGCGGTCTGTGGTGAGTGAGGGAAGCTGCTGTAAGAACAGAGGTGGGAGCATGAGAGGGAGGCTAGCACAGGAACTGCTCCCAAGGCCAGTGTCCTCTGGCTTCAAGCTGTCCACATATAGTATATGAGATAAAAAGAGCAGAAACTTACCAACTACTTCAATACCAGTTGTTTTTTGTGGGGAGAGGGAGAACTACATTGCTCTCTTCCTTTCCGATAAAAATACTGCTTTTTCCTTACATATAGTAGCTTACCATTCAGTGGCTGATACTGTCAGACTTAACACATCAATGCCTGCCATTGGGAGTGGCTTGGGAAACAGTTAAGAGGGCCAGACTGCTTGGATTCATATCCCAGCTCTATCCCATACTAGCTGCATAAACCTGGGCAAGTTACTTAACCTCTCAGTGCCTGTTTTCTCTTCTATGATATGCAGAGAATAACAGTACTCAGAAGGTTGTTGTGAGGATGACAGATTAACATATACAAAGTACAGGAAAAAGTACCTAGCAAAGTCTGCACTAAATGCTGCCTATTATTGTTCTCTTATTTTGCTAGCTTTCATTTCACTCTTGACCATATTAGTTTCCTATTGGTGCTGTGACAAATGGCCACAAACTTAGTGGCTTAAACCGTACACATTTGTTATCTTACAGTTCTTGGGGCCAGAAGTCTAAAATGGGTTGGCAAGGCTGCATTTCCTCTGGAGGCTCTAGAGAAGAATCTTTCTCCTTCCTTCTTCCAGCTTCTAGAGGTGGCCTGCATTCTGTGGCTCAGGACCCCTTTCTCACATTACCCCTACTTCCTGCTACGAACTCTGATCCTCTTTCCTTCCTCTTACAAGGAACCTCCGGAAAAGACTGGACCCACCAACACAATCCAGGATAATCCTCTGCCTCAAAATCTTTAATTTAATCACATCTGCAAAGTCCCTTTTGTCACATAAAGTAGCATATTTACAGGTTCTGAGCATTAAGATTTGAACACCTTTGGGAAGCCATTAAAATTATTCAGTCTACCACACATGCCTCTCCAAAGCCTAAAATTACAGACTGGCAAGACTTGGGTGGTCCTAGAGGAAAAAACTAACAAATATTTATTTGTAGCTAACTTTTTGAGCACTGACTGTGCCTGGCACTATGCAAAGTGCTATAGGTGAATTATCTTACTTAGTTCTCATAACAACCCTATAAAATTACTATCTTACAGAAAGGTTAATTGCTTGCCTAAGGCCTAAGGTTGTATAGCTAGTAAGCGGCTAAACCTATACCAACCAAGGTAAATTTGATTCTAGGGCCCCTGTAGGTATAGGAACCGACTGCCTTGTTCCTATACCTTAAGCCATTATAACCAAGGGGCACCATTACCATTAGCAGTCTTACAGACTGTGCCATAAGAGGTATACATGCTCTCGAGGTATAGAGAGACGGGGGTAAGACAAAGCCCCACCAAAAGATCCACACCGGTAGCTGAGCATTCATAACATTTTCTTATATTCAAAGTAGAAAACTTAGGGTTACTCAAGAATTTATACAAATGGAAGTATGGACCAAAAATCCATGGACGGACCACTTAGGCCTGCCACTACTTGAGGAGAGAGAGTGAAAAATCCATTGCTGACCCAATACCAGCCCTGCAGTTCTAGTCTACCTCCCAAAAGAAGGGTCTCTCTTGGAGAGACTTCCAGCTGAGTCAGATTTATCCAGGTCCTCTGAAACCATACCAGGAAGTCTCAGAGCCCCAAAGTCAGTATACACCAGAACCAAACCATCCACTGCCTTCTACCCCACAACAGTTAATGAGTATACAAACTGCCATGTGCCACAGGCTTTAATAACCGCTAGTGGCTTAACCAATGCCCACAATGAATGACCTCTTACTACCAGTTTTTATTCAGCGAATGGCTCAAGATGAAAAGGGGCAAGATAAACAATTGCTAAGCATGCCTGTGAAAATGGTTTAACTGTTCATAGCATTTCAAAACCTTAATTGCTAAATAATTTAATCATAGCCTTATCTGAAACTTTCTAATCAAAAGAGTTAAAGCTAGTTGGTTTCACCCAGCCAAGAAAGGGTCAGTCATTTGTTTTGGGTGATGGTCCCAGAGGCTGATGCTCAGTGGTCAAGGGAATGAAGTCTGGAGCCAGCCTGTTCTGAATCCTGGCTCTGGCACTATATTGTTGAGACTTCATGCAAGTTACTTAGCCCTGTAGTTCCTCAGTTTTTCCATCTTTAAAATGAGCATAATAATGAAGGTCCATATTCCCTTGTTCAAAACAGAAGTTTTTTAGCTTTTGTTAGGATAGCCAGTACATATGCCATAACCCTGTAGCTGGGATGTATAGCAAACATGTCTAAACCAGTTTTCAGAGTTTTTTTTTGATTTTGGAATTGCAGGTAAGGATAACAGATCTTTGGTACTTACTGCTTAATGTTGCTATTAGTATTAAATGAGTTAATAGATGTAAAGTGCTTAGAACACTGCCTAGCATATAGTAAGCACTATGTAAGTATTACCAATAACAATAGCTACTATTATTGTCATCTAAATAGACTTACTAGGGGACTATAAACAGAAAAATATAAATTTATGATTAAATTTGGTTTGAAAATCCATACCTTGGAGAGTAACAGGCATTAATTAACCTTTTAAAACGATATTCCAGGGCAGGATTTCTGAGATGATAGAAATGTTCTATGTCTTCATTGTCCAGTATGGTAGCCACTAGCCACATATAACTATTGAGCATTTGAAACGTGGCTTGTTTATTTTGTTTAATTCTAACTAATTTCAATTTAAATGTAAATAGCCATGTGTGGCTTGTGCCTACCATACTGAACAGCTGTAGAGGGCTGGGTTCCAATCTGGCTCAAGAAAACCTATTTAAACCATAACACAGATGAAGTATAGCATTAAATAAAACAAGCCTGAATTCTGCACCCCCAGAGCAAAAAGGACCACATTACATTAAAAGGATTTTGTCTTCCTTTCCAGGCCCCATGGTTAGCCCATAGCAAAGTACATCTTTGACATGTTCATTCTCTACTCCCCACATCACATCTCCAGTTCTCCTCTTAGAGACCCAACATAACTGGGCTACATGCTTCCCCAAGTCCCTATCAACACCTACCAGCCGTTCTACAGGAGCACCATGTCCCCCAATCACCTGCCTTCCCTCTCCCCAACCTAATTCCCACTTACTCAATGCCAAGATCTCAACCAAATGTTGGGAAGAAAGCAACTTGACCAAACAAATTCACACTCCAGCTGTTACCATTTTTTTTCTGGCTTCTTCCCTGCTTCCCTTCAAAATACAGCAGCTCTAAATTGTTGTGTCCCCTGGACACCCCTCCCCAAACCACACCAGAGGTAGCCCAGGTAGACAGAGAGGGAGCCCCCATCAAAGCAGCTGTCCTATACAGGCTGCTTGCCCGCCAGGTATGTGGAAGGCAGGGACTGCAACACACAAACGTGAAGCCGCCTCACTCTGTGCAAACATCTCCTCTTGCCTAGACATGGGAAACATTCCCTACTCTCTGCTTTAGAAAACATCATACACAATTCTTTTCAATGTTGATTCATTCATTTAGAAATTTGTAGGTAACAAACTGCACATCAAATGAATTTTTTAAGGTATACACAAAAGCCCGGAGAAGACTGTGACTAAGGCCAGTTGCAAACAGAAAACAAACAAATAAAACCAACCACATCATTGGAATCTAGCTTCACCACAACCCACTTGAGCATAGAATTTTTAATGACACAGGTCAACTTTGGAGCACATCCAAGAAGCTTATGTTACTAGAAAGACTGGAAGAACATCCCTCCGGCTCGATCTCACCTCTTACTTGATCCTAAGGCATAAACCAAAGATGATTATTATGCATGGCTCCTGGGCATAAGAAAAATCCCCCCCCCCATTGTAAATGGAGGACAATGAGAATGGTAAATAGTATGCTTTCCTCCAAATCCTTTCAGTTATATCCTCTCCTTCTCCAAAGTAGAGATTTGTGTTGAAAAATGAAAGTCTTAACATTTAATACCAGCCCATAATTATTTCTAGGGCCTTCCAGGTACCAGCACTGTGCCAAGAAAGCCATAGTCAATGCTTTTAGTGGAGAAAAATTAGATGTCTACATAAATAACTCTCAAAAGAGGCAGAGAGGAGAAAAGTCAGGAAGGTAAAATGCTGCAGGAATCAGAGCAGGAGGTTGACTATTCAGGGTTGGGGTATCAGGAAAGACCTCACCGAAGAAACAAATCTCAGTTGGAAGGCTGGTTAGGATTTAGAGTGGTGAATTGAGGGTAGGAAGGGCATTCCGGAAGAGAAAAGGACGTTCTAGATGACAGCATCGTCGGGCATTCTTCAGAAAGTATTTGTGAAGACATGGCTGCATACAGCATCCAGAGATAGCCCACTTCCCCTTCTCCCGCAATGACAACTGGGCTTCTGGAGCGTCACCTGGATTTCACCTCTCAAGACAGGCTCCCAAAAATTCCCCCTAATGGGGTCCCGCATTCTCGGCCTCTGCTGTGCCCATTCTGTGGCAGTGGCCCCACCCTATCCCTCCCAAGGGTTCCTACCAGAAACACGAGGAAACACACTAATCTTGCAGAGATCTAAATGATCTACTGGCAAGTTCTATATGATGCAATTAAAATTATAACTGTGTGAAAATAAAAGTTTTCGATGAAGTGAATCCTACTTAACATCTATACAGGAACTTCACTATTTAAAATGATGCTCATAAATCTTTAAATGATTAATCTTTATTACACTGAACAATTGGTTGAATTAGTTGAACCATCTCATGGTTTAAACACTAGGCAAGGGGGAAGGGAATCCCATAAATTTACACTGTGCATTTAACATTGGCCACCATGGAGGACTTCTAGCTTTAGGTCATTCATGATGACAGCATTAGAGGACTTTAAGTAAAAAGACGTAGCCATACTTCTGATTACCACTTCAAGTGAGGCCCGGTCCAATGCTGTATGTTCTAGGACTTGATGTAGATAAATCTCTCTAGAAACAATCTCTTGGGTACCTTCTTTGAAATACTGTTGCTAGGTACCGCCACAAAAAGATCTTACACTTTTCTTCTCTGTCCCGGCCACCTCCACATTTGTACCAAATGAAGTGGGGACCTGAGGCAACCATCTGAAGCAGCGAAGGAGGCACTTTACAGGGCGAGGGCGGGCCTGCGCTCCCCCGGGAGCTGCCCGCCTCCCTGCTCCGCGGGTCGGGGTCGCGGGGAGGGGGCCACACTTCCTGCAGGTACGCGGCGTCAGGCGACCGCCCTGGGCGGACGCGCTGCATTCAGAGAGAAGTCCATCTCTCCCCTTCTCCAGACCTTAGGAACCGAGCTACAAACTGGGTCGTTTCCTCACCTTTCCTCCTACGGCCAGTCGCGTCGGAGCAGGGACGCGCCGGTCGCTAGCGGCGTCGGGTGTCCCGGCTACTGTGTGTCAGCGGCAGAGCGGCAGCCAGCAGCGCGCGAGCAGCGGGCGAGTGGCCGGGAGGCAGAGCCCGGGGCGCGCCGCCCGCCGCTGCTCCCGCCCCGCGAGCCGGCCGCGGCCCGCCGCCCCCGCCGCCCGCCCGGCGTGCCTGTGTGCGCCCGGCCGGGCGCCGCTCCGTCGCTCCGCGCCCGCCGAGCTCTGCGCGCTGGCGGGACGGCGGCGCGGGCGGCAGCGCGGCCCCCGCCCTGGGCCGGTCCTTCCCAGAACTCGCGGGTGAGAGGCCGCGAGCGCCGCCGCGGGCCGCGGGGCGGCCGAGGGAGCGGCCTGAGGTGGGCCCGCCCCCGGCCGCGGGCAGCGCGGAGAAGGCGGGTGCGGGGGGGCGGACTCGGCCGCCACCCCCGCCTGGCCTCCTGCAGCACGACCCCCGCCCGGCCGGGGCCCCCGGGAGCCATCCCTGACCCAGGCCCAGGCGGGAGCTGGCGAGAGCGCTGCCTGGTCGCCTGACCTCGGGTAGGCGGGAACGCGGTACACTTCAGGCCGCGGGAATTTTCCTCTCACACCTACCCCCAGGGGACCGTGCGTGCTTAACAGATAGGGAAACTGAGGCTCGTGACGGTTAAATTAGTTGACTAAAGTTACTCCAGTAAGTGGAAGCACCAAGTCTCTAATCCGTTGGGTCATGCATTCTTTTAACAAATATTTATTGAGCGCCACAATGTACCCACTACACTGGCTCTGGAGATACTTCTTTTGCTACTACTAGTGGCCACCGCGGTCTGTGGACTCCAAAACCAGTACTCTTTCATTGCTGAAGCAAACATGAAGAAGTTCACCACTGCCAGAAACTACAGGCTCTGCACGGAGCTTTTCCCAGACACGGGGGTGGTTTTTATACCTAGTTGGCAGTCAGGAGAGCCAGGGACCTGGAGGAAGATCAAATTATTATTCCCCTCCCTTTCCCCTAATCCTGTTCCTCCTCCCTCTGTACCTATTCTAACGGACAAACGACCTTTCCATAGGTCTGGCCCCTCCTACGTTCAATCAGGACCAAATCCTGTGGCCCATAACTCCCCCCATCTGTCCTCTCCTTGTCCTGAATCATCCCTCACACGACAGCCGACAGCCGTATTATTCTTTCTCACCCTACAACTGCAATCTGTGCAGAAACCTTCCTTGGCTCCCTACTGCCTTCCAAACTAACTCCATATGATTGTATGAATCCACCATATTCCTAGTTCATAGGGATCACCCAACATGATGTTTCCCACTCAAATTCTGTACCTGCCCTTAGCCTGAGCCTTGACCTAGAGCACCACCACTTCTTCCCACACACTTTCCTTCTGCTCAAGTTTGACCTTTTTTCTCAGGCCAGTGGTAAAAGTGACTTCCCTTGCTTTGAGCTTCCAGGGCTCAGGAGTGGTTGGAACAAGAATGCACAGGAGGGCACCAAAGAATTCTTCCAATAAGAAAAATATGCCAGCTTGGTACTTAAACTGTTTTTGCTGTTTTCTCACCGCTAGGATTTTAATGAAAATCAACATTACCTCCTCCCTTGTGAGCTGGTTTTGGAACGGCATCTGCAGAAGACTGTGAGGAACTTTGTTCATTAAGAGCTTGAGATCTTAGTGCTGGAGCAGTTGGGAGTGGCCATTTGCTTCAACCTCTGAGCCTACACTGTATTGGACAGGTGAATGGAGAGGCCAGGAAAAAGAAAGCATCACTAACAATAAACAAGGGTAGGTTATTTATTTAAATATAGTTTTATATTATGGTTTTATAATGAATTTAATGAATCTAGTAATATCAAACATCATCGATCACCTGGAGTCCTGAAAGACTTGTATTTTTTTAAAAAAGTTAAACTCACAGAAATTAGATTGTTACAAACTGGTGGATGCGCAAGCAGTTAACATGGACTCCTCCAAATGAGTCATTGTACTGTTATTACTCAAGGCAAGTCTAGGTCCATTGGGCAGGAAAGTTATCTGAGTGTGATAGACAAGATCACCCCATCCCTGGAAGAGGGTACCTTCCCCAAATCTTTGCAAAGAGAGCAGGTCTAGATCAATGTCCTTTGCTCGCCCCTTTGCTCCGTCTCCAAATGAGACTGGAGGGAGCCGTGTCCCTGAGGCTGCCTCACTGCATTGGAATGTCTGAGCTAACAGTGCTTCCAGAGGGTTCATTGCTCCTCTGAACAGCACTGCCCAGACTTTCTGGAGATTTTAATTCACTCCCCAACCTCGCCAGCAGTTGCACACAAGGTGCCTTTTTTACACCCTGCTCTCTGTTCAGTGAAATACACAGACCATCTCAGGGGAACAATGGCTCCATTCAAGACTTTTTCAAAAGTGCAGCATATAACCTCCACACTGTGGGTTGCTGCCAGCCATTATCTGGAGAAAGAAAGACTGTCAGATAAAGTGCCCGCAATTTGGGGGAGCACTGGACAGTTTCCATGGAAAATTCAGCTTCAATAAATTTAGTTATGCATCTTTGTATACAAGACCATTCTGCATAGTCAAACACAACAAAAACAAAAGCCCCAAGATATAATGCCGTGGAAACTTTAAATGTTGTACATCTATATTTGAAATTTCAGCAAAGAGCACATATTTCTTTTGAACTTGTTACATAATGGTCTGTTTGATGGAAATTGATGTAAATAAGTTATAAATGTTGAGACTAAGAAATTTAAGTCATAAAATCATTTTAAGAAATGGAATCATATCCCTACTTCCTCTTCCATTCTGTAATTTTTAAGTTGGGGGGTGGTCTCTGATTTCATGGTCATTGATGCCAACGGGAGGGAGGCCCCACATCTCCTACTGCACATATTACAGAAAAAAAGATTGGCCCTTTGCCACACTGAACAAACCAGACATCAGCTAACCCATTTATAAACAAACTTTCTGAGATTAGAAACTGAGTAGTCAGCACAGGCCCCATTGAAAATGTATTGATCTTTGTTAAACAAAAGCTAATTGCCAAGATGAGGAATTTGCCACAGACATCTGTGTAGCATTGAAAGCCAAGGAAGAACTGAAGGAACAAGCCAGACCTTAGTTTAGGAGTTGCCCTTTCTCCTATTCGAAGTCACTGCATCAGGTTATACTGGGTTTACTAGCTGTCTGTAAATATACTCGTGCATTCAGACAGTGGGGAGAGGGTCAAAAACAAATTTACCAGAGTTATCCAATACGTGAGGGTAGAAGTACTAAGGCAGTTTGAGGTTGGTGAAAAACAACCTTGTTAAAGCAGTGGGTAGCTCTCTTATGTGAGGTAGTTAGAGGTGAGGGTAGAGGAGGTCTGGTGGGAACAGTGAGCAAAGCAGGTAAGACAAACCCAAACATTATCTCTCACAGAGCCAGTGTCAGGGGCACAGAGTTTGGTTGGTGTAGGACCACTTGAGTTGAAATTTCAGATTCACCCTCCAGGTATGAGCCCTCGGGCAAGTTACTTACCTCTCTGTGCCGAAACTTTCCTCTTCTGCAAACTATTTTTACCCCTCGGAGTTGTTCTGAGGATTAAATGAGTTAATCTATGTGAAGCACTTAGAACATATAAGTGTTTATTAATTAAATAAATAAAACCCAGAACTTTATTCTCATTTATATTTATGGTATTTTAAAACCATGATCTCCTTTGAATATTACAAATACCCTGTAAATGTTTTGGCAGAAAATTCATCTTTTTTTTTTCTTGAAACATTCTGGAATCTCATTGTAGTATCTGGTTTAGAGTTACCATCAGCAAAACACAGCATCAGCTCAAGTTGTCTTAAGGAGCTATAAGTAAAAATTATAAAAGCACAATTTTAAAAAGTTTGAACTATGCTAGAATCCCAGAGCATAGACATGGGAGCTGAAGACTTCTGTAGTTTTTACAGTTTCATGTTGTGCTTATTGGCCAAAACATTCTTTAGAGGATAAGTGCTCTGATATGATCATGGAATAAAAAGAAAATAATATTCACTTGAAAAACTTCCTCTTTTCTACAGGCTTTACTGGAGAAGTCTGCTAAGGAAAATGGTTATGGCTCCTAGGTGACCATAAGTGCTGTGAATTGTCAGTAGCCACTAGTTGAGGGCGGAAGACATAGAAATCGGTTTGCATAGGCCAATTTGTTCACGGATTCTCCAACTGGAAACTTGGTGCTATGCAGTTCTAAAAGGCCCCAACAAGCTCATGCTTTGTTTTTTCTACAACTTCTCCTTCATTAATGTCAGCTTATCACTATCTGCTAGCCTTACCAGATTCTTTAACAATTACTGTCCTGAGCATATCCTCAGTCCTCAACCATTCCTTCTGCTAGAAAATGATAGTAATAATAGCAGCCATAACTGAGTGCTTGCTATTGTGCCATTCTTTTATTCTTTCATTCAAAAAATACGTATTGAGCACCTGCTATGTGCCAAGCATTGTTTTTGGTACCAGAGACATATCAGTGAACACCACAGCCAACAAAATCCCTTCCTTAGTGATGCTTATACTTGGGCCAGAGTAGACAAAAAATAAACTATGTTTTAAAAAAGGATAAAGCTAGGAAGACAGGGAGCATTGCAGAGCTTGAGGAAGATTGCAATTTTAAATAGAATAGTTATATAAGACTTCATTGAGAGTTGACATTTGAGTAAAGGCTTGAAAGAAGTGAGGGAGGGTGGAAAACACTACGCTGTTCATTTTCTTCCAATACCCATTCTCCATTTGTTTCCTCCAGTTACTAACCTTCTCCTCCCTTCCCTGTTTTGTTTGGGCCCACAATTGCCCGATACTTTCCCAGCCTCTCTTGCATCTAGACATGGCTAAGTTCCAGCCAATAGCATATGAACAGAAAGTAAATATGCAACATCCATTAATGTCCTTAAAATTGAGGCTGCTTACCTTTGATTTATTTTCTCTCTTCCCATTATCTGAGACTTGGCAAGATCTGGGGCAACTGTACTGGCCCAGAGATGGAAGCCTCATGGGGAGAAAAGAAAGCTGCCACAGCAGCCCTGGACCACTCACTTTGGGACTGTTAACATGAAGTCTGGGGAGAATTTTTTTCAGATGGGAGAAACCATAGCATATTGCTATGTTCATAGGACTGATCCAGTAGAGAGAGAAAAATGGATAATGCAGAAGAAAGAGGCAAAAATTTCCATTAAAATGTCCGTGAGTGAGTGAGAGGATATGGGACCTAGTGCTCCAGTAGAGGGTCTGACTTGAGACAGAAGTTCAGGCCATTCATGTAAAGAAACAGGAGGGAAGGCAGATTGTATTTTCCAAAATCGGCCACAACAATATTTCTGGTCCTACATACTTTTCCAGAACTCTACCACTGATAATAGGTGGAGTCTAATTTTTCTCCTCTTGAATATGGGACAGCCTCAGTCATTTACCCACTTCATAACCGTAGAAAGTGGTGGAAGTGATGTTGAATGGCTACAATGCCTAAGGCATGAATGTTGAGGCAGCTTTGGAGAGAGGCCATGTGTAAAATGTCCCAGCTGATAGTTTCAGCTAAGATTCTAGCTAGTGACCAGCAGCAACCCTGGACATGTGAGTGAGCGTGACTTTAGGACATTCCGGTCCCTAGTCTTTAAGCTATCCTAGTGATGGAAACTAGAACAGACAAAAGGTATCCCTGACAAGCCTTGCCAAAATTAAAGGTTTGTGAGAAAAATAAATGTTTTCAAGCCACAAACATTGGGGTAAGTTGTTACATAGCTTTAGTAACTGGAACAATAGGTCTGAATGTTGAGAGGCAGCTTACGAAAGTTTTCTTCTACTTGCTTCCATGTCCTCAAGGAAATGGTCAACACATCCTCAGGTGAGAGTAAAATAGGGTAGGAGGTGCAAAAAGTTTGAGAGAGAATGGATGAAATATTCACTTAAGTGAGTGGGAGAGTGAAAGGAATAGGGAGATAGAATGCCAGGCATTGAGTGTTCAATTGTGGTTACAAATGCAAAGTAAGCCCAGTCATTATGATTGTACATTTTTCTTCAGACAGATTTCACTGTATGAGTACATGAGATGAAAAAATGGAGTTGGGTTTAACTAGTGTTAACAAAGCAAGAAAGAAGCAAGGATGTGGGGTACATGCAAAGAGGTGTGTGATTGACCATAAAATTAAACTGAGAAAGGAGGAAAGTAGAGACAGGGTTGGTGAGAATCAGTGAGGATGAAGGCTTACCGTGCAGTGTGCTAAATGTCTTAGATACAGTATATCTTGTATTTATCTTTACAAAAATCCTATGAGCAGTCACTATTATTATTTCCATTTTAGAGATGAAGAAAACCAAAGCTCAGAATGGTTAAGTAACTTGCCCAAGGTTATGCAGATATCTAGACTAGAACTTGTGCAATCTGGTTCTGGAGCCATACTGTTACCTCAGCCTTCCCAGGACATCTGAATTAGATCCTTTCACACTGAGCACACCTTGCTTACTTCCAACGTCATATCATCCCCCAAGGTTCTCTACAGCGAAGGGTACATCTTCTCCTTAACCAGGCAGAAGGAGGAAGGGCTGGCTATTTCCTACCACCCCACTGCCATTTTCCCCACTGCCTTCTCTCAACAGTCTTTCTTCTTTCAAAATTTATGCCGTTGACACATTCCAGTTTCTTCCCTTTTCCACTGAAGCCTTCTATCTACCTCTTGTCTTCCTCTCCAGGCCATTTCTGGCCTTATCCTAGAGGAGTTCCATATCCTTGCTCTCTTCTAATATCGGGAACACATAGTGCCCTCCAGTAGGGCAGGGACATGTGCACAGTATATCCCCAGCATGGAAAACCATATCTAAAAATGATAGGTTCTCAGAAAATCCAGGAACCTTCTCACCTCAGTGCTTTCCAGTGCTACTCAAACTCAGCTGTTTCTAGGCGAGGTTACACCTTTTCCTTCTAAAGCCTCACCTCTGAAATTCCTTCCTTTGATCACAATCTTCTCTGACAAAGACATCGTAAACAGTTTATAAAAGAATGGCTCCATCAGTCCGAGTGCAGCACATCTGAAATGATTTCCACATCTGCCGTTCTGAGTGACTGTACCTTGACTGACAGTCTGTATTTCTCTTCTGACTCCCCTCTCCTCTGCTCGCCTTTCCTCTTACTCTCCTAGCACTTCTAATGTCCTTTTGATTTCTTTTCACCAAATCAGTCTCTCCCACTAATATGGCTTATTCAGGCGACTTATTTTTGCAACAATTCTCTTGGCCTAATTTCTATTCATCATTTTAACATAGATTTTCCTAATATAATGAAAAAAAAGCTAAGAAATAAGGCATATTAAAGGTTATTAGAAATCTTAAATAGCTATTTAATTCTATTTAACTCAAACATTCCTTAATTTACAAAACATTGCACAAAACTCTTGCTGTGAGTAGTGCCCATGAGCCAGATAATTTTACCTATCATTTCTTCCATACTTTCAGTAGACGTAAGTCAATTGCTCATAAAATATTTTCCAAGGCAAAGAAAATATAATAAAGTATCACTTATGAGTCTAGACATGTAAATCCTAAATATAATATGATCAAACCAAATTCAGTAGTATATAAAATCATCTACTCTAACCAATAAGGATTTATTACAGAATTTAAAGATTCTTGACTATTAGGTAACCTAGTAATAAAAGAATGCATATCAATAAATCAAAGGAATGAAATTATTATCTTAATAAATAACCAAAAGGAATTTTAGAAGATTGAATACCACTTTCTGCCTAATTGAAAAACTATTTTTAAAACAAACAATAGAAGTACATGTTCTTATATCTTTCACAAATAACAGCCATCATCATACAAATGGTGAACTAGAGGCACACTCATTAAAATTAATACTAACAAAACTGCCTAATTATGCCTGTTACTATTCAATATAGACTTGATGTTTTATTCAATATATTAAAATACAAAACATAAGATAGAAATATGCATCCTGAAAAGGTAGAGATAAAATTATGATTACCTGTGGAAAATGTGATTATGTAGCTAAATAATCCAAGACATTCAACTACAAAATAATTAGAATTAATGAGAGCTTACTAGAGTGGCTGAATACAAGACAAATATTTCAAAACCAACAGCTTTTCCATATAACACTAATATTTACTTACAGATATATGGGGCTGATCTCATTCACAATAGCAACAAAAGCATTAAAAATGGAAATTGGGGATAATCACAATTATAAATATACACACACACACACCACACACACACACAGTATATAAATGTGAGTGTGTGTATAATTATTTTGGAGAAATTAGATTCGAATAAATAGGGAGAGACAATATTCCTTCATGGGAAGACTTAAAATTAAAAATGCTAATATCTACTAAGTTAATATTTAACATTTAATAAAATTCCAATGGAATTTTTAAAAACTTGCCAAAAAATTATGGTAATTGCTGAAAATAAGATGATCATCACATTGGATTTCAATATAATTTTCTCTCTACTTTTGTTTAAAATGTTAATGTTAAGAAATTTTTAGAAACTTGAGTGAAATTTTCAAAAAATCAGTAAAAAAATAAATGATTAGCCACAAGAATGTTTGAAAGAAAGATACAAAGAAGTGTGGCAGTGGTGACATTTCAGCACCAGCAGTGACTGTCCAGTGGAAAAAAATCCAGCAGCTAGTCCTAAACTGAATGTTCCTGTCATGCGAGCTTTGCTATGTCTTGCCCATCTTGGTTCCTTTCATTTTCTAAGCTTGGTCTTGCAGCCTTCCAGTGATTCTGATACAATACATTCCTTTCCCACTTAAACTGCTTAGAGTTGGTTTTTGTTGTTTGCAGCCACGAAATGTGACTTGAACAGTTTAGAAATAAAAAAAAAAACATACTTCCAAGTGTAAATTTCCGTAGGCTTAAGAAAAAAGTCATAACAGAAATTCTGAAATATTTAGAACTAAGTGATTATTTAAAAAAACAAATACATACTAAAACTTGTTGACTATAGCTAAAGCAATACTAAATGGAAATTTATAACTTTCAAATGCACTTATTAGAAAAGAAGAAAGATGTATAATGAATTGCTTAAGTATTCAACACAAAAAAAACTAGCCAGAGAACATCAGTGGAAACTCCAAAGAAAAAATAATACATAAAAAACAAATTATTTCAATAGAAAACAAACAAGGCTGGAGTTTTTAAAAGCCCAGACAAACTTCTAGCAAGGATAATTAAAGGAAAAGAGGACAGAAATATATCATGTAGGAATAATAGTAAAGTTTATATTTATTGAAAAGTGACTTAGTGTTAGGTAAAGTTCTAAGTATTTGACATAACTCATTTAGTCGTCATAACAAGCCTTGAAATAAATACTATTATTCCTATTTACACAATAGGAAACTGAGGACCAAAGGGGTTAAATAATTTGCTCAAGTTTCATAATCACTTGTAAAAAATTCTAGGCAGTCTGGCTCCAGAGTCTCTTTTCTTTACCATTATGCTAAAGAAGGTGAATATAACTAGAGTTATAGTAAAGAGTAAAAGATCATATGACCGTTTTATGAAAAACTTTATGCCATTAATTTTAAAAAGAGATGAAATGGGCAGTTTTTCATGTGTTCTGTTTTTGTTCATTTTTAAAGCAAATTTATTTATTCAAAAGCTGCCGCAGCCAGTATGAGTCCTCTAACTTCTACTTTAAGGTTGTTTTGGCTCTTCAGGGTGCCCTGGATCTCCTTTTGAATTTCAGGATCAGCTTGTCAATTTCTGCAAAAATGGCAGCTGGGATTTTGGTACGGATTGCATAGAATCTGTAGATCAGTTTAAATTAGTTTATGTCTTTAAATCAATGAACGTGGGAAAAAAATCAAAAGATGTAAAAAGTAAGTGTCTCTGCTTTTAGCCTCTATCACCCATTTCCCTGGCCCAGGCATAACCACTTGGGGATCCTAGGACTGTGCTATGCATATTCAAGCATTTATTTGTGCCGCCTTCTTTTCAAAAACGTATCGATAACCTGCTGTGTTATATGTACCTCAACTTTTTCACCTCACAGCGCCTCTTAGAAATTTTCTCATTAGTACACAGAGTACCATCTCTTTTAATAACAGTCGTGCTCCAGTAGGTAGCCATCCCATTATTTACTTATCCAGTCCTTCTTTGATGGAAATCTGTTTCTATCCCTTTGCTACTACAGAAAGAGCTGCAATGAATAACCGTGTGTGTGTGTGTGTGTGTGTGTAATTTTACTCATGTATGAGTAATATTTCTATAGGAGAAATTTCTAGAGGTTGAAGTGCTTGGTTTCAAAAGGTTCCAAAAGTTTCACATTTTAAAACTACTGCCAGATTGGCCATGATAGGGGTTTAACAATTTATATTTCTACTGGCTATGTGTGTGAGTGCTGGTTTTCCCACTCACTCCAACAAAGTGCTATTCAAACTTCTTGAGGCTCTTCCAATATAAGGTTGTTAGATTTCTCTACAGGGTTTGTTGTTTTCTTTGGCGTCTTGCCTCCTTTTTGGAAGGTTTAAGTTTGCAGCCTTGGGTGTCTTCTTTAGACACCTTACCACACCTGTTTAGTCATCACGTTTTTGGCATCTTTTCTTAGTGTATTTATTTGATGTCTGAGGCCAATCATAATTCATTTCTTCTTTTAGATGATGTAATCACTTCCCTGGTTACCTAAAGGATTGTTTTGGTTTTTTTTGAAGTCTGACATACAAGAGTCAAGATGACTCTGGGACGGTGGATAAAGGAAGGAGACATGCCCTTCCAAATATAAACACTTTATATTTTTTAGATGAAATATGGGATAATATCTCTATGGCCTCAGAGTAGAAAAGGAATTCTTAGATGTGGTTCTCTAAAAAGCTAAGTAATAAGAAAAAATTGGTAAATTTGTCCTTAACCATATAACTTGTATAGCCATAGATATCATTAACAAAGTTAAAAGAATATCCAAATATTGGGAGAAAAAAGTTGCAATATATGCAACAAACAAATCATTCAAATCTTCTAAAGAATGTCTTAAAATCAGTAAGAAAAATAGAAAATGGGAAGTTAATATGAATAGGTCATATTTTACAATTTATACTATTTATAGAAAAAAAATAAACCAAAAGGACAATCAACAGGAAAATATGCTAAACTTAATTTATGATGTGGGAAAAACTAAAAAAAAAATTTTAAATGAGGAAGTGTTTTACACCAGCTACTTAGCAAAAAAAAAATAATAATAAAGTCTGACAAAAACGAATATTATAAATAGAGAATGTGGGAACTTGTACTGTTGATGGGAGTGTAAATCGGTACAACCACTTTGAAGAGCAGTTAAATACTATCTAGTGAAGTAGAAGATATCCTACAAATTCCGGTTCCACATCCGTGTTTATACATGGAAGAATTTCTGCATGTATACATAAAGGGACATACTATAAGTTTGTTGCAGCTTTGCTGGTAATTGCCCAGGGGAAAAAAAGATTGAAACAAGGCTGAATGTTCATTTATTGAGGAATTTAATAATACATTTTTTTGTTTACTAATGTGACAATCAATATAGTAGTTTAAGTCAGCAAGTTAAATTTATAAGTATCAACATGGATCTATCTCAAAAACATGATGTTGAGTGAAAAAGAAAACTTGCATACTATTGCTGTAAAATTTTTAAAAAGATATATCTTGTTAATGGGTACATATGAAATGCAAGTGTAAACACATGGGCAGGATGTGGTTTATGCACATGAACTTCATGATAGTGATTTGCCTCTATGCAGGAAATGAAAGTGTACAAAAATCACTTCAACTACATCTGTAATGTTATTTGTCTTTAGAAAAACCAATATCTGAAGCTAGACTTTATTAACATTAAAAACTTCTCTGTGAATGACATTGCTCTGAGAATGAGAAGACAATCCATAGACTGTGGAGAAAAATATTCTCAAAAGATACACCTTATAAAGTACTTTTATCCAAAATATACAAAGAATACTTAAAACTCAACAGTAACAACATGAACAACCCAATCAAAAAATGGGTAAAAGGCCTGAACAGATTCCTCACCAAAGAAGATATATAAATGACAAAAAACATATAAAAAGATGTTTACCATCATATGTCATTAGGAACATACAAAGTAAAACAGCAATGAGATACCACTACGCAACTATTAGAATGGCCCAGATCTCAAGCACTGCCCAAGTGCTAATAAGGAACAACAGGAACTCTCATTCTTTGCTGGTGAAATGCAAAATGGTAACTAAACATACTCTTACTATGAGATCCAGCTATTGTGCTCCTCAGTATATACCAAAATGAATTGAAGACTTATATCTACATAAAAATCTGCACACAGATGTTTATAGCAGCTTTATTCATACTTACTAAAACTTGGAAGCACCAAGAGGTCCTTCAATAGGTGAATGGACAAATAAGCAGTGGTACATCTAGATGCTGAAATATTATTCAGCACTAACAAGAAATGACCTGTTAAACCACGAAAGCCATGGAGGAACCTTAAATGCATATTACTAAGTGAGAGAAGCCAATCTAAAAAGGCTATCTACCTTATGATTACAAGTATATGACATTTTACAGAAGGCAAAACTGTGCAGATGATAAGATCGTCTAATAAGATCGATGTTTGCCAGGAGTTGGTGTGGGAGGGTGGAATGAATAGTCAGAGCACAGAGGACTTTTAGAGCAGCTAAACTATTCTGCGTGACACTACAATGGTGGATACATGTCATTATACATTTGTCAAAACCCACAGAACATACAACACTAAGGGTGAACCCTAATGTAAGCTAAGGACGCAGCTGGGGTGGAGAATAAAAATTGTCGTTCAACGATCCTTGGTCAGTAATGGGAAAGTGATCCTGAAAGTCAAATCTGAAGTTAAAAACAAGAATCAAAATGGAAGAGTGAGCAGTGCAAAGAAGGTGGTTAAAAACTAAGGCAGCGGACCGCAAGTCCATGTATGTACTCCTCATTTGTACTCAGGGAGGAGGAACTTGAAGGTCATGAGCGGTATTGGGGCAGTGTCTCCCCTGTGCCTTGCTGGGGTAACACTGGACTCTTTTTTTTTTTTTTTTACCAAGCAGCTTACATATGCCAGGCAGACACCCTGGGGCCAGGCAGGTGATGGTGTACAGCAGCATTCCTTTGAAGAGGGAACACTGTCATTTGTCATTGCAGTGGCCCACTATTTGGGACCCAGATGACCTCTCCAATCACCTATCCTCTAACCATGAATACTTTGTTGCCCTGGTAAGTGAGACTGATAGTTGTGTGAAAACTCCTTTTGCCCAGTGAACTCAGAACACCATGGAGTGCTGGGTATTGGCAAATAATGAGTAATAATAATATATATATTTATTTTGTGTCTGCTGGGCGAAGATCTTATAACATATTCTCTTTTGCCCTAGAAGGATCAAACAAGTTAATCTGCAGAGTTACAGGGGAAACAACTCCACCCAGGTCCTCTTCATGGAAAGTCTTCATGGAAAGGCATTTCTCAAGACACCTTCCCATACATGGATCACTACGGGGTAATTGGTAATGAGTTTTTAAATCTTATTTCAATTTTACCACATCACCTTATTTTCATTTCTTCATAGCCATTTTTAACAACCTGATCTAGCTTCCTGTTTCTTTGTTTGTTGTCTGGCTCCACATACTATCATGCTATTTTCTCAGCTCCTATGATGCAGGCTGGCACTAAATGGCATCTCAACAAATATTAGTTGAAAGGATGAGTGTGTAAATGAGCAAAGACCATAAGAGAAATCTGTGATTTAAAGATAAGGCTCAATACAAATATGCTTCCAGTTAAACAATTTCCTGTGTTTAATCAGTGACATTTTTGGACCATGGCTCCAGAATATAGATCCTTTACTATATGAACCAATGGATAAAGTAAAACAAGTAGCACCCTCTGTGACTGAAGTGGCCAGAGACATGCACCAAGCATGGCAATAACTGCTTGCAGAAAATTCCCCAAAATAGCCATCTGACAGTGTTCTTTAGACAGAACTTGCTGGAGACATTTGGGAGCCTTCCTCTGTGTTATCAGGAAGTATCACCCCAGAGGTAAAATGGAGGTACTGATACCTCATTGAATTGTGAGGACTGCATTAGTTTCCTATTGCTGATGTAACAGATTACCACAGGTTTGGTGGCTTAAAACAACATACATTTATTATCTTTAGTTCTGTAGGTAGGAAGTCCAAGTTCAGTTTCATTGGGTTAAAGTCAAGGTATCAGCTGGGCTGGTTCCTTCAGGAGGCTCTAGGGGAGAATCTTTTCTTGCCTTTTCCAGTATATAGAGGCTGGCTATATTCTTTGGCTTGTGGCCTCCACCACTCTTGTCTTTGTTTCTGTTGTTACATGTCCTCCTCTGATCCTCTTGTCTCCCTCTTATAAGTCCCCTTGTGATGATCTGGGGCTCACCTGTATAGTGCAGAATAATCTTCACCTCTTAAGATCTGTAGCTTAATCATATCCACAAAGTCCCTTTTGTCGTGTAACATAGCATATTCACAAGTTTTGGGGATTAGGTTGTGGTTGTTGTTGGGGTCCAATACTCAGGTAGATTTTAAGCAGGAAGAGTTAGTCTTGAGGTCTCACCTTGTAAAATATCAGGTTCTTTCCATCACCACATATTCGACCCGTTTTACCCCTATCTACCTTCCTCCTCCCCACCTTTCCTCTGATAACCATTAGTCCATTGTTCATGTCCATAAGTCTCTGTTTGTTTGTTGCTTTTATACTAATGTCCCACGTATAAGTGATACCATCTGGTTTTCACTTTTTCTGTTTGGCTTACTTTGCTTAGCATGATTATCTCAAGATCCATCCATGTTGTTGCAAATAGTAGTATTTCAACTTTGAATTGTACACTTGACATTTATTGGATTTTGTTAATGAATGTCACCCCCCAAAAAATTAATTATTAAAAAATAAATAAAATATTGAGTTCTTTTCTAATCTGATCTCATGATAGCTGTCCTGATTTACATTATCTGTATTCTTCCCTTAGTTATTATTATCATATAATAACAATATTTCAGGCACTATTTTATGTTTTTTATACATTTAACTCATTTAATGGAGACACAGAAAAATTAAGTAATTTACCCCAGCAAGTAAGTAACAGAATCAGGTTTTGAATCTAGACAGTTGCTTCCTAGAGTTAATGTTTACACTCTTGATTTTCAATGACCCAATTTCTTTCTGGGCACTCTGGTTTTGAGTTGGGCATCTTAGTTAAGCCACTTTACATCTCAGGACATCCTCTTCAGAGTCTGGTTTTCACAAGTATATACCAACATGGCCTCTGCTTTGGGCTACATACACCTGCAGTAGGCCAAAAGCCTCCTTCAGCCTCTGAGCAGCTTTGCATCAACAATCAAAAGAAATTTCTGACCCCTCAAAACCAAGGACTAGCCCTTGACATGGTAACTCCACAGAAGATCAGTACTTTAGGTCCAGCTGGATACATTCCTGCAGGCTTTACTACAGTATTGAAAAGTATTACTTTTAAAATTGAGAATGTGACTCATGCTTCTATTTTTTATTGAGTACATGGAAGCAGCAGTTAATGCAATTTGGTCTGAACTCTCGGTATAATTCCATTGTTGGACAAGCAATCATACTCAGATTTATTAGACACTAGAAGCTCTATTATGGTTCATTAAAGTTTTTTATTTTTCGTCTATATTAAGTTAAATGCATTCTGGTAATTCAGACAACACAGAGCTGTTGCTCTGTTTAGAAACTTTCCTTAACCCAGGAGTTCCTAATCTGACACATGGATGTCTCAAGTAGCCTGTAGATGCACCCGTTGGTCAACAGGTTTCTGAGAGTCAAGAGCCACCAGGAAACAAGTAGTGAGGCTCAGTTATGGGCTGCAAAGATGGCATTCACTTCTTACCACTTGCATTAGATGGAGACACCATCGCTTTTCATTCGCACGACTACCGGCAGCTACCTGGTTTGTCCGCTTCTGGTCTTGCCTCCTACCCTCTACTTTCCACACTGTAGCCAGAATAATTTTTTCAAAGTGTGAGTTAGTCACATTTCATGACTTAATTACATCACTCTTCTACTCAAAATCCACCTCACCCAAAATTCCTTCCTTAGCCTGCAAAACCCTATGTGACCTGTGCTCCCCGACATCTCTCTCACCTGTTCCCTTCTGCCGTCCCTCTCCATCATACTTACATTACCGTTTTTGAAAACAATGGGCATTTTTCTACTTTTGGGACTCTGTATTTATTTTTCCCCAAACATCTCCATGGCTTCATCTCTCACTTCCTTGAGGTCTTTGTCAGGGAAGAATGCATGTTAATTAATTAAAATCACAATTAAATATCAATTCTTACCTAATAGAATGGCTAAAATTACAAAGATTGATGATACAAGGGTGTTATGCGGGGCTTCTGCTACAATATGAGTTCTGTGAATGCTAACTCCCCCTACAACATTGTTATTCAGGAGAATGATTCTCTTGATGAAATCTGAAATTTCTTAGGTGAAAAATTTATCCTCAGGGTTCGGATGAGGTCAGGCGTTGCTTGTTCAGTATCTCAAGCCCAGAAAGATGAGTTAATTCTTGAAGGAAACAACATTGAACTTGTGTCAAATTCAGCTGCCTTGATTCAATAAGCCACAACAGTTAAAAACAAGGATATCAGAAAATTTGGGGATGATATTGGTGTTTTTGAAAAAGGAACAATTTAGCAGCCTGATGAATAAGGTTTAAGTTGTTTAGCTACAGAAACTCCAAGATGTCAGATTATTCCTCAGACTTATTTGTGATATTTTAAAGATGCAATAAAAGTTGTGTATTGAAAAAAGAAATTCATGAGTTCATATAGATATTTTAAAAGGGACAGAATATAACTCATTTAGAGAATATCAGCTAATATGTAAAAAGGAATAAAAAATTGAATAAGAAATCCTTAGTAATAACTAATTAGGAAACATCTCAATGACTCTCAGACCCTCTGGGTGAAATGTTGTTGGGAAACATGATATTCATAGTCTCCAATATCACTTATTAATTATAAAGGGAATAGCTGCTTTTACTATGAGTGCTTTTATAACAGGTGCTTTTCTAATAGGTGCTTTTATCACTGTGGTAAAACACTACTTTACCCCACTGATAAAACTTAACATGACCGATAATTGAACAACTTGACATCATGTGCGTCCTGGTAGAATGCAGTGGGGAGTACATATACATCACCACATATATAGTGTCCTGGACCAAAATGTTTGACCTGAATTTCATCATGAGAATACAATGTGGCAAAATCAGAATGTGGGATATATCATGAAACAATTGGTCAGGATTCTTCAAAAAAAAAAAAAAAAACAGTGAATCTCTGAAAGAGCTAAAAATACAGCAGGGCCCTTTTCAAGACTAAAAGAAAGCTAAGAGATGTAATAAGCAAGTGCAATGTGTGAACCTTGACTGAATCCTAGATTTTTAAAAAGCAGCTTTAAAAGCCATTTTGAGATTATTGGGGAAATTCGCTTATGTTATATATATGTATACACACACACACACACACACACACACACACACACACATATATATTCTGTTTTGTATCAGTGTTAAATTTTTTGTGTATGATAATGGCATTTTGGTTATGTGGAAGACACATGATAAGTATTCAGAAATAATGTGTCATGGTGTTTGCTGCTTCAAATGGTTCAGCAAAAAATATATATGTGTGCATTTTGTGTGTATATGTTTGAGAGAGAAAAAGAGAGAAAAAGCAAATGTGGCAAAGTATTGACCATTGGTGCCACTAGGTGAAGGGGATACGAGGCACAATATATTATTTTTTCAACTTCTCTGTAAGTTTAATTTTTTTCAAAATGAAAAGTTGGGGAAAATAACAATAGAAAAAAATAAACAGACAAATACCATTTTATGCTGATTAAACCAGTTCTTCCCACCTCAGGATGCTTTATTTTTAAACATAACGTCCTGTACTGCCATGGTTGGGTAAGCTGGTAGAATTGAATTGCCAGTGGCATAACCATAGGTTCAACCTATGTGGACTAGAATACAGCAATGCAATACTTATCTGGCATAGGGACACATTCATACTAGTTGAGGTTGTCATTGCCCTGAGAATTCATGTCCAGGAATTAGATTGACAAAAGTAAAATGCTGTGCCTCAAAACTGGAAATAGAGACAACCTAAACATCTAACAGTAGGGGTTAGCTTTAGGGAAGCATCCTCTACCACTAGATGGAATACTATTTAAGTATTAAACGTCAGTTTCAAGACTTCCTAAAATGAAAAACGTTAAAACATTGTGGTTAGCATTGAGGTATTTAGAATGATAGATAAAGGCGCCATACTTTAGTGTATCCTGGTGGTGTGAGTATTCTAAATATCAAATGACGAATTAGTTAATATTGGAAAAATGTGCATGCCAAGGGTATAGACTGGAAGGAAAGCTCAGAACTATGAGCCCGTGTGGTAGGAATCTGAATGTTTTTATTTCTCTTGGTATTGTTATTTTATCAGTACATTATAAAGTAATTTAAATAAGAAACAAAAGAATGAAATATGTAGTTACCATTCATTCAACACTTTATGTATTTTATCTCTTTTAAGCTTTTAAAGACCCACTTTTTAAAGTAGGAGCTTTTTAAATAGGTTGGCTATGGGGGCTGCTTTTCTGTCATCTCTCTCACCTGACTGGCTTCTGTACCTTCATTAGGAAACTCCTATTGTTTTCATTCTAGCATCCTTTCTCCCTCCACTGGTAAAAGCACCTCTGGTCTTGCTTTGGGAAAATCATTCCTCCCCTACTCTTAGCCATGTGCTTTATCGGTGGAGGTAACTCCGTATACTACTCCTTAACAAATAACAAGTGGTGGAAGAGACTTTCTGAGACTTCCAAGACTAGCCTTATAGCCTCTGCCTGGTTCTCTTGGAACACTCACTCTTAGAGCTCAAAGCTGCCATGTATGAAGTCCAGCTATCCTGCTGGGAAGATCACATGGAGAGGCCCTGAGACTGCATAGAAAGAGAGAAAGGCCTAGCCTTCCAGCCGTTTCCACTAAGCCATCTTAGATAACCCTTCTCACCCAGACTAATTCAGCTGTAAGTAGAATACCACCCAGTAATCCCAATAGATGCTATAAAGTGCTGAAGAGTCAGCCAGAGACCTGCCCATGCCCAGGCTTCCAGTGACTATAGAACTGCTGTGGTTAAAGTGTTTGTTCCTTTGTTGTAAGCAACATAATCTACCTTTGGCCAGCCTATGCCATGTATTAGTAGTTTCCTATTGCTGCTATAACAAATGACTGCTAATTTTGTGGTTTAAAGCAACACAATTTTATTATCTGACATTTCCGAAGGTCAGAAGTCCAAAATAGGTCTCATTGGGCTAAAAATAAGGTGCTGACAGTTCTGCATGTCTTCTAGAACACTAGGGGAAAATCCATTCTCTTGTTTTTTTCCAGATTCTGGAAGCTGCCTACATTTCTTTGCTTGTGGCCCCTTCCTCTATCTTCAAAACCAGCAGTGTTGCATCTTCAGGTCTCTCTGACTCTGCTCCCATCATGACATCTCTTCTCTGAACTCCTGTCTCCCTCTTTCTCTTATAAGGACCCTTGTGATTTCATTGGGCCCACCCAAATAATCCAGGATTCTCTCTCTATGTTAAAATTCTTAATTTAATCACATCTTATATTATGTAAGGTTCTGGGGATTAGAATGTGAATATATTTGGGGGACCATTATTCTGCCTACCATATGCCACAGAGGAATATTTTGGGAAGACACTGCATTTTCCCATGAAAGCAGAGAAGTAAACCACTGAAGTTTAGGTAGAGCAAGAACCTTATTGTTTCTAGGGACTTGAGAATCAGGAGTTAGTAACAACATTAATAAACAATCACACTTAGGAAGCTCTTACTATGGTCAGTCACTGCCCTAAAAATGCCACGTGTATTAGTCATTCGATCCTCACACCAGCTGTATGAGGTAGATTTTATTATCTGCCCACATTTTACATGTGGGGAAACTGAGGCCCAAAGACCTTATCACTAGAGCTATGCCATTGATATGAAAGAGCTCCAAAGGCTTTTCAGCCTCTGTCTTTTAGCTCATAATTCTAAATTCCTGGGACAGATCAGCCAGCTTGGTTCAGGAGACCACCCTAGACTATCGTTGCTGAGAGGGTCTGGTGGCACAGACATAGCCATCGGGTGATACTCTGTGGGAAGGGATTTGTATGAGAGATAAAGCAATCCCAAAAAATGTCCACTGCAAGAGTAAAGACTGCTCTGAAGGCCTTCTTTGGTAATGAAAAAAAAATGTGTATGAATAGCCCAAGTTAAATTTGACAAATACCATGATCTGTGGAAATTTGTAGGAAAAAGAATGTTTTTACTATCTTTATACTATATAATCTGATTTTGCAACTGTTTAGACAATTAGGAAGTAAGAAATGGGACTTAAATGTTGCTTTAAAACTGATAGAATGATTTATTACTCCAGTGTAAATTGAGCAATAGTTTCCAGATCCTGAAGAACAAAGATTTCTGTGCTCAAAAAGTTTGGGAAATGTGATGTCTCTTTCAGAAATTTACATCTCATATTAGTGTATTAAAGATGAACTGAAAGACCTAATTTACTTTGTTTATTGGTTAAACCAGCAAATCTATTTTTTTTAGCACAGCTATTCACATATCTTCCTCTGTAATATTTTTATCTTAACACTAATTTAGGTAGCTCTGAAGGAAAGGACAGAAACTGAAATATTTACAGAATTTCACCTTTTCTCATTATGACAGCTGAAATTTAAATTCTATTCAAGTTTGGTTTTGTTTCTTTGCTAATAACATATAGATTTTAAAATGTGTAGATCAGTAATTCTCAAAGCATGGTCCTGGAACTAAGAGCAGCAGCAGCACTTGGAAACTTATTACAATGCAAATTCTCAGGGCCCTTCTCAGGCCTATTGAATGGAAAACTCTTGGAGTGGGATTCAGGGATCTGGCTGTAACAAGCCCTCCAGGTGATTCTGGTGTAGGCTAACCTGTGAGAGCTGCTGCAGAAGACTCTTCAATGGCCATGCTTGGGTAATACTGAATTTAAATGGGCCTCCTGTAGCCCATGAATCCTGACAACAATTAGCTTAAAGTGATCAACTGTCCTGGTTTGCCCAAGACTAATGGGTTTTCTAAAAGACAAGACTTTTAGATATAATTGGGGCAGTCCTGGGCAAGTTGGGATGGTTGATCACCCTCTTCTAGTTTGTCTCTGCCCTTTTTAAAGATGAGAAAACAGAGATTTAGGAACTCACTCAAAGTCCTAGAAATATGATGTTGTAGAGACGGGACTCACATACAGAAAGTTTAGTTTTGCAACTGGGCTTTTATCCATCATGCCACACTGCCTACTGATTGGGTAGGAGCCCATAGCTGCTCCATGGCAGAGTGGTGACTGGCTGTAGCTGGCTTCCCAGAGTCCAGGCCCTGCGTCTGCTTCATCTGATGGATACCTACCCCTTTTGTGGTTGAAAAGAAGTTCCATTTATGTAGATCAAAAAAAAAGATAACTCTTCTTCATCCCCACCAATTGTATAGAACAATATAGTATAGTATATATAGTATGACAATGGTCTGGCTTTGAATCCTAACTATGCTTCCTAGTCCTGTATCCTCAGACAAACAGCATCCTCTGCACCTCAATTACCTTATTTATAAAGTGAGGATGGGATAAAGATGAGACCAGGATTAAGTGTGTGAATGCACATAAAGCCCTAAGCACAGGTCTTGGCACACAGTGAGCAGTCAATAAATGCAAATGATAATAATGAGGGAGACCGCTCTTGTCCTTTCTATACAGGCCTTGCTCCTCATCCTACCTAGCAAGCTCTTTCCCACTGCATAGCAGGAGAGGGCAAAAAACCAAGAGGTGGGAGACTGTTCATTTGGCAAGCACCATATGCTGATTGGCTGTAGCACCCTACACAATACCTAGCACTCAGTAGGTGCCCAGTACATATTTGTGAATGAATGAAGTGCCTGCTACAAGCCAAGTATGATATCAGGTCTTGGAGATACAGAGATAAATATGATAGGCCAGACCCTGTAGAAACAATCTAATAAGGGAGACTGCTTTTCTTTTAAGAAACGATAATAACTGTACAACAGTCATCATGATAGAACGATGCAAAACTGAGCTGGGCAGACACTAGAGGAGCACTGAGGAAGGACCTAATTGAGACTGCAGATGAGGGGGACTAGGAGAGACTTCCCAGGAGGACAGCACAAGTTGAGTCTAGAAAGACAAGTAGGGAGTTGGTCTTGAGAGAGTTGAGGTGTGGACATTGCAGTACAATGACAGTATGGACCGAGGATAGAGGCTTGAGAAATAGAAGATGAACATACTTTAACTTTTGGTCATTAGAGAGACCGTTAGACCAAGCATGTCCAGGGCTGGGTGGGAAGGAGTCTATGTTCTCCCTCTTCCCAGCACATATGTGTGCTGGTTTTTTTGGTAGTGATGCAGCTTGAGTGGCAGGAAAATTAGACAGGAGAGTGAAGGCCTCTGTTCTTAGCTTTGGGGAAAACTTATTCTATATTCATTTTTGTTCTCCATTGCCAAGTTCGAACTTCCGAAAAGACTGGGTGTTGCCTAAATACTTCAGACAAACTGGCAGAGCAGCAATACAGGCAGCCAAAACTGTGAACAGGCTCCCCAATTGTTCTGGGGACTTGCTGTTCTCTACCCCTTTACCCTGAGGGGCCCTGGAGGCTGGATGTGCATGCAGGCCTGGTGGTCTGGTATTATCCTCATTGACAGAAATAGACTTCCAGGCATGGAAGAGCAAGGGGCACAAAGGAAGATACATATCTGCTATATGGGTGTGTACCCCTAGATGCATTTTTGCCCCTAAAGTAGAGATTAGATATTTCCGACTCTTTTCTACAAAGCTGAACTTGGACAAAACTGCATGCAAACAAATTTATTTCTCCAAATCACTGTCTTTCATCATTTCAAAATTAGATTGCAATTTATTGGTTTCTAGAATTAGATTAAAGCAGTCAGTAGGCAATTACTCTTATTAAAATAATATCTGCCAAAAAAAAAAAAAAAAAGACTCTGAGTTGGTTTGAATGCCAAATGATTCAAAATATATTATTCACATCTTCTCTCTGACCTCTCCTTTCTAATCCTATTGAACTCTGTTTGAATTTTATATAAGTTTATGTGTCCTGATCATAAGTTTAATAGGCTAAAACAGAATTACTATACTTAAGATACATGGCTCTGACAGGGACTAAAACTGTTTACTTCTTCAGATTTATGAGAAAGTCCATTTCAGCTCAATCGACTTAACTTCAATAGCATTTTTTCTTCCCCCGGGGAGGTCAAGTGGGTTTCAGTTGCAGAGTCTTTCTAGACTTAACGTGTTTTAACCCTCTCCCCCATTTATAGTAGTCAACAAAAGTGATCTCATTCATCAAGAAAGCATAACGTTAAGATAATTAAAGCAAGTTGTGTCTCAGTGAATTGACCACTCAGAACAAACCAACACTATTTCTCAATGACCACAGCAATTTATAAGTGCCTGTTTTAACCCTTTCCGCCATTTATGGTAGGAAACAAATATAATAACCTGAGGAAATAAACTGGGCATAAATACGCCTTATAAGGGAGGCAGAAGGATTTATAGGTTCTAATCCCACCTATGGCTTCTTAAAAAAACCTAAAGAAAGCCACTAAAATCTCTAGGTCTCCTTCTTGTCTTTAAATAAGGAATGCAAGTACTTTGGTGAAAGTAGATTAGTGGTTGCTAAGGGCAGGGAGGAAGAGGGAATGGGGTGTGACTTCTAATGAACATGGGCTTTCTCTTTGGGGATGATGAAATGTTCTGGAATTAGGTAGTGGTGATGGTTTCACACCTTGTGAATATACTAAAAACCACTGAATTGTGGATCTTAAAATGGTGAATTTTATGGCATATGAGTTACATCCCAATTTTAAAGAAAATATGTATGCTACTTCACAGGGCTATCATTAGGAGGCAGAGAGAATTATGTACAAAACCTTTGTAAAACCATGAAGGGTCATTTTTAGTGAAGGTCAGTTGTATTAGTTGGGAGGTTTGTTTTTGTTGTTGTTTTTTTTGGTTTTGGTTGCAATTAATAGAAACCAAACTGGAGACTTTACTGATTCACAGGAACAAATGACAGGATGCCACAGACCCTAGAATTAGAGATTCCAAGTGCACCACATTCTCTCCATCTCTCATCTTGGCTTTTCTGAATATGACCTTCATTTCCTCAGGGGAATAAGTATCTGTGTCTGTCAGACAGGCAACTTTCATTTTGTCACCAGAAGAGTCAAAGTCTTTTGTTCTCTGGCCCAAAGTTCAAAACTACTGTAGAATAGCTCCAGTGGACATGGTTTGGGTAAGATACTCAACCTTAGACCAATCATAGTTGCCTGGGAGATGACTTCTATAAGAAAATTGGCAGCCCCCATTAGAATCACATGGATAGAAGTGAACTTCCCAGAAGAGGTGAATGGAGTGCTGCGTTAGCACACCAAACAGTAGATGCCCCACAGTAGACCAATGACCCACATATTCCCATCTTGGAGTCAGAAGGGACTTTAGACATCTCAGAGAGCGTTAGTAACCTCCTTATGTCATAGAGGAGGGAGCTATGTTCAGAGAACTGGTTAGTAGAACCAGGACTAGATCCTTGATGTTTTAACTGTCAACCTAGTGAACATAGACTGGTGATTCCCAAATCCACATCACAGCATAAACTGAGGAACTTGTTAAAAAATACCTACTGCAGGGCTGTCACTTGAGACCTAAATAAGAATTTGAGGGGCCTGGGATAGGTGAGTCTGAATTCAATTACAACTGTCCCAGGTGATTCTGATGTTCAGGATCTACCACTCGGCAGGGGGGAACCTCGATTCCTACCCTGAGATGCTCATGTGTTGATCTGAGCTGCAGGGGTCTCTCAAGTACAGCTAAGGTTGAGAATCACTAACTTAAAATAATGCACAAGAATCACTGGGGAAGCTTTGCTAACACTTTGAATGCTCGGGCCCAACTCCTAGAGATTCTAATTTAATTTGTCTCTGTCTCATGACACTGATATTTTCAAAATCTCACCAGGTAATTCTGATATTCAGTGAAGGTTGAGAACCATCAACTTGGATCTTACTGCCTTCCTTACACAGGGATTGTGAATGAGATGTGACTATGGAAAGTTATAGTCAGCTCATTGTAGAGTGTGATGATGACAATGTTGAAGGTATTTTTTGCGTGTTTACTACGTACCAGCCATTGTGCTAAGCATTTTATGAGCATAATCTCATTTAATCTTTGACAACATTAGCCTGCTAGTGCTATTTTCCTTTTCTCTTGATTATAACATGTAATCAGCTGAAGACAATCTATTTATTAACAGTAATTATTGGAGAGTAACAGCAAGATAATATGGAGATTTAATCAGTCCTCTAGTGACAAAGGTTCGCTTTACTTAGAATAAATATAAATGCATAGCTATTTAAGATGAAATACAAATAAATATGTGGTACTATCAAATGCAAATAACTCATCAGAAGTGATATGAAATGAACAGATAGCTTCTGAGGAACCTGTTAAATTCTCCTACATTCACAAGCAGTAGTTATGTCCCATAGTGGGGTATTCATACTGGGCCTAGAAGTTGGCATATTTATTTAGACACATCCCATTTCAGGAATAATAAAAATGTGGGGGGAAATGTATATCTTAGAGTCACAGAAACATGATATTATCCCTATTTTCAGATAAGATTTTAAAAGATTAAGTGACTAACCAAAAGTAACATGGTTCATTATATGGCCAAGCCAGAAATACAGCTTCCCTGATGCTAGAATTCTCCAGAAGTTCCTCTACTAGCAACTTTCCACTTACAAACTTTCTTTGACAAGAACAAGGCAATTTGTCAGAACAAAAGCTTAGCTCTGCTTGCAGTTGGAATTAGGAGTCCCCTGGGGCTTTCAACACCTAACCAATCCCTAGTGTAAAGTTGGTGTGTCTTTCAATGTAATTCAGGGGCTAATTTTAAAGTATTTTAATGTAGGTATAATAACTAAAAATTCAGAGTCCAACAAGAAAAAAATGCATTTATCTTTGAAAATAGTAATAAAAATGTCAAGACAAAAAAGAAAATCAGATTGAGACATGTGAATGAAGATGAAAATGGTCGATTGGATCAGTTTTATGTTTTGAACAAGCCATTGTCAAATTCTCAGTAGGACCAAATTTATCTGACCTTGATTATTTTAACAATCAGCTTTGAGCTCCTGTTATACACCAGTGTTGGGCCACTCAGTGAACAATTATGGCACCTATAGGACCTTTTTATCTTGATGTAACACTATTTCAGCTAGAGTTCCTACTTATAATCATTGTACCTAAAAGAAAGGTGAGTATAATGGAACAAATGATCAAAGACCAAAAATAAAAGGAAAAAAATTAGGGGAACACCCTCTTGTATTTCTTCATTAACTTGGAATTTCTAGAATATAACCTGCAACTATAATGGGGTTCTTTTGTAGATGTATAGGTGTAAATATTATGCTAACATTTTCCCCCCAGATTTTACTTTATAAAAATAAAGTAGCCCACAAGTTTGGTTTCTTGTTCCTTTAGAGGTTCTTTGCAATTTTCCCTTTTACAGCTGTTAAATAGCTTATACCTCCAATATTATTTCCTGCATAATGATTTTTATGGAAGCAAATATCGTAAGCATTTTAAAGTCTTGCCAGTTGTGACAATAAAATAATGGGACTTTTAAAATCCAACCACGTATCTGGAAAGATAGAAAGACCATGCATTTATTTCTTAGGAAATCACACACTTGTTCTGATGAAGATGCCATTGCTCAAATGGTTTGGAAATCCTCTTTTTGAACTGTCTTTAGCACAAGATTATGAGGCATTGGATGAAAATTAGTTAGGTTGCCCAATAGTACTGCTTCATATTTTTTAAAATTAAAAACAGAACCTCTGATATAGGGTAAAGAGCACCGAATCTGAAATCAGAAGACCTGGATTGAAGTTCAGCCGTTGTAACCTACTAGTTTTATCTCTACATATCCTTAACTTCTTTTTAACCTCACTTTCTTCCTCTACAATATGAGAATGAAAGTACCCACACCAGGGGTTGTCCTGATGATTATGTGAAGCAAGGCATTATTATAGCAGCCTGGGAAATGAAACACATTATCTTAATGTAGATTATTATTGGACCAGCTTGATTAGAATTGAATGGCTTGGTTATTTCCAAAATTCAGATGTAAACATTGAAAGCGTAAATATTCCATCATTGAAAAAGTATTCAAAAGAACATGGAAGAGGCATTGATACCTTACATCAGTTTGTTGAACCCAAATGAGCACTTAGCTGGAATCCAGAGAAATTATAGTTTGTGTTAAAGCCCTCCTCACTCTCCAGATCCTTAACATTCTCATTTCTTCCTAATCTTCTGCTTTCTAGCACCCACTCCATTGGTTGACAGTAGGAACTACTAACTAAATGCAGGGCATTTGTGAAAATGAAATTTGAAAGGATCCTGGATGGGCTTTTGACATTATCTTTACTCTCACACCTAGCAGCCTGGGCCAGCCAGCTTTTTAAATGGCCGACTCCAGGACCCCTGCCATCCTTGTCATTTTAAGATGGGCTTGACCTGAGAGGCAAGATCACAAATACCACAGTGGAGCATGGGGCATGAGTAGGCCGTCTGTACAGTCTGAGACTGTAAGTGGGAAATTAAGCCCTAGACCAGCCAAGACACAGTCACCCCCACTGCTAAGCAGATCTCAACCATCCCACCACTCAGTCACATGAATGAAGTGCTTAGCCAGGTTACCCTAAGTTTCTTGCTGTAAAACTAATCCTTCGTGGTCTGCTGGAGCAATTACTGAAGTCTATCGTCTGCAATAGTCCTTTCAAATCCAAAAGTATTTTCTTTTTTCAAAGTTAATCAAAATATAATAATAAACAGCAATCACTTAGGTATTCCAACAATGCTTTACCACATGAAGTTACAAAATAGAACTACAGATAAACATATTGGTTTATTGCATTTTGTATCACTTTTTTTTCTTTTAGTTTTAAAAGTGTGCTTTATTTGTAACAAAATAAATAGGGAAAACTATTTAACATTTGAGGGAAAATGAAAATCCCTCACATGTGGCTATAAAGTTTTCGTTTATGGTGATGAGTTGTCCTGCATCATAATAGCCATATTAACCAGCATTTTACTGTGGGCACCCTCTCTAGATTCCATTGTCTGTCAGTGTAGGGTTTTGCAGTAAGTACAAGTAGGGTATAAAGTGCCTTAAAAAAAAAAAGGGCAAACACAAATCTAGTAATACTTGAAATAGTTTACAAGATACAACTATTTCAGTCACAGTTTAAACACAAGAAATACTCTGACCTAACATTTGGTTATCCTTGGTTGGAGCCACTACAGATTACTAAAAAAATAAAAAATAAAAAATAAAAAAAATACCAGTGAGCTTTTTCTTAGGGAATTCCTTGAAGTGAAGGAATTTTAATGTGATACCTCTATTAGTATTGTGTAATCATCAACTTAGAAGCTGAATATTTGATGTTTGAAGGTAAATTAAGTATTGAAGCAGCAGACCAAATGTTCAAATGTTCTCATTCAGCAGTAATCAGCACTTCCGGCCCATTTTGTAAAGCATTCAGTTACATTTCCTTATTTGCTGTTGCTGCCTGTAAGCAATTTGCAAAATGTACACAATCGTTTATAGTTACTTAATCCCATCAATTATTAGTTTCTCAAGCTCAAACAGAACCTTGGAGGTCTTAATATTAATGTGAAAGCTGGAAAACATTTAAGCAATGATGAGATCCTCCCCTTTTTTTTCTCCTAATGGAGACTTAATAGTCCTTCCTGATGAGTATTAAAATATATGTATGTATGTGTGTATGTATGTATGTGTGTATGTATGTATGTATTTAAAAAGTAATTCATGCTTACTGTTGAAAAATACAAAAATGAAGATTTTAAAAAATGAAGGAAAAAAGTCACCTGTAGTCTCACCACCAAAAGAACAACTTAACATTTTGTTGTATACCCTTTGAGAATATTTGATCTCAAATATGGAGTGTTTATTGAGTGTTTCATATATGTCCAGAACTGGTTTGCATGCTGAGAGAAAAAGAGATAAATGAGGCATGGTCCTTGTACCCATGAAAGGACTCACAAAGAGAACATTCGAGTTATTGATCAGAAGCTAGTCTGTTGGTAAAAGGGTTAGTTGACATTTGGTAGTTTCCCATGTTTTGAATATTTATAGTTTTAAGCCTAATTGAAAACAGTTCTATCGTAGATATGTCAAAGTATACTACGACCTCGTTTAATCTACTACAGCTTCATTTGACTTTTGTGTCTTGTTCATTTGGTCTTAATAAGTGGTTTGATGGTACCCTGACATGTTTATCAGTTTGGGTTGTTATACCGATTCTTCTAAGGAAACAGTATATCCATTTCTCACTGTGTTTTGTATGTTAGTTCCTTGAGATATAGAGAGGTATTATGTAGAGAATTAGATCTCCTGGCCAAAAATATTTGGGAAATTCTGGATTAAACAACCATACTAAATAAAAAATCAGTTTTTGATGGGTGATCAACCTAAACATGGAAACTAAAACTATAAAACTTCTAGACGAAAACATAGGAAAACATTTTCAAAGATTTCTTAGTAGGACATCAAAAAATCGGCAAGTTTGACTTCAACAAAATTAAAAACATTAACTAAGCAAAAGACGCAGATTTTTAAAAGAAAAATCAAGAAAATAAAAAGGCAATTAATTTAAAGACTAGAAGAAAATATTTATAATACATATATTAGACTAAGTACTCATATCCAAAATGTATGAAGACCTACAAATCACTAATAAAAAGTAAAACAATTTAAAAAGACAAAACTAAAAAAGGTTAAGAAAAGGACTTGAAGGAATACTTCACAGAAGATACATAAATGGTCAATAAGTACATAAAAAGGTCCGTAACATCTTCAGTCATCAAGGTAATAAGATACCACTTCACATCAACTACAATGACCAAAATAAAAAAAGATTTAAATACTAAGCATCAACACCGATGTTCATAGCAGCATTATTCACAGTGGTCAGGACATGGAAGCAACCGAAATGTGCTACGATAGATGATTGGCTAAAGAAGCTGTGGTACACATATACAATAGAATATTACTCAGCCATAAGAAGAGATGAAATACTGCTATTTGTGACAACATGGATGGACCGCGAGATAATAATGCTAAACAAAATAAGCCAGACAGAAAAAGTTGAAAATCACATGATGTCGCTTACACGTGGGATATAAACCTAAAAGCAACAAATGAACAGGACAGAGACATATGAACATGGACTATAGACTAGTGGTTACTAAAGGTAGGGGATGAAGGGAGGGGGGAGGTAGATGTGGTAAAGGAGGTCAAATATGTGGTGACAGAAAGAAATCTAAACTATGGGAGGTTGTTATACCGATTCTTCTAAGGAAACAGTATATCCATTTCTCACCCCACCTATATATATACGCCTTACTGTTAAAGTGTATAGATGAAACTTATTGGATTTTGTTAACCAATGTCACCATAAAAAATTAATAATTAATTTTTAAAAATGCAAAAAAAAAAAAAACTAAGCATGGGCAAAGATGTGGACCAACTGTGGTACATTGCTGGTAGGAATATAAAATGGTACAATGATTTTGGAAAACAGTTTCCAATAAACAGATAGTTACTGACAGCAATAATTCCATTCCTACATAGACTTCTCAGTATGTGTGTGTGTGTGTGTGTGTGTGTGTATAAAATCTGATACTCATACACACAGAATTACTTCCCAGACTTATTTACATATGAAGTCTTTTCTTCAATGAAAATCTTGCTACACCGAGAGGAATAGAGAAGTATATATCCATGAAAAGACTGGTATAAGAATATTCATAACCGCCTTAGTTATAAGAGAAACAAACTACTGATTTACACAGCAACATATGCATGAACCTCACAAGCATAAACTACTGTTTCACAAAACAGAAACATTATCCTGAGGAAAAGAAGCAGGCATACTAGCAGACACTATACGATACCATTTATATAAAATACAAAAACTGGCAAAACTAAGCTATGGTGCTAGAGAGCATTTAGAATAATGAGTGCCTCTGGGGAGAGTGCTGGGGTGACTGGAAGGGAGCGCGAGGAATTTCGTGGAGTGATGGAAATGTTCTCTATACGATTTAGGCATGATGGTAATGCAAACGTATACTTTTTTATAACTTTTAATTTTGATATAATTTCAACTTATAGAAAAACTGCAAGGCCAATGCAAAGAAATTCCATATTCCGTTTATCCAGATCACCAACTGTTGGATGCATACATTTATCAGAACTCATTGAACTATATGCTTAATGTCTGGGGATTTTACTGAATGCAAATTTTACCTTATGAAGGGGGAACAAGGCTATTTCACTGAAGAACTTCTCAGAATTTGTTAAATCTTCGAAAGGATGGTGTATTCTTTATAAACTTCTTCCCAGATATCTTTGGATATGAAATCTAGCTTTCAATGAAAACCTGCTGCACTCGCATTCTGAAGAATGCTGGTTGGTACCCCGTGCTTTGGGAAAGCAGTTCTCAGCCATTGGAATCACCCAGGTAGCTTTTAAAACTCCTAAAACCCAAGCTGCGGGCCCAGATAACTAAACTAGATTCTCTAGTGGTGGGTCCTAGGAGTCAATCTATTGAAAAGATTCCAGGCGATTCCAGTGTGCAGCCATGATTGGGAAGCACTGTCTTACAGAAACAGTGCCTCTCTTTAAGAATCCGTACTTGCCCAATTAAAAGATGGCTCAAGTTTCATAAACGTTACCAGCAAGTCCAAGAACCTGAACCTGGTGTCCTCACTTGAAGGGTATATATCACTGGGAGCAGAGATCTCTTTTACTAGCTAATACCCACCTGGCTGGCGCTCTGACTTCTGGGAATCTGGCTTCCAGTCTTTAGACCTCCAGGACTTGCCTGCTCTGGACCAGGCTTATGTCAGCCCAGCTCTATACTACTAAATGGCCTGATTGATTGCCAAGCTACCTGTCATGTAACCAGCATTGCCCAGTGGTAATAAGGCTCTGGTCCCTTGGACTGTGCAGACTATATCCTGAACTTTCTTAAGCCAAACCACTTCCCCGTTACCAGACCTATTTTTGATCTCAGATTCTGATCTCTTGCCTCATTCTTGACCATAGCCTCAAATTGATTTGGCAGCTGATATTGCTTCTTTGGCTCTAGCCCTTTGCTCCAAATGTGACTGCATCCTATACATCTGTCACAGTAGTCTCTTCTACCCTTTCTGGTACCAGCACCTTCCAACCCAAACCAGGCATCACTCCTCTCTGGTGCCAGCTGGGTGAACCTTAGCCTAAGAAAGGGAATGGAACAGTTTCTCCCTGCCTCAGCCAACATCCTTGCTCTTACCTAAATGTGTACTTTGGGCTTGCCCACTCTGACTTGGCTGGTCTGACCCTTTGACCCGGCTTCACCATTTTTATTCTATTGGACGTCACAAAGAATTGGAATTAAATAAGAGAAAATGCCTGGATGTGCATTAGGCTGAAGGCATTATATCAGGTTTCTGTGTACTTCGGAGGGGCTGGTGTCTGCCCTGCATTCCATTCCACTGACCATGTGGTGCATTCTCAGTGCAGGCGGCTGGATGGAGTGCCTATCAGAAAATACAGCTGCTCACCCCTCAGAACTCCAAGTGCCCTCTCCTGTCATCTGCCTTCCCTGGCTCCAGCCTGCCCCTTCCTGGCCTGGGCCACAGCTTTGATCCAGGGCTTATTCTGATGTCTATTCATGGTTTGTAACTGTCCCTAACTTCAAATCCATGTCATAGATCCCTCCGAGGGGATGAAGAGGCCAAATTCCTAACTTCAGGTTCACAGACATCTGTTGTTTTTGCCTGCCCAGCCTCCACTCTCTTTTTCTGATAACAGCACCCAACTTTTGCTTCAGGGAATTTGTGCTCAATTCCAATCAGAAATAACATAGATCTATTATGCATGAGAAGTGTCCATCACCTGGCCGAGGTGTAGGCAGAAGTCCCAAAACAAATCACTTGGAGGCTGTCTCTCTGAAACTTGAATGAAGCAGTGCAGCAAAAGCTTTATAATGGTCCCAGATAGTTAAACCTTATCTTGAAGGTAACCAATCCTTTTTTGTTTCTACCACCTAGAACCCCAGAATTCCCTAGTTTCTGCCCTTTCTAAGCTTCAATCTCCAGCTTATTTTCAATTCCCAGAGTTCCTTTATTATTATTATTTTTAACAGTAGCAGGAAATGGTTCTATTATCTCAAATACATATTGTACACTTCGTATGGAAAGATAACATTCTAGATCCATCATGACTGTAAAATATGCAATTAAAGTGGTTCTTACAGGAAGAAAAGAGTGTCAAGTCTTTGGGGACCCATAGATTTTTATCTATTACTTGCATAATCCCAACCAAGGTAATTATTTATATCTCAGAGCCTTAGTTTCCTCATTTATAAAACAGAGTGCACCAGTGATACCTTTCTCATGGATATCCAGTGCAGATTGAATGAGAAAATGTTAACCATCTCCTGCTTGCAGGCTGGGACATGATAGGGAAACAAACATTTGAATGAAACATTTCTGTATTTACTTCCCAGGTCCACTTTGCTCTCCCCAAATGCTTTCCTAAAAGTATGCAGTAGGCAGGTGATATGACACTATCTCTGAGACATAACCATAGAAAATATTCCTGACAAAGTACATTTTGGGTATTTGGTCCAGGAACACAGCCAATGATTTTGCTAAGTTAAGGAATAAGTTGCCTGGATAAAGAAAAGGTAGAGAAGCCTGTCTGATTTCAGGCAAAACTTCAGCCTATGAAAACTATGAAAAGTGCAAGAAGAGGTAGGAACTACTGATGGTGAGTGCTCAGAAAGTAGACCGTAGTTTCATACAGCAAAAGCCACAGCCAAAGAGTCTGACAGAGGTTTATTTCCACCTGCCCCATTTATGCTCTGTTTCTGATAATGGATGCATTTTGTATCTGTGTGAAATTGGTAGACACAATATTAAGAAATAATAAGCTTATTATGTCAATGTTGATTTTTTTTGGTCTACTAGTTTCTGCCTGTCTTAGAAATTTAAAATAATTAAGAGGTGTTTTTCATGTTTTAAAGCCCAGCTCAGCTATATTTGTTGAAACAAACAAATAAAAATTTTAAAGGAAAGGAAGGAAAAGAAATTTAAATCAGCAAGAGTATAATTATTGTCCAAATAGATTTTAAATGTTTACATGCCAAATAAGACACCTGAATCACGTCTGTCTCATAAAGGCACTAAATAAATATTTGTTGAATGAATGAAAGATAAATACTTGTATGAGCACATCAAGTCACTTGTTAATTTTTTATAATACTAGATTATAGACTATGGAGATGGCAGGAGCCAGGAACACTGGTTCAATCCTGACATTTTACAGGGGAGAAAATGAGGCCAAAAAGAGATCACTTGACTAAGGCACAGGCTGGTGGCAACTCTAAATTTTCTTACTTCCCTTCCTTCAAGTAATGCATACACAATCAGTTTGCTTAAACCTTACTTACTAGGTTCCTCCCCTTGGTTTGCCCTAGTAATTTTAGCATTCTTTCATTCATATATTCATTGCGTACTATTATGTGCCAGACAGTGTTCTAAGAAGTGAACAAAACAGACCAAAATCATGCCCTTCAGGGAGCTTATATTCTAATGGGAGAAGGGCAGGCAAGAAAAAAGGAAGTAAATATACGATATATCATATGGAAATAAGTGTTCAAATAAAACAAGGTAAAAATGATGGGGCTCCACTCCCAGATATATATTCAAGAGAAATGGTAACAAACATCCACACAAAAACTTGTGTACAAATGTTCTTAACGACATTACTTATAATAGCCAAGAAGTGGACATAAGCCAAATATTCATCAACTGATGAATGGAGCAATAAAATGTTTTTTCTCTATATAATGAAATATTAATTAGCCAGAAATAAAAAGGAATGAAATACTGATACATGGTACAACATGGATGAGCCTCAAAAACATTATGCTAAGAAGCCAGCCACAAAAGACTACAAATTGCATTATCCATTTATATGAAAAGTCCATAAAAGGCAAATATATAAAAATTGGTTGGTTGTTTGCTAGAACTGGGAAGTCGATGATTGGGGGGAATGACGGCTAAAGTGTACAGAATTTATTTTTGGGGTGATGAAAATGTTCTAGAGTTAATAGTGGGGATAGATGCACAACTCCGTAAACGCACTAAAAGTCATTGAATTTTACACTTTAAATGAGTGAATTGCATGGTATGTGAATTATATCTCCACGAAGCTGTTTAAAAAATGATAGGGAATACTGGGGCGGGAGGAGGCTGCTGCTATTTTAGGAAGGATTGTCAAGGAAGGCCTCACTGATAATGTGACGTTTGAGCAGACTTCAAGAAATTGAGAGAGTGACCCTGTGGATATTTGGGGGAAGAGCATTCCAGGCAGAGGGGACAGCAAAAACTAAGGTCCTTTGGTGAGTAAAAGGTTAAGATATTGGAGGAACAGCAAGAAGATCAGATGGTTGGTAGAGGGAGCAAGGAGGAGATGGTGGAAGGATTGAGTGGGGATATGTTGGGGTGACTTGTTGGCAACTGAAGAACTGTGGCTTTTCTCTGAGCGAGATGGACAACCTCTGGAGGATTCTGAGCAAAGACATGATGTGATTTTTCAGACAAATCATTCTGCTACACTTATAATAGGTCATAAAATTAACCGAATTCATAATAGTATTCAAAGGAACATCTGACTCCACTACTGGACTTCAGAACATAAATGGAACCAGGGAAGAGGTCACCCAGGTCTGCTGAGAGCATTACCCAATCCTCACTGTTGGGACCAGGGGCTGGGGAGGAGCTTGAGCTCTGAGGCTAGATCTGACACAGTTATATCTGGTTTTATAAAAACTTTCTTTATGAGAGGAGACAGCCATGAGATTAACCAGTAATTGTATTTGACAATAAGTATGCCAGGCCATAAAAGCATTATCGGACATAACTGGAAAGCTATATCTAATATAACTGGAAAGCTAGTGATTGAGATGAGCAGTAGAAGCTGATTTGTGAGTCCCTGCCTACATCAAAGGACAGGCAGAGGAAAATAAGTTACTGAGTTCACAGACTTTAGAATCAATTTATCTATTTTTAACTTCTGCTCTCTCTCTATGTGCTTTGTTACCAAGAGACACTGCGGAATCAATGGGAGCAAGAAGGAGTGGTGCCAGGAAGGGAGTGATGAATTTATTTACTTTATTGATGGCTTATAATTCCTTATTGTTTTTCAGAACGAATTTTTAACATTTTTTTCTACAGTTCAAATCAAACTATTTTTTTAAAAATACACACATTCTACAGCATCCTATTTCTGTGGGTGAAGTTTAAGGAATATTGTTTTATTCCCAAGGTTTAGCTAACTTCACTATTGATGACTTGCATTTACTTAAATAAAAGAAATCATAGGGCTGTACACCAGGTATTTTTACAGAATGACTAGTGGTCTGAGTACTAGAGAATTATGTTGTGGGAGGTGAGAAATACCCTCCTAAGTCAGTCATTTTCTGTTTCTCAGATGGCATTCAATAGGAAATAAGGAAATGCTAGTTGAATGGATGAATTTATAAAGCACAAGGTGTGTACTTTTACCGAGCTCCTAAAATTGAGCTCTCCAAAATGCAACCAATAAAATCATGCACACTTTACAAAAAGATCTAGATAATTAAATAAGATGAATAATAATCCTGCAGAAGCATTATTACCCTGAGTGTGCCTGTTATCCTCAAGGGAATTGAAACACATTTGGGGAAAGAAGATCCTGTGGCTGATTTTATCAGGACGGCCCAGAAGGCTTGGGTCCATAGCATCAGGTAACAGATTGAATAGACTAGATGTGCTGGAGGCTCATGGAGCCAGGCTGAGGAGGTATGGTGTATGCACAGTTAGGGTGTAATTTGGGTTTGGGGACCAGGTTGTTGGGAGCCTGGGGAGTGGTCTGAACAAGGAGGTGGCTCTTAGCTTTTCCCTTCCCATCTTTTGTACACTTGTCTCTTCGTTATTTCTGTTCCTCTTTTCTTCTCTCTCTGTCCTTTTCCTGCCATTCATTTTCTCTTTCTCTCCATATTTATTATTATACTAAATGAAGCCTGTTTTATCAATGTGTTTATTGACTAAAGTTTTATGTTCCTGCGTTTATTTTTTTATTCATTATCTTGTGGGTTGCCTGTAAAAGGAAAACAAAAGCAATAAACAGTAAGCTTCATGCTTCCTTTTAAAAGCAGACAATGTAAAAAAAAATTTTTTTTTTTTTAAATAAGTAGATTCCTTCTTTTTAGTGGGTCAGCGGTTTTTGGTAGGTAAAAAAAAAAAAAGAAAAAAGAAAAAAAAAGAAAAAAGTAAAACCTTCCCCACTAGCTCCAACTCTACACAAAATACTCCAAAAAATTTCTTTGATCGAGAAGAAAAGTGGTGAATTAGAAAGCGGGAAAGGCCATCCTATTTATGTATGTTATATAATAGAAATTGATTTTTGATAAGGAAGTCAGCAGCTGCAAATACTGAAGTTCAGCTTTTGTGATAAATGGTTGGTCTATTTTAGGGTTCTTGCCAAAGCTAGAACAGGTGCCGACTTTTTTTTTCTTTTTTAATCACTCATAGCTCACAGGGTTTAACTGGCTCGAAGGAGGCCCCCACTCAATGGACTTCTGCCCAAATGGGCTGTTGTTCAGGCAGCACAATGCTCCAACCGGCTTGGTGCTCTGATACAATTCCCAAAGCCCTTCTGGAATAGTTGACTAGGCGGACTCCCACCCATATTAAAATTAGAATCACACCTGCCGCATCCAGCATGTGTCAAGTTTCTGAAAATAATAGAGAAGGAAGATGGCAAAAATATTCATACCAACGTCCTTAAAGAGACTGTCATCCGAGGATGTTGCGGGTTGGAGTGAAAGGGAAGGGAGTGGGAATCATCAATGGCCTTTGGTTCTATTACTGAATTAATGCAGGACTATAAGAATTCTTTGAGGCATATTTGTTTTCACCTCTTTTTTTTTTTTTTTTTAAATATAGTTTTCAAGCATAAACTTAGTTTTGCCAAACTTCTGGGTCCCTTTTACTTCTTCAAAAAAATTTTTAAAAAAATTTTACCTAAAATTTCTGAGAACAGAATACAACACAAAAAGATGCAAAGAGGAAGGTTGGAGAGACCAAGAGGGTCCGGAGGAGGCACTAAGTGGGTTTTCAGAGGTAACCGTGGGGAAGTCACAGTCCTCCTGTTCTTGCCAGAAGCTCGCATGCCTACAGAACTCTCAGATCACATAAATGGGAGACTTGGCTGAGGGGTAGGAAGACGGAGAGTGGCTGGGCTGGAGTGAACTGAAGAGGATCTGCTTGTGTAAGGCTGCTCAGCTACAGCCGATTGTTGCCATGTGAGATTGTGGGCTCAGAGTTGCCAGATCTTCTGACTTTTCAAGAGAAATCTGGATGCTATATAAGATCTCCTAATTTTTAAAACATTGGGGAGGTCAAATAAAACACACATGTGCCAGCTTATTTTGCCCATGGGCTGCTGATTTGTGACCACTGCCCTATACAGCTCATTACTTCTGTACCATCCACAGCCCCCCTTCTATACCAATATGAATCATTGGTTCCAATGCAGCCTGGCTTTGCCTTATCCTGCCAGCTACCCCATGTCTTTTCAGGCCTGAAGCGTGTCCCCATCCTTTCTAAATTTCCTCTCTGCCACCATTTCTCCTCTTTGAGTCTTACTCAGCCTTCACTTCCCTCCAACTTTCTCTGATGGCCTTTCTGGGCTTCCTCAGCCCATGCTTTCATTTGATATATATTTATTGATGCTTATTGTGTGCCAGATACTCTTTTAGACATGGGGACATATCTGTGAATAGAAAGGCAAAAGGATCTACCCTTGTTGAACCCACATTCTAATCTTCCTTGATTTTTCCTTGCCCTTGAATCCACAGAACTTGGAGTGAACTCAAGTTTGACCACACCTCTGGCATGTAGGGACTATAATAGACCCTTATGAATGTCTCCAGTGTGTAAACCCTCCCTTTGACTTACAGTGATAGCTTCTTGACAGCAGAGACCATGTTTCCCACTTCTTGGAATCTCATAGCTCTCCCCCGAATGACCTTGAACCGAGTTTCTAAAATTTCTGCTATTTGAGTGATTAAAATGACTTTATTGTAACCAATTGAATGGATCACATTAGAGTAAGTAAATCACTTCTTATCACTGTTTTTCAAAAAGATTAAAGGAACTCTCTTTACTTTGACTTTCAAATTACAACATTTTATTTTGAAGCATAGGTTAATTAACCTCAAGGATAAAGAGCTTGGATTTTAGGGATTCACTTTGGGGACTTTGTGGTGTCTATCGGTTTTGTGTCAGGAGGCTCACAGAGAAGCTAATCACAGGGGACAAGGAGAGAAGGAAGAATCTGTCTGCACTTCTCTCTCAGTGATGCTGTCTTAGCACCGCATGACGTTGTCTTTGTGCTTTGAGAGATTTAAGGCTGCTCATTCCACAGGATGTAGGTCACACTTGAGAACACTCTCCCTTCTGGGCTTCCTTGGAGCATGAAATTAAGTGAAGAGCAAGTCTGGCTTGGGAGCTAGTGATTGTCCACTTTTGATCAAGCCTTTGGCCCTGACCCAAGATAGCTCAGAGGAGCAATGGGGAGTCTTTGGTTTCTTATGTCTGAGTTCACACAATGATTCAGAAGTGGACATCTGTGGCTTTGCTGGACCAGCATCCAATTCCCCTTCTTCTAGAACAGCATCTTGGTTTTCCTTAGAGAACTAAACTTAATTAAACTCTTATTCCATGTGGTTTGGGTGAAGGTTACACGTCTTAGATCTGCCCATCAGCATTTTTCATCCTCTTTGACCACTCAAGTCAGTTTAATGATGTTTAGTAGTAGAAGTGTATAGAACATCTGAACAAAAATATCTTTATTTCTGCTGAACTAGAGAGCTATGTGGGGCTACCATCTGGAAAGCCAGCTTAAGAGAGAGAGCAAAGCCAGTACGGAGGAAAATAGTCTTTGAGACTATGTTTATACATTCAGTCCTAAATTAGTTTCTCCCCATGCAGTTATATTATACATTTGATATACAGCTCAATATATTTATTTTTATTTTTTGTATTTAACTTTAGTTTTCCTGCTAACTTGGTGATCTAATTTTTCAAATATGTAAAAACATTAGCATAGTTCCAAAAGTCGAGGCTATGCAAAAAGGTTCAGTCAGAGAGTGACACTACCTTCCCTTCCCCTTTCACCCCTTTTCTACTCTCCCTCTGTAGGGCAGGGTTCCCCAACTCCCAGGTTGCGGAACAGTACCAATCTATGGCTTGCTAGGAACTGTGCCCCACAGCAGGAGGTGAACAGCAGGTGAGCAAGCGAAGCTGCTTCTGTTTTTGCAGCCACCGCTCCCCAGCGCTAGCATTACTGCCTCAGCTCCACCTCAGATCATCAGGCGTTAGGTTCTCCGAGGGGCACTGGTCACTGATGCCAAAAATGTTGGGGACTACCGCTGTAGGGGACATTATCATTAATTTCTGATTTATCCTTCTTGTGACCCTTTTGCAAAAATAATCTGATGCATGCACATTTTAATTTATCTAATTTCTTGCACATGTATTATAAATTTGTACTAAGCCTTTATTTGAGTTAACTTTATATCCTAGAAATCATGCCTTTGGATATTAAAGAGCCCTATCTTATATTTTTTAATAATTGCTTTATTGAGATATAATTCACACACCAGACAATTTGCCCACTTAAAGTATACAATTCAATGGCTTTTAGTATATTCAGAGTTGTATGACCATCACCACAATCCATTTTAGAACATTTTCATCATCCCCTCAAAAGAAACCCTGTACGCTTTAACAGTCACTCGCCATTCCCCCCAATTCCACCAACAAACCGCCAATATATCTTCTGTCTCTATAGTTTTGCATATTCCGGACCTTTCACTTGAATGGAATCATTTTGCGGCTAGCTTCTTTCACGTATAACGTTTGTGAGGCTTATCCATGTCGTACGATGCCTCAGTGCTTCAGTCCTTTTTCTTGCCAAACGACACCCCATCCTATGGACGACACCCCATCCTATGGACGTGCCACATTTTGTTGCTCCATTCTTCAGTTACGGACCCTCGGGTCATTTGCACTTTTAAGCCATTATGAATAATACTGCAATAAACATTCTCTTACAAGTTAGTGTATGGACAAATGTTTTCAATTTTCTTGGCTATATCCCTAGGAGGGGAATTGCTGGATCATTTCTGTTTAATTTGTTGAGGAATTGCCGGACTGTTTTTCACAGTGGCTGTACCATTTTACAATCCCACCAGTAATGTATGAGGGTTCTGATTTCCTGCCAACATTTGTTATTTTCTGACTTCTTGAGTACAGCTGTCTTTCTGGGTGTAAAGTAGTATCTCACTGTGTCTTTGATTTTCATATCCCTGATGCCCAATGAATCCTTATTCCTTTTAACTGCAGCATAGCACTTCTTTTCGTGGGTGTACTGTAATAAACAAGGCAATTTCTTGCAATCTTTTGCCCTCTGAGGAGCTCATTGACCAATAGGAGAGACAGACTGTCAAACTAATGATTAGAACACATAGCTAGTATAATTAGATAAATAAGAACAAGGCGTGCCAGAAGTAGAAAAGGGAAACTCACTCTAGCTGGGAAGTGAAAGGCCTGAAAAAGGGGTCATTTTGAAAGGGTAACTTAGAGGTGGGGAGAAGAGCCTTTGAAAGGCAGAAAATATTCAAAGAGCTTGTGTGCTCAAGGAGATACACCTTTCCTTCTCTAGTTTCATTATTCTTACTGCATCATGTGCAAGCTACTTATGAAAATGGATCTTTTTTTTTTCCTATACAGCTAATTTTTATTTTTCCTAACAATACAAGAGGTCAGTGAAGGATTGGCAGGAACTTCACATTTTCTGTGGTCATGTTGGCATGCCAATAAGTAAAGGCATAATGAAATAAAACATTGACTGTTGTGATACGTCTAAATTATAATTAAATATCTTGCAATCCATGCCAAGTTGTTCTCTCTGTGGGTAAAAATACATAATGATAATCTAGATTTATTTTGCTGACATCTGACCATAATGAAATGAACTTGGATTGCTTTCATTTCCTTAATCAGCTTCCAAATTCCTGCTAGGTAAGTCACAAGTTGACTGGTATGTCTATGGGAAGAAGAGTTGAGTCTTGACGAATTCCCAGTTTGCATGTGACTGGCTTGACTAGGGGAATCCTGCATCTCACTAGGGGGACTCACTCCTTTCTCTTTCAAAGGGTCTGTCTAGGTGACAAGTCTGGACCATTCAGAGCCAAGTTCATTCTGTCACCATGCCAGATGCCTGGTTATAACAGGAAGAGATCTGGTTATCTGGTTCCTAATTCAGTTTCCAAGCCTCGTTTGCTGGACCAGCTGTGGGCCTTTGTCTGGTTTATGATGATCCTCTGTTTGGCTGTACCCAGGGACTCCAGGGATGGGTGAGGTAAGGGATAAATAGAAAAGCCAACCCCAGTCCATCTGGCCCTATTGGCCCTTTCGACTACGGGCTGTTCATTTATTCCAGAATTCCATTTTCGAATTCTTCTGTCTGCTGATTCTTAGTGCTGATACTGGCCTAAACCAGAAGAACACAGAAACCTCTTGTTCCCTTTGGTTCAGCATATCTTGAATCCAGACTTTACAAACGCTTGGATGAGGTCATTCCATTCAAATCTACCTCTGATAGAAAGGACCCTAAAAGATCCCAAAACCAGTAGTTAAAATGGAGCAAGGGACTGGGGGTGGGCCAGGAAATTTAATATTTAATTTATCTGTTCTGCGCACTTTCTTTACAAAATATACATATTACTTTCATAAAAAAGAAGACAAAATAAATTCATCATGAATTCTAGCCTGGGAACAAAGTTCTTCCTTCAGATCAGGTTACTATCACAGCCTCTCTATCCTCAGAGGCCAGCAGCAGGAGTCTTTGCTCTGACTGTTAACAGTTGTACTTAACTTAAGACCTTCTTTCCCTTTGTCATGCAGATGTCAGAAAAGAAGGAAAATAGATTTGATCAAGGGCATCTCCCTGTTGGAAATGTGAGATCATGCAGTGACGTGGCTAAGAGCGCAACATATAGGGTTTAAGCAGATGAGACAAGGAGGTCCTCACAAGCTTGTGGCTCAGCAAGATCTCAGAGAACAGCATCCCTCACCTTGGTCCTGGGCCACTTTTGCCTCTCCTTTGTTTAAAGCAGTATTAACCCTTAATGCTAATTCAGCATTAGGCATTGTGTTAAACTCTTCCTTGATCATATGTAATTCTTGCAACATTTTTGTTATTTGGGGGCTAATAAGCCCATTTCAGAGATGAAGAAACTGAGGTTCAGAAAGGTGATATACTTGCTCAAGGTCATCTAGCTAATGATGAAGCTCAGATTCAAACCCCGGCTGATCTGACTCCAGAGCTGGAATCGTTAACAACTGTACTATACTGTTCTTGGGTGTAACATATTTTTCTGATGTATATCATAACATTATGAGATGGTCAACCAAGACATTTTGAAAATATTCAGATATTCATTGCTTATGTCAGTTAAGCATTTACTTAAACTTAAAGTTTCATCTGTTTTATAGGTTTAATAAAAGAATATTTGGTGTAAAATATCCCTCCTGAGATATTATTTATGTTGTAAGGTTGGTACAATTGTGTTTCTGTATTGCCAAACTGAACTTGGTTAGCTCAATTTGAAGCTATTCAAATGTTTTTTTTAAATCAGATTTATTAAATAATTATATATCTATATCTAGTTTGGCTTCTAGTTCTTAGGTTACTTATTTCACCTCTACCAAAATATAATAACATTTATAAAATTAAAAGCTAAATCATTAAGTGTCCAAAACTTATAAAACTCGATTATAAGTATATAAAGTTAGAGAGGTAGAATACCAAAATTATAAGAGCTAAACCTCTATGTAATACAATCTAATCTTGGTGAGGCAGCTGATACCCACTTTTGCTATTCACAGTGTATAACCGTGATGTGATAAGTGCTTGTGCAAAGCAGATGGACCTGGACCTTGCTGGGTATTTAATGGAGGGCAGCCCCTGGGGCTTTGGGAACATGCTTACTTAAATAATTTCATGTGAGTGGTCCTAAACGGTTCTTAATTTTTTTTGAACAGTACAAAGCCATAATCTCCATAATTAGTTTATAAGAAGTTTTAATAATTGATCCAAGATGGCAGAAGTTTCATTCCATGTTGTTAAAAAAAAAAAAACTGTTTAATTTAGCAGTTCAAATTAACATATTAGTGGTCTTTGATATATGTGTGAGTTGTATTTATTAGAGTTTTCGAATGAGTGAGGTACATCTTTCAAACATGAAAAGCTTCTCACAATATACTGTTTAGACAAAAGTTGCAGGACAGTATGTATAATATGATTTCATTATTATAAAAATCACTCAAACTAATAAATCTTTATGTATCTCTATAAAATATATGGTGATGGAAGTAGATTTGACTTTGAGTGGTGACAACACAATGCAACATACAGATGATGTGTTATTAATTGTACACTTAAAACCTATATAAATTTATTAACCAATGTCATCCCAATAAATTAGAAAGAAAAGAATCCACTGTACTACTTAGCATCTAGAGAGGTAACCTGAGAAGTTGAGTCTTCCATTTATATTTTAAACATTTTGAGTTGTTAAATTTTTAAAGTAAAATTTTTGAAAGAGAAAAATAGGTATATATTTTTTAAAATAGAAATATCCAAAAATGTTCCCTAGGACATTTGACAACCACAAGAAGTCTTGACCATCTAGACCCTCACCACAAGGAGGTGCTGTTGAACTTTGGATGAGCCACTGCACCAGCATCTCAGTTTCCTCCTCTGTAAAATGAATCAGAGCAATAGTGGAGATGTAGCCTTGAGAATCATTTGGTGTGTCTGGGAGCCTGCCTTTAATATTCCTCAGTCTGAATGGGAGTTGAGGGAAGATGAGACCAAAGACTCCTTCGAACTGACTGTATTTATGAAACCAGAACAAAGAATGTAATGTTCAGTTTCCTCCTTTGATCTGTCTCCTCTCACACACATGATCAAGTGCTGGAGTAGAAGCAAGCTTGGAAGTCAGCTTTCCTGGGTCACCCTCTCCTTAAAGAATCTGGTGAAAGTCATGCATCTTCATTCTAGAAAACTGCTTGGAAGGCTGAATTTCAATCCAACTCCTGGAGAGGTCCAGGCTCTGATTAAGTACCCTTTGTGGATTCGCTCACTTAATCTTACCCAGGAGGAAAGTACGCTCCAGAGAAATGAAGACCACATAGCAGATAGGGAAGGCTCAACTGTGTTCCCTCACTCTAAGAGTCAGATTTATGTATGTATTTGAAATGAGGCGTGGTCTTTAAAAATCAGTAGCTAGTGACAATTGCAAGTAAAAAAGCTTGACGGGTCTTGTGGGGCCACAACGGCGACCTCATTTAGTCCTCGCAATGGCCCTACATAGCTTAGTAGACACGATGGGTTCAGCCCAGTTTTCCTTTGCTGTTGCACCCAGCGCTTGGCCCCTGTGAACTGGGCTGCTCTCGGGATGGGAACCGCCTATAATGCACCCCTGATATCAGGCCAAAACACACTTTCACCTGAAACTACATTCTTGCTTGCCTCTCTCCCCCTCCTCAGTCTGTTTCTTTCATGCTCTCACAGGCTTTTCCTGAAGAGCATTTTTGCAGTGAATCACACACACCCCAGTCCCTTTCTCAGGCTCCGCTGCTAGGGAATCTGACTGAATATGAGTGGTGTCACTGACATCATTTTATAGTTTCCAGAGAATGATGACCTATGTGATGACAATACACTGGGAGACTCACTTTATAGACTCACATTTGGGACCTCAGATATCATCTAGGCATTTTACAGAAAGGACATGTATGTATGTGTGTGTGCGCATATATGTGTGTATATGTATGTATGTATACTCTGTATATGTTTTTATAATATTTACTTATTTATTCCCTTGCTTTTTCCACTTGTATTATGTCACAATTATTTTCCTTAAATTCTATCTTCATAAACATAATTGTAAAGAAATGCATACGATTCTAATCTATGAATGTAGCTTTTTAAAAAAAAACCTAATATATTCAAACAGGGAAGTAATTATTTACATTTTTATTATTATAAATTATAAAAAGGAATAGCTTCATGTGAAGATGTTTTTTCTGTGTTCAGATTGTTTTCTTAGGAAAGCGTCCTAGAAATGGAGTTATTGGTCCACAGGATATGATAAATCTTACAAATTTATTTTTAAAAAGATTTTACCAGTTTATACTCCCAACCATAGTGCCATCAAGTTTGAACCCTCTTGTCAATATTGAGTAATTTCATTAAAAAAAAAAAAAAAACCCAAACCAAAACTTTAACTTAAAGTGAAAATAACTCATTGCTCTGTTAGTGTACTTTTCTTTATTTCTTTATAGAAAGATTGAAATTTTCTCCTATATCTATTAGCCATCTGTGTTTTCTGTTTTGGGAATTTTCCCTCTGGTTTAGGAGTTTAATAATGAATTTATACAGTTTCGAAGGCTTCTCTGGCAAAATATACCAGTTATGGACTTGGTTATTGAGGTCTTGATTTAGAGATATTTATCCTATAATTTCTCCAGAGCAACATTTTCTAACTGCTCTGAGGCAAAATATTTGGGGGGAGATTTGGGTCTGAAGAAATTCCTTCAGTAATTAACACTCAACCAGATTTACCTCCCTCACCAGAAGCAAGATGGAATGTCTCAAGGAAAGGATTTCTAAACATTAAATACAATGAGATATTTAACAAAATATTTTAAGTGGAATGGAGGCAGAAATGAAAACATCCTGATGGAGCCAGAAAATATCTACACATTTATGAAGAAACACAAAGCAGACAGATGACATTGTTCAAAACCCAAGGATTAGAGCAATAAATCCATGTACCTTGATGATACAAATGTCCCCTAAATGTTAGGTCTGTCTCATGATTTCAAGTTGTGATTTTGAAAACATTTCTTACTTCATTGTTTTCCTCATTTCAGAAGCGAGGTAACCTTAAGAAATATCAAGTTGAGTAGATAATTAACACCTGAAAGTCATGTAAGTATTTCAGCCTCCTTCTTAATGTAATGTTATATCAATTACCTATTTTCATAATAACAAAAATTTAAGTGCTGACAAATTTTCAAGAGACAAGACTAAATTCTGTGCTGGAGTTCTTCAAGGTTGAGCTCTAGCCAGAGGTAAACTTTGTTTCAGAAAATTTGTGAAAATAAGCTCAGTTAATTTTGAGGAGTGGAAAAAAGGATCCTGAAATACCCCTTCCTTCTCCAGACGTATTGTTTAACCTACCACATTCTTTACAGCAGCTGCTCCAAATCTTCTCCACTTTCCCCAAACCCTCATTGGCTGTGAGGAGAGGACAGAGGCTGGATGACCTTCTTCATTCGAGTTCCTCATCTTCAATCATCTCCTTTTCTACCCCCACTCAAATATAAGTTCTCTTAAGAGCACTCAGCTTTCTTGGCATTACATCCCCTTTTTCTAGCACAAAGCAGAGTGCCTGGTTTATAGGCATCGTTCAATAATTAAGATTTTAAAAATGAAAGGGGCAAAGTCAACTAAACAATGTGGACTCCGGATTTTATCTGAAGTCAGACCCTGACTGAAGCCTGTTGCCTTGGAATAACTAAAAGGAACACGGCAGAGTGCTTTACACAGGGCCGGGCTAGAATCTGGTTCTACCATTCATTCCTTAACTGGGTGATCTTGGACAAGTTTTTGAAACTCTCAAACCCCAACCCTGCTATTTTTCCAGATACTTCATTTCATAAAATTCTGCTTTAAGGGAGGTAAAAGCAAAAATAAAATTCTGCTTTAAGGGAGGTAAAAGCAAAAATAAAAATTCTGCTTTAAGGGAGGTAAAAGCAAAAATAAGTGAATAGACCGTATAAAACTAAAAATCTTCTGCACAGCAAAAGAAGCTATCAGCAGAAGAGGCGACCATCCCAATGGGAGAAGAAATTTGCAAACAACATCTCCCCAAAGGGGCTAATATCCAAATATACAAAGAACTCGCACAACTCAACAACTAAAAAAGTAAACAATCCAATTTAAAAGTGGGCAGAGGAACTGAACAGACACTTCTCCCAAAAAGACATACAAATGACCAACAGATATATGAAAAGATGCCCAACTTCACTAGCTATTACAGAAATGAAAATCAAAACCACAATGAGATACCATCTCACACCTGTTAGAATGGCTACTATCAACAAGACAAGTAATAACAAATGTTGGAGAGGTTTTGTGGAAAAAGGAACCCTTATACGCTGCTAATGGGAGTGTAGATTGGTACAGCCACTATGAAAACAGTATGGAGGTTCTTAAAAAATTAAGAATAGAATTACCATATGACCCAGCAATTCTTTTTCTAGATAGCTACCCCAAAAGTTTAAAATCGTTTATTTGTAAAGATATATGTACTCCTGCGTTCACTGAATTATTCACAGTGGCCAAGACATGGCAACAACTGAAGTGTCCTTTGATAGATGTTTGGATAAAGAAGATGTGGTACATAAATACAATGGAATATTACTCAGCCATAAGAAAAGATGAAATACCGCCATTTGTGACAACATGGACGAATCTTGAGATTATCATGCTAAATGAAATGTCTGACAGAAAAAGTTGAGAACCATGTGATTTCACTCATTTCAATTATAAAACTGAAAGCAACAAATGAAGAAGACAAACAAAAACACATAGACACAGACAACAGTTTAGTGGTTACCAGAGGGAAAGGGGGAAGGTAGGGAGGTAGAACAGGGTAAAGGGGGTCAAATATATGGTGATGGAAAGGGATTTGACTTTGGGCGATGAACACACAATGCAATATACCTACAACATATTATCGAATTATACAATTGAAACCTATAAAATTTTATTAACCAATGTCACCCAAATACATTTAATTTTTTTTTAAAAAAAAGGTGAAAAAATTTCTGCCTCATAGAGCTTTTGGGAGGGATAAATTAGATAAAGGATTTAGTATGGAGTGTGCCACTTAACAAGTGTTAAAAATGGATGTAATACATATTGTCATATATAATCAGTATCAAATCTCTGAATAATTTGCCAGCTTTATAAACTGTTTTCCTAATGTCTTTATGTCATCTGTAGGCAAGCCTCGGTTAAAAAGGAAAGTGGGTGTTGAAGGAGAGTGGAATTGTTTCTTGGCTCTGTCTTTCAGATGTTAGAATTTGTCTGTCTCTGGTGCCAGGAAAGCCTGCCCTTTCCCCATTTCACTGAGGGAGGACAGAACAAACGCCCTTCTGCTTCGCTTTCCCATGGAGCTCTAAGACCCGCTTTCTCCTCTTTGGCATTTAATGTCCATGAAATTGAATTGCTTGAATTCTCATCCCCTTTCTCATGAGTGGACTTTAGACAGGTTGTTTTCTTCTAAACTTGTCTGCTCAGATCTCTGAGATCATTTTTATTTTGCAAATTCCGAAGCTTTTCTTCTCACATTCCTATCAGAACATTACTCAGTCACAAATATTTCAAGGCAGAATAATTAATATACATTGATTGTTCATCAACTCACCCAACGAATGTTTGTTAGATGCCTATTGTGTTTTCTTAAATAAAAGAGCACATGTTTAGAAAAGGAAGAACTTGTTTGCTTTTCCCTCCTGACATCCTTTCATCCTAATGAGGTCACCTTTTTTTGTTTTTCTAAAATAATGTCTGACTGCAGTGACATCTACTGGTAAAATTTAGCACTAAACAAAAAAGAGTTCGTGACGATGTAATCTCAAGGTATTTTAACAATTTGTTTTTCCCTGAAGTGTAGTCCAGGCAGACATCCAAATCAACATTCTTTGATAATAACAACTACTGAAACGCTTCATTAAAATCACTTCCCCGTAAATGATTTCTGAACCTTAAAAGCTTTTCCATTTGAAATGCCACTGCTATCTTTACTGAAAAATCATAGACCAAGCTGCTGGGCAGCCTTTTGAAAGGATCATACATAAGAAAGTGCACAGAATCTTAGAAAAAATATTAAAATAACTCATATTGAATTGAAAGGCTGGGATCCATGACTAACATAGCATTGCCATCAACTGATAGATTCCAGGGCATTCCAGCACACAAATTAATTATTATTAAGAGTTAATTTGTATGCCACCCGGCAATTTGTCTTACATGTAATGTCACGCCTAGTGGTTAAATCCTTAAGATAACCATCAGTAATAGCTCATTTTACATTGCATAATTGAAATACTGAGAATTTACAAAAAGGGAACATAAAGGAGGGAGGAATAAGAAGTAATGCTTTTATAATATTGTAAATAATTATATATTTAAAATTGAGAAGTAAAGTTTTTAAATTAGAGATTTTTTTTTTTATTACCTTGAATTCTAGGGTGAGAAATGACAGTATAATTCTCTAATGGTTGATATCTTGCTAAACGCTAACTACCTGTCACAGTGTTGCTGAGTTTTCTTAGTCACTTATTTGGCTAGGTGTCCTCATGGTTTGGAGAGGCTGCAGCAGCACCAAGTATCACCTTCTTATAGAGCAGAAAATGTTCTTGTCAGAAGCCTCACTGTGAGGACAAGAAAATCTTTCCCAAAGGTGTTGCCTGTAGACTTCCCTTTTCTTCTCACTACCCAGAATTGGTTCCTTTGCCTCTTTCTGCATCAATCAGTGGCAAGTGGATTAGAATCATCATGGTAATTAAAATTCATTCTCATCTTAGCCCCTCTCCTGAGGTTGTGTTGGGGTTACCTTCCCTAAGCAACTAAACAGAATAAGGGATATCCAAGCAAGGGGAAAGGAGGCAGATGGGTTTAGTGTCTTCTATAATTGAGAAGCTGAATGGGAAGGCAGGAAAATAAAACAGGTGTGGGTGATACTTTCTACAAGTTTAGTTATTATGGGAAGAACTAGGATCATGGCAAAAGGGAAAGGTTGGAATTAGAGAAGGATTCGTTTGCTTTTGCTTAGCTTGAAGATGGGGAAGTCCTAAACATATTTATGTAGAAGAAAAGGGACCAGTAGAAATGGAGAGTTTGAGGAATTAGACACACAATTTCCTGGAGCATATGAAAAAAGCTGGAATCTCTAAGTACCAGACTTCAGTATTTTAAAGGTCAAATTTTTAAAAAATGGGTGAGTCCATAGGAGAATTGCCAACTTCTTATTTCCTCAATGAGAAAACTTTAAAAAAAAATCAACAATCCTATCATGAAAATTGATTTTTCTGGGGGCAGTTTCTGATTTTTAAACATTTTTCTTGTTGACTTTGGAATGTGCAGATTTGTTTTTAATTAGAAAATTTTTTGCTATTGAAAAAAATTGGTTTAATCTGAATAAGGTCAGCATATTAAATAATAGCATTGTACTGATGCTAATTTTCTGATTTTTCAAATTTTCCTTTGGTTATTGAAATACTATCCCTTTAAAGGAAATACACACTGCAGAATTTTAAAGGTTGGGGATGGTTAATTTTATGTGCCAACTTGGCTAGGCTATGGTGCCCAATTGTTTGGTGAAATACCCATCTAGATGTTGGTGTGAAGGTATTTTAAAGATGTGATTAACATTTAAAGTAGTAAACTTTGAGTAACTCAAGTTATATTCCATAATATGGATGGGCCTCATCCAATCAATTGAAGGGCCTTAAGAATAAAACCTTAGGTTTCCTAAAGAAGGAATTCTCCCCAAGACTGAAATATAGAAAGTCAGCCTGAATTTTCAGCCTGCTGCCCTATGGAATTTAGACACAAGACGGCCACATCAACTCTTACCTGAATTTTCAGCCAGCCTCCCATAATTTTGTGAGCCATTTCCTTAAAATCATTCTTTCTTTGTCCCTTTTTCTCTCTCAAGAGAGATGTATACATATCTTAGAGATATGTGTATATATATACATATGTATGTATATGTACATATGTGTGTACACACACACACACACACACACACACTGGTTTGTTTCTCAGGAGAACCCTCATATAAGGGGTAAATGGCATCATGTTTTCCACTTACTTTCAAATGTTCATTCTTGGGGAATCCAGTGAAGTGTAAGGGGAATTATTTGTACAATTCTTGTAACATTTTTGTAATTTTGGAATTATGTCAAAATAAAAAGGTAAAAGGAAAAAAGCATATTTAAAAGCTGGTTTGGAACATGTTTTTTCTTTTATATGCAGGCATATTATTTGGCTAAGTTCCCAAGGTAGCTGACAAATGACTATTTAACACATAATATAGCTGAAATATTGGTCCCTACCAAGATGATAAAACAGGAGAAAGGCAATACTGTTTTATTTTTGAAATTTAAAATTTTTTATTGAGTATAATTGACATGCAATATTATATTAATTTCATGTATGCATATAGTGATTTGACATTTGTATACATTGAAAAATGATCACAATAAATCTAGTTACCATCTATCACCATACAAGGTTAACACAATATTATTGACTGTATTCCTATGCTATACATTCTAGCTTCATGACTTAACTTATTTTATAACTGTAAGTTTGTATCTCTTGATCTCTTTCACCCATTTTGCTTTATATATTTTGGTGGTCCTGTGTTGGGTTCATGTACATTTATAAATCTTTATCTTCTTGCTGGATGGACCCCTTGTCAGCACTGAGCTGATCAAGAAGGGAAGGTTTTGGTGGTGAGATGCCCAGCTGAAAGAATGCATGAGGAGCCAGCATGAGAATGAAATGGCAGGCACCAACTTTGTTGCGGAGAGCATGTGCTTCTGCACATATGTCAGAGAACGATAGTGGCATTCTGCCCCACATGTGTAATAAACAATAAGCTGAGTCATACATAAGTTAGGTGCTGGTGCCCTACTACATTAATGTAACATTTTAAATCAGGAGTCCTGTCCCTAGCCATGAGCCTGGATCACAGCCAGACCTGGGACCCACACTCCTTTATCATTACATAATGCTCTTCTTTGTCATTTATTGCAGTCTTAAAATTGGTTTTGCTTGATATGAATGCCACTACACCGTTTCCATTTGCTTGGAATACCTTTCTCCATTCCTTCACTTTCAGTGTGTGTGTGTCTTTACTTCTGAAGTGGGTCCCGTATAGGGAGCATATAGATGAGTCTTTTTTTATTATTATTATTCATTCAGCCATTCTATGTCTTTTGATTGGATAATTTAGTCCATTTACATCTAAAGTAATTATTGATAAATATGTACTTATTGCCATTTTGTTAATTGTTTTCTGGTTGTTCCTTTTTGTTCCTTTCTTTTTCTCCTTTTCTCTTTGTGTTTTGATGACTTTCTTTAGTGTCGTGTTTAGCTTCCTTTTTCATTTTCTTTTGTGTATTTACTATAAGTTTTTGTTTTGTGGTTGTTGTGAGGTTCACCTATAGCATCCTATGTATATAGCAGTCTATTTTAAGTTGATAGCAACTTGAATTTGAACATATTCTAAAACTCTACATTTTTACTCCCCCCACATTTTGTTTTTTATGTCACATTTTACATATTTTTATCTTATGTACCCCTTAGATTTTGTAGTTTTAGTTACTCTCACTACTTTTGACCTTCATATTAGTTTTGTGATTACTACACTACCTTTACTATATATTTTCCAGTGAGATTTTTACTTTCATATATTTTTTTGTTATTTAGTGCCATTTCTTTTAAACTTAAAGAAGTCTTTTTAACATTTCTTACAAGGCTGGCTTAGTGGCGATGAACTCCTTTAGCTTTGGCATATCTGGAAATCTTTATGTATCCTTCAATTCTAAATGATAACCTTGCCAGGTAGAGTAACCTTGCCTGGCCTGCAAAGTTTCTGCTAAAAAATCTACTGATAGCCTTATGGGATTTCTCTTGTATGTAAAATGTTGTTTTTCTCTTGCTGCTTTTAGAGTTCTCTCTCTTTATCTTTAACTTATAATATTTTGATTTTAATATAACTTGGTGTGGATCTCTTTGGGTTCATCTTATTTGGCACTGTATGGGCTTCCTGGACCTGGATATTTGCTTTCTTCCCCTGATTAGGGAAGTTTTCAGCCATTATTTCTTCAAATACGTTATCTGCTCCCTTTTCTTCTCATCTCCTTTTGGGAACCCTATAACGCAAAGTGTTATTCTACTTTATGTTGTCTCATAGGTTCCTTAAGGTATCTTCACTTTTTAAAATTCGTTTTTCTTTTTGCTGCTCTGTCTGGGTCAGCTCCATTGCTTTGTCTTCCAGCTTGCCGATTTTTTTCTTTTGTTTCATCCAGTCAGCTGCTGAACCCTGTCACAGAGTTTTGTTTTGTTTTGCTTTGTTTTTTTTTTTTTTTTTTTCCAGTTTAGTTAGTGTATTCTTCAGCTCTGTGACTTCTGTTTGGTACTTTCTAATACTTTATCTCTTTGTTGAAATTCCCCCTGTGTTCACCCATTCTCCTCCCAAGTTCAGTGACATCTTTATGAACATTACTTCGAACTCTTTATCAAGGATTACTTATTACCATTTCACTAAGGTCTTTTTATGAGGTTTTGTCTTATTCTTTCATTTAGAACATGTTCCTTTTCCTCCTCATTTTACTTGACTCTCTGTATTTGTCTCTATAAAAATCAGGTGAGATAGCTATCTCTGCCAGTCTTGAGGGCCTTTTATGGGAGATGTCCTTTGCACCTCAGAAGGAGAGCCTGGTGCTCTAAGGGTATCCTCTGGGTTGTTGGAGCCTGCCAAAGCTGTGGTGGGGCTATGGCTGCAGCATGGGTTGGATGACGGGGCATTTACCTGGCTGGGCATGGCTGGGGTGTAGGGGTGGGTGAAGCATGCCCACTGGCTCTAGCAGGGTAGACGGGGAGTGCCAAAATGGCGCTTGCCAGTGCCAGCACTAGCAAGATAGAATGAGATTGCAAAAATGGCACCCATCGGTGCCATCTTCGCTTATGGTGTAAGCATTTTCAAACTGCTACTTTTGTGCTGGGTCCCAGGGTGAGTGAGACTGTGCACAAGTCTTTAGGAGCAAATCCCCCATTCTCTGTAGTTCTGTGGTCCTCCTGGATATAGTCCCCATTGATATACAAAGCCAGACATTTTGAGGGGTAAGCCCCCTGATACGAGACCCAAAGATTGAGGTGCTTGATGTGAAGCACAAACCCCACATTCCCCAGGGAAAAGTTCAGTATTATTGAGATCCCTCCTGATTGTGGGTTCCACACCTGGGGTAGAGTTTTTAGTGAGACCATGTTTCTGCCTCTGTTACCCATCTTGACGTGGTCCCGTTATCCTTTGTTTTGAAAGTGCTATTCATCCAGTTTTCAGGTCTTCTTTGGAGAAAAATATTTCATATATACTTATAAATTTACCATGTTTCTGGGGAGATGTGAGTTCAGGATCTTTCTCAGCTTCCATCTTGAACTGCCCTCTCACAATATTGTTTTAATAGTGATTCATTCATAAGAAAAAACAATCCTTAATATCGAATAATAGATTTTAGTTAACCTTTATTTTGGTAGAGAAACTATTGCACAATTGTTTAATGTTCCATTTCCAGTGTAAAAAATTGGGAGTAAAACAGTTAGGAGAGTTGAAAATAGAATGGTAGTTAAAGAAGAAACAGGCTCTCGGTGTACCTAGAGAGAAAGAGAGGAGAGTTTAAGGAAAGTTTCATTTAAAGCGATTTAGTTAGGGGAAATGTGAGCACATTTATGTGCTGAGGGCATGGAGCTAGTAGAGGAGTAGTTGAAATCATACCAGAGAGAAGCAAATCCAGTGTATATGAGAAAGAATGGAATCTTAAGCAAAGGTTTTTATATTTTATATACTACTAAGAATTTTTTAAATTATTAAAGTGGAGGACCAACACAAGGTTGTCGACTTTTATATTTGCCAAGTAAGAGCATTAAAAAATAAAAAAGACAAAGCCATCTAAACAATGGCTATTCACTATAACCATTATTTCATAAATAAAAGGTATTTAAACTCTAAATACAGAAAAGGTAGAATGTGAGCATTTAAGAAATTAAGCATAGTGTTCTCATTTCACGGAGGTCTGTTTATATGGACTCAGCTTTGGGGGTTAGTCCTAACTGAGTCCATATAAGCAGCTGTGTCTGCCCTGGTAGCCTGCGTTAAACCCACCAGAACAGGTTATCTCACACACCCCTTGGATGGTTGCATAATCCTGTTTCCTCCAGTGTAACGTTGGCTCTTCCTATGACTTGCTTCCCTTTGTCCCTATGGTCAATATAGGTAACCTTTGTCCTGGCTCCAGATTCCTCTCTCCAGGGGCAACCTAATAGATGGGACCTGTGGTACCCACTTCTACTTGTTTATTGAAACGCATGTATATCTGCTAAGGTTATCATTACTTTTTTGTCACCAACTCTGCTGATTGTAAATATTCAAAGTCACTTATCTCTTTCTGGTTAGTGTATCTTTCCTTTTGTTTTCACCTTATTCATCCCCTCTCCATTGCTCCTCTTAGAATTTTTTTGGCTGGGGAAATTTATTAGCACCTTGTTTCTGCTTCTCCAATTCTCATGGTAGGTGACCCTCGCCTTTACAAGGAACGGCAGATTTGGTTGCACACCTTACTGGCAGTCTTAGTGCTGCTCCTCTGAGCTTCATTTAGGCTCTTTCCTGCTTCACAATCTTTGGGGCGAAGTCCAGAGTTATTTATCTTCTCATATCTGTAAACGGGAAGCATGAGATTAATTAGAAAGTGCTTTGGGTCAAACAGACTCACGTATGACCTGCTCTGTTCTTTGTCCTTTGCTTGTCATGTGACTTACACAAGTGTCTTAAACTCTCCAAGTCTTATTTATTTTTAAAATGGAGAAAAGAACATCAGTCTTATAAGCTTATTCCAATGATTAAATATGAAAAATGTGTACGGAGCTTTGAGATGTCCTGGCACACGGCAGGGCTCAAGAAATGGTGGCAGTTATTATAACCCCTTTTCTTCCCCGCACTTCATAGAATTGGGCTGTCAAACATGGTAACTACTAGCTACATGTGGCCATTGAGCGCCTAAAATGTGTCTAGTCTCAGGTGAGATGTGCTATAACTATAAAATATACACCAGACTTTGAAGGCTTAGCATGACAAAATGAGAGTACAAAATTTTACTAATAATTTTTACATCAATTACATTTTGAAATGATAATATTTTGCATACACTGGATTAAATAAAATATGTTAATAAAATTAATTTCACCTATTTCTTTGTACATTAATTAATAAGGTCACCAGAAAATTCAAAACTACATATTGTCTTTGTCAGCTCTGGCTGCTATTACACAATACAATAGATTGGGTGGCTGAAATAATGGGTATCTATTTCTTATAGTTCTGGAGGCTCCAAAGTCCAATATCGAGGTGCTGGCAGAATTGGTTTGTAGTGAGGGTCCTCTTCCTGACTTGCAGACGGCCACCATTTTGCTGTATTTTAACATGGAGAGAGAGAGGGCCCTGGTCTCTTTCCCTTCTTATAAGGACACTAATTTCATGACCTCATCTAAAGCTAATTACCTCCAAAAGGCGCCACCTCCTAATACCATTATATTGGGGTTAGGGCTTCAAATTATGAATATTAGGGGGATGCAAACATTCTGTCAATGACACATATGTAGCTTGGACTGAAATATTGTAGAATCTTGATTTTTATCTGTAATATAGAAAAAGTTGAAAAATTGTTGTCTGGGAGCTTTAGAGATCACTCCTGGATATGATTCCATTGCCCACATGACATCACTGCTAAAGATGATGTCATGTTGTCTTTATCATTTATTTTGTCTTAAACTGCTGCTTTGTGTTGTTAATTGTTCTTTTCATGTTTATAGAAGATGAAAGAGGGCAAGTATGAGATAGGGAAGTATCACCTAGAAAAGATTGGTCAGATACCCCATTATATCCCCAAAGGGAGGTGAAATTATTACAGTTCAGGGCTGTCATTAGGAAATAAGAATCTGGTTGGTCAGCATATATATGGTAAATATTGGTTATTAAGGTATTTTGGGTGCAAGTAACAGAAACTTAATCATGAATAAGGGATTAGTTGGAATGATAGTGGTGAGTTCACAGGTTTGACAAAAGAACTGGACAACTGGGTGTTAGGAGAACAGGACATAGCGCAACACAAGAGTTCTGCAACCATCACCCACGGCCCACCTCACTGAGTACTGCTGTCACACAGTTCAACTATGTGTCTTCTGCTCTTGTGACTTTGTTCAACATTCAAATGACCAAGAGAGAAAAACTTGACTTTGTTTAGTTCAGGTCATGGGTCCACCCACTCCTTAGGCCATGGGGGTGGAATTCTGTATTGCCAGTTCCACAGTAACTGTAGGGATTAGGTTTGGGTGGTTCTCCAAAGAGAAGGGGTTGTGTCAAAGACAATGCTTTGTGTTCAGGAAATTCTGTTATCTTTTCCTCTTTCTGGACACATAGGTAAACCCTATTTCCTACCTTTTTCTTCAGTTAGCTTAAGGTCAATGGGATGCAGGTAGAAATGATGTTCCATGTCCAAGCCTGTATGGATATAAAATCTGCTTCAAGCTTAGAGGCTATATGTGTAAGAAATCAGGATCATAGGATGGAAGGATCCTGGAAGCCTGAGTCACCACTTAGAGTGACTATAGCAAGCTTACAACTTTCATCAGACTATTATGTACTTAAGAAATAAAACTTTATTGCTACATCTGAGATTTTGAGGCTGTTCGTTATAGTATAATTCATATAATTAAAATATAGGAGTATAATTTTACAAGAAGGGAAGGAAGGATGCTGGGAATACAATATATCATCCTGAGAAGAATCACAAGAACCAAGTACATGGAGACTGATATATAAAACATTGCCAACTTTATTAATATACAATGACAAACAATCATTTAGGGAACCAGGTGCTCAATCTTTTGCTCATTCTATTTTCTTCTGCATTTAAAGTATATGAGAAGCCAAATTATAATCACGTGTATACTTGATAACATGGATATACAAAGAATAAGGGGTGTTGATTTTATAATTATCATGGTCAGTCTTGTTTGGGTCATGTTTCTTAAAATGAAGTTCAAGAGCCCCTTGGACTACACTGCAGGATACTAGGGGGTATGAAAACCCCAGGATAAACTTGGCACAGCTTTCTATGGTACCAAAGATTTCGAAGGTACAATGTTAAATAACTGAATTGGTAATTTAAAATATCTTTACACTAAAACAGATGTTATTATTATAACATAATTATAACATATCTTTAACACAGATGTTATTAATTAGAATGCCAAAAATTGCATGAATTAAAAAACAGCATGAAGCCTCAAAGAAGTTTTGAGCTTGAGAGGGGTAGCTTCCAGCTCAGGGTGAGCAGTACAGCAGCCACATCAAGAGCATAGGCTTAGAGTTTGACACACCAGAGTTTTTAAGATCCAGGCTCTGCCACTTATTAGCTATGTGGCCTCGGACACACTTAACTTCTCTGAGCCTCAATTTCCTCAACAATGAAATGAAGGCAATAAAGATTCTTCCTCACAGAGTTGCAAGACTCAATGACCCAGAGCATAAAAAGCTGTTAGGACAGTAGCTGACACATGAAGGACACAATAAAGGGAAGTGGTTATTGTTGCTATGATTATTGCTATTCCTCCAGACCCTTCTCAGCTATTAACGAAAAGCCAGGAACTCATCATCGTGGTGCACCCATCTCTACAATGGGAACATACCTGTCACAGCCACTCTATTTTCCTGTTTCTGGGGCTGGCCAACCCTTCTTCTGATTGGTACATTATACCTTCAGAAATGTTATTAGTACCTCTAGGGAAGTTATGGCTGAAAGTGGCTAGCCCAGAATTTAACTTTGAATATCGAGGCATCATTGCATAATTCCATTCATCCCTGGTTTGAGACCTCAGGAGCCTATCTCATTTCAAGGTTCTCGGTGGTATCCTGCTGTAGCCCATGCATACTGCAGTACTGTAATCACCTTCTATTCTTTCACATCCAGCTTTCCTACATGAGGGGGAAGGAGATAAGAGGAGGGCATACATACTTCCAAATCCCAAAGTCAAGAAACAATTCTGTCACCTGTGACAGAGTGACTCCCTGTCCTACATTCTATCCCAGCTAAGGTGGCGATGTGAGTTTTGGAAAGGTCAGGGTCTTTGGGGCCAGGTAGATCAAGGGCAGTGGTTTAGCTTCATCATTTACTAGTGAGGGCACTGGAATTTGCCAGGTAGGTGATCCTATTTGACCTCTTTGACTTTCACCTTTCCAATTGACTAGTCTCCTAGGGTTGGCAAGGATTGAAAAAGACAACGATTAAGAAGCTCCTGGCCTGAATGGGACATATTAAATAAATGATACTTTCCTTTCCAAGAAAAAGTGGTTTTGGTGCTGTGCAAAGGCAGATACTGGCTCAGGGCTGGACAATGATTTCTGTGATCTTGGAGGATATATTTCTACTTAAAACTGAAATTCAGTTTTCCCTTTTGTATTTTCTTCAAAGTTGGAGCATGTGGAAATTTAAGTCTAATTTGTAGACTGGATGAGGAGAACAAGGGGAAGAAAGCAAAAAGAAGATAGCCAGTGAACCAGGGAGATAGTTCGGATTAAAGCAGCAAACGTTTCTCTGTGTATTCGTACACATACGTGTATGCATTTCTCTCTCCCTCTCTCTTTTACTCCTCCTTTCTTTTATCCTTTCCTTTCTATTAAGTGATCTCATTTTGGTTCCACTGTTTTTTTATTTTATTTTTTGACTAGGTTATATATCCACGTGGTTCAAAATTCAAAAGGTATAAAAAAGGATTCAGTGAAATCTTCTTCAGCTGCCAAATTCTTCTCCCTCCCTACAGGTGACCAATGTCAAGTTTCCTCTGTATCTTCCTAGAATATTGTTTATCACCTTTTTATACAAATGATCACAGAATGTACTATATTATTCTCTGAATCTTGCTTTTATCACTAAACAATCTTGAAGATTATTTCATACTCATACATGGAAAGCTCTTGCTCTTATTTTAGTTTTTATTAATTTTTAAATTTTTCAATTACAGTTGGCATTTTGTTAGTTTTCCTTAATTTGTTTTTAATTTTATTTTATGTATGTACCATTACTTATTTAACCAGCACCCTATTAAGGAACATTCAGGCTAGTTCTAATTTTTTGCTATTATAAGTATGCTGTAAAGTATAATCTTGTACATGTCATTTTGTAATTTCTGGGTAAAAAAGTATGTGCATTTGTAAATTGATAGATGTTGCCAAATAACTCCTCAGAAAAGTTGTACTAACACACATACTCATCTAAAAAGGTGATTACAGAGCATCAGACCCTTCTGAAAACACACACAAAGGAACCGAAGCACTTATAAAGGAAGTAATAGAGACAATTTGATCTAACTGTGACCATGGGCCAAGTGGATTGCTTGTTCCTTTTCTCTTGGATATCTCATATCTCATATAGTTGCTTAACTTTTCAATTCTAAAATGGAACGCACAATTAAAGATGCCTCCAATTTAGTTATTTAGTCGCATTTCAGATTGTCATAAACTCATGAAGTCAGTAGATTTCATGATGGATTTAATATGTGTTCTTTTTAAGGTTTCAAATTCCTCTATTAAATCTGCAGTCCTAGAACTTTTTCGTTTCTACTCCTTTATTTTCTTAAGCATCACTGAGAACACCAAATAACTTCTGTTTATGTGGGCTATATCTATCTATGTCTATACAGATAGATATTTACCATATTTGAAAGCAAAACTGAAAAAAATTGTTTATTAAAAGTGATTCCATTTTGTTAACAAACAACATTCTTATGAAAAATAATTACTTAAAAGTGAGAATAATATTGTTTTATATTGTTGCAAATCTGGCGTAATAGATGATAGCTGGTATGGTACCTTGAGGAACCCAATGGAACATTTTCCTGTGAAGTGGACTTCTGTGCTACAACACTTCCTCCCCTGTCTTGATATGAGATATGTCTGCTCTTTACCTTACTGTTGTAGAGCCCCATCTCCTATTTCCAGATGACGGGGAATGCCAAAGTTCATGGGCTTTCTGTGAACTGATATTCCAAGTCCAGCTCCAAACTTAGTGTTTAAATAGGCTAAAACTAGGATGGGTCTTTCTTTGCAATCACAGAATCCCTGATAGGTATCTTACAGAAGTCCAAGTGGATATGGCAGCTGTATTAGATTTGATGTAATGACCCAAAGGGCCATATTACAGTGTGCTTAGCGGGGCGTGGGTGGGGGGTGCCTAGGTTTCACAAGCTCAGCTTAGAATAACCAATTTCTAATGCCCAGTACTGACCATGACTCCATATACCTAGATCAGAGGCCAGCATGTTATCTAGGACATCTGGCTCTCTTCCCACTAGATCACCTTCGAGAGACTATGTTTATTGGATGAACAGGTAAGAGGTTAGAAGAGCTATGTTGGATATAGAGGCTAGTGCATGAGAAACACACAGGAATCAGGCTCGTGCCCCTAGCCAGAGCCATGTGTAATACAGAAGACCAGAGCTAAAGCCAGAACTGGAAAGGCGGCAACACCTATGCGTAAGATAAAAAGGCTGGTGACCTTTGACAGCCCTGCATGGGCAGATCAGCCAGGAAATGAGAGCTGCCCAACAGTGGAATTCTGTGCTAGCAGGAGGGAACGAGATGAGGTTTGTAATCCAGAGGACTGGTCTTACAGTTCATGGTAAGACTACTCAGGAGTAAGGAGCCTGGGGGTAGATATCATTTCAAAAAGAACAGTTCATTACTGTTTCTGTCCTCTGTGGTCTGCAAGTCTTTATGGCACTCATGGGTTGGGCAAGTAATATTACTCGATTTAACACATGAAGCAAATGAGGAAAACAAGCTCATTGACATTATGTGACTTGCCCAGTGGGAATAAAACCACACTCAGACCTTCAGACTCCTAATCTAGTGCTCTATCCACTCTTCCAAGGTGGGCTAGTGTGGGTGGGAGAAGCTAGAGATAGTGGAAGAAACAAAAGCTCAAGCTAAGCCATTGGAGGCTGAGGCCTTAGAGGGCAAAGAAGAGAAAACCAAAAAAATCAGGAGAAACACAGAGAAAGGAATCTGTTAGCAAATGTGGGTGTTGGTGGGAAGATTCATCCAAGTACCAAATTTGTGTAGGGACATGGGAAATCAGGTTAGAAAAGGGCCAGATAAATCATCTGGATGTGATGTGGTGTGTGATGAGGCATCACTGTGGTTTCATGAGAGCCAAAATAACAATGAAAGCAGGGCTTTAAGATTATTATGGCAGTGGGACAAGGCTGGAGTAGAAGAGTCTAGAAATGAGTAACCCAATTAGATGTGATTATGGTAATTCAGCTGTGAGGTACTAAGTCTTGGACTAAATTGGTGAAGAGTGGAAATGGCCAAGAATGAATCCACAGACAATAAAACAGATAATCCAGGACTTAATAACAAATTAGTTATGAGGACAAGAAGTATAGAGTTCAAAGCTGCTTCAAGCTCTGGGAGTCTAGAACAATAAAGGCCTCACTGGAACAGAAGATTGAAACCTTTATTGTAGAGATATTAGAATTGTTATGACAGTATCAGAGAAACAGATAAATAGTTTGAAACTTGAGATTACATCACAGCTGAAAAGCTAGAGGTCAATTTCCTTTATAAAATAAATTTTGAATCGCATGGATGAAAAAGGAAATAAGTTATATTAGCTAGCACATTTGCTATAATTATAAAAATTAAAATATAACTTTCTTTCATATTAATTTTATTAGTACTTATAAAACAAAAACAATATGAAAATATTTTCTTTTTCAAGATAGAGAAACTAAAATCTTTATAAAATATACATATCCACAATTGTTATAATGTATATCCTTGTATATACCTTGGACATTATAAAAGTGTTTAAGAATCACACCCTGTAAAAGTTGAAAGAAATATTTTCTCCAACCTTGGTCATATATTGTGACATTCAAGTACTTAATCCGCACTGTTGAAATAAAACGTCACTAGTGTACAGACCCAAAGGGATTTAACTTTCAAGGTCCCATAGATTCTTTTTTTGTGCAAGGTAAAGAACTGGGAGTGAGTTCCCTGAGTTAATTTGCCTCAGGTAGGTCAAGTAGTGGTTTACTTTCCACACTTTATCATGGAACTAAGAGAGGGGAGAAGGCCACAGAAACCCATCTTGGGCAGATCCCCTCCCCAGCACCCTTATTTATGTAGTGTGGCTCCTATATGAAGATTTCTAACTCTTGAGCTCCAAAATGCTGACTCTATAATGATCTAATTGCAAAATGATTCTTTTGCAATTCTAAACTCCAATATTGTGGATTAAGCCAAAGTTATGATTGTGTAAATTCCCTAAATAGACTTCATTTAGGATTTGCCAAGTGGGAAGCATTTGAGAAGACCAGTAAGCCAAAAATTCCCTCTTGGAACTACTAGAGAAGATCCTTTCTCACTAAGGCATAACCTCAGAGGTCGAGTTCCTTCTTACTTGGGAAGAACTGTGATGAAAGGGTGGGGAAGAGCCTATAATTTTTTAAATTTGCAGACTTAAGATAATAATAGATGCTAGGTCTGACAAAGTAAGAGTTGGAGACCATTATAGCCTCACCAACAAAGGGTTCATTGTGACAAAGAGTCATTTGCATGTACTCCCCACTTTCTGATTAACCTCCCAAGTGTTCCTAAATATTCAATTCTCTCTTTAACTGCAGAGTATTGGCCTGATGAAGTTCCAGATATAAAATCTGCTGTTTGAATTCACGATGTTTATATCAAGATACAGCACTGACATTGAATACCATATACTGATGTACTAGAATTTAACAGTGATTTTTTTCTTCTATTCCAGAAAACTACAAAAATCAACCAACCATTGGAATTCACGTCTTTACATTAAAAATATAACATGAAACATTATTACATATAATTCCATAAGGAAAAAAAAGACTATAAAAATAAGTTTAATAGGATTACTGTACTTTAAAAAGTTGTTTTACAAATATATATTCCAAAGTCCTCTCGGTATTTGGTTTGGAGGGTCTGGGAGGTATCTATCAGGGTGAACCATAAGAAATTATGATTTTTATAAGTTAAAAAGGTAAAATCTCGGCAATTACATATGGTTCTACCTAATAAAATCCTGAGAAAATTTTATTTGGCATTACACTATAGATTCAAAAGGAATATCTAGAAAATCACATTTCTAGTAAGGGGAAAACTCTTAAGAATGGAAATGTGCACATTGGACATACCAAGACTTTTCTCTTGCAATTTAAAGGCCTGAAATCTTAGAAAGTTTTAAAAAATCTAGTAGTTAAGAAAAACAAAAACTAAACCAGAGGACATTTAAAGTTATAGAGTGATAGTTGCAATTGCCAATGCCAATGAAAGAGAAAACTATTAGTCAAATTCGGTGATTTAAAGACTTTTTAAAAAGTTGACATATAAAAATTCTGGTATTAAAATAAAAAAAGGCACAAATATGGGTTGAAAGAATGATAATCATTTATAAAAGCCTTTAAAATAAGGCTAATCCATTTGTATTATTAACACCATTAAGAAGGCACCTATTCTAAGTTTCAGCTTTGGCCTCCAAAGTGGAATTACATTTCGAATAAATTTTCAATATAATACTAATCGTAGCAGCATTATTATCAGTTAGTTTCTTAGCCTCTCCACTGCTCTAAGAGCATCTAAAATTTCCTCCCTACCAATATTCCGTCAGTACCAAAAGTACACTTTGAAAAATTACATATATTTATACTAGAGTCATAAACTTTTTTGGTAGTGTTTCTTCAACTAATGAGCTGTCCTCTTACAAATGCCACCCAACAAAAAAATCAACCAAAATAAAAAAAAAATAATAATTGCTATACCAAAGAGACTGGCTATGCTTCACTAATTAAAGACATAACCATATTCAAAAATAGTACTTTAGTTATGAAATTTATTAAATATAATCAGTAAAGTAAATGCAGATTTTCCGGGTGTGTGAATGCATGGTGTGTCTGAACCGGGTGGCAGTGTACTTGAAAAAAAATATATACACATTTCGACAGTGATGCTTCATTTGGAACTCTGGCACCATTTACGAATGGCTGCTCCAGTACTACTGGCTACTACGCAGAGCGCGCCACCCACTGTCCACCATGTTGGTACATTATTAAGGAAAACGATCTGAAGGATAAAAGCAAAAACCACATCCATAGTCTTCATTATTGATACTGGCCCTGCCTTTTCTATTTGAAGGGCTTTGGTGAGAAACACCTGACCCCCCAGACCGAATAGCCCGATTAGGATGAGAAAGAGCCTGTCCAACCCACAGTATGGCAGACGCCATTCTCCTAGTATAAAGAGGACGATGACGCATTCCACGAGGCCGATGACTACATAATACCAAATGCTTAAAAAGTATTCCACAGATTTCCCCATTTTTCTGAGGATAATTAAAGTGAAGGCAGCAAACAGGGCATGTCCAACAGATGCCAAGGTGCCCTTCAGGTGATCTGAATAGTTTTCAACCATCCCGGCAGTGTTGGAACCGAACAAAAACGGCGGTCTCACAATTAGGATCACTCCGATGATGGCGAATGAGGTGAAGAGAGCATCCCAAAGGCTATATTTTTCCTTGAGAAATATCCAAGCAAATATAGATGTAAACACTGGACAGCTAAACGAGATTACTGTGGCATCAGCGAGGGATGTTGTCTGGAAAGCGTAGTATAAAAGGATCATGGCGGTAGAACCGAGGACTCCTCTGAGAAAGAGGAAGATTCGTTGACCTTTTGGGCCTATAAACCCAGTTCTGTAAATTCAAATGAAGGAATGCATATTAAGCAAACTAAGTATTTGTTTTTAAATTAGAATTTTTAAATATCATTTTAAAGTCCTAACTATCAAAAAATAAGGTAATAGCAAATTAATTCTATTTTATAATATAATAATTAAAACCACTATACATCTTTTAAAAATGTTTTCTAAGTTTGGCTGATATTAAAGTCTTCATAGTATAAGCAAAAAAAAAAATACAAGAGGATTACAGAAATAGTATAATTATAATTCAGTAAATATAGATTTTATATATATGCTTTTTATAATTTTATATATGCGAGCAAAAAAGACAAAAAGGAAAATATACTAAAATACTCATTGTGGTTATATCTTATTCTAGTTGTAGGTAATTTTCCTTCTTTAAATTTATTTTTCCCAAATTTTCTACAAAATATACAAGAAAATGTATTGTTTTTATAATAAATAAAATTTCAAGATTTAGGTGCCCCATATAAAAAAAAAAACTTGGTCCTGGATAGTGTACATTCCCAATCTTATAAATCTTTCTATAAAAGCTGAGGCAATGATAAAATTTGTTTTAGCCATTGAATGAGACAACTTTTCACTGTTCTCATTTAGAAAAGAGTTAAAACACACTGAAAAAGAAGCTGTAGAATTCGGATAAGTATAATAACTGTTACTCAAAGTTTTTTTAATTAAATATTTACTAGGCAGAGTATTATGTAAGTTTTTGGCTAGGTGCAGCTCACTGATCTGTGCCAGGCTGGACATCTTTAGGACAGCATCTAGGCCTGACATGGGGACCCAGGGTCCCCGGAGTTAGAAATGAAAGTGTGGTCATCTTTGATCCATACTTTAAGAAACAAAGAGTCTTCCTTGAGAGCGAAATATAAAATGGGTCAAAACAGATTAGTGCCAAGGATTTACAAAAATTCCTCTAGTGCCTTCCCCTGTCAATATTTTTATTCCAAAATGGGGAAGAGGATTATATTAGCATCCGTGGTCTGTTGCCATCCTTGGAAAGTCTTGCATAATTTCCTATAATATTGTGTCTTGTCCACACTTACATAGGAATTTCTGACAATATTAATCTTAGGAGAGTTTCACCTTTTTCACCGCATCCTCAGGATAAAGAGTGAAACTAGTCTAAGTGAATCTGCACTGTGTTATGGATACTTTGGTGGCAAGTGACTGAAACTTTTAATTTGGGGTTTAAGCGTCTTTGCCCAAAGAAAGGAGATACCAGGCAGCCGTCAGGAGCCCAAATGGTCTCTTCTCCCAGGGTTGTGTGTGTAGAAATTGTAATGGTGTGGGGGAAGCACAATTTTAACCTGAGGAGGGCATGTGGGAGTTCCATATGGAAGGAAAAGAGAGACTGGGTGGGGAGAGATAAGGAAGGATGGGGAGCAGATAGTTTTCATATACTGTTACGTTCTATACAAAGCGTTCTGATCTATAATACATTTCATTTGATCCTTGCAACACTAAGGCAGGGTAGAGAACAAAGAACATAATTTCCTCTGGTTTACAGATGAGGACACTGAACATGAAAGTAGGTAAAAAGTCCCTTCTCCAGATTACCTTTTCCCTTTCCCAAAGAACCCTACGGGGAAGACCTAAATATTATTACTGTAGCCTTCTGTCTGCCTTGGTAACAGAGCGACCTGTTCTACTTAATGAAACCTTTGACACTAGGAGACACTACCAGTTCCTCTTGTTTACTTTTTCCTTCCAAATACTAGTTATGCCAAAACAAAGAAGGAGGGTTGCACAAAATGCTCCCATTTACACAATGAATTATACAAGGAAAACTTGTTCTCAAAATGAAGGGTGGAGAATAACTGAATCTCTTTCTCCCTCTTTGTCGGGCACGTGGTTTGTGCTCATGAGCATCCTCTTTGGGTGGATGCTTGTGACTTTTCACTAATCAGAGCCAAGAGGTGTAGGAACTGGTAAAATCTATGAGAGGGATAAAGGAGATACTACAGAGTAAATTATTTGAGCAGGTCAAAAGATTTAAACATTTATTAATATAGTCTACTTAAGAAATACTTACTTTCTGTATATTAAGCAAGGGATAATGACTAGCAACTGGACCATACATCGGAATGCACTAATTTCTACAGCATGGATATCTTGCACTTTTTTAACAAATAAAGAGCCCACTGAGAAAAGGAAGGCAGACAATAATGTGTAAAACAAGCCCAGTCCAGGACAGGGTGCTTTCTTCTTGGCTTCTGAAAAAGATTAAATTCTGGTTAGTCCTTGTTTCCAAGTGTATGTTTTATCATTTTCACTTAGAAATTGAAAAAATGGGGGGGGGGGAGCAGTGTTAATGGCTCACAGGTGACAAATATTACCTTCTAAGCATCTCCATTTTCTGGCCCGGAAACATTTTCCCCAAGAATGAAAAACCATAGATGAAAGAAACAATTTAAACCTATTTTTTTTTTAAATGCAGTTTCATCCTAAAAATTAAAATTCTTTCAGCTCACTGAAGAATCATTCCTCACCTTTAAGTCAAAAAGAAGTAAAGTAAAATGCTTGCCAAGACAGTGAGAGAAATCTTTAGGAAATGCCTGTCAAGATGGCTAGAGAAAAATGCTTCCAAATGATATTTTATATCATCTCACTGGTGAACTGTGCTTTATGAAGAAAGTGCTCTGTTCTGGAAAGCAGTTCATAACTGTGTTCCATGGCTACATGTTGGTTATCATGCTAACCCTGAAGTACATTTTAAAAACATTTTAAAAATAGAATTGCCATCTAATACCAAACTCCTGGCTTGATCTGAATCAGGAAACTTGTGCTTTCTCCAGGCCGTCAAGTATTCAGCCTATTAATGACAGTCCGTATGTGCCTTAAACTTTTGTTTAGGTACTTCCTCTGTCTTAGTTGCCTAAGACAAGAATAGAACCTGCTTTCAGTCTCACCTCCTCGCATACAAAGAAGAGCAAAATGGAGCATGATTAGCACAGAACTCCCTAAAAAGCCACACATTGAGGAATATACTCTTTTTTTTTAACTAACACAAAAAAGGAGAACATAAGAAGGAAACACTACTGGCCCTCATCAGCTAAGAACACAGCAGAGCTGAAGGATGTGTGGGCACATGCAATTTGTAGTAAAATCAGGATTATTCCCATCTAGGAATTTATAATGTGTTATTCTACTGTAAAACAGTATTGCATAATCATGTGTTTTTAAATATCCTGCCCTTATAAATGCAAACACCAGGTAATATATTTCAACTTCCTGATATTAGCTAAATACCTTTGCCTACAAGCGACACTGCTAATTGGGACCAAAGTATGATGCACAGTCTTTCCAGTGGCCTTCTACAGCCTGACCTTTGTAGTAAAAAATACCATTCTGGTCAGAGGCCTCCACCTCTTCCTGTTCTAGGTACACAGCTGGAGAAAATGATTTAGATCTAGCAGTTGTTATATTACAGGTTATAAATTGTAAGCGCCAGATTCCTCCATGTTCTATTCTGTAATTATGTGGTCAGATATTGCAGAAACAAACTGCACATACCCACTCAGCCCATGAGAAGGAAGCTTTAGAAGACTTCAAAGTTAAGCACCACTGAACACACATCTTGGCTGTGGTCAGCTTTAGAATTCAGCTTCTGAAATTTCAGAATTCAGGTCCAAATGAAATAGTTTTTCTTAAAAGAAACCCAACTCATACATAGAACCTACACCCTCAGACAGAACAGGGAGATCAAGGACAGAAAACATCTCCCTGGTCTATTATTTGAGGATCTTCTCCAACCTAAACTTCTTAATTTTTCTCCAGGAATATTTTAACTTAACATGATATTTTAACTCTTTGAAAACTTAATTTCACACTCGTGGCACTGATTATCTTTTTCTTAAAACACATACACTCAATAGTTTCTTATCTATAAAGCCTATGCTTCCTGACTGGGATAGGACAGTTGTTACAAGGCCTAACTGAACTTGATTATTTGTTAATGAGGGTGAGAACTAGCTCTACACAGGCAAACCTCAATCTCTTACTGAATAATAATTTTGGTTCCATCAATGGAGATGAGCAAGAGAGTAGCATAATGCTTATGTAATGTGCTTCCATGTTCATATCCCACTACAAGCATATCTAGTCATTTGGTATTATAAATTATTCAAATTTAGTAAGCAGTCATAGTACAATTTCCTGAAAACAGAAAAGTTGCTCAGTTTATCTAACCTCTGCTTTAAACTGGTGGTGGTTCACCATCCTGGCTGGGGATTAGAATAAACTAGTCACTTTTTAAACTTCAGTTCTCAAGCCCTACCCCAGACCCACTGAAACAGGATCTCTGTAACCACAGAAAGCTCCACTGGTGTGAGAACCACTGCTATAAAGCTCACTCCTTCCAGCGGAATATGAGGCATAGACCTAAAACAACCTCTTCTTGCTTCAGTCTGAGATTCACACTGTCCCTCAAGAAAACAAACAGATGTCTTAGGATAGCTGTATGTTGTCTGTGAAGGTTATCCAAAAATCTAAGAAAAATGGGTACATTTCAACCTGAACTTGAAAATGAGCTTTGTTGAACTAGTCAGTTGGATCAAGAGGTTAAAATGATACTATCACAAAGTTCAGTGACAACAGTATGGTTTAAGGGTTTCTATGGCAATCCTGTTTTCAGAATATTATCTGGTCACCTTATAAAAACTATTATTAAGTCTTATTGTTGACAACTTCAATCTTTGAAGCTAAAACACCCCACAAGATTCTTATGTGCAATCCCTTACATGGGTTTGTCATTTTGCCACATGCTGCCTGAATAAGCAGTACTCCTCTTCAACTCACAAGGGGGGAACTTTTAAGAGTTTGCAACGACTGACTCAACATTTCATCAGAACGACATTCAGGGTGATAAGGTGAGAAACTGACCTTTTCAAAGGCTGGTCACATCTGGTCAACTCAGCTTGGGGTAACCCCTGCTCTAGAGGCTCTGGCCCATGCATAAGTGATTAGAAGTCTGATTGTTCTGTTAGCATTTAGATAAAAATGGAGCAAGAATTATCTTCCTGGGGAAAGTGCATACAGGGAGGAAAGAGGGTGAGGTGGGGTTAGAGGCATAGAAATACCATCATTCTTAAGGTAGGCGACCCAGAGGATGAGGCTGTGCAGACTGTAATCTTGTCTTGAAAGGACATTTGCCTATTTCTCTCTTCTTCCAGAAGCTGCTCCAAGTTTAAAGATAACCGTGCTTGTAGCTAGTACAAAGGGTCCTCGGCTGGGTTCTGGAAACCTGGTGCTGCCCGGACCTGTGCCCTGTCTCACCCACTCCCACCACAGATCTTCGGAAAAACAAAACAAACAAAAAAACCTAAAGCTTTCACCTTCCTGGGCCTCACTTTCCTCATCTGTCAAAAGAATGGGTTGAACAAAATCAAGGGTTTTTCACACAGGGTCCTTGAACCTCTTAACCATGGATGTAAGACTGTGTGTCTCTGCCTTCTTTTGCATCCGTTGCTAAAAAGTCCTCTGAACCCAAAAAAGTTCAAGAACCAGTGGTCCCACACTCAACTCTGCCTTTCCAAGATTCTAACATTTGGGACAAACATTTTTTTTTTTTTTTTTTTTTTGGACTCTATGTTTTTAAACTTCCTCTTCGGGGAACACGTTTACCACCGATACCAGCTTTCATGGTTAGCTTCCTCCCAACCACGGTCGGCTGAGCGATGGCCTTTCTCCGTGACCCCTACAACCTCCAACCTCAAGTCGGGCGCGCCGAACTGCAATCTGACTCCACAGTCTTGCCCGCAACACTTTATTATAGAAACAGTTTAAGAATCCCAAAAAGGTTCTAAACACAATCAGAAACTTTCTCTGGACTTTGCGCCGGCGCGGGTACAGGAGACTTCTGTTTTACTGCCCCCCCAGGTGACAGATTCAGTGATTTCTTGAGCTTGGGCAGAGTGCGGATGGAGGGCGCGATCCTCAGTGTTCCCCCGGCCTGCAGCTGCCGGGCTCCCCGCGCTGGCACCCGCCCACCTTCCCCCCAAGGGCGAAACCCGCGCCCGGGTCTGCACCCCGCACTCACCCGGCTGCACGCGAGAGCCGCACGGCGAGGAGCGGCACGGCCAGCACCACCCGGGGTCGGGAGTTTCCGCTGTCTCCGCGGCCGCCGGCTCCTCGCTCGCGCCGGGGGGCGTGTCGTCTGTTAGCGGCAGCCCGGGCTCCTGAAGCTCCGCGGACCCGGGGCTCTCCAAGGGCCACATCGCGGAGCCGGCGATTTCCACGCGGCCGTCGCGGCGTCTGGCGCCGGCAGCGGCGGCTCTGCTGCCAGGCTCTTCCGGCCGCCGGCGGCGACCGCGGCGCGCATGCGCGCACGGGCCTCTTGGCCCCCCGCTCCCCCGCCCCCCCCCACGCCCGCCCACTCCCAGGGATGGGGCTCGTCCTCCGTTGCCCTCTTACCTTCAGCTCCCCGAGCCTCCGCGCAGCCAGGGGCCTGACGCCTCTCTTGTCAGGTTGCGGTGGCCACAAGTGGCTCGAAGGCATCCACCCCTCTGCTGCGGTCCTGCTAGACTGACCAGCGGTTTGTAGTCATCTTCTCCAAGGCATACTGGACCTCTTTCTTTCATTGCAAAGAGAGAGGTCTTGTGGCATTCTCTTGAAACAGACCTTCAGGAGGTTAGGCGGGTATACTTTTATTTATTGATGTGACACTGTATTCAGCACTTCTGGGATACTCTGGAGACCTTGCCAAGCACTCTGCCTATCTTTGAAGGATCAAGAGTTCCCCACCCCCCTCCGTTGTCTCATAGCCCCTTATCCAAGGAGGGAAGAATTTTATTATTTTTGGGTTAAAAAAAAAAAAAGATTGGCACATAACCATAGGGAAATATGTCTATAAGACTGGAGTGGAACCCATTTATATGTTCTTTGTAACAATAGGCATTCATTATTGGTCTTCTTTCCTTCCTTCCTTGTTTTTAATTGAGATATCCTAATTTGGTTAGATGGAAGATTCCAATAATCTGATGTAATTACACCGGTAAAATCAAAGATATATGTCATTTGGCCCCAGGATTCACTAATAGCCCCTTTACGTTTACGTAATTCTTTTTTCAGTTATTTGCTTTCTGTGAATATGAAAGGACAGTGTCTGGGCAAGGATGAACCTGTCTAAATCATTCAAGGTCAAAGCACAAGCAGATTATGAAACAAGAGAGTAAGGTAGCCTTTCCTTAGATATTTGCAAAAAGTGGTCCACAGCTGAGCAATATTGGACTTGAAGTCAAAAAATCCTGGGTTCTGGCCCTGATTCTGTCCCTGAGTGTGCACCTTGGATAGTCATTACTGTACTACTTGAAACTTTGGCTCCTTCATTTAATTGATAGAGATAAATGTTTTTTTCCCTACTTTGCAGAGTTTTTACGGAAGTTAAGTGCCACGATATGGGCAAAAGGAAGTTCTCCTAGAAAACAGTTATTGGAAAATGAAGGTGTATTTTTAACTAGGGTAAACATATTTAGCCTTCAAACTAGAACCTTTTTTTAGAGTGAAAAGGGAAGCTCTTTTAAAAAGTAAGCAGAGGTATAGGCATAAACTGGGACTATCCTAAGCAAATTGGGACAAATGATCACCTGAATTCTAACTTGATTAACATTTACCTTTGGCTTATCTTAAAAGGAATTTCAGGCTGCGTACAAAAATCTATGTAACTGATTTTGTTGTTGGTGGTGATGGGATGGTGTTTTAGTGGAGGAAATTATAGGGATGGGTGGTGAGGGTGATAGATCATGATTAAGAAGCAAAAATCAAGAAATCAAGTGCAATCTCATAACTACATTCTGAGATTTAGATGTGCAGAAGGTTTGAAGAATCCCCTGCTTTCGAATGGTGAAGATGGTGGCTAGGAAGTATAAGGAAGAAAGATTCAGAATGATTTGAACAAGAAGTGTCTTGACCACTTCACTTTCAACACCATTCTCAAAAAAGGAGAAGAGAGAGAGAAGAAAATGGGTACCGCCGCGATGTGGACTAAGGGTGACTAAAGGGTGATGGGATGATTTTGGTCTTGCAGTTTACATATTCCCTTTAACTACCCTCCCCTCTGCTGCTGACCTTGATCTAGGTGAGGTACTGACTCAAGGCAAAGGAGGCTGGGAGGCACGGTTGATTTTGAGGAAGCTAGAACATAGAATGGACAGGATTTGTTGACTAGATGTGAACATTGCTTCTATACACAAAATCATGCAGTGTTCCAACCGGAACTCTTGTGCTTCTTAAGGAATTCAATCCTCCACTTAGAACAGGAGCTCTCACTATGACGTCAGGTAATCACAGTGGAGCAAACTCATAGTTCACAAGGATGGAACCCCAAGCGGGAGTCAAGAAGGAAGAAGAAAGAGGAAAGTAGAGAGTAGGTGGGTTCTAGCATCCCCATTAATAAGTGGATGTCCAAAATCTTGCCATCCCAGTGGTGGCAGGTGGAAACCTCCAGGTACTGCAGGAGTTAGACTCCAGATTTCCACTACTTTTTGCATGTCAGGTGTGCCCCTGGTGAGTATAGTGTAAGCCTTGACTTTTTTTTTTTTTTTTTTTTTTTTTTTTTTTTTTTTTTATAATGCTAGTGCCTGACTTGAGCTTTGATGGCTGAGGCATCCACTTCAAAGAGATGTCTACTCCAAAGACAGCTATCACGAATAAACACATGGAGGAGCCAGGCTGCCTGCCCTCACTGAGGCTCCTTTGTTTTAGAGATCTTGGTTGATTTCAGTAGCTGACCATTTGGGCCGCTTGTTCCACCCTCCGCCCCCCCCCCCACCATGTTTTAAGTTATGTTCTCGTAAAGAGTGATCCCAGAAACCCTAGGCTCCCATACTTGACCCTAATAAAAGCAAAACTGTAGGCCTGTGCACATGTTCTCTCTCTACCCGAGACCTCACTGTGTGGTCTGAGGTATAATTTCCAGGTCCTGTGAGTAATAAACCTTTATTTTTTTTCAAAGTTTCCTGATGTTTATTGCCGAAGGGTGTCTTGCATTCATAATAAAAACCACAAGAGCTGGTCCAATCACAGCATTGTTTATTCACAGGTTGAGTCCAGCACAAAATAGTGAGAGATTTGTAAATTAGGAACTCACTTTTCTTAGTGTGTCTATATGATTCATACCGGACTGGTGTCTTGGTACTTATTTGAAAGACTGCTTCCCCCCACCCCAGACCCCCAACCAAAAGAAGTTATTTTCTTACCCTTTCAACTAATGCCCCTCATGACTTGGAAAATGGAAATTCCAAGAAGTCAGATCCAATGTCTGGGGAAAATAAGTACAATGGAACATAAGATTACAATTTGAAATAACCTTGGTAAATGAAAGAGGAAACAAGCAAAAAAGGTGGTTTAGCATAAATGTAGGAGGGTACATTGGTGAGGCAAAATAAACAGATGATAAGGACTGATTCTGGAAACATAATAACAATGACAAAAAATACTAGGTTCAGTTTCTCAAAAAAATTAGACATAGAATTACCATATGATTCAGCAATTCCACTTCTGGGTATATACCTAGAAGAATTGAAAGCAGGGAATCAAACATATTTGTGCACCCATTTGCATTATTAGTTACAATAGCCAAAAGGTGGAAACAGCCCAAATGTCCACCAATAGATTGATGGATAAACACAATGTGGTATAGACATACAATGAAATATTATCAAGCCTTAAAAAGCAATGAAATTCTAACACATGCTGTGACATAGATGAACCTCGAAAATACCTGAGACATGCAAGGTATTTTCCCCAGCACTGGCCATGTTTTCTCTTCAGTTGTGGCAGATAATTATAGAGGGAGGATGTTGAGCATAAAATAAAGAAATAATAAGAACACATATGAATAGTGTGTCCCAGGCTTCTGAAATTTTTCTATCTGAGCATCCCTCATAGCTAAAAAGTGTGAACTTGGAACTCTAAACTTTAATTTTTGGAGACAGAGTTGAAAGCCCTTTTATTAAATGGAAAGTTCCTTTGAAATCCTGTGTCCCATTGTGAAAATTCAGGTCAATTTTGCATTCTATTTCCTAGTATATTTATGTTTATCTCAGTACCATTTTTTCATATAACTCATTCAAATAATGCCATTTGCCTGCCTTCACTGGGCCATTTACAATTCTTAACAAAGGCAGAATGGAGAATAAAGGAGAAAGGGCTGCAGTCCTCAAAGGGATGGGGTGGGGAATCATGGAGAAAGGAAAAATGATGCTAGCATTACCTAGCTTCATGTAAAACATATACCTCATTGGGGTGTACCTTGCTTAGCTTCCCATTCCCTCCCAGTTTGACACACTGTTCTGGAAATCAGGACACTGGGTTCTGGGTGGTTGTACAGGTCTGGACAAATCTGCTCAGATCTCAGCCTCCGTTTTTCCAGCTAGGAAGTCACAAGGCTGGAACTCCAAGCAGTCACTGTTGGGCAGAAAAGCACCCTGTGGTCTTTGACACGGCTGAGACTTTCTCCAGTAATTTCTTGCTTTCCTACTCTCATCAGTTCCCACGCTGCCAAAGGGAGCTCCCACGTAAATGATTTCTGACACCCTGTAGAACCTTTATTTTCCTGTGGGAACTTGATTTCTATTTACAGATTATCCGGGAGTGAGGATCCTGAACTTGAGACTTGGCCCCAGATGATAAAAGCACAACATAATACACTTAAATCTTGAATTTGTTATATTTGGGATTTGCTTCTACCCAGTTCACATTTAGTAATTACCCTTTACTAAATGCTCAAAATATACAAGCACTATTTAATGCATCATTTCTCTTAATTCTCTAGTGAGCTTTACCAGGCAGTTTAGTATCTGGGTTAAAAGCAGAGCTCTGGAGTCACACTGCCTAGGTGCTTGTTCTATGTGACTTCACACAAGTGACTTAGTCCCTCTCTGAACCTCTATTTTCATGTCTATAAAATAGGGTAATAATAGAAGCTAGCTGCTGTGAGAATGAAATATGAGAATAATGTATAACACCAGGTAGTAAGTACTCTTTTTTTAAAAAAAAAACAAAAGTGTGTGTTCTATTATCTCTACTTTATAGATTTAAAAATTGAGGCTTAGAGCTATTAAACAACTTGCCAAAGTCACACTAATAGGAAAGGACAGAGATAGAATTGGAACCCAGGACAGTCAGAAGTCAAAGTCGTGGTCCAGACAACTTCACTCATCCAGAGGGTATAACTACCAGGCTTCCTGGTTTCCAAGGAGATCTTGTTAGAGCAGTTGCTTTCACATTATATCCTAACTTGGACCTTAAGGCCATTGCTGTGGCAACATTCCATGACTATTTTCTACACTACAGAGATGCTGTGTGGTTTGCATCAGGCTTATGGTGTAGCATTTTAATTTTCTTTAAGTAAAGTGGTCTGATATGAAGAAGAGAAGCAATTTTTATAATTATACTAATGGAAGTCAACCTATTTTTCTCATCTATTATGAGAACAGTCATTCTCCAGTGTCCATAGCTCTGATCTCTTCCTAATTCACTTTTGTTGTCCAAAGCCGGGGTCTTAACTAGGACCCATGGGGGTAGGGAGAGTTCATAGGCAATTTGCCAAGTTCATATGTACCCTCAAATAACACAGACCTGATTTTAGTACCTTCCCGAATTTTTTGTCTATCTTGGCCACTCAACTATTTTCCTTTTACTCTCTTGCTGTCTGCTCTATTTCTCTTTTCCCATTACCAAGCTTGATCTTCCTCCAACTTTTGATGCTGTCAAATAAAAAGCAGAAAATATTAAATCTTAATAATAAGAGATCTCAAAGAGGAAGAAGGCTTAAGCAAAGTGTCAGTGAGTAGAGAATTCCAATATTAAACCATAAAGCATTATTTACTTTAGAGACAAACAGCTGCATGGACACACACATACACACACACACACACACACACACGAGTTCTTGGCTACCGCAACCTAATTAGAGGCCAGCATTAGTCTTCTGAAGCAATAGCAGTTTTACCTTTACTGCTGGTAAGGATGGAAAGTATTCAAGAAGTTCCTCTTTATACAAATCCAGGTCCGTTTCTTTTACCTTTCTACTTGCTCAATATATTATTTTTAAATCATAGAAATAAGTTTTGAAGTTTTAAATAATATTTAATACATGATAAGTATTTTAACAGTACAAAGGGTATACTATGAAGGATGAAATTTTTTTTTCTTCGCTCAGTTCCATTTCTCAGAGGCAGTCACTGTAAACAATTTCTATTCTTAACTCTTCTGGTGGTTGCCATTATCCTCTTATGTATTCTAGGGTCTCTGGTTACTGACTTATCAACTTCAGATGATTTCTTTTATTCTCTTTGGAAGACGAATTTTAGTGTCCTTTATCAGGTCACCTCCTACTTTACTTTGCTCCTGTCATACCTTCTTGATCAAACAAGTTTCTGGCAAAGCTGATACTTGGATAGGTGGAAACATGTTTGACTTTAGGATAATAATGGTTGCCTTTTGTCAAGTCTTTATTCTTGCCAGGAAGGCAATATACTAACACATGATTTATAATAGTTTAATTAATCTTCATATTCGTGCTAGTAAATAGGCACTACTCTCATATTACAGGTAAGGAAATTAAGGTTTTGACTAGTTATATAACTTACTTAGAGTCATATAGTTAATTATTGGCACATGTACCAGGCCAGATTATAGAGCTGGGGACCCATGAATATTTCACAGTATACTGAGAAGGGGTAGACATGTAAGTAGATAATCACAATATACTATAGCAATATGTTAGAGAGAGCCACAAGTATGACTTTGTTAAAATTAAATTTATAGTTTTTAAACATTCATTTTTCACAGAAGACCATAGCCTGTATTAGGGGAACAATCTCCTAGAATTTCCAGAGGCACCTTTACAGATAATTTAGACAGATTTAGAAAGATTAAAGAGTCATCCTTTTCAAAGGGTATCAGTGTTCAGTCAATTGAGAAGATCCTATTATGCATCAAAAAATGCCAGTGTTGTTCCCACAGGCCTTTCTTCCTCTGTGTTCCCCTTAAATGATCTTAGCCTTTTTCATTTCTCACCTATGTCCTCTCTCAACCAGCTCACCAATTCCCTGTACTTTAGCTACCATTTATACCTGTTTGTGACCCCCTATCTTTACTCCAGTCCTCTCTCTGAGCCCATATTTAACCACCCTGGCATTTAACTGCCTTTCAGATACCTCTACCAGCACATCAGCGTAATGTTCCCTAACAACAGACTGTAGTCTTCATAGTCCTCTGCTCCCTCCCTTTCCTATCCTAGTGGCACCACTATCATTTACTCAGGCCGAGAGCCATTTTAGACTCTCTTGCCTCTCCATCCTCCACATCAATCAAAAAGGTTCGTTCATTCTACCTTGTAACTATATTTTAGATCTGTCTACTATTCTGATTTAAGCTCTTGCTATTTCCTTCTAGATTATTGCCATTGCCTCTTCACAAATTTTTCTGACTTTAATCTTATTCTTTATATTGATCTATCTTCCAAGCAATGATTTGGCATGCAAATATTATTATATTATTTCCTAGCTTAAAAATCTTCAGTGATACTCAATTATCCATAGTAGAGCTTCCCAAAACATGTGCCCCAATTGTGTACTACAATAGATTAATCTATAATTCATAGATTAAAGTCAGGCCAGGTGTGTTGCCAGTCACAAGAAACTTCAACATTTTACTCTAGTGTGCCATATGTGTTTTCATTTTCCATATATGGTATGAATGGAAAGTATAGAAAGGACTGGGTACAAGATTAGGTTCAAAATCCAGACACTGGCAAACTTCTCTAGTCCCATCTCCAGCGCTCATCACCTCATACCTTATTATCTAATGATTGCTATTTCCTGCTATAGGCCAAGCTGTTTCATGCCTAATATCTTTGCACAGAGGGCAAGTTCTTCCATCAAAGTGGAATGAACTTCTCCCTTTCTCTAGCCAGAAAACTTCCACAGATCTTTTAAAATGTAATTCAAGCTCTGCTTTCTTGGGTAGCCCTCTTTGAGTTTCTAGGGTTGTGCTGGCCATTCCAGCCTCTGTGCTTCCACTGTAACTTGTAATCTATTTCTGTTATGGCACCATTACACTGAAGAGCATCTTTTGGTTAACATGATTATCTACCCTGCTAGTCAGTAAGTTGCTTGATGTTTCTCATCTTTGTTTCCCCAATGCCTGGCACGAAAGAGGCTTAAGAAAAGATTAGATGACCAAATGCAATAGAATAGTTTAAATCAGTCAGGATAGGCTAGGTTATGTTGCTACAAAAAAATAACAACACAATGAAAGTTTATTTCTCAGTCATGTTGTAATCATTCAGGTTGACGGATGTTCTATAACAACTCATGGTCATCCTGGAGGATTATGCATCACACACACATACACACATGCACACATACATTCATTTTTTTTTAAATTGTGGTATAACACACATAACATAAAATTTTCACCAAAGTGTACAAATCAGTGGCATTAAGTATATTCACAATGTTATGAAACCATCCTATCACTACTATCTAGTTCCAGAACTTTTTCATCATTGCAAATGGGAATTTCATACCCATTAATCAGTCACTCTTCATTTTCTACCCTTTACCCTGCCTTCCCCACTCCAGGCCCTGGCAATCCTAAATCTGCTTTCTTTATTTGCCTCTTCTGGATATTTCATATAAATGGAATCGTACAATATGTGGCCTTTGGCATATGGTTTCTTTCACTTAGCATAATGTTTTCAAATGTCATCCATTTTGTGACATGTATCGATACTTCGTTCCTATTTATGGTTGGATTATATTCCGTTATGTGTATACACCACATTTTGTTTATCCGTTCATCAGTTGGGTTGTTTGAATCTTTGGCCATTATTAATGAGCTGCTTTGAACATTCATGTGCAAGTTTAAACACCTGTTTTCAGTTCTTTTGTGTACATACCTAGTAGCAGAATTGCTAGGTCATATGATAATTCTATGTTCAGTTTATTGGGAAATAACCAAACTGGTTTTCACAGCAACTACACAAGTTTACATTTCTTCCAGGAATGTATGAGGATTCTAATTTCTCCACATTTTCATTAACACTTGTTATTTGTAATCATTATTAGTGCCTTACATTTTTAAAATAAATTCACATCACTCTGTTCGTATTTTATACGCCAAAGCAAGTCACATGGTTATGCCTAGCTTTATGGGCAAGGGTAGGGGGAATGCGCAGTCCTACTAGATGCTCAAAACAGAAACTTTGGGATATTTGTAAACAGTCCTAATGAATGTCACACAATTAATATCCAGGAAGATGAGAGATTAGATCAAAATAGAACCATCATCTCTCTGCAAGTTCATATACACGAACCAGGCCATTATCTCTTACTTAAATAATATAAAGTTTCCAGAAGGAAAATGAACGGAGAATTGCTGAGAGTGTATAGATATGAGCTCAAAGAAGAGGAGGGGGAATAAAGATTAGAAGGAAAGAAGAACAGAGACAAATGAAAAACTTCTAAAGTAGAACATCTTATTTTGTTAATTATAAATACATTTTTGGAAAACACAAAAGTATGTCACTTTGAAAAAAATTAAATCTATTCTTTTTAGTACAAAATATAGTGTAACCAAATACCACCCAAAGTCCGTTAATTAAATTTTTGTATTGGAGTTAATTCACCTCTAAGGTTAAATAAAATAACCAAATAATTACTTTCTGCTGAACCTACAAAACCAGTCTGAAAAATGTGGAAATCAAAATCTGGATGGAAGGATTTTCCTGTAAAAGAGCACTTCCTGTCAACGAGCTTCCCCTGTCACCCAGCAACCACTCCCCTGGGGTTCCCTTTAATGGGGGTAATTTCAGCTGGCAGCTGGTACAACCTTGAAATGATCCTGTTTTCCTACTCCCTGATATGTAGAGGTAACTGCTGATAATAATGTGGTTGCTATTCATTGTTATCTGAAATGTGATAACATGGCAGAATTACCTCGAAATGCCCTTTTTTATATCTTGACATTGACTCTGCATATATGGTTGGGTCACATTGAATGCACTTTTTAAAGCCTAAAGATATTTGCATTTTAGAAATAAAAATGACCAAATGGGTGGGGGGTGATATAAATAAACATTGTTGTACTTTGTCCAGTTTATAGCTGTCCAATTAGTCAATAAACATTCAGTTCTTCAAACTGCCCAGGTTTGAATCTCAGCTCTACTACTACTAATTGTCAGTTCTAAGGCATGCTTATTTATTTGTCTATTATATACTTGAATCATCTATAAAATGTGGTTAATAATAATATTGCCATATAGACTGTGAGGATTAAATGAGCTCACAAATATAAGTTCATAGAATGATGTCTGCCACACAGTAACCCTTTGTAATCAATGACTTTGATTGTTTTTTTGACAAATCACTCTTGCTCTTCCACTCCTCCCTAACTGGGTTAGGCACCCTCTGCCATGTGTCTCTCTGGCATGCTATGCTTCCCATGGCTAAATAGCACTTAAATGGAATTATAATTGGGTGTTTAATTACCTGTGTCACCCAGTAACTGGAAACTCTAGGTGGGAAGGGACCTGGTCTATCTCATTCACCACTGCTACCCTATGTGTTGGATGACTTACCTATTTTTCCCTTATCAAAATAGTATGGGCATTCTGAAGCAGCCTACTAGGAAACAAGGAGAAGGCAGCAGTTGGCTGAGATTTACCGGGACTCTGCAGGAACTCTGAGAAGAAAACTGCTGAGTCACAGGCATGCACTTTGCTCAAGAAATACTCTTAACTTGAGGTCTTGCAACTTTGCTGCTTGGGCACACAGCTACTGACCAACTCACCAGAAAATAAAGGCACACAAATATATATTATCTTTGAACTCTTTCTTGCAAGTAATGGGATTCACTTGAACTAGCTTTAGAAAAGATAGGTGGAGGAGGGGAATGTATGTATGGATATACAGGGTATTCTTCAAAACTCAACGGTAGGAATGCAGCCAGGTCTCCTGCGGGACTGCCATCAGGAGCTAAGGTGCGCTCTCAGATTCCTCCTCTCTTTCTCTCTGGATCCAGATGGTTCCTTGATGCTAGATCTCCCTGATCATCTGCTTCTTTCTTCTCTTTTTTCACTTCTCTGTTCAGTGGAAGAAAAGTCTCAATTCTTGGGGCTATGTGTGCTTCAGTTCCAGCTGCACCGTGAGAATAACTATGTGTTGCTTAGTTGCCAAACTTAATTTCCAGGGGAGAATTTGATTGGTTCAAATGGAGCCAGCTGTCTCTCTTGATCTAACTTATAATTGCCAAGGATTATCTATTACAAACAAGGTTGCCAGGAGTCCACTCTCATGAGTGAGCAATTCACTGTGAATGGGGTCACTGAGAAATGGGCAAATATTCCAGTAGGTTTCTGTTAAGACAATGTAGTTCAAAATGGTCCCCAGTGTTACGCAAGGTTGGGTAAAGGAAAAAACAGCGTGGAGTATAGAGTACATTTTAGCTAACCAGAAACCACTGGGTTTCAATAGCTTTTGAGAGCTGTCCCTTTAACGGCATTAAAAACATGCAAACAAAACTTCTTTGGATGAGACTTTATTTGAAATTAACTACATAGTTCTCTAAAGAGGACAGACACATGCTCCTCCCTTTGCTTGGAACTCTCTTCTCCTTCTATCTATTGCACAAATCTCTAATACCCACATGTCTTTCAGATCTCTGTTTTACACATTTCTCAGGTGAGGAATAATTATTTGGGCGGACCTGGGGATGGGTAGGGGCCTGCATCTAAAAGAAGGTGTTGGGCCTCTTGCTGGTGAAGCGCGTCTTGTGCTGGTCACTCAGGACTTAGTGAGACAGCGGGAACTTGATTTTTGAGTTGTAGAACTGCTTGAATGCTGGTGGGCAGCACTTCGCTGCCCATGATCTCCACCTTCATAATCTGAATTGAGAGGATCCAGGTGCCCATGTTACAGTAACGCTGGGTGATGGCAGCTGTGGTGGTCAGGTCTGGGTACTCCCAGTTCATCTGCAAACTATTTTATCAAAATGTAAGTGGGGAATGTGTTTTATGCACAAACTCAGGCATACAAAATATGAGCACTTTGTGTTCTATGAATGAATTTAATTTCTGTTATGAGCCCCTATTCTGATTTGAGTGGTAGTCATTTAATCTTAGTCAGTTTGGGATTCTCCACTTCCCCAGCATTGCATCGAAGTTCTGTGGCAGGGGGGCAGGTGGAATGCCTGTTTTCTGTCTGCTGGTTTCCTTCTGCTAGGGAGTCCTTGTTCTCATCTGGTCTTTAGTTGTTGATCCACCCAGGTGCCAATGGAGCCATCCCTCCTTAGGTCTGGGCCTCTCTCTCAGGTCTTCTCAGGAGCACGGGGTTCCTGGTGTTCCACATCCTGCCAAGCCCACACAAAACCCATGAAGTGTTGCTGCCCTTCACTGTCCCTGGGTTGTATTCAGAGGAGTCATCTACTGCCCCCATCCTTAGCTGGGTGTAGAGCACTCCAGTAAAGATCTCTTGGGCTCATTTGCCCAGGCCACCACAGCCATTTCTAGTCTGAGGTCTTATATAATATAATATATTATATATATATTAGATATATTATTTTACATATATTATTATATTATATATATTATATATATTATTTTATATATATTATTTTACATATATTATTTCACTTACATAACACTCGCTCTCCATCTCAGAACTTCAAACCTATTTAGAGTTACTGCCATTTGCCTCTCCTGGGCTCTACTGAAGAGAGGCAGCTTAGATCCCCTCAGCATTTAGAACTCCAAACGTATCTGGGATTTCCATTCTTTCCTTCCTCCATGCCCAGGCAGCCCAGGGAAGAACCAAGGTGAGATATTCTTCTCTTAGAATCATGTAGAACCAATCTACTTACTAGTCAAGGCCAAAACTTCATCTAGTCTGAGGATGGCAGGTAGAGGAGGAGGTGGGAGGGGAGAAGGAAGGGAATAGGAATAAACAAGAAACAAATGCAGGAATGAAACAATGAAGTTTTAAATGTATTTCTATGCCTTTATTTATTGCAAAATTCTAGAAAGCTCCATTTAATGAATCTTTTACCCACTTGGGAAAGTAAAGGTTACTGTGATCCAACGAGAGTCAGTATTATTTATTTATTTTTCAGGACTCACAAAACTAAAAGATCGAGGTAAAGCTGGAGGCAGTGTTACTTACTAGATTTTAGCAAGGCAGGTGGGGAAGGAGAGGTCACTGGGAGTCATCAAGAATCTTTAGCATTATTAGGTACTTTTACATATATTATTTTACATATATTATTTCACTTACATATATTATTTCCTAAAAATAACCCAGTGGATGCAAAAGAGTGAAACATATTGAATGTCAATTATACCTCTTATACAATTGAAGAAACTAAATTGCAGACAGATATTTCAATTTCTCTAGGCTACATGGCTGGTATATTAGCTTATATTGCTGTGTAATGTACTACTCCATAACTTAGTGGCTTAAAACAACAATAATTCTATTTACTTATACTGTGTAACAGGGCTCAGTGGGGAAAGCTTATCAACTGGGGCTGGGATATTCATTTCCAAAATGGCCCACTCACATCGTGTCAATTCTTGCTGTCAGCTGGTGTAATGATTAATTTTATGTCGGGTCTGGGTTAAGTGATGCCTAGATAACTAGGCGTGTCCATGAAGGTGTTTCTGGAAGAGATGAGCATTTGAATCAGTAGACCAAGTAGACAATCACCTTCACCAAAGTGGATGGGCATTACCCAATCCATTGAGAACGTGAATTGAACAAAAAGGTGGAGGAAAGGCAAATTTGCTCTCTGCTTGAGCTGCCCTTGGATATTAACACTTCTGGTTCTTAGACCTTCAGACTCAGACTGGGACTTATACCATTGGCTCCCCCACTTCTCAAGCATTTAGGTTTGGACTGGAACTATACCACCAGCTTTCCTGGGTTTTCAGCTTCCCAATGGCAGATCATAGGACTTCTTAGCCTCCATTAATATGTTAAGTCAATCCCTTATAATAAATCCCTTTCTATATATTTCTATATATTCTCTCAGTTCTGTTTCTCTGGGTTCCTTGGTTCTCTTTCGAATGGCTCTTTCACAGGGTTAGCTTGTTTTTCCTCACAGCACAAGAGCCTCGAGGTGGTTGGACTTCTACAGTGGTTGGTTTCTAAGAGATCAAAAGCTGAAATCTTAAAGCCTAGGTTCAGCATTTGCACAATGTCATTTTCACCATAGTTTGTTGGTTAAAGTAAGGCAGAAGGTCAGCTTAGAGTCAAGGAGAGACACTACAAAAAGTGTGAATACTGGGAGGCACAGTTTGCTGGGGGTTACTGAAAGTAATATAACCACATTGGGCCTGGAATGTTATTGATTCACATTATTGACAGGTCAAAGAAATATAGCTGATTTAGGCATGTCGGTAACAAGGCACTCAAATGAAGTCAACAGGAATACACTTCTCTTTGCCTGTCATCACTGTTTCCTCTGTGCTGACATTATGCTCAAGCAGACTCATTGATGATGATGGCAAGATGGCCACAGTATTCTGACTTTCAAGGAGCCATCTAAGATTACATATCCATTTATCTATGCAACTGTTCTGTCACTCGGAGGATGGAATATGCTAATTGACTAGTGCTCACTTATGTACACATGCTATTGATTACCTACCCAGGAATGTTTTATAGCTCTCTCCTCCATTGACTGAGAATCTAAAAAGCCAAATACAGTAGATTCTCACTTAACGTTGTTGATAGGTTTTTGGAAACTGGGACTTTAAGGGAAACAAAGTAAAATGAAACCAACTTTACCATCGGCTGACATAAACAAGAGTTGTGGAATGTAAATAAAATATATGGAAAAATTCTACCCTTGGCAAGCTTATGTTCTCGTAGAACAGAGACAGAAAATAAATTATCATGAACAATTATATTTAAAAATATAACAATGTTTATTGAGCTATAATGAATAATTATACATCACATATACATATAAATAAGTATAATAAATAACTAAAGTATATAGTATGTTAAATAGTGATAAGTGTTGTGGAAAGTAGAGCAGGGGTGGATTGGATGTTGTGGGGAGTATGACAAGCACCCAATAAATATGTATTGATTGGTCTTTTCCTCTCAGATATTTATTTAAATTATTTTACCAGCTTTGTAAATTTACTTGATTCAGTTTAACCTCCCTTTTCATAACACCGGTGGAATCTGTTCATTTTCAAATATTTCCTCTATTCATTTAAAAATTATATTTAAAGAGAAACTCATTTCTTTGACATTTTATTAAACAGTATCCTTAAGGATGGCCCTAAAATCACAAAGAGCAGGGGTTGCAAACATGAATACACCAGGCCAGTCTAGAGGATGATGAAGGGTGGGGAGCCTCATTTTGTGCCAGGTCGTATTCCAGGCCCAGTGTTGCCAGATTTTTCTAGTGAAATCAGAAGTTAGATTTCAAAATCTGCCAACTAATTACATTTTAAAATGTACTGTGCAGGCCAAACAAGATTACCGTCCCTGGAGTCTGGCCTACAGGCTTCCTTTTCATAACTTTTGCTGTAGAGTACATTGCCTACCCTCACCACTTCTACGTTGCTCATTCCTACTTTTTTGGAACACTTGCCTTAATCGAAAGGCTAGATTTCATCAATGTTATTACGCATGAATCTGACATTAACTGTTAGTAACTCATGTGCAGACATACTGACTACAATCATTTAGCAAACTTGTATTTTTTATTAACATATTTCATATGCCTCAGTCCAAGTTTCCTTTTTATGAAATTAAAGAGTCAGAAGGGAGCTTGCGGGGGTAGGCTGGGGGTTGGGGGAAGGAATGGGAGTGTCTTCTTTCAGCCTTTTACTCTTCTTTGGCATCCCTGTAGGTGGTCATTGAGACTCATCATGAGCATTGCCACAAATAGGCAACTCACTGACCACAAATAGTGGGTCCACCCATAAATGCAGGTCTTTGTGTAACATTTACAACTCACAGGTAGTAATCTTGAGCTTGTTCTTCTGAACAGCACAAAGTAAATCTACTCTCAGTCTAAATCAAAAAATATTAAAAAATAGAATAGTGGTTGCCAGGGGATGGGGGGTGGGGGGTGGGGGAGGGAGGAATGAGGAGTTAGTGTTTAATGGGTACAGAATTTCAGTTTGGGAACAAGAAAAAGTTCTGGCGATGGATGGCGGTGATGGTCGTACAACAATATAAATGTACTTAATGTCACAGAACTGTGCACTTAAAATGGTTAAAATGGTAAATTTTATGTTATGTGTATTTTACTACAATAAAAACAAATGAGTTTTATGAATAAGAATAATAAGCTCCTATCCACGTGATGCTATTTCAGAAGCTCAGTGACATTTGTTTTACCTAAGACTGGTCCTACTATAATGCTAACACTCCTAAGATTAAAATAAAATAATAAAATAAAATAAAATCTAAAATAAAATCTAAAATAAAATCTAAAATAAAATCTAAAATAAATACTAAAATAAAATAAAATAAATACTAAAATAAATAAATACTAAAATAAATAAGAAAATAAAATAATAAAATAAAATAAAATAAAATAAAATAAATCTATTCTCTCTTTTACATGCCATAATGGTCTGCAAATGATGGACAAGTAATGGAATACTATACCTGGGAAAGTAGGTTTGCAGTGGTGCTGTACTCCAGATGCAAGCCAGGGAAACAGGAAAAAGAAAAGCAAGGACTAGAGGAAGGAAGCCATGTGGCTAAAATTCTCTCTCGTATGCCTCATGGAGCTAAAAGTTCCTCATTCTATAGCAAAGTTGCTATGCATATGCTAATGGAGCATGTAATTATGAGAAACAGTGGTATCAAAAAAAATGTATGGGGCAAGGCTGGAGGTCAAAATCTCAACAGAATAAGACCCTTTAAGAGAGAGTATACATAAAATGATATTATAGGGCACTATGTAAATGTAAGGTGTTTTTCAGAGTTCTAACAGGAAACAGATGGTATATTAATCTGTCATGTCAGGGTTAAGAGAATCGACAAGGGACTTTCAATAGTAGAAAGCCATTGTTACTCCTGGGCCTGAAAGAGGAAGGGAAGAAATGATATTCGTGGATACCAGTAGGAGAGAGGCTGTCTGGTAGGCTGTGGCCATCAGTTAGAGGACAGTACCATATGCTAGACCAGAGCCTGGCAAAAAGGGAGCTGGGGGACCAAATACCCTGACCACTCTCCTCCCATCCTCCAGTACCATTGACTGAAACAAATGATATGCTGAGGGGATTGAGTTCTTAGAGAACAGAATTCCAGGACCCACATCAGGATTGGGAAGAGTAGATCTGGAGGGGCAAAGGGAGACTATCTAGCACAGTATTAATATGGCATGGTAGTTAAAACACCAAAAGCCAGGCTGTCTGCATTTGAATGCTGGCACCACCACTTAGTACTGATATGATCTTACCACATAATTTTTCCTGTCTAAGATACAGCAGATGCAGATCACTGGCCAATCCAACAGTCATTCCTGTCAACATAAGAAATGTCCAAACCTGTAGAGAATTTTTATGACAGTTCTTTTGAGCCAAGCTAATGAAAATTGCCAGGAACCAAGATCTCAAATGCTCCAGGGAATAAGTTTTGGTGGGAGAAAGCAAGGTGGGGATTGGATTACAGGATAGTTAACAAGATTATACATATCCATGAGAGTCTGAAAAAGAGGATTATTCTGGCATTTCCAAGGTATGTTAACTTAGATGCACAAGAACAAAGACAAGACTTGCTAAGACAAAGATAAATCTTCTGCTAAAGGTAATATGTCTGGGATGTGACTACCTGAATAGGAATTTATGATCAGATCACCCTGCGAGGTTACTTTATGTGACTGGACTTGTCAGTTTTATTGTAGAACCCCCGCCCCCTCCCCGTTTTTTTGGTCCACATTCCCAACTCTATTCTTCCTTGCTGCCTTCTACTACAGAATCTAGAAGAGTTAAATACCTTCTTTTCCATACTCCTTTCTGGCCAGGAGTGGCCTAGTGACACAGTTTTGGCCAATAAAATACAAATAAAAGCTAAGGGAAGAGTTTTGGGGATGTTTTTGCCCTTCTGATAAAAGAGCAGATGAAGCCAGTGGCTCCAGCTTCCTTCTTTATCCCATTCTTCTTGCTGAACAGACACGATGCCTGGAACTGGGCAGCCATCTTATGACCATGAGGAAAAGATCTAAATAATCTCCAAGAAACTAGCCCTGGTATATTGAACTATGAACGATGAGTCAGCAGCCGCTTATCTCTGGACTGCTTGATATGAAAAACAGGGAGGGGAGGGGGATGAGATAGATAGATAGAGAACATTAAGTCACTGTTAGTCAGTTTTCTGCTATTTAAAGCTGAAAGCATTTCCGACTCATACACTAAGCCTGTTTCCTCATTTCAAAAATAGTAGTATTTATTTCACAGCATTATCGTAATGATAAAGTAAGGTAATAATAATGTTTGTATAGCACTTAGGATGTACCAGGTGTTTTTTTGGAGCACTTTACACATGTAAACTTTTTAACACCCCACAAGAAATCTATGTGATAGGCATTATTATCTCCATTTTAGAGATAAAGAGAGATTAAGTCATTTGACTAAAGTCATCAAACTTGTAAATTGCAAAGCCAGTACTGGAACCAAGGTAGCTTGACTCTGGGGTCTGTCCACTTACAAAGCACTTAGCTCCGTAGCACAGAGTAAGCATTAAAAACCTGCTAGCAACAATAATGTTGATAATCAGGTGCTACAGGAATGCCCAGAAAAGGATGCAGGGGTACTTCTGTTTGGTGGCTTGGAGGGTGATTCTCTTCCAAAGACTGGTTTGAAAATGGAACTATGCACCTTGAATAAAATTTCTTAGACTTCAAGTGAAAAACTCAAGAAGAAGAAGGGCTTATGTGGGTAAGGCAGGAGTTCTGGGGTCGCCTAACTGATGACATTTTAGAAGCTACCTCATGATTCTTTTCCTTAGTTTTTTTTCTAACCGTTGGGTCTCCATTTCCCAGTGGCTCCACTTCCACTCCCTGGAGCCACTATTTTCCCCTTAGCTCCTTCCAAACTTCACTCTCTAAGAAGTGGGAACATTTTTTCTTGGTGAAAACATATCAAGCAGTTAATATCAAATATGGCCAGTAGGTGTCAGCATCTATCACAAAATGGGTGATTGCTTAAGCCCTCTTTACGTTTAAACTCTGATTCGAATTATGTAAAACAAATTAGTTTCTTACTTTATTAATGCTTAAAAGGCTGTAATTCCAGTTCCAAACTTCCATTTTGCTGGTGTATGTACAGAAATTATATTTTAAACTTTTTAAAATGTAGGGAGAAGGTTGAGGATAGACTGCCTGCTTGATAAAAAATTTTTTTAAAAAATAATCTTCATTTAAAATTATTTATTCGATGATCCATCAGTCATTTGTTTACCACCTAACTCTGTGTATCTAACAATAAAGAAGAAAACGGATTCTTTAGGATAGGATTCTGGATGCTATAGGATACTGAAGTTTAAAAGGATGTGTTTTGGCTACTGGTGCCTTTTTTGGTAGATGTTTATTATAGTTCTGGGTTACCCCAATCTCAATCTATAAATATTTTGCACAACATACACGTGTACCCTCATTTTAAGAAAATAGAGCATGTGAAAATCTGCATGTACTAAATCGTGCAGTGTCATTCAACTAATATCCATGAGGCACCTATTTTCTCTTCCTTAATGACATTTTTGAAGCTCCCAAAACTTCCTAGTCACACAGGTATTAAAAAGTCTAGCCTGATGCAGTCCATTGAAAAGCTTCAATTTCATATCCAACTCGATGCTCTGTCCCCTCTCCCCAGCTTGGTTATGACCAAGGGGCCTGCACTGGGGAAGGGGACACAGTCCACTCTCACTCCTTCCCACTCTACTTGTGCATCCACTAGGAATGGAGAAGGCAGAGGGGACACTAAAGAGAGAAAACAAAAACCTCTATAGGGAGAAAAGCCCTGCAGGATCTCTGTGCTACACAGATGCTGTCTATTTTGTTTACCAGAACTCAGCCCATCCAGGTGCAAAGGGGATGGGAAATGTAGTGTTTATTCTGAATGAGCATGCGACCAAGGTGAGGTAAGTTCTTCCAGCATAACCTTTTCTGACCACAACTCTCAGTCCCTTCTGAGCTGGGGTCCTCTTGTCAGCAGGCAGCTACCAACCCAGCATACCAATGAGAAGGTTCGAGTTCTGCTAATTTTTGTAGAGTTAATTATGTCACAAGAAATACAAATATCCTTGCTTAAGGATCCTCAGCATTCCTCTAGGGTAATTCTACTATGTCAGGAATATTTCTACTCTGATTTAGGTTGTGGGAATTGATGACATAATGGTAGCAGGACCTGTTGGGTCCCTCTTAGTCCTATTTTCCTCAGCTTTAAAGCTTTATTAACAATTCCAAGAAAACAGGGAAAGTTCCATTCAATATCCTGGGACCTAAGGTCCTCTGTGTAACATCAGATGTGAAAATAAATGAAGACCAACCAAATGAGAAGGGCAAAGGCTATTTATTCAGAGCTTGCTATAATTAGAAAGTGAGCCATTGCCACTTGTCTTTTGGTAGAGACTCAAAGGCAGAGGTGTGGGAAACCTTTTCAGTGGGAAAATAAGGAAGGTTTCAGATGTTCTAAGTGAAGGGTATTGGCATAAGGAAGCTGTAGGCTAGCTAACTAGAAGTGGAACATCCTATGTGATTGGTTAAGAGTGCATGTTTAGTTTTCTCTAATTGGTCCTAAATTGGAAGTGGGGATAAAAATTTGGGAAGCTGTCAGTTATTAATCAAATGCTAGCCATTTGGGGCTGATTGTTACAGAGGTTATTGTTTAGCTTCCTGGACTGTCACTAGAGATAGCAAACTGGCCTCTTGCAAGTCTAACTTATAGCAGACTGATATCTGAGGCTGTTTATAATACATAAGGGGTTGGTTTCCTGAACAGATTGCTGCAGATTGTGGGTCGAAGTTCTATTTTTATATATGATCTGGTCATTGTCCATTTGTATATTCAGTTTTTCAGTACCAAGCAGTAAGCTTGGCTTCTCTTTATTAACTATGACAGTACCTCATATTTATGACATGTTTTATAAGTTATAAAGTGTATTTATGTATATCCCCAAGACTAATGAAGGGGTTCAAAATGAGTCTTCCCAGAATGTCCCATTTTGGCACACGGATTATTGCGAAGACAATTGAGGCCTGAAAGACTCAGGAAGAGCTTTTACCTCCCTTTTTATTGCCTAAAAAAATTTAGATAGAGGGCTTGTTCCAGGAAGAGAACTATTATCAAAGATAACTATGAAAAATATGAACTAGGTGTGGTAGACTTGGGCAAATTTAACAAGGCCTGTTTGTTTAAAGTCCTCTGTGTCCCATTGCCTCTGCATGGCATGGTAAGCATTTGTTTACCGAACATTTTTTTTCCCCATCTTCCTGTAAATTGTCTTTTTACCCTTTGAAGTCTCAGACCTCTACCCCTTCTCCTTGAATGACGAAAAACAGTCTATAAGTCTCAGCGGAAGCTCAGAAAGAGCTATCAATTTAATTGCCCACCTGCTTACCTGTAGGTCTCATATTCTTAATAGGGCTCTGTATGTACATAATTAAATTTTACTTTATCTTATTATTCTGTCCCATGTCAACTTCATTATTAGACCAGCCAGAAGAACATAGAAGGGTAGAAGAAAACTCTTTTCTCCCTGACACTAAGTATAAAAATTCTGCAGAACATTTGTTTTCTTCATTGAAAGCTAAGAAATAGGCTCAGAAAAGTTAAGTGACTTTCCACAGTCACAGAGCTGTTTAGGAGCTAAGTAGTGTGGTCACCGTGCATCCTGACTTTCTTAGTTTGTCCCAGTTTGTCCTGGCCCAGTTAGCATAGCACCCCCTTTTATTCTCAAAAGTGCTCTGGCTTAAACAATAAATCTTTTTTCTTACTAGCAGGGACTCGAACCTACAACTTCTCGGTTCCAATACCAAAGCTCTGCTAACCTGGCTTTATTAATCCCAGGTTCCATTGCCACTGTCGCTCCCACCTTCAGGCCTTTGCCAATGTTCACCCCTGGGTGGACTTGAGTACAATGATGTGTTTAAAGAAAATTTTTCTTTCAAATCTGCCCCATTGCCAACTGGTTGATGAAGGCCAATCACAAAAAGTTTCTGTTAAGAGATAATTAGCAAAATGAAAATAGAAATGTGAAAATGAAACTTGGCATTTAGTAGTTTACTGCTCCTTAAGGAACCAGCGGCAGCAGTTTGAATGTTGGTAGTAAACACTAGTGGAGGATGATGTGCATTTGTGTCAATGTTTTGCATCTCACCCAGGGCAATTTTCACTAAACTGAGGCCCCTGGACTTTAAAAGCTCACTGAGTCATTAAAAATAACAAAAATTGTGTAAATGAACCAGCTACAAACCCATTCAAGCTTATTTCCCTTCGTCAGTACTTGGAGAAGAATGTCAGTTTATTTTTTGCAGTCAATTAATTCCGCCTTTCTTAAGTCGAGTGTTTGATTGCCTTAAGCAACCCTACAGAAAGTCTTTTTTTCTGGAACAAAGAGCCGTCTGCATAGTTTATGTTAATGCGAACCCGCAGGTGGCAAATGACTGCTCTTTGGAATGAAAGCAAATGGCTACTTTGAGACTATTGAGATGCAATAGGGCTCCCGATTTGTGAAAAACGAAACACTGCAGCAAGAAATAAATTGGTCACCCGTGGTCCCTTTGTGATCCTTGGGACCTGCTACATAGCCAACCTCCCCCTCCCACCTCATTCCCTATTCTCCTCTCTGCTATGATCCTTGAATTAATAAACTCCTCTGGGAAGGAAGATCCTTTAAGTCAGTCTCCAAACTTTTCAAAAATCATTCAATGCAAGAATTCTTCACAGCAGGAAAGGAACCTCTTAGAGCTCAGTTTTAATTTTATATCCTGGTTGGAATTGCCAGAGACAGCCTGTTCCATTCTCCTAATTTCTGGCACAGAAGATATTAAAAGTGGTATGTCCATTTTATCGATGAGTTACCTGAGTCTCTAGGGATGACATGAATGGCAGAGTTGGGACGAGAACCTCAGTCTCCTAAGGCAGTGTTCACTCCACTGTACCCTCTGTGCAACTAGCTAGAGGCTGTAGAGACAAGAGGCCATTTCTAGCTTGCAAGCAGCCTTATTTTCTGAAAGTTCATTTGTATTCTTTCTCTTGCAAAGCCCTTTGGCTGGCCTAATAAATAATTAAATTGACATAAAACAGATTAACAGAAGAAAAACAAAGTTTGTGTATATGGGAACTCCATAAAAATATACGATTCTTTGACATTCAGATAATTTAGGCTTAAATACCATCTTGAGCAAAACGGATGTGGGTTAACGGTCTAGGGCTTCAAAGGGAGGAAGACGATTCACAGGAAGATGAAAAGAGCAAATGTTTGGTAAACAAATGTTTGCCACGCTAAGCATAAAGTCTTTCTATTATAAAAAGTTATCCCTGGTAATAGTTCTCTTCCTGGTATAATAAGCCCTCCACCTAAGTTCTTTAAGGCATTAAAGGGGGGAGATAAACAACTCTTCCTGAGTCTGCTGGTTCCTGATTGTCTTCAGCTCAAAATAATCCACATGCCAAAGTGACACATTCTGTAGTGATATATTCTTCTCCCCCTCATATGTCATTTTTTGGAACTCAGGACACATTTTCACCTATTTAAATGTTATTTAAATGTTGGCTGGGTTCTCCGGCAGTTCAAAATCTATTTTAACCTGTATTACTGTCACAGTCCTTGAAGCAGCCCAGGCATCCACTAAAATTTAAGTGCTGGGCCTAACACTGGCTCTTAAGCTTTTCTGAAAGCTAAACCTTGAGGTCTCAGAAAACCCTCAGTGGGCCAGAGTTTAGGGAAAGAGAATGAGGCTGATGGAGGAGCCAAGACTGGGCATCTTTTAGATATTTGAGGGGAGACTAAGGCTTTGACCTCTGTGGGTGAGAAATGGGGAGAATGTGATATTTCAGGGCTGAGAATAGTCCAGTAATGAAGAAGCCATGGGAGTCTAGTGATGGGAAAAAAAGTTATTTTACAAGCTATTTCTTCATAAATTAGCTGTTCGAATAAGTTGTAAAATGCCTATATAAAATTAAGGTAGATTCAGAGGGATAGTTCTCTCTTTATAGCAAAGGAAGGGCCAGAAACTCCCATAAAATACTCCCTTGGTGGGATAAATCACTGAATTAGTGTACCATCTGAAGGCAGCTTCCTCATGAGATAGCTGTGGGTCCAGGGTGGCCAATACCAGATCCCAGCCTTCCCCTAGACAGGCTTGTCCCTAGGAGGTGCCTAGATATGTGAACTGTGAGTGCCGAACATCTGCCTCTTTAGAGCCCAGGTATGTGACACCCTCGGCTGAGCTGGGCTGTGCCCCCAGGATTTCTTGCAGTCTTAGTTGAGATATGGAGCATATTAACAGCAAGGCAGTGGGGGACCAGCATGGCCTCTTGGACTTTATGAGACCTGTTTTCAACAGATGCCTTTGGCAGCAAGAAGCCAGAGTCTGCTGGGCTCATCCTGAACACACCCAATCCCATCTGATCTTGGAAGCTAAGCAGGATCGGGCCTGGTTAGTACTTGTAGAGGAGACCACCTAGGAAAACCAGGTGCTGTAGGCTAAAATAAAATAATAAAATAAAATAAAATAAAATAAAATAAAATAAAATAAAATAAAAAAGTTTTATTGTCATTCAGAGATAGTGAGATCAACAAATCGGATGATTGCCAATGAAAAGACAGATACTTACAGTTCCCAGGAGGGGGAGAGGCATGCCACACTACAGTGAAGGGCCACACGGGGAAGCACCAGGGTTGGTCAGAGGTAAAGAGAATTCAGGGAAAATATGGGTAAGAGCCTTTATTGTGGTTTCTGCGGGAAGAAACAGATGAGACAAGGTAAATAGGCTGAGGATTAGCTAGTTTTAATTATTTCAGTGGATTCTGGGGTATGGGGGTTGGCTCCAATTGTCGGGTCCTGGTGATTAGAGCAGGGAAATAGTGGCCCTGTGTGTGAGAGCCTGATTCAAGGTGGGGGTAGCAGCGTGGCTCTGGATTTGTTAGTCTGCACATGAAAGGAGCACTGCAAACACATGTTTACTGTCTATTTCTAGGCTACCTCGGGAAAGGCAGTCGATCCAGGGTCGGCAAGGTCCCAAAATGTCAAAGCACTGGAAATGAAGAAAATGAAAAGGCATGATAAATGCAGGTACTCCCTTCTGCAGCAGCAACGTGGAAGCCAGACTGATTTCCTCTTTGGCTGAAGTGAGATGCCCCAACCCCTATGCACCACTCTCTTCCCCACGATTCTTAGATATTTCAAGGAAGGAGATACCATGCTTCCTGCTAGTAAGGCAGATGGAGCCTGAAGCAAATCGTTAGAAAAATGTGAGAGATGTGACCATGTTTGATCTTTCAATTTGTGCAGCATTCCATGCCAGTGACAATAGTGAGATTTCAGTTGATCAGACACAATTATACAGAAAGAATTTTAAAGTACTTCCATTTCAAAACTATGCAAATTTCATTATCCTAATAAAATACAAGCAAAAAGTAAATTGATGAATATTTAAATCAATCTAAAATATGATTTTAAATCATGTTTAAAATTGGCAGAACAAATAGGACTTTGGATAATTCTTCAGGCACTGCACACTTTCAGGGAATTACAATTTGGTGGCGCTCAAACACCACAATAAACATATGAAGGGTACTGGAATATGCCATCCCAAAATAAATCTCCATGGCCTATGGATTTTTTTTTTTTTTTTTTGAGCTAAAGGTCATTGAGAACCAGCAGGCACAGGAAGAGCTCTTTACCTCCTACTAAATGCCTAAAATAGAGTATAAACTTCTCATTTCGTAAAGGAAATTTTCATATAAAGATGTCTCCATACCAGGAAGAGAGCTACTCCCAAGGGCAACTCTTATCATCTGAAAGACTCTTATCTGTACAGCAAAACAACACTTGCTTGCCAGGCATTTCTTTCTCTCTCCTTTCCATAAGTTGCCTCCCTTGACCAGAATCCCCAAACCCCTTTTCCTTTGTTTAGGCTGTGACGGAATTTAAACCTTAATTATCTGGCTGCTTTCTTGAGCTACATTTTTTTTTTTTTAACTCTAGTGCATATCTATGTAATTAAAACAGTTTTTTCTCTTGTTTCTCTTTTAAAAGTTTGGTTAATGGCCTCCAGATTTTGAAGCTAGGAGATTTTCCCTCCCGTACATATATACGACCACGTACGGGGGAGATTTTATATATACACCTTTGTTCTGCGCATGTGAAGCTACAAGCTTATTCCTTAACCTAATTCTCATCTATTCTCAAAAAATTTCTAGGCAGTGCCTTCGGCGATGCCAAATTACTATTGTACAAATGTTGCATTATCAAATGTTGGAAATTAGCATAGAGGTTGCGACAATGGATAAGCCACATGCCTTGCTTCCGAGGAGTTCCTGGACTAGGGATGAATGATTCTTAATATTTATTTGGTCACAGATCCCTAAGCATCCTTGTAAAAGTTCATGGGTTACAGATTAAGAACCCAGGTTTAGCAGAAAAGGCAGACAAGTAAATGATACTAGAGAGTGTTTGATACAACATAAGTCTATACAATAATGGTTCTGTGGAAGAAAAGGTAGGTATGTACAAGTTCAGTGACTGAAAGTAACCTCACAGGGTGATCTGATCGCAAATTCCTAACTGGGCAGGTTATGGTGGGCAGTCACCCTCCAGACCCATAACTTCTTTAGTGAAAGGTTTTTAAGCAAGCCCTGTTCATTGTTCTTGTGCATCTGGGTTAACATACCTTTGAAATGCCAGAAGTGACCCTCTTTTACAGACCTCTTGAAGATGTAACCACCCTGGAGGAAGCATACACTATCGTTAACTATCGTGTACCTTCTCTCCCATCTTCATACAGTCTTCCTTATCTTCCTTCCATAATTCCAAATGTATAAAAGAAACTGCAAAATTGTCATTCTCTGAAGCATTTGAGATCTTGATTCCTAGCAATTGTTGTCAGTTTGGCTTGAGTGAACTCTTATTAAAATTCTCTACAGGTTTGGACAGTTTTTCACATCCATTTCTTACATTGACGGTTCTTAGCCTCGGCTGCTCATGGAAACATCTAGGGACCTTTTTAAAAACACTAGTGTCCTGATCCCACACCTAGAGGCCCTAATTTAGTTGGTCAGGGGAACTTCCTGTATATGGTGAATATTAAAAAGGTCCCTGGAGATTCCAATTCTCACCACTGGCAAGGTTCTCCAGAAATGCAGTTAAGGAGTGATTAGCTGTAGATCTCCCCAAAGCTAAAGTCACCCCATACCTACCACAATTAGAAGCTGGAGACAAGTAGCTAAATAGGTGAGAAGCAACCCTCATTACAGAAAAATTACCAAGAATCAAATGTGAAGGGAGAAGCAAGGCCAGATCTTGGAGACAAATGTGGGGGCTGGTTGAGGAAGTAGTTCAGGACTTCATTTCTGAATGAAGAGGGAGTATTGAGACCGTGTTCACACAGAATTTGGGATATGCTCTTAGGATGTGTTTGGTGGTTGATAGTGGCTGAGTAGGGCTAGCTGTGGCCAAACCCCTGCAAAAGCTCCTGTCAATAACAGAAAATGTGTGAGGATAGTAAGTGATAAGTGACTGAGAACATCCATCAGACATTAATCAGCACAGGGAATCCTGAGGAACAAGGCTTGGTAGAACTGGGCTGGAGGGAATTAATAACAGGACTAACAACTCCATCCAAATATTTATGGAGAGCTTACTATGCTTTACGCATATTACTTCATTTAACCCTCACAAGCAGCCCTAGCGAGTAGATATGATGGTCTCCTTTTGCAGATGGAAAAATCGAGGTTTAAAATTTTGAAAGACAAATTGCACTGGGCAATTAGGGGCTGGTTTTAGCCAGGCTATTGTAGTAAGGAGGAGGTTCATTAGTGAAGACCATCTCAAAGAAAGAGAAGGGGGCCTGGGGTTTTACAGAAGCAGATAAACAAGGGAATGAGTCCTGGAGAGGATGGAGACAGGTCTTATCATGGAATCTGCATAGGCAGGGTTGTCCTTTGAGAGATTAGCTATTTCCTAGGATACAAAAGGGTGGGAGAATTTCTTAATCCTTGCTGTTTTCTCAGTGTTCGGGTAAAATTCAACATTCTCAAAAGATTGAGAAAGTATCCAAAGTCAATCAGCCAGGAAGTGGCCTGGCTGGATTCAAACCCAGTCTGGTACAATCTTTTCTGAATTTGTGGCCAGAACATCAGTTTCTATAAAAAGAGAGACTGAGTGCCATTCAGCCAGAAAATACCAGACCAAGACAGACTCCAGAGAGCAAAGTTGAGGCTCAGTTATCTTGTGAGCCTGGATGAAATCATAGTGTTGGGTTCTAGTAAAATAGCTCTAGGATCAGTCTTTGAGAAATCCAACAAACCAGGGTTCAGGACAAGAGTCCCAGGATGGGAGAGTGGGAATGAAGCCCTAGTTCCCCCTATAGGCAAGGGGCCAACCAGGAACTGGTAAAGGCCCTGGGGTAGAAGCTGTCTCAGGTCTCTGTCCATGTTAGACACTCTTCTGGGCTTATGCAGACAGGTGGGAGTGAGAGGCCTTTCCACCTCCCGAGATGCTGCTCAGGTGATCCTAGCAGCTAACAGGCAGGCAGCCAGGTTGCTTCACATCAATTAGCTTCATTCACATGGACCCATTAAGTAAGTTCAAGGACCTTTATTGCTTTGTTGACTGAAGGGTAAAAAGAAAATGAGTTTTTTTTACCCTTGTTCAGCTTAATAATTAAAAAGAAGAGAGGTACTCCTGCGCTTCCTAACTTGTGGGGCCTCAGATGTACTTTCCCTAGAGATGCTTATACCAATATCTTCTCATTAAGAAATATTTATTGAACTCTGGCAATGTGTTAGCCACTGATACAGGCTGTTCAGTGAATAAAGCAGATTAATATCCTTTCTTTTCTGAAACTTATAATCTAGTAAAGAGATAGTGAACACAATAAATAAGTAAATTATGAAGAATAATAGAATATGATATGTGCTTTAGGAAAAATACGCAAGGTAAGGGGTCTTGAAGTGCTAGCAGTGGGTTTTGCATTTTAAATAGGGTGGTTGGTGCAAAGACTTGACAGTGAGAAAGTGAGCCTTGCAGATATCTGGGGAAGGGTGCTTTAAACAGAGGGAAGAGCCAGTGCTAAGACCCTGAAGTATTAGTGTGTCTTGTGCATTCAATGAACAGCCAAAAGGTTTGGCTGGAATCACGTAAGGAAGGAAGAGTGTAATAGGAGAGGTCAGAGAAAGGATGGGGGCCACATAGTGTAGGACCTTAGAGGCCTTTATAAGGGCTTTTGCTTTTACTCTGAATGAAGTGTTATCATCATATTATTATGACCATAGCTTTTTTATTTGCCTTCTCTTGGGGGAAAAGGCTTGAGTGTTTTTAGCATCATGGAGGGTCCAGGGCAGCAATCAAGAGTAAAGAAGGCTAAGTCCATATGTCAGTACAGGGTATCAGTCAGAGAGAGACATTGGCGTCAGAAACAAAACATCAGTGTGACAGTGAAATTGAGGGGAAAAAACAGAAGAGTCCAGAATTATAGAACTTAGTTCAAATATCTCTACTTCTGGGAAGCCTTCACTGACTAATCTACCAAAGAGAGCTGAGGACCTTTTATTTGGGCTCCTATAGCACCTCGTGCTTGTCCCATTATAATACCACCCCATTCTGTTGTATTTGTCAGTCTGTCAACCTTCTCTCATAAACTTGGCTCCTCGAGGGTAGGGTCTCTGTCTTATTTATTGTTTTTTTTTGTTCCCCCATAGTACCAAATTCATTTCTGGCATGTGGTAGATGCTCAGAGAATGATTAATCAGTGAATGCTCGCTATGCATTATTGAATACTCCTATGTGCTAGGAATCATCTACATATTTTATATGCACTAACCCATTGAATTCTCCCAGTAACTCTCAGAAATAAAGACTATTGCTTTTCCAATTTACTGATGAGTAAATTGATATTCAGAGTGGTTAAGTAACTTGTCCAAGTTTACCCAGTACAAGTGAAGAAGCCATGATTTCAACCTAGTCAGTCAGGGTTCAGAGCCTGTGCTATTAACCACCACAATATGGATGGATGGGTGGATGTGTGGATGGGTAGGTAGATGAGTGGATGGGTGGATAGGTGAATGAATGGGTAGATAGGTGGAATGATGGGTAGAAGTGTGAGAGCACAAGCGGATGGGTAGGTGGTAGAGAGGTAAGGGGATTAATCAGTGGGTGGAATGAGTAAACAGATTGTGTGGATAATAGATGGAATATGCCAGAGTTATGCTGCAAAGTATGAATTAGTGTTCTCAGAAGTTAGCAAAAATGGGGGAAATATTAAATTTATGTTTACTCATTAATCATTCGATAGTGTTAGTGAACAAAAGCCCAGGAGATAAAGTTTTTTTCTTTTACTTTTATTCTTTGAGTTATAATTTACCTCCTGTGATTTATGCCAGTCTTAAGTGTTACAGTTCAATGAGTTCGACAGAGAGTGGAGTTTTGAGTTGAGTCTTGGTAGAATGATCAGGAGGCTAAAGGTCAGGAAAACACAGCATGTGCAAAGGCATGGAGAGCTAAAAGAACATTAAGTCCCTTGGGACAGCAGTTTGTCTCAAGAATAGCATATTGTTTGGGCATGATGAGTATATAAGACTGGAGGAAAGTCCACAGATATACATGCCAGAGACAGGAAATTAGTTTATAGTATAGAATTTTATTGCTGCTTATATGTGTATAACTTTTATTCTCCAAAGCAAGACTTCTATCTTTTGCTTTCTCTTTGGAGTCCTTTGATTCTGTCCCTTTCATCTTTACTTTTACTGGGTGCTATTCCAGCAAATGCAGGTGGTTAGCTTACATTTCGCCAATACGAGCTACTGCATTAAACTCTTGTGGGGACGGGAGAAAATTTTCGTTTCCCTCCTCTGGTTCTGTAGGCTAGCTGAATAATCAAATCAACAGGAGGCAGATTGATAAGAGAAAATTAATTTAATTTCATGTGCACGGAAACCCCATATACATGAGAGAGTCAGAGACTCTGCATACATGACAGGTTCAGAGATAGAAAGGGGGATTGAGGTATGCAACATCTTGAACTGGGGATGAGATAAAGTGACTTGGGAGATTCAAAAGGTCATTGCAGGATGAAAGAAGAGGGGGAACTTTAGTAAATAGAACTTTTCCCTGCCTCAAAGTCAAAAGAAGTTATCTCTGATAATCTGTTATGGGCAAGGAGTTTCATTCAAACTCTTCTAAGCAGTTAGTGGGAAGCCTTAGAAGTTTCTCTTGAACCAGAAGCTAAAATCATCTTTAGTTCTAAGTAATCTGCATACCACTGAAGCAATCTTAGAGTGGCTTGTTCTGGATCCCTGCACCCTACATATCTAGCCAACTAGCTTTCTAGTTAATTTCTGACAGTGCAGAGTCATTTATTCTTGAGGATGTGGATATGCACACCAACTGCATTTGGAATCACTATAGGCTGTGAATAAGGACACTATTCGAGAGTAGTGAGAATGGACAAGGCATCAATGATGTAAGCATATCAGCACCAAAATAGAAGAGACATCCCGAACACCATTGGAGCTGAGAACCCCATTTACCGTTATTCAGTTAAGTCAATACATGTGAGTGCATGGTTCACGTCCTTCCTGTCTTTACTCAAATGACATCTTCTTTCCTTGAGGACTTTTCTGGATCTCCTTCCCCCATACACAAATTTCCTATCTACCTTTCTCTATTTAGCTTTTCCCTTAGCATTCATCATGATATAGCAGAGTTCATATTTTACTTGTTTATCTTAGTCTTTGTCTGTCTGTCTTCATCAGTAAAATGCAAGCTCCAAGAAGGTAGGTGTCTTTACTGCTTTTTCTGCAGTATCTAGATCATAGCAGGCACTTAAAAATATTTCTTGAATCCATGAATTGTTCTAGATTCTCTTAGGAACACAAGCTCTGAAATCAACACACATAATCTAGTGAGAGACATAGACCTGCAACTCACATAACATTACAAGGAAATGAATGAAAGATGAATGAATGATGGCAAAAGGGTCAACATCAATAATAGAAACCCAAATAACCTGCTTTAAGCTAGTTAACTATCTTATAAATTCGACAGCCTTAATCGAATTCCTGAACATTGCTTTAAAAGACACAGATAATTTAGCTGCCTTCTTTTTAAAAGGGCATAATTATAGATAACATAGACTTTAAAAGGGTAAAGAATTTCCAGATCCTATTTGCCTATTTTTAGAAATATTTTACTCTGCAGATCTGAAGAAGTGAATTTTGTGACATTCAAAACACTGGAGAATTAAACCCAGAGATGCAGATAACTAAAATTTTGAATATTGTGATCTTACATATTGGAAAATGATGTATAGACTTCATTGACATGTGGAAACTTTAAAAATACTATTTTCCACTTCTTTTATCCTTGGCTGAACTCTGAGTTCTTATTGATTTATTAAATTTGATTTCTTAGCCACTTAAATTTTAACAAAATGCTTCATCAGACAAGCAGGCATGGTAAGTTTTATTTAATTCTAAAAATAAGTTTTTATTCATTAGGGAAGTTTAGTCAAGTTTGTTTTTTTCCTGAGATAAATATGTCTGTCTACAGATTTTTTTTTCATGCTAAAAGCTTTAAAATGTAAAGTTCATGAATAATTATTACCTGTCACCTTTTGGATTTATGTTGGGTATAGACTGACTCATTGATTGTCCTCTAAATATTAAATCAGAAAACTCTGTGATACAACTTGCTATAAACTCTGCAAATGTTCAACTTTTGTCTTTTTCTCCACTGAACTAGTCAGTGGTTTTTCAGAAGTAGTTCAGAATTCACAAAATAGTTCGTATGGCTTCTGGGGACCACAGCAAGCTATAGACCACTGTGACAGTGAGGCTTCTTCATCATAGCATTTATGCTTCTATTTCTGGTATGGATTAACAAATGTTCATGATGTTTAATGAAAAAAAAATATAAGCTCATTCATTTATTTAACAACTATTTTAATGAGTACTTACTAAATGTCAGACAGAATGCTAAATGAGGGATTACAGCTGTGAATAAAACTGACATAGACCGAATTCTCATAGAATTTACATTCTAGTGAGGGCAAAGATAACAAGTGAATACTTAAACGAACAACGTAATTTTAAATATATGATTAGAACTCTAAACCAAATAAAATAATGTAATGTGATGAAGAGAGACAGGGTGCTTAGAGATGTCCTCTCTAAACAGGTGATATGTAAGCTGAGACCTGAATGACAAGAATAAAATTAGTCCAGAAAGATGGGCTGAGAAGATGAACTGTAGCTCTTAGCCTTTTGTGCTAGCAAATTGCTATAAATTATCCAACCTCATTTTTCCCTCTTCCCCACCTGTACCTGCTGCTTTAGCCAGGTGTGTGCCTAGAGTGACAACTCTCACCTCCCACTTTATGGAGGTGACATTCTTCATAAGCCTCAAATCACCTTTCACAAAACCCAAATATCTAGATTCCTCTTACCCACAAATACTATTGTTCCTTAAATGATAAAATAAGGGGGAGAGGAAAAATTTATAGCATTGTTCAGTATCTTGAGAAAACCACTCACCTGTTTTGTGTACCTTTATTCTGCGGGGAAGAGAGTAGAATGTTATATAGGATGACTTCACCGAAGATATGAAAACGAAGGTGAGCTTTTGGACTATAGCGTCCAGCCAGTTAGGGCAACCACCAACCTATGAACTCCTGACAGATGATCATTTAGTGCATTGAGTTGCTACCTTTGAGATATGATTAGACCCCTTAAGAAGATTCCTCTTCTTATTTCCAGAGGAACATCTGGCAGCAGAAAATTGAAACTGTGTGTTAGAGCTGGGGAGAAATGTTCCTGAACCTACCACCCAAATCCAGAAGCAACACTGTCATTGAGTTTCAGGAGCCTTCTAACAGTAAGTATCCTCCCATGCCATGCTTCTCTTGCTTCTAAGCCTGAAGATTCTATTATTCTAGAATGCTCAAACCTTTCTAATATTCCCAAGCAAACATTGCCCATCGTTGAAAGTCATCTCTCCCCTAATGCCTTTCCCACTGACTCTGGCTTCTCTGAGATCCTGCTGTGCTCAGGATACTACTCTGAAGTCTCTGAGTTAGCATATTGTTATTCTTATAACACTCTTCTCCCAGAGATTATGATGATCAACCTGGTCCAAGAACTTACTCTCTATCCTAGGGAGACTCAAGAGGAGAGAGAACAAGTGGATGAGCAGGAAAGGGACAGAGTTGGTCCCCTATTCACTATAGTTCTTTGGTTACCATAGGGAGATCTCCTCAGTTTAAATGAAACTGGTCTTTCTGGTTCAAAGCCACAAGTCTTAGTGTAAAAGATTCTTAAACTTCAGTTGTCAGAAGAAACATCTAGGAGGCTTGTTATAAATGCAGATTTCTAGGGATCAGCCCTTGTTCAAAAAATCTGATGAGACCCAGATTTATGACAAATCTGCATTTGTCATAAACCCCTCAGATAATTGGGGTGTTGCTTATCTGTGGACATTTTGAGGAACACTTACATAATGGAAAGTAGGGGACCATTGCTCACAGCTGCCTTCTTCCTTGTGTGACAGGGTACTCTATTTTAAGATGGGATCCTAACATTCCCATTTATCCAACAAACATTTACTTAGACCAAGAACCACACAAGGCATAGCCATAACAATATTTGGGACATACTTACACTAAAAAGTTATCCATTGTTTATCTGAAATCCACATTTAACCCTGCATTTTGTATTTTATCTGGCAATGCTAAGTGGCAGGGAATGGGAAGAGATGTTGCAGGTTGGGTCTTCTGGCAAGCAGACTCGAACATGGAGTTTAGTGTGTAGGATATTTATTAAGAAGTGCCCTGAGATCTACACATGTGGAAGGGAGAAGGAAGCCAGGTTGGGCTGAGAAAGAGAATGAACTGACAGGTAAGTCCAATGGCCTCAAGCAATCCTAAAGGCAGCTGTGGACCCAAAAGCATCAGAGTTGTCCCACAGTGAGTTGAAATGGCTGGTACTTTATACTCCTGCCTCTATCCATCCCTGGGAACGAGCTGCCCCAGGAAGGGGGTGACCTTAGGCAAGGTAGCTTCCTGTAGCTGAGGCTGACCCCGAAGGGCAGAGGCTGAAGGTTCTGGGCTGACAGCACTCCCAGCAGCCTGGCAAGTCCTTCCCTGAAGGGGGACCTGGGGCCCCTCCATCAGTGTTTCTACAACAATGAACCCAGTGGTTCCAGCTATTCAATGTGAACATTAAAAATTAATATGATCTTACTTTATACTTGAGAGATTGAAATACCTGAATATCGTGGTAATATTTGTTTGACAGGAAGCTTCTGGCCTATACCACATATTACTATTGGCTTCTTTAAGCTGGTTCACAGTGTGATATTTTTGTAGATACCAACTTTCAAATCTCTATAGCCCAGAAAATAGAATTCTGAGACGTAAACGAGTGATTTATAGTGAAATATCTCAGGGTTTAAGGAACAGAGCAGATGAAAAGCTGGGATCAGTGGCTAATCATGGGCTGATGAACTCCTTTCCTTCCTATAGCCCACATGAGTAGTAAAGCATGATCAGTTTGTCCAACACTGTCCTAGGGTTACCCTGTCTCCCATTCTCCATTCATTCATTCATTCATTCAGCCGAGTACTAACTGACATTGTCCATAGAAATAAGGCTCTTAATTCTCACATAGAATTTCTGAGAACTTTCCATTAGTACAATTTGAGTGGAGATGGAAAAGCTGTTGCTACTTAATATTTATTTTTTTACTTTTTCATATCTTCCAATGCTTCATTTGCTTTTCCTTGAGGTAGGCTTCACAGTCTCTCTTTCCTTTACATCAATAATTTATTTAAAAAAACGCTGTTCTCATGGCAGCTTTATAGGTTAACAGCTCATCTAGGCCAGAGAGATCTTCAGACAACTGTTTATGATAGAATCACCAGGTCTTCCAAGAAAAAAATAAAAGATGCTTAAAACATTTAAAAGCTCAACAATGTGAGAGAATACACACACACACACACACACACACACACACACACACACGCACACACGCAGAATTGGCTGATGGTGTAATGTGAAATTTTCTGCATTCTAATATCTTATTACAGCAGATGAATAGGGCAGAATTCCCTGACAGAGGTACACACCATGCTAGGGGATGTAGAACTAGAGGAAAGGAGAGTGGGCCTAGCAATGGTGAGAATCATATTTTTCTGCTATGAAGTTTCAAGGAGGCCTTGTGGGTCACAGCGCTGGAGTTCCTCATCTTTTTCAGATGAAAGAATGTCTAAAGTTTGATTACCATATCTCTGATTTTATAGAGGAGGAATTGAGGCTTAGAGGAAAATGGTACTTGGGAGAACATAAAGTAGAGAAAGAAGATGATGGGTGGCTATGAAAATGTACAGCCCACATTCTCTACTGTGAAGAGCAAAATTGCGTGGCTAGCCCCAACTCCCGCCCCCGTAGATCCACTGTCACCTTTGTGTTGAGCCCTGCTTGCCAGGGCTGCTCCCTCCAGGGATGAAACATGGCAGAGGGGTTAAGGTAAGCCCCTCCAAAAGGAGTGTGACTATGACTTGAGGACTCTACATCAGCTTGCCCAAATCTCTTCCTCCCCAATTCTTCTTCCTCTCCACTTTTCAAAATTGAGTAGTCTTGTCTTATTATTGAGTTATAAAAGTTCTTCACATATTCTAAATACAAGTCCTTGGTCCTATGTACATACCGTGAATATTTTCTCCTATTACATGGCTTGACTATTCCTTTTTTTAATGGTGCATATTTAAAAGAGCAGAAGTTTATATAATTTTGATTAAGTCCAATTTATATATCATGTTTTTGGTGCCCAATCTAAAAAATCTTTGCCTACTCTAGAGTCACAAATATTTTCTACTATATCTTTTCTACAAATTTTGTATCTTTAAGTACAGCATTTCCTCAATTAAAGTCATTTCATTCAATATTATTTCATTATAAAGTTGAATTGCTATAGAAACTTAACTCTTGTTTATATCAATTAGCTTATGGTAAAATTACTTTCATTATATGTCATTTCTCTTAAAGTCACAGAACGTATTGATAAAATTAAGTAAGCACTTACAGTGTTATGTATAGGTTTATGATTCATTTAAAATAAAATTTTATGTATAATGTATAGTGGTAGTTGAGGTTCGTTTCTTTCATATGGATATTTAGCGATTCTAGCACCATTTATTGAAAAAGCTATTCTCTCACCATTGTATTATCTTGGCATGTTTATAAAAAGTTGACCATATGTGCGGGTCTATTTCAGACCTTCTCCTCTTTTCCGTTAATTGATATGTCAAACATTATGCCAATGACACTTTGTTTTAGTTTTTTCCCCCCAGTTTTATTGAGAAATAATTGACATATATTACCGTATAAGTTTAAGGTGTATAGCATGATGATTTGATTAGCATGTATGGAGAAATGATTACTACAATAGTTAACATCCATCATCTTATAGAGATACGATAAAAAGAAAAAAAATTCTCCTTATGATGAGAACTAATAGAATCTATTATCTTACCAAATTTCCTATGTACTACACAGCAGTGTTACCTGTAGTCATCATGTTGTATGCTACATCCCCAGTGCTTATTTATCTTATAACTTATTTATCTTATACTTTTTGACCACTTTCCTCTAGGTAACCCTTTCTCTACCCCTGACTCAGATAACTACAAATCTGATCTCTATTTCTATGAATTTTGTGCAGGTTTTTTGTTGTTGTTTGTTTGTTGTACATTTCATATATAAGTGAGATCATACCATTTTCTTTCTCTGACTTACCTCACTTAGCATAATGCCTTCAGGATCTATCCGTGTTGTTGCAAGTGGTAGGATCTCCTTTTTATGGCTGAATAATATTCCATTGTGTGTTATATTACATGTATGTATGTGTGTGTGTGTGCGTGTGTGTATAATCACAACTTTTTATCCATCCATCATCCACTGATGGTCACTTAGGTTGCTTCCATATCTTGGCTATTGTAAATAATGCTACAGTGGACATGGGGGCGCAGAAATCTTTTCTAGTTTTTTGTTTGTTTGTTTGCTTTGGATCTATTCCCAAAAGTGGAATTGCTGGATCATATGATAGTTCTATGGTAGTTCTATATTTAATTTTTTTGAGGAACCTCCATATTGTTTTTCATAGTGGAGGTACAAATTTACAGTCTCACCAGCAATGTACAAGGGTTCCCTTTCTTCCATATCCATGCCAGTATTTGTTATTGTTGATGGCCATTCTAATGGGCCATGAGAAGATATCTCATTGAATTACTACTCTTTTTTGGGTATAGTTCATTTTATAGTAAGAGTTAAATCAAGTATACAAATCCTCCAACTTCGTTCTTTTCTTTCAAAATTATTTTGGCTCTTCTAGGCTCTTTACATTTACACATAATTTTAGAAATAGCTTATGAATTTCCACTGTAAAGTTTATTGGAATTTTAGCTAGGAATGAGTCTATAGCTCAATTTGGAGAGAACTAATATCTTAACAATACTGAGTTGAGAAATAATAGAAAAAAGTATATATCTGTCTCTGGTTTATGGCTCAGAGCTTCTAAACCATAATATTTGGTCTTTGATCCTGGTTTCTGACATAGATCTCTAAATCTCCTGGAATTTCCTGGATGTTAGCAGTGTCTTTTTTTCTAAAGAGGCAATTTTTGGTGAGTTCCTGCATAGATAGCCTCAGGATGTAGGCTGGTCAACAGAAAGACTAAGGCATGATTAGAGGCTTGCAACTTTCAGCTCCAGTGACCATCCTCTGAGAAGGGGAGAGGGACTAGAAATTAACTTAATAATCAATTATGCTTGTGTGATATAGTCTTCCTAAAAATCCCCAAAGTACAGGGTTTGGAGAGCTTCTGGGTTGGTGAACATATCCATCTGCCAGGAGAGTGAGGCACCCCAATGCATGGGAACAGAAACTCCTGTTCTTGGGACCTCCAAACCTTGCCCTATGTATCTTTATCTGGTTGTTTATCTGTATCCTTTATCATAGCTTTCATTACATAATAAGCTGGTAAATCTAAGTAAGTACTGTCCTGAATTCTATGACCAGTTCTAGCAAATTATTAAGCCTGAGGAGAGGGTCATGGGAATCTTGATTTATAGTTGTTTGGGCAGAAGTACTAGGGACAACCTACAACTTGCAATTGGCATCTGAAGTGGGGACAATCTTGTGGAACTGAGCCCTTAACTTGTGGGATTTGATGCAAATTCCAAGTAAATAGTCAAAACTGAATGGAATTATAAGACACCCAGCGGCCGTTGGAGAATTGGTCAGTGCGGGAATAAACCTATATGTCTAGTGTCAGGTATTATGAGTAAAAGAGAAACAAGGAGATTTTTCTAGACAAGTCTATATAGTTCAATCGGTGGAGAATTGACATCTTAACAATAATTGAGTCTTTTAGTACACAAACATGGTATATCTCTCCATTTTGATTATAGGTTTAAAGATAAGGTTTTTTCCATTCTTTCATGTGTTTTTCAAAGGTTCCAATGATCTGTATTCTTATCTTTCTTTGTCTTCCATTTCGACCCCTTTCTCTATTAATCTTTTCACTTTATTTCCTTTTAGTTTCTTGTTTATTTTTATGCCTATCCTCAATACTCTTTATTAAATTTTCATTTAAGTCTATTCTCCATTGAGTACTTGTAATTTAGCCTTTATTCCTAAGATGACTTTGTCTTTTTTTCCTGAGTTCAGTTATTAGCTGGTCAATCAATTTATATATTATCATCTATCTATCTATCTTTCTATCATCTAATCTATCACTTTGTTTCCGTTTCTGTTCTTGGATTTTGAATTTCTGGCTTAAGGTGTTTTATTGTTTTCATATTTCCAAATGCTTGTTTTAAGATATTAATTGAAACTGAAATTTTGTGGTTTTTTTAGTTGTTTTGTGGTTGTTTTCAGGTAAGAATTTTCTCCAGCAAAGATGTTTTGAATCTCATCCCGCCCCCGCCCCCCCCCCCCCCCCCCATTAAAGTAGCTTTGTATGGCTTTATAATGCTTCTTTTCATTTCATGGAGTTAAAGTAATTTTCCATTCCTAGATCCAGATCGCCCTCTACTGTCAGTGTGGTGAAGTACAGTTCCTTTAAGGGATGATTTCTTTTTTTAAGTTGGGGTGGATAACTTTTTTATGTTCTTTTTATTATTTACCTATTCTAGTTTCATAATCTTTTATTCTAATTCTAGTGATATTATCTTCTTTTATTTTACTGACGATATTTGACAGAACTTTATTTCCAAGTTCTTTTTAGATGCTTCTTGTATTTCTGTCACCTTAGGATATAAATCTCTCCTTTATGACTACTTTTCATTGTACCTTGTCTGAGTGACAGTTTCTTAGCTGCCTTAGCTTTGATCTCTTAAGCTCAACCCATGTCATATGTTTGCAGCTCAGCTCAATTCTGGGGTGACAATTCTCCACGATTCACATGGTACAGACCAGATGGGGATTCTGCTATGGACACTAGCCGTGAGCAAGTAGTATATTTCTGCTGCAATTCTAGATGCATGGAGGGAGTTATATCACCCACTGTTTGTGGGTGGGAAGCCCAGCTTAGATTCCTATTATAGTAGGTATTTAACTTCAGCTCCGCTTACCTGGCTCCAGTCCCACCTTTTGTCCCTGTGGCTTTACATTTTGCATATTGTTTAAGTTTTACTTTCTTGTTCTAGCTGCTGAGATGTTCTTCTCACATTTTGATATTTTAATATCTTATCTCTAATTCTTGTGGATTTGGAACACAGGAAAGAGGCTTATGAGTATATTTACTCTGAGACTTTATCTGGAGATTTTCATACCTTTTACAAAATGAGAAATGACAATGCTTTGACCCAGAATCCTGCTTCTAGAAATCTTACTTGAGGAAGTAATCAAAGAGGTAGGAAAAAAAAGCCTTCATGCACAAAGATGTTCATGATTATTTTCAATTATAAAAGTCTTATTATATTATAAATATCTCTCCAAATAGGGACTATTTTATAAATAATCCACTTACCGTAATATTGTGCAGCTACTAAAAGCAATCATTTACAAAGAATGTATAATATAAAAAAATGCTTGTTATAATTCAAGAGATAAAATTATACTTCGTAATTTTTTGCTGTTTTCTACAAGTGTGTCTTTTTTTAAAAAAAAAAACATAGAAAGATTTAAAAAGACCAGATAGAAACTACACCAAAGTGCTCAAGATGGTTCTCTTTGTGATTTTTCCTCTTTATATTCTATATTTCCAAGATTTTATGTGTACGAATCATTTTTATAACAAAGATCTGAATAAATGTGTTGTCAAGAAGCTGAATGATGGATGAAATTTTAAATAGGCATGCTTTCTGTGAGTACAGAGAATGGATCAGCATGCTACGAAATAATCGCTTGCAAACATGATCTGATAGGCCACCAGAGGAAGCTTTTGTATGCAGAATTATTTGTTGTGACCGGATTGTTTTTCAGCTTCAGCGCACGTAAGTAGCATGAGTTGGAGATACAGAGCAAGGAGGCAGAACTATGAAGGGATGGCAGATGGCAAGAACCTACGGTCTGCAGGCAACTGGCCAGGAGCCAGGCTCTGAAGAAGGAAAGGAAAAGGAGACTAGGTGGCACTGGGCGTCAGTTGGCTGAAGGCACAATGGGGAACCAATATTTTTAGAGGTTGGTGGGTTTGTTCCAAACAGTCTTTCAACCCTAAAAATACAGATGAACATTCTTGACATAATTCTTGCTTTCATGAAACTTACAGTCTAAGGCAGAGGTTGTCAAACTTTTTTTTTAGAAAGAGACAGATAGCAAATATTTTAGGTGGAGAAACAAGACAAGAAATTGATTCACAGATGGGGCCATGCAATCTCTGTCACAAGTAATCTGCTCTATTATTGTAGTGGAAAAGCGACGATAGACAGTGGTAAATAAACAACTGTGGCTGAGTTCCAACAAAGCTTAATTTACAAAAACTAATGGTGGCTGGATTTGGCCTGTGGGCCATCATTTGTCAACTCCTGTTCTAGGGTAGAGACAAACAGTAAACAAGTGAACAAATCAACATGAATATCAGATTGTGATCATCATCAGAAAAAAAATTAAAAAGGTGATGTGGTGATGATCTACTGTATGTTTTACTGAGCTATGAAACCCATACAGTAAAGAATACAAATTTCAAGATATAGAATGTTCTAGCATCTCAGAACTGAGTCGTGAAGGATCAGAGCAATTTGTCCATCCAAAGAACTGGGGAGGGGGAGGCATTCCAGGTAGAAGGGAAAGCAAGTGCAAAATCCTGAGGCAGGAGAAGGCCAGGCATTTTCTAGGAACAGAAAGAGATTCCATGTGGCTGATTACAGTGAGTGAGGAACAGAGTTAGCTGTGCAGGTGGAGGAAAATCCTACAGAAATTATAGGCCATTGTGTACATTTTGTATTTTATTCTAAATGTAACAGGAGAGCAATGAAGAGTTTAAAACAGAAAGTTATCATCTGCTTGAAGTTTTAAGATGATCCTTGAGCCAATTTCTTGTCTTATTTCTGGACTTTTCTGTAATGATGTTTAGTTAGGGCTAGAGACGAGAGCTGGGGGCTAGGAGAATTCAGCTTCTGTTGAACCCGAGGTGGTATGTGTAAGAAAAATCCCACCATATGCTGAACCATAGATGTTGATTCATTTTATAAAATGCTTTTTTGAACTGTTACCATGACAGGATTTATTGACACTTGTCATTTAATTAGTGGACACTAAGAATTGTCCATGGATCATAGATAAGGGCCTGAAAAAAGTTCCAGCAGGGAGCTCAAAGGTGGGGTCAACTGGCAGGTATAGATCAGGCAGCAACAAGAAAGAAAAGTAGTGAAGTCAGTGTGGAGGTTCGTGGGTGAGCCTGGAGGGGTGACATAATACACAATGTCCAGGAAAAAAGCAGTCTAAGGGTCGTAGGCACAGGAGAGGTTTGGTTTGCTTGTGTGTGGCTTAGTCATAATTTGATATTTTAAAGACATATTGTAGGGAATAATTAGGGAGTGTCCTTTGATGGTGATGAGAGAGAGGAGCAAGAAGGAATGGAGCAAGGATAGATAAGGAGAAACTAACCATTTGGGTTTCATATCCTCTCTTCCTTTCTTCCTTCCATCCATCCATCCATCCATCCATCCATCCATCCATCCATCCGCCCATCCATTCTCCTTTATTTACCTGTTTTCTTCCCTCTCTCCTCTGTTTTAAATATGCAGGGGGTGAGAGAATAAAAAGAAGATATTTCATCAGTGAGTGTCACTTTACTAGGGTTGTCATGAACACAAACATACCAAAATATTATTCACTCTTTATCTGACATTCCAAAATAGTTGGGCATCCTGTTTACTTGCTAAATTTGGCCATCCTGCCCCTATGGCTCTGATTTTACCACTTCAGCCTCAGTGTGAGTGAATCTCCTCTAAGAAAGCTGCCACCAGGAGGCAGCTGGGTGCTGTGCTCACTCAAGATGACAGCCGTCTTTGGTCTTTGGTCTGTCTTCCTTCCTCTTACGAAGCTCCCCACCCCCACCCCCAACTCAACCACAGCTTCTACTGGTCACTTCTAATCTTGCTTTGTTAAAATAATTTAACTCTAAAGAAACATTTAAAACCCTTTAAAGAACCCATAATAAACATGCATCCTGCCTTCCTAATTAATTACAGACATAAATTACTTTCTTCCTTTAAAAACCTGAATTTAGCTTAAAAGGCTCCCAGCTCCTGCCATTCACCCTTTTGACCTGAGTGTCCTCTCCCCTCCCTGTTTTCCCTCCTGCCCTCTCTCTGCACAGCCTCTTTGCTCCCTCTATCCCCACCCCTTTCTTCCTCTGCTCGTCACCATGGTTACGTGGGGACCTGTTTCTGTGGTACCCTCTTCCATAGCGGGCTTCTGAGGTAATTTCCCCAGTGAATTCCAACTCTTCTCAGTTATCTCTGTCCTTATTCTCCTTCGATGAAGGAAAAAAAATCGGAGCGAGAGAGAAAGGGCACATCCCCGCAGCTCGGATATCAGTAACCAGGAGACTCTCTCCAGCTGATGTTGCCTCTTCTTTTCGTTTTCTGTAGGAAGAAAAGCCATTCTTGACTCCTTGCCTCTTCCTCTCATGTCAACATAAATCCACTGAATTAATGAAGTGCCTTTTGGCCTTGTGGACATTAGAACACCGAGCTGCTGTTTTCTTCTTTAAATGCCTCCAATTCTGGAATGTAAAAAGGTCCCTTTAGGATATAAAAAAGAATGGAACCAGGAGCACCTGTGCTGTCACATAGGGGGGACATCGACGTAGAAAACATCAGCCCGAAGTGAGAAGTATTAGAGGTCAGTGGGGCGGCGCGAAAAATAATTTTCCTCTTACCTTTCTAAAATCTTCTGACTGGACTAATAATTCAATTCATAGAGAGCAACAGGACAAAATGTCCAAAATTTATTATGGATATACATGTGGGGACACTATAAAAATAGGAGACTCAAAAAGACATGTTGGGCAGCTGAGGCTTCTGTGCCATTCTAGAGCCAAAGAGAAGGGAGGTTGTGGTTTGAGACTTCAAAGGGCAGGAGGGAAATTCACGTGGAGAGAGAAAAGCACACGTTTGGTAAATAAATGTTTGCTGGGCCATCATTAACAGTGGACACAGGGAAGGCTTTGAACAAATGGGCCTTGCTAGGTTCCTCTCAGTCATGTACTAGTTTGTATTAAACTATAGTTATCTGTGCTAATATTGCCCTTCGTGGAGCAGGTCCGTTATCTAAATTTCTTTTAGGCAGTTTGGGGGGAGGGCAAAAGTTTTTTCTGAGTATTTATTTTCTTAAAAATAACCAGGTTAAAATAATCAATAACACAAAGGAGCATATTTTGGGGTGGCCAACTCTGCTCCCCTTTGACAGCCTACAGCCTTATAATGAGATGTTGTAGTCAAAGGCCCCAGAATAAGAAGCTTTGCAAGAGAGATGGAGTAGAAACATCCCCAACAATTTTAAAGCAGTTAAGATGATTCTAGAAAGCTTTAGGTATAATAGCGTGGAAACGAAGATCATAAACCAGAGAGGTTTGATAATATTTGGCTTTTGGTTTGCTTGGTTTTTGGTAACTCAAGATTCTGTGAGTTAAGAAATTTCCCACGCTCCTCATGAGCTACAGGATAACCTACTCAAATTATATAAATGCTCATTCAAAGGAAGACGGAGAATTATGTTAGTCTCCATAATTCTATCAAAACTATGATTCACAGGGTCCATTCTCAAAGAAGACTTGAATCAAATGAACACAGTGAAGCAAGATTCTTGTTTAATGCCATGAAAGGACTGTAACTCACAGAAACACTTAGAGTCTCTATGTTCTTACCCACCCACTCCCCTTACACAGCTGCTTCTGGGCCTCTTTCTTTAAAAGCACAAATTCGGATACCCTCCTTCAGCCTAATCTGTGAGTTTCCTTGTGTTACTCTCCTCCCAAAGCTGTTTCATGAGAGTCCCCAAACAGGACTCCACTGGGAGGACAGTGGGGAAGGAAGAAATTGAGTAGGAAAAAAGCAGAATCTTCTTTAGCTTATAGAGCCAGCGGGGGTGGGGTAGGGCTGGGACTGCCTTGGCAACAACACTGTTGCCTGGTTAGATTTACATTTCTGATAACAAAGTTAGACATAATTTCCTTTATGCATCTGAACATCTTTCCAGACCTGTTAGGATTGTCATCTCAACTAGCAATAAATCTGAGTGGTACTTGGTACTGGAACTTACACACATGGCTGAGTCTTGCAGTGTTCAAGGGCAGTGAAATTCAGCCACAGTCATCTCTGACTTATCTGAAAAAGAAAGGGAGGCAATTTATGTTGGCATGAAGCCGGCCCTTTCTTGGTGTGTACCACCCTTACCAGGCTCACCCTCATCTGAGTGAGAACATTATCTTCCAGAGAAGAGGATGGAGGGCAGGAGATCTACTGGGAAAATGAGAGTGAGGTGTTTCTATTAACCCGGTGACACAGACAGCTCATGGTAAATCTGCTGGAACATGCAGGGAAGGATGAGTTGTGGTTTCAGGCTAAATTTAATTAATTGTTTATATCTTGTCTGAGTCATCAGGAATCTATGTTCTAGTGCTCAGCTTTGCATGATTCAAATTGCCATTCTGACTATTCCTCTTGGGATGACCTTTGAAGGATTAATCTAGTCTCTCAGGAGACAGGCCAGTGGATTGATTTCAGGAAAGAATATAACCTTCAAGAGGGGCAGATTTGGGGTGCTGCTTTCCCACTGAGAAAGTCTATTTAGAGTACCAGAGCAAGATGTTATTTAAATATTTTCCTCAGTTTCAGAGATTTCCTCTGCCCCCCTGCTGTCTTCCTCATCTGGTTGAAGCAGGGCCTTGGCAAAGCTTATTCAGCAAAACTTTAATCATCATCACAGTTCTTGAACCTCAGTAGCCCCTGGACTCTGTTTTTGGAATATCCAGAACAGCCTCACTGGCTACTCTCTGGGAGGGGAATCTCTTTCCCTAAACCTCCTTTTCCACTTTAACTGTACTTCTGGGGACCACTCTTTGTGGTCCTGGTTTCCTGGAACACAGATATCCATAGCAGCTGCCACATGGTCACTGGGGCCACCTGCAGGTTCTACTGCCCTCTGCTGGCCACAGTGGTCTTGTTCTGCCTGTTATTCATTGGGTCATGTCTCCCTCCCCAGAAGGCTGTGATTCTTATCCCTCAACTCTCTTTTCTCAGCAGTCCTTAGCAGGTACCAAACCACCTTATTATTAAAGAGTATGGCATGAAGCAACATTGCAGCTTCCAGATAGAATTTATCTAACATGCCCGGGTGAATAATTCTGGCACCCATCACAATGGATAATGAGTTATTTCCTGCAAGGGCCCTGAAATAGGACCAGAAAATGGCTGAGCTCAGAAAATGCCCTGACTGTCATTCGATTTGTTGTCAGACAATCATATTTCTTGACCTTACTCCCACCTATTGTGACAGTTCCCATTTGAGGGGCCTCTAAACACAAAGCCACTTGCTATACCATCATAATAATTATTGTTATGATTCATCATCTACAGCATCCTTGAAGTGGTAGCTGATCATTGCAGAAATTTCAAATGTCAGCATCAGGTAGACCCTTTAAACTGAAAGTAAAGGAGAGGAGATTTGGAAAGATGCTGATAGAGGTGAAATTGGGTGTCCTGGAGATAAGGGAGACTAGGTTTAAATACCACAACACACTGAGTTATTAGGAACCAGTGACACATGCCAAATTTTATTTTGTGATGTAGATCTCCTCCAAGTCTTGGGCCGACCCCTCTGGCCCTTCTCAGCACATCAGTGCAGGCGGGCAATAGGGTATCTGGGATGTACTTTTGGGGGGATCCATGTCCCATGTAGTCTTTCTTCTTTGCCATGGAAGAGCCCTTTAGTCACTTTAAACATGTGTTTAAAAGTGGTCTGCACTTTCCCTCATACCAGTATAAATATTGAAACATGAACATCTGGCTCATATCATTTATGACTACAGGGCATATTGGCCTCAGATTAGGAGGATAAGACAGCGAAATCCTCATCAAACCAAGAGTGACATCTCCAAGAGATGGCTGGAGTGAAGTGGGAAGGGAGCTTGGTCCTTTTCACTCTCCACTTTGGGGAAAACCTTTTTAAAAAAGTTTATCCAAGTATTATATGAAAATAGTTTTTTTAAAAAAAAATCACATAAAGGAATTCCAATAAAAATTGTAGTGTATGCTTTGCCATAGCTCTTTCCCCCTCTAATACAGTTACCTAGTAATGTCCCATATATTGGCTATTGCATCAATGTATACATCAATGCACAAAGGCTATGATGACTTGGAACAATATTTTCAGTTACAAGTATAAGAAATAAGTCTATATTATTTTAAACCAGTAATATTTGAGTACTGTCAAAGAATCACCAAATAACTTAGCTTGTCTTGACTGATACAATCAATGTAATTATAGCGGTCAATCACTAGGGCTCTGATTTCAGACAGACCTGGGTTTGAATCCTGGCTCTGCTAGCTACTAGCTACATGCGTTGGGTAGACTTCTGAACCTCTCTGAACTTCAGTTCCTTTCCTAGAATATAGTGGTACTAATGATGTGGTTGCAAGGGTTGAATGGCTAAATACACGCAGAATATTCAGCACATGTCCTGCACATATTAAGTGCTCAAGAAGTAGTAACTATTATTACTGCATTTGATCATTAACAATGTTTTTGGCCTATTAAATGTAAGTATGCAGGCCATGTAAAGACAGAAGGAATGTGTGTGAGCAAACAAAAATATTAAAGTGGATGAAAATACTGCCTTTTAAACTATATAGAAAGAGATTAAGTTCTTCGAGCTTTGTGGTAAAATAAGTATAAGTGCACATATGACTATGCTGTGATAGTGGAGGGGAAGGGGTTTTTATATTTGGTCTTTTAAAATAGTATCTCTGCCGTTCACACTCCATTCAAAGAACAAGCCCTCTTTACTAAACCTTGGATTCTGCGCTAAAAATATTCCATTCCCATTTGGTGCAGTGAAATGTCATATCCATTAAACACCAACATACCAAATGCTGCTTGCAGATCCTCAACCCAGCAAACCCAAGTCAACAGGAAATTATAATCATCTTCTGCTTGTTCGCACTGTACATCTCAACAGATTATTATGAAGGATTATCTAAGTCTTAATTGTTATCTTAGAGCTTTCTTAGAATTATAAAAGAACTCTTGTACTCTAATTTATTTTTAAAGAAAGGAAAATTGTGGCTGAGGGAGTGAAAGTCACTTCTCGAGATCACAAAACTATAAAGGTGGTCATTTGGGGCCAAGATCTCCAAACTTCCAAGCTAATTTTTTCCCCATTATAACAGAGAGTTATAGAATTTTTCAGAGCTGAAAGCATCTTTAGGATGATCTGTACCAGTTCCAATACCTTATGGAGAAAATTGAGGCAAAAACAAAAACAAAAACAAAAACAAACCTCAAATGCCTTGCCCAGGGCAATACTTAAAGCAAACATGTTCCCAAGCTTTTGAACAGCTTTTGTAACTATAGGCTTGGTGCTCTTACTATTCTGTTGGCCAATCCAATGTGGCGATTTAGAGCAGAACCCCTAAATCCCAGTTAGTGGACTGGCGATAAGCTATCAACACCAGAATCACCTCAGAGATGTCTAAAAATAAAAATTTCTGGGTCCTATTCTTTGAAGATTCGGTTTGAGTGGGTCTAGGTCTGAGGTAGGGTGCTAGGAATCTGAATAGTTAGTTTGCTTTCTAGATGATTCTGGGGGATACCCAGATTGGGGAATCATTTCTACCAGAATTCAGTGTTTTGTATTCTTCTCTTCTCTGCTGAGTTCAGCCTATGATAATTTTCAGTTAACGACTAGATACCTGCCAAAAAGCTAAGTCAGGAAAACTTCTAGGCCACTAAGGAGACTCTGAGACTTTAATCTACAAAGCCAACCTCAAGGTGATTAGAACAAGGAGAGAGCTGCCCTCGCCAGATGGAGATTGATCTGAAATGGAAGCACGTTCAGGAGAACAGAAAGTGATCTAGGACCACTTGGTCTCATCTCCCAAGGATGGGCGGCCACTGCATCAGAATTGGCAGCTTGACTTCACTTGGGAAAACATTTTGAAACAAAGAATATCAATGTAAATATTTTAAAACAGAATATTTGAGAGAACACCATTAAAAAATGTACATAGAAAGTATAACAGTGAATCATCATGAATAATAGACAAGGATGGGAGATTATATTTTGTTAAGTTTAGCAAAATAAGAGCTAGAAAGGCTTTTTAAAACCTTTTAGTGAAGGGATTCTAGACACATCTGAGGGTGCAGCCTCTCCCCTGGTAACCCTGGCTCTCTAAGTGGAGGTTCTCAATAGAGACCATGCCTCTTGCTGATGACTGCTGTTGTTTTTCCTGTCCAGCATCCTTTCCTTCTTTTAAACAGCACTCCAATTTTACTTTAGGGAATCATCCTTACCTTACTCTCATTCTGTGAGTTCCAGGGGTGGACACATGACCCAAGCCTGGCCTGTCAGAGCCTTCTATCCTTTGCCAAAACAATTGCTTCAGAGACAGGCACTGGGCTATGAGCATTAGCCTTGAACTTTTGCTAGAACTATTGGAAAGGAGGCATTGTTTTTCTACTGGGCATGGCTAAACTGGCAAGATGTAATGTTGATGCTGCTGGGGACTATCTCTCCATGGTGAAAAGAGAGACTGACTTAGAAAGAAGTCAATATAGAGGAAAACAGAGCCAAGGGTCAGAGAAAGACAGATTAAGAAAATATTATCTTGAATATTTGGTTCCCCTGAAGTTCGGTCCATTTTTTATGTTTAAATTAGTTCAGCAGAATTTCAGCAACTTACAACCAAAAGAATCCCAACCACTATGTCTCCTCAGAGATCAGAACCTAGTGTGGATAACTGGTCCCATGTATGTGAAAAAATCCCCACAGATAATTCTGGTATACCCATTAAGAGTAGACAGGATTTGGAGACAGGAAATGGGAAAATACTTTTTCTCACGAAACCACTACTAGTTGAAATGATGCTAGTTGAGGAAACTTGGCCAAAGTTACATTGCTACAATACAATAAACCCCTTCTGAGCTTGATTCGGTCTTCTTTTAGAAGAAAAAATAATATACATCACTTAGTATGACTTTGCTGACAGAGACAGTGCATTGAATTTGCTTCATTTTATCATTTAGGGATATCTGGCTTTTATTGACAGAAAAGCCAGACAGAAATTTGAAGAGCTATTTTTCACACAATGTTTTCTCCACAGATAACATACACTGACCATGATCTAATAAGAGCACGTTTATGAAAGCATAAGTAATTTCGTAGAGGTCAAAGTCCATCTAAGTGTCCTCAGTAAGAACGCATATATATCACAGACAATGACTCCAGCTGTCTTCTGTGCTGGAGCTGGGGATGCTACTGTGGCGGTCTACTTGCTTTCCCTTAGTCATCTGCCTGCCGCTCTCTTGGTGGGCTCAGCTGCCTCTCATGTCAGGATCACCTAGATTTTTGTCCTGCCTCTTCTAGACGTTTACGGACAACCTCAGCTCTCACGGGGAATGATGCGATGGTGTGTAGGCAGTTCTCTGCTTAATCTGATCAATGACTACAGCTCCTACACAATACACCACTTGAGCAATATTTCCCATCTTAACAGAATGGAGGGGTCGGATGCGGGCTGGCAGGGTAGGATTTTTGGCTGTGTGTACACAGGCAAGTTACTAACCTTATTGGTAAAAGGGAGGTGTTAAAAGAGACTACCTCCTGAGAGAGTCAGAAGGCTTATAGTAAATCTACAAACCCGCTCTATGATGATCATTATTCACATTTTACAGACGAAACTGATTAATTTGCCCAAGGTCATAGAACTAGTAAGTATCCACATTGAGATGTAAATCCAGGTCTGCTGGAGTCTAAAATACATGCTGTAAACCACTACATCCATCTCCCCAAAGAAAGAGATATTGTAGGCACCAAGATGATAGACCTATAGGAAAAAAACAGGAAAACATGGGTCATGTTTCACTTCTCCTTTAGATCCCTATAGAAACTAGTTTCTCCTCTTTTATTTTTTTTCATGTTGCAAATAAGAAATTTAGAAATAAGTCTGTGGTGTGTAAATCCTTAAAGGATTTTTTTTTTTAATATATCACCTACCATAGTGCTTTGCACATAGTAGGTGTTCAATAAGCATTCAATGAAATTGAGCTCATTGTGTCCATGGGTGTAAATATTAATCAATAACCTTAAGCTACTGGGGACACTCCAGGTTCCTAAGTGGAGTATCTATCTGGCAGTTTACAGGGTTCTGAATTTTTGATATACATTTAGTCTTTAAGCACTTCATAGCATGGTATCACTGCTGAATACAATCTGAATGAATCTTACTTAACTTTGCTTCTTAACTGACTATATGACTGTGAGCAAGTTACTTAGCTTTTTTAAGATTCATCTTTCTTATTTGTTAAACAATACTATTATTATAGAATTACAGAGGATGGAATAATAATATAGATAAAGCACTTAATATAGTGCTTCTGCCCGCGTCCTCCTGGCTCATAGAAAGTGCTTAGTAAATGCCACTTATTATTATAATTAAGTTAAAATATTGAAGAATAGTTCCTATGTTAAATTTTTTTTGAATATGTGTGAGGAGATGGGATCAAGAGACTGAAGGACAGAAAACAGCTGTCCTGGTGATGCAGGTCAGGGCATATTTCCTGGAGTGGGGGCAAGTGGGGGGACAAACCCTGCACCGAGAGGAGAGGGTCCTTTGGCAGAGAGTGTAGAAAGAATTCAACACACGTGCCAACGTTAGAGTCAAAAGGAAGGCTTATTGGAGAAGGGGTAACACTCCACAGACAGAATGTGTTCTCCGCTCAAAGGCAGAGAATGAGAGAGACTAAGAGAGACTCAGAGGGACAGAGAAAATAGAGAGAGACAGGACAGTGAGAGAGAGTAAAGGCATTGGGAGGGACCTAGAGAAAGACAGTGAAAGGGACCTGAGTGTTCTGGAATTCTGTTTATATATCATTCTTTAGTTCCTATGAATTACGGTTTAAAGATTTTGTTTACCCATTTTCTTTGATATGGACATACAGTGAGGAAGAGGGCAGGGAAGAGTATGTTGCGTCAAAGGTAAGACTACATAGCTGTGAAAAGCCTGTCTTTACCTGTAGGTCCCCCATGGTTTTAGCCATAAGGAATGAATGATTTTATGTGTAGGGAAGCCACCTAAAGACTCAGTTTTGTCTGTTTCCCCTTCACTGGTGTGGAAAATGGGTTGTCAGCAATCCCAGCAGGAATCTTCCTTTGTTCTGCAGGTGTCCTCCTGGCCGGGCTGCAGAGCTGATCAGCATATTGCAGTCTCTGAATGTGGCTTGATTTAACACTTTAGTTCTCTTGCCTCCTCCCTACATTATTGGGATCTGGCACCATTAAGAGGACTGATTTCCGGAACACAGTTTTGCTGGGAATTATTGTTAAGAGCTTCATCTGCGATAATGCTACCTACCCCCTGAGTCATCTTTGAGTAGTGTTGACCATGGATGTGGATCCCTCTCTGGATATAAAAATTTCAAAAATTTGAAAGTGTGCTTATTTAGAATTCAGTCTGTTATAATTAGATTCATGAATTTCCGGGCATAAACATGGTATTATAATGACAGTATAATGAAGCTGAGGTTGTGGGCAGGTTAGGGTAGTACCTTCTATGCACCCATCTGTGGCAAAATTAAACCAGCTATAGATTATGGCCCTTCTGTCCTTTGTCTTTGGGGACACAGGAGGAATTTTCTAACTACCAATAGGGTGTTCTTTAGGCAGTTTCTGTGCTGGGCCCCTATTCCTTTGTTCTGCTTTTGCTCATGTCTGTCTAGTTACCTAACAGTATCAAGCTTCTTGCCCTTTGGGTCTCCATAGATTAATTAAATCAGTTCACATCCTTTAGTTTTGTAGACCAGGTTTTAGGTAGATCTGCAGTGTGTTTTAATAAGGATTTACTCAGAAAATAAACTGTGTCTCTTTCACCTTCCACCCCACCCTGGTTACCCCTGGGAAGCAGATGGGCCTGGGCAGGCCTTTGTGGGGCCGAAATGTGGCTACTTCTCAGATATACATATATATATAAACAAAAAGACAAAAAAGCTGAAGCTGCTAGGCTTAAAGCTATTTCATTTCTACTAACTTTATAAACTTTCTACAAAGTAGGACTGTTCTAAGGCATGGAGGGTGGGGTGAGATAGAAGAATCCTAGATGCCTAGGATATAGCTCTGATCCTCAGAGCTGTATAACTTGGTGGAAAGAGATGGATATATCAATCGCTAACCATAATGCAAGGCAGAACAAATTATGAGCCTTGTTCATGGTAAAAGTAATGAGCTGAGGAAGCCAGAGAAAGGAGAAATCCCATGTAACTGGTTGGAGAAGAAGGACTAAGATTTTAAAAGGTAGAAGAGTAGAGAAAGCAAGCATTATAGGTGGCTAGAGCAGCCTGGGCACAGAAGGATGTGCTTAGGTAACTAGAGATTGTCAAATTGTGTGAGTAACTAGAATGTGGGTGAAGCAAGAATAGGATGAGAAGTTGGGCCACGTTTTGAATTCCACCTGGAGGACTTTATAGGGCCATTTTAGGTCTTCTTAGAGATTTGCGGTGTCCCTGGATGCCCCATGTCCTTGATAGTGATTATATTAAAATGCATCTACATCTCACATTAAGACTGATATATAAGCGTTAGAGCTAAAATAAATGACTGGAGTGCTCATTGACTAGTTCAGTGTGCCTACAGATGTGGTCCTAGGACCAGTGCCAGCCCAGGAAGAGTTTGGAATTGGTTGGAGTGAGATAAGTATAGAATCTGATAGGAAACATTTAGAAACTTTTATAGCAGTTTCACATGGCCTTAGTAACTGAACGTGTGGTCATTTTTTCTAGTAACTCATTTTTATTCTAATTTTCAAAAATATTGGTCCACAATACAAATGGAAATAAATTGGTCTAAAATACACTGGAGATATTTTTAATCTCTATGGTTCAAAATTTTTTATATATTGGGAATTTCTTTTTAAGTTGAGAAGTTCTGATCTAGTTAAATAATATTACTTTTATAAGAAATTTGAGGTCAGAGATGATAGAGGAAAGAATTGGTGAACTTGAAGATAGAACAATTGAAATGATATAGTCTGATCGACAGAGAGGAAAGAGATCGAAATATCTAATACTCACCATCATATTTACAATATAGTACGTTGTGCCTTAATATTCAGATTTAGTAGAAGATAATTTTCTGACAAATACAGAAATCCGCTCAAACTAACCAAAAACAAAACAAAATGTGTGTGTGTGTGTGTGTGTGTGTGTGTGTGTGTGTGTGTGTGTGTGGTGTGGGTGGGGTGGTTGCTATTCGAAGGCTACAGAAGCACCTCAAAGAATTCAAAGACAGGAAGTGCCATCGACTCTAATGAGAGATGGAGCAGGAAATGGAATCAAGGCTGCTTCTCCTTCCTCTTCCCTCTCCCACATTTTTTTCTCTTTCCCTCTGTAGGAGATGCTGTGTTGCACAGCCCAGATCCTTATTAGGAATAAAGGGTTTATTTTCCAGCTACTGCCAGAAGATGGGCGTCTGCTGTCTGCCCTCTTTGGCGGTATAAAGGCCAGGTCCCCTTGCTCTAATTTGGGACAATTGAGAAGAGATAATTGAGAAGGGACAACCTATTGGGTTGCTTTGATGGGAAATGAATCACGGCTCAGCTGCTTTCCTTGCCATATTCTACTTCCTTCTTCCTTCCAGGTGTTGCTCTCAAGGGTACTCCCTTATAACGGTTTGTGCATTAACTTCTCAGAGTCTGGTTCTCAGGTGGTCCGACCTGGGTCACCATACCTCTGAATCTTCTTTCTACTTTCCTCCCTCTACTTCCTTTTTATCTCACCTTCTCTCCCCGCCTCCTGCCCTTCTTCCTTTCCTCCTTCCCTCCTTCTCCTTTTCTTCTTTCTTCTCTCTCTTTTCTCTCTCTCAGTCTCTCCCTCAGACTACATAGTTTCTCACCCCTGCTTCTTTCTGAACTTCTAAGTCATTCCCTTCTCACTTTTGAGGCTTCTTCTGCTTTTCTGGTACATGGATCATCATGGCTGCTCCAAAATGGTGTCTTCAGCTCCTCCATCACCATCACTGTGGCTTATGCTGATGGTATCCCATCCACATGCCCTTTACTAGACTTACGCATTCATCCTGCATCTGACGTGGGTGTTGGTTAATAAGAGCTCACTTTTGTACCCTTCTCTGGGTCATTGTCCTTAGCCAACTAGATCCTTCTCTGTTGGAGATGACTGAGAGGTTATACATCACAGTTTTCGGTCAATGACTGTCAGATGAGGGGGTATAATAGCCCATCCTCCTCACCTCAAGACAGAACACACTCTGAGGTATAATTCATGTTCTAGAGCTGCCCATGGGCTTATGCTAAAGCCAGACTTCTCTTGAAACGACATCTTGGCATAGCACCTTCCTCTGCCCTGTGTTCCTCTCCTTACCTGTTAGATATATAGAGAGAACACTCCCTCTGTAAATACTGCTGCTTTAAAGGAACCTGATTTAAGATCGGCACCTTACAAATCTGGTGCCTGCAGCTAATGACACGGCTTCTGCTGTCCTAATTCCAAATATCCAGGAGGAAGAACTGGATTGGCTTCTGCTGAGCCCAGCCCAGCTTCTGGATTGAACACCTGGATCAGGAGTTTACTCCAGGTCAAATCCATCTGTGACTAAAGAGGGGGCAGAGTTATACAGTATATGGTAGATGAAAAGTACAAGGAGAGAGGGCAATTTGCAGAAAAGACTGGTCAGTTCCTGCAAAAGTGGACCCTACTATATGCCCTCCTCCTCAGTCTTTTACAAATTCATCTTCTCAGTCAACCTGATCACTCCTCATGTCTCTTACCATCTACAATCCCAGGTTTGAAATGAAGGGGGAAGTTTTGAAAGTTAGCACTATATGATGGACAAAAGATGACCTAGTGTCAGGAGGCCTGAATTGTAGCCTACTTCACATCTCTGGATCTCAGGTTTAAGGTAAATTAGAGAGTTGGTTTGCTAAATTAAATAGTCAGTGCTTCTCTGAAAACAAACAGGGAAGAATCTAGGTTTTTAAACTCTGCATCCTTGAACTCAGCACAGTGCCTAGCACAGAGTAAGAATACTGATAACATATTGAAAACAGTATATAGCCTTTAAAAATGAAATGACAATGAATTACGCTAAGACAATATGGTAGAGTGTGACCCCAAAGAAGGTGGTATTCTGCATGTAGAACCCATTGGCAATATCTAGCACTTGGTGAGTGCTGACTTGGGCCAGTTCTATGTTAATCACTTCAAGTGCTATTCCCATTACTTCTGCGGTGTGACAAGTCACCCCCAAACTTAGCTGTTTAAAATAACCATTTTATTATGCTTATAAATTCTATGGGTCAGGAATTTGGGCAGGACATCATGGGGATGACTTGTCTCTGCTCCATAATGTCCAGGGCCTCATCTGGGAAGATTAATGGCTGGTGGCTACTGGACAGCTGGGACCTGAAATCACCTGGAGGGGTCGCTCACATGACTGGTGATTAATGCTGGCTGTTAGCTGGGATCTCAGCTGAGGCTGTCAACCAGACCCTGGGCTTCCTCACAGAATGATTGGCTTCAGGCTGGTAGGACTTCTTACATGACAGCTCAGGCTCCAAAAGTGAGTGTTTCAGTTCACAAGGCAGAAACGTCATTCTTTTTATAACCCAGCCTTGAAAGTTAAACTTTCTCATTTCTTCCATATTCTATCGATTACAAGCCCATCCAGACTTAAAAACAGGGTAATTAGGCACCACCTCTCCATGGGATGGGGACAAGGTTCTCATAGAGCATGTGGGATAGGACATATTATGCCATATTTTGAAAGTTCGATCAGCTACATGTGCATTATCTCATTGAATTCTTCCACTGTCCTTGGAGTAGGCATTATTGTTCCTTTACAGATGAAGAAACTGAGGCTCAGTGAGCTTAAGTAACTTGTCTGTAGACAAAGCCAGTACATGACAAGGCTGGACTTAAACACAGTCTGTACAAAGCAGATGTTCTCCAATAGCATATACACTGTTTACAGGAAATGCAAACTGACGAAAGTAAGACATTAAAGGCCAGTTCCCCCTATGAGCAGGATCAGGAATGGGTAAGCCTTCTTCTTCTCCCCCATAACCCTGATGTCAGTTAATATCTTCCCCATATTGCAAAGGAGTCTAGTTCCTGCTCATAACTCCTTAAGGCATTGCTTCCCTGAATCTATGGAACTCCTGTGTGTATATTTGATGCCAAAAGTTTGCCGGATACGTGCTGACGTAAGGGCTGCTGCTCCCTTATTTACCCATAAGAAGTCATTTGGCAAAAGACTCTGGAGAACAGTGAACTGGAGGGAGATCTGATCCCTTTTGTAAAGGCAGCACCCAGAACCAATTTGTGCCGGGAATATCTTTTCTGCCATAATCCCCTTTTGAAATATATCTTCCCTAAAGTTCAAACAAGAACCACTTCTTATAGGAAGTCATCTCTGATGCTCCCTTGATACTTACAATCGGAACATTCAGATGATACTGGGTACTTACTGCTTGCTCTGTTCTATCCTGACTGCCAAATGAGTCTTCCATGGCCCCAGATGGCAAGGGCCATGCCCTACTCTTCCTCAGGTCTCCTCCCCCCACCACAGGAATGATATTTTGTTTTTATTACATACTCAATAAATATTGACTGACTAAATTAAAGGTCCCCATAAACATTATTATATTATTACAGGAGGACACATGTGCACCTTCGAAAGCATTTTTGAGAGCCTACTATATCACAGGCATTGTGGTAGCTGCTAATGACCCTTGTGATCCAGGAGCAGGAATGTAGAAATTAAAATATGAGCCTCCTGGGCACTCTGCGGTGTGTAATATAACATATCAAAATTGCTGTCTAGAAGTGAAGCATCCTTGGTCAGATGAAGAGGACTTCCTTTCTGTTCTATTTAAAGCAAGTACTATAAGGCTACAATCTCTATCAGCTGTCAGATGATTCTAGAGTCAGACATTTAGAAAGTTACTGAATAGCATTTTTGAAATCCAAAGTCTTGGCTTTAGCTTCTCCTATAAGTTGTCTGAATGATGGTTGTAGCTGGAGCTATCCGACAGAAAAGGATGGGTCTTACTATTTTTTATCTCAAACTAGTCTTCTTGTAGTAAGCAAATTTCTCTACTATTCTTTTAATTTGTCACCGCTTTACCTCAAAGTGTTCTTAAAAGCCACGACCTTTGGAAACACCTTTGAAAGTTCAAAATCAGCTGATAAACCTGTTCATAAATTATGGGGAATTAATACCAGTGTTTCATCCTCACTCATTATTCACATCATAAATTCTTTATTCATATATAATCCTATTGTATAACACTATTTCCTCAACACACCATCACCAAGGAAGAACAACTCCCGTAAATAATTAACTTTGGGTTATGAAAGAAAATGTAAACATTTTATTTGGCAGTTGTTTCTGAACACATGAATAAATAAATGGAAAAGTACATATTAATATTTCTTTTTGGAGTAACAGATATCATGAAACGCTTATTTACACATCTTCACTGCAAAGAACAGTTACACAATTCAATTTTGCCTTATAAAAGGTAAATTCCCACACCACTGGACTGGACAGTTAAGGATGGAGATACTGGTAGTGCTTGGTTCTAGCAGTCTCAATGTGTGAAAGGCATTCATTTGCAAGTGTGATAAGAAGAGTCATCATGCATTGAATTCATCCGGACCACGTACTGTAGAAAGTTTCTGATGGCGGCCACAGAATTTGTGTGTCATGCGCTTAAGTCAACTATGACATGTTTGTAAATCTGTGTATTTCCCTTAAAACTGGAAGCAAAAAGAAAATTACGCTTATTAATGGACACACGTGTGAATGATCTTGGTGCCTGAACATTTAATTCCTGAAATTTCACAAATTTGGCTTTCTCTGCATCCCAGTTATACACTTGAGTGAAAGAATAATCACTTCCGAGAATTGCATATTGATAGTTATTGATCTGAAGAGGCTGGAACACCATGGATCCTCGTGATGGCATCCTCTGAATATCCTGAAATGAGGAGCCTCCCCATTTCATTACTTTGGAATCACCAATGAATCTTGTCAAGCAAATGTACACGTCACCTTTCACTGAGAAGTGCTTTACAGCGTATACATCCTCCATGTTAGGGATGTCAGTTTGGTTAATGAATAATTGTGTTGCTTTGTTCCACTGATAAATTACAGGACGCTGGGAACTACTGGACAAGATTAAATGAGGCGTTCTGAGTGCCTGGGGTGTTCTGGCTATTTCTAGATATTCCACATCAGTGTCCCTGTACCAGGCATGTAAGGATTGATGGGAGTAGAATCCATTTCCATTCCATTTGTAAATGGTAGTAAACCCAGCTTTTGAACTGTCAGCAACAACAAAGTACCAGTTGTTTTCAATCTTGAACGTTTCAATGTCATTGGGTTTTCGAATTTTGAGAATTTCAATATCCTGGATTTTTATGAATTTATTTGCAAAACTGTCTCGCTTATAGATGTGAGAACCGCCAAACAGCTGGGCCACGATAACATAGAGCTGAGTTTCAATGACTATAGGCTTGCATACTACAGTGGATGTGCCTGGGAAGAGACAAATGAGAGATTAGTTGGATGGCCATCCTCTTTTGGAGGGTGCAAACATGTGAGCTGAGGCCAGACAACTTCCACCAAAGTCAGCTTGAAATAAGAGATTTTCTTGTTTGATTAGGCAAAGCCAATCTCCAAGACCTAATGGCATTAGGAGCCTGAAGTTATGTATCTTTTTGTTTCACGGGGCTTTTTAACCAACAATTGAGTCGTCATGTCATATCCAACCTGCACTAGATGCTTAGGGCACATGGTAACAGCCTAAATTTTCTTCTCTAACTTCTTACAGAAAAAAAGCATTGTTCTCCCTGACATATCATGAGTTAATCATTGTAACTGTAGTGAAAATGGGTATTTATGGAGCACCTACTATGTGCTTTGTGAAATCATCTCAATAAAAATTTCTGACAAGCTTAAGAGATAAGTATTATTTCTTTCCCTTTTGTGATGAGCAGACTGAAGCTTAGAGAGGTTCAGAGCTGCTAGGAGACAAAGTTAGGATTCAAACCCAGGCCTACCAGCATCGCTATGCTTTTCACCCAACCTGGGGTGGGGAGGTAGGTGTTCCAGGACTCCTAGCTCAGGCTAGGATCCTACAAGTTTCTAGAACAATCCCACAAAGTTTTGAGTGGTTTGTTCTAAGTATGAAATGCTTCTTGCTCTAGAATAACTGATTTTCCCCTGAGAAAGTGATGCCACTTGTTATTTTTTCGAAGCTTTAGGTCACTGATGACAGAAGAAAAGAGAAGTAAGAGAGAAGTGAAAGGAGCTCAGCCATAGGTGATGCTCCTGAATGTTACTTTGGGAAATCTCAGAGAACAATATGGGACCTGTCGGTGGCCTAGCTCAGTATACTTTTGGTAAGAGTTTAATATTTATTAATCGATTTGGATCTAGAGGGAGCTTGGCTCTAGGAAATCCAAAGAAAGGCAGAATAAATCTAGGTCCCAGGCCTTTTCTGACTGCAGCTTAGGGGCTTCTGGGGCAGTAAGTCCTGCATCCACTCTTTCTACTAAGTGGCTCCGCCCATAGGTAAAATTATTCTATTTACGAGCCTTTTTAGGGCTCAACTGATTGTGTGACTTTGGGAAAACCACTAATCTTCTCAGGGATTTAGTTTTCTCTTTTGTACAATGAGGGTTGGGAGTAAATCAGGAGTGGCCACTAGATTTCAGCTGTGTACCCATGTGGATTGACTGATTGATTGTGACTGCCTGGAGAAATGTGTTGAGAGGGGTTCTTTGGCCACGTCTGTACTCAGCAGGGAAGAGCACCATGATAGATTAGTAAAGTCTATCTAGGGTGAGGGAGGGGATAGTGACCGCATATGTGACATCTATTTGTCATCCTAGACTAGCTGATGCCCTCTGAAAGTCTGCAAAAATATTCATTTCTCTTTTAAGTGCTCATCTAAAGATTCATTCAAAGCAATTGATAAACTGTACGCAGGTAAGAAGAAGCTGGTTTAGACTGCACAAAGCTCTGCAGCAATCCATTGGAAAACTGAAGGGGGTTTAGGGAGAAAGAGAAACATAGGCTTCCTCTTTGAGAAAGAAGGATTTTAGAAGGGTCTCAATTTGGAGGGGATTTCTTCTTTTGGGCATCTCAGTCTCAAGCAAGACCTAGGCCTGTCTTGATCCTTCCAGCAATGAGGCTGATAACCGTCAACAAAACCTAATTAGGACCCTCCCGGTCTTGTCTAACAGACCTTTTATGTTTGAGTGATTTTAGGAGAAAATTCAAATGTGTTAGAAAATAAAGTGGATATAAACATTTCAGAGAGAGCCCCATGTTCTAATTTATGACTTAATTTTTTTTAAGTTGTTGAAATGAGAAAGAAACTTCAGAGATCACCTGAGTAAAAAGTTTTTATGGAAAAAAATCAGCGTCTATTGTCAAATTAAATGCAAAAAATACTGGAAAGAGGCTTGTTTTCTCACTGCAGGACTTCTCAGAGCCTCTAATGTATATTTTTATGAATATCTGAGAGGAGATACTGTTCACAGATTTGTTGGACCACAAAATCCTTAACATTAACATTTTGTAGAAGTAATGTTTGTGCAACAGAGTTTGAGATTTATTGATCAAGAATAATCTCCTAATTTTATAGTTAAGAAAAGGAGGGGCCCATTGAGAGTGAGTGGCTTGCCCAGTTTGTTTGTGGCAGAACTTGGATTAGAACTCATTATTTCAGTCCAATACTTTTTTTCTGCAAAAAATAATCCATCTTTTATTGCATGTTTACTAAGCTAGGTCCTATGCTACGTTTCTTGAATATATGATTGCATCATCTGATAATAGCCCTGTGAGTTAGGAGTTATTATTCTGATTTTATATGTGAGGAAATTAAGACAGGACAAAATCCCAGATCACTTAGTAAATGGTAGAGTTGGGATTTGAAAGCCTCTAAGCCTGCCCAAAGTATTCCCCTATATCATTCATCTTATCCTGTTGCTTTTGACTCAAGCAGCTTAACTTTCTACTCAAGATATAGTTAGGCTTTTCATACCTGTAATGTTGTCATAATTCCGGAAGGTCTTTTCTACATGGTCCCATTCAAGGAAAATGCATTTTCCAGTAAAAGGCTGAGCAATGACTACATACTCATCATTCATATAAGAAAAAGTGTCTATGGACAGTGATTGATAAGGCAGGTCTTGAGACTTTGCAAATTCTACAAAAATAGGAAATGATGATGAGTAACGGTGTGCTAAAAGCCTTGTTCCTTGGCTAGATCTCAAACGTCTATAACAAATACATTTATTTTAGAGAAATGGTAAAATAGCATTTTTACTTTCTTTTAAACACAAAGTTTTAATGGTTCACAATAACTTAAGAATAAATTGTCCAGTTGGTTTTTTAGATATTAAAAATATCGGTTTCTGAACACTCAAAAAACGTAGGCCTTATTTTCACAGAATGATTTAAAATACATTACCTGTAATGATACAATCAAAATCCTTGGAGGAGAGACTATTGATTTTGCGCTTCTTGTATTCTGGAGGGCCTTCACAGTAGATGTCTTCGACAGTTGCATTGGTGTGGCCTAGCCATTCCACCAGCCACTTCAGTTTACAGTCACAATTAAATGAATTCCCTCTCAGATCCCTGAAAGACAAACTTCAGCTGCTTTTGCTCTATGAGGGTCCTACTTACACAAGTGTGACTTCTATTTTAGCAATTAACATGTACAGAATGACCCATAATCATTATGTGATGAATGCCCCATAATCTACCTTGAACTTGACTGATTAATTTTGGGGCTTAGAAAGTTACCAAAGTGCACCTATGAAGGTCACTCCAGTCAATGGAACCTCCTAACTTACTCTGTCTTAATTTCACAGCTAGTTCAGTCTAGAGCTATGCCATCCACATAAATATAATGTGAACCACATATGAAATTTAAATTTTTCTACAGGCACATTAAAAAGGTAAAAAGAAAAGATGAAATTAATTTTAATACTATATTTTATTTTACTCAAATCATATAAAATATTATCATTTTGACATGTAGTCAGCATAAAAATTAATGAGCTATTTTACATTCTTTTTCATACTAAGTCTTTGAAGTCTAATGTGTATTTTATATTTATAGCATATCTCAATTCGGATACTAAATTTTCATCAGAAATACCTGATTTGGTTTTAGATTTAATGAACTCTCCCGTTGAAAAAAATAGTTTCTCACACCTGCGCAGAGTTGTTGCAAACAGACTTAAAAGTTTTCGACAATTGAACCAAGAATCTGTTTTTAAATTTAAATTTAGTTTTTTACTTCGTTTTAAAAAAATGAAGTAAAATTTACAATACAGTTTCTCAATTACACTAGGAACGCATTTCAAGTGCTCAGTGACCACATGTGTGGCCACCACATTGGACAGAGCAAGTCTAGAGGAGAGCTTGTAATCATATTTAATTAAATCGAGTGAGCTATTTGCTTTCCTTTTCCCTCACAGACATAATTAATCCTGACCTTAGTTCATGGTCTACAAATTCAATTTTAATAGGAAATGACTGCGACACAGTAGAGTTAACGCAGACATACAATAGCTCATGTTCATAATAAACTATACAGCCAGAATAGGTAGTTTAAATTTCCACATATGATCCCAGCTCATTAAGTTCTCTGTTTATTTGTATTCCTTTTGTTCAGAAATTCTATCTCCTTTTCTAAAACCCTTCTTCATCACACAAAATTCCTAAGATAGGTACTCCTACTCTTTACAGAGTACACAAATAATTTGTAAATGTTGAAGCATTAAAAAATTTTTTATGGAACACATTCGAGAAAACCAAGAAATCCACTAAAAGGCAATTTGGTATGGATTCTTTTATTTCTTAGATAATTCTTGATTTGGGCATATCAGAGTAGGCCCCAGAGGCCAAACCCATTATGAGATTCTTTGGAGAGACTGAGCCAGTTTCAAGTAGTTTATTTTTATTTTTATTTATTTTATTATTTTATTTTATTTTTATTTTGTTAGTATGAGGTACAGGCTGACACAAAGTTGAGTCAGAGGGTCCCCAAATAAGCTGTAACCCCAAGTCTGTGATGGAGTACCATCTAACTTCTAAGACATTCCTAAGACTGACCTCATCTTCCAAGAATACTCTAACTCAGAATAATGAGTGTCAACTTTTCTGGGTTATTGTTAACCAGAGCAGATAACTGTTATCTATTTGAGACTTTCTTGGAAGTGTCCCGATCCTAGGACTCTCTTGAAAATAAACCATCATTCAGGAATGGGGGCAATAGGCACGGAGGAGGGGCTGGGGGAATACTACAAGAAACAAAGAAAGTTTTTCATTAGCTTACTGATTTGAAGTTAAATACTGGCTTTATGAAAAAATACTTGACTCCGAATTTTTTGTTATTGGAGAAAAGTTGATTTGAATATATATTCTATAGCAAAGTACCTGAATAATAAGAAGTCTTTTGTTTTGATATATCCTTTCATTTGTTCTAGTAGTCTACCTTATAGCATTTAAATACCTTTCTAATGTACTGTAAGGCACTTAATGAAGCTAAATTGCTTTTGAGAGGGTTAGGCATTATTACTTGCTTTGCTTACAGCAAACATACAAATTCCTTACAAAGATCTTTCACTCTGAGGCTTAAAAGTCAAAGTTTGAAAGCTCTTTTGTTTGAAAGGGGTCAAAAATAATTAAGTTTATTCTCTTCCTGGGGCTTAAGCCAAATTCCTGGGGATTAAGCCGAGATTGTTGTTCAGTATAATGAGAGAAAAGGCAAACTTTCCGCCCTTCCCCCACTTCCTGCTTCATTTCTCTGTTGACTGACCAACCCATGGGTGTAACCTTTCATCTTTATTCTGTCAGTTTCCCAGACTCCTTTATGTTTTTCCTTTGTAGTCCTATTTCCTGGACCTCATGAGAAAAAAAGCATCTTGAAATTTCTATCTGGGTCTCCTCTTCCCACCCCCTCAAAGTCCCTTATGGCATTCCCTTCCATACAGACACATACTTTGTCAAAGGAATGCCTGGACACTTACATTCTCAGAATTTCCAGTGGTAAATACCATAGAAAACTTAAACATTAGTCCAAGTAATTTTAAAAGTTCAGCCAATTTAAATTCTAAAATTCTAATTTAATTTTGAAGCCAATTAAAAATTCTAATCATCAATACCAAGCTTCTTTGTTAGCTACTACAAATTAATGAATTAATCATAGGTCCTCTTACACATTTGTTAAAGAATCCAGGCCTTTGAAAATATCTTTTGGGAGTGTCTGAAGATTGTTGTTTGCAAGGCTCCTGGGGGGGAAAAAAAGAGTGATGTAAACTGTAGTCATAAAATTTTTAAAAATGCATTTTATGGTAAAGCTTAGTTATGAGTCCCTTTTGTTTTTCCCAGACTATGCTAAATTACTTGCAGTACTATTCTTATTCTTCTAAGATACTAATCAGATTCCTGCTATTGTATTTTCAATTCCTGGTCTTTTTGCTTCAACATTCATTTAAGGTTTATGGCACTTCACGTAACATGGTTAAAACTCACACACACATGTGCATGCACACACGCACACACATGTACAATACCAACAACAAAATGATGCTTGGCGATTGATCTTTCTGTTTAGAACAGATATGAGATTCACACTCAGACGTTCAGTCTAGGGGACGTCTCCCAAGAGGTGACAGTGTTCATCTCCAAATGCTTTCTCCCCTCACACTTAGGCTTCCCCTTCTTCTCCCTCCCTTCTCCTCTAACTGATAGTACCAATAGCCCCAGAGTTTGGGGGTCTGCTTGATCTATTACTTCACCAGCACATCCTTTCTTCTTCCCGAAGTACATGCCCCCTTTTTCTCCATTTTTTTCCCATTTTAGTTCCATTCATTCCACCTCAGAAAATAGCTTTCTCATAAATACCCATCCATCCATCCATCCATCCATCCATCTATCCATCCATCCATCCATCCTCTTTAATTATATCCTTTCCCTTTCTTACAATTCTTGCCCTATTATCACAGGAATTGTTTTCTCTTTCTCTTTCTATGTGTTCTTCCATGAATCACTAAAATGATTCTAATTAAGGTTAATGAGTAGAAAATAGTCCTGACAGTCTGAAGGAAAGGGAAGTGTTGTTCATACTGCAAAAATGTGGACATAACAAAGACTGGTGCTATCTGATGGGGAAAGGTTGTAGGTACTGATAATTCTCAATCTTTAACAGCACTGTACATATACATGTTATATGCTTTTCTTAGGAGTGTTTTTATCCACGATAAAAATAAAAACTAAAACTAAAACTAACAGCCTATGCTGTTGGCCTCCAAAGCTCTTGAAAATCCAAATTTCCTTTAAAACACACTCAAAAGTCTTTTATGTCTTCCACTTCTTTTAATTAATATGAGATTCCTCAAGTGTAAATGAATAATCAAGATTTTTAAAACTGTTAAGTTACTTTTGTTGTTTTCCTGAGTTTTAGAAATTTCTACTAGATTGGAAAACTTTTTTCAATGAACCTTGACACATAAGAATGTGTGAATCAGAATGTCCCTGTCTCAATGGTGGCCGATTTTGTGAAGAAGAGTATGGCTTTGGAGTCATTCTGAGCTTGGTTTGAATCCTGAGTCCACTATTTTTTGGCCGTGTGACTTCAGTTATATATCTTCTCTGACACTCAGATTTTTCATTTTTAAGTGAAGGTAATATCTCATGTCATAAGATTGTTAGACAAGATAAATGAGATGACTCAAGATAGTATCTGAATATCTGGGCTATTCTCAATAAAGGGAAGCTAGGGGTAGGAAGCAGGGAAAAGAAGGAAAAAGGCTTCTACCTATTAATTGTACAAGAAACAGCACTGAGAAAACTGACCATATGAATTAACTGCTATGAATGTCCTACCTAAACAGTCATGATAAAATGCTGCTAAGGAAGTCTATTCAAGAATGTCTTCATAATTCATTTTCCTGCCTGGTAGTTGAAATAAGAGATTTCATGGTGTCTTGGACCAGTCCAGAGTCACTCCCAAGTCATGTTTCTCAATCTGACATCATGTATCTTAACAGTTTTCATTGCTAACTTCTCCTCAGTGGACATCTCTCCCTCAGAAACTAGCACAAATTGCAATTGGCTGCAGAGCACAAGCTTAAAGGAGGCTGGGTCATAGGAGAGTAGGCATGAAATGATGAAACAGTCAAGTCTTGAATTACTGCTGTCGCTAGGGTTGCAATTAGGAAGAGGCATCTTATTTGTGTTGTTGCCCAATGTGGTTCTTCTAAACAATGGTGGAATCTGGGAGCAATACTTCCTGACCAAAGGATTAGAGCTTGAGGCTTCACATACCCAACACAAAGGCTAACTGCAGAAATAGCTGGTGAGGTGGTCAGAAATAGACTCAGAGCTATGGGACAGAGAAATTATAATTTTGCATGACAAGGTGAAGGACTTACAGTTTAACAAATTGGGGGAGGCTGGCCTGATGGGTTGTAGAATGAGGCATTATGCTTCCTGTGACAGGGAAGCTCTCACCCAAGGAACCAGGGGATGGGAAAGGCAGTGCAGTGTGAGGGTACCAGAGAGAAAAATGGCAGATGGATTTACTGCACTCATTGAGAACCCTTCCCTGTTTCACTACCAAAATTCAATCAAACACTGACTCACAATGGACTGATTCTCAAGGAAGTAGGATGGAGCTTCATGTCCAGGTTAGGTGAGGGATAAGTATGAGATGGCTGACTGAACTCATAAAAGAAGCAGAAACAAGAAGTAAGACTCGGAAATAAGACGGAGAGACTTCTGAATGCTCAAAACCCAGGAATTAAGTTTAGACAGTTTAGATTCTCCCCTGTGTCTTTGGGAGGTCTCAGTGACATTGGGTTGCATTTGGAAAAGAAGAAAGCAGGTAATGGGGAGTAGGGCAGAAAATGTCTTAGGCAAGGGAATTATTCTGCAAAAAAATATAACAGGTCCTTGATGTAAAGCAATCTTCCAGTGCAGGCTAATGGGTATAGAATGCAGGCTGCATAGGACACGTAGAATGGGATCAGAGCCCACAAAGTTAAGGAGAGAAGTATGAAATGCCCCCACACATACCTTTTCTGTGGCCAGTTAGGAGTCATTACTAATTCTCAGTGAAGAGAATTGGAAATCTTAGAGGCCTACTGCACAACTGGGGAAAGATTTAATCTAGTATTGCCTAAAGCAGCAAAGCGTTGTAAATAGCCTACATGTCCATTAATAAGAGACTGTGTAAATAAACAATGGTTCATATTTAACATGAAACTTTTGCAGGAGATTTTTAAAAATGAGTTTTATTTTTATGATTTGACATGAAATGCCGCCTAAGTGAAAAAAGAAAGTTGGAGAATAGCATGTAGAGTGTAATCCCACTAAGGAAGGGAGGTTATATGGGTATAGATGCATCAAGAAAAGTCTGTAAGGAGATATAAAAACTATTGACCAAGGTTATATGTTGGGGTAGTTGGACTCTTTCGTTTTTGCAATGTAGATGTCTGGATTATGAGAGTTTTTATTATTAAGCATGGATTATTATTTTAAATTCAAAAGAAAAAAGATAGTTAAAATTTAAAAGAACCCTGTTAGAATCTGTATATGTAATGGTTCTGCTCAGTGAGGATTCAATCTAAAACAGTCATTTGGCTACATTCATGAAGTTCCAAAGTAATGGGCTGAAGTGCAAATAACTGTCACAGTCAGTACTTGGAGGCCTGGGTGGTCAGATGACGTCAACTTCTTTCATGGGATGAGCTTCAGGATAGAGCTACCTTCTTTCTCACAAGATTCCTACATGGCTCCAGGCCCTTATCTTCTAGGAAAGTTTAGGACTACCGTGAGCCAGCCTTGGAGCCATCCCTGTGGGTTCTTTACATCAGCTCAAAGTCAGCTTTGAGGAAGCCCTGGAGCCTCCAAAAACCATCGTTGGCTTTTGGAGGCTTAAGAGGGATTCTGGGCATTCTGAAGTTTTCTCAGAATTTGGTCCTTATGCAGAAAAGGTGCCTAGAATGAGATCTGGTTCTCTTAGGTTATGTAAACAGCTAGAGATATTGAGAGAGCCTTTCCAGGCTTAGGATTAGGGTTATTTTGGGGTTGATGCTAGGATAATTTGATTCTACAGATTCCATCTCTGAGTTTTGCCACTGGAAAGCAAAATGGAAATTTGAATCCATTAAATTTCCTCCATTTTCTTTTTCCTTCCATCTGCCCCTCCTCCTTCGCAGAATAACGGTTTAATATTATCATTAGTTCCTTCTCCTCAATAGAAGCTCTGGTTGAAATATTTTCTGTGTCTTTCGTAAAACTGGTCAAAGCTCTTATTTCTTGCATCATTTAGTGCAGTGGAGTAGCTGGGTCATCACTCTCAGAAGTGTCTTTGGCCAACTTAACCAAACCTCTCTCTGTTTCTCTCTCAACAGCTGCAAAACTGAGTAGATAACATCAATTGTATTTATTGTGAAAATTAACACATGCAGCTACTAATATTTTTATATACACGCCTTTGACATAGATTCCAGGAAAAGTCTGTATCTGCAGGAGAATTTTTAACCCTTATTTCAGATAATCAAGACCATGAAATTAATTTTTTTCTTTGATGTTGACAAAACCAGTGATTCTTAATACCTAAGTACTTTCAAATACTCAATACAAGAGGCTAAGGTCATCTATTTTTTCTGTCTTTTTGAGTAGAGAGAACTCAATGCCTTTGTATTCTTAAATGTCCCATCTTTTACTGATATGTATCTATATCGATATCAATACATATAGCTTAACATATTTTACTGATGTATATATACTCACACATGTATATAACATATACATATATACATATATATGTGTGTGTATACATACACATATGTACATATATATGCATATATGTATACACATGCATATATGTAATAACTTATTGTTTCTTCAAGACAATTTGGAAAGTGCAAAAAAAATTTTTAAATAAAACAGTAATTATCTTGGCATAGGCAACCACTATTAAAATTTTGTCTTATTTTCTTTCAATCTTTAATACGGAGCCTATCTCATGGGGATATTAATGTAGAAAGCGAGTTATTTCCAGAAAGCCATGTTACCGGTCCCCAAGTCTTTAGACCTCCTTCTGTCTCTAGAATGTGATGGGATGACAGTGTATGCCTGAACTGGTGTGGGAAGGCTCCTTCCTTTTCAAAAGTCTGTTAGCTGGGTGAGGGTGAAATTAGTGCTGGAATTTAAAATTAAATATGAGTACTATTAGGATTAAGAGGGGAAAATATTAGAAGAATGAGTGAAAGAGAGGCAAGAAATTAGAAGTAGCCAAGAGTCATCAGGAAAAAGACTTTTTACATGGTTTAATTGAAGGGAAAACCAGGCTACTGCCCAAGCTGACCCTTTGCCTGATAGCCTGGCTTCGTGTCTCCCTGGACTCAGCAGCAGAATGCAGTGCAAATGGCATAGGCCAGGAATGACATATTTGGGTTTGAGCTCTGGCTGTTTCTCTTTCTAGAACTTGGTCAGAAAGATCTCCAAGTTCTATTTTAGCTTTTAAATCACACCTTTATACTTTTCACTGGGAGAAGCATATGGCTTTATCTTTAATTATAATAAAATGATAATAGAAGAGGTAATACTTTAAGCCACATAATTGAGTCAGAGAGTTTGACCACAGGTTTTTATAGGATGTAGAAGTGCACTGGAATATCTAATGGGTAGGAGGGTAGGACTGATTCAGAGAGGAGTGAAGACAAGGCAATGAGAGGTGAGAAAACATTTCATTAATGTTAATTTTTAAAGGACAGTTCTGTAGTAAGAACTGCAAGGATGTTTTTCTTACCACTGTATACCTAGTGCCTGGCATAGAGTAGGTACTTTGAAATAAATGAATGAATGGGGCTGGCTGGAGTAGAGGAGAAGGGCACCCATCTAGACAAAGAAAAGAGCAGACAATGGTTCTATAAGGTCCCTTGTACCAAGGCAGAGAGCTAGGGAGAAAAGTGCAAAGCCCTGTGAATTACCATTGGACCTACCCACATGTCATCACTGCTCACAGAGTGCCCTCCCTCCTCTTGGCCTCTCTGTAGTAATAATTTCAAAGCAACATGGAAGCTCTTTAAAGTATGCCTTCAACTAAGCACCATGCCCTGGGTCCTGATTCAGAGATAACCTAAGAAACATTTTTTTGGAACACCTAGAAAACTGTCCAACTGAACACCTGGTTGCCTTGAGACCAACTGAAAAGATTCAGTGTTCTCAGTGATAGTCTTTCCTTCCCAGCAGAGATGATGACAATTCCTCTACTTCGGTGTTTTTATGGTTTACCTGAGAAAACCTCCGATCATGACAGTGGAACCTACTGGAAAGTCTTCTCTCTAAGGCAGACCCAACTGGCTCAGACAGCACGTTTGTTTCAGTGCCACTGGGCTCTGCTGCTAAGAAAGCATCGCCCACGGCCATCTGGGGTGCTCCCAGCCTCCCCGCAGTGCGGATCCTCAGTTTGAGTTGGTGTCTCACTGAATTTGTGGAGCTTCAAGTGCAGTTATTTTAATTTCATACAAAATGTTTAAAGGGCATAAATACACTGAAGCATTTGGAATCCCGATCAAGGACCAGTAGAGGTTAGACAGTGAGTTTTAGTTTATTCCTACATAATGATGCTTATTGCATATCAGGCTCTGTTCTAAGCACTTTGCATATATTAACTCATTTACTTTCATGACAACCTTAGGATCTAGGTGCTCCTAAGAACCTTATTATCCCCACCCCCATTTTTACAGATGGTTACTATCACCCTCATTTCACACATAAGAAATCTGAGGCACAATGAAGCTAAGTGACCTTTATGAAGGAGTAAAGCCAGGTTTCGAACTCAAGCAGCCTAGTGGCAGAGATCACCCTCTTAGCCGCCATATCACACTGCCTCTTCACATGAGTGTCATTATGAGGGCTCAAATGAAGACATCCCACCTGACTGAAGAAGGAACACACAAGCACTCTGAGTTTGGGAACTGCCATGTATGCCTTTTGTACTCCCATAATGCTCAGCAACCAGTAGGTGCTCCATAACACGTGTGGATTGATGACAATCTTTTCCAAATATTTTAATACACACATGCAAACAATCCTGCTTCAATTGATCCTTAACCACAGTGACACTTGTATGATGGCCAAGAGAATCATTACTAAAAAGCTCATATTAACAGAAGTGAATACACAATTATAGTTGAAAGATTTGATCATTATCGGCCATAAACTATTTTTATTCATGTTTTCCCTGATTTCAAAAGTAATACGTGGTCATCAGAAAAATCGAAACCTTGCTTAAACATATAAACTATTCAAATATTTAAGTCAATCATGTATAACATTAGGACAGTAACTCAAAGTAATCAAGAAAAGGTCCCAAGATTTGACTTGTTTTATAAAGACTTAAATATAAGGAACTCTCCCTATATTGAGGGCTAGTTTGAGGGAGAGGGAGTCTATATAGCAGTTTTTAAGTTGTCTGTAAATGTCTCTTAACAAGGTAAATCTACTGAGATAGATGTTTAAGAATGTTACATAAATTTATTGCTTCTTTAGGAGCTAACCGAATTTATATAAATTCTCATGTAGGTCCCTTCGAGCAACTTTAATGTTAGGCCAGAGTGGGAACCTGTTGGATCTAAAAATATATGTGTAATCCCAACTATTTACATTTCAAGACCGAGGTGAGAGTGTGGCTCCTGTTTGCAGGATCTTTTCTAGCTATACTTGTTCCTCAAATCATGTCCCGTGGAAGGATCCAGCCAGCTCAGTAGAAGTTTTCTGGTTATACTACAACCGACATGTGGGGAGAGGGCTAGATGGTTCATTAAAGACCTTGGGAAACTTCTGTCAACAGGGCTAGTGCTACTGTCCTGTCTCTCTCTTACGGTCACCAGGAGACTATAATGAAGTCAAGAATATGAAAAAATTTTGTAAACTCTTCCTGCATCATATGTGGTTTCGAGGGCGAGGTAATCATTCCTTGCTGCTTGAACATTTTCTTTGGGAAGAATTGGTCTGAGGTGGAGAAAAAGGCAATTTGAAACCTAAAATCTTAAAAAGGAAGTTAATGGCTCAAACTAATGTCAGATTTCATTGTAAATGGTAATTAACTGAGAAGTCAGAGGAACATTTGGATATCAAATCTTCCCTATTCATCTCTCCTTGAAAAGAAAAAAGGAAAGAAGAAAAAAAAGGAAGGAAGGACGTAAAGAAGGAAGAAAGGAAAGAAGGAAAGAAGGAAGGAAGAAAGAAAGGAAAGAGGAAATTAGAAAAGAGTATAACTAGAAAAGAGGACATAACTTGGTGACAAAGACATTCAGTGAGAAAATATTTGTTTGTCTAATTTCTCTCCCTAAACTGAGCTCTTTCAGGTTGGAACTGGATTTTATTCATCTTTGTGTGGCACATCCTAGAGACTATTTAGGATAAACCATATGGCATTTTCATTTTTGTAGATTAGAAACAGTCTAATATTGGCAATGCCATATGAGTCAACCCCTAAGTGTTAGATAAAGATGGAAGAGATCTAAGGGTCATATTCACTTAGTCAATTTTAACCTGTTCCCATAACACCTCCTTCCCACGTCCAGTACGCAGTCAGAGATGTAAGACTTCCCTTTCTCTGTCAGTTTGACCCTTAGATTCATGCCTCGTTCTTTGAAGGCTGCCTTTGGTGTTCTTTTGAGCTTAAAAACTTCTAGATATTAAGCATATGCTGTACCAGTGTCTCTTTCTCATAGTCTTCATACCTCTGAAGAAGGGGCCTTATTATAACCCAATTTAAATTCCCATACTTAAATTCCAATTTCATTTGATAGATATAATAGGCTTTAGTCAAACAAATGGATGTTCTTCACTAAAGTGTTGTATATATATTTTTTCCTTTCTCCTTTTTCTTCTTCCCATTGCCCCCCTTCCTCAACCTTCTCCTCCTCTTTCCTCTTGCCTGCCTGCCCTCCTGCCTGCCTTTGGATGAGGTAGGCCTTTAGGCTGGTGAGGGGATATACTTGCATGAATTAAGGGGCATGGCAAAGCTTATATGATGGTCCCAGAGAGGGCGCCTGGGTCTTACATCCTTCCTTCAGCCCCTCATGATCCTGAGGACAGAGGCTGTATTGAATGGAATTTATGTGAATCAAGAAGCTCTCCAAATTAAGGTTGTGAACTTCCATTTCTCCTTCCATACATTTGTTTCTTTCATTTACTTTTGTCTGAAAAATTAGGTTTGGCAGTGTTTGGCTCTGTGACAAAATGGTATAACATTCATATCATCACAGCATTTTCTGCCTTGCATTATGTCACCGACATGCAGAGTAGCACTGCAAATGCTGTTTTTATCACAATAACTATATCTAGAAGCTTTGGAAGGTATCGTGATTTTATAAAACACATTTGGCCATCGGTTCCCCTTGCCGCTAATCCAAACAGCAGTAGAGACAGGGCCTGGTAGAGGTAGCGTGATGACCACATAGATGCACTAGAATGTATGCTCAAAGGTCAAGCATTCTTGTCTGCTTTGTTCATTGCTGCATCCTGGGGCCTACGACAGATCTGGGAATGAGGTATTGTGAGGGAATAGGTTAAAGCTGAAAGAATGACACTTAGATATCCTGCACCTTTATTTAATACCAATGAGACACACATTAGGCACTGAGAAATAGAAATTGAGTGGCTGAAGAGCCATTGCAGTTCGACTATTGAGTTCACATTATTGTAACTCCACAACTACACACTTCACTAGTCATATATCCCCTCCCGAGCCTCTGTTTCTTTGTTTCTAAAGAAGACATTATTTTATCTATCTGGCAAGACTGTCGAGAAGATTAAATAAAAATTCAGGTAAAGCAAAATGACCAATACAATTGGCACTTAATAAATGTTAGTGCCTTTTCTTCCCATGCCCTACTAGTTTCCTTCATGATGCATCTGTGCGTATGTGTGTGCATGTGTATGTGTGTAGGAGAAACAAGTTATTTGGTTCATGTTGTTCGGGGTTTCTCAAACTCGGCTCAGCACTATGCCATTTTAGTCTAGATAATTCTCTTTTGTGGGGGCTATCCTGTGCGTCGCAGGATGTCTAGAAGTATCAGTGCCCTCCCCCTACTGGATGCCAGTTACACCCCCCAGCTCTGACAATCGAACATGTCTCTAGCTATTGCCAAATGTTCCCTAAGAGGCAAAATCGCGCCCTTTTAAGAACTGACTCTAATAACCCATTGAATAATTAAATATTTCACAATAATTAAATTAAATAATTAAATACAGAGCACAGGGTGCTCTGGTACTGTATAGACATTGCTATGGTTATAGTATACATTTAAATGTATATAAATGTATATATACTATATATTTCAATGTATATAATGTATACAGAAAAAGAAAAACGGCGAATATCAAATGAAGCTCTACAGTCAATCCATGATTATCCATGAAGTGAGTAATGATGTAAATAATATGAAAGTTATTTCAGTCACACAATTTCCCTACATTAGATTGTTTTTCTAATTATGGTTGGTTTAGACTAATCATATTAATAGTAATCAATTTCCTGGACACACACTGGCCGATGACCAGAAGAGATGGCAAGTGTGCATAGAAAGACATCATTTGGGTTTCTTATATTTTCATAATTGCTATAAAGTGTACACTTTAACCACAGGTTACACAACTGCACTGTCCATTGGCAAACTTAAAAAGTAATAGCAACATTTATACTTACAGGTGAATTAAAGACTTTAGTCCCCGGAAGGTATGTCTTGAAATAGACTTGATATTGTTGTTTTCTATGAATCTGCAATAGGTTATAATATTTTTGTCAGACAGCTGTAGGAATCTGAGAGTACTTGTCCTCAATTATGATATTTAAAAAAAAAGTTTTCTTTTTTTTACTTACAAATACTCTAAATGTGGAAGACCAATAAAAGCATCATCGCTGATCATATCAAAGGAGTTTGATGTGAATAACCTGCCCAGAAAAAGTACACAATGAAAACAATTAAACTGACAGATTGTTAATTTTTACTGCTTTATCTCTCAGAGAAACGTGTGGGAGTTGTGTATGGAAGAATGTCTGGATGTCTGCCTTCTACGGTGTTATTTATTCGAGTAATTTTTGTAATTTTTTTATCCCCAATTATCTCCTCATCAAATGCTTATCAAGGAAGGGGGCTTCGTGTCCCCCTTCTCACAGTGATGGATGTCACATACCCTGGGTAACATTCTGAGATGCAATCGGACAATGTGACAGCCAAACCAACATATTGCACATCTTCATGAATAAGATACAACAGAATTCATCTTTTCCTTTCCTCTAAAAACTTCTGGAACATTCTGACCAGCCCAAACAATGGCGCTTTATGGTTTTAATCCTGGGAGACCTAGAAAAGTTAGCTTCATGCCCAGTTGTGCTATGATGCCTCATAGTAAATAAGCCATTGGCACTGGTTCAGTAAACATCAACGAACTTTGTTTGAAAATAAAATGAGCTGAAGACAGGAAACAGTGAGGCTTAGGAAGAGTCTTAGATTTATTTTATTACTAAATAGTCAAAAATAACCCTAACTTGAACAAATTTTTTTTAAATTTCAAAATGCACAGGGCTTTGTTTTTAAAATTACTGATGCAAAAGAACATTAACCAGCAGTTCCCACCCTGTTGAACTCCTCAGAGAACTTGCCAGTTTTCTGCATTGGGAGGCTTAAAAGAGTTGGTCATAGGTTAAGTAATACGAAGCAGTTTTGTTTTTGTTTTTGTTTTACAGTGAGCATTAATTTATGAAACCCTTTAGATAAAGTATTGATATAAGCTGAAAATAAGGTTTTAAATGTACTGATGACAAATTTATAATGGGTTCAAATGACATTCAGTCTGCATGTTAAAGTTCTTGAGTGGGGGAACTTCAGATTCTACCTGTAACTATTGTCCCAAATGTGACCATGATCATGGACCAGGCCAGAAGTTCGACATAATTTGACAATTCATGTCTCATAACACCATGTAATTGCACTATGAAAAGTCCAATATTCTGTTATAACTTTTTTGACTTTTACTTTTGAAGTCTAGGGATTAAAAATAACTGCCACTAATTAGCTTAGTGACGCCTTCTCTCTGAGTCATTGTTAGCCAAGGAAATTAAAGCTAGGAGATTTCACTTTCTAAACATTTGTGAATGACTTATTTGATATCTGGGATTTCTTCAAAATAATCAGAGGAAAGGTCAGCAGTGGATTAGAGATGAGTATAACATGATAATTTTTGAAGCTGAAAGATGAGTACGTGGGAGTCAATTTTATTATCTCTACTTATGTACATGCTTGAAATTTTCTATAAAAATGGGAAGGAAACATGAACCAAACTAAACATGATGATCTCTTGCATTTATTCCTAGGCTATTAATCCTGAAGTAAGGTTGTATTCTTTTCTATCCATCTGCCCTCCAGTGTCATAGCTTTATACTCATGTAATTCTCTAGGCTCTGAAAAGTCAACACTAATGAATAGTCATACATAGTAGATGCCTATAGTTATTAAAACAGATTCAAAGTTTTATTATTTTAGTCACAATTGCCTTTTAGCAATTGCCTCTTCTTACTTCATGGTTTTGAAAAACAAGAAAATTGCTTAGCCTTACTCCAAGGTAAGCTAACGCCCCCAAATTTCCTGAGGTTCCAGATTTTCATTTCATTCTCTATAGACAGCAAGAAGGATGGAGAGCATGAACTAAGGCAGAAATAAATACAGAGAAATAGTCTATGGTCACTGGTTTGTGAACTGTCCCATGGTTGAACCAAGGACTTCATCATCATGTACTTCAAGTCACCAGAAAAAAAATAGCTTCTCTCACTAGGTCCCTTTATATTGAATCAGATGCAAATCAGAGTTGGCAATCAATATTAGTGGGCAGAACTAGCCCATGTATGTCAGGGAAATAAAATAGGATTTCCATTAGAATTTTTATCTGCTTGTTCATCGCTTATTCTCAGTACCTGTCATAGTGCCTGTCCCATAGTGGATACTGAATAAATATTTGTTAAATAAAAAGGAATTCACTTTACATTAAATTCTGGTTGTTACTACATAACTAAATAGAATGTTCCTTGGAGCAAGGACTTATCCTTATTTGCTTTTGTGTCCCTATCCCCAAGCACAGTTCCTGGCTGAATAATGTTTGTTGAACTAGATTCCAAGGATTAAAACCTGTCATTAAAACTACAACTACAGGCAAAAATATGGATGAAACTCATAAATTTAAGTCAAGAGACAGAAGCCAGAACACAATAAAGTATATCCTAAATGATTTCACTTATATAAGGAATAAAACCCAGCGAAGGTAATTTATGACAGCAAAAGTCACAATAGCAGTTCCCCTGGGAGGCAAGTAGTGACTGGAAGGGGGCACAAGGGGAGTCTTCATGGTAATGATAATGTTTTTCTCTGGGTGCTGGTTACAAGATTGTTCAACTTAGAGAAAATGATGGTTGGGTAGGAAGGGTAAAAAGGCAGAGCACGGAGGATTTTTAGTGCCGTGAAAATACTCTGTATGATACCATCATGATGAATACATGTCATTACATATTTGTCCAAACTCGCAGATTATAAAAGACCAAGAGTGAACCCCAATATTAACTATGGACTCTAGGCGATAATGTAGGTTCACCAATTATAACAAATGTACCACTCTAGTGGGGACGTTGGTAATGGAAGAGGCATACTTGGGTCAGGGTAGGGTATGTATGGGAAATTTCTGTGCCTTCTCAATTTGGCTGTGAACCTAAAACTGCTTTAAAAATAAAGTCTTGATTTTTAAAAATCGAGATTTATACTTAGGATGTATGCTCCTTTATCTATATTCTATTTCAATAAAAAGGTTTCTTATGAAAGCTAAAAAGTTTCTTTGGCTGAGATAATGTTGAATATCTTAGTGCCTCAATTACAAATTCAATTGTAGTTTTCTGTGGACAAGGATTCCATGGACAAGGATTTGTAAAATTATACATATGTTCTAAATATAATTCATTTATATAATGGACTATCTATTTTATTATCCTATGTAAATCTAAAAAGACTTCAAAAGCTCATGCTGTATAAAGTAGTGAAACTCTGGTCCTTAATTTTCAATGGATTCCTCTAAACATGTCTGATTTCAATATTATGACTTGTTATGAGCCAGATATGTTAAAGAATCCCACAGTCCCTGTTAAGGGAAACTGTTCCCATTCCACCCCATCTTCACGTACAGCAGACCCAAGTGGCCACATTTTATGCCATGCAACCTCTGTCCCTTTCCTCAGATTATTAGGGCAAGACTCAGCTTCTTACCCAGGGTAGATTTTGAGGTCAGTCAGCATGGTATGGCCCAATTAGCCTGGCTGAAAAAAGTGAGTTGGTCTAACGATGAGTCCTTTTGGGGGAGTGGGGGCGGGGGGGTTAGAATCAGCAAACTGAAATGGAGTCAGCTGGCAGAGGACCTGAAGGAGAAAGGATGCCTTGAGTGCAAGGCACACTTAGGAGAGAGTGGAATATGCAAGAGACATGTAAGCAAAAGGGAAGTGTGTACAAAAGCTGAGCAGGGAGCCTTCTAGATCTGAGTTAGATCCTAAGACAGTGCTTCCTAATCTCGATCACACTTGCAATGACCTGGGGAGCTTTAAAAAGACTGGCACCCAGTTTTTACCGTTAGGAATTCTGGTTACATTCCATGCCTCGAATGTGGCCTGGGAATAGGGATATTTAAAACCTCCCCAGGTTGCTCTTATACGTAACCAGGGCTGCATGTGGTAAGCTTTCAAGTCGGTTAAGATAGCCCCCGTTTACCTGTGGTGACTGAGAGGGTCTCTGTTCCTTGAAGCAAGTCTGACTGGAGCAGTTGCTGTGGTACATACAAGTGCTGTGGATTGTCCTGTCCCCATAATTATGTGTAGCAAGAGTCTGTGATAATATGACTAGGATTGGACACCTCTCCTCATAATAGCAGCATCATGGAGGGGTTGGTGGGGACCAATGTACTTTCTGAATGAACTTGTTACCCTGAGCCACAAATCAGAGATCTGGACCCCACAGACTTGCCAAGCAGCCATCTTGCGGGGTTGTGTAGAGATGATGTAGAATTGCCCTCTGCCCCTGGTCCTGTGGGAACATTTGAGGTCTCTTCCTCTTTCTCTATTCTTAAGAAAAGAAAAAATCAAGATTTTTTCCCTAGAATTTTGGTGGAGGTGGACACAGGGATGTGCTGTGGCCTATTGGTACCCTCCCGCACAAGGGCTGTGCACTTATATCCATTAGCTATCAAACTCATGAATGCAGTAAGGGTCTGTGGGAGGAATGGGGAGAATTTTTTTCTTTTGCAATCAAGAGAGTACATATTTCCTCACCAAGAGGGAGATTTAGGAAGACCATACTTATCAACTATCAATTCCAAGCAGGGAATAGCTCATTCTTTAAATAATGATTGTTGTCCTTATTATATTTTACATTTCATAGACTCCTGCTGGATTATCTGATTTGGTCTTTGGAACAACTCTGAGTGGTAGAGCATGTGTTAATATCTGTTTGACATGAGGAAACTGCGGCCCAGAGGGCTGTTAAAAGCTTTATTCAATGTCATGAAGCCCAAGGTTCTTGGTCTACTGCCCTCTTCATATACCAGGTGGCCTTCACTTAAGGACCTGGATCACAGAATGACATAGTATCCACATTCTGGCAGACAACTATAACAACACAACTCAGCTCGTAGGGATTTAAGAAATGAATTAAATAATAATCCCTTTTTTGAGGAATTAATTAATACAGCTAGTCTCAAAGTCACATTAAGAGCATGCCAATCTGTATTTTTTTCCAAGCAAAAATTTTAATAATTTGAATGCACTTTGGTGTATTTTGCTTATGAATACTATGTGCTCATTGTAGAAATTCTAGAAAACAAAGGAAAAGTTAAAGAAAATAAAAATATCCATAATCATACTACAGAAAGATATCGATATGTATATATATATATAAAAAATACATATATATTTATAAATTGGGATATATATTGTTCTGTGTTCTACTTTTCATATACTTATTTTGTGGACAACTTCTCATAATAAATTTTCAATAACATGATTTTAACAGTTGAGTTTTGTGTTATTATATCATGATTTAACTTTTTAATTGTTGATTCCAGCTTTCATTATTATAAACAGTACCAGAACCATCTTCTTATACAAATATTTTTTTCATATCCCTAATTATTTCTTTAGGATGGACTTGGGATAGATTTCTAAAAGTAAACAGTATTGAATTATAGATGGTTTTTAAGTCTCTAGTTCTTTATTTCCAACTTGTACAAAATTACATGTTCAACTCCGAGTGTAGAAATGCCTATTTTACCACATCCTCACCAACATTTAGTATTATCATTTTTGTTTCTTTTCCTATGAAATTATGTCCTTTTTTGTTGTTTTCTAAGCAATTTTTTTTATTAATAACATTACCTATTTTATTTGATGCTAAGTGTTTTTCCTACTGATTATGATTATCTTTTCATTCGTGATTTTTAACACATATAAGTTTTACATTAAAAACTATGAACACAAAATTTCATTTAGCATGAAATAAAACCAAAACATTATAAATATTGCAAGGATGTCAAATACCACAAAATCATAATATTCAGCATAATTGTTAATAATTAACTGTTTAACAAAATATATTAACTTCCACTGTATATTTTTTCTTTCCTTTTATTCTTAAAATATTCTGTCCTACTTAGAAATCAATAAAACATGACCTACACCTATCCCCTTTTTATTATTATTATTATTATTTTTTACATTTAACTCTTTAATCCATTTGGGACTTAATTTTATGTATGATGTGAGGTGAGATGTTGCCTTGATTCTTTCTTAAATATTTACTCAAATTTACCCCAAGCCTTTTGTTGAATAATTAATGCCTTCCCCATTTATGAGTATTGTTTCCTTCACATTTTTGCTATTTTAATGGTCTTTCCAAGAATCAAATCTTGAATTTATTTATTACTCCCACTGTTTCCTAATTATTATTTTCTCTCTTATTTATTTCCTCTTGATTTTCTTAGGATATTTATTGAGTTTTGTGCTCAACTCATATATTTTTATTCTTTCTGATTTAAAATGAAAGTATTTAGAAATAAGACTTTAACTCTGTGTAAAGCATCCTGTAAGATGGATAGGTAATAACTGTTCACAATTGCATATTTGATTTCAACAATTATTTAAAATAATATTCTTAAAATTCCCTGTTGATAATAGGTTTTTTAAAAAAGCTTCCATGATTTTATTATTGATATTCCATTGGGATAGGTTGCATGTCTTCATAAGCAATAAATTAAGGCCATAAAGGGGCTCCTGGTTGAACTGAAAAGTAGGACCAGCAGAATTTAATTGAAAAAGAGCAGAAAAGTAAGCAACAGGGTTAGAGTGGAGCCCAGCATTCTGAGGGAACCTGGAGTAGGCAACGGAAGTAAAAGAAGGACCAAAGGATCAGACAATGAAGACGTAGCTACCTTAGCAGGAGTCAATGCTAAGGCTGCCCAACATTCAGCGAGAGGCCAGGTATGGGGCTCTAGAAGAGCAAAAGGACTGGGCAGGCACATATGTCAATGCCAAGGGTGATGGGCCACTGACGTGATTTCCTGCCCTGCTTTTCACCTCTTCTAGGGACCAAAAGGGAGCACTCCAAACATGGAATCAGGAAACCTGGGTCTTAAGTCCCACATGGCCATAAATCCTCTGTGTGGCCTTGAGCATGTCACTTCTCCTCTCTAAATTGTCAATTCAGAAGTCTAGACTAGATAATTTTTCTGGTCACTCCTAGCTTGAAAGATGTATGAGTCTATGCTTGTAACACTGTGAGCTTCGTTCATGGAAGAACAGGCATGGGCTCCTCACGGGGAGCAAGATGTGACCAGAGGCAGGTGTGCAGATGACTGAATGGGAGGAGTAACCCTGCTGAGAAAATCTCCCCTGGTTTCAAACCAAATTGCTCATGTGGTCATGCCAGGGCCCCATGGCTCTAACGACATCTACTTCTCTAGCCACCTGTGACATCTTGACTGCCACTAGAATTGTCATTGGCTCATGGGTAGCCTGTATCCTGTTTTCCAGTCCAGAGCAAATTCCCTTGGCTATGGAGAGGAGATGATTTTAAAGGCTCTTCCATACAAAACTATTCTGGATGAAGAAAAGAAGAGTGAGCAGCCAGCACCCAGTTGTCACTTGGAGACTGCGCTGATTAGATATAAAATAGAGAATCTGGTTTCTAAGCTCGCAGCTGCCACTTGTTATGCACATGATGCATTAAGTAGGTGAATCTATTTAATCATGTTAAAATAAGAATTATAATAACAAAGTGACTTCCTGGAAGATTCTAAGAATTATAGGAGATAACCTATATGAACATATCTCTAATGCTTCTGCCAAAGAATATCTAAGCCAAGATCATAGACATAAAATGACAGGGCTGGAAGAGGCTCCAAATCTAGTAAAAGACTTTAGTTTTACTGCTAGGGAAAAAGGTCCAGAGAGCCTGTCACCTGCCCAAGAGAACTGTTACGGGCATTCCCCAGGGAATTAGGCTCCCATGGGCATTGTGTGTAAACACGGGTATGCACTTCCAGGTACATATGTGTGTCTGTATGTTTATATATGCATATATAGAGAGAGATGAGAGAGCAAGACACACAGCTTACAGCTGTTGGAAGATTTGGGGTCACAGCTGGAAAGCTGACCAACTTATTTAGAGCTGCCTTTGCTTAAATGATTCAGACTGCGATTATTACTAATATTCTTCTTTTTCCAAAAGAATGGGGTTGGTTGAATGATAACTAATAATAGGCAGATGACTCATGTTAGTTAAATGCGCACAGTCTAGGTGCATGTGTCATGCGAATAGTTTGAATAATTTACATTTGAATATTTTTAAATATGCTTTCAAGATAGAAAAGCATTAAAATGGAAAGCGTCACACATGAGCACATTATTTCATAATTCTCTTTGATTCTGATCCTTGAAAAACATTGTCAGTGTAATTCAGCTGATCCTTAAGTAGACTACCACCTCTTCAACCTGGGGAATAACCTTACTTTTAGCTCCACATAGATGATTAGGGAAGCACCTCAGAGAAACATGTAGTTCAAGTCCTCTTTTCACAAGTGAAGAAAGCAAGGCCTGCAGAAGTTAAGTGACTTACCCAAGGTCACATCTTTTGTCAGCAGCAGGGCCAGCATGAGAATATAGGTGTTAGATTTGCAAGGGTTCCCCTGGGAATATTCTCAGCATGCACATCAGCAAAGATTTGAGCATGGACCTACCCCTTTAGTTGTATAGTTCTATTACCTCTCGTCCCAGGACAGTCAAACTTTTCCTTTCTAGGAGTTGGTATAACTAGTAAACAGCCCATCTCCCAGTGTCGTTTACAAATTCAGTCCGTATCTTCCTGGTCCTGAAATACCAAGAAAGGACTTAAATTTTATCTAAAGCCTATTCTGTGCCAAGCCTCATCTTTAGCAGCTTGCCATCTATTAACCCGTTTCAATCTTCAAATGAACACTATAATGAAGGTTTCATATCCTCCACCTAAAATATAAAGAACACTGAGGCGAGAGAGGTAAAGCTTATAACCTCCAGAGCTGGGATTCTGTGCTCAGGCATGCTCTTCCCATTGGTGCTAGTAATGGTCATAGGCAAGGCTGTGCTTCCTCTTTTTAGCCTCATCAGATCAGCCCAGTATCTGCTGCAAATCTAGAACAGCCTTGCCCAGTAGTCCCAGAGTGTATTCCCTGGAATAAAAGGCCTTTAGGGGTCAAGAAGTTTTACATGAACAAAAAAACAAAATGAATTTTGGAAAAGTGGGTAAGTGAAGTTAACTGAGGTTCTTAATTACGCGTATCTTTTTATCTTTAAATAAATTGAGACTCTTCAGAAAGGAATTAAATATGCAGTTTTCCAACCATATTGACCCTTTCATCATTGAGCTTTACATAAAATGAATATTCTATGGAATATACCCAGGGAAATGCTGGTTTAGCCCTTGGGAAAATAACTGTGAGCGAACCTGCTCAAAAAACAAAACAAAACAAAACAACAATGAGATTGGAAATTTAAGCTCAGGAGCCTTTTTCCTGCTGAGTGGGCTGCCAGTGATAATCTCCTTCCTCTCACAGAGGGAGCATCCACTGGGAGGTCTCCAAAGAAGCAGCATGTGCCAAGCTGCTTGACCAGGTAGATAACCTGGTGATGAGGCTTGATTCCCAGAATCACACTTAGTGAATCCACACTAACAGAATTCTCTGATTTACTCCTTTTGCTATAACCTATATGGATATAGATGGTTTAAAGCTGTGGTCCCCAACCTTTTCCGCACCAGGGACCAGTGCTCCTATGAGAATCTAATGCCTGATGATCTGAGGTGGAGCTGAGGCAGTGCTGCTAGCGCTGGGGAGCAGCTGCAAATACAGACGAAGCTATACTCACTGGCTTGCATGCCGCTCTCCTCCTGCTGTGTGGCCTGGTTCCTAATAGGGGTTGGGCACCCCTGGTTTAAGGTGTCTCTTAAGATGGGTTTCTTCCTACCTGCCTAAGCTCTGCTAGCAAGCCTTTCTAGAACAGGTGAAGTATAAATAATTAAGCTAATAAATAAAATGAATATCAAAGGCATAGATTCCCTAAGTATTATCCACAGACCCATTATTCTATGGGATGTTAATAAAAGTGAAATCACTAAAATAAGTCCAAAGGTTTTTCCATGCCAAGGTACATTGTGAATAACCAAGTGGGGACAGACTATGCAGTTTCTTAAATTATGTGAGCACAGAATCATTTTCTTTCAGGACAAGTGTTTCACAGGACAGAAGTTTAGAAAACATTGGCTTAAGGTATGACTTTAAAGTAAACAAGTCCTTTTTCTTTTACTGTTTTCTTCTCTCTCTCTCTCTGTCTCTCTGTCTCTCTCCTGTTCCCCCCTCTCTCTCTCTCAAGCAAGGGGACCAGAGCTTACACATACAAATGAGAGCTGAATCCTAGGGGAGCTAGATGTTCTTGCCAGCAATTATTCCACTCTTTCAAAGGCCTTTTGAAACTTCTTTTCAGTAATTGTCTCCAGGAATCAGGACACATCTCCTGAATACCCTCGTTAATGGCAAACATTGACTCTCTGAGAGGGAATTTGATTTTGAGAACAAAACCATGCAAAGTCAATTCAAGCCAATGATTCATGTTCAAGAGGAAGTAGACAGAAGTGGTTAAAAGTGAGAATGCGGATTTAAACCCCTGCTCTGGTCGCTACTTATTGGGGGTGTGACATTGAGGAGATTATCTAACTCTTCTAGGACTAAGTGCTTAATCTGCAAAATGGAGATAATCATATCCCCTCACAGGGTTATTGTGATGGTGAAATACAAAATAAGATATATAAAGTGCTTAGCATCAAGCAATATAAAAATGACAAATGCTCAAGGGGATATGAAGTACAGCATAGGGAATAATATTGTAATAAATATATATAGTGCCAGATAGGTACTAGACTAATTGGGGGGATAACTTCATAAATTATATAAATGTCTAAAATCTATGCTGTACACCTGAAACTAATATAAAGTAATACTGAATGTTAACTCTAATTGAAAAAAAACAGACAAAAGTTTTTAAAAATAAAAAAGGAATGAAACATACAAACAAATAAATTATAAGTGCCCCCTAACGAAACTTCACCTGGTTTTATTGCATGGTTGTAAACTGACAGTGAAGACAATTCTCATGGTAGGATCTAGCCATGGAAACACAGTTGGGAAGAATCAGTGACCTACTATAAAAAGTTCTCTGCAAATCAAGAGTTCCTTGTACATAAAAATTTTAGTCTGTTTTTTTTTTTTAAAGGTACATTTTACATAGGCAAACACCTGCATCTCTCCACGTAAACGAGTCTGACAATTCCTTTCCAATCCTTGCCCCATGGCAGGGAAACTGAAATATTGTTTTATCATCAGCCACCATGGTGAGGTCCTGGTAAATTCCTAATGGACCTGCTTGGGAAATTGGGAATTCCATTACTTTTTAAATAATAACTTCATAATAGTCAATTTCATATTATGAAGCTTTTTCAATTAAAGATCTAATTTACTAGTTTGTTTAAATTGATATAATAAATTTTGTCCATTTACTTAACAAGACCATTTGCTATATTATATTAAAGTAATTCTGTTTGTAAAATAGAATAAAATACAATAGAATTTTAAGCGAGGAAGCCATCTTAGTTAATTGAATGCGGAGCCATCAAACACCAACTTATGTTTTATTTGGTTTTTATCCTCTTTCGGAATCTGTTTCCAGATTTCCGCCTTCCCCTGAAAATGAGGAAAATACAGCCCCATGTTCATGTACCATATTCTCATCAACAATTATCTCTTGGAGCTGAGGATGTCATTTTAGGTAAGACATGTCTTCTCTGATTTACTGCAGTCACTACCATTCCCTATAGTCATATACCCAAATGTTCCCTTCATTTACCTTATCGCCCTCACCATATTGACATCTGAGTTTCATAACCATAATTTAATCTATCTCTAGTATTTTACACATATAACATCTAAGGCCCAGGGATATTTCGTGACCAACCCAAGGTCACACAGCCAATTAATTAGTGGCTGAACTGGATTTCAAATCTATGTCTCCTTTTACCATCCTACTGCAGAACCACTCATCTGAAGACTGGTCAATTTTAGCTATTTTAAATAAAACCTGGCATGTTTTACAAAATGTGGTGCCAGTTGTTTTTTCATGAGAAAGAAGTATGTTCTGTTTCCCTTTCCCCTGTCCCCCGCAACTCCCAGAAAGGTAAATAGTTCATGTTTTCTTTGAGAAGTATGTGAAGGAGAGATCTGTTAGAAGGTTCCAATGGAGACCTATGTGTAGAACAATGAGATTTTAAAGCTAGGATTGTAGGCAAACCCAGCCTGTATATTCAGATGCTAATTCGATGTCATGGTCATTCGAATTAAAGTGATATTCAGATACTATAATAAAAGCTATTGAGTTACAGGAATTGTGCCCAGCACTTTACATGCATTGTTTCATTTAATCCTTACTGTAATTCTGTTCACTAGGTACTATGGTTATTCTCCATATTGTAGATGCAGATAACAAGGTTTGATTAAGCTTGCCTAAAATCACAGAACTAGTAAGTAGCAGAGTGGGGATCTGACCCCATGTTTATCCGACCACAAAAGCTGTCTTCTTTGCTACTTGCCACATTGCCAGCTTACTTGGGTTAACCGTTTTAATATCACAGGTGTCATTGTAAAGCCCCTGCAATCATTTTGTAGCCTTTATCAGCCACAGGATCAACAACTGGAAAGCATTGGCATATTCAACACTCAACTGAATACCATTTTGAACAAAATGAGAAAGCTTATCAAGACTACTACCTCACAATACTTTCAAATACAGACAAAATATAATTTACCTTTTTAGGGATCAGTGCCAGCTAGGAGCTGTCATATTAAGGTAGAGAGGGAGAGATGTCACTTGTCTTTGTGCCCTTTACAAAGCCCAGGACTGCGCCTGCAGCACAGTAGAACCCCCAAATTTATTTGCTGAAATGGGAGGGTTTTGATTTCATTTCGTAATTGCTTGTAGCTATACAATGAATAAATACTTGTTTTAGTTAAGCAAATATAAATAAATCAAAAGGGAAATTATCTTTGTGTTAATGGAATTGTTTTTATCTTAATAATGTTTAACCAATGTTTCTCTTTGGATGTCCTGTCAGACTGAAGAAAAGGGAAATTCTGCCCTTCATAAGAGAGAGATTAGTCAGCCTCTGCAGTCAAATGGAGAACCTTGGAGCCTACATATGATTTTTTATATGTCAAAGGCCTAGAGACAGTCAGAATGGGACAAACGAGATTCAAACAGTGAGTCTAAGGAAAGGCCTTGGATGCTCTGCCTTTTAAGTTCTGGCACACATATTTGCTCATGACATTAGGATGTCAAACTTCTTCAAAAGAAGTTTGACATCCTAATGTCATGAGCAAATATCTCTTCACGTTATTTTGGTTCAGCTCACTTTCCAGACCTCTACACTATTAGGTCTTGTGAAATCTAATAGGAAAAAACAAACATAAGAATGTGAACATGACCGAGGCTATCTACTGATAGGAAAACAGGAGACTTTAGTATAAAACATTGTTTTATCATCAGCTACCATGGGGAGGTCCTGGTAAATTCCAAGCTCTTGTCTAGGACCTTAGCTATTGATGAAAGACACGGGCAGATGCAGCACAAACAGCTCTAATAAATGACAGGAAGTACCAAAGACATCAGTGAAGTCCATAGAGCTTGAGAAAACAGAGGTCAGGGAATGAGGCACTTCAATCTGTTTGGAGCTTGGGGTGTGCGTGTGTGCTCATGCGTGTGCGTGTGAGTGCGTGCGTGTGTGTGTGTGTGTGTGTGTGTGTGTGTGTGAATCTTGTGGAAAATGACTCTGGAAAAATAGCCAAATTCTATTAATACCAACTCAGGTGTTCGGACTTTCTCTGTTTCTAGGGAACCATTAAAGGCTTCCAAGCATGCAGGTGATAGGAGATCTGTGCTTCAGGAAGATAACACTAAAAGATATGGGTAGGATGGGAACTGGAAGCAGGGAGACCAGTGCAGAAGCTCCCACAGCAGCCGTGAAACATTGAATGCAGCCTCAGAGCTATGGTCCTGAAGGCGGCAGATTCTCCCGCTAGTTGAGAGGAGACTAGTCCAGTCGGAAGTGGACAGTGAGGGAGAAGGGGCAGGTAACCTCTAAGTTTCTTGCCTGAATAATTGAGAGGATAAAATATGCTTTCAGAGTAAACTTTTGTTGTACTGGGCTAGTTTCATAGTTATAACATACTTTAATTCATTAAAAAGTTAAAAATCAGAAATGAGTCATTGGATGAATTTTAGACAAAACAGCCTAGATGACTGAAATTGTTACTTCTTGGTCCATTGTGGGGGCATCAGCTGGGCATAATCCAAAACATGCTCATCCATAACCAGCTAATAAATTTTCTAGAAGCCTTCTTTGCTGATAGGTCGGGCATGAGTAGTCATTGAAGATTGCTAAATTTTTCTTAAACTTGTAATACAAGGAGAAATAGAAAAAAAGAGGCCGATCACTGTAAAGGTGAAATAGACCATGAATATTTTATCCTGGACCAATAATATTTTGAAGCAATAAATGATAAAAACTTAATAAGGATAGACTTATTATTTATCTTGTTCATGCTATTAGCTTTCGCATTTTTTAGTTTTTGATTTCTCAAGAATTATGTACTTATGTGTTGACTGTAGGTTAATAAAAGAAAGAATAATCCCCCACCCTCTGAGAGATCAATTCTCTTGCTTTAAACAAGGTAAAATCTCATTAGAATAAATAGAATTTTTTCCGATCACACCGAATTCTTATATATAGATTTTTTTTTAGTATGATACTAAAACCAACCCTGTAAGTTACTTCCTGAAAGTAGAAGTCTCTTAAGAGTTGGAGGTATTGTGTTGATTAAAAATTTTAGAAACGCTTGGCAATGTGGCCACATTTTATACTCTTAAATTAGAATTTTACTTCAGTAATGAGCCTACATCATTGGGGATTTCAGTCTTTAATTGAGAAGGGCTGTAATGTGTGAAAATACATTTCTGTAAATTGCATTCACTATAAGCAAACTAGAATGAATAATTGTTCTCATTGGTTATGTTTCACACCCAGCCCTATGGAAAACATAAATGAAATAGCATTTATTTTTTTTGAGAAAGTTTTTGTTGTCATTTAGAACTATAAATGAGATCTTTTTTAAAATATATGTTTTGTACAACTAACCTGATGAATTTTTATTAGATAATTTTATCCTTTCTTCCCTCTACAGAGTGTGGACTTTTTGTTTTTCTTGTTCTCCAACACTTACTGCCAAACTGGCCTACCAGGATCTTTCCCCCAGACACTATGTAACTTAAGGAGGAAACTTGTCTGTTTCCCTCAGTGCCTTAGGCTGACATTTCAGAAAGTACTTCTCATCATGCATCTGCGGAAGGTCTGAAAAAGCATTTGGGGCCATAATGAAATGATCAGATTGTTAGGGTAGATAATGGGAGGGGGGCCTTTCTTTTCCCATGTCAACAACAGGGAAGGACCTAACTGCCTTTGTACGTCAATCGAGCAGACTAGATTCTGAAGTTTACCATTTTGCAGGATATGGCAGGTCAGTTTGGTAATCTGTGGTCACAAATGCCATTAGAATTCATTGTAACCCTCAAGCAATGGCTGGTATGATCCAGGCCTAATCTGATAGCAAAAGTCATGCAATGGCAAATTCAGCCTCCTTGGTTATCTTGTTTCAGTGGAGGGTTGGCAGCCCACGTGCGGTTTGCAGAGCATGGGATGGCCCTGTCTTACAGAACTCTTTTTGTCTGTGAACCATCCATTCCTACCACTGTTATGATTACGGCACAGTTGGCATTTGGAGACTTGGAATTTATTTCCTCAGTAAAAATGTGCTAATAGACCCTTTCCTGAGGATGGGAGGAAACAGAAAATATTGGGAAGGGAGAAGGGGGGGCAAAATATTTAGGAAACAGGGTCCTGGAGATTAGAGACAAACTTTGACCCCTGACTATTTTGCATAAGATTAGCCCAGGCACAAATCTGCCATGTGGAGGTTAGCTAATTTGAATTAAGTAAGGACACACAGGGCAAGAATTACTCGCCCTTTTGTTATTTCTGAAATCTGAACTGCTTTTAGAAATAAGGGTTGGAATGTTCCATAGGAACTCGGAGCACGGGACACAGGGGCATGGCACACACTCAGTGTGGGCTATTTAAAAACCAGTTCCTTGGCTTCCCTCTGTGATTCTAAATACGTGTAATCACATTACCCTGCAGCAGCCGGGAACTATTTCTATAACATTGTCCAGCATTTGTGCTTGCTGAGGCTGGGTCCATCCAGCAAAAACAAAGTGGAGATATGCTAACTGATTAGGTTGATCAATCCAGGCTTTCCATGTCACCACTAAAGTCCATTTGTGTTAGAATATGAGCAGTATTTGTTGACTGACACTTCTCAAATTGTAAGGACTGATTTATTTATCCTGGGGGGAGGAAGATGCTGTAGCTCATCAAAAGGATGCTTTTTAAATGAGCCATTTATTTATTTAACAAATGAACAACATGAGCACAATTTATCACTTTCTCAGATACAACCAATTCTTATTCTATGGAATGTTCCCAGCATAGGAGACTTTGACCCTCTTCGTGCTAAAGAGTCTATCTTTGTTTGGTGTACTAACACTTCCCCTAATTATACCATTAGCTGTCAGTCAAACACATAAATCCCTTAGGAATATTCTACTCAATTGTGAATCACTCTAAGACATTAGCTAGTAGAGGGACATTAGCCAACACTGTTATATAACGTCAAAACACCTGATCAGGCTTGTGAATTAATGAAATAGTCAAACCAGTTTTGGGATTTCGTACAGACAAAACAATAAAGTGATTTTTAAAAAGCGTTTTAGCTTAATGTAAAAAATTTAAAGCCTACCATTTATAAAATATGTAACCACTTGACTTTATGCCAAATATTTTATCTACTGAAAATTTTTTTATCTATGATAATAACCCTTCAATGTGTCATCACTTCCATTTTACAGATGAGGAGACTGAGGTTCAGAGAGATTTAGTCATGCACAAGTTTACAAGTCTAGTTTCTAGTGAGTGGTAGGGTGAGATTTACATACAGGTCTCTCCATTTTCAAATCTATGCTGTTTACCTCTGTATATCTAACTTCAAACAGCCAAAACAGTCCATTAAGGCAAGAAAACAGAAACAAACAATCCAAAAGAACCCCTAGAACTTGGGTCCTGAATCATGCGGTTAAGATAACAAAAACTCAACTGATCCACAATTGGCTAATTTCCTCCGGGAAGCCTGTAGCTACCACCGGTCTGTTGCCTGACACCTAAGTACAGGGAGACCTCTTGACCCTCATGTGGTCCTGCCCTGAAAACTAGCAGTCCAACAGCCAAGCATACACATCAGAAAAAATTATTCATGTGACATTACGCCTTTGGGGAGATCTGAGTCAAATATTATTTTTTGACTATTTTGAGACATAGACTGAATATGTGGTTCCCCTGTGACTAACTAAAAACACACAGCTAAGACTAATCCTTTGCACTATGCTATATTAATGTTTTCTTTCCCTCCTTGTAAGGGGACTAGTTATAAATTAGACGAGATTAGAAAACAGTCTCTCCGGAATTCATCTTTTAAGGAATTACCTAGAAAGAACCCAGATTTTCCCCCCGACATGGCAAAGCACGCAGAGCAGCAGCCTGCCGCCGGTCCTGGGGGACAACATCTTGAGCGCATATGTTATTCCGGGTTCTGCATTGACTAATTCAGAAACTCCGGGGCAAAATAACCAAAGTTCCCAAGTCAAAAATGAAAGTAAAATAGTGGAATGGAATTGGAACCACTGTTGTGACATCCCAACAACTTCGTAAATAGCCGTGAAAGTAGACAGCATTACAGGTTAGCAAATTTACCATTGCAAGAATCAACCTGCACTGTTGGTGTCAAGGCGCAAACAAACTCATTTACCTCTCACTTGACTGATATTCTTTTTCTCTCCAGAAATATAATCACATTTGACAAAATTAATATTGAGATTGTGTTACTAGAGGCTTATCCAAATATATGCTATATTAAAAATAGTCATGATATAAATATTTCTCACAAGAGCTGCAGCGATGGTGTGAATAAAAAACTCCCTTCTGAGATTTCAGTAAAACCAGATCTCACAAAGGATCTGAAAGAAAACAAACAAACGGACACACACAAAGACACACACACACAGAACAAACCTTATGTTAATTCAGTTTGGCAAAGCAGTCACTATTTCGACACTATTTTATGAAGTATGATACAGTTCCTTCCCAGATGAAGTAGGAGAAATGAATCTGCTACAGGTTTCTCATAATAATGTTCGGGGTGGGGGGAGGTGTCTAAGCATGTTCCATAGCAGCTAATAAAAATCAAAATTTCTAAATGCAGCAAAATGTTAGCACTGTCAAATGGCCAAGCGTGCAAGAGGAATCTCTCTCTCCATGCCCTTCTACCAATACATACAAAGCCCCAAATACACCGGCTGGAATTTTAAAATTATAAATTAGATAGCAAAATGCTTACGGGCCTTACAATGAGATAACATCAGGAGGAACGGTGCGTGGAATGGATCTGGCATTCTCACATAAAGCATTATCTTTGGTACAAGTACACACGGCAGGGCATTTTGGCTTCGCTGGTTTCTTCCCCTCAGTCAGCAAAAGCGCAGATAAGAGACATAGGAAATAAGCAATTCTTTTCAGAGGGATGCAGGCATTTCCCATCCTTTGGCTTCTCTCTGATTCCATGCAGTCGAAAAAATCTCCCCAAACATGAACAGGGCTTCTGGAATTCAGCTGGTGATTGTCTTGCTCTGAGACCAGGTCATAGGAGTCCACCCTTTTCCTTTGCCTCTGTATCTCTGCTTTTCAAAACGGACCTGCAGCTGATTCGTGAGCTGCTCCTTGCTCCAGCAATGCACTGCTCGGGGAAGAGACCTGTGAGGTGCTGTGAGATGGGAGGGATCCAACTGCTGGAGGAGAGAGCCGACTTGCATCACCACGAAAACACTGAACACAGACCAGCCTTCGAAGGCAAAGTGAAGTGATGTAACAGAAAATAAACAGCTTCTGCTTGCACTGAGAGGCCCTTTAATTGTTACCAAAAATAGGACGGCATTATGTCTTATTAGTGAGTGGGTGGGCGGGTGGGTGGCAGCAGTCAGCTTGCATCGGATCTCGGCAATCTCAGAAACCTCTGGGAATTTGCTTTTCATGTGGCAAACAACCTAGTCAGAAAAACTGGCTTTGGAGCCAGCCCTGGCTGGAAAAATGAAGTTAAATGAAACTCTCTCCCTCAGCAGCATTTGGCTAAAACCTTGGTATTTCTTGCTGAGTCCACCTGACTGATGCCATCGTTGAAAGACAAATAACAACACATGGAGAATGTGACTTTCAGGGAATGAATGTGAGTAAATACTTTTTTGACACTTATCAACTGTCATGAATTATTGGTTTTCATAATCCCCACCCCCCAAATGTGTAAGACATTCTCTCCTTCCGCGATGAGGGAGGGAAATAGAAGCGCAGACTGCCCCTGTGTGCAGTCCATTCTCCTTGGCTTCTGGAACTCTCCCTTCTTTAGCAGTAGCATCAGAAACCTGGAAGGAATTCCCTGTCAGCAGGAGGCAGCCAGCTTTGGATTCTCAGGGCTCTGAAAAAGGCTCGTGTAGCCTAGGAGGCTGAAATGTGATGGGGGAAAATGCTGGACTAAGAGCCAGAGACCTGGCTTTGAGGTCCCAGTTCTGCCATGAACCAGCCAAAGTTGTCTCTGGATCTATTCCCCTGTCTGTAAAATGGGGATGATGGTATAGACGTTCCATAAATATCACAAACATGAAAGCAAAATGGTAGGCTATGTTACTGTTGTATTTGATAGAAAAGAAAGTGCACCTTCGGAGAAGGAAATTCATTTAAAGAAGAAAAAGAGGAGAGGCTCTAGCACTGGGGCAGGGCAGTATGGTTCAAGAGAGTGGGAAGACTCTCAGGATGGAGAAAAAGGAGGAAAATAGATCCTTTGTCCTCTTACCATGCTGAAGATGTCCATCCTCAAGCTGGCACAGTTGGCCAGCGAATGTCAATCTGTCCTTTCTTTTTCAGCTTCCTAGACTGAAAGTAGTAGAAGGATTGTTTGAACACATGTGTGATTAGGACATAACTTCATTCCTCATGGGAACTTGATGCTTTGATGTCTACCCTTTCCCTCTCATAGAATATCCCAGGCTTACTCCGATCACTTGTTGAATTCTCTGCAAGCTCTGTGAGGGGAGGGTAGTGGTAGTCATGCTCATTATGGGACTTGACTATTATTGTCTGATTACGCAGAAGACTGTAGGCTCCATGAAGGTAGAGACCCTGCTGGGAATTCAGTGCCTGGACAGCGTCGTGCATGGAGTGAGCAACCCATACGCCTTTGTGAGCAACAACAGAGCAGAGAGACCATTCATGGTCAGGACATGCTCATCCGAAGAAACTTCAGGTCATGCCATAGAGTTATAATAAAGGATTCTGGCAATTCCCTGAAGAAGTCACAAATGAGCTGATCTCCAAGGTAAGGGGGAATGAAAAGAGGGTTGGCGAGAACATTCCAGGTAGAGTGAAGAGCATATTGCAAAGGTCTGGCCACAGCCTGGCCTTGACAGAGGAGAACAATGAGAGACCTCTGGAGCGTTTTAGGCACAGGAGTGATATATAATCTGGTTTGTGTTTTAAAAGGACCAGTAGGTTATTATCATTAAGACAGTTTTTGAGGGTTTATAAATACTTTTTTACAGAAAAGAAAAAAATACTCAGTCTAAGAGAAGTAATGATTTTAGAATGGATTCTACGAATGCTTCACTGTCAAGGACTCTCTGGAGGGAGAGAATTATCATAGTGTTTTTAGAAACCGTGACCTACAGGCAAGCCCCACTTGGAACAGTAAAAGTGTCACTTAAAGGTTGGCTGCAGGTCAGATTTTTGTAAATTGGATCCCGCTTCAAGTACATGGTGGAAGCTTGCACCATAAAATAATTATGTGGTGAAAATTTTATATAGGGTCATTTTTATTCAGTAAGCCACCCCCTAAATTATCTGACTTATAAATGATGCATTTTATAACTAGAAAATAAAAACCCTGAGAACTTTCAGGACCTCAGAATTCTTGGGTTTAATCCCCACATGTAAAACTGAAGTACTGAAAGGTCACACAAATGGTGAGTAGCAGAGCCACCACTCTGCATGGGGTGACACTCTGGCAGACACTTGGTTAAACTGATGGGTGTCGTCAAGCGAGATAATTCACTCCCTACATATCACTTTCAAATGCATCAAATTATCAAGATTGCCTGATCAGCCCTTGGCTTTGGGCTCTGTGGACACAGTCAAAGAAAGGGTGAGTGGTCTTTTTAAACTTTCTGACTTGGTTAAGCTGGGAGGACAAATGAAAGAGGGAAAAGAATCATACCCATAACTATTCACTTTGCAGCTGTATTTATCTGGTGGTTTAGTTTGTCAGTTCAAGTGCGAAAAGGACCATGGTAGGGGGTTGGGGGTAGGGATGACTCTAAGGACAAATTACAATGGGCATTCTGAAAAGACAGTAACTTTTTCTTTTTCTACGGCATTTAAATCCAGACTTGAATTCCCTATTCAATTAAAACACCCACTAAGATCAAGCAGAATTTTAACCATGTATTGCAGAATGCTGAAGGCCTTTTAGGGAGGAGAAACTGCTTCCTGGCTCCAGAATTGGGTCTGAGGAGGTAGCTGCAGAGAGGAAGGCAGGTTGCTATCCTGAAGTCTTGAGGGATCTGGGGAAGGGGCTCTGTTGCTAATGAAGCTTTCCTTCTCAACCCCTCCTCCTTTTGAAGCCATGGTAGGGCACAGAGAGGTTATGGGAAGTGGGACGGTGGAAGCTTAGGAGTTTTCACCCACTTGGAGGTCTTTAGATAAAGTCTGGCAACCTACCTGTGGATTACAGTGGGGGTCTTTGGGAGAGGGGCCTAGCAAAGATAAACTCAGAGCTGGAAGGATGCCCAGGGAGGCTGAGAGACCTGGCTGAGGCAGCTCATCCCTCAGCCCCAGCTGCAGAGGAGTGGCTGAGAGGGTCCAGGGCTGGCTCTGCACTTTGCCAGCCCGTGACCATGGGCTAGCTATTTAACCTTTCAAGGCCAGTTTTCTCCTCTGTAAAATGAGGATAATGATAGTATGTATCACATAGAATTATGGAGAAAATTAAATACGGTAATACATCTAAAGTGCTTATCAAGGGGTCTGATATGCGCGAAAGATTTGTCATCATCGTCATCATTATCCTCACCATTGTCATTTCTACAGAACTTGAACCCTGAACATGTGACCCTTGATAACTAGGGAGCAAGGTACTCAAATAAATATGGGTTTCACTCAAGTCTATGCTCACTCTAGGAAGCAGGCACTTCTGGGCAGGGTGACAGAATGTGGGCTTTCTGAGACTCTATTCACATGGCAGAACCGGGGACACTTCTGGGAAAGAAAGATCTCACCAGTCCGGGTGAGAGTAGCGACACCCAAACTTGGTCCAAGGACAAGGTACAGAGCACAGAAAAAGAAGATTGTTGTGAATACAGGATGGAAAATTTTTTTTGGACTCCTGCCCTTGAATGTGTATAAGTTAGAGGGAGTAAGGGAAATCTACTTTGGGATCCCTGTAACAAAGAGGGTTCTCTCTAGTTTTGTGGGCACTGCGGCAATGCATTTGAGGGCCAGGAAAAATGACACACAGAGCAGAGACACCAGAGCTGCTGTAAGATGCAAGACCAACAGCACCCCATCCAGGCCCACAGTTCAGACATGAGCAAAGTCACTGGATTTTCCACCAAAGCCCGTTCCACCTTAGTAGCCCAGCAGCAGTGATAGCCCCACAAACATCAGAGGAACTGGCAAATGATCCTGGTGGCTGGAGCAGAACAGAAGGAAAATAAGGGATAGAGCATGATGTTTGGGAGCACGTGTGAGATGTTCCCCAGGCATCCTCAGAAACTGGAAGGGGTCTTTGTGGAGGGGCTGGTGATTCTAGGAGAGCCAATGAAAGCAGAGCGAGAGGAACAGACTGTGCTGTGATACTGATTTCAGTTTTCCCCTCAGGCTGGTGTGGCCTAGGAAACACACATTATGCAAGTAAACAAATCGTTATTATGAGACTTTAAAAGATCCAGCTTGGCCCTTCCTCCTTTTACAAATACTCAGACATGCAAACTGGTGTCAGTTTAAGCAGCTTTCTCTTCTCAATAGAGCAGGGTTTTTGAAGCTGGGAGTCAGATGCATTTGTGAGCTGCAAAATCAATCTGGTGTAAGCAAATCGTATAAGCAGAATTTTAAAGAATAGAATAGTTTTGAATACAAAATTGGACTGTATTGCACCTATAGGGGTAACTATTGCCTTGTGAAACCTTTGTTTCCATTCTGTGTGTGTATGTGTGTGCGCGAGTGTGTGTGTGTGCGTGCAGGGTTGTCATGTAAAACATTTCTTACAATTGGTTTATGAAAAGTAGAAAGAAAGAAAGAAAGAGAGAGAGAGAGAGAGAGAAAGGGAGGGAGGGAGGGAGGGAAGGAAGCATGGAAGGAAGGAAGACTGCATTAGAGGATGCCAAATATCTTCACCCATCCAGGAGTCAGGAAATGTTGATCTCAATTTCAATAAATTTCACTTACTGATTGAGGGCAAATTTCAATAAATTTCACTTACCGATTGAGGGCAGCAGTTAGACATGTTGGAATATCCTCTCTGTTATTTACTAGCTGTGTAGCTTTGGGCAAGTTGCTTAGCTTGTCTGTGCCTCATTTTCTATATCGATAAAGTAGAAATAATACCATCTTTGCACTGTTGATATTAGAATTAATGATAATGCACACAAAAGGCATATCACAAAGAAGGCATTCAACTACTGATAACTACCAAAATTAGGTGGAAAGGAGAGAGGGGGCAATGAGCAGAGGACCAGATCTTAAAGATTACTTGGAAGTAATGTGTCACTTAGGACCCTTTGGTAGAAAGTGACAGACATTGACCCTACTAACCTAAACACACAAAAAAACCTTATTGCCATGGTGATAGAGTGACTCACAGAATCCAAGCAAGGTCTGTCCAAGCAAGCTTCAGAAATGGAGAAACTTGTGAGAGCTTGGGGATCTAGGCTGCAAGAGCTAATGGGCAATGTCCTCAGGTGAATCCACTCCAAGCAGTTCTTATTCCCATGTTCCTCCCCAGAGGAGAGAATTCAGTGGGCCAAGCTGGGTCAGGTGCCTGCCTATTTGCCATAGGAAGGCAGGGAAGCTTGGTGACAATCCCACCAAGAGGGTACACAATAGGAGAGGGGTGATGTCCCAAAGGAAACTTTGGGCTACTCCTAGAAGCAGAAAGGATGATGCCAGACAGGCAAAACCAAGGGACACTGACCATGGGCATGTGCCGCAGTCTGTTAGCTAATAGCGTTTCCTTCTGCCCCGGCCTATTTCCCCCCAACCAACATCATGATTTTAAAAAGAAATGACCAGAGGGCAATTTAGATAAATAGATGTGGATAATTCCCTTGGGACAGCTAAAGTCTTATGTTCTGACTGTGGTATAGGGATTTTCAACTCTTACGGACCAAGAGAATAGAACTTTGGCCAAGAGAGAAATTGAGAAGGCAATAATAATGAAAGCTGACACTTATAGAATGCAAATTATGTGCCAGTTACTGTTCTAAGCACTTTATATATATTAATTCATTTAATCCTCATAACAATCCCATGAGCTAGATATCATTATCATTATTATTATTTCCTCTATAGAACAGGAAACATAGGCCTAGGAGGCTGAACAGCTTACCCAGGGTCCTTCAGCTAGTGAGGAGTTGCACTGGGATCTGACCCAGGCATTCTAACTCTCATTCTAACCCCTAGACACTGCCTCTCCTAAGGTCTATGTGGGATGTAGGGTACTGGGCGCCTCTGTGGAGGCCTATAGTGCTTCACTGGCAAGGCACTGCTACACTACAATTCCCAGCATGCAAGTGGGCTATCATCTTAACCCCTGCCTCACCAAAAGTTCCTTATTTTCTTGTGTAATAATTATTTAGTGGCAAATGTGGCAAAATCTGGTCTTCCTAAAGGATAATTATGCAATTGAGGCATGAATGAAGATGTAAGCGAGGATAGAGAAGGTAATTTCTAGGTTAAAATATCCTTTGCATTTTTTAGTGTTCAATGGAAGACATTGCAAATTGCCATGGGAAAGACTTTTTTTAACTTAAAAGTGCGTACTGTGAAAATATCAATAAGATGTTTTAAAGCACCCATTTCAAACTTGGCTGCACTTTAGAATCACTTGGGGAATTTTTTTTTAAATCCTTAATGCTTGGGTCACATCCTTAGAGGTTCCGATTTAATGGTCTGGAGTGATGACCTAGACGTCGAGACTAAAAAGCTGCGTGAAGTTCTAAAGTAGGGCAAAATTTGAGAACCCTGGTTTTAAAGGAGGGAAATACTCAGGTGGGGTCATAAAGATGAATCAAATTGTGACTAGCTCAAGGAAGCTTTTAAGAAAAAAAAAAGGGAGACAGAACAAACCCTAAAGAAGGGGTTCTCAGCTCTGACTCCTGGGAAATGTTTTAAAAAACACAGTTACCTGGTCCTCATCCCAGACCAATTGAATTAATATCCCTGGGGATGTATTCTAATCCTGAAGCAAGCCCAGAACGGTGGTTCTCAAAGTCTATTCCCAGATCAGTTGCAGCAGCTTCACCTGGGAACTTGTTAGAGATACAAATTCTTGGAACCCACCTCAGACAAATAGAAACAGACAGTCCGGGGTGGGGCTCAGTGATCTGTGTTTTTACAAGGCTTCCAGGTAATTCTGATGCACTCTCAAGTTTTGAGAACCATAGCCCTGGCATGTAGACTGCATGGAGGCAGGAACCCAGTGTTAGGAACAGAATGTGATTTTGTTAGTCTGTTACATCAATGGCCCCCAGTGAACCGTATCTCCCTATATTCATGCCCTACTCCCTTCTCTGCTGGGAGATGGGCTGGCCTTCTTTAACCAATAAAATATGGCAGAAGTAGTGCTATGCCATTTCCAGGCCAGAGCTTTCAGAAGATTGAGCAGCTTCCACTTTTGCACTTTTAGGAGCCCTGAGATGTCATGTAAGAAGTCAGGCTCCTTGTGAAGAGGCTACAGAGAGAGTTAGAAATCCCAAGTCTACATAAAGAGACCCGGCCACTCCATCACCTAGGCTGAGTTAAGCCCCAAATGGATCTGCCAGGTGAATACAGCTACAAGAGTGACCACTAGTAAGGCAAGAGGAAGGAAGTCCCAGTTGAGCCCAGACCAGATTGAAGTGTAGTGAGCAAATAAAATGATGGCTGTTTTAAGCCAGTAAGTTTTGGGTGGTTTGTTTGTTAATGCAGTGACAGAAAAAATGATATAGCACTCAATAAATACTTTTTGAATTAATGGGCGAAAATGCTATTGGGACATGGATCTGGAAGATAGTCTCTCTCCTTTGTCAAAGGAGGAAAAACAGGAGTTAGACAGAAAATTGGAACATACTAGTCAGTCAATAAAAAGGGTGTCTAAGAAGAGATTTTTTAAAATTAATTAATTTACTTTTTAGAAGGAATTTTTGACCAGAAGCCAGACGGCAAAGGCCCACAAAATATCAGCTAAGAACAGAAGAATTAAAGGTACCAAGTCTTGCTACCACATATTGAATACTGATTACATGCCTAGCAAATAGATAAAATATTTTTCCTATATTAATATCCAGTAATGAACATTATATATTTATAATATAAAATATATGATATATACATGTTATATATGTATATTATATAATTGTATTATATATTTGATTGTATATTAATTCTTCTTAACAAATTTGTATGATAAATACTATTATCACCCCATTTTAAAGATAAGAAAATGAAAGATCAAAGAAGTTAAACTTTTTGCCCAAAGTCATGTAGCTACTCTTAACTGGAACTCAGCCTGTATTTGTCTGATTCCCAAGTTCAAGCTTTAAACACATAGTAGGGCGAAACTATTCACAAAAATTGAATAGTGACCCTGTGGGTAACTCAATTTTGAAGTGTGGTGCCGTTGATTGTAAATAAAGTGTGTTGTTTTAGCACATGAAATGTATCTCAATTTTAGGGTAGAAGTCAATGGAAAAATAGATTTCATGTTATAGTTAAAGTTGGTAATTACATCTATTTGGTAAAACAAAGGGAATTAGTAATTCATCTCAGGTCCAGCCCTCTGTGATGAACTGTAGTTAGACATTTAGACCAAACCTCTCAATTTTGGAAGTGAGTTTCCTAAGCAATCAGAGTTACTTAGACAAAAAAAAAAAAAAAAAAAGAGTCAGATGCAAGTCATTCCAGAATAACTTTTTTGGCCTTTATCTTTTCCAAACTATACAGAAAGATTTCATAACTACTTTTAAAATTGTTTGTACAGAAACTCCAGGGTCTTTTGTAGGGAGCATCTGCAAATCTCCTTCAATTGATACACGCATGCTACATTGTGTGTCAGAGCCAAGAACTAGAGGGAGAGTCAGTGGGCTTGTAGGGGCCTTAGAACTGTTTACTCTCCCACTTTCAATTGCTCTTCATTTATCCATTAGTTCAGCGTTTACTTCTGAATACTCTCATGTGCTAGGCATTGGGGGATGCAAAGATGCACAAGACAAAGTCTTTGCCTTCAGAGGGTCCTGTGAGCCCCATGAATTGGAAGCAACTGGAATGAATACCCAGATTTTAAGATCATAGACAGCTCCATTTTCCATTCTTATTCACTTTCTGTGCTTATTTGGGAGGCAGCCATAAAGCTGTAGAATCTGAGAGATCTGAATTCAAATTCCGGCATTGCCACCTACTGGTGTGGGATCTTGGTCAAATTACTTACCTTTCTGGGTCTCAATTTCTTTGTATAAAATGAGATTAATAATGCTTACCTTGCAGGCTTTTGCCAAGGGCTGGATGAAAATCATGCCTTTGAAAGCATATCATCAATCCTTGTCTTTTACACGTATGAGGGATTTATTACCCTGTTCTTCTATTCATGTTTACTGACTTGAATTCTACTCTCCCTTCCCAACTGGCTCTTGTCTCTGATTCTTTCTCCCTTTTTATTTCCCTTTATTGTAAGGGTACTCAAAATTTGTTTTAATCTGGTATGGTTAAGATGCTCAGACATCTTATGATTGTCATAAAGAAAGAAGTCGTTATAGTCACAGTTTCCTAGAGTATAAAACAAGAGGTATGGCATGTGTGGGGAGGGGCCCATAAGGGAGCACTAGGTTGGCCAGGAGGCAGAGGAGTGAAGGGGAAGTGTGGCCTAGAACCTTTACTGTGCTGGTTTGAATAATCTCAGTGGACTTTGGGCCAAGAAGCTGTCCCTATTAGCTGGCACCTACCTGCCTTTGGGATGATTAGGGCAGGTGGGTAGTGGCCTGGAGTGTGAGAGCCCAACAAAAGGGGTGGTTGGGGATCTGGACTCTGGATTGGTTGGTGTATGTAGGGAAGGTGTGCTCAAAGATGAGCCATGTAGTATCTCTAGGAATTGGCTAACCCTAGAAGGGGCCTTTTCTACAGGGTCAGCAAGTTCCCGGATGTCAAACCACAAGAATAAGAAAAATAAAGACATGCGTAATATACCTTTCCAGTCACTCCTCAGTAGGAAACAACTTCTGGGCTCTAAGAGAACTACGAACATTATAGAAGCCTTGGAACCACCCCATAAAGAGTGGTGATCTGCAAGGAAGGGAAGAGGAGAGTCGGCGAATCCAGTAGGACTGCAGCCCTGGCCCTACTTATTTTACCAAGATTCCAAGCCCATCACAGAGCAAAACCTAGGTGAATGGGGTGAAAAGAAGTATCTTGTACTGCTTTAAAAAGCCTTCTTGAAAGCGGAACCCATAATTTATTTATCTTTCTATTCCCTTGATTGAATGAACATTAACTAGGAGAAACAGCTAAAATGGCCTTGGAAAAGAGAAAGGATGATATAGAGATATGGGCTGGTACTTTTCTTTACTCTTAAAAAAATAAACTTTGTTTTGCTTAATTTTTATTGCCAAAGTTAAGAATGCCAAACTTATACATTTTTATAACTGTCTTCAATGTTCAACAGAAGCTAAATGAGCCATGGATTGGAGACCATTGCTTATTTCTCCAAAGGAAGCGATACTTCTGTTTCATGCCGGTGGGAGAAATTGAACCAGCCCTGCTTTCTTTCCCTGGTTAAATTTTCAAGAGAGGAAAAATGATGTAATTGATAATGATGATGACAACGACAACTAACACTTAACACATGTTTATAATGTGCCAGACACTGTTGTACGTGCTTTAGAACAATTACCCCATGTAATTTGGCTATTTTTACTCCCAATTTATAAATGAGGAAACTGAGGCACAGAAGATAGGTAGCTTGCCAAAGATAAGAGATCAATTTGGCTTAAAACAAAGGCATTCCATGTTTCAATCGCTGACACAGCACTGTCTCCGTGTTTCAGAGTGGTTTCCCAAAACCAAGACGATCTTGACAAGAGCAGATAAGAAGTGCATATGAGTGCAGAACCCCTGTGAGGTGCTGGGTATTGGGCCCTTGTGCTAGTCTGAGTGTATAATCAGGGTTCATACTTAGAAAAACTATGGCATATGGGAAGTTTATCCCTGGGACCTGGAAGAAAGAGAATAAATAGGCCAAGATCTGGTTCTGTCATGGATGACCTGTATGACCTTGGGCACAGCTCTTAACATCTAGGCCCTGGTTTTCGAAGGAAACTCTTGGGTTGGATAATCTCTAAGCATCCTTTGCATGTAAACTGCCCCTGGCAGAAATCCTTCTGGAGAATAGGTTATTGTAAGACACGGAGAATGTAGAGCAGGTTCTTGTACATCCATAGGTAAGTTGCCAATAGTTTTGGGGTGCCCTGAGTTCTGAAAACATTGGGCATTGTTGCTTCCCACTTCATCTTGAGCCATATACCTGAAGCTGGTGAATGGATAAATGTCACTTTGGCTATGCCTGAATGCTCGAGAAACCTTGAAAAGAAAGAAGGAATGATTATGTAGTAAGGAGAGTATTGTAGAAGACCCTGGGGAGGGCAGGGTGAGGAGGGTAAGGATTTCTCATCATTTTGGTCTCAGAATCCCCATCAGCTGCCGTGGGTATCAATTCGGAGTAGTACTGCCTTCCTGGGAGGTGTTTGGAAATGCATAAGGGCATAACTGCTGTCACTCCAGCTGCAGTTGTTGGACTAGAGATGCTCACATCCTGAAACTCGTGGGACCTACACACACAATGAAGACTTGTCCTGTCCCAAATGCTCTTAGCATTTTCACTGAGCAGGAATAAGAAGTTCTTATGGTGGGGAACATAAAAAACTCCTTTGTGCATTTTTCTGAACATTAATCAATAAGTAATCCATTAACTCAGGGAAGGTGAATGTTTTTTCATACAGAAGCCAAAACAAACTGACAGATATCCTCTGGCAAGAACTGTGGAGAGGCTACATGGCCTTGGACAGGCATTTCATTTCCTTAGGCCTCAGTTTCTCCATTTTTGTAGTATTAACACTCTATAACTTCCTACTTTCTCTTCTCAGAAAGAAGAAATACCTCGTAAAAATCAAAGCATGGAAATACATAGTTTTTCTTATTTATAGTAGATACATGTACTGCAGTTAAGCAAAATGCAGGTAGCAAAGTTTAAATCAAAAGTATACACAAGCAAATGATCCCAAAATATTTTTGGTAAACTATGATCTCAGTTATTTAGCATTTTCTCTGAAAATATATTTGAATTTTTCATAACAAAACACCAAAAGTGCAAGCAAGACCATAGTAGAGCATTCTTCCTACTGGCTAGACTCAAAGAGCAAAAGAAAAAAGAAAAAAAGGCTGTCAGGGAATACCATAACCGTAAGTCATGGGCATGGTGAACATAATTGAGCCAGAAATATAGTTTGGGGTGATCCTAAAGAAAAATAATGGCTCTAAAGGGTATCGCCCTAGAGTGGGACTTGTTTGTTCTATAAAGTTGAAAATATGATTACTCTCTTTCTACTACTTTATGCCTGAATCACTCCCAAGATAGTTATTAGCAGTCATTTTTTCTTAAAAGGGACACACCTTCATCCTTTCAAGGAGATCATTGACTGCTTTTTTGTTTGTTTTGATTTGATTCTGAAATTAAAAGGAGAAACGTGCAACTAGAATGCTCATGCTTTAGAAACTTGAACTTCATGATGTTGGATTTCAGGCTTTTTGCTTTAGTCTTGTCCCTTTAGAAAGGCTTTGTCTTGTTTTGCCTGGCTTTATGCTCTCATTCTGGTGAGACTAAGAGCTTTCCATTGCTGCCCATGACTTGTGGTCTGTATTACATGCATAGTTTCAGTAGGAATGATGACCCGAGAAGCTTGGAATTTGACCCCAGAAAATGGCAAGGGAATGACGAAACTGGTGGTAAGCATAGGATTAGTGCCCTGTTGGCCCAGGCAGGGATGGGAGTCAATAGCAGGGAAGCATCAGGCTTCAGCATGAGCCCCCCTCTTGGCCCCACATTTGGCACTGCCCCTACTGCTCCTAGCAGTAAAGTGAGGAAGACAGAGGAACCAGTACTTGCTGGGTCTACTACAGGCCAGATGCTCTCAATTCCTCATCTTGCCTGCCTTGCAAGTGAAGCATTATCATCTTCTCTCTACAGATGGGGAAGCAGAAGCTCACAGAGGTTAGAAGACTTGCCCAAGACCATATAGTTTGACTTCAAACTGACTCTGTCTGTTCCAAAATGATTATCATGTGATTCTTTACTTTTGATATATATGAAATTATAGACAGTTCTTGAGGCCTGGTCTATATGAGGCAAATATTGTGTAAAATGTCTGTACAAGTGTTGTTCATTTATATGGTATTTGAGGCATGGAAATGACTGAGGTTGACCCAGCCCTGGCTCCAGAGGCTTTCTGGGGATCCCTGGGGAACCCCTTAGGTCATCTTAATCCAGTAGGATATAGTATAGTGTGGCAGTTACAACTCAGGCCCTGACTTTACTATTTACCAGCTGGGTGGCCTTAAGCAAATTTTTTGCTTTCTCACCCTCAGTTTTTTTTTTCATCTGTAGAATGGAGATCATATTAGTACTTCATACTTCACCTCACGGGAGGCGAAGAGGAAATGAAATAATGTAAGAGAGTGCTTAGTAATAGTAAGCTATTATTATTCTGATCTGTCTCCCAAAACCAAAAGTACCCTTGTAAGAGCCTGAATCTGTCAGAATGACTGGGGAGAGGGGGTAGGAGGATGAAAGAAGAAAGCAAGCCTCAGGAGGAGAGAGAACAGAATAGAATGACGACCTCCCTGACCCAGACTATACCCTGCAACCCCCCGACCACAGGCCTGGGTAATAGGTACCCCCACTCTACTCTGAGGGTAACTCACAGAACCCTGAGGAAATTCAGCCCAGAGGTGGCATCTCCTTCTGTTCCTGCTCTAGAGTACAGATTTCAGAGGGGCTCTGAAACGAGAACATCAACATTCTGAGCTGACTGTTAAAGTTCTTCCAGGAAGACAACACTTTCTGCATTTGTCACTCATCTGGACCGGTGTTGAAGTGAGTTGTGATGCATACAGCCCTTACTAAGTGGAGTGTCCACCTTCCAACACTTGGCTGTAATTATGCTTCTCAAAATGGAACTAAGTAAACACAGGATTTTTTTAACTCTGAACAAATAAATCTTATTTCTTACTCAGCAGAGCTGTTGTGGTTCATTCATTCAGTAAACGCGTATTAAGTGTATCCTCCATGTGAGGCACAGTGAGGCACTGGACACTCAGTAGAGGGCAAGACCCATAGGGCTCCTGCCCTTGAACAACACTTGGTCTAGGAAAGGAGGGCTCCACTCGGCCTTAATCTAACCTGGCAGCCTCCCCAAGCACCCCAGCTTCCCTGTGGATGTCAGGTGGCTGCAGCTGTAGAGAGTGTCTCACAGTCGTTCTTCTGCTCCCCCAAATCTGGGAAACCTCCTCACTCCTTTCCCTCTGATTCCTCACAAAGATGGCAAGGGTTCTGAGAAATGGTTTCCAGGACAAACCAGGGGACAAGGAGAATAATAACAAACAAGAGAAACAGTACAGGAAAAAGTTTTCATGCCTTCGTAGGGAAGAAAAACCTTTTGTCTCTGCTCCCTTAGGTTTAGCACCTGGACCCTGCAAATTAAACTGACAAAAGGCATATTAACAAGCAAGCAAACAAACAAACAAAACAAGTTTAGTTACATATGTAAGCACAGGAGTTCACAAAGAAATGGGACTCAAGGAGGTGTTAGAATTTGGGACTTATATATAGGCATATCTCATTGTATTGCGTTTCACTATATTGTAATTCGTAGATGTTGCATTTTTAACAAATTGAAGTCAAGACCCTCTACCAGCTTTATTGTGGTGGTGTAGAACTGAACTCACGATATCTCTGAGATATGCTTGTAGCATCTTAAAAAAGGGTGATAAAGTGTGAAGATGCTAGGAAAAAGGGCTTGGGGCTTCTGGGTTCTGGGGGTGGGTAGGTTATGGGAAAGTTACTAGGAAATGTGTGGTAAATAAGAGTTGTAAGTTAGTAAGGTTTGTCATGCAGATAAGAGTCCTCTCAGGTGATAAGAGTTATATCCAGAAAAGCTGTCTTTCTGGTACTGGAGAGGGACACATATTTGTAAATGGATATTTGTTTTACCTCTACAAAGGGAAATTTATGCCCTGCTTTTAGACAGGAAGGGAAAGGGCACAGAGCTAACTGCCTTCAGCTCAAAACAATCTTAAAGAAAAGTGGCATATTTAGGATGACATATTCTGATCCCATTCACTGGGGCCTTGGTTGGGTATTGAACATTGTGCTAAGAACCTTTATATATATGATATCATTTATTTCTCATAACAACTCCATAAGGTAGATATTATTGATATGTCCATTTTTCAGATAAGGAAACTGAGGCTAGAGAGATGTAATAAATAATTAATGAGCCTAGCCAATGGCAGAGCTAGGATTTGAACTCAGGAAAATGAGAAAATTAATTGATTATTTCTTAGCAGAGGCAATTTTTTTTTTTTTCAGAAGTGGGGGTGGGAGACACTACTGTTCCTGAAAAAAGGGACCTTAAGAGAGAATCAAGAAAGGGGTCCTTGGTAGGAGCTGTAAATCCCCCAGCCCCCGGTAGTGCTGGACACAGAGGGAGCCCAATGACTATGAATTGAGTGGAGCGTGAGGGAATGAGTGAAGCTTCTCAGATCGTCTCTCCTAACAAGATCTGTCCAGGCTTTGTTCCCGTGAATCCCAGTCATAGGCCAGCTACCTGTACTTGCATCTTGCAGCCCCAGGAATTTGGGAAGCTTGGTGGTTGGTTTCCTCCATTCTCTCTCTGGTCGCTGAAATCCTGATTCTCACAGCACTGGCTGTGCCTGGGACTCAGTCTCCATGGCTTTTACAGAAGATGCTGCCCTGGAAGATAAGCCCACAACACCTTTTTATTTCAAGGGGCAGGGGTTTACGACAAATAGCAAATGGAAGGATGTTATAGAGGTTGTGGAACTTTCCCAAGCTCCCCTACAAATGGCCTGCCTTTAGCACCTGACTCCCTCTGACATGGTAGCCTTGCCACTTGCTACCTGGGTGATATTGGGCAGTTATTTAACCGCCTGGACCACATCTGTAAAATCCTGGACCATATGCTTCAGGTTGGAGTGAGCATTCGAGTGCTAAATAAATGTTGCTATAGACTAAATTGTGTCCCCCACCCCACCCCACCCCACCCCACCCCTACAATTCAGATGTTGAAGCTCTAATCACTAATATGACTACATTTGGCGATAAGGCCTTTCAGGAGGTAATTAAGGTTAAATGAGTTTATAAGAGTGAGGCCCTAATCCAATAGAACTGGTGTCCTTAAGAGAAAAGGAAGAGATATCCAAGGTACAAGCTCAAAGTAAAAGCTGTGTGAGGACACAGTAAGCTGGTGGCCATCTACAAGCCAAGGAGAGAGGCCTCGGGAAAAACCAAATCTGCTGACACCTGATCTCAGACCTCCAGCCTCCAGAATTTTAAGAAAAGAAATTTCTGTTGTTTAAGCCACCCAGTCTGGGGTATTTTGTTATGGCAGCTGTAGCAGGCTAATACAAATGTTAATTCCACTAATTTTCTTTTCTCATCATTTGAACAAACTCACACATTTAAAGGCAACTCAGAAAAAAATTTCACCTGCCTAAGCCCAATTTGAGCCCAGGGGACTCAAAACTTGGAAAGAAGGCAAAGAGAGGTCAGCATGTCCTCTCATTGCCATAGTGGAAACACTCTTTACAGGCCGACCCAATGATTAGATAATGAGCTGGGCTGAGGAATGAACTTTTGCTTGAGTTTCTGCTTATTATTGATCAAAGGCCCATTTCAAAGTTACCTCTATATTATAGATTTATACCCAGTAGAGCTGTAAATAAATTCTAAAAAGCAGAATACACAATCTTCAAGTTATGGTTCCATCACGTGTAGGACCTTAGCCAATTTTGTATGTCATCCAACTGTCTTGTTCTAACATTCTTTCTCCAAAGCCTATATGATTCCAATTCCTCTAATTCTCTTTGGAAACAGTTTTACCACCCTTCACTGATGAGTCGAATAAATCTCTGACATGTGTTTATACAAATATAGAATGAACACATTTTGGATATTTATGTTTTTGACTTTTTGAAAAGTATACTGTGACGAGTACAAGGAATTCTAATTTTTTTAGAATATAAAGATCACACTTTAAGGCGATGTAAGACCTTTTTGGATTGAGATTTTCTTTTTTAATTTCTAGATCTTCTCTATTTCTGTATTGGTACCTTTAAAGCCCCAATGTTAAGGAATCACAATAATTTATTAGCTATAGAAGAATCTTATTCCCTCCACAGGAAAAACAAACCTAAAGTAAATTGTAAGGTTGTTTTTTATCGTTTATTCTATTCCTTCTTTCCTTCTCACCTTGCCATACATGACAGTGCCCTTTAACCTGGGTCTATTATTCTGTGTCCTTATTGCAGGCGACAGGAAATAATGTGCTAAGACACGAGGTATAACTGACAGCAAGTGGTTCTTCCAAGGCTATTTGCACTGAAATGGGGGATGGATGGTTTAACGTCGTTATGTTTAGATTGTATTTCTAGGGCTTTATATCTACTTCCTCAAACCTTCGTCCTCTCCCTACCTCTCTTCCCCAGAAATACAGTTCCGCCACAACAATGCCACTTACACACAAAGATTCAAGTAAGGTTGCATTTGAATGGTCAATTAATTAGGAGTGCATTTAACCCAAAGAAATGAAGCTTTAATAATGGCGGAGGCAACTGCGGTGTGGTGGAAAGAACCCTGAATTCAGGACATGTGAAGAGCCCTGCCTCTGCCTTTTACTGGCTGTGTCATCTTGAGCAGATCATTTGATTTCGTGAAGCTGTGAAGTCCATACTTATAACCCTCCCTTGCAGGTAAATTGGGAGCATTAGAGACATTATGTAAAGTGACATGTAATCGTGAAGGATTGTTATAAATAACTTTTCAGGCATTGTTGACATACAATGAGGTTGATGTTGGGGGTCCCAAAGGCCGCCCCTGGATCTCCTCAAACCATGCTGATTAAGGGCCTCCTAGTCACATGGCTAGTGAATGAGCACTAACCTTAGTGTATGAGCATTTGCTCCCTCATTACCTTAAATTCATTTTGCCATCCATCTGTTTCTCCAGTTTTTAATTAAAATTTGAAAGTTTCATGAAAATTCGGCAGTAACAGTTTTTCCAAAATGTTGTCTACTGTGGAGCAGATTGTGCTGCTCATCGCAGTCAGTTCTCAAACTAATTTAACTTTCAGCCCTGTAGCCTTCATATGAAAAAGCAGGGAAAGCAAAATTGGAGCTGTGATGAACTGTGTCAATTGGACTGCTTCATGCTTCTGACTCATTTCAGAACCATTATCTTGTCAATAGAAGCATCTCCTCTGTCCCCATATTTTTTTTGTAAGGAAATGCTATTAGTAAAGCAAGGTCCATAGAGAAGCAGCACATTAACACTGTGATCAGACTTAAAGACAAAGCAGGGCTAGACATCCAGAGATGCCACAGTCACTGGATCAAAGGGAAGAAATAGCATTGGAAAAATGGGGAGGGAAAAGTCTACATACCTAAAGCAGGACAGATATCACATAATAATAAATAGCTGTTACTTACTAAATATTTACTATGTTCCTGACACTGTTCTTATAAATAAATTATTTTATTTGACCCTCACCATTGCTGTATTAGTCAGGGTAGGCTAACTGTCAAACAATCCCCAAAAGTGACTTAATATGGCAAAAGCTGATTGCTTACTCATGTCCCCACCCTCCGCAGGACCTGGGAGTCCTCTGCTGGACTCCATCCTGCTCGCAGATGGGAGGGCAGGGAGAGAGTGCATATAGGGAGGATCCCTTGGGAGATTTCTTAAGGTCTAAGCCTGGATATGCATGCATCACTTTCTGCCAACATTCCATTGGCCAGAATTCAGTCACATGGCCCTACTTAACTGCAAAGGAGTCTGGGAAACACCCACGAGGTATATGACCAGGTGGAAAAGGAAACAGAGTTTGGTGAACACATAGTGTTCTCTGCCAACAGCAACTTATTATCTTTATTTTACAGATGAAAATGAGTTTTGGACAGGGGAAGTAACTTGCCTAATAGCACATAGCAAGTAAGTGTTAGAACCGGGATGAGTTCTCTGGAACAAGGCAGAGTGGTCATGCCCTCAAAGAACTTCTTGTCTGTAGATGAAAGTTCTTGTTCCCTTCTTAGAATCTCTTAGTTGCTGGTGTCATCTGGCTGGTTAGAGGGAATTCAAATGCAGCTTTAACATTTCCATAGAAGAACAGAGTGGTAGTAATCAACATGGGAAGAGAAGAATTACTGCTCTTAACACCTACAAATTGAAGGATGGATATCTTTGTTTTACGTCAGTTTTCTTCATGTGAGAAACATTTGACTTCACTGTTTATGTACTACTGGGTGACCTTTCCATTTTTCTCTGTTGGAAATATGTAATTTAATGTGAAGCATCTATTGAGGGACTTCAAGTAGGAATAATTCTCAGAATAATGTGCTTGATTTTCCTCTTGAAATGAATTCATTTTATTTAGTGTCTTTCATTTAAGATGCATGGAGCAAGGTGCTTCACATACATTATCTCATTTAGTCTCATTTAAGCCTCCCAGTTGCCTCTGATGTAGACATCATTAGCCAGCTTTTACAGACAAGATAAAAGGGAAAAGGGGATGGTAGCTCAGGGCACAGAAAAATGCTAATTCACTTCCAGTGGATGAATATGCTTACTATCTGGTTTCAATTGGATGGATTTTTATTAACACTTTAAACATCGATACCTGCCTCACATTTGCATAATCCTTTCAACTTTCGAATCACTGTCACCTCTTTCATATCTCCTTAGATGCTCACACTAGCCCTGCGCTATCAGCGGTCTACAACTGTTTGATGACATCTTTTTTTTTTTTGAGGCTAAATCTCTGCAGAGGAGTTTGCTTTTATACATAGTTTAGGTTCAGGATAAAGCCAATAGAAATCTTGCTTCCGGAAATTTAATCCACATCCTCATCTGCCGGGTCTCCCTGGGGCAGTGTAATCTGCTGCTTAGTACAAACAGGACATGTACATCAGTACTCTCATACCAGAGCTGATTGCTGTACTACATCTGCCCCCACCATTCTCTAAAACTCTGGATTTTAGAAATTTAAGTGCTTTTACTACCCTGTCCATATTTATATCTCCCTGCCACCGAGTTTGCCCCAGTTAATGATAGCAAAAGGAAAAGAAAGAAACAGAAAGGAAAGAGCAGGTTTGTGCGTTTGTGCAATGAGGTGCATTTATTCTCAGAAAAAGCAGAAACCAGCCTAAATGAAGCAGGAAGGGGGTGATGGCAGATGAAGCATAAAGCAGGTGCTTACTTAATTGCTGCAGCTGGTGCCAAGTGTTTGGCATAATTTTTCTCCTCATTTCCAATTATTGGCACCGGTCCTTCTTTTAACTTTTAGCTGCATCTGAGAAGAGTCTAGGAAACTGCTCTGCCTCTCTCACTTTTATAGGAAAGCAAGCAGGCAGTTTTCTTACAAATGTTGTCAGTAAACCCAATCCCGAGGATTTATTTTTTTATTTTTTATTTTTTTTTGCCTCAAAGCAACTCATTGATTATAGAAAGGGAAATTGGATTACATGCAATTTGACCTTTTATTTAATTCTTAGAATATTGCTGTGGGTCAAATTTTTAACTTGTTTCAAAAGACTTGATTCAGCTATTCAGACTCATCTGTGTGACTTGGATTTCAGAGTTGTATGTCTGAGCTCACAATTTCCTAAGGTGTTTTCTTTTGAAATGCAGGTTGCTTAAGTCTCCAGTTGATGTGGCACATTTATTTTGCTCTTTGATTTTTCTGTTTTAAGTGAAAGGAAAAGTTGCAAAAATATCGGATGCAAGTTATTTTATGCACTGTCATTCTGCAAGTGTTTATGAAGAGTAAATACTGTGCCAAAACCTTATGAAGAACAAACAATACAAAGAAGCATGAGGCATACAAAGATAAATAAGGTAGTCTTTTCCATTCAGCACATTTGGTCCCCAAAGAAAAATGAGACAAGTAAAAGGAAAGGAATAACAGAATGCAGTTCTGAGGGAAGGAATAGTAATACGCTAAGGAAAAACAGATCTAATGCAAAGGAAAAAGTTCTTCATTTATCCCCCTCTTAATGTGACTTTAAATATTAATTATATATATAATTAGTACAGTTTTGAACTGAAAATTTTTTTTTTTAAATTTTGGAACTTATCTCGAGTTTTATTTCAAGGAGAGAGAAGGAGAGAGATGTAGTTCAGAGAGGGCATTAGGAAACCTGGGTGCTGGTCCTGTTTTCACCCTCAGCCATTTGTGTTCCCTGGTCCCGGAGGGCTTAGCCGGGGTAACCCACAAAGTGTCTTTCAATTCTAATAGTCTGAATGAGATGCCTCCAATTCTGTGCTGAGTGAATCCAGCAGATGTCCCATAGGAGCAAAGGGAACAGGAGGCTTGGGGGAGTATGAGAGGTGCCAGACGTGGGAAAGAAAGAGCGGTATTTGGGTTACACTCTTTGGCCCATTCTCGGCTTCTTGTTTAAAGACCACATCATTTGTAGAAAGCATTAAGTTCAGAGCTACCCACAGTTTATAGTGGATCTGATTCTAGTGGGTATAGCCCTGGCTTTGAAAATAGAGAACATGGCCTAGTGAGACACATATCCAAAAGATCTACAAGCTGGCTAAAGTTTGTGTTGAGTCGTATTCACAAATAAGCCTTGAAGGTAAATGAAGTGAGTTCTAAGGAACAAGAAGGAAATTGGAGAAAGTGTGGAGTGGGTGTGAAGAATGCCATGCCTCTCCATGGTTCTTTTCTAATTTCACAGCTAGCAATTCAGGCCCTAATTCGTCACATGCCCATAGGTTGCTGCTAATCCCAACCATCCCCTCCCTTCAGACTCTGCCTTTCCAGTCCACATACCATTGTTCTTCCTCAAACACTCCACTCACCATGTTGCTTCCCTAAGCAGTGATTTATCATAAGACCCTGTTACCCGTCACACTTCACCTCAATTCTTTAGCCCAGAGTTCTGAGTCTTTCAACCAGGAAGCATGGTATTAGAAATAGGAGATCTAGCTTTAACCTTGGGCTTTGCAGCTTTAAGGCCATGTGGCTTCGGGTAAGTTGTTAAACTTCCCTTGCCTTCATTTTCCTTATCTATAAAATGACTGGGAACTGAGGTCTCCAGCCATAAATGATCTCTTAGATAAAAATTATTTTGCTGAGCCAATGCGACTGTGCAAGGTTTCATATTTCCCTGGAGCGCCCACATTCATATACGCTGGCCTACGCTCCCAATAGCATCTACAAACTTGGCAGGTCTTAAGTCCCAAGTTTCAGTTTTAAAATGTCATCTCCCTAGCTTTCCAAGGCCATCTTTTGTCATTCTCTCTAGGATCCCTTTGCTCTGGGCAAGTCAGTGGCCTCAAGGGCCCTGAAAAAACCTGAATGCTTCCATCTTATATGCTCTGGCTCTGAGCCATTGCCCCACTGAAAAGCAGTTCCTGGTCCCCTATACCACCCAATGGCAGTTGACTCTCAAATTAAATAAAGCCCTTTTTATCTAGAAGTCCTCACTGATTAACTGTACCTAACAATGACCACCCTCCATGGTGCCCAGCTCGATAACCATGTCCCCAGTGGCTTTTGAAAATTTATCTATTTTAAAATTTTAATTATTCCTTCAATAGTACCTTATTTTTGGATAAGCATAATTGTCAGTGTACACATGTACACCATTGTAGCTTTTTTTTTTTTTTTTGCATTCAGCCTTATATTATAGATGTTTTTTGTTGTCTGACAGTCTTCACAAGGTATTACTGAATACCTCGGGACTCTGGTGACTCTTTCCCTAATGTTGGACAATTTAGTGCTTAGTCTTTCAGTATTATAAATCTCTCAATACATATAGCTGTTTGATTATTTTGTATTATCTTCCTAGTTCACTCAGATGTGTTGTTATTATAAGACAAACTTTTCTTATGGCATCACGTAGTTTGACAATCCTTGCATGTATCTCTAGCTTACTCTTTAGCACCCAGCTACAACAGTTGTCCCAGACTCCCTTCTCTGTGGCTTGGGCCTCCACTTAATCCCCATGTACTTCTCACACTCAGCAGATGGGTCTGCCAAGCTTTGTCTCAAAAATCTCTGCTTCTTTATCTCTTCCCGAATGCAATGGTTCTCAAACTGCAGGTACATTGGAATACCTAGGCAGCTTGTTAAAATGCAAATTGTTGGACCCCAGGAGCTGGAAAATGTACATTTCTAACAAGTTCTTGGGATACCAATTCTGCTGGACAGGGGTCCACCTTTGGTGAACTCTTGCTCTCATTCTTTTCTCTAATGTCAGGGAAAATGGCTTGGCTTCTCCAACTCATACCCATCCTGCTACCTATCCTCTGAACGTCCTTCCCATCTTCTCTGAGACCAAGCTCCTACTCCTATCCATTTTCATCTACTGCTTCTATATTTGTGCCATTGAAACTCCTTCCTCTGTCCTTTAAACATCCTTTTATCACTGCTAAATTAACAACTTTTCTCTTACCAATATCGTCCAGTTCTAACTACCAACCCAAATGTCTTTTCTCCTGCTGCAAATTTTCCTGAATTTAAACTTGTGATCTTCACTTGCTGCTTCTACTTCCTATTCATGTGTTTCTTTTTTAAGTCCCAGAAATTTCCTAAGCTGTTCTATCTGGAAAGTTTAATATTACCTTTTTCTCCCAAATTCCATAGCCTTTTTTTTTTATTATTATCTCACAATAACAGGCAATATTCATTGAATTTTAACTGTGTTCCAAGCATTGTGCTCAGCACTACATATGCAGTTTGTGTATATAAATATAGTCTCATGTGAAGATTGTTGTTATATCAATCTATGTAGTAGTTATTATTTTATAGATTAAAAACAAAACAAAACTAGGCTCAGAGAGGTTAAATAATTTGCCCAACAGCTCAAATGAAGGAACCAAAACTGGATCTGGCTCTGATTCCACATCTCATGTGTTTAAAAACCATTCCAGAACATGCATCAGAATCCCTGAGCACCTATTAAAATACCCGTTTCTGGCTTGAGTGCCAGAGGTTCCAAACCAGGTGTGGCCTAGGAATCTGAATTCTTAATTATCCCCCTGAGAGTTCTGACATGGGTGTTCTCAGAGCCATACACATATTGAGAAACAGTCTCTCCGTATTGACATAACTGGCCACTTCCTCTCTTTAAACACGTCCCTCAGTTGCTATGATACAACATTTTTTTTTTCTGGTTCTGTCTGCTCTCCAAGTCTGTTCTCTATCTCCTTCTTCCTTTCCTGCCCATATCAGTGCCCTCGGACTCTACCTTTCACCATTTCCTTCCTCTGCTCTCTGTCCCCATGAGCCATCCACTTGCAGCACTCCAACTCGGGCAGATGGTTCCCAACCTTGCCCTTCTGTTGCCATCTTCCTGGTGAGAGTCACGGAGAAGCATGATTTTGGAACAGTGATGAACTGCAGCCCAGGTCCTGGACAAAACTGTGAGGCAGGTGACATTGATCCCGGTGCCCCATTGTCCCACACCACCCTTGCCCTTTCCTCTTATCCCTTATAATCCCCTTGCTTTGCAGCTTTCTATTCAAATCAGTTCAGAATAAGAGCTGATCACTTTACACGGTCACACTAATATGTTAATTCTCCCACTCATTTGCATTTTTAAAGCCTTTTATGTCGTTTTGTGGGTTCAACTGATGTTTATATATTGAAGACATTCAGGCTTTACTTAGCAGATGGGGGAATTTAAAGAGAAACTGAGACCCAAGAGGAAGGAGGGTGAGCTGGTTTGGCAGGAGCCCTTCCCTTCCCTTTGAAATTTTTTGAAGCTTAGGCTCAAAAGCAGCTGGCAACACCATTGGGAGGGCCGGACTTGGCTGTACTTGTCTCCTGCACACCCCGGGCAGGAATAAACAAAAACTGCAGCTGCTGCAGACCTGTCCCTAGAAGCAAGAGATTGAGGGCAGACTGTGGAGTTGGCTGCTGGTGAGCTTCCTGCCACACCCCCACACTCAGAATGGCTGGCTCCTCTTCATCTTTCAAGTCTCAGCTTAAATGTTCTCTTCCGAGCAGTGGGTCTTTACTACCTCACTTATGTAGGCTCTTCTTGGTGATTCTCTGTGTTGTCAGCTATTTTCCTTCATTGCATTTATCACAGTTTGCGATTATTTTATTTATTTATTTCCTTGTTCTTCCTGTCCCCATTTGGACAGTAAGGCTCAAGAGGACAGAGATCAGCCTGCATTGATCTCCACTGTGCTCATAGCATAATGGCTGCTTTAGTAGATATTAAGTATTTGTAGCAGGAATGGCTAAGTAGCTGCTCCTCCACCATCTGGCACTTAATGAATGAATAGTCCTTGAGCTGAACTAACTGCCTCCAGTAGCTATCCCAGTGCCGAAAGACTTGAGGCAATTGACTGGTTCATCTCACTGCTGAGACAGAGGTTGGAGAGTACCCTGGGCATGGCATCAGAAAAAATTATGCAAAACTTTGAAATAGCCTAAAAAGATCGCTAGGTGTCCTGTCTGGCACTCTATTGAGTTATCAAGATTTTCATTGTCTTTGAGCTATTTTACAACTTTTTAAGTTATATAAAACTGATAGCAATACAAATGATTCTTGTCAATGGAGATGCAAATAAATTTTGTCTGGTAGAAGAGTATTGCCCTATGACTACTGACCAGTTTTGAATATATTTGTAAATTAATTTTACCTTTCCTGATTGCCTATATGTATATTCTTTGAATTCTCCTTTAAGCTGGTGGTAACATCTTGTTGGTTCCCTCATGAATTAGTAAAACAAAATGTCTAATATGTATTAATTTTGCATATATACAAGAGTCATGATTTTAGCCTTTTAAAAATTATCTTTTTAAATTGAACTTTTAATCAAAATCAAGAACTTTTGCTCATCAAAGGATACTATCAAGAAAATGGAAACCTATATAAGAGAAAATATTTGCAAATCATATATCTAATATATCTAATAAGAGAGTAATATCTAGATTCTATAAAGAACTAAAATCAACAACAAAACAATGAAACAACCCAATGCAAAAATAGGCAAAGGACTTGAACTGACAGTTCTCCAGAGGAGATTTCGAAATGATCAATAAGCCCATGAAAAGATACACAATATAATTAGTCATTAGGGAAATCAAAACTACGATGAGAAATCGCTTCACACCTGGTAATGGCTATAATTTTTTAAAAATCACCCCCCCCCCCCCGAAAGCAGAAAATAACAGGTGTTGGTGAGGTAGAGAAGGTAGGATGTAAAATGGTGGCTGATATGGAAAATAGTTCAATGGTTTCTCAAAAGATTAAACATAGAACTCCCATATGACCCAACAATTATACTCCTAGGTGCATATCAAAAGAATTAAAAGCAGGAACTCTAATAGAAACTTATATAGGGACTTCAATATTGTGTTCATACTTGTGTTCAGAGTTTCATTATTCACAATAACCAAAAGGTAGAAACAACCCAAGTGTCTGTAAACAGATGAAGGGATAAACAAAATGTATACATACAATGAATATTAATCAGCCATTAAAAGGATATAAACTAGAAACATCGACATGTAGATGGTCTTCTGAGCCCTGGGAATGCTGAGAGTGTAAGTAGGCAAGAACACCCAGGCCCAGCCCTGCAGACCATCAGGAGCCTAAGAAGGCACAGACTCTGAGGAAGAGAGAAAACTGAGTGTGGTGTCGTGGAAGCCAAGACAGACTGGTGACCTTACCCCAGAAGTCTAACAATTCACTGTTCATTGACTTGGTACTTAATTAAGCTGTTACTTAATTTTCGTCATGTGAGAAGACATCATTTAATAGAGTAAAACTTCTGGTCATAACTGGAACATTTTCAACAATACAATTTATTGTCAGAAATGGTGCTAAATAGAATAGGATGCAGAAGGACATTATTAAATAAAAAATAAATATAGACTTAGGAGAGACTTTTATTCAAAAAGATTATTGCGAAGGAAAAAGGGACTATTGCATTAGAGGAGGAGGATGATTGCAACAGGGAGAACCTGCAAGGGTCAGGGTCAAGCAAATAAGGGTTTTATTTTATAAAGAGGTGTGAATAAGGCTAGAAAGAATGAACTCTGGGGAAATGGAATGAAAGGGTGGCGTTATCAGAATCAGATAGTAGTAGATTGAGAGTATTTTGTGCTGAGGCCAGTCTGTTTGCAGGGTCAGGCTAAGGGTGGGCCGAAGTTCACGGGTTTGGAAAAAGGGAAGAAGCTTAGCCAAAATTTGGGTAACAAGCATTTTGTTCCAATTTATCAATGGGGATGAGCAGTACAGCTCATCATTTGTGAGGCAAAGAATGGAAATTTGGAGTCTGTGTCTAATTTTGTCATAGGTTAAACATGGGACATCTGAGACATAGGAGAAAAAGTGGTTCTTTGCATCAAGCTGTTTTCCAGAACACCAAAATAGGTAGATCCTTTAATTTTCACTATTTTCCAGGATCAAAGGGCTCAGGTAAAATTCAACATTGTCAGCATGCTCTGGGATGTCAGTTTCATCCCCACTGTCTGGATGACACCTCAGCCAGCATAAATATTTCTGCCTAGGGACTACTTCTTGCTTTGCCCAGGCTGTGACACCTCTAAGCCCCCTTTCTTGAATGGTTGTTTAAGGCTCTGGTTCCTGCCTTGAAGGAATCCTCATGCCTGACTTACCAGGAGCCCGTCTTATCCCCAAGAGATGCATCCAAGATAGCCTAACAACCTCTGCTTCTAAGCCACCACCTCTGTAGCACAGTTCTGAGGACAACGGACCACCTTGGACTTCTGCATCCTATGGGCTGAATTCAGCTCACAAAAGTATTTTGTTCCAAGTGGTCTTTTGCATTGATTTTTAAGCTTGAATTAGATGCTAATTTTAAAAATCAGAACAGTCAATCTAAAAATCCAGAATTCCACCTTCTCTGGAAAAATGAATTGCTCTAGCAATTCAAGCCTGCATTTCTGTTGTATGCCTCCTATGTTATTTAACAACATTCCTGACAGTAAAATGTGGTTTTGAAAAAGTCCTATTCATGATCCAGGTATTACTTATGGTGCTGTTGCTTTGATTTAGCCAAAGTAAAGAGAGGGATGAGCTCTCCATCTCCTGTTTACCACTGTTTTTTGAACCTATTCAGTCATTTATGTTATTTGTGTGTTTACATATTTTTTTAAAATCCTACCACCAATCATCACCTTCACTACAACTAGTCAAAGATTTTTACTTTCAGAGAATATGTTAATTAAGGCATCATTTAGGAAAATTGCTTACTATTTACATCTAACTGCCTACCACATAATAATGATGACACATATCTTTAAATATGTAGCAGACTCAGTTCACTGGACATTTTACTTGATTATACCAGTACATTCTCTACCTGATTAACTTGTGTTCCAAAATTATAAAATCATGCGATATGGTCAACTCCTACTTGGTGCTTGTTTGTACCTTATAAGAAAAAGAGGCTCTGGGTCATTGTTGAATATGGCAGGCCTAGGAGGATGGACTCTGGGGAAATGGAATGAAATGAAATGAAATGGAATGAAAGGGAGTCCCTTCCCTTGGGATGCAAAGTCAGTGCAATTTGTAGCACAGAGTTAAACCTGTGGTTTAACCGTTTTGAACATGAACATGAAGTCTTCTGTCTCCCAAGTATTTCTTCTTTTCTTTCTCTCAGGGCTAGGAGCTCCTCCCTGGTATTTCCATAGCCTTCTGGAACCATCCCTATCACTGCCCACAACACTGTAGTGTAATGACCTATTTTTGTGTCTGTGTCCCACCTAGAGCTTGAACCTTAATGGGGGGGGGAGGATTATATCTTTTCCATTATTATAGGCCCAGGCCAGATGGCCCTTGAGGACAGATCCAGAGATACAGTACCTATTAACCTTAAATTAATTATTCTCACGAGTCTCTCCACTTTGCACATTTCTGAGTCAGGCATGAAATCTTTATACCCACAGATATTAAATGACAAAAAATAAGAGCATCAGTTTTCCGGAGATACTCAGCGTTCCTGGTCTCTGTTTCTCATCTCATCTGACCTGGTAAGTGTCTCCCTATCTCTTAATCACAAAGCTCTTTATCCACAACTGCCTCCGAGAGGGGTTTTATAGACATCCTGTCTCGGTTCTTGCCTCCTGGGAACAGACCTAAAAATGGCAATCAATTCATTTGGCTAATTGGTATATTGCTATCTTTCCACTTTGCTTCCAAGTGTTCAGCCAATCACAGTAATCGTGCTCTGGCGGCCTCCTCCAGGCACTCACACAAGCAAGTGACTGACCTTGCAAAAGATGGCTATTAGACTGTGTCTCTATTCATGGACTGAACAGAGGTTGTGGACCTGCCTTCTGCCAGATCCTGGCTTATAAATGTATAAGAAGTACAAGCTGACCTTGCCAAGTGTTCAAGGCCTGGGTGCTTTCAGTGTTTTGGGTGCTGACTAGTCTTTCTCAATACTTACAGAGCCCCTTCCTTGTCTGCTTCCATCTCAGTGCTTACAGGAAATTTGTCTTTGACTATGTAAGCATAATTTCCAAGGCCCCAAGAAATCTTACCTATCTACTCCCCAACCTATCCCATTGCCAGAAATTGCTTTAATTGCCAACACTTCCATTTACCAGTTGGAATAAAAGTATTAAAAATCTCTAGGAAGAATTAAATTTTTAAGTATAAACTTTCTATTAAAGTATAACATACATACATAAAGATACACAAATCATAGGTGTAAATGAACCATTTATGTCCTGAATGCCAGGTTTAAGAACATTTCCAGTCTATAGCCATGCTACCCTGAATAAGCCTGATCCTGTTTGATCTCGCAAGCTAAGTAGGGTCGGGCCTCGTTAGTACTTGGATGGGAGATCACCTAGGAAGACCAGGTGCTGTAGGCATAAAATATATATATATATATATATATATATATATATATATATATATATATATATGATTGTAAGCTGACAAGGTCCTTGCAATCTGTGAGGTCAACCAAAGTTTGCCTCACCTAAAAAAAAAAAAAAAAGAGAGATAGAACATTCCCATTTCCTTAGAAGCACCATTCCCCACCACCACCACTGCCTTGTGCACATTTCCAGTCACCTTCCCATACACCCAGCAGGAAAACCACTGCCCTAACTTGTAACAGATAGATTACTGCTGATAAGACATTTCAGTTGCTTCCAGTTCTTGACATAAATATTGTTGTTATTTATAACTAATGCTTTGTAGAATGAGTCTTTTGATGAACAGATATACACTATTCTGTTGAAAATATGCCAGAGAGTGAAATATATGAGAAGTAGGATATATATGTTCAGTATTAGTAGGTACTATTGAACATCTTTTCCAAGGTGGTCGTATCAATTTACACTCCCACTGGCGGCATACAAAAGCTATAGTCATGCCATATCTTCATCAGCACTAGATTTTTCTTTTACAGTTAGCCAGCCATTTTGGTGGGTTTGTAATTGTGTTCTTAATTTACATTTCTCTGATAACTAGTAAAGATGGACACTTTGTTTCGTGTGCATTGGCCACTTAGATATCTTTGTTTTATTTTTTGGTGTGTGTGTAAACTGTCCATTCAGGTCTTTAGCTAATTTTTCTATTGCATTTCTGCCTTTTACTTAATGATTATAAAGTTCTTTACATAATTTGATAATTTGTGGAATATGCATACTGCAATATTATCTCCCACTCTGTGACTTAACTTTTCATTTTAAATTGTTGTAAATGAACAGAAGTCCTTAATTTATTTTTTCCTTTATGCTTAGCTCTTTGTGTGTACTAATAAAAATTTTCCCGTCCAAAGGAAGATATTAAGAAATAGCATGACGATGTTTCCCTAAGTTTTCTTTGGAACTGGCTTTTATGATATGAGGAGGGAATCAACATTTTTTTTTTACCACATTATTCAATTGACCCAGAACAATTTATTAAAAAGTTAATACTTAACTTATGACATTAATCATGAAATTATATATGTGTAGATCTATTTCTGGACCATATTCAATAAGAAGTTGTTAAACTTATTATCAAGAAAAGATGTCTGTAATCTGATTCTTTCCTGAAGTAGCATTTATTATATACTTATTATGAACTATGCATCATGCTAAACATTTCAGCTGCTTCATTTTATTTTAAACCTCATCAATCCCCCAACGAAATAGATACTGCTATTTTCTCCATTATATAGATGAGGAAATTAAGACTTAGAGAATTAAATAACTTGCCCACGATTTCCTAGCTAGTATGTGGCAGAAATCTGACTTGAATACAGGTCTGGCTGGTTTTGAAGTGCAGCTCTGTTTCCAAGAGCAGCTTTTTTTTTGAGGGGGACCAAGGGGAGAAACAAGGTGTGGGAGGGTGATGGAGAAAGGTGGGGACCAACCCATATACCTGTCATAGTATTTTGTGGTTTATTTGAGTTTCAAAGCATTGTGCAAATGTTAAATTTCACATTCATTGAAATAACATATTTTACAGATTGGGAACCATAGGCTCATGCCATTTACTAGCTACATGGAATATAAAATATAATATAACACATTATTGTTATTGTTCAATATATTCTTTCTTTCTTCTAGTCAACTTTCAAGAGTAAGGAGTGGCTTTTACATATTTGTAACCCTGAAGATGAGGACACTGCTTTGCCCAGAGCAGGCACTTAATAAATATTTGTGTGTTTTTTTTAATAATTGTTGAGCTGTAATTGGTAACTTCAGATTTCCTGATAAGGTGGGTTTTCTATCCTGTATTAGTTGTTTTTAGTTCAGATCATGTGATCTATTCCGAATAAATTTTTTTTCTATTTTTCTCTTTCAATAACTACTGCCTCAAAGGAGGGTGGTGGGGCGGAATGTAAGTCTGTGATTGAATGGTCTTATAGCAACAGATCTGAAATTCTTAAAATGTTAGAACCAGGAGCCACTTCCCACACAACAGACAAGTTAAAAAGAAAGAGAGACTGAAATTGACACACAGACATGCAGAGAGAAGACTGGGTCTTCTAGAGAGATAAGTACTGAGTTCTAGATACTCACCAAGTCTGTGGCTTTAAGTTCTGTCTATTTCTCACATGCAAAATGAGGCTAATAACATAGCAGCACAGGCTTGTTGTAAAAATAAAATGAAGCAACACACAAAAATATACTGAGAATGGTAGAAAATACTACTAAATGTCAAATACTGGTAGAAAGTAAATTGAAAATAAGGTACAAATATGCTTGGTTTTGTGGATAAAGAAGAACTAAATATTTATTTTAGATATTTACTTTAAAAGGAGCTCCTTAACAAAATAATTTAGCATAGTATAATGTTAAATTGTGAGGTTTCCTATTCATTTAAAGTTTTTAAATAAACATTTTTATTGAAGTATAACCCAATTGCATCTAGGGGTAATTGAATTTATAATAATTTAACTTACAGATTTGTAAGAGCACATTCACTGCATTGCGTAAAGCAGGATGTATCAATAAGTCACTGTCAGGGATAGACGGGGGTCTTGAACCAATAAGAATACTGTTACCTACCGTGTAGTACAAAACATGTAAAATGATGAGTGTGTGTATTAAGTGTCAAGGTTTTCTCTAAAATAGTCCCGCTGAAAAGTCAATGGCGTGCCAGTTCAACTCAACAAAAGTTTAATTAGTGCTTATGATTTCCAGGAAACTGTGTGGGGTATCGAGGAGGAAGCAAAGATGAATAGCATCAGCCAGAGGGAGACAAGACATGAACCCAGTCACTAGGCTGCCAAGCAGAATGGGGCATAATAATGTAGAAAAGGTAAAACAGCAAGAATCTGGTGGAGTTTAAAATAGTTTAACTTTTCCTGCCTTCATTTCTTCCTTTTCTTTCTTTCTTCCTTTTCTTCCTTCCTTCTCTCTCTCTGTCTCTCTCTGTCTCTCTCTCTGTCTCTCTCTGTCTCTCTGTCTCTGTCTCTCTCTCTCTCTCTCTCTCTCTCTCTCTCTCTCTCTCTCTCTCTCTCTCTCGTGAAAGGAACTATTTTGGATCTTTCACACGTGTCAGATCGCTTGTCCGCAGAGAATCCAAAATCCTGTGAAATCTCCCCTATTACCTATTACCTATTCTTCCTCGCCTCACATTTTTGATGAGCTCTTCTGCCACCAGCATTGCTTTGGAATGATATCTTGTGTGAGTGGTGAAACGAAAGAAAGTTATTTTCCTCCTAATTATGGGAACTGTTTTATTTGCGCGGGGAGGTGGGGTGGGGTGCAAATCAGAGAGGATGCTCCGAGGAGCCGTTACTAAGGTTACTAGGAAGGAGACGGCAGGTGATATTCGAGCAGGATTGTTTCTAAAACAAAACGTATTTTCAAAGTAGGGCCGTGAACCTAGTGCGAGCAGTGCCACACAATATTAGATGAGGGGCTCCTGAAAGGGAGAAGGAAAGAGGCCCAGGAAGAAAACTGACGGCTGCAGCCATTACCTCTCCTCCGGCCCTGTTCTTCCGCCGCCTTTGTTTCCCGGGAATGTTCTGGCTGTCGCACAAAGTCGGCGCGCCCGGGATGGTGCCATTTAGGTGTGACACGCTGCCGAGCCGCACCGGAAGCAGCGCCCAGTCGGGACCCGTAGGGAGAGGCGGGGAGCTGGTGGTGGCGGCTGTGGCGAAGCTGTGCGGCCGCGGCAGACAGGTTGGCCCTGCAGCGGCTCGCTCAGGCAGTGGGTCGTCCCTGCAGCCACTGAGAAGGAAGAAAACGACGACGCAGCGGACGAACGTGGCAGAGCAGGGAGGAGGGGAAGGGGTCCGTGAGAAGGGTCGTGAGTGTGCTTGGGGTCGAGGAGAAGGACCTCGAAACTTGTTCCTCATATGCTCCTAGTTGATTTTTCCCCCGCTAGAGTCAGGAGGCAGCCGGCGTCTCCTTTCTCGAATTTCTCTTGGCCTTCGTCAGTTTATTCGTAGCCTAAAGTGAGTGCTTTTTAGTGCAACCACTGAATTGAGATGGGTATGGGATGGATGAAGCCGCTGGAGGAAAAAGAACTGGAAGAGGGGGAACAAGGGTAGGAGGTGGTGTCGCGGGGTGCGGGAACAGGTGGTGATGATGACTGTTAACATTTACAGGTTTTTTTTACTGTACTAGACAGTTCTAAAACCCTTCATATATAACTCAGTGTCCAGGCTTGTGACCAGTGCTCTTAGTAGCCTCATTTTATACATGGGGAAACTGAGGCGCACAGGTTTTAGAACACACCTAAAGAAAGACAAATGAAAAGCGCACAGCCAGGATTTGCATTCTGGTACGCTGTTCCCAGAACATATCTCTAAGCAGCACACAGTGGCTGTCTCCCATCAAGATGTGAAGAAAGTGAGGACATCAGGAGTGAGAAGCTGGTGTGGCTTGAACAGACATGATAGACAACTAGAACAAGGAGTTGTGGTAATAGGAGTGTGAGACTAAGGTGTGTGTGTAAGGTGAAGATAGATGTAAGTGGGGTTTGAGTTGCAACTGGCCTTCTAACCTTCACCTCCAACTTTGGCTAGGGCCAAAGTTAGAATTCCTCTAGAATTCTGTGGGATAGAGAAGTATATACCCACACACCTAAGCTTGAAAATGGAATTATAGAAAGATAATAGACTCAGGATTTAAGGATTATTTGATGTAGCCACCTTATTTAGCAGGTGAAGCCCAAAGAGGTGAAGTAATTTATTCAAGGTAGCCATGATTATAAACATCTTTTGCCTTAGGTTCAAAGCAGTGAAGTTTAGGGAGTTCTTTCCTCTTTTTCCTGCTCTACTTGTTAGAGTGAATATTAAAGTTTAAAAAATGTAATACATCGTTTGACCCGGACTTGTTCCTTGAAACCCTATGAGTTCAATATTTATGACATCAGATCGTCAAATAATCCATCCATTTTCCATTAATGTATTTCCCAAATACAGTATAAAGCTGAAACCAGGAGCATTTTCCAACACAACTTAGCAACCATTGAGATCTTTCAGTATTTCTAAGAATTTCAATTTAAAAAGTTAATTGAAGCAAGGTAATGTTGACTAGGCCAAACGGCAAGGTGGTTTATCTTTAACAACAACAACAACAACAACAAAAGTTTAAACTAGGTTTTAAAGAAAAAGGAAATTGCATATGTTGAAAAATGGTAAATTTTCATCAATTAAAAATGTACTGTTCACAAATTCAGTAAGTCTGATGGACTATATAATAAGATATTAGCATTTTCCAGACAGGCAATTTGGAATAGTTGAAATGGGCTTAAGAATCAAATAAGCTTAGCTACTTATTTGCTCTGTATAATTTAACTTCTTTTGTCTTTGATTTCTTCATCTTGAAAATGAAGATAATAATTCCTAACTTGCAGAATTAGAAGCAGTGTTTGTAAAGTACTTAATATGATGTCTGGAACGAAGTTGATTAATACACAGCAACTGTTACTACTCTGAGTTAAATAAAAGAATCATTGCTAAACCTTGAATGCAGTCACACAGAAGCTTCTAAACCTGGAAAGGTCAAAGAGTAGCCTCTTATTGGCCTAATGTGAAAAATGTTGCTTCATTTTCTGAATGGTAAATCTATTATATTAAAGTGATTGAAAGTTTTAGATGTCTATCTAGATAGCCCAGGAACAGTCATTTACCCACCACAATCCTTTAAAACTGTTGTAGCTTTTAAGATAATTAATTTTTGAACTATTCTGTTTCCTGAACTATGGACAATTTAGGTTATAAGTTACTGACTTTATACTTCTTTATAGATGCATGGTCATGGAGGCTATGACTCTGATTTTAGTGATGATGAACACTGTGGAGAATCTTCCAAAAGGAAAAGAAGGTATCTTTATTGATCTGTGTTGCAAATCCTTTCTGAGATGAAGTATAAATAAAATTGAAAGTTTTTGCGTTGTGTTTGTGAAGATAACAATGTTCTACTGAATAAGTTTTTGTTCATTAAACTATAATAGACTCAAAAATTTGAGAACAGTTGTATGAAAAATAAGACAATGTTTATGCTGTGAAGGGATTTATGGAATGGGAAAGAGGTAAGAAATTAACTAAAGCTCTTAGATTTCTCTATTGCATCTATTTTTCATTCAATCATCAGTGACTTTTTACTTGCAAAAGTCACAGCTAAGATGGGGCTTGATTGGTGTTCTCTTCGCTAGTACTTGACTTCTGAATGAGGCTAGTGTGGAGGATGAGGTGATGATGCAACACAATTTTTATGGTTTTGTGAATGAGAAGACTAAGTGGTGAAGGAAAGAAGCTCATGAAGGTTTCATTGAATTAGAAGGGGTGAGATCTGTCAGTAGATAAAGCCTAGGCCTTATAAGGAGGCTACATCTTGGTGGAGTTGTTGTCTTTAGAGGCATGGTTTTCAGCTTTCAGTGCTCAGAAACTTTATTTTATCTGTTAGGAGTGATTGGTTGATTCATATTAACCAAATTTATAAAAACTTTTTTTTTCCCCCCCTGAGAGCAATATATTAGGCATACCACTTGTAACTGAACATTTTTGTCAGGTATTCGTACTTCATGGATAGCCAAAAGAATAGAAATAATTATAATAAGCTATGTATTATGCTGCTTTACGTTTTCAAGATTTTTCATTCAGAAATTTTCAAGATTTTTCATTCACTTTGTAAGAAGAGAATTTGAGCAAATCTAGTTGGATAATCTCTGCTCTGGGTTACATCTAAGTAACTAAGGCTGATCATTTATAGTCTATATCACTTTTAATCAGCCCTTCTTTTTCTGTAGTTTCAGTTACCAAAAGCTTTGTTATCTCTACTTGACAAACAGAAATTGTGGCATAAACTTAAGTAGGTTTATCTTATGTAAGATTAAGATAGTGAATAACAGAGCTGGAATTTGAGCCTAGGAATCTAGGTAGTCAGACATCAGAATCTGTAGATTTGTTAGTTTCATCTTTACTACTTTGTAGGTATTAAATAAAGTGATTAATTAAGCCATTTAAAAAGACATAGGTGTCTCATTAAAGATTACCAAGTCTTTTTAAAGTTAAGGCTTGAATTCTTTAAAACATTTTCTAAATTCTGAAATATAAAGACAGAAAGCACCCTTTGAGAAAAATCAACTCTTCTAATAGTTTTTCTTCTTAACAAACCAGGGCAATTGAAGATGATTTACTGCTCAAAAAACCATTTCAGAAAGAAAAACATGGAAAGGTGGCCCATAAACAAGTTGCAGCAGAATTGCTGGATAGGTATGGTACTTCAATGTAAATTAATTTTTTTGGTTTAAGATGTTTTTGTAAACTCAGAGACTTGGGGGATTTGATTATATGAGTTATAATATGGACATTTGAATTTCCTTAAAATTTGTCTTAACAGGGAAGAAGCAAGAAATAGAAGGTTTCATCTCATAGCTATGGATGCTGTATCCTTTTTATATTTCTAGGTTTTTAATAACTAAAAGAATATTTTAAAATATTTTTTATTTTATAAAATCTTGTGAAGTCAGGTACATCTATATTTTATTTTAAAAATAAGTCTTTATTGATGTGGAATTTTGCCATTTATGCAATTTTGAGTACAGTTCTCTTTTACTGATATATAAGATTTATAGACAAAAAATCAAACATATTACTCATGTTCTGTAAATAGGTTTACAGAATCCATAAACTTGCAGATATTTTTTCCAACTCTTTTTGTCAAGTTCTCAACATTTCTTATTTTTATACTACTCTTGTCTCATTTTAACTCTTATTCTCTTCCTACCTCATTCTTCGCTATTTAAGGTCTTTGTAGAACTTGTATTTAAAAGTAGGTCTAGGTCTGTCTGTGGAACTGTCCTCAGGCCTGCTGTTGCTTTGACTTTCAGGCATGACTTAGGGCTGGCTTTAAGCTATACCTTGCTTCCTTATTAATAGTTATGTCTCTGTTCGACTTTTTGATAAGACTATGGCTCATTACATTAACTGCTACCACTGGCCTTCCATATTATTGTTGGAAATATTGGAGAGTGAAAGAGAGGCCAAGCAAGACCTAAAGTATTTCTAAGTATTTATTACTATGGTCAGGATTTGGAGAAAGAGACAATGTCAGTTAGATACCGCCCCCCACGCCCCGTCATTATCTGTTTCACTTTATCATTGCTAATGCTTTTCTTTAAGTTACAGAAATTCTCATGTCATCACTTTATTTATTCCTTTTATCTCGTAACCCAGTCATTTAGCTTTCTCATGGATCTCATCTGCCACTCGTTCCTTAACCATTTCAGCGTCTGCTCTGCCTTCTATAACACCACTCATCTGGGGACATTGGGGTGCCTAGTTAAAGTATGGTGAGGGTGAAAGTCTAGGTCCCTTTTTCTGATATGGGTGAAGGTGGGGCTATAGTTTTTTTCTGGAGTATTTGGCTAGAGTAGAGCAGTTATTGTCTAAAAGTATCTGTCTTATTAGACTACCTCTCTCTCGGTTATTCAGTTAGAGCAGGCTTTTGTCGGGACTTTTTTTGTCTGTGTTTATTGATATTTGCAGGTTGCCAGCTTCTTTACTTCCAAGTCTAGGATTTATAAGGCAAAAAGAAAACCTGGGGAATTCACCATAAAGTTATTCCATGGGTCCTGAGGACTGTAGCTGGTATACCTTCTCTCCACCTTTCAGTATCCTATATTTGTCTTGTACATAATTTCCAGGGTCTTTAGCTATTCTTAGTGAAAGACATAGGGGGAAATATATCTGTCTACTCCATCTTCCTAGATGTAAAGTCCCAGTTTTAAAGTGTTATGTGCACCTACTTTCATGCTAAAGTGGCAGAGCTGAGCAGTTCGGACAAAGCTCATATGGCCTGAATGGCCTGCATATTTACCATTTACAGAAAAATGTTACTGACCTTATCTTTAACAGAATTAAGTGACTAGCAGTGGTCACGTGACCAGTTAGTGATAGACCAAGAGCTAGAACCCAAATCTCCAGCTATCTGGCTGTTTTCTTTTTTTCTTTTCTGAAATGTTAACTGTTTTGTTGCAGGTTTTAGATATATCATATTCTGCTTCAGTACTCTATCAGAACACTTTGTTATCGATTAAGCATTGTTTATCTTTAATAGGGTGTTGTCACAGATAGTATTATGGATAAGGTCAATTCTGTTATATGCATGTTTAGCTCTAGAGAGCGTACCATTAAGCTTTTAAAACAAAAAGTTTTAAGCTTATTTATGTTGTTATACTGCACTGAAAATAAACGTGACTGTGAATTCTTTGAATATTAAAAGAAATTTAAAAAATCTGATTTCTCATATTTACTTTTTAAAAGCCTAATATTAGGATTTAATATTATAAAAGTTGGATCTTCTGTTCTAGAGACTTTATCATTATTGGAATAACTAAATTATATTTTATAATAATGAAAAATAAATTATACTCCTTACCTTTAATTTTAGAAACTATAATTTATTTTTCATATTGTGATGATTAAAGTGAGTAATGATGTGAAGCTCTGTGGAGTCAGTAATAGAAAAGGAAGCTCTTTCTTCCCAGATAGAGATATTTTATCACAAGTAGTATATACTTGAAAAATTTCAGAACAATACAAACAGTATTCATTAGAAAGTGAAAGCCCCATAATCTATAATGTTCACTCTTAATAGTTTAATATTTATCCTTTTCTATCTTTTTAAATTTATAAGCACATATAACATAAATATTTGTTTATTTAAAAACCTACACTCATACTATGCTTTTTATTCCTACTCACTAATATATCATGGACACAGAACAATGCTTGAACAAATGAAATCCTTAATTTTTTGCATTTTAGTATCAAAGGCATACAAAGTTTGTCAATGACTATATTTTGTACTATGGTGGTAAAAAAGAAGATTTCAGGCGATTGGGGTAAGTGTCATGAAATTTACATAGACTTGGAGGGGGCTCTGGATGTTTTTGAAGATCCACAGCTACTGTGTCTTCTAATTCTGTCATTTTTCTCTGCTTTCCATTCCAGTTCTTCTGTTATAAGGTGGAGAAGCCATCTGTAGCTTTCTTTCCCCTTAATTAATTAATTTTTTAAATTATGGTTACATTGGTTAATGAAATCCAGTAAGTTCCAGGTGTACAATTCAACAGTAAGGGTGTGTGTGTGTGTGTGTGTGTGTATCTCTCTATCACATTGTATATTCACCGCCCATAGTTAGATTTCTTTCTATCACCACATATTTAACCCTTTACACCATCTACTTTCCCCCTTCCCCCACCTTCTGGTAACCACTAATCTATTGTCCATGTCCATGAGTCTCTGTTTGTCCTGTTTGTTGCTTTTAGGTTTATATCCCACATATAAATGGTCTCATGTGGATTTCAACTTTTTCTGTCCGGCTCAGCATAGCTTTTAACTAAATAGTTTCTCATGACCTCATTTCTCTGGCATTAGGCCTCAGGTAGCCTGCTGAGCCAGATCTGCCCCTGGCAATAACAGGATATGTGAGGAATACACATGCACCTGATTAATGCAGTTTTTTTGTTTGTTTGTTTTGTGAGGTTGTTTAAAATAATGAACTTTTTAGATCTCAATGTTTGGGATTGATTTTTAAAAGGCAAGGCAAACAAGAAAGCTCACTCTAATTTTTCCCATATATGAAATTACTTTCTATATTTTGGGCTCTCTGTTACAGTCTCTTAGTTTTGTGTGGGTTTATCCCTCTAACTTACCAGTTTTCTGAATTGATAGAGCTCTAAAAAACTTTACGCCATCTCATCTATCACAGACTTATCCCACCTCTTAATTTGGCCTATCTTCCCCATCAATCCCTTGTTCTACCCCTATTACTGTTAGCATCTAGAAAAATTATTCCCTTCAACTTTCTCCATTAGTCAGTCTTCCTAGGAATGGAAATGAAGTATGGAAAACCTCATATATTTTTTAAAATTAGATCTCAGTAGGATGGTGTTACTCAATAGGATGGTGTTTTTTAGATTCTGAAACTTATTATCATTCATTTTTTCTTATCCATTTAGTGTTTATTCAGATTTCTCATCCTAGCTTTGGTTATTTTAGCACCATTTGTATAATTGAAACCAATGCCAGAGATGGATACATTTCTTATCCATTTAAGTTGCTTTTGTCGTAGCTCTCTTTATACTATAGTGCCTTTTCAAAATAGTGAAGTAGTTTTTATAAATATATATACATATTTATATTTTATAAATATACATATATACATACACATAAAACTCTTTTTTGTCTTCATATATTTTTACTCAGGTATGCAAAAATCTCACAGAAATGATTAACCTCCTAAATTTGACTAATTCTGTGTTTAAATTAAATCGAAATAGTTTTGTTTTCCAGGGAAAATGACAAGACAGACATGGATGTTATACGAGAAAATCATAGGTTCCTATGGAATGAGGAGGATGAAATGGACATGAATTGGTAATTTTAGCCATCTGAGGCATAATGTGTCAAATGCATTAGTCCTGTCTCTGCTGCTTTGTGAGTGTTGTCTTACTTTGTCACATATCCAAGGCATTCAGCTCCTAAATAGAACGGTTCTGAATTGATGTATAACCATGCCTCAGATTACTGAATCTGGTAATTTTTAGCAGTTTTAACTGACTTCTCATTGCTTTGCTTTGTCTTTAGGAAATAATTTATAACATTTAAAAAATATTGTTTATTGTCCTGTAACATGCTTCCTTTTAAATTTATGAAGTATTTTGGGTAAAATTATTACCTGAAAATGGTTTTAAAAGTCCAAACATTGCAAAGGGTAACAAGTGTAGAGTAAGTATTTCTCTCATCTCTCAGTCTTCTAGGTTCCCTCGCTGAGAACCACTATTAATAATTAATATTCAGGTATTCTGTGCACATGTGAGTGATAGGCCTCTTTTAAAACATTAATATTTATCTCGTATGTGTTATTTATTTGACAGTGCTTCCAAGTAGCAAACTGGTTGAATTTTAAATGAAGATTTCTATTTTTTTATGAATCTAGGGAGAAGAGACTTGCAAAGAAATACTATGATAAATTATTCAAGGAATACTGCATAGCAGATCTCAGTAGATACAAAGAAAATAAGGTATGCCTTCCAAATATTTATAACAGAAGGTTCTTATTCAAGTATAGTGTTACTTGTTATGCCATCATGCCCCACTTTATTCTTTCAAAGATGCTAATTCAAGTCTAAATTGTCCTGCATCTATGAGTTCTCATATCGACCATTTAACCTCTTTAGTTATGGAATTTATAAAGGGCCTCTTAGTCAAGGGTGCTTCTTTGTGAGCTGAGAAATAGTAAGTCTAAGATTAAATACAAGTGGCTGCTGGATCCTCATTCATCTTGAGTATTCTAGAGCATCTAGTAGTTACAATGAATGGTTTGATACTGTAGAATGATGTCTTGTTTCACAGATGCTGTTTGAAATTGATAGGCTTTTTTCCCCAAATTGATTACCATTTATAAAGAGGCAGATGCACATCTTCTGTTGTATAAGTGTCTGTTCTAGTAAAATGAACTCTTATCAGTGCTAATTAGTAGTGGCATATTTCCATTCTCACTTCATATCCCACTGAAGTTAATAGTAAGTGGTTTTTATTTTTATCTCAAATTTCACATTTGTAACTAGAGAAGGTGACCCAAGAACAGATGATCTCAGTTTGAAATGGGAAGGAATATTGCATAAATCTGTATGGTTTGGATCGTGTACGTTTGTAGTATATTAAGAAAGACAAATCTATTTAAAAAGCTGTCTTAGTTTAGTTATCTTAAGGATTTCTTTCTCATTTAAATACGTAAATCTCAGAACTATGATTGGTTTAAGTTTTTCACTAGTGCCTTTAACATGTGAGTTGCTTCACAATATTCTTACAGAGATTTCCTGTATACCCCTTGCCCACACATATGAGAGAGATCTTTTTTGGGGGGAGGTAATGACTTTTTTAGCATACTGTTTTGGAGGTGTTGGAAAAGTTAAAAGTCGTACCTTTGATTTCCTTGCTAGGATGTATTTTTGCATAGTTTTGTTTACACAATATAGTGTTTTATTCATTTTTAATTAACTAGCCCCTAGCTCAGTGCCTACTATATATAGTAGATATTTAGGGCATTTTTAGTGAATTTCAACCTTTGTTCCATGTTTCCTTCTTTGTTGCTTCTTTCCTTACGTCATTGAGAATTTGGTTGGATCATTTCATCAGTTAGGATCAGATTCAGCTGCAAGGAACAGCAAGCACACCCAAATAACGCTGGCTTAAATAAGCTAGTTCATTTTTCTTTTGCAAAGAAGTCTAGGTAGATGGTCATGGAACTTTGTGTTGTCTGGAAGTTAGGATCCTTTTCTCTATTGCTTACATGTGTGATCCCTTTGCGCTAGAAGGTAGAGTGAGAAGAGCCTCAGCACCAAGCCCTGAGTAACTCCACTGTTTAATCCCATGTATCAGCAGGAAAATCTATATTTTCAGAAAAAAAATATAAAAACATTGAGACAAAACCACTTTGCAATCTTTAACTAGCAGGACATACTGTAGTTGTTACCCCCCCATAAAATTATAAACTCCATGGTGATGGATACTATTTTAATAATCAGCCAAGCCCAGTAAGTAGTTGCTTAATAATTATTTATTGAGCAGATTAGTGAATTAAATTATTTATTTAAAAATAAAATAAAACAATTACTTTGAATTATTTATTTATTTCTTCCTAGACTGGGGGATTTTATTTTCATTGAGTTTTAATCAGAATATTTTGAAATATTTTGGGCCCTTCATTTAAAATACAAAATTGCCTAATTCATGTGCTAAGTGGTTTAAAAAAATAAAAATAAGCAAAGTTAATCAGGCATTAACACTTCATCTGAATTATCTTTCTTAGTGTGACTATCTATGAGATTAGTATTTTTATACATAAAAAGGAAATAGACTGAGATGTTAAGTAACGTTTCCAAGGTCACAGAGCTAATTAATGAATGGCAGAGATTGTGTTGGGTCTGCATAATTCTGGAGCTGAGTTTTTAACCATCATAAAGTAAACTGAATAGAAAACTAAATCATTAACTAGAATTATGGTAAATTAGCATGTGAATTTGAAAGAGCTTAAAAGACAATAGAGAAAAATTATTTTTAGCCAAAAAACCAAGTTGCATTTAGGGATCTGAAGGGCAGTTTCCTATTCATTACTCTGCTGTTTTCGTGGGAAAAGAGCCATACATGAATGAATGGGTGTGGTTATGTTCCAGTTAAACTTTATAAAAATAGGCAGCAGGCCTGTGGGCCATGGCTTGCTAACCCTTGGTATCCTATGTACCAGGTGCTATTGTAAATGTTTTATATATGTATCATCCCATTTAAACCTCTTAACCCAAAGAAGTAGGTACTCATATTACTTCTTCACATATGAGAAAACAGGCCCTGTAGGTTAAATAACTTGTTCAATATTATACAGCTGTTAAATGGCATAGCTAAGAAGTAAACCCAAATAATTTGACTCCAAAGGCTGCACTCTGTTGTACTATACTTTACTGCTTCTTTACCGTACCATAACCTCTTTTTTATGTTTTTTATCAGTGTCATAGAACAGGATATATTTTATTAATCTTCTAGCCTGGCACCTATAACTTTTAACAGCTAGTTTAAAAATAAAGAAGATTGTTTCTTATGGTAATTGTTCAAATATATTTTTAAGTACCTGGAGTCCTATAAGGAGAGAAAAAGCTATCATGATGGGAATTAGGTTTACTTTTTGGGTTGATAAATATCATTATGTCAATTGTTGGTTTCATATTTATATTTATAAACAATTTAAATAATGTTTAAATTTACTCTGGCATAAACGTAATTTTTTTCATGTTAGTTTGGATTTAGATGGCGAGTAGAAAAAGAAGTAATTTCAGGAAAAGGTAATTCTTTTTTTTAATATTACTTTTTAGTAGGATAAGGTCCTTTTGTTACATTATTGAATTGAAGTCATTAGGGAAGATGATTCCTAATGTTTACAGTGAATAATTATCTACAAAAGTAAAATTAGAAAATGTGTGTTCATGATGTATTACTAGCAAAGGTCAAAATATAATGCTTTAGTGATTTTTACCTTTAGAATGTTTGCTTTTAAAAAACATTCAATTGAGTATAAGTAGAAAATTTTTAGAGTTAATGGTTTCATAGCAAGTAAATTATCAACAGATGAACACTTGAGTTTTTTTTTTATCAGTTTTTAGAATAATGAGTTAATATTACTGTATTCCAGTCAAATTCACATTTTGAAAGTAGAAATTCAATCTTACTTTGCAGCTAATAGAATTTATGGATAGGCTAGTTCTTATTTTGAGGAGTTACTGAGATTGAGCCCAAATATCTAGTCCTACGTCAAAAGAGTAGACATTCATTCGGTGAGCAAACCGTAAATGATTTGTCTATGTGTTATTGAAATCTGTTCATAAAATTTTTCTGAGAACTTAATATCTCTATACTATTTTAATACCATAAAATAACTCTTTATTGATAATTGCATTTCTAATTGCAATACAAATTAATATTAATACTTCCGAAAACTAGAGCATGTAGGAAATAATTTAAACCAATATCTTAAAACACATTTAACTGAAAACAAAAGCTACATTTTAAAATGATTAAACTTTATGTCATCAGTTTGGCTCATATACATATTCCATAAATTGCATGTCTGTGTCCATTTGAAATTGGATATGCAATAAAACAAAATTAAACCATAGGAATTTTCTTTAAGTAATAAAGGATGAGCCCTGAAGGTACTCTAGAGAAGAAGAAATAATAAATTTAAAGCCGTTTTTAAATTTTCTTAAGATTATATTTTAGTTTGTGTTTTTACCTAAAATAATGAGATATGTTGAAATACCTATCATAATTTTAAATTTTTTCTTTTTATTAAATGGAATTTTTAGATGTTGGTAAATAATGCTGCCTTTAAAAAAATTGATGGACATTCTCTAAATTCATAAAACTTAAAAAAAGATTAGTTAGATAGGGGAGGGAAAGCTGTTGCTGTAATTTATAAAGTTATAATTTTGTTTCTGTTTTAACAATAGAACCATTACCAAACATGTACAGATTTAATGAAGTATTCATTTGTAATGAATTTTAAAAATGCCAATTTAAAAAAGTTACCAGTCTTTTGGACTGATAATTACAAAATTCATTTTGATAATTTTTTTTTTATGAAAAGTTCAGATTTTTTCCTGTTGGTGTAGTTATTGAGATTATTTGTTTATACAAATAAAAGTTTGATTTTTTTCTATCGAAGTTAATAATTGTTGAATAGTTTTCCCCCCCCCCCCCGTCTTTGAGTATCAGTATTAGTCCTTATTTGTGGAAGGTTTTAATATACGATGGACATGGTAATGTATTGGTTTTAGAATCTAAAAATTTAGAGCACAGGGTTTGATTATTCTACTTCACTTCCAAATGTTAGCATTTTAAAATGTACTTTAAATGACATTTATGCTGCTACTTATAATAAATGCCATTATGTTAATACTTAACAATATTAACTTTGATCAATTTTATATTTTAAATATTGAAAAGGATTCACCCAAATGTAAGTGCATTTAATCTGGAAAATATATTTATTCTTTTAGGATATTAGTGAGTACACTCTTAGTATTCCCATTTTCTAAAGTGTAAGATTCTCTAACAGGAATTCACTAAAACTCTGTAAATATAATTAGTTGATCTATCTATTGAGCAAGAATTCTGTGACTAATTTATTTTTAAACAGTTCATTCATCCAGTTCTTTAATTTGATACTTGTATACACATTTGTTGAGTATATTATAATTATTGTGGTTGTTTTTTAATGCTGACTTTGCAGAACTAAGAATTTATGTATGTTAAGAGTAAATTTCAGAGATAATACCAGATTGTATAGATAAAAATTGTCACCAACTATCATAGCTAATATTCCTTCCTTTTTTGCAGGCCAGTTTTTCTGTGGAAATAAATATTGTGATAAAAAAGAGAGCTTAAAGAGTTGGGAAGTTAATTTTGGTTATATTGAGCATGGTGAAAAGAGAAATGCACTTGTTAAATTAAGTAAGTTGACTTCAGGTGGAAATATGATTGATTTCTTTAAAGTTTAACTCATAATTTAGATTTTAAAATAGATAGACTAATTTAAGATTCAATTCAAAAATTTTAATGTTATCTTTCAATAAGTGCTCTTTTTCTCAGAGCTTCCCAAAGTAGCAAAGAACTTTTGAACCTAAAAGTTTTGTATTATGAGCATTATGTGACATTTAGGTGAAACAGTTCTAATGCCAAATGTAAACGGGTAGTTTGTAAAGAGAAGACCTCTCCCCGTTAACTTGAGAATGTCACCAGTGCAGAATGAGATGCAGAGTATCAGAAAAGGCCATGTAAAATCTCACATTAGCTGCTGGCCATATTGTTGTGGGGGTACTAAATATGTACACTCTCTTTGTGTCAATAGAGAAAAATTTGGATGGCATAACTATTCTTCATATCATTCTTAAAATCTTAGTATTATATCTCAGAATATAGTAATTTCTCTTAATGTCTATGTTTTAGACTCTGTCAATCATTCTTTATTTTTTTCCTAAGCTAGTATTATGTGTCAGCTTCTTCTCTCCATCATGTTAACAACCTTCTCAGAGTCCTAAATAAATGTGCCCTCCACTATAGAAAGATGTCATGAATTCCCCCATATGCTATTTAACACACACCAATACAGACTGGTGTCAGTTCCTCCTGGAAGTGCTCATGAGGAAAAGTCAACTAGTGTGAACCAAAATTAAGACAAAAGGAGAGAGGCCACAGTCGTGGATCTTTTTGAAAAGCTCTTTTCCATTTGAAAACTCTTCGAGTACTTCTGGGGAAATGACTACCTACTCTACTGTTATAATATTTTTGGTGTGAGATATGCATTAATGCTGTCTGTGAAATAGTTTGCTTTTTAGAATAAATTGACAGCACATATTTCTAAGGTAATGTTAGAATTTCAATTCCTCAAGCATTCTGACATCATTTTTATTATCTGTTTGCATTTTTTGAGGTGATGAGAATTAGATTGTTTTCTTCAGATTATTTGTGTCCCTTCATAGTAAAAGAATGTAAGGAAAAATGAGAACTTATAATACTAGAGTAGTAAAGTAGAGTAGCAATGCAGTTATTAAAATTCAGCAATGTCACTTTTTCTCTTTAGGATTATGCCAAGAATGTTCCTTTAAATTAAATTTTCATCACAGGTAATATCTTTTAAAATGCTATTATTGTTTAGTATTTAGTAGTCTTAGATATAGTCACTTACCTGCACTAGATGTCTAAATGTAGACTTGAGTGGTTGATAGTTTAATTAGTTGACTATATAGAATATCCAGTATTACTATATGACTGTAAATGAGGGAACTGGAAGTTCACCATGCCTTACTCTAGCCAAGCAATTTTAAGTGTGAAGCCCTGTGCAAGGTAGTGGATAGATGCTAGAATTTCTAGTTTGAAGTAAATATTCAGATATCATAATACTCTTAGAAACTATTATAAAGCAGGTCTTCATAAAGTGATTCTTATGTGTCATTTAAACTTTTAATTGAGGTTTGTCGTTTTTACAAAGAATATACCCCTTCACACTTATTTCAGATATTAAAATCAGGCTCTGAGTGAATAAGTTAGAATGTGTCTGCATATAATTGATGATTTTTTAATTTTTAAAATTAGCAGAATTTTTTCAATTATTTGAATAGCCTAAACCTTTATTTCCCTTCTCCATCAATGTTACTGAACAATACCAGAGGTGTTTATTTAACCTTGACTTTGAGTTTCCTTTCAAAATTAAAATGATTCTTATAAGAAAGAGTGATTCTTATATAGTATCATGTGGCACAGGTACCTTAATTTAAAGGTTTCTTGAAAGTAATCCTCTCTGTTATCTCTCCATCTTCCTTCCCTGTCCCAGTTTAAGCATTATTACCTTTTCGTATTTAGTGTTTCTTTTTTTAACCAATTAAAATCAATTGCTTGCCACTCATGGTACTGACAACCTTGTAAGCCTGGCCTAGAAGAGATAAAGCTACAGCAGTGAACGGATTATATGGTCTAAAGTAGACGTATGAGTTAGCAATAAGCTCTCCGATCCTCATCCCATCATACCTTTACTATATTACTTTATTCTTAAGGGAAGAATTTTCTATTTATTGGTGTTTTAGAACTATAACAGTGGTTTCTTCTTATTGTATGTGATTTTTTTAAGTGTAGGCAGATGTGAATTATGTGGAGGGAAATGAAATTTGTTTTTGTAATTTTTACATATATTTTTACTATTTTTACTTTGTTTTTAATGAAATTTATTAGGGTAACATTGGTTAATAATATTATATAAATTTTAGTTGTACAACTTTATATTGCAACATCTGTATGCTTTATTGTGTGCTTACCATCCTGAGTCTAGTCTGTTTCCATCACCTTGTATTTGACTTCCTTTCACCATCTTTCTCTTCCTCCTAACTCCTGTCCCCTCTAGTAACCACCATTCTGTTGTCTATGAGTTTGGTTTTTTGTTTGTTCATTTGTTGATTGTAAATGGGTAAGTGATAGAATATAAAAAGGAGGAAGTGAGTAAAACTATGATTTATATTTACTAAGGTTTGTATACAGAACTTAAAAAAATAATAACTTTCAGTGTTCAGGCTTTCTTATCTTACAGAATAGTCATAAATAGTATACTAATCTAAAATATTTACAGACTCATTTAAGGGTTTTCTGTTATGTAAATTATTTTTTAAAAATAAGTACTTTAACCGATTTGATTTTTTTACTCATTGGTTTTTATTTTTTGTAAAAGTCAGTTGAAAAAGTTAACTTTAATTTTATGTTTTCAACAAAAAGGCGAAAAGAAGTCAAGTCAAAAAAAAGAAAAGATAAAATCAAACAAGATTGTGAAGAGTCATCACATAAAAAATCCAGATTATCTTCTGCAGACGAAACCTCTAAGAAAAAAGATAAAGGTAAAAGGGAATTAAAATATAATATCTGCTCACATTACTGAATATGAAATGTAATCAGCCATATATTTAGAATGCAGAATTTCACTGGTGAATGCATTTAGAATTCTCTTTTATAGTAGTTGAAAGAAATCTGGTTGGAGAATGTAGACATAAACTTATAGTGACTACAAGAGTTTCAAGAACAAGGTTGGTATTGATTCATTTTTGGCAGATCGTATAATATTGCTAATAGCCTTCTAATTCCTGGCTTGTCACTTAAAGACTTGTTAGTGTGAGTTTTACTTTCCTCATGCAAGTAAGGGTGATGTGAATACCTGGCCTCTGTGTTGCTTGAGTTTATTGTGGAGAATCAAATAAGAATGTGAAAGGCACTTTGAATACTGTAGAACAGTACATAGAACAGTGCATAATCTATAAGTCAGTATAAAATTATAACACTACAATTTCAATTATCATTATCTGTGATTTTCTTACTAGTTTATGAGCTTCTTAAAATCATAGAGATTGATATAATGTGTCCTCAGAACTTAGCATGGTGCCATGCACACGTTCTTAGTAAACAGTTATTAAATTCAGATCCATCAGTCAGCTACTTAGTTTTTCTTCAGCAGTCCTTAAGCTTTCTAAGCCTTCATTTCTTCATGCGTAAAATGGTCATGAGAATAGTACCTAGCTCATAGGATTGTTCAGAAGTTGAAATGAGGTAATGCATGTAAGAAGTTTGCATGCTTGCCACATAGTTAGCTATTATGAAGGTTACTGCTAGTTGCTTTTTCAGTCCATAATAGAGTCAGATTGGCTATAATTTGGAATGAATCAGACTTAAATTAGGTAATGGCAGACTGAATTAGATTCAGGCCAACGTTAACATAATACTTGGACAAGAGAGGGCTCCCTTTCTCCAGCTATGCAGATCATTGGATATGTTACATTCTTGTGTGCATTTTTATTACTTCTTGTATATCATGATATATTTAAGCATATAGTATCACTTGGTAAAATTGATAGATGGTGAGTGGAAAATACTATTATTCTATCATTTATTGAGAAATGGTATTTAAAGTGGAATACCTTTTTGTCTTTATCTTAATCATTTCCTAACTCCAAAATACATTTTAATTAATAAATGTGAAAATCTCATGAATTTTTAAAAATACTTATCCTCATGAGCTAGTAAAATACTGAATGTATTTTACTATTTTTATAATTTTTATATTTGAAAATTTTGTTGTATTATTGTATTATGTAATATCATTGCATTCATATCATAGAATGATACTGTATTAATCTGCATATTTCAGATTAAAAAACTAATCCCTACCTTGTAAAAGTTTATTCAGTAACTTCAGAACAGATAATTAAGTAGCCGAGTACTGGGGATCGTGAATGGGGTTGGACCCCATCTTAATTTGGCCCAAACTTGAATAGTAATTAATAAATGCTTAATATCTCAGCTGCATTTGGGCTGTTGACACTCCTCCTCAAAACAATCTACATTCTTGATATTCTTCCTATCTTTGTGGCCTCTTCTCACCTTTTTTGACTATAGTTTTTTCTCAGTCTTACCTCTAAGGTCTTGTAGTTGCTCAGGCTGTTATAGAACTTTCTTTCTATCAGTTCTTCCTATGTAATCCCATTTACTCCTATAACTTCAGGTTACTATCATACAAAATGTTAAATAAGTGGGTGGATGGATGGATGGATTGGGTGGATTGGATGGATGGATAATTAGATGGCTAGATGGCTTAACAAAAGGTTAGAGAGAAAATGAAAGACAGATAAATAGCTTGACCTTGAGAACTAGTCTGTGATACAGGTGTGAGTAGAACAAGGAACTTAAGTAGACTGTCTTGACAGAAAGTTTAGGCTCTTAACCTCTCCCACCACCACCCCATTCCCAAGCTTAATTTCTTGGGAAGGCCTTTCTTGACACCTTCACCTCACTCCTCCAGGCAAGGTTAGGTCCCTGTGATACATTCATACCCTGCACTTCTTTGAAAATACATTTCACCCTTAGAAGAATTTGTTTTCTGTTAGGGAAAGGCCTGTGTGACTTGTTTAATTTATCTTTAATTCCTAAGCACAGTGCTTACTCAACATAGTAGGCATTCAATAAATGTTAGGGGAATAAGCGAATCAGTGAATTCAACCAGTTTCTCAGTGTTAAAAGGAACATCAGTGATCAGCCATGGAATCTTGATTGAAAAGATATTCTGTGATTTTGCCTTTCGAAATATGGTCCTCTGACATTATCTTTGCTTGGGATCTTATTAGAAATGTGCAATCTCAGACCATTTCAGGTCTTCTGTATTATAATTACAGGATGATTCATATGGACAATAAAATTTGAGAAGCTCTGTACTTGTTCTGCTTTTGCTTCAACTCCTCCAGGTGAAAGGAACCCACTACTCTCCAAAATACTCCTTTATATTTCAGGTAGTTGTAATTGCTAGCAGGTTTCACTTAACATGTAGCCCAAACCTACAACTTCTTCCCTGTAGTTCCAATTATGTCCTTAGGCCTCCGCAGTAAGCCTGACCTCCTTTTCACATATAGATATTTGGAAGCAGGTATCATGTTCCTCACATGACAGAGCAAAAATGTGGGGTTTTTTTCCCACCAGAAGCTTAACTTTGTTTTATTTGCTGTCCAATGAGTAGGAAATAAGGAAGGAAGAGTGAAGAAACAGTAACAAAGTAGTCACTGCAGTCCAGGCCTTGGCTTTCTTTTTTTACCCTGTAGTTCTATACCCTCTTTGGCCTTAAAATGGTCATTCATGTGGACAGTTTTGGTTTATGAGACTGCCTGTCCAGGGAGATTGGAGGAATTGTTACTCTCCATCTATTATTATCTGCCCTTTTTTGATCTATCAGCCTTCATAAATATTTCCCCTTGGGGTCTTATTGCAGGAGATTGTATATAGTGATGAGTTTTTAAAATTGCATTAATAAATATTCATAATGTAATGGCTAGGTGGACAACCAGAAAAGAGAAAGAACAATTAGGGGGGATTGTTTTATAAACTATATGAATGTCTAACCAATGTACTGTATACTTGAAACTAATAAAAAATTTTAAAAAATAGATCTTCAGTACTTTTTCATTTCTTTCATTGGATAACCACTGTAGAACTGAAATTTTTTGTTTTATAACAGTTTTATGTGTGATTTTCAGTTACTGATTACTAATTATCACCTGTAACGATCTTTGGAAAAGTATTATGAAAAATGAGTGTTTATTTGTAAACTGCTTTCAGATGTTGAACATCTCTATAGATAAAATATTGGTTATATTATAGCTAATCTATGGGTTGGGTTTTTGTTGTTGTAGTAACAGATTTTTTTACGAATGTTCATTATTTTTTAAGCTTTGTGTTAGGTAGGTATTCCAAGCCATATGAGAGCATAAAATATCCTTGCCTAAAAGAACTTAACATTTTAATTAGGCAGAGAAGTCTAAGAAACAAACAATTAGAACATTGAAGTACTTCACTATGAGATTATAAAATGAACTAGACTATGGGGGAGAATTCTTGTTAACAGCCATACGTGTTACACCACTGTGAAATGATTAACAAAACAGTGCTGTTTTCTTTTCAGGACATTCATCGTCAAAGAAATCAGAAAATTCTGTAAATAGTAAGTATCAGGTATTTCTTTCTTTAATAAAAATAGATCCACGTTATTTGCAATTTGGGTTTCCCATGAATTGTGACTTGCTCTGATATAAATTATTTTTTGTTTTTGTATTACATGAGAAAAAGCATAGAAAAAAGACCAAATGTGTATGATTTCTTCCCCAATTTAGAATATTTAAAAGTTTCTTAAGAGAAAAAAAATTTTTTCAGTGAATGAAATACGTACATATTTTAATTTTACATTATACAATATGAAGAAAGAGAAACAAAAATGAGGTTGGGATGGAAAAATCTGATTTGGGGAGGTGCATTAAGATTTAAGAAATGTTGCTTATATTATATAGGACTTAGTTATTTCTGATATTTGATGATTTTGTTTGATCTAATGAAATGTGTGGTTTGTACATGGAAAGCAAATATTGGTAACTGGTTGCTACTGGTTAGTTTTTTAATAAGTCCTAAGGCTTTCACAAGATTGGATCAAACTAGATTGGATTTTATTGAATATTTGCTACAGATTTTAATATTTTTCCTTACAGCATTCCATAAAGTATTCATAATGACTTACAAAAATATATATAATAAAATAAGATTTTTTAAAGGTGAAATCAGAATAATGGAAAAATAAGAGAATAGAAAAGTAAAGCTAAAAATAATACAGAAAAATGCTTACCAAAAAATCCTGCATAATTGTAAAAGTAGATCACAAATTTATCACTCTTCTTCCTAACAAACCAAAGAAGGAAACTCCCAGTAGAATGATTAATTGTACCCGTGTGATAATAAAGAGAGCTCACAGGTGTTTAGCTTTTTTCAGGCAGAGTTTTGTGAACAGAAGCTCCTGTCGGTCCATGAAAGGGTCATCCATTTGTGATATAACAAACAGTACCCTCGCATCTTAACAGTAACAGAATGTTGAATTTCTTAAATACCTTACATAGGCTTAGGGCCTAAGAATAAAGTGTACTTCAACAGCATATCTAATTCATTTTATAATTTCTGGAGTAATTTGATAGGAATTCAGAAATTTCAGACTTTTAGGCTTACTTGGAAATTTATAAACTTAAGAATTATTTTTTTTACACCTGAAACTAATACAATATTATATATTTGATATATTTTAATAAAAATCTTTTTAAAAACATTTAAGAATTATTTTGTTCTAATTTTAAAGTAATATAACTGGCAAAGTCAGGAAAAATTTCAGTAATTTCTTCAAATCCCACCGTTCAAATATAAACATTAACATTTTAGTATAATTCTTAAGGAAGATTTTTAAGTGTTCAATAATCAGAACTTTTATACTGAGAAAATAGTCAAATAGAAAATTAAAGATATTGTTTAAAAATTTAATGAAGAAAGAATTATTAAGGGAGGCAGCCCTCTAATTTAGGAGTACAACATACTCCTTATAAATTATTTTGTTTATACCAATTTTGTTTTCAGCATATTTAAAGTGTCTTAAAGCACTGACAGTTCCTTTCTCACTATGTGAATCCTAATTTATCAGTAGGTCCTTCTTCTAAATTACATGAAATATAGTGACAGTTTCTAGAACAGGAATGAGACTGGTACACTTATGCTCTCAGAGGATGAAATAGTATACACACACACACACATACACACACATATAGCATACACAGGGTAAAACAGGAAATATTATTTTAGTTGTTTATCCATTTCTGACAATACATAGCCAATGAGAGATGTAAAGTCCTATATAATGTAGAAAAAATATTGCCCTTTTCCAATTCCAATTTTTCATCATTAAAAACTTGTTTTGAGTAAAAGCCTTGGTTTATTTATATTCGTTCTTTCATTTACTCTTCCTTCTCCCTTCCACTGTCCTCCTCCCAGTCCTCTTGATCTTCCTCCATCTTCCAGAAATAACCCTAAGTCTCCTTACCTCTTCTCAGCCAGGTCAGACTTCTTGTAGTAGGGAGAGGTATACCTCATTTTCTGTGTTTTCTTTTTCATTAAAATAAGAGGACTTTTAAGTCCTTCTTCTCTCATATTCAGTTTGGGACACTGGCTGTCATTGAGTAGGAATCTTTTGTTCCCAGGGCTTTATAATTGTATCATCTTTGTATGTAGATTGTTAGAAATACCCTCCCCCCTGCCTTTTTTTTTTTTTTTTTTGCCATTTTTTTGTTAGCATTTGTGCCAGAATGGAATCAGTTAGGACCAAAGTTCAGACGTGCATGTTGATTCAAGGGTCAAAGTCCAATAGATAAAAGACTAGAACCACTGTGGCAAATCAGTGTTGTTTTATTTTTGTGTTGTGTTTAAGGGACATTCTGTATTGACAGGACAAATTTGTGTCAGTTCATTTTTAGATTGAATGGTCATTATTGGAAAGGACTTATTTGCTAATGTAATTACTTTGTGGCATATAATTTTATTGCCTTATAATAAATCTTTCAATATTTGATCATTTTTATTTGAATACTGCAGAGTGATTTATTGGAAACATGTCTATATTTTGTTATATTTCAAAAATAGAAGTATCTGTGTTTTTACTGATTCTTAAAGATAAAACATGATCATTGTCTAAAATACAAAAAAAGTTGGAAATTCTTAAACTAGAAAGTAAAAATATCCTAGGCCCACAAGTAATATAATCATTAAATTTGATCGATTTACAAACTTATAAAACATATGCATGCATACATATACATACATATATAATATTATACTGTATACCTATATATAGGTATATGTAATGTACCCATAAATTGGATTATACTATGTATGCTTTCTGTAACTTCTTAAAAATTTAATATAGCATGGATATTTTTCTATGGTAATACATACAGATTATGCTAAGGTGTTTTTTTTTTTTTTAACAGCTATATAGTTTTTATTTAACTAATCTTAATCCCTAATTGGTAGAGATGTTGGTTGGGTTTTTTTGTTGTTGTTATTATACAATGGACATATAAGTACATATATCTGAGGTCTTTATTTATTTCAAGTAAATAATTAAATTCCTAAAAACAGCATGGCTGGTCAAAGGTATGTATGTACATTCTAAAGCTGATCTATATTGCCAGATTTATTGAGATTTTTCTCAATAAAAAGTTTATAGAATTTTTACTCCTAACAATGTGTGACATGCCTGTTTCTTCACTGAAAAAGATCTCTTCTCATTAATGTAATCAACATTAATTCTTTAAAATGTCTGATAAATTTTTTTCATTGCTGTCCCTACATACTACTTCAGTGCTTAAGGTCTTGATCCTAATGCAAATATATTACTCTCTACAAAAATCTTAACCTGCATGTCTTCTGTATGATCAATAAAAATAAGAAACTAAATCAAGGACAACCACATATATTGCAAGGGATCATTCCTTTATAAGAGTTAATTGTGGAATTGCTACTTTAACTCAGTGTAACTTAGAGAAGTTTTCCATAAGACTTTAAGTCCATGTGATCTTTTTGCTGAAATCTCAGCTTACTTACTTACTTTTAAAAATAAATTATTGATCTATAAGAGTGAATTTCCAGAGAGCCATAAAAGTTGAAGCTAAACTGCAATTAAATCTGAGGTTAATTTAATTGCATTGCTAGTTCAAAAATATTTTAAATATAATACATTAAAAAAAAAATCTCTTTTAAATGAACAGGACACTCTGATGAGAAAGAAAGTACTTCAGAATCTGAACTTTGGAAGGGCCCACCACCAGAGACTGATGAAAAATCACAGTAAGTTCTTATATTAATAGATAATACATACCCTTAGGAAGCTATGACCACAGCCGTTCTTGATAACAGTTGATGAAAAAACTTATCATCATGAATGACTGTTTAATGCCAAGGACCACATAGCCTGGTAAGATCAGAATTTATCCCCAGCCATTGTTTGTCACCATAAACAGCCAACTTGTCTAGCTTCCTCTTGGTGAATAAATCTTTCCTCAGCTCACCTTAACAGATGACTTTCTGGTTTTGCTTAGAATCTTTCAAAGAAGGGTTGTTTACTAGCTTTCAGACCCACATATCCATGATATTCTGATTATCATAAACCTGTACAGGGGAGCTCCTTGAAGACATATACAGGCGTAAACGTTTACCTGCCAACACCCATCTTAGCCTCCAAAGACAATTCAGTGCATGAATTATTCTCTGTTATGGTTTAGAAGAACTGTCTGGATGTTGGCTGGAGTGTTATTAGTTCTTGTTATATATTGGAATGTTCACCACTTAAACTTTTATCTGTTAAAAGAGATCATACCTACTGCATAGAGTTTATTCTAAAGTTTTAATGAAATAAAGACTGTAAAGTACTTTGGTACAATTCAACTGTAATTGCTCAAATATATTTTAGTCCCATTTTGTTAGTCCTTTGGCGTAATGGTTCATAATAGAGACTATTAAATCAGTCATAATTCACTAACTTAAGATGATTATGTAACATCTTGCTAATTATGCTAATTATATGATATGTTCTCAGTGTACCAGAATTCAGGTATATTGGAAAGAGGTTTTTTAAACAAAATTATTTTTTTCTGTGATCTTTAACCTTTTTATTTACTTTTTTTAGCCACAGAGTTCCCAAATGTGGTCATTATACATCACATTATTAAAAAGTTATTGCTGTAAATAGAATATTGCTATATCTTAGTTAAATTATTGACTAAACTTTCAACCATATAACATTCTCTTAGATAGCTTTACAGCTGAACATGGCAGAATAGATCTTATCTTTTTAGGCAATAAAGATACATGACTAAATCCTAAGAAGGCTTTCATAATCCAAAACTCTTCGTGACCTTATAAAAACTTGACGTTGATCAAGTGCTGAACATCTGAGTCCACACAGAGATTCAGTTAATTTTATCTATTTATATTCTTAGAACAACTTTTAAAATTCTACGACATTTTGCTGTCATTCTAGGGAAAAGGGACTGTAGAATGGGGAATGCCAAAATGCAGATAATTCTTATATCAACTTTATCTGATTCTGTAATTAAATTTTTCTTAGTTTGAACATGGTTGTGATGGCTTTATACATTAACAATTATTTAAAACCAAATGATGGAGTTCCATCATGAATCTCTGATCTAAAAGAATGTTGTCTAAAGAGACTGGTAGACTGATTTTTTTCAGCTGATTCCCTGTTCCCAGAAGGAAGAAAAGCAACAGTGCATATATTTAATCCTTACAGCAACTCTATGAGGATATGTAATGTTTTCCATTTTACGGAAAAGGAAACTGAGGCAAGAGAAGTCAAGTAACTTACTCACCTGGCTAATAAGTGACAGAGCTAGGACTTAAACACTTGTCCGACTTGAAAACCTGTGCCATTTCCACTGTACCACTCTGGCTCCTAGCACTAATATTTATTTAATACTTAATTTGCAGTTTTCATAGTATTTTAACACATTATAACATAATATCTCCTTTCAGAGTTCTATTCTTCGTTTTAGGCATACTCTTTACTGCTACTGTTACATAATTACTATTCTCTTAGTAATAAAAACTTGAGGCCTAAGCATATTTTTCCCATTTCTAGGAGTAAGATTTATATTTTTCCTTAAAATAGTTTCTTTTTTATTTATTTCTTGATCAGACTATAATTTGATATGAGAATGAACAGAGAAATTATAAAGGTTACCGAAAAAGTAAAGGAAAGCAATGACATCTTACGGTGTACATCAAAGTAAAACTTAGGTCATAAATACATTTAGGGAGAGATTCCAACATACAAAACATTCTAATTTTAATCAGTCTGGGTAAAGTTATGATTATTATAGAAGCTAAGAATTACTTGATGGCTGAATCATTTAATAGGTTGATATATGCAGCAAATATGTTGAATTAAAATATTTTTAATCTCATATAAATGCGTCACCTAGTAATTTTTTTCTCTAATTGTTGATTTTAATCAATATGTATACTTTTTCTTTTAAATAGGGAAGAAGAATTTGATGAGTATTTTCAAGATTTATTTCTGTGACTTGGAAGAGAAGAGCCTACATTCCTTAATGTGAAAGTACACTTTGAAACTCTTCAAAGAAGTTTTATCTTCAAGTTGCAGCTTGAGTGGTTTGCCTGTGGAAATAAAAATTCGGCTACTCTCAAGATGTCAGATGCTTTGGAAGTTCATTAGTTGTGTTGGAGATACTTTTCACCATACTTCAGTAACTTATCTACAACTGTGTTCCTGCAGCTCCTAGATGATGGAGCTAGGACACTGTACAGAGAGATTCCATTGTTCCCTTATTTTGTAGCATTTTTTTTCACTGGCTCACATTTTTCTTCCCTTGCCTCAATTAGTTAAAATTATTAGGATTATTGAGTCTCACAAGAATTATAAAGTAGATTAAGTGTATCATCCATTTCTTTCCTTTGAAATACTGACATCATCTTGTGAGCACCTCTTTTCCCATTACCACCTATTTCTAGTTTTTTTTTTTTTTTTTTTTTTTTTTTTTTTTTTTTGCCTTTCTCTTGCTTCTTACCTCTACCACTTAAAGGAGTTTGTTAGACTAAAATTGGACTTTCCAGTATGTGGGTCATTTATTATAAATTAATACCACAGGGAGCCAAATGAGGTCTAATACAGGATATGTTCACAAAAGTTGACTCTCCAACAGAGCTTATGCAATAAGATAATTTAAAGGAATAATATCGTTTGCATAGAGCTTATCTCAAGTATAGTTATGCAAATATGGATATACTTAAATGCAGGGATATATTATAAAATGTTACTTCTTAACTCAGGATCCATACCCCCAAGAGGTCTAAGTACTCTTAGAATATGTGTACACGTCTGTGGCTAGATTTGTTTTTCTGGGGGAAAGGGTTCATAGTTTTCATTGAATTTTCTAAAAGATTTATTGATTTCATTTTAAAGGGTAAAAACCCACTTTTTAAATAAAGAGCAAAGAGGTGGATAGACGAGAAGATGCATGATTTTTAAATGGTTAGTGTCAGAGATTTTCTTTTATTAAATTGTTGTTATTACTTCCATAACAATTTTTCAGGCTTCTATTATGTGTGAGTCATTGTGCTGGACATTGCTACAAAGGAACTGTCTAGGAAGTAATTATACAATCTTTCTAAACTATCAGAAAACAGTAAATCATTGTTGGTTTATTAATGTTAAACATTGTTTGAAAGTCCCATCATTTCTTAAATAAATTGTCTTTTTTACCTAACTTCGTACAGTGAATAAAAAGGATTCTTGATATCTGAGGAAAAAATGTTTGAATGTTCAGCAACAAAACTGATAATTAGCAATGGAGTATATGTAGCCAAATTTTTATGATAAAATATAGTTTAGCAGTCATCAGAAAATAAATACAAAATTAAATTTTGACTAGGAAGACTACAGATATTCTTTTTAAAATAGATTCATATATTTGGAATTGCAGGTGTGGTTTATGGACATCAAGTTCATATGCTTTATGGACATCAAATTCATTTATAAATTTAGATCATTATGTATAATCACACCTACTTCATTCGTACACAGTGACAGATCATGGGAGTCATAATTTTTAAGAAGTCTTTGAAAAGGCCTCAGTATGTTGAGTTGAAAGATTAAGTCTCCAACAGACCTATTTCAAACCTGGTTATAGTGCAGGTAGTGGGTTCAGTGGTCAACTGATTTGGGATATGAAGTTATGTACTTGTTCTTAAGTAAAGTCCTTATTTTCTGGAGATGCCCCACAATTTGCTTTCTAGTAAATGTGAAGGGGAAGTTGTTTGAGCTGACTGATATTTTGGGGTCAAAAATTACATAAAGGTAAAGAAAGGGATTTTTTATGAAGTTTCTAAAATAATCCTAGAAACGGTTTCAGAATTATTTTAAATAGTAGAAGTAAGGTATACAAATACCACTTACCCAAGACGATGACTTAAATAGGCAACACTCATTGGGTATTATGTTGAGTGAATTTTTTTCTCCCTAAAAAATATTTTGTTAACTTATAGACATTCCTCATTCATACCTGTTTGATGTGTGCAATCTTTTCAAAATACTTTTCATGTTTACCAAGGACTTACCTATACCAGGCATTCTGTAGGTGCCAAGATAGAGCTATGAACAAAACGGACTAAAACAGACAAAATCTTTCATCTCATGGACCTTATAGTCTAAAGTGAGAGCAGCAATCAGGATTCTAAGTACCTAACTTGTAGAAATATAACAAATGATGACATTTCTTGGCTGCTTAAAATTAATAATACTTCCTGTATAACAAAATATTTGAGGTTCATAGGTCATCGTTTAATTCATTGTAATTTAGATATCTTTCGACAAAAAAAAAAAAACAAAACAGTATAATTTTTGTTACTTGGTCTGTTTCCTAATTTGGTCTGCGATTATAGATAAGGAAATGATGAAATCTTAAATTTTTCTGATGTCCAGACACATACCATGTAGCCAGAAGTATTCTGTTGTCTTTAGTTTTTCTTGACAAGTCAACATACAGAATGCCTAGTAGAGCATTCTAGTAATTATTTTTTTAAAAGTAACTTCTGTTGAAGTCCTTTGAAATGGTTTTTGATAGTAAAGTTCTTATATACTCAAGTCACATGCTTCTTAATAATGTATGATGTTAGCTGATTTAACTTGCATTGGGATTATCCAGGTAATGTCTTATAAAGTGATAATTCTTTCACTGAGAATAGTTCTGAATATTAAAAATTTCTTAGTTACACATTAAATAATCGGTTTCAGACTTGTGGATAGGGGTGGGCATAGGATAAGATAAAGATATAGTTTATAAGCTTCTAAAAGTGGTGGTCTTTACCATTCTATTAAGGATAAAAAGTAAAGGAAAGAGATGATAAGCATTTCAGATGGGATAACATTTGACACCCTTTTTCTTTGTTTTCTGTATAGCATTCACATATATTATACATTCCGTACTGTGTTTACTTTTAAGACATGATGATTTTTAGTTCAGGAAGGGACTCGAAGTATAAATCACAATTAATGTTAATGAACTGAGTTGTGTGACACATTGAAGTTCAGTAGACGTATATTGAAAGTCAAATCCCCAGTACCTCAGAATGTGACTGTATTTAGAGATGGGGCATGTAAAGAGTTAAATTAGGTAAAATGAGGACATATGAGTGGCCCTAATTTAATATGTGCCTTTACAAGAAGAGATTAGGACACAGACGCACAGAGGGAAGACCACGTGAAGACATGGGGGGAAGACCGTCATCTGCAAACCGAGGAGAGAGGCCTCACAAGAAACCAGCCCTGCCAACATCTTGATCTTGGACTTCCAGCTTCCAGAAAGTAAGAAAAGAAATTTCTGTTGTTTAAGCCACCCAATCTGTGGTATTTTGTTATGGTAGCCCTAGCAAATGAATATAATTAATAAGAACTTGAGTATATGTGCTGCCAAAGTAAGCACAATAAGAACTTTAAAAAAAATTGGTGACCAGTTTTAGAATTATATATTTTTAATTTAAAATGAATTGGCACCAAAAACACACACACACAACACACCTTTTCACCTTATTTTGCACTTTTGTTGAACTTTATTTTACCCTTGAGGTTTTCAGGTTAGAAATATATTTTTTCTTCATAGTCACAAGAGAGATGTGCCACGACTGAAGCTCCTCTTACTCTGCTGGTTGATGGTTTGCTGAATAAAATTTGCTGCAGTTTTAAAAAATAGTTTCTGTTTTTCTTCAAAAGTGCAAACAATATTTGACATTTATGCCAACTGTATTACATTACAACATTAAACATGTTTTGGACTTTTTGCCACCACCACCTCCTGAATCTTCTGTAGCTAGTAAAAAGGAAAAACGTATTATTGGGAATCAGTAGATGTATAGTATTTTTATTCTAACACTCACATTAGTATCAACCTAATAGCCTAATAGTTTTAACTTACAGCAGATATTAAAGATTTGACCATTTAAAAACTTGAATTCATACTCAGAATCATTCCATTTAAAAAATAGAATCTAATTAATGATTAGCCAGTTACAACATCTGTTTCTCAAAGAGAACCAGTGTACTACACAAGCTGGGAATCTGAGTTGTTGCCTTGTTCCAGGCACAAAGCTTGTTGCTTGGAGATGTAATGTTCCTAGTTCACAGAGACTTCTCTGTAGTAGGAAAAAAATTCAGTAGTAATTTTTTTATGCACATGTAGAAGATCCATGTCCAATACACTGTATACTAAAAGAAAATGTCAGGAGTCACTTAAAGGACCTGATCCTGTTCATAAAATTGAGATAAAGATAAAATTTAATAGTGTTAAGAAATAACCTGCTTTCACTTGCTGGGTAAAATTACCACTTTTGTTATCTTTTTGAAGTGCAAATTAGATTTTGTCTCCTATTTAAATCTCTTTAATGACTTTCCATTACTCTTCTGGAGGACAAATCCTTAGCAAGGCCTTCAAGGCAACACTATCTGGCCGAGCTGCCTACATTACCAGCTTCAGCTGGTACTTTGCCTTCTGGTACTTTGCCTTCTCTCTCTCTCTAGACTCCAGCTACACCACTCTTTAAGTTCTTCAGTTGCACCAAGCTTATTACCTCTTCAAGTCCTGTGTGCATGTTCTGTTCATCCTTCCCAACCTCTTCTCTTTGCTTAGCCAAAGACTACCATGTGTAATGTTTAGCATAATCATCCTTCTTCAGGAAAGCCTTCCCCTATGCCCCATGTATACACCACATGTCTCCTCTATATTATATAGTTAGATAACCAATTATTCATTTATGGTTTAATATACAGCTCCCTGCCAGATGATAAGATCTGTGAAGTAAGAACCCCATCTTCCCCAGGACCTAAAAAAGAAGGCCTTTTACCAAATAAATACCTGATAAGTACGTAAGTGAATGGGTTTCAAGGAGTCAGAAACTTCTATTTTTATTCTGTTAAAAGACATCCTTAACCTTTTAAGCAAAATACTTTCTTTCTCTATGAAGTCTATATGAACACAATAGAACCTTCTAAAAGAAATATATCTTCCATTTTATAAGGCCTTTCCAGAGAGAGATGATTTGTTTGTTAAACTGTAAGAATTACCTACAAAACCTTTTATTTGAGTGCTGAAATCTCAAGACAAAATATGAAGCCATCACATTAGCATTCCACTTTAAAGATGACATTTTGAGACATCTGTTGAACTAGTAGTTGATCCTGAGCACGTTTGCCCCAAGAATACTTGCCAGCAGCGTGCTTTCAGCTACAGTGTTTACCCCCAGATAACTCATACCCCCAAAGTTTGCCAAAAAATATCTTGCTTTTGTTATTTTCTATGGCTCTAGTATATTGATAGTCTTTGGAAACAAATGACATCAATCTATTTATAGCATTCTGTTTTTAGTAGTGGTATTTCTATTTACAATATACAGTAATTCTTGGTCGCTGAAAATGTCAAATCCTAGAAGACGCAGCATTCCTACTTGTGATGTTAACATCATTCTCGAACAGTTGTTAGCCGAAGATTTGTTTGATGAATCTAATTGATCACATTTCTGTTACATTAAGCTTAGAGACAAGTTCCATTTAGAAATAACTCCGAGAACCAGTCAGATTTGCTTCAGTCTCAAAGAGCGTGTTTATATGAAATTAATGCTGGCAGCGAGCTGCACTTTTTTTTTCTAAACAGCAAATAGGTTAAACCGAATAGTGACATTAGAAGTAGAAATATCATCAAGAAAAATGATTGTATGGAGACATTTGAGGTGCAGGCAGATTAGCACACCCATCAAGTCACCTCATTCCTTATTTTACATGTAGGGCTTCCTTAAATTTTCTAGAAAATGTGTAAAATCTTGTCATTATATAGAAAGGAGTATTAAGCTTAGGTTAAGCAGATCACTCAAAGTCTCACAGTTAATGCATATGTTGGAACTAAAATCGCTTTTTCACCTAACTCCAATCTCACCAATTCTATGACTTTCATATTTCTAAAACTTTAGTACTCTGCAGAGGTACCTCAGGAGCTACCTTCTGGAGTGAATGAAGAAGTCTAGCCCCAAACCGTGCTTCAGCCGGACCATTCAATTCCAGGTGGAATTATACATAAGATCTTGTTTCTTGGGGAAAATACCTGAAAACCACTAAGAAGCTTCTTAAAATAACCCAGTGTGTATAGTAAAGCAAGTCCCCTGTTAGTATTTACTTTCTGTGCTTTTGTCATGTGAAGTGAAGCTCTGCCTGATTTCTGGCTACTTACAAGAAGCAAAACAAATTCCACCTAACCTTTTTCGATTGTGTTTCCTTCTTCCTGCTTTTTCACCTCGTCTTCGATTACCTTCATCTTTGCATCATATTCATCAGCAAGGGATTTCCATTCGATTCTGTTATTCTGAAGACCATTCAGCATTGGTGTGACTTCTTTGTGAAATCGCGAAAACTCCTACAGAGAATTTTAAGTCAAAAGCTGCTTAAATTAAATGGTTGCTATTCAGTACTTTCATATGCAGGAAGTTGTAAGGAATCGTTGCAGCTCTCTGAGCTGCGAGGATGAGCTAATTCAGTGCTTTGGAAATGAGGAAAGACAAGTGCTGTCTTCCTTGCCTGCCTAAATCAGTCTATTCAATTTGCTCATGTCTGAGTTGTCTCTCCTTTTATTCCAGCCCTGAATGGAAGATTAGGATAATACCTCAAAGTACTTTGGAGAAATAGGGACACCCCTAATGGCTTTTCATGTAAGTGCCTTTTTTTTATTTTGGTTACAGTTTGAAAGAAAAATTCTCATCCAGATGATTATACATTTTTCTCAAACAATTTGTTTACTTACCTTATATACAAAAGTACAAACAAAATCAATAAATCCAACTTGAAGTTTAGGTAGTTCATCTTTTTTGTTTCTGTCCATCATAGGCTAGAAAGAGAAATAAATCCTTTAAAGATATTTTTCTAAGGCTCAGTGAACAAAATAGACTAGTGCATTTTTATGTCAAGGTCTTTACAATAGGTTGTTGCTGCAACACTGTTCTCTCCAAATCTCCTTGTTCCCAAAATTCACTTGCAACCAGAAGTGCTACCTGCAAATAAGAAAGACTTGGTTCATGAAAGCAACTTATTAATAGAGAATATGCATTTTATTAATATGAGTGACATTCAAGAATAGGGTTTATAGTTAACGTTTGCAGTATTGTCATACCATATGCTCTTTGGTTTTAAAATGATGTCATTTACAGATTCTGTTGAAATGGGAAAAGGGAATTTCTCTTCCTACTTCAGTGTTCCAGACTCATTCTGGGAGTGCCTCCCTCTTATTTGCTATTGCCACCACCTCTCAACAATAAAAAGGGGAGATGGGAAGATGTTTAATTCTATTACATTATACTTCAAGCTCTAAAGCCTCCCGAGTCCTCCCCTTATCCTGCTTATTTATTAGCATCTAACATAAATCTGCATGTGTGCATGTACACAGACACTAGAACATGGCTTTACTTGATTACAGTGTGCAAATATTTGAGGATGAACTTATATAGTTTTAAAAAAACAACATCAAGTTTATTGAACACCTACTAGCTGACTTACATAGGCATGAGCCAGGCTTGCCAAGAGGAATTAGATATGACATTTTTGGCTGACCTCTCTTGGCAGCCAGCTCTCCCTTCTGAGAGTTTATCTTGGTGTTAACTGTTCTTGGCAGCATGCTCTTTCTTTGTGTGTGTGTGTGGAGGGGGGGGGTGGAGATAATGGACTTGACTTATTTAAAAAAAAAAAAAAAGGTTGAAAATCTCCAGCAACAGTGAGTTCAGAAGGTGTTTAAGCAGTAGAATGGCTGAACAGAGCTCTGTTTATAAACAGTCCCAACAGCGGTGCAGAAGAAGGTTAGGGAGTTGATGATGAGAAAGGATCACTTGGGAGGGTAAGTTGAACGGAGGTTGTAGCAAGGCTGATAGGCAGGAAAGATTCTGACACAGGGAAGATGGACTCAAGCAAGACCCTACGTTTCTGGGTTGAGTGATTGTATGGATGAAGAATAGAGGAGGAAAAGCAGGCATCTCAGGGTGGAAAGAGCACAAGTATTTGGTTTTGGACTTGATGGTTCTAATTATTCTATCTTTACAAACATAATCCACATTTATAGTTGAACCCAGTGAATTGTGGCCTCTCTTCTGCTTAGGGTTTTTCCTAGTAGTTACTGAGGGGAAAAGAAGCTTCTTTTGTCCAATTAACTTGTAAGAAATCCAGTGGTAAACCAGTGGCTCCCCACTCTCACTACTCAAGGTTGGGGAGAACTTCTGTAGAAGGCACCGATAAACATGAACTCACAGTGCCTTCTAATAATTGATAGCACATTGAAGAAAAGATGGTAGGAGCCACCCTTGGTAGAGGAAAGCACTAATGATTCATCTTTGTCTCCATTGAAAAAATAAAATCAGACGATCCCTGAATAATTGTATATAAACTCTTTACGGCCTATTCAGTAATAAGGAATTCTTTCAAGAAAGCATCTTCTTTCCAGTATTCCCACTATTTGTCTTGTTCTGGGCCTGATCAAAAAGACCTATTGTCTTACTGACACATGTGAGCTCTTGAAAGCTATTTGCCATTCTTTATTAACAGAAACCCAACAGGGAACATTTTACCTTTGCTTTAACTTCTTAAGTTCTTTTTCTTCTTTTTAAATTATAAACTAATTGAGAGGACAAGTTTAGGATAATGAAAGATAATTTCTTATAAAAGTAAATAGTCATATAATCGATAGCTATAATAAAATTCTGAGGTTGCCAGGTATCATCATGCTCACTTTTACATGGGACCTACACAGTGCCCGAGAGTGTGATAGAAAACATGACTGTGCTTGCCTGACTTTGTACCTCCCAGGGCTTGGTTATAGCTGACAGATCACATGCAGTCATCATCATTGCCCTTTGGAAAAAAAATAAAAATTGTTAAAATAGAAAAAAATACAAAATAAGTTATTTTTTACAAAAGAGGAATAAAATTCCGACTACTCACATGATAATCTCTTTTTTGGTCGGATCAATGGTTACATATTTGATGGCCTCTTCTTCAGTTTCCATTTTTTCACAGGCATCAACAATTTTTTGAAACATGGTTCTCTTCCTAAAAAGGATAACAACTATGCAATAATTTTAGCACATAAGACCAGAGATAAAAAGGTTTCTTTCATATGTGTTTTTGGTTTCACGTTCCCACTTTGCATCACATGTCCACATAATGTATTTAAGGGACTAGGGGATAGGAGAACAGGGAATGGTCATGTAATCTTAGCATAGCAAGAGTTTCAGACAGAAAAAGCATAAGCCATAAAGGGAAAAAAACTTGATAAGTTTGAAGACATTAAAGCTAAAAGTTACATGTGAAAGAAGAGATCTTAACATAAAGGCCACAAGCTGTGATGAGATATTATAAAGCATAAAACCAACAAAAAAAAATTGGAACCTAAAATACATGAAAAGATTTCCAAGCCCACTGATAAACAAGAAAACACAAATTCGAACAATAAGATACCATCTCACACTCAGGTAAACAAAATAAACAAATAGATTTAAATGTGTCCAGATCAGGAGCAATCCAGATAGGGGATAACGGGAGCTCTTGTACACTACTGGTGGGAGTTTAAATTGCCACAATGACTCAGGGGTGTAAAATTGAAAATATGCAAAATTTCAATGTGGTATAAAATCGAAAATATGCCATCCCTACAGCAATCCCATTTCTAGGTATGTACTTCAGAGAAACTCATATATATAAAAAGATAAATGATCTAGTATTATAGGCAGTGATGAAAAATTAGAAATAATCTGAATAAAAGAACAGCTAAATTAATTATGTATATTCATGTAGATGAATATACACTTGAAATGAATATCCTGGATCTCCAATTACCGCCAAGGTAAATCTTTTTTAAAAAGTATGCGAAAAAAGTGAGTTGCAGAGAGGCATGTAAAGTATGATACCATTTATGGAAAATTTTAAGATACACTTCAAAATACCATATTAAAACATGTATGGAAAGGGCAAATACACATCCACATCAGTATGGTGATATCTGTGAGGCACAGGGCAGGGGTTTTTTATGGTGGAGTAGGAGTGGGATGCCTTACTTTCATCATTTTTTTCTCCTTAAAAAAAAAAAGACCTAAGACAGTTGTGGCAAAATCTTAACATTTGTTGAATTTGGGTTATGGATATGTAGGTATCAATTATATTATTCTAAGTATGTGTCTCATGTTTGAACTATTTAATAATTAAATTTTTAATTAAGAAGGATAAGTCATCCAAGTCATTAAATATTTGGATCCTATAACTGGTTCATTTTGTTTTAATTCATTTTCATCAAGCAATTTTATGGTGTGTCTAGTCTCCTTGGTAACTATTATTATAAATAGGCTGGCACACTGCTGTATATAACTCAGAATTCCGTGAGTTTGATTAATAGGTATCAGTATCATCAAGATCTTTGTCTCCCTCTGACAGAATCAAATGCCGGACTCTAGACCATGGTGAATCCACCAGGACACAACTCTACCTTGTAAGGTTTTGTGGGATTACTCTTCTGACAATGCCCCAATTTTGCTGAATATTCTTCAATTCAAACTTCTTCAGATAACAAACTACTTAGTATTATGGGCTTAGATTTTTAAAACATTTCTAGATGTCTAGTGTATTCACTGTCAGGCATCTTGAAGAATATTCTATTGATAATCCAAAAGGAAAATGAATAAATGTGTATGTGAATAATTGCCTTTCAACTTCAATGCAATAGATCATTTATGGAAGGCAGTATAAGGAAGTTCAGTACTTACTTGAAATATAAAGCCAGGTCAGTTGCTATTATTGCAACTTCAAACAAATGAATAACTGTTTCAAACTGGCGTTTATTAAGGTTCTGGAAGATGTTTAAACTCTGTAAGATGAAAATTCACAATAAAGTGCAATCATTAATTTGCCTTTGATTCAACAAACAAACCAAACTATACTTCACAAAACTTAAGATTATTCTCTTATAGAAAGAAGAAACACTGGGTCTTTCACTGTTTTTGCTTTTAATTTTTATCTCTTGAATTAAGAAACCTCTCTACTTTGAATAAGATTTTAATTTAAGCTATAGGAATAGATATTAGCAAATGGTTATGTAATCAATGTATGAGATTTCGGAATAAGTGTTTTCTTCTAGGACCATTTAAAAATAATAATATATTTAAAAATTGCTTATATTGAAGAGCTTTAACAAAGAAGATCTGGTAGATATCCAGTTGTTAGATGTGTTGAATCATCCACCAGGTAATTTCAGAGTGATCATAGAAACTATTGGAAAACTTAAAAACTGCAAATTACGCTAGCACTCATGTATGTAGAAAAAATAATGAAATCCTCCCAAGTTGTTCTTAAAATATTTTTTTGCAGTTATGTTTGAAGAAGACTTAACTAATAACCTCTTCACATATGGATCGTATTCATTTCTTAGTGTTCCGAAAAAACTAGAGTGTAAAACAAGTTGGTCTAAATAAACCATTTAAGGCATGGAGGCCAAAGGACGGATGTATAATGGTTTTGCCAAATGAAGTTGATAGTTATGAAATACAGAAAAATTCCACTAGAAAAAAAGAAGAAATAGGCTATTAACTTATATAGAGTTAGGAGTAGCATAATGTAGAAAAGAATACTGAACTAAGCACCAAATAATAACAGCAAACACTCACATGATGCTTACGACTTACCAGGCACTGTTCTAAGTGCTTTATGAGTATTCTTAATCTCACAATAAACCACAGCACAGAGAGGTTAAATTCCTTGCTCAGGATTAAACAGTGAGTATACGGCAGCACTGGTATCTAAACCAATGACACCACACTGCCTTTCAACAAGGACTCCAGGTTCAGTTCCCAGATTCACCACTTGGTAGTTGTATAATCCTGGACATGTCACTTAACATCTGTATTTGCTCTCACGAATGGGAATAATAACAGCTACTCTGCCTAACTGCCTAGCACTTAGTCCATGGTTAATAAATCTTCATGGAATGTTGACTCAAATGCAAATATAACAAATGCATTTTAAAACTAGAAATTGCTACAACGGCTGTATCCTTGTTTTATATAAAGTTTCGAAGCTAGCTCCAGGCTAAAATAGAATTGCAAACCCAAGACCAAATATGGCTCTCTGTCATTCCAGGAGATTGAAATATTAGAAAGCAAGACATGGACAAGAACTCAAGTTTTAAGTACGTACTATACTTAAACCTTCACTTGTCATATTTTTATAACAACTTACAAGACAAGAAAAAGGGTATTTTACATAGCGGATATAAGTCATAGAAAAGGAAGCTGTGATTTTTTTTTTTTATTAATGAGTTCATAATAGCAACTATAGTTAGTCTCTTTAAATTGATAGAATAAACAAATGGCTGTTGAACACTCCAAAGTACAGTAAATGAAAATAAAGTTTGTCTAAACCAAAATCAGCTTCGGGAAGACAGTTCACAACAACCCCTTGGACACATCAATCCATACTCTCTGGACCGAATCTTCTGGATACAGGCTATTTTCAAACTGGTCTGGATTAGCCAGGATGAAAAAAACAGGAAGTGGGGCATTTGTCATTTTAATCCCACTTAACCTGTCCCTGATTTTGTTACCATGGTGGCCTGCCTTTGGTCTGGCGGTGACTCAATGGCATGTTTACATCAGTGAGTCACTGTCTTTGTTTGTTGATGTACATTTTTATGTTCTGAAAGTAATGTATATTATGTGATTCTGACATATACTTTGCAGATCCAATGACATTTAAAGTCATCCTTGATTGCTCTACTAGGAGGGAAAATGAGGGGCATGTGTGGAAATGCCTTAAGCCTGTAGACAAATTAATGTTAACACATGAAGTCATTTTAATACTTACTGTATACTGAAAATTTGCTAAGAGAGTGGATCTCAGGAGTTCTCACCACATACACACAAAAAGGTAAATGTGTAGAGATGGATATGTTCATTAGCTTGACTAGTAATTTTATTATGTTTATCAAAACATCATTTTGTACACCTTAAATATATGTAATTTTAAAAAATATAATTAAACAAAAAGCTATATAAAAAAGAGTAAAATAAAACCATTACAGAATGGGGTGGGTGAGAAGCAAAACAGGCTGTTGAATTTAAATAAATAACCCCATAGAATAGAACTTCCTTTCTCTACCTCTTAAGTGTCAGATTGTACAGAGTATATAATCTTTAACCATTAACCAAATAAATCAATATTTATTTTTTATGCACCAATTATTTTAATGTATGTTTCTTATATTTGTGAACCTAGATACCTGTTGCTATTAGCTAAGTATACATATGTGTGAGAGAAAAAGCTACATATAAAGAGACATATAAAAATAAAAATAACTAACCCTGTTGTACTCCATTTAAGTTAAAATTTAAATCAAAATTAAAAAAAAAACAGCTGTATTAAAGTGACAGATTGTCAAAAGATTTTTAATTTACAAAGTAATCAATATTGGATTTTTTAAAATGACGTACTTTTAAAAGTGGTATAATTAAGGAGAAAGGGTTTGCATTCAACGTTTCAGTACTACTTTTTTATACATAACACAATATACCTGAATTTCACTCTCAGCTTTTTTTCTCACTAATTTTCACTTTCATATAAAAACATGTACAAGTCTATTAATTTAAAAACCTTTTCTTAACTCTATATTTTTTTATCCCCTTCCTTTTACAGCTGACATTCTTAAAAGAAGAGTTTGTAAGTGGTTTCTTTTAAAGCTATGGATATAGGTTCATATAAAAGATCCTGCTTCTGTTTTTTTTTTGTTTGTTTGTTTTACCTATTGCACAGTTTTTAATTAGAATTTAAGCCAGTAGGGGCCACTGTACATCTTTCAATATGGTGAGGTGGAGCACCTTTTATTATTATTTTAAAATTTTTAAAAATTTTTATTTTTTATTATAGTGACCTTATTAATGAAATCCAGTAAGATTCAAGTGTACAATTCAACAGTAAGTCGTATATATTTTTCATTGTATGTTTACCATCCATAAACTGCTTCTGTTTTTTGCATTAGGTGCTGGAAAGCTCTTGACCAAATCGTGGCCCATTCTAATAAATATTTATACTTCACTGTGTACATTTTGTGCCTTTACATACATTAAAAAATTTTTTTCTACTAGCCCTTATTTTCTTTTTCTTTAGTGTTAAATGTATTTTTTGAAGCTCCACTAAACATTTTGGGGAAAATTCAGGAGTAAACACCTATACACACATGCAATTGCTTTTTAAATAATGGAAGACAAAGCCAGTGATCCTTTAATTAGAGCAAAGGGTCTCAGTATATGGACAGCACACAGCAGTAAGGATATCTCTCAAAGGCCTAGTTTGACACTACAGAACAGCAGGAGAGAAGAAGTTGATGGAAAAACTATGCCGGTATTGACTCCAACTACTTAGTCTCTTAGGACAAAAAGTTAGCCATAAGTAACAAGAGTGAAGGGAGAAGGCAGACTTCAGTGGCTACATCATAACACAGAAAGCCTGTGACTTGTGGGCTTTGTTCAATATGAGCCTCAGCCAAAATCAAAGAAGTGTGTTCCCCAGACAAAGGAAATAGAATTGATGAGACAGTGTTTGAGACAATAAATCAGGAGCTGAAGATTTCCTCAGCTCATCCTTGCCCTTCCTTTAACAGAATCCTTCAACAGATAGCTGGTTCCATTAAGGGATGAGTAATTTTCAAAAAGAAACAGCATAAAACCTCTGCATAAAGACCACAAGAATGAAACAGAATCTATCAACTCAACGCAACTCCAACCAAAATGCCAACAGGTTTGTGTATGTCTGTGCTTTTGTAAATTGACAAACTGATTTTAAAATTCATATGAAAGTGCAAAGGGTTAATAAAAGCCAAGGCAATCTTGAAGGACAACAAAGCTGGAGAATTTAGACTTTAAGAAATCAAAACTTATTATAAAGTTATAGTAAATAAGATAACATGGTATTGACAAAGGAGAAACAAACTGGCCAGTGGAATAGAATAGAGAGTGCAGAAACAGTCACACCTATACAGTTACCTGATTTGTGACAAAAGTGTCACTTAAGTGTAGTGGGAAAAGGGTGACCTTTTCAGTAAATGGTGCTGGGTCAACTGGATTTCCACATGGAAGTAAAAATGTACTCTTTACCTCACATCATTTATATTAATTTATAAAAGGATTGTAGATCTAAATGAGACAAGTAGAATAATATCACTTTTAGAGAAAAATATTTCCATGGTCTTGAGTAGGCAAAAACTCTTTTAAGAGGGTAAAAAAGAACCAATCTTTTTTAAAAATGATCAAATTGGACTATATTAAAATTCAGACTGGTCATTGAAATCCACCATTCAGAGAGTAAAAAGGCAATTCACAGAGAGGGAGAAGATATTTGCAATACACATATCCAACGAAAGACATGTAAATCAGAATATATAAAGAATTCCTATAAATCAAATTGAAAGCAAAGTTGAGCAACCACAAAATGAGCATTTCAAAAGGCCAATAAACATGAAAATGTAATTCATAGATATTAATGTTATTTAATTTGATGTAAATTAAATTTAATGCAATATCACTGCATCCCCACCAGAATGACTAAAATGAGAAAGATGGAAAGTACCAAGTATTGGAGAGATGTACAACAACTAGAACGAACTGTTGATAGGAATGTACATGAGTCGAACCATTTTGGAAAACTGTCAGTATCTGCTAAAGCTGAACATCTGCACACCCTCTGGTCAAACGATTCTATTCCTGGGCATATACCAAACAATATGCACATGTGTTCTTGAAAAGACATGTACTAGATAGTCATAGAAGCACTGTACGCAATAGTTCTAAATCAGAAGTAATGTAAATAGTTTATTCACACACACACACGCACACACACACACCAGACTTCAAGAAAAAAAAAAAAACAAAAAAAGGAAGACAAAAGGCAGATGAAAAATATATCAAAGAAAATAACTTATGAAACATGAAAAATTCACACCAATAATTCTTCTTAGTCTCGAAAATACCAAGAATTCAAAGAGGATGTTGTATGACAACAACAGTAAAATAAAAAATGAACTAGCAAAGCTCAGTAGTAGAATGAAAAAAAATAGGACTGAGAATAAAAGCATTATAGTTGATGAAATCCACATTAAACACTATTCGACTGAGTAAACAACTGAAACGGCAGCATAAGACACACAGTACATAGGATTGAAGAAATTAAAACAATGGAAAAGAATAAATATATAAAAATCGCTATAAATATAATATATATGAATGGTAAAGGAGACTTGACATATAAATAATTGGTATTCCCAGGGTATTAGAAGAATGTTCAAAGACACAATGAAAAAAACTTTTCTGAAATTAAAAAAAATATCTTTAGATGATATATATAACACATAGTTAAGAAAAAACCCAATGCAGAATGAAAAATATCAAGACATTCATGTAAAGTTACTAAAATATGAAAAATAAAGAGTCATTGACGATCTATGCAGAAAAAGCAATTCACATACTAGGGAGAAAATCAGACTGGCCATATGTACCTTTGCAAGGCAATACTTTAATGCCAAAAGTTGTTCGAGCAAGGCCCTCTACTTTCTAAGAAAAGAAAGTGTGACCCAAGACCTTTACATATTGCCAAACTGCCCTCCAAAAACAAATGTTACAAGCAATAGTCTTAAGCATGTACTTGATTAGCATCTCTTGGAAAAACTACCAGATGACAAAAATCTAACCAATCAAGTATGTGAGTCAAAGTGCAATACATGAGAGTAGAAGAGCCACAGTAAGACAACAGATAGTAAGTACTGGGCCGAGTGAAAAGTAGAATTAGTAATGAACGGTTGTGGAAATTATAGAGCAAGATGTGAATTTTAGATATACTGATAGTGGTAAAATAAATACTAATGATAATAAATACCTTATGAACAGAGATGGAGACATGGGAAGAAGTAAAAGTATATAGTTTCTTGATACATAACAGGAAGTTAACAGCTAGTGTAAAGTTAACACATATAGTTTAAAATATCAAACATCTAAATGCTCAGCTATAGTTTTTCATAATTTCCCATAATCATTTGTTATTCATTTTAGAGAGCTCTTCAAGAACTAATAAAGACAGTTATCTGATTTCTGCAATTCCTTCTGTTTCCAAAATGTTTCTATTAAATTCAAGTGAAATTATATATATTTTATTTAAGACAAATGGAATGCTACTCAGTGACAGAAAGAAACGAATCCCTGATATATACAACATAGACAAATATCAAAATTATTATAATGCATGAAAGAAGCTAGCACAAGAGTACTTATTGTATGATTACACTTATATAAAATCTAAAAAATTCAAGCTAATCTATAGTGACTAACAGCACTTCAATGGCTGCTTAGGGCTGGGAGTGGAAAGAGCTATGGACCGCAGAGGGGCATAGGCAACCATCATGACAGAAATGTTCTGTATCTTGATTGTGGTGGTGGTTTCCCAGGTGTATAAAACTGTAAAAACTTACAAAATCGTACACATTAAAGGGATGTAGTTTATTGTACACATATTATACTTCAACGAAGATAATTAAAAAACATAACTCTGACTTTAAAAAATAACTTCAATAATATATTCCCATTTTTCTAAAATTGTCTCTCTCTCTCCTGCCTGTATATATTCATAGGGTGGCTGCAATGAAGTTCATCAAATGTTAATGTGATACCCATTTCTAAGTAATAAGATTTGAAGTGATTTTTTTTTTAATATTTGTCTTTGAAATTTTTGCTATTGCTTGAGTTCTTATAGTGGGTACGTATAATTTTTACAATTTTTAAATCAATTAAAAATATGTAAGCATGTAATATTTCATTCATTTTCTTGAGAATTGTGCTGAAAACATGATGTACTGACAAGTGCGGCAGAACAAGAGAGGAGGTCTAACCCCCTGCCCCACTCCAGCTGGGACCCGCTTGCTCACAAAAAGAGTCTCTTTTCGCTCTCCCCATACTATTAAAGTGGCAATAAAAACATAAATTCTGTGTAGTACATCAAAATAAGTAGAAGCGGCTTTAATTCATTCTGATGAGGGATCCCAGCTGAGCGAGGTGAGGCCACAGAAGGTACAGGCAGTTCTAGTGTTTGAGGTGATACCTGCAACACCCATCAGAGAAGACTGCCAACATGTTCATAGCTCGCTGGTGACCATACGCAAAATATTTAATTTCTTCTTCATGCCTTTTTTGTATAGGGTGGAGTTGACACGAAAAACACAAATGGAATTATCATACACTTTATGGAAGCGTTTTGAATAATAAAGAGGTTCTGTTGTTTACGCTGAGCAATTTATTTTGTCATTTCTACATTATAGTATTAAAATGTATACTCTCACAAATTTGACTAACAAGTTTTTTTCCAATCGTTCACTCAGGTTAAAGAGTGGATTTACATCTGATTAGAATACAGATGGTTCTAGTCCTCAAAGCAGTGAATCCCACTCTGCTGGAACATAAGGACACATTAGGTCAAAGCCTTATAATATGCAAAACAAAATGTCCGAGTCATGCCCACAAATTGCCAAAATTGCTGGATAAATTCTAAAGATTTCCCTTATTTAAAAAAAGTTAAAGGTTTTTAATGTAAACATTTTCTGTCTACAAAAAAAGTAAAAAACAAAACAAAGCAAACAAACAAACAAAAAAAAACCCCAAAAACTGCATGGTCTCTCAAATATATAAAAAGAACATCCGATGGCTAAAAATTTCATTTTTTTCAGCATTCCACTTCCCTGCTTTTAAAAAGCTCTGTGATTGCATTGCCTAGCTACAATATTTACAGTCTCTAAAAGTCTGCAATTAGCAGGTTGAATAGCATTGTAGACCAGGTCCTTACCAAGGTGGTAAAGATTACCGAGATGCACTATTCCTTTTTAGGAAGAATAATAATCCTTTATATAGCTACCCAAACCAGTTCAGACTGCAGAGTATATAACATTTAAAAAATTAAGGTGAAAATCCACAGCTCTCATTATAAACTCTCAAATCCCAGAAGGGAAAAACATACAGAAGATGAGGAGCCTTCCAGTGTTAAGCATTTAAATATTTGGCTGCAGTTTTTAAACATATTCTCCGTTAGCAAGTTTCAATAATAAGTTATATTTGACACAATCTGCCTGTGGCATCACATAATCAGTGGGATGTATAGAAATTCTGACTCAAAAATATAAGATTGTGCCAACCTGTAAAACAAAGACTCATAACAAATTGAGTAATAACAACTCTTTTTAAATTACTTTCACTTCTACTCCTTTCTGTTCTTGCAAACAGATATTATCGTCATATTTATGGCATAAATCCCACTGCAGGAAGAGGTTCTGGCTGTACATCAGAATGATTAAAGTTCTTACTGAAAATACAGATTCCTGGGCCCTGACCCCAGATAGTGTGGTCAGTAAGTATGAGAAGAAGCTCAGGATCTGTTTATAAAAGCCTGCCTGCCCCTGCCCTGTTAAATCAATAACTGACACAGTTGGTCCGGGTGCTGCATCAATCACCGACCATTAAAAACACTCTAGTCATTTATTTTTTTTCCATTTTTCTGCCTGGTTGCTCTGTCTTAAAAGTTTTCCCACTTGGCTTTTCATTACCTCAAAGAATGTAGTTTTATCTCTAAATATGGACACATTTCTGTGTATTCCTTCTCCTGAGCCTGTAATACAAGATTATTATTGAAACAGAAAAGTCTACTCTCGAGAGGTCTTATTCATCCTAATGAGTATGTGTGATTCTAAACAAGTTCTCTGTTGTGACAAAACAGTGTTCCCCTCCGCTAATAAATGACTCATTTTAATTGTTTTGGTTTGGAACTTTCTCAAGAGATTTTTTTTTTAAGTATAATTAGATTACATCCACAACTTTTCCGAGGCCTATATACCCCTTAAATAAAATTGATAAAGAGGAGAAAAATGACTACTTTCCATGGAATGTTAGTAGCACATGGTATGTACAAGTCAAAGTGAATTCAAGATCAAGCTCAAAGCCACTTCCTGTGTACAGCCATCCCTGAATCTGTCCCTCTTCTTCTCAATGTCCTGCCCACTCCTGATTATGACATCTCCCTCTGGATCTCTCAGTACTTCTCTGATGGCTGTTGTCTGATTTTTGTCTTACACCCCGATTTCATGCCTGCATCTACTACCAAGGCTTGACTTTCTCAAAGGTACAGACATTGCCCTCCAGCAAGTGATCATAAATGAATAAGAAAATCAGTGTCTGGGTAGCCATTTCTTCTCTTTACATTTATATAGACTTTAGGATGCACAGGGCCTTCTCACATCCACTATAAGCTTTTTCTTCTTTCTTCACAGACCCACAGAGATTCTGTGACTTTCTATGGTTCTTTTCTCCTTTATCTTAGCTACTTCCAACTTGGTTGTTCAGAAACTGTTGCACTTAAAGCAATTTCTGTCAATTGACTTTAATAAAAGTATATGCTGTCAGCCTCCATAACTCAAGGCCATCCTCTTTCCAGGCATTTTCTGTGGGTTAGTGTTTTGATCCAGAGCTGTGAGCTGCCCTAGATAGAGGCTCACATACCTCATCCTGCAGTAGAGTCTTACTATACTCCAGATGGTGCCTCTCCAAAATCGAAGATCCATGAAGCCTTGCTAATGGAGATGTGGATCTAGGAGGAAAAGGATGTGCCATAATTTTAAAGATTCTACTTAAATCCATATAATATAGAATCTTTACTATCTGAGGAATTTTTTCATTTCTTTCCTCTCCTTCTCCCGTAATGCTTGTGAAATGGTTGAAAGTAACATATTGGAAAAGATTTTTTAGATTTAGAAGATGAGAAAATGCTCTTTCAATAAATCTTTTAAAAAAAAATCTCCTGATTTTGTTGAATGACTAAAATGATCAAATTGTTTAAACTAGGAAGTTTGGTTCATCCCCTGCACGTAAAATCATAAAGTTCCCTGGAGCTCATCGTGCTAGACTATGACCTACAGAACATGGAGCAAACTCATTGAAGCCACACATTATTTGCATAGAAAGTGTTCATTAAGAATTTCTAAGAATCAAAATGAAAATTACTGTAAAGTATCATTTCTTTTCTCCTCCAAGACAGTGAGATAAATTTAAACTTAAATTTCCTATTTATTAACGGTTAGGTCACAGATTTGTGTAAGTGGGGACCTCAGTCTTTGGTACCCTGCATTTCTTCAATTCTTCCTGTTTGAGAAAGGAAAGTGACATCAAATAAAAAGGTGAGAAGAAGAAAAGATGCAGAGAGGCTGAGGCCAAAGGTCTACATAGATAATGTGGAGGCTCCATTATGGAAACATGGAATATATAATTTAAAAAAAAAAAGAAGAAATAAGAAATATCGATGTCAGTTTTGTAGAGAAGTTTTATTTTATTTTAGAAAGAGCATTACTTTAGAGTGGGGAGCCATCACAAACAGGTCACTAACAGGTCTGGTAAACCAGATACTCTACTTAGGGAACCATGTCTGATCTATGTTGTAATTGATCATAATTTTAACATGTATTCCAAAACCTAATCTCTGTCGGCACCAGAGATTTAAAAAAAAAAATGAATAAAGTTCAATTCCAGTTGAAAAGAGTGGTATCTTTAATTCCTTTGGGTTTAAAAACACTAGTAAGAAATGTTACTGGAGAGCTAGATATTCACCCAGTTTCAAAGTAACACCTCATAGATTAGTTATTAACACAAAGGAGAAAATGTACCTTTGCATAAAGAGATCAGCTAGACATTAGTCACAAATAGTTTGATTTAACCTCATAGATGATGGGACAAATTGATATTGTGAGCCTCCTGACGCAATGCACTGAGGACACAACATCCTCTATGTAGAATTTCTGCCCCAAATGTTTCCCTTGAATCTAGCAATTTGGAAACAATCGGACAAATCCAAATTGAATCATATTTTGCAAAACTGGCCTAGACTCTTCAAAAACATCAATATCTTGAAAGACACAAAAATGTTGAGGAATGATTCCAGATTAAAGGAGATTAAAGATATTGACAACTAAACCTGCCCACAAGGTGCTTTTCATTCATTCTCCCCTTAGACACCGTCAGACATCATCGGCACTTGTCCACCTTGTCACTTACTTCATCTGATACAAATTATTGGTGCCTCTGTGGTCAATGTCATGGCAGAAAGCAGCAGCGAGCATGGCAAAGGCTTCAAGATCCGTATAGTATTTCTTTAGTCTTCCCGTCTAAAAATTACATATGTATTTACTTGAATCAATACACCTGTACAGTGCATGCAGTGAGTCCTGCCTGCAATGGAGAAGGAGACCTGCTGTGTTTTTAGAGCAAGTTGGTTTTATTTCTTGTTTAGTATTGTAACTCATTCTGGGCAATTACAAAACTCAGCAGGATGAAAGAGTAGTTGAGGAGATGAGTTAAAAAGGAGAAGGGATTAATAAGTACAAGTTGCCAGTTATAAAAACAGTCATGGGGATATAATGTACAGTGTAGGGAATATAGTCAGCAACATTGTAATAACTATGTACTGAGTCAGATGGGTACTAGATTTATGGAATGATCACTTGGGAAGTTATATAATTGTGTAATCATGTTGTTCACTTGAAACTAATAGCATATTGTATGTCAACTGTAACTGAAAAGAAAAATACAAACCAGCAGGTAACTGAAATTTCCTTTAAGGAGGTAACTACATGATTGTCAGAGTGATAATCCAGCCAAGTGCCCAGGGACACCCGCATGCCTGGCATCCTCTACAGGGGAGTTAGGGTTTATGAGATTATGTCCATGAATTCCAAAATTACTGACCTAAACTGATGAACTGTCTCCAGTTCTCGCCATGTTCAAAGGGGGGAAACGTGTAGGTTTGCAATGACTTCCAGAGCTCTGTACCTACCATCAGCAAAGTGAACATCGTCTGACCCACATTGAAGCCGTGCCGCCAGTTGTGGTAAGTGATGGAACGGTACCCCTTTCTCACGGTGTACATCCATCTGGTAAGAACCTGTCACCAAAAGAAGACAACACCATTCAGACTTTGGAACAGAATGCTAAAGGTTAGGGAGTCTGACAATCTTATCTGAAAAGATTGGTTGGTCTTATTTACAGGGGTTAAGCTGATATATTTACAAAGTTAATGATAATTTAAAATCCAAACTGAAGTTAATCTTTTGCACTGCAGGAAACATTAGCAAAGTAGAGCAAGAGAATCACTCAGTATTTTACGTTAAAGACCATCTGACCTCCACAGGGACTTTGAATTTCTCTACCACATTTATTTCAAAAAACAGACGTAGTCCACATTTAATCAGTTCGTGCTCTGTGATGGGGAAGTCACTGAAGCGGAATTCATACAGGTCTACTGCCTTTGGGTCTGGCAAGTCCTCTTTCTGTTAAAACAAGGACAAACTGTTTCAGGTTCCATTCACCTCTTTTCCCTTTAGTCAGCACATATCCAACATTGGGTGTGAAACAAAATTACAATAAATGGATGCCACGTGCAATGCACTGAGCCTTTACAGTGTCTGGCACTGTGTTTGCATATATCATCCTCATGACAAAACTGCATGATTATCCCCACTTTCCAGGTGGTAAAACTGAGACTCGGCTATATTAAGAATCTCTCTAAGTAAGGGGATTCAATTCTAAATCTGACTCCAGTGGCTATTTTTTTTTCTATGATGCAAAATTAAACGTTTAGACTCCTCAGCTTTACCCATTTTTAATACTCCTAATTTTTACACTCAAGGAATATTCAGTAAACAGTAAGTAATCACTTAATTCAATCCTATCATACTTCTTTACATACTCTCTAACGCTTTCCCATGAAACTGTGAGGTGAGCAAGGGTGGGATCATGTCTCTTATTTGCCATGATGTTTGTCCCAGAACCTGTGGTGCCTGTCCCATGGAGGTGCTTGAGAGAAGTTTGTCGAATGGATGCCCTGCAGTGTATTCGTACACTTGCAGAAATCTCATTTAACTCACACCTTGTTAGGATTTAGGGCTATGTGAAAACAAAACAAAACAAAACAAAACAAAACAAAACAAAACAAAACAGTGAATTAGGCACACGAGTATTGGCATGGCTTGGGAAATAAAAATATAGATCTTACCCTTAAGGAAGTTAACTTATTGAAATGGTTATACAGTACAGACCAGGGAAAGGTGAGAGCTCAGAACACTCAGAGCATAGCATCAAGTGCCTGGCTGTGTGCGAGAGACTGAACACCTGAGGACAGGAGTGGGGAATTAAAGGAGGAGACATTCTAGAGGGGCAGGTATTCAGCTGATTGGTAGGAGGAGAGAGAGTGCTAGGAGGCAGAAGTTAGCAAGGGCTATGTGGGCCCCCCAGATGGATGTGCAGGAGCAATTCAGTTCACTGGGTATTTACTGAGTCCATTGTGTGTCCTTAATAGTGTGTTGAGGTCATCGCCCTTGGTAAGTTTAAGGTTTTCCAGGGGATAGTTCATGCTCTATTTATACAAATCTCAACAGCAAATGGGATTTGCCTGTTTTACGTAGAATTACGGTTTCTAGTACCCTACCCTGTGAGTCTGGGCTGGTCTCTCACACCTTTGCCCTTCTCTCTTTTCCGTGGGGCTCCCTTCTCACCACTGTCACTCTCAGACTGTTACTTTAGGCAGAGACTTTTTCCTGCAAAGCAATGGTTTGACATCAGGAGACTAGTGGTCAGTTCTGAGGTCAGGTTAACTACATCTCCCAGACTGAACAAGCCTCAATTTTCTCATCTGTGAAATGGAAACTATAATAGTAACATTTTTGGTTTTGGTGTTTTAATTAAAAAAAAAAAAACTATCCCAATTCTACATGTATGTATAAAGAGAAATTAGAGGAGATTCAATTCATGGCCCATGTAACACTTCATAAAACTCCTTTTCCCCTTTCTCATAGGATCCTCCTATGTCCTTTGTTACCCATCCCCATCACTTCTTTCTCTCTCCAAACTCTCCCAGATTCCTTGCCCATATAGGTTTTTCTTTTTCATCATTCATTCATCTATTATTTATTCATTCGATAAACATTTATTGGTTCCCACCTGTGTTCTAAGCATTATGGATGAAGCAATGGATAAAACAAACATTGTCACTACTCCTGAAATATATGTTCTCATGGGGAGTGACAGACAATAAGCACAGCTTTTAAAGGAAAGGTAGGTGTAGACGGTGGTGGGGGTGCCCTACGCCACATGGCCTCCCCGAGTCATCTCCGCCTCACAGTTCCTAGGGTGCTATGTAAAGATAAAGGGTGAAAATACTTTTTAATGCATTGCAGGGTCAGTCATACTTAAACGTAAATATTCATTTTAGCAGGAAACAAAGTAAATTCAGAATTATGATTCCCAGGCCCCAGGTACAGTTATAGAAGAACCTGTAAAGTAATACTTTAATACAGAAATCGCAGGTTTTGAAGAACAGCCATTTTTAAGTCTATGCTGCAGAGTGGTGGATCAAAATAAAGGCTTTTTATTGGTCTGATCAGTAAAAACTCTGGCATCCAAGGCTGATTTCCTCCTCTTTGCAAGAATTACGCAGCTGAGGTGTAGCGAGTGGAGAAGGGAGATGCCACCGTGGCTCGCACTATCTGCCCCAGAAGGATAATCCTGAACATCTGATCATGTCAGTCCTGGGGTCTCAGTGTGCCAGGCTGTCATGGTCTTGTCTGGACTCCTTGCCAGGCCTCACAGGCTGCTCCTCCCCTCTGTTCACTGAAGCTCTGGCCTAACCCAGCTGTCTACCATCTCTTTAAGATAGCATGCTATCTCGTGTCTTCATACTCTGGTCTATACTGTCTCACTTTCCCTTTTCAACTCCAGTCATCTCCAAGCCCCCATCATCAATCCCTGCCCAGCCGACTCCTGCTTCCCCTTCATGTCTAAGGGCCGTGGCTGTCATCTCATACTCTACCACTTTCTGTAAGTAGAATTAGGCCGTGTACTCCCTCGGGCCCTTGGCACTCATGCTCCATAAACTTGTCCACCCAGGGCAATGTCATTGCTTGTATTTTTGTCTCCCTAATAAACAGGGGGCTTATTGAACCAAATTAGAACCAGACTGTACCATCTTTTGCCCTCAGGACCTAATACAGTTTTTTATATTGTAGTACATCTCAATAATTACTAAATGAATGAAAAAAAATTGAATAAAGAATGAGTGAGTGAGGTGCTTCTCTGACTCTCCAGATCTTCTTTTAATGAGTGACCTAGAATGTCCTGGAGAACAGGAGAAAGGTAGGAGGAGGACTTTCTTCACCTCTTTTGCCAGAGTCAGTGTACTTCCTACCCCTGTCTTTCCCAGCACAATGACGCGCACCTGCTGTTACACCTATAAAACAGAACTAGGCCTTCCTTGAACCCAGAATTAAAGTACACACCTAGAGAAAAAATCATGGTAAGTAGAGATGCATAAATAATCATGTAGCTGGGAAATTACGCCCAGATAATTTTGAAGAATCCCTCTGAAACACTTGTTTTTTTCTTGAGTTCCTAAGTTTTATGCAACAATTATTTGGGATGAGCAGATTTTACATTAAAATAGAGTGTTTTTTGGTAGAGCTACTGGTTCTTTACCCATTCTATTGCTTCTCCAAAACAAGGTCCTTCCTCCTTTAAATAGAGAATTAGAAAATTTCTAAAGTGTCCTGGATGTCAATTAAAATTTTATTTTACAAAAGATACATATTATTGAGGTCAGGTGAGGAGAAGGAAAGGTTTCTTCTGGTCCAAGTGTGAGAGGAAAGTGCTCAGAGGTGGAGCCAAGGACAGCAGGAGAAGGAGGAAGAGCCTCAGGTGACACAAAATTATTCAGGGTGGGAATGAAGCCCTCAACAGGTCTCAGAGGATATCGAGTCTGTGGTAGCACAACCAAGGACCAGGATGGGGGTTCAGAGACCATAGAAGGTGGGAAGGGGGAAGGTGAGATGTTCAGTACATCTTAGTTTGGAAAGCAGAACACTTACATTCAAGACTGGATAGGAGCAGTGAAAAACAGGATGAGGTAGTTAGTGAGAGAAATAAATGTAATATTATTTCAATTTCAATCAGATTGTATTTAAGCTTTTGAAATTTAAGGTCTAGGTTCCTTGGTAAATAATACAGAATTTCATTTTTGGATCCTAAAAGGGCCACACTCTAGAAATAATTGCTCTATCCTTATAGTAAGGGTAAAAACTGAAACAAAATCTAAAACCAACTTTATGCACTTTCCAGAAGAAAATCTAACCCTTTTTGCAGAAAGATGATATCACCCACAACCACCACAAGTTTTTATACACCATGTCTAGTTTTCAATAAAAAAAAATTATGGAGCATGCTTTAAAATGATCAAATGACTGAAACCCAAAAGCAAAAATAGACAGTAGAACCAGACCTACAGATGATGCAGATTCTGAGATGGAGAATTTAAAATAACTATACTAAATAAATTCAAGAAATAGAGGGAAAGATAGACAAAATAGATAAAGTGATGGAAAGTTTTAAGACAGTGTTGGAGTCTTTAAAAAGAATTAAATGCGCATTCTAGAAATGAAAAAGATAATCTGAAGTTAAAAATTTATTGGATGGGTTTAATAGTAAACTGTAGAAAATGGGTTTGGAGGGTTAGCAAAAAACACCATAAAAATAACATGGTTAATGAACTGGAAGAGAAGTTAATTTCAACCAGAAATAATAGGGCAACTCAATGACAATAGGGAAGAACTGAATTCCTTCAGACTCCAGAAAAGAAGCTAGAGACGGCAGATAATAACTGTAGCTAGAAGGATCTGTTTTCTATAATCCTGTCATGTCTTCTGAGGTGGCCATGGTGTAATCCAAAGCTATTAAAATAAGCCAGTTCATGGTATCTCTAGAGTCTGTATCTACAGTCTCTTAGGCCATAGCCTAGTTTAGCTGAAATTTTAAATTATCTGCATGGATTGGACTGTAGGCAATGAGGAGGAAGAAACGCAGGGAGCCAGAAGATGACTCTTTAGAAGAAATTGCCTTTCTTTTTAATTTTGAAAGGTGCCAGGGAAGAGGAAATGAAATATTTACTTGAAAAATGAAAAAGCAATGTCCATATATTTTATTAAAAACACATTAAGGATAAAAGTAAAGCACTTACCAAAATAGTGACAAGTTGTTTTTCTTCACAGTCTTCAATTACATCTATATTTAACTTTTCTTTAAATTTCTAAAATGTAAAAGCAATCGAGGTGAAAGTCTTATAAAGGAGATTTCTATCTGATTCCTCACTCTTAAAATCAGTTTAAAAATATTTAAAATATGTTGTAATGAGTTCCATGACAAAGATGCATTCTTGCTACAAAGAAAACCTACAGCACCTGAGTATGAAGTTTCCTCCAAGAAAAAATCTAATTGATTTTCCTATTTTTCCCAAAAATGTAATAGTAGCTATTGAGAGAGAGAGAGAGAGAGAGAGAGAGAGAGAGTTTTTTATTAGTATATAGCAATCCCCCTTTACTCTCCCCATCTTCTACATCTCATCTTCAATACCTTCAACATCTCAAACTCTCAAGTCAAGTTTCTTAGCTCTCAAATCACCCAACAAAACAAACAAACAAAAATAAAGAAAAAACCACCACAGTAAAACTATACCTAAGCACATATTGTAAAAGCTAGGGAAATAAAAGGAATAAAAATAGTGGGTATGTGATATTTTCCCTTCATTTCGTGATAACTAGAACTGTTCTCAAATATCTACTCGCTCTCCCATCACCCATGATGCTGGTGTTGGTCATGTTTGGCCAAAGAGAATTTCAGTGAATGTGATATGAATAAAGACTTAAAATGTGCTTGCACAGTGGGCTTGCTCTGTAGTACTTCTGTCATCATTATGAGAAGAATATTTATCAGGTAGCTGTTGATCAAGAAATATGAGGGAGACACAAAGAGAAAACCAAACTTGCATCTTGGAACCAAACCCAACCAAGATTAACTGAAGCCTGGTCAACCCACAAATGCATGAGTGAGAAATAGATGTTTATTGTTATTTATTACTGAGATGTTATGGTTGCTGTGCAGCATTACACAACAAGAACTGACTGGTGCATTTCCCTTCCTGGAAATATTCTTTCCTTGCTAACACATTTGAATCTAGACACCACTACTGCAGCTCCTACAGACTCAGAAGCTGTTTTTAATGAAGCACTATTTCATTCAAGCAGCCTGGTTGTCCAGTAAGGGTCTGTGTATACTGGGCCGCCCAGGGCCTCCCCCAACCTCTTTCTTTGTCTCTCCTTAGCTCAGAACTAAACTTACTCTCATTTGTCAGACCTCTGAATATTAGGTGAATTCCAGAAGCTCTAATTAGATACCACCTAATGTTCACAGGACTAAATTCTCCACTTACCAAAATAGACTTGATTTCATCAGGAGTAGCTTTGGTCTGGCTCATGAGCATTTCCTGGGCTATGTCTTTTCTGTTTTCTAGCTTATTCATTTTCTCATAGGTGTCAGTATTTAAAAGAGACCATCCAAGAAATTGTGTGAGAGTCTGAAATGAATAAAATGTGATTCAAATCTCTAAAATCAGAGGAAAATTGATTTAGAGGCAGCAATCTTCATGCTTTCCTATCAATCAATCTCTTGTCCACCAGCGACAACCCAGTTCTTTATTTTAATCTCAGAAAAAACATATTAATTATGCCCCCAGACAGTAAAACTGGCTAAGCTCTTGCTTTTCAAAGTATACCACGCACACCTAATACCTTATTTAAAAAGAGAACTTACAAGAATCCAGCAGAACAGACATGACCTAAAAATTAGAGAGAAGGCTGGGGGTGAGAGCAAGAATGAGAGGGAATAGAAGGAGGTGGAGAGAAAGGAGATAGAAACCTTCATTCCCAACTTCCTAGTATGGTGAAGAACTTTGATTAAACCAACAGCTCATACTTGAGTCAAAAATATTGCAGTTTGTAGAAGTCAGAAAACAGAAATGACACAATAACAACATATCGACTGCAACCATGTGTGACTCATGTCTTAACTGCCCTTAAAAAATATCATTCCAGAATCACAAATAATTATGCTTCTTCTATCATTTTATAATTTTCATTTACCTCCATTATGTTATAATTGCACTTACTTCAGTAATGTGTTCATCATACTCATCAAAAGGTTTGCCATCTTTCCTGTTGTAAAATGTAGCTACTCCCACAATGTCTTCTTTCTTGTTGACAATAGGCAGGGACAAGACATTTTTAATGACCCAGCCCGTTTCATCTACAGGTCCTTTCTACAAACAATAAAGACACATAGTTTATTTCTTTTACTTTTTATTTTGCAATAACTGTAGATTCTCGGGATGTTGCAAAAGAAATGCACAGACAGGTCCAATGTCCTTTCACCCAGTCGTCTCAGTGGTAACATCTCGTGTAACTATAGGACGAGACTAAAACCAGGAAATAGATATTGGTACAATCCAAGAAGCTTATTCAGAGTTCACCAGATTTACATGTCTTTATTTGTGTGTGTGTGGGCGGGGGGCTCTATGCAAATTCATCACGGATGTAGATATGCGCAACCTCCATTAAAATCAAGATACAGAACTAATCTAGCACCACGAGGCTCCCTTGCATCAGCCCTTTATAACCACCTCCTACCCCATCCACATTTGGGTTATTTTTAATTTAAAGAAAGAATAATCTTCGGTATTAGATGCACAATTCCTACATTGTGTCAAAATATTGGCTCTAGGATTACACAGCCATTAAAGTGTTTTTGTACATTCGATTAAGTGTACTAGAACGAGTGTCTGTATTGTGATCACCCTAACCTCTTCTCTTTGTCTTCCTAGCTCTAGGGATGAGAAGCCCATACCTCTGTGTCAGCATTTTCTGTTCAGTTTTTCTGTCTTCCAATACCTGTTTAGCTAATTCTTTGTATTAAATTATCTCTGTTGAAATACGTAGTGTGGACTCTGTTTTCCTGACTTATTCATCCAGATAGTGTTTTGCTCTGTGGTGTGGTTCCATTTTGCAAACATCTATCAGGACCTTAGGATCTGCCAGGACCTGGGCTAGTTGCTGAGGCTACAAAGGTGAATAAATCACAGGCCTAACCTCAAGATGACAACAGTCTAGCAGGGGATGCAGCCACAGGTGTTTAGGAGTGTTTCTCAAAGCGTGGCCCAAAGACCACATGAAACAGATTTTTTAAAAAACTTGTTCCATGGGCATCTTGACTAAGCTCCCCAGGTAATTCTGATGCCCGCCCCCCAAGTCTAAGAACCATGATGTAGCAGCCGCACATAATGCAGCAAGGCAAGGTAGCCAAACACTCAACACAACACATAATTCATTCTTCAGCGTCTTTTTGTTTATTTAGCCATCCTTTGAGGCTCAGGTTAAGTCTTATTTCTTCTATGAAGCCTTCTCCAATGTTTTTCACCTATATGGAACTTTTCTTTTTCAGAATTATGAAAGCACTTATATAGCCTGGACCATACAATTTAGTACTTAGATGTTTTCCAAATGCTTCAGAATTGTTGATTTTTTTTTTTTGTCTCTGAGTCTAATGCAGATTCTGGGATGGTAGGTATGGGGGAACAGTGCTACTCCCCTCCTCCTCAGCACTGAGAGGTGAGGACTGGCAGAGGATGAAGTTACCTGAAATGTGAAGTATTCATCTGCGGGGGCATTCAACATGTTACATATCTGTAAAACAAGAGGAAACAAAAGTCCTGAAACATCATGTGGTGGAGCCATTAAACTTGCAATGCAGAACAAGAAAGAATGCATCGGGTGGGAAGGTTCCTTCCATAGCTCTCCACGACACGCAGGCAAATTATTCGCACTGGACCTTGGCTAGGCCAAATTTGCTAATAATACATTGAAGTTAACGTTCCTTCTGCTAATTACATCATTGGATTACATTTAGCACCACCTCTGCTCCTTTCTCTTCTCTCAGCCTCTAAGGATTCTTCTTCCAAATTCAAAGAAACTAGACTAATGAATATTGCCAAAAACACAATCACAACACTAAAAAAAAAAAACAAATATGCAAATAAATGCTGCAAGTATATTTCAGAAACTTGGATCTGAAGGGGGAATAAATAAAAATGCCAACAAAAAGAAATTTTGAAAGCATCGAATATTCTTGTAGGAAGGACTCTTAATGCCAAAAAAAAATGGCACAGGTGGTGAAGAAGGCCAACGTGGGAGAAAAGTCACCCATGAGAAGGAGAAAGGTCAGCCATTTGTGGCTGAGGCCAAGTGGAAAATCTATGGTGATCCTTGTCCTCTGTCCTTGAGACCTGTGGGGCCTATCAGAGATCTTTTCTTTGTCGTCTTCCTACACCTGACCTCTCCTAGCCAGACCTGGCCTACTGTCTGCTCCACTCCACCTGAAAGACCAAGGCAAAATCTTCACTTCTCGTATCAACTCACATTTTGTATTGCAATCAGTGGTAAAGTTCTCTCTTCCCATATTTTTCTCTTTTGTCAGTAATCTTTTATGCTTCAAAAGTCTTGATTCCAAAGGAACTCGGCTTGAGATCGAATTAAATCTAGCATGAATCTTGGTCATGGACTTCCAAAATACTCTGAAATTTGTGTGGTTGCAGATTAAGAAGCTGGGAAATGGATCAACCTTTCTCATGTTGACAAAATCTTGTCTTGCAGTGTTTGGGAGTCTCAAGTTAAGTTACATTCAACTGACAAGATTCCCCTCTCCTACCATTCTGTGCCAAAGAGAGTGGCCAGCTCACCTTTTCCTAATAGATTCTTGCTTTCACATTTGTTTCCATCTCTTAGCTAATAAGAGTTTCATCCAATATTATTGAAGATTTGAATTTGTTTAATAACTTACAAATCCATTTTCAGCAACATAAGTTGGCAATCCACTAACGAGAGTCCAGTGGTCCGCAGGAGGTGTCCTTGAGGAAGAATGAAAGAAAGAAAATTATTGCTGTACAGAGAAATTCACTTTGTACAAAAAAAAAATGGCAATTCCTGCAACAGCTTTAGGACAATACTCACGGAATCACTTTGATCTCCTCTTTTCCATGTAAAATGTAATCAATTACTTTATAAAATATGATTTCCTAAGAGGAGAAAGATTGTAAGAAAAATCTTATTTCCCCAATAAAATGCTTTTCATTGACAAACTAATACTTTAAACTCACTTAAATAGGAACTCTTTCCCAATGAGATTTCTCTGCATAACATAAAATTACCAAACTACTCATGTTCTGATTACAAACTTGTAATAAAACTAGAAATATTATTGGCTGTTCATCTACATGAACAAGCTTGTTGAACTAAATTTAAGAAGTTGAATTCACCCAAACAATTTTTAGGTGAGACTTGTCTTTCTTTTAACTGATCCTTTTCTATTGTCCAGAAATATCTGCCTGATAACTTCAGTGGAACAAATCATGTAATTTCTCAACTTCAGTCAACGCTTTCCCTTCCCAGCTGTACTTACCAGTGATGTCCCTTCCCAGGGAGCATTTTCCCCTTTGAAGCACTAGATGATCTGAAAAAGTGCCTCAGAAATAGGATTCGGTGGACACATTGTCAAAGCTGGAAGGGACTGGAAAACTAGTCTCTCTACTTCTTTAGACAGATAAAGAAAATGAGGCTTGAACACATTCCATGCCATTACCTTCCCTTTCAGTGGTAGAACACGGTCCCTGCCCTATGATGCTTGCTGTCAAGGGGGAAGTAAATCTAACCCAACCCTTCCTTGGAGATTACAATCCAGCATGTCAGTAGGACTTGGGCACAGTATATTTAAAAAGCTTGGCAGGTGGCTCTGATGCATCCCTCCCTATTGAGAACTACTGTTCCACTAAACCCTGGCTTTACAGGAAAAGGAAAGTGAAAATTTAAACAGTGAGTTAAGGCAAAAGCCACCCAGCTAACTTGGGGCAAAGCTGGGACAGGAATTTCAAACTCCTTGTGCAGTACTCTTTCTACTCCAAGGTCTCACATAAAGTTACAGGACTAGAACCCAGACCTTCTCAGCCCCATGATTTTTCCTCTATGCATGGCCGCCTCGGGTTTTAGCTACTTGCACCATGCACAGAGATCGCCAAGGAAGATGTTTGAACTTACTCTGCCATCTGGTGTCTTTGGACCTTTGTAAGGCTCGACCTCGCCAAGCTTGATTGGCCATTCGTCATAGAATTCCTGGAGGTGATTATATTTAAACATTATTAAACAAACGGTTCCATGACCTGCCATATCTTATATGAATTTTATATGTTTACTTATTTTACATTAATTTATAATTCTAAAATTTTAGAGCTGGAAAAGAACTGTAATTCCCAGTAATACTGCTTACATGAACTTGTGGTTGTGAACAAGTCGTTTAAACTTTTCCATCTGTAAAATGGGAATAATAATAGAATCTATACCATGGGGTCATTGAGAGGATTAAATAAATAATAAATACACATCACCTACCCTGGCACATAATTAAAAGTACTCAGTATATAGCAGCTCTTTTATAGATGATTAAAATAAATCTACACAAGTTAAGAGGCTTGGCCAAGGTCTTGCAGAGTAGCCAAAGTATTGGTTACATTAACATCTATTCTCCTCTTCCTTGCTAACAGAACCTGATTTTATTTGGGTATCAGGTGGTAATTTGTTCAGGGAATATGGCCTCTGCACATCCCATAAGAGGTCTATATGAGGTGTCTGGGATTAGTTGAAGGGCCGGCATATGGCCCAGTTGAGGAAATGAAGAAGGAGGAGAAGTCTGCCAGGGGGCTTCTGGAGAAAGGTGTTACTCAGGTGACAAGTAATGGAAATGACATTTGTAGGAAATGTCTCCCAGTTTTGTCATGTCTATGTGCCATAATTTGAGCGGCAGCAGCCATCTTGCCATCATAAAAGGAGACTTCATTAACATGCTGAATGTAACAGAGACCTGGCCAGGATAAAATGTAAAGCACCTGGGACTTTGATGTCTCTACTGAGCTCTGAATTAGCCAGCCTAAGAATTGCCCTACCTTGAGACTTCTTGTTCAATGAGATAATAACTATCTTATTGTCTAAGATGCTTTCACCTGGGTCTGAGGTTGCAGCCAAAAACATCCTAGCCAATACAATCATGTAGGGAATCTCAGAGCTGGGATCAGAACCCAGCTCTCTCGATGCTTGGTACTATGTTTATCCAAATATGTTTAGAACAATTACTCTGAAAAAATAACTTCCAATTACACAGGTAGGAATAAGTATAAATGACATGGTATTCATTAGTTATGTTGAACTAGTAGAGCTTCAACAGAATTCATGAAACAAAATGAGCAACGAGCCTTATATTGTGTGTCGATAGTATTAAATATTTTATTATTTCTACTTTATAATAATTATAACTTTTTGGAATACAAAACCTTGAATTGGTAATGACAGTACCATTTATTATTCCCCTACTATGTACTAGACACTACATATATATATATATATTCTATATTGACATATATATATGTCAATATAGAATCAGGGAGGTTAAAAGACTTGCTGAAAAAAGGACAAAAGGCAGAGAATTGACATGTGTATTCAAAATATACAAAGAGCTTAAAACTGAACAATAAGAAGATAAACAATGCAATTAAAAAGTGGACAAAAAAATCTGAACATATCTCTCCATAGAAGGTATACAGATGGCAAATAAGCATATGAAAAGATGCTTCACATCACATGCCATCGGGAAATGTAAATTAAGACAATGAGATACCACTACACACCCATTAGCATGGCTAAAATCTAAAATACTGACATCACCAACTGCCAGCAAAGATGTGGAAAACAGAAACTCATTTATTGCCAGTGGAAATGCAAAATGGCATAGCCACTTTATAAAGCTAAATATACTCTTACCATATGATCCAGCAATAATCCTCCTTGGTATTTAGCCAGAGGAGTTGAAAATGTATGTCCACATAAAAATCTATACTTTATTCATAATTGCCAAAATTTGGAAGTAACCAAGGTGCCCTTCAGTAGGTGAATGAATAAATTGTGGTGAATCCAGACAATAAAATAGTTTTCAGCATTATAAAGAAATGAACTATCAACCTATGAAAATATATAGAGGACACATACATGCATATTGCTAAGAGAAATAATCCAATCTGAAAAAGCTACGTACTGTATGATTCCAACTAGATCAGCTTATGGAAAAGGCAAAACTATAGAGTCAATAAAAAAGAAGACAAGTGGTTGCCAGGGGCTTGGGTTAGGGAGAGAGAAGAATGAATAAATGGCACACGGAGGATTTTTTTAGGGCAGGTAAACTATTCTGAATAATGCTGCAATGGCAGATATATGACATTATGCATTTGTCAAATCCCATAGAACTGTATAGCACAAAGAATAAACCCTAATGTAAACTGCGGACTTTAGTTAATAATAGTGTATCAATACTGATTTGTCAGCTGTAACCAATGTACCACACAAATGCAAGATGTTATAATAGAAATAGATAATAGGGGAAATGGGGGGGGGAAAGAAGACATATATGGGAAGCTGCTGAACTTTCTGCTCATTTTTTATGTAAACCTAAAATTTCTCTTAAAAGTAAAGTCAACTAATATTTTAAAAAAGAAAAAGGACTCATTGAAAACACATACAACTAGGAAGTAGAAAAGCCAAACTTTGAGCCTAGATTGTTTTTTTTTTTTTTAAATTCCAAAATGCATACTTTTACCTCTGTGCTGCATTTTCCTGTCAATGGTTCTTATAATCTATAATGACTGATTATTTACATAGTGTACCCATGTTGTAATGGATCACATTTCATATGATGTGTGCATTACAGGTGATTTTAGGCAAGATAAAATATATGGAACAATGAGGACCTTCTCCTTGGTCATGTCCAGCAGTCCAATGGAGTATCGTTCACAATTCAGATATGTTCTAACTGTGTAAAGCGCTTTGTGAAATTGTCGCTCAATATCTGTGAGTTCTTCAAACACTTTATTGGCTGACCACATAAGGATCTGAAAGCAGGTATTAAAAAGGAAACAGTTAGAACAAAACACGCTATGAAAAGATAGAGCTTTGGCCAGAAGAAAACAGGAGATGCATCAAATAAGATGAAATACATATCGCTAGACCAGGCAATTCCATTTTTGAACCTGAACATGTCCAAGAATTTTCTCTGCGTGGGATGATGACTACACCTTTGTAAGGCTTTGGGTTTCTGAAGGGGGAAAAGCAAATGTTTTGGCTTCAAAGGGCCAGTGACATACAATTGGATACAGAGACAGCCACTGGGCACAGGGTGCAGTATTACTGGCCCACTGGCCCCTGCTGACCCTTGTGGGGAGAAAGCCACATGCCTCCTTTTGTGCGTCCTGAGCTAATTCAGAGGTAACCCTACCTGGACAGTTAGGATGGAAAGAAGCCTTGAAAACCCTCTTTTTCAACCTCCCCTGGATACACATGACATTGTACTGATGAGGAAACAGGCTCAGAGAGTGGTCCCAACTCAGGTATGCTGGTTACCAATGTTGTCCTTTATACTCCTGGCTCAAGGTGGAAACAGACTTCAGAGGGTTGATTTGCTCCTGAAATTTATAGGTCGATTATGTACTGGGAACTCCTAAGAGATTCGTCTCAACTAATTCATCTAATGACCATTTAATAGTCACTGCAACCACTGGGGCAGGTATGATAATGATCATCGCTATGTCATAGGTGAAGAAATCATGTCTACCCAGGATGAAAACTGAAGAAAGACAAGCCAGTTGTATACAGATGGAGGGACAGACCATGAGAAGACACCTGGCTCTGAAGTTTGGGAATTGGCTCCATGTGGCTTAAACCCCCATGAGGGAAAGGAGGGATCTGGGCTTGTTGCTTCTCTCTCTCTCTGGGTCCTTTTCTCAGAACAAGTCAGCATGGCGTGATTATTGTCACCTTCCCTTTACCTGGCTTCTTCGGGATTCAACACTGTACAGGTAGTTGGTATGATGAAGCTTTAGGATGATAGAAACAAAAGTGAGGTATTTGGAAAAGACCTACAGATGGCAGAGAAAAACAAATTAGGTGTGATGTCTTTCTTTTAAGTGTGTATAACAAGTAAGTTTCCTGAGCCTCCAGCTGGATGCCCAGAATTACCTCTTCATCCCGTGTAGAAAATGCAGGTGCATTTACTTTGTTAACTGCCATAACCACAGCAAGAACCTCTTTGCCCATCATGATCGGGTTTGCCAGAAGGTTTCTGGTGACATATCCCGTTTGTTTGTCCATGAAGTCAGAAAAATGGCTGTTCTGAAAGACACATTCATACATTTGCCAAAGGAGCACAGAACCATGGAGCGTAGCTCTAGAGATGGTGACAGGTCTTTCTGTCTAACCGAAGTCATATAGACAGGCAACCCGGGCCCCAGCACAGTGGACCTGAGCAAACACTACCCCATCCTATGATTGCTTAAAATGAAATTACCCATTTGAGAATGAACATTTTCCACCATCTGAACTTCATCTTTTCTAGATTAGGCTGAGGTTGGGCCAGGGGAAAAGAGGGGATTGTCGTGACCGAATGGAAAGAAGGTGCTAAGAGAAAGGGAGAGAGAGACAGCAGGTGTCAATGAACAGAACATGTGTGCCCGGAAGGAGAGCACAGCTGGAGTTACAGGTATGTTTCAAAGAGTTCTTTTTACTTACAGAAGTAAAATGTGCACTTGAAACCAGAGAACTAGTACATCACAACACGAAGAAAAAATTAGCGATCCCCCCAAACTCCTTCTAACCTCACCTACTTAAGGAAATCAGTGTTAGTTGCTTGTATGTCGCCTTCTATGGCTTGCTCTATGCTTGGACAAAGGTTTGTTTTTGTTTTTTTTAAATAACATTTTCTTTTCTAATTTACACGACACTTTCACAACAGTATTTTATAGACTTTCCTCCAGACCAGTGCATATGGTTGTGAATTTATCTCTAGATTCTTGCACGCTACTCCACAGTGTGGGAGCTCCATGATCAGCTCAACCATCCTCCACTGAATCAGTCTATTTCTAGTTTCCCCACTGCTAGCAATGCTGCACTAATCATTCATGCTTTTATTTTTACGAGACAGGTTCCCCAAAGTGGAAATTACTTTTGCTGGATCGATAGGTATATGCAGTTTTTATTTACACAGATTACTTTTACAAAAAGTTGGAATTCTTACTTCCACTGGTCATGGGACCACCAACACTAGATCCTTACCAATTTTTATTGTCTTACCAAACTAATGTCTTTCATTCATATTTTTTATTTCTCTCTTTGAGAAGGAGTAAGTGGATCTTCCCAGATACAAGCTGTGCAAGAGATGTAAGTGCCAGAGATGATTCTAGTACCCTCACCATGGGAAGGGCAGAGAAATGAGTCTGGAATGGTGCACAAATGAAAGGAATTGAGAAGAAGGTCAAGGATGGTGGTTGTTTTATTAGCTGTAATTTAGAGGAATACCTACTCTACATGGGTATAGGCTCAGCCTTCCATGGCCCTTACTATCTCCTCTTTGAACTTGAGGCTTCTTCAGTTAGAAATGAACTTTCAGCCTAATTCTGGGACTCATTGTCCAAAATTAATGCGGTGTTGCTTTCATAAGTCATATGATTTTCATTTCCCCATGTTGATGGTGCTTCTAAGAGCAGCACAAACCTTAGATGCTGGACTCTGTACAACTTCCTAAAATAAAAATATGAGAGTCCACTGGTGTATAACTTCCAGGCCAGAATTCCTTCCGGGGAACAAGGGTTGCTTGGTCAACAGAACTCACAGCTCAGCTCAGAGCAATAGTCTGTAGCTGTGCCTCAGAGTCACCTGCAGAAAAATGGCCTCACAGCAAACCCGCCATATCCTAAGCTCCTAAAGTGGAGTCAATCTTCCCCAGGAATTTGTACTTTTAGTAGGTGAATCACTCCTGTGGAGGTTGCCCAGAAATACAACCCTTTACAAAGAAAATGTGAGGTGCTAAGGGAGGAAAATGCAGACCCTCACCCCAGATCTCTTCTATTTCTTTCCCAATACTGAACCACTCAAACCAACTATTTACTTAAGAGGCAATACCACACAGTGGTAAAGAAGGTTCTGGAGTCGGACTTCCTTGGCCGAAAAACAGGCCCCAGTTTACTAGCTGCAGGATCCTGGGCATGCTATGTATCCTCTGCATCTTTGTTTTCTAAACTAAAAATGGGAATAACAATATTATCTACTGTCTAGAGTCCCTGACATGAAGATAGAATAACATAGTACAGGTAGAGCACATAGTGGGTGCTCAAAAAATACTAAAAAGAGAAACCTTATCCAGGGTCTCCCTGGATAAGAAGTTCTCTTTTGCAATTAGCTTTTTGCTTCCAGTTCTAGCTTTTCTAACCAATTAGATGCTCTTAGCTGATGCCTGGGAGTACACTTCCTCCTGAGGGCCAACACTTTGCCTCATGCCATCAAAAGCCACATTTCTTTCCTGACTACTTCATCTGTTACTTCTCTGCTGCTTCCTGTACTCTCAGGCCAGGAGGTCCCCAGGTTTCGTTATGTTTTTTTTTTTTCCCTTAATTTACCATTTGCCCAGGCCAGCTCACATTCCATTTTCCTGCTAACCTATTACACATTACAGATCATAATCACTTTCATTTATACAGCAATCCTGGACACTCAAGGAATAATCAAAATATCACAAACATGCACCACGGGATGGAGTCAGGCAGCATCTCGTGGCTAACACACTTCATTCTGCGGCTTCAACATTTGATGCTGCTTTGTCCTAGATTCTAACCGCAAGGTAATGTTGCCAAGCTCAGCTGGCTGTTTTGATAAAATGCCCTATGAGTTTTAAAATAGAATGTTTGCTTATCGTTGTATCTGAAAGCCCTGGATAAAACCATCCATCAAATTTCAGGGTAGGTAAAATGAGGCTTTCTGTTTTTTTTATTTCCACTAGCTCGAACAATCCTTACTGAAGTTCATTTGAATAAATCTTGTATTTCTCAAATTCATAAACTCCCCTTAGTGTTCCTTTTTCAAAGGAGCCACGGAAGGCAACTGGAGAGAACATTGTCTAGAGCAGCAGGCCACCTGGATCCCTCATCCAATCTCAGCATCATTAAATTCTGATCGAATACCATTATCCCTTGAAATTAGGAGTCAGAAGGAGAGGAGAGAAGGAAGACAGAAGAGGGAGGAAAGGGACCTATAAGCATCCTGTTAATCATTGCAAACTTAGGACTTCTCGGTGGCTTTCTTTTAGCCACAGGCAGAATGAGAACCACCCATCCATAGAGCTAATCAATGGCTTTTTCAATAGAAATAGAAATGATTAACTTGAGAAGACTATCTCTCAGTTTCCTGTTATTCAAAGTTTTCCTGCCTTTAACCTGTTTTAAAAACAAGCAATCACCACTGACCCAGTTTCGGCCACCCACACCCAGGCCCCCAACCTCTTTTGGCATAAAGCTAATATTGTCACAGTTGTCATTTACTGAGCACGTACAAGGAGTCAGGCACTGGATGTCTGCTTAATCTCTACATTAGGTTACCTCTGTTTCTCAGGTGCAGAAACTCAACCCATCACATTTACCTAGTTACAGACCTAGATCTGCACCCAAGTCTGTCTGATGCCAAAGCCCTTCGGCCGACACCATGTGGCTTCCCTGGTACCACCTTTGTGGACCCCTAAGGTTGGGAGTGCCTGGTTCTGCCTTCATTCGGGTGTGTTTCCCTCACCCATGCCTACACGGCCAGCCAGAGAGAAGTCAAATGTGGTCAGCAGTGTGGTGAAAGAGGGAGGCCTCCAAAGACCTGAGTTATGGCCTTATTGACCTTGAGAAGATTCTTACATAGGACGGAAATTAAAATGTGCCTTTCGCACAGGGTCTTTGCCAAAATCAAGTGAGAGCAAGAATGTGAACATCTGTGTAAAATGCCAAATACAATGCAAAAGTGAAGAACTAATAGAAACTTCATTTAAAACATCGGTTTCCATCACTTTTCTCTTTGCAGATTTTTACCACAGTGACTGAAGTGTGGCGACATCGCCCTTCGTGGGGTTTGGTGAGTGTGGAAGGAGCGCTGGGCACAAAGTGAGGAGGCCTCGATCCTGTTTCAGCCCTTTGCATTCACTGATCAAACCGTGAACTCAGAGAGGTAAAGCTTCCATGACCTCAACTTCCTGTCCGCACAAGGAAAGAGGTGAGCTAACGACTCCAGTAGCCATTTTTATCTAATATTCCAATTTGACTTTAATGTGCTTCCAAAGTTGAAAAGCACCATTGTCCTAGGAAATAAGCTTAGAAGCAGTAGTGATGGAGAACAAATAAGGCCTCTGTCTCTCCTCTGAGCTCAGAAGGGTGTCTGTCTTTAACACATACATCTCTGTCCCACCCCTAACAGCCAGAAGCCCTCAAGAAAAGCGAGCTACACACACACACACACACACACACACCCCATTTGCTGCTTCGTCCACGCAGAGCGCTCACCATGGACAGCTACAGATCAAGGCCACCAGATCTTTTAAACAGCTCCATACTACCATTTTCTCCTCTGTATGGAGACCTGAGCTCATTAATACAGTATTACAGCCGAAGTCATTTTATCCAGAAAAAATAAATTATGCATGTCATTTTCTTAAGTTTGATGTCTTAGGAATTTTGGAGATGGCCTCAGTTGGAGACTGGCAAGAGGCATATTCCCGTGAGAAAACAGAGGGTGTGTGCAACCTCCTAACTGGTGTCCAGAGCACCTTGCCACGGGCACATCTCGGTTTAGTCACCTGCAGCAGCTGCAGCGGGCCATAACAACCTACTTAAACCTGCTTAAACTCGCTGAAGGGAGGAGTAGGAGAAGACTGAACTCAGCAGCAACCCTTGCACCTCAAGGCTGTCCTGTGGTTGTTTGCCAAGTGCTGCTAATGTTTGACAACTCCTGTGCCTTCTGGATCCATGTGGCCCTCCCCCTGTAATCAGCTTCAGGAGGCATGTGGGAGATTATCCTGCCTCTAGCCACTGGCTTCAAAAGCTGCCAATAAACCTCTGCACAGAAAGCCTGTCAGGGTCTGCTCCCAATCAGCTCTGTGCCAACATAATCCACTTCTCTCCTTTTGTTAATAGCAAAGCAAAACAATGAGACCTGTTTGGAAAGAAAGAAAGAAAGAAAGAAAGAAAGAAAGAAAGAAAGAAAGAAAGAAAGAAAGAAAGGAAGGAAGGAAGGAAGGAAGGAAGGAAGGAAGGAAGGAAGGAAGGAAAAGAAAGAGAGAAAAAATGAAAGAGAGAAGAAAGAGAGAGAGAGAGAGAAAGAGAGAGAGAGAAAGAAAGAAAGAAGAAAGAAAGAAAGAAAGAAAGAAAGAAAGAAAGAAAGAAAGAAAAGAAAGAAAGAAGAACAAGAGAAGAGATGAAGTAGAGAAAAAGAAAGGACAGAGCAGAGAGTAGAGAAACGCTAGGGAGGGAGGGTAGGGAGTGATCTGGGAGGTTCGGAGGGAGGAAGGAAGGAAAGAAGGAAGGAAGGCTAGGAAGGAAGGAATAAGGAAGTCACTGCAGGGGGCCTGCCTGGCCATGAGAAACTCCTGCTGCTTATTGCTAAGAGGAGGGATGATGGGTCATCCGCATTTCCTCCTTTTCACTTGTATTTTATAATTTTCCTAAAATAAACTAGCATTGCAGTGGTAAGGAGAAGGAGTTAAATTTTCTGTTTTTAAATAAGTATAACATTTGCGAATATGCTGTCGGTTTTCCAGGAGGATCCAAAAGTCTCATTTACCTGATTGGAATTCATTCTCGATAGATCTGAGTTGCGGGGGGATGGTCAACTACACTTAATCGTCATAGAAATTTACACTTTTAAAGACCTAAATGTGAACGTCTGAACTTTCAAATGGTATCATTTTTCTTTTTGAGCATTTGGTCTATAGGTGAAAGAATCTATGGATGAGCCAATCCATCCCAAAGAACTGAGTGTCTTCAAAGGGAGGTAGGCGATTCAGTAGTCTCGGCATCTGGCTCATTGGCTGATCTCATCACTGGGCGGGCCTGCTTTGCCATATTGCTCAGAAGGTATAGTGCCCAGGGCATGGAGGAGGTGTAAGGGGGAAGGTGTAGACTAAACCAAGCCCAGAGAAGTTGTCTGATAAAATGCCAAACTTGAACAAAAACATTATTCATTGTTTATCTGAAATTCAGATCGAACTGGGCATCTCTGTTTTTAGTTACTAAGTCTGGCAGCCCTGGCCCTGGGTGCTCCTCCTCCCTGCTGCCCCCACTCTACAGATTGGAGCCAAACCAATCCCACAAGGATGGCCGCTTGGACTTCAGCTCTCTCTCCCAGTGTCCCTCCAGAACTCTGTCAAGACCTCATCTCTGCCCCATTGTCATAAGGCCACCTACCTTTTTCACATCTGGGACATTAAGGGCTTTCTTCGTGTGAGCAACCCAACCTACTATCCCAATGTCCAATGGAAACACAACTTCTTTGTCAGGGACCACCAGGTTATCCTCAAACTTGGAGGTCGGAGTGACGTCGAGCAGCCTGGAGGCCACCTCAGGTGTGCCATTGCGGGCCCGGCACAGGAACAGACTGCAGCGGTCGGCCTGCAGCAGCTGCGCCAGCCTCTGCAGGGCCCTGTGTGCCGCCAGCTCGGTGCTGCCCGCTTCCTCCCGCACTGCCTGCAGCAGCTCCAGGCACAGGGCCGATTCCTCCTCCAGGGGCAACACAGAGAAGGACGTGCTGGCTGTGCCCCGTGCTCCGCTGTGGTCTGAGGCTTCTCCCAGCGGTGCCATCCGCAGCTTCTTGTCAAAGTACTCCTTGGCAAACTGAGGGTTATCCTCCAAGTATCTCTCCACGGCCCCTTGGCTGATCTCACCCATGGCGTGGCTTGCTTTGCTGCTCTTCTTCTGAAAGGAAGACCCTCAGAGCACCACCTTAGGCAGAGTACCAATAAGGAACTACATCTTGGTTAAGGTTACTGAGAAATCCTAAATGGCACCCCATATGACCTCCCGAAGTGGGGCAGAATGATTGCTCAGCAGAGCTTTCAATCTGCCTGTAATTCTTGGGATGTGACAGAAGGTCCTGGCTTAGATTGGGACTCAGGAAACACAGGATTACAGAGTTCTTCGGGACATGAAATCCCCTACCATTATTAGCTCATAAGTCCTGAGAGAATCCTCAGAGCATTTTTAGATCAGTCAGGTAAGTGGCAAGTCAAAAGTGATAATTCCAGAAAAAATAACTGTTCATGGGCAGCTGTCTTCTGCAGCTAAGAAGAATCAGCAACATGTTAATAAGTTATAGTACAATGGCATCAATGGACAGCTTGAATCACTCTTTACGATAGTGATATAAAGTGAATATAGATAGACCTCAGTTGTGTCTATTCGTTTGTTTGTATAGGAACTTTAGTGAACACTGGGAGAGATGCAAGGGTTTAGCATCAATGCAACATAAAAGTTAATATTAATTTTTCCTTTTTTGAAAAGTCCTTCGTTCATCCACATTTCTTGGCCTACTTCTCTAAAACCCTCACCTCTCGATTCCCCTCACTTTAGAAAGCTGGACCTCAGAAGTGTTTTGAAGGAACAGACCTTCGGCTTATTTCTAGAGAGGTGAACCTGGCAAAACATTTGCCTGTGATCCAAGCCTAATCAAGACACAACATAAATAATAATCTTTGTCAAGACACATGATCACAAAAAGCAACCCACACAGGTGCTTACTGGGTTTTCTGGCTAAGCATATTAATTTGGATTTTGTTTTCAATAGTAACAGCCAGAATTCATGCATTTTTGCTCTAAGGTACAGCCTGTTAAATCTACTGGATAAAACCTGTCTTGTCTGTTGCTAGGATCTTTAATGTCTCAGGAGCTTCTAGCCTGGAAAGAACAGTTACCACTACTTAGTTTTGTTTAATGTTCAATTTATTAAGCTTTTACATTGATTAAGCACATTTTCCCAAATATTTAAACACTATTATGCAGCTGATAAGTCCAACTACACATTTCATGAACCGATTTCCTTGAATATTTAAATGTTGATTTCAACCTTAGTCAAGGTCTTTTATTAAATATTGCAGTAAAGCTACTATAAACTTTATATGACAAATTCTCTTGACTGGAAACACACATGTTACAGTGACATGAAAAGTTATTGTTACACCCACATTTAAGTCCATTTCAAAATAGCGTCCCTATGGATTCCATTTACTTCTTCAAACTTAAAGTTTTACCTCTCTAGAGCAGCAGTCCCCAACCTTTTCCGCACCAGGGACCCATGCTCCTATGAGAACCTAATGCCTGATGATCTGGGGTGGAGCTGAGGCGGTGATGCTAGCGCTTGGGGAGCAGATGCAAACACAGGTGAAGCTTCACTCGCTCTCCCACCGCTCACCTCCTGCTATGAGGCCCGTTCCTAACAGGCCACAGATTGGTACTTGTCCTCAGTCCTGGTTTGGGGATTCCTGCTCTAAAGTGATAATAGTCTTATTAGACAGAAAAGAAAAAGAAATTCACACGGGGTGCAGTGTCTAGGTGATGAAATGAGGGATTCTTGGTCAGCATTTGATTTTTCCAGGGGCACAGAACTCAACTAGCATTTCGCTAGTCCATGTCGCTAGCTATGTCACTTCCTACCGTTGAATTCACTTGGTACCTTAAAGGGCCTTGTCAAATACACCCCTTTTTTTGTACCTCCCACTGTCACACCCTACTCTAGTCTCAGGAGCATCCCCCTTCAGATTACTATTTACTTCATAACACCTTATTGGCATCTCATTGCAATTAGAATAATGCACAGGTTTTTCTCTTAAGAGAAAGGAGTTGAGTCCGTTGAGTCATCTCTCCTATGAGACCATCATCTTCTTATACAGTTTTGGACATTCTTTCTTCCTAGTAATTCAGTGAGACTGTGGTGCAGTTTCTGCTCCTCTTAAAAGTATGTGGTGTGTTCACAATTCCCTGAGTTCATCTTTTCCTCTTTAAACAGAGAAAAAAACACATATCTGTATTTTATATACAGATTTATACTTGATAAGAAAAACAAAATACCCATATACATTAACATCCTTATAAAAATGAAAATTAATTTAAAAATGAAACGTATTCTATTATAATCCACATTCTTTTGTTTTTATGATTACTTCTAGATTCATTTGCTCATTCTTTCAACACATGCCTGTTGACTGTCCATTACAAACAAGACACCGTTCTAACTCCTATAGAGACTTCACGTTCCCCTTATCTGATTGTCCTCTCCTCTTAGTTATATGGGAAGATTATTCTTCTCTGCTCTCCCCTATTCACACTCCCCCATACAGCCATGTGACTAATTTTGGCCCTTGGGTTGTGGGCATAAATGTCTCTTCTAGGTAGGACCAATTAATTGCCAGTATGAAACGCTCCAGCTTTCCATTCTCCCTGTAGCCATATCAGTTCCAGATGGAGGGGCCTCCTGAATCCCAGAGTGAGGATGTCATGAACAGAGACCCCTGCTGACCTATAGTATGAGTGAGAAATTAACCTTTGTTGTTTTTATGCCTCTGAGATATGAAAATTGTCTGTTACCACAGCATAACTGAGTCAATCCCAACTGTTACACTTCTACTGCAGGGGACACAGGGGATAAATAAGCCCAACTTTACAGGCTCTTGTGGTAGAGTAAAAGACATAAGACTAGTGCATAAAAAGTCCTGGAGCATAGAACGGGATATGATAAATACCAGAAATAAGGTACACACGTATGCCTATGAGAAGTCATATGCCGTAGATACAGGACATAGATATGGAATCATATCTAGAGTGGATGAAGACGGGGTAGAAATTGAGTATGTTCCAGGTGGTGGTAACAGCAATGGCAATAACATGGAGTGTAGAGTAACAAAGGGAATAGTGAGAGAGAAAACTGGAAAGAAAGGTTGGGCACAGATTATAGGGGCCTCAAAGGCAAGACTGAGGATTCGAACTCTGGAAAGCTTTGGGGTCAGATAATGAAATTAGCAGGGTTCTTCTCTACAAACTTAATCTGGTGCCTGGAAGAACAAATTGAGGAAAAGAAATCCTCAACTTTCGGATATGGATAAAGAAGATATATTCATTTGGTTCATTATCAAATACTCTAAAAATGCGTATAAGCATTTGACCCTGCAATTCTGCCTTTATGAATTTATCTCACAGAAATAACTAAGAATGTATGTGAATTAAAGTAGTTATAGGCGTGTTCATTAAAGTATGATTATAAAAATAAAAGATAAGAAATAGCATAGATAGTCAACAATAGGAGATTGAGTAAACAGATGGCATTATGTCCATAGAATAGGAAAGTATACATTTATCAATAATACTGCTGTAGAAAAAAATATTGCTGTAGAAGTCTATTGATATATTTGATATGAATAGATATGCATGATATTCAGTAAATTTCAAGATAGTATTATGAGTCTTCATATACACACATATATATGGAAGTATACATATGTGTGTGTGTGTGTGTGTGTGTGTGTGTGTGTATATACTTTAAGGCTATTTTCATAGACGATGGGTAAGATTACTTGGGAATGAAACAAGAAGGGACAAACGTGAAGCACAATTTCAGGCAACAATTGACAGGGCAATCGATTAGAAAAAGCAAGCAAAAAAAGAGCAATCACTGGTGAGTACTTCAGGTGTTGAATAACATTTTATAAAAACAAAGGTTTTTTTAAGAGCACTATTAGAAGCCTGCCTTGTAGCACACACACAAATATCCCTTTTTCTTTCGCATCCTAGACTGACCCTCATTATCTGCAGTGCTCTTCTTCCCTGGGTGGGGGAGGGGTCCTTCCAGAGTCCCTGGCCTGTGTAGACAAGCCTTTGGCTCTCTTACTAGCTGTTTAGTCATAGATACTAAGAAAACCAGATTTTTAAAAATATGATTTAAAAAAAAATTACCGAACAGTCCACTTAGAATGAATTTTTAACTCTACAAATAATTGTCGACTGTTAAACATCACTTTTAATTTTTATGTCAGCATTTCTAGTTCATTTAAAGCATAGAGGTTTGTTTTTTTTTTAATAGAGCATTAACTGGTATGGAGAGTGAGGGAAAATGTCAGTCTCTTAGATGTTATAGATATTAACAAGCATTTATTTAGATAAGACATCCGAAACAGTAACTCAGTGTGAAAACTTCATTCTATTAATGCAAAATATTTTAAAAATATAAGCCACAAGGTAATAATAGTAAAAAAAAAAAATGGTCATAAGAATAGCTAACATAGTATGTAATCTGTGCCAGACATTCTTCTAAGACTCTTACGTGTATTATCTCTTTTAATTCATACAATAACCTTATAAAGTAGGTACTATTATTATCTGTATTTAAATAACTTGCTCAAGGTCACATAGCTAGTAAATGACAGTGACCTACCTCAAAACTACCAGTTTAAATATGATTAAATTAAAAGGTGCACTCAAGAAGTGTACAAGACATCATAGTAGCTGCTCACAGGATAATATACAAAAAACTTTCCTTTAAAGAATTTAAAATCTAAACATATATTATGAAATGTCAAACATCAATGCAGGAGTTAAATAAAAATTCCAGGAACTCTTTTTAAAAGCCTACATATGTACCAAAGAATGGTTTAACATCCTTAAACTTGCTGCTTAACAAGTCTACATTTATCAGTAGTATACTATATTAATGAACACACATAATATTTAATTCCAATACTGCTAAAAGTTTCCACTGCAGTTAACTATTTCTACAGAAAGTAATGCTTATATAATAGCCAAACTATATGCACATGAGGTTGAAGCACCAACAGAAAACTAACAACAATGTCCTGAATTAACTGAGTACATTTTGGATCATTATAGTGAACCCATTCTTCAGCTCCACTTCAGCCAAATTCTTTGTTCCTACCAATTTTTATCACCAAAAGGCGCCCCCTAAAGGCAGGAATGTCAGGCACATCCCAGCCCCGAATTGCAAAGGGCCATTTCACCTTGCTAGACAGAATCTTTACTTGCACCTAATTAATGGATATGACCAGGTATCTTAGAGATAATTCAGTTGGTGGGATCCATGTTATTTTCAACTAAATCAATAAAACTCACTGACAGCTTTATAACTACTGAAAAAAATTAGTTCGACTCTTTGTACCTGAACATGTGGGCTGGATAACTGATCTTTTCATTGTTTCACCAATTATTTTGGCATCTTTTAAAAGTGCAGTGAGAAAATAAATGCTACCTGATTTCCTGGTTTTTCATTTTTCTTGGCCACTTTGGCAGGATATGGATGTAAAATACATACATACATCCATATCCTGTACAAAATAGAGGTGATTGGAAATGCTTAATTTTTATAATGGTAAGGACGTTCATTTCTTGCACCAGTTCTTCTTTCAATTATGGTTAAAACATGTTTTAATATTTCCTAGGAGTTAATGACTTGTTTGCTGCTGCATTAGTTAAGATAACACTAACTTCTGTTATTACAGGTAACACCCAAATCTCAGCAGCTTAATCTAATGTTCGTTTATTTCTTATTCACCTAAAGTGAATCGCTGATGGGGTCCCAGGCTGATGTAGGCTCCACCAGCAGGCAGATGAGGAAAGAGAGAGAACCAGGACAATTGGATGTGTAGCTTTCATTAACTGTGCCTGGGAATAACATATAGCACTTTTGTCCACATTCCATTGACCAGAACTTGGGCACATGGCCTTGTAGAGCTGCAGGATGAGGGGAGGTGCCCCTGGGCAGGGTAACCTCTTCCCAACAACTCTACATCATGGAAAGAGAGCACAAATTTTTTGGCAGAAGGATGGTTAACCACGTCTGCTACATGGGCTATAAGTTAAGAAATTATATTTTAGAAAGAATGACCTCCGATCAAGTTTTTAAAAAATAAATATTTTATGAAACTTACCTAAAATGATTAATTTCAACAAAACAAATTAAATCAATATCTACTGATTGAACACCTACTAGGTACAAGTCTCTAGATAAATCCTGTGGAAAAGTTGATAGGTGTGGATAACAAGATGAATGAACCATGGTTTGTCTTCATGAAATATGGCAAGAACTGAACTTTTTTTGTATATTATGCACACTCCATAAGCTGTAATTGAAAACATAATTTTACAGGTCAAAAAAAAGAGAAAACTGTTTGCAAAGAGAATATTTGTTTTATTTTCTGATTAAACAGTTTCACTGTAGGAAAGTTTGGAAAATACAAAATGGTCCAAATCAAAACAAAAAAACAAGCAAACTCCTTTAAATGGTCCTAATTCTATCATACAGAGGTAATCATTGAACATTTTTCCTATTAATATTATATCTGTATATGTATATTTAAAGTTTTATTTTATGAAGATAAATTTCAAAGCACTGAAGTTAAAACATCAGTTGACCTGTATTCACATATTTGTAATCATGAAGAAATTCGAGAAAGAATGTCAAAATGAACTGTTATTCTTTGCTGATATCTGTGTCACCAAGGTTCATAATTTATTACAGAGGTAGAGAGAGAGAGAGAGAGAGAGAGAGAGAGAGAGAGAGAGAGAGAGAGAGAGAGAGAGAGAGATAGAGAGAAGAGAAACAGTTATTGTAGAGAGCCAGGTCTGAGCTGGACCTGATTAAAGCATTGGCAAAGTCATGCTTGACTGATCGAAGCATTGGCGAAGCTATGCCTGGCTGTAGTGATCTGCCAAAAACAGAGAAGCCAAACAGTTAAAAGGCAGCTGCTTCTAGTTTAGCATAGATAATTGGGTACAAACAGCCTTGGGAAATTATTGCTGCCGGCAAGTGGCAAGTTTCGAGTCCTGAGAAGAAGACTCCCACTCTCTCCTTGACTTTCAAAAGTATATAATAAACGCACTGAGGTCGGCTCAGGGTCACTGTGTCCCACCTGGCTCTGCTTTTGTATATACTGTCTCTGTGTTTTTCTCCATCCTTCCATCACCCCCTCTCAGGTATATTAACCCTATAGCCGTGCAGGTCGCAGGCAAGTGGGGCCCCAATGTGGGGCCTGAGTAAGGGGGAACTCCACCCTCCTGCTGATGGAAGGGCTCTATTCTTTATACATGTCATTTATCCATCCAGGTGGAAGGACACTTCTGGGGGGATATGTCCAACACTTAAAGGTAAGTGTATGGTGAAGAGTGGATTGGTTTTGCTAGGTGTAAATCATGGGGAATTCTGAATCCCAAGAGAGAATCTTTTATGTACAGATGGTTAAGGCTATGCTTAGAGCTAGAGGCTATAAAGTAAAAGGCAAGCAATTAACAGAATTTTTACATTTTGTGCAAGAAACTTGTCCTTGGTTCCCAGAGTAGGGAACTGTAAATAGTCAGAACTGGGAAAAAATAGGAAAGCAATTACAAGGATGTTATACCTGGGAAGGGCCTGACAAGATCTCCATTTTCACATTTTCTTTATGGTCTCTAATAAGGGATGGTCTTGATAACACTGGAGAGGATCAAAGACTCCAAGGGGGGAGATGGTGAAGAGTTGGTTACTACACTGCAAAGGACTTGGAGGGGTATGAGGACCTTCATGCTCCTCCACCGCCTTCTTCTCCTCCTGCCACCATTGCCTCCTGAGTAGGAGCAAGAAATAGAGAGGGAGGCTCGCAGAGAAGCAGGCTAGGGGAGGAGAGGACAGTCAGGAATGGACTTTGACGGGCTGAGTCGGCACCCCCAGGGAAGTCACAAATACTGATGATGGGGAAATATGAATATGTGCATGACCTCTGATCTATATTTGTCTGTGTTATATGTAATATGGTGGATCAGTTAAGAATTCTAATTATGATGGAAAAGAAAATGTATGTTTTTGGTAACAGAAAGTATAAAGTACAGAGATTTATTTTGAAGGAAATTAAAGGAAAGGTGTTTGTATTAAAAGTGGTTATTTCTGAATAAGTGAGAAGAGGCAAACTGAAGGAGTAAGGAAAGTAATAGAAGGTTGTGAAGAGAAAGCCTGAGGAAATTTTATGTGATTAAGCTAAACAAGATTGGAAATTTAAATGCCAAAAGTAAGCTAATGCAAAATTAAAGTTGTATATTGATGTTTCTTAGACTATTAGTCTGCTACTGATGTTATGGGAAAGTTTTCTGAGTAGAAAACAAGGATTGTGTGCTTAATCAAAGTAATTTCTGTGTTTTATGTTGCCTTAACCAATTTTCTGAGGCTTTTAGAGAATATACTAACATTAGCCCAAAGTCTGAGGGCCAAACACTCCTAGCTATACATTTCACAACTTGGTCTGTGTTCAACATTCAAAGGAAGCTCCAAAAGTTGGGGGTCTAAACCCCAACCCCGCAGGCTGCCTTGGTGCCAGAGGTCTCTAAGGTGTCCAATAATTGGGGCTGGGTGAAGAGGAAAGCAAAGTACAAAAAGGGCATACATTTTAGCTACCATAATACAGGGACCATCTCGAGGTGACCCTAGGCAATAAAAACCTAGCAGGCCTGGAGGGCCTTGAGCTTAATTGGCCATGAGTGACATTGTTGGGACCGAGGCATAATCAATGTGCAAACTGCAGAAGGAAGGGCACTAAAAGAGCGAGTGTCTATCCAGCTCTGGGAAGCCAAGGAGGGGTGGACCTCATAAGCTCTCGCCTCATAAGACCTCACAAGACATAGCAAGTCTCTCATGTAGTGGCTTCTCTCTCCTCTAACAAGGAAGCTCAAGCGCTTGCGAGTTCCAGTCCTAAAGAAAAATCCACCATGATCACAACAGTGAAAATTGAATTTTTACTAGATACTAGAGCTACCTACTCTTTATCGATCCATCTCATGGGCCTCTCTCCAATGCTAACTGCATAGTGACAGGAATAAAAAGTCAGCCCTCAAGGCAAACAGAAAGAGCCCTACGAAGTTTTGTTAAGTTCCCAACTGGTGTCAACTTATAAGGAATCAACAACTGGGTACATTTATCTCGAATTAAACCAGTTTCTTATAAGCCCTCACAGGTTCCTCCAGAAAATAAACCGGAAAGAGCAACCAATTCCCGTGAACCCGCGGAAGATCTTAAACTCTTGTACCGGAAACTAGATAAGTCCGCATGTCCCAGGGAATCAGGGAACTTTTGTGTACCTTGAATTAACAAACTGCCATGAAAAAGTAACTTCATTGTCAATTACCTCTACTATTAACTTTGATTTGTCTTTTCTATCTTTTTGCAAAGTTTTTATCTTCTAGGTTACAAGGCTTCCTATCACTTCTACACGCTGAAAGGACCTCACATTGTCTGCCTCTGGGGCCCTTAGAATAGGCTTTCAGAGATTTTTATTCCCAGTAGTCAGGGACTACAGACCTATCTTAGCTTTGAAGAAGTTACAACATCCCCTTAATATTAAGGGAATAAAATCTCTGAAGGGGAATAATGTAGGGAAGAGGCAGGAAAATTGAGGTGTTGGTTGGGCCACATTTGGAGACTAAAATGCTTCTGAATAGGATTAGAATAAAAGAATTACATTTACAAGGGATATGGACTGACAATAATGCCAGTCTTGATGTGGCTGAGGTTCATAAACATATTCTTGACCTCCAAAGCAGTAGAGCCTCTATTGTGGATGCTGCAAAATTGGCTGAGAAAATTTTAGATGATTTGAGAGGCTTTAACCCTTACGGTTTTCTTAAACGTACTGCTGGGTACTTATTTAGTTTGCTATTGTTCCTGCTAATTCTTTTGTATATTTTCAGTCGGATGCCCAGTCCTCCAGGAACAGTTGCAAGACCTCTAAGCGAGCAACCTTCATATGCACTTAAAAAATAAAAAAGGAGAAGATGTAGAGAGCCAGATCTGAGCTGGACCTGATTGAAGCATTGGCAAAGCCATGCTTGACTGATCAATCTGCCAAGGACAGAGAAGCGAAACAGTTAACAGACAGCTGCTTCTAGTTTAGCATAGATAACCAGGTGCAGACAGGCCTTGGGAAATTATTGCTGCCAGCAAGTTTCATGTCTTGAGAAGAAGACTCCCACTCCCTCCTCAACCTTCAAAAGTATATAATAAATGTGCTGAGCTTGGCTCGGAGTCACTGTATCTAAGCAAAGTGCTGTGTCCCACCTGGCTCTGCTTTTGTATATACTGTCTCTGTGTTTTTCTCCATCCTTCCATCTCCCCCTCTCAGGTATATTAACCCTCTAGCCATGCAGGTCGCTGCAAGTTACACCGACTTTTAAGCATCTAACAAATAAATAAAACATGTTGCTGCATAAAACCATCACCATAAAAATGCACCGAAACCCCCTATATTTATTCAACATATATGGTATGTGCAAAGACCTTGAGAATGCTATAGGAGAAATGACTGAAAGGACTAAGGGTATTAGGAGAACTTTTCTGGCCTTATTTAGTAACTGTCCAAATGCAGTTGGTCAGAGCAGGAAGTTCTTCATCACTGGAGCTGTTGGAAGAGAAGCTGGAAGGCCTCTACTCTGGAGTTTTAGAGAAGGTATCTAAGCATTGGACAGGAGATTGAGAGATGCTCTAAAGTCCTTTCCTACTTATGGTGCATAGATACTGTCACATGTGTGGCCACACACATGGTCCCTGCAGAAGATGCTCTGGAGCAGACCTTACTTGAGCTGTTGGGGATTCTACCTCTTGTGATAAAACTGGCCTCACCAGAAGCTCTTCTAGTTAACTGGTTGGCCAGAGACAGGGCTTTCCCAGTTCTGTGGCAATAAGGAGTTAAATGCATCATCATTGGCACTTCAGAGACATAAGAGACTCAAATGGGGAGCAGCAGCAGAGGGGAAGGGGGAAAGTGGAAGCAGAGAACAGGTAGGTAAATGTCTAAAGAATTAACAGGAAAGTGAGAGCGATCACAGGTGTCTTTTCAGCAGGCTCAGAAGTAACCTCAAAGCTCTGTAAAGGACCGATTTGAGAACCGTCAACTCCTGTTTGGCATCCACTCTTCTCTTCCCCCACTCTCTCTTACTTAGTGTCAACAAAATGACCCAAATTCACCTCAGTTCTTTCCAATTTGGGCTGTGGAGACATAACTGATACTGTACGGAAGGAATCTAACAAAAAGATATTTCTTTGTCATATCACTAATTCTCATTTAGTCCAAAGCTGCATCTTCTGACTGCTTTGATCAGATTAAAGCAAATCATTAACTCTGAATGGAAACAGAAAAAAATGGTCAGAAAATCGAGCCATCACGCAAAATTACATAGTCACAGCATTGTCGTTTAATTGACCATTGAGGTTGGTTGTAGAGTTTTGTTTACCTCCCCACTCTTGTCCACTCCTTGGCCAACTCACCTTAGCTGTTTTGAAAATAAAACAAAATTCTACTATGGCTTTGAAATAAAATTGTATCATAAACAATCGATAGGCATGTTTCAACGTGGTTTGAGCCAGAGTGTCACAAAGTAGGCCACCTCTGAGGTTGCTAAAATATTTCCTGTCCTGACCAATGTTGCGTTTCTGGAGAATATTTAACAGGGAGGGTTTTAATGCTTCTAAAGATGTTGAAACTAAAGAACAAATATTGACCCAGAGAGCACCACAAGTCTGCTGAAAGAGAGTAAAATACATCCTTTATAACATGAAAAACTACTTGGCTGAAATATTCCCAAACCCCTGCACAACTGGCCCTCAGAGGACGAAGGGGCCAATTTGGGACGGCCAGGGCCGGGTCACTGACGCACCAGACAGCACCAGACAGCATCATCATAGGTCCTCTCGCTCTGGGAGGCCACGATTTTCCCGCCAGGCCGACCTGGGCCCCCAGCCAGGGCAACAGGGCCTCAAGGCCACCCCAGGCCGCAGTTGGCGGGCGCTGTGCTGGCACAAGCGCTGGATAATTAGGCCAGGGCTTGTTCCCGCGGCTCGTCGCCGCTGGAGAGTTTGGGCTCCCTAGAGGCCACCCCGCGCTGCAGCTCCACCAATTCCCCGGCAGCAGTAGAGGTGAGGCTCTGGCCAAAAAGACGTTCCCTGCGCGCGGGCGCCGGTGAGTCAGGACGCGTTATGCAAGTGCTGGCCCGCCGGCCCCCGCACCTCCCCCCTCGGTCTTTCACCCAGCGCGGTTGCGACAGCGCGACCCCCTCCCCGCCGAGCTATAAAGCGCCTCCCTCGCTCCCCGCGCGCCCGGACGCCCGGGCCAGGTCTGCGCGCGTCTCCCGGTGGTGAGCGGCGCCCGCACGGGGAAGGGTAGGGACGGGCGCGGCGGGGGCGACCGCAGCGGGCCGGGTGGTCCTGCGGCCCCGCGCTCACAACGCGCGTTTCCCGCAGGGCGGATTCCTGGGCGAGATGCAGTGGGCGTGGGCGCTCGTGCTGCTGGCGGCATTAGGCAGCGCCAGGGCCGAGCGCGATTGCCGGGTGAGCAGCTTTCCAGTCAAGGAGAACTTCGATAAGGCTCGAGTACGTGTCGGCCGCGGTGGCCGGGGTCTCCCCGCTCCCCCTTCCCGGCGGCCGGTCGTGCACTGCCAACACCAAACCTGCTCTCATCTCTTCGCAGTTTGCCGGACTCTGGTACGCCCTGGCCAAGAAGGACCCCGAGGGCCTCTTCCTGCAGGACAATATCATCGCAGAGTTCTCGGTGGACGAGAACGGTCAGATGAGCGCCACGGCCAAGGGCCGAGTCCGTCTTTTGAAGTCAGTGGCCTCTGCACGGCAGAGCTCTTTGCGCTCCAGGGTCCCCCGGGCTGAGCGCCAAACCTTGATTGCAGAGGGAAGGGAACACCTGGGGTGGGATGGAGGGAGGAAGCCCTTTGCGAGACCTGACTCAGGATCCCTTTGGCTTTTGCAGCAACTGGGACGTGTGCGCAGACATGGTGGGCACCTTCACAGACACCGAGCACCCTGCCAAGTTCAAGATGAAATACTGGGGTGTAGCGTCCTTTCTCCAGAGAGGAAGTGAGTACTCAGCTCAATGGGTCTGTCTTGGGGGTAGCGGTAGAGCGTACCTGGCTAAATCGCTGGATTTCTTCTCCTGTGGCACCCTTGGGAAAAGTGGTCGTCTGTAAGTGGCAGGAACCCTCAGCACCGCCTGAGGTTAGGGGCATGAGACTGGGAGTAGCTTAACCCTTTCCCTGCCTCCCCTCTCCCCCGCCCCAACCCCCAGCTCAGAAAACCTGGTCAAAGTTCAGAAGAACTTTGAACTTGTCAGGTGCCTTCCTCCTGCCATTTTCCTGTTCCACCACTGTGCTAAGGTGTATAGCCTTCTCCATGTTTATCCCTCCCACCACCTCAAGACCCAGCCCACATCACCACTCAACCTAACTGAATTTTCTCAATCTCTTTGGGCTGAATCCTAGAGACAGCTTGACTATTTGGGGCCCCAGCAGGGTCTGGGAGGCCCTCATCCTAGGGTGTAGGAGCATGATGGATAGGATTGACCCACTGCCCCCATTGCCTGTTTGCTGACACTGAAATTCTGAGCCAGATGCAGTGTTCTGGGTGTCAGTGACCTCTTCCCTTTTTCCCAAGCACTGAAGTTCAGGTGGGGAGAGGGGAAGATTGAAGACTCTAAGAAGAATGTCCTAAAACTTGGCCTGAACACGAGAACATAATATCCGTATGTTCTTTCTACTTTTTTCTGCTTTCTCCTAAATTTCAAATCTGGAGTCTACTTGGTACCTAGGTCATAATGCAGACCAGGGGGGACATATAGGATCTTAGAGATAGAGAGTTAACCCTACAAAATAGATTCAATAAACAGATGAATAAACTGAGGCTGACAGAAGGTAGTGCTTTGCCCAAGGTCATAGAATAAGTTTATTAGAGTCAGTGTCAGAAACCAGAGGTATCAGCTCCTAGGCCAGGGACAGGTGGCCCTGAACAACAGGGACTCCTGATAGAGACTGACTTTTACAAAGAACTGTTTGAGCTCTCCTGTGGGATGGGCGCCAGGGGCACTGACCAGAGGGACTCTCATATCTGGTGATCCAGGGCAGAAGCATCCTTTACATGGCCCATCACTCTACACGTGGCACGTGCTCCATGGCTTCCTCAAAAGTTGTATGTGAGATGGAACTGCATTTTTTTAAAAAATCGAATTACATCTTCAGTACTGATTTACACTATAAAGATGGAATTGCTACTTTACCAGGTGAAAAAAGCTTTTATCCTTAGAAGTAATAAAAATTATTTCAAAAAATGCAACAAAACTCCCTAAAGTGATTCAGTTAGCATTAAAGATATATTCTTCTGATAATGGGTTATAAAAATCAATAACAGGGAATACGAAATTATTAATTTTTAGAGAACACAAACATAATGCTCTGTGGCATTTTGAGATGCACTCCTTGAAGGCCTGGGAGTCTGTCAGTACTGCATTTGGGGAGGGTAAGAGAAGACCTCATGAGTAGGTAGGATTTTGCCTCTTGCAAAATGTTCAAACCACCTCTCCTTCCCAAACCAGATTATCTCTGCTTTTACCTCTTATAGATTAAAGTTCTAGCTAGGATTTTGTTTGGAGAAAAAGAAAAGTATTGAAATCTCGAAAGTGATTGCTGCAGTTATTAAGTGAGGTAAATACTATATGAAAGGCTTAAGGCTAAATTCCTTCTTAGATAATCTTTCAGAAAAGCAGTGTAGTGGCTAAGCATTCAGGGTTAATGCTAGACTGCCTAAATTCAAATCCTAACTTGACCCACGACTTGTGGAGCCTTGGATATGTTCCTTATCTTCTCTGTGCCTCAGTTTCCTCATCTGCAAAAGGAAGTGATCATAGCCCATACTTCGTGGAGTTGTGCTATGAGGATGCAATGAGTTAACATGCAGAAAGCACTTAGAACAGTGCTTGAGACATAAGTTCTCTGTAAGTATATGATTTGCTACTTAGTTATTTCCCCAGTCATGAAATAATAGCTTTATATTCTGGGTCTGTGATGATAGGACCCCCAAATACCATCAGGTTCAAATCTCTCATTTTACAAATGAAGGAATTAGAGAAGCTCCACATTAGAGAAAAGTGACTAGCTTAGGGGTGCACAGCTAATTACTTGGGTTTCAAGGCCACTTTGCCAGAGGCTGTTGGTTTTTTCAGGCAATTAGTCAGAACTAGCATCACACCACCACCTGGCTGGCTCACCTGGACAGTTGGACTTGAGAACTGCAGGGAGGTTCTCACCCGGTCTCATCACTTTAGGTGATCGGAGGACCTGTACCCAGGTATAGGGCTCTGAAGGACACGTTCCAGGTCCGCAATGAGCAACAGATCTTCAAGGAACCCCAGTCATCAGAGTTGGCTCACATGGAGTGTTTTGTTTGTTTGTTTGTTTTCAGATTGGAAATCAAAACTTTCAAACCAGTCTGTGTAGGTATAGTGTAGACCCAGCAACAGTGTAACCTCACTTCCTGGGATGGTGGAGTGGCACGGGGCTCCCAGCCATAGAGCCGCTGCCTCCGTCACTCTCTCTCCCTAGCTCTGCTGCACACAAATAGCTGCCATCCAGAAATGTTTAGGGGTGTCTGGCTCTCCAGAGGGACCCACCCCAGCTGCTGGCAGTGAGCAGGTTGGAGGCCTGAGCTCATTCTTTCTAGCAGCTCGCAGGCAGTTCATCTCTTGTTTTGGGAGGGAGAGTTGGATAAAGATTATTACAATCTAAATATTTCATCTCTGCACTATTTAGCCAAAAAGAGCTTGGAGATAAACCAAACCAATTTAGGCCTTTATTTTTTAAAATAAGAACTGTAGTGAATTTTCCTAAAACCAAATGTTGAAAGTGACTCAGTTCCTATGTCAGCATTCACATTTGGTCTACAATTCTGGGGATGGGGGGCATTAAGCTGCAAATTTGCCAAGCCAATAGCTGCCTGAATCATGAATTGGGGTCACATTCCAAAGGATAAGGCTTTTGTGTCTAAGAAGGTAGGTTGCTGGGGTACCTGTGATTGACGTAGTGACCCCCATAGCCAGGGAAGAAATGACTTCATTCAGAGAGGAGGAAGACTCTGCCAAGAAGCTCAGGAGCCTCTAAGGGGAGCTGGTGGTTAGGGTGGGGCCCATGGCTTCTGTTCCTGGCTCTCATGCTGAATAATTGCATGACCACTGCTGAGCAGTCATATGTCTGGGCACTCCCACCTGGCTTCTGACACTCTCCTTCTGACATTGTGAGGTGCAGCGTGGCTCATTCTTCTTCCTGGTAGTCCTGGAGTGAGCTGAAAAGGGGGCTCTACCACTCACTCCTGTGCAGCCCTTTTGCAAGGCATGGGTTAGAGCTGAATCCCTACTAAGCTGCCACTTCAGGGATTCTCAGAGCCAAGAGGCACACCAGAGGTGACTTAGGGCAAATGTTGGAGATTCACCCTAGTCCCTCTAATGATGGGAGACGCAGGTACCTCTGTATTCCTCCAGTGTGGAGCACACCATAAGAGCAGGGGTGATCACTCACTTCATGACCAGGGCATGAGATGGAGATGCGAAGCCTTTTTGTTTCTTGCTTTTTGTCCCCTCTGCCCCTGATTTACTTATTGGGGTAGAGGGTAGGCGTGTGGGCTCTGGAATCAGATTGAATCCCAGTTCTGTTCTTTTAGATCTTGGATGAATTATTTAGTTTCTCTGTGCCTCAGTTTCCTCATCTATAAAATAGGAATGATAGTGTGCACTTGTGGGTCGATGTGAAAAATAACAGAAAACATGGAAAGTGTCTGCACAATGACTGTCACATAACTAAGTGCTCAGAAAGTCTTAGTCATGGTTACATGTCAGCGAGAATGTTAAATTAAGAAGAGATGTGACACTTTCTTTTTTTTTTTACCAAATATAAGATATTTGGATAAACCTGAGCATTATTGTCTCTTCCTGGCAGATCTCTCACATTCTTTCTTGTTATTTTCCACCCTGCCTTTGTTGGCATTTTCCCGTCTTCATTTATACTTATTTTTCATGGCTCACATCCCAGCCTCAGGAATATATGCAATCAAATTCTTTAAGGGCTCAGCTCTGCCTCTATCAGGGGAGTTCTAAAGAGTACAAACTCTAAAAAAGAATATCTGATGCAGCATGGTGGGCATCTTGTGCCCCGAGGCAAAAACTACTCTTTTGCTAGCTTGAAGAGGTGGGCCGGTCGCTAAACCGGAATTAGGATAGAGCCAGAAAAATGGTGAGCCAGGTCATCAGAGTGGCATCGCCCAGGGGACTGAGAGGCAGGAAGGCTGAGTGGTTCCTGAGATGACTGGGAACGAGCTGATATAGACCGTTGCAAGAGATGCATGCTGTCTTTGGGGGTAACATAAGTGAGTATCCGTCAGACATCAGCCACAAAGGCATAGGCATTGTTGGAGGGTAGATGGGGAAGACACAGTAGAAAGGCCTATTCTGTGGCTTTGATAGGCCCGCATTCTTGATTGTTCTTTGAAAAGATGATATTACATTTATCATCAGGGTGAGATAATCATTGAAGTGAATGAGATTCCCCGACTCCAGGGCTTTTTTCTTTAAAGGAGAACAAAAGCCTTTCTCGTTGTCCTAGCTTTATTAAACCTATTCAAATTGTCTGTGATCTCCTGCTTCCTAACAAAATGAACCAGTTTCAGGAAGTTGCTGGCTTCTCGGGCTCGATAGTGATTTTCCCTGACATCCGAGCCTGCTGAGGGAGAGGCATTGGCTCTGGCTTTCCGGTTTGCAGACGATGACCACTGGATCATCGACACGGACTATGACACCTATGCTGTGCAGTTCTCCTGCCGCCTCCTGAATCTTGACGGCACCTGTGCTGACAGCTACTCCTTCGTGTTTGCCCGCGACCCCCATGGCCTGCCCCCTGACGTGCAGAGAATCGTGAGGCGGAGGCAGGAGGAACTGTGCCTAGCCAGACAGTACAGGCTGATCTCGCACAATGGTGAGTGGGAAGGCAGGCAGGAGTGAGACAGCAGCCTGCTCTCCGTGAGGGGTCAGTGGGTCACTTGCCAGTGACATGCATTTCATCTGCATGCAAGAGAAACTAGGGAGCCTTGGGAGCCCCTCTAAGCCCAAGTCTTGGTCCTTTTTGACTAGGTCTTTCACTGGCCTTATCACGAGGCTAATGCAGAAGGAGCAGGCAAAGACCATTTTCCAAAACTGTGGCACTCTTAATTAGGTAAAACGGAAGGGGACATGCTCTTCCTTTTTTTTCTGCTATCTTAGGCCCAGTCTTTGGTCATATGCTTTGCCCCTGGCTATATTGCCCCAAAAAACATTTTGACTGAATTAATATTATTAAGGATCGAGTGGCCCTAATGAAGAGCTAGGCAACAAATGTGGCCATTGGTGTAAAAACTTACAGAGAGACATCACCATAGCAAGTTCAAAAGAGAAAGATTTCAACAAATGCTCTTTCTCTATTATGGAACCTCATAACCATTAAATTGACTAGATGACTTTCCTCACTTATATTTTTTGAGATTCCCTGGAATAACTGTTGGATCTTTTTATAGATATTACCCTCATCTGATCTTGGTTTAAAAACCAGGTGCATATTTGGAGGAAAGCGTCCTTTCTATTTTGAATGGACACTCACTCACTCCCATGGGAAACTAGGTTTCAAGATCCAAACTGGGTAATATTAAAATTCAGGAAAAAAAAAAAAGAGAGAACAAAACTGAACTTTTCTGTTGGTCCTCTAACTAGCTGACCTACACTACACCAAACAGATATGAACCTAGACCAAAAGCATAAATCAGTAGATTTTGATGTTTTACCCTTGGGTGGCCTAAATGAAAGGGTGGTAAAGGATTTTGCCAGACAGACTCCAGGCCAAGCTCTTTGCCTGCATTATCTCACTTAATCCTTGGAGACACCTTATGAAATAGATACTCTTATATGTACATTCGACAGATGAGAAAACAAAGGCTAAGAAAGATTCTGAAAGTTGCCCAAGATCTACAATGAGTAGCTGAGTTGGATGCAAACTGGAGTTTTGTTTTGTTTTTATTTGTGGCACTGAAGCCCCTTGTGGTATCACCTGATGATACATGCTACAGGACATGGTGAACATTCTATAAAGCCACTAAGAGTGGCTGAGATCAGGCTGACTTGGCTTCTACTTTCTGAAATAGGAGGATATCCCCCAACTCTTTGAAATGCAGTGAGGCAAATTAAAGACAAAAACGCACATTATTTCATACAGCAGATTTTATCCTCTCAGCCCCTAGAGAAATTCAGAGTGTTGCAGAAACAGCCTTGAGGATGTTGATGCATTATAGCTGCATCTAGCTATAACCTTACAAGAAGTACTTGAATGAAGCCAAGCCCTGAGGCCATCATGGCATTCATAATCTCCATTAAACACTGGGTCCATCTTTCTGTTATTAATGGTTTTGTTTTCTTTATTTCAGGGTACTGCGATGGCAAATCAGAAAGAACCCTTTTGTAGCAGTATCAAGGATGTAAGGTTTCATTTGAAGATCTCCAACTAACTCTCGCTCAGTCTTCAACTCTATTTATCTCAGTTTAGTTTGACCCTCTTTCCCCACTTTCCCCCAGGAAACATAAAACCTTCGCTACACATAAAAATGTATGTGTGAATAAGTGACTGTTTGCACTCAGATGTATGTCCTTACTGTGGTTTTACACAATCATTTGAGGCTTTGGATTCCAGACTTTGATTTATTAAAATATAGTCACCCATTTCCTATGATTTGGGTTTTTATTTGTGTCCACATGTGTGTCAAAGTGAGAAGTCCTGCAGATAGTAGGGTAGGGTCTTCCCTCCCCGGGCTTTATGACCCTTGGCCTGTTCTAGTGCTGAATCTCCATTATTAATGGCTATTCCTTCTCCAAACTTCCTGAAAAAGTGTTTTCCATTAACCTAGAAAGGCCTTAACTGCTGGACGAGGCACCAAGGCCAAATGAGGAGGGGAGTGTAGGCTAGGCCAGTGAGCCCAAGGCTTCAGTCAGCCCTGGGCCCACGAGGTGGACAGGACAGGTGGCTCACTCAGCTGCGTTTGAGAGGCTGAGAGGCATGAGTCTGGGTGAGCTCTAGTAAACAACCTCCGGCCCTTCGTTGTTTCTAGCTCTTAATCCACTTCTTACTTCAGATGTAGCCAAAGGTCAAGGAAGAAGAGGCCTCAGGCTTCCCTGGGGGAACTGGGACGTGGGACCCTTGGAAGCCAGGTCTGGAGGAAGATCTTGGTACCCTCCCTACCTGGAGCATGCAGGAAGGAGACTGGGGAGTAGCCCGGACTGGAGCAAAGACCAATGTCCCACTCCACCAGCAGCACTTGTGAACACTAGTATATAACTGCATGCAAAGCCATTTGCCTCAGTTTCTCATCTTGAAAAGGAATCAGGCTTTGGTGCCTGTCTTGGTTTTAGTCAAAATCTAGCTCAAATATATATTGGCTGTATGACCTGGGGCTGGTTACATGGCTTCTCTGAGTCTCACTGTTCCCTTGTGAAATATAGGGAAATAGTATCTGCCTGATGGGATGCAGTTAGGACTCAATTAGAGTATTTTGGAGCTGTGCAAACACTGGCAATGCCTAGCTGACAGCTATGAAATGTGTTGGGAGGTGGGGAAGAGCACCTCTCTCCCATGTGTGTGGGCATCTCTGCCTGGGGCTGGCCCATGGGAGGCTCCTTCCCGCCCCCCCCCCCGCCCCCAATGTGCTTGTTTTCCCACCAAAGAGCTAAGAGACAGGTGACCATATATGGGAAAGCCCTGCCTGTCACCACACAGAATGACAGTCAGAGCGAGACTCCTCAGCTTCAGTTTGAGAACCCCAGAGTCCCATAAGATAGCCACCACAGTTCAAAATACAGCTTTAATTCACCCAATCTATTAACTAAAGGTGAACAAAATATCCCTGTCCTTTTGTTCTCGACCTTGTGAACACCATAAATCTTACTTCAGAAGAAATTACTCATGAAACACCATAAACAATGGCAACTACTGGCTCTGGTTTACTCAGCAACGAAGACTTGTTGAGCTCCTACTATGTGCCAGCCAGGCCCTGAGCTACTGTGCATTCCAGCCATTGACCCGACTTCCATGTGTTGGCATGTCCTTGGGTTCTGTTGGCTCTGGTTTCTTCTCTCGCTCTCTCCTTTCCCAGGGATAGGCCAGTATACACAATCTGATGATGCCCAACACTGTATCTTCAGGCCCACACTCCACATCCCCGTATCTAACTGCCTACTTTCCATTTGAATCTCCCTAGAATTTCAAACTTACAAGCCCTAAATGAAACTCTTGCTCTCCCCCACTAGCCTTCCCACATTTTTGTTGCCTGCCTCCCATCCAACCAGTGTCAAGCTGCAAATTTAGAAGTTACCCTTAAATCCTCTTTTCTCCACATTCTACATCCTGTCCATCAATAAGTTATGTTTGCTCCACTTTCCCAAAGTATGTCACAACCCCCCACGTTTTGGAGTCATCCTATTGTCACTCAGATTTCATAATACTGCATCTCCTAAAGGGGTCCATGGAGTTTCTTATAAGTGAAAAAAAAAAGTTACCTTTACTGATTCCTTGAAAATTCCTCAAGTGTTCTTGACATTAATGAATGATCCTGAGGCCTTGCAAGTCCAAGGTAGGGACCTAGAATGACTATGACCATTCAGGGTCCTTGATGGGTTCCAAGACACTTCGGAAACCAGCAAGGTGTGGTTTTGTATGTAGAAGATGTGATTGCCGAACAGTTACAAATAAAAATTTATTAAATTCAATCATATTACAAACACACTGAAAAAGTTCATATTTAAAGGAACCCCTAACAAAGCCTTTTATAAAAGATAAAATTCTTATACTGCATGATCACTGCTTAATTTACTAGTGCTGTCAATGTGTATTTGCATAGATTACATTTTCTTATGGTACACTGGTGCGAAGGTCCTGGAAATTAACACCCTTTGAAAACATACCATGCATGGCTTGCCAGAGAGTGACAAACTCTGCCTATAGAGAAAAATCAATTAGCTGGAAATAATAGACAGGTCATTTCTTCTGAGAGACGTGTCTGTAAACATGGCTCCCTTCTCCGGGAAGAAGCAGCGACGAAACATCTTCCTCCATTCGTTCCTAAACAATGACATGTTGTAGAGAATGGGGTTTAGGGCCGAGTTGGCGAACGTGAAGGCCACAACCCAGAAGAACAGTGACGGCGAGATGACCAGGTCTCGCTTGAAGTTCTGGATCAAGATGAGGAGGATGGTGATGATGATGGGGCTCCACATGATGAAGAAGGAGATCATGAGCAGGAAGAGGGTGCGGAACAGCCGGAAGTCCTGCTGTGAAACGCGGATCTGGTGGCTCTCCGAGTAAGCCAGGTTCACCGTCAGCCTTTTCCTTGATGCCTTTGTGATCTGCAAGAACACAAAACAGAGCCAGAGCCACAGTTTCCTGCGGAGCCACAATGGGGGGAGGGGGACGGGGGACGGGAGTGGAATAGGGTGGGGGAGGGTTAATTTAGGAGGACCCAAGGGCCCCAGGCCTGGGATCTGTGGGATCTGGGACTGTATTTGTGCAGAGAGTGCTCCCTTCTCTGAGGCTTGGTGCACTAGTGTGCTCAGGAGAAACGGAGCACCTGGCTTGCCCTTTGAGAAATATGAAAATTAGCCATCTTGTATGTAAATAGAGTCAATGAGGGGAAGTGAAAAACCTGAATGGGATGGTCTAGAAGAGGGGTATGTGAACAGAAGCACATCCCGGTGATCCGAATGTGACCTCCCCTCTCCCCCATTCCTATGTTGAAACCTAATCCCCAAGGTGAGGCTATTTAGGAGGTGGGGCCTTTGGGAGGTGATTATGTTATGGGGGATAAAACCCTCCTGAATGGAAGTGTCCTTTTTTTATTATTTTCATTTTTTTAAGTGTATTGGGGTAACATTGGTTAATACAATTATATAATTTTCAGGTGTACATTATAATTTGACATCTATATATCCTATTGTGTGTTTACCGCCCAAAGTCTAGTTTCCTTCAGCTACCATATATTTGATCCCCTTTACTCACTTCACCCTCCCTCAATCCCCCTATATTTGACCCCCTTTACCCTGTCTACCTCTTCCCTCCTCTCCCACCCCCTACCCTCTGGTAACCACTAGTCCATTGTCCATGTCCCTGCATCTCTGTTTGCCCTATTCATTTGTTGCTTTTAGATTTATATCCCACAAATAAGTGATCATGTGATTTTCAACTTTTTCAGTCTGGCTTATTTTGCTTAGCATGATTATCTCGAGGTCCATCTAGGTTGTCGCAAATGGCAGTATTTCATTTCTTCTTATGGCTGAGTAATATTCCATTGTATATATGTACCACAGCTTCTTTAGACAATCATCTATTGTAGGACACTTTGGTTGCTTCCATGCTCTGGCCACTGTGAATAGTGCTGCTATGAACATAATGTGCAAATATCTTTTTGGATGTGGGTTTTCAAGTCTTTGGGGTAAATACCCAGTAGCGGGATTGTTGGAACATATGGTAGATCAATTCTTAGTTTTTTGAGGAACCTCCATACTGTTTTCCATAGTGACTGTACCAATTTGTGGTCCCACCAGAAGTGTATGAGGGTTCCTTTTTCTCTGCATCCTCTCCAACATTTGTTGTTACTTGGCCTGTTGATTATAGCTATTCTAACAAGTATGAGATGGTATCTCACTGTGGTTTTAATTTGCATTTCCCTAATAGCTAGTGATGTTGAGTATCTTTTCATATATTTGTTGGCCATTTGTATGTCCTCTAGGGAGAAGTCTCTGTTCAGGTCCTCTGCCTGTTTTTTGATTGGATCGTTTGTGTTTTTTTGGTGTATTGAGTTGTATGAATTCTTTGCATATTTTGGATATTAGGCCCTTATTGGAGGCATTGCTTGAACATATATTTTTCCATTTGGATGGCTGTCTCTTTACCTTGTTGATAATTTCTTTTGCTGAGCAGAAGCTTTTTAGTTTGATGCAGTCCCATTCATTTATTTTTGCTTTTACTTCCCTTGCCTTGAGGTAAAATTCATAAAATCCTCTTTTAGTCCAAGGTCCTTGAGTCTAGTTCCTATGTTTTCTTCTATGCATTTTATTGATTCTGGTCTTATATTCATGTCCTTAATCCATTTTGAGTTAATTTTGGTGTGTGGTGATAGACAACCACACATTTTTTGCAGGTGGCTTTCCAGCACCATTTATTGAAGAGGCTTTCCTTTCTCCACTGTATGTTTTTTGGCTTTTTGTTGAAAATTATTTGCCCATATAAATATGGGTTTACTTCTGGACTCTCGATTCTGTTCTACTGGTCTGTGTGTCTGTTTTGCTGCCAATACCATGCCATTTTGGTTACTATCGCTTTGTAGTATAATTTGAAGTCAAGCAGAGTGATGCCTCCAGCCTCATTCTTTGTTCACAGGATGGCTTTGGCAATTTGGGGTCTTTTGTGCCTCTATACAAATCTGATGATTTTTTGTTCTATTTCTTTAAAATATGCCGATGAGATTTTGATGGAGATTGTATTAAATCTATATAATGTTTAGGTAATACAGTCATTTTAACTATGTTGATTCTTCCAATCCAAGAATATGGAATATCTTTCCATTTCTTTGTATCTTCGATTTCTTTTAATAGGGTCTTATAGTTTTCATTATAGAGGTCAGTCACACGTTTCATTAGATTTATTCCTAGGTATTTTATTCTTTTTGTTACAATTGCAAAAGGAATTATTTTTTCACTTCTTTTTCTGACATTTCATTATTAGAGTATAGGAACGCTATGGATTTTCGAACGTTGATTTTGTATCAAGAGACTTTACTGTATTTGCTTATTGTTTCTAGTAGTGTTCTTGTGGAGTCTTTAGGGTGTTCTATATAGAGAATCATGTCATCCACAAATAGTGACAGTCTGACTTCTTTGTTTCCTATTTGGATGCCTTTTATATCTTTCTTTTGCCTGATTGCACTTGCTAGGACCTCCAATGTTATATTGAATAAGATTGGCAACAGTGGACAGCCTTGCCTTTTTCCTGATCTTATAGAGAAGGTTTTTAGTTTTTCACCATTAAATATAATGTTGGCTGAGGGTTTGTCATATATGGCTTTTATTATATGTTAAGGTACTTTCCTTCTATACCAATTTTGTTAAGTGTTTTGATCATAAATGGATGCTGAATCTAGTCTAAGGCTTTTTCTGCATCTATCGATATGATCATATATGATTCTTATTTTTTAATTTGTTTAGATGGTGCATCACATTAATTGATTTGTGTATTTGAACCATCCCTGTGCTCCTGGGATGAAGCCCACTTGATTGTGATATATAATCTTTTTAATCTGTTGCTGTATTCAATTTGCTAATATTTTATTTAGGATTTTTGCATCTGTTTTCATGAGAGATATTGGTCCGTAGTTTTCTTTTTGTGTGTTATCTTTACCAGGTTTTGGTATCAGAGTAATACTAGCCTCATAAAATGAGTTGGGAAGTACCGCCTCCTCTTCGATTTTTTGGAAGAGTTTGAGGAGAATAGGTTTTAAATCTTCTTTGGATGTTTGGTAGAATTCACTGGTGAAGCCATCTGGTCCTGGACTTTTACTTTTTGGTAGGTTTTTGATGATCGCTTCAATTTCCATACTGCTGATTGCTCTATTTAGATTTTCCCATTCTCGATTCAGCCTAGGAAGGTTGTATTTTTCTAAATACTGATTTATTTCTTCTAGGTTATTAAATTTGTTATCATATACTTTTTCATGGTATTCTTGTATGACCCTTTGTATTTCTGTGAAATCAGTTGCAATTTCCCCTCTTTCATCCCTGATTTTGTTTATTTATGTCTGTTCTCTTTTTTATTTAGTGAGTCTAGCCAGAGGATTGTCAATTTTATTAACCTTCTCAAAGAACCAGCTCCTTGCTGTATTTATTTATTTATTTATTTATTTTTTGTTTTGTTTTCAATTCATTTATTTCTGTTCTAATCTGGATTGCTTATTTCCTTCTGCTGACTTTAGGCTTCATTTGTTATTCCTTTTCTAGTTTTTTTAGATGAAGCGTTAGGTTGTTTGGGCTCATTCTTGTTTTTGGAGATAGACCTGTAATGATATGAACTTTCTTTTTATGACTGTTTTTGCTGTGTCCCAAAAGTTTTGATATATTGTACAATCATAATCATTAGTTTCTATGTATCTCTTGATCTCTTTTTATTTCTTCTCTGACCCAGTTATTCTTCAGTTGCATGTTGTTTAATCTCCATGCATTTGTGGTTCTTCCTGATTTCTTTTTGCAGTTGAGCTCTAATTTCAAAGCATTATGATCAGAGAATGTGGTTGATATGATTTCAACCCTCTTATATTTGTTGAGGCTGTCTCTGTATCCTAGTATGTGGTTGATTCTTGAGAATGTTCCATGTGCACTAGAGAAGAATGTATAATCAGCGGTTTGGGGATGAAAGGCTCTGTAAATGTCAATTATGTCCAGTTGATCTAATGTGTCATTTAAGGATGTTATTTCCTTATTGATTTTCTGTTTGAATGATTTGTCCATATCCGACAGTGGTGTATTTAGGTCCCCTACTACGATAATGGTTTGGTCTGTTTCTCTTTTTAGTTCTGTTAGAAATTGCTTTACATATTTTGGGGCTCCCTAATTGGGAGCATAGATATTAAGTGTTATGTCTTCTTGGTGCATGATTCCCTTTATCATTATGAAGTGTCCCTCAGTATATTTCACTATCTTTTTTTTATTTTGAAGTCTATTTCATCTGATATTAGTACTGCTACTCCCACTTCTCTCTGACTGGCATTTGCTTGAAATATCATTTTCCTCCCTTTCACTTTGAGTCCATATTTGTCTGTGGAGCTGAGATGTGTCTCCTGGAAGCAGCATATGGTTGGGTTTTGTTTTTTGATCCATTCTGCAACTCTGTGCCTTTTTATTGGTGAGTTCAGTCCATTTACATTTAGGGTGGTTATTGAAATATGAAGTCTTCTTATATCCATTTTATCTTTTGCTTTCTGGTAGCTCGGTGTTTCCATTGCTTACTTGTCTTTGTGTTTCTGTTTTCTTTATTTTGTTTGGCTTTTGTGGGTTTTGCCTCTAGTTCTTGTTTTGCGTTAGATATTTCAGTTCTGAATCTTCGGTATGTGGTTACTATTACAAACATGAAAAAGATAGCTATATATATACAGTTGTCCATTTTCTTCTGCACGTGCCTTATCTCCATTCTACTTTGCGAATTTGGATCTTCGAATCCTCCCCTTTTCAGTCATTGTTATCTCAGTTTGTCCCTACGTATGCTGAATGTTCATTACTATCTTGCTATAGCAATTCTCTTATTATTATTTAAGCTTTTAATGTCCTTTTCTTAGTAAGGGTTGCACTCCTCTGCTTCTATTTGCCTGATAGTCACTTACTCTTAATTATGTGTTTTTTGTTTTGTTTTGTTATTTTGTTTCACATGAGTTGACACCTTTCAATATTTCCTGTAGTGCAGGCCTCACAGTGGAGAATTCCCTCAATTTTTGTATGTCTGGAAAGGTCTTAATTTCTCCTTCATATTAAAAGGAGAGCTTAGCTGGATATATTATTCTAGGCTGGTAGTTCCTTTCACTTAACAGTTTAAATCTTTGATTCCATTCCTTTCTGGCTTGTAAGGTTCGCACTGAGAAGTCTGATGATAATCTAATGGATTTTCTTTTATGAGTTACTGTCTTCTTTTCCCTGGCTGCCCCGAGAATTCCATCTTTGTCGTTGATTTTTGATAACTTTAATACAATGTGTCTTGGAGAAGGCCTTTTTGGGTTGATATAATTGGGTGTTCTGTTGACTTCTTGAATTCTAAGCTCTAGCGCATTCCTTAGATTTGGGAAATTCTTGTCCACTGTATGTCTGACAATGCTTTCTAGTCCTTGTTTTTTTCCCTCACCTTCAATAATGCCCATTATTCTTATGTTTCCTCTCCTGATGGTATCAGCTACTTCTTGTATTTCTCTTTCATTATTTTTCATTCTTCAGTTTCTCTCTTCTTCCTTCTGATTTATTTCTATATTTCTGTCTTTGATATCACTGATCCTTTCCTCCGTTTGGTCGACTCTATTTCCCAAGCTTGCTATTTCATTTTTCAACTCTTACAGTATGTTCTTCATCTCCAGAAGTTCTTCTACTTGCTTCCTTTTGAGGATTTCAATCTCCTTGCTCTGCTCATCTAGTTGTTTTTTCAATTCCTGAAATTGTTGATTTGCATTGTTTTGGATCTCATTGAGTTTTTTCAGAAGTACCATCCTGAATTCTCTGTCATTTAAGTCACATATTGCTATGTCTGTAAGCTTATTTTCTAGAGATTTTTCCCTTTCTTTCTGAGATGCCTTGTCACCTTGGTTGTTCATGGTGTTTAATGGACTATTTCTATACTTGGGCATTAATGGAAGTATATTCTGTTGTTTTTCCAGAAAGAAGATTTATTATTATATAAAGGTCTCTTTAGCCTGCTATAAAGAAGGTGCTTTTCTTTTGGTTTCCAGTAGGTGGCGTCTAAACCTCTGGGATCCCTGCTTTATATAAAGTCTATATGTCTTTTTTAATTTTCTTGTAGATTTTTAATCACACTTGCTACTCTCAGTTTCAATCTCTGTCAGTGTTAGCAACAGTTTCGGTAGCTTTTGCTCAGATTTCCCTGGGGCTCTGCAGTGATCAGTCTCAGAGGGTATGGGAGGAGGGGTCCTTTGGGTTAGGGGTTGGAGGTTACAGCTCAGCCTTGGTTTTGGAACTGGAGCTGGTGAAAATCAACTGTCGCTTCTCTACTGTCCCGTCCCACTTCTCTGCTTTCTGCCCTGATGGCTGGGCCTGCTGCTGGCTGCCAGAAGTTCTGGCACTTCTAGGCAGGGCTGATCAGGGTAGTTGCCGCACCTTCACCCTTCCCCCTCCACCTGCAAGGAGCTACAGCGGCTGTGAAAGGCAGCTTCTTTATTTCTCCCAGTCCACTACCCAACACCCAGGGTTCTGACCTATGGTAGCTCTTATGTGCAGATCCCACACTCAGACATGCTGGTGTGTAGTTTGGGTGTTTTTTGTTCAGTTTTAGATGTTCAGCTTCTTGTTGTTTCAAGGGGAAAGATCTGAGGATGTCTCTCACTCTGCCATGATTCCCAGAACTTTTAGAAGTGTCCTTAAGAAAGAGGCGAGAGAGCTTCCTTGGCACTTCCCCCATGGGAAGACACAGTGAGAAGTTGGCAGCCTACAACCCAGAAGAGGGCTCTCACCCAAACCCCACCATGCTGGCACCATGATCTTAGACTTCCAGCCTCCAGAACTGTGAGAAATAAATTTCTGTTGTTTCTAAGCCCCCCAGTGTGTGGTATTTTGTTATGGTAGTCCAAACACAGATACACAGTTTCCCTGTTATTTCTTTCTTTTTGAAAGAGTTAAGTAATTAGTTGTATAAAAGCAATATCTGCTCAAGGTACAAACTCAAATGATATAATACTGAAGGAGATCAAAAGAAAAGACAGAAGGTATCTAGTCTCTGGATCCTCCATTTCTGCTTCTTGGAGGTAACCAAAGGAATGGTTTCCTGTATGCCCATCTGGACATGCGGCACCTCCACACACACATACCCGGCTGTGGGATCACAGGTGGCTGCACTTTTGCCTTGTACACAGATGAGACCACACCATGCACCCCACCCTGAACCTAGCTTCCTTTTTACTTAGCAGGATATCTTGGTTCTCATTCCATGTCAGCCCAGAGAGAAGGCATCTCATTCTTGTTAGTGGTTGCAGAGACTCCACAGTGTGGCTGTGCCACAATTTATCCAGTCTCCTACTGATGGGTATTTTATTTATTTAGCCTGTGTGTGTGTGTGTGTGTGTGTGTGTGAGTGTGTGTGTGACAGGCGTAGGGGGTAGGTGCCAGGTTGTTGGGGGAAGGAAGAAGCAGTGAGAGAAGGCATTATGGGTATGGCCATGCCTGCATGCCCACACTAGATTCCTTTCTTTGCCTCAGGGCAATTGAAAATAGATCCTATAATCCTGCCATAGGGCCCTGATTTGGGAACCATGGAAAGTGATGAGATTGGAGGCTGCTCATTTCCTAGGAGAGCTGCTGCTAGGACTCATTCTGAAAACATAGCTGGATCCAGAAAGGGCCCCAACCAATGCCTGAGGGGGGGGGGCGGGGTGTGGCGCGAGCAGGGGCATGACTATTTGTGAATGATGCTCTGATTAGCAGGGTTTGTTAGCACCACTACCAGCTACATAGAAACTAGAGGCAATAACCAACAGAGGGGGACAATCAACTCACATTAGTTAGCAACCATACAAGTTCCTTGTCCATGAGGGAGATCAGCAGCACTGACACCTGGTCCTCTGCACCCCATTCCCATCCTGCCTCCTGGGGAGGGGAAACTTTAAATTGACCATGCAACTGATGGTTGATTATAAGCAGGCATAACCAAAAAGAGACTGGAATGTTCGAAAATCAGTCTTAAGTATCATTAAATGTTCTCTTCCCTAGTAAGAAAGAGGAGCTGGTCAGAGCACTGCTAGTGACATTTGTTGAAAAATCAGCACCATTTCATATTTATGCCCTAGTTAAGAGGCGATGATTGGTGGGATACACATCCTCATGCACATCTTCATGCACTTAGGTGGGTATATCAGTAGAATAAATTCCCAACAGTGAAACTGCTGGGATCTCTAATATTTCATACAAATGAGTGAGGCCAACATTATAGCAGTGGGATTGTGGGCAAAGAAGGCACCCCTGGTTATGCAGGTTTAGAAGTGGGTTCTGAGAGCACAGCTCTGGTTGGGGGAAGGGAAGAAGAAGAATAGGTAAGTTCTGGGCTCTTCTTTCAGGAGTCCTTGAAGATGTTGCTTCTCATGTCTCCTATCCATTCTATTCAGTTACAGTGACTTGCTTCAGTATCTATTAGAGAGGCTGGTTACCAGTTGGCAATGTAAACCAAACCCCAACAGTTCGCATCGACAGCATGACTGAAGGCACTTGGGAGTGGCTGGGAGATTATTTCCTTGGGAAACTGTTGATTGGAAAAAGCCACTGAAGATATATAGCATGGCTGAATCATGAGGAAAGAGGAAGCAGAAAAGGCAGGAAAGCGAATAAGGACACTGCCCCAAGCACATGAAGTGGCTCTGATAGGGAAGAACCCAGACGAGGCCCGTTCTCAATCCCCTGACCAGGCCAGAGCCAGCAACCAGGGCAGGGACTGTAGAGCGGTTTCCCAAAGGAGATTCCATGGAGCACCAGTCCAGAGGGGAAATCCATACTTAGCAGTGCTGTCTACTCTGTTCCTGGGTTGGAGATTTCCAAAGTCATCAGCATAATAAAGTCTCTAAGAAGTCCTGCAGCAAAGAAACCCAATTAACTTTGGTTAACCCAGTTTTTCCCCAGCTCATTTGATCATGGTGCCCTGTCTAACATCTAACACCCCATGGAGGTCTAAAGAGTGCCCTAGAGACTCTGTTTTAGAATAGAAAATCAGGTGGTTTGGAAGAGGCATTTCTCAGGCCCAGAGATGGAGCCCGAATTAGACGCAGTAGTGACAGGCGAGAGGTGGGGCTGGTGGGAATGGGGTGAGTGGTTTAGTTCTGTGTCCCATGGCTTCAAATGATTTGCTAATTGTGTCTCTGTGGATATGGCTAGTTAACATTGACATTCAATTGATTTTATAGAGTTATGCTCTTTAAAAAACCAAACAAACAAACAAACAAACAAACAGCACAAAAAGCTGATTTGGTGCCTCTGAGTATGAATATCTTCAGAGGGAGAGAGAGGCGCACCCTGAGGGCCTTCCCAGACCCTCCATCCACCTGGCAGCAACTTATCTGCTTCCCAGCTACCTAGCAAACCTACAGGTGCAAAGTGAGGACAGATGTCATAGTCCTCCTGGAAAATGGGCAACAGTTTTGCTAGTGGGATGGAAAGTAACTTTCAAAATTCTTATATTTGCATCAACACTGTATTTTTAAAACATTATCATACTGCACTCTCATACTGCCCACATTCATTAAGTAACTTGCCTAAGGTCACACAGTAATAAAGCTTGAACTAGAACCCAGGTCTTAGGACACTTTGTCCAGTGGTTGTCCCACCGCCCAAGAGGAGAAAGCACTGTTGGCCTTTTAATGTGATCCAAGACTTGTGCCTTACTCATCAATGAGTGTTTGTTTACTGAGCACTATAATGGATAAGCCAGACCTTACTCTAGGCACAGGGCTATAACAGTAAACAAAGTCTGCCCTCACGAAGCTTACATTCTAATAGGAAAGCCAGATGATATACAAACAATTACACAAAGATGGAATATGACAGGGTTTGTACATGCTTTGAAGAGAAATAAATCACGATAAGGAACTACTGAATGATGGGGAGTCTTTCTGTGGAACAGCCTTTTGAGTAGAGACCTAAATGAAGTGGGGGAATGGCCCATGCAGAAATTTGGCAAAGAGAGATCCAGGAGAGGAAATGGCAAGTACAAAGGCTCTGAGGCAGCAGTGTGTTGGCATGTGTGAGAAACAGCCCCACGGCCAACACAGACATAAGAGACGGGACAAGATGAGGTGAGAAGGGCAGGCAGGGGCCAGATCACATCTGGCTTTAAGGTGAGGGCTTTGGATTTTGTTTTATGTGTGAAGGAAGTGATGGGATCTAAATTATATCTTTGACTTATTCCTTAAAACACCAATTCACAACTGTGAGTCATGACAGATATTCGGTTTTATTGAGAAGCTGTCCTGGGGTCTGCGACAGGGAGAACTGAACACTGGCCATGGGTTTATATGTAAAGTGCCTAGAGAGTAATAAACTGGATAAGAGGACACTTCCCCCAGCTCATCAGGACTCTTGGGTCTCCTAGAGTGTTCCCAGGTGGGCCCTGGCCTAAAAAAAGATGGAGGAGTGGGTGGGAAATCTTTCCATGGAATACCTCAGTCCTCTCTTCACAGGAGCAGGCAGCTAAGTATGACGCATGACTCAAAGGAGACCAGAGCTCTCTCGGCCTCCAAAGGACCCTGGAGTCAGACTGCCTGATACTGGGTTTAAATTTTGATACTGCTGCGTATGTGCTATGTAACCTTGGGCAAGTTGCTTAACCTTTCTGTGCCTTGGTTTCCTCACCTGTCATTCTTATTATGATTAAAAGAATTCCTGACACACCATAAACATAACATAAATATTTGTTAAGTAATATTTTAAAAATTAATTCTACATTTCTCTTCCTTTTCTCCCCCACCCCCACTTTTTTTCTTTTTAACATAACAATAATAGGTAATACTTACATAGTGCTTACACATCCCAGGCCCATTGTGAGGCTTCAGGCCTGAACTGGCCTCATACATTTGAACAAGCCCCAGACTGGGGGTCGCTTGAGAGGGGGGATCATAAGTCAACTGGTGGGCAAAAATCTAGGGAATAACATGGGCAGGGAGGCATCTCTCACAGGACCTAGGGATTAGCAGATTCGGATGGAAATTGGCCTGGCTTTGGGTTATGAGCATCTAAGAAGGTTACAGATCCTCAGCTACAAAGAAAGGGCCATAAAAGTGGTCAGACAGCCAGCAGGACCAATAGGGCACCACTACAATATCCTTGTTTGACAAATGAGCCATAATATGCTATAAAACCAAGATTCAACAACCGTAAACCTCTGCGAGGACTCAAAGGCTTTGCGTTAAGCCTTCTCAAACAAGCATGAACTCATGTACACGCTGCTCGCCAGGGCCAGCACCACATATGCAAATGGGCGGCCTCCAGAGGTAGGAAACAGGCTGGCAGGTCTCTCTCTACATCCCTGTACATGTTCGCGTCGAAGGTAAAGACCACGTCCTGTTTAGGCTCTCTTTGAAAAGGCACGTTTCCTAGAGGTGTGGGTAACACCTGGAAGGCAGCAGGAGGGAGCTTCCAGGAAGGTTCTGTTTCTCTTTCTATTTCTGGGAGCTGCTTTGGGAGTGCGGTCCGTTTGCAAGCATGCTGGGTGTGCTTTTCCGTATGTATATCATACGGTAATAAAAAGTTTTTAAAAGTGTACCTTCTCTATCGCTACATTACTGCCTGCGGTGGGGAAACAATGGACGCCATAAAATAAAATGTGTCACAGCCGTATGACGGAAGGCCGTGAAGCCACTAAAAATAATGAGGCAGAGATAAAGGAACCGAAATGCGAAGATGTTACGATGTAGTGTTAAGTGAAAAAAGAAAATTAAGGAGCAGATAGTGTTATCTCAAGTCTGAAAAAAAATTGTATTGAATCGTAACGAATAGTTGACATTTGATCATTTTATATGGTTCATCATATATACATCATATATGTAAAATATAGCATAAAAGTGTGTATATATGTAAAATTTTTAAAAAAATAACGTGAAGAAAATAAACTTTGAATCATTAAAAATGGGGGTAGAGATCTTAGTTTCTGTGTTACATATTTCTAAGTTTTTAATTTTTTGTTATAAGCTTGTATTTAGTGATCAGTAAAACATAATAATTGCAAAGATATAACTCTTTTTTTTTTTTTTTTTTTTTTTTTTTTTTTTTTGCAGAGGGAGTGGATCTGAACAGTGAGCCAAGGCTGAACTGACGTGAACACTAAGGTAAATTCTGACCAGGAAATGCTAAGCTTCCTCCTGAAATACCCTGAGCCTGAGGGGAGCTGAGCTGCGGTCTGGATGCAGACGTACCTGTAAAATTTTGGAGTAGCTGGTCACAATGAGCAGTCCTGGCACGAAGAAATTCAAAGTAACAAATGACACATCCCAGGAGATTTCTCCGGCAATGCTGGGCCAAATCAGTGTGCAGATCGGAATTTCCTAGTTACCCAGAGGAAGAGAAGGTCATTTAAAAGCTGGCTTCTCATTTGGCCTTTAGCTCGGTCCCAGTTGGGTGTTTACCAGGCACTGTTACCCTGCTGCGTTACACTGCCACACAACTGGTATGACAAGAAATCCCAGAAACCTTTCCCACAAAACCCCACTTACAAGTTGTTTGCCTCTGACCTCAGAGTAACCGCAACTGTTATTCCCATTCTCCTGGGGAAATGACTGGCCCTCAGGGTCACAGACTGGTGAGAGCCAGGGTCAGCTCCTAGGCATGACTCCAGGTTCGGTTCTCTTTTCTCTTCCCTTAACTGAGCTGCAAAGAGCCTCTGAGGCTTCTCTTCCAAGTCCTTCATTTTACAGGTGAAAAAAATGACCCCCAAAAGGTATTATAGATTAGAAGTGACACACTACACACAAGCATATCAAAACAGGAACAAGATTTTGGTGCAGGCACACTGTGCATGGTGAAGACGACAGGATCTATGCTGAGGCGTTAAGTATTCAAATGCCCGCATGGTGCCAGGTTGCATCAGAGGCAGCCATGGCTTACTCCGAGACAATTCTGGTACCCAGACTAGGGAGTTCTGTCCTCGTGTGCCTCCCCAGAGGAGCGCAGTGCAGCCCCAGAGCAAGATGCAACCACAATGCCCCATCAATTCAAGACATGAAACCTCTGGAATGTGGCGGGAGAGTGTGAAGGTTGGGAACTTGCTATCACCACATTGTGTTGAATTCGAACGTTTGAATCTAATACGTACCCCCAAAATAGTGGTGACCTTACCGAATAGTTAGTAAGAGCTGCTGCAACAATTTCTTCCAATAAATAAGTAGGTCAATGAAAAGAGTCCTACCTACCTACTTACCTACCGACCTACCTATCTGTCTTCCCAAACACAATTTTCCTGTGTCTGCTTGACTATGGGACAACACTATTTAGAAAACAAGTTGCCCTAAACATGTAGGATAGATTTTTGAGAGCACATTCTTTTTATACATTTATTGATTTTTGGTGGACAAGGCATCTTAACCAATGTCCAGAAGTAGCATTATCATCCATAGCACTATTCATTCATTCACTCAACCAATATTTATTGAACACTATACTAGGCGAAAGCAAAGAATTTTTATCATTTCCCAACATGTATCATAATTGAGTGGTCACACTCAAAATACAGTCAAATAGTCACCTCTTTCCTATTCAGCATTAACAGAAAATATTCTAATATTTATTGAGTATTTATTTTGTGCCGGGCAGCATTTTACATACATTATCTCATTGAATGTTCACAACAACTTTATTGAAATGCATTATTTTTTTTTCTCATTATACAGAGGAAGAAACTAAGGCTTAGAAATATCATCCTGAAATAATGGTCTGTAACACTAAAGATGTACTCCTTTTAATCATGCAGTATTTCCCCTAAAAAGCTAAGTATTTATAGGGACATCCAAAGACCTACCAAGAAAACTCGTAAGGCAAGTCAAGCAGGGAAGAATGACTTAATTATATTTGTACCTTAAAGGAGTTGGGGAGAAGAGTGTTGCTTCCTTTTCCTATATTGTTTGAATGGCTCACAAATACACTAGGCATTCCAAAACCTTGTTCCTCCATCCTAATCCTTACTGTCCACACCTGAGCCTCAGAGGCTCTTTTGACGACTGGAAAGGCATTTGCATCTCTCAGGGATCATCTGAACACTGGCAGAGGGGTGACCATGGCTCTTTAGATAATCCACACAGCCTTCATTTGTACTCAGCCCTCTGCCCACCACAGGCCCCTCTTTCTACCACATTGGTGGGCAACACATACCAACAGATATACTGAAACAATGATCACAAGAAACCAATTCCAGCCTTGAATGTGAGTTGGTCTCTAATTCCTACCCTTATACAGGGAGGCCAGAAAAACAGATGACTCCAGAACCATTTCTTAAAACCCCCAAGAGGTCTGACCTTTTTCTAAAAGCCTTCTCCACAATGTCTGCCAACACCTCTCCTGGCTGAACAAGATTTCGTAGAAGAATGTACAATGAGAAAGTGCTGTCCCTACATTAGGGGTAAAAAAGTATATCCTTAAATAATATGACTATATTATCCTAGCGTTATTGAAGAAAATGTGTAGGTGTGAATGAACATATACATCTATGCAGGTACCTAAACAGACAGACAGACACACGCACACCCACACACAGAAAAAAGACTATAAGGATACACTCCAGAAAATGAACAGTGTCTGTTTCTAGGTGGTGCTCTTAAGTTATTTTTATTCTTTTAGTTTATCTGAATTTTCTAGCATATGCCTATATGACTATTTTAAGAGCAAAAAGATGACAGTAAAAGTTAATTCTTAAGAGAATTGATGATCAAACATGAAAGATGGGTGACTATGATAGTTTAGCAAAACTAACCAGCTATGTTTCCAACAAAGACAATGAACCTGTCCCAGAAAGCCTCCTAACTTTCGTGCCTCTAATGAAGATGCTCTTTCACCTTTGACTTGAGGTACCCACCCCAGGTAGAGTGTGCAGTAAGGAAATAAGATAAGAACTCTACACAGCACCCTCATACATGAGCTAAGAGACAGTATTGCTGGCCTGTGTGGACTAAATGACTGATTTATATGCTCTTTAGAAAGCTTTATATGGTATTATTGGTTAAATGCAATGTTTTTAAAAAACATTAAAAAAAAAAAAAAGCACCAGACTCACAGTCAGAGATCTAACTTCGTGTTATAATTTTGTTTCTGTGGAAAAATCTATTTGACTTAAGTAGTCCTGATTCTAGGTATTCTCTCCCAGGCTGGGACTTACAGGAGTTCGGCGGTGAGTCCAATCTGGAAGGTGATGGCATGAGTGTTATCATAGTCTCTGTACTTTTTCTGCGCATTTGAAATGTTTCCTGATTTTAAAAGGAAATTTAAAAACCCAAAGCATTAAGCCTGCTTTGTTACTTAGACATAGAAGTAGAGCTCACCAAGTCTGTAACAGTGTCCTTTAATTTTTGTGTCCTTTAGTGTTTGTTCAACCACTCATTGACCCAAGCCAAGGCGGCTGAGTCACTGTGAGACCACAGTGAACATGGGCTTGGTCCCTGCCCTCAAGGAGGCTACAGTGCAGTCAGGCACTAGGAAACTCAACATAGAGCAGCAAGCTGGAAGCGCCCACAAAGCTCCGGGTGACTGGAGAGTGGAGTCATCTGGGAAAGCTGCATCCAAGAGGGTTGTGTCAGCTGTGTCTGGAAGGATAAGGTTTCATCCAGGGGAATGGAGAAGCTGGGGCTCAATGTCAGGACCAGCAAGGATGAAGGCAGGCGGGAAGGCCACATACAGCAGGGGAAGTGTGGTTAAGCGTGAGATGTATCATCCTCCCAACCTCCACCTCTCCCTGGAAATCTCATCCATTCTCATGACTCCATTTTATAGATGATGCTGCAATCTACTCTTTTCAGCTCGGTTTTCTCAAACTCACCCAATAGCCCTGAGGACATCTCTGCAGGCTGTCTCATAGGTATGTCAAGTCTCCAATGTCCCACTCCCAAAAGGTTCCATCTCCTCTAGTCACCTACTCAAGACAGAAACCTGAGTACTAACCTTCTCCCTTCTTCTTCCCTCCTCACCCATCAGACAGAACTTTTAAGCTTTGTTTTAATGTCTATCAAACCCACTCACAAATCTCATTCTCACTGGCCCACTCCATTCCAGACCAGGCCATCTCTCACCTCATAAGTCCAAACTCTCTAAAGGAATGGCTGGGCCCCACCAACCCTTCCAGAATCATCCCTTGCCAACCGTAGTCTAGTTCCTCTGCCTGTAATGTTCCTCCAGTTCCCCACATCATTGTCTGGCTGGCTGCCTCTCTTTTTCACACGCAGCTGAGATGTCACTCATACTTTTCTAAAAAGACACCCCTGTGAATAGGAACATCTATCTACAGGCACTATTCAAATGCTGACCCCTCCCCACAGTGGTTATATACAAATATCACCTGATTCTAGCTGTTTCTAGCCAGTTCCTCTAGTGATTCTTCCTAGAGTAACCCTGGGGATCCCTTTGTAAATCATTCTTCTTGCCCCACTTCTTCAAACAAAATGGAAGACTTTAAGGTCACTTTAAGAAACTGGGAATCCTAGTTAAATATCTCTCATCAGAACTTCCCAACAGAAAAGAAAGAAAATATCACTGCAAGAGATGAACTTGCTTTCTTATATCTTAAAAGTATCCTCTTTTATTGACAAAGACAAGCAAACTGTCTCCTCAACCAGTCCACACTTAGTAGACACATGATGGAATTACTGGCCTTTAATCAGAGCAGGGTGGGGCAGTGGGACCAAGAACTCCTAAGGAAGTGTGAACTCATGGGAAATGACACCGGGAGAAACAGACCAACCTGGGCCAAATTCTAGTTCCATCCTTGGCCTGCTCTGTGACTTTAGGTATTTCCTCCTTCAGTGAATAAACATATGAATACCTACTTGTGGGGTAACTGTGAGGACTGAATTGTGCCAGGGTCTGGGGCCATCTGAGTGCTCAATAAATGCACTTCCTTGAAGAGAAAGATAGTGTCTTGGTTGTGTGACTCATGGTGTGAGCAGGAGGGAAAGGAAAGGTGCTCAGTAAATGTTTGTAGAATAAATGGACAGCACATTCTGGCCAGGGTGACAGTCCTCCCCACCTGTCAGTGAGGGTCACCGCCCCACCAGGGCCACAGCACACACAGGCAGGAATCCCTGGAACAGGCTGAGCTGCCCTGGCTGGGATATCTAAGTTACTAGGATGTGTTCACCCTCTTAAAATGGCAGTCTATTATTTTATAGCAATTGGAAGAATTACACTGTTTGAAGAATGTTTAAAATATTTATAACCAAAGATAAGGAAGCCAATAATAACTGGCATTTCTTGAGCATTTAACTGTGTATGTGCCAGATGTTGGTCCATTTACTGAACATTAGTCCCTATGACAGTCCTAGAAGATTAATACTGTTATCATGCCCATCTTTCAGGCAAGGATAGTGACATATAGAGAGGCTGGACCACTTGCCTCTGTCACACAGTGCCTAAATGGTAGAGGTGGGATTCAAACGCAGAATGTTTGACACCAAAATCCTCACTCTTAATACCAAATTATCTACCATTTTCTGGCATGTCTATCATTTTATCCTCCTTTCAGGAAAGGTTTAGACAGTCTGGTAACTCAGGACTGCTGGGCACCCACTGGCCAAATGGACAAATGTAACCACATTTCTGGATGGTTTTGTTGGGGTGAGTTGGTGCACAGAGAAGCAGAAAGCTCCAAGAGGCACTGTTTCCCTGGCCAGCACTCCTTGAGGGCAGGGAGCCAGCCTGATCTTGGGGTTAGTTAGCTCTCTCAGCTGGTGGTGTGGGTAGGAAAATGTCGCCCATCCAAAACTTTCATATTTCATGAAGCCAGAAGTAGAGGGCTGAGAAAACAAGATTTTGCTAATTTTAATGTGACTCAGTTCAGTCTAGACCAGATTTTTCCCCTTTTTTTAAATGGCCGCATTTCCCCGCCCCCAACTTTTTTTTCATTTCTCATTCCTTTCAACTTATTTCCCAGAGCACCGAGCCTGTTTGCTCACCTGTAAGACAAGCTGTTTCCTGCATGCTCAGGTCACAGCCTTTGTGGAAACAGGGTATTTTTCTGTTTGTTGATTTAACGGCAGGTGTATGTGTGGGTGGTGGGGGAAGACAAAGAATGGAGAACTGGAAAGGACTATAGAGGTTTCATGACAAGCTCCCTCTACCTATCTCTACTCTTCAAGGGAACAGGGCTCCTGTAGCCAACTCACCTGGCCCCCAATCTTTTGAGGTGCCGTGCAGGTCCATTCTCTCCCTGTGGCTTTGCCCAGATTCCTCTTCTAAGGCTCTGAAGACCGAAGAAGTGTTTCTGCATTTAAACAAGAGGGGCCTGTGTGCCTGACCCCAAGGAGAACAGAGGGAAGGCCACCACAACACAGATCTCCATGGAAGCACCTTGCAGTACAACTCTGGTCCTTCTGGAAGTGGAATGTAGGAGGCTTTGACCGCACACAGATGTCCTACCCACGAGTAAAATACAGAGTGGCGAGACATGGAAGGTCTGTCATCTGTGTAAAAAACTTCTCACGCAAACATTCAGCTGTGTGCATGCCAGCAACCAGTTTTGGTCTGAGCTTTTGGCCTACGGGTGACACGAGGCTCATTTTTTAGTGTTATTTGCAGTTAAGTAGAAGTGTACCTAAAACAATTATAAAAGGGTACACATCTGGAAACCTAAGATACCCTTAAGATATATTCTATTTGATCCTTAATTCCTTGAGTGTTAATTTTTCTGTAAGAAAAAAAGTGGGGAGAAATCCCTCAAATTCTGTAGAAACCACAGAAATGCTGTAATTCAGCGAAGAATAACTTTAAAAATCAGAAGACTGATGGCAGACCCCCAGCTTCCAGCTGATCCAATTGGTCTGAGATGAGGCCTGGTCTTTTGCTTATTAGAGAGGCATCTATGTGACCCATCTTAATTCTCAGGCGTAATCTGGTCTGAAGAAGGACAAGCCTGCCAAGTAAGCTAGGGTCTTTGGTCTGCCCATGTTGGTGTCACCCACCAGTTCAGCTAATCCCAGCTTTCCTGGTCCCCACTCCAGGTGACATGCAATAGGCTTACGTATTTTTTGATCAAGTGCCATAGGCTTGAGGCAGTTCTAGCCGGATAGTCACAAAACAAAACAAACAAACAGGCAAAAATCCCAAAATGTATTGCACATAGAAATAAATTAAAAGGCTTTTAAGTTTTATTTGTGTTAAAAGAAAAAAAAAAGATATCGCTTACACAGGGTGCAGATCCCCCTCCTCAACCCCTCCCCCCGCCACACACACAACACTAATAAAGCCCTGTGTGACAGACTGGTCTAGGGAAACCCCCAGAAAAGCTCACCTCTGCAAAAAGGTTGAAGAGCACACCCAGGGGGGCGTCCCCCTGGTCAGACTGTTCACCTCCAGAGCTTGAAGTCTTCCCCCGGGTGACTTCTCATTTCCCTATGACTCCCTACCCTCCCATCCACTTCTGGCCACCGCACAGGTCTCTCTTTGTGGTTTGTAAGGAGCTTGCTCAGGGTGCCCCCACACTCCCTCCTAGTGCTCAGGTTGAGTTTTCGTGGTCGCGCGACCCCTCTAGGGGAAAGGAGGGGCAAAGAACCCAGCCTCCGCAGACCCTAGGGGAAGCTGAGCCCAGAGCGAGGGTTCATACCTTCCCGTAGGGGCGCACAGACCTGTATCCTTTTCCTGCCCCTTCCCTAACACACGCGATAACAACCGGAACCGCCGGCCACTGCCCTACAACCCGGCCTGCGCCCAGGGGCATGAATCTCGGCGCGCAAACAGGCCAGCAACGTCAACCGACCAGCGCCCGCGATTCTGGAGCGCGAGACTGGCGTAGACCCGAGCCAATGTCATGAGTTGTCTGAAGAACCTTTTTTAGACCGTGGACCACCCTCCCCAACTCCCTCCCCCACGATCCCAATGACAACTATGGGCGCGCTGCCCGGAATAAAGTTCATGGGCCCAGCTCATGCGGAACATTTCGGGTGCCCAAGATATTCTGAAACCACTCGTCATCCAAGTCTCCTAGGGTAAGATCCTGTGGTCTAGTCTAATCCTTCCGTCTTGCAATTGGAAAAATTGAGGCTCCCGGAGGAGAAGTCACAACCCCCCTAGAGGCAGCACTGAGTCTGCGGTCCCTGGGTCTCCAATGCCCTTTCTCCCTGGCCCATCCGCACGCACCTGAACCCTTGCTCAGGCCTCACTGAATCTGCTAAGCAAGATCTCAGCTCCTCGCACTAAGGGTGAGCTATCCTGAGCGACTTATTTCTCTGTGTGCCCTGCTTCCTCACCTGTAAAGTAGGTGATAAGAGGACTGTCGCACGCAGCGAGAAAGCAGAATTCAATGATTAGCTACTCCGGATCCCTGAAGTTCTGGCTGGCTGGCTGTTAAGCACCCCCCCCCCCCGCCGTTATTTCATTAACTTTGCAATAAAGAGTCAGTGCACTATACAGACATTTAGGGAACTCCACTTACATCTTTTTGGAGGGTTTTTGTGGGACCTACACTGCAGAGTTGCAGTGAAATATAAGATAAAACTTCACAGCGCTGGGCACAGTGTCTGACACAGCAGTTAAGTGCAACGAATGGCCTATTACCGCTGTTGTTAATCCTCATCCCAGGTTACCGTTTCCTTCCCCGCCTGCCGGCCCGCCCAGGACGCCTGCCCGGAGCTCACCTGGTCGGTGCCGGGAAGGCGCTGCGGCACAACGTGGAAGAAGACGCAGAGGGGCAGCGCGGCCAGCGCAGAGTAGCCCCAGATGAGCGCGAGCATTGCGGCCCGCGCCCTCCGCCCCGGGCCTCGCACACCGCGCTGCAGGCGCACGATGCACACCATGCGCTCCAGGCTGACGGCCGCCAGCGTGAGGATGGTGACGCTGCCGCTCAGGGTCATTACGTAGAAGAGCAGGTGGCAGGCGACCGGGCCCAGCATCCAAGCCTCCGTCCAGCGCACGGCCAGCACCAGCGGGATGGCGCTGGTGAAGAGCAGGTCCGCACAGAATAGGTTGAGCACCAGGCAGGCCGTGGTGCCGCGACGCCGCCGGCGCGCCAGCAGCACCAAGGCGCCCACGTTGCCCAGCAGCGACACCACAAAGATGAGCGCCAGCACGATGGTCTCCACGGCGCTCAGAACCAGCCGGTGGTCGCCCTTGACTTCGGAGAAGAAGGGGAAGCGGGTGCGGTTGGCCTGCTCCAGGCTGCGCGGGAGCCCGGTGCCCGCCGCCTGTGCGCACTCAAGGGACATGCCCGGCGGCCGGCGGCCCGCAGCTGTCTGCGAGAGCGCTCATCTGGGAGGCGACTGAGCGCCAAGGCAGGGAAAGAGGGAGGGAAGTGGTTGCGACATCTCCCCTCTAAACCCCCTCCCGCCAGAGAAGCGCCGGCGCTGGGCGTAGCGAGCTGAACCCGGGGCGCGCGGGAACGAGGAAGTGCCGGGCGACACAGGCTGGAAACACCCGGGCTGGGCGAGAGGCGGTAGCCTAGGCAGAGGCTTCACGCCCTCCAGCAGATTTGGGAGCGCTGAAGGGGTCGGGAAACCCCCACCCAGTGTACCCTCGAACCCTCTCGGGCCACCCCTCCCCCCCCCCAGCCGTTTTTATCCCCCAGTGGCACCTGGTGTGCCGTCTTCAATCTCCAATTTAGTTAAAATTGATTTAAGTGTGTCAGAGCTGGACTTTAGAGATAGTTATAACTTGTGGTGTTATAATCTTCTTCACCAAAGAAGTCCCATGGGTCTGGGGGTAAATCCTAAAGCACCTTGCAATTGGCCCAGATTTTTTTTGGAGGTGGGGAAGGGGTAGGGAGAGAATCTTTGGTTTTATCATTGTTTAATAATATATGACTTTGGGTGAATTGTTTCATCTCTCTGCTCCAGGTTTGTTTTGTTCTGTTTTGGTTTTTTTCCATTATAAAATTTTAATAAAAATACCCCTTCGGGTAACTCTACGGATAATATAAAGAGATTAACACAACACTTTTCACAGCGTAATTGGCCATGAAGTGTCATCAATTAGTTACTGTAATTGAAGCGCTTGTAAATTTTGCATTCTAAGCAATGATATACAATGCTGTCCTGTAAAATGAGTGGGCCCCCCAAAAAAACTTGAGTAAACTTGACATCCCAGAAAGACAGACATTCCAAAGCTTTCAGGTACACACACAGGCTGTGAATGTGCTTTAGGCGCCACAGTTTAACAAGCAATGGGCAATCAAATCTCCTTTCAAATGAGGAAACTGAGCCACAGCAAGAGGTGGCTTGTCTAAGGTAGCCCCTGGTTAGTAAAAAAAAAAAAAAAAACCAGTTCCCCTGCCCTTGCCCCACATGTTTTGACCACACACCTGCTGTCTGAGTTTTTTGTTGCCATCGTTGTAGTAAATTAGGAAGTCAGAGAATGTAAAGTGTGACTGTGGCCGTTAACTCAGTGACCACTTCCCTTACTAGCCACCCAAGCTCTTACCTCTCCTCTTTGTCATACTGCCAAGCCTCTCTCAGCTGCCCATTCTGTTTTGTGATTGTTTTTGTATATTTATGAAGGTTACAGTATGGCAGCCTGAGTGCTCTCTGGGGAGACGGTGCATTCATGTGTCTGCTTATCACCATGTCGCGTGGGTCTGAGTTGACGATGTGACCTCTGACATGAGGGGCAGATTGCTTGTCAATAGGAGATGCTCAGCTTGAACCTTGACTAAATTCAAGTTGTAAAACAACCAGTTTCCTACTTGACACAATTGAAAGAAAGGGCAAGAGGTTGAAATAAAGGGAACTCAGATGGAATCTGGCAGTCAGATTGAAGCTTTTGTGTGAGGGAGGTGTGCATGTGCGAGAGGGAGAGAATGAGGATGAGGGGATTCCCTTATCCCAGGCCGATGCGCCATGCGGACAGGAAGAGGTTTCCCCAGAGTGAACAAACAGGGCAAGGTCTCTGGGCTAGAAGGCCTTCTCCACCATTACCTTCCAGGGTTCTCCCAGTGGCAAAATGGTGGGCGCAGAAATTCCCAGGCTTTTCCCTTTCCACCACCTTCATGGCACCCCTAGGCCAAAAGAAATACCTAACAGTTCCATTTATTAATCAATTGGGTCCAAATGACTTAATAAGACTTTATGTCCTAACAACTTAGTGGCCATCTGAGAAAACACTGAATATGAATTGAAAATCAAAAATTTTGTTTCCTTCTCAAATAACCATAGTGACTTTCCAATGGGGTAGTGCGCCTGTCGAGCTTTACAATTTGGAGGATCAGATTGGGCACTGCCACTCGTTTCCTGCTCCACGCTGATTCTCATTGTATCTGCTTCTTATCACAGCAACCCCGGAAAGCCCAGCTTTGTAAATAATGGGTTTAATGTTGAAACTGGAAATGATCTAGAGCTAGTCACTCGTGTGGAGTCCCATGGATGTTGAGTAGTGTGGTGTTTCCCTGAGCACCGAGCACACCTGAGCACAGTGGATAAGAACACGAGGTTGGAAACTCACCTGCCCAGATCTGAATCCTGGCTGTACAACTCACTGTGTGACCTTACGCAAGTTACTTTAGCTTCTAGTTCTTCAGTCTTCACATATATAAAGAGGGTATAATAATAATACCGACCTCACAAGGTCTGGGGGTGGGAGGGATTAAATGAAGTTCCTGCATGTAAAGCACTTAGCACAATAGTCGTTGAGTGGGTCAAGTTCAGTGCTCAACACTGCATGTGGACTTGAGGACCAACCAACCACATGGCCCCCATTGCAGAGACAGCCTCAGGTCATGAAATTATCATTAGGACTCTCAGTCTCAAATTGCCCTGGTTTAGGGGACAAATTATATGGTCATCTACTTTCGGATTTGTTAACTCGTTCTGTGCTCCTACAAGTTGCAGGCTCTGGGATTCAAATCCAGGCGGCGTCACTCCAACGTGCCTGCTCTTAACCACACACACACTGCTGCAGAGACGTTTGGTAATAACTGGAGATATTTTTGGTTGTCACAACTGGAGTATTGCCACTGGCATTCAGTGAGTAAGAGAGAGGTCAGGGCTGTTGCTGAATAACCTACATACACAGGCGAGCCCTTCTCGCTCCCCAACAATTAGCCATCCTGAAATGCCGATAGGGCTGAGGTTGAGAAATCTTGTACCGGAGGCTGTGCCCTCTTGTGACCTCACCAGACTTTTTCTCTCACTGTCATTCTCTGTTGTGAATTCCCACCAAGTGGCAAAAGCCAGAAATGTTATTTTCCAGGTTTCACTGAAAACTCTGCATCCCTTTAACCAACCTGCAGGAGAGGCTCAGCATCGTGCTCTGGCCTCGGGTGTGCACAGCTGTCAAATCCCCTTGGTCCATGGAGCTGGGTACAGAGTTATCAGGGTGGATGGACCTCACGTGTTCCTCAGAGACGAGATGGCAGGAAACCATAGGCTGAGCCCTTGTGTGAGTTGTGTTTATTGCTCAAGGTCATTAATTACTATTAGAATCACCCTTCTTTGCCTCTTTCACTTTTAGATAAAATGGTGGACACGGAGACGAGGATCCACTAAGTGTAAATATAGACAGGCTAGTTTCTGAGCTAAAAGAAAGGCTACATGGAGAGGAGACTTCTGTGCCTGTTTATTTTATATTTTTAACCAAACAGAAGGAGGGGACTTTTTCCTGTATGTGGTTTTCTTATTTTTCGTCTGGAAAAAATTTATAAAGTTTGTATGCAAATGCTTCAAACCTCTCTTAAGTAGTCTATCATCATCATCATCATCATCATCATCTCTCTCTCTCTGTCTCTCTCTCTCTTTCTCTCTCTCTCTCTCCCTCCCTCCTTCTTCCTCCTTCCCTCTCTCCATGGCCCCATCAGGTTCGAGACATAAGTCCTTGCAGAGATCAGAGTATCTCCTTGCAAAATTAGGATCTGTTCTAGAGCAGAATCATAGGGTATTCATCCCTGTGTAAAGGTTTGAAGTCCCCTTTCTACCTCTGAACCTCTACTCCTCCATCTTGTCAAAGCGAGTCCCCACAATATCCCCAAGACGATTGCTCTGAACATTTAAAGCAGAGTAACCCCCTCAGTCATGCCAGTGCGGTGAAGGGAAGGCTCCTTGTACTCCTTCTCCAAGGAGGTCCAAGTGTTCCCAGGTAGACAGGCATTGAGCGGAATTCTAGCACACGCGACAGTGAGGACACCGGGAGAGCCTAGGGAAGGGCAAATGCTTTCACATGCCTTCAATCTGCCATCATCTTTACTGTCCACAGAAAGAAATCCAAGCAGAAACTGGAAAACAAAAAAGCTAAACCAAATGGAAAAAGTAATTAGCCACCTAGTTGTCAAGTATTCACGTACCAGGGGCCCAGGACAAGGATCTTTAAATGAGATCTGGTGTCCCAGCCACAGCGAGTACATGCAATGCTTTAAATAAATTAGAAAAAAAGTGCCCACTCTGAACAGTTAAGAACTTCCCTCAGGGTGGATGCAGCTTAGGCTCTGGGCTTGGCAAGCAAGGCTTGGCCGTGTTTCAGCCCCCTCAGGTGGGCGTCCTTTGCAGGGAGCACTCTGCATGTCGATTTGCTGTAGCTCTGCCTCATGGTTTGTGGGCTTGTGGCAGCGAGGGCCCTTTTCAGTGGTTCTCCCGCCCGCTTGGTGGTTTCTGCTGAAGCCCTTGAAACAACTCCCTCTACTCTCTATCACACTGGGGGCACTGACTGGGCAAGATGTGTCCCACCAAGCCAGTCATTTGCCTGGGGGATTTCTCAGCTCACTGTTGTGGATATGTCACCTGAAGAGATGAGAGAACGAGGGTCGGCCTTGCAGCAACCATGAGGGCTAAGATGTGCACAGAGGCTGGCATCTTTGTGTTGATGGCCAGGCCTGCCCACCATGGTTGGCGTCCTAGTGTGACTAAAGTTAATTTCCTGAGGCAGATAAAGGGGGTGGGGCTAGTCCTAAAGAAGCCCCTGCTTCCCTCAGGGGGTCTTAGGAGCCAATAAGTCAAGGCGGGATCAGCCCCCACCTCCGAGGTAACTACAGGGAAAAGGAACAGTAAGGAGCAAGTGGACTAGCAGGATAGGGGAGAATAATAACAGTAATAATAATAATAATAATAATAATAATAATAGCAATCGAACATTTGTATGGTAATTACCATATTCCAGACACTATTTTAAGCACTTATATTAACTTATTTAATGTTCATAATCCTATGAAGTAGTGTGGTGGTTATAAAATAGAACTGCAAACTTTTTGACACTTCTTCTTTCAAAAGATGGAGGCTAATTCTTATCCCCTTACCTGCGGGCTGGACTTATGTTCATCTAATGAGTGAATGTAGCAGAAATGATGTGATGTGACTCCACAGGCTAGGTCACACAAAGGATATAGCTTCTGTCTGGCTCTCTCTCTGGTGTCACTTGGAGGTAACTACCATGTTGTGAGGACACACAAGCGTCCCACTCAGGGAGAAACTGGGACTCCTGCCAATTGCTAGCACCAACTTGCCAGCCAGATGAGTGAGCCACGTTGGAAACGAATCTTCCAGTCCCAGCTGAGCCTTCAGATGGCTGCAGACCTATCTGCTTCTGACTGAACCTCTTGAGAAAACAATCACCCAGCTGGGCTGCTCCCAGATATCTGACCCACAGGAACCAAGAGAATAAATGTTTATTGTTATTTTAACTCACTAAGTGCTGGAGTAATTTGTTCCACGGCAAAAGGTAATGAATGCAAGTGAATACTTTTATTATCTGCATTTTATGGATGTGGAAACACAGCATAGGGATGTCATGGGCTTTGCCTCCGGTCCTGGTACATATGATCTGAACCAGGCGGTCTGGCTCCCGGCCCCGTGCTCTTCATGCCCACAGTGAGCCCTTGGACTCAGAATCAGGAGACAGGACTAAGGGTCCTCAGCAGCAGTCCCCACAGGTGATTGCTCTTGAGTCCTGCACATTTTATCAGAGGCTCTTGTCTTCCTGCCCAAACTGGAGGTTACCAGGAACCTTTCCAATACATTTATTTCCTGCTTAAATCGTCCAGAATCAGCTCCTTTTGTTTGTCACCAAAATGCCTAATCAATGCAGGACCCACTGTTATTTTAAAGATGGTCTTATTTTAATGGCAATCGAATTGCCTCTAAGACAGGAGTTTAAACTCATCGAAAGGATCATGGCGAGCATTTCTTCTGTTCTCCCAAGGAGAGATGCAATCAAATCTTTTAAATACAAATTTTTAAACTCAGAAAGGAAATCAGTGTGGGGATGGTTCATTTCTGCTTAAGCGGCAGCTTTTCTCTGTGGCCCCATCTTAGCCAGGAGCCATACTGGCCAGCCTAGAAGGAAAGCAGCCCACCCAACACACCCAAAGGGTGCATACGGCACGCCAGACACCAGGCCCAGCCCTAGAAACATGAAGACAGGAGATGAGTGATGCCAGCACAAGCCCAGAAGAGCCTTCTGCAGTAAAAGCTGCGGCTTCGCTGACATTCTGCATATCCCAAGGAGACCATTGGCCAAGGTTGTACACAGTATGTTGCATGATTTCTCTTGCATCACTTTTTTTTTTCTATTTTATCCATTCTATGTTTCTGATGACAAAACAGAAAGATTTAGAAAATGTAAGAAACAGTTCAGAGAAAATAAACATAACCATTATTTTCCATCAGAGATAATCCCGTGGGATATTGCTGTATAGTCTTCCTGTGTTTTGAATGTGCATCTAACGGTATCTGTAGGCATATGGGTATTTTACAAATTAAGGGTTATGGTTTACATACTATTTTGTAATATGCATTAAAAACTATTTTCCGGGACACTGCTTTTCAATTCTGTCCTTTAGTTCCCCCGGTGCACATGACTGCCCCAGGCTTTAGTTAGCCCATCTCTCATTGCTGTGGGTTTGTCTGGAAGGGAAGGACACACCTTTAAAAGACACCGCCTCCAGCAATGGCTCCCAGGGGCCAGTCCTTGCTTTAGTTTCTACTGGTCTAAAGAGAAGTGAGGAAAATAGAGACCACATAGGTTTTCACAAAGCTAAATATATCCACTTTTAATTGCAAGATTATGTCCTGCCTGCTTCTTTGTTAAACTTTTCTTTTAGAATAGTGTGTTTGCGGCGGTCATCAAAAAAAAAAAAAAAAAAAAAGTCCTATGTAAAAAAGTTGACAATCCTAAGTGACTTATTGAGATTTATAATAGAAAAAAATTATCCTGACCCATGTAGTCCTGAAGATAAGGAACTTCTTCTCTAGGCCTAGGCCTCCAGGAGAACTTAATCAAGGCATGCCAGTCCAGCTCCTGGCAATGATAGGACGCATGGATTGATACAAGAAAAGACAGCTAAATTTAAAAACCCTCTCACGTTCATGCTCTTATCTCATCCTGAAGACAGCTCTCCAAAACAGGCAATATAGTCTCCCATTTTACAGATGAAGCAGCAGAAGTGTTCAAGATGGCAAAGGAAGAGGGTCTAGCTCACGTGGCTTTTTAGACCCCAATCTAGCAGACAGCATCCTGGCGAATTTGGAGGGGCTCTGCTCTGAGCTGAAGCTTTGAGGTGACTCTGGGTCTCACAAAGAGTACAGATGTGCATTTGCAGAATCAAACTTGATGGGACAGTCTGGAATTCTAGTCCAGGAGCCACACAGCTACAATGCATGTAAGTAGTCAGAAACCCAGCCCTGGGGGGCGCTGTTGCTCCTGCTTGGTCCTTTGTTCTTGAGGCTGTGTGCTGAACCACTCTTCTGCTGCCTGCTGGGGTGCAGACTCAGGGGAGAGTCCTGCGCATGTGCCCCATAAGCCTAACAATAAACATGTGCAGGAGATGCCCAGTTACCTGAGTGGCAGCCTGCAAGGTTTGATTCTTGGTTTCCTGTAGTTCACTGGCTGTGTTTCCTTGGACATTATTTTTCTAGACCTCTGTCTTCTCACCTATAAAATGGAACTAATAATACCTCCCTCATAGGCCTGGGTTAGATAATGAATGTCATATCTTAGCACAGTGCCTAGAACATAGCAAGGACTTAAAAAGTGCAAGACTGTGTTATTGTTTCAGCACCCAGCACATAGTGGATGCTTAAAAACTTTTTAATGATTGAGTAATTATAGAGATGAATGAATGAAAAAAAAATGTTGAGGTTTCGCGTGTCCTCCAGATATCTCTCTCTGCTATCTAAGGCATGGTCCTTTGGGAACCCGCCACGGAAATGTATGGACAGCCGAGAGGGGAGGAGCGAACCATCAGCACTCCAGTATTCTCCCCAACACCCGCGCCCCCAAACCCAAACACGCACACACAAATAGAGAAAATTAAAAAGCAAGGCTAGAGGAAATAGTACACAAAAGAAGTGAATTATGAGAGGAGAATTGGTGTAAGACATGATCTGAGCATGGAGTCCTTCCTTTCTTGGGAAATAGGAACCCAGGTGATAAAGTTCTCAAAAGTGGAAAAAAGACATGTCAGAGGAAAGGAGAGTCTTGTGAGGGCCCCAGTCACCAAAGCCTGGACCCTGCTGAGGGGCTGGGAAGACAGACGGGGCCCTGAATGGTGCACTCAGTGGTCCGTTTCCTCTGTGCTGCATGTGTTCACCGGCCAGCAGCCAATGGGCAGCCTCTCAGGATGCGCTCTACGGGGTGATGAAAGCACCCCCAGGGCCCTCAGAGCCTAGGGAGCTGGGTTATTGATCATACTGTAATGAAAGGGTGCTGGGCTCCCTCAAGAGCTGGGCTCAGGAGCTATGTGCCTCTGGGCACAGCCCTTGACTTCTTGGGCCTCAACTCCTTCTCTCACAATTGAAAATGTTGAACAAAATAAGGTCTAGAAAACCTTCCAGGCAGGGTCTAGCAGAAGTCTTAGGTGGGGTGGGGTTTGGGGTGGGGATGGAGGGAGTTTGTCCTTGAAAAAGTGCTCCACACTGCCCCCTTGTGGCATTTGGCTACAGTGACCATTGTCCCACAAAGCTCAGGTGTCCATCCATCCATCTTATCCATCCACCCATGCATCTCTCCTTTCCATTCCAAAACAATGATAAACACAGACAGTTCTTTAGGACGCCATAGCAAATGACATATTGTTTCTGTCCTAAAGGGAAACTCACAGAACAGATAAATATAGGATCATCAAGTAAATATTCCAAAGGGGTCGTGGAGATAGGTGAGGCTAGCAGCTGCCTTTCCTGAGATACCCAAGCAGAAGGCACAGAGGAGCTGGTTGGTCATTCAACAGACAAGCACTGAGTGACATAAGGAAATGGGGCGGGAGTGGAGGCAAATGCAAACACAGACAGTGCGTGGAAATCCCTAGAAAAGGAAGAGTAGGAGTGGAAAAGTTGAGGAAGAAGATAATCATTTTTTATTTATAGGTACACTTCCCTTTGTCTAGGCTTGAGGGGACCCTGTAAAGCATTGTCACCTGGAAGTGTGGGGCCGGGACTGCTTTGGAGCATCACCCTTAATCTGCTTTCTAGCCTCTTCTAAAGGAAAAACTCATCAGAGCAGTTTCTCAACTCTCTCCTGCAAAATGGGGTTTCATCAGGGACAAGACTAAAACCTAATGCTTTAAAAAAAAGTTTCTTCTGTCCTTGCATCCAAAGTTTGTTAGCCGAATTCAGCTTCAGGGCCATGTAATAGACCTTTGTTTCCGAAAAGGGAAAACCAGAGCTGAGTCCTAAAGGTAGAGGATGTGATAAATCAGAGCCAACTTCTCTATTGCATTAGGGAACAGCGTTTTCCCCACGGGCCTGGTCTGTCTCTGGGAAGTGTGTCAGCTTTTCATTTTGGAGGAAAGGGGAGAAAGAGACCTGGGTCCACGTCGGGGGAGCAATGACGACTTAAAGTAGCAGAGCCGCATAGAGCGGTAGTGACCAGAAGGTACTTGGAACTGTGGTCTGAACTCAGAGAAGCTGAATGACACCCAAATGAGGAGATTGGGCAGCTGCCGCGGGTGGGGGCTTTGGGTTTTTAAGGACGAAAGCACTCTGGAAATGGGACCTTGAGACATGGATCATATGCGTACTTCATACACACACACACAATATAGAAATGCTGCTGGGGGGGTGTAGACATACCTCATAGCGGTCCTTTTGAATCCCATTCTGCAAGTGGGAAATTTCCAACACCATGGGTTCTCCCCGCCCCCCCTCCCCGCCCCCGCAGGGTTAAAGGCTTATACTGGCTTTCCCAACCCCCTTGCAACAATGCTTATACCCTAGGCTTAGCCAATAAGACACCCATGACAGACTTGGCCTCTAGGAGAGAACATGAGGAAGCTGGGGCTGCACAGGATCCGTTTTGGGAAAAGGATTTAGGGCACAGTGTGGGTTTCTGGCATCCAGTGGCCAACATCAATGGTGCCCAGGTGTGGTGCTACAGGGTGCTGGCTGTGGACACTCCACTTGAGCAGCACTCACAGGGAGAACATTGTTCCAGACTGGGAGGTCTCCAAGACCAATTCTCTGACTTTTTCCTTGGAGATTCTGTGGTTTACATAATACCCTGTTCTGTTAAATACAACACATTGAGTTTCCATGAATTTTGCTCCTCCTGTGCTAACGTTTTTCTAACGTCAGAGCCCTCCGGCCTGGCTTCATCGGAGTCCCAACCCACTGGAAAAACGAGCAGCCTTAATTGAGCATCTTTTGAGTGCAGGCACAGTATCCTTTCTTTCCACAACCAATGCAGGAATGAGGTCGTAAGGCCCGGCTAACTTTCTCCTAGTTTACTTTCCTCCTCACCAAACAGCGTTGCAAAATCAGCCGTTTCTGTCCGGCCAACCACTCCACTTCCCCTTTCTCCTCCTCTCTTGCAGTTCCTGCTCTTTCTAACAATTGTCGACACAGTGTTTTTATCACAGCCCAGCATTGCCTGGCATTGAAGAGGAACCCTTAGGGAGTAAGTAAGTATATCAGAGAGGTGGGGGATCGGTGACTCCCATGCCAGGGAGATGGGGGGCAGGGCCTGCTGTTTGCTGCCTCTGCCTGGCCATAAATTAAGAAAGAGCAACTCCCAGTGGAAGCTGCTGACACAGCGCTTTCTCTTTTCTCACAACGTGCAGTAAAGGACTTTATTCTCTATATTTTTACGCGTGGCGCAGTCATTTTCTTTTTTGTGAAGGGAGGTGGGCCCATGAGAGTTTCTGAATGCAGTTTTTCCTAACTCCTTAAAAATAACAGGTGGCACTTATCGACTCTCATTATGTGACAAGCATTTTATGGGCAGTGACTCATGTAAATCTCACAATGATTTATGTGGAAGGTGAGCAGCACCTTATTATTAATATCTTCATTTTAGACGTTGGAAAACTGAGATGGGAGAGTATAATTGTTGTTGGGAGTCTTTTGGTTACAACGGACAGGATTACAATCTGAAATTAAACAAACAAAAAAGAATGAGGGAGAGGGAGAGAAGGAGTTGGAAGGGAGTGGGGGAGGGGAAGAGAAGCAGAGGGAGAGGAGAAGGCTAAAGAAAGAAAAAAACGAAATGCGCTGACTCAGATGAGCAAAAAGTCCAGTAGGGGGATCTAGCTTTAGCCAGGATCCAAGTCCCCAAACAACGTGTTCCAGAACCCGTCTTTGCCTCCCAGCTCTTTCTGGCATCATTTCGGCCATCTGTCAGTCCTGAAGGCTACAGAAGCTCTTGCCTGCCTCCTACCAACTCAGCAAACTCTTTTCTAACACTTTGGCAGAATTCTCCAGGATGGTTCTCATTGAAGCTGCACTGAGATTGAGGAAGGGCATGTCCCACAGAGAAAGTCAAAGTGCAGAGACCTAAGATGAAGACAGGTGAAGGGACTTTGGGTAGGCTGAAACACTAGAGGGGTCCACAATAGGAGATTAAGTAAAGTGGAAGTGGACACGCCAATTCAAAGCCAGGTGTGACTTCAGTCTCTGCTGTGACTTGGTCTGAGGTCCCTGAATGACCCAGGAGATCTGGGCTTTTGTTCTGGTTTTGTCACTAATTACTTGGGATGACCTTACAGATTTAACCACTTAAAGCTTACTTTTCCTATTTACAAAATAGAAATAATATGTGTCCAATCTCCCTCACTGAGCTGTTGTAGAAGTCAAATTAGACCTTGAATTAAAAAGCACTTAGAAAAATTCAACATAAGGCTCTATGTTACTCCTCTGTATCTCTTCATTTGTTTGTAAAAATTAACTTAGAACCCTTTGTATTTTCCTAATTCTCTTTCTTGCATTTCTCTTTAAAAATTCATAACAAAAGTAATACAGGCTATAAGCAATTTTAAAATACAGAGAAGAAAAGATAAAATAAAAATGACCTATAATCCCACCAGCTTTAAATAACTATTATTAACAATTTGAATCACTTCTTTATTATTCCTTTTTCTGTGTGCATGGACACATATATGGTGTCTAAAATAAAAACGGAATGTTATAATACTCTTTAAAACCCACTTTCGCCCCATAAATAATATTGCAAACATATTAGATGACATTAAATATTTTTCTACATCATCAATTTAATGACAGAATGGTCTTCCATTGTTTAACAAAACCTCTTTTATTAGACATTTGGATTTTTTCTAATTTTTCCCTTTTAGCAAAAATACCGCAGAACCCATCTTAACAACTAAGTATTTGCTCATATTCATGACTATTTCCTTTGAAATTTTAGATATGGAACTTCCGAGTTAAAGATTTTGCAAAATTCTAAGGTTTTTGGTATTTATTGCATATCTAGAAAGTTTGCGCCAAATTACCCTCCCATGAGCAGTAGACACATATCCATTTCTGCATCAGCTATTATAGTCGGTATTATCCTGTTTTAAAATGTTTCTAACTTTGATATCCTTTTTCTTTTAAAACTTTAGATTCATGATTTCTTACCCTTGATTACTTTGTGCTGGTGGCACCTCTATCACCTGCTTGGGAAAACCTATAAAACTTGCAGCCCTAGGAGTAAGAAGGCCAGTTTTCACACCCACGCCCACATCGAGAAGCTGTGTCACTTTTGGTAAGCCATGTAATTTCACTGAGCACCAGTGTCCACATCTGTAAAATAAAGATCTAGTCCTGACCCTGGTCTGCCTGCCTGACAGGCTATAAAAGACTGAATGAGAAGCGGATGTAAAGGTTCTTTTTTGAGAAGGAAGCCCTTGCACACACACCAGGGATGCTCCTTATTTGCTCATTTAACTTTGTCCGCTATGGTAGCCAGTCTCCCCGACGTTCCTGATGAAGGATGCTCCCTGATATTCATTCTCTTCTATGTGGTCCTCTCCCCTTGAATTTAAGCTGGTCCTCTGCCCCAATTTTGAGTAGTAGAATAGAGTGGAAGTGACACTACGTGACTTCTGAGGCTAAGCCACAAGACTCTCTGACTAAAACTATGTAAGAGACTCCAAGGACGAATCACTCAGCTGGCCCTGTCAATCACAAAACCATGAGAGATAGTAATAAATTTTTTATTTTAAGCCACTAAGCTTTGGTCTGTGTTGTTACACAGTAATGGATGAGTGAAACGCCTGCCAAATCTTCTTCTAGTACCCTGAGTATGGGAGCAAGTCCAAACCTTAATGGTTAAAGGTTGTCTTTGAAACAAGATGACCTGATTCTCCAATTTTGTCACTGTCCTCTTAACAGCTATATGATCTTGGGTAAATTATTAGACTCTCTGAACCTTACTATGTTGATCAGTAAAATGGGCATAATACTACCTGCCTCAAGACTACTCTATATTTTTTACCTACTGCCTTAGGGGTCATCACTGTGAGGCATTCTCTGGGCAGGCAAGGGACTCATAACTTCCGTTCTGGGATATATAGTTTTGTTAAAGTCCTAAAGCCAGACCGAAGGTATATAAATGGGTTTCCAGAAGTCAGTTTCCTTAAAGAAATCTTTCACATATGTTGATGTCACTGATCAAATATTTACTTGATTTATGGTCACATTCTTGAAGTCTGTTGTGCAGTCTCCTTTGCACCCACATTTGTTTAAAGGTTGAATCATGCTTGTTGTTCCTCCATGATTCTACTGGAAATTCTAAAGATAAGTGCCATATATTTCTTAGACAGTCAAATAATTTAAATTCTTGTTTCCAAAAGGCCATCATATTATCTTGCTCTAAAAACATTTATTTAGGGGATGGTCCCATAGTGTAGTGGTCAGCACATCTGCTTTACACTCCTGGGTTCACACTCCAGGTGAAACCATAGACCAAACTCCGGGTGCACCAAATGCACACCGTGAGCATGTAGGAGGAGATGCCCCGCTTTCAGAGGTCCAGTTCTTAAGGGGAAACGGCAACATCCATAGGTCACGGGTGAAGTGGTGGTGGTGGTGTAGTAGGGTGGGGTGAGGTGGGGGGGGGTACTGAAGACGGAAAAAATAAAATAAAATAAAAAATAAAAACATTTATTGAGCACCTAGTCTGTGCCAGACTCCAGTCTAGACATGAGAGGTGGGAAAGGAAGATAACCTCTGACCTTAAGTATATAGTCTATTGGGGCTGGGGTGGGTGAGGGGAGAGAGTGGCAGGCAAATGAAAGATTATGTTACTCAGGGAAAAAGGCTATGGAAGAGGGAGGCACAAGAATCAAGGAAGCACAAAGGAAAACGTGTCCTGCCATGTCTTTAACCAGGCTCCCAGCCTGCTGAGGGGGCAGATGGACACGAGCTGGAGCAGCAGACTCCCACCCAGCAGCCGTTCCCAAGCCCCTTCTTCTCCGACACCAGGGCAGGCCATGAGCGGTACGCGATGGTGTGTGTTCCTCACAGTGATTCCTTTGCTAGGCCAATCGTCCTTCTCAGCCACCTTGCAGGAAGTGCGGCCACAGGACCAAGTTCTGACCAGTAGGAATGTGAGCAGAGTGCACCACTTCTGGCACAGTTAAAAGCTCGTACCGCTGTCTTCGTCTCCCTTCCCCCACTGCAGAGTCCTAGATGGCCTCATGTTCCAGGTGGTAGAGCTATAAGATGGAGGAGGGCCACCAGCCCACAATATTGTGACGTGACCAGGAAATGCACCTATATGGAGATTTCAGGGCTTACTTGTTACCAGAGCTTAGGCTGGCCCATCCTAATACACTGTATAAACTGTATAACCCAGTTCTAGTCCATAAGATGTAAGGGAAGCATACTGTGGAGTTTCTGCATGGATACTTCCACCTCCAATAAATTTTTCTTTTGTTGTATGAAAGGAGAGAGGCATAGAAGGTGTGCTCATTCATTATGCTGGCTAGCTGTCTGTTTCTTGGTTTTGAAAAAAAAAGTCACATTAGATTGTGATGTTTGGAGCGGCAGCAGCCATTATGTGAGTGTGAGTAGGGGACCAAAAGAATTATAGAGATGACAGAACTTAACATTGTGGAACTGCTGATCTCAGTTGGATTATCTGATTCCAGGCTTCTGTTTTAACTAACAGCTAATGTCCTGATGGTGTCAGCCTTTTCCGTTATTTGCATTTGAACGCATATGCACTGATGCTAGTTGAAAATGGGGATGAATGTGGTTCTAATGGATGAGTAAAACGAATGGAGGTTCTCGGAGGCAGGTAATGTCACCCTCTTCGCTTGTCTTCTCTTCATCCCCATCCATATTATGATCATTGCTGCAAAAATAAAAATAATATTGGACAGTATTTCCCATCTGCAATGTGTTTTCATGTACATTTTCTGTCTTTATGATAGAAAAGCATAAAGTAGGGGCTAAGAGCTCAACCTCCAGAAGCAGACACACTCAAGTTCAAATACTGGCTCTGCCACTCTCTTTGCCATATGATCTTGGACAAGTGGCTTAAGCTCTCTAAACCATAACTTCCTCATCTGTATAATGGAACTATTAAGGAACTCTCATATAGTGTGACTGTATGGCTAAAATAACATGATACTTACGCAGTATTTAGCATGTTGGGTGGGATAGTAAAAGCATTTAATATATAGGAGCTCCTAAATAAATTGGGTTTTGATTTTCATGATATTGCAGAAAGATAGCTGGGACAGACATTAAAATTCCTTCTTTAGAGTGAAGGATGCTGAGGTTTAGGGTGACGTGCTCAGAATCAGAACCAGAATTTTAACTTGGGTCTGGTGGTTTCTATTTCAGGGCTCTTTCCATAGCGGCATGCTCCCCAGAAATTGCCAAAGAAGTAAAATAAAATTTAAATTTGAGATACTTTCTTTTTGATCTTCACTAAGCAATTTCCATAAAGTTCACTTCTTCAGGAGAAGGGAATTATTACTGTAGCATATGAGCAAATGTGAGAGATTATTTATACTGGGAACAATGAACTCTGGAAGTTTCCTTTATCCTCTAGTATCAGCTTCCCTCCCTTCACCCCCCACTTACCTTCACCTTATAAAAACCCAGTGAAAATGCACACCTTCAAACCTATGCAAGGCGACATAGGTACCGTTCCGCAAAACTTATGAATCAAACGGCAAAACTGCCTTTTTTCTAAGTCTTTTGCTTCTCCTTCATTAAACCTTTAGTTCATTATCAACTCTGATATTTAGCATTCAAGACAGTTTATCTTTGTAGCTATGTGACTCTCCACATCATTGTTAATGAGACATGAAGGAACACCTTTCACTGTGTCACAATCTGATCTCGTCCCCCCAGCTGCCCTTCCTCTACGCCCTCATCCTTTGTCATCAGAAAGTGACTAATACTACTCAGGCCATATTTTCCTTTAAGTTCCACTTAATGATTCACTTGCAACCTAAGTTCAGGGACAAACACTATTAAAACTTTTGTTATTTTTCTTAAGCCTCGCTCACTCAACACCTGCCTTGGAAAGCCTCTCCTCTGAACCGTGGGGTGTCTTCTAATGGGGCACTTACCTCGCTGTGCCGTCATTGACCTGCATTGATGTCCATCTTGCCTTGGCTCTGCTGTGCTCTGCTCTCCACCTCTAGTGTCTTGCATGGCAGCTTGCCTGTTGCAGGTGGACTAAATGTTTGCTGACTCAAGTAATGAGATCAGTGCTTGATACATCCCCTGAAATGGGTGACTTTCCTTCGGACTTACCTAGAATACCTGTTAAAATATTTGAGTGGAAGATGTGCTGGTTCTGTGGTTAAAACAAGATAGTGAATCTGGCAAGCAAGAAGGTGAAGGTCATTATCAGATGCTAACTTGTTCTCTAGGGTGCATGCCATTCCTTCTTTCTCTGGTTTGTTTGCTTAGTTTGGAGACACGACGTTAATTTGATTCTGAGTGCTCCTGTTTCTGGACCACAGGATGCTCTGCAGAACTCCTTTCTTTTGTTCTCTCTCCAGATTATATGCAAAAACGTAGCTTGGTCCTGACCTTTAACTCACATGGGCGCCATCACTAGATTGGCCTCTTGGATGTCTTCTTAATATTTCCCACTCATCCATCCAAAGCAAACGTATCATTAGATTCAATGCAGAGCATAAGGAAAAATAAGGAGAACTGGGCCAACAAACCACTAAATTTACCTTAGGCAGAGCATTGGGGATTTTGGAGAGCAATTTTTTGGAATCATGGCACATAAGCCAAAATGTATAGGCTCTCACAACCACCGCCTTTGGGAGTTTGGGCCTCCCTCACTCTCCGGCAAACCTACTGTGTGGTTGATAAGTCACTCCCCTCTCTGGGACTCTGTTCTATCAGGAAGTCAATGTTGGACTAGCTTGGCAGGTATCAATCTTCAGTAAAATGCCAGAATGCCTCAAAGAGCTTGTTAATAATGCATATTTCATGCTCCCCACCCCAGACATTCTGCTTTAGGAGATCTGAGGCTAAGGAATCAACATTTTTTTATATGCTTCAAGTGTGAAGGGATTTCCTAGACCAGAAACCCTGCAGTAGATGACCTCCTACTTCCCTTCCAGCTCTGACATTCCCTCTGTTGTCAGGTTTGGAGAGCAGAGGGTAGCAAGGAAGTGCTGGCAATCAGCCAGTTCTGTTTGGTAAAACAGCCAAGAAAGCCAGATGGCAGGTGGAAGGGATGGTGAAAAGGGCCTTAGTCACTCTGTCCCTCAGTGTGTTTGATTGAATTGGATTTGAGACGACGTCAGCCCTAAGGCAGCACCTAGTTTCCTGCCCATCTCAGGCCGATTTAGCCACCCCCTTTTGCCTTAGATACTACAAAAAGGTTACAACCTGGAAAGGAGTTTGGCCCATACAGTGCTACATTTTTTCCCCCAAAATGTAGTTGAAAATTTTTACATTTTAAAATTCTAAATTTCTCTTGGAAAATCTGAAAGATCAGCCACTCTGTACCCACATCTGCACAGTACATTGGCAGGAGAGGAGTAGCTGCGCCCCCTTTGGGTGAAGACACACATTTGCCAGCCTCCACAGTCCAGCTGGCCAGTGTGTCAAGAGGCTTTTGAGTTGGCTTCCCTGACTCTAAACTTTGCTCTGGGATAAGCTAGAGAAGCAGAGAGCTTCAATTGGGAGAGTGTGGCTTTGGCTGCACTTGAAAATTACAAACATGATTCTGTAAGTGATGTTTTTTACCTACGTCTAACGACATTAGGAAACCAGCAGAGTGGAAGTCATTGCTGTTTATGACAAGGTTGTCGTTGAGGCTACGAACATTTACATACACGGTTTCTTCTCTGTGATGGCTCACAGAGCAATCCAGTTTTTGTACCAGGATCACTGCAGTGGTGTTTCTCTTGAGGGTCAGCTGCATTTTTAAGTCATGTGAACGGTGTAGAGGATTGTTTCTCTGTACTAACATCTACAAGGCTCAGCACCAAATCAGGACTCAAATGCAGAAGCGCTCCATGGCCTGTTGTGGGGCTACCCTTACGAGTGGCTCCACTTCACTTGTCTTGTGTTATGATTGCTTTTTCCCCACTTCTTTTTTGATCTTAGTATAAGATTCGTATCTTTGAAGAGTCAGACTTTCAGTCTATATTAAAATGAAGTAGGATTTAAACTCCTCTACCCTACATATGACTTCACTATAGCACTCCCTACAATGTATTATATTTATCTGTTTAGATGTTGGTCTCTTCTACGAGACTGCATTTTATCACTGTGTCACTAACACGTAGCCTGGAGCCTTGCACATAGTTGACATTTAATACATGTTTGGAGGTGAAATTAAAGATGGTAGAGAATGAGCATATGGGTCCATCGACCAGGTGGAGAGGGGTTTGACAAGGCAGAACTTCTCAGACCAGAGGGATGGAAGAGACCAGGAAGTGTGTTCTGTTTTTTCTAACTCAAAAAACATCCCATGACTCCAGGTGTGATATTGCTCAAGTACACTGACTTTGAAGAATTCATAAGAGGTTCTGGTATGGTGGGGAGAACCTGGGCATTGGAGTTGACTTGGAGTTTGAAACCCAAGAATGTCTTTTTTAATTATTGTGGGGATTTTGCTTTCTGAGCTTCATGTAGTTCTTGGTTCTGATGTATTCTTAACTACTTTATTTTACACCATACATTAACCTGTAATCCTCTGGCACTCCTCTCAGGGCAGAAATCTTAGAATACCTCTATGTACATATATGCTAGACACAGTCAAATTTATTAAATAATTTTATTCTTTTCTCCTTTATATTACTAACAGTAGCCCAGTGTTAAGCATTTTAGAAAACTTGAATAAAAAAAATTTTTGGTTTACACACACATGTACAAAAATAGATATTCAGATATGCAAGTATCTGCTCATTACATTGCCCAGCTTTAAGAGTGATGAAATAAATAAAATATCTGTAAATTAAAACAAGAGGGTGAGACGATTTTGTTAAAATCCATTTTAACAATTTTAGCTGACCAATATGTGCTAATGAAATCCAAGGTGAAGTTGTAGCCAGTTAATACGAGAGAAGACATGGTGTGTGGCTTAGGAGTGAGTATTCCTTAGGCGGAATCTGCTTTGTGCTTAGAACACAGCTAGGTTTACAGTTTCAACAATAAGCAGCAATAAAGATCAAGAAAATTCCCAACTTTTCTAAGAACCGCTCTATGGTAGCATGGAAAAATTTTTTTAAAAATCACCACCTTTTAACGATGGACTCAATTGTAGGTATATTGTAGGTATACCAAGTGCTTGGATAAAAAAAAAAAAAAGAGAATGCTAAGACAGTAAGATACTCGGTTAATTACCTACGATTTTTAAAAAACCACAAACACAAAATATTTGCTTGCTGGTGTCATAGATTTAACCCACAAACAATAACAACCTGAACTTATCATTTCCCCATCAAGTACTTCAACAGTGCGAAATGGAAGTCCTGTCGGCACACGCTGCTCACACATTCTGTCGCTGAAGCCTGAAGATGAACCATCTCACGGAGGTATCAATGCCAAGGGAAGCGCAAAGCAGTGAAAAAATACAGTGATTCACTTCTATGCCGGAGTCTCAAAGGTAGATAGGCAGTTTCTCATATGAGGTAAAATAAGGAATTCAAAATATCTACTAACATAAAATACAGTATTAAATCTTTTGACACAAGACAAAGGACAATTATATTGCTACTTTGAACAATATTCAACATGGACTAGTAGGTCTCGATGTTCGGTGGCTGGATACTGGATATTGCACTTGGGACATTCCACCAGGCTTTCATTCAGTGCAGCTGTGGGACTTTTTGGTGAGGCAACTTTTACTTTGTTTTCAGCCTCTCCTTGGAATGTGACTAACGGCTCTGGGAAGGCAAGCTCACGAAGTTGCTTCTGAAAAATAAATGTCAAATGAACACTGCCTGTACATAGGCCTACTGTTCAATAGTTGTACTGCTCCATAGATGGTCCAACTTCAGCCCTGCAGACAGATTTTCTTTTGAATCTCTGGTCATTGGTATTAAGTGGTTACATACGAGGTGGTTATAAATTACCCAGGAAGGATTGGGGTTGGGTATTAATATCAAATTTAAAGGTAGGCCTGTGTGCAAGGCTGACAAAACTTGCTAGTCTTGTAAAAGAGGGGTACTTCAGCAATAAAGAACTACATGGAATTAAAAGCAGTACAGAATTTTAACAGAACAAACAGGCTGTCCACAGAAATGACTAAGATATTGTATAATACCTTTGAGAATTTCCTTTTGCATGTTTTCTGAGAAATTTAGAATAGTCAGTAAAGCTTAAAATGAATATTTTACAGCATACTCCAAAGATGTTGGATAGTGGGAGCACAAAGAAAAGTCCAGGGAAAGTATGGATTCTTTTGTTTACACTCTGGATTCTTATACTTTCAAAAACAGTCATTAACAGAAATAAATTATAAATCCCAATTTCAAATATTATAAATGACCAAAATCAATAACATACTAAAAAACAGAGCCAAAAAATATATTCTGTCTTTTAATCATAAGGAAGTTACAAATGATGTTTTTAAAACAATTGTTTTCTTCTAAAAACTGAGGAATTCTATTTATAACATTTCACCATCTGCAAATACCCTACAGTACTAGGATGACAGATATTACTATAATACACTAGTGGGACACACAAACACAGACCCCAACAGGTTTAGTCCAAAAGCTTATTATTAAGATAAAAATAAGTAAGTAGAAAACCATTTCTTCATGGAAACAATGTTATTTAAAAGATTCATGTTTTAAAAGATTATGTGCTCAGGGTAACCCACAAAATGTTCTTTAACTCAACATGCCTAAACAGTGTATTAATAGTAAGAGTCCATTATCTCTAAAAACAGAATTTCTTTTTTTCTTTTTAAAAAGAAACACACAATTTTCATTCAGGACTCACAATTGCCTTCCCTCACCCCATCCATCCCTCAGGCCAGGCTCTCTTTAGTGTCTCTAGAATCACAGGGTCCTCCCAGAGTGGGTGGGGGTGATCCCAAATATCCGTAATATACTCATTACCAAGAGGCACAGAATGTCCCTCTTTCTAGTGCTCTGAACTCATGCTCAAAGGGCAGTTGCCTCAAATGACACAGGGGCTCTGCCTACTGACCTGAGAAATAGCCGTTCTTTAAGCTTATCCTCCTAGTTTGGGAAGTGGCTTGATATATAAATGGAAAAATAGCAGAAAGAGAAAGAAGAAAATAAGTTTTAGTTTAATCATTCCAGACTCACCAAGGATTCCAACTGGGTGATTTGATTTCTTGCTTTTCGGAGCTCCTTAAGAATTACATGTAATTGATGCTGCATATTTTGACGGTCAAGTTTTTCATTTTCAAAGTCTAAAGTACATGCCTGCATCTGGAGAAATGCCCAGAACAAGACAATTACAGCCAGTATAAACTGTCTATTTCTCTTGACTAGATGCTTACATTTCTTAATTAGCATAAGAAGCAAACATCTGTTGTACCATCAGAGCAAGAATTCATCTAAGCAGTGAGATATTGATAAATAAAGAAGCCTATGGCTGAGGATTTGGTTGATCCAAGGAGCAAAGCCAATGCTTGAGGTATAGGTATCTCCCCCTTTTATTATGGAGAAGTGAGGGAAAGGGAAGAAAGAGATGGATATTCCCTGGTGTGGAATATACTAAAAATCTCTGGTCTATATTCTGAGGACGAATGGTATCTCTCTGAGTTCTGCTTGAAGTTATAAGGTACACCCCTTAGGGAGTTCCTGTTAGGCTAGTGTAGCAAAGATGTTTGGGGAAGAATAAAATTTGCGAAGGCAAATATCTTCCCATCTGGAAAACTGCCATCTCACCTCAGAGAATCTGTTTTAGCCCAGCAACAGTAACAAGAACCTTATCTGGGATAGCCCAGATATGGTTTTTAAAAAACATTTTTCACAACTTTCAAATGGTTCTTCATAGAATAGTGTACACGTGAGGAAAAAATCCATTTTCTAATGGAAAAATTCCATTTCCATTTTCTAAGGGGTTAAACTGAATGTCGAAGCAACCCCAATGAGTACCTGTTGTTCCAACAGAACTACCCTTGTTTGTTCCTCTTGCTGCTTTAACAGAGATGTGTAAAGAAACTGGACCTGTAGGGCATAAACAGACAATGTTGCCACATCTGACCTTTTATTGCTTGACCTGGATGCATGAACAGCTCACAAGTCTCACATCTCTAACCAGAACACCACCTGCTAGTCTGAGTGAGTCATTCCAGCTGGTTGTTTAATGGCTATATGGCTGAGAGCTCCCTGAAGCACAGACTAAAAACTGACAAACAGCACAGAACTCTGCAGTGGCCATACCCACTTTCTTGGAGGTCTGACATCTAATCTAATATTTCTGCGTAGGATAACAAAGCTGGCAGTGCCTCTTCTTCTTGGCCAGAGTTGGAATAAAATTCTCAATCATTTCTGCTTTCATAAATATCATTTCTTGCACCTGTAGGCAGTAGTGAGGGTAGTAAAGATTAAGAAGGCAAGAGACTATTTTTTCCCTTCTCTCAACTTTCAGAAGATTTTGAAAATTACTATTCTATTAGTAGCGATCACAAATATTTACCTGCCACTTTAGTTTACAAAGTTCTTTTACATTCTCTCAATTGACCCTCACAAAAACCCTATGAGGCAAGAAGTGGTAATTATTATTAATACATGATTAATCTGCAATGTCAGAGGGGTTAGGTGATTTACCTAAGGCCACACATCCTGGACTAGAGACCAGATATGACTACAAATACTGTTCTTTCCATTCCATGCTGTTAAGCAAAATTTAAATTAATGAGTTTCTGTCAAAGTACTATTCAACTCTAATAATCCTAACTCAATAACTTCAACATTACCAAGACATCCTGGCATAAAGCTGTGAGTATGAGAACATGGACAGTGCCACATGAACTGGGGTACAGTATCACAGTCAAGGAATCAGTTTTGATTTCCCTTTTTACTTCACATCTTTTGGTTTCTCACACATACTTACCCCCTTCTCTCTCAGACCCTTTAAAGTGTATGTGACTTCCTCTGGCTGGAGAGAATTCCCAAAGTCACTCGATCTTGCTGGTTCCTTGTTGTCATCAGGTCCTTGTCCAAATACCATCTTCTCAGTAAGGCCTCCACTGACCCCCAGTTTCTCTTTGTCATATTATGGTTTTATTTAGTTTACCTGTTTATGGTCTGTTTTCATACTATACATGAATACCCATGAGGGGGGTCAGGAATTTGTTTTGTTCTTTGCTGTTTCCTAGTGGTTAAAATAGTCCCAGATACTTTCTGTAAGTACAATGAAATAAAGAGTATTATGAATTGGGAAACCCTTATTGGTTAGGCTCACCTGAGATAAGAGCTCCTCAGATCTCTTCTTCTCCTCTTCAAGTTTTTCCCTAGCGACATCATTCTCCATCTTGAGCCTTTGTATTTTCTCTGTTTTATGCCTATCATCTTCCAGGTGTTGTACATCTGCCTTTCTCTGTGCACACAACAGTTGATTTAAATCTTGAACTTCTTTTTGGGTTTCTTCATATTTCCTTCGAAATTCATTAAGTTCAAAATTCAACTGAGTTATGGTTTGTTGCTCAACCTCAAGATCTTTTTTTGCATTTGCCAAGAGATGATTGTAATATTTCTGCTTTTCTTCTTGAAGCCCTATGACGAACACAGGAAGGCACAACTCACTTTATTAAATAGATAATATTCTGAAAAGATAAACACAAACCTGTTTCTATACACAAGATCACATTATTTCCTGATTTTTACAAAATGAAAGGTCAAGAGATAGGGTTGATATCTGACGAAATGAAACAAGAAGTTCAGGTACATTATCTGAAATTAAAACACTAATAACTAGAAGAAAAATGTTCTTTGGGGAGGGAAATCACTAATGCCTGAAGATAGATCAACAAATAGAAATTTAAGTTCATTATTTACAGATATGGTAACAACCCAAATTAAAAAACAGAAATGTTAACAGCGGCTGCCCTGATGGGGGGAGAAAAGAGATTAGGATGGGATGGGAAAGGAAGAACAGGGCCCTTTTGCACTACTATTAAATTATTTTATCAAGCACTTACAACACACACACATATTACTAAAGTAAAAATTAGACTTAGCCCATAACTAAAACCCTACTTTCATATGTAGTAAACTTATAAAGGCATTACAGTAGTAATTTTGTCCCCTTAGGGATAAACAGCTTTGAATTATCCCTGGAGACATTCCTTTTATGTTTTCTTTTAAGCATTCATTTCATTTTAAATATTCACATGTGGAACTGCAAGACTGTGAGCCTTGCTTGCCTTTCTTTAGCCTCTGCTTTATGTAATTCAAGTCTTCAGTCCCATTAGGGCTGTCAGTCATTTCATGTGTGCTTTGCATGGTGTTTCTCTTCCTAGCTTGTTATCTGGAACTGCTGAACCGATTCCTCACCCTTCTGCCCCACCTCTTAAGATTCTTGTGAAACTCAATTGAGACCAATGTTGGGGATATTGTAAAGAAAGCACTTGGCAAAACAAAAACAAAAACAAAACAAACAAACCAAAAAAAACAGCTTCATTCCTATGAAACTTCAATTCTATGGTGAGATTCAAATGACTGAAAAATCATCTGCAAAATGTATTCTTTCTCCTGGGATTCAAGAATAAATGCTGAAGGGAAACAGAGTAAAAAGAAAATTGGTGACAGTGCCAGCTCTGAGGGGAATAAAGTTGGAGAAGGGCTTTGAAGGAGGGGCAGAACATGTACAGTGGAGAAAATCCCTGCGCTGTGCCTTTGTTCAGAACTGCCAGAGATCCCTTGTACCCTGTGCCTTATGCCCTCTTATCAGAAAACAATGGGAAATAGAACAAACTTGCTAAAATGTTATTTCAAGGCGAGAAGACTTGGCTCTTATTTCACTTCCTAACACGTATCTATAAAAATCTAAATTTGAGCAATCTCTCCTTTTGGAAAATGTCAGGCAGACCTACCCCAAAAGAGTATTTTTATACCAGTACCTTCTGATTCAGTCTTTTTTGTCTGCTGTGAGAGTGAATGAGCAGCTGTTTCTGATTTCTGTTCCAACTCGTAGATCTTTGCTAAAAGTCCTTTTACGTAGACCTCCCGCTGCTGATCATACACAAGCCATTGCTGATTTTTCTCCAGAGCCTCAATGTGAAAATGTAAGAAAGTCAATAATAAACAAATATAATAATAAAAATAAAAAAGCAAAATCTTAAAATGGGCAAGGGAGCCCAAATGATGTACTCTTTTCTAGCACATAAAAACTCTATCGCTCATGTAACACAATAATTCTAGGCAACCGTTGTATGGCTTATGATACAGAAATACATTCAAATATCATACATCTTCAGAATATCTAACAACATGGCAAAGTCATGTTCATATGAGGTTAAGTTCACTCATCTGCTGTCTCCTCTACACAACTTGCTTGGTGTCTGTGTCCATGTCATTCTCTGTAAAGCAGAAAGCCTTTGTGGCAGAGGTGGAAATGCCCTGCTCAGAAACCCTTTAAGAATGAGCTAGTTCTGCCCAATAGAAGACTCTGTTCAGGAGCTTCCCAAACCTGACAGGAGACTGTGACAGGCTTGCATGCTGGTCTGACGGTGCCCCTGCCCAATCCTGCCGCCTTCCTTTTCCTTTTTCACAGATGTTGCTCCCCCAAAACTATTGGCACTGCTGACTCCATGCCAAAAAAACAAACTTAAATAGCTACCTCTTCCCTTTATTTCCAATTTTCTTCCCCCCACCCCTTATCACCAATTTTCATCCTTTATAGCTTTCAGAACTCAATTAAAAATCCCAAACTGGGCTCATTCGCCTGCTTTGTATAGAGGCTTATGACCCCAGTTGTTACATATATGTCTACATGTTTAAAAATTATTTTACCATCTTCAGCTTTTTACCTGTTTGCTGTGTCTCTCAAACAGATAGTAGGCTCCTTGAAGTGGCAGACCACACTACTCTGAAAGGATTCCTAGCTTTTATGTACAATGTATACTCACAAAATTATTTGGTTGGTGGGATAATATTCATAAAATAAGCAATGTCTGTTAAGTTAGCTGGTAAAAGGGAACTGATTCGCTTTATTGTTACTGCTAATATTGGCTTTCATTTCAGTTCCATCTTTCCCTCAAGAAACTAGATATACTCTATAGCTTTACCAGGACACCTAGTATAAATCTGAAAAGCTTATAAAATTACAAGTATATTTTCTGTGGATCAAACTATCTGATATTTGGCAAGACATTAGCAAATATTCATGTAGCAGCTACATTAACTTTAGTGAATAAAACAAAGTGGAATATATGACGGTATGTAGATTTATGAAGTGGTTCATTGTTGTTAACTAGGACAAATTCACAGATCATCTGATTCTAACTCTCACTGTTCTTATCCACTGAATCCTTAGAAATCCAGTGAAAGGCAAAGCCAAATGAGTCTGCCAAGATAGCTTGGTATCCCCAGCAATCGTACACTAACCCTTCCCTTTCCCCCTAAACTCTAGTTTTGCCAGAGGAGGTGGCCATTTTGTTACTGAAAGTGGGGCACAAACAATGAGTCATCTGCTGGTGCTAGAGAAAAAAGCCTAGAAATTCTATATGGCAACAACATGCAATGATATAACCCCTCTGCCCTCTCCAACCTAGGCGTTTAGTCCAAGAGGATGGGACTGCTGCCCTCTCATTCCATGTACCCGAGAGGCTTGGGAAATAAATCTCAATGACCATTTGTGTAGAGAGGGTATCCACTTCTAAACCTGATGTCACATGAGTAAAACATTAAGGATAAAGCATCTTAGAAGCAGGCACACAAAGTGATGTTAACACCCCTTCATGATGACCAGGCTCATTCATACTGAGTCCTCCACCCTTGCTACCCAGGCTATGACCCATCTGCCCCCACAGGAATGCCTACTTCAGCAATGATTCAACACTGGATCCTGGTAGACCCTGATTGTTTCTGGATTAAGAGATCAAAAAAAAAAAAGTGTCCATTTATTTTTTGCTTAACATTAGAAAATGTCAGTTGTAGCATGATTTCTCCATTAAGAAAGTAAGAGGAAATGCAGGCCATGACCAAAAGCTTTAGGTTAATTAATACGATGATCACTCTATATTTAGGGGCAAAATAGCTACTCCTAATCAGTTTAGTTCGACCTCTTCCTTGGTCCCCCAAAGTGCTAAATCATTTTAGTTATATTAATAACAGAATTTTTTAAAGCTTCAAGACACAATTTGCTAAAACTGAAGCTATCTTCCCTTAGGCTGACATTAAAATTGTGCACAATCTGCCTTTTTCTGTCTCTTCAAGTTATAGCCTGGCTTTTCTTTCCTCCACTATTGCCCCATTGTCTACACAGCTACGCACACCCTCTGTGCCTTGCTTAAACTCTTCCCTTTGTCCAGAGTGCCCTAGAACCCCTTCCTATATCACCTGCCCACTTAAATCCCATCTTTTCACCAAGTTCCAGTGAGCCCAGGCTTATCTTTCAAGCCTCCTCACCATAGCCACCCTGACCAAGCTCCCTCTTATCTTGTCTAAATCACGAGCCCCTTGGACAGCTGGGCCTGGGCTTGTTTAGATAATTTTTTTAATAGTCTGTGCATGTGTTCACTGTTTCTACAGCAAGTGGCTGCCTGATGTTTGTGAACGATAATGACAAAATAAAGTGGGGAAACAATGGCTGCAAGAATCAGCAAGGATCCAAGCAGGCCTTTTAGCCTCAAATGGAAGTTTGAGAGTATTAAGAGGAGGAGAGAGTCTGAAAGAATCTAGCAGTTCTTTACACACAGTAAAATAATACATTTAGAGTGATGCAAAGAATCAAACACTTTCAAAAATATATTACTCATTAATGAATATATAAAAATGTAATCAAAAACCTGCGAAAGAAAAAAGGGATTCTAATAAATCTGCCAAGTTTGAGAGATTTAAAGTAACCTCAAAGGATGATCTGATCATAAATTCCTAACTGGGCAGGTGGTGGTGGGTAGTCACACCACAGCCCTATAAGTTCTCTAGTAAAGTTTTTAAGCAAGTGCCATCCATTGATCTTGTGCATCTAAGTTAACATACCTTTGAAATACCTGAGGAATCCCCTTTCTCAGACCCCACAGAGGCATAACCACCCTCAAAGGAGCACATGGCTTGTTAACTATATTTCCCCCACTTTCTTTCTCCCACTTTCATGTAATCTTCCTTACTGCCCTCAATTCCAAATGTACAAAAAAAACCTGCAAAACTGTCCTTCACCAGAATATTTGAGATCCTGCTTCTTGGCATGTCATCAGTTTCGTTCAAATAAACTCTTAAAAAATTCTCTACAGGTTTGCATCTTTCTTACAGCTATTTCTATAATCTTATAAGTTCTTAATATGTACCCCTGTGTTATAATTCCTCCCAGACCTGTTATAATTTATTAATATTAACAGTTGAAATAAAAGCCAGGATGTGTAACATATTTTACATCTTCAAGGCTGCCAGAAAGAGATGGCATAAACACAAAGTTCTCAACAACAAAAGACACATGGTGTAAATTTACTGAAGAAAACACATGTACTGGAATATATTTTCCAAAGTGTCGATTCTTTCTGAATCACCCTATGTTTGTTGTAGGTGTACTGAAAAAGGAGGGGCCCCCTCCCCTACAAGCTGGCCTCTCACTCTGGAGGGGTGAGATAAGTGCTAAGGAACATACTGGAGGTTCTTGGTTGCATATAAGGGCATCTTCTTTCAGGTAAGAATTTCCATTCTTTAACAACATAGGTAGTTGAGCTGCGTGTCCAAAGCATTTATTTATATGAAAACTCTAAGTCTAGAGAGTTCCTCCAACCTTTGCTAGGCTCCTTTCATGAATATCTTACAAACTCCTGAGCAAATCTTCTAGGTATGGGGCTTAAAGGATTTTCAATGTGTTTTCTGTAGAATTGGAAAATAGATTAAGAAGACACAGCTGACTTCTGGAATCGAAGACTTAGCCCAGGGCCCTCCAGCCACTTGACCAGATACTTTTCTCTCTGCATCCATCAGACAGTTATAACATTTATTCTCACATGGCGTAAGAGTTCACTTATCAAGTGGAGATACTATATATTCACTCTGTATTATATACTCAAATTTAGCTGATAAGAGAGTAGTATTCTATGACTCAAAAGGCACACATATAACCAAATACTTATAAATACTGTTTGACACTAAAAAGATCTAATTTTATACTAATTTTTTCCATATTTAAGAACTATTTCAATATAAATAATTTAAGTCAGTGTTGGATGGTCCTGAAAATTTTCTTCTTTTAAAGGAGCCCATCCATAAACATACATAATACTTAAGAATGAGAAACACGCTTACGTGTTGGTTTAAGATTTAAGAGGCAATATTCCAAAAGGCCACATGATGGCAATGTTACTTAAATAAAATAGTAAACACATCTTTACTCTCCACCTCTACTCATTAACCATATGCATCTGCTTTCTTCTCTTAATAGTATCAATAAATGGATTTGAGAGCTATCAGTAAATGTTGATATTATTAGTTTTACGTCTTATTCATCATTGCATTAATTATCCCAGCTTCGCGTTATCTATACAATCATTAGGCATGCATTTTAACGTTTTCATCTAAATTATCAATAGAAATACAGAACAAGTGTGGGCAAAAATGAAGCCTCATGAAATGCCACTGTCATGACAAAGAATCATTAAATATCCGTTAGGCAAAAATTTCAATATAGATTAAAATACTGGCCTTTACTGGAGGAATAAAAATGTGGGTCAACTGATGAAACTGGAAGATGGATGATAGATTACGTAGTAGTGTCCACGGTAAATTTATTAAAGTTGCTATCTATATTTTAGTCACGTAAGAGACTATCCTCATTCTTTGGAATACACAGTGAAGTACGCAGGCTTAAAGGGCTGTGGACATATGCAACTCACTCTCAAATGTTTCATATAAAAATGTTTTGTGTTATTGTATGTGTGTGAGGGGGTGGGGATTGAAAGAGAGAGCACAAAATAGGAAAAACGTTAACAATGACTGAATTTTGGGTATATGGGCATTCTATGTAGCATTTTTATTCTAACTTTTCCGTAAATTTGAATTTTTTTCCAAATAAAAAATTTAAAAAGTTATCTTCTCTAAAGTCTATGTCTAAAAATCACATTTCTTAAAATGACGAACAAGAATGCCTATGAAAACTGCCTTTAGCTATTTGGTCTGATTTAGTTTGAAAGCTGCTGACGTCAGACAATGTTCACAGCATTAACTCCATGTAATTATCTCAAAATGTCGGCCAGACAGAAATGGTAGCTTAAGAATGATACAGCTAGGCCTTAAGAAAGGTAAACTTAGGTTTTCAGGGCTTCCTTTAGCGTAACAAACACTGACTCTTAAAGTATGTAGGCAAACTTCTACAGGAAGTTTTGTGGGAGCTTTGAGGAAGAGTATGGGTCTAGAACTGCTGAGCTCTCCAAGCCAAATAATGTAAGTGTGTGGACTCTGGAGAGTGAGATTTCTCTATCACTGCTCCCTAAATTCCCCAACTATATATACAATTCTCTTGATCTAAAAGATTTGCTTAGATTCCAAGGGGATAGGTTCTCTAAGGGTGGTCCTCCAATCACCATCAGGAGGAGCAGCAGCAGCAGCTGCAGCAGCGGGTGGAGCTTGTTGGAAAGCCAGAATCTCAGGTTCTAACCAATACTGAGGAAATCAGAATCTGCATTTTATAAGGATCCCCTAGATTCATATGCATATTAGAGTCTAAGAGGCTCTGCTGACTCTAGATCATCATTTGAAAGTAAACAAAGCAGAGAAGTACAATGTAATCCTTAAATAAGCTGGAAAGATAGAACAGAATAAAAAGATTGGGTATAAATGCATAACATTTTAAAGTTATTTTCATAAAAAGGATCATCTAAAAATAACTTCAGTTGACATTTGAAGCAGTAAGTGCTGAGAAGCCTAAAAATTACGTATGAGTTTAAGAAAATAGCATATATTTTCGGGTACTTTGCTAAAAGAGACACTAGTAAAAATCAAGAAACTCCACAAGACTGTGGTCATTTTTTTCAATTGTTCTAGATGCTGGAGATAATATACGACACACAAAAAACTTATTTTGATAGTTCTTTAAAAACTATGTTTCTTCTCTATTTTAGTTACCTCTAATCACTTTGATAAGAGTACTCTAGTGCACTGTTATACAGACACTCCATAGATTTTAAATTCTTCTTTTGAAGATCAAATAAACCTGAAGGTATACTTGCTAGATGAAATAAAACAGGAATCTTAAGAGCATACTTAGATCAGGATAGACACATGCCAGTAATATTTCTGGAATCAAAATACCTACCACTGGCCTAATAATTAAATCAAGAATATCATAGTTTGTATATGTAATCTTAAAACTTGAAAAAATACACTGCGATTAGTCCCTGTGGCCTCAATTTATTTAATTCTCAAAGAAATCTACCAATCCATTTAAGATGTAAGTTTAAAATAATACAGCTTTACCATATATCTAAAATAACCTCATATCAAATTTTAGAGAAAAGAAGCACTGAGTATACAAAGAATATATTTCCTTTTCAAACCATGAAAGCAAATCCTAGTTCCAAAGGTAGAATTTCAAACTACATCTTACATGGATAAACAGAATCTATACGTTAAATTACATTATAATTTTTAAAAAATGGTAGGGCAAATTAGATTTAGGTGGAGAAGGGTTATTGTTAAGGTATCTGGTAGTGATGGATGATTTCTAGGGCTTTCTAGCCTAATAGGACCATGCTTAGAGGAACTGGCCCTCTTGAATACCTAGAAAGAGACTTAAAGGTAGCAACCTACAGAGATAATCTCAAACCACTCAGCTCTCCATCTCAACAGATTTTTTCAAGTCACAGCATCAACGCTGACAATTTCCATGAAATTTAACAGTAAATGAATTAGTCCTCTTTATCTATAACTTAATAAAAGAAAAAGAACTTACATCTTTCAGCTGTATTTCCATTTCATGAATATTACTCATTGATGAGTTGAAGCAGCTTGTAGCTACAGTCTGTAAATAAACCAATATCAGTTAACATCATAAATTTATAAATTTAATAAAAGAAGTTTCTTCATTATATTTAGTTGAATAATAATACAGTATACTTTACAGGGGCATTCCCAAATCCAGATCTAGTATATGCTGGTGAACCTCATGGAGATGAACGGTACCAGAGGAGAATTAAGATCTTTTGGAAGTGTCCTAAGCGGACTGGAAACCTTGAGATAAATATATCTAATTTGACTTCTGAGGTCCTCTGGACCCCAGGATCACCAGAATAACCCTCAGTGCATATGAATAGCCCAGCAGTTTTCACCAAAAGCAGATAAAACAAAAATAACTATTTAAATGAAATCTGGAAAATATTGTCAAAAGATAAAAGTTATTTTCTAGAATTATATTTGTATTAGTATTATTATTAGTTCATACAGACTATATGGAACTCAAAACATAATTTCTCTCTCTTCTTTTTTCATTTTCTCATAGGGAAAAAAGAGAAGTAGGTGGTTAGATACTCAGGCTAGCCAGCGAAACACATGAAAAAGTGTATTCCAATCTTTTAACAGATCTAAGGAAAAAGACTTATGTGAACGCAGGCAAGGAAACTCAAAATATTTTTTTTTCTCTGATGGTATTCTAGACACTGATTCTAATATGTAGCCCTTTCTCCCTTTCAATTTAGTTCTCTAGGTAGAAACTATGACATGCTCTCTCTAGCTCACAGCTATATACAGAGGATCTGGTGGAGGACTCCACAATAAGGGACAGGGGAGCAAGAAATTTTGCTCTCCAAATGACTCTAGAACAAAGCTTCCTTCCACTCCAACCTGCACTAGACTGTGACATGAGGGAAAAATAAATGTTTGTTGTATAAGAGTCAGAGATTTGAAGGCTGTTTTTATAGCAATTAGACATGCTAACTAATATAAATATTAACAGTAGATAGCCCACACAATTATTATAATACATTTAAAATTATCCTTTCTACCAAGATTTGCATTTCTATCATCAAAAGTATAGAAACTAATTTTTAAGCTTTAAAGGTTTTAATCACCCACTTTGGATCTAACTGTAATATTTTATGAGTTTCAGCTCTGTGGACATTCTCTAGAAAAACTTAAACATTTCTGAACTCATCTGCAGAAATACTCAATTATCCATCTATGAGAGTACACATAAATATGTAGCTCTGATCACTCTGACCACTCTGAAAGGGAGATAAAGTACAAAGACTCTTAACATTGAGATATTGTATCTGAAAGCTACAGATTTTCTTCTATAGATTGGTATTAATAGCTATAGTGTTAGTATTATTCAAATGTCCAAATTTCCAAAAGAATCAAAGGTCTGATCAATAAGAAACCATTTATTAAGAACTTACTGTGCCAGGCACTATGAAACTTACATATATTATTACATTTAATCTCCAGTATTCTTATCCTGATTTTACCAATGTGAACACTAAGGCTTTGGAGAGAGTTCTGCTGAATTCTAGCATTGTCTCTAAGGCTAGAGAGGTTAAGGAATTTGTTCAGAGTCATACAACTAGGAAGTGGCAGAACCAAGATCTGAACTTAGGTTCGCCTACCTACAAATCCTTGCTCTTTCTGCTACGCTAGTGACACTGAAACAAAAGAGGGGGAGAAAAAGTGCGTGTAATTGGGAAAAGCATACTTGCTACTGGGACAGTGTATATCAAATATAAAAATAAAAAATGAAGCACTGTTTTCATGATATAAACTACAGAGAAAAGAGCTCAACAAAATCTTCTTGGCTATCTTAGATACACAGTGGATTGGATTCTGTATTATGAATATTCCTTTGGGCAAAACAATGGTGTGGGGCATGGAGGAAGCCACATTAACTATTTTTGTTTAATGAGAGGGTTACGGGCTATTAAAAAAAAGTAATGTTAGTATACTATACTGTTTCACCATTTAACAAGGATGTTCTAACGACCTCATTCTTTGTAAGAATTACAATTGTATCAGAAAGGAAAAAAATCTGGGTTTAAAGAAATTATTAGTACCTGTGATAAACGAAGTGTACTGGCTTTGTTTTCAAGTTCAGCAAGTCTTGCGGTTGTAGTAGACAACTGTCTTTTTAATACATCTGTCTCTTCAGACAAGGATTTCAACAATTGTTCCCTCCTTTCACCTTCCTTTGTTTTCTCTTCCAGCTGTTCAAGCAATGCAGTAGTACTATATCTGGCTTTCAGCTGGTCTCTCAGTCTCTGCATTTCTTTGTCCTTCTCTGCGAGTTGATAAGCATTCTTCTCCCTCTCAGCTTCAAGGATTCGAATTTTCTACATATAAACTAAGAAGAATCTTAGGGCAAAGCCAGGTCAAACATGAAAGTAACAGTATACTACAACAAGCATTTATATATCAAGTCAGCATTATACTTGATACTAGGGCCAAAAAAAAAAAAAAAAAAAAAAAGATGAAGCCAAGGACTTATGCTCAGAGAGCTCAGGGAGGTAAACAATACATAATGCAATATGGTAAGTGCTATAGTCAAGAGATATATATAAAATGAATAGGACACAAACACAGAAAGAAGAAACCAACTCTGTCAACAGCAGTGAAAGAAAGCTGGCTTTCACATGAGTATCTGATAATCATCACTCCATCCCACCAGTTCTAATAATCATAAAGGCTAAAAATGAGTCTCACAAGACATACATGCTCACTGATGACCTTGAAGCAACACTTTAAAATCACAGAACATTCATAGCTGGATAAAAATGCATTCACTAACTCGCTTTTTCTTAATAAATAATTTGATATCAAATCTAGAAGGTGAGCTTCAAAGGAGTGTTCAACATTTTCAAGAACTTGAAAGATAAAGAAGGCATGCTTGTTATACTGCTTCTGGCATAAGAAAGTACCAATATAGATAATAAAAAAAGTTAACAGAATGACTACATGCTAGCAAGATAAAAACATCATAAAACTAAAAATTTGCATGGGAGAAAGCAGTTGTTCAATTATAAAACAGGGATGGTTTTGTGAAAATAATGAAGAGATTTTAGTCAGCTATAAGCTTAAGATAAAGCAGTAGTATGATACAGTTAAAAAAAAACAAAACCAACAATTTTAGGCTTTTATGGAGTACAGCATCCAGATCAGTGAAAATAATAGTATCACTTCAACCTGTGTATGCCACTGTGTACAATACCAGGTGCATAATTCAGAAGGGATATGAACACACTACCAAGTGCTCAGGAAAATGACCAAGATGATAAGCCAGAAAAGTCGAAGAATAACAGGTTGTTTTACAGAAAAGAAGCAAGATTTCCTTTAATATCTAAAACGTTGTCACTTGGATAAAAAACAGACTTGCTCTACATAGCTATAATGGGCACAATTAGAACAAATCGGTAGAATTCGAAGAAGTTTAATTTCAACTGATTATAAAGGAACAGAGATTTGACAACCAGTGCTCAAAAGTGGAATGAACTGGAAAGAGATGTTTCAAGGAAGCTATGAGAGTCCTTCACCAGATTGCAAAATAATCTTTATGTCTAAGAATTGGTGATAGATCATTTCTCAATGCTTGAACAAGCATTTACCTCAATATGTGTTGTTAAAAATAATAAATCATCCAGTTTTATGATAGGCCTATAAAACAGAATTCAAAGAAATCCAATAATACTAAATAATAAAGGTGATTCATTTTCTAACTATGAACAGTAAAAGCACTTATACAAAATAAATTAAAATCAAATTAATGATAACATTTTTAAAACCTTCCAGTTCTAATAAATTCCTAACTACTTTATACCATAACGAATTTTAAATTTGAAATATAGTGTAACAAAACACAAAATGACAATATATGTAAAGATTTTATCTCAAAAATCCTGAAAACAAAGATTTCTTGGAACACAGTAATATTTATCAATATACGTGATAAAGTGGAATTTTAAATATTCATGTTAAAATCTGAACTCCATTTAACACTTCGAAATGATATTTGATTTTTTACATCTAATGAACAGAAAAACTAGATTATACCAATATTGGGAAAATATTTTCTCATCTCCTACCACAATCTAAAGGGTTTGTAAAGCCATTTACCTCCAAAAGTCTGTGCTTCTCTTTATCAGTCAGCTTTCCTCTTCCACTTGTGATTTCATCCATGGATGCTTGTAAGGCTGCAGTTTTTTCCCTAAATTTTTCTAATGCAGTCTCTGACTTGGAGTTACTAGACTTTGATCCCCATTTACTTTTAATTAAATCTTTGGGACTTCTGGAAGACATCTCTGAAACTGTAAATATAAAAATACAATTATACTTTATAAGTGAGTTTAAAAGGTCAAATCTCAGGTTTGATGTCTAATAACCTATTTGCTAAATAGAAGAACCTTTCTATCGAAAACGGATATAGCCAAACCACTGGGTAATGGAAAAGGAAATGGAAACTGAATCTGAGTTATTTTTGTCATCCACAGTGCCTAACAGCAGATGGTCAAAAAATACTCATGGACTGGCTGAAGTGATCTAAAACATGGACAGCAGGTGACCAAAGAAACATTTCTATCCAGCAAACTTCTGGATAGAAGGCATCTTTTACAGGACACGTCGTCTACAAGTGGAGGCAAACCTTACAATATTCTCACATAAGATATCATATGGGGAGACAGAAAGGCAAAGAAAAACTGCAAAAAGGGGCACTTTTTTTCTCACCTCTAAAATGAAGACGTTTGCGAAACAGAAAGTGCTTTTAGTAATCGGAAAAATGCTGTAGTAACGAAAGGCTCTGGCTTCTTTGAGCCAGTCTGTAAGGGGATGGTAACAACCACCGCAAAGCTGAACAACCACGGTCGTTGAGGCGCCGAACCCGGTGCCAGGCACCAAGTGAGCGTCAGGCAGAGACTTAAATCAAAGCAGGCAGAGATTAAGTCCAAGCCTACAAGATCTGCCCACTGACCCCGCCTCCCTTGCGGTGCGGTCCGGCCCTGCCCGGGGGCTGCGGGCCCTGGCCGCCCCTCGCCACCCTTCGCGGTCCCCTCCCCAAGGACAGCCAGCACCTGAGGCAAAGCGCAGCGTTCGCGTGGGTCCACTCACACCGCCGGTGCAACGCAGCTTCCGGGAGTTTGAATCCCGCGGCTGCGGGGCGGGGCACGTCACTGCCGGCGGGGACGCAGCGGCAGGAAGGAGGGGCGGCACGCGCGGTGGGGTTGCGGCTCCACGATTGGCTGAGGTCCCTAAGGGGCGGGGCCCAGAACCTGAATGCTGGATGAGGGTGGAACCCAGACGGGTTCGGGGGAGGATGGTATCTCTTCCTGCCGGGGCAACCAGGCTATTCTGGGACTTTCTCTTGTTTTTTCTCAGGGCTCAGACCTCAAGCCCGGTGTTTCTTTGTAAGGAGCTAACTTGTGTTTATCCGCTTTGGGGATGAAGCAAATTCTTGTGTTTAGTGAGATAAACCCAGTGACTGTGACCTAGAACTAACTCGTTCTGTCGCATTTTTTAAGTACCAGTTTCCACGCTGTATAAAATGGGAAAAGTGGGTTCCACAAGGAAGCACCGCCTCCCTTCCTTCCCCTAGGGCTGAGCCTTTATCCTGACAACAGTCTAGGGTGGAACAATGGCAGGTGAGAGAACTGGCAGGCACGCCCAGGTTGAAAACTGAGATCTTGAACCCTAGAGGAAGTGGGTCAGGCGTTTGCTCCAGGTTGTTGCCCTCTGGCTTAAGAGCTATCTCTCCGTCAAGTCTAGGTCCTGGTTAGCCACTTAAGGACTTTATTGCTAAAAAAGCACAGAATGTGTTTGGCCGGGCCTACTTTTCAGACCAAGCATAAACACCAGATATTTAAAAGGATATAGTAGCAAAACATTCTAGGTAAGCAAAGTGACACACTGGTTAAACTCTAGATTAGGACTGAGTTTAACTCCTGACTGCCTCTAATTACTTACGTGATCTTGAATAAGTTATTTACTCTCTCTGATCTTCAGTTTCCTGATCTGTAAAATGATGCAAATAATAATACCTACCTCATAAGGTGGTTATGAGAATTAAATGAGAAAATTCGTGTACAGTGTTTCGCATTTAGTAAGTGCTTAATTGATGTTAGCCATCATTACACAAAAAGCAACAGACTTCTATGTTACTAAATAAAATGGATGACATTTTTAAATAATTTTATTTATATGATGCAAGAAGATAAAAGTTTGGTCTCTGCTTCCAGGGAGTTCACATTTCTGATGGAATGGTGAAGAAAACAGCTTTCTCATGTCTGTTGTGAAATATCAAATGGGATTAAGGTGGGAGGAAATCAGGGCAAAAGATAAGTGAGGATGAGAATGTTATTCATTGCCCAGAGTTGAGTCAAGGACAAAATACTTTTCCATAGAAATTTACAAAGAATTTTTTTACGAGGAGGAGAATTCCCCTACTCAGTTTTGAGCCAGATAGGGAGTAAAGAAGGGAGGGAATGGGAGGAACTGTGTGAAAAGGGGTGGCAGCTGGCCACAGGAGGCCTAATGTCTGTGCCTGCTGGGTAAGACACCCCAAGTATACATCTGCTCCCCAGGTTCTTCTTCTCTGGCAGGAGCTTCCCCTGGAGCTCCATAATGAATCTGACAAGTCCAATGACTGAAAGTAACCTCACAGGATCCTCCGATCATAAATTCTTAACTGGACAGGTTAGGTGAGCAGTCATGCCCCAGGCATATAACTTCTTTGCCTTAAGCAAGCCTTGTCCATTGTTCTTGGGTTAATACAACTTTAAAATGCCAAAGTAATCTTCTCTTTTAAACCCTCAAGAGAGCATATAATCTTAACTATCCTGTACCTTGCTTTTTCCCACCTTCATGTAATCTTCTGGAGTTCTCTCCTTAACTCCAAATGTATTAAAAAAAAAAAACCCTGCAAAACTGTCACTTTCCAAGCATTTGAGTTCTTGCTTTCTAGCAATGTTGTCACTTTGGCTCAATTAAACTCATAAAAATTTTCTATAGGTTTGGAAGCTTCTTACATCAACATCTGTGACTGGGGATCCCTAAGGAAGAAGAGCAGGCAGGATGCACATTAATCTGGTAGCTTTAATTTTGTAATTGTCATTAGGCATGAAAATCAATGTTATCAATATTTGCTCTTCGCGAATAGGTGCCTGGCATGAAGTGTGAGTAGCTGGTAGTTTGCAGCACAAGGCCTTACAAAGTGGAGATGCTTTGATGTTGACAGTTTACTCCAAGGAATCCTAGGACAAAGAGTCAAAATTCAACTTTATACATTTACAGAGAGAAATGTAACAGCCTAACAGATTGGATATCTTCTCTGGCTGGCTAATCTCATGTGGAAGAATTCTTATTAGCCAGTCTGTAACATTTCCTGATTTGGTTCTTGACTCAGGGTATAGTCTATTTGAAGAGAACAGCTCTCTGGGCACTGACTGCTCTTCCTGTCTTAGTTCCTTTTAAAATTTAATTTTTACTCTGTGGAGTTATTAAAATTATTGACATAAGAATGTCCAAACCTGTAGAGAATTTTTATGAGTTTTTTAGAGTTTATTTGAACCAAACAGGACACGTCTGGCAGGAAGATCTCAACAGATGCTTCCAGAATCACAGTTTGTAGTTTCTTTTATACATATATAATTAAAGAGGGAGTATAAGGAAGATTAGAAACAAGGCAAGGAAATCTCTATGATTGGATTACAGGATCCTTAACAAGATCGCATGCTCTCTTGAGGGTGGTTATTCTTCCGAGGGAGTTGAAAAAGGTGTGTTAACCTAGGTGCACAAAAACAATGGACAGGTCTTGCTTAAAGCAAAGATAACCTTCTACTAGGGAAGTTATAGGCCTGACGCCAGGTATTTATCTATCAAACTTTATATTTTCCCACAAAAGTGAGCACAAGACTTAAAATAGTTTTTTTTCCTATTCTATTTCTCTAGCTTTATTTTAGAAAACATGTTAATACTTGTAGAAGTTCAGATTCATTCCTGTCATATGTTTAGCTCTTCCAATTGCCTTGAATAATGACAATATAATGGTGCAGAATGTTATAAAATACTTTATTCTCTCCTGTCCTCCATGTAGACTTAGTCACTGCCAGACATTTCATTTTTTTAAGGAACGAAATTTAAATATACTATATATTATTTCAAAATAGCATCTATCACTATGCAAAACTCTATAATTAAGCTACTAAAAGTAGTGTTTTAGTTTTCAGCCAAAATAATTCTTAAAGAAGTATTTCAGCAAACCAATCTTAACAATGGATCCTCTGTGGGTGTCAGTTTAACAATTGCTGTTGGATAATACCAAAGATTCTGTAAAACTGGAATTGGAATAAGATATTATGAATCTATCTTCATTTCTTGTCTGTTAAATCTTCTTTGCTACCTTGATTACTTTGTTCTTCATGTCTAGATTTTTTGCCAAGTCTCTCCTCTCTCTATAGTTCCCTTTCTCTGTCCCTTTTGCCTCAGTGCTCCAGGACAGGCCTAAGGTCACTCACATGGACTAATGCATGAATTTACTTGACAAAAAAAGGTAAGGAATAATGAAATGGCAAAATATGAGATCTCAGCCAAGAGGAAGTTGGAAAGGGAGCAGGGATCAGAAAACAGTGGGTTTGGTTCCTGGCTCAAGTTTTTAACTCTTCTAAGCCTCAACTTAGTCAGCTAGAAAGATGAACCCAGGAGTCCTAGCTCCCAGCATTGTTAAAAGCAGCACATGACAGGTGCGAGACATGGTCTCCACTAGCCAAGGAATTTTCAAGGGCTGGCTTATTCTCTACTAAAGCCTTAGCATCCAATACACAGTTCTTGCAGATGCTCAAGTATTTGTTGAACAAACAAACATATTTATGAATAATTAGCTGATCACTGTGTTAATTTACTCTTAAGTCTCACTCTTACTCTTACATATTTTTTCCAAAAGGAAATATTTCTCAAGTGTTTTTCTAATAGTGTTTGTTGGAACTTTATAGATTTATATCTGACACATGATTGCCTTGGTAAATGGTGTGTTTTCAAGGCTCTGCAGGACAGAGTCATTTGGTGGATTTTCTCATTTCACACAGTTTATCCACGCTATAATGCCCACATTTTTGAGCATTTTAATCTATCTGCCAGGGAAATCCAAATATTTCTCCCATACTTAAGGTAGCCCACTGTTTTTCCATGTTTCTAGGAGCAGTCCTGGCAGTATGTTCACACCATTTCCAGGAACCTGGCCGCATGTGAAATGTAGTATCCCAAGAGAGTGCACCCATATTGATAAACTCTCTTTTATCCAAATTTCTGTTCTGCACTGCCCCTTGATCTTGCACCCTTAGAATCCAGTCCCATATGTACTCTTCCATCACCTGCCAGGACACAGTGGCTGTGTCTTGTAGTTTATTCAGGTTGTCATGCCTTTCTGTCTTTAGCAGAACTAACACATTCTCAGCAGAATTACGTTGGGACTTAACCCTATACTGGTCTAGTGGCCAGGTGGGGAGGTAAAAGCAGATCTGGAGAGGAGAACAAGTTGTCCTGCAGAGAAGAGGCCTCTATTCATCTCCAGGCAAGCTGGAGGGGTGCTTGTCCTTAACAGGGAGAAGCATGCTACTCCTGCAAGTTTAGAGTTCAGGGGAATCTTGGATTCAAGATTTTCAAGGACATCAGTCCAAACTTTCATACATCAGGGTCCTATTCTTTCCCAAGCAAAGCCTTGACCTTGTCATAGGAGAATGTATTAGTTAGGAGTTCAATCTTCTTTGAAGCTTGGCTTCTTTTATGACCAAGTCCTAGTTCTGACCCTGAGCTTTTCACACCCTCTTGCTGTAGGATGGAGGCCCCTCTGACTTTTATTTTTAGCTTTTTATTGCTAATCAATATTCTCAACCTTTTGTTATCCTTTTCTAAAGTATCAGTTGAATTTAGCAATAGCCACCCAAATCCAAGTCCTTACAGTTATCATTTCCTCCATATTTGTCAGCTAGCTGGCATATGGCACTAACTAATGCATTCCCTTCCATTGGTGTACCAGCTCAGTTCACCACTGGTGACACTTTTTACAATTGCATTGTGCCAGGGACTATCAGAGCTCTACCTACCACCAATGATGGGATCCTCATTGCCAGCTAGGTAGTTAATGATTGAGCCCCAAATCCAATCTTAGCATCTGCTTTCTTGGACCACTCCTGGCAGCAACTGTGACAGGTTGGTTTCCCCAGGGAAAAATTTTGAAATAAATATTAAATGTGAAGGACAATTCTTAGGAAGCGTTCTTGAGATCAGTACCATAGAAGAAGAAGGAAGCAGGATTTGCAGTAATACAGCCCCAATGCAGTCTCTGAGCTCCCCGTGGGATCAGCCAGCCTTAGCTGACCCTGTGGGGGTGCCCAGGAACTGGAATGGCCCAGTAGATTGTCACCACTTGGGCAAGGGGAGCATCCCTTTATATTTCTGCATTGATAAGTCATTGGAGTTAAGCTGCTCCTGAAAGGCAACATGACCTTGGACAAGGCAGTTTTCTTCAGTGTGGGCATCCTAAAGAGGTCTGACAGTGGAGGGACTTTTCTGGCATCTTTCCCAGCAGCTCTGGGTAATAAATTCTTCATTCCTTGAGGGGAATCTGGTGGTGTATTGCAGCATACGCCATACTCTTATATTCCACTAAAGCTAGGTCTATGATCACATCTGCAAGTCATCCGGTAACATACTCTCCTAGAGAAGAGGGAGCTACATGGAAAACCAAAAGACAATGGAATGATTTTATGAAAAAAAATGCTTTTGAATTTTGTTCCAGCAAAAATATCAATTAAATATGACAGTAGAATAAAGCCATTCAAACAAGAAAGGTATATGCTCCACCAATACAAGGAAGTAAACCAAGAAAGAGGAGGCCGTGGAATCTCGAATAAGAGAGATGCAAAGGGGTAGATGACGCCAAGGGAAGCAACATCGTCTCAGGTCAGAGCTACTCAGAAGAAGCAGGGAGAAGTTTCTTCAAGAAGATGAAATTGATATAACACCTAATATATTTGAACATATTGAGAGATTTAAACAATTTGAGGAGAGTTTAAGGTACGAAAAGCAACAAGGAGGTATTAACTAAAAAAATCAAAATGTATAATGCACATCATAGTATACTTCATGGCTCAGTTGTAAATAGTGTTACTATAGTAACAATAATGTAAACATTTGGCCTAAACAAATTCATGATGCATCTATGTTGGGTGGATAGGATACAGGAAATGTGTACATATCTGAGTGGATTCAGGAGTGGTGAAATAAAGTTAAGTTTTCCCTTTCCCTGTTAGGAAACAAGTAGTTAATGCCTCAAACTGGAAAATATAAAGGTATAAATAAAAGTATGTTATTTGGAGATAATATCCAAACAACCAGATAAAAGAGTTGAAAGTGGGAACCTCTGGGAACAGAAATGCTGCTAGAAAATGTTGGAGGTGAAGACAGGTAAACTGCTAACTTTGTAGCAAACCTAGTAAAATTTCTCCATTCTTTTTTTTTTCTTCCAGCTTTATTAAGATATAACTGACCTATAGCATTGTGTAAGTTTAAGTTACACAACGGGTTAATTCGATACATTTATATATTGCAAAATGATCACCAGCACAGCATTAGCTAACACCCACATCATATCTCACCTTGATTCTTTAAAATAAATAGAGATTACCAGCGGGTGGCAGGAAGGGGAAGGGGGGAGGTAAATGGGGGAAAAAAATTGAATCAGTTCTTCAATTAAAAAAATACATATAATGAAATAAAATAAATAGAGGTATGACTTATAAAATAAATTAACAGAAGAAATAATTCCAAATTCACAAACTTTTACAAATAATAGGAAAACAGGGAGCAGCATTCCTCAATTCATTTTATGATTTTAACATAACCTTGATACCAAAGCCTGACAAAGACAAAATGAAGGAAAATTATAAGTCTGTCTTATTCATAAGCATAGATGCGAAAGTCATAATGTTAAAAACTATTAGCAATACAAATTCAGCAATATAAAAGCCTAAAATATAAAAACTAAGTTAGGTTTATCCCAAGAATGCAAAGTTAGTTTAATATTAGAAAATGAATGTAAATCACCATTTTCAACATAAAAATATATCCTAATAAAGTAAAACCATTTGATAAATTGAAACTTTATTTATTTAAAAACTTATCAAAGAAAGAATCAAGAGAACATATTTAATCTTAAAAAGGCTAATTACAAAAACCAACAGAAAATGTTTATTTTATAAAACTTTACTGAGAGACATTAACGAAATCTAATTAAATGAAGTAATGCAGTATATTTTGGAATTGAAATACTTATAATGACATTAGTTCTCTAAAAATCTATTTATAGGTTTAATGCAATTTAAAACAGAATTCCAATTTTTTTGAATCTTTGTAATTTGATAAGCTGATCCTAATATGTATAATAAAATGCAAGAATAGCCAAGACACTTGAAGAAAAAGAATAAGATGGAAGGATTTGCTTGAAATCTTATTATGAAATTTTTATAAGCCTATAATTAAAACACAGTGGTCTTGGTGCAGAGATTGGCTAATAAAACAGAATAGAGGTCATAGAAACAGACTCACAAACATTTACACAACTAATATATAGCCTGGGTTTGAGAAAAAGACAGTTTTCAATAAATGGTATGGGATCGAGTGAATATTCATATGGGAAAAAATGAAACATGACCTCTTACCTTACATGACAATCAATTACAGGTGTAGTATATATTTAAATGTGCAAGATGAAACAAAATACTTCTAGAGGATAATATTGAAGAATATCTTCATGATCTCAGAGTAGGAAAGGATTTCTTAATATGAAAAATGTACTGATCATAAAGGAAATTTGATAAATTCAAGTGTAGTAAAATTAGAACTCACAAAGGACTAGAATTTCGAACACATAAACAAGTTCTTGCAAATTAGTAGGAAAAACACAAAGAACTTGGCAAAAAAAAAATAGGTAGACATTTCAACAGTTACTTCGCAAATTAAGAAATATAAATATGAAAAGTTACCCAACCTTTTAGTAATCTGAAACATGCAAAATAAAGCTCAAATGAAATATTATAAACTCACCAGGGAAAACATTGAAAAATCTAACATTGCTTAGTATATGAACGGGAATCCTCATACACCGCTGGTGAGAGTGTAAACAGTACAACCACTGTGGCTTTTGAATCACATAGTAATTCTGAATAAATGCATATACCCTTTGATCCACTCATAGAGTAGACCCTAAATGTCCTCAAATACATTTGTAGCAGGAAACATGTACAGGAATGTTCAGAATAAACCTGTTTGTAATAGTCCCATACTCTGAATATTCCAAATGTCCATCAAGAGTAGAATAGATTAATAAAATGGGGTACACTCATACAACAAAATGCCATGTAGCAACGAAATGAAAAGAAGTAGTGTTACATGGAAGAATCACAGTATAATATAATATAAAGAAGCAAAACATAAAGGAATTAGTATAATATAATTTCATTTCTATAAATGTCATAATATATCAAAAAATTCATGCTATATGAATATATATATGTGTATATGTACATTCTGTTTTCTTGATCTATGAATACATGTATATATAAAGTTCATTATATAAAAAATTAATATGATTATACAAAAGGTCATAATCAAGCATAATCAAGCAAATCTAAACATGCCTGATCCTGGTTGATCTTGGAAGCTAAGCAGGGTCTGACCTGGTTAGTACTTGGATGGGAGATCACCGAGGAAGGTGCTGTAAGCATTTAAAAATAAATAAACAAACAAATTATTCTTTTTGCGTAAAAACTGTAAAGACAAACAGAGAAATTATAGCCATACAAATTAATATAGTGGTTACTCGTGGGGGGAGGGAGGCAGATGTGACATATGGGACATATGAGGGCTTCTGGAGTCCTAGCGATATTCTCTAACTTGACTTGGATGTTTATTTGTTAATGAACAAATGTCTCATTTGTTAATGTTAATATTTAACTGTCACATTTATGTTATATGCATTTTTCTATAAATGTATTTCACAATAAAAAGGAGAAATAAAACCCAGCCAAACAAAATAAACATAATATGTCTATACTCTACTAAAACTCTGTGTGTCCACTAAATACAATAATGTATGTAGCCGTAGGTTTATTTTACAAGCCTTTGAGAAACTTACTGAGATAGGACAATTCTTGTCAGTGAACCATATACTTTTTCAGCGCACTTAAATTGTTTGCTTACAGACAGGGTCTTCTTGGTTTTGTGTTCAAAAGCAAAAGGAAGTCCTATGTTTTAGCTTTTCCTCTGAAACACAATGAGATCCTGATTTAAGGCCAACTTGCATTACAGAAATGCTATGAAATTATGAATAAGCATGAACTTCTGGTTGTGTATGTGTGCAATTATTCCTTTGTGCCAATAAATTACATTTACCTCCATTTTACTGATTAGATAACTGCAGAAGAGAGGGGTTAATAAACATGAACATTCGCATAGCTCAAAAGCGAAGCAGGGACCCACACTCAGTTCTGGCTGCCTACATACCCCAGGCCTTCTCTAGTGATCTTAATCAACAGGACACTGCCTAAAACACTCTCTAGGTGACAAAAATTTTTTGGTTGACCAAACTTTAGCTAGGCTCCTGAATCTTCTCTTAGGCTCATCTGTGGACTTCTTAGTAAAATTTAGTTTTAAGAAGAACCTTGCTAAGTCAGGTTAACCAGACCACCCCTTCTCCCCCCTCCTCCCCGACACACACACATCCTCCACATTTGATCACCCTCACTATCTGGTGGCTTTCTTCATCCTCTACCCAGGTCCCCCACCCCCAAAGGGATTTCTGGTCACCCTGACCTGCGTTTAGCAAGAATCTTCTTAGTGGGTTTTGCCAGAATCTCCTTTCTCCCTGATGTTTTTCCTCTTAGTAATTTTCCATCTATTCACTCCCACTCAGCTCTTGGGCTATAGGTTCCCACTTGCTAATGCTCTGTTTGGAGTTGATCCCAATCGCCTCCTTTCACTGCAAAATTCCTTCGCAGTGGTCCCTATGCCTAAGCAATAGTCCCTCTTCCCCCGAGTACAGTATTCTTTACTGTGCTTTGACAAATGTCATTGACTAATATGCATTTTATTCTTGAACAAAGGAAGGGAAGATACTTCTCAGGTTTAGTTCCTGAAAGAGTGAAGAGCCACTTCTTCACTTTTATTGAAGACCGTTAGCAGCATTTGGTGGACCAGGAAAACTTAGGTGCCCAGCTATCATCTCTTAAGATTTCTAAGAAATCTTATGGTAAACCTTTATGGAAAGCAAAGAATCAGCCCCCAATACACAATTTTGTTAAACCCATGTTAGTGCCTCCATATTAGGCTCGCTTGAAATAAACTCAGTTATTCCTCTACCATACAGTAGGGGGCATCCTTTAACTAATTTTTTTTTTTTTTTAAACTTCAAGTAATTGCTGAGTGGGTGTTTTCACAGCGTGAGAGAAGGAACAGCAAAAGTAAAATTTTTAAAAAAATAACTTAAGTTTTATAACTACATGAAGCTCAGAAAATAAAAGCAGTGGCAGAAATCGATTTGATTTCACAAATTGTTGCTTAAAGCCTGCAGAGTCTTAGTGGTCTCCTGACCTGCGCACATTTATTACCTCCACAACCGTTCCGGTTTCATTCGTTACACATAATAATTTTTAGTTGAGGTTTTGTCCTTTTCACTTCCACATTTTCCGAATTCATACGTGAGTGCTTGCGGCATCGTGGAGACGCTGGGAGTTTGGATATCAGTTTACACTAGGCTTCAGTAAATAATCCGTCAGAGATCCACCCCTTGCCTTTCCCCGTTCCCTCCTCTCAGAAGTCCTCCAGAGCCTCTTTCTCCAGGGGCGGTGCGGCCCGGAGCTCCAGCACCCATGTCTCCTTAACTTCGTTTTCTGAAACTTGCCTTCTCCCCATTGAGAGCCATGCTTCGTGTGATTGTGGAATCTGCCAGCAATATCCCCAAAACGAAATTTGGGAAGCCGGATCCTATTGTTTCTGTTATTTTTAAGGGTAAGGAAAAGTTTTCTTCTTTTTCTCCAGTTCTGTTTTGGAATGTTTTCCGGAGTCACGTTCTTTCGAAGTCTGCGTTTAGACGACTGGTGAAGCCAAATTTCTCCAGCTTTAGGTAGAGTTTGTTACCTGTTCAGGTCAGGGGAAAGGTCCGATTTCTGTGGAAGGCATTTAATTTTCCCCAGGGCTTTGAGACCTGTTATTTTAACTCCAATAAGGTGGTTTCTGTAAGCCCTTGGAGAGAAAAATGTGTTTGTTAATCCTCGAATTTTAGGTATCAAAAATGTCTGTGTTGGTTCACAATAAGAGCAATATGTATTTTTTCATTGTTTCTGTCTGTGAGAAATGGGTAAAGGAGTAAAAAGCGCAATTAAATTGTCTGAGGCAACATCACTCCATTAAACTGCCCCTTTGCTGCTTTGCCACTGCCTTCTGAGAGGTGAGCTGAAGTTATCGTTTGGATTAGCTTGTTTTCCTGTTATTTTGTGCCTCTATGTAATTGTTCTTCATCTCTCCAAAGTTGGGACTTGTGTGTGTGTGTGTGTGTGTGTGTGTGTGTGTGTGTGTGTGTGTATTTCATACCTTTGAAGTTGCTCATAGGAAAACAGCTCCCAACAAAGCAAGTCTGAAGTTTGGGGATGTACTTGTAGTTGGCCTTGTCAAATGGCATTGGGCAAGTGACTTCATTTCTCTGGATGGCAGTTTTCTGCAAAACGGGCGAGGAGGGTTTAGACTAGATCATCTTTAGAAGGCTCATTGTAATTCCAAAAGGTTATTTTTCTATGACATTTAATTGCCATGGATGAGGACAGGAGTAGTTAGTGTGATGGTGGTACTTTTCCCTGGCTTTGCAAAGTGATTCCAGTTTGGGCTGGATTAATGTGTCTGCATCTGGGTTTAAGAGCTTTATTATTTTCTGTTTGTCCAAGGTCATTGGTAAGATTCCCACCTTGCTTCTTGGTAGGAGAAATGAGAATAAGAGGGGAGGGCAAAGAGGGTGGGAGCCTTGATGGGCACAGGTTCTCTGACCACGCCTCCTGACCGTGCCTCCTGACCACGCCTCCTGACCACGCCTCTCCACATTTTTCCCTTCCTCCAGGAACTTGACTACTTACTTCTCCCTTCCAGTTTCTGGGTAATATATTCCTTTCTCTTTTCTTTTGTCTGTTTTATCTCCCTATTTCTCTTCTCAAACCTCTACCTATGAGGATGAGCAAGAAAATGAAAGGAAGGAAACCCAAAGCTGCCAAATAATTGTCTAATTAAAAAATAAATAAATAAAAGATTTGAAGGGCATAAGTTGGATTCTTAAAGGACAGTTTGAGGATCTGGTTAATAAATATGTAGTCATGATATATCAGACTTCATTTACATGCGTTAGGTTTAAAAAATTTTTCTTAAAGCTATTACACAATAGGGATATAACATGAAATGTTTGTTTCCTTCACCATTGACATGTAAAGACATATACAAATATGTTGAGGTCAGTCTGGTGACCTCATTATTTAAGGCAAGTCATATAGATTATAAAGGAATTAGAGTTTAACATTATATCTAAATTCGACTTGTTCTTTGCCTGGAGTAATATGCATTGATCAAATATTTTAAGTGACTGAAACTATGTCTAAGGCTATGAACATAAAACGCTCAATTGAAAGTGGAAAACTTCATTAAAATTGGGCAAATATAGTCTCTCCAAACAATCACATTTACTAGGTTTTTAACTCTAGTCTTTTTTCCAATCTCCTTTGGTCGTAATAGTAAAGTCATTCATTCATTTGACATGCAACCTGACAGAAGAAACAACTCTGAACTCAGAGCAGGAACATCTGGTCTCTGGCTGATATAAACTAAATATATGATGACTCAATTTTAACCTCCTGAGTCTCAAATTTCTCAGCTATGGGATGAGAGGAACTGATGTCTTTGAGGTTCCTTCAGGTTTAAGATTCTGTCATTGTACAGGCCATGTATTGAATACCTACCTGCTCTTAGCAAGATATACATGGAATAGCCTTAGGCGCTAGAGCAGATATGGTAATGAATATGGCATTTGTCTAACTTTCAGTCTTTTCCAGTGGTTTAAAACCCTGGTGATGGCTAACTCTTTCCAGGTGTGCCTCCCACACCTGAAAGATAAAGGTGGCACTGAAGAAAGCCTGTGTTTAAAATTTTGCTCCTTGAGTACTAAAACAGCAAGGTCAATAAGCAATTCTTCTCAAACTTTAAGATGGTAGGAAAAATGCCCAAGTAATGGGCATGTTAATGGTGTTGCCATATAGACACTGCGAGGCCCTGTTAGGCTGCTGCTTCACTGTAGTTAGAAATGTTTTGCACTGAAAACCAACTGGTTTAGAGTTGCCCTCAGTCTTTCCGGTTCAAACCCCTTCCGAGGTTGTTACTGAACTTCTCAGGACCTGGTATGAACATTTGGGGGTTACTGGAGTCCCTGTTATGTCAATGGCATTGATATTTAGCAGTGTGAGAGTACATTATGAAAACCACGTTCTTGGGGTGCACCAGATTCCCTTAAGAACAAGTTCCTGCGAGCCAGAGGTGACCATTCTCCTCTGAGTATCGCTCAGACAGCCAGACTATGAAGCTGCATCTGGCTGAAATTAGATTTAGACAGATCTCCAAGGTCTCTCTCAACTCTAAGACTTTATGATTCCCCCAAACATAATGGATTTTTTACTTAAAAATGTTTTTAAATATAACGTTAAAAATTTTAAATAGAAAATATTGCATTTAAAAATAAAACTAACAATCCAGAAGGGATTATACAACTAAAAAGTGGAAATTCTCATCATACTCCTCTGTTCTCTCTTTGTCCCCATTCTTACTACCTAAGGGTAACTACTCTGAACAGTTTAATTTGAATTCTTCCTGACTTATTGCTATACACATGTAAGTTGTTCCAAGCACTTCCTGTCAGCAGTAATGCTGCAGTGGATCTTCGTGAATCTTTCTGAAGTCAGATTCCCTGGTCTCAGTGTGTGTGTGTATGTGTGTGTATTTGTGTTTTATTTTTGTCTTTTCTTTTAAAGATGGTTTTGTTGTATATTGCTCTTGACTTCCATTTTCCTTTTGGCTCATCTCTTGCCTCTATGTCAAATCTCTTAGAAAGATTAATTGAGAGGAAATTTTCACGCACTTTTATATTGTGCTTTTACAATGTGGCAACATTGCATTCAGATGAAACATGCCACTCCTAAGGAGCGTAATTGTTGCAACTATAACAGTTTTCGCATTCCGTCCTTTTGATATTGTCTATTCCATTAGCCAGAATTTTCTCTCTCACTTCAGGTCTTGTGCAGATCTTTGTCTTGTAGAATGGCTAGTGCTGTTGTCCAGATGGTCACCAAATAATTGTCATGTTGTTACTTATTTTTCCAGATACTCCTAATTTCATTTGAACATGTTTTTGAAGTGAAATCCTAGATATTTCTGGAACTCTCCTCTAGTGAGTTTATCAACTTTGTAGCCTTGAACAAACCACTTGACCTCTCTGAGAATCTTATTTTTTTCTTTTGAAAAATAGGCTGTAATGGCTTATCTGAAAGAAAGTAGATCTGTTGTGATCCTCAAAGACCATAATTTATGCAGTAGGGAATTTTCTGACTATTCTTAGCAAAAAGTGTTTGCTGTTTGAAAATTTACAGTTAAATTTTTAAAAATACCCATTTAAATAAGCAGAAAATTTATGATATTCCATTTAAGAATGGTGAAGTATGATGGGAGAAAGATCCAATGGGTCTCATTCACCATCATCTGTGAAAGCAGCTGGCGAGCGCACCTTAGTTTATCCAGGATGCATCATAGGACTAGTCAAAATGATTCCCATGGGCTCAAATTGACCATCGTGCCATATTAGTACTATCATAGAACCTCTCTATTGTACAGGCATACCTCATTTTTTTGTGTTTTGCTTTATTGTGCTTCACAGATTTTACATTATTTTTACAAATTAAAGGTAAGACCTTCCGCCAGCAAAAATATTATGACTCACTTTCTTATGACACTCTCTTTATTGTGGTGACCACCAAACTGGCAATATCTCCAAGATATAGATGAATTTACAAAACACTCTGGAAGGCAAAAATATTTAATCTACTAAGTCATTCCCATCACTTCCAGGAGAACAGGACTTAGAGACTCTCACCACCTAAGGAAAGTGGCCCCACCCTGTTGAAACATGGAAACTCCCAACGGTGCATTTCTGAAAGGCATATTTTACAGGCTCTCAGTCATTTATAAAGCCACAACTGCCTTTCAAAAATAAATTAATGTGGCTTGTTTTTCTTCCCCTCCTCCACAACACATCTTACATGCATGCCCTCAAGATGTGTCCAAGGTGTTTGTCTGGTTTGGGCTTACTGGTGAGTTTCTGCATTCCTATGGGATTTGGCCCTGCCAGGAAAACATGAGATTTTTATATCCTCTGCAACACCTGTCACATCACTGATGTCAAATACATACATTTACTTTAGTTTAGTTTAATTTAGTTTTGTTGTTGAGGTAACATTGGCTTATAACATTATATAAGTTTCAGGTGTGCAGCATTACAATTTGAAATCTGTGTGTACTATATGGTTCTCATCACCAAAAGTCTAGTTTCCATTGTCATCATATAATTGTTGAATATTCATTTTAAATGTTGGCCACGGAAGAGATAAGCTGGCAGGAGATTTGGTGCAAACATCTTGGTGCAATGAAGTCACTGATTCTTGGTCCTAAAAGAGACCATCGGAAGTCAGCCAATCTCCCCTCTTTCAGAAGAATTACACTTGATATTCTCTCAGGTGCTTTGTGGATAAGCCTTGGCAAAGGGACACTTCACATATTCCTGAACACTGAGCATAGCCAATTCCTAGCACGTGCCACCCAGGGGCAAATCAGTGTTGGAGAACTTTTTGCATTCTTGATCCTGACAAGAAAAGGGATACTGCCAGTTTTTATGTTAAAAATTCACACATGAAACATTCTGTGGTCTATAACGCCTAATGCATATGCCGTGACATGGCAATGGTCACCTTACCCAATGAGAAGTTTCTATTGAACAGCTGTTCTGGTGAGTAGGGGTGTGCTTAGAATGGGTCTGAGCAGAGTCTTCACTCAGAAATCTCTGGTTGGGCATCTGTCACCTTAAGCCTCATCAGCTAACTTAGCATTAGGCATGAGGGTGCAAAGCCTATTGGACATTAGAATGCAAAGGCCAAGGGGGCCTAGATGAGAAGCCCACTTCCCATACCTTACTTCCTATGTGCTCATGAACAAGTGAATTAAAATCTTCAGCTTCAGTGTTCTTAATAATACCTACCTTGCAGGATTAAATAAATATATATATATGTGAAATTGCACATAGAGCTATACAATGCACCAAATAGTATGTGACAAATCAAGTCTAGAAAACTACACACATCATAGTTTGGTTTTCTAGGCCAGGAAATCACCTAGCTAGAACACAAAAATGAGAGACAAACCAGAATAGTCATAAAAACTACAACCCAGGAGCTGATAGAAGAGTGAAAAGCATCATGGAGAAGGTGTCAGTTGACTTAATCTTAAAGGATGAATGGAAACTTGACAGAAATAGTGGGAAGAAGACATTCCAGGCTCTGGAACAGCACAGAAAGGCGGGGGAGCCATGGGCCTGTGCAGTGAGGTTGACGGAGGAGTAACCTGGTGCGATTAGGAATTGCACTTTGTTCATAAACCACTGGGCAGACAGTAGGCAGCATTGTGAAGGACAGATTAGTACAACTGACCCTTGAGCAGCATGGATTTGAACTGCGTGGATCCACTTATACCCAGATTTTTTCCAATAAATACCTTCAGCTTTTCCTTTTTCTATTTTCCATCCCTGGATTTAACTACCTGCGAAATGAAAACAGCATTTTCACATTCCCAAACTGCAGATTTCCTACCACAGTTGAATCTGCAGATGCGAAGGGCCGACTGTAATTAATTTGGGAGGAATCAAAATTTATAGACCGATTCTCGACTACATGATGTCAGTGCCCCTAAGCCCCACATTGTCCATGGGGTCAGCTGTGGTAGTCAAGGGACTAATAGAGAGTTTACTGGTTGAGGCAAATGCTTTCCAGGGCAGAGGGAGCTTATTCCAGGGCTAGAATGAGAAAGAAGGAAGGAATATGAATACAAACATACAAAGGAAACAGCCCAATTAAATTAAATTAATATGAAAACTGCACTGGCCAGGCTAATGAGACCATTCTTCCTTACATTCTTCTGAGGAGACTTCCATCCTTCGTGTTCGCCCTGCTGAGGAGTACAGGGCTGGGTGGGGTGGCTCTGCAAGAGGCCAGCAAGAAGGCTTCAGCTATCTGTCACTAGAGGGACAGAGGCTGCTGAGAGATAGAGAAAAGGCATGGAAATAGAAAGTGATATGAAAGACAAATTTGCTCTTTTCTCAAAGGTCAAAAGGGGGACATTTCCTCAACCAAGCTGGGCTGTGGTCTCATTTACTTAAGGTCTCTCCCTTCCTACCCAGTTGTCCTACCTGAAGGGTAAAGAGTCCAGGTCAAGAATTGTTTGATGGCAAGGAGCACATACCCACTCAAGCTTGCTCAAGTAAAGTGTGTGTGGGTTTTTTTGTTTTGTTTTGTTTTTCTCTTAAAGCTAAAGAGAAAACTCCCAGAATCCAAGTCATGGGCCTCACAGAAACCAGATCGTGTCAAGCAGGGAGGCATCCCCCAGGGACTGTGTGGCCTCATGCCTCTGCTCCTCCTCACACACGGCATTCATTTCCTGTCTGTACATTGGCTGACTTAGTGGATCTCTTACTCCTGCTCCTCTGCAATTGGCAGCTTGCATGGGGCTTTGGGTTGCCACAGAGGCGACTTGGTCCTGACTGTACTTTAGCTACCACATCAGTGTCTCTAATTAAGAAATTGAATTATTGATATTATTTAATTTTAGTTAATTTAAATGCACATAGCCACGAGTGGTTATTGATGACCTTGCTGAACAGCACAGAGAGAGGGAAAACAGTCACTGTGATTAAGAGTCCAGGACTTCATCTCACTCACTGCTGCCCAGTGTTTCTATACCTCAGTACTCTCACCTGCAAAGTGGAGAGAATAATAGTTCCTACCTCGGAGAATAGTTTTGAAGATAATCATGAGTAAACAGAAAGCACAAAGAAAGTGCTTTAAATGTTCATAGCAACTTAGGTCTTTTGGCGATTCTGGCATGGGTGGATAGCCTGAGCGACACCCACTTACTATACCAGCACCATCATTTGTTAAATTGTCACACTATGCTCACACCCGTGTGTATGGTCTTCTTTAATCCTCCCGTCATTGTTAGGAGGTAAGCATTATTATCATCTTCATTTTACCCATAGGGAAACTGAGGTAGAGACAGGTCAGGATTCAACTCAGGACTGTCCGACTCTTCAGTCCCTGTTATTCCCTGAATTCGTCATGGACGAAGAGACGCACAACCTGTGCCTAAAACAGCCAAGTCAAATGATGAATGCCTCCCACCCATTCTGAGCGAATTGAGTTGTTCAGTGTGCTGGAGACCTTTAGAACCAGGCTGAAAGAGGAATAATGTGTACCAAGAACAAAAGAACTAAAACAAAACAAAAAAAAATGAAGAAGAAGAAGAAGAGGAAGAAGAAAAAGAAAACCCAGTCCTTTGGGGGAATTTCCACAGGGCAAGAAAGCCTTTATGACATACTGTGACTCAGAGGCTCAGAGCTGACATAGCTTAGCAGTGAATCAGTTCCTCTGATAACCAAGTTGAAGCTGTTTTATTAGTGGAGACTAAAACTCGAAATTATTACTGTGTATGTAAAGTATTAAAAATTTGATATTTGAATAGCAGGGTGAGTCTCTACCTCACCCCGGTTTTCTGCTCTATTACTTTCATTACCTTTTATATCCCAATAGCATAGCTTATATAATACAAAAAAAAAAAAAGAAAAAGAAAAAGAAAAAAAAATCCTTTCTTTTCTCTCTTTTTCAATACTAAAAATTTTTAAATTTTCCTTTTGCTTACCTCTCCTCATTGTCAGAATTCACTGCCTCTCTCCTTTCTTATATTGATGATGAGAGCTTACTAGCTATTCAATACTGCTCTAAGTGCTTCACATGTATTTATTTGTTTAATTCTCACCAGAAAATGAAGCTTTTTATTTTACAAATGAAAAGACCAAGTCTTGGGGAGAGGGTGGGTTGCCTTGTTTAAGATCCCGCAGTAGGTTCCGAGTGGACCTGGGACCCACATGCCGTTGCTGAGGCTGTAACACCCCTGTGTCTTGAGGCTGTTACATTCGGCCCACCCTGGGATAATAATGCACAGGGGCTCAGGGCTCAGATCCCTATGGATGACACCCAGGCTCCATCTTCCAGCCATTGTACTGCCTTGGACAAAGTCAGCTTGGGGACATATGGTCAGACCAATGCCAGGACCTGGGGCATTGTTGCCTTTGAGCCAGACTCCTCTGGCCTCAGAGAACTTGTCTGAGGCTCCAAATGCCCTCCAGTTTCTCTCATGTGTTGGATACATTATGATGACTTTTCCCTGTATGACATGGCTTGAGGAAGGAGCTTCCTCTCAGGGTACTTACAGAATGAAAAGGCCTCTCCTGGGCTTGATTACATTTGTTCCTCGCAACTCTTGCAGGTGTTCGGGACACCTACTGTTTTTATACGTACTTTTGAAATAAAAAACTTGAGTCTCAGAGAGGTCAAGAGTGGCCAAAGCTAGGCAGCTAGGAAGAGGTAAGAAAGGACTAGAACCCTGGTCCCGAGACTCCTAGTCCCGTGCACATTCCCACGGCTGGCTACGTGCGTGTCTGGCTTTCTTTGTGCTTGGATCTCCTTTGCCTAAGTCTACCCTCCATCCCCATCCCACTAACAGGTGGTAATCCACAAACACCTCGATTCCCAGCTCTGCCTCAGACTGGCAGCAACTGACCAGTGTAGCTCATCAAAGAGGCCAGAGGCCCAAGCCACACACATTCCAGGAGGGAGGGCTGAGCACAGTGGATTAAAACTGCTGCCAATGGCAAAAAGTCCATTTAAAGAGATTATTAATTATGGGATGTGAGACTGAGCCTAATTTAGCTACAAGTTGTGGCCCGAGAAGGATAGGATCAAATGATCAAGATTTTAACTCAGTGCTTTATGCTTATTTTCAAAGTTGTTTTCTGTGACTATTTTTTTTCTCTTGGTAGCATGTCTTAGAGTCCGGGAAGGCAGAGGGCCTGGATCCTCTGTCTGATGGAGGCAGTTTACGATTCTGATCTAACACATAGGAGTGTCCTGTGTGTCCTAGGCACATTCGCACTCATTTGATCCTCAACTCAACCGTGGGAGGTGGACTTTTTCATCCCCTTTTATAAGACGCTTAGGCCTTGCGAGGCCCTTTTGAAACTCTATGAGCAATCCATCTCCTCAGGTTGGGTTTGAAGGGAATTGGCTGAAGGGAATTCATTGTCTAGCAAGTTATGCCTCAGAAACATGCCAGCCAGAGACAGGAGACGTTAAGAGGCTTAGGAGCTAGGGTGCCTGCATTCAAATTCTGCTTTGCTTCTTACTCGCAGGTGACCCTGGACAAGCTATTTAATTTTACTGTGCTTCAAAATAAAGGTTATAATAGTAACAGATTACCTATATAAAACCCTGACATATTACGAGCCCAATATATGGTAGCCATTTTTCCTGGGCATTAGGTACCGATATTTATTAATGAAGAAATCTAGATACCGAGAGTTGAAGTAAGTGCCCCAGTCACTCAGCTGTAAGTGGTGAAAATGTGCCAGGTCGTCTGGCACCCTCAGCCCATGGAAGTGGTCAAGAGCACAGGTTTGGAAACGAAGCCAACTTGGGGCTGCAGCTCAGCTCTGTCTCTTAGGAGCTTAGGATCTCGGGTAAGTCAGTTAACATCACGGAACCTCAGTTTTCTCACCTGTAAGGATTAGAAGTGAATGGGTTTAAAGTGCTCGGCACAGAGTGGATGCTCACATGCAAAATAAATGAACAAACCAAAGAGACCAGGCCCATGATACAGTTCTCCACCGAGGCAGCCAGTCTGCGTGACTGGCCTACCTGGTTCCCTCTACCCACAGCTTAGCAGTTAGCAGAGCTGGAATGTGACCACTTGCCGGGGTCGGCTTTTAGGAAGAAGATTCTGTACGGGTTGTTCAGGTCCACTGGGCTTGCCCGCAGTTCTTTTGAGGGGTTTGGTTTTGATTCAAGAGCTAATATGCCTGTAAGGGCATCTCTGGAGGCCAGTGGGGGACCGGATGTGGAGAGTGGAACAGTGACCCCGCCTGTCTTTCTGTCTGGGCTTTCCCATTTATCAACAATATCACTGACTGCTTCAGAAATGTACAAAACAGCTTTGATTTGTATCAAGTTGCCTTTTGGCCAAAATGCCTTTCCCCTAAAACCTGTTTGGCAACATCTCCTGGAACAGAAGGGCAGCCAGGTTTGGGAAACAACAAAGTCAGAAATGCTTTAGCCAGGTCAACCTAGATGGGCCACATGTCTCTGAGATCCCCGCCAGGTCTCTTCAACTTCTGAGAGCAGGAGGCTCCTGTTGGCCCTCTTTAGAGCTTTCTCTGTCCCCTGGTTCTTGTGGAAATTCTCTCAGATGCTGGCGGCTGCCAGGCTGACAGCCAGAGAGGAGCAGTCACCACCCACATGCCAGCTGCCCCAGGCGGGCCTCAGAGGTCTGGAACTGAGCCATGTGAGAGGGTTGCTCCATCAGGGCTGTGCCCAGTGCCACCGAGCACTTCCTCTGGTCACTGGAGCCCTTCGGAAGTAGTTAAAATGTGTTACTATTGAAGGTGTTACTTTCATGGGCACCTGACTTTACTGGTTATATTAATCAGGGCTCTCCAGAGAAGCAAAACCAATGAGAGAATGGATACATATGTGTGTGATTGGCTCATGCTTTGTTGGGGGCTGGAAAGACTGAAATCTGTCAGGCAGACCAGCAAGCTGTAAATTCAAGTAGAAGCTGATGTTGCAGTTTTGAGTCTGCAATCTACAGGGCAGGCCAGCAGGCTGGAAACTAGCAAGATTTTTATGTTACAGTCTTGAGGCAGAATTACTTTCCCAGGAAACCTCAGATTTTTCTCTTAAGGCCTTCAACTATTTGGATGAGGCCTACTCGCATTATGGAAAGTCATCTGCTTTACTTAAAGAGAATTGATTGTAAATGTTAATTACATCTATAAAATGCCTTCGCAAGAACATCTATACTAGTGTTTGACCAAACAACTGGCATCATAGCTTAGCTAAGTTGGCACATAAAATTAACCATCACACTGATGCTCTTAGATACACAGTCTTAGGAGTCATGGTGTCTCTTGAGCCTTTTCAACAGAGTCTAACATACTGTCTGGTAGGCGAACAGTAAAGGAAATAGTTATGTGCAAGAAAGTGTGTGCTGGCTTGGCAAAGAGTGCTCGATCAGTTCTTAGGAAAATGTTATTCAGAAGTTGGCATGCAGGTTAATTACTGCAGTAGTGACCTTCATGAACGGAGAAAGAAGCAGGTAGAGGCTAATCAGAAAACAGGAAATGTTACAAAGAATGCCTTGAGTCGTTGTCTAGGGTGTGTGTATTCTGCATTTGACTCAGTTGTTAGTTCTGGGTTGAAAGTATCCCTTTCTTTCCATAGGAAGAAACAGTCATCTTAATAAAATTAGAGTGGAAACAGGGGAGAAGTGGTGATAGGGAGAAGGGAAGTTTCCTGTAATTTAATCTGACGTTTAGTACCTGCAACTTCGACCTTTTTTAAAAAAAGAGATAGGATTAAATAATTGGAGAAAATAAACATGTGACTCTGTGGTGGCTGATAAGAAAGGAATTTATCTACTTTTTTTAAAAAAGGAACTGCCTACTTTTTCTTTGGTCGACATATTTATGTGTGAGAATAGGCTTTCGACAAAATGTATGCACATTTCGATAAAAATTAGAGTCTCCTTCTTGGAAGGGATTCTCCAGAAAGGAGAGCTGGGTTTCTCTAGGAGGACCAGCGCTAATGCTAGCTAGCGCCTTTCTCATCCCTTACTAGCTAGGGAGATAGGAGGAACAATGTTTAAATGCATGCAGTCTAGAGTCCGACCAGTCCTAAGTTAGAGCATTTCTTCTGTTAAAGAACAAAATTCAACCGAGCCATTTTGAAGATCTAATTGGCTTTACTAAGGTATTCATGAATTGGGCAGTGTCCCATTTAGCAACTAGAAAGATGCTCAGAGGGGTTGGACAAAATGGAAAGTTTTTAGGGAAAGAAAAGTTGGTCAAGGGAGCTATTATAGAAAGAAAAGAAAAGATTATTTGGGGCCCAGACATCTTTTCTTTGGGAGAAGAGAACTAGAAGGGTTTTCATCATGAAGATTGTCTCTTTTCGGGGTGGGGGGCTGGGTGGAGGGGAGGAATGGAGAGGGCCCACGTGACAGATTACCTGATACTTGACCAGAAAATTCCAGACTGGGTTGATTAAGGTCATGTGTCTGTGAGAGGCAATTAGACTAGGTATTAAATGTAGGTTTGGTACCATGGGCTTTTAGCACAAATGACACCATTTGGGGCCTGTGGTTTTCTCTTTAACACTTTCTAGCTCTGTGATATTGGGCAGTTTAACCATTCTGGGCTTGCTTTGCTCATATGCACATTGGAGATAATAATAGTGCTTACATTTTAGCCTTGTTAGGAGGATTAAATGAAATGGAATTAGTAAAGGATTTAGTGCGTGCCTGGCTGGGAGTGAGCCCCCTCTAGAGGGACGTGCCATTGGCATCGACATTATTCTCAAGTGCCAGGAACAGCAGAAAGTTTCACTTGAATAGTCCCAAATGGTCTGTGGTCATCCTGCATCTGGGACTCAACTGGTCCCCTTTGTTCTCGACGCACAACTGAATCATGTGTTCAGGAACATGTATTGGACAAGCTGTTGGGTAACTTTGTTTTTCTCGTTGGATTATGAACTTCTTGAAGTTATTAAGTCCAGTTTCTAACACTCTCCTTCCTAAGTGGCTTGTATCAGCCAAATGAAGCTAAGCCTGCATTCACAGCTTCACGGTGTGACCATAACCTTCCCACACAGCCTGGTTGCCTTTACTCCCTTCCTCATCCCTTGGTTCCAGCCAATTGAGCTGTGCAGTGTCCCTAGACATGACCTGTTCTCTCTCTTCCTCCATGGCTGACCTACTCACTCTATTGCCTCCACCTGAAATGACCTCTTCTTTCCAGCTCCACATTTCAATCCATCCTTGTCCTTTGATCCCCAGCTCACTGTGCTTCCTCCATGAGGCCTTACCTGGTGTCCACAGCTGGAAGTCACCTCCCCTTCTGCTAAATTTGTATGTTCATCTGCACTCCTCTGATGGCAACCGAAGCCTTCTTTCTATATCAGTCACCTGACCATATCTTCCTCCCCACTGCTACCTGAGGGCATGGACCATGTCTTGGGTATCTTTGTATCTCCCACAGTGTCCATCTGAGTGCCTGGCAAGTGATATCTCAAAGATATTTGTTGGATAGAAGAATGAAGATGTTAAGATTTGTGGAAGAACTCACTCAGTAGGCCCTTTCTATGGGCGGAGCAATGGGGTCCTTTTACCTGGCCGAACTGGTCATTATTCTCATTACTTACCCTCTTACAGGAGGAAGTGCCAACATGAGAATGAAGCAGGCAAGAACATAGCAGGGTTTTTTTGCTACTTGGTGAAAATGTGTAAAAATTTGTTTGCTTCTTTTCTATAGCCCATGTACTCCATTTGTGGGATGTTTTAAGACCAGGAATTATCTTACATTCTTTTGTTTCCCCAGTTACTAGCATTAATAAATGTTTGGAAATAAATGAGTAAATAAGTGACCTTCTTCATAGTCCTCAATTGCTGACTTTGGAGCAGTCCTGTCCTTACTGGGGTGGGAGGGTCAGTAGTACCAGCCTCAGCATCAAGATAGTCTTGCAGCTTTTCTTCTCCTGCTAAGGTTCCCAGGTCAGTAACTAGGTTTAGGATTCAATTCAAGTGAGTGAGTACTGTCTCTTTCCACCACCTCTCTGGCACCGTTAGCTCTCTGTCTGGAATCTTGGGGAGTTGGAGACAGAAATTTTGCTTCAATATCATCCTTCAGTGACTCAAGCCCTACCCCATTGCCCTATGCCCAAAGTCTGTAAATTATTTGTTGCCTTCTTGCTTTTCTTACCTGCTGGGACTGCTTGCAATTGCCCATCTTTTCTCTTGAAGATCTGCCGTGGTCTCAGGGTCCAGAATCACTCCCTTCAGACTCAATTCTCTACCTACCCAGCCCTGATAATGGCAGCAAGGGTGGTAGTGAGCTGGAGGAAGATTAATGGTACCATTTTATGCTTGTAGAAGGCAGGAATTCCTAACCTTTGTCAAGGTCACTAACTCATTTGATAATCTGATAACTCATTTAATAAACTCTTTCCCCCCAAAACTCGCTGAAGTAATATTTTGCATATTGGAGCAAATAGTCTTAGAGAGTCTCGGGATGCCCTGAAACCTGACCTTGGACTTTCTTTCCTGTGGCCAATGCCCAGGATGCCAAGCCTATCACACATATTATACTTATGTATCTTTTTTATCCAGCATTCCTGGCAGCTTCCAGTGGGGCATTGTGGTATGATGGCAAACACATGCTCAGGTTTGGAGCCAAGGAGATGTAGGTTCAGAGTCTGGCTCTGTTTCCTTATTAGCTGTGTGACCCTTAGACAGGTTAACCAGCTTCTCTCAATTCCTTGGGGATGAGAATGTTTACCTTGCAGGGTTGTTGTAAGAATTTAGAGATACTGTATAGAATGCACAGCCTGGCATCTGCAGATGGCTATTTAGAGGAAGCTGCTACAATGGTGGGTAGAAGCCATTTGTCCAGTTCTGTCAGTTTATAAATACTTTGCGTGGCTCCTGTTTCTCTCAAGAGCACTTTCTTATACTGTAACCAGAGAGGAAGATTGAGAGGTTTCTGTCACATGAGGGGAGGGGTGAGTAGGCTGAATATGGAAGTGTGGGAGGGAAAATCAGGACAGCTTCTAGGTGACATGGAATCAGATCCAGTGAGGGGCTGTATAGGTCACATAAAAAAGCCACAGTCAGAGCTAAGTAGTATAGGTCTAGGCATGAACTGGTGGGGAAGGTCATGCTGCAGTTTAAAAAGGGAAGGCAGTGGGACTATGGGAGCCCACTCAAGAGGAAAAGTTAATGTTTAGCAGAGTGAGGGTAATGACTCACGGTTCTGTTATGCTGAGGTCTTGGAAGAATGATGTGGTTAGTCCCACTGCTGGCCATGTGCTGGGAGCCTTAGCAATGTGACATTCAGTTGAACAAAACCCACTACCTCCTACATCTTACAGCAGTAAAGGGGAAGCTGAGGAGTGGTTTGAAATGTGGCCACCAATGTGAGACTACCTGGGTTCAAAACCTAGCCTTACCACTTACTAACCGGGTGACTTTAAATATGTTACTCAACTTCTCAGTTTCCTTAACTGTGAAAGGGAATGAAAATGAGTATACACATCTCCTAGGGTTTTTAAGGAGATTAGATGATGTGAGATAGTAGAAAATATGTATGTTGGTCTCCCCCCCATCCCCATTCCCTACACAGAGCTCCTAAAACCCTGGGAAATTCCTAAGCGATAAGAGCACTAGGAGCATCTTTTGTTCTAATAAGGTGACTCTGGGCATAATCCTGGATGGGAGGCTGGTCATCAGAAAGACCAAGCCAGAATTAGAAACTTGGAATTTTCAGCCCCACTCCCCACTTCTTTAGGTTGGGGAGAGGGGCTGGAAATTGAGTTAATAATTGATCATAAAAATCCCAAAAGTATGGGGTTTGAGGAGCTTCCAGGTCGTGTAACACATCCATGTACTGAGAAGTTGGGGGCACCCCAAGTCCACGGGGACAGAGGCACCTATGCTCGTGTAGCTCATGTGGCTGTTAATCTGTATTTTTTTATCATGCCCTTTAACAAATTGCTAAACATAAGTGTCTGCCTGAGTTCTGTGAGCCGCTCTAGCTAACTAATCGAACCCAACAGCAGGAATCACAGGAACCTCAGATCTACAGCCGATCTGTCAGAAGCTCAAGTGGCAACCTGGACTTGCTATTGGTGTCTGAAGTGGAGGACGGGGCGGGGGCCGGGGGGTGGCAGTCTTGTGGGACCGACCCCTTAACCTGTGAGATTTTAGGCTAACTCCCGGTAGATAGAGTCAGAATCGAGTTAAATTATAGAATACCCATCTGGTATTGCAGAAAATTGTTTGGCAGGACATCCATCGCTCATACATCTTGTGTCAGAAGTGTTGTGAATCTTCTGTGTGATAGTAAAGGAGGCACACAGGAGGAAACTTTTTTTCCCCCTGAAAACAGAAGAGCTAATGCTTACAAAGCATTTTGTATTCAAACATTAGGTTTAATTTTGGTGAGGATCTGGAGACTTAGGGACTTAGTAGAAGCCTCTGCTCTTTGGACTTTGCTCCAAGGAAATTTAAACACCAAATGGATTAACATTTACTCATCTAGGTAGGTGTGCTATCCAGTCTCCAACACAGAGTAAGAAGACCTTGTGTCTTCAGAAAATGTGGGCCAAGAGTAAAGGAAACCTCCAATTTTTTTGTGGGTTCTAGAAAGTGTTTATCTACAAATTACCTCCTGCCAAGGCCCGTAGAAGGGCGTCCAGCTTAATCCTTAAGCTCTATGGGGTTTTATCACACACAGAAGCAGCATGGGATTCAGAGTTGAAATGTCAGGTTGTATCAGGCCATCACCACCGCATATGAACCAAGACACGTTTCTTAATTCCTTTGAGTCTCAGTGTCCTCATGTATAAAATTGGGACACCTGCACAGCAAAGGTTAGCTTCGTTGGCTTCTTTCTGCAAAAAGCCAGAGATGCAGAGGCCCTGGGTAGCCTTGGTCTGCAGGAGTTGGTGAAGGAGAAGCAGAGGATCATGGCATTTCCATGATTTTGAGTCCCCCATCCCTTAACTTCTTTAGACCTGGTGATAGTAAAAACATTTTAGGACAAAAAAAAGCATTGCTCACTTTAGAAAAGATGTCATTCAGGTAGCCTCCATCCTAGGCAGATGAATGGGAAGATACAGGCACATTGCTGGCCCTCAGGGAGGTATTCTTTGAATGAACAAATGAATAGTATATATTTTACAAATATTTCTAATGGATTGATATCTCTTATTTTTTTATTTGCAGATGAGAAAAAGAAAACAAAGAAAGTTGATAATGAACTCAACCCTATCTGGAATGAGGTGACTTCATTGCTTTTTCAAATTTGTTTCACTGGATAAGCTATATCTGATTGTCTCATCTTTGGTCAGAGGTTAATTCTCCTCTTTGAGAGGAGAATCTATATATTTTGCCCCCATTCCCCCACCCCTACTTCCCCTTGTAGCCATCGAGACAGCAGGGCCATTCAAAGAGATGTAACACTGTGATATTACTGTAGAGGTGTGGTGAGTGGAATCTAAACTGGAGTGAGGAGAGTTGGGTTCTAGCCGGGAGCAGTCTTGAGCTTGCTGTGTGACCTTGGTCTGGTTATGTTGCATATGGGGGCACATCTGTCTGGCAAGGGGTGGAATTAGATCGCCCAGAGGGAAGCTCCATAATTAAAAACATATCTTCATATGATTCATCATGTGTGTATCACATGATAATTCGTGTGTCTGTCTGATTCAAGACTTTTACTGTTTTTATGTTGCTAAAATAATATATATTTAACATAGGAATTTTGAAAACTTCAGATCAACATAAAAAATTATCTTTGGTCCTACTATCCAGAAGCAACTACTGTTAACATCTGAGATGTATCAATAAATGTTTATTGAGTAAATACATTTAATAAAATGTCTTAAAATTAGCATATTAGCATCATATAACAAGTATAATTTCCTATGCACTATATCTGGAGTATACACCCATATCATTCCATTCAAAAGCATTTTTAATGACTATGTAATATTGTGTTGAGGGGATATAGTTTATTTGTTTTCCTCCCAGTGTTTAATATCTATATTTACAGATATGTGAAAATTTTAATTCTTTCCACTGAGTAGGATTTTCCTATGCTGACTAATTTTTGAAAAGTTGATCATCAGCATTATTGTTTTTTCCAAAGGCTGGTCACATCCTAGATAAATGTAGTGATAAATATCTTTGATATTTTCACTAAATCGGGAGGCTATGAAGACTTCTCCTCCCAACTAGTTTCAGTATTTCTATAAGACAGGGGTCCCCAGTTCCTGGGCCACAGATCGGTACCGGTTGGTCCATGGCTTATTAGGAACCGGCCACACATCAGGTGAGTGGTGGGCGAGGAGGCGAAGCTTCATCTGTATTTGCAGCCACTCTCCAGCGCTAGCATCACCACTGCATCTCCATCTCAGATCATCAGGCATTAGATTCTCTTGGGGGCACCGATCCTGGTGACAACAAGGTTGGGGACCACTGCTATAAGATAAAGACTGTACCTTCTCATTAAATGTTGTGAAGACAAAAAGCTTCTTAATGTCTTTCTCGAAAGCCCTCAGGCAGAGCTCCAAGAATAAATAAAAGCAGATATATATGTGCAGTTAGTGCTTCAGGTTTTGAGTAATCCTAACATGCTACTTTATATATGAAATCAATTTACGTGGCCAGTGGCAGAGAGATGTGTGATCACATGAGCAGGCATGCTCTCTGCAGGGCATCATGCATCTCACCCCATTTCTTTTCCAACACATTTTTCCCTACATATTGCAAATGCATTTATCACGTAAACTCTCTGATTACAGTTTACAACTGAAACCTCACTCAAATGAAATGCCAACCCCAAATCCACTGAGATTACTGGGTATGTTCTAATGAGCTATGTGACATATTCTCTATCCATTCCAAATCCAGTACAAGGAGAATCAAATCGTCGGTAGACGTTGCTTTATTTAATTCACTTATTACATAATCAATTGCAGGCAACAGTGGTGCTATGTTGATTTTTTTTTACATTTGTCATTAGATGGCAATTGTGTGCATTAAGATGAAGGTCTCATCTGATTATAGCACTGACAACGGAACTTCAAATAAGGGGTGGATGCATTTTAGAAACTGTTTTCTTAGATTATTCATCTCTTTGATAATATGTTTAGGAAGAGTAAGTAAGTTTTAAAAAGCCATCGAAGAAAACAGTTTCATAATTACATTTGTTTCATTCTTGCAACAGTTGTGGCAGGCATTCAGTCAGTTTCCTGACGGTGAGATAGGGGTTTGCTGACTTGTCCAAAGCGACAGAGCCTAGTAAATGGGAAGCCAGGAGTCGGCTCCCGGCCCTCTGAGGCTAAGTCTGGTTTGTATTCCCACACCCTTAGCAGCCTCCAGGTTTAGTATATTCCCTGATCTTTTTAACAGCATTTTTGTTTCATAACCTTTCTGTGGACAGATTTTGGAGTTTGACTTGAGGGGTGTACCACTGGACTTTTCATCTTCCCTTGGAATTGTCGTGAAAGATTTTGAGACAATTGGACAAAATAAGTAAGTTGATTTCAACTGTTTTTCTCATTTTATATATTATCTTAGCATTGTTTATTTTGTTGTAGGAACACACCTTTAATAACATTTTATAATATTTCCAATATAATTGTATTTTAATTCCTACCCCCCTTCCTTCTTAGCCAATATCAGACATGGTTAATCAATCACAGTTCTTTTTCCCAAACTTCAGTATCCCTACGAGGCTGTAAACACTAAGCCACCACTAGTCTATCCAATTTGGCACATAGAGTGAACCTATTTACACTTCTGGAACTTCTTTGTTCATTGCATATAGTCATTTCCTACCTCTGGTGGTTTATCTGAACTGCAGTTATATTGGACACAAGGAAAATCATTTCTTCTTTCACTTATGTGCAACTCACACACGTCTCATTCAAGGTCTACTCCTAGCCCCACTTGCATTTTAATATCTTATTCACCTTTTAAACCAACAAATCTAAACCAGATTCCTTGTATTACTGCCAGTTTTCAATGGCAGGGGAAGGGTCGTGATGCTGCCCCTGGTGGTACTGAGAGTTGTCCTCTGGCTAAAGTTGGGGGACTTGCCAAACAGGTCTCCAAGGGACAAGAATGACCTCAGTAAATTGACCCCAGTCTTTGATCTGGACTTGGGCCTTATAAACTCAGAACCCAGTCTTAGGTTACCAATTCGAACTAATCTAGCTCACGAGAAACCAATGCTTAAAAACAGTTTGTTATTTTTTTTAGGGAGAAAATACATGAGGGGAGGGTATTCCTATTCTTTGATCAGTGAATTCTCCTTCATGTCATACCACATGGGATGCCAAATTACTCTGTATCCTTGACTGTACAATGTCATTGACCATAAAATGTACTATTAAATTAATAACAGGGTTTTTTTTGGGGGGTGGGGGAATGAGGTAGGGGAAAGCCTGACATCGAATGCTCACATCACTTGTAAGAAGCATCCTAGTTTTTAATAATGTTAGTGCATTTAAAAATGGGTGTCTTAGCCTCAGGCACATTTGGTATAATCAGGCTGCAGTGAGAACAATACCTTAGAATGAACGAGTTGAGATGAAGTGACCATAGGCCCAGATTTCTTGGGGCAGTTCTGGTTTATTGTCCCAGCACAATGATTGATAATGCTCCTTTCGCTGTCAACAGTGGCTTGGTCTGGCCAGTAAATTAGATGTCACCCTAGTCAGTAAGGTCTTCTGCTTAATGGCATCAGATCAAGAGAGCCTGGACAGACATCTACCCTCTTGGCAGTGCTCTGATAGGTACTGCCCATGTCCGCCTTTGATGAGATCCTTTTTCCATGTTCCATTGCTGACCAATGCCCCTTGTGACTGATGCATTTTTTTTCTTAAGCTATATAAGTACATTCTAGCAGGTTTGAGTCCCACTCTTAGACTGAAAACATTCTAGTTTTTTAAGGTTATGTGGCATATCTCAGCTTTGAACCAATTATGTGATTATCTATCCCCTACCCCAGCTTCCAGAGGACAGATTTATTTCCCATACTTCCAAGTTCTGGGGAAACAGATAGTCAAGCCTCACCATAGCCTCCTGTATGTTATGAATAATAGTCCTTCTCTTCTTTGCTTTTTTTTTTTTTTTTTTTTTTACAAATGGTACAGTAGTTTATATTGTAGACCAGCCCTCTTCAACAGAAATATGGTACAGGTCGTATATGTAATTTAAATTTCTAGTTGCCACTTAAAGAAATAAAAAGAAAAAGATGAAATTAATTTTAATAATACATTTTATTTAACTCAGTATATCCAATGTATTTCAATATGTAATCAACATTTTAAAAATCATCGACACATTTTACATGCCTTTTTTTCTTACTAAGTCTTTGAAATTTGATGTGTATTTCACAGTAACAGCACATCTCAATCCAAGTTAGCCACGTTTCAAATGTTCCCTAGCCACACGTGGCTGGTGGTCATCACCATATTGGATAGCACAGTTCCAGATCACTGAACTCAAAAAAACCTCAAGTCTCTCTGTCTCTCCCTTTTATATCCTATCCGGCCTATTGCCAAATCTTACTTTTTCTTTCTGTCCATCGTTTGTGCCCTATGTTTCCTTACTGATGGCACAGCCACCAGCCTTTATCACTTTGTGCTGCATCTATTTTAATGTGGCAGCAGAGCCTGGCAGGCTGGCCCCTCAGAGCTGTCGTCTATGTGTCACACAAAGTCTTCGCTTTGCTGAAGGTTCCATTCTTGAGAGAGGGTCAGAAAACAAACACATATATGAAGTAATATATAATGGATCAAGTACTATGAAGTGCTATAAGCTAATGAGGAAGCTATTACTGCCCATGAAGAAAACTAAAGCAGAATTAAAGGTAGTTATTGAGTGTGGGGGGAAATTTTATATAAGGTAGTGTTAAGGTGATAGTTGAGCAGAGACCTAAATAAAGTGAAGGAATGAGCCATGCAGCTTATCTGAAGAGTTAGGAGAAGGAGAGAATGTCTCAGACCAAGAGCATAGCAAGTACAAAGGCCCTGAGGCAGGGGTGTACTTGGGGTGTTGGAGAAATACTGAGGAGGCCAGTCAGGCTGGAACATAGAAAGCAGGAGGGGCTGGAATGGGGGAAGAAGGTGAGATCGGCAGAGCCACAGCACTCATGGCTTTGTGAGCCACACCGTGAGCTTTTGATTTCATTCCTAGTAGAGCAGAAATCCATTAAAGGGTTTTGAACACAACCTGACTTATGTTTTTAAAGGACTGCTCAGGCTTTCTGTGTGGAGACTGGAAGTCGAGACCAGTTAGGAAGCAGGGAAAACAATACTGGGAAACTGTTGTATATTTATTTTACACCATTTGAAAATACAGTGAGGAGAGGACAAATCTCCACCCTAAGACTCACCGTGGCATTTATTTTGGGTGTTTGGCATGCATTTCTGGATATAGTTGATATGCGATCTATCTGGCCCTGAACAGTTTTCTTTGCAATTTTAAAAAAGAAGATACAATGGGTCCTGTTATAAGAGGGTCCTTCTAAAATTAGGGGCTCCATGCATCTTGCTGAAACATGTTGCACTTGGCGAAATTTGTTGCACTTGGTGTTATGGTGTCTGGTGAGCAGAAAGACGAAACGAGTGGTCGTTACTATGGCATTATTGTGACAGGGGAATTTTTAGGCCTAACAGAAAATTCTAGGCAAAACAAAGCTGGTTTTTCATTACGCTTTCAACCTTACCCTCTCCTCTTTGTGAGAGGTCTTCTTCCCCCTGACTTCACCCAGGCACCCAGTATCTTCATGTGTGTGTGTACGTCCCTGGGCTCCCACCAGAGTACCCACTCAGGCCTGCCCTTTGAGCCATATTTGCACCATCTGACAATTCTTTTCCCCAACAAAACTTGTCAGTCCTGTGTCTCAGTCCTTCAAGGTCCCATTGATTGAAAGGAGTTTTTGAGAAGCTGATCCAAGTGATGGTGTAACCAGTGCTCATAATTTACTGTGTTAACTTCCCAGGAACATTGACTTTGGGACTGCAGCCACTGGTGACTTATATGAAGGAGTGGACAAAATGGGAATTTTAGGCCCTGTGGCAGGATCGCTGGGGGAAGTCTCTGTTCTTTTTAATTGGGAGAGCTCTGTCTTGCAAATTTCCTTGTATAGTTGTTTCTTGCCCTCCAGCGAAAGGCAGACCTGAGTGTGCTTCAGATGAACAGTGTGTGGGGATAATGCCCCCTTTGTCACCTGTGCTCTTACTGTCCTAAGCTGTGGTGCTTCTTCCCCCTCAGCTGGGAGTTATGACCTTTGGCCTTGTTTCCACCAACTAAGCAATGCATAGACCTTGGTCAAATTCTCTGTACACTGTAGGGGAAAACAACAACAACAACAACAACAACAACAACAACAACAACAACGTTAAATCCTTATGGGAATTAGCTGTATGACTGTCCAAAATATTTGTTTATTTTCTTGTTGGCTTTTCTACTAAAGATCTGGCCTTCGAGTATTTGCACAAGGCTCAGTGTCGGAGCATTTCCCTCATCTAGGAAGAAGTGCAGGATAAGGGCAGAGGATTTTTCTCTCAGCTTAAGCAATGTCTTGGCTGTTGACTTTCCTGTTGCCATGGAGAGTGGCTATGCAAATACAGATCTCCCCTCTGCTGCTCCAGGGCTTCTAAGGAAACAGGGCCCGGCTGCCTGGGTTTGACTGTGTGTCCACGCCCACACCCGCAGCGACTGCCCCGGTCCAGTCCAAGCAAGCACGGTGCCCGCCGCATCGGCAGCTTCCCTCTCCAGGCACTGGGAATGGGCTGGGCATTCAGTGCAGATCTGCTTTTCCTCACTTTACAGCCATCCAGCCAGCCGTTCAGACTGCATGACGGTGAGAGAAGAGCTGGAGGAGCCTCTTGGCTACATTATGAACATGAAATTATATTTTTAGCTGAAATGCCAAAATGGAAGGATTTTCCCAGTGGCTGAAGAATGAGAGTTCTCGTTGCAGACAAACAATAGATCTATCATCTAACGATGACATAGGGAGTGCCAAGGGCTATGGCAAGCCCTTTGAATGCATTATCCCACTTAATCCTCACAGACGCCCTTGGAGGCAGGTCCTGTTTTCCTCTGAAAGGTTTACTAAACTGCTCAAGGTCACACAACAGGTATGTGTCACAGTCAGCATTTATATCGAGGCCTGTACTCTTGACTTTTATACTAAACTGAAAACTTTGGACCACCTGTAGGAACCAAAATGTAGGTGGAGTGATTATCTTTTGGCTAAACTGGAAGTAATTTTTCTGTTTAATTTGAAATGAATTAAGAATATTTACTATCAGAGGAAAAAAAAAACAGATGTATTATTAATAGAGGATATTACTAGTAGACATAGACAATGAAACAAGTGTAATTATATTCCATGGGTTCAGGAAGGTAGAGGAATGCTTGAGCACGTTAAACAGAGATGGAAGACATAAAAAAGATCCAAATTGGTCTTCTAGAGATGCAAATTACAACGTCTGAGACAAAATGACTATCATTTTCTCTCTGAGCTTTTGCATTTCTTGTACTCTTATTTCCCCCTCCGTATGTGTGTGCTCGTGCATTCGAAACCACCACCAGGTAATACCCCCACACAAATGCAGAGCAAAAACATCATCTGAGTGTAAATCACTGAGCCAGGCATCTGTTTTGCTACAGTGTAAGTAAGAAGGAGATGCCGAAGTCCTGACAATACACCCAAGAGGAAATTTACCCAAGCTCTTACATAAGAGGAGATGAGGGCACATGGTCAGCTGTAGGATCATGAGATGAGTTTAGGTTTTGGCTCTTACCAATTGGGTGACTCTTGGCAAGTTTCTTCATCATTATAATGAAGGTTGTAATACTTGCTCAATAAATAGTAGACATAAGGGCAGATTTAATATAATTAAGGAAAAATTACCTCAGTTTCTCGAAGAATAACATAATAGCTACTATCTATTGTGGGCTTACCATGTGCCAGGTATTGTATTAAAGCCGTTATATACATAATCACATTTAATCCTCATAATGACTCTGAGACAGATTTATCCCCAATTTACAGATAAGAAAAATATGGCTCAGAGAGGTTCACCGAATTGCTTCAAGTCACCCAGCGCTTTAAGTGGAAGCACATGGATTTAACCTAATAATGTTAAAATCTTCTTACACAGAGCCCAGATTTAAACACACACACACACACATACACCCACCACCACCACCACCACCACAGTACCGAAGGCTATAGAATTAGAATTAGAAAAAGAAAAAAGACAAGTTTGGGTTGTAAAAATACTAATTTAATGGGCAAGGTTTTATTTATTTATCTATCTATCTATCTATCTATCTATCTATCTATTTATTTGAGAAAATAGAAAGACCGTGGTTTGGAATGAAATTAATTTGATGGGACAGTGTGGTAACACTCGTGAGAAATTTTCATTTCCTGGTAAGGCACACAAAAGACCTTATCTTTCAGCGTTTAGTGCTTTCATCTCTCCGAGCAATGAGACTCACTCCTGACATTGCCACATGTAAACATAGGAGTGGGGTTTGCTTAAGTGGTCCCCATGATCTTTTCTTCTCCTGGTGTGGTTGGTGAAGAGGGATGGACAGCCCACAGTTGAAACAGGTTTTCTAACTGGGGTAGCTTCTCAAGCTGTGCGAAAATCTGAACTAGAAGCAGATGTCACTGTGGAACAGGATTCTCAGTTGTGAGTTCTTTTTAGTTCCGTATTTTCGATAGAGTGGCAAAGCTTTGAAAACATCAAAACTGGTTTGGGCTGGCTGTCTCCTGCTAGAGAGGCTGAAGCCCACTGTTTGGGGAGGCCAGTTAAGTAGTTGAGGCAGTCCTGCTGGAGTCTGTTAACATCTCTTAAGTAAAGGTGGGCTGCAGCCCTAGAGAAAGACACCCAGAGACCGAAGAGAAAAGCATTTTATGACAAGAGCTGTAATTATTTTCTAATGGCACTTAGAAGACCATCTCTTAGGAGATTTGTAACCTGTAAATCATTTGTAAGATCATTAGACAATCTTCGATGATATATCAATTTATTCATTCAACAAATATTTACTAATATGTGTCAACTACTGCTTTAGGTACTGGGGGTACTCCTTCCATCCCTTTCATGGGGCTTACATCTGAGTGGAGAGAACAGATAATAAACAAATAAATCCACATATAGTATATCGGATGGCAATAAGTATGATGGAGAAAAATAAATCAGTGAAAATGGAAGAAAATGACAGAGTGGGGGGGTGTGTGTGTGCACGCATGCTGCTTTAGATAGGGTTTTTGTATAAAAAGTTGTTTTGAGGTCTGTTTTTAATGAAACATGAGACATGTGGCTTTAAAAACCTCATTCGGATTCCACTAAATTGGATTTTATTAGATAGAATTCAGCTACAGCTTGCAGTTTACTTCTGGTCTAACCCTGAAAATAAACTTTATTTCCAAACAGATTCATGGTATATAGCACTGAGGGTGGGAAAGGACTATTTGATATATAGAGAAAGGGAAAGGACTGGTTTGAAGAACTTCACACAGTGATTGTACCGGAGTGGATGTGACCAGTTACAATGGATTCTTATCTGTTTATTCACGCCCACCTACCCAGGCCCCTGCAGAGGTAAAGCCACCTTCCTGTGATTTAGGCTGCGCATGAATTCAGACCAGCTTTTCCTGTAGGTACTGGCCTACACTCACATGATTTCTTTAGATCCCTTTTTCTAGAGCGGTGTCTGAAATAATAACAAAAAGTGACTGTTAAGCATTCACCACATCATCTTTTTAATCCTCACAACTGCTGATGTAAGAAATGTCCAAACCTCTTGAGAATTTTTATAGTTTATTTGAGCCAAACTGATGACAATTGCTGGGAAGCAAAATCTCAACAGATTGAGAAAATGCTCCAGAGAATGGCAGTTTTGCAGCTTATTTTATACAGTAGATAAAAGGAGGAGACTTAAGGAGGGTTATATGAAATCCACGGGTGGTAGATTTAGGGCACAGGAGAAAGCAAAGTAGGGAAATCTCTGGGATGGGATAAAAATGAAAGAGAGAGTCGCATACCTCTTTTACTTTGGTGATTACAGGATAGTTAATAATTAACATTTACAGCACCTAGAGATGGCATGAGGAGAACAAGATGAAGTGAAGGATTGTGTGGTCTTGTGCTCTGGTGAAAAAGTTGTGTGGGGTGGGGGAGGGTCTGGAAAAGAAGATTACTCTGACATTTCAAAGGAATGTTATCTTAGATGTAAACAGACCATAAACAGAGTCACTTAAGGTGATGATTGAACTTTGTCAAGTAAGCTACAGGCCTTGGATTTGATTACCTTCCATGGCTCCATTTTAGTTAGGAACTTTCATGTTCAGACCATTCTACTTTCTGTCTCTGAGATTGTGAGGCCTGCCATGCAGGCCTCCCTGAGCTATGAGGCCGCTTTTTCGTCCACACAACAACACTATTAGGTAGGAGCTTTCATTATGCCCATTTTACAGATGAGGAAACTGAGGTTTGGAGAACCTAAACAACCTGTACAGAACTTGTAGTACAAGGATGAGTGCTCTGCTTAGCTTCATGTTCTTAATCACTATGCGATGCTGTCCTCCTTACCTCATAAGGTCTAAGTGCTGGGTGAGTGGATGGATGGATGGATGGATGGATGGACAGATGGGCAGACAGATGGGCAGATGAAAGCTGCTACCTTGATTTTAATGGATGAAGGATTAAATAGAGACAGAACCTAGGAGCTCTGCAAACTGCCTGAGCAGGCAAGCACAGATTCGCATCTTTGAGGACTAAATGAACAAAAGAATTGGGTAGGTGCAAGTGGCAAGAGAGCAGATGATAGTCATTTATTCAGTGAATAATTATTGAGCATCTTCTACATGCCAGACATTAGGCTGGTTAATGTCCCCCTCTGTAGCCACAAAGTATCTGACTGTGGCCTTGGTGCCTCAGTGCCTCAGTGACCAGGAAAGCTTTGACACAGAGGCCTGGGCTTTCACTTAGCTCCTTCCCTTGTTAAAGTGGCACTATTTGCAGCAGGAGTAGCAGAGTAGGGAAGGCCTGGCAAAAAGGGAGGTGTTGCTGACTCTGAATCCTGCAAACCTTGCCACAGCCTCCAGGCTAGGTTGGTGATTCCAGACCCTGGAAATGGAGTTTGCTAAAAGCACAGGGCCCAGCCCCACCCTGGGGGGCTGTGCATAGCTGGGTTTGGGATCCACTGTGTGGACTAGCATTTCTATTTTTCTAAAACTCTTGCTCCTTTTCGATGAATAAGACAAAGGCCTCAGAAATCTCTGACGATCCTAATGTGTAGTAAGGAGGGGAAGCCATGGGAAGGGTGCACGTGACGAGGCCTGTCGAATAGATCTTAATAGTTTTGCTTATTACTTCATTGTATTAAATAATTGGATTTCTATATCCATTTTTTCAAATATTAACCTATATTATTATATTGAATGTATTTTTGAAAAACCACACATATCCTCTTCTCCCCAGATCTGGCTTTGCCAGCTGCCTTCCCAACCCCCAGCCCTCCACCCACCTCTCCACCTTTCCCTGCCCCACTGAAACCATTGTTTCTCAAACTTCCTGGGTATAAGAATTAACTTAAAAAAAAAGTGTGACTCAGGGTCCTAGGAATCTGTAATCATTTCAGTGCTTCTGCTACAGAGAAGTTGGGGAACCACATTCTGAGGAATGGCTTATGAACTAATCCAGAGGGTGAGGGTGGGCTGGTTGGAGACTTAGGGAGAGGAGGCGGGGTTCCCACTGGCAAAGTGGATGGGAAACCTGGGAATTACACTTGGAGGGGGTTCTGCTTACCAAGGACTTCCTATAATAGGATTTGCTGCCAAGGCTGCCTCTGTCTCTCCCACCTGTGGGGTGAAGGAAATTTTGCTCTACACTTCTCGGTTCTCCCAGCTAGTCTAATAATTAAATTGATATGAGACAGATTAGCAAAAGAGAATAACCAAATTTAATTATATATGTATTTATGGGAATAACCAAATTTAATTATATATGTATTTATGGGAATCCCAAATACATGGTCGTTCAGAGACAGAAAAGGGGAAATGAGGCATATATGGTATTTTGCATTAAGGACAAAGTACAACACTTTGGGGCTTTACAGGGGAAGAAGGTCATTAAAGAATGATAAGAAAAGCAAATGTTCACTAATTAGAAGTTTGTTCTACCCTATAGCTAGGTTATAAGACATTATTTCTATTGACAACTCTTAGTATACACAAGACCTCTAATTTAAATTATTTAAGGGCGAGGTAAAACATTCTCATGAGCTCTCAGGGTCTTCATGGCCTTCGGTTCAAAATAATTTGTGTGCCAAAGTTGCACATTTTGCAGAGGCCTGTTCTGAACCCCTTCACATTGTGCAGGTTTAGACAAGTCACCGCAAGATGTGCCTCTGAGGTATGTGGATTATTTTGAGCTGAAGGCAACTGAGACCTTGCAGGCTTAAGAGGAACTTCTGTACCTCCCTGCCCCACCCCCCACTCCCTTAAATACCTAGAAGAATTTGAGAGCCCTTGACCATAATAAGAGATTATCAAAGGTAACCTTTTTTCACCTATGGATATGGCAGGGCAAACTACTACTTGCTGAACATCTGCTCTTCTTTCCACCCTGTAGTGACCTTTCTCTTCGTCGGAGGCCCCAAGGTAATTCTTAGTTGAGAATGTCATACATACTTCATTTTTAGCTTTCTGTTTCTTAACCTCTCATGTATGTGGGGTCTCTGACTCCCTTCTGTGTGTGGGGTTCCCATGTGTGCATATGTATTAAATTTGGTTATTTTCTCTTGCTGATCTCTCTCATGTGGATTTAATTATTAGGCCAGCCAGAAGAAACCTGAGGGTAGAGGAAAGTTTCTTTCTCCTTCATCACACACCCATCTGGTTAAAAACAAGGTGCATGCTTGCCTCGCCCACTTTCTGCCTTGGAGCCTGGGGAACTTGACTAAAACTAACCCAGAGGAGGGGAGAATGTGGAGAAGGGTGACAGGGCCCAGCCAGGAACACAGGTCTGGTCAGAAAGACAAGGCTCAGCTGGCTGAGAACCCAGTGCTCCGAAGGGTAGGCACATCGTAGTTCTTTCTGCTTTTTACAGGGGACCTAGGAGGAGCTTGGAGAAGTATTTGTCCCCAGCCCAGTTGGGGACTGTTATTCCTCTTCAGAGGTTGGGAAGTTGAGACGTATCTAGGGGTAGAAACTGTGCAACCTGTGATTACTTTCCAGCCTCCAACATAGCTTTCCTTTCCTCCATGGAGGCCGTTCCCAGTAAATCCTCCTCCATGTGAGCTGTATCCTGCAGCACATAACTACTCCGTATCCTTACCCTCCAGTGTTTAAGACCGCAGCCAGCAAAGCCCTTACTCATCATGGTGGCATGCGGCTGTTAACATTTGTGTCCGTGCTAACACTCTTTTTCAAACACTTTAGATTCTGCCAGTTTTAACAAGAAGGGAACAGTTGAAGAAGTTCTTAACCAGTTCTTAGCTGACTAGTTGACAGATAAACTCTTTTCTTCCCCACAATAGTAATGGCTTACTTTCAAGTAGTTGCTCCTACTGCTTAGAATTAGTTCACTGTCACATAGACACCCAACTCACAACTGTAGGGACATTCATGGACTGAAAGCAACAGGGGCAGGACTGACTTTTTCTTCATGTCAGAATACATCTGCATTTCATTAATCCCACAAGTAAAGCTGGAGAGCCAAAGGGCCTGGAGATTCTTTCACTATAAAGTTTCCTTTTGAGCTGTGGTCCATCTGTTTTAGTGGTGGGTGGAGTCCATGGGGAGACTCTTATTTTCCATGAAAATACAAGGCAAAGTCTCCCCATTACTGTCGCACTGAAACATTTTAACATATTTATAGTATTAGTAATATGAAAGGAAAAGGATTCTTGGGTTAGTGTCACCTCCTTTAAAGGAAATTGGCTTGTGGTCTGACTGAACCGTTCTTATCCCCTGTGTAGGAGGCCAAGTCATCATTCTCCAGACTCAGAGTATTTTGTATCTAGGCAACATCATAGAAAATAGGCCAGGCCAGGCTGGGCGTGCCTCAGAGTCCAACAGTGCACAGACTTCCCCATAGGGGGTGTTTTCTTCAATTTACAGTAAAAGCTCTTAGAAGTTATAACTGTTTACATTTTTCCTCAGCTCAACCTAGCTGTTAAAAATATTTGGGGGATTAAAAGTCTTTCCAGGCTTTCATCTAAACATATTATCTTTACTTCGGAAAGAAGAAATTCAAGTTTATTGTACATGACTCTCACTTCCTCACACACAAAAACATCAGGATTTTATGATAAAGTGAAGCTTAGGAAATGGGACTAAAGGTTTCTGAAAGAAGGAATTGAGATTAGACTTTATAATCGGCTTCATTTATTTTATTCCATTCCCAGTCAGTTATCTGTTACCACCCTCTCACACCCTCTTATGGGGAAAGGAAAGCAGCAGATATTGCTTGAGTCAGAATGGAACTGTAAAACCACTCAGGGCCAAGAAAAGCCAGTAGATGGCCTTTGTGTTTCAGGCAAGCCTGTTCTCTCCAGTTAGCCACAAGTCCCACCACTCCCTATTGTCTTACATGGCACTCACTGTGGTTCACATTTCTGTTATTCGCTTAACCTTTCCTCTTGACACCCTGTACAAATTTAAATTTGACTCACGTTATAGGCTAATTAAACTCTGAAGGCAGAAATTGCCTACTATTCTGGATTGTTCATCATGAACATATTCTAGAATTTTTTTCCCCCTAAATTAATGAAGAAGGACTTAAAGAGAAAAAGGTATTGAACATGAGATAGTTTTCTACATAGATATATGTAGAGAACATCACATATATAAGCCTAGTAGCAGACTTTTAGAGCTGAAAAGGGTCTGGTTATTAAAAAGTGGTTACTTATTTCAGTCCTCTCATTCGCAGATAATGAAATGGGCTCAGAGAGTTAGGCGATCTAGCCAAAGCCTCGAAGGAAGTTGGGATATGGAATTAGGGCTAGAACAGGAATCATCTAATCCAGTGGTTCTCAACTTGGGGCGATTTTGCTGACCAGGGGACAATTGGCAATGTGTAGGGATGCTAGTGGGTAGAGGCTGAGAATCAAACGTCACTAGTGCCGAGGTTGATAAATGCTGGTCCAACCCCAGGCAAGCCTTCTTCCCACTCACATTGTCCCAGCATGCTGTACTTTTTGTTTTGTTCCAAGAATTACTTATTGCTGGTAGAGTTCATCTTGACTTTAACAAAAGCAAATCAGTACTTGTTTAAACATGCAACATCATCATTTTAATCATAAAGTTAGGTTATGAATCATGGAAATGTGAGAAATAAAATCCAGTGTGTTTCCACATCTTTCAAGGCGAGGACTTCATTTAGACATTTGATGCCAGTCAGAAGACTTTGAAACCTGTAGTTTTCACATTTTGTTCTTCGTAAAACCTCAAATAGACAAACCCTTGGCTTACTGTCCTATTTTTAAAACACACTGCGGGGGGGCTGAGGGAGACATGGAAGAGATTTTGCCTGGTGCTCTAACCTTGCATGGGTGATTTATCTACTGTATCTGGTGGAAATAGAGTCATGTATAGACTCTTGTCCTCAATTTGTCAGGGGAATAAAAATTCCAATGAGGAGAAAACATACTCATGTAAAAAAAAATCTAACAAACAAAGTGAGTAAATATACTTATCTGGAAAATTACTCTGTAAAGGTCCTATCAAGTCTCAGCATTGACTGAGAGACCCAGTTTCTGTATTGACTTAAAAGGGCTGAAAATTCACCCATCCCCCTGGAGGCAGACTTTTCCTCTCCCATTGCCAACTGAATCTCCTTGTGGTATTAGAAGAGATTAGAATTCATCATGATTGTTGAGTGTATTATCTGGAGTTGTGCCCCAAAAGGTATATTCTTCCAAGAAACCATGTGCAAATGGCTCGCATCACTGGGTAACCTGGTAAAACAGGGTGGCATAGCAACGCTCTAGTCTTGTACAATATAATATTCAGTAACATTGTTAATATTGCCAAGTGACACTGGATGTATGTGTTTGGGTGCCAGGCCCCAGATCTACAGAAGTCTAAGTAGGGGAGGAGAATACAGATATAAGTCAGTTTAAAAATGATCTGCCCGAGGTTGTCATCAACTTTCACTTCCTGATTTTTTTAAAAAAATGTACTACATTTTAAATAAAATGAATGTCTCCATAAGATGAACTTCACTGATTATTATTTTTGCTGAAAACCCAAAGTTTTCTTTTATGCTCTACTATGGTTTCTTCAACCTGAGTTTTTTGATGAAAGGAATCGCTTCTATTACTTTGAAGACTTGATGCTTAGTTCGTATTTTTATGCTAATGATATTCCATACTATCATATATGCTATTTCTTAGTATAAGAAGCTGCAAATGTAGGCAAGGTATAAACAAATAACATTTTCAAATGCTCACTTTTTCTCTTTTCCTTTTTTAGTTTCCACACTGAGAACACATCCCTGGGCTCTCTTTGCTTTTTGATTGCATTTTACAAAACGAAGTTCTCCATTTCTCCCATTCTTATGTCATGCTGGGTTTATAACTAACAGTGTGTTGACTAACTCCCTGGGGATGTGTGTTCTAAAAATTTTTTTTTGGTCATTTGCCCTAACTACATAAAATGTTTTGGGTTTTATTCTTAATATATGGAGACTGATTTATTCTTTCCTTCATTCAGTAAATATCTATTAAGAAACATACCAGGTTCCAGGCACTGGGGTTAGAGTAGTAAACAAAACAGGCAAAAATTCCTGCCATTAGGGAGTGTTGCTCAGTGAGTAGAGACACTTGTGACCCTCTGTACCAGTGTTAAATGCACTCAGAGGTAGATGGGTAAGTGATAGAGGCTGAATATAATCTTTCGGTCCAGGAGAAAAGTGAATACACCCTACTTTTAAATGCTTTTTCAGAGTATATGGGGTAGCAAGTTGATCCCATCAGTAAACTAACAACCTATTTACACTTTAAGGTCTACTTGGGAGAACTATTTACAGTGGACAATGTTTTATGGGTTCTTTTAAATTTCCAAAACAGCAGAATATCTGAATTTTGTCCTGCTTTTCTCTCTTCCTGGATTCTGGGGGACTATAGTCAGTCTTTGCCTTTCATCTATCAATCTCATTTATGACTTGCAATTTCATTGGTGACATAGTTTGACTCTTGAAATGACTACTTGTTATGGAGAAGTGATGGCTGATATGTAATGTTGACTGCCAAAATGCCCTACGAGGGTGAGAGCAAAATGGCTCACATCTTATGAGTGATTTTAATGATAACGGATGAACAGGAAGGGAATTGAGAGGGCCTATGAGTAAATGTAAGCATGCCTCTTACCTAGGTTACTGTGCACTTTCTCTTTTCCACTGCAGATTAATTGGCACGGCCACTGTATCCCTGAAGGACCTGATCGGTGACCAGAGCAGATCACTGCCGTACAGACTGATCTCCCTGCTAAATGAAAGGGGGCAAGAGACTGGGGTGAGCAGTTTCCCTCTTGCTGAATGGCTTTAAAGTGAGATGATTAAGCAAAAGTTTATTGAGAGAAGAGTGAAATTATAATTAGCTCACTGCGTTTTGAGATAAACTGGCTCATTTGCAGATGATATGGCCTTATCTTACACTCTCAATCACAGAACTAGAAAATTAGATAAATTTGATTTTCTAAAACAGAATACCATTAAGTAAGTGGGTCCCTTTCTCAATACAGATCTGAGCATATTCACTTGGGTATTAACATTCGTGTAAGAGCATAGCTCTGTATATCAGGTATTCTTTGAAACATTCTATAGAAGATAAGGCATTAGTGTTACCTTGGAATATCAAGATGTTAATAGCATAACTTTTACTATTTCATTAGCAGCTAAATATTTTCTTTTTTGAATAAAAATTATTAAGGGTGACACTAATAAAATCAAGTAAGTTTCAAGTTTACAATTCAACAGTATATCATATATATATTGCATTGTGTGTTCACTGCCCAAAGTTTGATTTCCTTCCGTCACCAAATATTTGACCTCTTTTACCCCTGTCCACTTCTCCATCCCTTCCTTCCCTCTGGGAACCTCCAATCCCCTGTTAGTGTCCATGAGTCTCTGTTTGTCCTGTTTGCTTGTTGCTTTCAGTTTTATATCCTGCAAATGAGTGAAATCATGCAGTTTTCAACTTTTTCTATCCGACTTATTTCACTTAGCATGATTATCTCAAGATCCATCCATGTTGTTGCAAGTGGCAGTATTTTATCTTTTCTTATGGCTGAGTAATATTCCATCATATACATGTACCACAGCTTCTTTATCCAATCATCTATTGTAGGATGCTTTGGTTATTTCCATGTTCTGGCCACTGTGAATAATTCAGTGGCTGCATGTTTTCTGATCACAGCCTCTCTAAATAAGTATATATTGATATTGTCTGATATGAGACTAGAATTCTCTTTCTCAAGTGCACTTTAAAAGAACATTGACTCAAGTAGCACAGCTCTCAGATTTCATGATTACTAATGAGTGCTTATAAAGCTACCATGCTTACACTATTAACCTCTAACACCTTCATTTTGCAATCAGTTCGTTTTGCTTGGGAGCCTGGGCAAAAGGAGGAAATTTTATACTAAAAGAGGCTATTCCTTCCAATAGGCAAGAATACAGGTTAGGTTTCTCAATGTCCATTAGGAATGTCAATTTTGCTGGTCTAGTCTCCAAAACATATGGATTTCCTGTGAATCAAGATTCTAACCATAAAACCTAAATTCAGAGTGTCGGTTATCATCTACCTATCCAAAACCTGACTGAGAGACGTGATACTTAGGAAAGATGGTACAAGTCAGTAATATATGCATTTTTTAAGCATAGAAGAAAGCACAGGTAGAACTTGGAATGGTAGAACTATGGTGATTGACTGAAGTAAGGAAGATTAAGGGCCTCAAGTCCTGCCCCATCCCCAACCCCAGCATCCTCCTTATCCTTCTTTGGGGTCCCTGGAGCAGCTCTGGGAGTCCTCAGGTTATAAGCATCCACTGGTCCATAGATTGAGACATTCGTGGACTCTTCTAGGTTTTGCAAGTTTGATTCTTCAATTAAGTAGAGCAGCTGAGCCCCTCAGTGCTCCCTGTATTTGGTCTTCCTGCTGAGCCTGGGTCTTTAGCATGAGATGCTGCTCCTGTGATTCTTTATTTGCCATGAAACCGCTGCTGAGGGCATCATTTATTACCCTGTTTAGTGTCTCCCAGATCATAGTTTCTAAGCTGGCCACAGAATGTGCTGATCCAGAAGGGAGTATCACTGATGAGAAGACAGAAGGAAAAAAACAGAGAGAGAAAAAAAAGAGAGAGAGAGAGAGAGAGAGAGAGAGAGAGAGAGAGAGAGAGAGAGAGGGAGAATTATCAAATATACCAAAAGTAGGAAATGAAAGCACGAGATCCCCTTTTAAATGTGAATTTCAGGTAAATAATGAAGAAATTTTTAGTCTAAGTATGTCCTAAATATTTTGTCTCCATTTTAACTGGTAACCTGTGTGTGTGTGTGTGTGTGTGTGTGTGTGTGTGTTCCTTATTTGCAAAGAAAACCCTTTATTTTGAGGTTTGTACTTCATTTTTCCTGTTAAAATTCATTTCTTTATGGTAGATAGTAGTTGTGGACATGTGTTTTCATCCCAATGTTGACTATCCCTAGCAAATTTTTAAAAATTTTGTAGGTTCATGAAATATAAAAGTATGGGAAACTCTGCCCTAAAATAATGCTCCATGTGAGAAATTTATCGCATATTATAAAAGTGAGAATAACTTTATCTCCAACAAGGAACTCGCATGTTTCTTCCTTTTGATCATGAGAGTTACATAACATTTTCAGTTCTTTTTCTTGCCTTGGCTCCTAGCCACCTTGGGGTTACATTTTATGCAAGAGGTAATTATCCTAAACTTCATGATTTGAATATATTTCCTCTTTAATCAGACTTGATTCCCTTTTTTTATCCTATTTTATGAATCACATAGTTATATAATTTTTTTGTTAGTCTCTTAAAGATTTTTTTAGAGAGATGTGTGAAAATAAATTTCAGCAATTAATAAAGAAGTCAATGAGCAAACACAAATAATGTCATCATTTAAAAGGAGCCCCTGTGACTGGAATTCTGTGATCAGAAGCCAACTCCAGTCTAGGATGGAGGCCAATTACAAGTTCATGCTTGTCCGTCACAACTTTCCTCCAATTTATGAGGTTGCCCTTTAGCTATGGTACACTTGGCAACCTGTGACAGGTAACTCCTTTCCCAGGCTTTCCCACTCCACCTGGGCTCACATGTGGGAAGATAGACACAGTGGAGCGTATGTCATCCTTCCCTTTCTCTTCTCACTTTCCCATCCCCTGCACACCCCTTCTAGAACTTTCTATCTTGCTGATTTGGTTAGCATTGAGCCCATAGCATTCCAATGCCCTACACCAATTCTGTCTGCAATTCATTATTTCTACCCAGGCCACCATTGACTTGGTGATCGGCTATGATCCACCTTCAACGCCGCATCCAAATGATCTGAGTGGGACCAGTGTGTCAGGTGTGGGAGGTAAGCTGAACATTCTGGAGACCCTGCCAACCCCAGGGGGAATCTGACAACACACAGGAGTCTCCAGAGAAGCCTTCTTTGTCATTACACTGTCTATAGCTCCTGCCCACCTAGATAGGACCCCGTGAGGCAGGTGGAGCGGCCCTGAATCAGGACATTACAACTATTTGCAAAATGCCCTTCAAGCGAAAGGAGAAAGGCGAGACAGCCCCTTACTGACCAGCCTCACAGTGATCTATTCAGCACACACAGACTCCAGCAGAAGGTCCCTAGCAAAGTTTGACTTTGGGTTTGCACCTTCCACTCCATACAGTGTGTTCTGGTTGTGAGGCTCCAGGGTTGGCCTCTACTCTTATGTGCCACTTTACCTCTAAATGTGGGATCACCATGCTGTACTCTCAGTCTTCTGGTCAGTGCCCTTGTGTTGGAGCCTCTTTCTTTCACTCCCTTGACCTTGATCCCCTTCCAGCCTCCAGCAACCAGCCCCTCCGGTCCTTTAAGCAATTGAAATTTTGCATAACCCACCTTACTCTCCTTGTTCTCTGACTTGTCGGTCATTCAGGGCCATCAGGTGCTGCTCAGGGTAGGAATGGGGCTGGGAGCTCAAGGGTGGCCTTTGGGCTACAAGTGGACAGAAGTCCACAACAATCAGGCCTTTCACTCGGCGGAGTTCGACCTCTCTTAGCATCTTTCTAGGGAGATGCAATGTTAAAAATGTCTCTGTCCCTTCCTCTGCCCTGAGATGTGTCACCAAACACCCCCGTGTGTCCCCAGCCTTGGCACATGCCCCAGGAAGGGAGGAGCTTCTTGTCCCAACACCCTCACCTGCACCCTTGAAATTCTTTTTCCTGAAATTCTTTTTCCTGTTCTGGCACTCATTCCTGCCAGGGTTGGCTTCCCAGGTCCTGTTTTCTCTTTGTTTCTGTTGGTTCTGGACTCAGCAATCTGGCCCCCTGAGCGGTCTGCTCGGATCCACAGCAGCACCTCCCTTCCTGCCCTGTGGTGTCTCTGCCCCGTTCCTGCCTGACTTCTGGTCTCGCCTCAGCCTGACCCCAGCCACTGCCCTGCCCGCCCGCACTCCACAGACGGCCAAGTATGCAGGTTTTGACCCTTTTTTTGACTAAGTGGTTGTGAGCATCCAACATGGCTCAGCTGGCCGCTTCTTCTTTGGGGACAGTTGGGACTGACAGAGCCAGCACATCAGCAACACACTCTGCAGCCACCCGCCGTTCAGCACCATGGCTGCTCTTGGGTCCTCAGACACTCTCTGTCCCCCAGAGCCTTGCAGCGGCTCCCTTTCGCTGTCACAGCAGTGGTGACAACTGAAATAAGACCCAGAGCTTTTGGGTCAGACTGGCCCAGGTTGGATTGTGTGTCTATGGTTATTTAACCATGCGACCTTGAATAAGTTGCTTAACCTCTCTGAGTCTCAGCTTTCTTTACTATAATGTGGGGATAGTAGTAGCACTCACATTGTAAAATTGTTACAAAGATTAAATGAAATAATGAATATAATGCACTTATCCCAGTGCTTGGCATACAGTAAGTGCTACTAATAGTAGGCATTATTATTATTATTGTTGTTAATGTTATTGCTATTATTACTGAAACAGTTACAGATGGATTACAGTCATGAGGTCAGTTGGGTGGCATACTGCATGAACTTTTAAATTGCTTCCTCTAGAAAGCAGAGCTATTAGAAAAGGATAATCTGGTTTGGTTCAGAGTCATGTTGAGATGACTAAATGCTTTCTTTTTAAATATCTTAAAAAATAAACAAAACAAAAAGATTGTGTCCCAGTAGACCAGAAAGACTTTGAAAATAAGCAATTTACTAAGTTTTTAGGAGTGTAGTGGGAGGACTTTTTCCTTAAGATGGACCCATGCAAGCCCAAACTCAGAAAACATGCATTTTCCCTGGAACAGAGCCTGCTTCTTTAGAGATGAGAAAAGCACCAACTCTTGAACTTTTAAACCCACTGGGGAGAAAATCCTTGCCATTTAGGCTCCCTTTGCCTGAGCCTCTTCTCCTCACTTCCTGGATTGTCTTGGCAGCACTATGGCTCAGGCAGGCTTGGGGACTGAGAGTCCCATCCTCTTAGGAAGCTGACTCCTAGCGGGCTTTGTGATGGCAGTTGGCCAAGGTCTTTCTTAGAAGTTCTTTAGAATCCTTGATGCTCCTGGATGGAGACAGGAAATGAACCAGCACTTGGGTCCCTTTTGTTTGGATTTCAAAGATGTTACCCAGTGCTGGCCTCTGAATGAGCTGTGTCCAAAGGGCAGTTTTATTTTTAAGTTTGAAATGACAAAGTAAAATTTCTTTATTTAAAAAACGAACAGGGTTCTTTGATCTGGAAGTGTTATTTTGCTCTGTAAAATTAATATTCATCAAGGCTGGGTCAAGAGTGGCAGTCCGAATGCTGGCTGCATAGTGCGGCTGAAAAAAACTTGGCATTAAAAAAATCAATATCCTAGATTATCTGGATATTTCAAGGGAAAACTTTTTTTTTTTGTCGTAATGTAACAATTCGATTAAATTAATCAAAGATATCTTTGAATTTATACTACAATTCCATGCTAGGGAACACACACACACACACACACACACACACACACACACACTGTCTTAAGAGATGGTAAAAACACAAAAATGAGACAGAAATAACAGGAAGACAGCCACACCTTCTGCCATCATACACCTTAATGACATAAACATGAACCTGGACCAGAATTTGTTTTTTTCCCCTCTTCTCTTGAATTGACTTTTAAGAAAAGCAAACAAAAAGACTTTCACCATTCTATATTAAAGTAATAAGTGTGCTTCCTCTCATTTATATAGATCTCAAATTTTAAAAATTTGAGATTATCGATTTTTTTTTTAGTACAAAAGCAACACCTCCTTATAACAATGTGAATGTCACAGAAATATAAGACACAGAAATTTCAACTCTCTCAGTCTCATCTTTCTCAGATAACCAACAATCAAGAGTATTAATATTGATTTTAAATGTTACTATCCACATAGTGGGTCCTGCAAAGAAATTTGAAGATTTTCAGAAAAATTTTCCCCTGCAAATTGAAGAAACTAATACAACTGTGGGTCACAGGAATTGAATACCTGAGGGGTTCGTGTGAGTTTCTTTTAAGATTTTTTTTTTAGACAAGTTTTAGGTTTACCACAACATTGAGAGAAAGGTACAGAGATTTCCCATATACTGCCTCTGTCCACTCCATGCATAGTCTCCCCAGTCATCAACATCACTCACTGGAATGGTACACTTTTTAATGAAGGACGAACCTACTTTGACACATCATAATCTCTATAGTTTTATGGGTTTGGGCAAGTATATAATGGCATTTATTCAAAACCATAATATAATACATGGTATTTTCACTGCCCTAAAGAACCTCTGTGCTTTGCATATTCATCTTCCCCGACTCCCAACCTTTGGTAACCACTGATCTTTTTATTGTCTCCATAGTTTTTCCTTTTCTAGGCTGCCCTAGAGTTGGAAGCACCTCTTTTAAAATTGGCTTCTCTCACTTAGTAATATGCATTTGAGAGTTCTCCATGTCTTTCCATGGCTTGATAGCTTATTTTTTAAGTGCTGAATAATATTCTATCATCTGGATGTACTACAGTTTATCGATTCCCCTATTAAAGGACATTTTGGTTGCTTCCAAATTTAGCAATCATGTGCTGTATTCTTGTATGTTTATTTTATGAGCATACATTTTCAACTCCTTTGGGAAAATACCAAGGAGGGTGATTGCTTCGTTGTATGCTAAGAATATGTTTAATTTTGTAAGAAATTGCCAAACTGTCTTTAAAAGTATCTCTACCATTTTGCATTCCCACCAGCAATGAATGAGAGTTCCTATTGCTCCACATCCTCACCAGCGTTTCGTGTTGTCAGTGTTCCAGATTTTGGCTATTCCAGTAAGAATGTAGTGGTAGATCACTGTTGTTTTTATTTGCATTTTCCTGATGACATGTTGTGTGGAACATCTTTTCATATGCTTATTTGCCATCTGTGTAGATTCTTTGGTAAAGTGTCTGTTAAAGTCTTTTGTCCATTTTTAAAATCAGATTGTTTTCTTGTTGAGTTTTAAGAGTTCTTCGTATTTTTCAAATTATAGTCCTTTCTTCTATGTGTCTTTTGCAAATATTTTCTTCCAGTCTATGACTTGTTTTCTACTTTTGTTTTTTTGACATTGCCTTTGCACAGTAGGAATTTTTAATTGTAATGAAGTCCAGCTTATCGATTACGAATTGTATTTCCTGTGTCCTGTCTAAGGGGTTCATTTTTAAGGAATGCTTCACTAGAACACTTATACCATGATGATAGAGATTACAGATGCTGGTGCATCGATGTCTTGAGTAAAAGTGTGTAGTGTCAAAGGTATCCCTTTCATTGACTTTCCTCTGAGACTGTTCCTTTGACAGAAGGATGGGCTGACCCAGACTACAGGTTTGACCTTCTGAAAACCTGTTACTTTGCCAATTTCATTCACCAAATGTCAGCCTATATTCCCATGCCCAGAATCAAGTATTTTTAAATCTCATATTTATTTTTAAAGCACCATCTGTTAAAATTTGTGCTTTGTCCAACCATTGAAATGCAAAAATTCATGCCTAGCCAGACTTGGTGCTTCAAATTGATTTCATTCCACAAACACCAAAGTCTCTTTGCTTGAAAGTAAATTTGAGCCAGTTCAGAACGCATTTACTGACACCTGTTTTGGGAGCATACAGATGTATGTTTGCCACCAATGAGCTTGCATTTCAGTAGAAAGTTAAGATATAAACATGAATAATTATAGGTCAGAGCTGAATATAATAAATTCCTGAAGAGAAGACTAAGCAAATTATTACATGGGAAACAATTTCTTAGAGAAAGTACTTTTCCAGCTATCTGTTTCAACTATGTATTCTTAGTGACTAGTGCAATGCTTAGAAAGGGTCCAATTTATGCCTGTCGATTGAGTAAATGACTGAGTGAATAATGGATGGCTGATAGATATGGTTTAACTTTTTTTTTCAAGGTCATTGTGGCGAACACTCATGAATAGATGAAAGTGACCAATTCATTCAGAGGTGTAATAAAAAAGAAGCATGTTCCTAAAGGCTGGGAACCAGGCTCGGATATTTGTCTCTGATGGATAGCCCTGAGGATCCATGGAACATTTTCTGAACAGGGACTGACTTGGTCAGAACTGAACTGGAAAATGATTAATGTGCTAGAAGGTTGTCCCAGGCACTATTTACAGAATTGGACCTCTAATTGATTTTGTCCTGCGAACTGATGGTATTAGGCCATTTTTTTTTTTCTAGGATATTTAAGAAAATCAAAGTGATCATAATAGACAAGTGGTTCTTAAATTTTAGACACAGCAAAAACATCCAGAGAGATATTTAAACGTGCAGGTTGCTGGCACCTACCTCCAGAGAGTCTAATTTAGCTGGTCTAAAGGGGAACCTCTACCTCCTCCAATCTGTATGGATAATAGGAACTTCTAGGAGAGTCTGATGAAGGCAGATTTTGGAGCTCATTGGAGAAGTCCTGGAGTTGAATGTTTTACCTGGTTAATGTTATCTTGCCCAGACTCAGATGAAGCTCTTTGAACAATATTTCCTAGACTGGCTCACAACCCATGTTTGGTTAGAGGCTCTTCCTGGTACCTTTGTTCTGACCTTTGATTTGGAACCATTCCAGAACATTCTTAGGTTGTACATAGTGCTATTTACCCAAGAATCGAGGTGGAGGGTGCAGACATTTATTTATATATGTCTACCAAAACAATTATTATTCAGCATTCCAGCTGAAATCATGTTATCTCCAAAATGTTTTCGAGCTTAGAAACTTTTTCTCTCCTAATCTGTACAATTTGTACTTTTTAACTTACACTAATGATATTATACCAGCCCTTTGTTCTGATTTTGCCATGACCTTTGGCCCAAGGTAATTAAATTCTGCCTTCACCAGTACCACTACTTAATAAGACTTCATTATGAGAAGTAAAATCAATATCACGGGCAGAGGTTGGCATTCTAAGACTTTAAAAAAATGAGTGGGAAGAGTGTTTGGATAAAGGGGATTGCTGACCAGGGTGGGGCGGGGCTTGTGGGGGAGCATCTGTATTCCAGGCCAGGAGGAAGTCCTTGGTGACAGGACAAGGTCCCTCTTCCTCAGACATTGCTAGGAATTGCCATCATTGAGAAGTTCTAACAGGACATTCCTCTGGTTAGATGCAGGAGGAATGGCCTGCAGATCTGGTGACATCTGAGTGATTAATAGCCCACTCTTTTTTGCTTAATAGGGAGAAAAAGTGTTAGACGAGGAGACTGTGGAAGCCTGGAAGAAGGAAAGAGCTTAATACCCATTGGGGAAAGGCACCGCTGGGCATGTCAAGGGCAAACTCAACTGTAACATAAGGCATCCTAGGGCTGCCAAGTCTTAGCACTGGATGGGCAAATAGTAGCCGTGTGGGGAAGTGTCATTGTCACAAGTGACTGCACACAGGGGTGGTTGGCAGGAATATTGCCATTGAGCTACTGAAAAGAGGCCAACAGTACATCTCAGGGATTATGAAAACTTGTTTTGTTAAGTTGCTGGAGTTGTGACAGACAGCCATTCCTAAGTGTTCATTAAAGCATTACTTGTAATCAAGTGTGGGTCACATAGAGAGTTACTGACATTGGGAAAGAATACAGGTCAGTGACTGCGTGACACGGTGATTGTTGGGGGGACAGGAGGCATTCATACAGAGGGATTGTGAAGCGCTTATCACAGCTGGAACAGGACAGTAAAGAAGAGCAGAAAAATGGAGCAGTAACTGTAGGGGCACTGTGGAAGGATTGGTCTCAGCTCACGGAGCTTAGGCAGTTCAGTGACTGACTATAGGACGGGAAACAGACAACACATGCAGGTAAGAGAGTTGATTTGGAGTTGGGAGGATGTGGACGTTCTCTTCTGACTGCCTGTTTCCTAATAGGAAGTAAGGTCATTAACTGATGATAAGGCTGTTTGAAGTTTTCAAGGTGCAAAATAGGTACAAGCTCAGAATACCTGGGCAGTCCTGTGAGTCCACTTACGGTGTGTCATCGTGAAATTGAAGCGAGACTAGTCAGTAAGGTAGCTTGTTCTTCTCAGGCGATTTCAGCTGCCGAGGTGAATGGGTGGAGGAAGTGGAGGGGTGAATGAACCAGGTGAGTACAAAAAAGTGAGCGAAGGATGGGATTGAGGGGCACGTAGGGGAGCGATTGCAGTGTTAGATCACAGAATTTAACACAGGTTAGGAGAAAAGCTAGCACATGAAGGAAGTGGGGGGCAGAGGAAGTGAAATGGTCACTAGATTGGAGTTGCCTGTGTGGCTACAGACTGGAGTAACAGAACAAACTAAAAAGATACAAACGAAGTCCTCTGTAGTGGGTCGAATAGTGTCCCCTCGCAAAACTCGTGTCTACACGGAACCTCAGAAAGTGACCTTATTTGGAAATAGGGTCTTTGCAGATGTGATTCGTTAGGATGAAGTCATACTGATGTAGGGAGGGCCCTAAACCCAGTGGCTGGGGTCCTTATGAGAAGAGACGAGGACACACTGGCACACAGGGAAGGAGCCCCTGTGACAGTGGAGGCAGAGATTGGAATGATACGGCCACAAGCCAAGGAACACTACAGAGTTCCAGGAGCCGCCAGCTTAGTAAAAAGCAAGGAAGGATTTTCCCTGAGGGACTTCAGAAGGATTATGGCTCGGCTGACCCCTTGATTTTGGATTCTGAGGGGCTGAAACTATCGGAGAATACGTTTCTAGTGTTTTAAACCACTTAGGTTGAGGTACTTTGTTACAGTAGTCCTAGGAAGCAAAAACAACCAGCAACTTCCTATTCAGTCAGTAGTTCTCAACTTAATGTTACCCGCTGTGGTCATGAAAGAGTCAAATGGCTGTGGTTCAGGTACATGCCTGGGTCTCATTAACAGGACATGCTGGCACAGCCACCAACGTGTTGGGAATGAAACCGCCTGTGCAGAAGGGTGTGTCCGGTGGTGCCTTAAGGGCTCCCTCATTCTTTGTGGAACACTAAGGGGAGCATTGTTTAACCTTGGGCAGCTTCCTGCCACATAATGGGGCGATTTCCTGCTCAAATATCCTTCCGCTGCTATGCAGAGATGCTGGAGGTAGTCGTGACTTAGGCTGGTTTCCTTTGAATCATCCTTTCAACCTAATGTCTGAATAACAGAAGGTGTTTCCAGAAGATGCTTTCTCTTCATTACCTGCAGTCTGTTTCTGGAGCATTCATCAAGAGTTTAATGAGGGCTTATGCAGAGTCCAGCACCACAAAGGTGCTTTTCCCCTTCTTCTTCTCCTGCTTGCTGTCCTAAACAACCACGAACTCCAAATGGAACAATCCACAGCAGGGAGGAAATCCCAGTTGGGCTCCAGAAGTTAGTCTTAGTTGTTGGAGGAGCTTGAAGCCATGCATTGCCCAGCCTGGAACAGGTTTGCAGAAGGGGAGCCTGACCCTCCTTTCTTCACTGAGGCTGGTGCCAAGGTCGAGAGAAGCGCCCCATAGCATCTGCAGGAGATTTGCCAAATGGCCGAAGAACTCGAGAAGGCACAAGCAGGAGACAGGATTCAGTTGGTCATCACTCGTTTTACATCCGTCGAGCCCCTGCTATACACTAGGGTTTGTGTAAGGCATGGGAGCAAGGACAAGCCCCCTGCTTCTGACCGTGGATGGTGGTGGGGAGACCTACGGGTTAACAATAGATGCAAGTGTCTGTAGTGAGAACTGGGTGGAACAATGTGTGGTAGACACGAGCAGAGGTGACTTACTCCCTCTGGGAAAGGTGGGAAGGACCTGTCCCAAGATAGTACATTTTGTCCGGAGCTTGAGGCAACTGAGCTCACCTGGTGGAGAATAAGAGGAAGGTCATTCTAAAACCCAGGTGCTCCAAGATGCGTAGCAAGAAAGCCCATCTTTTGAAGCCTCCTCGATAATAGGGAGGAAGAGACCCAGGTTATCTTGCAAAGGGCAAAAGCAGCTATTCTAGTGTTTTGTGCTCCAACCAGAACTGATTATTCAAAACTAAAAAATAAAAAATAAAAAAGATTAATTTTTTTGGCTGCTGCTGCGTGCCAGGCACTGTGTTGAAGTCTTTGCACATAAATTAATTTTATCTTTACAATACTCTGTGGTAAATATTATGATTTTTCCCCTTTTCACAAATGAGGAAACTGAAACAGGATGTAAGAAATTTCCATGGACTCACATGGCTCAAAACTGGGATTTGAACCCAGATAGCATGACTCCATAGTTCAAGCTTTAAGAGACGTGTTACACTGCAGGCTGATTGAACTAAGTCATACTATGATGTGAGTGACTGACCAATGGCTCCATATGGAAATTAAATCTCTTATACGATTTTGCATTGTAAAAGAGGAGTTTCGGAATCCAAAGGTAGGGAGTGCAAACGGTGGTATTTCTTACAAGGCGGTTAGTCTTCTAGTCGCTCTTAATTTATATTGTGCAGATTACTGAGATTGCATACTTTTTATCTATGAAGAAAAGCTGTTTGCCAGTGAGTTTCAAGGAGTTTATGAATGAAAGAAATGGGAAACAGAGCAGGTGGAGTTGATTTTTTTTTTTTTTAAGGAGTGAAAGATTCGTGCATATTTGAAGGCAGAGAGAAAGAACCCCTGAAGGAGGGAGGGAGTAAGGAGAGAGAGAGAAAAGGGAGATACATTGGTGGGGTTCCCAAAGAATCAGAAGGGAATGGGCTCTCAGGCATGGGGAGGTGGTTCCCTGTACTAAACAGGAAAATCGTTTTCCCCCTGAATATGAAGGGAAGCTGGGAGGATTGTGGGGGGACAGACGTGTGTGGAAGTGACAAACCAGGAGAGTAAAGGGAGAGTATGACGGTCACCTTGGTCTGCTTGGCAAGAAAATGAGAGATGAGTTTCTCATCTGCCGTTGAGTGTGGAGAGAGCGTTCATGAATCAGGAGGCTCAAGCAAAACGGAGAGTCCAAATCTCATGAATAAATCTTGAGAGGAATGGTGGCGCTGAAGCCTCCTCTGCAAGGCTCCAGTTTCCCACCGCACATCCTCATCCCTCCGTCCTAACAGCAGGAAGGCCCCTTGACCTCAGACTGGGCTCCAAGATCAACAACTGGGTGATTTCTGGCTCTGTCCGACTGCGCCATCTCATGCTCTCTTGTGGTCTCTGGTGGCCTCCTTGTCACTTTGAAGACAATCTAAGCGAGTGTCCTGAGGTATCACAAACGCATTTTCCTAAGGATCTTTATCTGAGTCAAAACAACCCCAAGTCAGTGTCATCAAGAAACATCTCCTTCACCTGCCTCAGGAACACTGAAAACTCTCAGGAGTGCTCAGACATTTATCTCTGACTGGAATCCTTTTTGGTGTCTTAGGAGAGGAGGAGGAAGATGGAGGTGAAGAAGACAGGTTGGACAGCATCGTCAGGGGCCCTGGGCCCAAGGTGCCAGGTGGGACAGTGTCAGAAGCTCAGCTTGCCCGGAGGCTCACAAAGGGCAAGAACAGCCGGCGGATGTTGTCCAACAAGCCGCAGGACTTCCAGGTAGGGTTGGCCCGAGTGCCCTGCATCCTGGTTTTGCCCCTGTATTGTCCAGCTTCTGGCAATTTTAGTGATTGGGGGAAGGACCTTTTCTACAGACAGTGGCTTACTTATTAAAAAAAAGACATCAGGGCATAAACCCAATTAGAGCTCTGTTTCTTCTGCAGTAGATCTAGTCAGATGAGGCTCTTCAGAGAAATAAAACCACACCCTTCCTTTCCCTTGGAGGTAGGAAAGAGGTAATCAAAGGATAGACGCACAGGTGTTGTGTTTTCAGAGCATTGTGTTAGACTTGGAGACAGCTATGGAGTGAGTCACTACTTCTCAGGGCTCTGGAAGACTAGGCAGGAAGCTGGGATCTGAGCTGGGACCTCAGCCTTGCCCCACCCTGTCCAGGGCCAGCTCTGAACTATTTCAACCCCACTGCTGCTCTTGGTTTCTGCAACCCAAGCCCACTCCCCGCTTTGGAATAAGCACAAGCGGCCTCTTCCAGTCCGTGAGCACTAGTGCATTGCTAAGCTGTTCTGGCCTGGTGTCAGCCATCCCCACAGGTGAACGGAGGCAGCACCTGAAGATGCTCTTACACGCACGCTGGGAAAGAGTTGGTAACAACACTCCTTCTGTGCTTACAGATCCGGGTGCGAGTGATTGAGGGCCGGCAGTTAAGCGGCAACAATATTAGACCTGTGGTCAAAGTCCACGTCTGTGGCCAGACACACCGAACAAGAATCAAGAGAGGAAACAATCCATTTTTTGATGAGGTAAACAAGCAGAATGCGTGTTCCTGCTCAGTGAGTCTGTTCTATTTACGTATACTTCCCTGCCTGCCACCCACCTCTCCCCTGACCCATGTGGGAGGGAAACACATGTGCCAACTTAACTGGTAAAGACGACGCAAAGTTCCAGAGTTAAACATACTAAAGAACCACTGGAGCTTGAAATCACGTGGCCTGCTTCATCTTTGGTTCTCAGAGCTGCCAGGGTCTTTCTGGTGTTTTTTGCACCAACTTCCTGACAGAGCCCTCCTCAGAGATCCTCGTACCCCTTATGATGGAGCACATGACGTCACCTACTTCTGTGTTAGCTTTTTCTAATTAGCAGCATGCCTGAGGGATGACTCTGTGTCACTAAGTAACCTAACTTTTTTGAGGTGTCAAAACTTACGTGGCTATAAAAACAATACATGTTGAAGGAAAGCAAACAGGTTTTTTTCCACTAAACCCAAAATGTCCCCAATTGATAACAGTTGATGAACATTGGTGTTTATTGTTCTTTCAATTATTTTGTAGGTTTATAATATTTCTAAGTGAAAAGCAGGAGAAAAAGTTTCAGTTTAAATAAATGCTCAATCTTTCTTTCTTAGGATTAAAGTTTATTGGTACATAAAACGGAAGATGAAGCAGGCCACGTGATTTCAAGCCCCAGTGGTTCTTACTTTAGTATGTTTAACTCTAACTCTCCATGTAGCCAATCAACCTTCTTAAATTTAGCAGTTACAGTGAGTTAAAATGTGGTCAACATTGACCCTACTGAGGTACTAACATTATCTAAGGGGCAAACTTGGCTTTTAAGGTGTTTTGCTAGAAAGAACAAAATTAGGGAAACAAGATACAAATGATAGAGCTAAATGTAGCAGGGTTAAACTCACTCTTCCAGGTCGTGCAGACCCTAAGCATGTGGAATAACCTTAGATCTTTACCTCAGTTAGCTAGTAGATATCTGGTCCCAAATGAACACTTTTACTTAGTAAAGTAAACACTATAGTTGTCACTTAATCTTTCTTCCCTTTTTCAACTTGCGGAAGTGAGTTTACCCTGAAGCTCGCGAAGCTTAAGCTTTAGGGCCTTTTCCAGGGCTCTGCGATGTGTTCGCGTGGTCAAACCTAATTTGGGGTTTACGTCTTGCATTTTTTTGAGAAGGCCCTCAAAATTATAGCATGTTACCCACCAAACTTGAACCCATCTCTGCTAACATTCATACATTTTTCTCTTTGACAGTTATTTTTCTACAATGTCCATATAACCCCTTCTGAATTGATGGATGAGATCATCAGCGTTCGGGTAAGGGGGCCACAGCATAGGAAGGCAGTGCTCACTAACTGCCAGATAAAGCCAATAACCTTTTCACTGCTTTTCTTTCTTCCAGGTTTATAATTCCCATTCTTTGCGGGCAGATTGTCTGATGGGGGAATTTAAGGTAAGTGGCAACAGTCTGTTTCATTCAACTTATGTCAAGGATGCGAAATCAGGCTCCTGGGCAGGTCCCAGGATGCTTGTCCTGGTGACATCTTAAGGTTATGTGTAAGGGATCAGTGCCACGATGCTTGCTGGGAGCTGGAACACCAGCAGGATGTGAGTGCTCTGGGGGCCAGCAAACCAGCTGAGTGTCCTCTGGCCTTGGTCCAGTGGACTTCCAAAGTATAACACTTCACAACACCCTAAAGCAAGATGCCCTGAAGGTACCACATCAAAGCCCTTCCCAGCGTTTCAGCTGTGGATGGAAGCCAATGCATGCTCCAGAGGGAAGGGGTACTTTATGGCAAGAAGCCCATCACCCAGCTCCACTTACCAGTGGCCCCAGAGTGCCATCTACAAAGCCAATTGTTATAAATCTAGAGTATGAAAGGCAAGCCAAACCAGGGATGAGAATCAGGGTGCTTTTCCAAGTAACTTGCATTAGAATTAAAGACAAATACTTAGTAACTTCCCAGCTATTCTAATGGAATGTGCTGCCTTTTGAAGGAAGAATCTTGTGGTATCTAGAAGTCCTAGAGGATGATCTGTGTCAGGCAGACCTGTGTTCATACCCTGTATGCCATCAATTAGCCACATGTCAATCTTTCTGATCTTTCGTTTCTTTATCTGTAAAAAGACTAAATGAGATAGAATATATAAAGCACCTAGCATAGCACCTGGCACATTGAAGTGTCCGATCAATGATTATATTAATGATTATATTAATTTTAACATTATTATTACTTAAGAAGTTGGGCCAGGTCACTTTCTATAGGGTAACCATCAGTCCAAGTTTGCCAGAGACTGAGGGGTTTCACAGAATGTGCTATGTGGAAAGTCTCAAGCAAACAAGGACACATTGGTCGCCCAATTTCCATGATCCCTTCCAACTCTAATACTAGCTCATTCATTCAAAATAATGATTGCGGGTCTTTATATGTGCCAAAAATCAGGCAAGGCATTGGGGATACAGGGCGGGTGAGATAGAAATGTCGAGTCTCAAAGAAATTTAAGTCTAGGCAAGAGCATCACATTCAAATATAACGATGGTTTCTTTGAAGTGACTAAACTGAATTTAAAATCTATTTAAACTCTTTTACTTATTTTTTCCCAGATTGATGTTGGATTTGTTTATGATGAACCTGGTAAGTAATGTTCTCCCCATGAACTGGAAGATTCTGGGAGTCAAGAAAATTTGGGAGAAACAAGAAATCAAAAAAAAGTGGTTTTTCGGGTTTTTTGTTTGTTTTCTGTTTTTTTTTGTGTGTGTGTGTGTTTTTGTTTTTGTTTTTGTTTTTTGATTCAGGAAGGGAAAGGATTCTTAGCGGAAATGCATAATAGTAGCTTAGTATAGATTTCTTTTTAATCTAATGGTAATTATCCTAACACAAATAGATAATTTCTCTGTTTTGTGAGGATATTTTGATATTATCAAAATCTAATTGTAAGACCAGTTAATAGAGTTTAGAGAGTCTTGTTTAAGTCACACCAGGGCAGGATGGAGGTAGGAGCCATACAAAGTATAGCTCATTAATATAGACATTTATCTAGGGAATTTGGTGTGCCATAATGACACTTGGGAGGAAATGTTTATTTACCTTATAGCAATTGGAGTCACAGATCCATCAGCTTCTCTTTAGAAAGTCTGTGTCTTTTGACTTCTTTTTTATTTTAGGTCATGCTGTCATGAGAAAATGGCTTCTTCTCAATGACCCTGAAGATGCCAGCTCGGGTGCTAAAGGTTACATGAAAGTCAGCATGTTTGTCCTGGGAACCGGAGATGAGCCTCCTGTGAGCACCTACATTCTCTACTGTTTACATTTTTTTTCACTAAAAAAGAGGACCAAGTGTTAAGCAGGTGGATGCCAACAGTTGTGAAGTAGAACACATCTCATCAGTGACCCCAGCCCTCCAATTCCTCCTATTTTTTCTTTACGACAGAATTGTTTTTCTAGCTCACTTAGATGCCTTTTTGGTGTATATGAGTGGGTTTTTTTATTAAGTACAGATATGTGTTTAAGACTTCCTTGCATCATTTTAGCTACAGAGCATGGCTCACTAGCAGAATCAAGCATTGCTACCTAAAGGGACAGTTGTCATTCTAGGAAATTGGGCAGCAAACCTGGGAATAAGAAGCAGCCAGAGAAAAACTGGAAGAACTTCAGGAACTCTCTCTCTCTTTGCTATTTAGTGCTCACAAAATTACAAAGGACGCATTACTTTCTCGTGATTTATCAATTGAAGAAACATAGTGCACAATGATGTTGTAGAACAGTTTTGTTGACTTGGGGGCTGAACTCTTAAGCCTGGAGCATGGGAAATCCCCATGGAACCAGCTCCAAATGCTGTCATTTTACATGCATTAGTTTAGCTTCTTAAAAGTGCTGCTTTTCCTTGTGTATACTTTGTTATTCTGTGCCCCCAACAGCCTGATAAACAAGATCGTGATAATGACAGTGATGATGTGGAAAGTAATTTGTTACTCCCTGCTGGCATTGCCCTCCGGTGGGTGACCTTCCTGCTGAAAATCTACCGGGCGGAAGATATCCCCCAGAGTACGTATTGATTTAATTCTGCCCTGAGATTATTAGTTATCTGCATTCTTAGATGTATTAAAATCATACTCCGAAAAAGGATCAGTGCTCCCTACCATTTTTTTTCCTTAAAGGCCTCCATGAACTTATTTTCATTCATTCTGGCCCCATTGAAAACTATCCAAGCTGGTTTATGGGGTAGCTGGTTGGTCACTGATCCATGTTACTTGCTGAGTGTTTGGCCTGTTCTGCTCCATTTCCTCTTTTTTCAGTGTTCCAGATCTCTTTATTCTAGAGAATACTAAAGAGAGGTTAGCAGTCAGCACTTCCAGCTCCTGTGATCCCAAATGAATATGTGAAATTTTATAAACAAATAAATGTGTTTGCTATTGGATTATTTAAAATGTCTAAGCAAAAGGCGGTTACGTACCAATAACTAGAAGTCTGTCACTATTGTATTATGAGACACATGTATTAAGAGATTGGATTCATTCAAGAGGATCACTTACAGTGATTTTATTCATAGAGGCTAGTTCAGTTACTCCTCTGTCATTGCCAAGGACCAAACATCCTATTTGCCTGACCTGGTCTGTCTGCTTCTTGCTTGGGCCCTGGGACATCGGACCCCTCTTCAAGTCCCCAGGAAGCAGCACCCACTGTTCAGGCCATGGATCTCTTCAGGATTTGCTACTTTTACTGGGAACCTTCCCCTCCCCTTTCTAAAGACCCTATAATGCCTCCCAATACCATCTTTTCCTCAGAAATATCTTAGATGACATAAATAAGTTAAAGCTCCCATTATACTTCCTATTTGTTTAATTGCTCTCTATTCACTTTTATTTGTTAAAACAGAGAGATCTGCTGTTTGTATTGATTAAATGCGTTACTTATGATTATGCCAAATTTCCTTGAATTTCTCTGAAAAAGTCAGATTAGGCCTATATCATTTTGACCTGAAGCACCTTTTCCAAGTTGCAATCAGGCCTAAGTTTCAGAATTGTCTCTTACCCTATCTGGATAGACCGTCTTTACTCTATTTTTTTCCTTGATAAATGATTGATACTTAACATAATAATTTATCGATGTATTTTTCAAGGTGCTTCTGTCGATTTTAAAACTCCGTAGGGAGAAAAGATTTTCTCTCTCAACTAAGACTCAAAGAATTTTCACAATACATTGCGACCAGCTCTTGCCGTTTTTGAGAACAATCATTGTTGCAACTATATTCATGTACAGGAGGACATTTTTAATTTTGTTAAGTGATTTCTATTTTTTCAAGAGAATCAAATTTAATTTCTGTTGTGCAACATGTTACTTTCCAGTGGATGATGCCTTCTCACAGACGGTGAAGGAAATATTTGGAGGCAACGCAGATAAGAAAAATCTAGTGGATCCTTTTGTAGAAGTTTCCTTTGCTGGGAAAAAGGTTTGTACATGATCTACATGCAGATGTTTCTAGAAATAAATATATAAACCAGTGTGCTTTCCTTGGAGTGAATTCCTGCTTATTCTTTGTTAAAGTGGCCTCCTGATGAGCTGGGCACTCTGCAGGAACACAGATTATCTAAGTCTGAACATGCCAGACTTCTCCACAGGTTTATTTTGGAGTGGAAAGTATGCAGGGCTCAAATTGGAAAATTCAATCTTTTGAAAAATTAGAATAGTGAAAGCCACCATTGGATTATTTCCCAGGTCTAAATATTATCTTAATTGTAGGCAAGCCCCCTCACCAGCATTTATCCCTGGCAAATGTAGAATATAGCCCCTGAATGCCCAGCTGCCCACTCCTGTCACATTTCTCACCTCCCATGACCCAACGAGCTGCTGTAAATGGAGAGTCAGGCAAGGGAACCTCATCCTGGTCCTCTGGGAAAAGCTGGGGGACTCTTGGTATAAGAACATCTGTAACCACCACTTTTATCTACCGAGAGGGTCAGAGGTTGAAGAGTGGGATTCCAAAGTAGAATCACCCTGCACCATGGACAACTGTAGCATGAAGAACTAGTATCTTCTATGTATTTTGAATCATTAATTATGAAAGTGAGATTTGGCAAATGACACACACATGGACTGGATATTATTTCCTAAGAGAGTCAGTGGGGAGTGGTAGGAAAGCCTTCAAGTCTGGAATGAGACGAGGCCCGATTTAAAGTCAGACTTCACCCTGTTGTACACCTGTAACTAATATCGTACATCAATGACAATAGAAAAAAATAAAAATAGAACATTTTTAAAAAAGAAAAAAGATATATAGAAAAACTCTATAGATAAAAAAATATTTTAACAATCTTGAGACCAAAATTTAATACACTTGCCTATGTCAGAATAAAAATTATCCTAAGTCCTAATCACAAATTAAAAAAAAATTTTTTTTTTAATTCACACTTTACGCTCCTCATAGGCAGTTAAGGCAAATTCCTCTAAGTCTGAATTTCCTGAATTATAAATGGAGATAATAATAATCTCATAGAGTTGTTGAAAGGGTTAATTAATTCAAGAAGTAATTATTGGAGCCTATTAAGTATCAGATACTATCCCATGTGTTGAGATTGAGAAGTGAGCAAGACAGTCATCGCTGTCATGGAGCTTGCTTTGTAATAGAAAGGACGATAAACAAGCAAAGAAGTAATTGAATAATTCCCATACTGCCAAGTACTATATAGAACACAAAGCAGGAACCAGAGGAGATTGGGTACGAGTTTGGAGGGGTATTTAGCTATGTTATCATGTGGGATACCTTTGAGGAAGTAACATTTGAGCAGGGAAAATCTAGGGGGCAGGAGCTTCCAGGCAGAGAGAAGAGGAGCTGTAAAGTCGTCAAGGAGGAGATGCATTTGCAGCGAAAGAACATACTGGTTGAGCGGAGTGAGCAAGGGGGAAAATTAAGAGATGAGGTCAGAAAGATGTGTGCGGTGGGGCAGGTAGGGCTTTATCAGCCAGAGAAGGGTCGGGCCTTTTTCTAGATGTACTAGGTGAACTCATGGAGGATGCTACACAGGGAAGTGACATGAGGTAGCAGAAAAGGAAAGGAAATGGGAATCCAGATAGGAGACAGCTGCGGGTGTCTGGGAAGGTCAGGATCTACATGAAGATAGTGGTGTCAGGATGTACTGATGGATTGGATAAGCCATGGAAAAGGGAGACAGATGTTATGGCTTTTTAACAATTTCCTTCAATTTGTTCTAAGCATAAGCAACCTGGTGAACAGTGGTGGAAAGACTGGGACAGGAATCAGGGGAGAAGGAAGAAGGGGGCTTGTGGGCAGGATCGAAAGATCCATCTGGATATGTTAATAGAGTGATGCTTATTAGACGGTATGTAATATGTATTCAGTTAACTTGTATTATTACGGTAATACAATATTAGAAATCCAGCAATTGAAAACAAACTTTTAGTGCATAGAATAAGCAAAGAACAATATTAAACTCATGGGATATTTTACCAAATCATTATCAAGATAAACTGTAACCAGGTTACTACATATATAACTTATAAGTAAACTGCTAGAGTCATAATCTAGTATACATATATTGTAAACTTTCAGAAATAAGAAACTCGAATGACTACCTATGGTTTTGCTTTGATGATTTTACAGGTTTGCACAAATATAATTGAGAAAAATGCAAACCCTGAGTGGAATCAAGTTGTTAATCTTCAGATCAAGGTTTGACTTCCTTTACTTTCAAAAAAATTGATAATATTTATTTTAATAGTTACTGAATAAGTTGAAAAGTAACTACTTTTTTCCTTTTCTTTTTAATAGTTTCCTTCAGTGTGTGAAAAAATAAAGCTAACAGTATATGACTGGTGAGTTAAAAAATGGAATTGTATCTAATTCAAAATTAAAGAATTAAACATTTGGATATTGAATGTTATTTGGAAAAGAATGTTATTCTAGATGGCCTAACTCTTACTTTTCAGATTTTTTGCTTTTTTTCTCAGAGGGAAATGATAAACTATTTCTAGAATTGGATGTTTTCTTTAAAAAGTAGCAATAGTGTTGTTGCAGAAAAGCTTTCGATATCTTAACTGCTTGTAACGAAAGAAGGAAAAAATGATCTGAAAATGCCTGAAGATAAGGAATTAAATACCATTAAGCTGTCCAAAATCAAGCTCAGAAATGGAGTAAACCATTTCTTAGGCAGAATCAGCAGAACATTTTGTTATTCTTCGAAATGAGAACAAACAGAGCTACCTATCTGATTGAATGCAAAGGAAATTCATTGAAAGGTTCTGATGGAATTTTTACTAGACCAACCTCTTAGCAATGATTGGCCAAAATGAGGCCATTCTTGGGTGTGATCTAGTTACATGGGGCATTTAATTGGCAGCCCTTAGCTCTCTGAGAGTGAAAAATAGCAAGTATCATCATCTTGTCATCGTCATCATCATCGTCAGTGTTTATTATGATTTAGCTACTGTTTTTTGAATACTACTGCCAAGTGTTGTGCCTCATGCTTTACCTGCATTAATCCATTTAGTTTTTAGAGGAACCCTACAAAATAGAGACTAATAATAGTATTAGTTCATTTTACAGGTGAAATACTGAGGCTCAGAGAGGTCAAGTAACCTGCCCACAGTCACTCAGATTTAGAGACCTACTTGGACCTCCAGCTGTCTGGCCCTAGTTTTTTCCTTTGGCCAAATGTATTTGACTTTTGTGTTAGAGCCCTTTTGGTACTATGGCATCAGGGCACTTTGGGAGGAGGGGAGCGAGTTTCATTTTGTTCAATGACTACAACACAGTTAACTGAGGGCCATGAAGGGATCTGGGGAAAACTGTCCCTTCTAATAAGTGTGAGCTAGTTTTAAAGCATTTGAGACCCTCAGGTTACATTCTGGAGGTACTCCTGGGGCCTCGGGAGCCCCCGGGAGTGTTGTCGGTTCGAACCATACATAGTTCAGGTGACCACCTGTCTCACAGGTTCTGTAGTGGGCTGATCACAGATTGAGCTCTTCCAGAGGTGCCTGTGGTCATTGCAAATGTTGAGTTTTTTTCTGGCTTAGTCTGCCCTCTCCAAAGCAATAGCGCAGCGTAGGATGCATAGAAGGACCCTGTTTAACTGGGGAATTTTTGGATCTAGATCTTAGTTTATATACTCTATAGGGTATTTGCACAACTGATGAAAAGCTAAAGAGTCTTTAAATGTAGTCTAGACCCTTCTGGATGGACAGAGAAGATCCAAGCCCCATGCATGTGTCTTAATACCCATGAATAATCATTTTTCTTCATGCCAACTGATGTACAAGATTGTATGTATTTGTAGTAGGCAAACTTGTCCCCACCATATAGACAAGATTCAAGTTATAGACAAGCAATCATAGTCAGAAAAATAGCATTTATCATACAGTAGGTGCTCAATAAATATTTGAAATGAATTGAAAGGGAATTTTTCTTCCTATCAATGACCCTCAAATATACCTTACTGTAGTTGTTAATCCATCATAGTAATTAGTATAAACATGATAAAATAAGATATGTGCACTTCTTCTATGTAGTATTATATTATGCTCATCATGTAATATGCCTTTAACTGATTAATTCATTTTACGACAATGGTGTTGTGGCCATAGGCAAAATCCTTAGACCTCTGTAAATTCTATTTTTACAACTGAAATGAACTGTCTGACTAGGTCAGTGTTTCTTAAAGAATAGTTGGACGGCTATCTTTATCAGAATCATTTGGGTTATATATTTATTATAAATGCAGACTCTTGTTCTCCACCTCTGCTTCTCCTGAATCAAAATCTTGCATAGGAGATGAGAGTAGGGGGTTTCCAAATGATTTTTAAAGTGTAGAAAGTTTAAGGCCCACTGGACAGGATGAGTTCTGACATCTAGGTCTTTTCCAACTCTTATTATTGTTGAAATGACGATGTAGTCTTACAGATGGAGGTCTTTAACCTGTTCTTTTACATAGGGACCGCCTTACCAAAAATGATGTAGTTGGAACAACATATCTACACCTTTCTAAAATTGCTGCCTCTGGTGGGGAAGTGGAAGGTAAGTCACACAGCAGAGCTGCAACAAGACAGGGTACAGAACTTCTGGAGAAGGAATGAACTGGGGTATCCACCTGGCAATGGACTTGATTTCTTAAAAGCCAAGTGTGATGAGCCTAGCGAACCATTTTAGTGATGTTTTGGTGATGACCAGCAAAACACCTAATTAGTAATTAATCACCAAGGCAAATAACAGTTTGAAGATTTTAGCTTTCTTGCTCCTAGCCAAAAACTTTTTCCCAGTAGCTGTTTTATAAATTTTTGAGTGTCAATGCAGAATGCTAGCACCTTATTTATTTATTTATTTTACAGTAGCATTGAAACAAGTCCAACCAAATATAATATTCCCTTTCTTAATTGACTTCCTTGGCAGGAAAAAGGAGGTCAGATGGCAATGAACCATGTAATCTCTGTTCCCTAAGATAATGTGACTTTTGTTTTCATGCCTTTCATCCTAACATGCATTGGTAACCAATACACTTTTCTTTTTCTTGTTTTCCACACTGAGAACTAATTGCCTATACCTGGCATTATGCCTCTGTGCGCATATCAGAAATTATAATAGGAGATGAAGGAGAAAAATTAAGATAATAAGAGAAAAAATTTAATGTTAACACATTAAAGATCAGTAGTTTATTTTTTGTTACCAAAATAAAAATAACAAACATTCTTATAATTGCCAATACATTAAACATATTGAGTAAAGTCAGAGAATTTGAGACATATTTTGCCTTGAGAAACCTAAAGTTCCTCTTATTCTCATCTTGTTCAAGAAAGGCCTTTATAGGTTGTTTTTTAAAAAAATGTATTGTTAATCTAAGCAATAGGTAGCATGAATAAGAACCTGGTAGATAATAGAAATATGGTAAAGAATATTTCCTCAGTCAAGAAGGAAAAAAGGCAACTAGAAATTCTGAGAAAAACAAAGAGCTGAACAAAGAAAATATAGTCCAAATATAAGATCATGTGTGGCATTATTTTAAATAAATGGTAGAAGTTAAGAGATTCCATTTGAACATGTGGCATAGAGGACCATGCTGCTGCAACAGCAGGTAACTAAGGAAATGTATTATAACTCTCCTTTTCTCCACAGAGAACAATATTTATATAGTTATTGTAATGAAATCACTATTGATTTATTTTTTATTAAAATTAAGCCCGTAGTCAGGGCTCTAAACAAAATCTAAATTTCATCACCCATTACAACGTAAAAGTAAAAATACAGAAGGTAGAGATTAGAGGTGAAAGGAGGCTCTAGCCTCTTATTGTCAAATGAGGAATCCAGATATAAAGACTAGATTAAATCTATTAGTTAAAGATAACCAAAAGAGTAATTAAAAATCATGCTACAACTATATTAGAGGGTAAAAATTATTAAATTTATTTATTATTAGCAGGAAGTCATTCAATAATTACCTGAAGATTATCTTCAAGAAATATTAAAATAAGCATTTTTCTTAGTGATAATGTCCATTCATTCATAAAAGCAGAAATTGTTACAATCTGTTTCAGCTCCTGTCTCTGAGGCCTTTTCTCATTACAGACTCATTGAACAGTTTGTTACAGGGTCTCAAAATAACAACTAGCAGCAGGCATCTCCCCAAAAGAAACAAATAATATACCATAAACTGCAGACCTTTGCTTACACAGCCTTGGACTACATTAGCTTGTATTTTCTAGACTTGGTCCCAACTAAGTCAACATAAGACAAGTAAATGTTGTATTAAAAACACAAAATGTTGGTAACATCATCAGGCCTCCTTTGGTGGTGAGAAGCTAACTCTTCTCTGATGCCTGACTGCCATGCGGCTGGAGAGACTAGATTATTTCATGTGCAGCAATTCTGCAAATTGTCGTAAAGTTTTGTGCCATTTGCATTTAACCCATGAGATTTGTATAAATTACAAAAGAATCATGTGGCTTGGGTCTGAATTTTGGATTTTTCTGGTGTTGCTAAACCACTTACATAGCACTGGATTTGGTTAACTTTTTCAATTCCTCTTTTATAATGCCGTGTTTCTCTTGTTGTTTAACCAATTGTATTTTTACGATGTAGATTTCTCGTCTTCGGGATCTGGGGCTGCATCATATACAGGTTTATGCTTTGCAATCTTCTAAATCTTAGTATGCTCTTATTAAGAATTTACTAATTGATTGCCTAGAGAACCTTTTTTTTTTTTGACATTTGGCTGTCTTAAAAATAATTTTTGTATTAGTGCTTTATGGCTTTCCTGCATGACTAAGCTAAAAACAAATGTGCTTACCAGGCATTGCTGCATGTCTAACGTCTAATATTTTTTACCTCCATGCAAACCATCTTTTTTGGCTTCATTGTAAATAATTGTTTTTAAGATATAACATTGGTTGTTATCGTTGTTCAATACATAGAGATATGGGGCATTAAATCAGTGTCCAAAATGTATGAAATAACTTACCCCTACTTTCAACATGGATTGCTAGGTTGGAAGATACTGAATGTTTTATGAGGAATCGTAACCTGTCCTTTGGTCTGCACAGCTCTTGCCATTCTTTGCAAGTTTGCTCAATGCTCTTACACTTGATCATCACAACTCTCTTAGGGCAGATGCTATTCCCAGAATAGATGAGGACTCTGATGTTTAGAGAGGTTTGTCATCTATCAAGCCCATGTTAATCACCTATGGTTGTGGTGAGAGGGAAAAGAGATCATTGCTTTTGAGAGACCATTGTAAACTTTAGCTCTGTGAAAATATACAATATCATCACCCACCTTTATGTAATTACACAATGCCACATTCTTTTTTAGAAATCAATTTCATTATCTTATGATCAGACTTTATATAAATATTAAGTGGTCCTTAGTTTTTTAACAAATTTCACAGATTTGGTAACACTTCATTCCTTCATGCTTTCTGCTACTTTTTACCTTTCTCTCTTGGTTTTAAGCGTAGATTTGGAAAGGGCCATACAGGTGATCTGGTCAACCTCTTGTCCATAACAGGAATCATCTTTATGAGGTCCTGAAAGACAGGCTAAGTCTTGCCCTTAACATTTCCTCTGTCCCTAATGAGATCTATCCTATCATTTGACATCTCTCATTCATAGAAAGATCTTCTTTACACTGAGTGAACCAAAGTTGGCCTCCTCATAGCTCTCAGCAGTGGTCCTTAGTCTGCTTTTCGGGACAAGTGCATCCCTTCTCCATATGGGAGCCATTCAGATAGTTATAGGTAGCTCTTACTTTCCCCATATTCACCCATGATCTCCCTTTGGCTCCTGCTATTTACTTACATTGCCTTCAGTGCCCCTCATTGGGGAGTAGTCTTGCTAAGGCCAGGTAGCAAAATAAGGAACATATTGGATGTCTACTACAGATAAAATGTAGTGAATGGAGACTCCATATTGGTTATGAATATCATGTGATCTTATAACCATAGGCAGTTTATTGTTAAATATAAAAAATTTTTAATGTTTTATATATTTTAACTTCAGACTAAATAACTTTTTTTTGGAACAAGTAAAGTTAATCTGATATACATCACTTAAATGACATCCCAAAACAATATAATCTTTGCCTCAATTGCCAATGACATGTTTAACACAATGCCAATAAACTTGCAAAAAATGTGAAGGTCACCTTGAAAGTCTTATTCTTTCATTTGAATAGCATTATCTTTTTGTAAGATAATGTATTTACTTGAACTACCCCAAAACTGTTTTTTTAATTTAATTTTATAGCAATAAGAAAATGGAAATATGGCAAGTCTCACAAGTGCTTATGATTCCACTAATACAACTAACTCACAAAATGGAAGAAAGCAGTCTCACCCAGCTAATTAATAACTAATATTTATTTCAACAGATTGAGTGTTAAAAGCCTAAAATCTAATGGTGATGTTATCTCTCAGCAAATACAGGAGAAACAGAGGTGGGCTTTATTCCAACATTTGGACCTTGTTATCTGAACCTTTATGGAAGCCCTAGAGAGTACACGGGATTCCCAGACCCTTATGAAGAGCTAAATACCGGAAAGGTTAGTTTCTCAGTTAAGGTTTGTTATTAATGAGTGTTGATTAATTTGATTTCTTCTTATAATAGTTATGATTAAGTTTCATATTTAGGGGATCCCCAACACAAACACACACACACACACACACACACACACACACACACACAGACCCATTGTATGACTGATCAAGCATTGAAAGATAAAGGTCTCATGCTCCTCAAGGCTTAGAATGCAAGAATAGAAAAGGATCCTGGAGATCATCTGATTTGATAATTGCAAACACATAGCATGGCCATTTCCCCACTTCTGCACTTAGGGCAGATGCCAGTCAATGCTGGCTCTCTTTGCTAATAAGCAAATGTGCTGCCTCATAATTCTGTTCAATGCCATCTTCTAAAAATTTACCAAATGATTGGAGGTGACAAGCCTAAGGAAATTCTTTGCTACCTCTGATCTGATCCAACCTCTTTATTTTGTAGATGAGGACATGGAGGCCCAGAGATGGGCCTTTTAGTTAGCCCCCCCCCCCCGGCCCACCACCACCACCAAACCCAGAAAGGTAGAAAGAAAAAGCCCTAGAAAGAGGAGGACGGAGACTAGCTGTGGAGGTGGAAGCCTTTCCTTTCTCTCCAGGAGATTTTATTGCCAGCATTGCTGGGTATGATGGGAGGAGTATCTGATATTCATTTTCACCCTCGGCTGCACCTAGCACATCTTCCTCCTTTACTTTCTGGCTACTCTGAGACTCGCTCTGGTTACCAACATGGCAGCCTCCCTATTCTGAGAAGTGGAGAAGAAAAGCCAAAGTACTATAGATAAATGCAGAGCTGCTCTGCTGAAGTAGGGTGAGGGGGACTTAGAGATTCTTCCATTGCTGCCTCTGGTCTCTGGGAATCCCTCCTGGATCCTTAAAAGCCACTGACCTCAGCCATGGCTAAGGTCCTTTTCAGCCCTAGCTCCCTTGGCTCCCTTTGGGAAGCTACCTGAAGTCAATGGCTCTTATTTCAGTTACCAAAGACCTGAATGCAGCTGAGAAAGTTACAGACTGATTCATTTTGGAGATTAGGGCCATGGAACAAGAAACTTTTCGTAGCTGAATTAGCCTGACTAGATAGACCTATTTTCCTCCCCTCCCCTCCCATCCCTTTTTTTTTCCCCTGTTGTTCATGCCTAGAGGAATAATCCTGTGTTGTTACCTTGCAGGGGGAAGGGGTTGCCTACAGAGGCAGAATCTTGGTCGAATTGAGCACTTTTCTTGAAAAGACACCACCAGATAAAAGGCTTGAGCCTATTTCCAATGATGACCTGCTGGTTGTTGAGGTAAGTGTTGGAGTGCAGATACTACTTGGTATAGAAAAGAGCGTTTTAAAAGATTGGTGGTGGGATGGGAGTACTGGCCTACCTGAGCAAGGGGACTTGAAGGGGGGACATCCAGGGATTGAAGAGTAAGCTGTGGCAGTTGGAGAGAGACGTGAGTCATGGCGAGTGCCCTGCAACACCCTCTCGATCTATCTACAGCAGCTTAAAGGGGATGATGAGACTTGTTTCATTACCATTGTCAACCATCTTTAGTAAACAGGTCGAGGATAGCAAGTTGGGCAATTTACTTTGAAACAGCCTCCTTATCACTGACCCTGAACATTTCATTCCTTGTGGGGCCACAGCCACCTTCAAGAGCTATTATTAACTGCTATTCTTTATCCTGCTTGACAATAATTACTCCCTTCTTCAAAATCACTTTTGATATTCTACGCTATACCAACTCCATCTAGAGTGTGCACTGCTCATCGATTGACCTGAAAGAGAGCCCCAAGGCCCTAAAAAGGCAAAGAAACACCCTTCTGTATCCAATAGACTATAATTTACAAGCTTTAACTTTTTTTGCTATAGGAAGTTTTGTCCCAAGGCTACTAAGGGAGGGGCTCTTAAGGAAAGCTAAGGCTTTCGATTTCCTTAAATGGTGTTGATTATTCCTTTTTCTCTCCACTTTTTGAGCTATGAGGGCATAGGGGAAGTGGGAAAGAGCTGGAGGAAGGGCTGAATTCTCACCTGCACTACCCAGGACAGCCTCGCTCTGGAGCAGACAAGCAGATGGTAAAGGCACCTCTCATGGAGTTTGGACCTGAAAGGTGGTCCAAGGAGCTACTCCATCTTAAGCTGCTTGCTCACAATATGTGCTACCCGTTCTGTTGGGAGTTGGGTGATGACCAGAAGCTTGAATTATTGTCTCAGAGCCCAGATCCTCCAGGGCAAGGGTCCTAACAGGACATCTGCAGATGACTACAGATTATGCTTGGGAAATCCAGAGAGTTCTAATGGAATTATGGTCACGTAAAGGTGTACAGGGCAGAACCAGCTCAGCCACAAGCAACATCCCTCTCCTTATACTGAGCCTCCCTATGTACCTTCTCCCTTCTCTGCAGCCCCCACATTAAAATATGGCTCGAGCTTAACTACTGATCTTTTTTTTTTCTGAGCCTGATTTGGACCCCAAATTATGTTTCATATTTTTGCTCTTCTCTTTCCGATATCATCCTAGATGGTTTACAAGGAAGTTATGCTGTATGTATAAGCTCTAATACAAATAACTTCCTACTTTATAATTTTCATACAATTCAAACTAAATCTTGAATTGCCACAGCATTCCTGAACCATGGATAGTTCAGGGGACTTAGTTGTGGGCGTGTTGCGAGCAAGAAAAGTGGCTACCTAAGTAACACTCTTGAACGCATTTGTGTCATTTCCCAACACCAGGTTTATTGAGTGGAACCTTCTCAGATAAACCAATCAGGTACCCAAGTAGGTTAACGCATAACACACAGAGGGGAAGTACGGAGTCTTACCTGACATGCTACACCATGGCTAAATCTTGAAGTCATTATGTTAAGTCACAAAAGGACAAGCATTGTTTGATTCCACTCATATGAGGTACCCAGGGTGTTGAATTCATAGAGACAGATAAAGTAGGTAGGAATGGAGAGTTAGTGTTTAATGCATTCAAAGTTTCAGTTTTACAAGATGAAAGGAGTTGTGTGGATGGATGGTGACAATGGTAGCACAAAAATGTGAATGTGCTTAATGCTACCAAATGGATACTCAAAAATGGTTAACATCAATTAATTTTGTTATGTGTGTTTTACCATGAAAAAAAATATATATATATTTTAAATGGTTAAATATTTCTATAAATGAATGACCACATTCTGGCATCATACAAGCCAGAAGACCCAGCCATGATTTGATAAAGGCCATGACATGGATGAATAAGGAAGGAAAAGAAAAAATCAGTTAATGAATATCCTACAGAGATCAAGTAATTTTTATTAGTCTCCTACAGATGGGAGGTATCACTACATTACTACTTAGATGATGGTACACACATTGGTAGCAAGGTAGCAATGGAAAAAAACAAACACAACACCGAAAAAGTCATCATATGACAAAGTTTGATAGCTAAGTGACCTCTAAATCTCAGATGGAAGGACTGTAAGAGCTGGCAGTTCTTTCTCTTGAGTCTTTCAAACTAAACTTGCTATGGTGAGAAACTTGTGCAATTTGAATATTATCACTCATAGGTCTCACAGGTTTGCCAATAGAGCACAAAGCCAGTGTGGCTACACTATAGTAACCACTGATGTTCTCACCTCCAAGTGTATACAGAGACTGCACACCAACAGAGATCCAGAACAGACCTCAGATGTGGACAATATTAAGTGACACAATGCTTAGGATATAATTGAGGACAGCAACTTAAACCATTGCATGGCTCTGTTTGACCGAAGAAAACAAAGTGTCCAAAGATCAGTGGGGATATGAGACACAAAGAAGGAAAGAAGCCACCTGAGCAAGGATTAGGGGCAGAATGTGGATTCAAGAGACTTATGTGCCCAAGAGAAGGAAAGCCCGAAGGACTCCTAGTCATTTCTGCTGGCCTGATAGATACTCGGTGTTGTCATTGTTGGCCCTATATGTTCAACTCCCTCACACTCAGTAAGCCAGTAATTTTAAAAGAAAGAGAAGAGAAGAAAAGAAAAAAGAAAAGAAAAGAGAAAAGAGAAATGGGAAGGGGAGGGAAGGGAAGGGAAAGGCAGGACGAAACAGTGTTCGATTTCTATTTCAGAAAAATAAATACTGGTCCCTGCCCCAGAGAGGCCCTGGTCCTGGGCCATTTCATGATTTTAAAAAAAAAAAGAAGGAGCGAGGTGCCGGAGCCCGCCGGCAGAGATCGAACAGCACCTAAAAGAGGGGGGTGAAGCCTAAGAAAAAAGATAGGAAAGCGCTTCGGGAGGGCATACAGTCACTGCTGCAGCCCCGAGTTTATTTAGCATAGCCTTTATATAAGTTTTTGGATACAATAGCAAAGCACAGGGAACAATAGTAAGGTACAGAGTACAATGGCAAAGCACAAAGTACATTACCATAGGAATGCTGATATTTACATAAGTTTCTATATATCCTTCCCTCAGGGTATGAACATCCTTTTCTGGGCTGTAAAACATTCCACTATCTTAAAAGGGTTTCTTTATGATGCAAGTCTCCCCACCAGGGTCAGTAATGTTTAAGTTAACATCTTGCTTCCTTGAATCATTGTTAAGCAGTCTCAGCAGCTGCTCCATGGCTATCAGCTACGTGACTTCTTCAGTGCCTCAAAATGGCTCCCGACAGCGAGGTCAAGGTTTTTAAAATTGGCAGGGACTGGGAAGGACAGAATTCCTTTCCTCATAGTTCTTTCTTTAAAACTTAAAAAAAACCTTTTACTTATTTATATTTTTTACAAAATACCATTTTAGTTTCCACTTCTCCCCCTACAGTACAGGAGTCACTCACCCTCAGGTGGGGTTGGGATGGGGTAGGCTGGGGTTGGGGGCCTGGTTGGAGAAAGTGCAGGAGGAGGGAGGGGAGGGGAGGGGAAAGGATGGGGCTGGGCACCATGGGAACCTGGTGCAGAGACCCAAGGGCCCAGATACACATGGTCCCTGGGAGAGCCTGGCAGAGGGTGGTCCCTGGAGGGGCAAGCAGGGTGGCTTGGGGTGAGGGAGAGCAGGTTTTCCCAAAAATGAATAAACAGAGGTGAGTGGGACTGTTATAAATTAAAAACCAAAAAACAATCAAAAACAGAAAAACTTTTTCATGTTTGTACATATGGATCTACCTATTTTTATGAACTTTCATTCCTTTTTGTGGATGTAACATAATTTGTTTAACCAGTGGCCTATTGTTGGACATTTGTATTGTTTTCATTTTTTTCTCTATTTCAATAAATGCTGCAATGAACATTCTCTTTGCTCATTTGTATGAGTACAAGGGAAACCACTAGATTCCAGAACATTCTTCACTGGCATTCCATTCAACTCTAATTATTAGGTTTAGAATTACAGATGCTAGAAATCAGCATGCAAATTAGAGCAAAAGGAGCTTCACTGAGTCCTCTGCTGCTCATACTTTACAGAAATATCAGCGAAGGCGGAAGTACAGCCTGTCCGCCGTGTTCCATTCGGCCACCATGCTGCAAGATGTTGGCGAAGCCATTCAGTTTGAAGTCAGCATTGGGAACTACGGGAACAAGTTTGACTCGACCTGTAAGCCTTTGGCATCGACCACACAGTACAGCCGCGCGGTGTTTGACGGTAAGGCTGGCGCTAACCATTCCCTGCCGGACACGTTTACAGTGGGTGCGCCACACGAGTAGCAAGCAGCCTTTTCTCTGGCTGGTACCATGGCATATGCTTAGTTTAGGAGACAGGAAAAAGTTGAATGGAGAAAAGAGGTGCCTGGAGTTCAGGTGCCTCTAAGACCGGTCGAACACAAGAAGTTGCAGGCCCCTTACCAGGGGCAGAACCCCCGGACCCCCTCCCCTGACCAATTTTAACGCTGGCTCTGCTTTAAAAAGTCGCGACTCGCTGAGTGCTGAGCTCCCTGAAAACAGCTCCTGCCCCTTCCCACTTCTGCCCTGCCAGGCCCCAGCTCACTCCTAGAGTGAGTAGGTGAAGTGAATGGGGCTCTGTCACTCACCAGCGCTACAACCTTCACCGCATCACTGAATTCTAACCATCAGTTCTTCAGATTTGCTGTGAGGATTAAGTAACTGTATTTGAACAAAGATGCAAGAAAAACAGTCCCTACTCTCAAGGAACTGACATTCTAGTGTAAAAAAGAAATCGTGATACAAGGCAGAGTATAAGAATACCCTAATAAAGGTATCAACAAATGGTTTGAGAGGATAGAGAAGGGAGAAATTCTGATAAAATGTTCCAACAGTTTTACCATAGTTTTTACCTAATTTTTGTACAAGCAGTGTTAAAATATAAAATTACTAGAAAATGCTGGCTAATAATTTTTAATCACTGTAAGGCTCTAACTAATATCAAACCCTACATGCCCAGCTAAGGCGCTTAAAGAACAAAAAATTATTATTTTTTGCCCAACTTCTAGAAAAAAAATATTTGTTTAGAAGAGCAGTTGTCAGAGAAAAACACATACAATCTAATTTTCTATTTGTTCTATTTTTTGCTACTGTGTTACATAATTATCAGGATGTTCAGATACATGATCCTGAACCACTGAAAGATCCTAAGATCATTGTGTTCAGTTTACTATATTCAATTTAGGGTGTTTTAGAGAGATTTTTTTCAAAACAGGCTGAATTAATAACTATCTGTCCCTCAGTTGCTTAATTGAATAAAATTAAAGAACCTGACCACCCCAGACCATTCCTAAAGCATACCATTGATCTATAGCCCAGTTTGCACATCTCTTTAATAAACTTATTGTTTATTTCAAGTGTCCAGTGTTTACTGATCCTCAATGTTCTATTCCAGGGAACTACTATTATTACTTGCCTTGGGCCCACACAAAGCCAGTCGTTACCCTGACTTCATACTGGGAGGATATTAGTCATCGTCTGGATGCAGTGAATACTCTCCTAGTCATGGCAGAACGATTGGTAAGTTTATCTTTTCTACATTTTCCTTTCACCAGAGTGAATTATGTATTAATTCTACAGGTTAGGCTGCTATAACACAAGATAGCGGTAAGCAGGATAAAAGCAGTTTCTTTAGTAACAGTGGAGGTAGGTGATCCAAGGCTCGTGTGAAGGTTCAGTGGTGTTGCGGACCCAGACTCTTTACCCCTTGCTGCTCTGCCATCACTAAAGAGTTGTCATTGTATAGAAGAGGCAGCTCACCACTATACCGACCCTCCCGACTGAGGGGAGGGGGAAAGTGAGGGAGCAGAGGGCATAGGCCTTTCCTTTGAAGAGAAAGACATAGAATCACACACTTGATTTCTATACACATTCCATCAGCCAAAATCCAGTCGTACAATCACATCTCTCTGCAGGGTAATGGGGGAATGCAGTCTTATATCTGGGAAGGCAGATGGCCAGGTAAAACTTCCCTTACTGTGGAATAGGGAGGATGGACATTGAAATGAGGGTGAGAGGTGACATAGACTTTGCCACAATTTGTATGTGAAGTATGGTATGGAGAATGGTTCATTCTAATAGATATATGTAACGCTTAGAGCTCTGTTGTTAAAGCAGTAAAAATCTCCTCTATGGGAAGAGGTGGGCTCAGAGGAAACAGAGCTTGACATTTTCCATTCTTGCTATAGAGTAGAGGAACTTTCCTTGTTTGGAGGTTGGAGAATTCCCTCTGGTGAACGCTTTGTACATGTGATATTTGTGATTATCCATCTGGTTCACATTGATGAGGGGAAAGAGAATGTGATTGGAATATTTCTAATTAAGTCAAAGATAACTAAGTTACTTCTATCAGATATCAGTATAAAATCCATCTGTATTAGTGTTTTGATTTCCAAATTCTATTAGTATTAATTTTCTCTAAGATCCAACCTCTGTCAGGGCCGGACCAAGACATGTGGGGGTCCTGAAATATACCTAATCTATGACTCCATGGGAACAAGCTAAACTATTGTTTTATGCTATGAAGACAATATTGAAAGAGAATTTTAGATTTAAGTTGACAAGTCTGATGGCTCACGTAATACAGCTGCAATTCATAAGCAATGTAGTTGTGGTAGTATTTTCCAATCCCCCGGCTCAAGGGAATTGATAGAGAATTGAGCATATCTTTATTCTAATTATGTTTTGGGAGCAGAGTTTGCCACCCCGAAATATGCCTCTTTGGCATATTATTTTAGATTGGTTAATTTTAAGAAACAGCAGACCTGGGAGAAGCTCTAAAAACCAAGTAGAAGTTACTTGGTTTTGTCTACCACCATTTTGGCAAGTCACTCAATGTTTCTGGGTCTCTCCCATATATATATAGGAGGTATTCATGTTATTAAACTTTAATTTGTTTTCCTCCTGCTAACCTGTCTCATGTTCGTTTGATTATTAATACAGCTAGGACATTAAAGGATAGAAGATAATTTTTCCTTCCTGATGGGTGTTTAGCATTTTTCATCCCAGTTCTTCTCATTAGCTTTCTCCATTAACCAAACTCTTGTAGTCCCATACTAATCTGGACAGGATGATGATAAAGCCCGCTCTCAACCTGTTGGCAGATGTTCAAAGTGATGTGGCAGTATGTTCTGGGCTTATCTTGCACTTTCCCTGCCCCAGCCTTGGAATCACCATTTCCCCAGGGAATCCTGATTCCTTTCAGTGAGAATGGCATGTAAAAGACAAGTGCTCACTACTACTTAAACATCGTTGCTTCTAGGCCCTCCAGTGGGACAAACTTACACACATAGATACATGTACATGCAGGTGCATACATGTGTGTATTTCCTTCTGTGTCAATCAAGAAACTCAAAGTAATGAGTTTATGAGGATAACTCCAATTGCATTCTAAAACCATAGGGTTTATACTGGTTTTTCCTACTTCCATGTTTATAGCTCTCTTCTCCACCAGTGAGAAACCTGGCTTTCATTATCCTCAGTATATTTACTCATTTGTTCAATCTTAAAATCCAAAGATAAACCACTGCAAAAAATAAACCCAATTAGAGTTTTATAAGTTTACACTTCTGCCCTTCCTTTGAAATTGAGGATATATAGGCAAAATATTGTGTTCAAAAGTTACTGGAGTTAGTTCAGCTGTAGTTATGTTGTTATTCACCTGAGATATAGTTAGGTGCATTTGTTTCTATTTTATATTCCATTTGGGGGTTCCTCTCCTGATCTTTGTTGGTTTTATTTTATTGCTTTTCGAATACATAAAATATTTACAAGGTTTCAAAGATCAAAGCTATAGGGAAAGTTTGTCCTATTACTTAAGCATATCAGTGTTGATTGCATTTTGAAGAAAAATAAATAGTCCTAAGCTATAAAACTAAACCTTTAGTGCCTATAATGGTATAATGCACAATTACCAATTATTTCCTCTCTTTCCAAATTCTTCAGCAATTAAATATAGAGGCTCTAAAATCAGGGATACAAGGTAAAATTCCTGCAAACCAGTTGGCCGAACTGTGGTTGAAACTGATCGATGAAGTTATAGAAGACACAAGGTATACTGATCTTATTTGTATATCTCAGAATTCCCAACCATGCTTCCCTTCCTCCCCTCCCTCAAACTATTAGACTAGAAGAGCTTTTAGAATTGTTTCTACTGTTCTCCTGAAAAATAAATTTGAATTAGTTTCAGCTTCTCAAAGACCATCACTGGGAGGAGTCTCTGAATCACCACCAGGAAAATCTTCACTTTTGAATTTGCTGCCAATTTTAAAGCACAGCCTCAGACTAGGGGTTGGGCTGAGGGGAGGAGGGAGTAGGTCTGTACCTCTACCTCCCGTCAATCCTTGTATGCCCACCTCCCCAAGAAAGGTGAGTCCCAAATCCCACAGAGAATGGGATCTGGGAGTGGAGCATCATTTTTACCATGCAGACCGTTTCTAATTCCAACACATTTTAGTAAAAACTTTTTCACTTCGTCTTTTACTGAACGCCCAGTAAACACTCGGCGAAGCCTCCCTTCAGTGAAGCCAGAGGATTTGACTTGCGCCAGAGAACCTTTCATAACTGTGACTTGGGGAAACAGCTCAGATCTCTGTGTATTTGGAAATCAAAGGGGGAAGTGATTCATTCCAAATTCGTTTTAAATATTGGCAAATAAAACGGTGGACAGGAAGTTCCAAAAGAAAACCATAATGACTACTTCTCACAAGCAGTGAGAACCAGAGACATTTTTCCCCATCAAGGCTAATGCCCAAGTCTCCCTGTCTTCTTGTGCCTTCTAGTGGTGTAACCAGGTAATTGACATGCGGTTGAGATCAAAGTACTAGTAAGTGCTTGTTTATATTCAGAGAATTTAAATCTGGATCCTAAGAGTTCATCTCGTCCAGTATCATCATGTTATAGATGAGGAAACAGAGGCCCAAGGATGTGCGATGATGCATCTGATGCTCAGAACTGGGTTTATTAGCACAACACCTCTTCCTGCTATGTGCTCCACGGTCAACATCTATTTATCGGAAGTCTCATGTGTGACTTTTGAGCGAGCAGATTCCATATATATTTTTGCCTCGAAGAATCATTCTAGAGACAACTCTTCCAATGCATTGCCATAGTTACTAATGTAACCAATTAGAAACATTTGGTAATATGTTTTATGTAGAAAATGTGAATTTTAAGGTTAGTCGAGCAAAACACAGAAGTATCTATTTTTAATGTTCTTGAAGAATCTCTTTTTGAAGAATCAAATTCATGTGCATTGTTTTTGAAGAATTGAATTAGAATCTTTTTAACTTCATGTAGCAGGAGATTTGTGTTTAAGGGAAGTCATGCTAGGATTTCCTTCACTCAAGAAGCTGGGTGAAATTCAAACCAATAGAAATTCTAGGTAGAGACAATGTGAGTAGATCTTCCTGGAACTGGTGACAACCTCACACTGTGGCCCCGCCAGCTGCCGTGGTGAGAGGGAAGCTCTGGCAGAAGAAAACTCCAGCTCAGTTGCTCTAGACTTCTCATTTTGAATAAGAGCTTGACCTACACAAGTGGTTCTTAACCTTTTAAGGCCCCTTCGAGGATCTCATGAGATGATGTCATGAGGAAGACAACTTTGAGATGATGGTGGTGGCAACATTCCTTAGACTTTATGATACAACAGGCATTGCTCTCAATGCTCACTGTATATTAGTTCATCCATTTCTCACGACAGCCCTAAGAGGAAGAGATCATCTTCCCACATTTGAAGATAGGAAAACAAGAGATTAAGGAACTTATCAAGATCACAGAACTATAAAGGGTGAAGCCAGGATTTGTACCCGGGTTGACAGCTCCAAAGCCTGTGTTCTTCATCATTATGTCTCACTGCATGTCAACACAGACATACACTTTTCTTTATAAGTTTCAGGGATTCACAGACCTCCTGAGACCCACCCACGGACAGCTTAGGGGAACATGGTCCTTAAGTTAAGAACTCTTTGGCTGCATGGTCTCTCATCTCCCTTCTTTCTTCTTCATCCTGTGGGTCTATACAATGATTATAGGAAGCAAAGGAAGGGAAGGTCATTTCTCCCAACTGCTGCTGCTGTTTTCATTTTCTTTCCAGTGATTCCATGGGCCTTGGGTCAAACCCAAGGAATTGCTTTGGAATTTTAATCCCCCTCCATTCATCCTGAGAGTTAGGAGAGTCTTAACTGGTACATCTGCTCTTCCAGTGCCAGATACAATCTACCTCACCTTATACCTGGTCAGGCTATGGAGTTAATTAGGAAATTGGTGTGGTTCGAAAGATGGAAACCAAGCATCAATGATTTTGACAGTTCTGAAGCCTAAAATGCTATTCTGCAAAATATTTCTTTCTTTTTTTTAGATACACATTGCCGCTCATGGAAGGGAAACCTAATGTCACAATTCTAGACAGTCAGATCCGAAAGTTGCGGTCTAGATCTCTCTCCCAAATTCACGAAGCAGCCATGAGGATGAGGTCTGAGGCCACGGAGGTGAAGTCCACATTGGTGGAAATTGAGGACTGGCTTGATAAATTAATACAACTGACTGAAGAGGTAGGGCTTTTAAACTACACAAGCATCCCTTGATATGAAAGAGGGATTCTGTGGAATGGTACTGAGAATAGCATTGGTGGTAGGAAAATCCAACTCTGACGGATGATGAAATCAAGGAGTTATTGGGCTAGGACGCTAATGGTAATGGGCGTGAATGTCATTGAAGTAAGGGCAGAAGCATTCTGAGTTAGTGGTCCTGGAAAGATGTTTGAAGTGGACAATTATCATCACTATGGCACAGTCAGAGAACATTTCAAGTAGAGTGATAAAGTAGCAGATCTGTGTAGTACAGAAGATTAAAATGCTACTTTTGGTTGAGATGGAAAAGGCCTCCTTGGAATCCGGGATTTACCCTGTGTAACTCTAGATAAGATATTCAACCTCTCTAAGCCCCATTTTCCCCATATGTAAAATGGAGATAAAAGTAGTAGTATTCAATTCACAGCACTGTTTTTGTGAAATTAAAGAAAATGATGAGTGTAAAGGGCTTAACACAATACAGGCCACACAGTGAATTTTAGAAAAAAAGTTAGCTACCATTAACCTCTGTGGACCGGAAGAACAAGGGAGTAGAAGAGCCCCTTTCTGACCTTCAGAGACTGGGGAGCAGGTAACATATTTGTGTGTGGAAACACATTTGGAGGGGTGGAAACCATGATTACAGGTGATTTTTATTTTCTACTTTCTATGCTTCAGTATTTTCAAAGTTTTCTGTAGTGAACTAATATCTCCTTTATAACCAGGAAAAAAGGTTTTTAAAAACTAATATTTCAAATTTGGCATATGTCCAATTGTGAGACAGTTGCTCTGTATCCTATAAAATATATGAAACCTGTAACCCTTTGACTGCTTTTGATGGCTTTCTTCAAATGATGGATGAGATAAGACAAAGTATTTCCTAAAATACCTGCCAGAGCCCACCGCATAGGCAGGGCTTTTGGCAGTAAAGCATCCTCTTTCCCTCTGTGCCTGCCCTTGAGCCAGCCACAGCCTGCTCCCAACCCTGCAGGCTCACAGCCTATTCAGAAGATGATTGTGGAGCAGAGCCCTAACCACAGTGTTTCTTTGCTAAGTGGAGCCCTTAGAGTCCAGCCTGCAGGGTTTCCAGTCTCTCGGCATTTAGACTAACTTTAGCTTTGTTTCCTGTTCCATCCACCTGTGCGATCAGCCACAGAACAGTATGCCTGACATTATCATCTGGATGATCCGGGGAGAGAAAAGACTGGCCTACGCGCGCATTCCCGCACATCAGGTTTTATACTCCACCAGTGGGGAGAATGCATCTGGGAAATACTGTGGAAAAACCCAAACCATCTTTCTGAAGGTATAGTTTCATTACTGTGTAATGTGAAATACTTAAATGCAAAACCCATATGCCAGAGAAAAGACTTTCTCAATTTGCCAATCATTAAATGGTTAGGGCTCTCTTGATCAATTCCAGCCTCTTCTGGCCCCTTCTTCTAGGGTGGTAATTCCCAGAGAGTGGTCTGAGGTCTGCTGACATTCAATCAGGGCATTTCCGTAGAGGTTTTCATGATACTGATATTAACGTGGCATCATTAATGTTTTGCTTTCAGGCAAGAAATTTTCACTTCTAATGTCTCGTGCAAAGCAATGCCTTTCTTCCCTTCCCTTCTGGCAAGTGTTTAGAAAGTAGAAAAAAAAAGAGATAGTCCATAGAATCTGTACCCTAACCAAATGGGTCTTCAAATTGAAAAATTTTGACAATAACTACTTGAGGGCAGGGGTTCTGAACATGAGTCATGGATTCTTTTAGGCATCTGATAAAAGCTACTGGCCCTCTCTTCTAGAAGAATGCACATCTCACATGCATCCAATATTATGCATGAGCCTGTACGTCCATCCCAGGCCCCTGGATTAAGAACTGCTCTGTGTGTGTATATGGAGAACCAAAGAAGGGCCTGGGCCTGTAAGCAGAGAGGTACGAATAGTTCCCAGCTGCACGTTTGACATCCCTCTCCCTAGCTGACCCCAACTGAGTTCTTTGGATTTGAAGGAGAGGAATAAAGAGCAAGAAGAGAAAAGAACAGTCAGCGGAGAGTGTTCTCTTAAAACAAGGAGATACCTGCTAATTATTAATAAATATACTTATTGCTCTTCAATCAGGAAGGATGGAAATAGAACGAGAGTGATTATCTTCTTTCAAGTATATCTTGGGGAGATAAATTTTACTTAAGATAGAGCTGCAATTATAATTGACCTCAGCAGTGAGTGGAAGCATACTGATTAATAAAATTCCTCAGGGGGTGAGGGAGGAGGCAAAGTGGTTTTCTCTGTGTTAAGCTTCAAAACTCAGTGGATAAACAGCAAAATGCTTTTAAGATAATGTCTTATATATTTATTGATTTTGTCAATACTCATTATCTAGTTTAAGGAGTTATTTAATTCAATGGGTTCTTTTTTTTTTTTTTTTTTTTTTTTGGTTCTGAGACTCCTTTACCAAAAAATAATTTTTCAAAAATTATTAATGACCCCAGAGAGCACTTGTTTCTGTGGGTTATAGCTGCCAGTATTCACTGTAATAGAAATTAAAACTGAGACATTTAAAAATATTTATTAATTCATTTTAAAATAATAATAAACCCATTACATGATAACATAAATTACATATTTTTATAAAATATAATTATTTTTTTAAAAAATTAGAGAACAAAGCAATACTGTTTTGTATATTTGCAAATCTTTTTAATATCTGGCTTCACAAAGATATAACTGGATTCTCATTCTACATTCTATTTCTACATTTAATCTGATGGGATAAGTTGGTTGACGAATGTGAAGAGAATCTGATTTCACATAGGTATGTAGTTTGAAAAGGGAGGAGTATTTTAATAACTTTTTCAGATGATTTTGATACTTGTCTCAGATATAATACCAAACTCAACAAATGGTAGCTTTTAAAAGGTTAATTGCAATGTAGAAACTTAAACCATATCAATGAACTTTTCATTTTCTGCTACATTAAACTCCATTGGTCTATCTTGTAATTTGAATGGCTCTTTTATCCACACATGATTTTATAACATTAAGGATTGATCATTTGAAAAATATTGGTTCACTGAGTTATGCAAATCTTCCTAATGTTGACACATTTCTTCATACAATGTTTTAAAAAATCACATTCATCAGTATTACTTATCAGAAAATCTTTATGTATTGAGAAGCCATCAAGCTTGCAGTGACAGATATAAGTTTTCCAATATTCTTATTTTACTTGAAAGCTTGAATTTTACCATTGGCAACAAAATACAGTCAGCTCATGTTCTTTGAAGTAACAGGCTCACTTTGTTTATGTTTAAGAAAACATCTTCCGCATACCCAAGTCTGAATAACCATATTTGTCTGTCAATCACTGTTTCAAGTATAAATGGTATTTCGTTAAAAAAAAAAAAGGGGAGGGGCTAGTTCGGTCCACAACTCAAACAATTGCACAAGAATTTTCTCTCAAGATAAACATTTGTTAATGTGCAACAGAAGTAGTTTGTGTGTACTTCCCATTTCATCACACAAAATATTAAAAAGTCGTACTCAAGGTGCATGATTTAATAAAATTCGTAACTTTTGCTGCTTAGCAAGGGAATTTGTAAGTAAAACTGGCATTTTATTTTCTTCACTGAGAGTGATGAAGAAAACAATTACTCCTGGTACAGTTTGGTGTCACTGCCTTGATTCCTTCTATGGTGCCTGGAGTTTTATCCACGACTGCTTTTGAACTATCATTGCAAATATGAAAAGGACAAGTAACATTTAAGTATTATTAGGAAAATACTTTTGACCCATGTACCTCCTGAAAAGGTCTCGGGGACACACAGAGGTCCATGGAGCATCCTCGTAGAACCACAGCTTTATTTGTTATTTTAATCTTTACTATTGGGTCATTTGGAAATATTTTAACTACACAAACATCAAATTAGACTGATGAGAGCAATGATTGGTTGTTGAGTCTGCTTTTGGCTTGAACTTAATGTCACAGCCCGTGCTGTGCCCAGCGTAACATATCATGTTATTGTGCATCTCACAGTATCCGAAGGAAAATAACAGTGGACCAAAGGTGCCTGTGGAGTTGCGAGTGAACATCTGGCTGGGCTTAAGTGCTGTTGAGAAGAAGTTCAATAGCTTCGCAGAAGGAGCGTTCACCGTCTTTGCTGAAATGGTACATTTAATATCATCACTCTTTTTCTTTGTGTGGGGTAGGATAAGTTTACTTTTCATCCTTAGGAAAAACATTCACTATCAAAAACCACTATTGCCATCACTACTATGTAAAATCCCATCAGAGGGACCATAACCTAAGAAGATAGGGAAAGACTGACCTGAAGTTTTATGGTCTACACTGGCACACATCTGAGTGATTCACACACAAACAACCCAGGAATGAGGGCACTTGACAGGTGATGACCTTGGGAAGCCTGCCCAGGGTCAGGATCTTTAAGCCACAGAAGACTCATTTCTCACTAAGGGAAGCCCAAAGGCAGAGAAAACACTGCCTGGATACTTCGAAAACAATAGTGATAATTTGTGAAAACTTCACTGAGTTAAAAATTCACTTAGTTAATTATGTCTTATTACAGTTGAACTAATAAAAATAATGAAAATAATTTTCACAAACTTTTACAGCTAAAAGCAGACTTATTTGGATTGGTTTTTTATATACTATGTTTAACTCAAAGTGCTTATTGATGTAAATTCATTAGATACATTCAGTGGATTTCTTGTGACAATTTCAGATGAACTCCATTCTTCTCCAGTTGGGCTTTCATGCTCAGATAAATGGGGAGAAGACTATCATTGTTCTAGCTAATTAATACATGTGTTCCTGCTGCCCGCCCTATACCTGATTGTGGTACTGATCTGCTTGCTGGGCAAGAAGACCCATGGACAGCTTTTATTTTTAACTTTTATTTATTTAACAGTACCTGACATATAGTAGGTTCCTGTAAAAATTCATGAATACATACATACATACATACATACATACATACATACATACATATATACATACATACATACATGCAGAATTTATCCATCTATCCAAGCTTTCAGGGAGTGGTGGCTTTATGCTAGGACTGAGACAAATGCTGAAACTGATAAAGAAGCCAGGCCTTGTCCTGAAGGATCTCATCATCTATTGCAATGATTATAAAACTGAATGACCAACCCCCGGGGATTCCGATTCTGATTTAGGGATTAGCATCAGTGGTACTTCCAATGTGGGTGGATTTGGGGCATCAGTGAACCGCTTTGAGAAACAGTGAAAGATAGAGGAGACACACAAAGTCCTTACAGCTCAGGCTTAGAAGTACAATTGGAGATAAATAGAGGGTGTGCTACAGGGGAGGCTATAGGGGAGGTTGTGGGTGGCGGATATTGATGTTCAGTCATCTGGGCCACATGGAGTGGGGGCATCAAGGCACACACAGGAGAGACTTGTGCCTGAGTCCCTGTAGGATTTCTTGGCATCTGCATGCCCTCCAGGTCTGTGACTGGAGCAAAGCCCTGAGAAGCTAACACTAAGCAAGAATTGACCAGTCCAGGGCTCCCTTTCACCCTTTCCCATTTCCAGACCCTTACCCGCATAGAGGGAACTGGAGTTTCAACTCATGTAAAGAGATGATCCACCCATTTCAGTTGTTTTGTGTGACTCTAGTTTCTCCAGGCTCTAAGAGCCTGTGAGTACCAATAGGGGCACATTAATAACAATAATGGAAAATTCACTGCTTCTTGCCTTCCTGTACTAATACCACACCTCAGTTCTCTGCAGAGTCCCCCACACCCCAAAATTCTGAAGGCCTCTGAGGTGCTTCACATGTGCTTATGGTCCCACCTCAGAGCCACTGGTTAAAGGCCACAGACTCGAAGCCACATGAAGCCTCCATCTCCACTGTTGCTGATGCCCTCTTACCCATGTGAAGCTCCTTGCCTGGATTTTACCAGAGCCATGCTGGCTTCCAAGCAGAAGTGGTGGGAATGCCTTGCTCCTTCATTCTGTGTCCTTGTCACTTGGAAACCAAAGGAGCCCTGCACATGCCTCCAGGTCTCATAGACCCTATGGCCACAGCTCCTTTAGCTACTTCCTGAAGTTCATTTTCTCTCAGGGCTCAGTATCTGAGACAGGCACTATCATGTCCACTTGAACCCAATTTTCCCATCAGACCCCTACTCAAACTTCTTCCTTTCTCCTTCAGCCAAGAACTCCCCTGTCACTTATGCAAATCATCTTCTCAGTGGGTTCGTCAGCAAAAAAAAAAAAAAAAGAAAAGGAAAAATAAAAAAAAATTTAGCTTGGACCCAAACAGGGACAGTTATTCCTGGGAAATCTCACTTTTTTTGATAGTTGACACAGAAGAGAACAGATCACTGTAGATTTATAAATTCCAACGTAGAAATGGCCTGTACACCAGAGTCTGCCACTTCCACTAAACCTGCTTCCAGAAAGGTCTTGGATCTTCCCGCCACACTGCAGTGGAGAGGAAGGCTCAGAACTTTCAGGCGCCATAAAGTCCAGATGCTAAAGGACCTTAATGTTTCAAATGGGTTCTCTTTGGACTGCCTGCCTGAGAAATGTAGCATCAATTATAATAATGTTTCTATGAAGAAATTTGCCCCAACTTCTGGGCAGTAGACTTGCAAATAAACTTAGAAGTGTGCACATTTATAAATTGAGGACTTTTATAGGTATCTAAGAGGTTAGGTTCAGAGAACTATTTGGAGCCATTCACAATAATAATAGAAACAACTAGCATGATATACCTCTGTTTACAAAAGCACTGTTACAATCATTTTTGCATTTGAACTACAAAACAACTTAATGAGAAAGATAGTATTATCCCCAGATGAAAACACCGAGTCTTAGAAAAATGGGGTATTTACCATAAGTTGCATAATCAGTAACAGCTCAAGTTTGTTCCATACCTTCCGAGCATAAAGCTTCTTCACTTTCTATCACTGTTTAGCCTAAGGCCTAGATGAACTTGAAAATTTATGGGCTTGCTTTATTTCTTGCTCTCTGATGGCGTTTCTTCATTTTTATTTTTTTATTTTTAATAGTATGAAAATCAAGCTCTCATGTTTGGAAAATGGGGCACTTCTGGATTAGTGGGCCGTCATAAATTTTCTGATGTCACAGGAAAAATAAAACTCAAGAGGGAATTCTTTTTGCCTCCAAAAGGCTGGGAATGGGAAGGAGACTGGATTGTTGATCCTGAAAGGAGGTAGGTTTTCCATTTTCTGAGAAAACGGATGGCAGTGAAGCTTTTCCCTAAAAATTGCTAAACGAATATTCTCCATCATCAGTTTTGATAAAGTTTATGTATCTCGATATGAGCAGGAGTAAGTCCATAGGAATTCACAGAAATTTGAAAGATGTCATCAGTGTCCTATTATAATACAATCAAATTAAAAAGCTCCTGATATTAACATTTATTGAGAACTTGTTATGTGTGAATGTATTAAGCTGTGGTCAAGCGCTGACATCATCTTATTGAATCCAGACCCACAAGATAGGTTGTGTCAAAAATTATGAAGGATCTGAGAATTTTACTTGTAAGCTTGACAAGGTTACCTGCCAAGTGTTGTGGATGCTGGCAGGAGACACAAAACTCCTGGTTCAGAGGTAAAGGACTTTATTGTCCACAACATTAGTAGTACCAGGGTATTAACATTTACTCTACTTTTCTGAGTCCCAATTCCCATAGGGCAACAAAAAAGATAGTCAGGTGATACTTGCATATGCAGTAGATTATGTAACAGATTTGGTTTAGGGAACCCAAATATTTTATAATGGGTAATAAACATGTTGGCTCTTTGCTCTGAAGAGAGACACTATCTCTGTCTTCCGAGGTTGTTTCCCATTTAAATGTCCTTGAAAAGATAGTCTGTAATGAAAGTTATGGAGCCTCTGTGCAGAAATATAAGAGACTCACAGAGATTTATCTCCCAACTAAGAATAGTGTTATTTCCACTTCACAGATGAGGAAACTGAGATCTAGAGAGATTAAGAAACCTATCCAAAGGCTGTAAGTGGTACAAGTCTAGCCTGGGCATCAAAACCAGCATTCAGCTATTATGCTAGAACAACTGCAGGAAACAGTAGAGGATATATTTTAAACGTGTGAATTGTGTGGTATGTGAATTGCATCTCAAGGGCTGTTATTAAAAAGAAAAAAGAAAGAGACAAACCAAAGCTTGGTTTCTGAGTGTTGCCAGTAGCATCGAGACCAAAGCTCTCTCTTCTCCATCTCAGGAGCTTAGAGGAAACAAGCTTGTGATGTTGGATTTAAGGACTTAAACTAGAGTTTGCGTTCTCTGTCCACATTTGTTTTCTGTAATCACATAGTCATTGGGGAATGAGGGTGCTAGATCTGGTCTGTTAAGGCCTGGTGTTGGCACGTGATTTCTTTTAACCCATGACAGCTTCCTTTGGAGGGAGTTGGGATTGCTTATTAAGAAGAAGGGAAATAGGATTTGAATTGGACAGAAGGAAGGCTAGTGAGGACAGGGAAAGGCAGGGGGTATTGTGATTGGAAAAGCAGAAAGTCAAAACTTGTCAGGGCTGGATGGGACCCTGCAGACAGCAGCCAGGTCTTCTCTTCTCCTTTGGGGCCCAGAGAAGTGATGGATGAGCCAAATTTATACAAACGGTTGGGACTATTCATTTTCTGATTTCTTTCCAATGCTTGATTCTGGGGAAGGATACGGCAGGGAAAAAAATGTAGAGACAGTAAAGGAAAAAGAAACCTCACTTGAGTGGATACCTGGCAGAAGATTTAAGTCAAAGTTGGAACCTCTGTACTTTCTTCTATGGGTTGTCAAAATAGTTCCAAATCCAAGAGGAAAATTGGCATGGCAGAGTGTCAGTATAGATTTCTCAAGTGCCCAAATGGAGTTCAGAGTCTGAAATGGCCTGGTTTGGCTGTCTACCTAAGAACTATCCAGAAAATTTAAACTCCTCCCTTCAGCCTGTGCTATATCGACTGAGCAAGCCATGAATAGAAGCTTCCATATGTGGCTTCATGAGACTGTCTCCGCTCCATTTTTTAAAATAAGGGGAATGAGGGAGAGTGACTCTATGCTTTTGAACTGTTAGCCAAGAGTTTTGCTGAGAAAAAGTCAATTTAGCCTTCAACTGAAATAGAAATGTGGAATAGGAGGTCCCCATAAGAAGTTGCCCACCACCCTGTTTTCCCAGTCTCCACCCTAGTCCCCGAGAAGGAGCAACGTGCTCATTTGAGTTCTCTATAATTTAGGTCTCGTTGTTCCAGCAGGCCCCTCCTTCAAAGGAATGTCAAAAGCTATTAGCGCAAAGAGGAGTTTGGAGTGGAGAACCCGCAGGGCCAGAGTGAGGAGGGAATGGTGTTACTCCCAGGCTGTAGATGGTTCCAGATTGTTGCAAAGAGCTGGGTTGGCAGCTACATTTCCCCGTTGGTAACACGAGCCTCACCCGCAGCTTGCTGACTGAGGCAGATGCAGGTCACACGGAGTTCACGGATGAAGTGTATCAGAATGAGAGTCGCTACCCCGGGGGCGAGTGGAAGCCGGCTGAGGACACCTACACCGATGCGGTGAGTAGCCTGCTCCCAGCACAGCGCCTTACACGTCAGTCAGCTCTTTGGACCCGTGATCTGTGAATCCACCAACCACAGGCATGGCTTCTCCTTCTCCTCTGTGCCATCTCATGTTGCAAACAACCTTGTGTCTGTAACTGAAGCCACACAAGTGCACCTGTCATTATTTCCTATAGAAAAGACATGGGGCCTGTTTTACTAGATGTTGGTACATGATTAAAGGTTGGGTTGTTACAATTTTTTTTATTGTAAATATTTATTATTTAACTAGTTTTAAAAGTTATAACAATCTGGGCGATCATTTCATAAGTTATATTACTGTCTAATCACCCTGTTGTAACTAATATAATATTGTATGCCAATTGTAATTGACATTTTTAAAAATTATTTTTTAAAAAGTCATAACAAATCGAATGCCCCTAAAATATGCAAGCAGCATAAAAGGAAATGAAAAATCATACTTTGTGATCCATATTCCACCCCCTAGAGATAAACACTGATAATAGTTTTCTGTTCATATACAAGTTTATAACTTTTTTTTCCTGAGTAGGAGTGTATGTACAGTTCTATACTTTGTAATTTTCACATAAGGCTATGTCTTGGATATCTTTTGATATCAATACATATAGATCTACCTTTGTACTTTTTTTTCTTTGCCAGACCCCATGCTGTTATTATGAAGCCTTTTTCTATTATTGTTAACATATTTTTATTTTCTCCTTTATTAGAGAAAAGATAGTTGTAAAAGTAGCCCTGAAATATTTATGAACACCAACAAAGAAAAAGACATTTTCTCTTTAAAATCTAGGTTTGCTTTCTGTGGATTTTGGAGTCTTGGTTTTGGAATCTTTAATAAGCGCTTCATTACAAGTTAAAGAAATGTGTTGTGTGAGATCTGTGTAGTCCTTCCAGAATCACCTTGCTCTAATGAGCTTTTTAAAAAATGGTTGTAGAGTACTTTATTGTATGCACCCACTGTGATTTATTAACTAATAATTTTATGGACATTTAGGGTTTTTTTTTTTCCCAGTCTTTGGTTTTTATAAATGATGCAACTGTGAACATCCTAATACATACATACATTTTTATATTCACTTGTGAAAGTTTATCTGTAGGAGAGATCCCTGGATTGGCTTGGTCAAGGTTTCAATGCATACAAAATTTTGATAAATATTTCCAAACTGCTTTCAAAGAAGTTGTGTCAACTTATATTTCCAGTAGCAGCACATATGAGAGTTGTTTTTCTAAACAGTCACCATCCCACTTAAACATCTTTGTCAATACATGAAAAAACCATATCGACAAAGATCCCTGTTGTCATTTAAATGTTCACACCCTCGATTTAAAGCTGAGTATTTTTCCATATGTTTATGGGCCACCTTTATTTCTTTTTCTGTGAACTTTTTTTTTTTATAACACTTCATCAGTTTTTTATGCAGAACTGGTCAATAGTTAACATTAATTTTGCTCAATCTTGCATGATTAGCATCTACAACCTCCAGCAGCATTACACCATACTTGAAAATGGGTGTTTTTTATGCTTTAGCAACTTCCAGTGGGTTTCTTCCAATGTAACCCCTCATCAGAAGAGTTACGCCATTTCATACTATTAAGTTGGATCATATGAGCTTCTGATATTGGAGAGTTTTTGACTTACAAAAATAATTTCCCATGGTTCAATCTAACATATTTCCCAATAGTGGAAACAGAAGGTATTCTTTTTAAAAAAACTAATTTTTATATAGCAATTGTACCTAAATGAAGGTTAGAGATTTTTCTGAGTAAGATTGTCATTTAAGATGGTATCTGAGGTAGTGTATGAATACCACAGAATCGTATCTCACCCTTGCCTCTTATTTGACACTGTGGCTTACTTTTCTTCATTTTTTGTTTTTGCTTTTTTTAAAGAATGGTGACAAAGCGGCATCACCCAGTGAGCTCACATGTCCTCCAGGTTGGGAATGGGAAGATGACGCATGGGTATATGACATAAATCGTGCAGTGGACGAGAAAGGTAACGTTGTAGATCTGTTACCTGACTAGGGGCTCTGCAGCATGGCCCTGGTTGGCCAGAGTCAAGTTTCCTTGGGAGGGAGGGTCTGTTGGTCTGCGACAGCCAGGTCATGTGGCTTTACATGTGACCGTTGAGATGCAAAACCTGAAGGATAAGCCAGTACTTGGACAGGTGTGGAGTGGGGATGGGAGCTGTCAGGAGTGAAAAATACAAAGTAACCAAGGGCTGAGAGGCTGGACTTTGAGATCCCAGGGATCCAGAATAGAAATTGGAAGGAAACTGGAGTATAACTTTTCTCTATCCTACCCACACCCCATACCTGCCCTGGCGACTATAAAATAATTTCAAAGCCCTATTCAGCAATAATGCAGGTTATCGACATAGGTTTTGTTAATGATGTTTATCCTTTTTTTTATGAACAGTAATCTAACATTAAATGAACTGTAGAATGTGGAATTATCAAAAGAGAAAATGTGATTTTTTTCCCTAATAAGAGAGAATAGTACAGAGAAAGAGCTAGCATTGATAAGAAGATTTCAAATAGATTTCAAGATTTTCTTGGTGATCTCAGTGCATCCACCAGGCCTTGTAATCATAGTTAACGTTGATTGAGCACAAACTACATCCTGAGCATGGCCCCAGTGCTTTGCATGATTATTTTTGATTAATTTTTTTTTTACAAAAGGTATATTTTAACATTATGCTGGGAAAAATGGGCCATAGGCAGGTTTACTAACTTTTAGTATATAGCCAGCATGTAGTGGAGATGGGATTTGAACTCAAGCTTTGTGATTACACAGGCCACACACTCTTAACCAGAGTCCACCTCTGCCTCTTATACGGTGCTTTATTCTTAGATGCACTCAGCTGCCATGAATGACTGGATGTATGAAAGTGGAGGAGAACCCCATGGCCACCAAAGATACTTTTTGAAGAGGGAACCAGGGGAATAGTGCTAGATTCAGTCTGGCTGAATTACAGCAAAGTGAAAGTAACAGTGTCATTCAGTTGTGATAGGAGAGAATATTTAGAGGCAGAGTGACAAATGTTTCCTGAAAGTTTATTTGATGATCTGGCAGATGCATCTCCTCTGCATAACCATTCACAAACTCTGTTCCAGGTTGGGAGTATGGAATTACCATTCCTCCTGATACTAAGCCCAAATCCTGGGTTGCAGCAGAGAAGATGTATCATACTCATAGACGGCGAAGGCTAGTCAGGAAACGCAAGAAAGATTTAACACAAACCACTGCAAGTACTGCAAAGGTAAGCAGGCCAGTGGGAGGGAGCTGGGCTGGGGGCTCTGCCTTCCAGGCCATACGGAATTTCAGGTAACGTGACTGTTTCCACAGAAACCATTTGCCAATCAAGGGCCTAATGCTCTGCTCCAGGGTTCTCAAAGTATGCCCACTACCCCAGGCGGCAACAACAGCATCACCCAGAAATTTGTTAGAAATGCCCTGCTTACTGATTTAGGAACTCTGGGGATGGAGCCCAGCAATCTGTGTTTCAGCAAGTCCTCCAGGTGATTCTAAGGCAGGCTAAATGTTGAGAACCACATAAGAGGTAGTGCCCAAAACAGAAATGATCTTGGTAGCGTAATGGAATACTGACAATAGTGCAGGACTTGGAGTAAGATGCATAAAGATTCAAACCCTGGCCTCATTTTCTTTCTCATCTGGAAAATGGGTATAATATCATGCTTTAAATTAGGGTATGGAAAGGCTTAAATGGAATAATAATAAATTAAGCAAAATAATAATACTAATAAGAATAAGAGACGTCTTTTATTTACCTTCTATAATGCTAGATGATGATGATGATGATGATGATGATGATGATGATGATGATGATGATAAGTTTTACTCCTGTTTTAGGCCATGGAAGAATTTAAAGACCGGGAGGGCTGGGAATACGCCTCTTTAATTGGCTGGAAATTTCACTGGAAACAGCGTAGTTCAGATACCTTTCGCCGCAGACGCTGGAGGAGAAAAATGGCTCCTTCAGAAACACATGGTGCAGCTGCCATCTTTAAACTTGAAGGTGCCCTTGTAAGTAAGAAGTAGCCAAAGCTCAAATGATATTGGCATAGGGGGAAAATACAAGTGTTAGGTACACTGCTACCAACTCTGTAGAGGTCCTTCCACTACTGCAAGACTGCAGATAATTTGGGAGAAAACTACACATCTTGTGACTACACCATTAACATGTGAAAATTCTAAGAAGTTCTACTGCACACACACCTATTTAATGTTGTTTCACCTAACATTTTTCAAATATATCTGTTCCCAAACCCTCATTGCAGGTGACATTCATTAACATCCTAGGTACTAGTTCCTTGGATCATGGCTTATAAACTATAACTGTTCAACAAACCAAGAAAGTTAAATAGATAGATGTGAGGGCAAGGAAAACAGAAGGATAACTCACCCAATTTAAAAAAAAAAAAAAACAATTCACATGGAAGTACAATAAAGGCAGGGAGGAAAAACACGGAGCGTTGGAATGAATGAATGAGAAAATGATGGCGGCTGATCTAAAGCAATGTGGTAGTCAGGAACCATTTTCACGCACAGCCTGTTTTTAGGTTTTCGTATGCTGACTCTGCTGTGTTCTTCTCCTGCTGTTCTTTCTCTTCCTTGTCTCATCCTTTTAATCCCCTTATTTACCTTCGACACTTTTCCTTTTCTATTTTTCTTTCAGTGACAGGATTTGGTAAACCTGGACTTGAGGTTAAAGGTCTGACTTCAACTTCCCATTCTATTACTTTCCAGCTAAGTGACCTTGGGGAAGTCACTTGCTGTCCTGAGCTCTATTCAGTTCTGAAAATGAAATGATTGGATGAGAAAACTCTTTTTTGATAGCCACCGTTTCATGTGTTTGTAATTCTTGCCTCTTTACTTTTAGGCATGGTTAACTGATTTTTCTACTTGGTAGGGTGCAGATACTAGTGAGGATGCAGATGAAAAAAGCGTGGAAAAACAGAAGCACAGTGCCACCACTGTGTTTGGAGCAAACACTCCCATTGTTTCCTGTAATTTTAACAGTAAGTTTTAAACACGAATTTGTATATCCTGATATTATGGCTTTTTCTCAAAAAAAAATCTTCAAGTCACCAAATATACTAAAAATGTACTTTTCTTTTCATCATTTGATGCAGAGGAATTTTTAAAATATAGCTTGAAAAATCATTTTTGGGTAGAAGGTGGTCAAATTATTAATTCTAACATACTCTGTCCAATATGTACTCATTCTATCTATTAAGACCTCCTTCCAAAATAAGATTATTTTAACTAGAAAAAAAAGATTCAGAAAGTTAAGTAGAAGTTGGTTTCAATGATAACCTTCAGGAATTTTGAAATGAGGCATACCTACTCTGTAATAGTAATCGCAAATAGTTTTATAGATCTTAGCATATGCCAGGCACTGTACATATATTAACTCATTTAATCCTGATAATAGCCCTAGAAGGTAGATGCTATTTTTTGTTCACATTTTACAGATGAGGAAGCCGAGGTACAGAAGGATTAAATGACTTGACTGAGGTCTTACAACTTGTAAGAACTAGAGACAAGATTTCAACTTACCTGGTCCCCAAAATCTATGCAGTGAACCATGGTGCTCTCAAATTCTGTGTTCTTGTGGGGGGGGGGCGGGGGGGATGTTGAATGGGGTGAAGATGTATATGTGTTAGTATAATAAGATAAGAAGTATAAAGATTTTGAAATATCAAAGAAACTTTTAGCAAATTACTGTTTCCTAGATCTGGTGCTGAAATAGTATAAATAGCCTTATTTCTGTAATTCTTGGAATCCAGTTTTATTTTAGAGGTCAGGGATGACAAGCAGTACCCTAAATCCAGGTAGTTGATACCAGGAACAATATTCTGGTTGACACACTTGCATTGAGCTTACTGTAGTATTTTTTAAATAAGTTTCATTTTACAGGAAACAGAACTACTTTGAGAGGACTTGTCATGACCGTTATATGTGTTCGTTACCATGGAGAAGTAGATTTGGGTGACCCATTTATCTGAAACATGTATTCTCTCCACATATTCCAGGAAAATACCATTTTACAATGTGATGTTTCTTGTAAGTAATCTCCATTCTGTTCTTTTTAGGAGTCTACATTTACCACCTGCGCTGCTATATCTACCAAGCCAGAAATCTCATGGCTTTAGACAAGGATAGCTTTTCAGGTAAAGGGGGAAAAAAATCTCCATTGCACATGTAATTACATAGCAGGCTAGCCTGATCCTACTTTTCACCAAGTGGAAGCTTTCAGTTATTTCTAACAACAACAAAAGCATTTCCATATTGAATTCATTCGATATGTGGAAAATGAATTGTTCGGTCATTAGATCAATAAGCACTGAATAGAATGTCGAGCACTGTGGCTGGGTGCTGGAGATACACAGAACATACATGACTTTTTAACACTAATAAGCATTAATGGATTGAGTAATAAAAAGCACCAAGAAGAAAAGCAATTTCTGCCTCTGTTTATATACAGGGCTATATACATATGCCCTGGACTCTTGGATTTATTGGCGTTAAGATTATATATATTTGTTGTTCTCTAAAGTTGACACAAAGGTCACAAGTTCACCTACACAGGCTTGAAGCAGTTTGGAGTCCATCTTAACGTTCTTTGCTGCCTGCTCCCGTAATTCCCGGCACCATAAAACCATGAGGCTTCATCAACCCTCACACTGATACCCCAGATAGTTCTGTTACCTTTAAACTGGGTCTTAGGGGAAGGCATTGGTGGGGGAGGTGTGTTGGTCAGGACCTGCTCCCTGGGGATTTGTATTGTTGCTTGTGGGACCATCAATGTTTGGGGAGCATTCCACTTTAGGACCTGACGGCCGGAAGAGCTTCTCTGAGCCGTCGTCTATGGAAATAACTCTTAAAGCAGTTGCCTGACACTCCAGCATGCTCACCTCAGTTGTGAGGTGTCTTCCAAGCGTATGCGACACAACTCCAAAATGTTTTTTGAAGACAGTTTCAAATATTCACCACCAGGGGGCACTCAATCATTGTAAGTCAAAGTTAGTGTCCTGTTAAGAGCCTCATGTGCTGTCTTATGAAACAAAAGTGACACAAGAGCCATAAAAGGGACATGCAAGCAAGAAATTATTATGAACTTATATAATGTGAACCTTTAGGCTTGCCTGGAAACTGGGATCTAACAGGGCTTACATCAGAAGTCATAGATTGCACGTTTCTTTTGATCCGATGAGTAATAAAGACAACTTCATGTACTCAAAAAAAAATTTCTCGATTAAAGTTGAATAAAACTCAAAGCACATTCCTTGCAGTTTGAGATATAAGACATATCGCTGGAGTAAAAGCAGAGTCCCATTCATATGATGTCACCATGTTAAAAAGCAAGCACCCTTTGGCTTGTGCAAAACAGCTTTAGGTAAGATTTTAGGTTCTTTCTCAGGTAGGTCAGCTCCAGGCAATTGCAAAAAGTTTTGGTAAAATTATTTAGCATGGAGAAGAAATGGATTGCTTTCTTTTCCATATCTTTTTTCAGCTTTATTGAGGTATAATTGAAAAAGTTATAAAGTGTACAGTGTGATGATTTGATATATATATATCGTGAAAGGATCCCCATAATTTACTAATACATCCACCACCTCACATGTTTATCTTTTTTGTATATGTGAGAAAACACTTACGTTCTACTCTCTTAGCAAATTTCAATTATACAATACAGTGTCGTCAATAACAGTTACCACGTTATACATTAGAGCGTCAGACCTTATTTATCTTTTAACTGAAATTTGTACCCTTTTACTAATCTCTCCCATTTTCGCCTTCACACAGCCCCTGACAACTACTATTCTACTCTCTGTTTCCATAAGTTTGACTTTTTTGGGGGGATCCCACATGTAAGTGATACCATGTAGTATTTGTCTTTCTCTGACTGGCTTATTTCACTTAGCATAATGTCCTCCAGGTTTGTCCATATTGTCAAAAAAGGCAGGATTTACCTTTCTTAAAGGCTGAATTATCTTCCATTGTGTGTGTGTGTGTGTGTGTGTGTGTGTGTGTGTGTGAGTCTTTTTTATCCATTCATCCATAGGTTGCCTTTTCATTTTTTGATGGGCTCCTTTGTTGTGCAGCAGCTTTTTAGTCTGATGTAGCCCCGCTTGTTTATTTTAGCTTTTATCGCCTTTGTTTTTAGTGTCAAATTTAAAAAGTCATTGCCCGGCCAATGTCAGGGAGCTTCCTCCTTGTTTTATGGTGTCAGACTTTGGCCGTTGTCCCACTGTTATTCTTTCTCTCTCTTATAGACCCATATGCTCATGTCTCCTTCCTCCATCGAAGCAAAACCACTGAGATCATCCACTCCACTCTGAATCCCACATGGGACCAAACGATTATATTCGATGAAGTTGAAATCTATGGGGAACCCCAAACAGTCCTACAGAACCCACCCAAAGTGATCATTGAGCTATTTGACAATGACCAAGTGGTAGGTAGTTTAGAACTTCTAAAATGGCTTGGGGAATTATGGAGGTTTGTAAGAATGTCATGGGGAAATTAAAGGATTATTTGTTTCCCTAGGGCAAAGATGAATTTTTAGGACGAAGCATGTGCTCTCCTATCGTGAAACTCAACTCAGAAATGGACATCACGCCCAAACTTCTTTGGTGCCCAGTAATGAATGGAGACAAGGCCTGTGGGGATGTCCTCGTAACTGCAGAGTTGATTCTGAGGCACAAGGTGCTTGCTGAGTTCTCACCCATGTGTTCTTTTAGAGCAGCTGCTTAAAAACGCTTATTAATAACTCCAGGCACTGTTTACTTGAACTAAAGGGATGCACTGACATTTCCGTGTTTGTTTCTCAGGATGGCTCCAACCTTCCCATTCTTCCCTCACAAAGGGCACCAAACCTGTACATGGTGCCCCAGGGCATCAGGCCCGTGGTTCAGCTCACCGCTATTGAGGTATGCCACCCTCGGTGTTTTTTGTTTGTTTGTTTTTTAATCAAATCAAATGGATGAGGTAGAACTGGACTGTTTCATACAGGAAATGGAATCTTTCTGTCTCCAACTTACTATAGAATTTGTTCAACTTTTGAAATATTCATGGAAATAGAAGGCTTGACAAAGCAACAAGAACAAGTCCATTCTAGCAGTACTGGGGGAATCTAGAGGTCTCGTTTACAGGGAGCTGGTAGATTTCTGAGTTTTCTGTGTCAACTGGAGAACTGAGAGAGGGGAGACAGACTCAGAAGAGCATGCCTGTGTGTGCAGAGAGGAGGGGACCCAAGGGGGCGGCAGAGATGGAGGAGGGGAAGGGAATAATGGGAAATGTTGACATGTCAGACAATCGGAGCAGAGATGGGCGGATGGAGCTAACTGGGAAGTGTGATGGACAGCGTGTGGACTGCTACCAAGGACATCCCCCCACTGCAGCCACGCAGCTGTTACCTTGGGATCTCTGTTCTCAGGCTGTCTTCTAAGAGTTCTCAAAGACTGAGGCAGATGGCTTTAAACAACAGCTATCATTTTTGAAAGCTTGCATGTCAGACTCTGTTAAGAAGTTTACACTTGGTTCTCAAAATAACCCTGTGAGAGAGAATACTATCAGTCCTGTTTGTAGATGAGTCACAGAATTCACGCGCTATTATATGGCACAGGCGGGATTTGATTCCTACACTCTCAACTGCTCTGCTACTTCAGCAGTTCAGGCAGGAGAAGGAAAGGGGCAAATCTGCTTTCGCTGAATGACCTACAGGCTTTTAGGGTAATATCCTCAGAGGTTTTAAGCAAACCTACACTCTTAAAAAATTTACTGGTTATTAAGAGAGAATTTTCCCTTTTGAATATTATTTTTAATATGCTGGTTGTCCTTCCCTTCTCTTTACATTGTTTTCTTAGATTCTAGCTTGGGGCTTGAGAAATATGAAGAACTACCAGATGGCTTCGGTCACATCCCCCAGTCTCATTGTGGAGTGTGGAGGGGAGAGGGTAGAATCAGTGGTGATCAAAAACCTTAAGAAGACACCCAACTTTCCAGGTTCTGTTCTCTTCATGAAAGTGGTACAGTATCAAGACTCTGTATAGTCTATGTGTGTTGAGTAGCTGAATATTATTTGAAATATGAATATATATACATCACATGCACACACACACACACACACACACACACACACACACACAGAGTTTATATATTTCCAAAATCTGATGACAAATAGAAAAACTGCCTTGTATTCAACTTGTCGGTGACTTTTCCCCCTTAGATTCTTAAATCGTAGCGATGGTTTCTTAAAGCTTCAAATAACCCCAGTGACAGAAATATCTATGAGCAATACCAACATATTCCTCCAATACTTTCCATCCATTGGGCTATTTATTACAGGCTCTTGGTCAATGCCCTGAGAGCAGACCGTTAACCCTCCCTTGTGCTCTTGTGGGTACACATGGAACAGAACCCTCTGGATCGGGACCGGCTGGCTGCGGAAGGGCCAATTGTGAAAGAACCCGTAGGGGGTGATGAGGCCATGCCCTAACAACCCGTGACTGTGCCCCACTTCCAGGTGCCCCTGGGATGACATCCACTTTGCGGCATCAAAGTTACCCTCTGGTCATTAGAAATGTGACAGCATCAGATCCAGTTCATAGCCTCCTCCTATCCTAAACCTCATAATGCTTTGGAACAAGAAGAGGTCACCTAGTCATTCCACAATCCTTACCTTTTTTAAAAGAGAAAAATCTGTCTCTTTTTTTTTTTCTTTTACTGTACTATAAAAAAAACATAAAAATAAAGGCACTTCTTCAGTTTGATGGGGTAGAAAGTTCAGAATCTTCTAGGTTCTTTTCTCACCCAAGTCATTTGGTGTCTCTAGCGCACCTGCTCTTGAACTCTAGAATCCTGTGGTTCAACTTCTCCTTTTAGAGACAAGGAAACTGAAGCCTAGAAAGGGGAAATGGTTTATGGCAGTCCCAGGGTGAGTGTAGGCCGCAGTGACTATGTCAAGGCTACAGCAACAATAGCTACTGTTTGGTGCTAGCCACATTCATACTCATTATATTTAATCTTTAACCCTGAAGAGCAGGCATTTTCACTTCTCTTATGCCCATTCTGGAAAAAGCTGAGAGGTTAAGTGATTCATACAAGAGGACACAGCAAGCAAGTGAGTGGCCAGAGTTTGGACTTAGGTGCCTCTAACTCACCTGGATGCTCTGAACCAGAACCCCAAAGTGGTTTCCCCTGGGCCACTCCCCACCCATCCTTGTCCACTCCCTATCCCCTTCTCACCTCCCAAGTTCTAGTCTGGAATCTAGCTTTGGCCAACAGAGGTGAGGAAAGCCACCAGCTTCTACTCCTGTGCAAGGCCAGCGATGGAAATTGACGTGCACCACTCCCCAGGCAGGCCCCGAGACCAGCCCATGATTCCCCAGTTAGACAATGTCACCGAAGTCACTAAATTCCATGCGGAGGAACAAGGAAGCATCAAAGAAAAATGAGCATCCCATGTTGGCACTGAACTTCCAGGGCTAAAAGACTCCCAAGCCACAGTTATTTCCCTTGAACGTTCAGTTTTAGCTCAATTGTTTCTAAATTCCAGCTCCATATCCTGTTACAGAGCAGAGCCAGGTACTAAGATACTATTCTAAGCACTTCGCATGCATTAATACAACAACCCTACTATTTTCGAGGTGATAACTAGGGCATAGAAAAGTTCCCTAAGGTCATGCATTTCTTAATGGCAGAGCCAGGATTTAAGCCCTGGTAATCTGGCTCAGACCTCATGCCTTAAAGCATTGAGGTCCTCGCCTAGCAAGTAAGTTACTGAACTACTTAGCGTGAGCCTCCTGCGCTTTGCCAAATGGGCAAAAAGAACCTGAGTTGGTCCTTTTGGGGTATTTGTTGGCAAAGCTGCTCTTGTCAAGTCTTGTACAGAGTAATGATACTTACCTCTGTGACCCTCCCTCCCCAGTTCTTGCCCAAGGAGGAATTGTACATGCCTCCGCTAGTGATCAAGGTCGTCGACCACAGGCAGTTTGGACGGAAGCCGGTCGTTGGCCAGTGCACCATTGACCATCTGGACCGCTTTCGCTGTGATCCTTATGCAGGAAAGGAGGATATTGTGCCGCAACTCAAAGGTAAAATGCAAGTCTATAAATAAAATTTGGGGATTTTAACCATGATCAGACTGAATCTTTACAAACCTTCTCAAAGTAAATATTTATTGTCCAGACTTGGCAGATGAGGAAACGATTTGATTTACAGTCAGCTGTGTAACTTTCCCAAGGTAACATAGTTAATAAGTGGCAGAGCTAGACTTGAATACTGGCCTAAGAGACATGCTTTCTCTTAGTCTCTGTTCGTTTTTTAAGTCTTTATAATGGGGATAATGGTACATATTTTACCGTATTATTATTAAGGGATTACATGAGATCGAGAATGTGAAAGGCTTAGCCCACTGCCTGGCATAAGGCAGGTGCTTAGAAAATAAATGTGTCTTCCCTCCCCTCCCTTATGTCCTATGTTCAAGCTATGACCTTCTGAGGTACCCTGCATCTAGAAGTCTTATATTCATAAGACTTCTTGTTCAGAAATGTTCATCGCTTCATGAGCTCTTCATATAGTCCAGCAGACAAACAAGAAAATGAGTGATTGCTGTCTGGTGTGATCAATATTTTGATGGGGAAATACCAGGCCCTCCCCCACCCCGCCCCGTGAGCATTGTCAGGGAGGATCTTTAGTTTAAGTTGCTGTCAATCTGTTGTCCCACTTCGCTAATGCATCATAACGTTGTGATGTAACTTGAAAGGCATTTCACTGTCATCCGTCAAGGAAAAAATAATACCTACCAAGTTAAAATGACTTGCCTTAGGTCACATAATTAATAGGTAAATGATAGAGTGAGGCGCGATACTTACCTTCGAGTTCCGTAATAAGTCATAGTTAATGAAGAGTGTTTTGCTGTTTGTTGTTCATTTGGTAATGACTGGTTTTTAGCTTAGCATGTGCCAGAGACTGGGGTAAGGGCTAGGGACTGGGTTGCATCAGTGAACAAGGTCCCAGCGCCCCTGGCCCGTGGAGAACTGACACTCATTTAGCTGATCGCTGGTAGCCTCAAGACTAAGCAGATGTCTTCTGTTTAAGCAGCTGTGGCACTAACCAGTTCTATTGAATCTTCCATAAGGTTTGGTATTGCTATTGCAGAGCCTCTGAAAGTCATCTGCTATGTGGGTCTGAGTACACTGTACCCCTGATTCAGAGAAGAGGAAAAAATGAAATCTACGGTCACACTTGAGCAAAACCCTACATGTGTTTATCCATAAATTTTTCAGACAAAGAAATTTTGTGCTGAATTGATGGTGCCTAAAAGAGCGACATTTTTGTAACAACTAGGATTAATGTAACTGCAGCCTTGTTTCATTTGGGGTTACTAAATGGAAAGAGATACCATTTCCTAGCATTTTTTCAACTGCTTTCAAGAGAGAAAGTTCTTTGATATGAGTATGTGAACTCCTGAGGAAGGGGCAAATGCTGCAGACTTTCTCTGGCTCCAGAATCGCTTGTGTGGGCCCGTTTGTGTCTATTGCTCGGGGGCAGATTGGGCCCAAGGCAGAGATCTCCTGGTTAGTGATTCTACCTAATTAAAGTATGATCAAACTTTCAGAGAGCCCCTACAGAGGAAAATCCTTAAGAAGTGTGGGGAACATAATGTTCTCAAAACCAGAATCTATTATTTTGGATCCTTCTGTTACTGTCTTAAAACCATTGCCAGGGTAAGAGTTATGGAACTACTTGGTTGGCCTAATGCTGGAAGCGCAGAGAATAACTTTTTCCTCCTGTCCCTGAGGCTTTGTTTGCATGAGGATGGTAAAGTGGAGAACTGGTATTATAAGAAGGAATTTGCATACAGTTGTGTTCCTTCATGCCTGCCCATCTGGCTGTCACATTCTGTGTTGTTACAGTTGTCAGGAGTTGTGGGGAGCTATCTTAAAAGTGAGGAGACTGCTGATAGATTGGGAAAGGGGTGCCACATGACTGTACGACAACCTAGCATTGCAACTGGCATATCATAGATGCTCAATAAATGTCAGTCTCTCCTGCCAGCCCAGTGTCTTCCCGATCATCCTCTGACATGTATTGAATGCTCTGGGATCTGATGTGATAGTTAAAACACAAGTTTTGGGGTCAGACAGACCTAGATAACTCATTTCTACTTACTACTATTTGTTTAACCTGAAGCAAGTGACTTGCTTTCTCTTAGCCTCAGTTTGTTTTTTAATCTTTATAAGAGAGATAATGGTACATATTCTATAGGATTTTTTAAGGAATTAAACGAGATCATGAAGATAAAAAGGCTTAGCCCAATGTCTAGCACCTGGTAGGTGCCTAGAAAATGTGTCTTTCCTTCCCTCCTTTATGTCCCATAAATCAGTTGCCCGGGTGGGTTAAACAGAAAGTTCTTTTGGCTTGGCAGAGTTTGCTCGGTCTGGGTTCTGGCCTCCTGTTGGATGTCTGGCTGCCCGATGCCTGTTCTGCGAATGGTGGATGTAACTCTCACCCTCACCCCCTCCCTAGGCTGAGGCTTTGGCACCCCTTTAGCTGAACCAGACCTGGTGAGCCCAGGGGCTGCTCCCAAGCCCTTACTCTAACCCCAAGATCCAGAGCCACAAATATTCTGGAAATTTTGCAAAGTCAGAGAGTGTGAGCCAACGCAACTTCAGACCTGAAATGTGCAGCTATTCATCATCCCTTTTTGCTTTTCTGTGTCTTAAAACAGACTCCAAGAAAAGGAGGCTCCTTTAGATGTAGACCTTCCCCCACACCACCCCCACTCACACATCTCTAAAGACAAACTATTGACACAATTCTTTTTTGAGCATTTCCTGTGTATAGGCACTGGGCTAATTGTCCAAGACTAAAGAAAAATGGGCCATATAGTCCCCTAAAAATATCTAAAACCATATCATATTTTGGAAAAGTTGATGAACCGTCGGCTTATTTCCTATATTTGAATGTGGTTCTCTCCATTCAGTAGTCTCATCCAGAAGCAAAATCTACTGCCCACTCTGTGGCTGTTAAAATTGAACATGGAATATTCACCACTGTATTTTTGTAAGTATGTAAGATTATGAAATTGTCTTGCAGCCTCCTTCATGTCTACCCCACCCTGCCGGGATATCATTATCGAAATAGAAGACACCAAACCATTGCTGGCTTCGAAGGTAGGCTTCAGAACTGATCATGGGATAATGTCAGTTTTATCTTCCAGGTTTCTAAGCATTTGGATGACTTTTGTCAAACAATCATTCAATGCAATTAAAATAATAATAAACCAACTTACCAAGGTAAAGAATCTAAATCTTGCCCTCATCAAAAGTTATGATGATACTATGTGCACTAATGTTCTCTACCCTCGGTTACCTGGGATACTAATAAAATAATACCCAGGCCCATGTCTCACCTTCTGAAAGGGACCTAGACATCAGGGTACTTTAAAATCTCTGCTAGTTATGCTAATATGCAGGAAGGCCTGAGAATCGCTGGTGTGGACAATCTGAGTAATATCATTGGTAGAATAAGAAATTTCAGGAGCAAATTTACAGCATTGCAACATTTAAAAGAGGCATGTGTGTAGTTTTATCCCTACATGGAGCAGAAGTGTCATGGATTTTTAGTGACCTTGTCAGTGTATGGGATATCCCCGATTTTTATATTCACTGTGGTTTTGAAGTCAAGAAATTGTTGGAAATGCTCACTCAGAACCCTCTTTTAAAATCGTTGCAGCCAATTCTACAAGAAGGAAATGGGGAGGGGGTCTCAGCCCAGAAAAAAGAAAACATCAAATATATCCCTGTTTCTGTTGGCATTTATGATGGACTTTCACAGCATGTTTTAGTGTGCAAACTGGCCAAAAAAATGCACATGATTGCATTTTAATGTGTTATGTCCGTAAACAGTGCCTTAAAAAAAAAATCCACTTCCTTCCCTCTGTGTTAAACTCACCAACAGTTGGACCATGATAAATATGATGTCCAGGGCCAGCACTGCAGTGCGTTTGATTCCGTTCTCCAAGAATCCTCCACAGTCACTAATGACAATAATGAATTTGCAAAACTACTACGTTCGCTTTGTAAACTACCCCAGATCTTTCCAATAAAACAATAGTAGCCTAGGGAGAACTTAAGTATAATGCTATGAAGATCCTTTATGTACATTTATAGAACACTCTGGAAAAAAGGCAGGAAAAAGGAACCTGCTCTATAATCTGCCTCCACCCTTTCTACCTCCCGTTGTCAATCAGTTCTTATTTGTGCATGCTGTGTACTCAGTAGCCCTAGGTATAGGGGACCAAGAAGAAGAAAGTCAATCCCTGCCTCTATTCTTTATTCATTTCATAACAATAGTTAACAGATGACTAGGTTACTATAGCAACACATTGTGAAAGTTCAGTTTACATCTAGAATTTAAGCGGCAACCTAGGAGGACTGGGGATGGTAGTAGCAGTCATCGGTGGGTGGGTAGTGCCCCACTGAATTATAAGTGACTTTGATCAGCTTGCTTGCCTAACACTCAGTTGAAGTACACTGTGTCGACTGGTTGGAACCTCTATAAAAACTAATTCCACCAGTTCACCAGGGAAGATAATGCACATTTAAGCAAAATCAAATGAGCAAAGCTGAGCTTTCGAAGAGCCAATAACAAGCTTGCTGATGTCCTATATGACATGTACATGTAGTCTTATACATGCATACATGTAACAAACCTGCATACATGTAACGTATATGCATGCGTGGTGTGTGTTTTTACATGTGTGTGCAATGTGTGTGTGATGTACATATATTACCGCTATCTCAACCCAATCTTTTTATATGGATTTAAATGGAGAAAATAGATCAAAACTAACTTTGCCGTTGATGGGAGCCGGAGGCTGTGGCTTTGGAAGCCACACCCTGCGATGCCTATGACAGCTCTCAACAAATGGGTTCAGCGCTACCACAAAAAAAGTGAGAAATAAGTATTTGGGGTGAATTGGTAAGGAAGAGCTATCCAGATAACATGGACATTCCTACATGGCCATTTCAACAATTGCCTTCCAATTCCAGTGCTTAAGCAGTATGTCAACAGCACTCGGCAAAATGGTTTCTCCAACGACAGTGCATGTATGTATGATAAGAAAATGCATGAGGCTGCCTGGGACTGCGGGGAACCTTGGTCTACAGACTTGTATTCCCTTTCAGATTCTCTCTCTTAGTAGATTTTGGAGTGAAAGACAGTCTTTAAATGAATGTGATTGTTTTAAGCCGAAGAGCATTTGGATATTATAAAGCAAGTTACTTCAATTGCTCCAGGTACTTTTTGTATGAACTAATGAGCAAGAGGGAGTGAATAAATTCTCCCATATTAATCTTAAACTTTTAAATCAGCAGTTTGTTTTGAATAATGCCTTTTAAATCATGAACTACCCTCTTCTTTAAAATGATTTTGAACAGCTGAAAATTGATGTGAATAAACAGACTGAAAATCTGAATTCAGGAACCATTCAGAATGTGAAAGTGCTTTGGGCATAACATCCCTCTCTCCAAAATCTCAATTTGGCTACAATGATTTAACCCTTAATCCTGCTTTGGTATGAATCTAATAGAAAGAAGTGTTATATCTATCTGACTCTCTGCCTCTCTTGGCAATTCTGTGTGCTGAACAAAAGTCAATCCAGAAAATATGAAGGGGTATTCTATAAGAAGCCCCATGGCCACACTACACAGGAGCTGCAGGGAGCACCTGTTACGAGGCATTGTTCTGTCCTCCCAATAGGCATGAACCTGAAGTTAGGGTTTTAGAGAGGGGATCTGAACAGCAATCCTTCAAACAGTCCCCAAGGGCAAGCTTAGCTTATGTTCCAATAGGTACCAAGGGAAAACTCAAGCCCACACATCCTAGCTCCCTGTTCTCTCATCTCTTGGATGTGCCCTAAGATCAGGGGTAGATTCTCCATGCAGAAGCTCAAATGGAAGTATTTGGCCAATGAGAGACTTGACGTCTTAGAGCAATTTTGATGAATGAATATATATTTGGTGCTATAACGTAGGCACAGTGGAAAAACCAAGAAAAGGTAGTTACAGGATGATATTGTGATCATGCCAGAAATGAACACATCGTGACAGGAATTTTTGAAGGGATGAAAATTAGGCCAAGTTGGGCATATGTTCAAAAGGTTTGGGACAGGGAGGTGAGCAGCTGCACCGCCCCTCCGATGTGACCACTGTGCTGGTGACAGTGAGATCCTCTAACGCCACTGAAAACATGGGACATGGGTGGCTCCCTCTGAGCCTTTCAATTTAACACTGTCTGTAACTCCTTTGCACATTTTCAGAGAAGAAACCAATGGGGTCTGTTTAATTATGAGATCATCTCGAATTAAATAACTCAAATAGTCCATTTAAGTGTTGGTCACATAAAGCATGCATAAGAAGTAATTTCTCCTTCTCTCTTTCTCTTTAAACCTAATGCTCATGGGATCTCTGTATCTGTGTTATATGGTTTGCCTCTTCTGCCCATACGTGTGATGAGCAGCTGACAGAAAAGGTAACTGTTGTACTCATTTTGTTAGATTTAATATGCATGTATTTTCTTCCATAAGAAAATTTTCCTAAAGAAAGCTTTTTAAAACCTAGGGTCAGGTTACTGACCCATGAAGAAGAAGAAGAAGTGTGTGTGTGTGTGTGTGTGTGTGTGTGTGTGTGCGCGCGCGCACGCGCACGTGTGCATACATATACCGTGCTGATAAAAAATAGCTTAAGTGTTCCTTCTTCCTTCCCCCCAGACTGAATAGGAAGCTTTGTTGCAGGTGACACTCTGTATTTTTGGCATTATCACTCTTTTCCAGGTATATTAAAAATAAGCATTTGTTGGTCCTGATGAGGATCTATTCTTGTTATAAATCTAAGTGAGATTTATAGCAGCCTCCTCTAAACTATAGCCTTTGGAAGTTTGAATATTCCACAAATGACACTGATATGCTGTCCCTTCTGCCCAACCAAGAACCACCCAGATAAACCAGAGATTCTCAACACTGGTTACACACTGGAATCACCTAGGGACTTAGGAATTGGGCACCCAGGTCTCACCGTAGGCTGACTGAATCAGAATCTCCAAGGATAGGCTAGGAGTCCCAAGTAAACCATAATGTCTCCTTACCTTTGATTCACATTTTATCATTTACGAAGCTCTTTCTCCCAAAACAAACCTCTGAGGTAGATGGAGACAGGTAGTCTTATTATCCCACTCAGTGGATGAAGAAATTGATGCTCAATGACGTTAAACAACTTGCTCAAACTGGTATGGCTTGTAACATAAGGGATGGAACTTGGATTAGAACCAGTTTTTCCAACTCTTTGCTTAGTGAACTTTGTTTTATAGGGCATTGCTGGCTAAAGGGTTAAGGAAACAAAATAATAGAAAGTATGCTGGAGGTTTTACTTTAATCCGTTATCTGTATATGTAACTGTCAAGAGGATAAAAAAGTAAAAACAGACAAATAAATAGATTGTGTCTGTAGGATGTAAGGAAATCATCTAGTATACCTGTGGGCATTAAAGCCAAACACATTTCATTAGCCAAGGATCATTTCATCGCCAGCTTCTGAGTAGAAGAATCGTGAATGCTTTATCCACTGTACATGTAAATAAAAGTCATATAATCTCGTTTGAGGTTCAGAAGCACCTGCTTCTCTTATCTATTTCATATGGATTTTCTTGCATTGACTGGAAATCAAGGTCATTACTAAAGATTTTTTCACCTCGACTCTTTTTTAGGAGGAAGAAATCATTGACTGGTGGAGTAAATTTTATGCTTCCACGGGAGAACTTGAAAAATGTGGACAATATCTTCAGAAAGGCTATTCCAAACTCAAGGTACCTGGGCCTATGCTGCTGTGGATGAGGGATCAACATTCACTAAAACTAGCCACAGACAATGCTTAGCAAAAGACTGAAAGGTCCAGTGGTGGGTGCTGATGGGGAGGAGCCAGGAGCACTTATGGCCTCCTGGTGAGCCCTCCTTGCATAGGTTTTGGCTTTACCAAGATTCTAGGGGCTTGAAGACAGCTTTTGACCATGGTTACATGACTACCACTTTGGGGCTTGAGGGTTTGTGGCAGAGGATTGGAAATGGGTTGGTACCACACTAATTAGGCCAACAATGATCTATTTTGACCCTAAAAGACCTAAAAGTCATGGTGTTCTTGCAGAAAAGCATAAAATGTTACCATGCTTCATTCTGTTTCACTAGCTAAAAAGTTGATTCTGTTACATATGTGCAACACAATCACAACCACAGCATGTGCGTCTAGGAGGAAGACAAGCTATGAGCTGGGCAGGTCTGACTGTGATCTTTCTCTTAAGTTTTGAGCTTTCCATTTCTTCATTCCATTTTTCAGACTGTAATGCACTCAAGTAGAAGCAAATGCTAAACTTTTCAGACTAATAGGAGAAAAAAACGTTAAAGTGAGAAATATCTAGCCATTAAAATGACTTTCACCACCAAAGTGGAAAAACCCACATCCTTTCATGTTATTGCCATAACATCTCAATACAGCTTAAGAGCCACCAGTATCAAACCGACCAATCCCACAGTCCACCCTTCCTCTCTCCCTCCCTCATTTCATTCCTCCTTCTTTTCTTCCTTCCCTCCTTCTCACCCTTTTTTCTTGTCCTCCTCCTCTTAGAGTTTTTTATCAAAGTATAATTTACATACATAAAGTAATCCATTCAGTGAGCTTTATAATTACGTGCACCTCTGTAGACTACCACCAAGACAAGGCAAAGAGCATCTCCATCACCACGGAAAACTCCTTCGTATCCTCATTTGGTCAGTTCCCCACCGTCTTCCATCCCTCCCCGGCACCACTGACCTGACTTCATCACCATAGATTGGTTTTGCTTGTTTTTATACTTCATATCAATGGACTCATGCAGTGTGTTGTGTGTGTGTGTGTGTGTGTGTGTGTGTGTGTGTGTGTGCATGTGTGTGTCTGGCTTCCTTAGCCCAACGTCGTAGTTTTGAGATCTCTCACATTGTCTTCTGTACAGTAGTTTGTCTCTTTTTATCCGTTGTATGGATACACCAAAATTCATTTTTTCCATTCTCCTGATGATGAAGCTGCCATGGACATTCTTGCACCATGTGGATGTGTTTTCATTTCCCTTGGATGATTCCCTAGGAGTACAATTTCTGCATCATAGAACAGGTGGATGTTTAACTCCATGAGAAACCCCCGGGCATTTTTTCCAAGGTGGTAGTGTTTTTCTGCACTCCTCCCGGCAATGTAAGAGTTCCGGTCGCTCTATCCACGTGGTCATGCCCCTTTAGTATCAGCCGTCTTTTAGATTTTTAGACTCCATCTGTATTTCAATGAGAAACTAAAAATCTGTTAATGGTTTTCAGATATATGATTGTGAACTAGAGGATGTAACAGAATTTGAGGGCCTGACAGACTTCTCAGATACTTTCAAGTTATATCGAGGCAAATCAGACGAGAATGAAGACCCTTCTGTGGTCGGAGAGTTTAAGGTGAGTAAAATGTGTGCTTTTCCTGTTTAAAATCCAACTTTTACTTTCTTTGTAGACCTAGGATAAAAGACAACCAACCCCTAGGGTGGGGTCATGTCCTCTGACATCTGAAAGAGGCTAGAAGGTGCTGACAAGGACAAGGGCACTGGGGGTCAGGGACAGAACACTCAAAGCCGTTCTCAGTATCTTTCTCTCTGCTCATGCCAACCACTCTTGAATCCTATAGATTCAGCCTCTCCAAGTTCTCTTTCCCCCTCCCATTCCCACTGCCCCCTCCCAGGCTTTCAGCAGGGCCATTGTGGCAACCTCTCAACCGATTGTCCTTGCCTCCTTTCTTGTGCCACTCCAGTCCATTCTCCAGGCAACCGAACCCTGTCACATTTCTTGACTGCTTAAAAATATCATTTGGGTTTGTGCCGGATCAAGGCTCAGCTCCTTCCTAAGGTGGAGGTGGTGTTTCACAAGCTACTGAGCTATTTGTCTCCTTTGCACCGCACCCTCCTGCTCAGGAGGCCCTCTGCCAAGCCCCGAGCACACCTCGTTGTCTCATGGCCCGGAGCGCTGCGACAGGCTCTTCTCCCTTCCCTGGATGCCCTCTTTCCCTCATTGTGGTCTGACAAACTCCTAGTCATTCTTTTAAGCCAGCTCAAATGTCCCATTCTTTGCGAAGTGTTCCCTGGTTGCTTCTGGAAGAGTGACTCACTTCTGCTATAGGCTCCCACAGGTCTAGGTTCCTGCCCCGTTAAAGCACCTTTCACATCGTAGGTATCTGTTTTCATCACTGCCCCTCCCTCCAACCATGCTTGGCAAATTGGGGCAGTGTGCTGCCAATTCCTAATCTTTTCCAAAAAGATATACTGTATGTGGTCTCAAAATTCCTCTCATCACAGCTGCCCACCAAGCAACCAAAGATGGCACGAGAGTCAAACCTATTTAACGTCCTTGTACCAGATGGGGTTCCTTGAGTTCATGTATGGGTCAGACTCCAAACCTGGCACATGTTAGGTCCTTACTTCATTCTGCTTTATTGCATGAATGTAGCTGGAGCTAAGACTCATGTGCTCTGAATCTAACATAAGTGTTTTCTCTTGTACTTAAGCTGGTTTCAAAATGAAATATACATGGCCTCTCAAGCTGACCTGATGGCTCACTCATTCATCAAGCATTTATTGTGCCCCTGCTAAACACCTAGCTCTGTGTTAGGTTCTGAGTGATGAACAAGACATAATTCCCATCCTCAGAAAGCTCATAGTCTAGTGAAGAATATAGACAATAAATAGACAATTACAACACAGAAGTCAGTGCTGTGACCAGGGTGAGTTGTAGGGTTAGATGAGAACATGCAGGGGACATTCCCAACCCAGGGCCAGTCAAGGAGGTTTGCTGGAAGAGGTGACACCTTTCTGTTGAGACCTGAGGGATGAACAAGAGTTTTCTTGGGAGTGGGAGGGAGTTTACAGGGAAATCACCCTAGTACTTTGAGTTTAAAAAATAATCACTTTACTTCTATCTTTCAAGTATGTGCCAGATTTCACTCCTCACCACCACCTTTTCCATCAAACTGGTCCAGGCCGCCTCCATTTCTGGCCTAGATTTTTGCCTGGTCTCCCTGCTTCTGCCCTGCTGTTTCTTCCCCTCCGTAATCTATTAAATACTTTATCATCATTTCACTTTGCTTACTGGAAATATGCAAAGTGCAGTGTACATCGTTTCTTTCAGGAAAGGCAGCTCTTCCTTACCAACGACACGACCCCTGTGGCTGTTCCTGAGTGTCCTGGGGAAGGAGGGTGTTGCCCAGGAGCCCTCTGCCCAGGTCCCCCTGGGCTCTGTCAGTATATTCGTGTGTCTCTCTCTCAGGGCTCCTTTAGAATCTACCCTCTGCCGGATGACCCCAGCGTGCCGGCCCCTCCCAGGCAGTTTCGGGAATTACCTGACAGCATCCCGCAGGAATGCTCGGTTAGGATTTACATTGTTCGAGGGATAGAGCTCCAGCCCCAGGACAACAATGGCTTGGTAAGAGTTTGGGTGTGGGGCCTTCCCTGGTAGTAAGATAATTACAGTCATCAGCCACCATAATTGTCATGTTCTTTCTTTTGGGGCATCTGTTATCTCACTAGGGGAAAGATACTCTATCAAAGCAAGGTATTCAGAAGAGGATTGTCCCAACAGGCACTTATCTAAGAGCTTGAATGCTCTTTGGATCCTCTGGCTCATCCTCCTCATTTTACAGATGGAACCTGGGAGGAGGAGAGTTGCTCTGTCACTCCTCCCTGCCACCGCCTTGGCACCCACACTGCTTCCCTGTAGGCTCGGCGGTTGCGTGCCACCCAAAGGGAAATGACTTTCGGACCTTGTCCGAGGCAGGCGGGTGCCATGGCCGCCATCTTTTCACCAGTTTGGGACTGGGTGAGGTGACACACCTGAGTCTATCCCAGAAACTGACTGAAACCTGCACCCCACAGTGACATAACATGCCATCTGTTTTGTCCTCACAGTGTGACCCTTATATAAAAATAACACTGGGCAAAAAAGTAATTGAAGATCGAGACCACTACATTCCCAACACTCTCAACCCGGTCTTTGGCAGGTAAGGGACACTTCTAAAAGTTTTCCTCTCATTCGTTTCCTCATAGCATATGCGTTAAAAATGTGGTCTACACCCCACTCTGTTCTAGGCCCTGAAACTACAAACTAGACAAATATTCTAGTCAGCGGTGCAGGAAGTAAATATATAAATGCACAAAGAAAGAATTTCATGGAAGCGAAAAATGCTGTGAAGAAAAAAAAAGCAAGTCATGGGATGGGCTCCTCTGAGAGAGATTTGCTCTGCGACCTGGGGACAGGAGTGGCTAGGGCAGGGATGGTCCAAGTCCCAGGAGTCCAATAAGTTTGTGGGTTCCAGACAGGAAGAATATGCAGGGCAACTTGTCGTGCAGTGTAGTTCTTACTCCCTGAATCCAGTTTGGGCTCTATTTTCTGAGATGTTTCAATTCCACCATTTTGATCCGATGAATGTATTACTGACCTTGTCATCAAGACTAAGGAGGGGACAGAAAGTAGAGACCCAGATGTCCTGCTCTCTCTGTCTTCCGTTCCTGCAGATTCTTGAAATAACATTACTTTCTTTATTGCTGCCTCTTGGGACTTGTTTCTGGGCTGTTGCATTGATCTCATCAGTACCTTCTCAAGGATAAGACAAATCCAAGTGACCTCTAAATGGGACCAGCATTTTTCAGCTATAAACTGCATCCACATTTATCAATGCCTATTATTACCTGACCTTTTATTTTGTGCAGACATAATGATGAGCTGTGTATTAAAAAAAGTCTCAAAAAATCACAATTTTGAGATACTAGTTATGCTCATTTTGCAACAGAGGAAATGGAGGCACGGAGAGAATCAGGGCCCAATGTGCCTAGCTGGTTAGAGGCAGGGTCAGGATTCAGACCCAGGCCATCTGAGTCAGAGTCTGCGTGGTTTCCACACGACTCTCTCTGTAGCTACCCCCATCTGATTTTCATCTCCACGTCAAACCTCGTAGCTGGGCAGGGCAGGGGTGAGCAGCCCACTTTACTGGTGAGAGAAACAGGCCCCAAGAACCCTGTTGACAGTGCTAGTCCATGATGGGGCCAAGATTTAGGTAGAAATCCCTAACTCCATTCCCCAGGTTTTTCCAACACCCTTGGTAATGCTTCATATTCATGGCAAAGCCACCACCTTTAGAAAAATGTTCTTTGTACAAAACATTTGTGAAAATAGTGTTATTTTCCCAGAACCTCACCAAGTAAGAGAATACCGTGTTCTTATCTGACATGTGGCTTATCTGTTCATTTCTGGCTTGATTATCTTGCCTATCCTCTGCTTTTCTGCTTATGTTTGTTGGCTTGTGCCCTTTTGCGTTCTCTCTCATACGCGTTTATGTGTATGTGCATGCACATGCGCGCGCGCGCACGCACACACACAAGAAAGTCTTTGTCCCTCGATCAATTCTCTCAGGTTCACACACATCGTTTTCCCCTAGCTCACACTCCATAACATACGTGCCCGGGGACCTCACGCTCACTCAGCTCCCAGGCACACACATGCGCACACCCTCTGTGCTGCACACTCCACGGCCACGTGCCGGGGCCAGGGAGTGGAAGTAATCCTTTGGCACAGCAATATGATCATTTCCCTTTTCTTCCGCTGATCCAGCCCTGAGGTCTAGACAGGAAAAGGCACGCAGGGCAGGAAGGAGGGCTTCGTGTGAGGGAGACAGGGAAGCAGGGAAGGCCAGCCTTTAAGGGAGAAAGGCGGCTCTGTCTGAACTGTTCGGATCAGAGGAGCCAAGCACAAGCTTAATTAAGTGGCAGGAAAAGCCTTGCTCAGAGCCACCCAGGGAGGAAGTGATGTCGTCAGGCTCTGCTCAGCCAATCCTTGTCTGGCATGCATGCAGACTTCCCCTCATCCAGCTGGGGTGGCCAAGGAGGTGCTGGCGCTGCGACCCCTCAGACAGCTCCGGTCCCCGGCCTCAGTCTTAGGGGGTGACTTTCTTCTTAATGAGACTCTCGGGAACTGTGAGACAGGAATTCAGGAAGGGACAAAATTCCTATGTCCTCAGCCATCATTCAGCACAATCCTACCACATCATGGCCTCCAAGTCAAACTCAATGGAATGTCACTGTCTTCCATAAGATGTTAATAGCCGTTGGAAGAAAAAGTATTTCTTTATCCATCCAAGATACCTGGGTTAAAAAGATAACTGCAAAACTTCTCAGAGCCTTTGGTTTGCCTGGAGGAATGCTAAGGTGGTTGCTTCTCAGTCTTATTTGACCAAAGAATTCTTTTTCTCAGAGGACACATATTACCTGTCCCTTGAATCCAGTATCGAATCATGGTGTTATGGGCCACATGTGAATACAGTACTTCATCTGTGGACATGATTCAAGTACCTTTTTCTAATGTAGAAAAAGGCCCCTGTCTAGCTGCAACAGTCTAAAACAGTCACTGAGATTTGTCTAGAAGACATCCTGGAAGCTTTTCTCTGGAGCCACATAGACACACACCCTTCCGCTCATATGGAGTAACATTCCTGGCTTTTTGGGCAGGATCTCGTCCACGTGCCAGAGTGCAAGGAAAAGGGGAGGAGGCACAGGGAGAGAGGAGGGATGGCAGGGGCCTCTCACAGTTTTCTGCCAACAAAATTTATTGAGCAACTACTATGGGCTCCCTACCACTGTGGACAGTGCAAACCCAGGACCAAACCCTGCCCTTCTGAAGCTTGTGCTGCTCAGTTTATCTCTCTCTCAGAACCTGCACCACATCGCTCACTTACCACAAAAAGTACTATTTGATTACTTTTATCTTTATCTCAGAAGTCTTTGCACTTTAATACGGATGCCACATGGCATATCCAGAAGGCCTGGGAGGAGAGCGGAAGCCTTCGCATCATGTCATGCTTGTGCATTCCTCTCACACTCTTCCCACTCCCATGTTTTTGTGGGGACAGTCAGGATGTTCCATGGGGTGGTGGTCTCTATTGAGACAGAAGAAAGAACAGAGCAGGGCACAGATTGGGGGCTGTAAATCTGGGTGTTTGTGCCTTACTAATATCCCAGCTGGGTAGAGATGCCTGGGTCCCCCAGTTAATAGGCATGTGATAATAATGTTAATATTATAGTTATTATTAGTATAGCTTTTGGGTTTTGAGCCATGCATTCATGCCAAATGCTTTCTAAACATTTGTTCAATTGATCCTTTAAGGTAGGTATTATTATTACCATTTTCAGATGAGAAAACTGAGCACAAAGAAGTTAACCAATTGGCCTAGGGTCCCACAGCTAGTAAGCAGCAGAGCTTGGATTTGAACTTGGGTATTTAAAGCCTATGATCATCTCCTGAGCAAGTGGATAGTCTCTTGTTGTCCTTTTTACTAATGTGCACTACTTATCAAGTACCTCCGCCCACTACCACCTGCCTGATTACCTTAGCCCTGATGTTCTCCACCAGCAGCCATAGCCACTGCCTGGGGTTCCTGTGCACAGAGCCTTGGTGTTTGGTGAGACACCTAGATGGGATCACAGAGACGCTAACCTTGCATTTGTTTATTTAGAATGTATGAACTGAGCTGCTACTTACCTCAAGAAAAAGATCTGAAAATTTCTGTCTATGATTACGACACCTTTACTCGTGATGAAAAAGTGGGAGAAACAATTATCGATTTGGAAAACCGATTCCTTTCCCGGTTTGGATCCCACTGTGGCATACCTGAGCACTACTGTGTGTAAGTTGCTTTGGCCATAAATGTAGACGATTTGCTCCATCTACTGTTAACACCTAGGGAAGCTGTGGCTGTCTATCTCAGTGCCTGTCTTCACGGAGCCACTGCTCCTTTGAGTCAGATATATGCTACTTTTCATAACAAGATTCTTTAAGAGAATCAGGGCCAAAGCACTGCCCAACTCCAGGAGGCAACTTTCACACTGGAGTCTGTGTAAAACGTTGGCCACCGGAGTAGCACAGTGCTCTGTGGGGATTGTACAGGCAGCAGTGCCCAGAAAACCCCAGTGCCCTCAGCCTCTTTTCGTGAGTCCCTCTCCTTGATGCCAGGGACTGAGGGCTGGCAATTGTTGATGGCAGGAATTCCCTACCCCCTCCTCCCCTCAACTGATCGATTTTGTGATGTCCCTCTTTATCTGAGTGCTTTTCTACAATACTTAATGAGATATAGCTTGCTGGTTCTAATTTATGAATTTGCCTATTATGATTATGGGGATCTCAGTCAAACTCCAAAGTTTTACAGAGGAGGAAATTGAGGAAGAAAAAGGAGATCAGTTGGCTGAGGCCAAAATAATTGTGGATTTTAGGTCTCTGGAATAGATTTCTAGGCAAAAGCCGAAATATAGAGCCCATTCGCAGCTCCCTCACAGCATGGGGGTGCCTATCCATTTGTCACTATGCATTTAATGGCTCCAAGAAGAACCTATGTGCCCCACAGTAACTCTGGGTATGGGATGTTATTCACAGCTCTGGAGTAAATACATGGCGGGATCAACTGAGACCAACACAGTTGCTTCAAAATGTAGCCAGATTCAAAGGCTTCCCACCACCCATCCTTTCTGAAGATGGAAGTAGAATCAGATATGGAGGACGAGACTATAGTTTGGATGAATTTGGTAAGATGTTGTCATTGATTGCAAGCCAGTTACAAAGGATAGTTTGGGGGTTTATATAAGTACATAAATCAGTTATAAACCCATTCCTATTGCTGGATTTGCTTTGGGGAGGGGGGTGGGCACAGCAGTACCCCAATCATACCACAGGGGACTCCACGCACATGACTATCTAACAAAAGAACCATTATAACAGATTTTTCCTGTCACGTCAAGCATCAAAGTGGACACATTTTCTCGTCTGTCTTATGTTTTACTTGAACTTATAGGTCATAACCACTCGAACTTTGAACACAAAGTCCTCATAATTAACTAATTTCCATGTAAAGCAAAAATACTCAGATGGTGATGCAAGAATTTCTCTATCATTCTTCTAGCCTTTCTCTGAGAAACCTCAGCGATGCCTGGGGTTGGTTCAGTGAATCTGCCAAGTTCACATGTGGCTCATGTCCTAACTTGGGGTCTTGCTCTCTCCTAAGCAGTAATTTATAATACAATCTGTCCTGCACATAAACAGCTAGCTGTATTGTGATGTAGGCTGAAATAAGCTTGGTAGAGCATAAGAGCCACGAGATGATCCTGTGTTTTGTAAGGAGGGGGTGGCAGTGGGAATGGCCTTGAGGGTTCATGGGATATCCAGAGAAAGCCGAGCAAAGACACACAGGAGTGAAAATGCTTCCTGATCCTCAACTATTTGTTCTTGACATTGTAAGAAGCTATATTTTTGTTTTCGAAGACAGTCAGTATCAGGGATGATCAGATATTTAAGAAATGTTGATGCTGCTGTTAACATGAGAACTTACAAAGGAGATAGGGAATAAACTGGCAAGCAACATGGCCTAGCCGACAGGAATACTCCAAGACAATGAAATGATACCCCCAAAAGCTGTATCTGTCGTGACGGTTGTTCTGGTTCCCCTTGTTATGTAACAAATCACCCCAAAACGTAGCAGCTGAAAACAACCATTTTGTTTTGCTCACAGTTCTGTGGGTGAGCAATTCAGGAAGGGCTCATCTGGGCGGTTCTCACTCAAGTCACTCATGCATTGGTTGCTGTCAGATGTCAGCTGGGGCTACAGTCATCCAAAGGCTCAACTGAGCTGGATATCCAGGATGGCTCACAACACATGGCTAGCAATTGATGATGGCTCTTGGCCAGGTGCTCAGCTGGGGCTGGTGACCAGAGCACCTACTTGGGCTCTTTCAATAAGGCAATCTCTGGGTACCCAGGCTCCTTACATGGCAGATGGCTTTCCCCAGAGCAAGCACCCCAAGAAAATCAGCCAGAAGCTGTGTGGCTCTTTATGCTTATCTTCAGAAGTCATACAGCCCTTTCTCTAGTCGTCAAATAGCTCTCCAGACTCAAAGATAGGATATAGACTCCGCCTCTCAATGGGAGGAGTGTCAAAGAACATTTGATGACTGTGTTTTTTAAATGCTGCTGTAATAATCAAACTAACAAATTTCAGTGGCTTAACACAATAGAAGTTTATTTCTTATAAATTTAAAACAGGCATTCCTACAGGTCGGCAGCCCTCTTCCAAGCAGTGCTTCGCAGGCTCAGGCCCTTTCATTTTACAACCTGGCCATTCTTCAGCTCAGGTGTCGAGGTTGCTGTTTTCTTCTGTATCCAGAAGAGAAAGGCACATATAGGATCCTATGTGAGAGGGTTCTATGTGCCAGGTCTATCTGAGACACACAGGTCACTTCCACCTGCATTATATTCTAGCCTAGCCTAGTCGCATGGCCACACCTAACTGTGATAGAGTCTGGGAAACAGAGTCTGGCTGTGAGCCTCTGCCACAAGGTAAATGCAGCTGCTCTCACACATTCTAGTGTGTTCTCGTCCCTTTGCTGTTGGTAGCCCACAAGTCAGGTGTGAGACAGGTTGGGCTAGGACCCTGGTCAGGAGCTATTTCTATCAGTGACTCCTTCACCAGTCGAAGTTCGCACACTGAAACTGCCTGACCATTTTGCAAAGTCTGGGATGGAGTGCCGGGGGCCCCTCAGGCCATCTGGCTCAGCTGTTCCCAGAGGCCCATTCCTATTTCAATGCTGCTTTCCATTCCAGAAGCCAACAAAGTTCTGCACCAGCACCTCGGGGCTCCCGATGAGCGTCTTGCCCTTCACATCCTCAGGACTCAGGGGCTGGTCCCTGAACATGTGGAAACAAGGACTTTGCACAGCACCTTCCAGCCCAACATCTCCCAGGTAAAGGCGCTCCCTGCTTTTGAAGACCCATCATCCACACTTCAAACTCAATAGCAGACACGGACTTGCCTCTTTTATTTCTTTTGAATACTTTTAGATACAAAAGAAATAGAAATGAAACTCAGATTAACCTCATTCCAAATGGGAATTTATTGTAAGACTTTTCAGATAACTCACTAAATCTAGACAGGAAAATTACTATGGCTCAGAACAAACTTGGACTAGAACTTTCCCTGTCTCTCGTCTGTTTGTCTCTCTGAGTCTACTTTATTCTGCCCTCTTTCTGTGGTACGTTCCCATGCATGAGAATATTGTGTGTTTCTGGGGTTTTAATATAGTCCCATCTGCTTCCAAATGTGGAAAGGATGGGTTGCCCCAATTTGCGCCCAGCCGTCCATCACTGGACCACTTGGTCATAACTAGGAGGTCAGGGCCTGGGAAAGCAACTGCTCTTGGCCTAGCTTGGGTGAGGCGGTGCCATCTGGCCAAAGAGCCAGGAAACAAGCTGGGCCACAGTGCACATCATGGCTCTTTACAGGGACCATGTAGAGAGTGATGGGGACAGTTAGTTTCTAGAAGCTAGGGAGAAGTCTCCAGAGAAGCAAGGAGAGATGTGGCAAACAACCAAATAATCCACATGGAAGTTTGTTATAATGAAGACTCCCAGGATATGCCTGCAGAGATCCGGATTTAATAGGTCTGGAGTGGGACCGGGAATCTGAATTTTAACAAGTACTTTGAAGGGTTCTGATGCAGCTAGCTAGGAAATTCCACTTTAATAAATATTAATCTAACGAATGCAAATTTTGTTGATAAGAACAGCAGACCCATGCACAAGCTTATCTCTAAAAAGTATCACAAATGGCCTGGGCTTACTAGATGGCCTTGTTTTTATTCTGTTCCACATTTTTACTTCTTCCTTCCTTCTTTTGTTATTCTTATTTCCCTCAAAGAGCCCTCTCTCCCCTCCCATCCCTCAATTGAACAAAGTCTCAAGAAATTACAAAGTGAGGAAGATTTCTCTCTGGGAATCACCAGTAGACACTGCCACCACCCCAGCCCCCATCACCTCTACCTACCACGTTGGACAGACTGTGGCTGGGTCTCAGGAGACACCTGGATGCCTAATGCTCTGCAGCATGCTTGATGTATTGTAGAACCTTGAGCCCTAGGGATTAGTTGGAAGAGAGTCAGGATCACAGTAAAATATATCCCTTTTCAAGAGCTCCAGTTAATTCATTTTACTCACAATGCATTAGGAAGCCAGTCTAGTGGTTCCCTTGGCAACCTTCTTAAAGACCAGTCTGTTTTTGTCATGAAGGCAAAGTCTACAGAACATCCAAAAACAGTTTGGGGAATTTAAATTGGTTCACATGGTTGATGTAGTTTGTTAATGGCATTCCTCGTCTGTCTGGAAGAACATTCCAGTCAGATAGATGGGCTTGGTCTGTGGCAGTCAAAGACCTGAGCAGGGCCTCACCAAAATGACAGCACAAGTGTCAGTCAAACTGTCACCCTCCCCCTTCCTGAAAGCTTCCTCCCAGGTCATGGGCACTAGTGAGCCAATGCTGGGGAGTCCTCAGCATGGGGAGCAGTCATGTTCTTGTCATTGAGACCCTCCTTTGAAAGTGTCATGTCATAAATCTTTCTTTTACGAAATTAAATGCCACTTTATATTATTTTCGTTGTCTATCTTGAGGTAAGTGGAGAAAGTCCTGGGTGTCACAGAACTGGGACTGACATCAGGTACACTGTAATGATGAATAGAGTAACAGCTTGAGAACCGTTCTGAGAGTCGAGGGCTGAACTTTAAGTTGTTGTAAGACGGGGTGTGTGTGTGTGTGTACATTTGTGTTTGTTTATGTATATGTGTCTGTGCGTGTTGGGGGTTGTGCTAGCAATGGGAAGCCCCTTATTTTACTAACCGGGGAAGACTCACGACTGTGATACATGTGAGCACATGCAGCCCGCAAAGACTCCTGAGTGAGAGTACAGAGTGGGTGGCCTAAATTACATGGAAGATATAAGATTCATCTTGGTTTGCTCTTCTACTCCTTTTTTCCTTTTTTTTTTTTTTGTCTTCTATATGGACTAATAAAGTAGGCCCAAAGAAATAGTTTCACTTAGGAAATATGAATGAAAAATGTAGTCTCTACCACCTATAGCTTTATTTCTCTTTTCATTTCTGAATGGCTTAGGGAAAACTCCAGATGTGGGTGGATGTTTTCCCCAAGAACTTGGGGCCACCAGGCCCTCCTTTCAACATCACACCACGGAAAGCCAAGAGGTAAGTAATCTTGAGACCCTGCTATATTGAACGGGGGTCTTGGGGCAGGACCAGAGGGAAAAAAGCACCTGTAAAATGTGCTCTTTTCAGATTTTACCTGCGTGTGATCATCTGGAATACCAAGGACGTTATCTTGGACGAGAAAAGCATCACAGGAGAGGACATGAGCGACATCTATGTCAAAGGGTAAGGTTAGCATGCAAGAGCCTTTGGCAGATTCAGGGAATGAAACAGACTTCTTCATCAGTTTTCATTATTGAACATGTTCACTATAGGATCCTCAGTTGTTTGGAGCTATTTTATTTCATTAATGCAATCTGCTTAAGAAGTTCCAGGGAAATGAAGGTAGAAAGAGCAAAAAGAAAAGAGGAACTTGTATGGATCTTGTTTATGAGCAGAATCATCGAATTACTTTAAGAAATTATAATTATTTCTCCATTTCTCTTTTAAGAAAATGGGTTTTGTTGAGTTTATTAAGCAGAATTGTTTTTTCTGCGACTTCATAGTCATGTAGTTCATTTTTATTCCTTTTCGATACCTTGAATGACTAGCTTTAGAAACACAAGGAAAACTTCTAAATTTTCACTTTTTATATATTTTATTACCAACAGATAATGTCCATGAAAAAGAAGAAATATTAGCAGAATTTTTTTTAAATCATCGATTCCACCAAGCATTACTGAATGCCTGTGTCCAACCTGTAAAGCAGCATAGTTGTTCGTTATTCTGTTACTTGCCTAATTCAGTGCCAAATAGTTTATGTCAATGTTAGTTATACATTGATCATAGATGTTGAGTACAGAACAGCATAGCAATTAAGAAGCCAGGCTGTAGTTTCATACCAATTGGGTGTAAATCTTGGTACTTTCCCTCCTAGCTGGACAAATTAGTAAATTTGCTGTTTCTCATCTGCAAAATGGAGATAATGAGAGTACCCACTGCCTAGGGATAATCAGAAGACTGAGTTACTGAAAGCATTTAGAATAGTGTCTGGCAAATAGTAAACACTATGTATATTAGTCAGGGTTCTCCAGTGAAATAGAACAAATAGTCGTGTGTGTGTGTGTGTGTGTGTGTGTGTGTGTGTGTGTGTGTGTGTGGAGAGAGAGAGAGAGAAACTTACTATGAGGAATTGGCTCACCATAATCTGGAGGCCGCGGAGTCCCACCATCTGCCATCTGCAAGCTGAGAAAGCCAGTGGTATAATTTAGTATGAATTCGAAGGCCTGAGAACCAGAGGAGTTGATGGTATTAATCCAAGTCCGAGGTCAGGTAAAGATGAGATGAGATGTCCCAGCCCAGTCAGTGAGGCAGAGAAGGGGGTGAATGCCTCCTTCTTCTGCATGTGTTCTATTTAGGCCCTCAACAGATTGGACGATACTCACCCACATTGGGGGAGGCAGTCTAATTCACTGAGTCTACTAGTTCAAATTCCAATTTTTTCCAGAAACACCCAAAATAATGTTTACTCTGGGCACCCTACGGCTAGTCACGTTGACACGTAAAATTAACCATCATGCTATGTGTTAGCTAGTAGCATTACTATGCCACATAGACTAAGTTAGGTCCCTTGATATGTAAAAAGATAAGACTCATTGAAATGTAATATATTCATAAAAAACAAAGTTTCATTTATGATCCCAAGTGACCTTCAATCAAAACTTTGTTAGACATAATTACTGTCATTTAGGATTACTGTAAACAGGGAATATTTCATCAAGTTCTTCATTATTCTTTCTCATTTTAGAATCTTATTATCATTCCCCAAGGAAAACTAATCCCAGCTAATCATATATCTATATGCAAATTTATTTGACTATCATAAGCATTATTTTTTTTTCAAATCAGGGAAACAAACTCAAGTAATACTGGACTGACAGAAAACTTTAATCAAAAAATAAAGCGAAACCTACAGTACCATGTCACATTTGGAATTAATCTAAGTACTATGTGTGAAAAGATGAATAATGCAAAAATAACATGCATAATACTACACACATGTGAGTATTACATAAAGTTATACACATGTGTACACATACATGTACTTAGAGTAGTGAAATTATTTTAAAATTAAAATGTGAAAGATTCACCAAAAAAAGAGAGAGAGAGAGAGAGAGAGAAGGAAATGCCGCAGGTGGTGAGCAGTCTCGGGGAAGATGGTGGTGACATTTTGGGAGTGGGTCTGGAAGTAAAACCACTAAGGGCCCAGCCAGAGAGTGTGGACTCTCTTCGATGAGTTAGTTTAAAAGCTTAAAAGTTAATCGTCAAAAGGAATCTTTCAACTAAGTTAACTAGTCAGCTGATTGATCAGCAAAAAGTAAAACTATTGTAGTTGATTGATATTAATACCACTACTAATTAGCACATGACTTCCTATTCTCCATGGTTCTTTGAGGCAGAGTAAAGAGCTTGGACTTCAGAGTCACACAGACGAGGAGTTATATTGAATTCCATCCAACACTGGCTGTGTGACCTTTAAGTAAGATAGGTTCTCTGAACCTCAGTCTCCTCATCTGTGAAATGGAGATAGTTGTATAGTCAGGAAGAATAAAATAAGGCATGCTAAGTACCTGGTTCATAGTAGATCATTGAAAACATAAGTTAAGGGTTTCCCCTTTCCCATTCTTGCCCTTCTAAGCCATGATCCCTCATTCTGTCCTCATGTGGGCCGTGTGAATGGAGCACATATCATTAACCTCATTTTATAGACGAGAAATGAAGCTTAGAGTCAGTGGCAGAGCAAGTTCACAGACAGGCCTGCCTCCTACCAAGAACCTCCGTCTGTGGGGTCCAGGCATCAATATTTTTAAAAGCTCCCTAGTTGATTCCAATGCAATTTTAATGTGCAGTCAGCGTTGAGAACCATGCATCCAGCCACTTTACCAGCCTAAAATTCAGTGTTTCCTCTGCTTCCCAACTGGAGTCTTTCCAATAGCAGGCAGATGTGACAACAGCTTCTTCCCAAGCAGTTCATTCATTCATTCCTTCATCAGATATTTAATTAATGTATGCTATGCGCCAGGCTCAAGTCAAGAGAAACTTTTCAAATGCCAAAAGTTAAGCTGTTAAATTGTTTATGGAAATGAATTTTCATAGATATGCATATGAAAATAACAGCTTACATCTCCCTTGCTAGTCTCATTAATATGATCAGAGTGACTCTAGGAATAATAAAAAAAGGAAGCTGTAAGATTATTTGAGCCGTGCCTGTTTCGTTTGCTTAAGTAAAATAATGAAAAGGAAATTCTAAAACAGAACTAACTTAAATTCATTGAGCCTATCAGCAGTGATGACAGACACTTATGAGTTATACTTATGAAGACTCAAAAAATAACCAGCAAGCTCCAACATTCCCAAAATAGAAGTGAAGTTGTTGATATTTTCCAGAAAATTTCACCTTATCCCTGTTAACTGAAGTCTAAAGGATTTCCTGCTTTAGTTTTAGAGGAATTATATTTTATTTGGCTACAACTTGTGTTGAATGCAACAGAGCGCCTCCCCTTCATAAATCAACCCCCAGTGCCGTCAATAACTGGAAGCTGCCCAAGAAAAGTGCATTAATTCTCCTGCCCTTCACTCGCCTAATCACTGCACAATTTTGCGGCTAGATTGCCTGTCAATCACACGAAGCTAAGTCTGTTTGCCTCTGCTTTTCAGCTGGATTCCTGGCAATGAAGAAAACAAACAGAAAACAGATGTCCATTACAGGTCCTTGGATGGCGAAGGGAATTTTAACTGGAGATTTGTTTTCCCATTTGACTACCTCCCAGCTGAACAACTCTGTATCGTTGCTAAAAAAGTGAGCTCTGAAATATGCCAGTGGGAAGTGGATGTCATGGGTCTTCCTTAATGCAGATCGGATACTCAGGGAATGTTGGAGCCGCTCGGCACCCCAGCAGTCATGAGTCCAGCTCCCTCCTGGTACAGATGGGAACTCTGAGACCCACAGAGGTGTAGATACCTGCTCAGGGTCACACAGTTATGACAACTCTTTGTGTAGTTAGAAGCACAAGGAACAAAACTTTCCTTCCCCTAATATGTTGGTTGCTAGGACCTGATAAAGGGTAGATAGACGTGACGGTCTTATATCAATATATACAATAACCCAAGTATATGTCACAGGGAGACTGATTTCTTCCCATGATAAACAGAACTGTTTTACTAATTAACCAAACAGAGGCAAAATATTAAAGTAGATAAAATTTCCCTCTTTTAGAAACACTTCCGTGAGGGTTTAGGTTCCCGGTCGTCTTAATTTATAAGACTCTGTTACAGAGCTCAACTCAGACTGGCTTGTACTGAAAAAGTGATTTGTTGGTTCATATTACTAAAAAGTCCAGGGTTGACTGGCTTATGGAATGCCTGGATTTCAGGTTGAACTGATGATGCCTTTAGAAATTGCTCTCACTTTCTCCTCCCCTCTGCTCTGCCTTCTTCTGTGGGCCTCGTTCCCTGGTGGGGGCAATGTGGCTGCCAGCATCCTGCACTGTCAGCAACCTCAGCAGAGAGAGGACAAATCCCCAATGGTGCCAACCAGGCTTCTGGAAATGGGCTTCAGCATCTCTGCCTGTTTGGGGCCATGTGCTTATCCCTGAACCAACCAACGCTGCCTATGGACACAGTGGTGACTAGCCTGACTCCAGAGTTAGGGATAGAATCATTTCTTCCTAAATTGCATGGACCAGAGGAGAGGAGTCGCCAAGAAAAATTGGGTGCTTTCCTCCCAAAAAGGGGGCCTGAACCCAGGGCAGGCAATAATAACAAATGTCTCTTATAGGCCCCTCCATCCCATTCCTACCCCAGCCTGTGTTCTATCAACTTACCCTAGCTCTTCCCGGTCACCTCCTGTACCTACATCTGATAAAAAATATACCTGCCTCATGTCACATCTGGCCAGGCCCTACTGCGATGGCCGTACTCAGTGCTGGGGCTGTAGTGAACATTTTTCTGTGCCAGGTGAGGTGAGTGCTTTCAAAAGGCACTTTCTGGAGACACGAGGGTCAACCTGATGTCATATCATGCACACTTTCAGATGGTGAGGCAGACTGGGGAGGGGGGAAGGTGAAGGACTTGGGGTCAGATAGGCCTTAAGTTACCTTTCCTATCCACCTACATCTGAAGCTGGACCTCCCCGTGCCCTGTGCCCTGAGCCGTAATTGGAGCATGATCTCACACAGAATAGTCAGGCGGAGCCAGACAATAGCAGAGTAGGCTTCCCAGCCTCTCAGAACCAGGCCCTTTGAGCCCTGCAATAGTATCTGGAATAGTATCTGAAAAACAAAAAACAACTCAAATGTCTTCCTTCAGTTTCATGAAGTATTAGGGAAATTCTCTTTCTTCTGGGGCCAGAGGAACTTAGGTATAATTGGGCTATGGAGGTGTTGTTATTCTTGGCTAATTTGCCCAGGCAGAGCAGAGACCAGAGGTGAGAACTTGGAGGATGCCCAGTCTTCCCTCCACCTAACTCTGTGATGAGTGATCTGGGGGTCTTAGATAACCACAGCAGGTAAAACCCAGCAATATTTTTCAAAAGCCACAAATGCCAAGACATCTTGAATATGCACTGATAAAAGAGTAAAACCTGTGTCCCAGTGACTTCAGAGTGATCGGACAGCTGTGCGGGGTGGGTGGAAGGTCTGTGGGATGTGCAGAAGGTGGCTGAGCAGAAGTGACACCCCGGCAGGTGCTGTTGTGAGCCAGACTATGGGAGAACAATCTAAGCAAGCCATAGTGATCTTTTTGGGTGGGGGTGTGGGGAGAAGATAAAATCATTCCCCAAACCCCAGGAGCAGTAGCAGGAAGTCGCACTGATAGGAACATGGCGGGAAGCCTTCTGCTTGGGAATTGCCTGGGACATCCTTTTTGTCACCTAGCTGGTAGCCTTGAGATGTCCTGGGGAGCCCAACTGTCCTCCATACACTTGGGGTGGAGGGGTAGGGCTAAGGGGAGGGAGCGGAGGGGTGGAGATGTAAAGGAGAGAGAAGGCCTCACGCCTTGATGCTGGGTGTTTCTAAGGGGAGGGTTTTAGGATCCAGTAGTCAGTGTAATTTGGTTTGTCTGCTTCTCTTGTCATTTTAGGAACACTTCTGGAGTATTGACCAAACTGAATTTCGGGTGCCACCCAGACTGATCATTCAGATATGGGATAATGACAAGTTTTCTCTGGATGACTACTTAGGTAGGGCTTACATTTGGATACTTTTCCCTAAGAAATTGTACCTGGAATTAGTGAAATCAATTAAAACTTGAAATCAATTATTCAAATCTCCAATACCTTGGGTAATTCAGGGTGGATGTCTCGAATTACCTGGATGTCTTCTGGGCAGTGTGACCTGCCCGTCCCCTGTCTCAGGTCCTCTAAGTAGTGGACAAAGTGAATGCCACACCTTTCTGTGGTCCCCATCCTCTTTCAAGGGCCCCCATGGAGGCTCTTGTGCCAGCTCCTGCCTTCCTGTTAAGACTCAAATCCTATTTTCACAAAAGGATGCCACACCTTTGTCTCCCCTTCCAAACCACTCATCACCTCAGAATTGGTTCCTTCCTCCTTCACGCTGCTCTCAAAAGTGACTGATGTCCCCTAATGTCCCCAGCCATTGTTCTTCCCCTAGGTCCATCCATCCTTTTCTGTGGTTAAAGGCACTTGTTAAACATCTCTATCACCCTTGGCCCCTCCATTTCTTGGCACATACCTCCCCCCACCCAACAGCACAGAGTTGTTCTGATTTTCTCTCTCCCAGGCCTTGGGTCTGTCTCATTGGTCAGCTTTGTTTCTTCCCTCCACTCTTTAAATACAGGCCTTTGCCTTCCCTGGGGCAAAGTGATTTACCCACCTCAGTTGAAGGTATAGCTTCAACTTTCACCTTTCAGCAGGGTATGACTCCTGAACCAGGGTGTGTATGTAGCCTGACCACCCACAGTGCCTGACATATAATAAGAAGAAACTATTATGATGACTCATACCACAGTACATAAATGTATCAAATCAACATGCCATACCGCTTAAACTTACACAATGTCATATGTCAATTATAATTCAGGAAGAAAAAAAAAAAACGTTGTGATGATTATTCCCAATTCCCCACCAGAAACATTTACCTTTGTTTGGCTAGCACCTCAAATTTATCATGAAATCAAGCTCAGCTTTTCTTCCCTGACCTCATACCTTGTGTCCTCATGAACTTCTTTTGCTGTTCACAGCCCCTCCATTGTCCCAGCCACCCAGGTGAAAGCACTTAGAGTCCTCTGTGGGTCCTCCTCTTTTTCCTCCGACTCAGTCCTAACAATGTAATCTGCTTTAGCAAGCACATTTATTTTCTTATTTCCATGATCTCTGCCACTTGCCAGTTCAGACCTCATTTCTCTTAGCTGACTGTTACTGTAGTCCCTAACACATCTCCCTGCTTCCAGAGCATCTTTCCAGGCAGAGGAAAAGCCCACGATGGTCAGTGGCTATGTCTTATTCATCCCTTTACTCCTCATAGCACCAAGTGTAGTGGCTTTGACCTGGTGTTTAAGGAGAGTTGAACATACAAATAAGTGTGCAAATATGCTAATTTATAAAGTTTATGGGCACTTAATTCCAGAACAGTGGTGGGGTTTTCCCTTCAAATTTAAACAAAATAGTCTGACAATAAATAAAGAGAATGAGTGTATTTCAAAAGGGCTAAGGGACAAATGGCTGTAGTTATTATTGCCCAAAGGAGAGATGAGATAAAAGCAGTCATTAGCTCAAGAAAAGCTGAGTAAATTGTGGGCTATGGATCCATTCTAAGATAAGGAGCAGTTTCTGAGCCTGACAGTTTAGAGAAAATCCCTGTTGCTCTGCAGCCACTGTCGAAGACCAACTCTTTGTCCATGTGGCCCGTAGCCTTGACCCCACATCACATATAGCATTTCTTAAGGAAAGGGTTCACGGGAATTCCTAAGCCCAAAAGACAGTCAGTTAAAGTGCTGCTAAAGTGTTAATGCCTCACATTGCAGAAGAGAATAATGTGCTTCTCCAGGTTCCCTGATGTAGGCTTCCTAGTTCCTGGCGAGAATTTTCTGTTGAGTTGTCATGTTCCTTCTCAAGCTCCTGTTTTTGGGGATACAGTAGGAAAGACTTGAACGTGGCTGTTCCATGGAGTGTCCCAAGTACCAAGAGTCTTTACCCAAAGCCAAATGACTGTGTTCAAGGCAGTTCAGAACTAATATGAGCAAATTTCAAATTCAAGTTGAATGGAAATTTTTGTCTATAGATGTTTAGTGTTTTTGAATGTATAGAACTCTGCTTATTCTCCTGTCTTTGAGAAATGAAACATGTTATTTTTGAGATGCAGATGTAGAGAAATAGTTCTTCTGCCACTTTCTAGCCTATCTGGGAAGAATTCTCAGAGTCTACCAGCATTCTTTAACTCACCCATCACCTGTTCAAAATCACTGCGTGCCTCTCTTCTGACAGGGAACATTGCGTTCCCAGGTAAACAACAGCTGATCCACTTGAAATTTATTGGAGTTTATTGTTTCCTTGGCTAGGTTTCCTGGAACTTGATTTGCATCAGACCATCATTCCCGCAAAATCATCAGAGAAGTGCAATTTGAACATGATTCCGGACCTCAAAGCTATGAACCCCCTCAAAGTGAAAACTGCCTCACTTTTTGAACAGAAGTCTATGAAAGGATGGTGGCCATGCTACATAGACAAAGATGGCTCCCGTGTGATGGCTGTATGAGCATTTCCTGGTTGGGGGTTGTTTAGGCATTTTGTCATCTGGGGTTTGCCCTTTATCAATAGATTTACTCCAGAAGTGTTAAATTGGTGGGACCTTAGCTTATCGGAATGGTTTGTACCCAGGATCACAAGAGGCGGTGGCAGATGCGTGAAGCATATGTTTGAGGTTGAATGGAAGGTAGAGAGATTTGCATTGTCAAAAAACTGGGAGCCAGAGTGGATGCAGTGTATTTGTTTAGGACTTGCCTTTACCAGGTAGCCTAATTTACGCCGAGCTACCAATACAATTCAGTACAGAAAGGGGAACTTCAATTTTGAGCTGTGTTCATTAAAAAAAAAAAAAAAAAAAGATGGAGGAAGCAGGGAGAGCTAACAACCACTGAAAAAGAAGGCCGTAACTTGCAAGCAAGTTTGGAGAACTCAAAATATATTTTGATATAAAAGCAAGTGTGCAGGTCACCATGCCATGTCACAAAAGACCACCTAATTCATAGTGTATTATTAGTAATAGTCAATGTTTTACATCACTGATTATGAACCAGACAACATGCTAAATGCCTTACATTCATATCCTTGTTTTCTAAAACGACTTTGAGGTATAATTTACATGAATCAACTTAAACTGCACTCATTCAGAGCACACACTTTGATGAGTTTCGACAGATGTATACGCTCATGAAACCACCGCAATCAAGATCCAAAATATTCCCATTACCTGAAAAGTTTCCTCATGCCCTTGGCCGTCCATTGCTCTGCCTGTGCTGGCCCGGGAAATCACTTATCTGCTTTCTGCCACTATAGGTGATTTTGCATATAATTTCATTTAATTCTGCTGACAGCCCCATCAAATAAACATTATCCCCATTTTACAGCTTCACAAAGCACCTTGCCATAGTCAGACACCCAGGTTGGTCTGACTCTTCAGCATAGGACTTATCCTCTGTGCTCTACCACCTCAGCGAGGATCAGGCTCAGGGTCAGGGTTCTCAGATGGTTGGTGACCTAGTCAGCCTTCCAGGGTTCTAGAAAGTCTGTTACAAGCTTAGTTAAGCCTGGCTATACAAGGGAGCAAGTTTCTAGATTTTTTTCAGGCTCAATGTCCTCATGTTCACATGAGGATAATAGCAGTATCTGCTTCATAGGCTGACTGGGTCACCGATCATCTGAGGACCCTGACCCTGACCCTGATCTCATTGAGGTGGTAGAGCACAGATGATGAGTCCTATGCTGATGAGTGAGACCAACCTGGGTGTCTGACTATGGCAAGGTGCTCCATCTCTCCAAGCCTGCTTTCTGAATCTGTTCATGGAGTTGCCATGAGCACTACATAAGATTTTCCATATAGCAGGCTTAAGCAGTGCAGCGCCCAGTACGCCACTCAGGAACCTGTGAACAGGAAGGCAGCATTCATTCATTCACTTATTTATTCAGCTAATGTTCATTAAGTAAACATGAAGCATATAATCTCTCTTGGACCTTACAGTTAATGTTCAACACATGTTAGATACTGTTATTAGCGGTATTCAGGTTAATCTGGATCCAAGTAAAATTACAAAGAAAGGTGTGTGGGAGGGCAAGGAGATTGGTACAAGAATGTTAGAGTGACAGGGACACAGAGAATGAGAAGCAGGGAACAGGGAGGAGGGGAAGCAATTTGTCCTCTGGGTTTCCCACAAGGAGTCAACTCAGAAACACATGAAAGAGGAAATGTGATGAAACCTCTTGAGGAAAATTTAAGGCAATCTAAGGATTGTTTTACAAGAATAAAAATCATTGCTTGGGGAATACTGCTTGGGTTGAAGAGAAAATATTTATGAAACGTGATGTCATGTGTTTAACCTGTTCTGCTTTACTGAAGGGGAAAGTGGAGATGACGTTGGAAGTCCTCAATGAGAAGGAGGCCGACGAGAGGCCAGCCGGGAAGGGACGGGATGAACCCAACATGAACCCCAAGCTGGACCCACCAAAGTGAGAGCCCTCTTTGTTCTCAGTGTTGTCTGATCCCCCAAACACCTGCAGTCTGAAAGCCCCTATTCCAATTGGCTTAATGGAATGGATTAGCTGTTGTCCTAATTTTGTACTTAATAGTGGGGGCTGGGGAGTGGAGAGGTTGGTGATCTGGCTTCATTTTTACCATTCTCCTTTCCCATGAAACCAAAGTCCAGTGTGCCTCCAGGATCTTAGGAAACTATGAAAGTTTCAAGAATCTTTCTCAGCCAACTAAGGAGAATACTATCTTTTCTTGACTTTATAAATGTCATTAATTATTCTTTACTCTGTGTTGTACTTGGAGGTAAAATATCTGTCCCTCCCGAGCTAAGTAGGTAAAACCATTTCTTTGCAACACAGCCGACCAGAAACCTCCTTCCTCTGGTTCACCAACCCGTGTAAGACCATGAAGTTCATCGTGTGGCGCCGCTTTAAGTGGGTCATCATCGGCCTGCTGATCCTGCTGATCCTGCTGCTTTTCGTGGCCGTGCTCCTGTACTCCTTACCGGTGCGAGACCTTGGCCCCTTGTCTTGGCTTTTTGTGTGTGTGAATTGTGGTTGGTCATCTAACTGGGCATTTGCCTTTATTGCTGTTCAGAATGACCTATGTAGCAGTTGTGGTGGGAGAATTTAAAGTGATGTGTCCTCTGGTTAGAATTGCATTCTTAGGGTTTCACGAATTTCGGGCAAAACTTCATGGCCTGAAAAAACTCTAGGTTTCAGGAATTCTCAGAGAAATTGCTCAGACTTTCAGCAACATATGTCTGGACTGTAGCAAGCATTTCTAACAAATCTTCCTGCCTTCAGATTCCTTGGCCTAGCATTCACAGATCCCCAGATCTGGGATTCTTATAGGTCTACACAAACCCTGAACTCCACCCAAACTAAATAGTTGGCCCTCGAAAACAAGTATTGCCCTTACCTGCCAGGATGCCTTTGCCCATGCTGTGCCTTTGCCTGTGTCTTTTCTATCAACACCTTATTCATTCTTTAAGGCCCACATCACATAACCTCTGCCTTAAATTTCCCTTTATCACCCCAGTCATAATGGGAGTCCAAATGGGAAGTTTGCCAGTGCCTACAAGTAATATCTTCATTTCTCCATTCAAGGACTTTATTGAACATCTACTAAAGGCTAGAAATTGGGGTGTAGACATGACCAAGGCATGATTTCTGCCCATAAGTGATTTATAGCCTGTGGGACAACCTAACATATGAACAAGTAAATTACTACGAGAGGCAAACTGTTACAGAGATCTGAACCAATGGCCATAAGAGCCCAATGCTGAAGATGGTTTGAACAAGGAGGGGGCATTTAAGACCATTTTGCCAAATAAAGAAGGAAAAGTCTTGGCATTCAAATTCTTACTTCAATTCAAATTAATAATAATGTAGGTGATGATGATGATGGCATTCAAATTCTTACTTCAAATTTATAATAATGTAGATGATGATGATGATGATGATGATTATATAGTTTGTGTTGAGTAGCATAGCCACACGACCACAATAGCAAAGATTTTATGTCTTCATTTTCCCTAATATAATACTTTCAGTTTGTTAACTGAGTACATGCACATTATTTTCTAGTTGTAGGTAGTCCAATATGCCTTGACAGTTTAAATACTTTCTCCTAGTTATTTCTTTTTCTTGATTTAAATTCTATTGATTAAAATCAGTGGTTCTCAACTGGGAAAGATTTTGCAACCCCCCACCCCAGCCCACAGAGGGCATTTGGCAATATCTGGAGACATCGTGATTGTCACAACTGGGGGTGGTGCTACTGTGATCTAGTGAGCAGAGGAGAAGCCAGAAATGCTGCTAAATATCCTGCAATGACCAGGACAGCCCCCAACAGGAATGAATCATCTAGTCCTAAATGTCAATAATGACAAAGTTGAGAAATACTAACTTACGTATATTTTAACACTGTTTCTGCTTCCTTTTCAGAACTATTTGTCAATGAAGATTGTGAAGCCAAATGCATAACGAAAGCAAAGGCTTCTTTTCGAGAATCACCCAGCAATGATGGCATCCTGTCTGTGTTTATGGACCAGAATTAAGAGTGATTTTGTTTGTGTCTGAGACTGCATTCCAGAGGCAGGTGATACTCCTTCACCAAGGCCCAGCCATTCCTAGAGGGTCTAGCTCCTGGAAAGTCAGGCCAACTAGCAACATTTTTATATCGTTATCTTTTGAAGTATTAAAATTTTTTATCATGTTTTTCAGGATATTTTTGAAGGTGGCTGGTTCCATTTACAAATTGTCTTTTTTGTATGTGTCCTTAGTTGTAAAATTCAATTTTTGCAAATTGCTGAAATTGAATTTGAAAATTTCTGCATCTCGACTTCATATTCTTACTTGTAATCAACAAAAAGGACTATGCGCTATGAAACAGTCAGAACAGTCATTCTTATTTATGCTGGCAACCACTGTTATGCTATTTTATATGGATAAATGTCATGAAACTCTATTCAACCTCTAAGATAAACCCAAATAAAAACATTTCACCTTTGACATGGAGCTCTTTGTTGTAGCTGTGGACTGAGTCGGAAAGGATGCAGTTTCTCGTCTTCTGGGTCTCAGTGGATGAGATGCCATGGCATACCACTTGGCCATAAACCCTTTATATGTGTGCTGCCAAATCTATACCAGCAGATCAAACTGAGGCTAATATAATAAATAATAAAAATTAACTGTTACTAAAAGTATTTATTCTATGCACAGCATTATTTTAAATGCTTTATGTGTATTAACTCATTTAATTCTCAAGGTAACCCTATAAAGGTAGGTAACATTATTAACCCCATTTTATAGTTGAAGAAATTAAGGGAGAAAAAGGTTAAGTAATTCGCCCAGGATCATACAACCAATAAACGGTAGAGCTGGAATTTGAACCCAGGCAGTCTGGGTTCTTTCCTTCTTCACTTCTTTTAACTACAGTACAATACCACCAGTGGGAGGGCTGTCAAGAGGAGCATGGAGATCTGGTCAAGTAATGAGTGACAGCAGCAGCAAACCAGTGCGGCTCTAGGCCACCACCAAAGACAGCATGTCTTCCAGATCTAGAAGATGTGAGCACATTGTCCTGCTAAGATATCAAGCCATGGTGAGATCAGTAAACAGTTCTATTCAAAGAGCAACACAGAACTGAAAGAAGCAAGAAACAGTGTGAGAATGGTGATGCTTTTGGATGTTTAGACAACGTTATACCACAATATGACTGTCTTGGCATTATTGCTGAGCTGTTTCATATTTTGAATATTTTCATTCCCTTCAATGTTCTGCCAAAAACCTTAGTGTTCAATGAGTGCTCAGTGCATAAAAAGGTTGAGAGACACAGCACTAGCTAAATCAGAATGGTCGCCATTCCCCAGGCACTGTGCATTCTCCTGGAGTCTGTGCAGGTCACCTCCCTCTGGGTACACCTCCACCCACCTGCACTGCGGGCACCCCTGCCCACCCTTGAAGTTCCGGTTCAAATGCCACTTTCTCCTTGACACTTCTTGGGACCCAAAGTGACCCTTCAATCTCTGAAGTTTACATATTAGTTCAACTTTTCTAGAAAGAAGTTAAAAGCCTTTAAAATGTTTGTGCCCTTCGACCCAGTAACTCCACTCCTGAATACTGACTCCAAGGAAATAATCAGAAAGGCAGCCAAAGGTTCATGTACATAAATGTATGTGACATTATAGTGGCACAAATCAGAAACAACCTAAATGCCCAAATGTAGGGGAATGGTTGACTATATGGTAAATCTCATATAATGCAACAAGATTTTAAAATATGTCAATTTAAAAAAATTTTGTTATCGACATAGGAAAATGCTGGTATGTAAAAAATGAAAAAAAACAATACAAATCTATATAAAATAAGAACTTAAATATGTGTATGTCTATAAGGAAATGTACCAAAATGTTAGCAGGTAAGGAGTTTATGCAAATTTTACATTTATGCATATTTAGATAATAATTTTTAAATGCAAGTCAACCTTGGAGGTTCATATTCATAATCATTTTTTTTTTCCTGTAAAACTAAGAGCTCAGGTTTTATAAACATTACTATGTTTCGTCTTTTGGCTATGTATGTATGTGTGGCTCATTTTCACAACCGACAGTCAGCTCCTTGAGGGCAGGTGTCACACACGTAAGATCTGGGTTTGCATCTTGGATCATGGTTCAGACTCATCCGCAACTTGGGAACAATAATAACTCCTTCACTGGATTGGGGTGAGAACCAAATGGAATCCCATATGTAAAGTACCTTCACAATGTCTGATGCTCAGCAGGTACTCAATACATGGAATCTTTAGGTGTTGTATCAGACTGGTTAAAATCTGACCTTTTAGTTCCAAAAGCAGAATCTAGAACAGGTTCTTTTCCTTCTAAGACTCACTAGATAGGATCAAAGCAAGATATAAGACTGTCTCCTGCCTTCCCAAGACCCAGAGGGGAGGCGCGGGGGCCCAAGTCAGGAGGTAGGATAGGAGGTCAGTTCTTGCCCCTCCAGGCAGTATTGCAAAGATTGACGTGTGAGGGTGGTAACAGGGACACTTGCGTCACTCCAGCAGTTCCAGGCTCTCTCAGTATGGGGACCAATGGGCCTTCCCCGTTATGGGGTTGACTAGATGTCGTTATGGCTCTCCTTATGAGCAGCCAGCTATTCAGAGTCGAGGCCCCAAGTGCACATAACCTTCTAAGCCTTTCGAGTTATGTTATACCTATACCCCAAATACTACTTTCTAACAACGTCACGTCATCTTATAATTAATAGGAGGCCTACAGCTTTTGTGTAGGGGACACACTAGTAATGAAAGGGAGACAGTTTTATTTAAATTGGTATTTTCTTGGCGAAAAAATTAGGCTCCACAAAAGAGCAAAGTTGTTCCAAGGAAGTTGCTATTTGGAATATTTAGCAATCGATATGGCATTAGCCCCAACCAATCAGAGCAGTTGTTTCACCCCATCATAATAAATACTGGCCAGAAAAAAAAAAAATTAGAGCAGCCATTTGCATATATGCAACTCGAGCAGTAGCCTTCCTTCCAGGGAGCCCTACTGGGACATTCTCTCACAGGGCCTCACTCGTTATGGTTGCTGAGTGGATAAATGAATGGCTCCGAGGAAAGTCTTTCCCTCCTTTCCTTCAGCATACCTAACTGGAATCTGCTAGTGTCAATGGCGGCAAACCTCTGTCTGGAATGAACTAATTCCCAGGGAGAGTATTTAGCCAGGCTTTCTGGGTAGTACTCCTTCCTTTCCTCCCACCCCCCCAGAAAAAGCTCCATCATGTCAAAGATAATGGTCCCTCATTTGAGGTTGTTAGCTGCCTGGTGACCTATAAATGATAGCTAAAAGCTGGAACTAATCACAGTCCAGTCGCTTCACCGCGAATTAAATAACACTTAGCCCTAACTGATTCTAGCAAGTGCCGCCATTCACGTCGGAGCCTTCATTAGGAAAATAAATCTCCGTCAATGTCGAGAGGGTGACAGGGAACCAAAAACCCTGACAGGCTGACACTCGATTTTGTTTTGTTCTTCCTTTCTCATTTTGAGGCTAGTAAAAAAAAAAAAAAAAAGTCACAATTAGACCTGGTATGTTGCTTTCAAGAGGTATTTAAAAGGTGGGCAGAGTTCTGAGACCCACTTTGAAAAGGGAGCAGAGGGTAGCTGCTCAGTCTGTGTTCAGAGGTACTGGCCAAGTGGCAGCTCTTTTCCCCTCCAAGTTCACCCCAACTCAGAGGGGTGTTTGTCTAAAGACTGGAGCCGGCTCATTCCAGCACTGTTAAGCAGATGTTATTACAAACACAACGAGAAGGCCAAGCTGCTTTCCAGAAACGTCTGTTCAGTTCAGAGAAAGCACAACTTGACAACCATATGGGGAACCGACATTGACAATGATTTCAACATTTAAAAACCCTCCATAGTTTAAATAGTTCATGCTAAATAGATTTCTTTGTGTGGCCAATATAGTCAGTACTCTGGACCATATGCATGTAGCCTCCCAAGGCAGATGGGAATTCCATTCAGAAGAATGCTTTTCAAAGTAATCTTGAGGTGGAATTAGTTTAGAACGGAGTCGATGTTGTAAATAGATTAAGCACCCACCATCTTTGCAGCTGAGTTTCATGTTTGTTCAGCGTTGAATGGCAACTCTCTAATCTTTCTTAGGTGAAACATAATGGGATCCTTAGGAAGATCAAAGGAAGATTGTTTTTCCCTTGGCTATACATCCCCAAAATGAAATACCAGAGTTCATGAAGTTCAAGAAAAACACAAGAGAAACGTGTAACATGGACTAACTGCAAAACCTAACGAGTAAGGGAGCATAATGAAAAACACAGGCCCACCATACGTATGGCCAAATTCATAACTTCAGGGGTGCAACTCTGTAGGACACACGGACTCTAGATTTTACTATTTAAACAAACTGAGCAGAAGGAAAGATCATAATTTTTGACTCCCTCACAATAAATTCAATGCTTCTCAAGGCAACCTGATTTTGCCAAAATTTATCTCGACTTCTTAAAAGGCCCATTCAGTCCTTGACTGATATTAATGTGCTACTTCCATGTGTTTTCACAAAATCCTAGAGCCAAACCCGTAATCCTCTCTCATCATATTTCAGCTAAGTCCTGCCCCAACAATTATCAGGAGGAGGACCAGGAATATCCAGCTGGATTCCGATGCGGCACGGCAGCCTCTCAGATGAGGTTTCACCTGGGTCAACAGGATAAACAAAATGAATGAATGGAATCCTGTCTTAGAGGCGGCAAGGGCTCAGGGCCAGGGATTCCAGACGCCAGGAAGCCTGTGAGTTTAGTCAAGCTCGGTCACATTGTAATGCCGTGACATTGGGCACCTCCTCTCTGGCTTCCCTTCCCTCGTTTGTGAGTTTGTGAACGTAAACGCTGAATGAAATGATCTTAACTGTCCCAGCATTGTTTTACAGTTCTGGTTGTCTGTGGCTCAGTTTCCTCATTGATAAAATTGGGACAAAAATTTTCATAGAATAATTGTGAAGATAAAATGATGCAGAAATGTTTAGAAGAGTGTTCGGGACAAAGTAAGCCCTTTATATATTTTAGTTATCATCATCATCATCATCGACATTATCATAGGACAAGAACAGCCAAACAGATAGGAGCCTGAAGATGACAGACACATTTTGCTTTGCAAATGTAACCTTTGAAGGAATGCAAATTACTGTTATCCAAAATGATGCTGATTTTCTCTCCGAGTTCTAACTGCACATTCTTAATTAAAGAAAGAAGATAAAAATGCTAAGGCAGTTCCACAAAATTTTGAAGATAAAATGACCATGTGATTCAGCAATTCCACTTCTGGGTATCTACCCAAAAGAACTGAAAGCAGACTCAAACAAGTAATTGTACACCCAACCTTACAGCCGCATTGTTCACAGTAGCCAAAGTAACTCAAATGTCCATAAACAGATAATGAATAAATAGAATGTGGTATGTACAGACAATGAAATATTATCTAGCCTTTAAGAAGAAAGAAATTCTGACACATGATACAACATGGATAAAGCTTGAAGACATTACACCGAGTGAAATAAACCAGACACAAAAGAACAAATACTGTACGATTCCAATTAAATACGGTACTAGAGTAGTCAAATTTATAGAGACAGCAAGTAGCGTGGTGGTTGCCAGGGGTGGGGGCGGAGGGGAATGAGGAGTTAGCGTGTAGTGAGTACGGAGTTTCAGTTTTGCAAGATGACAGAGTTCTGTGGATGGTGGTGGAGACTGCAGCACGACAGCGTGAATGTACGTACCTAATGCCACTGAACTGCACACCCAGAAACGGGAAGTTTTATGTTTTGTATATTTTACTACAATGAAAAAAAAATGCCAAGAGAATGAAAGCTCCCCTCAGATAGACCCCTCCACAAAGTCGGGGACCTACTTTTGTCCTGTTCCCTATGGATCCCTAGGAGGTAGATAATACTTGCTGATGGGCTGAGGGGTCAACCTTATCTCATGACTAAAACACAGAGGCCTTTGATGGCTAAGTCCAGCGCCCACAGATACAGTTTGTTTGAATTCATTTCTCATTAATTCTTTAAGTTAAATCTCTAGAAAAAAAATATCTGAGTGAATGGACAAGAATATATTTAACTTTTGAGACAAATTGTCAGTTGTTTTCCTGAAATGTAGTACAGATTTACACCCACCCCCCAACAGAGTCTGAGAGGGTCCAAGCCAGAACTGATGGCCATCCCTTAGCCACTCTCCAACCCTATGGGGTGCCTTTCCCAAGCACTGATTACTGGACCCCCAAGAGCAGTGCAGAGAGAAGAAGGGGCTGCTAGGTCTTAATAAGGCTGCCATACAGCTGCCCTGAGGACCTCCTGTGGGGACAGCGGTCTCCCCTCTGTGATTGGAGAGGCAGAGAAATCTTCCAACACCCTTCAGAAAGAGCACATACTTGGACTCTTCACTTAAAAATGTGAATTCTGCAAAAGAACTCTCAATGTGCTTAAAATAACCTGAGCAAGAGTCCCCAACCAGTAAACGAAGATCTAAGTCCATCTTTAAACCCTGCCATTTTTAAAAATAAAATTTCTCCGTGTTCTTTTTTAAAAGGGACTTAGAGTTAAATCACAAAACAAGAAAAGCAGAATCAATCAAATAGAATTTTCATGAAGTTAAAACAAGGGTAAGAGAAGAAAAAAATACATCAATTCCAAGTCAATCTAGTTGAACTTACTTAGGTTTCAAAAGTGACTCAGAACATTCAGGAAGCCAAGGTGAACAAAAAATACCATATGGCTGTTTTTACCTGGTTGTTAAAAACATACCAGTTTCTCAGAAAAAGCAGAATTAATTCTTACACAAAAGGTGATAGAAATGTCTCATCAGCATTTTAATACAGTTCCTAACATTCGCTAAATCCACAGTAATTGTTATTATTATTTACAAATAATAATTTGTTATTATTTGTAAAGCGTAGAAATGCCTCTTGTAACAACTTTTAATAAAATCAGAGCTTGATACTATGAAAACCAATAAAGGGAAACCTCACTAAAAAAAAGTCAGGAGACCAGAAGGGGGAGCTCTCACTCCCTACCACTCATTCATTACCTCAAACAGGAAAAGGTGTACCCTTCATCTCCAACAAGATGTTTTCTTCTTTACTACTCCAGCAGAAGGAAGGAAGAGTTTTCTCCTTGCCCAGCAACAGCAGAGCCAATGAGAAACTGTCACAACCCAGGGGGTGGGGGGTGGGGTGAGCAATGAAAAGCCACAATGCTGGAACTGCCAGTTTCCTCTGATGGACCTTTGAAGAACTATATTGTCATAGCGGAGACACATAACTATTATGAAGAGCATGGCTTTCTTTCCCACCAGACTTTTGATAACAAACTAGATAATGAAAAAATCAAAGCCACATCCATCTGGTCTCTGGGTCTCTTGCTGACTGGGGCCATGAAGGCTCTGCGAGGCCCAGAGGTAGATGAGACGGCAATCCCGGGCTGCACCTGGACGGAAATCACGCCATCTCCGCACCGAAGCAGGTCCACGCCAGTGCCCGCCCACGTGCCCCGTCGGTCAGTCTCTCGCAGTCTCACTCGTTTTGGAGGGTGCCACCATTCGCACCAGCCTTCTCACTCTAAACCTGGTCACGTGCCCATCTCCTGCTGCCCAGGAGGCTAGCACATTCAGAAGACACATGAAAATACTTATCATAGTGATCATATTTGGATTGCAGCACTAACCTTAGAACAAAGACGCCAGGGCTGGGGACACACAGAACGTAGGTAAGGTGTCTTTGCAGTAACTGTGAAAGACGGTTGCTGGCAGGCATTTTAGAAGGGCCCAGAGAGGGCGCTTGCTTGTTTGGGCTGGGTTCAAGGCCCGAAGGGGGACATTTTGGGAGGGTCTCCAAGGCGTCTGCGGGTCATCTATACAGCCTCTTCTAAAGTCTCTCTTTTCTCTTTGCTCCTCCTCTCCTCCCCTCTCCCTTTTTTTTAGCTCTTTCTTAGGCTCTCCTTTCTTATCTCCAGTTTCTCTGTGTCTGTCTTTAGCCCCTGCAGATGTTACTGCACAGGATGCTGGTACTTAGAGGTGAGAAATCCTTCAGCCCCAACACGAGCAGAGGCCCTCTCTTACTATCTTCGCATTCCTGAAGCACCTAGCCTTGTGCCTGGCTAGTGATGAGGATTCTTACTCAGTCCTTGAATAGAAGAGAAAGGACAGCTAACCTGAGCTCAGTTGTTCTGTGTGGCACTGCATTTGCATGAAGGAATGACACAGGGCACTTTGTGAACTTTGATCCCAAAGTGCCCTAATACCCAGGGAAATGGACTTAAGGCCGGTGGGGTTTACCTGCAAGTCTGAAGGCTTTTGGAAGTTTAGCTTTAATTTATAAATTTATTCTAATTTCTGCATTTCATTTTACATCTGTTCATTTTAATCAGATTTTTGACTCTATGTCTAGTACTGCATCAAAAGGAAACTGCCTATAAATTTTCATCAAACACAGAGAACATGTTTGGGGTAGTCCAACTCAAAATCTAGGCTACGTAGAGTATGCAGTATTCACTGCGGACCCCGTTCCATCCTGGAGAACCTCAAAGAGAGAGGCTATTACTCTCCCTCCCTTCTACCTCCCCAGCTGCCAGTGAACTTCTTTTCACATGAGCTACTCTTTGTCAAGTGATCCAGGGTAAGGAGCAAAAAAAAAAAAGCATGTATGGATGGATTTAATCATGGCCAAAGTTAACCTGAGCATTGCTGGGGAACTCAGTTTATATCAAAATAAGTTGTAAACAACCAGCTAAATTTCTAATTCCTCCACTCACCACCTTTGTCAATCTTCATTACAAATTATAATTGAGGAACATACTCCAAGTCTTTCCTGTGGCTTTGCAAACCCTGGCACATATACATAAGGAATGCCCGGACTCCAGTTTAAGAGATCTTTATATTGTCCCAATCTAGCATACGTATCTCTGGTACACAGAGATACATAAATCTTTGTACTCAATAGCTCTGACCAACTCTCTCAGTGCCCAGTGTCTTGTTGGGGAAGCAAACACATAAACAAATTACTAAGATCTAATGTGACTACAGGTACAGATGCACTGTAGCAACAGGGCGTGGAAAGGGAAGAAGAACTAAAAATAAATAAATAAATAAAAATAGGAAAGAGTATGGCGTAATGGCCAAGAGTTGGCCCTGAGCCAGACGGGCTGGTTCAAATCCTAGTTCCCTCTTCCAGTTTTCTAGCCAGGTACAAGTCATGCAGCCACTCTGAGCCTGGATTTCCTCTCCACAGTAGAGATGGTAACTATAGCACAGGCATTAGAATGTTTTTCAATATAAAGCATAGCACTTAAAGCCCAGTGCCTAGAATTCAATAAATGTGAGCTGTTGTTATTATAATGACTTCAAAGGAGTAATATAAATAAATTAAGCATGGACCTGGAAGTATGGCCTAACGCATTACAAAAGAGAATCAGCTAAGATTTCTTTGGGAAAAACGAAAAGGTGTAAAAAGCCAAATGCCGCTTGCCCTCACTTCTCCTGTGTTTCAAATACTGTCCACAAGATGGCAGCAGTAGCCTCAGGTTCTCACTGTGCCTAAAAGGCATTCCATTCAGCCTGCATTCCACGGAACCGCCCCAGACAGGCATCTCGGGGACATATTTTAAGTGGAAGGCAACCAGCACCGCATCTAAAGGATGCCCTTTCTTCTGGAATGCTATAGAAGTCTATGACTAGACAGACAAAGACACTCTGCCCTTGGGAAAAATTGGAAACCACCCGTTCATTCATTCATTTTTCGGCAAATATGTACTGAGATCCTGCTGCATCCCAGGCATCCCGCAAAGGAATAAAGCGAAGGAGGCCCTGCCCTCATGACCTCACAAGCAGTTGCACACAAGTCAAACACTGATAGATCATGAGATGGAATCTCCTAGCCAACTGAAAATCACGGACCCGTGCACTGTGGTAATGCAAGATTGAAGGTTAAGCAAAGAAAAAGGCATACATGATAGGAAATCCACACCGACTCTGCTTTGTATGCTGACAAGAGTGGGAGGGAATTCAAAGTGATAGAAGGTGGTAGAATTAAATTATGTTTGGGGGTTTTGCCCCTTGTGAAATTACTTACGTTTTTACCCCCCTTTAAGTGAGAAATCTGGGCTGGGCTAATGGAAGCTGTCACCTGGAATGTCTGGGGCAGCTGTGCAAGGTTACATTCCAGGCTCCAAGACGGAAAAAAAAAAAAAATGCCAGCAATTTGCCTTTTGTCAACTGCAAATTAAAGTAATTTCCACGCAGAGGGTTTCTCCTGCTGGAGGTGAGCACCCAAAATGCCAGGGCTCTTGAGGCAAGCCTTTACCTGGCCGCCCCGCCAAGGCAGACACACCTGAGGATAAAGGCGTCTCAGGGTTGCAATTAGGAGGTTGTTTCCTTGGTTCTCCTTTGACCAAAGCACCAAACCAAGTGGCATTATTAAGCGGGGCCCAGAGGTGAGAAACGGGGATGTCTTCAGGCCCTTAACACTCTCAAAACACCTTCTAGAATGTGGGACAAGAGAAGCTCTGTTTTAAGTAAATCAAGAGAAGGTAAATTTGTGTGTGCTGCAAACCCAGTGGTATAATGACAATAAAAGATAGCCAACATTACTGAGAGTGCCAGGCAGACACAATGCTAAGACATTCCAGCCACAGATCACCGAATCATTAAAGAAGGTAAACTAAGTATTATCGTCCTTACTTTAGAGATGAGAAATTTGAGACTTTGTGAAGTTAAGCCATTTGGAGAAAGTCTCCAGTATTAACTGATGAAGGTGGGATTCAAACCCTCATTTGTCAAACTCCTAAACCTGAATCTTTCACCCCACACAGCCAACCAATTGCAGATAGAAAAACATATTGCTACCAAAAATGAAGACGAGGTTATTCATTCATTGATTCGGTAAGTAGTTACAGAGCACCTTATGTGTGAGAAACGGCATAGACAAAGGTAAGTAGTGGCAACTGCAAATTAATTTCCAAGCAGAGGACTTGCCACCATGACGGGTCCGAGCATGGAGACCTGAGATGTGAACAGACCTCGAATATTCCTCTCACCAAAGAGGGACATCGATGCCTGAGGTTTAGATCAAGAGCAAATGGGCAAGGTGTCTTAGCTTACAGATAACACGCTCGCTTGGCTGGTTAGAAGATACCACAAATACTAGGAGGCAAGCTTTACTTCCCTGTGTGCCCTCATCTCCGAGAAAAGAGCTATGACCTGCACACACACCCTCAACACATACACAACCCCGCTCTGTCCCCAAAGCCAGCACCTGGCTGGGGACCTTGCAGGTTCCAGAACTTCTCCTGTCCCTCACCCCCACCCTCATGTGGCTTCGATCAGAGCCCTGCACTCCATCATCTTCCCTAATTCGTGGCTTCGCTGAGCCTCCTTTTCCTCATCTATTGGACCAGATGATCTGCAGTCTCTTCCAGTATAGACATTTCGACAGCTGCCATTTACTGAACAGTGGCTGTGTGCCAGGCGCTGTTGTAGATTCTTCACAATCATTACCTTGTTTAATCTTCCCACACATTCTATGAGTGGCACCCTCATTTTGTAGATGAATTTTAAAATCCAGAGATATACCAGGTGACTTCTCCAAGGTCACACGATTAGTAAATTGAGAACCAGGATTAGAAGCCAGGTTAGTCTTGACTCTGAAAGCTCCAATATTTCTTGCCACCGTACCATCTTTAAAAGAGGAGGAAAAGGTTTACTCTTTGTCCTCCAGGTAATCACCCGTGCCTAAACTCTTGCCATTGAAAGCCCTCACGACCACCTATATAGTTCTCACCTCATCTTTGTCATCGTCCTCTTCTATCATCCTTGGCATTGTTCCTGGAAGACTTGGGTACCTGGCATACCCTTGTCTGTCATCATTTATTCAATATTCATGGACAGGTCTGCTGACCCCGCGACCTTTGCTCTTCTAAGATCTTGTAACTTTCTATCTTGGCCCCACTCCAGGCACCCCCATCCTCAGCCCTGACATTGCTTAAACCTATGGAAATACTCTGCCTCCCAGATCTTGGACCCCAAAACCCCCTCTTCAACCTCTAGCCCATTATCAACCTCGCCCAGCCCCTCTGGTTCTTGGCCTAACTCGACTTCCTCCATAGACAGCAGCAGGCAGGCCACTTTTCTTCCACCTGAGTCCTCTCAGCTATCCTCTTGTGTCCCCCAAAGCACCTCTGAATTAACTCCCTCCTTTCTAACTTCAAATTTCACAATAACTTTACACGATCTTGCCCTCATTTTTTCTTTCTTTCCAGAAACAGTCAACTGTCCTCTCCCCAACACCCTCCTCCCCCCCCCCCCCCCCCACTACAAGGCTACCTCTTTTCTAAGCGGTGTGTCACTCTCTCTGGGCCACCTCCTCCAGAAAGAACCTGTTTTTCGCAAAAATTCCCTCGCCTTCTGGCATCTTCAAAATCTCTCTCTGTTCAAGCTTTTCCCCTGGCTTGAGAGACTTCCCGAACTGGACCAATAGTGATGTTTCTCCCCTTGCTGTTTTTGGAGAACTCCCTCTTGACGCCCTGGTCTCATGATGTCTGCCTCCCATTTCACCCCATCGAAAGGCCACTCTCCTCCGGTCCCCAACCACTCTAGATTCTGGATTTAGATCTGTCCTCAGTTCTTATTCCTTTTGACCTGTACAGATAGACTCTGCTGACTCGCCAGATTATGATGACTCCCTTGCCCTTAATCTCTTCTTTACACTGCATCTCAGCTCTAAGTCTCCTGACTTCTCTGAGCCTCAGTTTCGCCATCTATTAAAAGAGAAAAATAAATGCCAACATCATAGGGTTGTGGGTATTAAATGAAATATCACATGCCTGACATATTGAAGGGTGCCCCTAGTAGTCGTTACTATTACTGTTGCTTTTCTCTTAATGCTGAGAGAATTTCTCTTGACTTAAAATCTTTAACGCACCCTCCAACAGCAAACACTTTAAGTAAGCCTCTTAAGGGTAGAGGTTCTCATGGCCTTAAGAACACCCAGGAGTTTGCCTTGCACGCGGTAAGTAGAGTTAGTTCACTGTTGGCGATGATGACGGCTTCATATAACCTCCAGCTATTTCCCCAGTCTTTTAATTTTAATAAACCTCAAATGCTTTTTCCGCCACGGACTTGGCTGTTTAACGGTTTCAATCCTTTGAAAAGGAAAATGACTCCCTTATTTTTCACTTACTTGCTGCATGTTAAGAACCCTTTGATGTTCCAAAGGCCTTTCAAGAAAGCCTCCTTAGAAATAGGAGCTTGGCTTTTGCCACAGGGAAGTGAACTTGAACCCCAAAGGTTGAGTTGGGACCCTGGAGTCCCAGGCATGCATTTTCCTCGCCGGCTCCAGGCCTGACCCCAGCCTGGAGCTTGGAGAAAATGCTATTTGCAAACTCTTCATCCTTCTCAAAGCTGTCATTTTCGTCAGCCCCACTGGGCATTTTGACAAATGCCTTTGCTAATTACTTAATTATTTTAGCCTGCACAAGTGTGAGGGCTGTTTCCTTAAAGAAAAGAGGGTTTAGCCAGTCCCTTCTTATCAATGCAAGGCCTGAAAGTAGCCTGCTTCAATCCTGTTTCAATCTTATTAAAGTGTTTGGCTAACTTAGCACCCCTACCAGTCAAATTAACTCAAGTACATTATTATGCAAGGACACAAGCACGAAGCCCTCCTTCCCCTAAGCCAAGCTAAAGCTCGCATTTGTTTTTTTATGCCATTGGCTTATTTCTTCTAGTTCAAGCCTCTTTTGCATGGGAAAGAAACCTGCGCTTATCTGCTGACTTTCAATTAAAGAAACAATTAGGCTAGCTGATAAGTGCGAGAAATGCCTCAATGCATCCCTCCTGGAATCAGCAAGGAGTGTGAGTCTGTCACCCCGTGGTCAGCACAGTGGGGTGTGCGGGCAGCAGGAAAGTGTGGAAGAGATTCCACCAGGAGGGAGATTGAACTGGCTTTCCCAGGGTGGCCAGCTCTGACATTCTTAGTTTTAAAATCAGAGTCTCTCTAAGAAGGGCTCTCTCTGAGCATCCTCTCCATCTAGTACTACCAAATAACGCTGAGCATCTCGCCACATGCCCTGGCTGTGTCTTTGTGGCACCCCGGAGAAAAGGCCCTTCACTAGTTCATCTGCTCAGCATACACTGAGGCCAAAACAAACGCAGAATCAACCCCAAAGCACAAATTGCGCTTGGAGGCATGAATTATCCGAAGTGGTTATCCACCTTGCTCAGATAAACAGCCAATGGCCCCATCCAGAGGCTGGCACGGGGCCTGGCACGTGGTAGATGCCCAGGAAAAGGTGGCTGGGTGTGGATAAAGCTACCGCCGGTCCTGCCGGGATATCCCGCCTGTGGGGGTGTAGTTGACTCTCGGTGAATCACTGGAGGGGGCAGAGGACACACAGAGGCTTCAATTAGGGTTGACCCAGGTATCCGTTTGCACAGCTGGGACCAGAGAAACTGAGCTGACCCCGGGTCTTTCTCATGAAAATGCAATGAGGGCAAAGCCGCCCTTGAAAATACCAAGAAACTATATGTATCTTGCATATAGTTAAGGACTATTTCGTAAACTCCCCAACTAGCTTTAAGTGAAGAGGCCTAGAAAGGGTGTGTAATCTGCCTAAAGTCACACAGCCAGTTGAAAATATGAGGAGTACCTATTTCATTTGTTATAGCAGCTAGCTCAGCTGAAAAGATAAAACCCATAGGGATAAATTTCATGAAGAGCCTAGAGGATCTATAAGAAGAAAACTTTAAAGCCCTAAGGAGCTTCATAAAGAAAACTGGAATAAATGAAAACACATGATTTGTTTTTGGATGTTATTCTCCCTAAATTAACGTAAATGTTCAATTGACTTCCAATTAAAATACCAAGAGGATTGGGGATGGTGATAAAATGATACTAAATTTATTTGAAAAAAATAAACGTGAAAATAGCTAGAAAAGGTCCAAAGAAGAATAACGAGTAGCATTACTCGTATTTGTTATTAAAATGCGTCATGAAACCACAATAATTAAAACAGTTTAAAGAAGAGAAAAAAATAGACAGTGTACCAGAATACGAGGGGACTGTAAATAGAGTAAAATACACGTAGAAATTTAGTTTATGATAAAAGTGGCATTTCAATTTAATGAGGAAAAAGATCATTCAGTAAATGATCTGGGGACTGTTGCTAATCAGTTGAGGGAAGAATCATGAAGTTAGAGCCCTACCTCAATCTTTAACACTAAAATAAATTTTAGTTGGATCAAAGATTTAAATTTTAAAAAGGAAACCATAAAACATCTCAAAGGAAACATGTAAAATGTATAATCTGAGTGGAGAAGTTTTTTCTAAGCAAACCAAGAAACTCTAAAGCCAAAAGAAACAATTGACACATTTGACTGCCTAAAAATGTATAATCTCTGTATGGCAAAAATAAATGCTGTGAACAAAATAAAATAACAAGAGAAATCATTTTCAATCAATGACGGATAAAAGGTTAGTTTCCTGTTTTACAAAGCGCACACCCCAATGGGCAAGATCGGCAAGTGTAACTCAGTAGCGTAGGCAAAGGAGGGGAACGGGCAGTTCACAGGACAAGAGACCCAGAACGATTTGGCAGAACTGACAATGGCACCCCTCCAACTCATTGAACAATCTTTCTTATGACTCATCTTCATCAGAAAACCCACCACTGGAATCTTAAGTCCTGGATTTGCTGAAGGTTGTTATTGCTCCCAAGTGGGAGGAGTCCGAGCTAGGACAGCACAGGGACCACTCGCCCTGCCTGCCAGCTCCCCAAAACAGTGCCAACCCTCCTGCGGGTAACTGAGGTTTCTTGCTTTGGTGAGAAGGGAGGAGGCCACCGGTCGGGGGCCACACTGCCCTCCTGCGCGTGAGGAAAGGGACAAAGCCTGCCGCATTTGGAGTCACCAAATAGCCCTCTGTGCCACCTCCTGCTCATGTCTTCCTCACTGCTCTTGTGTCCCTTATTATGATGTATATAATATTCCATAGTATGTATCCTGCAATAGCCACAGACGTGGAACCAACTGTGAACACGCACCATGGTTTAGGTGTCCTGTAGCTCTAACTACCTAGAAAGCAGAGAACCCAGAGTACAGGTGAGAGATGCCTCTAAAACAGTTGTCATTCTTCACCCCTGCAGGATGGACTCTCCCTCATCCCTTGTCAGTTCTGGCTTTACACGCAGTCATATCAAGACTGGTCAACTGCTGATTTCTCCAAGTGCAGCATATTAAAAACTGCAGATTAGGGGGTATGTCATAGTAAACTGACTGAGGGCAGAAAGGCCGGTCAAAGGCACAAAAAGCAGAGAGCACCACTGAGATGATGATGCCCAAGGGCCAGATGGAAAGGCCAAATGAGGATGCTGTGTTTAAGAGGGCAAGGCCGTGTGTCACCCATTTAAGAAACCGAATGATGCTTTACCCTAGAAAGAATCAGCTTCAATGAATGCCTTATTATATGGCATTTGAAGAGAACCAAAAAAATTGAACTATTATTAGATCATTTTTATTCTATGATCTCTCAGTCTAGAGTATCGTTAGGGATAGAATGATATATTGAAGTTGAGAAACATTTCCGTCACAGTACTTGAAAAATATGGATCCACACATGGGAGGAAATGGAAATGTAGTTATAAGAATAAATACTGAATTTTAATACATGAGGTGTTGGTGAGGCTCAGTCAGTAATTCCCATATTTATTGATTTTTGTTTGATTTAAGCATAAATCATGCCACTTAGGGACAGCATGGAACCAAATACAACGTACAGAGCTGATCTGCACATAAACACGTTGACTGTTACACCAGAAAACGCAAAGGACCAAGCTTATATGACTTAGTCTGTTTTCCTGTAGCAAATAATTTAAGTCTCAGTTTCCTCATCTTGACATTGGGAATAGTAATACCTGCACACAAGGCTTCGTTGCAGGATTTAAATAAGGTAGGTCAGGGGTCTGAATAGCACCTGAGACTCAGCAGACAGATAATAAACAGAAGCTGTTGTTGTTATTGTTGTATTTTCACCATGTTAATATCTCAGCTTCCAAAATCAGAATCTGAGAATCAATCACTTTTTTCTTATAATATTAAAGTATCATTCTCTCTCTGTCTCTCTCTTCCTCTCTTTTACCCCTTACACAACTTAAAATTCTTCATTGATTTTTAACTCCTATGATAATAGTAACGACTAATACTTATATAATGCTCTTTGTGTGCTGGGCACTGGTCTAATGACTTTATACGAATTAACTCACAACAGCCCCATGAGGTAAATATTTTTATTGTCCCCCATTTTACAGATGAGATTGAGCACATGGAAATTAATGATATGAAAAGGTCTCACAGCAAGTAGTAGGACTAAAAAGTACTGCTTTGTGAAAAAAGCAGGATGAACAAGTGTGTTCTGTAGACTGCCATTAAATGTAAATATGCACAGAGACATACAGATATACCAATGTAAAGAGAGTGAGAGGGATTTTTTTGGTAAATGTTCTACTCATTCAAAAAATTAATCGATAATCAGAAAGTTCTCCCAACTCATGCTGGTCACTCATCTCTGGCGTGCCCAGCCCCTTTTAGCAAGTTCAGACCTATTTCCTGGCTCCCAATCCCCACCGCACATGTTGGCTGTCCGGAGGGTAGGGCACCTGGCTGGGCCTCGCCTGCTTTACGGGGGATACCCCAGGGTCCAGACAAGCTACAGATCTCAGACCAGGCTACAGAGCTCACTTCGAAGAGAGACCTCATGGAGAGTGGACAGTGGGGGAGGCACCAGGCCTGGAGGTAGAACGTTTGGGAGGCCCTGAACAAAGAGGACCCCCTCCTCTCTTCGCCTAATTTCCATTGCCTGCCATTCCTTTCAGAGGAGATAAAGGCTTGCATTCCACAATTAGGGACAGAAGGTTGAAAATGCAAATTCATGGAGGAGTTCACAATCTTTGGTGAAAGAGCTTCCACTTAGGTGTTAATTATTTCTACCTATTTCCTGGGCTGGGCTGGGCCAAGAGGAAGAAAGCCTGGGTGGGGCAGTGAGCCAGCCATGGAGGTGGGGGTACAGCCCTAATTCCCCCTCCCCCACTCCTCCTATGGGACAGGACAAGCCAGAGGCGCCCTCCACCCCGACTCCAAGGGCTTTCTGCGGCCCACTCCCTTGTCACCATCTCCATCAGAAAAAGAAAGCCGGGGAGGAAGCTTAGAGGAGCCAGAAAAAAGACCACTAGCAGGTCTCCTGCTTCACAAAGCCTGACCACAACTGGAGGGGGTGTAGACCCTTGTCCCTGAAGAGAAGATCCACAGAACCTAAGACAAGTTTCATCCGAAGAGTCCTCTGGGCAGGAATGGCAAAGACATGAGCGAGACGAAGGATCCTGTTCTCTGTTGCCCAGAGAGCAGGACAAGCGAATGGAAGCCACCAGGAGTGAAAAGGCACTGCTGCATAAATGATCAGTTCGGCCCGTCTGCATGCACCCCGCCTCCTGGGCTTTGCTTAAAACGTTTCCTTGCTTAAAGCACCTTTTCCTTCTTCCCTGTGTAGGGTCCGCTTCACAGCTCATCTCCAAACCTTTTCCTGGCAGGCTCGCCTCCCTCTTACTCAGACCAGCCCTGATTTCCTTATGCATTGATTTTTGCCAACCATTCACTAGATGAACCACATTTTTTTCTCTTGGAAAGCTGAGCCAAGGGAGGCTGCTTTGGTGAATTTCATTTCTATAGTCTCACTCAGGGTTAGGAGGTCACCTGTGTGATCTGTGTCTGCCACTCTTTCTCTTTATAAGGCTTAGTTCCCTCTTCTATAAGTGAAGGAATTGCCCTGCAATAATTTTGTGATTTCTTCTTTGTGCCAAGTTTTATGATTCTGGGCTTTGATGTATATTTCCATTCATTTCATATGACTTTGGATTTTGATAAACAGTCTCACCTCCTGAAAAGATTTCATGAACCTGGATTCCTGACTTCAATTTTAAGATCATGCAATTGGAAAACACAAGTGGCCTTCATTTAATTAGAGCTGATTTTCAACAATAATGCCTGACTTTGCTAATTATTCTTTCTTGTTCTGTGTCATAGTTGGAATTTTTGATGTACGGACAGTGTCCTGCTTCTGAAGGACTTGAAAAGAGCTGGGGATTGATGTCTCCCTCTTTCATTCTTCTTCTGTTTTTCCCAAAGATGTTCTGGCTTCGGCTGCCTAAGGATCCGGCCCTGATGCCAATGGACTATTGTCAAAGAAGTCCACACTTTCGAGACCCCTGAAGTTCTGAAGTCCAGTTCTCAGAGCTCTTCTATACTTATTTCCCTTCCTTCACCACCCACAACTCTCCTCAAACCAAGCGTAATGTTCCTTTGCATGGCAGGCCCTGCCCCTTGTGTTCTCCCAGCTGGAGTGGTCCCCGAACTGGTCTACGAAACTGTAATCTATTTCATTTCAGTTCTTACATGCTCTATTTCTGGAAGTTCCATTTCGTTCTTTTTCATACCTGCTAGACTTTTTTCAGTATGTCATTCTTTGCAAATATGTTCAAGTTCATAATCTATATAAGAAATTAAATATATAATAATTTTACCACTGAAAGGTGCAGGTTTGTTTCTGTTAACTGTTGTTTCTCTTGATTTGTTGTATTCCTATTGCATTCCTTGTGCTAACTACAATCTTAAGGGATAAAAATGCTTTAAATAACAAACAGAAACAAAATTCCCCAATCATTCTTAAACCCAGTAATTCACAATCATTTGGATGTGAGGAAAAGGGATAGGTGTTGAAAATGTATGTGTAAGCTCAGGATCATCTGTCAAGGTCTGTCGGGGTTCAATTTACTGAACTTTTGATTTCATCTCTTTGTAGAGCTGACTTCCTGTGACCTTTATTCCTCATTCGTAGCTATAACTCACACACTGCTCTCAGGCTTACATGATAATTGTTTGTGTTGTTTGCAAATGTTGTCACATCCATTACTACTGTGAGTCTTCCTTCAGTCTTTTGAGAAAGGCAGAACTGGATGTTTTTATCCCCATTTTCCAGACAAGGTAACAGTTTAGGGGAGGTCAAATGTCTTGCCCAAAGTCAGAAGGGCAAAGAATGGAGGAGAGATAACAGAAGCTGGTACCCATGTAGCATTTCTTTCTTGGTGGATGGTGAATCCACCAGTGCCCACTATTACAGGCAGCTGACTTCCCAAACTACTGTATTTCTTGCCCAGAGACATTTCCTTCCAGGAACTGGGCTTAAAAACATGACATTATAGGAATGAACCACCCCTTCCCTGGTCTCTTGAACTGGCTAGCACATGACAGCTCCTCTAGCTGGGCCCTCGACTCCCTTTTAGTGAGGCCAGGGTCCCCAAACCCAGGCAACCCAGAGGTGCCTATGATTGATTCCTCTTGTGTCCCCTGAGTGAGAGGAGGAGCAATCATCCAGGAGAGATGGTAGGAAGAAGGAGGGACAGACCTCATTAATAGGAGCTGGGGAACTAGGCCTGTTGGGCTCTGACCTATTGGGGCTGAAAGCCCCTAGAGAAATGTTGCACCTACTCGCAGAAATCTTTACAGCAGGAAGAGGGAGAGACAGACCACTGAGTCCTAGAAAATGCCTGCAATAGTCTGAAAGTAGACATTTTTGAATGGCTGGAACTCTCCCCTAGGGTGTGAGAGGTAGAGAACAGTAAACACCATTTTCAAAGCTCTTCAAGCTGATGACTGCTGGAATGTGAGGACTGAGAGATAAAATGAACCATTTTCTTCAGTGAAGAAATCTGTTAGGGATATAAGAGTGGGAACCCTTATATCGCTGAGAGGACCCGTGGACCCCACGAAAGGATGTGTGACATCAAAGTCAGGTGACCTAGTTCACATGTTAGTGACTGGCTGGGTAGTCTTGGGCAAATTATTTACATTCATGAATTTCAGTGCCTTCATCAACAAAATAGGGATACTAAACAACGCCCATGTTGTAGGATGATTTAGAGAAGATGAATTCACCTAAAACCTATTAAGTGCATGGCACTCAGCTAGCATTGCTACCTTAATTTTACAAATGAAATCACTGAGGTCCAGAGAGATGATTTGCCCAAGATCATCCAGGAAAGATGGTCTGATGGGTGGTCCTTACAGTTAAGCACTTATTTGAACTTTTTTTTTTTAATTTCTCAAGGATTCATTTTCCTCACATATAAAATGGGAATAAAGCGTATTCTCAATACCTTATCTAAAACCCTTGGAGCCAGGGAGCCAAACCTTAAAAAGTCTGGTGTGAATACCAGTCTCCAGTGGGGTCTGGTGCCGTACCCAATAATCAAACACAGTAGTATTTCTGCAGCAAAAATTGAGAGTATTTACACTAATTGGGGGACATAGCTTCATATTGTTTGAGATTAGACTTTGATAGCCTGCTAACCTTAGGTCCTGTTAAGAGCTCTGGTTTTTAGAGCTCTGAAATTTCATATTGTGCTCTTGTGATACCTACTTCAAATAGTTTGGAAAATTCTATAAGATGACCCACATCGAGTGTCTGGCATCTGTATTAAAATTAACTATTAGTATCAGCTAGTCCAGTGCTCAACTACAGTGCTACAAACTGCTAAGTCATGGAGAATAACCAGGCAAGATGTGACAATCTCAGAGACCTCAGAAAAATGCCCTACCCTAGCGCTCAGCCTGAGAAAAGTATGCCCTTACTGCAGGGCTGAGGAAGAGAAGAGAAGGGAAAACCTCTTGTACCATCAGGTTGAACCATGAGCCTCTAATAGGCTCCCCTACAGTACGATTGGGATTCTAGTCACTGGGAACCTTGGTCCTGGGCCTCTGGAAATTGTGCTGCAGGTTATTTTGATTAAGGTAATAAGGGACTGATGCTCTAAACTAAAGATTGAGGCCTCAAGGGCCAGCCAGGTAATATAAGGGAACAAAAGGTCCTAGGTGTGCCTCTGGCAAGTGGGACAATAGCTGCCCATCCCAAAAGAAAGATGCCACCCACTTAGAGCCATTGGGTTGGTTGGTTGCCACATGGGAAAATAAGCCTTGTGCTGCCTAACCTTTTGATTTTTCAAGAGAAGTCAAAATGTGAAATGTGGAAAATATCCTTACTTTTACCCATTGGCCACTAATATTTTTAAACGCTGTACAAACACAACAAAATACAGCTGTGGACCTCTGATCTAAATAATCATAATGAGTCTTACTTAATTGAGAGCTTACTATGTGTTAAGCAGTGCCCCACAAGTACTGTATGCCTTATATTTAATCCTACAGCAATACTATAAAGAAAAAACTATTAGTGACATTTAACAGAGTAGGAAAATTGAGGCTCAGATTACTTTAGATAAAAATGGTCAATGTCCTACAAATCAATAAAACTGTAACCTTTGGGGCCCTTACTTCTACAAACAGGAATAATGCACATCCCTCTGAAAAAACAACTTATCGATCTTCTACAAGTTAATATCCAAATTTATGGAGTCTGGACTTTAAGCAATATTTGTTTAAGTCAGTTTGGGCTGCCACAATAAAATACCATAAACTATGTGGCTAAACAACAGAAATTTATTTTCTCACAGTTTTGGAGGCTAGAAGTCCAAGACCAAGGTTCTGGCTGATTCCATTTCTGGTAAAGGCTCTTCCCGGCTGGTAGAGGGCCACCTTCTTACTATATCCCCACATGGCCTTTTCTTGCAACTAGGAGGTGAGATAGGGGAGAGAGAGCTCTTTAGTGTCTCTTCTTATAAGGACACTAATCTTATCGGATCTTATTTAAACTTAATCGCTTCCTCAGAGACACATCTAGAAACACAGCTACAATGGAGGTCAGAGTTTCAATACATTAATTTGAGGGGGGACACAAACAGTCCATAATATATAATAAATAGTAAGTCAAACAAAATGATAATTCCCCAGAGCATCAGATGATCTTTAAGTGAGTTCATTAGACAATTCTCTAATATGACATTAAAACAAGAGCATACGATAATTTCTTTGCCTTATTTCCGAATGTCGAATAATTTTTCTAAAATGAGGTTTCAATGCAAATTTTAATGAGACATCACTTGATAATTCAAGAAAGCTGTTTTGTTCGTGTGAAAATAAAGTTAGCACTGACGATTGCCAAAGAAACACTAGCAAAACTTTACCTGTTGTTTCTCATTTATAGATGTTCTTTGTGTTCATCACCAAATGTCTCCGTCATTGTAACACTTCCTTAGGACAGTCTGGGATTTTCATGATTTTAGCTTCTCTTTCACTAGTCACATTTTAAATTGGTGCTCCCTTTTTAGACTCACTATAGCCAGCCCTCTTGTCAAGATTTATGCAGTCCTCTAAATTTATGGAACAGACTCCATGTTTATTAAGCATATATCACTGCGCCAGACATGGTGCTCGGGCTTTTTGCATATGCTATTCTATTTAATCCTCCCAATTGCTTGGTAGGCTTGATGCTATTGATCCCATTTTAAAGATGTGAGAACTGATACCCACAGCGTGTTAAGTAGAAACGGCAGAAATCAGATTCAGGCTTTGTTCTTCCACATCTGATGTACTTTCTAACACTTAGCAGTTTTCGAAACCACAATTTCTAGGGAAAGATTGCAATGGTGATATTTTTTAACCAAACAGATATTTATTGAGCACTGAACATCATTCAGCTAAACACCAGAGATAAAGCAATGAATATAATCAATAGAGCCCCTGTCTTCATACAGTCAAGGAGTAGCTTATCTTAACCATTTTGTGTTCGTTTCTCTTTCTTCCAATTTCAGATAGTCACATTTTATGAACATTCCCAGGATTTTAGGCAAGTACTCTGTTTGGGTCCCTTAGTCTGTAAAACCAGAAATGCAGACAATTTTGCTAAGGAAAAGCAAGAGTAGGGCCATGGTCAGAGTCCCCTGGACCCTGAGGTCACAGTTTTCCAATGACACTGGTATCAAATGCCTCTAGTGCTGAATTATGTGAGAAAAGGACCTCCAAGAGTATTTCTTTTTTAAATAAGGACTGTCTTCTGGGGCAGCCCCTGCCACTGGAATTCTTTCTGCCTTGTCCAAGGGCTGGCACACTGGCAAATATTCCTCTTGGGGTTTCCAAAAGAATGGCTTTTTCAAGATGCTGTCCAAGAAAAATAGAAATCCCTTCTATATTCAGTTCTTTTTCTTGTTTCATTTCTCTAGCTCTATTAGGATGACAAAGAAAAAAAGCAACCACATTCATATAAATTCCACAGAGGGACAAGCCTCAGAGGATTGGCTGTTCTTCTTTGTAAACAAGGAACAAATATGCGGGAATATTGTAGTGCCAAAAATCAAGACTTGGCTATTATTTCCAATCAGGAATCTGTTTCCAAATTCACTAATTGAATTCCAATATGGTGGGAGTTCAACAAATGTTTGCTAGATGAATGGAAGGATGGATGTATAGATGAATGGTCAACTAATTGAACTAACCCTTAGGACAGTTCCTGAATCAGTTTTCCTCTGGTGCAAGGGCAAAGCGGGAAGATTTTCTGATCTAGCCAAGTATAGCTTGGGCAGTTTGGGGAATTTGGGTTCAAAAATGGAAGGAAACTGAGCTTGTTGGAGCTGCTCATATCACTGGGCTGACTACACATGAGTGTGCCCTGACTCATACCCAGGAGTTCAATGTCCTTTGAGCTATTTTTCTCTTTATTTTGTATCCATAGCATTATTTCCCCAACCCTGAATAACTGGGCTTACTTGATTATATTTAGTATATGTCTTCTCCAGAGGCTTTATTGCCACATTATTGTTCTCATTGGTCTATTTATGCCATAGAATGAAAACAACACATTCTGAAAAGGACAGAGTGGTGTTTTCTTTTTCTTTTTCTTTTTCTTTTTTTTTTTGCATGAGAGAAAGAAAGAGTCATAATTGGTTTTGATTGTTAAACATTAAAAATAGGCCCTGTCATCTCTATTTAAACTCAGTGAAATGAGAAAACAATGTTCCAGCTCTGAATGAATAATCCATATTGCCTAAGTAGAGTAATTATAAAGGGATAAGTGGAGAAAAATGGAAGGAAAAATAAAGGCCATGATACAGCACAAATGAGAAGCAAGGCCCATGGTCCTCGCAATGCTACTAACAGGCAGTGGCCGTGAGCAAATCAGTTAAACCCCTGCCCTCGTTTCTTTAGCTACAAAATAAGGGGATAAATCCTGAATATCTCTTCCTACTTTGAAATCTTACTTTTCCAGCTAGAACTTTGCTATTTACTAGTATTATGGGGTTTTTTTTTCAAAGGAAGACTTTTATAGGACTCTTTTTCAGGTAGAAACTAGCTATATATTCCTTCTTTCTTTATCATGCCTTCCTTTCAGCCACAAGCTTTCTGTTCTATTTCAGTTTCTTCAATGTTGTTTTTCTTGCTGCCCTTGACTTTGTCTTCTCTTTCTCTTGACACAGACTCCTAGGCATTCCTACTGCTTACTGCAATGTCAGTCTCGGTGAAAAGTGGGTTACAGGAGTTGTGAACCCTTACATCGCGTCAGAACAGGTAAATAATATGTCTGTGGAAAAGGTGCTTGAGGTATTTGCCTCTGAGGTAACTGTCATCAGCCAAGGTTTCACATGAGCACTTTCTAATATTTGAGTTTTTAAAACGGAGCCTTTATGAAAATGCTTTTGACCCAGTGATTCCCCTTGAGGAATGCACTTGCCCAGGAGTGCAAGGCTACAGGCTCTGCAGCATTGCTTGGGAGAGTCAAATTGGGAATAACCTAAATGCTCTGCAAAATGTATAGTATGTGTTACTATCGATTATTAGCATTGCGCTTGCAGTGGGAATTCTCGCTGTCGACATAATAATTAGTAGCTTACATCTATATAGCATCTCATCATTCATAGAATGCTTTTGCATGCATTATTATATTAGGCTTTCATAATGGCCCTGTGTTGAAATCACCTTGCCTCACAAAAAATCTGAGGGCTAGCATCACATTTGAGATGTTGTCGCTATTAGATGGAACTCTGGTCTTCTTTCAAAACTTGGTCCTAGGTTCAGAGTTATGCCTTCATCAGGCAATCAGAGAACATGAGTTTATATAACAAAATGGAGTCTGTTCCTGAAACTCCTTTAAAATCTTGAAAGGTCTCAGAAACGAATCAAGGAACACATACTTTGCTAAGTGACAAGGCAGAAAGTAAATCAAGGGGCCTGATATTGTGTTCCAGAGACCCAGAGCGAAATCACCCTTGTCTTGACAATTCAGGAATCATTGTGATCCAGGCATGTACTAGGTCGTAATTTACGGATGGGCTCAGCTCACAGGCTCACCCTTCAGGTCTTCTTCTCACAGGCACTGAGCCATGGTTTCTTCCTCATTCTCACCTGAGCTCTGTGGAGGTGGGGTTGCCCACAGAGTTCCAAGATGCAGGAGATATTATTGTACTAAAAATCAAGAAAATGGGTTGCCGAGAAAGAAAGCACCTGAAATATGTTTAATGTTTTCTATTTAAATATTCTCTCCTTCCTGTTTCCTTTATTTAATTATGGTAAAGTAAACATAACATAAAATTCACCACTTTAACCACTTTAAAGTGTGCGATTCCATGGCGTTTAGTACATTCATGATGTTAGGCAACCATTACTGCTATTGAATTCTAGAACATTTTTATCACCCCCTAAAAACATCCTATACCCCTTAGTAGTCACTCTGCATGTTCCCCATCTGCGAGCCACTGGCAACCACTAATCTGCTTTTTGTCTCTATAGATTTGCCTATTTTGGACATAACCTATATTTGGAATACTACAACATGTGTCTTCTGTGACTGGCTTCTTTAATTTAGCATCATGTTTTCAAGGTTTACCCATGTTTGAGTATATATCAGTACTTTATTACTTTCTATGACTGAAAATATTCCATTGTATGGATATACCACCTTTGGTTCATTCATTCATCAGTTTGTGGGTATTTGGGTGGTTTCCACATTTTGGCTATTGTGAGTAGTGCTGCTATGAACATTCGTGTACAAGTATTTGTTTGGTTACCTGGTTTGCCCAGGAGTGGAATTGCTGGGTCATAGGCAGTTTTGTTTTATTTGTTGAAGATGTTTTCTTTTTATTAAAGATGAATCTAGGGGTAAAGTTATTTAGGGGAAGCATCTGAACTTTGGGACAAGAGATCTGACTGAATGGCATTTGATAGCAGCTCTTTGACAAGCAGCCAGTTGACCTTGTTAACCTTTCTCCTACACAGTTGATAGAAAAACAATACCTTAGCAACCCCAGCATTACTAGCAAGCAATTATGTGTCCCAGAACCAGAAAAGCATAAAAGATTTTTCCATTTTTTATGAGGGCGAGGCTTTGCTTGCTCCATCCCAGACTCAGGGTAGAAGTAGTGCAATCTAGGTAAAGCCGAAGTAAAGTTGACCCTTGCCAGCTCCTAGCTCCGTTGGCTCATCGAATCAGGTGTCGCTTCACATCTCTCTGGGGTCGTCCAACACTTATTTCCCAGAATCCCCAGGGGAGTCTGGTCTCCATGTACTCAACATTGAGTCTGCTGCCTCATGGTCTTCTGCTTCTGCTAGGCCCTATGCCCCGCCCCTACCATGCTGGTTGTGTCTCCCTCCGGCTTGCAGCACTCTTTTGCAGTATTGAAAGAATGGACGGGTGTGGGGGAGACCAGCTCTCTCCCCATGCAGTGTGACATTGTGTCCCTTGAGTTCTGAACCAACAATGCTTGGGCACAGTCTCAAAAAGTTTCTTATAAGCACAACTCCTTCTCCCTACAGAGGGCCAGTGTCTGCCACAGGGAGACAGAAACAAGTCACTTTCTCCATTCTTCCTCCCTTCCCAGGCACTCTACAGGGTAAAAAAAATAACAACCAAAATACAAACAAGGGACAAAAAGAACAGACTAATCAAAAACTGACTCAAAAATATAGAGGACAATTTGGTAATGGACAGAGGGGATGGAGAGTTGGGGGGCTGGGAGGATGGGGTGAAGGGTTAAAGAAGTACAAATTAGTAGTTGATAGATGGTCACAGGGATGAGGAGCATTAATACATTGGCTAGGTGGAAAACTAGAGGAGAGAAGGAGCAATTAGGGGAATCGTTTTATAAACTATATAAATGTCTAACCAATGTAGTATATATATACTTGAAACTAATAGAAGAAGGAGAAAGAGGAGGAAGGGGAGGAGAAGGAGGAGGAGGAGGAGGAGGAGAAGGAGGAGGAAGAGGAAGAGAAGGAGGAGGAGGAGGAGGAGGAGGAGGAGGAGGAGGAGGAGGAGGAGGCGGAGGAGAAAATCAAACCCTCAACCAGGAGCAAACAATTGTGAGCATCAATTCATGTAAACAGGCCTTGAGGTGAGAGGTCCACTCAAATCCCTTCCACCCCTGGCCTCGTCCCAGCTTCAGCTTAGCCTGGACAGCACCTTTCACAAACATGATCTCAATCAGTCTGCAGTCTTGTGAACTAGCAAGTATCATTCCATTTTGTAGATGGTTACAAAGTATGATAGTAAGCGATGTTCACAATTAAAATGAAACAAGCCCATTCTGCAAGCAGCAGATTTACCGAATCCCTACCAGTCATTCTCAGCCAGGGTCGAGGTTATCTTAAGGCACAGTGCTGGAATGCCTGGATACCCACGTATTAACTTCCCTTTGCGGCTTCCTTTCTCTGGTTAATTGTTCAAGAATATCCCTGCTGATTCCCTATCCTGGCTGGCTAGGGTCTTTTATGGCCCCTGATAGGATCTCAGACCACCTCGTGGTATGTAAAAGTTTTAGACAACTTAAGGTCTGTGGAAACAGATGCTAATCTTGGTTCCTAAAAGGCTAGGATGGTAGGAAAAGGCAGGGTCTGGCTTAGTTGTGTTGTTTACCCTGGACGCCAAGAAGAAAATGAGGTTCTGGAAAACATGGGCATGAAAAGCCTGCCATCCTGCCATCCATTGTGGATGGAGGAGGGGATTTCGAGATTTAGATAAACCTAGGCTTAAATGCTCTGTTGGTTTTATCCTACTTTTCAAAGGAAATTTGAGAGTCATAGGAAGCCGTGATCTCTGAAAGGTGCATATCGTTATCTAACTATAGGTAGGGAAACTGAGGCTCAGGGAGGCTACACACCCTGTCCAAGTTCACACAACTGGACCAAACCAGGAAAAGATCACCCCAAACCAAAAAGTTACAAAGCTGGAGCCGGGATGGTTAAAGAACTTTGTCTCAAGCCCCAAAGCTGCGCTCTCATCACATTCCCAGGCTACTGTAATTTCCTCGGCCCGTAAAGAGAATTCCAGGCATCCTAGGCTTGTGTGAAAAATAATTACATCTTTCTTTTCACGAATCTCTAACTGAAATTTTGCATTTCCTTCAATTATCAATGTAGACAACGAACTTTAGGAATGTTGGCAGAACCTGGGACTTAGATGCTGAAATCACACGTATGTTCACATTATATTCTAGTTACCGCATATATCTCAAAATATCATTTATGCTTATCATTGCTTCAAAATTAAGGCAGTTGTTAGAGCTGCTCCTAGTTATTTACTCCATTAGTAAAAGAGCTGGTACATTTCTATGTCATAATTTATTTTTAAAATAAATTGTTTTTCTTTATAATCATGTTATATCTAATATATATATATATTCACACACTTATATGCATCATACATATGTATACACCCATATATAACTTCGTGCATTTTAAAACATCATTTGGCTCATTATCTGCAATAGCAAATAAGTAGAAACAACCCAAGCGTCTATTGATGGATGAATGGATAAACGAAATGTGGTTTGTATATACAATGATATATTATTTAGCCTTAGAAAATAGGAAAATTCTGACAGGTGCTACAACATGGATAAACCTTGAGGGCGTTATACCAAGTGAAGTAAGCCAGTCACAAAGGGACAAGTGTCGCATGATTCCATTTTCATGAGTTACCTAGAGTAGTTAAACTCATGGAAACAGAGGGCAGAATGGTGGTTGCCAGGGGCTGGGCAGAGGGGTAATGGGGAATTAGTGTTTAATGGATACAGAGTTTCAGTTTTGCAAGATATAAAGATTTCTGTGGATGGTAGCATCACAATGTGAACATACTTAATGCCATTGTACTGTACACTTAAAAAAGGTTAAGATGGTAAATTTGATGTCATATGCATTTACCATAATAAAAATTTTAAAAAGATTATTTGGCAAAGGAATCCACAGACGTCACCAGACTGCTAAAGAGTCTGTGGCACAAGAAAAGGTTAAGAAAGCTGCTCTTAATGAATAATGAAAATTACACATTTAAGGATACAAGAGGGTTTATGCCTCATCTTCTATACACTACCCACGAAACTTCCACGGTTCCTGCTGTTCGTAAAATAGAAGGCGTCCAGGAGCCTGAGGACCTATTTCTATCACTTAGTAGCTGGGCAACCTTGGGCGAGTCACATAACCTCTTTGAGCATCCATGGCTTCAAAATGGAAGTGTCACGCCAGCTCCTCCTCCCTCATGGGGCTGTGGGGAAGGGCAGGGTAGGTGGTGGCATCTGTGACTTTCCTCACTGTCCACCTGTCGTGGCTGTTCCTCACTAACCCCTAACCCCTGAAATGCTGCCCCTGCCCCTCAGACAGAGGAATCCTCCTACATCCCACCCCCTCCACGAAGCCTTCTTTGACCATTCTGGCTGATGTGATGGCTCCAAACCACCTTCGGATAGTGGGTGATATTTCTCCCCTACCCCTTGGCAAGCAATTAAGAGCAAGAACTTCGGAGTTAGAAGGAATCCCAGCATGAACCTTGTCTTTGGCCCTAACTCACAGCTGCATGTCCTGGATGGAGAGCAAGCTACTTCATCTCCCTGAACCTCAGTATTTTTTATCTATAAAATAGGCTGATAATTGCCACTTCACTACAATTGTTGTAACAACTCAGTGAGATAATAAATATAAAATGCCTCATACACAGTAGATATTAAACAAGTGGTAGTTAGTACCTTTATTCTTATTATAGTTATCGCTCTTGGATACGGATGAAAAAATGGGTATCCCCCACAGAATCTTGATCATAGTAATAATTATTTACCATGCTCACAGGCTCATAATAAATATTGGATACATGAATGAAGACAGAGAGATTTAGAGTACACATTATTTGTCCAAAGTTATCACCCTGAGACCTTTCATCACCATGCGAGGTGAGCTGCGCAGGTATTAGGATTTCTTTCTCATGGAGGCAGTACCTAGCTTCTAAGTGCTCTGCTCCAGACTCAGTCTTTCTGAGGCCACATCTGGGTAGCTGACTTAATTTTCTAATCCTCTACTTGCCATCTGGAAAATGAGGACCAAAACATGAATGCATTTTGTCTCTCCCACCCCACTTTCCTCACAGGTCACATCTCCTCCTTCCTGACCTGGTCTAACCACAGCCACTAAGAGCCTATCTCTTCAGTCAGGCACTGGCTTCCCTCCCGGGGCATCCAGGCCAGGGTGCCCTCTCCTATGGCTGCTGCCAGGTCTGGGACTCCCAAGCTGACCAAGGACCTGACAGGCTGGGCAGAATCAGAAATACCTGTTCTTCAATCTCTTGGAAACACTCCACTTACACACACCCTGTGGCCCACAGCATAGCTGGGAGGTAATTAGCAGCCACCATAATTGTGCTAACCTGGGTCCACCGGCCAGGGCCACTCGAGGGGAGGGGAGGTCCTCAGGAGCCCAGCCACAATGTGGGTCAGCAGGTCAGTGGGCATATCTGTACCTTAGTCATTCTGTGATCCATTCTGCTCCCACCATCCAACTAGCACTGTCTTTTGTTCATACATGCATTCTTCATGCACTTACTCAAGCCACCAGTTGTCCCTTTCTACCTACATTTTAAGGCAGTTTGCAAAGATGATGATGATGATGATGATGATGGAGGTGGTTGTGGTAATTATGATAATTAGCTAAAATTAGTTGAGGCACTTACACTGTACCGGGCCCTGTGCTAAGCATCTTATTGTCTCTTGTTATTTATTTTCAAAATTCTAAGAGGTAAGTATTATATTATCATTATTCTTTTTATCCCAAGAGAACTGAGGGTTAAAACACAGCTAATGAGCAGTAGAACCCAAGGCAATGTGTCTTCAGAGCCAAGTTCTTAACCTCTCCACTATACTGCCTCGTAAATGGGCATAAAACACAGCGAACAGCGAGTGATTCGGAGTTAGACAAATCATTAAAGCAACAAGAAATAGAGAGCACAAAGCCTGCTCTCTACCACACACGTTAGTCCTCCATGTACAACCCTGGATAAGCCATCGAATCCCCAGCTTCAGCTTCCCCACTTGTAACCAAGATGCAAAGCACTGGGTACGTGGTAGGTGCCTAATAAGTAACAGTCCCATCTGTCAACTCTAAATTGGGACCCCTTGGCTTTGGCAATCTTGGGAAAGAACTTTGTTTCAGAGTGAATGTCACAGACTCCTGTCTGATGGAACACCTGTATTATCAGCAGAAAGCTAGAGACGGGGGTGAGGGGCAGTGGGAACAACTGTCTATGCCGGCCTCAGTCCAGTGGCTTTTACCAGACTCCACAAAATTGGAAAGAAGAGAGACTGGACTGAATGGAAGGTGAACTCCTGGTCTCCTGACATCTTATTTCCAATTATTCATGTTCACATGCACAGAGCAGTGGATGAGAAGGTGAAATGCTGACAGACATGTTTTCTCTTGGCCAGGTGATGGGAGTGCAGGGGATGAGGGTGGAAGGGAGGGAGTGGGCACTGGGAAACCGGAGCAGAGCCAAGTCTCATTCTGTAGGTTCGATGGAATTCGTGCAGCCTCATGAATCTTCCAAACAAACAGCCTGGCTCTTTATATTAGCTCCCATATCTGTGCTGTGCCCATGGAACCACCAGCCCCACCAGCCTAGTCCAGGGTCTCTGCATGACTCCACCATGCCCAGTTCAGCCTCCTACATGCCAAGGACATCTATTCCCTCTCAGTGATAGTTTGTCCTGTAATCTCTTTTTTCCTCTCTCTCTTTTTTTTTAATTTAATTTTTATTTATTTTTTTTTTTTATGACGCCATAAAGAATTACGATTGACTTCAACAGGTCAAAGCATTCTTCATGGATGGCCTCAGCCAAGAACACCGTTGCACAGACCATTTTTGGAACCAACTTTAGCACACGTGCAGTGTGCCATGGAGGAGAGCTGGGAGGGAGACTGTAGGGTTGGGATCCGAAATGGGCAAATATAAACATAGGTTGAGTAGACACACGGCTGAAGGTTCTTTGAGGGACAAGCTGGGAATAATTAACCTTCAAGCCAGTTTGCTCTCAGAGTGCGGAAGCACACTGAATCAAATTCTCTGGGGGTAGGACCCCATAATGTTCATTGTTAAAGCAGCCCTACCCCAAGATTCTGATGAACTCTAATGTTTAGCCAATTCAATTTAGAATTGGTTTCTATCGGCACCTTAGCAAACTGAATGTCCACTTTTCCAAAATGGGCCATTTCCATGCTTTATGTCTTCATACTTCCTACATCGCAGTGTGGCCCCTCCAACATTGCACCCACTCACCCATTTCATTTCCCAGCTATCTTTTCATATCTAACTTGCTGAACACATAAGCCTCGAACTGAACTTAGTATTTTAAGAATAAGACCTGGAAATAAGAATCTCAAGGAGAAAAAATTTTTAAAAAACACTGTGTAATCAGAGTTTCTCGCATAGGGGAATATAAAAATGGATATGAAAGGGCCCTTTCATCTCGACTTTCTATAAATGTTTAAAATAGGGTTGGTGATAATTAGTGTTTCTATAAGTATATGCTTAAGAAGTCATTACAATCAGCCTTTGTCTGCTCAGAGTTGGCAGCCTGGACCCACTGCATTTCAGAGGGAATGTTTGAGGGTCATTTCACATTGCCTCACTCCTGGCAATTCGAGAGCTGCTATAATTCTGCCAAAGAACATAGAGGGTTTCCCAGTCAAGTTCCATCCTGATTTTGATTATTGTTTATCTCCAGTCCCTGTCTGAATAGTCGTAGTAAAATAGAGGAAGTTTTACTCCTGAATCTGAGGTCAGCTTGTAATGAACCATGGTTTCAATTGCATGAACAGCTGCTTCTTTTATAAGCAAGGAGGGTTCACTTACAGTTCAGGGTAACACAGAAATAATTTAAAGAACAAGGACGCTTCTATTCATTTCTTTATTTTTTTCTGATGTTTTTGAAACATTTTGACATTTGAGTGGCTGTAGAATGTGGATTATTGACTAGACTCAACAGGGCAAAAAAAAAAAGCCAATAAAGTTAAAAAAAGAAATACAATATTTCTTGACCTACCTCCTACCCTAATTATTATATAAAAATTTAATTTGTATAGGGAGAGTTCGAATAATTGACCACACATTTTTGAAATGGTACACTGGACGTTTTTAAATTTTTACACCAAATACCTTCAAAAAAGTCCAAAAATATAACAAATGCCACCCCCCATAAACAAACCAAAATAACCCCCACTACAACATGAATCAAAAATTGGCTCAGTTCAAAAATAAGTCACAAGAGTATTTCTCTTCTTTACCACCATTTGGATATAAAATGAAATATTTAGGCTTGCATTTTAATGTTGCAAATATGTCTAGCACTTAGCCAAAAATGGTATGGAACATATTATTATGTTCCAGATCCGCAGGGACCTTGCAGGTCGTACAGCTCAGCCTCCCACCTACAGAAGAAACTGGGGCCACCACATCCCTGAGAGCCAGTCACACAGCCTAGTAACTAAATAAGCACTTCTAGTGTCAGAGAACAGCATCTCCCAGCATGGTCCAGTTCTACTCATCATTATTTATCTCTTCAAGTTGGTATTATCTCTCAAAATAAAAAGCACGTGTACCCTTGGACCCAGAAATTCCACTTTTAGAAATTCATCTGATAGCCTTGCCCACATAAAAAAAAAAAATGACATTATGTGTAAAATTCTACATTGCAGCTCTGTTTAGAAGCAGCTTGAATAGAAGACCAGTTAAATAAATTATGGTATACTCTAACAATAAGAGCCAATATATGATAACTGTAACTATGTGTCAAGCCTTGTTTTAAGTCTCTTGAATGTAGAAATTTATTTAATCCTCATGGCTATTATTATACTATGTGCAGAAGAGGAAATTGAGGCAAAGAGAGATTTAGTAACTTGCCCAAGATCTTACAGCTAGTTCATGAAGGAGCCGGCATTTCAAACCAGGCATTCATTCATTCATTCATTCAACCATTCAACAAATATTTATTTTATGCCTACTGTAACACAACCTGCGTGGCAACAGAACAAAGCTTTTGCTGTCATAAAACTTACTTTCTAGTGGGGGAGATGAACAATAAACACTAAACAAATGGATATACGTCATGCCAAGTGATGTTAAGAAGGAAAATAATGCAGGGTAGGGGAAAGAGGATGATGGAGGAGTGCAGTTTTCGGTAAGGTGGCCTTTATTTCACAGGTCTGAGTGCAGCAACAGAGCAAGCCGCAGGGCTAACCACAGGCAGCTTGACTCCAGAACACGCATTCTTTTCGGATTGGACTGAAAACCTCTCAGCCTTTAACACAACCAAGGCCACTCTGTGTATGGGTTCGGAAAGTTCTCCAAAGCATGTTATGTTTGTGAAACAGTGTGTGAGACAGTGTGACGAGCACGCAGTCGCTTCTGAGCATGTACACACGTGTCATGATCATAAACACACAGACTCTGGAAGGACTCGGGAGAAACAGAACAGGGGCCGCCTTCCAATCAGGGCAAGGGGAGGGAGGCTGCTTCTACTATGCCTTTCCATACGTTTCGCATTAAAATTTTATTACCGATTATTTCTACAAAAGATTATGTGCAATATATGTGCAAGTTATGTAGTATAATTTTTAAAAATCAAAGGTACCAGCAAACCCCGCCGGAGAGTCCACCTCGCCGCCAGAACACCTTTCTTAAGTTCCTTAGAGGCTCCTATGGGCTCTTCTTCTACCTTGTTTGTGGGTGTCTCCCCTCCCCCCAGTATCACCTTCCTGAATTTCACATCTATTATTCTCTTGCAACTTTTTATAACAGCGTTATTGAAATATAATTCACACACCATACAATTCATCCATTTAAGCGTACAATTTGATAGGTTTTGCATATATTCATAGATTTGTATGACCCTCACCATAATCAATTTTAGAACATTTTCGTTACCTCCCAAAGGAGCTCTATTCCCATTAGTCCTCACTCTCCATCCCCTCCAAGTGCCCCCCGACCAAGCCTTTAGGCAACCAGCAATCTACTTTCTGTCTCTACAGATTTATTTCTTTCTGGAATTTCATATAATTGGACTCATTGTGACTGGCTTCTTTCACTTAGCATTATGTTTTCAAAATTCATTCATGTTGCTACATGCATAAGTGCTTTGTTTCTTTTTATTACCAAATAATATTCTATTGTATGGTTATTCAACATTTTATTTATCCATTTATCAGTTGAAAGACTGTTGGGTTGTTTCCAACCTTGGCAATTATGAATAATGCTGTCTTTTACTATCTCTTAAAAATAATATTGATATATCTTTAAGGAATACATTGTTTCATCTGGCTTGATTTTGAATTTATAAAAACTGTAGCATGTGATGTATAGTCTTCTAAACTTCCTTTTTTCATATCGACATTAAGTTTCTAGGAATTTTCCATGTTGTTGCATACATCTGTAATTTTTTTTACTTCCATCACCATATACTATTCCATTGCATGAAAATTCTATAATGTGTTTATCCATTCTCCTCTGTTGGTGGATATTTGGTCTTTTCCAGTTTGAAGCTCTACAGTCTTCCCCAGAACATTGTGTACATGTCTTCTGGTGCACATGTGCAAGAATTTGGAGTGTATCTTTCCAGGTGGGTGGCTAAGTCATTGAGTATGTAAATGTTCACTTGTCCCAACTTGTTATGTCACCAGTACTGTGTAAGGGTTTCTTTTGATTCACATCCTCATTTGGTAATAACACCTTTTGCCATTTTGTACCATGCACTTATAATGTCTCTTCAAAAAATGAGTCAATTTTAAAAAGTTCTCTCTCATTCAGAAAGTAAAATCTGCTTTCTTAGAATCTAGACACTGGCCCTTTATTCTCTGGAGCTATACAAAGCAAATCTAAGTAGCACTGTCGAAAGTGCCAATCCTCCATGCATTTGAAGACAATTCCCTTATTTGTCGAATCCTGTCTTCTCTGGTGTACCTAGATAAGTCAAGGTGAGAAAACAGAGAAGTTAGGGTTGGATGTAGCTTTCCTTGATTAGATGTGGAACAGAATTTCCTGGTTCTTCAGGAGACTGATGGGATCTATGTCTGAAAAAGAGTTCTGTGGGCAATAAATTTGAGAATGCTGGGCTAACTGAAATGCGGACGTTTTCTTGGCTGCATGACTTCTCAGAGCTAGTTCCCAATATGAATTTTTGAGAGAGGGTGGAGAATTTAATAGAGCACCTTTTATGCCAAGCCCGACTTCAGAAAAAGTGGGGACTTGGTCTTGGTTCCCTTGACCTATTTTCACTCACATTGTTTCCTGTAAGCCCTGAATAGGCTGTCTTCCTCCTCCACATCCCTGCTGTCACCGTCAAAAACAGTTCTCATAGGAAAACATTTTATATCAGAACTCTGACAACAAGACTGATGTTCCACCATGAACTCAGCCTGAAAATTACGTATATGGAGCGCCTTTCCTTCTGACAGCCACCAAGGGCTCGCCCTGGCCCAAGCTTACCCTGAACCCAGATGTTTGGGTTTATATGTGGATTCAAGAGCAGTCAGGGGTACCAGAGAATCCCAATCAGACAGCCCTTCCCTCTCCATTTTGTTTTAATTTATGTTCACAGACATCTAGGGTATTTTTTGTTTTTAGTGATTGAGTTTCTGGATTTAGTTTTGGCTGCTTGTGGGATAGTCCCATCCCCTGACTTCACCCAGGACAAATACACATGGGGTTCAGAAGCAATCATGGGTATCCCCAAAGATCCTGATCTGAGAACTACCACCATAATACTGAAATAGTTTCAGAGTGTCTGTCCCTAAATTCCACCTCTCAGAGGAATCTGCCTCATTTACAGGGGCTGCTCAAGGGTCGTTTATGGACACTCAGACTCTGGCCACAGCCAGTTAGACTGGAAGTGACCTCCAACACAATGAAGAAAGCTATCCATAAACCGGCCAGCAATCTATCTTACAAGGCCTGGCATAAGAAAATGAGCCAGGCCAGTCATGTTCCTCCTTGGAGAATTTAAACTAAGGGCCTCCAAGAGAAGTCACCAGGTGACAGTGGTGGTGAAATTGCCATTGAAAAGCCAAGAACTGAGACAGGGGAGGCCATGACAGACCCGGCGCGAGGTGAGGTTTGGGGAGAGGGGAGATTGAAATCACACAGAGAAAGCCAAGGAAAGGAGGAAGGAGGAGGAGACACAGGGACAGTAGCTGAGAAGTCATTAGAGGTGGGGTGGGGACAGAGAAAAGATTTGCTTCTCAGAGGCCAGCCCCTGTTCCTGATGGCTCTGGTGTTTCCCATCCTTGTCCTGGTGGGATCTGGCTGTGTTGGGCTCTGGCCCACAGATTTTTTTGAGGGGGGTGCGGGGGCAGGGTGGGGTGGTTCTCATAGGTAAGGCACATTTTCTTGAGCACACACAAGTGGGTCTCTGTTCTTTGACACCAGAAGGATTCTGAGTGGAATCCCCAAACTCTGAGGACAAGTGTCTACTGGCCCATCAGAATTTGGCCCAAAGAAAATACTCCTAATTCTTTTTTAAATCTTGGAAGCCTCATAAAAGAAGTAAAATTTCTAGGAAATTGCAACCTGAACAGGTCAATTCTTTTGATTGAATTTTTAAAAAACAACACAGATATGCAAGTATATATAATAATTTACCTAGTATATAATAATTACACAATCTTGTATGTAACATTGTGTTCACATAACATTATTGGGCATGTGATAGTTAACATTTGAATTTATATTTATTTAGACAATCACTATAAGTTGCCAATTGGATTTACCTCTAATATTTTATCCACTAAATTATAATTTCCAAGAGTTCCGGAAGGGCTTTTAGATTTTTAGTATGTTTGTCCATTGCTATATCCCCAGTACTTAGCAATAAATATTTCATTAATAAAATTTAAATATCCATAGTTAAATGGAGTTACAAACTAATAATTTTAAAAGAATTTCCATATGAGGTTTTTTTTAAAAAAAATATTTAGTTTACCCAGTTAGGCAAAACCTGATAGCAAAAGAAATCAACCCCATTACTATGAAGTCCTAAACACTGATGTCTTTTAAACACAAGCAGACATTGAGGGCATTGATTTTGGGGAACAGATCTAAGGATGACATAAAGCAGGGGGCTGGGGGTGTTGGAATTCCCAAATTTCATTAGGCATACTTTTGCCATAGAGAATTTGGCCTGAATTTTCTGAGTTAGTTCTCTCAGCAGTTTCCACTTCACCCAATGCTTGACTTTTATTATTTTCACATATACCTAAAAATGAGGGTTGTTTAGACCAAACGGAAATAATCTAGAGAGACTGTGGGGTCCACTGTAGCACCCCTGGATTCTGAGTTATTGGTAGAAACCCATCTCTGACACTTCCCAGCTATGGGACAAAGCTTGGATCTTAGGTCCCCCACTTGTAAAATGGTCAGAGAGGGGAACAAGACAACCTGATTCTAGACTTCTAGCTTTCACAGTACCTTCAGCGCTTTGCTGTATTTCTAGACCTAGACAGAGACAAAGCTCTCGGAAGCCAGGGGAGACAGGGGTAAGGCCCTGCTGAGAACCTGCCAGCCTGGCACAGGCAGGCTCTGCCTGGAAGGCACCCAGACCACATTCCTGTTCCAAACATCCAGCGTCTGCGACATTTGAGCACACCTTTCCAACTTTACAACTCAAACTATGGCTCAATTATTTAATCCACTCTAATGCAGTAAGTATTACTTACACTGTAGACTTTGAATCAGAAGAAGTTGACCAATGAAAACTTTCCGCTTAAGTGTGTTTTTATTTTTATTCTCTATTTTTAAATAAAGATAACACCTAGAATAGGAAAGTTCCTTAAAGGTCACCTATCCTGAGTTTCAATCCCTATTTCCAAATTAGATGTACCTGGGCATTTCTCCAAAAATCTGGATTCTGGGGCATCCTTCAGATTGACTGGATCAAAAATCAGGGTTGGGGGCAGGTAGGACCCAGCCATATGGTTTTGCAAGCCCTGTGGGTGATTCTGGTGAGCAGCTGCATTTAGGTGACACTTCTACAGATCTTCCCTTAGAATTCTGGAATATGGCACTTTGTGCAATGAGGATCTGATTCATAAGAACTCACTGTAAGACAGAAATACCACTGTGGGGCAGGAGCTAGAGCTCAGTCACTCAGGGTGGGTGTTCTCACCCCATGAGGTCCCAGAGGGCGAGAAGACTCAACCAGAGGCAAATGGGGGTCGGAACCTGATCTCCTGGAAGGCTGGAAGCCTTTTTTTTCCCTAATCCCAGAAAATGTGGCTGTCAGAGGCTCTCAACACTGACCAAGACTAAATCATAGGTTTAATTGGACCAATGGCTTGTGTTCAACAAGCCTCCATGTATTTATTTCTAGCCATCAGCTTGCTTTTTTTCAAACATTTTATTTAAAAAATTCTCGAACCTACAGAAAAGTTGAATATAAGAGTACAATGCACAGCTATATACTCTTTGTCTAGAAAATCCAATCAACTTTTTACCGTATTTGTGCCAGATTGTTTCCTTTCATCCTCCATTCTCTTCAAATAAATATTTTTTCCCCTCCCAAACAATTTGGGAGTAAGGTGCAGATTTCATAACACTTTGTAGCTAAGTACATCTGTATTTATTTCTGGAGAACAGGGACATTGCATTCCATAAACACAATACAATCATCAGACTCAGGACATTTAATATCACTATAGTACTATTATCTAATATAAGATCCTCCATATTTTTCTGTCTTCTATGATGGTGATTTTTTTAAGCATACAGGCAGTTCCTTAAATTTAGGTTTGTCTGAGTGTTTCTTCATGATTAGGTTCAAGTTAAACGTTTTGGCAGGAATACTTCTGAAGTGATATTGTGTCTTCTCCGGGGCCTCGAATTAGAAGGCAATGTGTTCAGTTTGTCTCATTTTAGGTTATGTTAAGTTTGGTCATTGTTACAAAAGTACCTTTATTTCCTAAAGTATGGAGATTTTGAGGCTGTGACTATCCTATGCCCTAATGATTTTATCCAGTGGTTAAGCATCCACTGAACTTTTATTTGCCTCAGTTATTGAACAGTGGTTGAAAAATGATGATATTCTAACTTCATCATTCCTTTTACTTTTATTTGGTGGCATTTTTCTATAAAAAAGAGCTTTCCTATCTCATTTGACCCTTTATTTTTATTATTATTTTAGTATCTCAATAAACTCGTTGATCTTTTTCTATTTGATTTTATTTATTTGTAACTTTCACTATTTCTTTTTGATGGCTCTTGAAGGCTTTGAACACTTCCTTATTTTGAGTACTTTTTTGGCATAATGAGTCGTTCCAGACCCAGCTAGTACTTTCCCTTTCTTAGTTCTGGGATTAGCCATTTCTCCCAGGAGCTCTGATACCATTTAAAGTTCATTACCACTGGAGCGTCAGTGCTTCTAGGCCTTTGGAGGGAAGAGAACTAGGAAATACATGTCTATTTTTAAAGTGCACATTTGTATTGATACTTCCAATTTTACTCCAATACCAAAAGGTCTTCTCCTTCTCTCACTGCATATCCATATCTTCCTTCTCCCACAGAAAAATCCTAGTTTCCCCAAATATCAATCTATTTACTCATTTACTACCATATACTCAAACTGGTTTAGAAATTACCTCACCACCATCACTATGGACCCCAAACCACTAAAGGGGGAGATTTTTGCAGTTCGGTAATATTTGGCCTACATCCCACCAAGGGTGTGCAGTAAGAGCGGTGTGTTCAGAAGTTCCCTGGATTGGGTTCTTTGTTTTCCTCTGTGCGGTTATTATCAACTTGATCTATAGTTAGGTTCAACTAAGCTCTTAATAAATATTGAGAACAAATTCAAGATTATAGTCACAGACAGAACTTGTGGGCAAAAAGCCATGTTGCTAATTCAGGGCAAACTCAGGCTTTCGTTGCTGAGAGGGGCAGTCAGGTCCACATCCTGCTAGGAAAATGGACCAGGACCCTTCTTCCTCCATGTGACGTGAAACTATTGGCATCTGCAGAGCTAATGCAAGTCCAGTTCTCCAGCCCAGACCTTTTGGCACTGAGGTTCGTCTCATTGTTTCAGCGCTTCTTTGATTGGGGAAAGGAAAGCTGTGTATGGAGAACACTAGAGAGAGAGAAACAAGTAGACAAGCAAAAAACTGAAAGGGGTCAGGGGAAGCCAGAGGAGAGAGAGTGGGGAAAAAAAATAAAATAAAAAAAAAACAGATGGAGAGAATGGCTTCTACATAAGATGGGGGCTGTGTAGGGTCCTGCAAAACCCAAACTGCATCAATCTTGGATGATTCTTCACTGAATCCCCCTCTTTACTGAAGGGATGACTTTGAATGGGAGGATCGGCCCTCCTGTCTGGGCTAATTAGGCAGCCGAGAGAACCCCAGCAAGATCTAGTGCGCCATAATTGCAGACATCAGCTAAGCCTCTGGTCCAGCCATGGCCAGACACAACTGAGCAGCAGCTGTGGGTGTCAGGGCAGATGCCTGTGTTATTAGGGTGCCACAGGGTGGTGCTGGAGTCCTTGTAAGAGTTCCTCCCTAGTTTTCTGGGTGTGAGTCAGCTCAGAGAGGGCTCTTCACTTTTGTGGGTCATCCCATTGGCAGAGAAGATGAAAAAGAGCTGAGGCCGTCCTTTGCATGTCTATTTTATGCTTCCATGGCCCAAAGGAAGCCAGGAAATTCCAAGCCTGACTTGAGAGTGAGAAATCCTGGTGAGGGATAAAGAGGAGCTGAGGGTGTGCAGATCCTGCACCTGTGTCTTCCCCCATCCCCCTTGGGCCTGCTCGTTACTGACAAGCCAGTTAGTGGAGGGCCCATTATCAACTTTCAGGAAGCAGTGGGCTGTAGCCCTGTGGAAGAGCTCCCTTCACTGCCCCTCTACCCCACCAGCTCTCTTGAAAGTACTTAATACGTATTCACTCAGAAACCCAGATATAATTTAAAGTGTGATCCCCTCAAGAGATGTGTGTGTTTCAACAACAGATCCTAAGGAAGCAAAGCTTAGAGCAATAATGGTGGAAGTTCAGTTAGCACTTTCCAAATAGAGTTGATATTCAAGGGCAGGGGGCTCTTCAGGACGTCCTTCAAATCAAGACGCTGACCACTTGTCAGTCTGACTCTGAATGGAATGACAAGATTGGGGGATGCTTGGAAGGGTCCATTTCCTCCTAATTAATTTAGTCTTTTGAGTTACCACAAAAGTTGAGGGCCAGAGTAAATTTAGGGGTGCCATGAAATTTACTGCAACTACCAGGACGAAATCTCACACAATTCTGCCTATGATATTCCATCCAGTCATGATGTGAAATCCAAGCATTGGTAGAGCCCAAGCAAAATGTAATATCACAACTCTTCCCTCCTCCCAACACTTGCTTTTTGATAGACAGTGAAATGTTGGCATTATTTTTTTAAGGCTACGAATAAGGGAAGGTGGCTGAACATGGACGTGGGGGCAAAGACCCAAGGTAGAGATGTGGCTGTCACTATCTTCTAAGCTCCCTTGGTTTCCTTAAACATGGCCCAGAGGCCTAGAGAGCCACAGGTCCTGGAGAAGATTAAGAGAAAGGAAAGCTCCAGAAGCACCATCTCTGGGAAAATATTGAAACTGCGAGACTAGCCGACGGCTTTACTAATGGGAAAAATTGTACTGAGAAACACTTTTGGTCTATTAAAGGATGTGGGAAGACTTAGCCAAAGGTTCAAAGAAATCTAAACAAAGAAAAAAATAGGCAGTAATTAGTCCCAGGAAACTAAAAAAGTTATACGAGAAAAAAAATGTCATAATAGTACACCACTTGGCTCGGCATTAAACGAAATTAACTGTGTTAGTTTTTTTTTTTTTTAAGTTATATGCTTGTTAGCATTACTTGACTTTTAAAACTGTGTTCAATTATTATTTTGATAAAAAGTTGATTTGAAAAGATTTTAGTAACTTTGGGATTTTCTTAAATCTGTTAGAGTAAATAGATCGGAACTGAATTCAGTGTGGCATTTGGCAAGAAGTTAGATGTTGCTGTCCAGTGGTTTTCTTCTCCTATATCATTTCTCTAAAAGGTTCAAGTTCAAAGGGAAGTCAGGGATCTGGAATGTGACATCACACCACGTCCCCTTGTGATAATGGGGACATCCAAAAGTCACTCACAGCTCAGGGCACCCTGAGAGCATCAGGCATCCTCGCAAGCCTGAGGTTTCTCTGGTAGGGCAGCCACAGGCTGAGAGGCAGTGGCTCTGCTACCACCAGGTTGGCAGTGTGGGGTGAACTCAAACAGTTCATTCCACACACCTCATGCTTCACTCTGAGCTTCAGGGTACTCAGCTCTGAAACAGATGGGGCAGGGAAAGGGCATAGGACGATATCTATTTGTTGCTTCATTCAATCAGAAAAGTTTATCAAATGCCTCCCATAGCCCTGCTGGTCACAGGAGTTAAGGCATGAACTAGACTCACAAAGGCTCTACCCTCATGTGGTTTACAGTCTAGTAGAGGAGCCAAACAAGAACCCAGAGAGCAGAGAAATATATAATTCAAATTGTTGAGATAACAATTTAATGGAGAATAGGGCATGGGGTGCTAATTAGGTGGAATGGTACAGGAAGGCCTCTCTGAGGAGGTGACTTTTGAGCTGAGATTTGAGTGATAAGAAAAAGCAATGTGGGTTTTATTAAAATGCCATGAAGGGAGGGGATTTTGAGGTGCTTGGAAGGGTTTTAAGTGGGAGCAGTATGAAACGGGCTAATTTGTGGGTTTAAAAGCATCCCCTGGATGCTCTGGGAGAATGGGGGTGAACAAGGAGACCCCAATGTGGTTGCAGTTCAGGCAAGTATGAGGGTGGCTGTGGAGGAGTGAATAGATTCCTAATGTAATTGAGGGTCCTAGAGTATTTCTGCAGTTCTTTCCAGCTAGAATAAGTCTGTAACCACCTTCAATGGGGCTCGAGAAGACTTTCTCCATCTTGCCTTGAAAGAATCAGGGCCATCAAGCCATAGCAGTTTTGTAGTGGTGACTCCTAAGGAAACTGCAGACCCAGGCAGAGTTTTTGTTCACTTCTTTAAAAGGTACCTTTTACTTTGGGCAAATGCAGATCTATACCAGGGCTGATGGATTGGCCAGTGAGAATGATCTGAATTTAAGCCCTGGTTCCCTCTGGGCTGGGTGCTTTGTGCAGTGCACAGCCTGCCAGGTGGTATGTCACAGCTCTGTCCTCTATACGAAAAAGGCCCTACCCTTACAGCTGAAACGACAGAGACTTCCCAGACTCAGAGAGCGACAGTGCTAGGAAATAGGAGGGGTGGGGTGGTGATGGTGGTTAGAGAACTCTTGGGAAGTCCCGTGAGAGGTACGCATGCTCTCCAACCACACACAATTTAACATCCTTTCAGAGGGTGCCAGTCTCTCCATTACTATTACTCCCAGCTTGAGTCCATTGAATTCAGTTGCCTCATTTCAGGAAAGGGGCAGTAGGCACTTGTCCTCAGAGTTTGGGGGATTCTACTCAAAATCCTTTTTATGTCGAAGAACAGAGAACCACTTGGGTGTACTCAAGAAAAGGGGCCTTGTAAATTGGTATAGCCACTATGAAAAACGGTATGGAGAGTCCTCCAAAAACTAAGAATAGAATTACCATATGATTCAGTGATCCCTCTTCCGAGCATTTATTCAGAAAACCTGAAAACATTTATCTGCAAAGATATATGCACCCCAATGTTCATAGCAGCATTATTCACAGTGGCTAAGACATGGAGACAACAGAAGTGTCCCTCAATAGGTGATTGGATAAAGGAGCTGCGGTACATACATACAATAGAATGTTACTCAGCCATGAGAAAAGATGAAATATTGCCATTCGCGACAACGTAGATGGATCTTGAGATTATCATGCTAAGCGACATAAATCAGAAAAAGTTGAAAACCGTATGATTTCACTCATATGTGGGATATAAACCTAAAAGCAACAAACAAACAGAGACTCGGTGACATGGACAGTGGATTAGTGGTTAGCAGAAGGAAGGGAGCAATGGAGGAGGTAGACAGGGATAAAGGGGGTCAAATATTTGGTGATGGAAGGAAATTTAACTTTCAGTGGTGAACGTACAATGCAATACACATATGACGTATTATAGAATTGTAAAAGGAAGGAAGGAAAGAAAGAAGGGAAAGAGGGAGGAAGGGTAGGAGGGAGGGAGGGGGAGAGAGAGAGGAAGGAAGGAAGGAAGGAAGGAAGGAAGGAAGGAAGGAAGGAAGGAAGGAAGGAAGGAAGGAAGAAGGGAAGGGAAGAAAAAAGAAGAGAAGAGAAGAAGACGAAAGAAAGGAAAGAAAAAAAAGAAAAGAAAGAGAAAAGGGGTCTTACCTATGAGAATCCAAAAAGAAAACATAAAATCTGTGGACCAGAACCCAACACAGCCAAATCTCACTGGGACAAGAATGGGAAACCCCAGAGGCGTCAGGAACAGGGGCTGCTTGTCTCTGAGAAGCTCATCCTCTCTCTGTCCCCGCCCCCACCTCTAATCCTCTAATGACTTCTCAGCTTCTGTCAGTACATCTCCTCCTCCCTCCTTTCCTTTGGCTTTCTCTGTGCAGTTTCAATCTCCCCTCTTCTCGCACTGGGGCTGTCATGGCCTCCCCTGTCTCAGTTCTGCTTGGCTTTCCAATGGCAACTTCTCTTGGAGGCAATTAGTTTAAATTCTCAAGGGAGGAGGAAGATGACTGGTCTGGCTCATTTTCTTGAGCCAGGCTATATAAGGTATAAGTTGCTGGCTGCTTTATGGATGGTTTCTTCATTAAGTCAGATGTTACTCATTTCAGGCTCCAGAGAGGGACCACGACTTGCCTAAGGCCAGGGCTGTGGAGTGTCAGGGCAATGCTGAAACCAGGTTGTTCCCCCTCTGCAAGCTCCGGGGACCCTGTCAGCAGCCTCAGGTGCATGGAGTGGCAGACATGCATCACAACCCCAGGCTTCCCAGAAGCAGGCGGCCACCCAGCCCATCTGGGTGTCCTCGAGCTTCCACCTGGTCATAAGCATTACTGGACAAGAGGAATTTCATCTGTGCTTGGAGGGAATACTCTGATACCGTCAGGAAGAGAATTTGTATTTTCTGCGGGAGAGGAATTAAAAGTCCTTAGAAGAAGAGATTGCCTTCCCAGAAAAGTAAGGCTTAGGACAGGCTCTGAAATGTCCCCTGGCAACTTGCCCCCGAGCCCCATGACTGACGGAAATGTGCTGACACCTCCCACCCCTCTCCACCCACGTTGGCCCTCCTCTTCTTCCCTTTCCAAGGACCTGGAATTCCCAAGAAGCCCTGGGATCTCGTTGACAGCCCAGACAGGCCTAGAAGGGAGAGTGGGAGGGGAACCCAGCAATCAGTAGCCAAAGACAGAAGGAAAAGAAAGTAGAGAAAAAAGAGAGAGAGAAGGCTGGAGAGCATTAGCTTGTAAGACATTCTCTGGGGTCTAGATTCCTTCTCCTCTCTCCCTCCATATTTCTCATCTGTCTCTGGGTGGCCTTATCTATATTCATTCATTCATTCATTCATTCATTCATTCATTTGTTCATTCAGTTTGTTAATATTACTGTGTGCCGGGACTGTGCCACGTGCTGGGGTGAAGACATGAGCCATGCAGGCCAATGGCTGCCCTTATGGAGCTCAGACAGACAGGCAGACAGAGGCCAAATAAACAAAATACAAATACAAAATAAAAAATGAAGATAAGTGCTAAGATGGAAAAGAATGGTCAGTCTCTGAGCATATATAATAGGGGATACTAGCGTCATATTTGGGGGTCCAGGGTCTGGGTATGGATGAGAAGCATTCCTTTCTCCTCAGATTTTGTTTTGAAAATTTCAAACCTATAGAAAAGATGCAAGAATAGTACAAGAAATACCTTATACCTTTCCTCTAGATTCATCCATTGCTGATATTTTATCACATTTACCTCTCTCTACATACTCTTTTTTTCCTGTGCTGTTTGAGAGCAAGTTGCCAATATCACAATTCTCCACCCTGGAACACTCCAGCATCGATATCCTAAGAACAAGGACATTGTACATCACCACAGTGTCTTGCCACACATTAAGTTAAAGACCAATAGTATCAATAGTCAGACTGTTATGGGCTGAATTGCATCTCCCCCCAAATTCATATGTTGAAGTCTTAACCCCCAGTACCTCAGAGTTTGACTGTCTGTGGAGATAAGGTCAAATTTAAAGAGTTATTTAAGGTAAAATAAGGTCGTTTGGTGGGCCTTAATCCAAATACTGGTGGTCTTACAAGAAGAGCAGGTCAGGACACAAATGTCTACATATGACAGAAAGACCACGTGAGGAGGACATAGCAAAAGCCAAGGAGAGAAGCCTCAGAAGAAACCGAATCTACTCTCACCTTGATACCAGACTTCTAATTTCCAGAATTATGAAAAAATAAATGTCTGTTGTTTAAGCCACTCAGCCTGCGGTATTTTATTACGGCAGCCCTGGCAGACTAATACACAGATATAACCAAATCTTTGAAATTGTGCCAATAGTATTCTTTACATTTTTTTTTTTTTTTAATTCAGGGACCACTCAAGGATATATGTTGTGTTTGGTTGTCAATCTAGTCTCAACTAGTCTAAAGTGTCTTCATAAATCTAGAACAGTCTTCATCTTTTTCTTTACTGTATGTCCAACCATTGACATCTTTGAAGAATCCAGGCCAATTGCCTGTCCCGAGTCCCACAGTCTAGATGTGTTTGATTGTTAGAGTCTGGTTTAATATTTTTGCCTAGAGAACTGCATGGATGATGCCTTGTGGATGTGGCAAGTGGGCACTCTGGGCTGAAATGACCAAAACGACACCGTACAGTACAGAGCAGAGTCTGCAGCAGCCAGTGCTCTGATCATCCTGGCCGCATGGTATTCACAGAAAGCCTGGAGAGTGTGGAGGGGAAAAGGCCAGGGCTTGGGGAGTGCAAGGGGATTCCAGGGCAGGGAGAAGATGAGATTTAAGAAAGGAAGGGCGAGAATATGGAGATGATTAATGCTGGGTTAAGGCTCCAGTCTTCATATTTAGGCCTGGGGAACCCTTGGCAGGTGTCTATGGGGCACGCAAGGTCAGAGACGTGCTTAGGACCAGAAAGCCAGAGGGTTGGCGTATCCTGCCTAAATCACGCAAGGAGTGGTGGGGCTAGAACTGGAGCCCAGGACACCTGATTCTCAGGAGTTGTCTACAAGCTATTGATACTTTGGCACAAATGTTCATTGGATTGTTAGGGTACCTCCTTGAGGATCGCTGAGATCAAACCCATGGAGGAGGAAAGATAAGACACAGAGTCTGGGCAAAGGAGGTTGGTGGAGGTCAGGGAGCCTGTCAGTCTCCAGAGCCTGACTCCAGACAAAGGTGCAGTCTATGAAGTTCCTGCTATACAGTAAGTGTCACGGTGGTCCCCTTCCCTCCTTTTCTTTTGCAAGCTACTTTCACGTTGCCTAGTTGACTTCACCTAAATAACAACCCTGTACAATGATTGAGATGCTCTGTTGGAAGATTTGAAAACCTGAGGTCCAGAGAGATTCAGAAACAGTTCACAAAGGAGTTCATGCTGGGCTCAGGGCGGCATTGCAGATCTCCCAAGGCCCTCCACAGTGCCATGTGTCTCTTGACATTTCAAATTCCATGACATTTCCTATCTCTTTCCAGTTTGCTGTATGAAAATGGAGTTGAGCAAAAAAGTGAAGCAAATGGGGGCCAGGCTCCAGGTTTGCAAAGGATATTTTTTAAGACAGCAATTCCGTTGGCTTTTCAAAGCCATTTATGAGCAACTTGGCAGCTGTGCCAAAGTGGTCCTAGGTGTAGATGATGAACCCTGCTGGTGACAGTCAAGGTTTAGTGTATCGGGTGGCAGTAACTGTTAAGTCCTGAGACCCAGGTGCACCTGGAAAAGCCTCTTCTAGGAAACCAGTCCCAGGGTGACAATGTGCTAAACCGCAGCCAGCAGCCTGAAGGAAGAGACATGATCCCATGGCCAGTGGCCCTAAGAAAGGACAAGGGGCCTCTGCCAGATCCTGTGATCCCTTCTGGGACCAAGGCCCATAGGTAGGTGCTGAGATCCACACAAGCGCCTGCAGGCAGCCAGGCTGCTCAGGCCTGTGCCAGAAAGAAAGGCTGGTGATAGAGACAACCAAGCTGTGCCCAGGGACTCGGGGCCAGCCCGGGCAACACATGACTCTGACCAGGACAGACGCTACAGACTTGGCTTTGAAACTTGGAAAGTCTGCAATGAGCCTGCAGGAGAATGAACCGCAGAGACGTAGGCCATCAGGCTCAAATCTCCTGCCTGTTCAACTACCCTGTTTCCACCCAAATCAAGCCACTCGGTCATAGCTCCCCAGCCCTTTCCCACACTCCTCTTTTTCTTGGAGAGGGAGCACACAGCATATTACCATCAACAAAGACGGGGACTAAGTGCCAGCCGCTATGAGTTACAGAGCAGAGTAAGCCCCAATCCCTGCTGGGAAGGTTTCATAAAGAAGTTGCTGGAGAGGCGGTCAGTTGTCATGGTACTTTGAGGGTTTAGTTTATGGGGAGAAAAGACAAGTGACAAATCCTCCCATTCTAGTACCTGGCACAAAGCAAGAGCTCTAAGTTTGAAATGAAATACAGAGAAGAAAAGAAGAGAACAGAAGTGGAGAGAGGGAATGAGGGAGGCAGATACTAGATCCTAATCTTAGTGCAATTTTTTGCAGTGCTTTGGTACCAACAGGAAATGTTCTGAGTTCTGATACAAATTCTGATACAAAAAGACCACAGAATACCATACTCTAGGGACTCACACAACCTTTGGGCACACAGCCACACCAACAACTATCCATAATCACATCTACCTGGGCAGACGTTCAACCTCACACTATAGTCTCAATCTCCAGAATTCCCCCGTAGGTCTCCAAAAATGTTCAGAATCACCTCTCCACTCCCCACTCACTCAGGCACTTGGATGGAGCACCTCCACCTTTACAGCCTCCTGCCACGGCCCCACCACACTCAGCTCTCACAATCTCAGACACACAACTGCACCCCCAAGGTTCTGACCATGCCCAATGTACGAGCAACCAGACAACCAACACCGCCACTCCTCCTTGTAACCTCGTTCACAACCACCCCCTTTTCCCACCTGGAATCGTACTGATTGTCTCTGCTTTGGTCAATTTAACACCTAGATGCAGTGGCCAGAGCTACACAGGTCTCCAGCTCCACTGTGTCAACACGTCCCAGAGAGCTAGGGTCTATGGGACAGAAGTCCCTGCCTTCCAATAAAGATGTCTTTGCCCCTCTCCCAAAAAGTGGGGGGCTAGGAAAAGAAGCAGAGGAGATTCTAAGCCCAAAGCAATAGGACGGCCTCTTGGCCCCACGCCTGCTTCCTACATGGCTCCCATGGAGAGAACATTCCTCACAGGGCAGGCAACTTACTCATGGAAGAAGCCTTAGATATTCAGGTTTTAGAAAGAAACAGATGTCTGGGGAAAAAATCTGTCCCTCTGGGTAATCTTAGGGGATACTTCTTGGTTCCATTATGTCCCTCAGAGAAGGGCCAAAGTAAAGCAAATACCAAGTCACATTTCAAACACCTTACGATGTTGTCTTCATGTTATTATAGTCATGAACTTTCAATTCACTATCTCATTTTATGCAATTTGGCTTACGTTCTGTGCAACCTTGGCTAGGAGAAAAGAGGCCTGGGTTCTAGTTCATGGGAAGGCCATTTAAACTACTCATGTGTCATATTCCTCACCTCTAAAATGAGAGAATATTCCAGATGATGCCCGTGGCCCCTTCCAGCTCTCATGTTTCATGCTTTTATGCACCTACAGCAGCACCGTCTAATAGAAACTTAATGTAATCTACACACATAATTTAAAATTTTTTAGTTGCTGTATTCAAAAAGTCAAAAGAAGTACGTGAAAATAGTCTTAATATATTTTATTTAACCTACTATATCCAAAATATTAACATCCCATCAAGTAGTCATGTTTAAATAATTATAATGATTTATTTTACATTCTTTTCTCATATTAGGTCTTCAAAATCTGGTATGTATTTTACATTTGCAGCACATCTCCACTCGGATGCTAAATTTTCATTGGAAAATTTAATCTGTTTTTAGATTTCATAAAAAATTTACAGTTGTAAAAATGAAAGGTATGATCCACATACCTAAGCTGTTCCAAACATATTTTAAAATTTTTTCCATAAACCGAATGGAGCATCTGTTTTTAAATTAAAATTAAATAAAATATAAGATTTCGGTGATCAGTAGCACTAGCTACATTTCAAGTGTTCCATAGCAGCATGCAGCTCGCGGCTACCATATTGGACAGCTGGACAGTGGGGACCGGCACGTGGGAGCATGTAAAGGAGACGACTGAGGGGGTATCGCCCCTCTGCTCACGCTGCCCCAGAGAGCACTGGAAAAACTGCTAGCCGAGAGTGAGATGGGGAGTAGAAAGGTGTCACAGCCAAGGTCATCCCATCAGCACCTGTCCCACCATCTTGCTATCTGAGTGCCAAGAAGCCACAGAAGGAACTGACCCACCTTGCCCACGGACAGACTCCGATCTCTTTCCACCGAGCTGCTGCCAATGTTTCCACAGACAGAGGCCACGTTTCCAGCTCAGACACAAAGGCACGGGCAGGCGTCTGAGCTTCCTTTCCTCACTTGAAGGAATGCCCGCCGGGCAGCAAGCCCGGGCTGCCCTCCAGAGTCTACGGGATTAGGGCTTCATTTGCACAAGTCAGCTAAAGGGTGATGGTGGGTGTGGAGGGGGGAGGTGGTAGAGGCAAAATACCAGGGAGAGCAGGTGAAACGTTAGCATCCCAAAGCAAGGTCAAGAGGACACATCCACTTCAGGCTTCGTACTCTACCAATGGAGACAGGAAGAGTCTTCGGAATTAAGAAATACCTCTTGCGAGGGAAAGCTTTGAAAGACACTTCCAGGATGATTCTTTTATGCTTCCTAGAGCAGTGGAGAAAAGTTAAAACTAGCAGGGGTTTCATACGTAGTGTTGTCTTCATGGAAAAATTGAAACTCAAGTAGCTTGCTCAAAGTTATGCAGCTACAAAGCTGAAATTTAAACTCAAGTCTCTTTGACTCCAAAGCTTGCACTCTCTCTACTAATAATACCTAATAATGATAGGTGATGTTTATTGCATGTTGCCATGTACCTGGCACCATGCTGGATGCTTTATAGAAGTAAACTCGTTGATGCTTATGACATTTCTATGAAGTATGATCTCATGCGTATTGTAGAAGTAAAGAAAATTGAGTCTCAGAGAGGTTGTGTAACTTGCCCAATGTCTTAAAACTTGTGATAGAGCAGAGATTTGAACCTGACTTCTAAACTCATGCACTTAGCCATGACATGACGCCTCTTCCTGAACGAGAATATTTACAGTAGCTGATACTGCTCACATCCTGCTCCATGTCCGACCACTGAGCTCACTCCAGCTGGGATGGTTTCGGACCACGGACAGCATCACACTTCCAGCACCTGCATCTCTGTTTCTCTGCCTGAAGGCTTTCTCAGGTACCTGGGGAGCTTTGAGGAAGCTTCTTGGGTATATTTCCTAGGGGTGCCCTAATGAAGTACCACAAACTGAGTGGCTTACAACAAAAAATTATTCTCTCACATTTCTAGAGGCGATAAAGTCCCAAATTGAGGTGTTGGTGGCACCATGCTCTCTCCGAAGGTTCTAGAGAAGATTCTGCTTTGCCTCCCCCAGCTTCTAGTGGCTGACAGCAATTCTTGATGTCCTTGGTTTGTGGCAGCATCACTTTAATCTCTACCTTAGTCACAAACGCTTTGTAAAGGACCACCTGTGGCGACTGGCAGAGGTGGGATATAGGTCCAAAGGTAGTCCTAGGCCTGTGGCATCATGTAAAATGATTTTGCTAATAGTTGTGTAATCAGTGTTGAGGGTATAAACATCAAGAAATATTTCACCAAACAAGGAAATCCAATATACTGACGAGAGGGATAATCTAGGAAAAGAGGAACGTAGAATAGTAATAATGTAAATTAGGAACGTTCCAAGACTATTAGGGAGTGCATCCAGAAATTCTATGGTTTTCTTCCCAATGGGCTGATCCATTGCCGAGTTCAACATTTCTCAAAATGCAGCCTGCAAGATGCTTCTGAGAAAAAAGTTTCTGTGGCCAATCAAGTTGATGAATACTGATTATTGTTCACTCTTCCTGAAGATACACAGTCCATGTTAGTATATTAAAAGTTCTAAAATCTTGCCTTTGGAAATAAAATACAGTTTAACATTGCTTCCTAGACTTATTTTGCTTTGGAATGTTTTCATCATGTAATACCTATTTGATATCCCAAAGAACCAGTATTCCACAGAATCCACTTTGGGAAACTCTAATCTATTTAACTAGTATGTGTGCTGAAATGTCTGCTCTAGCCCGCAGGGTTCCTGCTGCAGATTGTTCAGCGGTGTAACTGTCCTTATTTGTCCACACTTCACCCACCACCCCAATCTCCAAACTCCCCTCCTCCTTTTTGTTCCTTTCTCCATTCTGGTTTAAGTCACATGGATTCTTGGCCATGACCTAGATTTTTCAACCTCTGGCTCAAGTGTCCCATGGTCAAGCTGGGCTTCTGGTTGGTCCCTTCATCCCTACCTCTCCCAGGTGCATGGAAAGTTAGGAAACCTCCAGGAGATGGACATCATCCTGTTATTTAAACTAAATTAGTAATTTGTGGAAAATTTGGGAAAGATGTAAAAGCATAAGAGGAAAATAATCACCTAGAATGGTAACTAATTAAAAGCAACAACAAAAAACCTTTTTACTTTGGGAAATTTCAAACAGACACAACAGTAAAAAGGATAGTATAGTAAACCTCCATTTCCTATCATCCGGTTTCCTTAAATACCAGCTCCAGGCCAATCTTATTTATTTACAGCTTCATCTAATTCTCTCCCCTCCCACCTTCAATCTCTTGGAGAAAATTCTAGACATCATATAATATTGTCTTTAAATATTCAAATTATATCTCTGAAATACATGGATTTTCTCTCTATTTTAAAGTTATAATACCAATATCACACCTTAAAAAACTAACAATGAATGTTTAGTATCATATTATCAGTCAGTGTCTAAATTTCCCTAAATTGTCATATACATAGTTTGTTTGAATCAGGATCCAATAGCACAAAAGACCTCAAATTGCCAAAGCCCTCCTGAGAAAAAAGAACAAGGCCGGAGGCATCATTCTGCCCAACTTCAAATTATACTACAAACTGACAATAATCAAAATGTCATTGTATTGGCAAAAAACAAAACAAACAAACAAAAAAAACAGACACACAGACCAGTGGAACAGAATTGAGAGTCCGGAAGTAAACCCATGTTTATATGGGCAAATAATTTTCAACAAAAAAGCCAAAAGCATGCAGTGGAGAAAGGAAAGCCTCTTCAATAAATGGTGCTGGGAAAACTGAAAAGCCTCCCGAAAAAGAATGAAACTAGACTGTTGTCTATCACCACACACCAAAATTTACTCAAAATGGATTAAGAAATTGAATACAAGACCTGAAACAATAAAACACATAGAAGAAAACAGGAATGAAACTCAAGGACCTTGGACTAAAAGAGGATTTTATGACTTTGACTTCAAAGGTAAGGGAAGTAAAAGCTAAAATAAATGAATGAGACTACATCAAACTAAAAAGCTTCTGCACAGCAAAAGAAACTATTAACAAAATAAAGAGAGAACCATCCGAATGGGAAGATATATTTGCAAGCAACACCTCTGATAAGGGCCTAATATCCAAAATATACAAGGAATTCATACACATTGCATCCATGTGTTGGATTGGTTAATGTTTCTTCAATTTCTTTTAATCTATACATTCCCCCACTATCCCTTCTTACTCCTTGCAATTTATTTGCTTAGGAAATTGAATCCTCTATTCTATAGAGCAGTGGTTCCCAACCTTTTTGTCACCAGAGACTGGTGCTCCTATGAGAATTTAATGCCTGATGATCTGAGTAGAACAGAGGCGGTGATGCTAGCGCTGGGGAGAGGTTGCAAACACAGATGAAGCTTTGGTCACTCACTCACTGCTCACTCCTGCTGTGCAGCCCAGTTCCTAACAGACCTGGTCTGCAGCTCGTGGGTTGGGAATCCCCGCTATAGAGTCCCCATAGTTTGGGTTTTCCTGATTGCATCCCTGTGGTATTACTTCACATGTTCTTCCAGACCATATGTTTTTTATAAATTAGTAGTTCTAGAGGCTTGGTCAGATTGAGATTTGATTTTGTGCCAAGAATGCATTATGGAAGGTGCAGTAGACTTTCATCAAAAGACATGTAATGTCTCTTGATCAGTTCTTTGAGAAATGAACAGCCTTTAATGATCATAGCCCAGATCCATGAATTTTGTTAGAGGTTGCAAAATAGTAATATTCTAAAAGTATCAGTAAGCTTCATTTTTATCTGAAATGTTTCTGTAAAGAGAAACTTACATTCATCATGATATACACTCCACATAGGAAAAGAAAGATAATTACTTGATTTTTTCCCCCTTTCTTAGCCAGCTTTCAAAATAAAGGTCTCTGATATTCTCCAAAAGTGACAAGTTTTATTGTTGTTGTTGTTTTCAATATTATTACAAGTTGGTATCTACTCATGGAAATGAACATGTTTATGTTTCTGTCCACTGCAGTTATTCTTATTAATGTTCAAATTATCTGAAGTTTTTCTTTGTTCTTAGTAAGATTGAGATATCTGATCTGTAAAGGTTTGGTAGAGAGAGCTATGGGCTTCAGTGCAAATATGGCCAAAGCCAAGAACCACACCACACACAACCAGTCCTGAAAGTGGCGCAGAAATGGCATCAAAAAATCCCAATCACACAGATGCAAATCGCTTAAGGGCACGGACCCCAAGTTCCTGAGGAACATGTGTTTTGCCAAGAAGCACAAGAAGAGGCTGAAGAAGATGCAGGCCAATGACACAAAGAACACGAGTGCACATGCTGAGACTATTAAGGCCCTCGTAAAGCCCAAGGTCAAGCCCAAGATCCCAAAGGGCAGCAGCCACAAACTTGATCAACTTGCCTGTATCACTCAGCCCAAACTTGGGAAATATGCTCGTGCCCGTATCACTGAGGTCTCAGCCTCTGCTGGCCGAAGTCCAAGGCCAAGCAAGGCCCAAAACAAGGCCCAGGCTGCAGCTGCAGTTCTGCCCCCAGCTCAAGCTCCTGTTCCCAAAGGTGTCCAGAACCCCTACAGAGGATCCAGAGTAGAGGCCTCTGTCCTTCTAAAATGTGGATGGAAGGACCGGTGTGACCCTGGGCTGCTGTCTGCAGTGGGCTGGTGTCCTCCTGTGCTATTTGTACAAATAAACCTGAGTCAGGATCTGTGCAAAAAAAAAAAAATAATAATAAGGTTTGGTAGAGTTCCTCTGTGAAACCATCTGGGCCTGGTGCTGTTTTGTAGGGGAGCCCTTTAATTACTTTCTGTTTCTTCTATGGTAATCGATATGTTAATACTTTCTGTCTCTACAGGGATCAATTTAGGTAAGTTGTATTTTTCTAGAAAATTATCCGTTTCATCTAGGTTTTAAAATATTTTTGCACAAAGTTGAAAAAATAGTCTCTTATGTTTTCAAATTTCCTCTGCTTTGATGGTTTTCCCCACCCATCCGCTGCTACTATTTCTAATTTAATGTCTACGCTTTCTACCATTTATTTTCTTAATTAGTGTACCTGGTGCTTTGTATTGTTGATTGTTTTAGCCCTGGGTTTATTTATTAGTCTTATTCTTTTTATATTTCTAATTCATTAATTTCTATTTTCATCTTTATTGATTCTTTTCTTCTAGATTCTTTTGGCCTACTTTATTGTTTTTTTCCAGCTTTTTGAGTAGAGAGAATGATTGGTTTATTTTCATTTTTATTGATATAGGTATTTAATGCTAAACTTTTCCCAGTATTAACTGCTTTAGCTGAATCCATAGACTTGATTATTTATGTTTCTATTATCATTATTTTCAAGAAGTAAATGTTGCACTTCTACCACTGACCAATAGCTGCTCGTTAACATGTTTTGTAATTTTTAAGTGGAGTGGTCTTTTGGGGTCTTTTATTTGTTAATAATGATTAGTTTTATCATATTGTGATCAGAGAGTATTCTTTCTGTTCTTTAGTATTTATCAATGGTTTCTTTGTAGCCCAAGGTATGGTCAATTGAGAAGAAGCTGTTTCTCTAGTATTGGGATTCAAATTTCTACCTAGATCTATAAGAACTACCTTAATGGTTATGTCTTTTGATCTCTTGTATCCTTACTATCCACTCGAGCTGTCTTGGATGAGAGAGACATATTAAAATCACCTATTGTTAGTAGGTTTCTATTTCCCCTGTATCTCTTATTGTTAGATATGTAAACATTAGTAATCAATATACCTTTATTATGAATTGTTGCCCTTACCATCTTATCATCTCCTTCTTCGGCTCCTTTAATACCTTTTTGGGTTGAATTTCATCCTGTCAAATATCAAGATTGCAGCCCTGCTTTTTAAGTTTTAATTTTCATGTGCCTTAATATCTTTGTTTATCCTTTTATTTTTAACCTTTCGGGATCTCTTATTTTATGTGTATCTCTTGTTTAGAACAGAATGTTGGATTTTGCTTTGTTAGCTAAATTGAAAATCATTTTTTAAATAAGTGAATTAAGCCCCCTTACATTGATTGATATGCTTGACCTCAACTTTGTCATCTTATTTTATCTTGTGACTAACTTTTAATATAATTTTTATCTCTATAGCTTTTCTTCTAGCTGTGTAATCCCTTTACTGGGCAAAGTTCCATATGATTCGCTTTTGTTTCCACCACACTTCATGCTGTTTTTGATGCTATTTTGTAGATCACACTGATCATATATCCATCTTGCGATCCTAAAGCTTGGAAACCTTCTCAGCCTGCTAAAACACTTAGAGTCAAAGCATTAGTTTGCTGCTGTGTGTTCCATCACGAATGAAGGAGTTGTTTAGAGAGACTCACCCAAGCTTGCCTGACATAGGAATGAACCCAGAGTTTGGAAATTAAAGGACAAAGGGTGTTAGGAGAAGAGAGAAATGTTTCTGGGAGTGTTTCCCCTTACTTAATGAATTACTTGGAGATTTGTGGCTACCCAGTCCGTCTGGGTAACTCTTTCAGCATGTGGACCCAGAAGTGTCATGGGCTTGCTCTACTATATCCTCGCTGCCCTTTCTGTGAACTGTGACACTTCCTGTCACCAGTTTATTTTCACTTCTCTCCTGGCAGCTGTCCACTGCAGTCGGCATGCATTTGAAATCATTTGCTACTTACTTGAGAATTCACGCTAGGGAGAAAGGGAAGAAAATAACCATTCCTGGGGACACCACATCGTCATGAATTTGAAAGAAAAGTCAACATTGAAGAAAGTTCATTTCCACTTTTTTTTTTTTTTGCCACCCAAATGACTGTGGATTAAGAGACCCAGAGAATGCCAAATAAACTGTAGGAGAAGGAAAAGAAAAGTTCAAGGCAGTTGCAGGGGTGCCTTAATGAGCCTGCAACCCCTTGGTGAGCCTTGTTCAGGCCAGGCGGCTCTGTAGTCCATCGCTCTCCCTCCCAGGGCCACTCTGGGGTTGGGCGCCCATTCACTCACCACAGGGAGAAGCTGCGCATGCTCAGGATTTTCCTGGGATTTTTCTGAAGAGCTGTGGCTTTTTCTTGGATGTCTGGGTTTTATTGTTTGTAAACTGGAAACATAGAGCGTTGAAACTGTGATGGGGACCTCAAAAGAAGGCCCTGTGCTCAGTAGTTATAGCAGGAGTTCTGGTCCAAAGATTCTTGGGTTCTGGGTGACCTCTCTGAGCCTCAGTTTCTCCATCTTAACGATTGAAGAATATAATATCATACAGTGTTTTTGTAAGTCTTAAATGAGTTAATATAAGTCATTGTTTCTCAAAGGGTGGTCCCTAGATCAAAAGTGTCAGCATTACCTGGTAATTTATTAGAAATGCAGATTTTCAGGCCTCAGCTCCACCCCCTGAATCAGAAACTCTGGGGTGGACCCAGTAATCTGTGTTCTGAAAAAGTGAGTCTGATGAGCATTTGAGAACCACTGGTGTAAGTAAAGCATATAGCAGAGAGTCAGCAACGTAGTAAGTCATAGATAAATGGTAGCTACTAGTGTTGATATTATTTAGAGCTTAGTTCAATCATGCTTTTATAGTGGGATCAACAGGTAGCAGTCTGTTCAAGATCACAGTGAATTAGTGGCACAGCTGAGGCTGAACCAACTCTTTTGGTGCCCCCCGAAAGGTGTTCTTCCCTATCTGTTCTCTCTCTCCCTCAAAAAAATTATGATAAACCAATGCACCTTATTTCCAGTGAGTTTGTGAAACAGAGGTGACAACTAAAGCTACAACTTACCTACAACCCTAAACTTTACACTCTCAAGCGACAGGATAGTTGACTTTTGTGTGTCATCTTCTACATATCTTAATGTTTAATGCTAATAATTTTTCCATAGATGTAGGTAAACAATGTAGTAAGTATATAATATGCATTGTTATGTATATAATAAAATTGGGACTGCATGTGAATCTAAAAGTCAATTAATACTACTAGGTTTATACTTTCAAAAATAGCTCCATCTTTCCCCACTCCCAATTCTTGATCTCAGAGGCAACTATTTTCTGTCTTTTTTGGCTATTCTCTTATTTTACTTCATTTTTATAAGTAATATGCATATAGTATTCTTTTTTGATTTCTCTCAGTCGTATCCAGGGGCTGGTGAAGCAGGAACACTGGGGTTCTATGGGTATGAGAGACTAGGATAATGAGACTGTATATGTGGAGATCGACAGTGAGTCCCAGAAGGATTCCATTGGGAAGTGAGGATGACTCTTAAATCTTCTGCTCATATATGAAAGGAAGGGGAAATTGATTGCAGAAATAGAATGTGGACATAGGAGGAAAAGACAATACTTCGAGCCAGAGAAAGAGGCTGCATCACCTGAATGCCCAACTAGGACCGGAAGATCCAGTTCCTGGGAAGCTCACTCGTGTGGTTGGCAAGCTGATGCTTGTTATTAGTGGAAGGCCTTAGTTCTTCTCTACATGGATGTCTCTACAGGGATGGTTAAGTGTCCTCATGACACCGTAGTTGGCTTCCCCCAGAGTGAGCATTTCAAAGATGAGAGTGTGCCAGGTGGAAGCTATATCCCTTTTACAACAGCCTCAGAAGTTACTTAGCATTACTTCGGTCACATTCTATTTGTTAAAGTGAGTCACCAATGGCCCACATTCAAGGGGAGGGGAATTTAAACACTACCTTATGAAGAAAGACGCATCAAAGAATTTGCAGACATATTTTTAAATTACCACACCAACCAATATATCTGTTTCCATGGGGAAAAAATACTATGATTCTTTCTTCCATTCATTCAATATTTGAATGCCTATAATCATGGAGGGCTAATAGGATTCAAATCCTGCTAATTCCCATTTATTGCTAGTGGCTTCCCAGGACACCGTGTTGCAAAGGCTTCTGAGGACATATCTAGATTGATTAGTGATGTCTTCCATAAACACCAGAGTAGGGAGTGCTGGCACATGAATCAAGTATTTATTTTTTCTGTCCCTATAATAGGGACAAATGGGAATAAGACACAGACCTAGCTCTCCACTTGTTTACAATCTATTTATTGAAGACTGTGATGAACATAGTGAGCTACTCATTGAGTTCCATTCATCCCTACAGTGACAGAACTGTAGCTGGACAGCTGGCTGCTACATTTCTCAGCATCCTTTGAAATTAGATGTGGCCATGCAACTAAGTTTTCTCCAAAGTAAGTAGAAATTATATATGCCACTTCTGGCTTGATGCCTTGATATACCTAGCAGATGGTGGAGAAAAAATATGGAAAGAACCAAGGTCCCTGAAAGACAATGTGGAGCACAGCCACCAGCCAACCTGAAATCTGCCTCCTGGACTTTTCCATGAGAAAGGTAAGTGTTTTGGTTCTTCAAGCAGCTAGTCTTAGGAATCTTTTTCTTAGAGCAATTAATATAACAAACATAGATGAGAAATACAATAAACACTACAAAATCTTCACATAGTACAAGATAAACACATACAACCTGATAAGCTCATGTAAGGACCAAATGAATTATATTGAATATTGAAGGCACAGTATCAACAACAATAGCACCTAATTGTGAGTAGTAATGACACTAAAATTGTCCTGAAGGTTAAATGAGATAATACTTATGAAGTGCTTTGCACAGTACACAGAATAATGTAAATCCTCAATAAGTGCCCACTAGTTTGTTCTTACAAATTCACTTATAAACACTGATGTCATGTTTTGGTAAAAAGTGAATATGCCAAAATCAGACTGGTATTTTTTGTACTTAAACATGATTCTGGCCCATTATTTCATTCATTTTCATAATCAGATCTACTTCTTGCCCATTGGTCCATTACTTGACATGCGACCAGGATAATGTCTGAGGCAAGAAAGTTAATGAACAGCACAGATGTAACCTTGGTCTCCAAGGAGTTAATTGTAGTCATGAAACTGAAAAACTAAAACCATGAAAGGAATTTAAAGCCTTAAACGTAAAATCAGTAATTCTAGGTCTTGGCCAAGATGGTCTAAGTAATGGAAATATATTAATATTCATGAGCAGAGCTGTTGTATAAGCAGTCATTTTTTCATAAAGAGATGAACTTAGTAGAGAAACACAGTGCACACAAACATATGATGGCAGAGAAGGTCCCCTTCTCTGCTTCTCAAAGATCCTTCAGGAAAAACAGTGCAATGCAATTTTCAAGAATTATATGGTGGGTTCTTCCTCATCAGCATCAGGAAGAAAGACGCCTTTGCCTGTTTTCCTTCTGCATGCTCTTTTGAGGCCTGGGACTCTGGCAGTCACTGGGCTAATGAGTGAAAGCTTGGGAGAGAGGTTGGAGATCATAGCTGTGAGAAATGAGACAAAATGTATGCTCACTTCCAGCTCTCACTGAGCTTCTAATTTTATGGGAATGATTACACAGGAAAAAACAGAAAGTGAAAACCATTCACCCACGGCTAGTGAATGGTTAAATGACAGAAGGGCAGGGAAAGAATTGCTCCTGGTGAACCAGGTTAGACCCATAAAATGTTAGAGCTGGAAGGGATGAGCGACTTGGTATCGGTTTTCTTCTTGCGGTTGGTAATTGCTTATTACTCCAATTCCTTCTCGTATTGTGAAATGACATACATTCCAGAGCCAGGTAGAAAAGGCAACTCACGCAATTGTTTTCTTCTGGACAATGAGAGGGGTTTGGAGGTTTGGGGGCATTTTTGGTTTTCTTTTTGGAATCGTGGGGGCGGAGGTGGTGGTAAAAAGATGAAAACGGGGAAATAAAAGAAAGAAGAGAGAAACTTTTGTGTCTCTTTTTCCAGTGCAAACCCTGAAAATGTTCCCAACCCACCTCATGCATCCCCTTTAGCCCTGGGTTGATTCTATTCTAGTTTCTATTTAAGAGGAATCAAATGAACATATATAAAGTGTCATATGGCCTTTCAATATATTTGTTTTTACTTGTATATAAACTATCACAGGATTTCTCACTGGGATTTGAAGCTTTCAGAGCTTCCTTTCCAAAGATGGCTTTGTCTTTTGAAAGTCTGAGAAATATCCCTTCAGCTGTATTCGAGATGTCAGAGAGTCAAGTTAAGGTAAAAAAAATTTTTTTTAGCTTAAAAAAATTCTCAGACATTTTTTGCTAAGCCATAAATCAACAGTGGTTGAATTAAAACAGATCAAGCTTGGCTTGGGTTTAGACCTCCATGAGGTCTCTGGCTAAGCTTGAAGGGGAAAAAAAATAAGTTAATACTTTTTTAAAACCAACTCCTGTGCATGTCCAGTTGGAAAAGAGCAAATCCCGTTTAATGAGAGTCGGCTCTTCTAATCACCCCTACATTTGTATCTACGTAGCATTTCTTCACTTTGGCCCCAAATCGGGTTTTCTGTCCTTTTCCTTACACATGCACTGAGACCACGAATAGGGAAGAAAATGGAACTCGCTTGGAATCCAGCGTTCACTTTTCAGGTGGTGTGACTTGCCCAAGAAATCAGTACCCGATCCTTAATATTAACTTCGAGGAGAACATAAATATTGGTATCTCGGCCTCTGACTTCCAAACAGCAGCTTACAGAGAGAGAGCCATGATAGTTCACTCCCCAAGACAGAAAGTCTGGCTGGACATTGGAAGGATGTTATCTAGGATGCTGATCATCTCTTCCATGGGTCAAATGTAATGGAAGCATCTTTATTTTTCAAAGCCAAAAAATAAAAAATAAATAAAACAAGCAGAGAGTCATTAAGAAAATATTCAGAGGCAGCGTTTGCATAGAACTGTGGCCTCAACTGCTTGAATCACAGAACTTTTGGGCATCTGAGTGGCAACATTAAAGAAGTCCCCAGAGCCATTGGATTTTTGAGGATACGTATTACTTCCTAGGTATGACAAGCATTTGATTCTGCAGGTCCACAACTTTGGAATTTGTATTACTTATGTAATGTAAGCATTTTATAACTTTATATGATTTTTTCTTGTCTTCTTTCTTTTTTTTTATTTCTTTTTATTTTTATTTTTTGTAATTTTATTATCCATGTTTAATTGGGGCAGGGGAACATATCTCAAAAAGAGTCCTACTCCCCTCGCAACTCAAGTTATAACTATCAACTGATCCTCCTTGGTTTCTTTTCAGTGAATGTAATGAGCAAAACAGTTATTTCATGGACAATTTAAGTCCTGGAAAGCTAAAACCCAGAGAGATACTTTAGTTATGTTTATATAGGACAGACAAATATCTATTAGACCTTAATGTATCTAAGTAATTCACTTATCAAACCTAACTGTTACAACATCACATAAAGAAAACCAAAAAGTCTAATACCAGAAAGGTGTACTTGTTCTTTTATCTTGACTATAACCCTGTTGTTCTGGCTCCTTTCAGCCAAGTTTCAAAGGAGACGGTCTTTACAAAGCCTGTTAACACACTATTTAGCCCACAAGATGTTAACATTATAAAGTTGCTTTAGCCTGTAAGGTGGCTAAAAGTCACAAAGTCTTTCCTGTTTGTGCTGATCTTTCTTGCTTCTCAGAGTGGCAAGTCTCTGTTAACTTCCTTCTTTCCGAAAGTTTCAACATCAGTCTTTCCTGGAAGGTCCTAAAGCACCCACTCTGAACTCCTTTTATTTCTGTATCTGCTCTAACTTTTATAGTACAGCACTACAAGTATTGCTTTATTTCCATAATTTCTAATTCTCTTCCTCTTGCCATATAAATATGTAACTCATTATCATTTTTTATGGTGGGTGGGGGCGGGAAGGGGCTGGTAGTGGAAAACAACCAGACATGAAATCATACTTTGCATACATTAAATACACACATTCACCAGATCACAAATTAAATGTAATTCAAAAGTAAGTTATTTGGAAATTGCTTTTTTTTTTCTTTCATAAAGACATTATAAAGCAAATACAGACTAAATGGTTCTTAGAAGTGTATTGTTTTTATTATCAATGATAATGTTAGTTGCCTTCTAGTTTCCAGTCATTCATTTGTGTTACACCTGGAATTCTAAATTTTAACCAAGAAATATGAACACAGAGATGGCATTTCCCAAGGCAACCCCAGAAACTAGAAAATAACATCCAACCCTTCACACCTCACATATGATGCCCACCAGCAAAATAAACAAAAGAAAACAAAAAAACTCCTACCTGCTCCTCTTTCCAGATCAGAGACAAAAGAGGAAGCATTATAGTATCATGGGCGAAAGATAAAATTGATTTCTAGTTCTGCTACACACTGCCTGCTGGAGCTTTGGGAACTTGTTTCCTCCTGTCTGAATGGCAATACCCCCCTCTGCCCTAAAATGAAGATAATAATGCCTACTCACCAGATAGTTGTAAGAATTAAATGAGCTAATGTGTAGAATGCCCTTAATACATGGTAAGTGCTTAATGAATAGCAGCAGAGAATTCCATTCCCCTGGTCCCCTCCCATGTAGTCTTGGGGGTGGGAGAGGACTCCAATCCCATATAAATTCCCCCAACCCCTCAGCAATTAGTCAGGTGCCCACCCAGGACCACCTGCACTGTCTTGGCAGTAAAACCTTTCCCCCAACAACTGTAAATCAAACATAGGCAGATTTTTTTTTCAGGTGAAAACAAATAAACAAAAAATACTGGTTGGGTCTACGAAGACGGTTTGGTAAGCCACAGCTGCCCATCTTGGCTACCAATCTGTTCCAGCCACAAGCCAAACTGGCAGTAAATGTAGGGCCCTCCTCCAAACTGGGGTTAGAGAGAAAATAGGGGATTGCTGCTGGTCAAACCAGTTTGGCTTTTTTAAAATGAAAGAAAAATGGTGAGATTGGTATTTTTGATGATGGCTGAAAAATAAACATTTAGCACATCTTAACCGCCCTTTAAATATAGATTCCAGTGTTGGGTCTATTTTAAAAATAATTTCAAGGTATTACGTAGGCCAATGTTTTCCAAATTGCAGAGTGCAATGCATTAATATAGTATAAAATCAATTTAGTGCATTACTATCAGCATTTTAAAAAAGAAATTAGAATAGAAGAATAAAATAGAATAGAAAATAACAGAATACATCAAAGAAAGTAATGGTAAGTATTTGTTTCATGGAACTGGGTTGAGATACCAAATGTATCTTTTACTGTGGGCTACAGTAGAAAAATTTGAAAGTCACTCACATAGGCAGTTTCTTAAAAAGAACAGTTTTCTTGTTAAAATATTATCTATATTTAACAAGTTTTATTTTGGAAGACATATATACACACACACACACATACATACACATACACACATATGTGTGTGTGTGCATGCACACACCTGTGTGTATGTATATATAGTCACCAATAACTAGAGTTCTAGTTCAGAAAATAACTGTAAACTTCTGTTAGTTTCTGAGAGGCTTTGGGGTTCAGTTGTCCAGAAGAGACTAACAAGTCAAACAAAATTGAGATTTATCAAAAAGTAAAGCAGATGTGTTTATATAAATACTGGTCCAAATGGTAAGAATTATTTAGAATTTCATTGAAAAATGGGAGGTGAAATTATCCCCATGAATGGGAATGATGGGACCTTTACCAATAGTGTCTGGTACATACTAAGTACCCAATAAATATTTTTGAATAAGTAAAATGATAATGTCAAAGGGATAACCAGCCATGACCTTTAGAAAGCATTTGTGGGAGGGAAAAATAAAAACGCCAACCCACAACTCTTGGGAGGTTTGACCAATAAAATGACATTTAGCAAGAGTAATGGAAAGTAATGCTCTGAGTAATTCCATATTCTGGGTATGAGAGTTAGTACCTGGGCTGGTTAGTCTCTGCCCCACTCAACCCATTCTTTACCTTTTTCTGCCCCTTTCTGTGCCCTGGGAGGCAGACCCCATCTGCATCATCTGCCTGTCTCGACCTCTCCCTTCGCCACCTGGCTTCTGATTGGGTGTGGCCAATGGTGAATAGCAGGTGGGAAGAGGAAGAGGTCCCGTTCTGCTTCCCTTTCCTGCTCGCATTCTGCTTCTGCCTCTGATTCAGGTAGATGTTGCATCTCTCATAGACTATGGCTCCCACCGTGCCCTCCTCTAAGGCTGGTTCTCCCTGCCGACTGATAACCCTGGTTCCTCATTGTGCCCCTCCTAGCACAGTGGGGGGTAATAAATCCCCACTGTTGCTGGTCTCTAGTGCATCAATTTCCCTGTGGGTTCCCTCAACCCTGATCACTCCTATTTAAGTGGTCATTTCCCAAGAGTCTCCTATTTTGAACCATGTGGGGTTAATTCTGTTTCCTTCCTGGACCCTGAGAGGGCCTATACCTAAAGAATATATAGATTAGGCTTTAAAAAAAAAATTGAAAAATGGCACCAAACATGAATGCCAACAACTTTTCAAAGCACAATTTCATCAAAATTTAAATAAATGAAAAGGCACTTTAAGATCTTGAGAAGTTTTGGAGTTGTTGTAAGTAGTCTTTACTCTCGTAGAGAACTGTGAACATTTCAGTGGTTGGCTTCTGGTTGGTTTCTGGATAAAGAGTGATGTCCTGTGATGTGACATGAGGATTGGTTAGACCGCACTGGGCTGGTTGTCTAGGAAAGAACCTCAGCAGGAATATTCGGGCCTTTAGGGTAAGAGAAAGGAGGAATTTGGTGGTAACTAGCTAAAAGGGAGATTGAGTCTGGCTTCCTTTTCCCGAGAGTTCCAGCAAGGAATGAAGAACGAAAGGAGAATCTTTACGAACAGTATAGTATAGTGGCAAGGGTGTGGCTAGAAGTTCCTGGAAGGAGATTAAATGTGGTCCATGATGTGAACTCACCGGGGCCTAACGTGGCTGCAGTGGCATTTACATTTTGGCTCCTCTCTTTTATTCCTCTCCCCTTGTCAGTATTGGCCACTCAACCATCTCAACCTTTTCTTCTCAGTGGATAAATCTAATCACTTACCCTCCTCCAGCAATATCTTCCTTTCACTATCATTGGACTTGTAGACTTCAGTATTTTCCAGGGTTTTATTTCCCACCCAGCATGCCTAAGGTGATGAAGTGGTTGGTACCACCAGAGGCTGTGTATAGACCAAAAAATATACTAGGGCCAGTAAAGGTCAAAAGTCAGCAGTCTGTCCTCAAATGTAAGAGGACACATCAGGGTAATGTGTCCTCTTACTGCTGGCAGTGAGTTCCCTGAGCACAGGGACCACATCTGTCTTATTCATTACTATATGCTAGTGCAGACCACAGTGCAGGCAATAATAGATACTCGATAAATATTGATGTAAGGCATGGTGGTGTCAGAAACTGACCAATAGCTTGTCCAAATGTCTTTGGGCTGAGCAATGAACCTAAAGGTCAGATAGGCAGACTCTAATAAAAGGCATATTCTCCTAAATATAAACGACATTGTGACTTCAACATGATAGACTTACATCTTAACTTAAAACAGTTCACCAAAAACTAGAGCCTCCACTGGGGAAGTTCCTTGGACCTACAGAGGCTCATGTGTCCCCTCCTGCACCTCCTTCAGGATGAAAGGGAGCCCGTCTGGCACACACTGTAAACCAGATGTGCTACAGGAACCAGCATAAAGGTCTCCCTGTGCTCACAATTCCTGTCTAGGAAGTCAGAGAACTTTTGGGAAATGCAGAGAAATGGCCAAATTGGTTTGCCATGGAATGTATAAACCCAACTGACCCCATGATTGGATTTCATCCTCTGACCACAAGAGTGCCAGGCAAGGGAAATGACTGAAGTTTTCCCCATCCAGGGCCCATGAAGACAAATTGATTGGCTTTAAACTTTCAGGTTTTACTTTGCCCTCCACCTAGACAGCCCCTCAGGATGTATGGGACAGCTCTTCCCCCCCAAAAAAACTGGTTTAGCCTTTTTCTTTTTGGTTTCTTTGAAGATGGTATTATCTGATGAATTTTTTTTTTAGAGTAATGCATACATACTATTTTTCTAATGGAAAAACAAATACCTTTATTGTAGAAAGTTCTGGAAGTCTCAAAGTATAAAAACTACCATTTACAAATCAACTACAACCCCTCCATCCATAGAGAACCTTGAAATTGACATTTTGGTATATTTCTTATTGGATTTTTTAATATGGCTATATGGGTGTAGGTGTGTGTTTTAAAAAATCAGAAACAATATTTTTCTAGCATATATTACCCTGTTATAAATGAACTTTCTGGAATATAAACTTTTTTTCTACCTCTGTCTACATTTCCCCAGGCTTGATTTCTAAAGGAGGAATTAGTGAATTAAAGATGCAGACATTTTTAAGTTCTTGTTGCAAATTGTCCAGAAGGATTGTACCAATTTTTGCTCTATTTGTTGACTTGACTTTATTTTGGAAGAAAGTTTGCTTCCTCCCCTCAGAGTTTTCTGACCTGAGATTCTAGGGTAGAGTGAGGCTACAGGGTGATATAATTTGTCTGTGATAGTTGATGATGTCTTACATGTACTTTTCTCTTGTAGAAGGGAAGAGATGGGTTAGACAAGCTTAGGACTGCTTTCCATCCAAATATTCCATGACCCCTTGAATTAAATACTGTGCTCTCAGGGATCCTCAGCCTTCAGCCCCTCTCATGTATTTGTATACCAGGATGGGCACTTTCTTTTGGCACTAAATACAAAACATGTATTTTGTCTATTATAAGCACCAAAATTTATATGAACCAAATAAATACCTGTTGAGGGAAAGGTCTGGAAATAGTGAAATATATAATTTGTTGAAGGCAAATAGGAATTCACACACTCCACGGAAGGTCATAGTAAAGAGTGTGTCCAAATTGAACAACAAATCCCAAATGTGGTAGATATTTAATGGCTCTTGCGCTACCCTAGTGTCTGATTCTCTCTCTACATTTGGAGAATTTCTCGCCTTGGAACAGTGTCTTCCCTTCCCCCAAAGCCAGATACTTATTTTCCCAGCCTCTCTTGCAGTAGAGCAGGGGCACGTGACGGCCATCGCAAACTTGGCATTGGGAGCTGATGACTCATGAAGCAAAATGAGCAGAGAATTCCTTCTGCGGTGGCAGCAGTGGCAGCCACGTCTGATTTCCAAAGGGTTGGTTCAGGCCAGCTGTGTTGGTGAAACCATTCCGCTGGAGTCCTTAAGGCATTTGCTCTAAGCCTGTTTCTGCCTTGTTTTCTAAACCTGTCCCCTAATTTTCCCAGTATTTTCTAGGCTCCCTGATATCATTTCCATAAATTTGTTTCTGCTTAAATCAATCAACTGCTTACCATCATGAACCTTGACGATGGTACATAGTAGAAGCTCAGCATGTCGTGAAATGTCACTCTTGTCTTGGGAATATCGGGTTACCTTGCCAATAAAGATCAGAATGTACTGAAGAAAGATCAAGCAGTGTTGCTCTCAATCGCAAATATCAATATCATTATCTTGGTTATAGCAGTCGTTTATGGAATGCCTACTGTATTTCCGGCACTGTGCTAGGCAACATATATACCCTGCCTCTAATTCTCACAACAATACAGGGTACATATCCCTTCCATTTACAGATGAGGAACCTGACATTCCAAATGGTTAACAATTTGCTAAAGTTATCCCAAGGAATTTAAGTCCAGTGGAGCAGAAATTGTAGGAACTGTGAAAAAGTTTCGAGGATTCTCAGAAAGGCTGAAAAATTTGAAATTTAGCAATATTCAGAAATCCATACATAACCTGTTCAACTATTTTGACCATATCAAAAGTATTAAATGGTATGATTGAGGTTTCAGTGTGAAAACCTTGACCAAGATTCCCACGAGTTTGGTCAAAGGGGCCAAATAGCTGTGCCTCTATTTAGACCAGAGAGCCTCAATGAAAGCAGGTTGGTATTTATCTAAATCATCTTGAGAATTCTTTCAAACCACAAATACCTGCCCACCCCACCACCCTAAAGAAAAGATATTGAGTGGCAGCTGCTGATACAAGCAGATCTTAAGACCAGTCTTAGATGCTCTGAAATTTGGGGAAACACAAGAGAAATTTTTTTCATGAAGACTCATAGTCCAGCTTTATTGTCTCTAGGCACTAGGAGAAAAAAATTTCCCAAGGTCAAAAATAAAAATACTAGTTTCATACAATGCATCTGGAGTGACATTGCAATGACAGGAAAATGTGAACTATGTGAGAGAGGGAGAGTCAGACATACACACAGACATGCTCTCCACAAAGTGGGGACTCCAGAGCTCCAGGCGTCCGGAAGGAGACTCCAACTCACCCAGAGAAGGCCTTGCGCTGCTTGCAGGTCTTAAAAGCCAGGCTATACTTTGGCTTCCGAAATGAAAAATTACACTAAGAGACATGCCTGATTTTTATTAACAATCCTTAAAAGGAGTCTTTCACTAATTCTGGGGAAGATATTTTGCTTGAGTGTTTTCCCACATTGGCAAACGTGATCCAGTGGGCTTGGATTGAAGGGGTTTTGCCCTGGGCAAATGGTTGAGCACAAAAACCCTGCTGACTCCAGGAACAATTTAAAGAAGAGGGAAGAGATTTCCTTGAATCGATATGGTGGAGCCAAAATAAATGGCTACTCTGGTTCTCTTGAGAAAACATTATTGCATTTTTTCACAACAGAGATCTCTGATGCAATTGACCAGACAGCGTACTGGGAGACCTGGGTCAGGATTCAAAGAGGCTGGGCCGAGTCCTCAAGCCTCTGAAGCTGGTTGCTCAGCTGCCACGTGACCAGAGCAGGGGAAGGAGCGGAAGTGGCTTTGGACAGGAGCCACCTTTGCAGCCTGTGAACAGATCTGGGTTTTGACAGATTAAAGATGGTTCCTGCAGATCGGGCAGGAGTGGGTGGTGTCAGGGCATGTGCCCAAAGCTCTCCGTCAACAGTGGCAAAGCGAAAATGCACATGGACAATATTGGATCAGCAGCAAAGACTTTGGAAGACAATCTTAGCTAAAAGCCAGAGCAAGAGACAGGAGCAATAAATCAGGCCGGGAGAAAGTCTGAGCTGAAGGACGCTGCTGCCTGGTCTATCACTCCCCAGCCAGCGGAAGCACATGTGGGTCCCAGCCGGCGTTGACTCTAGCACCTTGCCAGCTTATTCTGGCTCCGAGAAAATGAGAACATCTTGGCTAAAGATGTGGGAGGCAGTGAGTGATATTTAGTAAAATAATTTTTCCCCAAAGGGGAAATTGAGGCTTAGGGGCTCTCTTATGTCCAGCAAAGCCCCTAAATAAAGCACGGTGGCCCAGTGTTGAGGCTTACAGGAGCGGTTGGCAGTATCCCCAAAAAACGCTGATGGAAAAGAGAAAACTAAGGCAAAAAAACAAACTCCCCATCTTTCAGAGATGTTTTCTCAGGTACCACACCACTGATATTAAAAAAAAAAAAAATTAATAGTAAAATGGCAACGAAACTCCCCAGTCACTAAAGTAAGGTAGTTAAAAGCCTGGGATTTGGATTCAGACCTCTGAACTTCCATTTCTTTATCCATATAATAAGTAAGTTTGTCCCTGCCTCGTGATGTAAGGATTAGACAAAACAAGACCTGAGATCATTTACAACCACTTTAGAAAAGTGGTTTTTAAGGAAGCAGTTCATGAGAAAGAAGCTCCATTCTTTGAAATTCTCAAGCGAATGGTCAAGGAAAAGCAGAGAACAATTAACTTACTAATTGTGTGTTGATAAAAATAGATCCTCAAGAAAAAATGGAAGGAAGGAAGGAAGGAAGGAAGGAAGGAAGGAAAGAAGGAAGGAAGGAAGGAAGGAAGGAAGGAAGGAAGGAAGGAAGGAAGGAAGGAAGGAAGGAATCTACGTTAGACTTCTCAGCCATTTCCTGTTCCAATCTACCCCTTATCCTGAAGTCAGAGTGACTTTTATAAAATATAGATCCCTCTGACCAGGTCTTTCCCTCATGCAGAATTTGCACTGGTTCCCCATACTCTAAGGAAAAGGACCAACCATCCCCCAAAATGAGCTTATACAATATGGTGCCTCCTTTCATTCAAGTCTCCAGTGGTTCTCACACAGGACAGCCCTGAACCCGCTACACACACTCCGTTCACCCCCTGGGCCTTTGGAAATGTTTGGAAAGCTTTGGTTGTGACTGTGTGGTGCTAGGTAGAGACAAAATGTAAACTGTGTGCAGTGTAATTGGGGAGTAGGCAATGTTTTATAACAGTCCTGGCCAAAATGCCAATAGCAGCCCTACTTTAAAAAAAACTGAGCCCCTCTGTGTCTTTGTTTCTGCAGTATCCCCTGCCTAAAATGCTCTTCTCCTCAATCCATTCCTCTTGACTTTCTCATCTTCAAAGGCCTGGTTCAAAACTGATCTCCCTTCGGAAGGCTTGCAGATCCCAGCTCTCCACCACCAGCAGAACTGACGGTTCTTTCTTAATACTCTTGTGAACTGGCCTCTCCCGGACCCTGGATTATTGACCCTGGATTAGTTGGCACATCTGCCTTCCCACACCCCAAGGGCTGAGAGAGGTCTACCTGATCTTTTCATCCTCAGAGCCCAGCACAGTGCCCGGCACTCAGTGAGGCTCAATTCATACTGAATGAAGGAGTGAATGATGACCTCTAGTTTTCTTTCCCATCCATGAGCACATGTAAACCAAGTCTGGAGGGCAGGAGTCAGTCTTCTCCAGGAAAATGCATAGAAGTTGCAAGATTTACTGAAATCACATTGCTGCCAGCATTCTCGGACTTCACTGTGAGCCGCGTTGCCGAGATGTCTGCTCTTCTCTTTGCTATGTGTGTGTGTATGTGCGCGCGCACGTGCTCGCGCACTTGTGTGTGTATTGAATTATTTTTTCTGGGTCATTAAAAGTTGTTTGATTTGGTTAATACCTTATTTATTTAATAATAGATTCCACCCTGGAAGCCAAGTTCAAGAACTAGGAGGCAGGGTTGCTATTTCTTTGATAGAGATCTCCTTGGCTCCAGTAATCTTAGTCCAGGCATGCTCTAGGAAACAGACTCAAATTGAAAATTTGGATTCCTCAGGGAGGTGCTGTAGTGGCGAAGGCAGACATGTAAATAACTATATGAAGCAGAAGGTTGTCAGTGCTAAACAGAGGGACAGGCACACTGCTAGAATAGAAGTGCTAAATAATATGTGGTGAATGAATAGAAACCAGCAATCAGTTTGAGAATACAGGAGGCAGCAGAGACACAAGTTATTTATATAATGATCATTTTTGTGTTGGCTTAAGAGGCAGCCCAAACTGTGATTATGACATTTGATAATTGTCAGACATTAATTAGCTACTAGATTCATGCCCTTCAATCCATTCTGCACACTGCTATGAGGTTAATATTCGGAAAATACACTTCCTTCCTTCCTCTTTCCTACTTAATTTTCAATAGCTTCACATAATCTACAGACCAAAATTCTTAGCCTGGCTTCTGAGGGTCTCCCCAAACCTTCCAATGTGGGCCATGCCCTCCTCTGCATCTCCTACCCCTGCTCTGCATCAACCTTCCGCTCTGGGCAAAGTGGTCAACTGACTGTCCCCCAAATATGATGGAGAGGCCCTGTCACATTCATTAATTTGATCATGCTGTCCTCATTATCCAGAATGGCTTTCCCATTCTCTCAATTCCTCCATATCCTGCCTTTTCTGCTTCAGGTTCCCCTATATACTCACTCAGTTTCTCAATGTCAAATCCTCTTAAAAAGCACAGCTTATTTTTTTCAGCCAGGTTCAGAGCTTGGCAGCCCTCACATCCAGCCAGCCCTGGTGTGGAGGATGGATCACATAATCCAAACATGGTACCTGAGGCCACTGCCTTGAGCACCATCGTGACAGGCTAATGACCCTGAGAATGAAATAGAAGTTGAAGAGTGTATAGCAGATAGAGCCTGTTTTTCACTTTTATTTTTCTTATCATTGACAGGTCTCGCAAACTATCCTGGACTTAGTGAGTCCACTGAAAAAGAGCTTTGTTCTTTTTTACAAGGTCCTATTGGATAGGAATCCAGGTTTAAAACCTTGCCCTGCCATGACTACAGGAGGGACACTGGGACTCACCTGGACAAGAATGTCACCCCAGGATAGGCTGGGACTTTTCAAATCCATCCCAAAGCGTGGAAGTATAGACCCAAGCAGCCCTCCTGGTGGTCCATGGCCATCCACAAAGGCAGCCATTTCTCTCCTCACCACCCAAGGATTCAAGTAAGGTCACTCCCCCCTTCAGGCTTAACATCAGGGCACCCCTGCAACTTTCTAGCTGGTCGTACCCAGTTGAGCCACTTAACCTCTGGGCCTCAGTTTCCTCAGTCATAAGCTACAGATCCTAAAATGTGCCATGTAGGACTATTTAAGGATTAGAGATAATATATATAAAGCTATCGATATAGAGAAGATGACAAGTACTCGCTACTCACATTGACCTCTGGACAGCTATTAGGGGTCTTAAAAACTAAGGCAAAGTTAGATCCATATAGGCAGGTAAGTCACAGGAACAGAGCAGAGATCCACGATGAGCAATGCCATCTCCTCCTGCCATACGTCTCCCTTTTATTCTGGAGTCATTGCCATGTGCACTTTTGTCCCTTGAGAACCCAAACCCCCATGTGACCATTCGACAGACATGACCAAGAGTGCAGGCCTGAGTGCAGCCCTCACTCCCTGCCTTCACCGCCTAGCATCTCCCCAGAGAAGTCTCTCTCCTCCTCCCCGACCTCTGCCTGACCGATTCCCACCATTCCCTTGAACTGCATTCTCCACGAATGCTTTCTGAATGAACAAAAACTTCCGTCACTACTCACTATGTTATGAGCTCTTTAAAAGAGTGCCACCATGGCCTCGTCAGGAGACACCCAGCCCCACTCTAGAGAGCAGGTCAACCAGAAGCAGGGCTGTAAAATCTGAGCAGCCCCGTTCATTCGGCCATAAAGGCGGTGACCCTTGTTTTCCCTTCCAGCCTTACAACCCCAGGAAGACAGACCACCTTTAACTAGGTCAACCAAACTCACAGTCTTTCATTCCACTCTCTCCCCCTTCATTATCGTGGTTCTCAGTTGGAGGCACTAAACTTATTGTGATGATTTACGTCTGGAAAAAAACAAAACAAAACAAAACACAAAGTTTCATTGATTCTTGACTGAAGTGGAGAAGAACTTCCTGTCACGGAAAAGCACACCAGTAAGGACAGTAGGGCAGCATCAGGCTATCTCCACTGGGGGATTTTTCTAAAAACTGTCGTGAGCTGGCTAGAGCTAAAATCCTGGCAACTCTGAGATAAAAGTCAGGAAAAAGGGGACCTATTTTCAGAAAGCCAGTCCCACTTAACTCATGAGGAACCATCTGTCACAGGACTTGACCTTCTCACCCCTTCTCTTCCTCTCTGCTTCCACAGATAACCAAGCATAGTTTTTCTCTCATGACCCCTTTGGTAAATAAAAGGGAAACAAATAGCTGTCATATTGAAACACACCTTGCTCCAACCAACCCACCCGCCCCCGTGCATCGAACTGCCTGCTTCAAGTTGTCCCTTCACTTTAACATACTGCACCATAAAAATAAAAAATAAAAAATAAAAAAAACAAAAACAGAAAACAAGAAACACAGTTCAAAACAAATGAAGAAATTGTTGATGTGACATGAAATCAAATTCCATAGGACTGAGGACTCACTGGGAACAAGCTGAAAGACACCTAAACCCAAGTGAGTTAACAAATTTGTTTGCTTTACTCCTGAATGTAAGCTGCACAAACACAAGGCTTACAAAATGAGGGGTTCTTGAACTGCGTGTGTGTGTTTATTAATAGACAAGTGAAAGCATAGCATTATTCTCACTCCTATGAAACTTTCGCTCCACCTACACTTGTGTAACCAGGTCAAATCAAGCCTGAGTTATATGAGAACATGAATTCTAACTTTAACAAATACATAAAGTCATGACCCTTTTGTTTTGATATGCTGCCTGTTCCAGACAGGCAGAAAAGCCACCACTAAAACCAAGAGGTATACAAGACTTCACAATTTATTAAGAAGATTAGCTGACTTTAGTTCGTCCACTAATGATTAGTCACAAATGTGTGTTCCCTCGGAAGCCTTGGAGGTCAGGTAACTCAAGGAACAGTTTGGTTTAATTTTTTTTCCCTTTCTTTTCGATGCGTTACTGTAGCTGTAAATTAAGGACTATTTTACATACACCCATTCCTAACCGGATTATAGACAACACGACAAGCCCACCTTAAATATTGTATGTTTTTTTCGCTTTCCACTATATTTGTGGAACTGCCTGCTGTGAAATTACAAAGTTCATGGTTCAGCTGAACTTTTGAACTCAAGTGAGGATTTGACACAGCAAAACAATCTAAATGAACCCAACACGAAGTTTTCATAGTCGAAACTGCTTTTCAGCCTATTGTCTGGGGTAATTGGGTAGGAAAGTTCTTTATTGATGTTGTAAAAACTACCAGTTTAATAACAGGCACAGGGAGTGGAGAGGAGATGAGTGGATGTACCTTGGAGCGTCTAAAATCACGCTTCCCTGTGAGTTCACTGAACTCTACCTGACCCCGTGAGGAAGGTCTCTCCAGGATAACCCACCAACTTCAGGGTTTGATACTGAATGGCTACAGCCTGCCAGCTCTAAATACTTTAGAGTGGAATGCCTTCTCTAATGCAACACAAAATGATATTAACACTCATTTAAAAAACAGTAGCTACTGCAATGCATCAAATGGCTAGCAAGTGCCAGATCCTTTGCATACACTTTTTTTTTTTCATTCAATCTTCACAAAAACTCAATGAGACTGCTATTACTATCTCTAGTTTCTAGATGAGGAAACTGGGACCAGAGGGATTAAGCAATTTACCCAAGATCACACAGCTAGCATTTGGCCTCTCTGTGCCTCAGTTTTCACAACTGCAAAACAAAATATTGGGCAAAGTGATCTCAAATTTGAAGTTTTAGATGCTGGCTTCTGCACGTGGCACAACTGAAGAGAGAGAGTTCCCTGGACAAGACAGACGAGCTTTCATTCACAAGATCTCATTTAACCCTAACAATCTATGAGGCAGGCAGGATTATCCCACTTACCTGAAGAAATTTAATTTAAGCGAGTTAACCAAACTGCCCAAGGTCACACAGCTGGCAAGAACAGAGTTAGAATAAAATCCCTCACTCTAAACTTTCTTCTTCTACCTCTTGACTGCAAAGTCAGTGTGATGTCATTCAGCTTTCATGGCTTCCACATTTCAAATTTTGATTGAGTTTGAGTTTGGCAGGCTGGGGGTGAGAAGGAAGATTTGTTTTGCTTAACTAAATATCAAATTTTTGCTGCAGAAAATTTATTTTAAAACCAAAAACATCACCTTCTGGATTTGGGTGTAAATGTGCCCAGAAATCTCTCCTGCAGTGTGGTGCCAACTCTTGTTGTCACTATGTGCCTACCATTGCCCTTTGGTGTGACTACCCTCAGAAAACTAACAAAGTGTGCTAGACACTAATAATTAAGAGAAACTACACAGAATACTTAGTCTAGTCCTTTAGTAAACATTTACAGAATTACCTATTATGGCGTTTTTATTATTTCTTTTTTGAAAATAAGGACATGCTCCTTCCCCCACATACACACCCAGCCACATGGGGTCCAACAGGCTCCATTCTTATATTTTATATATGACTCTTCTTAACAATATATAGTTAGATTTTGTCTTTTTAATTTGATAATTTTGTCTTTTAATTGGACACTTCATCCATTAACATTTAACATAATGTAATTACCAATTTATATGGGTTTAAATCTACCATTTTATAATTTACTTTCTAAATTGTCCTACCTGTTCTATGTTTCTTTTGCTTCCCTTTTTTCTGCTTTTGGATTGATCAAATATTCTTTCCTTATTCTACCCATTTGCCTGAAAATACATAATCTTAGATAGTGTTTTAGGGACTACCCTAGAGATTACAACATGCATCCTTGATTTATCAAGTTCTAGTGTTATTTGATACATTTACCTCATCCTTATTAACTCCTCCACAATGTGTATGCCAAGACTATGTATTTTAACTCTCCATATTTTGTTTTGTACAATCCATATTAACTTAGATTTATCTAATATTGGCCTTTGTTGTGGCTCTTTTGTCTTTCTGCATCTCTGAACTTCCATCTGTTATTATCTTTTCTCTGCCTGAAGAATACCCTTTATGTTTCCTTTTTCAGTCTTCTTTTGATTGTCATTCTTAAACTATATGTTCCTGGGTTTAGAATAGTAGGTTGCAAATCAAAAATGTCATTTCATTGTTTTCTGGTTTCCATTGCTTCTGTTGAGAAGTTATTGTGTTTTTTTGTTTGTTTGTTTTGTTTTTTGTTTTGTTTTGTTTGAGAAGTTAAATATCTGTCTAATTGTTGCTCCTTTGTAGGTAATCCATCTTTTTCCTCTGGCTGTTTTTAAGATTTTATCTTTGGTTTACAGCAGTGTTATTGTGATGTATCCAGGTGTGTGTTTCTTTATATTTAACCTGTTTGAGTTTGAATCTGTGGTCTGATAATATTATCATTTTAGGAAAACTCTTATCCTTTATATCTTCAAATATTACTTGTACCCCACTTTTTCTCATCTCTACTTCTGTATTCCAAATACATGTATGTTAGATCTTCTCACCCTTTATGTCCCTTACCCTTTTTTCTGTATTTTTTATTCTTTTTGCCCTTCTACACTTCATCCTGGATCTGTTCTATGAACCTATCTTCTATTTCACTAATTCTCTCTTCAACCATGTCTAATGTTCTATAAAAACTATAACCTGTATTCTTGATTTGTGTTATTGTACTTTTCAGTTCCACATTTTATATTTGATTCTTTTTCAGATCTACTATGTACTTTACTATAGTTTCCAGATCTCTGCCAAAATTCTCAATTCTGTCCTCTTATCCTCTGAATATTAAGCATAGTTATTTTAAAATCTGTGTTGAGAATTCCATTATCTAGAGCCCAAATAGGTCTATTCTATTATCTGCTGTTTCTTCTAGCTTAGTTCATGTTGTCTTGTTTCCATTTGTGTTGGTTATTTTTTATTGTGTGCCACATGTATTTGGAAAATTATTTGAGGATTTTTCTGAGACCTAGGTTATTAACTTCCTCTAGAGAGGATTTACATTAGCTCTTATGAATACAAAGGGGAACTAGCAATCCAGGCTTACCTTGATCCAATTTCAAGGACTGATACGATTCAAAGCTAGGCTGAGAAAGTCCAAAGGTAACTCTTATTCCTAAAGTACAGCATTTTAAGATTTCAACACAAAAGGTGGCAGTAGTGGGAAGGGTCAGCCAACCACTTTTATAGGTTTTAGATTCCAACTTTTGTCCCCTCAGCCATATGAGACTGTTAAAAGTGCTGGTCAGCCTCAACCACCTCATTCCATGAACACCCTAAATGCCAGGATCACCTTTCTGGATTTCCTTCTTTTCTTGTATATTGGATCCGTAGTTTATTTACTATCTCTTTGTATGTTTGATGCCTTAAAATTATTTTTAATATATTTTGTTTAGCTTTTCTAGTTATTCTCAGCACGAGAATTATCTAAATTATTTAGTCTATAATTATTGACGTTATAAGGTTTTCGAAAATTTAAAAAATATTTACATTGATATTGTTCTCTCCCTAGATTTCCTTTTGCATTAGAATCTTTTTTCTTTTATGAAGCGATGATTAGAGTGGATGAAAGTTTCGTTTTAGCATGTTCTGTTTTTAATGTCTTATATGACAAAAAATAATGTCAATCTAGTACCAGACCCCAAAATTATTTTGAAGTTTTAATGATTAATGAAATTTATAAGTCTAGAAACCATTGCATTATTATAACAAATCTATAGGGTGGGTACTATCCCTGGCCATAAGCTGGCTCTTCAGAGGACTTCATGGTGATCTGAGGTCCTCTCACTCTCTCTGCCTACCTGTGAGCATCTACCATGGTTGAACTGGGAAGACACATTCGGTAGACATATCAGAGTACATTCAGCTCATAATCTGCTTTTCCATGTTGCTGCTTTGAAATTGTCTTATTTCAGGCAGGGGTGAATTTCCCAGTGGCAATCATCCAGCTATGACGATGCGCTTCCCCAGGACAGGGAAGTGGCTGATTCCCGGGAACTAGCAGTAGCAGACAGGCTTGGCTCCTAGAACAGACTGTGCGGCTCCTCATAGGCGGAGTAGGAAGCAGAGAGGCCAAGCCACAAACAGAAGCAGCCTCAGCAGATGCTGGGCACACACAAAACCAAAGGCCAGGCCTCACACGGCCACACCATGTGGAGATTTCCTCCTTCAGGACAGCCTAAGTGGGGAGCAGAGAGACCAGCAGTATCTTCTACAGACAAGCTGTAGCATGAGAACTGTGACCCACCCACTCTAGGAAATAGATTGGCAACGATATAGCTTTTCCTAAACAAATAACATGCCAATTCTCTAAAGACAAGTGACTTCTATACATCTTCCTCCCTTGGGAAAATTGAAATTTTTAAATGCAAGCTAAGAAAAATAGCAAATCCTGTATTATTTCCAGGCATTTTACTAAATTTTCAAATATATATTAAAATAACCCTGTGTCATTGTGTAAGTTGCCATTATCCTCATTTTACAGATTAGGAGATTGAAAATTAGAGAAATTAAGAAACACATCCAAGGAACACAGCTAGATATGGAGGAGAAAGTGTTAAAAATGAAGATTATTTGTTCTAAAGCCCACATCACACTGTTTTTTTCAAAAATTCCCTTAGAAGCAAGAAAGAGACTCATTAAACACCCACATCTGTAATCCTAAAAGAAACTAACTGTTTCTGGCCACTTGAGGAACCTCCCAACTTCACAGATATTCTTGCCTTTGTTCTCGTCTCTTCCAATTCCCTGTTGTCTCTTGGCCAGATGGCTTCTAGACACGATCTTGTCCTTTAGGCCCTCTGCCTGTCTTGTTTAATACTTCCCGCTGAAAAACATGAGATCTATTTTTCTAGGCTCAAACTTCTGACATTCCGCTAAGGTCTTCCTTCTTTTTGCTTCTAGTTTCTGGTCAGAAGACCATGCCTAGACCCAGTGTGATTTGTAGGACAGTGACAATTGACAGTGATAATGTCCAATAAAAAGTTTAGCCCTTCCCACTTTTGGAACCCATAAAGGAAATGATCTTACAAAGGCCACCCATTAAAAGCCCACTACTGCTGGAGTTATCTCTTTTTTTCTTAATAGACTTTTCCTTAGAGCAATTTTAGGTTTGCAGAAAAATTGAGAGGAAGGTACGTAGGTTTCCCATATGTCCATTCCCCCCACATGTGTATAGTCACCCACACTATTAACATCCCCACAAGAGTAGTACATTCATTGCAACTGATGAACCTACATTGACATATCATTATCACCCAAAGTCCATAGTTTAAATAAGGATTCTAGACTTAGCTTTTTAAAAAACAAGTCTCACTTCATTTTCTTGCTTAAAAGCCTCTTTTGAGCCCCTGTCACTGAAGTCAACAAGGTAACTATGCATATATTATTTAGCATTTCCTGAAGAGAAATGAGATTGGGGCTATTTCATTTAAAGAATCTATTACAGAATTCCATATCAGACATATGCTTAGAATAATTAGAATCAAAACTTGCTGTATAAAATACAAGATGAGGCATGATATTTCTTTACCAAAAAAGAAATTATCACAATCTGCTCTCTTGGGATCATGCATCACTACAAATATTTGGACCAAAAACATTACAAATGAATTCTACAAATCAGAATACAGCATTAAAGTAAACACAAAGATCAGGATTTGGTAAACTGCCAGGGGTGGCTGTTACTATGGCACTTTATAAGAAACATGGATCAGTTTGAAAAATAAATTAATCTATTAATAAAATAAGAATGTGCTTGTTACCAAAAAAGAAAGAAAGAAAGAAAGAAAGAAAGAAAGAAAGAAAGAAAGAAAGAAAGAAAGAAAGAAAGAAAGAAAGAAAGAAAAATATGCAAATTACAGACAGTTTTGACCAGATCATGCAGAAAGGTGAAAAGGAAAAGTTTCGGAAGTTATGCCTTCGCCTCCAACAGGCTTTTGCTTGGACTTTGCTACCGCTGTTGCTGTTCCAGCTGTGTAGTTGGATTCATCACCAAGCGCAGAGAATAATTAGGAAACAAAACTAGGCTCAGGGTGTGCCCTGATAGAGATGCTATGAGTATCTTAAACGAGTAAATTAAAATGATTTCTCAACAGTGGTAGCTCCAGGATTTCAACTGACGAGTGACAATATTCTAGTTAGAAGGATGAGCTGGAGGCTTTTAGGAAGAGCAAGCATTGATTTTGCTAAAATTGTTTATTTGACATAGTTTTGTGCAGGTTGATAGAGCTGGTGGGTAAGCTAAAGCACTCATCTATCCCCCTGCCACATAAGCCCTGTCAGGCACCATCACTATTTATCAATCAGCACCCAGCTTTTCAAAAGAATGGGCTCTACCACTGCTTCTCTTTCCCCTAGCTCTCTTTCAAGCCATCTACTCCTTCCACTGAGGCTATTTTCCCAAAGGTCACCAATAGCTCCATTAGACAAAGAAAAGGGTATTTTTGGCTTTTGTTCTCTTGAGCCTCTTCATAGAATTTATAACCTTCCTGAAATTCTTTCCACCCTGCCAACCTTTGCTTTTATGGTAACATATTATGCTACTTTTATTTTTATTCTGTCCTTTCCCAAATCTTTTTCTTTATTTTCTATCCCATCCCCAACACACACATGAGAATTTTTCAAAGTTAAGGTTGGACTTCTTGTTAGTCTTTCACTTCAATGTCTCATTTGGAACTCACCTATGCTGAAGCCTTTAATTTTCACCTTCACACAAAGGACACTGAAAACCTTTATGGTTTTAAAGATCGAAAAGGACTTTATTTCTTGTCATATTGCATTGTCTAAGATTTCTAGTCTAATATTCATAGTAGGGATAATATGGACATCCTTGCTATCCCTAATTATAGTGGGAAGACTTCGGATAGTTTATCATTTAGTATTGTTAATACAAATTTCTAGTAGATACCGTTTCTCAGTTTGAGGAAGTCAGTTTCTGTCACTATTTTACTGAAAGTTTGATGTTTGTTTGCTTTGGAGTTTTTGCTTTTTTGTGGCAAAGTACACATAAAATTTACTATTTGTGATATTTAGTACATTTATGATGTTGTGCAACCATCATCATCATTTAGTTTCAGAACATTTTTATCACCCCAAAAGTTAATCCATGTCCATCCAGTAAGCAGCTGTTCCCCATATCCCCCTGGCAACCATTAATCTGCTTTATTCTCTATAGAATTGCATACCCTGTATATTTCGTATATATGGAATCATATTCCTTTTAATGTAAATGAAAAGCAATATATTCCTTTTTATACGTATGAATCATACAATATGGCCTTTTATGTCTGGCTTCTTTCAAGTTGCATAATATTAAGGTTCACCCATGTTGTAGCATGTATCAATACTTTATTTCTTTATTCAAATAATATTTTATTTATCCATATTTTGTTTATCCATGTCAGTTGGTGGATATTTGGGTTGTTCCATATTTTAGTTATTGTGATTAGTGCTGCTATGAACATTCATATACAAATTTTTATTTTAACACTTGTTTTGAGTTCTTTTGAATATACACCCAGAAATGCATTGGGTCATGTGGTCAGTCTATGTTTAATTTCCTGAAGAACTGCCAAAACGTTTTCCACAGTGTTTGTACCATTTTACATTCCCACTAGCAGTGTATAAGAGTTCCAATTTCTCCACATCCTCACCACCACTTATTTTCTTTTTTTATTATTATAACTATCTTAGTGAATGTGGTGTGTCATTGGGGTTTTGATTTGCATTTTCCTAATGACTAATGATGTTGAGTGTCTTTTCATATATTTGTTAGCCATTTGTATTTCTTTGGAGAAATGTTTATTCAAACCATTTGCCCATTTTTTAATGGAGTTGTTTGCCTTTTTGTTATTCACTTGTAAGAGTTATTTATATATTCTGGAATCTAGACTCTTGACAGATACATTATTTGCAAATATATTCTCCCATTTTGCAGATTGTTTTTTTACTTTTTTTGATAGTATCCTTTGGTGTACAAAAGTTCTTAATTTTGATGAAGTACAATTTATCTATTTTTTCTTTTGTTGCTTGTGCTGCCAGATCCAATATCGTGAAGATTTACTCCTATGTTTTCGTCTAAGAATTTTATGGTTTTAACTGTTAAATTAAGTCTTTTTTCCATTTTAAGTTAATTTTTTTATGTGGTATGAGGTAAGAATCAACTTTCTTTTCTTTGTGGTATCTAGTTATCCCGGTACAATTCATTGAAGAGACTATTTTTCCCCCATTTAATAATCTTGGCACCATTTTAAAAAATAAATTGATCATAAAGGTTGGGTTTATTTCCAGACTCTGAATTTCATCCTATTGATCTATATTTTTATCCTTGTACTAGGACAACACTGTTTTTATTACTGCAGCTTGGAAATTGGGAAGTTCCGAAATTGTAAAGTGTAAGCCCTCAAATTTTGTTGTTCTTTTCCAAAATTATTTTCACTATTCAAAGTTCTTTGCAATTTCATATGAATTTTAGAATCAGCTTTCCCATTTCTGCATAAAAAAAGGATATTGGAATTTCGATAATGATTGCATTTAATCTGTAGATCTCTTTTGGTAGTATTGCCATCTTAATAATATTAAACTTTCCAATCCATGAACACAGGATGTCTTTCCAATTATTTAGGTCCTCTTTAATTTCTTTCAGCAATGTTTATGGTTTTTAGTGTACAAGTCTTGCATTTCCTTGGCGAAATTAATTTCTATGTATTTTGTTATTTGTTTTTAACTACTGGAAACAGTTTTTAACTACAGAAATTTTATTAAATGCTTTTCTCCATCTATGATATTATGGTTTTTCCTTCAATTTGGTAACATAGTAAATTACATTGGTAGATTTTTTTAAAATTGAAACATTCTTGTAACCCTGTCATAAACCTTACTTGATCATGATATATTATGATTTTCATACACTGCTGGATAAAGGAAGGAAATAGAGAAGCAGAGGGCAGAGAATTAGGAATTAAAAACACAGGCTTGGTGACTGACTGGATATGAGGACTAAAGAATTAAACGAGAATGATATGTATATTTCTGGTTTGAATAATTAGGTCGGCAATAGTGCCACTCACTCAGATGAATTGAAATATGTTTGGGAAGATGGTGCATTCTTTGGGAACACATTAGGTTTAGTTGTCTTTGGCATATGCAAACATGTTGAAAGGGTGGATGCCAGAATATTGACCCAAGTTTGTTTGAAATAATAAACCATGAACTCCCAACCGGAAAAGGAAATAAAAGTAGAAGCGGGGTATAACATGTTTCGTGAGTTATTTACTCAGTATCCATTATTCCTTTCTTCCTAATTGGGGGTCCAGGCTTTAAAAACAACCAAAACACCAGCCTTATTTTTCAGCCTGACTTGCAGCTAAGAGTGAGGAGTCATTTGACACAGTCTGGTTAAACAGACAAAAGCAGCAGTTGCTGGGTGGAACTTCTTGGAAAGTTCTTTTATAAAAAGCTAATGTAGAGGGTCTAAGCCCCTTTTCCAGAAAAGCACAATTGAAATAAAACTGGTCTGCATAGTGACTCACTTTGGGCTGGTGGAGGCTGCTTTGGTGGCCAACACATCTGAAAGGGATTTGGGATAAAGAACCTATTTTTCTACTTAATTCTTGGGTAGAGAATCTAATAAATGGGGTGACTAAGTGCCATTGGAATCCAAAGTTCTGAAGAAACACTCTCATTTGCCAAAGCCATCCATTCCTATTCAATGTCCTCAACTCTAAGTAGGAGACTCCTTCCTCACTATGAGATAGGGGGCAATATTGGGTGATAATTCAGAGCATGGGTTTTGTGGACTCAGATAGACCTGGATTCAAGTCTCAGTGGCATTATTTAACCTCTCTGAGCCTCAGTTTCTCCGCTAATAAAATGGCAATAATGACAGTCCCCACCTTGTAGAAGTGTTGGGGGTTCAAGAATAAAATGCAATGATGAATATAAAGTATATGGCAAATATTAGCTGTTGTTATTATTATTATTATTGCTTATATATCAGTTTATACTAAAGTAGTCATTGCATTTTTAAAAAACAATGATATGTTTCAGGAAAGTTCTCCATTGGGATTACCTGAGTGGACAGCATCGTTTGTCAATACTCAAGGAAGTGATTGTGATACCTTATGACTAAAGAGCTTCAAGGAAAAGGAGTTAGAAGCTGTGGGTAAAACTGTCTACCTCAAATGCATAACTGGCTGCCTATGCTAAGTGGTAGGGAAGTCTAAAACAAGTGAGCAGGACCAAGGGTAGGGTCAAGCTACAAGGATGGGAAAGCAAGGGGAGAACCTCAAGGGAGACAGGGTGACCCGACAGAGACAAAATAGCCTCCTTCACTGCCTGGGTGCTCAGGAGGCTGGTTCAACTGTCAGCTCCTAGTAATAAAGAGAGGGTAGAACCTTAGCCTCTCTCGGAGACAGATACATTCACCATCCTCAGGCGGTGAAGTTGTTTTTGACGGAAATAGGTTTTTCCTGAGGTGACTGGAAAGTTGGCACAAGAAACTTTAGGGTTCTGAAAAAGAAATGGGCCTCTTCCTTTAGGATTCTGAGGCCTAGGCAACCCAAGAAAAAGTATGGAATGACCTGAAGACTACACAGGGTACCTGGGCTTTCTCCAGAGGCCGGGATATCCAGAAGCCCTGTCTGAGAGTGGGGCTAAAAGTGATGGGATAAGAAGAGGAAATGCCTGCACATAGTGCTTTCTCCAGTGTAGCAGAGATGTCAGAGAATCCCAATGCTATCTCCAGGCACACTGGCTCCCAATGGCCTTTCATTCCCAACAGCACCTATGACTCTTTTGATGTAGGACTCCCCTCAGACTGTCAGAATCGCTTTCCCTGGGTGCTCTGGAGAAACAGAAGTGCCTGGGAATTTATGTCTCCCTGGAGGCAGCTCTTAACCAATGGCAATTGCTCCTGATCAGGACAATCCAGAAGTGACCTACATGTATCAGAGAGCCTCTGGGGGATTGATCTACAGGTACCTTCTTTGGGACTTTGCTTGATAGAGTACCTTTGGTTGGCTTCCTCCCCTCCTTACCGCATGCCCCACTCCATTCAGGTTTTTCCTGGGAACACTAGTGAACAAATCACCTGACAAGAATTTTTCATGTCTCAGGGTTTGTTTCTGGGGACCTATGCACCTCACGGCAATGCTGCCTACCATGCTGTTCACTGGAGATGGAGGGAGGATGGGAGGGAGAAAGAGAGAGAGAGAGGAGAGAGACATTCTGGCATGACTTGAATCACTTTTGCCTGTAGACAAGAACCCCAGACCTGGGCAGGACAGTCCATGGTCAGAAGAGAAAGCTCACTCTAGAAAAATCATTATATAACTTGGGGGCAGATGACACCAATACTTTGTCCTGTGGGTAGAATCTCCTCTTTGTTTCCTTTAGTGAACACCTCCACAAACCACAATGGTTTGGTATGAAGTCTCTGACTCAGACCTGAAGAGAGTTCAACATCAGGTCAAAGATCAGGGAAAGAGAGCTGAGAGCACATGCCCGGTCAGCAGGTCCGAGAGAAGCAATGGCCAGAGAGTATTGCCATCTAGCCTTCCCTGGACAGCCAGAAGAGGTGGCACCAAGAACAGGGCTCCATGTTGGCAAGTGTCTTGCCTCCTTCCCATCTCTTCTTTATGTCGCTACCACAGTGACCTTTCTGGACTGTAGTTAGGGAAGACATTGCAGAGAAGGTGGCACGTGTGCTAGGTCTTCCCTGATCTGTGATAGGCAAAATAATGTCACCCCCCTGCCAAGACGTCTGTGTCCTTATACCCAGAACCGGTGCCTATATTATCTTTCAAGGAACTTTGCACATGTGATTTAGTTAAGGAACTTGAGATGGGAGATTATCCTGGATTATTTGGGTGAGCCCAATGTAATCACAAGGGCCCTTTTAAGAGAGGCAAAAGGGTCAGAAAGAGAGAAGTGATGAAGGAAGCAGAGGTCAGAATGACGTGGTCATGAGCCAAAGGAATGTGGGCAACTTCTAGAAGGAACGCAGCTCTGCCAATGCCTTTATTAGCCCCATAAGACCCATTTCAGACTTCTGAACTCCAGAACTGTAAATTTTTGTTGTTTTAAGCCACAAACTCTATGGTAATTTGTTACAGAAGCATTAAGAAACTAACGTAGTCAAGAAGGATGAAGATCAGTTTTCCAGAAAAAAAGTGAGGAAGCCAGACGTTTTTGAGAACAAATACAAGGGCCATGGTAGGCATGGCAGAGCACGGTTGGTTAAGGAAACAGTAAATTCCTCCATGTGCAAGAAAACCCAACGGTGGACACTGTGTGCTGCCTGTCCAGCATCGGTTCCTCCTAATTCCTTCTTTATGAAATTACAGTTTTGATCAGGTCCCCCCTCCGACCCTATGAAGGCACGTGCCTCAAGGAAAATTGGCACCACTCACCACTTGTGAGTAGAGGGGCGGGGACTGGTTGGCCTGAGAGTGATGCCAGCCTCTCACCTGATCAGGGTGTGGGTATGAGCCCAGTTCTGGCCCAAAAGAGATGCAGAGAAGCCTACCAGGAAGGGGAGCATTTCTGAGGAACGTTTCCTCCTCTCTGGATCTGTACATCGTTAGGTCTGGCTGTGATGCCTGGGAGGTGAAAGGAACCTGGCTCTTTACCAATATCACTGAGTCTTCAAAAGAAACAACCTGAAGTCAGCCCTACTAGTGGACTTCCGCTGTCTCGAGATAATACATTTTTATATTGCTCGAGTAGCAGTTTCTGCTGCATGCAGCCCAAAGCATCTGAACTGGTAGAGCTGATTTAAAAGGTTGAAGTTAGATTGCAAAAGGCCTTGAAGGCCACAGTAAGAGATGAGAAATGCAGCCACCTATCATGGAGAAATTATACCTGTTAACAGAGGAGTGATCTTCAAACTTGTGTTTGGGATGAGTAACTGTTGGTGCACAGGAGATAGAATTGGGGAGAGAGTGGATTGTAGAAGGATAGAGGGCTACCACAGAAGTCCAGGTGAGGAATTACGAAGGTGTGAATGAAAGCCAAAGGGGCGGCTTGGGGCTGGGGAGACAGGGGAGTGACTAGATTCAGGTACCATCAAAGAGCTTGGAATCTGAGTGCATGTGGAGGATGAGAAGCGGGAGATGACTACAGGAGTTTTAAAATAGTACTCATTATTGTAATCCCAAGAATTAAGTATTTTAAATGCCTTTTAATGTCTACACCTGTATTAAAGGGACGCCTCAAGTCTCCTTCCCCTCCACCTTCAGCTGGGCTGCAGCCTGTGTTTAGAGTGAGTCAAAAGAAAGCACGGTTGAAGTCAACACAGATGGGAAAAGATTAAAACTCAGAAAAGCTGCAAGTTCTATAACCTTCTCCCAGAGCGGGGTGCCAACAGGTACTCCTTTTTCCTTCTTTTGTCTCTCGGACATGTACAAAAACGTGTTCCAGCTTAAATACCTGGAAGTACACCAGGGCCTTTCCTTTCCTTTCTTTCTCCTGTTTTCCATCAACGAGCAACTCAAGCAGCGTACTTGGCAATGACATTAGCACTTCTGCAGTAGCCATGCCAGGGTCACTTTTCAATTAAAAGAAACTTCATTTCAGATTTTTGCCCCAGGTCAGAGATTCCTTTCTCAAGTAAAAAAAAAAAAAAAAATGGCATTATAGGCCTGGAAATGGGACAATGAAAAGGAGACCCAGAGCTCATATATTCCAAATGGCACCTGACTTCTGGCTCTCCATTGGTAAGAAAATAGCACAAGCTGTTGAGAAATGATTTATAGTCCTAAAACCGTAAAGTGAAGAGTGATCAACACCACCACGATTTGAAGTATGAAGAATATCTGTGGGTAATCTGTACATTTAACATCATAAAAGAGACACGATGAAAGATTTCTACTCAAGAAGCAGCTAAGGGTTTGCCTTCCCCTTCAGTATGACTCCCATTCAGCCCCTCTATTTATACATGTTAATATATTACAGTTTGAGATTTTCAGGTTATATTTCACAGATGACATTTTTAATCTGCCTCAAAATGTAAACATAGCAAGAGGGTTCTGCAGACACACTGCCTGGAGCAACTGTCAAATGGAAAATTCAGTGGAAAGTTTAGCCTGTCTCCAGTTTAACTAAGTTGAGGAATGCGGCAAAAACAGGTGTTGTCTGACACAAGCAATAATTATCTTTCACCTTGATGGATGTTAGTTTAATCTGTTCCTTACATGGTAGCTTGGTCTCAGCTGACTGAAGTTAGTGCCAAAAAAGCAGATGAGAGGGCAAGTGTGGCTGGTATGTGACACTATTTAGAAGACAAGGCTTAAGGGGCAGTTTTGATTGGTTTTCATAAGGGCATTATTTAATCATTTCTCCTATTTGCCCAATAAGTATTTAAATCTAGATGGATATCACAATACTCTGTTAATGTACTAACATTTTCATTAATGAATCTTAAAAGAGTTTCATTGAAAGGTTCAATTCAATGGTTTTAATGGAAAAGAGAAATGAGTTACTAGAACATTTTCCTAAGACATGAATATATCCAGTATATTAATTCTCCAGGATAAATTATTCAGTTAGAGGGACTACAATGTTAGCTGATCATAAGCAGCCATATTCAAAATCATTCAAACTGGAGGGCTTATCATGTAAGATTATACTCATGTATAGCTGTCCTGGCCTGGAGAGGCCTGTCTGTGCTAAGTATGAAGCAGCATTGTCAATATGTGAATCTTATGGAAGTTTTTTGTTTGTTTGTTTATTTCTTTTTAGCAATGACAGACAAGTCAAGAAGATACTGGTCTTAGCAATCTTTTGGACACCATCTTTTCAGAAGGGGAAATTGTCTGTCACCCCCAAATAGCAGTAATAAGTACTGTAGATCATCTTCAGAGCAACATCTGTGAAGCTGATCATATTCAATTCATGGAATATTTAGGTTCCTCCCATGAAAGTAACTACAGTGTAGTAGGCAAGACTACGACCCTGGATTCCCTGGATCTTGACTCCTTCACCCACTAGCTGGGTGGCCTTGAACAAGGTACTTACATTCTCTAAGCCTCAGTTTCCTCACCTGCACAATAGGGATAATGATATTGCCCACTTCATGGGACTTCATATTATATGTAGAAAACTACATAACCTCATGGGGGATAAAATGATGAATAAGGCCCACCCAGGTACATGTGCGCTCTCTCAAAGAACTTACAACACAATGGGGAAAGCAGAGGAACATGAATTATTGCAGAATGAATGGGATAATGAGCAAGTATAATGTATAAATAAAAAATTCTTGGAGCAAGGAATGATTTATCCCAAACTGAGCTAGGCCTTGAAAAATGAGTAGGCTCTCCTCAGGAAGGGGACCGCCGCAGGAGGAGGGAGAAGAGCTGCTGTAGTGGAAAAGTGGAGAATAATACCCCCCCTGCTCGAACAGTGTGAAGGAAAGCAAGTGAGGTCTCTCCTAACATATACTCCTGCACCAAATGCAAAGTGCAGGGACTAGTCAGGGCTTTTTTAGAAATACTGTTCCCATCACCCCAGAACAGGCTGTTGGAATAAGCCTGGAGTAGAGCCAATGATTTGATGTAGAGGACTCAACCATGAGTTTTATACAAATCAGTGTCTTCTCTGGGCTCAGCCTCAGGATCAGAGGCCACAGGAACCAAAGGGCTGGTGGCAGAGCGACAGGGAAGCAGGTCCTATGTGCGCATTACTCAGATGCCCCCTATTAAAACTTCCAGTGAGCCCAATAGGTCACATTTATAGCCATATCCAAACTGTCAAGTCTTTTCTCAGCATTTTGCTCCTAACTACTCCCTCCAGGAGTTCCATCTAGGAGACTGCTCTCCAACAATAACGGCTAACATTTACTGAGCACCTGCTATGTATCAGGCACTGTTCCAGGCTCTCTACAACCTAGGACGCTTTATGGAGAGGTGGAACTCATATTCCATGAGTCTACCCTCTCACTCAGGGCTGCACTGCTCTCTGCCCTGTGACTGCTGTGGTTGTTATTGTCCTGACTCCTCCAGGGTACTGCCTACACTGTCACCATGCTCCTCCTGACCATCTACCTCCAAAGATCTTCAGTGCTCTGGGGTTCCCACGGCAGAGGTGTTTGGCTCGAGTGATAGTTCTTACCTTAGTAGCTAGCCTTTTTCTAGGGCACCCTTTGGGGAGAGTGTTGGCATAGGAATGGGCATAGGAATGGAGACGATGCATACCTGAAGATCCCTTGTAGCCCAGCTGCTTATTCTGACCATCTCTGGCAAACTTTTTCATGCCAGATGACTTTCTCTCTAGAGACTCCATGGTCCTCCCTCAAGCCTGACTCCCTTTGGGGACTTCCCTCCCTAGGCCATTGGATAGAACTTAATATGTCGAGACTTAAATTGTGAGCCAAGTTCAAGTCTTCCCTCCAGGTCCAAATAAATAAGATGTGGCTGGGCCTCTAGTTCTATGTTCCTAAGTGGTCCATGAAAGAAAAGGCATTCTATGATAAGAGACATACAGAAATGATGAACTCTATCTCAGTCTCAAATTCCCTGTTCCCTGGGGAAATAGCCACAGGCTTATTACCATTTTGAGGACTCCCTAGAGGTCTAGGTCTGTGCTGACAGGAGACAAAGAAGCCCTGCCTCACTCCACAGCACAGCACATACCTGCCACCCTCACCTACCCATGCACAATCAGGATGCAGCTTTCCTCTACAACCAGGGCAAGATGGCCTGGTATGATTAGGAATTATTAATATATAATGACTAAATCAATCATGTTTGATGATAAAGGCATGGTGATATTAAAACTTTAGTGTTCTGAATATAATAATATCTATCATTTGGGGGCATTTCCCATGGCAAGCAGTTTATAGACTCTAACCCATTAATTCTCTAAATAACAGTAAGCGAGTACAATGATTCTATCCATTTTTCAATCAGAAAATTAGCTTAGAGAGGGAAAAGTCGCACAAGTGGTAGAGCCAGAATTCAAACGCATGATAACTCGGAACTGAGTTGTTGTTCTATACACTCTAGACTCTCTCCTTAACAGATGTGGAATTTAACAGCATGGGTTTGTTAACGCGCTTCAGACATTGTTGGTACATTCAGGGACATGAATCTTAGTGTAAGAGCTAAATTTTTCATTTGTGTTTTCCTGGGAAAGGCCTTCTTATCCGCTCACCCCGATGAGTGGTAATATGTGCTTCTCTTCCCTGTGCAATACCTGTCAATGTCAACGGTCTCTGGTGGTTTCCCAGGCCCCCTTCCTCTGGACCACTTGGCACTATGAGACAATTAGAAGACCCACACCCCTGCAGTTCTCCTCATCCTTGTCTTATGCAACAATAAAGCACTCTAACTCCTTTTCTCTTTTTTATTATTTAGTAAATTCAAGTTCTGGTTATTGTTTCAGTCTTATTCGCTACTTCCTTTTCCTCTTCCACTCCCTTGCCTATTCCATTCCCAAGTTCCGTCCTGAGACATCTATTTTTCTCTAAGCCAGAGGTTTTAAGCTCTAAAGCCAATAGCTGGCAGAGCCTGAACAAGGGCCCAGGCCCAGGGCAGTCTAACTGCAAAGCTGACAGCCAAAGAAGACACCATTTCTTGTGTCTTCTCCACAAGAAATGCCTCAAGAAAGATTATTCTGCTCTCCTTAATGAAACCAGGAGATGCTGTGGGCCCACAGCAGTCCCCTTACCCAATATGTGGGAAAGAGGCAGTCAGCAGGGCTAGGAACAGTGAGGAGCCGAATCTCAGGAACCTACCACCCAGGTCAGCAGCTAACCTGCAGACCCAAAATTCAGGCATGGAAGTTCAAAGAGCTTCATAGGCACAAGCCATGTCAGCTCAGCCAAAGCCACGGAACTAGAGTGACATTACCCCTAAGCTGGAGTAAAATGGAGGCTTTGGAAAATCAAAGGCTCGGGGAAAATGACATGATCAGACCTTAGTAAAGTGATGTCTGAAGTTGAACAGTAGGAGTGTGTCCCATTCCCCTTGTTGTCACAAGAACTAGAAAACGCTTCTCCAACTGCCCCCTTCCAAAACCCTGGAAGAGGCCAGCCCTCCAATGATGATTATGGAAGGAAGACTCTAAGGTTCTTCTCTGGATTCCCTTGTTTCCTTCCTAGTATCTATTTTCCCTCCACTCTCATGAACACCTGGGTCTTTTCTACTGCCCTGCTTCTCCCTCAGGGTATTGGTCCCATTTTGGAAGGGTAGAGAAGATCCTTAAGGTCCTCCAACACCTAGGGGGCACCAGATCTTTCGTTCTCTGTAAAACTACAGATGACTGCTTATCTTGGTAATAGGAGCCATAACTGATTCATCGCCTTCCTCAGAAAGTCCCCTTTTCTATACTGGGAAGGGTGGGAAGGGACTGGAAAGAAGGAGAGGAAGGCATAAGAACAATTCGACCTGCTATTCACTCATCACCCTAGTAATTGCTTAAGTGTTAAGTGGCTCAGTCCTTCCAGAAAATGGACTCAACATAATGCCTGACACATAATAAAAATTAAATGAATGTGTCAAATTGAATTAAAATTTACACATTAAACATCTATGTTTAAAGCTCCCAGAACTTAAAGAGTGCTAACTAAGTAAGCACTCTGAATGCCCATTTATACATCTGCACTAGGAACTTACATAGTGCATGAACCACATTGTGATAAGTCCACTGTAACGGCCCAGAAATAAAGGTAGTACATTTTTAATAAAATGGCAAAGCTTATCAGTAATCTACAGGCCTAATGGGCCCTTCTTGCAGCTCACTGTAAAAGCAGGATCTCTGAGGATTTAACTCCAGGGCCAAACTCAGGTAAGTCAGGTGCAAGTAGCTCTCTTTCCAGGAAGGTTCTTCTGGCTTGGTTATAATCTAAGGAGAAATCTATGTTAAAATCTAGAAACAGACCCAAACCCAAAATGTCTAGGGTAGGAAAAGAGAAGAACATGCATTAAACCCAATGAAGCTAGACTAGAACAGTGAGAATTTAATACACATATGTATATGCATTGTATTCACACATACATATACAACCACATACGCTCTCTCTCTTTTAAGGGCAGAAAGTGACTGAATCCCAGCATTCTGGAAGTTCACTTTGATATAAGAAATAAACAGACAGAAATGAAGATCAACCAACTCAACATTTAGTTTACTTAAACCTGTATTTTTGAATGCTCGTTACATTCCCACGCTAGGACTGGAGATACAAAGATAAAAGTAGCATTATCCCTGCCCTTGAAAATTTTGCAATGCAGTAAACTATCACTTCCATTTCTCTGACTTCCATTTGCCTCTTCTGACCATCTTGAAACTTACGCAGCCCTAGAACAAAAAAATGTGGTATCGCAGTCAATCTTCATTACCGATAAACTAGCCAAGGAAAGTTAAAACAAGCAAGAATTAAAAGATAACAGCATTTATTGAATACTTACTGGGCGCCAGCCACTGTGCTAAGTGCTTTGCTATGCATTATCCCTTAACATACAACAACCATGTGAAGTAGCCACTACTATTACTCAGCTTTACAGAGGAGGGAACAGAGAGTGAGAGAGGCTAAAGAATTTGCCCAAGGTCATGTAACTATTAAATGAAAGAGCTGGGATTTGGACTTAGATTCATCTGACACCAGAGCAACAAATTCTTAACTGCTAAGCTTTATTATCTCCCAGGGTGTCACAGTGGTTACTAGGGGTATCTCACAGTCATATTTTATTTGACTCTGAAATGATAGTCCCAAGACTGGAATGAAGAAATGTACATTGAAGGAAGTATTCAAATATAAGAAAAGATTGTGGTTCCAGCCAATTAATTAATTTTTAAAAATCTATAAAGCCTCCTAGACTAGGTGGGAACTACAGGATGAGGTGGGTATATGGGTAGATGGAAGAGCCTCGCTGGAGAAGGAAATGACAGTTCTAGTAAGTGGGTAATATATGGCTGGAGCAGAGAAAGTGAGACTTTGGGTCAGAAAGAGAAGGTAGGGCAGACTCAACCAAGGAATCTTTCTCATTGACCACGAAGAGCCTTTGAAGGATCCTGAGCAGAAAAAAATGGCATAAAGGAAACTGAGGAGACATTGAATTAGGGAGGGATAGGGACCTAAAGGCACACAATGACAGAGTGGATGGGACAGGCCAATGCCAGAGTCAGAGGAGACTCAGAGCTTATAATCTGAGATGAGGTGAGAAGACCCAAACAGCCTCCAAGATGCATTCTATCACATCTGAGCTGCTGGCACTGAGAAGGGCATGAGTAGAAGGAAGCAAGGATGGGAGGACAGAAGGGAGGGAGGGAGGAAGAAGGAAGGAAGCTTTAGTTGGATTTGGAGGCTGACCGGATGTGGATGAAAAGTCAAAGAGAAGGCAGAGGTAACTAACTGACTTGAAGTTGAAGTCTAGATCTTGAACATGGTGTGTCATTAACAGAAAAAGAAAAGGAAAGAAAGGAAAGCCAGGTTTGCTGGTTGGGGTCTGTGTGTGTTTGTTAGGGGAAGGAAGGGTGACGGAAGCAGAGATGCGTTTTATGTTTGGACACATCAAGTTTAACAGAATAAAACCACCATTTGTAAATATGCCAAATAACCTTGAAGCCTAGGAGAAGTATCAAGACTGGAATGTAAATTTGGGAGTCATCTACTTCAAGAGGATCAAATTATTCTCTGTGCCTAAAGCAAAAAAAGAAAAAAAAAAGAAAAGAAAAAAGAAAAAAATGAAAGAAAAAAAGACAAAAGCTGCTGCCTTTCCAATTGTGCCCTTTTTTTCAAAGTGAGGTGGACTTCGAAGAATGAAGGTAGTTGGAACACTATCAATTACTGACTGTCCCTTTGACAAGTTTTGAATTTGACACTTTACATATATTATCTCATTTTCTTTTCCTCCCCCACAGCCATGTAAGAAGGGGATTGTTCCCCCATTTTACAAGGCTCAGAGAGATAGACTAGATTATACAAGGTCACCACGCTTGTACATAGCAGAAGTATGATTACCAGTCAAGTGAGATTCTTAAATCCAGAGTCACTTGATGCAGTCACAGCGCTAAGTCAATGACACTAGCTTACTGGTTTACTCAAAGGTGAATGTCAGAATGGTCCTCTGAACCACTAGCCACCAAACGTAGACGCACTCAGAGACCCTGGAATGTGATTTTCAGTTTTCCAGGTTGTAATGCTAGACTATACACATCCCAAAAGCTCCTGGAAAATTCTTCCATCATAGGTATTTGATTCTGGAAAGATGCCCATGGCCCATTTAGCCCCTCAGATCTGATTACAACGATGTTAGCAAGAATGGCTACCTTTGATAGTTATATTAAGAATTTTTTAACTCCTAAGAAAGTTGAATAAAAGTATCATTCAAAAGACAAATTAATTAGAAAACCCCATTTATAAAATCAGTGTTTGCAATTGTTCGTGGGGGGCCATTGTCCAGGAAGACTCTCAGAGTGGCACAGCAGCTCCAAAGCCAGTTCCTGAGAAGAGTACAAAGAATTCCTCCTTTTTTTTATATGTGTGCACAGCATGTAAGAACTAAGAGTCTTTTATGTTAATTGAAAATGCCAAGTTTGATTCTATAACACATACTTCACTCAAAGACAATCATTCTGTGAAACAGAGCCGCCAATAATTGGACCCTTCCACAGCCTGGCACCTTTCTTTCCCCTTGGGAAGGAGCCGGCTCCTAGAAATGCAGACAGCTCATCCCCAGACACAGGGAGTCGTCACCAGCCTCTAATAACTGCTTGTCTTGCCAGGAAGATGGACAAGCCAGCGCAAGCCCACGGCTGCAGCATCTGTATCTGATTCACTCTCCTCAGTTAGCAAACTTTCTTTTTACCATCAGAGTGAGGCAGATGTCAGGTTGAACCGTTTCACAGGCTCGGACCCAGCAGAGATCCAGCTGGGATGCCACCGTCCATGCAGAGGTATAAGAGGTTCTTATTGCAGAGCCCTTCACCCCAGCCCACCCATATTTCCTGTAGTCCATGGGTGTCCAAACCCAACCATCACACACACCTCCAACCTACCAACTCCCCCACACAGCACCAGCTACTCAGATTAGGCGCAGGCCGTTTTAAGCAGACCTGTCCGGGAGCCCTGCTTCCATGGTGAGAGCTGGAAAGAAGTTTAAAACCTAACTTCGAAGTCATGAAAAATTATCCTTGACAGTGTTTGAATGAGCAGTTGTCTTTGGGAAGAGTTGAATCCATTTGTTCATCAAACAATGAGTTATAGATGTTTGTATTGTTTGTTGTTCCAGTTGTTTATTTTTGTTGGCTTCTACTCTCAAACAAGATTTGGTTTCGCAAAAGCAGGTTCCCCAAATTAAAGATATTTAAGATTTTTATGATTTCATTGCTAAGCGCAGCCTTTTATGAATGACTCTGGCCCCCTAGTGGCTGGGTAATCTACATGATACTATCGCCTCCATTTGAGGAACAAGAGCTAAAGCCAGACTTGGCAAGTTTCCTTCTCTAAGGAGGAACAGTGATGCACTCATAGGAATGACTGCCCCTCTTTGCCAGTGTAAGCCAGGCTGTAGATATATCCATCCTGGCTCAATAGATCCACGTGCACTTCTCGACATTATGAATTAGAAAATTTTTCTTGTTACCTAGGACATTGCAGAAATCCCTTTTCTGATTCTTTTTTATATGTGTTTTTAAAGGCAAGGACAGTGTCATTTGAGTGCTTAGGGCTCAGTAGTACTAATTCCCATTCTACAAGAAGAGGAAACTGAGGCTCCGAGGTAGTTTAATACCTAGCATGTGGCAATGTCAGGACTCAAAATACATGACAATGGCCAGTTCTCGTTGATTTCTTTCCCTCCTTGGGTCATGGTCCCAACAGTAAAGGCTGAGTGTTTCCAACTCAGCAAATTTTATCCACATTCCATGGGCTCTGTAGTTTTCCTGTTTTATGATTCTCCCCACCAGCCACAGACCCTCTCGCCTATATGTGGAAGCACGTAGCTCAGTGTTGGGGTAGAGGGTAAGGGGAGGAGGAAGAGAGAGATTTATAAGCAGTTGAGGATCTGTCTATATAAAGGCAAACGTGTGTATGTATTCCTTATTTACTGAGTATCTACTAACTGAAGGGCATACTAGGACCTCGCACAGAGAAAGTATTTAATTAATGTTCAGTGAACAAATGTCTGAACGAATTCATAAGCAAACTTCAAAAAATAAGCGCTTCTGCATTCTTTTCTTTGGAGGAAGCTCCAGGCATTGCTAACCAGCTCTATGATCCTGAATGAAATACTTTCTCTGGCCACCAACCCATTCAGCTACAAATGAGAAGTTAGTCTAAGGAAGCTTTTTGACCCTTCCTATCCAAGTATCCTGGGAATCTACAATGCTAGTTTGTGAATTTCTTATCAACAGAAATGCTGCCCTATGTTTGCTAGGAAGCTCTGCCATTCGTTAGGAGTCCTTGGTGCTCAGTAAATATATGTTCAATGACTGCCATGTAAGCTAGTTATAGCTGATCGCAGAGTAAGCCAAGAGTCAAATTTCCTAGAAAAGGAGTTTGTGTTAAGTGAATTCCATTTTTCTCCTAGTTTCCATCATCAGAAATTAATTTCACTTGGGCTAGCAAGAAATCACAGCTGCAAGATATAATAATAACACACTTAGAATGTCAGCAATCAAAGAACACACTCAGGTTTTCATTTCCAACAGAACAGTAGCCCAGATATCCTGAAACACTGTGGCTGTAAAGAATGTTTACAATGCTAGACAAAATATAGAAAACCCTCTTTAAAATAAAGCGATGAGCTTCCAAGAAAATAGGAATACTTCACTTTCCTGAGGCCAAAATTAAAGCAGGAGACCAAATATAAGTGACAACTGCCACCACTGCCTATGCTGGGGCCATCTGAGTCTTCAGGTACTCCATATAAGCTGAAGAATAAGACCACCCTGCATAAAGCCAGGACTCAAATAGGCTATGCCCCGAGAATAAAGTACTCTAGAAGAAAACCCACCCAACCATGGCAGACAACAAAGAAAATGGTCATCTTTGCCCTGGCTCTGGGTAGAGCTAACAGTAACAGAAATAACAGAAAAACTTCCCCGAGACTTTGTAACCACAAATTTGGCCACACGCAGAGGTTTGGGGCCACAAATTGTATTATATACATTGCCCAAAAAAAGGATGAGGAAAATTTCATTTAAAATAAAAAGTTTCAGCAAATGAGTTCACAACCCCAAAATTACATAAAAGGAAACAAGCCCCAAAGTGTGAAAGACTCCAGAAACAACCAATAACCAAACCGGATTCATAAGACTTCATGTGTTAGAATTACCAGATACAAAATATAAAATTAGACTGTCTAAAATGTTCTTAAGCATCTATGACCATGCTACCCTGAGCAAGTCCAATTCCGTCTGATCTCGGAAGGTAGGCAGGGTTGGGCCTGGTTAGTACTTGGATGGGAGACCACCTAGGAAGACCAGGTGTTGTAGGTGTTAAAAATTTTTTTAAAAAAGGAATTGTAAGCTGACAAGGTCCTTGTAATCTGTGAGGTCAACCAAGGATTGCCTCACCTAATTAATTAATTAATTAATTAATAGAACAAAATGTTTTTAAGAAAAAAATAATCAAAAACATGAATAAAAAACAGATTTGAAAATGAACCAACCATAACCTCCAGAAATTAAGACGTAAAATTTAAAACTCAATGGACATGTTAAACCACAGGGGGAAAATTCACAACTAAAGAAACCAAATAGATCTGGAGAAATTAAAAAAACAGAAAGAAGACCAAAAAATAAGAAAGAGAGGGTAGGTAAACAAAAGGATCGTTGAAAGGTCTCATAGACATCTAACGGATAATCCAGAAGGAAGTAAAAGAGAATGCTGAGAATTTTCCCAAATTGATATAATTCCAATCCTTTACTCAGGAATTCCAATGTATTTGAAGCAGGATAAATTCTAGACAAAGAAAAGATGGAATCCTTCAAAGGAATGAAAATTAAGCTGACAGAAGACTTTACAATGATAGAAGTCAATTGACAGTTGAATAATATCTTCAAGGTGCTGAGAGAAAATAACTTTCAATCTAAAATTATGTACTTAGAGAAACTATCTTTTAAGAATGAGACTAAAGATATTTTTAGATAAAAATTGAGAAAATTTACCAACAGACCTGCATTAAAAGTGCTTCTCAAAGGATGTACCTCGCAAAGGAAAATTAACCCAGGGAAATGTCTAAGATGCAAGAAGAGAGATGAAGCCCATGGTACACATGTGAATGACTCTAAATAATTCTAACTGTGTAAATCAACAGCAACAATGTTAACAAGAAGCATTTCCCCTCTTTAAAAATGTCATTAAGCACCACTCTAAAATTTCTCTGAATAATATTCATTCTTAGAAGAAACCAAGGTGAAAACACAGCTTTAACTAATATTCTTATTCCTCCCTGCTTCTTCCCTCAAGCCTCCCTTCCTCCACTTTCTCGGCCTTTGGGTACATAAATTTAAAAGCGGAACTGGATGAAACTTACCTAAAGATGGAGGAAGTGATCATTAGAGCATCAAACTCCATAAAAAAAATCAGCTGGGTAATCTATGATGATCTGAGTAAAAGCACTTTCGGTGGCTTGCGAGGTTGGAAGTGAAATGGCAGTGAGGAACGAGGGAAAGGTGAGAAATGCGTGAGATGTCAGATGTGGGGTCAGTTCACCAGAGGACACAGAAGGGCCATGAGGACAAGCACAGAGGTCCCCGGGCGCTTGGTGCGTCTGCGAAGAGCTCACATGAGACCCCACTCTAAGTTGGGAGGCGATCATACCCAGTGTAAACCAGGATTTACTTAGAAATTCGAACTTCAGAAGTACATAAATTGTTTGTAATTCCAAAGAATTAATATTCTTATCTTTTAAGACTTACTTCATCGAGGTTTGTTTTAAGCTATATTTACCAAGTGCTGGCTCTACCGGTCATAGAGCCCTTTACGTAGATTATTATTTAATCCTCAAATAAACTTTACAAGGAGATTACTATTTTTATTCTAACAGGAAACCAAAGCTCAGAGAAGTTAATTTGCCCAAGGTCATGGAGCAGGGGATCAAATCAGGACTTGAACCCAAGTTAGTCTGACTTCAAAGCTCATGTTCTCAATCACTACACTTTTTTCCTTCACTTACCTCTTTCTACTATAGGACCCTATTTACGTTTTTTTTTAAGTGTAGATCACTATATGATATTAAAGCATCTGTGTATATATGTATATACACACAACTATATATATTTAATTTATATTACCATATGTATGTTTTATATAATATATTAACAAAATATTTTATTTATATTATGTTATATATGTATATATTATTTGATTTATATTATTTAATTTAATACAAGGTAATAGCTTAAGGACTTTCATTAATTCTGTAACCTAAAGTCTGAGGCATTATTATTTGAAGACGTTTTATGTCTTATTTATCTTCGTCTTCTTTGTGTTTAGCACACAGCAGTTGCTCAATAAATGTTTGTTGAATGAAGTTCTATAACTTTCTCAATAGCCTGAAAACACTTTCACGCTTTTGGGTAAAGATCATTTAGAGATATTTAATAGGTGTTGGAGTATGCCAGTAAGGTAAGGATTAAAAAACAACTCAAAACATGATCCAAAAAGCATGGATGGAGCCGGGAGAAATGGATTCTACTTTTAGTTCTGTTGTTAGCTACTTAGCTGTTTCATTTCTCTACAGTTGTATAAATGCAGTGGTATATTTAACAATGGTAAAGCATGGCCCTAATTTGTATAACTTCCCAGTTTCTATAGTGTAAATAGTCCACTGTGCCTGGTTTCTAGGTAACATGACATCGCTTTGTCATCAACTTCTGTGTAGACACCACTTTAAACAGAGCTGATAGGAAGAAAATGATGTAAACCATTGTTTTCTAGTATTTCTACCACATAAATACAATAGACACAGATAACTTCAAGAGCTTCAATAATATTAAAATATAGTAGAATTATTAGAATGTGATGAGTTTCGAGTATATATGTTCTTTGTTTTCTTAATACATATACTTTAATTATGACTTAGTTATGTTTATATAATTTTATTTTTAATAATGTCTATGTTTAACAACCAGATTACAAAATTCCTGAAAATTTAACAATCGACTCTCACAAGCCAACAGCCCTAGCACAGCACTGCTACTCTAGATCTCATTTTTCTCATCTATAAAGTTTTAGGAACTATCCTAAGGGAATAACTAAGGATTTGTACAAAGATTAAACTACAAGAGTATTCATCACATTATTTATAAAATCAATAAACTATAAACAAGTGTCTAACAATGAGTTAGTTAATAATAATAATAGTAGTAACTTTCATTGAACACTTACAGTGTGTCTGGCACCCAGAGCTTGGCAGGACAGTCTCTCTCTTGCTTGTCTCCAGTTAACAAACTCTGATTGACCATGGACCATCCTTCTGTCAAACATCCTGCCTGTGGTGAGCTGAATATCTGGCCTAGTTGCCTCTCTCCAGTGGACTGCTCCATACTGTTCCTGCAATGAGCAATGTCAATGTGCTCTTTAAAAGTAAGGCGTGCTTGTCCCAAGCCTACTGATGCCCACTTTACCGTGGACTCTAGAACAACGCAGAGGTTAAGGCCACTGACACCGGATGTAGTTGAAAATCTGCCTATAATGTGTGACTCTACAGTCGGCCCTTCCCATCCCATCAGCAAATTCAACCAACTTGGGATGGAAAACAGTGATTTTTTATCTGTGGTTGGGAATCCGTGGTTGGGACTGTGAAAACACTGTTTTAGATCTGCGGTTGATTGAATCTGTAGTTTGAATCCTGCCAATAGGAAAGGTGAACTGTATTTGTAAAAAAAAAAAAAAAAAAAAAATTAGTATATGAATGGACCAGTACACTTCAAACATATTTGGTTCAAGGGTCAACTATCCTTGTCATGGTGTGTGTGCTAATTAACTACTAGGTACAACAAAAAAATGGGAATGATAAAAGATAATTACTGTTTATTTGAAACTAATTTCAATGCTTTGGAAAGAGTCCTCAAGATGAAAAAGCTTTCGAATTAGTTGTAAGAAAAACAACTCAAAAGATGGGAGAAATAAATGTAAGAGACTGTTACATGAAAAAAAATTATTTGTCATTTATTTGAAATTCACATTTAACTGAGAGTCCTGTATTTAACTGGTGACTCTACTGATGACCCTTCTACATACTCCTCATCCTAAGGACCCCCAAATACCAGCTTTGCTTATAGGAAAATGTTTTATCCTTACAGTAACCTTAGCATCCATTTCAACCTCTGTCTGCCAATAGGAAGAAAAGCATTTGTTTTCTCCAAGACAAGGGTCCAGCTCCTTCTAGCCTGCAATGAGGGGCTAGAAGGTAACCTGAGCAGCTCTGTGGGAGCCAGAGGGCCCCATGAAGTTCATGACACTGCTAAATGCTTGGTGGCTGTGAAAGGCAAGGCGTGGCTCAGAAGATAACTTCTCTTACTTGACACTTTTGCCCAGGAATAGCCTAGGTCTTAACCGGGGCTAGGAAGCCAACCCCAATTTCCCACGAATCCTCCAGGGCTCTCCTGGGCCATTTCTTTTATTGAGCAGTTCACCTCACAGGTCCAAATCCCTTTGAAATCCCTACTCCTGGATTAAACAACCTGTCTTCAACTGCAAAGGAAGTCATATGTATATCCTTCAAATGAGTTGAGATCCCAGTTAAACAAGAAAAGGCCTTACTTGGTCAATTCTGTCCCAGAATAGAAGGTTAGATATTGTTTAAAGGTGCTAGAGCATTGCACAGAACACATGTGTGTGAATTTTCCCTTGTCTTAAGGTCCTTCTATTTGGACGATGCATTTTGACATCCCCATGAAAGGTGAGGTTGCTGCTGCAGTGAGGAAATTACCCAGGATTAGGGGAAAAGATAAAGAATGGGAAAACCCCTTTGGAGCACCTCACACACAATAATAGCTGTGATGAAAATGGCCCCAATTTTGCCTCTTTTCACTGGGGAATAAGAGAGGAATTTAACTTCCTGACCTTTTGAAGGAGCATCCTTGGTGCTAGTTTGGGATGTAGGGGATTTCTAACTTTCAGAAAAACCTATAGGTTTAGGTGGAGGTGGCATGAAAGCCCAAAGCTGGAAACCACAGCTGGAAACTTGGTGATTTGGAGTTTAAAAAGGATGTTATTTGATAGTGGAAAAATTAGATTGCAAAAATAAATGAGGTGCCTCATGGACAGAAATCTCTGTTACCATTAAGCATGACATTGAAGACTAGTTAATGATGTGAAAAACATTTGTTATATAATTAAGTGAAAAGTTACAGTACATGTGCAATAATAATTCACCAAAATGTGGGCAGTAATAATCTCTGGTAGAATTACTGATTTTCTTCTTTTTCACTAATATGCATTTACTTTTTTTTTAACAATAAGCATGAACTGCTTTTGTAAAATAGAAAAAAAAATTATTCTATACATATTAAAAATCTTTAAACACTCCAGAACCTAGAACTGTTTTTAATTCAGGCAAAAACCAAGGAACCAAAAACCTATTTAAAACCAAACCACAGCAAGGAACTTCAGCAGGGCTTCAAAACACTCTCTATAAGTAAAATTTTTGAAATGTAGAGATTTATAGACTCTCTATGAAACCAATGAGAGTATGCATGAGCTACGAAGATCACAATGATAACACAAATGAACAGGGAACATCTCCAGAACTCTCACTTACTCCGTATCAGGCATCAGGTCAAGCACTGGATTATCTCATTTAATCTTTTAACGACCCTAAAGTAGATAGTATCAATCATGATTGATACTATATTCAGATGAGAAAACTGAAGCTTGGAGACCAAAAATGACTTGCCGAAGGACCCACAGCTAGCACTGACCACCTTGACCCCAGTCCCTGCATATTGGACAGCTGGCTCCAACAAGTAGTGTCTCTTGCCCATATTAGAGCAAAATCCTGGCTTAATTGTCAAAATCAAGGTCTTTCTAAAACCTAAATTATCAGAAAAGACACACGTAAAAGCACAAAGAAAATGTGTACTTCATTCAGCAGTTCTGGTGGGGGCGGGGGAGTGGGGCGGGGTGCGGCTGACCCACATCTACAGTCACACGCACCAGGACCAATTCCAGCAAGCATCCAGAAAAGGTTGAGTTTGGTCAACCAGCTGGATATTTGTAGAATAACCAGTTGGCTCACTGATTTAACTGAATTGCATTTTTTAATGTTGTAATTTGTTGCTTGATTTCAGCTGCCCCTTATTCCCACTCCTGCGCCTTTCCCCCAACCCAGGGAGAAAGAAAATCAAAGTGGGTATATAATAAATTCGGTCTGAACAATAGGCCAGGAAACCCAGCCTAACAATCAGGTGTTTCTCCATGTGACAGTCTTTTCATATAGGATTTGAATTTGGTATTTTTCTCCCTGAGCTGATGCTCTGTCTTGGTGAATTAAGTCAAGCCTGTATGAATATCCTGTCCTTGAAAAATGAGAACACAGAAATATAGTGGCACTCTCCTCCTGGGGTCCACAAGCTCCCTCCCCCATTACCTAGACAAAATTAATGCAGTCTTGACCTCTAAATCTGAAGGTATTTACCACCAAGACTATCAAAAACGCTGATTGTGACTTTTAACTCCTGAAATGATCTCAGCCTAGATCTCACTAGCAACAAGACTGTGAGGTCTATTGAGAGAGAGCATGAAAAGCCGAAGGTATGAGGAAGATGGTGGCTTCCCCACACAGGCCTCCTTCGCATCAATCAAGGAAAGGGTGTGTTTCAGGTGTCCAACTTAAAGGCAGTAAGAAAACCCATGGTTCCATTCCATAATTCTTACTCGCTACTAAGGCCATGAGGCCAGGATATACATTGAAAGCCTCTTTAATTCAAAGACCTGTTATCTTTACTTGACCTTATTTCCTGTCATTGGTGAGAATCAAGCTGCCTCTATTCCCCCTAATAGCCATATAGTATAACTCTTGCTGGGAACGACCGCTGTGTGTACCTTCCTTTGTGGTAGGCCGCAATCTTGGGAAGTAATATGTCTGTTTTGAAAAGAGTCATTTACAGCCTGCTGTTTGACCTAAGGGATCCTGGAGCCCACCCTTTTCTGGCCTCATACACTGTATTTCCTTCCTGGGTTTTTTGCAGGTTTAATGCAGCACAGGTGGTGGTATGCTTCCAAACCAGGTGTCTGAGTCCAAAGACATTTGCTAAAATATTTGGCTCGTATTTTTCTTTTTGGCTTGGAATTTCACACCATGAACTGCAGAGACTTAGTGATAACTTCATTTTTTATGGCATGTTTGACTGTCCTTTACACAGTCTTTCTTCCCTGCAATTTAACACCCCTAGAGATACTATAAAATCCTCACGGTTTATTGACCAACACTTTTCAACGTCGTGTCAATGCCACACACACAAACTGATTGCTCTCCAGTTGATAGGGTGTGAGGCTGGGGCTGCAACTACCTGACTGGGTCACAGGAGGGCTGGCCGCAGAGAAGAAACACCTGGACAGGTGTGTGCCTGGAAACAGAGAAGGTCATTATGCTGGTCACATTGCCCAGTGATCCTCTATCACCATAGAGCATCCAAAGTACAGACTTTATTTGGTATGAGAACAAGCCAGGGACTACATGAGCTTCTATAGACATGCCAGTAATAAAATTAATAAAAATAACTTAAATTTATTGAGCATTGATTATGCTCCAGCATAGCACTTGATGAACGGTCTCATTTTAGCCTCATAATAAACTTTTGAGATAGATGCTGTTCTTAGCCAATTTTTAGAGATGAGGAAACAGACTCAGAAAGAATAAGTAATTTGACCAAAGTCACCTAGCTTATAATTGGTAGAGATAGGTTTAAACCCAGCTGATTCCAGACCCACACTCTTTACTGACAATGCCAGACCATCCTAGGGTGTATATGTGCACCCAAAACATTTACTGCAGGATACATGAACATGTCAAAGAAGGGAAATTGTTGCAGATAGTCACTGACATGACATACAAATGATTCCTCACTTGGTCTAATTTCCTCGGAGGTTCTATTTTTCAGTAATACCTATTCCACTAAACCCTATTCTGTAGAGACAGCTTTACTATGGACAAGTTTCAGATTGCTGACCTCATATGACATTTTGGTGGAAAGTACTGGAATGGGCTCTACACCAAGTTCTCTCACTAACTAGTTTGAGAACCTTGACAGTGTCATTTAACTTCTCTGAGAGGTATAGTTAGGGGGACCATATGTTCCAGTTTGCCCAGAACAGTGCCTGTTTATATTTATTATTCCATTATGACTACTAATGGTACCCCCTTTTACTCTCTAAATTCTTCCAATCTGGATGATAAGTTTTATGGTCACTTAGGTACAGTGTTCATCTTTTGAGGATATTTCCCATTCTTTTGGTAGCAGCACTTCAATGTTTCTTGAGGAATTCTCGCACCCCGTATGATTTAGGTAGCCCAAGGTGGCCAATTAACGTTCTGAATTCTCCTGGCCACGGTGATTGGTTCAAAGCTAAGCATGTGGTCCATACCTGGCTAATGAAGGTGGACACGCAGGACTCATAGAAACTATCAAAGAAGAGACCCTCTCTTTTCAAGGAGGTTGTCGGGCCGATAGAATGTAAGCCTAGAATTGTTAGCGGCCACTACCTGAGGAACGAGTGCCAGACAAGGAAGCAGTGCAGACAATAGAACTGAGAAGTGGAAAGAGCCAGCCGCCTGTTAGTGCTGCTTGAGCCGTGGCCTGAAGCCAGGTATATGCAGGGACTTCCTAGTTAAATGTGCCAGTAACCTCTGTTTGCACAAGCTAGTTTGACTTGGGTTCTGTTATTTGTAACTAAAAGAGGGTTGACTAAAAAGGAGAGGTCGGATAGGAACATCTCAGCGCTGGAACGCCAGGCTTCCATTGAAACATAAATTCACGCATGCGCGTGCGAGACAGAGAGAGAGAGAGAGAGAGAGAGAGAGAGAGAGAGAGAGAGAGAGAGAGAGAGAGAGAGAATTACATAGAGTTCCAACACCAATGAGGAAACCAACGCATTACCCAGATCTTTCATAAGTTGGTAGTGCTTAGAAAAACATCGAACCTAATCCAGTGGTTTCCTAGATGCTCCATGGAGACCTGGGTTCTAAGGGTGAATCTCAGCGGCTGCGATAGGGGCCGTAGGGACCGATAGGGGCCGATGTGGTGGGCATGAAAGTAAGGGAGGGAGCGTGAGATGGGACCGGGCTCAACGGCTGTCCCCTGCTTCACCCAGAGCAGCGCCACTGTCACCCGTTTTATATACATTAGGATTCAGCATGGGAGTTCATGGGGGGAGAGAAAAAGGATTCCATATCTCTAAGAAGACTGAAAAAACACTTATTTGGTCAAAACCTATCATTTTAAAGATGAAAATACCAGAATTCAGAGGTAGTTCTATCTCTCACCCCCTGACACGCGGTCACACGTAGTTGATAGAAGAGGGAAAACCTGAACACTGTCTGGTTCTCTTTGACCTCACAATGGTTTCCTTGGTATAATTAAAAAAAAAAAAAAAAAAAAAAAAAAAGCCTTACCTCACAGTATTATGGAGACCAAATAGAGTTGTCTTTATGTCATAAGCGGTATATATTTATACATTATGTAAGTACAATATAAATAAAACTTCCTGTTTCTTTGCTTGTTTAGCATCTGTGTCCCTCACTAGATCGGAAAGTCCATGTGTGAGGGAAGTAGGTGGGTGGGAACCCGGCACCTTAAACACAGTAGGAGCTCTCAAAAAGTTGTTTTCAAAAAGTAAATAACCAATTTACAGATGGTGAACAGTCATGCGGGAGAAACAATCAAAATCGAGATTGCAGGAAATTCTACAGAACAAATATCAGTTTCTTCAGTAAATAAATCTCAAGAAAGAAATGGAGGAGGAATCCATAGACGGAGAGACATGAGGCACATATGAACCACCTGCAATGTGCAGATCTGATTCGAACCAAGTGAATGTTAAAATTATTATGAGATAATCAGAAAAATGTCAAAGACTGTACGGATGTTGGTTAATATCATTGCAATCTTTTTTAGTTGTGTTTCTCTAAGTTTCTATCACTTAAAAATACACACTGAAATATTTACAGCTGAGATGATATAGCACCAGAAATTTTATAGGAGTAACCTGTGGGGGAGAAGGCGAGAGGGGGTAGACATGAAAGAAGATTGGCCTCACGTCGGTCGTTTTTTTGAAGCTGAAAAAGCCTTTCTGAGCTTCATGGGACTATTTTGCTATTTTTGCATATGTTTAAGATTTTTAAGTAATAATTTAGACGGGAAGAAAATAAAGAAAGAGAAAGGAAATAAAGGAAGATCCTAGCCTTTGCATACAAACTTGAATTCAAATTTTGACTCTTCCACATACCAGCTATGAGACTCAAGGTTCCTACTTATCGATACCTACATATTGTCAGTTTCCTTAACTGTGATGGGACCAAAAAAAGCACTTGTCACTTGTCTCCTAGCGTGGGTGATAAGAATCAAATGAAATCATATGTGTAAATTATGTCTAATAAATAGTATGTAATAACTGGTAAGTGTTATTAAGACCAAATGTGTCTATGGCCATACTACCCTGAACAAGCCTGATCCCATCTGATCTCAGAAGGTGAGCAAGGTCAGGCCTTGTTAGTACTTGGATGGGAGACCACCTAAGAAGACCAGGTGCTGTAGGTGTAAAAAATAAAAAATAATTTAAAAAATAAGAGATCGTAAGCTGACAAGGTCCTTGCAATCTGTGAGGTCAACCAAGGGTTGTCTTGCCTAAAAAATAAAAAGTAAATAAAATACCAAATGTTAAACATGTTAGCCAAGTATAATAAGTGCTAAAAAATTACATTTTAATAACAATAACTACTTAAATTGGAGAGTACTTAATAGATACCTAGTACTGTTATATATGTTTTGTATGTAAAAACTCTTTTAATCCTCATACCTAAAGTGAATCCTCTTTAACAAGATTAAAGTTTCTAGTAAATAGTGACATTATAAAAAGTGATAGACGCTGATGGAAACTAAACTTTTAAAAATGAAACTATATAAAAATAAGTTTATTTTATTTTATATTAAACCATATTTGGAAAATAATAGTAAATGTGCTTTAATTCATAGCACAACAAATAACTAAGTTTTGGAAGTTTTGGCACATTTTTTGGCAACATTACATGATAGCATAATAGTAATATTTTTCATTTCACAACTTATTTTGCAGCGCAGTTATTAAAAATAGTCATTCTCACAAAAGTAGTCATCCATTTTCTGAAGGATTTCTTAATATTTTCTTTTGAAGCATCCTGTCAATTTTCTCTCCTTCATTGGATAAGTGGACTGATTCTGCGAGTTCCACATTTGTTAAAAGTTTTGTCTGAAACCATAGGAATTCTCCAACGTCACCCTTGAGAATGCTTCACATAATCCTGCATCTTTGCAAGATTTTTAAAAATGATTTTAGCTAGGATAGATGCCGATGTTAGGTTAGATGGAAGGGGGACAGAAGTATTCAAAGGGGCATTAGTTTTATAAATTGTTAGTTATTAGGGAATTCTTCTTCCTTGTGCAACCTGCCAATTTTGGGGACTAGAATAGTGGATCTCAGATGACCCTTTATACTGTGAAAAAGTTTCATGTAGTGCTATACTCCCAAAAAGCATCAGAATTGATATTTGAGTAACTCAGACCAAAATTATTTGGCCTAATTATCTTTATAATTCCCCTTAAAATCTCTATTTCCCTTTGACTTTTTTGGATGTAAATTAAACAACTTCCTCTTAAACTCTTTCAGAGATGTACAGGGATGAGAAGAGTACCAGGGGCCACCAAAGGGAAGATTAAGAAATTAAACATGTACCTTGGCCTTTTATTGCTCGATGTTAACCAAAATTCAAACTCTTGCCACTTTACCAGAGAATCCCTTTCAATTCAATTTAGGCAAATAAATATTTCAGCTCTAACATACAAAGTCAAATGGGGAATGACACCATAGGGAGTAAAATATTGCTGTATTTTAGTCATACTACCGAATTTAAATATAATCTCTATTGATTATTTTAAATAATGTCATTATGTAAAAAAATCTGAGAAGTATTTGACAGGTATCAGGGGGAAAGTACATCAATATACCCCGAGAGATTTTACTTCCTGAATCACCTAAAGCCTTGTGAAAATAAACAGTTTACAGCCAAATGAGTTTATATCCATAAGTATAAAAACCTGCCTATCTATGTCAATAATGATGAAACTTGCCTGAGCACATCAGATCACATTTTGGAGCATGTTACAAATAGATTCTCAGGTTTCTCCCATTGAGATTCTAATCAGTAGTTATAGGTATAGAGTTCAGGAATCGATATATTTTAACAAGCATCCTGGGAATTTTTATGTTCACAAGAGTTTTAAAAACACTGACTTAGTCAAGTTAGGACTTTAAGAGTAAGGATGATTAAGCAGTGCTTCCATCTGATCTTTGGAGTCAATGTGGAAAGTAAATTAGAATGGGCTTTGTTGGCAGGCAGATGATGGGTTGCTTCTTGGCTCTGCCTCTTACTATCTCTAAGCCTTTGAACAAGTAACTAACATTTCTAAGCTTCTTTTTCCTTGTGTGTAAAGTGAATATAATACTGACTCAAAAGATGTTACAGAGCTCAGTAAGTAAATGAGAGAACTCAGCACAATACATAATGTATAGTAAGTGTGCAATAACTATTAATTCCCTTCACTTTTTATATTGCTGAAAAATGGGGCCAATGAAGAATACTATAGGGCAATACGAGCAAAGAGTGCTGATATTCTTTATATTCTTCAGATGGGTGCTGTATTCCCTTTCTCTACCATCACCCCTACCACCAACTGCTGTTTCTCATTCACCCCTACCCTACAATCACACAGGACTTCCTTGGGATAAAATTAGACACAACCAAGCTGTATTGCCTCAGTGCTGCCACCTGGTGACAGGTATGAAGAACTGGGACTTTTCTCTTCCTCATCGAGGGGCTCAAACCCAGACTGCATTCTCCCCTTTTTCCCTAGGACTATTTCCCCTTCTATTACTAGCAACAGACATTTTCTTTCACATAAAACCTCTCTTTTCTTTCCCTTCTTTTGCTCAGAAACCTTTGAAAACTCTTCGTCTTACCTCCTCAACACTCTCCATCTGTGTTCCATCGGGTTGCCAAAACCAACCTCCATAGAGGCTGATTAGCATAAGGGCAGCTCTAGGGGCTCTCCTAACTGCAACACAGAACAGAAAAACCATCTGTTCAAAAGTGAAATTGGAATAAAAAGCCTTGCTATCAACCTGGGAAGTCTTGGAGGGGCCCAGAAGTTCTATTCAAAATCACTCCAGAAACTTGTGCCTCTCTCTTAACCTTTAAGAAAAACTTTCTCAAATACCAACACTCATGATCAGTCACAAGCAATTTTTTTTTTTTTTTTTGCTGCTCTTGAAGAGAAGAAACACTCATCCAGGCTCACGCTGGAATCCTGGAAGCCCACAAAGGCGAGAAAGTAGTGATCTTTCCCCTACTCTAAACTGCTTCTTGACGCCTCCGTGTGGGACTCTCTTCATTGTAAAGTGGAGAGAGCAGTCACTGGCCTCCTGCTCGTACCCACCTTAGGTTTCTCCCCTCTATTGTCTTTCTCTCTTTTCTCACCTCCCCGATTCTTGCTTTTCCCACTCCCTAACATAGCACCATCAGACCTGGATTTAAATTCTGCCTGTACCACTTACTAGGTATGAAATGTGGGGTACACTACCCTTCTGGGCCTCGGTGTCCCCGTCTTTAAATTGGAAGTAGTGGCAGCACTGATTTCTTAAGGTCGCTGTGAGGATTAACTGCATTAATAAATTCAGGCGAGAGACGGACTTAACGTTGTGGCTGGCACAGAGTAAGCGCTCAGTGTTAGGCTTGCGCTAGTCCCTTCGCGTCTTTCCCCTACGCATAGGCTTGCTGATCCTGGGGGGATAGTCCTTGACTCTTTATATCAGACTCTCACTACTGCCAGAGGATGTGTTAACCTGGCTCTGGAGAAGGGGGGGAGATTAAGAACCCTGGGAGACTTTTCCTGAGGGAGATACAATTTTCCTCCTTCCTATTTTCGAGCCTCAACAACTCTTTCAGGTCAAGAACTAACAGGAGCAGTTTAACCTTTGAATAAACTTTTTTTTTTTTAACCTAAAGTCAGAGTACATTTTTAAAAATCGTTATCCTGATAACAAGTGAGGCATGATTATTGAGGATAATTTGGGAAAACACAGAAAAGTTCAGAGCAGATAGAAATCACCCGAAAACCCTTCCTTCCAGAGATAACCACTAATAACATTGACAAGCTTTTCCACTGGCATATATCTCTATGCTTGTTAAAAATAGACTCTTACCACTTTTTTTTTTTTTTTGGCTTAAACCATAGAATTTTATTTTCTTACAGTCTTGAAGGTTGGAAGTCTGATCAGGGGCTTATCACATGGCAGTCTCCCCTGTCTCTTCTTATGAGGACACTAACCCCATGGTATCAGGGCCCCATCCCTAAGACCTCAGTAAATGTTAATGACCAATTTTAAGCCTTATCTCCAAATGTCGTCACTTTGGGAGTTAGAACTTTAACATATGAATATATTTTCATTAAAAATGTTAGCTAAATTATAATACAATGGGTTTATTATTGTCACTTAAAATAAAGCAGTAAATACACTTCTCAGTTTTAATTTTTAATACATAAATATTGATAGACATGTAAAAATTAATAAACAGAAAACTCATTTAAAGCGAAGTAGGGAGGCCATAAAGGGGAGCCCTCATGCCCTATGTCTGTCTCGAAACACAAAAGGGAGAACTCTTTGTCATAGCCCTCCCGACTTCTTCTCCTCTGTATAAAAAAATTTCCTTCCCTTTGTTTTAGCAGACTTGCATGTGCCTTGCATGTACCAGATTGCAACTCCTTGTTGTTCCCAAATAAACACATTTTTGCTGGAGTAATAACTATCTAGCTGACATTTTGTTTGCTGTCAACATATTTAACCCACATGAACAAAAGCTCTTTGGGGTTCTCAGTAATTTTTCAGAGTGTGAATGGATCCTGAAACCAAAAAGATCACCTTTGAGCAACACTCATCCCCGTATGACTTACAGGAGAACTTTCTTGGATTTTTTTCTTGACAGAATTCTTCTGTATTTGACATGCCTACAACCCATGGGCTATGTGATAATTCTGCACACCCACCAGTTTTCTGGTTGAACAAAATTTTGGGGGGAAAAATTTTCTTCATACAATGTTTTGTGATGTCCCTTGGCCTTAGCTGTTTACATATTAAATATACCTCTATTCTTTTTCCTCTAGTTGTGACAATTCGAATAGTATTATTTGGCCCTAATACCATCTAAAACAGTGCTGTGTAGACATTGAAATCATGTTGTGACCCCTACCATTTTTTAATGTTTTTCTTATATTTTAATGATTTGTTTTTGTCACTTAACTTTCATAGTGAATATTTCTCATTATCCATCTTGAAAATGTACCATAATTATTTATACGGTCTCCATCGTTTCCAATTTTATACAATTAAAACAACTCTGAAATGAACATTTTCATCAGAAATTTTGTTGTCAACTCTAAGTATTTTGGGGGGATTAATATCCGGAGGTAGATTGCTGGTTCAGAAAGTAATGCCCTTCTTAAGACTCTTGGTAGCCTTGCAAAACTTTTGCAGAGAAGTTGTACCACTTTACAAACCCATTAGCAAAGTCTGAAAGACCAAAGAGGTCCATTTTTAGTCTCGGGGTCCTGGTGAAATAACCTCTTTGGCTTGAGTAGAGGTTATAAAGGGCTTCCTACCAGAGCATTCGAGAGGAGTGGACACTGCTTCCTGTGGCTTGCTTTCTTCAAGAGACGCTCTGGTGCATTAAAGAGGCATCGTGCTTCAAACAATGCCTATGGGCTGACACTGAATTTCTCTATTATCTTTTCAGTGAAACTCCAAAGACACCAGCACTGAAACTGGCCTGCCTGCTTAATGGCACCCTGTAAACCACCAACGCCACCCCATTATTAGCTAACCGAGCTGCCTCATGTGCTGCCCTCATAACATTATCACAAGCAGTAACTTTCTGCTAACGTGTTTCTTGTCTGTCTCTCCCATGATAATAGGAGCTCTATGATGGACCATCTTGTCTTGTTCATCGCTGTAAGCCTAGCCCCTAGCAGGCGCTACATAAATGTTATTGAATGACTAAATGATACTTCTTTGTCCTTCAAAGAGCTTCCTGCCCCTCAAGTTTACAAGAGTTCTTTGGCATCCATAAACAGATGCATATTTTTAATAGTCACTTACAATATAGCCACTTCTACTACCAAGGAGGATGGACTTTCTTGACTGGCATAGTCAACTTTGTCAACAAAATCCACTGTTATACACATGAACTTCCCGGTTCAGAAAGTCACTTAGAGGAGTGCCCCGGGCACGAAGAAGTAGCTTTACTGCTGCTTCACTGGGGTGGAGTTCAGTGCTGGCTTAGAACTCTCATACTGGCCTAGAGGTCACCCCTGGGATTTCAATTATAATGGGATATTTTAGCTGTTCAATTTGGACCAGCTGGGCTGTTCACAACCCCATGAAGTGAGTGCCAGCTATTGAGAGAATTGATTTACTGTCACTTAAAGTTTGAAATGCCCAAATTAAATGTCTTCGTAGTGTACAGAGAGTATAGGAACCAAACTACCTGCTTTGAATGCCAGCCCTCTCATTTCCTAGTTGTATGACTCTGGGTAAGTTACTTTACTGTGATTGTCTGTAAAACAGGGATACTTGTAGTACCTTCCTCGTATTGTTTTCAGGAAGATTAATGAGCTAACACACATAAAGCACTCAGAATTGTGCCTTGCACACAGTAAGGACCAGAGAGTATTCACTGTCATTGTTACTGCTATCTGTGGCCATCATCTTTTACTGATGACATCACCTTCAACTTCTTCTTCAGCCCTGCTCTCGCCCCTACCAACTCTTCTTTCTCATTTCTCAGATCTCAGTCATTCAATAGTAGAGACCTATCAAGCACCAGCTCCATGCCAGGCACTGTGCTAAGGGTCGAGAGCACAAGTTGGCCCTTTTTCTTAGAATTAAGGAAACAGACAAGAAGGCATGTGATTACAACACAGCATGGTAAAAGCTAGGATGGGGGTAGGTGTGTGGGCTGCCAAGGGGGCCACCTGACCTAGCCATGGCAAACCAGAAAAGTTTTCCTGAACAAGAAGACCTAGAAGATGAGCAGAAATGAGACAGCTGGGAGTGGGCCTGGAGGAGGAGAAGGACAAGAGGTGAAGAAGAGAATTATAGGAAATGGGAAGAACACTCAGGCCTGGAGACAAGAGAAAAGGCAAGACCAGTTCAGAGCGGTCAAACGGCTTCTTCTGACTGGAAAAACTGGGGAAGGCGGGAGAGGGTCAAGGAGTTCCGAGAGGTAATTGACCCCAGTAAAGCCAGATCATTTTAAGGAGCTTTGGGGCAACAGGGAACACTTGAAGGATTTTGAGCAGCATAGTGACGTGATCATTTTCCCATTTTAAAACATCACTCAGGCTGCTGAGCGCAGGCTGGAATGCATGAGGTTAAGAATGGAGCCATGGAGACCAGTTAGGAGGCGCCAGAACCAAGCGGGATGGTGGCCTGATTCAGGATGTCAGTAGGAACTGGGGATGAAAAAGAATGAATGGATATGTGAGATGTGGAGGGGGAACAGTGAGCCAGACACAGTGAAGGACTGGAGAGTGGAGCAGGGAAGCCATTACTTGCCCCCAGGCCTTGACCACTTGCACCTGGACCCTACAGTGCCTCCTAACCTGTCTTCCTATATGTTATCTCCACTACTCCCATATGCTCTCCATTGGCAGCCAGATTCTACTTCACCAAATACCATCCTAAACTGGTTCCTCCCATTCCACAAACCTACTGGGATTTCCGATCTTTGGCTTGGTCACCTCTTCTCACCTGAGAATGTTATAGCTCCCACCTCCACTTCTCATTCCAACAGCCGACCTGCCCACTGCCCCCCAACCTGGAAGTGTCTTCCCATGCAAAGATATTTCAGGTCTCTGCTCCAACATCACCTCCTCACAGAGGATTCTCCTGAATGCCCCCATTATTCTCTTTCTCAGGACACTGACAAATGAGCATGCATTAGGGTTATTTTTTGTCTGGTGCTTCGGCCCCCTCCCCCAACACACACATGCTTTGAATGTCAGTCTGTGAGAACAGGAACCCTATTGCCCTATTTTCCATCATCTTCCAGACATCTAGCACTATGCCTGTCACATGCTGATACTCAATAAATATTTGTAGAATGAAGACTGAGTGAAGGAAATACATTTTGTGCCTAACCATCGGTCAGGGCAGTTCCCTTCATAATCCAACCCTTGTGTGCCTCTCAAGCCTCATCTTCAGCCTCATCCTTACATGCACACACACCAGAATGCACTTGTGTGTGTGTGACATGTGCATGCTCATACATATCACACCCATGCAAAGACACAACGTAGCCTCGACAATGCCAGCCTGACTACAGTTTCCCAAGTACCAAACGTTTGTACACACGGTATCTCCTAGAGTCCTCTTATCAGTCCGGTCAACTCCTATTGATCCTTCAAAGCCCAGCCCAGACATTACCACTTTTAGGAAGGGAGCCTTTCCTCGCCATGCTGTCTCAATTAAGTTATTCTTCCCTCCCCAATCTTCTCCCACTGTACTGTATGATCACTGTACCTGTATGTCATTATTGCCCTGCATTTGAATTCTCTGTGTCTCTCCCCTAGTAGACTTGATTGAGGGCAGGCCCTACCTTTCTTCACCTCTGGAAGCCCAGATCTCTTAGGGTGTCTGAAATAATAAGGTGCTTCTTACATGGCTTCCCTTCCCTCCCCGCTCTGCTCTTGAAAAGTCTGCCCCAGCTTCCCAAGGCCTTCACACCAGCATCCCTTCTGCTTTTAGACATGGCGCTGACTGTTGATTCCGTCAGCTTGATCTTTGCCCTTACGCAGACAGCCAAGGGCCAGGGGCAAATCACAATTCCTCCCTCCCCTCCATCCCTGACATTTTAATACAAGTAAAAGTAAATATTAAAAAAAAAATAAAAATAAACATCCCAAACAAGAAAAGAGTAACAATGGCTTCCTCTGAGGAGCAAGGAGAGGGGCCTGAGATCTGAGGGAAGGGGACCTCTTTTCACCAAACACCCTTTGTCAAGTTTTACTACCAGAATGTATTAGGTTTTTTTTCAGTTACATTGTAATAATAAAGTAGTTACTAAACAACATGAGCTTTACCGTCAGAAAGCCAGGGTATAAAGGGAATAGAGCCACCCAGCCCAGGAAAAGCCTGCTGAGGCATGTTTTAACACCATCTGCTTTCCATCCTTCTCACCCTTCTGCATCCTCCGTCAAAGGATGAATAAGCAGGGACATCCCTCACCCCGAAACTAGCAATAAAAGACAGAGAGAAATGGGACTGTCCGCCGAATCTACCTGATCCAGGGGTTACAGATACTGTCCTAAGGGGCAAGATTGAAAGTTCAGACATCCATTACTAATGCGCACATTGGGGACTGGCTGTTCCAGTGGCTGGGTTCTGTGAATGAAGAGGGCAGTATGTGCCTGCCTGGGCCGTACAATGCTGCAGGTGTGCAAACAGCTACCCACATGCGTGCAATCAGCCCACCATAAAAATGATCACTGGGTACAAACGCAAGTGGAGAAGAGATTCAGGTTTTTTTCTGACGACAGCTTCAATTGGCTAGTGACTCTAGGGCATGTCTCCCCGTCCCCGCCTCTGCACACTGAGGACCTAAAACCAAGTAGGGCCAATTCCTGGCCACTGAAGGGGCCCGGAAAACATGATCCTTTCATCAAGTAGCAAGTCTAGGGACCACCTGGTGGTCTGTGGCACCTCTCCTCCCAGGAGAAAGTGGCTTATTTGTCCACAGTGCTGGAGAAAGGCGACCCCTTCGTGGGCTAGAAGACAAGATGCCCCATTGTTTTTTCCCTCCTCTTTTTATTGAACCTAGTTGTTGAAAGGTCCTGTGTTGAACCTACCTTCGGTAGTTATGTCTCTTCATAATTATGCACAAAGCAATTAAAAGCTACAACTGTAACTCGACACTTGGCAATTCAACTTGGCCACCCTAAATAACTGCCAGCATGGGTATAAAACATCCCGCAACAATGCCGGCCCAGCGGCCATTAGGGTGATTTACTCTGGACCACATGAAGTTCAGCGGCCGGGAAAGGGGGCAGAGCCTGAACCAGTCTTTCACACTCGTGTCGTAAATTCAGATCATGGCTTCAAAGGTGGTGCCAAAGTGTTGGTAACCCAAAGTCAAGGGGCCTAGGTTTTGTTTTCCAGGGCAAAGGGACACCATCAATGATGGGAGAGTTCTGCGGAGGTGACCCAGGATGGGTTCCCGGCCGCCTCTTCCCTTGCCATGTCCCTTTGGCCTAGAGGAGGGGACATAAAAGGCGTCAGTGGCCCTGATGCTCGGTAAATCACTGGGTGTGAACCCAGCTGGGCTGGGTGATGGCCTTCAGGGACCCTTTCTCCTGGAAGCCAAGCCCAGCAGGCCTCAGTGACCCCAGTGATGGGTCATCAGGAGTGTGAGACCAGCCGGCCTGCTCAGTCACCAGAAGGGACCTTTTGTAGGGTTAGGAAGAAGTGACAGGAGAAGAGTCCTCAATTCTCCCAAAGAAATGCCTCAACTGTCTCTTTGGATGGGATTTTTTACCTAACAGAACTCTTAGAAAAATACTGCCTGCTAATACTGACAACTTAATAATCTTCAGTGTTTATTGAGCTCATCAGGCTTTATGCCAGGAATAGAGCCACTAAAAAAAATTTTTTTATTTAAGAACCAAAAAGACCAAGAGGAAAAAGAAGCAGATATTCTGCATTTGAAACAAGCATTAAAGACATTCATCAACAATAGCTCCCATCTATTAAGGGAATATTGACCTTGAGAGGTAAATATGATTAGAACTGTCATTTTACAGGAAACCAAGGTCAAGAAACTCACCCACAATCCCACAACTAGCTGCACCTAGGTGTGTACATACTCCATTATATGACATTGCCACATCTTACTTAAATTAAAAAATTTTTGAATTGGGGATGATGCATTAACACTTAGTAATCGGGTCATTTTAAGCAAAAAAACACAAGTGTTCTAACCATTTTAATGCATTTTAGAACATAAATGTTCTTTATTTCATTGGATGGAGTAGAGAAACAAGTTGGCACATCCTCCATCTTAAGCCTGGATATTTATAAGTGGGGAGAGGGACAAACAAGCTGGAGTTCAATCCCACACTGCCATTCGCCTGCCGTGAGACCTGAGTCAAGTCCCTTCTTCTTTCTGTGCCTCGGGCTCATCTTCTAAGATGAGGAGGCTTATTTCTCAGGTGTGCTTTCCCCCAGCTACAAAGTTGGAGTTTTAATCGGTGCACTGGGGAAGGGGGTGGCCTGCCACTCAGACACCCTAGCCTGAAAGGGCGAAGTTATTCACAGACCTTCATGCTTTATCTTGTCTCACTGTGCTGTCAAGCTAGATCTGCACTATTTTGGAGCTGTAGAAAAGCCTTGAGTTTTATGCAGTATAATCTCTTGTCGCTGCGACTACCATGATGGCCCTGTCCAGGGATGGCAAATAGGTTTTATATTTATGTTTGCATTTCTGCCTCAGTTAAGGGGCAGAAATCGTCCAGTTATTTTAATAGACAGAATTTAATATAAAGAATTGCTAACCAGGTAACTGAAAGGGTGAAAAAAAAGAACTCTAGGGTATCGCAGAAGTAACAATTTCAGGAAGCAGCAACCACCCCTACAGCCAAGGCCCTAAGGGAATTATTGAAACATGGAAGCTTGGACAAGGGGCTCACAGGGGCAAGACTCAGACCTCTGAGAAGGAGGCTGGCAGGCTGGTGCCAGAGTCTCAAAGGGGACACAAGAAGGCTGATGTTACAAGTGTGTTGGGAAAACTACAAACTGGATCCAGCTGTTGCTGCAGGAAGAAAGTGCTGCTGCCAGAGTGAAGCAGCACTTCCTGGGATGAGCACAGGGACACAAGCAGACAGGAAGGAGCAAGTCCCTTCCTTGTCCATCAGCCTGGCAGCCTCCCTCTGGCTCCCCCTGGTGGGCAGCGAACCATCCCCAGCATGGCAAAGCGGGTAGAGAAGGGTGAGACGGGAGGTGAGAGACAGGTAGTTGGGCTTATTACCTGGCCCCACCGCCTTCAGTCTGTTACGTAATTGCTTCCTAGAGAGCAACATCGATGCTTATGAGACCTAGTCTGGGCTCAGCAAAAAAAAAATCTGGTGATAAATTGGTGATGTCGGCCATAAGCCTGGAAAAGAGAAATAGTGGCACAAATGCTACATATTTCCCTTTTCCCTGGTGACTAAATTACCCACACTATGGACGTAAGAAGTGAGCACTGCTGCCCAACGTCCAAAAGCACGGACTGCCGGGCGAGCAAAGTGAGCTGCAGAGCCAAGATGATGACCCGCAGAACCCTTCCCCTTCCCGCCTAGCCAACGATCCCTCCCCTGATGTTTATGATCCGGTTGTTGTGTCCAGGATCTGAAAGTAAAATTTAGTTTTAGTTCCCCTGGCCCAGTGATTTCCAGGGAAATGTTGATTAGAGCAAGGAAAGGGATGGCTTAAAAGGATGCCCCTGACTGCTGCCCTGCCCCCAGTCGAGGATGTTCTCAAAGGACCATAGTAGGGGCAAGAGTGGCGAATGAGGGACAGACTCTCAGACAGCAGCACAGGCCAAGCACCCCCCACCCCCACCCAGGGCTTCAGCCTAGAGAATAGAGTCCATCCGAGGGCTGGCAGAGTTTAGAGTCAGGTAACCCTGGGTTCAAATCCCAGGCTGTCCACTTTCTTGGTATTTAGATTGAATAACAGACACAATCTCTGTCCATTAATCAGGTGGGCAAGGAAGATAAATTAGTATTCTTTTTGAGACACCACTTTTAGTCTTTCCCAACGGGGTTTCCCAGGGAGTTTCAGGGGTGCACCACAGCTAGCTTGTACCAGCTCACACCAGCACACACCACCACAGTGGCCACAGCTCTTCCCAACTCGGCATTTAGTGACTTCACATAGTAGCCTGAAAGCAGCCAGGATGGGAGCAGTTACACCACAGAACCAGCAAGTGCTGCAAATCAAGACTTCTTTCTTTTTCATTTTTTTTTTGTTTTTTGTTGTTGTTCGTGTTTTCTTTTTTCTCTTTTTTTCCTTTTGTATTTATTTATATTTATATTGCTTGCAAACTGGCTCACCAGACACCACTGGTTCTCTTTCCTTCCCAGGGCCTGGGGTGGGAAGGGAATGGGTAGAGAATGAATTTGGGAAGGGGAGTCAGTTTCATCAGTCTCGGCCATCACCCTGCCCAGGTCACCCTGATAACCCATGTTCTTGTCTGCAAGATATCTGCAAAATGCCTCTCCCTTCCCGCTTCTGTGCCACTTTTGTGAGGCTGTCTTTGTTCCCACACTTGAGACACACAGCAAAGCCTTTCCCTTGCAGCTCTGGCAGGGGAGAGGGCTCTCTGCTCTCTTACCTCCTACCTCTAGCCCTGAGAAGTTGGGTTTCTTTGTGGTTTTGTTGTTCGGTTGGTTGGTTTTGTTGGGGTTTTTTTCGTGCGTTGTTTTAGTATGAATAAAGTCCTTCCTTCCCCCAAATACTGTTCTCAAAGTTTTTAAGCTTTCGGAAACAAAAAACCAGGAAGCTCTGTTTCAAATCTACCTTGACCTCAGAAGCACAGGGCAGATTTTTTGTTTAAATGGGAGAAAGAAAAGGGTGGAAATACTAAAAAGGGCATGGGGGTAGGGATGGTTAATATGGTAAAGAATTCAAGCCACAAGCACATTCCAGAATTATGGGCTTTTGGATTTTTTGCCCATAAAATGAGCTAATAACTTTCTAACACTTCCCTGTTGAGGTTTCAAGGACAAATAATGTCAGTTCTTAGCACATAGTAGGGCCTCAGTAAAGGGTGGCTGTTTTCATCTTCATTGAGGCTATGCCCACCGAGATGATATTCAGTGGGGAAAGAAAGCCAGTAGTGAGTGCCTCATCCTTCCTTGTCATGTGCATTGGCAGGGGTTCTGATGCTTTGGACTCAGTCATATGACTCATCCTCCTGGGCTTTGAGAAGCAGATACTACTACATTAACAAGGAATAAAAACCCCACATGTTCAATTAACATGAAATGTCCTCTCAGGTTAAGCAGCAAGACGATTGGAATATATAACAAGTGAATAAAATCAATAACGTGCCTTCGAAGCAAGGATCTTGGTGAGCTGCTGTCTTCTTGGACAGTTTCCCTTTAGTCCTCGTCCAAGATATCCTTCTTGCCTGTTATTCTGCCTACATGTTCAACTTGGTCAGTTTCATTTACAACCACCACCACCCACTGATGAATCCAAATCTGCCCTGAACACCAGACCAAATTTGCAGCTGTCTCTTGGGCATCTCCATCCAAACTTTCCATGGACATCCCCATAATCAACATGTTTCATCTTGAACTCTTCATCTTGCCCGTTCTTCTGACATTGATCATAGTCCACCTCTCTATTCTAGTGAATGTTACTTCTACCTCTAGTTGTCCCAGATAGCTCCCTCATTCTCATTCCTCACATCCAGTTGATTATGAGATACTATGGTTTAAGTCCCACAAAAAAATTTCTGGACTCAGATGCCCTCGTCGGTGAATTCCACCAAATTTTAAAAAACAAAATAATACTACTTCCACATAAATCTTTCTAGAAAAGTGAAGAGGAAGGAATCCTTCCTAACTGATTCTATGATGTCTGCCTTGGTACCAAAACCATACAAAGACAATACCAAAACACACACACACACACACACACACACACACACACACACACACTACAAACCAATATTCCTCAAGAACATACATGCAAAAATTCTTAACAAAATTTTATCAAATCAAATCTGAAAATATAATTAAAGGCCAAGACCAAGTAAGCATTACCCCGGCATTATCCCAGGAATGCAAGGTTGGTTTAAGATCAATCAATGTAATTCATCTTTTTGACAGATCGAAAAAGATAAATCATATGAACATCTTGATATATGCAGAAAAGGCATTTGATAAAAATCTAACATCCATTCTTGATTTTTTAAAAAACTACTGATACTCATAAAACTAGGAATAGAAAGGAACTTTCTCAATTTGATAAAGAACATTTATGAAAAACCTTTAGGCAACATGATATTTAATAGTGAAAGACTCAATGCTTTCCCACTAAGATAAAGAACAAGGTAAAGATGTCCATTCTCCCGACTTCTAATCGACATTGTACTGGAGGTTTAATAATCCAAGAAAAAGGAATAAAAGGCATCCCAATTGGAATGGAAGACATAAAACTGTCTTTATTCAGAGATGACATAATCATTTATGTTGTAGGAAATAAGATCAATATATAAAATATTGATTCTATTTCTATGTGCCTGCCACAGACAATCAGACATTGACACTAAAACAAAATCATACAATACCACCAAAACCATGAAATACTTAGGGATAAACCTGACAAATGTAAGGCCTGTATGCTGAAAATTATAAAACATTCTTAAAAGAAACTACAATGGAGAAATATCCCATTTCTTAGAAATTGTGAAGGCTAAAAAAATAATACTTTCCCTCTCACCTTCTAAGTCCTTCTCGCTGGACTAATAATCAAACCAACAGACAGGTTAACAGGAGAAAGTCAGAATTTTAATATATGTGCGTGGGGAGTTCACAGAGCATGAAAATTCCAAAGACAGCGAGGCAACATTGGGTACGTATGACACTTTGGATAAAGGAGAAAAGGGTGGGGGAATGGGGTGTTAGATTTCAGAAGGGAGAATGGACGATTTACTAGTTGAGGGAGTACACATGGCAGACAAATTCTTGCCAGGCGACTCAGAAACAATGGGACACGACGGGGTATACCTAAGGCTGCCTCACTATCTTTAGAGTTTTCATGCTTATGTGAATTTTCCATGCACAAGTATTAAAATTTTGATTTTCCTCTGTTATCCTGTCTGTTGGTTTGATTATTAATCCAGCCAGAAGGACTTAGAAGGTGAGAGGAAAAGCATTATTTTTTTAGCCCCCACAGAAGTTACCCAAGATAAATGAAAGCATATGTTCATACAAAGACTTGTACATAAATGTTAATAGCCATTTTATTTGTAGTGGCCAAAAACTGAAACCTAAATATCCATCAACAGGTGACTAGGTAAACAAATTGTGGCATATCCATATAACGGAGCACTGCTCAGCAGTAAAAGGGAACAAGTGGTTATACACATAATAACATGAATGACCTCAATCATTAGACTGAAAGAAGCCAACAACAACCACCACCACAAAAAAGAGTATACTTTATGATTCCATCTATGGAAAATTCTAGACAATACAAACTAATCTGCAATGACAGACTGGTGATTTCCTGGGGGTTAGAGGACCAGGGAGGAACAGAAGAGATTGCAAAGGGGTGCAAGGAAACGTCTGTGTGTGATAGATACGTTCCCTCCCTTGACCATGCTGATAGTTTCATGGGTGCACACAAATGTCAAAATTTTATAATTTAAATATGTGTACATTATCGTATGTGAATTATTCTTAAATAGAGCTGTCAAAATAATAAGTACATACATAATAAATTTTTAAAATCTGCCCAGAATCAGCATTTTCCTTCAGAATTTCTTACAGGAGCTGTTTTCCTGGTCACTTTGTCTCCCTTCTGCAGTGAAACTGCGCTAGGGGCTGGAGCGGCTGTGGTCGTAGGTAACCAGGCTCTGTCTCAACCCCACAGCTCTCATTTGGCCCGGTACAGGCCCACTGCCTTTTCAGCTTCCTCCTCCACAGCCTGCCAGCAGATCCATAGAAAGAAAGAGCTGATCTCCGACCCTCCGCTGCCGCCCCTGCCATACTGCCCTTCTCAGTGTGTGGTTGCACCTGCCTCCCCACCCCCAGCTTATTAGCTATTCCTAAGCAACAGCTGGGTGTTTGCAGTGGTGACACTCCTGCTCCTGCTCCAGGCTCTCCTCTCACCTTTCTACCTGAGACAGCACCTCTAGGACCCTCCCTGATTTCTCAAAGACCCAAATCTCTGTCAGTCGCTTCTGGGGAAGTCCCCTGCGGTCATTCCAAAAAGATTGAAACAGTTTGGTTAGGCTTAACGCTTCTGTTTGCAATAAGGAGTTTGTCACACATGCTAATGAATAGCAAGGCTGACAGAGCAGACTCAAGGGCCAAGGGGTAGGGGTAGCCTAATGAATTCTTCCTGGCTGCACAGCTGATAAGAGGCAGACAGATGACTGTGGTGTCTCCTGTCTCCTGAACTTAGTTCAGCTAAGTTCCCAGGTCTGTGTGCTTCTGGGGCCCTCCTAGGCTGAGGCAAGGCAGGGATGCGTGGGCACTGCAAGTGTGACTAGTGGGTGGGTCTGGATGGCTGGCAGAGCCCAGCACCTGCCCATTCTCCCCACTTTACCCAACCCACATGCTCCTCAGCCAAGTCAGGAGAAGCAGAACAATTACCTTCAGCAATCCAAGGCAACTCCTCCTTCCTTTGTTCTTGATGACTTTTTTTCCTTTTTATAAGAGTACTTCTCACGTATTGTAGAGCATTCTGAAAATGAGAAAATGGAAGAAAATTAAAACACATGTGATCCCACCATCCAGAAATAACCATTTTCATATTGCTTTTATTTCTTCTTTATCTTTCTAATGCTAATTGTGGGAGCTAAATAATAATAATACTTTTTCTCTCACCATCTAAGTTCTTCTAGCTGGGCTAATAATAAAATTAGCAGAGACATAGTAACAGAAGAAAACCAAACTTTAATAAATAAGCATGAAAATTCCAAAGACAGTGAGGCAACATTGAGTATATATGGATTTTGGACAAAGGAGAAAAGGTGGGAATGGATTTCAAAAGTGAGAATGAGTGATTTACAGGTAGTCAGAAGAAGAGCGGAACACACATGACAGGCAAATTCTTGCCAGGCGACTCAGAAACAATGGGACGCAGTGGGTATCTAGCCAACAGGTGCCTGCCTGAAGCCCTCCTATTTGCCATACTTAATTTAAATTAGGCTAAAGAGAACACCCTGATTCTCTTCCTAGAACAGGCCTTTCCATCTGAATCTCTTAGGCAGGAAAGTGGGGAGGGTTGAAGTTCTTTCTGAGTCTTTCATTTCTTAATGAAGAGCTTAAGATCAACATCCCAAAAGGCAGCTACCAGGTGGCAAAACTCTGGTCGTCTTCAATACGTTTTTTAAAGGCGGAAGTAGGATCATAATAATAATAATAATAATAAAATAGTAATGTTTATCTAGCAAGTGCTTACTATGTACTAGGCTATGCTAAACACTTCATGCGGATTATCTCATTTCATTTTCACAATAACTGAGTGAAGATGTAATTATTATCCCCATTTATAGAGGAACTGAGGCTTAAAGAAGTTAAGGGGCTTGTCCAGTGTCATCCAGCAATGAACCGGTGGGGCTGAGATCCCAGACCAGTAGACCTGATTCCAGACCCAGCTCTACTCATTCTTGCTGCTTTGAAACCGACTAAATATCCTATAAATATCCTTCTGGAGTTTTAGACTTCAGTGTCATTTTTAATGACTAAATAGTACTCCACTCTTCAGAAGTACTATAATTTCTCCAAACCCTTATCAGTGGACACTAGGTTGTTTTCAATGTTTTCTATAATTCATTCTCCAACAAGCATCTTTATAGTTAAACATTTGCTCAGAGAGTAAAATTAAAATCCTAGAATCAAAGCATGTTTATAATTTTAAGTCTTTTTATATATGTTGCCAAGATTGTCCTCCAAAAATAATGGACCAAATTGTACTTTTTACAGCCTCGTTCACACCAGACTATAAAACATTCTTCATCCAAGTGATTAGATGTAGCTCAAGTTCTGCCACGTGAATAATAAAATTTAGATTAATTAGGGGCTCAGGGGAGTGCAACCTTTTCCAGTGGAAATTCTATCCCCCAACAGCAGATGAGCCGGAGCTAGACACTGGACAGAAAGGAGCCTGGGGCTTCTGACTGATTGAATCATCTTGATAATTCTACATTTCTCAAAAATGCCTTGTTTTAACCATTGCCACTAAGCAGTCACTGTCAATGATCAAGAGAGAGCAGTGTGTGGAATGTCTCTGAGTCCCTTAGCTGTTGAATCCAACTGGTGGCAGCTTGGAGCAGGGAGAGGCCAGAGACCGTGGTGTCAGGACTCACAGGTTCTCATCCTGGCCCTGACATTCTTATAAACACCAAAAAGACACACCAAGCTACATTTCCCTCACCTGCTAATGCTGGGGGTGGAATAATGGCCTGGAGTTTCCACTGCTCCGACTCCCTATGTCCCAGAAGAGGACATTAATGAACACCATGTAACATTTATTATGCTCCTACTAGTCACCAGGTACAAACTAAGCACTTGGTTGATGTTATTCCATCTTGTCTCCCCAAATCTTTGTAGTCTAATTTGTGGTGCTACTTTTGCCCTTGTTTTACAGACAAGAAAATGGAGGCACAGAAAGTTTAAATGATTTTCCCAACATTGGATTGAAGTCAAAAGGCAGAGCCAGAATTTGAACCTGGGACAATCTGACTCACGTTTAGACAGCCCGCACTTCTCCACACTGCACTGTGTGCACTCGTCTGTGATCAGGAGACCAGCTTCCTAAGGGAAGAGGCATGTCTGCACTATTCCTCACTTTGTCACCAGCTCCAAGCCCAACACCACAGAACACAGAAAAGATTTGTGACTGTATTAGTTGTCTATGGCTACATAACAAATTACCAAAACCGTGGTGGCTTGAAACAGCACCCATGTGTTATCTCACAGTTCTGTAGGTCGGGAGTCCAGGCACAGCATCACAGGGGTCTCTGCTCGGCACCTCACAAGGCTTAACGCAAAGTGCTAGCTGGACTATGTGCCCAGCTGGAGCTCAAGATTCTCTTCCAGGATCGCTCAAACTATTGACAGAACTCAATTCCTCGTTGTAGTATGACTGCGATCCTATTTTCTTACTGTCACCTGGAGCACTCTCTCAGCCTCTAAAGACTGCCCTCAAGTCCTTGCCCCACATCACCCCATATTCCCTCTCATCTCACCCTTCGAATCTATTCCTTCAAGAAGGGTCCAGTCTCTTTTAAGGCCAAGCCCACCCAAAATAATCTCCTTTTTGATTAATTCAAAATCAACTGCTTAGGGATCTTAATTCTATATATCTACAAAAATCCCTTCTGCCATATAAGGCAATCTTATCACAAAAGTGATGGCCCATTATAGTCACAAGTTCCTGTGGTATTTCAGGGGAGGGGACCATATAAGACATGTATACCAAGAGTAGGCCTCCTGGGGGCCATATTAGAATTCTGTCTACAACAATGACCATGTGGATGAGAGAATAAATGTTAAATGAATAAATACATAATGAATAAAGTGATCACCTGCGCAGATGGAAGGGAAGAGAGTGGCTTAAGTGTGCACTCACTTTGGGATGTGCCCTAGAAATCTTTGACCGATTCCAGGCTCATTTCACTCTTTAAGGAGCAAGCACCATGATGGCTACCCTTTCTCTCCAATGTCTGAAACCAGATAAGCTTATATAGAAGTTGAATGTGTGATCTTTCTCTGAAGCTTGGAGCAAGGATAAATAATAATAATCCAGACAGCAGTAAAGATGAAAAGGCTATACTTTCTTATTGGGGCAACAGACTTCCATCCCAAATTTCCCCTTCTCCTTCCTCTCTCACCTCGTTGATGTTTACACCTTCTCCTCTGAGGAGCATCCTCTCACAGAGACCCACTCAACCTGCTCAGAGATGCATCCTGGGAAAGCTGCATACATTAACCACAGCCATCAGAGTTTCTCTCCAAGAAGCGGCCACTGCCATGCCCCCCACTGAGCTGAGTCCATTTATCCTGAGTCTCCTCTTTCTGGCCCCTAAAATCACCCTAATCCATGACAATATTGCTCTTGAAAATTGCATGGGCCCAGAGATTTGAACAGGAGCCGTCTCCTTCTCAGTGGAGAGAGGAGAAGGCCATCTCCATGGCCAGTTGCCTTTCAGCTTGAATTGAATTCTTAGTCCTTCACAGGCTGGCAGTGACCATTTCAGTTTCTGCAGTGTGTATAACACAGGACAATTCCCTCAACTGGAAGAGGAGGCAAATGGCCATCCTGCCTGCAGCTGGTGAAAACTCCACCTCATTTTACCTTAAGCATATGAGCAACTTCAGACATAGGACCTCCACTTCTTTCTGAGATGACTTTTGGCTGAAATGTGTACTCATTCATTTATCAATGATTTTTCGATTTTTAAGACCTATCATGGGCCAGGTACTTTGTTCTAGATGCAAGGCATAGAATAAAAAAAATATATATATCCTGTAGGACCTTATATTCAGTGAGGAAGATAGACTGCAAACAAGACGAACAAGTAAATTATCTGACATACAGTGCTTTGGAGAAAAACAAAGCCAGACAAGGGAGGAAGGAAGGCCCAGAGAGGAAGGAAGCAATTTCAAATAGAGTAGGTGAGAAAGCCCCGCCCCCAAGAAGGTGACATGTGAATTAAATTAAGACTTAAAGGTAATTTTTTTTAAAAAGTGGGTCAGGTAGGTATTTGTGTAGTTGCAAGTGCAACAGCTCTGAGGCAGTAGTGTGGCTTGTGGGTTTGCAGAACAGCAAGGGGGCCTCACGCAGATGGAGCAAGAAGGAAAGAAATAAGAGACGGGAGCAGAGAGATGAGGAGGGCAGGGGCTGCGGATCGGTGGGCCTCGTCCGCCATTGTCATTGTCATGCCTTTCCGCGGCTTTTACTCAGAGCGAAATGGGAACCTCTGCAAGGTTTTGAGGGGAGGAGCGCCATGACCCTGCTTGCATTTTTAAGGAGAACACACTGTGAGGTAGGTAGGGGTGGGCTGCCTTGCTGGGCCAGGAACATCATCAGGTCAAGCCCAAGGGGCCTCAGATCACGAAATATTGGCCCTCAACAAACATTTCTTGAGTGAGCGAATTGAGTATCTGGGACTCGGGCCAGCAGAGGGTCTGTGAAAAGCATAAGGCAAGAAGGGGACAAGGGGACGTGGTTACCAGGGTCTCAGGAAGTTGGGACTGCGGCTAATAGATCAGCAGATAGAAGAAGTAGGGGGACCAAGAACCCAGCTGGCCAGTAAGCCAATAAAGCCCTTCAGCAGCCTGTCCTTTGGGCAGATGGTATTTGCCCTTTCCCCAAGCACTTGTGTGTTTTTCCACTTATGAAATCCTAATTGAGCTCCTACTGTGTATCAGTCACCTTGAATACAGAGCAGTAAACAACATAATCAGGAACCTGCTGCTTAGTGGGGAAGAAGGTCAAACAATCATATAAATAAGAAATAAAATAATTGTGGGCTGTAGTAAGTGCTGTAAAGGATAGTACTGACATAAAAAAAAAAACAAAACTGGAAGGTCTCCTAAGGAGATGACAGTTCTGGTAAGCCTAGCAAAGATCCAATCACCCAAAGTTTGGTGGGGAAAAGAGTATTTCAGTCAGCAGAGACAGCATGTGCAAAGGCCCTGAGGAAAGGAACTGCACAGTGGATCCAAGAACCAGAGAAAACCCCATGTGTTAGAAAGGGAATCAGGGGTCATGGGTCTTCCTGCTCAGGTGGCCCAGGACTGTGAAGGAAGGAACAGGACTGCAGCTGCCAGGGTGCTGCAGGTGGGTCCTGAGCTCCGGGGGTGCTCGGTCCCCAAAGAAGTCCCGGGAAAAACCTGTCAGCACCAGCAGTTCCTGGACTTGCTCAGAACTTCAAAGAGCACCAATAATCACTGTTAAATGGTCTGACATTTTCATAGGTACATACCTGAAAATGTGAAAGGAAGGTGTGTAGGGGCTTGCTTACTGTTAGTTCTTCATTTCATGAGAGTTTCATTTCTGCTTAAAAACAGAAAGGAGAGAATAAAAATACTGTATTCCTTCCATGTAGCTCCCCCAAGACAAAAGAATTCTATACCCATATTTTTAGCTCAGTCTTTGAGTTAAAATATAAGAGGAAAAAAACAAAATCCATGGGAATGCCAATTAAAAGTTACCTTTGCTACACATTTTTTCAATCGCATAATATGCCAACTTGGTTCCGGCTAAAGTGAAAAATGTGTAAAGAGTGATGGAATTCTTCTAGATAATATAAGCAGGCAAACAAGAGAAGTCAAATCCTCTCTTAAGTCATTCTAAAGTAACATAGCAGCATCTCTCCAACTCAAGACTCACATCACTCTTCTGGAAACGCCGTAAGCCCCACCCCTACCAGGCCCACAGGGGACACCTGACGCCAGCTGGACCAATGAAGCTCTCGCCCAGGAATCTGGATTTCGGCGAGAGACAACTGATCAGTCTGGGAGAGTGGGTGGAAAGCAGGGCCGACCCACTCAGAAGCTCCTGTGTAGCCATGTCCCACCACATGCTCAGGAAAGTGAGAAAGCTGTGAGTTCCACAAGCGTGTGTAAGTTCTTTCTATGGCTAGATCTGCGAAACCAAATGCAAGCTGATAGTACGCGTGGCCTTGGCGTTCTAAGACTCCCATCTTAGCTCGGGAGATGGACATCCGCGGTGCCATCCTGGAGAAGCTGTGCCAGTGAGACGGGGAGGACTTAGACAAGCACTTTCCCCTCAGACCTCAGTTTTCCCCCATTCAGAAAACAAAGGGCCTCTTCCAGTTCTACAGCCCGTGGTCCCTGAAGATCAAGTAATCTGGTGGGAAGTTAGAAGGCATGTGTAAATTTCCCACCTATTATGAACTGAACGTTTGTATCCCCCACCCTGCCTCAGACTCATCCCTTGAAGTCCTAACCCCAATGCGACTGTATTTGGAGGTAAGGCCTGTAAGGAGGTGATAAAGGTTAAATGCGATCATAAGAGTGGAGCCCTAATCCTACAGGGCTAGCCTCCTTATAACAAAAGGAAGAAAAAAATCAGGGGATCACTTCTTAAATTATATAAATATAAATGTCTGATAAAATAATTGACTGTACTTGGAAAAAATATAAAATAATAAAATAAGGGTATTTCTCTTCCACATTGAAAAAAAAGAAAGAAAAGAAACAGACAGCAGAGCTCTCTGTCCACCTCGAGAAGACACAACAAGAAGGTAGTCATCTGCGAGCCGGGACGAGAGCTCTCGCCAGGAACTGAATCAGCATGTATCTTGATTCTGGACTTCCCAACTTCCAGAACTGTGAGAAAGTAAATTCCTGTTGTTTAAACTTCCTGGTCTGTGGTATTTTGTTATAGAAGCCCAAGTTGACTAAGCCATCACTCTTCCTCAAAATAAGGCAGAGGGGCCTCTTATATAACGACAGTGACCCGGCAGCACCTCCTGAAAGCCTCCTGAACACACACGTGTATTTAAGAGGACAGCAACCACCAGTATCCCAAGAAGTATGAGTGGGAAGTTTCTTTGGGAAGCCCCCAAACCCGACCTGCCCTCAGCCCTTGGTCACCTCACTACCAGGACCCAGGAGCTGACAGAATTCATGTCAGTCCCTCTGGGCATCCATCCGGCCTCCTCTGGAGCATTCCTGCTGCTTTCTCAATGGGCAGAGGAAGCCCTACTTGACCAAGGGGCAGCCCAGGGTTAAGTGACCAAGGAAAACTGGCCCCTCCTGACTTGTTACCCCGGGCTTTCCTTCTGGGATGTGCGGAAAGTGCCAGACAGGCCCCCATGGAGTGTTAGGGACTGGATGACCCCAGGTCCCTCCTCTAACCAGGCTACAATCACCCAGGATTTATGCAGAGGCTCCTCTCCTCTCTCTTCCATCATCTCTGCTGGGCCTTTCGCCCCTGAAGCTCACGAAATTCCATTGTGTTTTCATTCATGCAGGAAGACCACCATGTTCATTAAGATGGAAGATAGATAACAAAGCAGATTTTCATCTTATTTGTTTTAATAATGAAAGCTTAGTTCCTCAAAATCCAATTTTTATGTCTTTTGAAAAAAAGTCTCAGCTACCCTTTATAGTTTTCTCTCTTAGGTCTACATCATGCTCTGTGCCCTCTGGAGTTTCCTCCTAAAGAGTCTTAAAACACACACACACACACACACACACACACACACACACACACACACACACAAGCACCTCTTTCTCTCTCTCTCTCTTTCTCTCTCTCTCTCGCTCTCGCTCTCACTCTCGCTCTCACTCTCTCCCACCTCTCTGGCCAGTCCATCCTCCACCCAAGCCTTAGCAAATCCCTCCCTTTCTACTCTCGGTGCCCAACTGACATCATCCTGTCTCCACATGTCAAACTCTCCTGAGAAGCAGGCTTGGTGCCAGCCTGGGGACACCTTCACCTTGTCTCCCATGGGTCTCCACTCCATAAATTCAACCATCCTTTCCTCAAACCAGTGCCTGCTTCCAGTCCCTTTCCCTCTCAAGCACCTCGCCTGTGCCCAGTCACGTGGATCCCAAGCTTGGGCTCCTCCCGCTCACCACTCCCTGATCTAGAGCACCATCCCGCGCTAGCACATCCACCTCCCAGATGTCTTTGGTTTCTGTTCTCTCTTTGACATACCCAGTCATGCCCTCATTTCCTCTCGTCTGAACTTTTCCAATAACCTCACAACTAATTACCAGCTGGGAAACTTGGGACAAGTCACTTTACACTGAGCTTTAGTTATTCTCTCTGCGGAGTGAGTATACCAATGCTCGCTGCAAGGAGCTGTGGGAGGATGATCTGTGGTAACATATATAAAAATAAGTCACCTAGCAAAGTGCTTGGCATGGGCCAAACAACTGTTAATTCAGCTCTCATCCCCCCACTTCTCTAGCCCTGTTCGCCATCGTGTGCTTCATCCTCTAGAGACAAATCAGATTTCTAGAGTCATAGTTTGCCAAACACACCCTACAATTTTCTGCTTCCAGTCATCCAGCTGCAGGAGTATTGAGTGTCTTTTTTAATTCATCTTAAACCAAGTCGATATTGTATGAAATTATCTGGTTATTTTGATTTATCTAAAATATGCAGATCAGGAGGATACCTGAATTTTTTAAAGTAATTAAGATTTCTTAAAGCTTGTCTCAGGAAGTTTTTATAAAACAAAGTAGAAAGAATTTATTCCCGTTAGACATTATCCTTCCTTCCCACTCTGCTTTTGCGAGGATTTGCAATTCAAATTGAGGATAAACTGTATTTTCACTTAGAAAAACACATTTCCTTTAGCAACAAAAATTCTCCTTTGAATAAATCCCCTGCAAAAGAGTCATATCTTTATACTTTATACATGCAACAATTTAACTAGAAAATGCTATTGATCCCTTTTCTTTTTCTTATTCTTTCCCATCATCCCTCTAATGATGGAAATTTAGAACTGCACAATCATACACATATACACACACACACACACACCACTCCTTCGTCTTTTCAAATTTTTTTGCCCAACAAATTCTCACAAATGACAGTGGTCAGATTTAATTTAAATTATTTTAGCTGACATCAGCTTGGGACCAGATCCTCAGTATCAAAATGTCCCCAAAATTCTATAGCCCCCAAGAGAACTTTCAGATCAATACAAAAGAAAAAATGTATTGGCGTGTTGATAAGTAAAAGGGACAACTGGATAGAGTTGACTGTGTGGGCTCTGGAGACAGATCCTCTGGGCTAGAACCCTGACTATACCCCTTACCAGCTGAGGGACTTTGAGTGAGTTGCCAATACCTCTGACGTTCGATTTTCTTATGTAGAGTTGCTGTGAGAATTAAATTAACTAATTCCAGTATAGAAGTTAAGACAGTATCTGTCTTATAGTAAGTGATCAGTGATAATAGGTATCATTATTATTTCGGGTCAAATCGGTGCTAGTTCCAGGAACTAAAAACTCGGATATAGTATAACGTAATGATCACAAGCTTTTACTCAGACAGCTTGGGTTCAAATCCTGACTCCACTGCTTCCTAGCTGTGTGACTCTGAGCAAGTTATATAACAACTCTGTGCCTCAGTGGCTCCATGTGTAAGAGCGGCACTAAAAATTGTACCTGCATCATAGAAATGTTGTAAGAAGGAAATGAGGCAATGTGAAATACTGAGCGCATAATGTAAAATGCTCAGTGAATTTTAGCTGTTATTTTTCCTCATACCCTACAAAAATATAGTTAGCTCAGAAGGGCTTCTGCAACCACAGGGAGGCTTTAAAAGTCCCACTTTAGTTGTTGATTATGAGCTAAGTTGCATTACAATACACCTCCTATTGGGGGGGGGAGGAGATGGCATTTCCAGAAAGGTGGAAGGAAAGACCCCTTAGACAGAAGGTCAGACTTACCCTCTCCCCACAATTGGCAGCCAGAGCATGGGCACGTGACCCGGGCTCGGCTAATCAGATGCTCACAACTGGCAACTGGGCCACCGTTTCTGAAAGCAGAGAAGGGGGAAGGATGGAGGTTGGGAGGGTCTTACGAAAGGAGAGAATGACAGTTGACCTATGGGGTTCTATTCAATCGACCACAGCACCTTTACTTTTTCTCTGTCCTAAAATCCTGGATTACAAAATCAACATATATATTTTTTACAACCAGAAGAAGCATCCATAAATGTACTCAGAAAGTGTGATGAATCTCCTTACAAAATACCCCCCTCGATTCTCCTCACCAATTAGCTAAGTCTCTCTGCAACTTGTTCTCTCTACTAACAGTATCATAGCCATTTATCAAGGTCAGTGAATGTCAGTCATACTTTCTCTATTATGACTATCATTTTCCATAATATAAAGTCGTCACTATTTTTTTTTTCAACACTCCTCTTTGGGCAGACACTTTTTTGGATAGCCATTACAATTTTAAATGCACATCTTCATTGACCCAGCAACCTCATTTTTGAGAACCAATCCTGTGGAAATAGAACACTCATTTGTATGTAAGGCTACACATACAGTGATACTTAGTGTGCATCGCTTGGAGTACCTGAAACTGGAAATAACCTAAATGCCCATCGGTCTCCCCTGATCTGTGTTTATGGCATTTTGTTTGGGGAGTAGGGATATTTCAACTGTGAAAAGTGTTTTATGTAAACCACTCCTTAACTCCAGGTGAGGATTGGGAATTTTAGGTTCCTTCCAACAGTGAAATTTTAGATGGCTTTTATTTTGGGGAATCGGGGGAGGCAGGAAGGAAAAATAAGATGTGTATGTCAAGGTCAGATTACCACAGCATAAGTGGGTCATCGTCAGGTCTGTTTTACCCATGTGCACAGCAAATCTGAATCCTCAGCAAGCCCAAGTTCAGGTTTTGCTCTGATCTGGAAAACCTCAAACCACAATGTGTGTGAGAGTCACCCGGGACTCTTGTTAAACTGCAGACTGATTCAGCGGGTCTGAGATCTTATATCTCTAACAGGTGATGGTGATGCTGGTCCATAAACCACACTTCAACTTGTAAGGATATGATCAATTCACATCTGCTGCGTGAACTGAATTTGCCTCATTTGTCAAATAATGTGGTTAATTCGGGTGACCAATCATGTGCGATTTCCTCAGGACTGCCCCAGTTTTTGCACTGAAACCCCAGAGTCCCAGGAAACCAGGAAAGTTGGATTAGATCCAGGCCAGATAACTCAGAGACTTGAAAAGTAATATGCATGAATTAAGTGAGTTGGAGCCTTTGGCAAACAGAAGAGCTTGAACACCCACTCACTCCGCTCTCCCCAAAAGTCTCCAACTTACAGCCTTGGTCCAGATAACCTCTTAGACTCCATCCAGCTGAGAAATTCTGTAACAGATTTTTCTGATGGCAGCTGTTAAGTGCTCATCAGTGATAGGTCATGATGAAAATATTGGAAAGCTATTAGAAAATATTAGATTTGTTGGATAATGTTATCAATTATGCTTTAATAATATAACATTAATTATTATATTTACAAATATTTGCATTGTTTATATTTCTATTTATACTATTAAAATTATCATTAATTAGATCATATTATTAGATTTATTAGATAATTTGAATATTGTTAGAAATATTTATTAGGTAATATTAGAAAATATTAGACTGCCCAGAAAAGAGATGAAAATGCTTTAAAGAGAGGGCAGAAAAAGAGTCTACCATGCACTCAAATACCGAGTGTGGCAGCCAACCTCCAAGATGACCCCCAATAATTCTCACCTTCTGGTGTTCACATCCTCGTGTGGTTCTCTCCTGCACTGGATAGGGCTAACCTGTGTCATCAACAGGACACTGGAAACGATGGAGTGTAACTTCCAAGGCCAGGTCATAAAAGAAATCAAGGTCTCTGTCTTACTGGGAGATATAATTTAACCCATGACATGAATTATTTTCTGATATTCAGTAGAAGAAGCTCAAAATGTCTGAGAGTCCAACTCTGCTAACATGCAGACCCAGACCCAGACCCAGCCCCACTAAAGATGCCAGCAGTCTGTACCTTCTGTCAGGCTTTGTATCGAATTGTTGGTGGCCACACAACTCCAAGTTCTCATGGGCTCTCAGAGGCACAGGGGGGAGCAAGAACCTGGAAGCAATTTGGTTTCAAATAATCTTCTCACCTGCCCTTTTTTCCTAACAAGTATATACATAAACAATATAGTGTTTTGTTTTGTTTTTTTAAATTGAGGGCTAATTCTATAATGTATTGGACACCAGACAGCCAGTCCTGAGTCTGCGTTGAGACTCTAAATTTCTTTGAGCTTCAGATTTCTCAGGTGTAAACTGAGGGGCTTGGATGATCTGTCCATGATCTCACTTCTGGCTCTGAAAGTTTGTGATTAATTGACAATAAACGAACTTTCCACTTCAGAATACCGAATCCTCTCCTCTCTCATTAAATAATTCGCTGTTACACTGAACGGTATGACTGTACATAATGAATCAATCAATGTGTTTTGTCAAATATCTATTAAAAGCAAAACACCTTGTTCTCTTTTCACAATGCATTTGAGTTAAGTGAACCCATAAGTGACTTCAGATGAAAATCTTGAAGCATCTGCAGTCAGAAATGAGTGAGTAGATCTTTAAGCTCTCAATGGACCAGAAGGCGGGTGGGCAGTGGTGAGAAACTGTGCAGTGTGGGTCAGCTTCTGTGTTGTGGGTATGTGGTTATGAATATTGCAACACGATAACTCTCACCCAGAAAACCCACCACGTAATCCAGAGCTAAGTTTCCACCCTGTCCCAGGGTTCTAACTCAAACTGACTCTACTTCAAACGAAGGAAAGCTTGTTTGGCCAAATACCCGTGGAGCGTCGGTTTCAGGAATGTGACATGCTGTTAAACCACAGCCGTGTAAGTTTGCGGCCACTGAGATTTTCCAAGGATAAAAGTTTCACTTTTCAGAGAAAACCATAGCACCACGAAGCTGAAGACGCATAAGGTGAATGGTGTGGCTTGGCCCTAGGAAGCTTTCTCTCTCAAAGAACACCTACTATGTGTAAGTCTGTTCTGAGAGAGGTCAGGGTGGTGCGTGAGAACGGGCTAAGTTTACAGGATTCCAATGGTGAAACATAGTTCCTGCCTTTGAGTCTTTTCAGAAGACAGAGAGAAAGGACAGTTGAGATAAACCCAGTGTCAGCGCATGCCTTCCTAGAGGCCAGGGAGTACTGGGAAAAGTTGCAGGGTGTTACCCCAGAAGCCAGGTCAAGTGGCTGGGCAGCGTGGCACAGCTGGGAGAGACCTAGAGGGCCGCTGGAGCAGATGCAGGAATTGGAGCTGGAAGCACCAGGTCACAGGGCAGGAGACAGCTACCCTGGCAATCGATACAGGGGCCTCTGTCTCCCTGAGGTCGTGTGTCAGGCCCCCTGGGCTCTCACCTCCACATCTGGCTAGGAGGTTTTGCAGAATGACCACTAAGGACTACTGAATGCTCCTAGAGAGGATATGGGGGTGTCTTGTCTTCCTAGATTGGAGTTAATTAAATATTTCAAAGTAAAGTAAATATCTGAAGAACTGAATTAACACAGAATCAAATCTCAGAGAATCACTCTAGTTTTGGAAGGGAACGTAAGGGACATTTAACCCAATCTCTCCTTCCATGTCAGAACCCCTACAATGGCTTAGTTATGCAGCTTTTGTTTGGATGCCTCCATTGACAGGGAGCTCGCTCTCTGACAAGGTAGCCTGTGGGTTCAAATGTATTCCTTATATGTTGCTAACATCTCCTCCCTCCTCACTTCCCTTCCTAAATGCATGCTTTGTCCTTCAGAACAGGTTTGAACCCATATTTTCTGCAACAGCCCTTTAACTTATTTGAAGGCAAGGCTACCATGACCTCTCTAACACATGCCCAACTCCTCGCACAGTGCTTTAGAGGGATGGCTCCTGGACCCGGTTAAAGTCACCCGAACACTGACTAGTATGCCCATGTCCTTTGAAAAACATGCTTCCTGCTCCCCTAAAACTGAGAGCCATTTTCCAATGACAATGAGAGCAACATAAGTCAGATCATGGGCAGTATGTGAGCAGTGCCGGTAATCTGAGCCAGCTGACCTCAGAGACCACAGTGGGATGGTGGCTACTTCAGGATCTAAAGGATGATCCTGATCAACCCAACCCAGGAGACCCTTCCAGAGAGGTCAGGCAGTCTTGACCAGGCCTGAGGCTGAGTACTTGCAAAGCCCTAAGGAGTCTGTCTGTAGCCTCTCACTCTCTAGGGTAAAAACAGGCTCTAGCACAGAGTCTGTGGATGCTGGATTTCATGAACACTGGTGGGAAAATCACTGGGCCCTGAGCTTAGCATAGAAGGGAGAAGCCCGCCCCCTTGTGGACCTCTAGGGGGTGGCAGGGTACAATAAGCACCCTGAAACCCCTTAGATCAGGGATCTGGGAGAGCAGACACTCCCTGTCACTGCTCCCATTTCACTAGTTGCTTCTGGCGGCCTACAAATGAATTGATCTCAACTGGCACAGGGCAGGGGAGTGGTGGCAGGGGACATGAAGGGAAGTTAGGAAGTAGGACACCTGGGTCTAGTTGTTTGACAACAGAAATTTGGAGAGAAATTAGGCAGGTGTTATTAGCTGTTGAAAAAAAGGGGAAAAAGCAGCAAGAGGTCTTTTTTGGTTCTGTCAATCCCTGGGTGGCCCCAGGCAAATCATAGTTCCTTTCTGGGCCTCCAAGAGCTAAGCTAGGTAAAGCTACAATCCCTCTGAATGCAAATTATAGACCCAGCTAGAGATTTTCACATGCCAGTCCTGACAGTGGTCTGTCATTGCTGGTACCACACCCCTGACGGAAGAGAAGAGGGGACGGGAGGTAGCCAGGGCCAGGGGCACGTGTGGAAGGGGAGGCAGAGGGCACCAACTCACCAGCTTGGCAGATCCGCCCGTCACTGGGATGCACCCTTCTATCACTTGTGCCATGCACCTGGGAGTCCCAAACAGTCATTTACCGCAGGGGTCTCCTCTCCTTTCATAGCATGACCTCCTCTTGAAATACTTCTAGGCTGTGCAGGGGTGCCTATGCCATAAAACACGCTCGCCCCCAATAGATGTGACCCAGGCCCACTCAGTGTACAATACAGAGCCCACGAGCGTCGCATTCACACACTTCTAAACTGCCTGTATTCAGCACTAAGAGCATTACAAATATCGTATGTTTAATATATTTTTGAGGTAAATTCTGCACTACCCTATGATCAATGAGTATAAATGGGCTTATGTGCAGCCCTGGGAACTGCAAGCCAGAAGCACTTACCTCAAAGCTCTCCAGATAAAAAATAAAGTTGGATTTTAAAAATGGAATTATATGCTAAAATGGCTCAGATTTCTTTCTGCTCTAGGCTTGTAAAGACACATGGTCACAGAGTCACCAAAGACGTTTTGAAACAGTCTTCCAGAAAAATGAAAAGTACTGAAACCCTTAAACAATGGCTTTATATAAATTATCTGAAATAATGTCCTCAGGGTCGAGAACTCCTAGTGGAATAATCAAGAGTGAACGTTATTGGGGGAAGGGTCATCTCTGTACTCCACAGTACACTAAAGCTTGGGCTGAAATTAATTAAGCTATAATTTCTCGTTTTTAAAAAAGGCATTGTAAGATTATTGTAGGCGTTATAAGTTGTTATCTAAACACCCCTTAAAAATCAAAGGATTCCAACAATAAGCAGTATCTAAGTTCTACCTAAAAAACTAAAGCCAGGTAGAACACGTAAACTCTAATTGTAGACAAGACCCTTTTCAAACACCTATTTAGACCACCCAGTTTCTGCAGTATTGCCAAATTCTAAAATTGTAATGAAAATTTTAAAGTCCAAAACCTACAAGCCATCAGAGGTTCAGTAAGCATATTGTGCCATTTCAAAACCGAAAATGTGCTTGCGTAAGCAAGTCACTGAGGCTAACCTTTCTGGACTGAGTCTGGCCTTCAGCTCAGAACACGGCTATGCCAGGGTCAGAAATGTGACAAAACTACGCTTTCACGGAGGTTAGCCAAGGTTCACAGGGTCATGACTGGGCCATTTTATCAGTCATGTCAGGCTCACACCCTATTGCCTAGCATAGATAAAAACTTTATCTGTCAGTTTGCTAACTCTACTCCTCCTGGCCTTATTTTCAATAAAGAAAACCTGGACTCACTTATCTAAACCAGAGACTTGCCTGTCCCAAACCTGTTTTCATTGCAACTTCTGAGTAAAGGAAGCAAGCCAATGATTTGGGGGTTTCAGTTTTAGTCAATAACTGACCCTGTCTGGAGCGACTGGCTTTGTCTTATCTAAAACCTTGACTTCAGAAAACAGTTGTGGTGGCGTGCCACAACATGGGCTATGTTTATTAAAAGTGATGAGTTTATGGCTGAAGGCCTTAGAATATGATAGTTCTCAACGTGTTACTTTTTTAGAAGTCATCTTTCCCTAAAGTAAAGCAAACCCCTTAAAATCTAAAATTAACTTTGATAGATTTTCCAAATAGGGAATCTAGGTTACCATAGAAAAATTTACAAAGCTACCTTTGGACTAACAGCACATTCACATATAATATATATTCTCTAATAACTGTTGAGAAAAAAAAAAACAACTAAAGTGTCTTCCTCACAGAAAGTACATCTGCACAGATGATGAGTACAGCCATGTATGTAGGCATTTAAAAATTTAGTGAAATATACTAAGTACAAATATTCAAGCGGTGAGTTTTCCCCCACAGGAATCTTAAATGCAAGACAAGCACCTTCAAATTTTACTTTATTTGGAAACTATACAAAGTTCATTATTTTAATATTTAAAGACTGTGGGGCTGTAGTAGAGACACATAAATATAATATACATTTAGAATTAAATATAATAAAATCAACATGACACTATGTAAAAACTCGTATGTACATTTCCAATTAGTCCAAGGTCTAGGCATTTGCGCAATCAGATTTCCCCTTGGAAATGAGTGAACCTTGCTGGGAGATCATCCACAGGGTACACGGTGGGACTGGTTTTCATTGTAGGAGGTCCATTTAGAAGCCGCCAGTCACAATGCCTGGCCAGCTCCACTGTAAATATTTTGAGAAGAATTTTTGCAAACTCTTTCCCTACACAGCTCCTAAGGCCTCCTCCAAATGGAATGAAGCTAAACCTGGATGCATCCTCGGGGTGCGGCAGCATAAATCGGTCAGGATTAAATTCCTCCTTGTTGGTGAAGATGTCTGCCACATCGTGAGTATCACAGATACTGTAGATAACATTCCAGCCCTTGGGAATCTGGTATCCCTGCAAAAGATTATGAAGTCCTAAGGGCTGACAAAATGGAATCTAACTTTCGAAAACAGAAAGCTATCACTGATATCTTTGGAGGGATTCAGTTAATGAAAGGGTGGGAGAGAGAGATAGACATGTATATTCATGGGGCAGGACACTTATCAAAAACATTAAGGAATTTAAGCCAACGCATAGAGAAGCAAAGGGAGATTCAAAACCACAACACGAGGTGGGGGCAGAACTTTTAACTTACATTTAATTCAAAAGTCTTAAGGGCAACCCGAAACCCTCCAGGAACTGGGGGATTCAGTCGAAGGGTCTCTTTAATAACACACCCAATGTATTTAAGCTGTTCCAAAATTTCCATGTCCAGCTTGTTGTCTTGATTGCTCTTGCAAAGTAAACCCTATCAAAACAGTCATACAGAGGTGAATGGTTATTTTGTGCTCCAATAAAATCAGCCAGGCAGATGTAAATACGGCTTAAGTGGCGACAGACCCAAAGGGCCCCAGGATGGAAGAGTGTGGGGGGAAACAGTGGGTAACTAGTGGCCTTTTGCCTCCAACCCTTGGCCCATCTCCATCATCTATTTACAATTCCAAGAGAATGCTGCCCACCAGTTAGAACCACCAAGCTTCTCCCCTACTCCTGTCACCACCCCCCTCTGCCACCCACCTAGATGTCCCCTATTCATGCCCTTGAACACACAAATCCAAGAAAATGAAACCTAGCTGAAAATTTCCAAGGTTCTGCAACAGGTTTAGAAAGGGTAGGAATACTAGGTCGAACCCTACCCAGAGGGATCACAGCTCAAGAGTCCTCTCTTTTTATTCATAAAACGAATTCTCTTTCCCCCACGGGTCCACCCATCCCTTGACCCTACACTTTAAAATACTCAGCAAAGACAGCACATTTATCTATTGAGAAGTCAGCTAGGGAGCAGAAGAATTTAAGCTAATAGGGAACCCCCAAAGTCTCCTACCTTACTTTTCAGCTCCTCGCGTACTTTCTGGAGAACATGTGGGTAGAGCCCTAAGTAAGTGATCAGAGATGTGGCTGCACTGGCTGTGGTTTCGTGTCCTCCAAAGAGGAGTTCAGTGGAAGATTGCTTTAGTGCCTGAAAATGGAATAAGATGAACTTTCTTACAAGTCTGCGTGCAATTTTACAGAGGGATTACTCAGAACCCAGTTGAGGGTTCTGGAGGGGAGACAAGAAGGGCTAAGTTTTGCTGACAGTCAAGGAAAGCAACATTTTTAAACCAAATGCAAAGTCCCATTAGTTCAGCTGAAGCAGGAAGGACAGTAAAATCTCGCTCCACCGGGAACTCTTGAATTAAAGCCTTAATTGTATTAAAATCGCCCCAGATTCTTTATTTACATTTTGCAAATTCCAACTTTCCCTTTAAAATCTGGAAGGGTTAGGGGACTCTTCCTGTTCCGCTGCAGCTTCTTGCAGAGCTCTCTGGATCCGGTGTCTCAACCTTTGGGGTCCCATCCCTGGGCCCTGTGCAGACTGCCCCCTCTGAGAAGAAGGGACTCGGGCCAGCTTCTTGGGGACTCCAGAAACCACCCTTGGAAAGCCAGGAAACCGAACTCCGCAGTGCCCCCTCTTGAAGCTGTCACTCACCTGCATGTCCAGTCTCTCTCCCCTCTCCCACGAGTGCTCGATCAATAGCTGCAGAGCATCTTTGTAGCCCCCGCCCGCCTCCGCCGCCCGCAGCCCGCAGATTTTGGCGCGAATGTTCTCTTCGATGCGCGCGTGGATGAGGTTCCGCGCCTTCATGCCCTGAGCGCGGAGAGCGCACCGCGGTTAGCAGAAGCCCGGCACCCGCGCCCCTCGGCCCCTAGCTCCGCACTCTGCATGCCGCCCTTACCCTGTACAACCCGCTGAAGGGCACATCAATGGGCAACGAGAAGAGATTGCGGGTCATTTCCTCGAAGGCCTCCACCAGTTGCTGCTCCGCGTCCCCGCCGCTCGCAAGCCGGGGCTCGCAGCCCAGCAGGATGCGCATGGCGATGCGGAACATGAGGCGCTTCACCTGGGGGTAGACCAGGAGGCCGCGCTCGCCGCAGCTCAGCCACTGCTCCAAACAATTGCTTATTTCTTCAGCGATCACTGGTACATAGCACTGGAGCGCCTCGCGGCTGAAGGCCCGCATAATCACCTGAACCCCGAGGAAGAAAGAATGTTAAAAACCAGGCCCTTCTCGCCTTCTGCAGTCCCCTTCCAGATACCCCAATCCCACCAGACCCAAGGCTCTTGCCTGCTGGGAAAGCTAAGCTGGGATGGGGAGGGTCCTAGCTGAGGTCTCCCGAAACTAGCGCTTACCCAGCATCTCTCTGCCTCAACCCCTCCGGTGAATGGGGTTCCCCTTGAGATACAGGCGCCTCCGCCTCTGCTCTCACCTTCTTGCGCTGCTTGTGCGAGGAGTCATGCAGGTTGGAAAGGCAGCCAGAGCCCAGGATGGTGCGCACCGACGCTGGCCAGTGGACCGAGACCAGCCGGTGTTCCCCGAGCAGGATTCGCCGCACGTTGTCGGCGCCCATTACCCGCACCGTGGGCCTCCCGAACAGATGCGTCTTGTAGATGAAGCCGTATTTCCTGCGCTTCATCTGCAGGAACTTCCTTCGCTGCGAGAGGAAAACGGAGGAGAGAGGCGGGCGTGAGGGGGCGCCGGGGAGCGCCGCGCCTCGGGTTACCCCTGATCCTAGCCGTAGTCACCTCCTTCGCGGGGGCGCCTACCCCGGCTTCAGTGGAAGCCCGGAGCCGAGTAGGGAGAATCGTACTGTCCCACTCCAAGCTCCCTTACCTGTAGCACCATCTGCAATGTCTCCCCAAAGAAGGGGAAGCCCATAGTCCCGGGGGGCAAAGGGAGAGCGCAGCTACGGTCGCGGCTGCTCACGCAGTACAGGTCCCAGAGCTTGATAGCGGCCAGGAAGAGCAGCAGCGGTAGCACGAAAGTGCAGAGCGCACTGGCCAACAGCGCCAGGAGCCCCATGGCGCGCGGCGACCTCCCGCGCCACCTGCTGCCGCCGCCAGAGCTCCGAACCCCGCCGCGCGTCCGCTTTATAGGCGGCCCAGGTTGCTGCCCCCTTTACCTTGGTCAGACAAATTAGTTCACCCAAAGTTCATCTTTAATTGCGGATTGGGCCCCTGGCTCCTCCCCCCGCGAGGCGCTGCCCAAAATCTTTAACCGTTTGTTCCGCGCCAAGGCAGAGGCGGCACGGTGGCGGCTTCCCTCAGAGCGCGCCTCCTGGGGTGCGAAGCTAGAAGCAGCCTGCCTCACCCATCCAAGGTGTGCGGAGCTCCGAGATGGCAGCAGGGGCCAACCCGAGCTCGGGGGAGCGAGAACGCCAAGCCCTGGGCTTCCTGGCGGTCTCTTTGGAATCCCTCTCGCGCCTCCGACAGACGATCCCAGCCCAGAGCCACCTCCCCTGGTTTTTCATTTACAGGCGCCGTGTGGGCTCCCTTCCACCTGCTGGGGAAGCAAAGGGAAGTGCGTTCAGGGATCGTCCAGCTGCCTTGTTCTACAGGTGGGAAACTGAGGCCCAGAACGCAGAGTAAAACACAGGCCTCCCGACTCTTCCGATGATCCGGCAGAAGAGCCGGGGGACTGAACCCTAGCGAGAGCTTCGGGGAGTCAGGCATGACCAGAGGATCATGGATTCCAGTTCCCCAACCCCCTCAGGGTACCAGCACTCGCGAATTCTTCGAAGGTCATATTTAAGGGTACAAGATAGCCTCCAGGTCCCTCGGGGCTCCAGATGCAAACCTGCACAAATCAGCCCCAACCCTGACGCCCTAGTGCGAGACGGTACGGGCAATTCCTCGGTGGCTCCACAACCAGCGCTCTACGATCTGGCCACAGACGGTCAGATTCCAAGCCCCCGGGGCGTGCAGCTCTAGCTGGGCAGAGGAGTAGAGGTCCTTACCCTGCAGGATAAGGAGACCGAGAGAGAAGAAAAGCCTGAGGGTCTCGGCTCCCAGTCCTGCTCCATCTCTACTTACCTCACCTTGGGCAAGTCACTACACATCCTCGCGCCAGTTTCCTCTTCCTTAATTTGGAGGCGATCATTCCCGACCTACCTACACCTCGGGGGTAGTTGCGTTTCCAAAGGGGTTTGGGTTGCAAATACTCTTCCCAGCTCCAGGTAGGCTAGGCTACGTTGCCAGAGTGACCTGGACTCATGGCACTGGAGCCGTCCTCCGCTCTCCCAGCTTCCACCCCGCGTAAAGACACCCAGGTGAGAGGGGCGATCGGTCCTAAACCCAGGCTTCTGCGGGCAGCTAATGTAAGTGTTGAAATCCGTACTGGGAAGCGGGTCTGCTGGCTTTTGCCCAACTACAGTGGGCTGCTATAGTAGCCAATGCCTGGAGCGTGGACATTGCGGGGAGCGCACGGGCGATCCCGGCTTCCCACCTGTAGGAGCCGTACCGCCTCAGACCAGGCAGGGCCACACGTTCCCTCGGTTTGAGCGCGCAGCGCACCAGCCGCACCGAAAACGAAACAGAACAGTGTACGTTTGTTTAAAATTGAACACCGGCTCTCGCAGAAGCCTGCTGCACGCCCTGGAGATGGGAAACTCTTTGATCTTGAGAGCTGTTAAATACATGTCCCTTCCACAGTGGTCCTCAAAGCCGGTGGAATTGGGAAGTATCTGCGAAGTCCTAGGGACCACACAGACCCCGCAATGCTCCAAGCCCGCGTCGCCGCAGGGCGTGTTTGGGAGAGTCAGCGTTTCCCATAACCTACTTAGCGTTTCAGAGGCTCTAGGAAAGGGTCTCTCCCACTGTCATTTCTTCTAACGATCTGGCGACCATAAAAAGAGCCAGCCAACTTCTAGGCTCCGGCAGGAACTGGAGCCAGACGCGCTAGAGGTAATTCTCAGAAATCCCGGGCCCGCCCCTTTCTGGACAGTGCCTCCAGCCGGTGAGCAAAGCTAGCGAGCGGGGGCGTGACCTGGGGCCCAGTCCCAATCCTCTGGCCTGACCCGCCTGTGACCCATGCAGGCCGGACCGTGACATCCGAGTGAACTCTGCTGGGCCACCTCGCCAAGTTCAGCGCGCGCCGGGTCACAAGATGAGCGGGCCCTGCGGGCTGAAAATTGCCACGGGGGAAAAATGTTTTAATCTATCTGCCCATCGAGACCTGCAGGGATGTCTGGCGGGGCCGTCCAACAGGAAAGGATCAAATGAGAGAGTGGAGATCATTAAAGAACATCTTGATGGGGGGAAGGGGTCAATAAATTACCAGCCCAATAAGAACTTTAGAAACGCTGCCAAGCTTTCTTGAATGACCCGGGGGGCGGCGCGGGGGGAGGGGTGTAGGGGGGAAGTGGTCCACTGGAAAACAAAATGTTGCCGAGTTGTTTACAAAGCAGTCTCCCTGTCTGTCCCTGTGGCTAAGGGTGGGGGTGGGGGGGGAGCAGTTTTTTGTTGGGGGAGGAGTCAGGTGAGCTAAGGCAGCTAAAGCACCCACTCATTCTCCCCTTTTCTCCCTTCAACCCCTTCTTTCCATCTCTTGAGCATTCAGTCCTGTCTCAGGGTTCTATACCTGCTGTTTCCCCTGCTTGGGGCGCCCCTCACCCAGGTAATTGCTGGCTAGTTCCTTCCAGAGTCAAATATCTCCTCCTGAGATACATCTTCCTTGCCCACCCTGGTGTTTAGCCCTCTAGGCATGCAGCATTACAGGCATGCTTGATTTTATGGTCAGCACTTATTACATCTGCTATATTCTGGCTCTTTTGTTTGCTACTTTTTTTTACTGTCCACCTTCCTCAGAGGATCTGGAGCTACTAACACAGGAGCTCAGGTATTGAGTGATATTACTGAAAATGATGGATTAATGGAGAAGTAGAATAAAATTGGAGCTGCCCCCTACAGGGGCTTATAGTTAGTACAGACTTCAGAGCAGGTAAACCAGGTCTCCCGGAACCAACTACACTGGTAGGGCTCCTGAGAGCACCATCCCCATATTTCTCTTCTCTCCCCCAAATCAAAATCAACCCACAAATCCGGTCCTCCTGCTACCTCACCTTGGCGGAGCTTCTCAGGGCTGGCTGTTGGCTCTGCAGCCTCAGAACGCCCTGAGGGCAGGCCCCAGTCCTGCAACCTTTGCAGGCTCTGGAGCCTGCTGAGCCCATGGCCTGGCGCCGGGTCTGTGGTCAGCAGTGGGTGATGAATTGCCCCAGATGGGGTTATGGCGGTGTCAGCCGGCTCGGAAGGGCGCGCTGCGCTCTTGAGCTATCACTCCTGACTGTGCCTGCTGCTTTCCCCTTTCCTTCTGGCCCCGGGATCCACCTTAAACATAAGGTCAGGAGGGCACCAGCTTCCTTCTGGTTCACTAAGGGGTCAGCTGGGGCCTGGGCGGCAACTTTCCTGGCTCACCCATCGCATCCAGCTGCCCTGGCCTGTCTGAAGATGGGTGGCAGGTTGAGGCTGTTGAGAATGAAGACACTGGAGGATCTTGGCTTTGATTTAAACACAGGTAAGGACCTCTGTGTTGAAATGGTCCAGAGAGTCCTTAAGCCAAACTAGGGATCACTATGAAAGAAGAAAGGGCTAAGTCCATTACATGGTGGCCACAGGCCCAGAGGTTGGGAGAAGGGACATAAGTGATAGAGTGGAGGAAAGCACTGGCCTAGCAGTCCAGGAGCCCATTGCTGGCTCCTCAGGAGCATCTTTGGCCTCAGTTTCTCCTCTGTAATAGAGGAGGTGGAGATAGTGACCCAGAAGGTCCCTGCAGCCAGCTATCACAGATAATTTGCAGCCCTGTTCCCGGGGCTATTCTATGCCCAGGAGAGAAGTCTTTGCAGCCTGGATCACAGGCTGCGCCAGCTCCCAGACCCTCTTTGGGTATATGCTGGGGTAGGTCCTTCTGGGGGTCTTTCCTGGGTGTTCCCATGCCTTTCCATCAGGGAGCAGCTGATCAGCCAAGCCCTAGCCTCCTTGCTCAACTGCTGCCAGGAAACTTTATTTCTTGGCCTTCCTGTTTTACCAAAACTAATATCTTAAACCTCTCTGATTATGTCTCAACCTCCCATGAAAATAATCCAGCCTTAGAAAAATCTTGGTGTGCCTATTCTCGCCTTTACAAATGGGAAGATTAAGCAAGTTCTTGAAGGAATTTTTCTTTTAAGAACTCGCCAGCAGAATCCGGCGATGCTGAGCCGCTTAGAGCCCTGGAAGAGTTTCAGTTCTGAGTTTCCGCCGAGACCGGCAGAGTGGCCACGGCGCTCGAAGCAGAGGCCAGCTGCCAGAAGGCCTTCCGTTGGGCGCCTTCTCAGCATGTCTTTCTATGGCCCAAAGCCAGGCAAGGGATGCGCTCTGGGCCGCCCCGCTTCTTCGCAAGGGTTGCAGATTGGCCGTATACTCTGGGTCTCTGACACAGTTCGCGAGGCGCAATCCTCCCCTCGGTCCCACGATCCACGCACCCTCCCAGGTTTGGCGTGGAAAGGCGAGGCTGCGTAGCTCCAAAGGTAGATCCGTTCCTTCTATCCCTGCTTCGGGCTCCTGGGAAGGCCTTAAGGGGCTTCGCCTACGACCTTTCTCTCCTTAAGCCGCCGAGCGCACAAGGAGGCACCTTCTCACCAGCCAGGGCGCTTCTACTGTGCCGTGACAGAGGCTCGCAGTCCTTCTCCCTGAGTCCGGCACAAAGACTTATTGGGTTCCCGTTCGTTGAACGAATGAACAAGCGCCTAACCTGGCACTGAGGAACCACATATAGGTGGCACTGCGAGTGTACCAATGCCACTGGCCAAGTCATGTCCCGCAGCGCTGCGGGTCAGAGGCGTGGTCCATCTCGCGCTGCCGAAGGTGCAAGCGGGTGGAAAAAGAGCCTCAGCCCGTCCACCGGATGCACGATGGGCACTGTCTGCATGGCGGGGAAGGCAGGCGTGGCCAGCTCCCAGCGCGCCGTGCGCACCAGCTCCACCGCGAGCAGCTGCAGCACAGCCTGCGCCAGCTGCTGACCAAGACAACTGCGCGCACCACCGCCGAACGGGATGTAATGGAAGCGGCCGAAGGCCCCCTGTGCATCCTCCTCGCCAACTGAGCCGAAGCGCTCAGGGTCGAAGCCCTCGGGCGGGCTGCTGTACACCGCGGCCGTCTCGTGCGTGTCCCGGATGCTATACATCACGCTCCAGCCCTTTGGGATCTGGTAGCCCTGCGGGGAAGTGAGGAGACCCACCTGACCACGAGGCTCCTGGAAATCGGACCTGAACCGACCCTCCACCCCAGGTGCATCCAACAGGCCTCCAAAAGCAGGCAGGAACGTGCGTGTAACCCGGAAACTAGGAGACAGAGCTGGGTTCCAATCTCAGCTCCTTTTGCAGAGAGCTGTGTGACCTTGGGCTAGATACTCACACTCTCTGAGCCTCCGTTTCTTAATTGTAGAAGAAGAAAAATGCCCATTTTGTTGTTGAAGATAGAATAACGGGTCTGGCATATATATTGGTGGTCTATAAATGCGATCTATTGTTTCTAAGATTAGATGGTGAGACCTAAATTTTAGTGCTGCACCTACCAGCTGCCTGGGCGGGAACAACACAAATGACAGGGACCCCTCTTCCTCTCTGATCAGCTCTATTATAAAGCTCTACTTTACACTGAACTGAGGAGTGCCTCTCTGTCCTCCCCATCCATTAGCTGTACAATAATAATGTTCAGGTTTGGTAGCTACACTTTAAGAAGGTGCACATGAGAATTAAACTGAGGAATCCTTTGAATGTTGGAAGGCAGCTTTCATGTTCCTTCCACCCACTTCCTACTTACAACTATTTCACTTTTTGAGATCCCTTCTAACCCCCTGACTATCTAACAGGCTCCAGGGAACCTATTCAGAGGCTCTTGACAGGTGGAAAAAGCTATGAATCGATCACACCCAGGAGCTCTCTTTCTCTCCTCTCTGGGCTTCAGTTTTCCCATCTGCAAACTGGAGGATAGCTAAAACCCTTGCCCTCTGCTCACCCTAGTACATCCATGCTCCTCTCAGTTTCCCTAAGGTCTTGTAGAGCACCAGGTGCCTGCAGAATGAAGTCTGAATTCCAAGCTGCAGCATCCAAAACATTTCTAAACACCTCACTAATCCACCCACCTTTGTGGAGGCAGTTCCCATCCTAAGCTTTTTCTGCTCCAGCGCAAATGCCAACCCCCCAAATGTTTTAGTGTTATTCAGCGCTAGAGATCACTCTTCCTCACACAACAGTTTGAATGAAGCTGCCCTCCCTAGGCCCCTTTCTCTTTACGATGAGGTCCTCTGGGGCAGAACCCCAGTCCCCATGCTGCCCTGGAACCCTGGTGTGCAACACACCACGGAGCTTTCCCTGTTTAAAGGGAAGAGGTGCGGGCTCTGCCTAGGGCCTCTCGGCGACTGGGCTGGAGGGAGAGGGGCTGCAGGCGCAGCAGCTGAGGCAAACACCATCAGCTTGACTACACTAGAGCTCCACTACCAGATGTTGCCTCTGTGATGAATAGCTCCGTCCCCACCTGGAGTGTCAGAGCTGGTAGGGCCCAAGAGAGATTTCTTCCGGAGGGAAAATAGAAGCCCAAAGTGAGGCGGGAATTGCCCAAGGTCTTATGGAGATGGAGCTAGGTCTACACCATAACCTCCTTGCCCTGTCCAAACCAGCCTGATCAGACCATAAGATTACAACTCATATTTTCACTGTCCCTTTTTCTGAAATCGGGCCTTAGCCAATGACAGATTGGTTCCTTGATCTTGTGAGGGAGTCAGAGGGCTGGGATACAGGACAGTGTGTGGGGAGCTCGCTTTGTTTTCCACCCTGACTCACTGGCTAAGGGGTGGTTGCCGCGCGTAGAAAAGTATGTTTTTATTTTAAAACTCATCTCTAATTGGGTAGACCAACCCGCACCGCTGCCAAGAGCAGAGTATATGGGGTCCCTAACCTTGTTGATTAGCCAGCCAGGCTTTACGCCCTTCAAACGTGTTTCTGGGGAAATGAAACAGGGCTCAGCCCATTTTACAGGTAGGAAAGTGGAGGCTCTGAGAATGTAAGAGGAGACCCGCCGTTTTAATCCCCCCACCCTTTGCCGGCCCTGGCACAGCAACGGAGGGCCGGCATGGGGGGAGGAGCGGCGGACGCAGGAGGCCGGCGTGGGGCGGGGGTAAAGTGGGCGCGGCGCACTTACATCGAGCTCGAAGGTACGCAGCGCCGTGCGGTAGCCGCCGGACACGGGCGGCAGGAGGCGCAGCACCTCCTTGATCACACAGTCGACGTAGCGCAAACGGCCCAGCGCCGCGAGGTTGAGGTCGGGCTGGCAGCTGCAGTCTGACCAGGGTCCCGCACCGCCCCCCACAGCCCCGGGCCCGCAGCTGCACGCGTGCCCGAGCCCCTGCTCTGCCAGCTCCTGCTGGATTTTGCTGATGGCCGCAGGGTGCTGCAGCAGCAGCAGGACGAGGGACGTGCTGGCACTGGCGGTGGTGAAGAAGGCGGCGAAGAGGAGCTCCACAGCTGACTCCTGCAAGATAGCCCCGGCGGCGCTGAGTCTCCGTCAGCGGCGCCCTGGCCTCCTGGCCCCAGGACTGATATGCAAAGGGCCCAAACTGACCGCTGTGCATAGGCCAGAGAGGCAAGATGTGCTACTGTGATGACTACGTGAGCATGCCCTGGAGCAGATTGAATCCCAAGTCCGCCATTTGGGAATGCCACTTTCAACAATGGGCAAAAACTAGGATCTAGCGATTTGCCTGAGCAAAGTTCCCAGAGATAATACTAGAAGCTTACTCTTTATGCTATTCTTAGTACTTTAAGTGTAGGAACTCATTGGATTCTTACCCCAGCCCTGTGAAGCATTATTATTGCTCTCCTTTGACAGGGTGGGAAACGAGACTCCAAAAGGTGCTCAAGGTCCCAATAGCTATTAGCCCTAGCAGTCCAGCTCAGAGCCCAGTGCTCTTAACCTCCTGGTAGTGTCTGTAACCCCAGCTGGGCATCCTGACCACGACTGCAGTGGGACTGAGGAAGGCACCTGCAGCAGCACCCCCAGCCTCACACCAAAGCAGGCATCACGGCTTCTTCCTCCCATTTAGTGGAGTGGTCCCTGTGAGTGACTAAACCTTTTCCTAGAAGGACAGAGGAGGGGCCTAGGATTCATCCTCCAGGCCCTAGGCCCCATTGCCTGCCTCTGCTCTCCCAAGCCCCCTGTCTTCCTTCTTGGCAGCATTCGGTTGGTGTTTATACACTGATTTGTGTGATCACAGGATGAAGACGTACTCCTTCCCTCCTGCACCTCAAAGGCAGAGGCTGTATTTTGATCACATCTAGGTCCCCAGTCCCAGCATAATGAATGACCTGATCCAAGGTCAACTGCCTGCTCTGAACTAGATGGGGAGCCAGGACAGAGACCTTAATGCCCTAACATCTTCCCTAGGCCTACCCTGCCTGGCCTGCCCTGAATGCCAGACCAGAACTGAAGAGTCCTAGGCAGCAGGTCTTTTCCTGAGAGCCTGGGACCACCCTCCCTAGCCCTTTCAAGACCTAAGGACCATCCACTCTGTTCCATACCACTTCGCTTCACCACCCAGAACTGTTCCTACCCACGGGCTCCCCCAAAACTCCTGAACCCATTGCTCATCTACTTCTAACCCCCTTGACTTTCTAAGACTTTACAACCACCCAAGAATCAGAGTAGAGGTTATTAGCCCACCTTCAGAGGCTGATGGAAAGGGGAAACTAAGGCCCAGAGAAAGGATGGGAGTTTGCTTTTAGAAGGGCTGAGGGGTGCTGGACTAATCAGGGGGATCATTTTTGTGGGTTGTGTGGATGTCTGACCACTGTGCTGTACACCTAAAGCTAATATAGAATTGTATTGAATATCAACTCTAATTGAAAAATAAAAAAGAGGTCTGAGGTGTTCCCATTTCTGACTTTCTTCGGCCCCACAACCTCTCCACTCTTTTTTGGGTTCTCGAGCAAGTCCTGGGCCATTCCAAAGCTTCCTCCATTCCAAAGCTTACTTCCACCTCCACTGTACATGCCCTTTATGTAAAGGGGGAGGGGTTTCAATTCTTGGGAAGATTTGGCAGTGGCCAGATGCGTAGAGGTGCCAGGTGCCAAGGTGCCTCATGGGAAGAAAGTACTGGTTTCTGGGAGGAAAAGGGGAGCTTCCAGGAGGATGTGGAGTTTGACTCTGAGTCTTTAGGGTTTTTAGAGAAAAGAAGTGAAAAGGGCCTCATAGGCAGGGGGACAGCAGAAGCAAAGGTATGAAGAGACAGAGATAGGGAGGAGAAGTAGTACTGTTTGTGCCCAGAACCTATTAGGAAGGGTCAAGGATC